>NC_057833.1:41460000-43960000 GCF_910594005.1 Cervus elaphus | reverse complement strand
GCCTACACATAGTATAGCAAGAAGGGGTGATGGGGAGTCCATCCTGATGCGGGCAACAAGGGGGTGCAATGTCCATATAAGACTTAAAAGCATTGATAAATCCAAATAAAATCCACATGTATTGATTATCAGTATGTGCAGCCAAGACTCAATAGCATCTTCTCCACTGAAAAAAATCTGCTGCAGTTGATTATAGTTGAGTTTTAAGATTGTATGCATAAGATTGGAATTAGCACACTTAAAATTACTTATTCCTTACATGTATATTTATGACTGAGTCACTTTGCTGTTCATCTATCACAACATTGTTAACTGGCTATATTCCAATAAAGAGTTAAAAATTACTTATCTTTTAAAACACTGTATTCAACGTGGATATTAATTTGGAAACCTACCAGGAATACAATCAGTCCTTGGATACATGTGAACTCAGCTATGTGTGTTCATTTTGATAATAAGTTAATAATGGTTCAGAGTATTTTGGGCTTTCCTGGTGGCTCAGATGGTGAAAAATCCCCCTGTAATGCTGGAGACCTGGGTTTGATCCCTGGGTCGGGAAAATCCCCTGGAGAAGGGCATGGCAACCCACTCCAGCATTCTTGCCTGGAGAATCCCCATGGATGGAAGTGCCTAGTGGGCTGTAGTCCATGGGGTTGCAAAGAGTCGGACACGACTGCCTGAGCACTGAGCATTTCAGCTGATTTGGGTGCTGTATGCGCCTGTGTCTATGTATTCCTGGATCTAAAGAGTGGGTTTGAAATAAACAGTGGTAATGTGGGGTTTGATGAGCAAAAACTGAAGTTACTTCAGTTCTGTTATGTTTTAGAAAGCTTTTGTGTGTAAAATTTAAAACAGTGAATTACCGTGGCGTACCGTGGGTTGGCCAAAAGGTTTGAATTCTTCCACAAGAACTTTGCTCAGTTGCTCAGTTCTGTCTGACTCTTTGAGACCCCATGGACCGCAGCCCCAAAGGCTCCTCTGTCTGTGGGATTTTCCAGGTGAGGATACTGAAGTGGGTTACCATTTCTTACTCTGGGGAATCTTCCTGACCCAGGAATCGAACCCACATCTCTTATTTGGCAGGCAGATTCTTTACCACTCAGCCACCTGTACGTGCCATGAGATGGTACCAAAAAACTTGAACGAACTTTTTGGCCAGCCCATTATATGTCCCTTTTATTTAAAAAAAGGCATTAGTGCAGTTATTTTATTATTACATCTTTTTTTATTGTTACTGGCTTGGTTATGCATAGAGGCCAATAAAATACATTTTTTGCCACTTGCAATTTTTTCTCTCATTACTGTTCATACTAAAAATAATTTTATGGCCTATCAGAGGGAAATTTTAAAAAATAATCTTCCCGGAGTGTCAAGTGCAGTAGTCAACTCACTCTGTGGCTTCTGAAGCTCGGAATAGAGGCGCGCACCCCAGGCAGGCTGTGTCTCAGGGAGGGAAACTGCTCTGAGTGAAACCTTCCTGGTGGAGTGTGTCTCTGTCACTTGAGCAAAGCACTTATGAGACACTCGCTTCTTGCAGGCGCGGCTCCTAGAACTGACAGCAAGACAGTGAGCACATGTCAAGGCTACCCACTCCAACTAGCGGGGAGAGTGAGAACCGACTATATAAAATATAAGGCTTTAAGTGGGAACACAAAACAGCATGGGGCATAATCGTAAGTGATGGAGGAGCAGTCGGTCAGATGGGGGGTCAGGCAGGCTTTTGGGAGAAGTGCCTTCTGTTGGGAAGCCTGTCACGTGAGCCTGTGGAGGCAGAGTGGTCCAGAGGGCAGGGTTGGCTGCAGCAAAGGTGTGGAGGTAATGGACTGACTTTGTCCAGAAGACTGAGGAATGCCACAGAGGCTGTGGTAACATGGGAAAAGGAGATTCATTTTCTCTTGTGGAAAGAAATTGACCTTTCTGAGCCTAGCAGGCTATTAGATGCACTCTGATCCTGGTGAACATTCATGAGAGTTATCAAACTCCTCCACGCTCATGATGTATTTAATAGACCCCATCCTGTATAGTCAAAGCTTTGTAATGCATTTACACATTTCTCACGTGTCAGGTTGAGTTAGCGTTTCAACCTGAATTAAAAAAAGAAATCATTCCTACCCTTAAGCTTCTTGAGGCTTGGGATGACAATAAATTTAATATGACTGAAAGTTTTATTTTCAAATCAAATAATTGATTTTATTATTAGTGTTTTGGTTATCTCATTGACTTCATGTACATTGCCTATGTTTATATTTACCTCAAGTGAGGAAATTGGAATTAATTGCACCCTTCAGTTCATCACACATTATCCTCTCAGTTCAATGAAAATATATCTCTCATTTTATTTTATCCTAAAATACGTTTCCCTTTTTATCCAGTTTCCACTCCCATTCCCCTTCCCACCATAATGTGCAGGATCTAGTGCATGCCAAATATATACAGATTTTTAACATATACAGTGCTTAACATAGGCATATATATTTAATTTATTTAGAGGGTATTCTTATTTATTTCCTTCTAGTTTTTCATTCAGCACTGGGGTGAGGGGTCTACCCATGTTGCTGTGTGCCTAGTTTCTTGTACCATAGCACACATTTTGTATCTGTTAAATTTTACTTTTCCAACACAGTGATGGACACCTAAGTTGCCTTCAGTTCCAGCAACTACAGGCAATACTACAGTGGCTGTTATTTGACGTTCTTTTATAGACCTGGGTATGTAGCAGAAAGTGGATTCTTTGAGCTGCTTGGCAGATCCTTACTTAGTTTCACTTAACTTAGTTTCCATCTTATACTATCTTACCCAGTTTGTAAGCACACGCGCCTTTGTCTTGACGGAGCAGGTGATTGGTGGAGTTGATTATCTCTACCAGTCAACAGACTCTGCAGTTGATTATCCTCTGACTGCCAGGTCATCATCATTGGAGGAAAAAAGCTACAAATAAAGAAGGAAGGCTTATTCACCTACGGTGTAGAGTCGGATTTAGAGGGGTTGATAGGAACTCATAGTGTTTACTGTACATACCGCAGATGAGGTAGTACAGATGTGTAATACGCATGTGTTAGTATGTACACATATCTCCTCGATCTATTACCTAAGTGGTTCTGGAAACAAAGGCAGCCCAGCTGCAATGAGCACACTTAGCACCCAGAGCTTTCTGGGTGTACAGAAACACCCAGAGTTTCTGTACAATGTTTGCCAGTGAAAGGAGCCAGGACATCTTGGAGAAATGATTGATTCTAGGCTGGGGTTTATAAGATGAGTTTGGGAAATGTAGTGATACCAAAAAACATGGAAGTGTTTGAAAAGGGATGAAGGCTTATCTAAAGAACTCAGGGGCCAGCTTGATAGGGCTCTTTTAATGGTCAATACACTGGGACAATTTAAGCAAGAAAATAAATAATGATAGCATTAGGTTTTAATCCATGAGATAAAATAAATATTCATGAATCCATACAGATATAAATAAATGATCAAATAAATAAATAGATGAGGGAGAAGGAATTGCTCTTTCTTATAGAGATATTCCAGTTAATAAGTGTAGAGGGGCAGAAGGGAATGGAAAAATCACTATTAAAGAAACTTCGCAGTAATTTTGACTGCAGATAAGGGGCCTGATGGATGCTGAAATCAGTGGGTGAATGTTCTGTGAGAAATAGGACATTTGTATAATTTCAAAGTATCTTCCCCAGGACATGGACTACAGATGGAAAGATTGTAATTTTATGGTTAAAAACCCAGATGTCACCTTAACCAAGTAATCAAAGTTGGCATTACTGGTTATAAGACATATTAATGTCACCAGTCCCTTGATAAAGTGAGATGGGCACACATTATTTCTGTAGTTTTCTTTCCAAAAAAGCCCATAACCCCAATCTAATCATGTGAAAACAGCAGGTAAGCCTGCATTGTGGGAGAGTCTACAAAATTACTGATCAGTATTCTATAGTATTGAGATCATGAAAGACAGGGAAATGTTGAGGAACTGTTAACAGAATGGAGGAGATGCAACTAAATTGCATTTAAATGCAATTTGATAATAAATGCTGGAGAGGGTGTGGAGCAAAGGGAACCCTCTTACACTGTTGGTGGGAATATAAATTGGTACAACCGCTATGGAGAATACTGGAGGTTCCTTAAAAAACTGAAAATAGAACTACCATATGACCCAGCAGTTTCACTCCTGGACTTGTATGTGAAAAAACAAAAACACTAATTTGAAAAGATACATGCACCCCCCTGTTCACTGCAGCACTGCTTACAATAGCCAAGACATGGAAGCAACTTAAGTGTCCATCAGCAGATGACTGGGGAAGATGTGATCCACACACATGCGTACATACACACATACACGCATCCATACATACCCGTGTTCATTTGCTGGTTTGGGACGTTGTACATGGGTGTGTAAATCACTGACATTAGGAGAAGCTGGATGAAGTGTATATAGGGACTCTATACACGAATTTTCCAACTTTTTAATAAATCTAAAATTAGCTCAAATTAAAAAGTATAGATATATATCACATATTATATATTATATATATATATACACAAACACAATATAGCCCTTGAACCACAGAGAGACAGGAAATCTTAACCTCTGCAGTCACAGATTCCATGTCTTATATACTTGTATAAAAGTGGGTATTTGAATCTGTGTCAAGGTTGCCCACTCTCCAGAATGAGCCACTTGTACTTGGGGTCCTCACTGAACCCCAAATCCAGTAGCCCGAAGGCACAGAATTTCTTCGTGAATCTCTTTGAATTTCCAGTTCAAATGCATTTTCTGGGAAAGCTTTGCTGTGGGTTAAGTACAGGGTATTGGCCTGGGAGTCAGAAGAGCTGTTTTCTAGTTCTCACTCTGCTCTTACCCAGCAGTAAAGCCCTGGGCTTGCGCACAGGGCGCCTGTCTTTTAGAAAAGTGCATAATCATTAAAGGTCTTTTTAGCTCTTGTTTCTCTGAATTTAACAATCATCTTTCTACTTCTATGAATTTACAGTCATGTGGTCTTTTAAGTTAAAAGAAACCTTCTCTGTGTAGCTGTCTACTGACACTTGTGGGAGATAGTTTACCAGTGAATGCTTCTTGCTTAGGAAGGTACATAATTGCAACATAACGGGTGCTTTTTCCTGTCTCTACAGAGCTCTGGGTGTCCTGCTCACCCAGGAGGCGCTCAATCTGGCTAAATTAATACTCTGCTGCCATCGTGTGGCTACTTCTTGGTACTGCAAGCCAGAAACAAAACAGATCCAGAAATTACAGGGTCATACCACCATAGCCGTACAGGTTGGAGAAGGCAATGGCACCCCACTCCAGTACTCTTGCCTGGAAAATCCCATGGACAGAGGAGCCTGGTAGGCTGCCGTCCATGGGGTCGCTAAGAGTCGGACACGACTGAGCGACATCACTTTCACTTTTCACTTTCATGCATTGGAGAAGGAAATGGCAGCGCACCCCAGTGTTCTTGCCTGGAGAATCCCAGGGACGGGGGAGCCTGGTGGGCTGTCGTCTATGGGGTCACATAGAGTCGGACACGACTGAAGCGACTTAGCAGTCTTAGAGGTTGGAGATGGAAATGGCAGCCCACTCCAGTGTTCTTGCCTGGAGAATCCCAGGGACAGAGGAGCCTGGTAAGCTGCCGTCTATGGGGTCGCACAGAGTTGGACACGACTGAAGTGACTTAGCAGCAGCAGCAGCAGCCTTAGAGGTGAAAGATTCCTCAGAATTCACCTATGTGAGCCCCTTTATTAATAAGGAAGTTGATTCCCAAAGAAGGACAGTGACTCCCTGTAATAGTTAGTGACCGTGACAGAACTAAATTCAGAACCTAGGCCAGTGCAGTTGGAAATTAATTTATCAGGCATTTGTGACAGGTGGAAAAAGATTCTAAAATAACTGGAAAAAATTCTATAATCTTTTCTGACCAGGTCTATATAGAATTGCCTTCTTTTTGTTTTGGTCTATGAAGATGTGACACATAGGTAAAAAACTAATAACGTGACTGGAAACGGTCACTGTCTGTTGTTTATATGAGCTTCTATTAAAACATCTATAGATATTTTAACCCTAAAAAGGCAGAACATAAATAACGAAGAATATATGGCTGTTCTTTTATGTAATGTCATTATTTTTCTCTCATTTCACTGGGGGCTAATGCAACTTCTTTGCTGATATAAAGAACAACGTGTACAACGTGCATTTGAGGGAACTACTGCCAGAGAAGGCAGTGAAGAGGTGTGTAAAACTGGGTCTGATTTCTGGGCTGCATTCTCTGAATGTGAAGTAGCTGTAACCCTGATAAATGCACTGATTTCCTTCATTCATTAGTGTATATGTCCTCCATTTTCTCATCCATTAGTGTTTACCTTCCTCACAGGACTTTTGTGAGAGACTAAGGAAATTAAGACACAATTGGTTGTAAACCATTAAGCACAATACACATGCTTGTTTGGTTGTAATCATGGATTGAATTGAGATGAGACAGAAATTGGTCAATGATACAGAGGCCCTCAGGGGCCGCGCTGTTCCTCCTTCAGGAGGGGGCTTTGTTAATGGACCTACGTTTGGTCTCACACTGGATGGATGCGCATGGCATGTTGTGCTCTGGTGCTGGGCTCTTGAGCATGAGTGAAGTTATCAGTGCTTGATTTTGCCTCTGAGTGCACATATGTGGGTTCAGATACCTGTTTCCGGGATGCTCAGAACTACCCACACGTTCTGTGATTTGCTAGAAAGACACAGGGTATGTGTTAGGTGTAGCCTATGGTTGCATGTTGTGTATGCATTCTCAGTCGTGTCCGACTCTTTGCAGTCCCACGGACTGTAGCCCACGAGGCTCCTCTGTCCATGGGATTCTCCAGGCAGAAATACTGGAGTGGGTTGCCATTTCCTTCTCCAGGGGATCCTCCCAGCCCAGGGGTCAAACCCGCATCTCCTGCAGCTCTTGCATGGCAAGTGGATTCTTTACCACTGAGCCACCTGGGAAGCCTGCCTGGGGTTGTCCTCACCACCGAAGTTTATTCCTGGGAAAGGGCACAAGGTAGGATCTCAGCAGGCAGAGACAGGTGGAGTCTGTAGAAATCTGTGTATAGGCTCTGGTACCCTCTCTGTCCTCGAAGGGAACACGCGTGCTGCTTTCTAAGGAGAGAAAAGCACAGTCCCATGTTGCCATGTTTCTGCCCAGACAAGTCCATTCCAGACTTGGTACCCAGGGATTTTATTGTGGGGCTGGTCACGTAGGCCCCCTCTGCGGAGCAGCTACCAAAACTGTAGACTTTTGGAAGGAATTAGGTGTTCAACATAAATCACACTTTGTCTGTGCACAGTGAACCACCTTTATCAGTTAGAGAACAGAAGGGATCCTCCAAAAGCCAAGGTCCTGGATGCCAGCCGAGGGCCAGCCTTTCCAGAGACAGCAGCCTTGGGCATGTTTTATTAACACTTTCTCTACAGTGCCCCAAACTGAAACGGCCTAGCCAAGATTGCTGCGACAGATGCTGAGTGCAGAGTCTTGGGTTTATTTGATTGATTTTGTCATAGAAGGTTGGGGCTTCCCTCGTGGCTCGATGTAAAGAATCCACCTACCGATGCAGGAGGCGCAAGTTCAGTCCCTGAGTCGGGAAGATCCCTGCAGATGGAGATGTAACCCACTCCATATTCTTGCCTGGGAAGTCCTGTGGACAGCGGAGCTGGCAGGTTACAATCCATGTGGTCTCAAAAAACACAACTTAGTGACTACACAACAACAACAACAAACCTACAGTGAGTTGATAGTCATTGACTATAGACAGTACAGAAGAGAGAGATAATACAGAGGTGTGGTTAGAAGCCTGATTCCAAAATAACTGTCATATAGTTCTGATACTATTTAATAATTATTTCTCTAGCTTTCAAAAGCTTTGTTCTCTGACTTCCTTCAGATTTGTGAGACTATGAATTTCTTAAGGGCAGGGACCATGTTTCACATTCTGTGGTTCCTAAATGCTTGGCTCTGTGCCAACGTCATCACTTAATAGAACCTCATGTATTCACAGGATCTATGTATGTTAATTCTCAGCTTCTGCTTGTATTGTTTGTATATTTGTATGATATTTTTTAAAACTGGGGATTTTTGGAAGGTATTTAAGTCTGTCTCTGTTGCCAGGCTGAGTACTTCTTTGAGAAATTCAGATTTTCAGCAGACTCAAATCAGAGAACTTTGGTAATGCTCTCTTAACCAGCTAATTGCATTTATCTTAACAGAAAGTTCTGCAAGGGAAAAGTTCCCCTATAGCCTTTAGTGGAGAAGTGGGGCTTTTTCCCTAGCTTTATTGAGATATAATCAATATAACATTGTGTAAATTTAAGATGTACAGTGTGTTGATTTTATATACTTTATGTTGCAAATACTTAGCACCATAGAGTTAGCTGACACCTCCCTACTGTCACATAATTACCATTGCTTTTTTGTGGTGAGAACATTTGTAATCTTCTCTCTTAACAACTTTCAAGTATATAATATTAGTATTATTATCTATAACCACCATGGTCTGCAGTAGGACCCCAGAACTTTTTCATCTTATAACTGGAAGTTGGTATTCTTTAACTGGGACTTAATCTGTTTGAATTTAGAGGCTCAAAGGGAGCTTGCGTTAATATAAACTGAATATTAATATACCCAGAAATGCTATTATAGTATGTTAAATCGAAGTTGTAATATGCCATATTAATTCTTATGTATGCAATGTCTAATAAGGAAACCCATAACAAAAATCACTGGAGATGCCTTTTTCCTCAGGAACCTCAGAACTAGGAAAATAAGCTGGAAACTGTCTTTTTTTTTGCACTTATGCTTCACTCTTTCAGCCACAGGACATTTCTCTTCTTCACATCTAGACCTCTGAGAGGTGTTTTCAGCACCCTCTGTCTCCCCTTCCACACCTCTCCCTCTTTCTTTAACACATTCAGATAGACTTGTACCCTCTGTTCCCAGTCCACTGGAGAGAGACATGGACAGCAGAGATTCTCTCTGCTAAAAGGAAACAACAAGCAGATACGTAGTAGCTGCTCTGGTTAAAGCAAGCCAGGGGTCTAAAGCACTATGCCCAGGCTCTTTTCCCTCTTCCGTAATGTGTTCCAGGGATTCCTTATCAGGCCTACAGCTTCTAGCAGCAGAGTCCAGAAGCCCCATCCAGGGTAGAGTCAGCCACCATGTTGGCCTGAGAAGATGGCTCATGTTTGCTGGAAACTGGTGATGTTAGCTTCCCTGAATGAGTAGGTAAACCTGAAGAGTTCATTCCCCAAAGGTAAGACAATAGCCAGCCTTCTCAGTTAATGGAAACAAGGTTTGCTTTTCCACCGTGGAGAGTATTGATAATTCCAAGAGGAAAATAACAACAACCACACAGAGCCTGCCATTCAGAGTGACATCCTGAAACAGTGTGGTCCCTCTAGTCTTTGTGATGTTGTGTCCCCTGTATTCCTGGGGCTTTATCAGTTACAGTTTTGTGGCCAACCTCTTTTCATTTAAGACGATAGCATGGGCATGATATCATGTTTTCACGAACTCACCATATGCCTTATTTTTCATGCCCCTGCAGGCTTTTTACAAGCCATTATAACTGTGGGTTTTGTAAAATGCTTCTCTTATATGGTTGGCTATTTAAATTGTTTACATTTAAAAGGCAATTAAGTGGATAATTAATACATATCACTCTCATGTGCAACGTTGTACATAAAGTTCTTTTTCTTTTTTTTTTGCTTAAGGCTATCTCCCACATAGAGAGCTTCCCGGGTGGATCAGATGGTAAAGAATCTGCCTGCAATGTAAGAGACCCAGGTTTGATCCCTGGGTCAGGAAGATCCCTTGGAGAAGGAAATGGCAACCCACTCCAGTATTCTTGCCTGGAGAATTCCATAGACAGAGGAGCCTGGTGGGCTACAGTCCAAGGGGTCACAAAGAGTACATGACTGAGTGACTAACACTTTCATTTTCACTTTCATCTCCCCCGTGGACTCCTAGATCAAAAGTTAGGGACCATTGTGTTTAATGCCCTCACAGTGAACTCTTCCACTAGAGGAACTTGGTAATACCTACTCCACTAGACAGATCCCTGTCACAACCTCTGTCAAGAGCAATCTATATTCCCATAGTTTTGTTAATATTAAGAATTCTTATTAATTACAATATTTGTTAGTTATATCTTTTTTTATGTACATTCTGTTGGTGACTAGTGAATTTTAAAAATAGATCTTTTCTATCTTAAAGTCATGTTTTTTATTTAATGTTTTCCCTTATTGTTCAATAGTCTTTAAAGTTGTTCATTTTAAATATTTCACACACTTAGATATTTGAGTCAGATATTTGGAAAATGAATTCAGTTATAATCTCTGTTTTATGCATTATAGGAATGAAAATATAATTCTTTAAGAAATGAGAAACCATATGGTATAAAAATATTGGCTAGAATTTGGTAGATAAAAGCTTGTAATTTCCTTTAAGAATAAAATATAATTTAATCACTATTACTCCTTCACAGGAATTGATTTTCTTTTACTTTAGGGTATGTTCTTTAGGGGCTTCCCAGGTGGTGCGGGTGGTGAAGAACCCACCTCTGAATGCAGGAGACGTAAGACACTTGGTTTGATGCCAGGTGGGGAAGATCCCCTGGAGAAGGAAATGGCAGCCTACTCCATTATTCTTGTCTGGAAAATTCCATGGACAGAGGAGCCTGGCAGGCTGCAGTCCATGGGGTTGCAAAGAGTCACGCATGACTGAGTGCTCACTCACTTACTCTCTTGTTCTATAATACTGAATATTTTTGATATCATGATGCCAGTATTGTCAATTGTCACTGTAAATTCGGCAGATGTGTTCCAGGAAAATTCTGTTTATGTTTTCTTTGAGGTCAGGCCTGTGGTTTGTGAATTGGAAAGATGCATGTGGGTCATGCTTTTGGCATGTCTTCAACTCTTAAAAGGTATCCCTGCCAATGGAATTCAGACTGCATTTGTTATTTAAAAATATTACATGATTTACAGTACATATCCAAAGAAATATCCATTTGTTTATATGATTGCATTTTCCAGGGAAGCTTCAACTGATGAAAAAAATGTCCTTCATGGTGTGTATTTTATCATACTGATGTCATTAAGCTTCTTGGGACAGCAATCATAGCTTATTGATTTTTTGACTGCTCTCTCTGACCTGTGAAAGTGAAAGTTGCTCAGTTGTATCCGAATCTTTGCAACCCCATGGACAGTATAGTCCCTGGAATTCTCCAGACCAGAATACTGGAGTGGGAAGCCTTTCCCTTCTCCAGGGGATCTTCCCAACCCAGGGATTGAACACAGGTCTTCCACATTGCAGGTGGATTCTTTACCAGCTGAGCCACAAGGGAAGCCCAAGAATATTGGAGTGGGTAGCCTAGCCCTTCTCCAGAGGATCTTCCTGACCCAGGAATCAAACCAGGGTCTCCTGCATTGCAGGCAGATTGTTTACCAACTGAGCTATGAGGGAAGCTCTGACCTATGTCACTTAAACTCTGAAACATACCGAGTGTTTAATAAACATATGTACTTTGATTGAAAAGGAAAGGTTAGTAGTAGCACTAATTGGTTGAAGGTACGCAGGAATTTAAATACTTGGCTTCTTAGCCAGTTTTATTCAGATGATTCAGGGAAATTCATTTCATCTCTCTGAGCCTTATAAACCTTGCCTTGACCACGTTAAAGTGCTCTAATAAGAAGGAAGTTAAATAATTGATGGGAAAGAAATTGCCAACTATAAAACATTTTCTAAATGCAAGGTGAGTATTTTTTAAGTAAGAAAAAATGCCTGTGCTGATGCTAAGTTGCTTCAGCCTGCCAGGGTCCTCTGTCCCTAGGATTCTGGAGAATCCTGTCCACAGGATTCTGGAGAAATGGCAAGAGACTGCCATTTCCTCCTCTGGGGGATTTTCCCCACCAAGGGATTGAACCTGCATCTCTTATGTCTCCTATGTAGGCAGGCGGCTTCTTTACCCCTAGCACCACCAATAGTACTTTTCAAATGTTGAGGGAGGATGGAAAGAAATTCCTTTCCAGTTCCCTCTGCCTTTTATATTAGATTCAACAAACCTTTTGGAGCACTGCGCTGGTCACAGAGGGTGAGAGAAAGATTCCACAGACCTTGAAAGGCACAGGCTCTGCATTCAGAGAGGCCAGAATCCAGTGGGAGAGGACCGTGCTGTTGCTATAAATACAGGGTTGGGGATCGTGGTAAAGTGATAACTGTAGAGACTCAGAGGGGAGATCCAGCACCTCTGAGGGGCTTGCTGGATGCAGGGCATGCCCCCCGCTCTGGGGTCTAGGATTGGTAGATTTATGCACTTATTAGTTTGAGGGTGGATCCTCAAAAGCCTAGTACATAAGTATTTTATTCCCTGATATTTTTCACATTGAGTTTTAGTGATCAGACTGGCCATGCTGCATATATGTGTGTCATTTGTTATTATAATATATAACACATGTAAAAATTGATGTAGCACATCTATAAAATTTATAACATATAAAATAGTGAAACAGTTTTAATCCAGAAAACTTCTATTTCATCCAGTTGATAATTATATCATCTGCTTACAAACGCTTCTCCCCCCAAAGCAGCTTTTTGTTGTTCAGTTGCTCAGTCATGTCCGACTCTTTGTGACCCCGTGGACTGAGGCACACCAGGCTTCACTGTCCGTCACCAAGTCCTGGAACTTGCCCAAACTCATGTCCATCAAGTCGGTGATGCCATCCAACCATCTCATCCTCTGTCATCCTCTTCACCTCCTGCCTTCAATCTTTCCCAGCATCAGGGTCTTTTCAAATGAGTCAGTTCTTTGCATCAGGTGGCCAAAGTATTGGAGTTTCAGCTTCTGCATCAGTCCTTCCAATGACTATTCAAGACTGATTTCCTTTAGGATGGACTGATTGGATCTCCTTGCAGTCCAAGGGACTCTCAAGAGTCTTCTCCAACACCACAGTTCAAAAGCATCAGTTCTTCAGCACTCAGTCTTCACTCTCACATCTATACATGACTACTAGAAAAACCATAGTTTTGACTATATGAACCTTTGTTGGCCAAGTAATGTCTGCTTTTTAATACACTGTCTAGGTTTGTCATAGACAAACTTTTCTTCCAAGGAGCAAGTGTCTTTTAATTTTATAGCTACAGTCACCGTCTGCAGTGATTTTTGGAGCCCAAGAAAATAGTCTTTCACTGTTTCCATTGTTTCCCCACCTATATGCCGTGAAGCGATGGGACTGGATGCCATGATCTTAGTTTTCTGAATGTTGTTTTAAGCCAGCTTTTTCACTCTCCTCTTTCATTTTCATCAAGAGGCTCTTTAGTTCCTCTTCACTTTCTGCCATAATGATGGTGTCATCTGCATATCTGAGGTTATTGATATTTCTCCCTGCAATCTTGATTCCAGCTTGTGCTTCATGCAGCCCAGCATGATGTACTTTTTTGCTTGATGTACTCTGCATATAAGTTAAATAAGCAGGGTGACAATATACATACATGACACACTCCTTTCCCAATTTGGAACCGGTCTGTTGTTCCATGTCTGGTTCTAACTGTTGCTTCTTGACTTGCATATAGGTTTCTTAAGAGGCAGGTAAGGTGGTCTGGTATTCCCATCTCTAAGAATTTTCCAGTTTGTTGTGATCCACACAGTCAAGGCTTTAGCATAGTCAATAAAACAAGTAGATGTTTACCTGGAACTCTCTTGCTGTTTCGATCATCCAACGGATGTTGGCAATTTGGTCCCTGGTTCCTCTGCCTTTTCTAAATCCAGCTTGTACATCTGAAAGTTCTGTGTTCATGTACTGTCTGATGCAAAATGAGTGCAATTGTGCAGTAGTTTGAACATTCTTTGTCATTGCCCTTCTTTGGGATTGGAATGGAAATTGACTTTTTCCAGTCCTTGGCCACTGCTGAGTTTTCCAAATTTGCTGGCATATTGAGTGCAGCACTTTCACAGCATCATCTTTTAGGATTTGAAATAGCTCAACTGGAATTCCATCACTTCCACTAGCTTTGTCCATAGTGATCCTTTCTAAGGCCCATTTGACTTCATTCTGCTGGCTGTCTGGTTCTGCGTGAGTGATCACTCCATCATGGTTATCTGGGTCATTAAGATCTTTTTTGTATAGTTCTGTGTATTCTTGCCACCTCTTCTTAATATCTTTTGCTTCTGTTGGGTCCATACTGTTTTTGTCCTTTCTCATGCCTGTCTTTGCATGGAAGCAGCTTTTACAGATGCTATTTTGATGGCTCTAGGTTTTTGTGTCATTGGCTATTTCCTATGGGTTTAAAATCCTTCTTTCCTACTTTCATTGTTTGCTCCAAAGAAAAACTGTCAAAAAAAATTGTTCCCTGGTGGCTCAGTGGTAAAGAAACTGCTTGTCAATGCAGAAGATGTGGGTTCAATCCCTGAGTCAGGAAGATCCCTTGGAGGAGGGCATGACAACCCACTCCAGTATACTTGCCTGGAGAATTCCAAGAACAGAGGGAATTGTTGAGCTACAGTCCATGGGGTTGCAAAAGAGCTGGACATGACTTAGGAACTAAACAACAAGGATCTGTCATAAGTTTATTGGAGGAATCTGCAATTTCCTGTTACAATTCTAATCAACCTAGCTGAAAACCTCCTTTCCCAGAGTAAGGGAGAGAAAATGCTCTCAACAGACTACAGGGGTTGAAAGAAGAGAATGTGTTCTGTTTCCTGAGAGTGGTTTCTTCTGGTGAGGCTTCCTGGCAACCATATAGAGCTTGCCTCTTGGGAGAGGGAATATTGACAGTGATGCAAGAACAGCAGGACAGAGGCACCTTATTGAACCTGGGAGTTATGGGATGGCTATCAGGGTGGGAAATGCAGAGTTTATTACTATCAAGCCTCCATTTTTATTCTTAAACTGGTTTTCCTCCCAGCATGCTGCATTTTCAGAACTGCCTATCACTGAATTATGCTCTGTCAGGAAACTGAATGCACTAATTGTTAACCTAAGAATTGTAACTATGTTGCTGTCCCTCTAATTACGTGGGTTAATTAAGAGTTTAAGAGTTGCTTAGAGCAATGCTTCAGTTCTCCTAGGAACTTAAAGAAACCGCACTCCTTAAAAGGTCTTCTGTAGTCAAGGATGACTTAGATCTGATCAGTATATTGAAATTTTAATTTGTTACATAAGTAAACATTACCTGGATGACCCCACATATGCCTCAAGTCAACTCTTGTAATCTGTAGGCCTCCTTTTCACATGTAGTTTATTTTACTTCTATGTTAGGAGGTAGGAGGTGCCTTCTCTGCAGAGCAGGCCCTGGGTTTTTTTGCCAGCCGCGTAGCCCAGCAGGCCTGCATGTTTTTCAGTGGACATTCTGAGCTTTACTGTCATTCACCTAGCTCGGTCCAGGCAGGTTTCTGAATTTGGAAAGAAGTCTCTATTTTTGCCCAATTTGGAGATGAATGGGAGTAAATTTGTATTGTTCAAGTGGTTAGTGCGGTTATTTCTTTGTGGAAAAGAAGAAAGTAAAACAACAAAGAAGGGATTGGAGCATTTTTTTCCCTTGCCTATTGACCAGTGATTTAATGTTTTCCTTTTTCATTAAGTCCATAATTGTCATCAAAGTATCCCCAGCACTCTCCAGCACCCAAGGTAGAGTTGATTTCACCTTCCATCCCACCCGCCCAGCTGTTCCTTTTATTTCTGTTATCACCATGTCATAATGTTATAAATGCTTTTGTGTCTCCTTATTCTACAGGGCTTCAGGGTGAGATCTGACCTAGTTCATCTTTGTAGATTTAATGTCTAACACAGGCTTCCTTGCACGGAAAGTTAAAGATTTTCTAAATGTTAAAACACATACACACACAGATTATCTTTTCATGACTAGTAAGAATTTTTGAAAATATACAAATATAAGTGTCATGATATTTTAACCAATTTAGATGAAGGCACACACATGTTCAAAATTAATTTATTTTTTTCTTTTGGGAACCATGCAATCATTCTAAAATTGGCTCTATTATTAAGGTACTTTAACATTTGAATCACTGCACATGGCATGCCTAAGTGCAAGCCTCATGCAACATGGTGCCTTTTTTCTAAAACAAACAGGTTAAAAATGTGTCTGGTTCCCATGGGAACCAGGCCACAGACACAGAATAGATGAAATAAGATTCCTAGTTTTGTGATTGCTGCTACTGTGTAGCATTTCCCAAACCCTTCTATTTTGAACATGGCATTCATGTTTAGTAGGCATGAATCAACTTTGTTTGACCAGCTTTTCTCTCCTAAGTGCTCGGCAGTTCCTTTGAAATGGATGAGAATCAGAAACAGAAAATGCCAAATTTCCTGGCCTTGCCATTTAACATTTGCAGCACAAGTTGAGGCTTAATTTTTAGATCTGATGGGAAGTTCATTAGCTTAATGGAGTTAGTGAAACCAAGCAGCCGCAGAATTTGAGAATTTAATTCTAAATGCCTACAGAATACAAGGAATTGTGCTACAAAAATAAATAACATGGAGCCCCTGCCTGCATAGATTTTATGTCTAGAGGACATAATCTAGAGGAGAGTGACAAGAGTTCATGTGTACTGTGTCTTCCCACAGTGATATTCCTATCACTGGAGTGGTCTGCTGAGACCCCAGGATACTTACTAAGCATCCACAGTGGCCAAGACTTAAGAACGGAACCCTGCAGGATGCGGGACTTGCTTTCAGTCCTTGCCAGAGAAGAGATCAGAGACTGGTACGGGAGATGGGAACGTGAAATGACTTCTGATACAAACCAGAGTCAGTAAGTGCTGACTTGGCGTGAGGAAGATGCACAATGAGATTAGAAGGAAAGAGACTCTGACTGGGGTGATCAGTCTGGCTCCTGGCATGGAGTCAGTGCTCAGGAAATAATTGTTCTCTAAATGAATTGTTAAAGATTAGTTTTTAATGTTGCATTAATCAAAAATGTAGATAAAATAGATATCACTTTTAGTGTATGTAATTGGCCAATATTTTGGAAGGAAAATGGTTAGAGCTGATAAAAACACCTAGTGCTGAGAGAGGTAGAGATGAAGACGACAGAAAGTGAGTGAGAGATGAAGGAGGCAGAGAGGGAGAGGGGAGTCAAGTGGGTAAGCTGTAAGGATATATACAAAATGTTAAATGTTAACAGTAGTTATCTCTAGATGGTGGGATTTAAGTAATTTCATTTATTTTTTAAATGTATCCACTAAATTTTGTATAATAAGCATGCATCACACTTATAATAAGAACTATCTTTTGAAAGTATTTTAATGCATCTTTTCAGTTCAGTTCAGTCGCTCAGTCATGTCCGACTCTTTGTGACCCCATGAATCGCAGCACGCCAGGCCTCCCTGTCCATCACCAACTCCCGGAGTTTACTCAAACTCATGTCCATCGAGTTGGTGAGGCCATCCAACCATCTCATTCTCTGTCATTGCCTTCTCCTCCTGCCCCCAATCCCTCCCAGCATCAGGGTTGCATCTTTTAGAACTATCTAATTATAATGAGACTCTATTTGCTAGTTCTGCTTGGAACCTTGCTTCTGGTTGAGATATCCCTAAATCTTGGCCAACCTTCTGTCTCTTAAATCCAAGTGTGCCCTGATCCATAGTTGAATGAATTTGGTTTTCCAGATTATTTTATACATAGCCCTGGAAAGCAGAGATGAAGAACTAGATTGATCTGTAGCATGATAGTAATGCATCTGTAATTTTAGAGCACAATTAAATGTCAAATATTCTATCAGAGATAGAATTTGGTTGTGAACCTGTAGTGTCTCTTTTATAATTGACTTTACAATGGATTGTCTGGTTATAAGCTAGACATCTTCTGAGTTTCAACTGGCTGTTTCCCTACGGTGACATCTTCCCCTTAGATCTGCAGTAGTGAACCACCGGTGCCGTTTCTTTTTTCAAAATTTTATTTATTAATTTTTTATCTTTTGGGCGCATTACAGCATGTGGGATCTTAGTTCCCCAACTAGGGATCGAAACTGCATCCCCTGGCATTGGAAGCACAGCATCTTAACCACTGGACGGCAAGGGAAATCCCACCAGTGCCATTTCTTAACTTGGTGAAGTCCTGGCTAATGGTTGACACTCTCCATTGGTTTTGCTTTCCTAACCGTGTAAAGAGGGGTTGGACTATGTAGTCTTGTGCATGTGCCTTTCATACTTTGCTTTGTTTCTATCTTTACTGCCTCTCAAGGAAATGTTCTCACTTTTTCTGTTGACTCTGAAATGCAGCATCCCTTTAAATCCCCCCATTACTGTTGAGCTTTGTTTCTTTTTAACCATCTAAAGTAGATCTTTTATTTGTGAAATTTTGCTTTTTTTTTTTTCCTTCTGCCAGACATTCCATTATTTCTTCTTTTATGGCTATCTCTCTTTTTGAGTGTGTAATGTTCCTAGACTACATTTGTACCAGGCACTGTTTATTTTCATTTTAGTCTTATGATGATACAGAAAAATATCTATATTTTTGTGTGAGAACTATGGAATTAGAACATGCAAGCCTTTCTTGTTCAGAGAAATGTGGGTATGTCCATATTTATCTTTTTTGACAAATTTTTATTAGAAAGGAAATTATAGACCAACAATATTGCACACAGAGAACAAAATCTCCTTGGTTCTAAAGATGTGTTTCTTATACAAATGTCATATTGTTCTTTTAGAAAAATACCTTGAGCTGATAAAGAAATGGAATTTAAACCAAAATTAGTTAAATTTGATCTAAGCAAGTGGACTTGGTTAACTGACTAATCAAGACAAAGATAAATAAGAGTGTGTGATTGGGAGACTAATATTGGGGTACACTGCAGTGGTGAAACTGCAATGCTTCAAGTAGAGACCCTTCCCCTTCCCCAGGCTGGCAGACGTGGTCGCAGATAAGTAGCATCCTTTGATTCTGGACTGAAAAAAATTGCATATCTTTTCTGGAGGAAAGCAATGACAGTTATTCTTTTAAAATAAGATCATAAGCAATTAGAATACTTTTATTTCCTTTATTAAATTCCATTCCTTAAGAGACAGATCCTGTAAGGCGTTAGATTCAATCAAATTTGGGCTCTCAATGAAATATTATCAAAGTCTAAAATAAGACCATTCTTAATTGCAACCCCATGGACTGTATACCTCCAGGCTCCTCTGTCCATAGAATTCTCCAGGTAAGAATATTGGAGTGGGTTGCCATTTCCTCCTCCACGGGCCTTTCCTAACCCAGGGATCAAACCCAGGTCCCCTGTATTGCAGGCAGATTCTTCACTGTCTGAGCCACCAGGGAAACCCCAGCATTAACATGTACAACAGATAATAGATTTAGGCCCTCAGGAACCAAGAACTTCATATGTTAGAATTATCAGTTTCAGAATATTAAAGAGTTCTGTGTAAAATATTTCAGAAATAAGATTTTAAAAAACCTTTATGTGAAGAAAGATGGGATTTTGAAATGGACATAATTAGAAGAACCAACTATAATTTTTAAAAATGTAAATTTTAAGTGAAATTAATACTCAGTGGTTGGTTTACATGCATATAAGACACAACTAACAAGAGAATTTGTGAAATGGAAGCCATATATGAATTGATTGCACACATATGAAGTGATTACCTAGATAGATTTTAATAATACAGAGAAAAGAAAATGGAAAATATGAAAGATTAAACGATATGAAGGATACAATACACATCTAGATATATCCTGAGTCCCAGAAGGAAACAAGATAAATAATCAAAAAAATAATTGACTGAAGTTTTTCAGAAATTGATGAAAGACATCATACATACACAAAGGAACAAGTCTACTTGTGTCTTAATTTGGGTTGCTACTGGGCTTCCCAGGTGGCACAGTGGTAGAGAATCTGCCTGCCAATGCAGGAGATGCAGGAAAGTCGAGTTTGATTCCTGGGTCGGGAAGATCCCCTGGAGAAGGGAATGGCAACCCACTGCAGTATGCTTGCCTGGGAAATCCCACGGACAGAGGAGCCTGGTGGGCTGTGGTCCGTGGGGTCACAAAGAGTCGGACATGACTGAGCACATGAGCAACCAACTGCCATAGACTGGGTTGCTTGTGAGCAACAGAAGTTTATTTTTTATAGTTCAGGAGGCTGGGATGCTCAAGATCAAGGTACTGGCAGATTTGGTATCTGATGGATGCTTACTGCCGGGTTCATAGATGTCCCTCTTCTGGTGTGTTCTCCCACAGTGAATGGTCAAGGATGCTCCCAGGGGTTATGTTTATAAAGGCACGCGTGTGTGCTGAGTCTCTTCAGTTGTGTCCGACTCTCTGTGACACTATGGACTATAGCCCACTAGGCTCCTCAGTCCATGGGATTCTCCAGGCAAGAATGCTGGAGGTTGTCATGCCCTCCTCCAGGGGGTCTTCCCGACCCAGGGACTGAACCTGTGTCTCATGTCTCCTGCATTGTGGGCGGTGCCACCTGATTGGTGTCTAGTTAATACTTGGTGACCTGGAGTATTGAGTGTAGCTTCCAGAATTTGCTTTATGATTACATCTGGATTTATTTCCAGTCTTCACTTTTTTCTCCATAATAGGGTCCTATAACCTTATCTCTGTGCAGTACATAGTCCCAATATGGCATATACTATGGTATGTTGCTTTTGTCTTTGAGTGTCTAAGAGAATGAGCTAAAAGGGGAGTGCCATAAAGTTGACACCAATGTTAGTCATTTTAGAGAATATCTTTCTTTCTTAATTGATACACTTTTATTCATGAAAAGACTGTTTTAGTGTAGTAGAAGAATCAAGAGATTTTGGAATTAGAAGTTTCGTGTTTTGATCTTGGCTCTGTCTGGGCTGCAGATGAATTTCTTCATCTCATAAGATAGGATATCAAGTTAGGATCCAATCAAGAGACAGAAACCACACAGTAATTGAAAAAGGAAAGTTTTATATAGGAGCTGTTAACTATGACATGGATTGAAGCACCAGGGAATTGGCAAGAAGTAGAGTTCTGTGGAAGTAGAAATAGCAAGTATAAGGAGTGCTGCTCTGCACACAGCTAAGGAAGAGTGCTAAGGAGCAGCCTCTACCCCACCCTCGGCAGAGATTCAGACTTTCTGGGGAAGGCATGGCCTTGGCTCCCTGGATGATGGAAAAGTCACTGAAGTACCTCACCTCTGGGACTTGTTAGAAAGTCTTATGGGGCTAGAGGAGCCCTCCTCTGGAGGAATGAGGCATTGGAGTAACTGTCCTCTACGGAAGTCTGATGCTGGAGAAGGTGTAGGTTCTGCAGGAGCCGAGTACTGGCAGGTCCAGAGAGAGAGAGAGATTGTCAGGAACTTGTTCACCAGCAGGGTGATGTGAGGCCTGGAGTGCGTGGTATCTGATGGGCAGACCCACACCAAGGTGGTCACTGGGCTCAGGCCAGTGCCACAAGCTCACTTAGGGGAATGCATGTGCAGGGCACGTGGTTGGCAGAGAACCACTAGATTTTCCTCACATAATAGCTGCTGACTTCTGTGTGGTAAGAATAAGAATATCAATCCAACAATACACTGGAAGCCAGGAGGAAAATACCTTTCTCCAGCGCCCTCTACTGACAAAGCTTAATATTGTGGTTGCTGTAAAAGGGAGAAAAAAGTTCAAGTCCTGTTCAGTTTAATTGCTCAGTCGTGTCTGACTCTTTGTGACCCCATGGACTGCAGTATGCCAGGCTTTCCTGTCCATCACCATCTCCTGGAGTTTACTCAAACTCTTGTCCATTGAAGTGGTGATGCCATCCAACCGTCTCATCCTCTGTTGTCCCCTTCTCCTCCCGCCTTCATTCATTCTCAGCATCAGGGTCTTTTCAAATGAGTCAGGTCTTCGCATCAGGTGGCCAAAGTATTGGAGTTTCAGCTTCAGTATCAGTCCTTCCAGTGAATATTCAGGACTGATTTCCTTTAGAATGGTCAGGTTGGATCTCCTTGCAGTCCAAGGGACTCTCAAGAGCCTTCTCCAACACCACAGTTCAAAAGCATCAATTTTTTGGCGCTCAGCCTTCTTCATAGTCCAACTCTCACATCCATACATGACCACTAGAAAAATAAAAGCTTTGACTAGATGGACCTGTTTTGGCAAAGTAGTTTCTCTGCTTTTTAATATGCTGTCTAGGTTGGTCATAACTTTTCTTCCCATGAGCAAGTCCATTGAAAAGCAAATAATGAAAAATGGATTTAAACCAAGATACAGTTGGTTTACACTCAGTTGTTAACTGGAACAGAGGAGGACCTATCCCCAAAGGTATCAATGTAATTAAATTAATTTTGAATTTAAAAGCACATAATATCTCAAACAGAATACAAAAATTCACTGTTACTTTTATTATGATTTGATGTGGTTAAACCTGATACTGACATAGTTTGCAGTGCCAAAGTGGATTTGGATAGATTGCAACCTGGAAATCTGCAGCATTCTGGTTTTTAAGGAATTTATTTCAAGATTCTGTTTGATTAATATTGAACCTGAAATTAAATTTATTTGGGTTTCCTAGGCTAAAATGCACTGCATGTTGGTGGCTATTAGTATAAAAAATAATATTTATTGAAATCTAATTATATGGCAGGCATTATAAATGCATTTAGTATTGCTAATATTAGTGTTACGAACCCCATGTTAAAAATGAGGACATGAGATAAAGTAACCACTACCGTACAAATAGGAGGAATTGAACCAGAATTCACATCTTGGTTTTTCTTATTCCAAAATCTATGCATCTAACTTAGAACAAAATCTCTCTTCAGGACAGGAAAGTTATCACAGTGATATAACTTGGATAAAATGTATATTTATTTTTGACTTTTAACATCTGTATGCCAGTTACTATGCTGGTTTGGTGCTTCATCTCTGTTTTTTTTTTTTTGGTGAATATATCTTGTATATTTGGTTGCCCCTTGGTAGTCATGAATTTGGTGTTAGAAGTACATAGCAGGTAAGCAGAAAGTGATTTGGAGTTAGTCGTCTAGTTTTCACATCAGAAAGTGATTTGTGTTACGTGCCAGCCTGGATGGGAGGAGGGTTTGGGGGAGAATGTACACATTGTATGTGTGGCCGAGTCCTTCACTGTTCATCTGAAACTGGCACATTTTTTTTTTATCACAACATTTTTAATGAGCTATACCCCGATAGAAAATGTTTTTGGTGTTAAAAAAAAATTAAAAATTAATTTTTATTTTTTTAACACCAAAATTAAAAAAAGAAAGTGATTTATTCATAGACTGCAGAATAAGTGGATGAGGCATGTTCAGGAAAGAACAGTCCACCTTCCTCAGCGTTAGTAGGTTGCTGCAACCATTTGAGGTATGTTTTAGGCCAAACATTTTGTTGTTGTTCAGTCACCAAGTCGTGTCCAGCTCTTTGCGATCTGTAGACTGTAGCATCACAGACTCCGCTCCTTCACTATCTCCAAGAGTTTGCTCAGATTCACGCGCATTGAGTTGGTGAGGCTATCTAACCATCTCATCCTCTGCCACCCTCTTCTCCTTTTGCTTTCGGTCTTTCCCAGCATCAGGGTCTTTTCTAATGAGTTGACTCTTCGCATCAGGTGGCCAAAGGGTTGGAGCTTCAACTTCAGCATCAGTCCTTCCAATGAATAGTCAGGGTTGATTTCCTTTAGGATTGACTGGTTTGATCTCCTTGCCATGGATTTTAATCTATGACTCGATTATGTCATAGATTTTAATCTATGGCTAGATTAAAATATAGTTAATAATAGGAATTATTTGTAATATTTAATAGCTTCCACCTGGAAAAAAAAACCATGTGTCCATTAACAGTGGAATGGATACATAAAGTGAAATACTTTAAAGAAGTGAAAATGAATAAAGCCGTGCTACACACAATAGCATGGATGAATCTTTTAGACATAATATTGAGCAAAAGCAATACCATATCAAAGATTATAATTGCCAAAACAAAGTTAAAAAATGGGTAAAATTAATTTATGGTGCTAGAAGTCAGAATTACACTTTTGGGAAAGGCTGTGTGGGAGGCTTTTGGGTACTGTTAATATTTAAGAGCTTGATCTGAATTGTAGTTATGTGGGGGTGGTGCTGGTGATTCAGTCGGCTCAGTCCTGTCCGACTCTACCAGGCTCCTCTGTCCATGGGATTCTCCAGACAAGAATACTGGAGTGGGTTGTCGTTTCCTTCTCCAGGGGATCTTCTCGGGTCAGTGATCGAAACCCTGTCTTCTGCTTGACAAGCAGATTCTTTACCATTGAGCCACCTGGGAAGCCCTCTAGGTGGGAGTAGGTATTTGTAAATTTTACAGAACAGAACCATTAATATTTATGTATTGACCACATGATATTTCAATAAAACATTAAAATGGTTAAAAACCTAAGTTTTAAAAATAGGAAAATAATAAGGAAAAGTAATATAGTGATATGATTGAATGTTGGATAGCCATTTAATGAAGCTTACTAAAGGTTTTTAAATGATAAGGAAAAATGCTTAGTTTACAATGCCGAGTAGAAACAAATTAGAGTCCAAGCTTGGCTGCACTATATTATCCCCAGTGTGTAAAACACATGTCGGAAAAATTGGTAGGGAAAAAAACTCATTAAATAGTAGAACTGTAGAAATGGGTTGTTTTTCTTCTCTCTACCTCACTACATTGAAAAAATTTCCTGCAATAAATGCTTTTTATAATCAGCTGTATTAGTTATGGAGAAAAATGAATATCCGGAGGGCTTCTTCATCTGTAAATACCCCATTATGTTTCCATTACTTAGACAATAAACAACCCAATTATCTGAGTGCCCAAGAACTTGGGAAAATTGCTCCAACCTGACCTTTTAGCCTGAGATTTCCTGACAACCTGAAGCTTCTCAATGCCTCAGCACTTTGGGCTTTACAGTTTTATTTTTTGATTCAACAAGTGGTTTTTAAGCATCAGTTATTTGCCAAGTGCTCTAGGTATATAGCAACATACAAGAAGGGCAATGATTTCTGTCTTAGATTTCCTTCCTTTTACCAGGGAAGACAAAACATAAGTAGTTGTCCTAAAGATTAAGTTGAAGGAGGAAGAAATCCAAGGTATAAAGGTATATGTAACAAGAAAACCACATCTAGTTTCAGGAGACAGGATTGTTGCTGGAAAAACTATTTTGTTTAAGTGAAGACTGCTAAGATGAGTGTGTTTGCCTGTTGTGAAAGGATAGGGCATTTGACGGTGAATGGCGGCGAAAACAATGGGTTATGGATCTCAGTGAGACTGAGGGATTGTTCAAGAGTGATGTGGGGAAGGATAGGAGACTGTGAGTCAGAGCTGGATTCTGAGGGGAAGGTTGCAGAAGCCATATGTGATGTGGAACTGAGTTGCTGGGTCGGGGATGGGAAAGATCATTCAAGGTGAGGAAGCCAGTGATCTGAGAGCTGGTTTCGAATGGGTTCTACAGGCAGATGGATGCGTCATGGAGAAAAGAGGGGTGGGGCATTAAAGAAGGAACGTCTCTGCTGCTGGTTGCTCTGTGTGCGATTTCCTCTGCCTCAACTTCTTAGGCTGTGCATCCTTTAAGGCCCACATAAAACATGACTTAGTCTATCATACCATCCCTATTTGCCCAATCGGTTACAAGCCTTCCTTCCTTTGGTTTTATAGCATCAAACGTCTCATTGCATGAGTTGGTACTCAATGAACATTTGCTAAAATTCAATACTTTCTGTGAGGTATCACTATTAGAAATGGACATGTTGAGCTCAATGAATGCCAGGTGTTTAACCCAGAACTCTGGCTATGTTCCAATAGTCAAGGCACATTGATTTAACTATTCTGAAAGCAGTTTTGTCTAGAGAATAACAGTTTGTGTTTTTCATTTTGCATGCAGTCACATAGTTTAGGAAAAAAAGTTTCCAATCATTTCTGCTAAGACAAAGCTATGACTTTTTAAGTAGTCACTTAATGTTTGCACTTCTATTCAATGTCTGGCTTGTAGACTCAGTTTTCTGTTGATAAACCTGCAACATCAAATGAGATGCATGTATTCCAGACAGATGCTGCCAATGTCTGGAATCAAAATAGATCATATCACTTGCCTGTCACAAAAGAATGCCTCTTCTGTCATTGTGGACCAATCTGTTTAATGACACAATTGCTGGGCTGTGGAGCAGATGACTGTTTCATTTGTCACTCAGAATTCCTGGGACGCTGCAAAGAGAAAAACACTTGCAGCTTGATTGGTGTGTCTTGGTCCCTGAGTGGAGGTGAGGGGAATGACTGTATTTTCCAGAGGGCAGTGGTCTGCTTCTTTTAAGATGGATGGAAGGCTGTTTTCTGTGCTGCAAGTCTCCTTGATGGCTAATTATTTGAAGCCAGAAGATCCCAAGTGCAATTTCAAACAGAGTTTGGGATGAACTCTTGAAACTTTGCCATGTGCAAGATGCTGCTGCATGTTGTGTCTTGGGGTTCCATTAAGAGATGAATAAGAACCCCCACCTTCCAGGATATCTCAGCAAAGAGACAGCTCACTGATGAGCTGAAGTAGAAAGATGGAATAAAATGATTCCTTTCGACTAGGCTGAAGGACTCACAAGTGAGAGGCATCTGTTTGAATTTTCTGGAATAAATTGAGAAAGCTTCCTGGACAAGGTGTTCAAAGAAACGAATCCGTCTGTTATGCAAGAACCAGGGAAGTTCTCTTCCTAAAGTGCTTAATTTCTGGACCTGACACAGAGAGCAATGGGTGTCTAATTGCAGTACACAGAATGGGTGCTGCCCTCAAATGCCCATTCCATTGTTACAGCCCCAGAAATTCTGATTTAATTGATGTCAGGTAGGGCCCAAGAAACTGCAGTTTAAGAAAACATTATAGTTAATTTCAATGAAAATGGTCCATAAATCAAACCTTTGATGATCACTGGTATTAAATACAAAAAAGTAACTGGATTTTATAAGATGGGTGGTTAATTCCAAGGAAAGAAGAGATGTCCTTGGGGAAGATATAATGGGAGAGTAGTAATTAGTGCTCTACTCTCAAGCAGGGGTGGTTATCCTGCTCAGATACTCTGTGCATTTTATTTGCATGTAATCTGCATAATTAGTGCTCCTTTTTCTTTGAATTTCTGACTGCTCCAAATCCTTTGGTTAAAGAAGGGAAGCCAGGGTTGTCCTTCACCTTGAATTTTACCTAAGAACAGATTCATGGTATAGATATTTCTGCTGCTACTCAGAGAATACCTAGGACAGAGAATTCATAACTTCCAGCTTCGCTTCAGTAACTGGAAAGTTTTCAAGGCATTTTAAAATCTGCTTATACGTGTTTTGAGAGACAAAGGGAAACTCCATTTAGTTCTTAGAGTTAGGCGTCTTCCACTGAGCCCACGAGGTGGCACCCTCTCACCATTTCTGGCCTCCGTGTGGGTGAGTTGGCTTGGGGAGGGTGTATCTAAAAGCGGAGAACCTGGGAGATCCTGTCAGCATTACTAACAGGCTTGTGGGAATTATTCTTAGAACATTAGGAATGACAATATACTGTGCTTTGTTCACTTGTTCCAGTGTCGTCTAAATGCTGGAGGTCACAATATCCTGTTCCAATGTTAGCATCAATTGGCTAAATAGAAGACAGAAGAGCAACCTCGCACAAAGGCAAGGAGGAAAAAGACGAAAGAAAAAATTAAGACAGAAAAAAAAGAGAAAGGAATGAAATGAGGTCTGAGAGAATAAACACACTGTATTGGGAGGTGAGGGGAGAGAAGAGTGGGCAGATGTGGTTACAGGCTCAAAGTCTTTCTTGCCCTTTTCCCAAGGTCAGCTGTCAAGGTCAGCTTGGACAGCCCTGGAGAGAACATGGGCCGTGGCATGCTGGTCCAAAATACAGGGCTTGGCTCAAGAGCCCATGGTAGCCAGGTCGATGGTCATTTTTCTGTTTCCTTCTCACAATCAGCTTGTTGAAAGTCATCCAAATGTCTATGATCCAGTAAAACCATATTAGCTTATGAAGCACTGTAGAGACTTCTGGCGCTGTGATCGCTGGTGTCTGAGTTTGAGGGCAGATGTCTGAGGACCTGGATGAGCCTGGTGCCTGGCACTGTGCCAGTGCTGCACCCGTGGTACGCATGCTTCTCAGCTATTCTGTTCGAACCCTCTCATTGCCACCTGCTCCATGGGTCGCTCTCTGAATTCCCAAAGGCTGTGGAACCTTGCACACACATCGCGGAGCCATGCTTGTCCATGAGGAGGAGTTTTCTCCAGATTTAGCTTGTATGAAGCAAATAAATGCCTTAAATACAAAAATGAAGGGTAAAGCAAAATCTTTGCTAAAATGTAGATTTTGCTGATCTGAAATGTTCATCTCATTTTTTTTTAATGGAAAACAATTTTTAAAAACAATTTTTTCCCCTAAGTTTGTAAAGAATATGGAACTAACTTTTGAACTCAGGTCCTAAACAAATTTTGTTTGAAATAGTAAGCCAGATTATTCAGCTGCACTTTGTAAAGCAGAAGGCCGATTATGCCACATCTGTTTTTCAAAATCAATAGCCTGAAAGATAAAGTTAACTGCTAAGCTAAGTATTCAAAGTTCTCCATCACCCTTTCCAGCCCTTTGTCTTACTACCCTCCTATATTTCATGTTATTTATGCTTTTGTAAAATGTGTATCTTATACAGGGTTATCTATATTTTTGAATATTTTTATGTAAGACAGAGAACATTCCATTCTGTCATATCCAGCGTTCATTCAAATCTGGATTTAGGAAATAATTTTGAGAACTGCACAGGGTGATGAAAACCTCACTTAAGGTTCTCCTGAGTAACTATAATGTTTACACAAGGTACAAAGAGGATGGATATCATTGCACATGTCTGAATTTCTCTGTAATAAATCTTAGCTAAAATCCAGTTTCCCCATGTAAAGCTCATCCTTTTAGCTATTAAGCAATCATTGGATAATAAGAGGCGCATGGCTCTGTGTTTCTCTATGATAATAATAGTAATGGATTCTTTCCTTAGGGCTCATCTCAATTACCTTCCAGTGTGAGGTAATGGTACTTGGTACCATTGTTTCGGCACCGTTCAGTGACCCTGGAACTTTGATCTGTGTGATATACGATAGGTAGAAATGAAGCTTCTAAAATACATGTACAATTGATGCAATTAAGATGAGTAAGCCGCAGTTTTTAAATTGCCTTTCTCTAGGAAAAGTAAATGGTATATTGAGTTAATCAGACCAAGGAGTACAATTCTTCTACAAGTGTGCACCTTTGAACTATAGACAGAGGAATTCTGTAGAGGTTGGAGTTGCTGAGCTAGAAGCCCAGGCCAGCCTTTGGGAGGCCAGCCTTTGGTTCTGG
The DNA here is from genome assembly GCF_910594005.1 of Cervus elaphus. Taxonomy (NCBI): domain Eukaryota; kingdom Metazoa; phylum Chordata; class Mammalia; order Artiodactyla; family Cervidae; genus Cervus; species Cervus elaphus. The sequence continues at coordinate 43,930,689 of NC_057833.1, read as the reverse complement.
TGTTAGAATTGCTGAGGACTCATTTCACACTCTTGTCTCCTAAAGTAGAATTTCTCTCGCTGTCCCTTGAACAGGGAAAAGAAAATACAGACTGGATCTAAGGGGTAAATCTAAGTGTTGCCATTTCCCACTTGAACAGGGCTTTTTACACCAGGAATGAACAATACTCTTATATTGTCCTTCTCTTCATTCTTGAAGGGTTATCACTGAGTACAGAGCTTCTCTCTGTGACTCCCTGCCTCTGGGTCTGTGATGATAGGGTGTCAGAAAAAACATGCAGCATCCCTGGGAGAGGGTTCAAAGGTGAGGAAGCCAAGGCACAGAGGAGACGAGACTGACAGAGTGAGTCAGTGGCTGAAGTGGGATTGGTGATGGTGGTGGTGGTTTAGTTGATAAGTTGTGCCCAACTCTTGGGATTCCGTAGACTGTAGCTGTCAGGCTCCTCTGTCCATGGGATTCTCCAGGCAAGAGTACTGGAGTGGGTTGCCATTTCTTTCTCCAGGGGCTCTTCCCGACCCAGGAATCGAACCCAGGTCTCCTGCATTGCAGGCAGATGATTTACCAACTGAGCTATGAGGTAAGCCCAACTGGGATTAGGATCCAGATTACCTAACTGGTTTCCTGAATACCTAATTAATATCCTTTCTGCTCACTACATCCTCCATTAGGTTCACTCATTCAGATATACATTCATTCACACCTTTATTGAGCCAACATTTAATCAAGAAGGATATGGAAAGCTGTTTTGTTTTGTTTTGACTTCTGTGATAAATGCTTATGCTTTAATGTATAGGATCCCATTGAATTGAGTCTTCAGAGATTAGTAATTGAGGCAACTGAAGCCCAGGGAAGTGAAATAATTTGCCCACTTTTCTAGTTAAAGGGTAATACTGGTGTTAGAATTTAAGTCCAAGTGGAACTAGGGGTAAAGAACCCGCCTACCAATGCAAGAGACAAAAAAGACGCAGGTTCCAGGGCTTGGCAACCCACTCCAGAATTCTTGCTTGGGGAATCCCATGGACAGAGGAGCCTGGTGGGTTATAGTCCATAGAGCTGCAAAGAGTTGGGTACAACTCACACCCTAAATATAATTTTTTTCTGCCACATACCATTTTACTCTTCAGTTCAGTTCAGTCCCTCAATCGTGTCCGACTCTTTGTGACTCCATGGACTGCAGCATGCCAGGCCTCCCTGTCCATCACCAACTCCCGGAGTTTACTCAAACTCTTGTCCATTGAGTCGGTGATGCGATCCAACCATCTCATGCTCTGTCATCTTCCTCTCCTCCTGCCTTCAATCTTTCCCAGCATCAAGGTCTTTTCCAATGAGTCAGCTCTTCGCATCAGGTGGCCAAAGTATTGGAGTTTCAGCTTCAGCATCAGAAATTCCAATGAATATTCAGGACTGATTTCCTTTAGGATGAACTGGTTGGATCTCCTTGCTGTCCAAGGGACTCTCAAGAGTCTTCTCCAACACCACAGTTCAAAAGCGTCAATTCTTCAGCGCTCAGCTTTCTTTATAGTCCAACTCTCACATCCATACATGACTATTGGAAAAACCATAGCTTTGACTAATGGACCTTTGTTGGCAAAGTAACATCTTTGCTTTTTAATATGCTGTCTAGGTTGGTCATAATTTTTCTTCCAAGGAGCAAGCATCTTTTAATTTCATGGCTGCAGTCACCATCTGCAGTGATTTTGGAACCCCCCAAAATAAAGTCTATCACTGTTTCGACTGTTTCCCCATCTATTTGCCATGAAGTGATGGGACCAGATGCCATGATCTTAGTTTTCTGAACCTTGAGCTTTAAGCCAACTTTTTCACTCTCCTCTTTCACTTTCATCAAGAGGCTCTTTAGTTCTTTGCTTTCTGCCATAAGGGTGGTGTCGTCTGGATATCTGATGTTATTGATATTTGTCCCAGCAATCTTGATTCCAGTTTGTGCTTCATCCAGCCCAGTGTTTCTCATGATGTCCTCTGCATATAAGTTAAATAAGCAGGGTGACCCTATACAGCCTTGACATAGTCCTTTCTTGATTTGGAACCAATTTTTTTACTCTTACCAGTGCTCAAAACAGTATCAAGGATTGGGAAATGTATAGTATTTATTGTATATGGATTGAGGTACTTTACACTAGAGTGTTTTCTGCAATGACTTAGAAATGTGAGCTGTGGCTTCTATCATCAGTGAGCTCACATTTAATTTGAGAGAGATGTTGCATACATTAAAATTTAAGTAAAACTGTTAAGTCAAGTGTCATTATCAAATTAGTGTATAATATTTAATGGACTGAAGAAATGTTACCAGCCTCACGATGGATGTTCATAGTGACTGATGAGTTAGATTGTGTGTTTGGTGAGTAAGGCATCATTTGTTTCATTTTCAATTTGTTGAGTGATTAACATATATTAGAAGAGTAAATAGACTTGGATTTTCAAATGTAGCAGATGTTTGAAATCCTCTTACCATCTGCAAAACAAGATTTAGAGAGATGCTGCCTATATATTTTTGCCTTCTAATTTATGAGAAATTCCCTTTTTATTTTTAATTTATAGAGATTTTAAGAGATACTTAAAAGCTAGGATGAAGAAGAGTGTTAGTGAAGGGAAATTTTGAAGCTCAGCACATCAAAATTCAGTCTCATGATCTTATTCCTCGCAGTGTGTCTGCTGGCGGTGTTGTCATGTTCAGTGAATGGAACTCAGACTCTCCTGTTATTCCAGAAACCTAGAGATCACTCTTGACTCATGCCTGTTGTTCCTACCCCATACTCCATCTGATTAATCATGAATTCCTCCACTGCCACCACTTTAATCTAGTTTCTTTCACATAGACTATTGCAAAATACTCCCAACCAGTGCACCGTGGGGCTAAATGCCCCCTCTAGTTGATATTTTCCCAGACTGCAGTCAGAGTGACTTTTCAAAATGCATTTCTTGTCCATTTCACCTCACCAACCCTTTAAAATCTTTCAAAAGATTTCTTATTACACAGTTAACAGAGGTATTTTTCTTCCAAAGGTGTATAAAGACAACTTTTTTCCAGTCCTTTTAAAAGATTATCTTATACTTTATACTCTCACACCATAGACTCTTTCTATATACTCTTCCCCCCACTTCCCCCCAACCTGGAAAAGTGTTCCATTCTGAGCCCTTGGACTTGAGCTAAACTTTTCCTCCTCCAGTAAAGACTACCCTGGCTCCCCTTTTCTTGTAGTATACTCTCACACAACCTTGCACCTCTCTTTCTTCACAGATGCAATTTTACCTTTATTTTGTGTCTGTTTCTCCCATTGTTGAATTCTCAGCTCAGTTGAAACTCGAGTCAGGTCTGGTTTTGCTCACCATTGTATTCTCAAGCACAATACAGTGCCCAGCACATAGAAGGAAATTTCTAAATATTTATCGATTGAACAATCTAAGAAAAGTGGGAGTATTCTGATTCCAGGAAGGGGAGATTAAAATGTGCCTTAAAAGCAATCTTCATTGGAAGCTGCATTCTACTGAAAAATGTCTGAAGTCCTTTTTAGCTCTGCTAAGAATGGGTAAGAGATCTCTGCCTTGTGTAGGACATAAATAAATACCGGTCTGGATCAACAGTGGGGGCTCTAAAATCTATATAAAGAATATTGATAGTGGCAGAATCTGTGTTAACAGGAAAGAATAAAGGTTAGATCAGAAGGGAGGGGCTGTTGTAATAAAATTATTTCAATAAAAAAACTTTCCGGCAGTTTTTACATTCTCACTTGTGTTCTAGTAAAGTCTGAGTCTGATTGCCATTTATAAGTATCCATAAGAATGTGATAAGGTCAGACAACCCCATGTTGGTTGTACTGTGTCTCGGATAATTCTCCAGGATCCACTGCAAAGGACAATCCAAGTTGTGACTGGACCCACATTCCTCGTGTTGCAGTGCTGGGGGTTGCCCATACTTTGTGACTGTCTCGTTTTAGATTCAGCCCTAGGAAGGTGCTTCTCTCAGGTCAACCTCCATTTCTCTGAAACGACAAAGATTTATAAAGCCAGAGAGTGCTGCTGGCCCAAGGAGCTCTGCAATAAATGTTACAGCCCTGCAGACTGATTTTCTTAGTAACACTGCAGATGTCACTGTGATGATGTATTGGTCAAGTGTAAGCTCCTTTTGCTGAAATTCTGGTAAATTGTCTGTCTTTAACATGAATGTTTCTCTTCTTAGTTATATCTGCCTGATTACAGCAGCACACCTGTCTCTTCTCTGAGTACTTTACTCTGGTTTTTACCCTTCTGAGGCTGGAGCTGAGGGAGACTTGTTAACTAGCCATCTAATTTGATTGGCATCAGGAAATAAAAAGCCTGGGAGTCCCTGGTTCTGTCTCTTGACTGATAAAAAAAAACCAGATCTGTTCTCCTGTTTTTCCTGGCTTCTTCTAAATTGGCTGTAAATTTTCAGGAAGCCTTAAAAGAGACCCTTTGTAAAAGTTTTATGCTCCCAAATCAATTTAACAAATGGTAAGTACAAGACTTAGGTTGCAGATATGCAGATGAACAAGGAATATTTTTTGTCCTCACTGAATTTAACATCTGGAAGAGAGGTGAAATTAGAAGGTCTTGGACCATCATTAATTATACTGTTAGATGAATGAAGAAAATATAAGGTTGAGATTCACATCCAGCAAGAATCAGAGATGGTTTCATAGTACTTGTGAGATTTTTTTTAAAGAATGGTAGGATCTCATCAATGGGTAAAAATGAATAAAATAGAGTCCTCCAGTTTGAGTTGCCTAAGGCATAGGCCAGAAGGCCATTGGAAAAGAGAGGCTTAATCTCACGATAGTTGTAGGAGAGAAAAAGCCTAGATTTTTCCCTACAGAAAAGTCTTTTTAGTCCGTTGAGGTGATATGGGGGCCAAAGAAGAATAGAATTTAGAGAATACATTTATTCAAGGACAAGAGAAAGAAAGACAGGAAATGAATAAGGGAGAGGCAAAGAGTAGGAAGCAGTGCCTGAAGCTGAAGGAGCTGGAAATTTTAAGTAGAGTGGTTGTTCAGTGGTGTTTCCAAATTATGGAAGAGGGAAGAAATAAGTAAATTTGGAATTGGGGTTACTAGCAAATATTCTTTTGACTCATAAATTCCACTGGCTTTTCCTTAAAACTTCTGGCTAAAGGGTAATGCTGCTACCCAACTAGGTCTTTATATAAGTAGCATCTTTCTTTTTTAATTAAAATAGTATTTCTATTTTCCTAATGATCTTGAAACTGGGATTGTCAGTGTTTACTAAAATCTTTGTAGCTGTAAGCCTCTTTCTTGAGTCACTAGTCTCCTTAATGACTTCTGTTTCCTCCTCCTTTTTTTCCAGAGAGTTCATCCTCCTCCCTTCCCTTCTGCTATTTAATTATGATCATTTCTCCCAGCATCTCTTTATCCAAGGACCTTCTAATGAATTTAAGGTGCACACAACAAAGGTGCAATTCAGAGTACATGACTCTTATCCTTAAAAACCTCTATAGCTTCTCATCTTTAAAGAGAAAAGTCTGAGCTCCTTGGACACTCAAAGGAAGCTCACTCAAAAAGGAACACTCAAAGCATTTTTTTTTTTTTAATGAATAGGCTATTAAATAATCTTTTTGTCCTTTAGCACCAAACAGTTTGGGATGAGTCCCCATCTTTGTGTTCTCTGGCACCCAATACAGTGTTGGGAGACACAAAACCTAGTATGTATCCAGCGATTGAAAAATATGGGCTGCATTCTGGTCTTTGGAAAATGTCGTTCTAAGCATAGCTTTGCCTACAAGTTTGAACCGACAGGGAAACAAAGTGTTAATCAGGCAAGATGCTCAGAAATAGACATAAGCTTAAAAGCATTTCTTAGTATGTGCAATTATTTTGGGCAAGTAACACCATCTAATCTAATCCAGTGGCTCTGCTCTCCTGCTGCACGTTAGTACACCTGGGGAGTTTTTTAAACCTTGGAGCTTCATCCCTTTCTAATCAGCTCACTTCATAATCATCCCTTCCAACAGAGGCTCTCCAGGTGTGGGCGCCACACCAGCAACTTTAGCATCACCTGGGAGCTTGTTAGAACTTCAGACTCTTGGCCCAACCCCACATCTGTTGAATCAGAACTCTGGGAGTGAGGTCGCTCATTCTGTTTTCACAAGCCCTCCAGGTGATTCTGACGTGTGTGAAGGTTGGAGAACCACTGATTTTTAGCAGTGAACTCTGACTCTTTGCTGTTGTGTCCCAACAAAAGAAGGTATTTCTCTCTGGTACATCGCTACAGCAGAAAGTATCATTTTGGGCCCAGGGTCTTCTGCTCCTTATCAGTTTTCATGGGGTCACCACGTAGAATGAAACTGAGCCTCCTGAAGATGGGGACTATGATGATATTCCATCCTGGGCTTGTGTTCCTCTCTTGCCCTTAGAACCCTATTACTTAGCACAGGGCCTGGCAGGAAGTAGGTGTTCAAGGGTAAGAATAAAACTATGAGGGTTACTCAGGCCAACTGAAAGAAGTAGATGCATTAGTCATGGTGTCTTTTCCTTAAACTGTGTTGTTTCAACAGTATTCATTAAAATAAATACTTTTTAGAAATTTATTTTTAATTGGAGGATAATTGTTCTAGTGATGGGGGTTTTGAGTAGTATGCTGTGTTTTGGGGAGAAAGCCTTGAGATGGGCTTTTCAATCACTGCTGAGTCCAACTAGTTTTTCAGTGGCAGTGACTGCTTTTTTAGTCCCTATCATCGACTCCAAGACCCATTCTCTACTGTTGTAAGCTGTCACTGTAAGCAAATAAGAACTCAAAAAAAAGTCAACTTATATTACATTAATAATGAATCACAGAATACTTGTTTTCTTTCCTTGCTGCCAGACTCACATGCATGTGTGTGTACACACATACACACTCTCACACACACACACACACACACAGTTGTAAGCTTGCTCCAATGGCAGGAGGGCTAGCATACCGGTAAAGAAGGTGAAAGCTGGGTTTGGGCTGCTTGGGTTCAATTCCACCTCCACCCTTTACTAGATGTGAGACTTTGTGTAATTTATTTAATCTTTCCATACCTTATTTTCCTCATTCTAGGAACAACTTGACTTGTCTCACAGTTTTCAAGGTAAAACTGGTGTCCTTTACCTCCACTGATGAGAGGTTACTCAAGCATTAGCTTCATGGCTTTCTCACTTGTATAAACCCTTTCATGGCCCTGGGAGGGGCCCTGGTATTGTAGTCATGGGTTCCTATATTTTTTGTAAATTTGCAAAAGTAGGATATTTGACCGTAGTTGTATAAAGTTGCTAGTTTTTTTCTCTCAGCCATCTCCTTTATCGTTCTTCCCTGTTTAAGGGCAGCGGAGCTGTCACGGCCATTTTGGGGATCTGGCTAAGGGGAAGTTGGGGGGCTTCCCTGGCGGCTCAGACGGACTACAGTCCATAGGCTTGCAGAGTCCGCATGACTGAAGTGACTTTCACACACACACAGGCAGCAGTGTACTTGTAATTTTTTATTTTCTTTAAAGAAATTAGCCCACCAGGCTCCTCTGTCCATGGAAGTTCCCAGGCAAGAATACTGGAGCGGGTTGCATTTCCTACTCTAGGGGATCTCCTGACCCAGGGATTGGACTCCCATCTCTTGTGTCTCCTGTGTTGGCAGACTGATTCTTTACCACTGAGCCAGCTGGGGAGCCCGGACAGTGTTCTACACAAGAGGTTTTATAGAAAATATTGTCGAGGGGCCTGAGCGCTAGATCTGGTCTGCAGACCAGGGCTCCAGGGCTTCTGTTTACCAGTCACTTCAGCTTTCTAACCCTCAGTTTCTCCCTAACCCTCAGTTTCTCCCTAACCCTCAGTTTCTCCCTTCAGTAGAACTTGTCTTGTAAGGACATTTGTAAGCATCAAATGAAGTGATTTCTGAAACAACATATTATAAACTGTAAATTATTACAACTCAAGCTTTTAAAAAAAAAGACACAGATATGTGTACTGCAAATATCTTCTCCCACTCAGGAGCCTGCCTTTTTTATTCACTTAATAATGTCTTTTAATGGATGTAGGTTATTGTGTGATAAACATAATTTTGATAAACATTAAATCATAAAATTTTAAAAGTGCATTTGGCAATTTTTTTTGTATGATCACTGTTTTTTGTGTCCTGTTTAAGAAGTCTTTACCTAACCAAAGGTCATGAGGACATCTGCCTAAAAATTACTATGTCCTAGAGTTTTACTGTTTTGCCATTCAAATTAAAATTTCTTTGGGATTGATTTTTGGATATGATGTAAGGTAAGGATTAAGATACATTTGTTTTCAACATGGATATTCAAATGACCTAGATCCATTTATTAAAAATACCTTTCCTTCCTCCTCTGTATTTTCAATGGCACCATTGTCATAAATCAGATCAGGTAGCCTCATATATTTGAGGATGTATTTGGACTCTATTCTGTTCAGCTTGTCTAGTTGTCTATCTTTGTACCAATCCTTCATTGTTTTAATCACTGTCCCTTTAAAATAGATGTTTCTATTTTGTAGTATAAAGTCACTCAACTTTCCAACTTCTTCAAGATTTTCCTATCAACTCTTGGTCCTTTTCACTTATATATCCCTTTAGTAAGTTACTCTTGCCACAAATTTCTTTTAGGATTTTGATTATGATTTTTTTTGTCTATACATTAACATATTTTCAGTATTGAGATTTCCAAGTCATGAACATGCTTTGTCCATTTATTTAGACCTATAATTACTCTCAGTAACACTTTGTAGTTTTCTATGCAGGGGTCTTTTTATCTTAAAGTTTTTTTCATGAGTATGTGATGATTTTGGAAAAGACCTTGATGTTGCACAAGATTGAGGGCAGGAAGAGAAGGGGACAACAGAGGATGAGATGGTTGGATGGCATCCCCATCTCAATAGACATGAGTTTGAGCAAACTCTGGGAGATAGTGAAGGACAGAGAAGCCTGGCCTGCTGCAGTCCATGGGGTCACAAAGAGTCGGACTGAACGACAACAACATAAATGGTCTTGTTTCCAACTGTTTGTTGCCAGTAAAATGCAATTGCATTTTATTTTAATCACCTTGTAATTAGCAACCTTGCTAAATTGACTTTTTAATTCTAGTATTTATCAATAGATTAAAAAAAAACCTTTTCTATGTATACAATCATGTTACTTCAGTTCAAGTTTTATAGGCTACCATATATTGGCTATTCACAGTACCACAGAAGCACAAGAAAATAAGGATTATCCTTGACTGGGGGATTTGGGAGGTTACTTGGGTGAGGTTGAATTTAAGCTGAGCCCTTTTATTTTAGAGCTCAAGACCCTTTAAAGAAAGTGGAGATTATGACAGGGGGAAATGCTAGCTATTTAGTTTGACAACATTTATGGAGATATCTCTAGATGTTGAGTTATTTTCACTGCACTTCAAACTTGTGTTTCATATGCAGCCCTGATCCATTTAATTACTTGAAATTCAGAGGGTGCCTTACAGTAATTACAGTGATGATCAATTAAGCAGCTTTCAGTTTGGGAGCCCCTCCCTCACAACATTTCCACGCACAGTTTCTTAAATTTCCAAACTCAAATTATGTCTCAAAGAAGTAAAGCTTAAAATCACTTCTTTCCTTCTCAGTGTCTTTCCTAGTAAAATGAACAAACAAGTAAAACTCCATTTCCTTTGAAGAACACAAATGATGGTAGCATTGATGTTACTGTAAATTAGAGAGTGTATTAACATATAAGCAAAATAAAAGAAGCAGGCAAACAAACAAACACCCAGAATTGGCTGTGTTTTATTTTGTTTTGTTTTGACAGGAGATAGTATTACAGCATACCACTGGATATAGATATATATAAAATGTATCTTTCATTTGTGGAGGTATTGGGAAATGTTTCCTGTAGGGAATGGGTTGGGTTTTAGAAGAAGTGGGCGGTGTGATCTGAATAGACAGAAAAGTAGGAGAGGCCATCCAGGTGAAGGGGACTAAAGAAGTGAGGTTGTACATGGAGGGAGGATGCTGTCTGACAAGGACAGAAGGATTATGGGGCTTACCTGAACAGAGTATGGTGGGCAGAAGATAACTTGGTGGTTTATAGGTTAAAAACATTCATCCATTAGTTCATACCAACCCTAAGAGGAAGCAGGGAACTGTTGTCAGTAAACACTGAATGTTGATTGCTGAGATAAGCCCCTTAAAGAATGGGAACTGAGGGTGAAAGGCCAGCAGCACTGACCTGGGCAGACCTGGTCTGTAGAACTGCCCGCGTGAATATTGACGGAAGCCTGGCTGAGGATGTAGCCATGGGAGTAGAAAGGCGGCAACAAGGAGACATTGTGGGGATAATATCAAGCAAAGTGTGCAGGTGTGTGTGTGTGGCTGCAGGCACTATGGTTGGGGGTGGGCTTCGGAGAGGTTATAGTCAAAGAGAAGGCCCAACGTTCCTGTTTAATTGCCAGGTGGAGGTTAACGCTGCAACCTGCTAGTTGAGGGGACAGGTTGACATGATGAGTTTAATGTTTTGTCAGCATTTCTAGATAATATAAAAGATTGTTACATTTTATAGTAGTAAAACGTTGAAGTGCATAAATAAGTGATTTATAACCTTTATGAAGTCAAAAAATTTTAAGTCATTTTTTTAATGGGTAGCGTTAAAATTGACTCAAACTCTGTACTGTCTTATTTAGAGATGACAGAGATGTTAAATTCAGAAAGCTATTGAAAACCAGGTGCATTCAGGTGGGAGAGGACATACTGGTTTTATGAGGACTGACCGAAGGAATTAAGGGTGTTTTGTTAACCGAGAAAGAAACAGAAAACAACGTTGCTCTCTGCAAAAATCTGAAAGGCTGCCCCAAGGAAGAAGTGCTAGACTAATTCCCAGTGCACCCAAATGGTGGAACTGAGGCCAGGGGAAATGTGTTTTCTTTTAATATTAGAAGGACATTTTTATAGTCATAACTGACCTAAGATGCAGGAGAGGTCGCAGGAGGCTGTGACAGTCCATCAGTGAGATTTTCAAGAAAGGTTTGTCACTTGATGAGGAGTTGGATGACATGCCCTTCCAACCTCAGGATTCTGTGGTTTTATCAGAATTGTTTTCCTTTCAGCAGCTTTTGTATTTTGAACCAATTTGTCACTTTTTCCTGTCACTTTTGATTATAGGAAGTGGAATAAGGGTGGTAAAAACAACCTCTTGGTTTTATTAGTTTTCTAGACACATTCGCAATAGAAATACAAGAATAAAGTGGTATATACTTTTAAAATTCTTTTTCATGCTTTTTTTCTTTTAATACAGCTTTACTTTCAGGGAACCAAGATATTTTGCTTCACCCCATTAGCTAAGATCTAATCAGCTCCTTTCTTATTTTGACTTCTGAGAAAATCAAATTGATACAAACTTTAAATTGAAAGGTTTCATCTACTACTTACTGCTTGCAGGTACCACTAAGGTTTCTCTATTTAGACCCCAGCTCCTGTGTACTTAGAGAGTTTATCTCCAAGGTTCATCATGGGTGGTAAAAGGAGTGTTTGCCTTTGTTAGAGTGATCCAAGTGATTTCTCCAATTGGAACCCGTTTGGGTTGGAGTTCTCAAGGTAACTCATGCCATCACTGTTCCTTCAGTCCTTTGCTTACAAGATTTCTTTTCTTTGAAATGAAATGTATGGTGTTTGTGGGACGTGGTTTGACTCCATCGTAGCTTGGGGCTGACAGGCAACTTCAGATATCTCTTGAAAAAAGCAAATGTTCAGTGGAATTTAGAAATGGTTAATATTGAGCACAGACTCAACTGTTGAAAAACTCTGGTTTTCAGATATTTAGGTAACAAGTATGCCTCCAATATACTGGTTATAGTATTAAAGGAGTTTCTGGGTTCTATATCAATATGAATCTTATTTTTCCTTACTTGTGCTAAGACTTATCTAGGACTGCCCTCCTGATGATGTTTTCTTTTAAAAAATAGTAATTATTGAAACGCTTTCCTTCTTTCCTCCTTTTATTCAGTGCCAAATACATTACATTACACATCACAGGAGCTAAATTAATGAATTGAGCACTTTCTAGCCAACTTCTCTATTTGGAGAAATATTTATACATTGTACAGTAACTGTTTAACGAGTAGCAGTCAAAAACTAAATGGTATGTGCTGGGGGGGAGTTAAAACTGATTCAGACATTTTGTTTCAAAGAAGGTCCAATTATGTTTTTTTTTTAATTGTCAATTGTGATTAAAAAACACATAATGTAACATTTACCTGCTTTACCATTTTAATTGTTCAATTCAATAGTGGTAACTACTTTCACATTGTTGAGCAGTTGAACTCCAGAATTTTTTCAACTTGCAAAATGGAAACTACACCCACTTAGCAACAATTCCTTTCCCGCTTTCTCCCAGCTCCTACAAACCACTATCCTACTTTCTGTGAATTTGACATCTCTAGGTACCTCATATCAGAGGGGTCATGTAATTTTAATCTTTTTTGTGACCTACTTATTTCTCTTGCTATAATGTCTTAAGAGTTCATCCATGTTATGGCATGTGTCAATATTTCTTTTGTTTTTAAGGCTGAATAAAATCCCACTGTATGTGTGTACCACATATTGTTTATCCACTCATCCATGGACATTTGGGCTGCTTCCATCTTTTGACTATAATGTATAGTACTGCTATGAACATAGGTGGGCAAAGGATGGCCTGATTCTTAAAGTAATTATAATACCTCCCCAAAAGAGCTTATCTTAAAATTGTTAAGGTTTAACAAAAATGGTGGCATCTGAGGTGATAATTTCATCACCTTAGAAAACCCATTGTGTATGACTGTGAAGGCAGCATCTAGAATATCCTAGATACATTGATTTGTTTGTTTACTTGTTGCAAAGACTATCTTAAATGCCTTTTATCTAATATTTTCCTTTTAAAAAAATTGAAGTATAGTTGATTTAAAATATTGTTAGTTACAGGTGTAGGCAAAACACCTGATTCAGTTGGTGTTGTACTTATACATGTATTTTTTTAATGATTCTTTTCCATTATAAGATATTAAGTATATTGAATATAGTTCTCTGTGCTATAAGTAGATCCTTGTCATTTATCCATTTTGTATATATATCCATTTCATATCTGCTAATCCAAAATTCCCAATTTACCCTTCCCCTGTCCTTTCTTCTTCAGTAATCATGTTTGTTTTTTATATATATATACCTAATTTTTATCCTTGATAGTACTTTATGGCACAACACTTTTGTTTTTCTTTTTCAGAATGGCATGAACAGATATCCTCTCAAATCTATAAATACTCATATTTACCTTAACTCATGTGTTAAGATCAACAAACACCAAAGCATAGGCCAATCCACATCAAAAGTAATAAAGATTGTATTTTAAACCAGCAAGAATCAACATGTGACCACCTTTTTTTCCCTTTATTTTCATGAGATCTCTCTTTGAAGTACATCTTGCCTTTGAGGTAAAGTTGCAAGCACACAGTTTCGGAAAAGTAGTAATCAATATAGAAGTTGAGGGGATTAAGTAACTTTCTAAGATATAGCTATTAATACCTCATTTTTATCCAAAAGAAACAGAAGAGGAGTACATGAAGGAAGAGGAGGAGGAAAGAAAGGAAGCATTGTTTCTTTCAATCCATTTCTAAGATGCTGTACTGTAGAAAACCAGCTTCTTTCCTGCTCTCCTGACAATATAATCAGTATTCAGTTATCCTTCACACGCTTCTCTTTAAGGTTTCACTGTGTTTTATGATTTAAAATGATTTGTCTGTGAGGGTTTTATTGCTAAGAGTCAGGTGTTGTAGGTTCCAGGAAGTTATGAGACTGATGCCAACCTCTTCCCCCATCTCTTTCTGTAAACTTGGATATTTCAATTCAGTACTTGTGAAGTGTTTTTAAAGGCATTGTGCTGGGAGTTTGGTGGTGGGTAAGATAAATATAGTTCCTGCCCAAAAGGAACACATGATCTAGTTGGGAAAGCCAGCAAATACCAGTGCATTCATGATAGTATATAAAAGTGATCCAGGAGGCTTAAAGGAGGATTAATAAACTGAGAAAATCAGGGAAGTTGTCAAGGGGGAGGTGATATCTGAGCTGGGACAAAGGAGAGGTAATTCCAGGCAGGAGAGTTACTGCCTACAGAGTCATGGAGGTTTCAAGGTTTATGAAATATTTAAGGACACAGTCTCAGATTTTCCATCTGAAGTTAAGGTGCCACAATAATTGATTTCCTGAAATCCTCTCTTATTCTGCTTATGAGTCTGCAAAATACACAGGTATTGGATAATAGTTTTTTTTCGCTTTTGTTCTACTGAAACTCTGACATAATTACCGGGTTGGGGAAGTATGGGATAAATCCAGATTTGAAATTTCCTCCACCATCTCCTGAGGCATCGCTAAATTATGAGAACAAAGGACAAGATTCACTGACAGGTGTTGATAACATCCCAAGAAGTATTTTTTCCCCCTTTTTATTCCTCATATTCTGAATATTTTACAATTTTAAAAGGGAACTCTCTGTGGATTATTCATTTGGCAACTTAGAAGTGTAAAAATCAACATCGTTATGAGAGTGGTAGAAATTAATTTTATTTGCCTACATGTAAACTGTTTTTTTCTCCGTCATCCGTCCTTCCTCCACTGCTTCCTTTCTTCCAACATGTATTTGGAAGGAAGTTAAAATACTTGCTTCTAAGGGAGAAGGTTAGATTCCTTGCCTTCTAAGAAATAGCCTAGCAGAGGAGCTAAAGACATGAATAAGACACATATGCATAAAATGCAAGGCAAGAAGCTGCCTTTGCTATAAGAAAATCAGAAAGTGCCCATGACCTTCATAACATGGCAGAGGGGTGAGTCCTGTTAAGAGTTTTCAAGATAAGTTGCCATTATGAAGGATCTCAAGGGGCTTGAATAAGGAACGCATTTTCCACCCGATCCAACTTATTACATTATTAACATCCTTTTGTTCTCTGTTGGAAAATCACAGTTGAGGCTCTAAGACGTTATCGGTTACTGGTTATCTGAGTGTCTTGGCTCTGCATTCTGGTCAAAACAAACAGGAATTAGCAGGGATATTTGTTCAGATGGCATCAGGCATAAAAGGAAGCTGCGTTTCCCATACCTGCTACTCTGCAGGTGGCTGCAGTGAGTCTCTCTGCTTCTTGGAAATAACACAGAAGGGTTCTACTCCCTGCTGCTGAGTCTTAGTTACAATCATAGTCTGTCGAGACTGTTCCAGCGAGTGCATTTAAGTGCTGCTCAGAATCTCCTCCTGAAAAAAATTTTGTTTTCTCAATGTGGTGCTTACATCTCCTCTCACAACACATACTAATGGGACACTAAATGAAGTGATGTGGAAATCACTATACCTCATTCATGTGTCTTTCCCAAAGGAAGGAAATGTTCACTGTATTGAATAGAATTAACTTCAGATTGCCCTACATTTTGTTTCTTTTTTCTATCCAGATAATGCAAATTATAGATTGAAAATCCTATGCTGATTTAAAATACTGTCTTTATGTTTATTGAGTATGTAGAATATGTTAGATACTAGCACATATATCATGCCAAAATGTTATACTTACTCTCACTTACTCTCATTGCTCTCTGTAAATGTTACTGAAAGGTCTCAGGTAATTGCATCATTATAAAAA
The DNA here is from genome assembly GCF_910594005.1 of Cervus elaphus. NCBI lineage: Eukaryota > Metazoa > Chordata > Mammalia > Artiodactyla > Cervidae > Cervus > Cervus elaphus. The sequence goes on along the minus strand of NC_057833.1, from coordinate 43,915,049 downwards.
GAGCTACCATTTATTCAGCACCTACTATATGACATGAATCATGCTGAGTAATTGCTTTATTTTCTCACTTATTCCTCAAAACAGTCATATTAGCAAGTGTTTTTATTCCCATTTCCAAGATGGCTACCAAGCTAAGGACAATAAGTCAGTAATTAACCTAAGATTCCATAGTTATTTAGTTATAGAGTTCAAGTTTAAAATCAGGATTCTGATAAGCCAAAAACTCTTCTCTTGAGACATTTGGTTCTTTCAGATTCTGATATTTTTTACATAAGTGTCTCTCTTTCATGTACAGCTAAAGAGAAAAGTAAATGTGTGTACTGTTTCCCCATCTCTTAATATAGTTACTAGGGTATTACCGTCTTACTTTTGTATTATGCTTTTTATCTCCTATAATTCTGAAATAATTTGAGAAGTTAATGAAGAATTTTAGTAAATATACTGAATTGCCTGAATTGCCATCCTCTGAAATAGGGTCATCTCTAGGCTATAATGAATAATGGGCTTCCCAGGTGGCGCTAGTGGTAAAGAACCCACCTGCCAATGACAAGAGATGTGGGTTCAGTCCCTGAGTTGGGAAGATCCCCTGGAGAAGGAAATGGCACTCCAGTCTTCTTGCCTGGAGAATCACATGGACAGAGGAGCTGGGTGGGCTACAGTCCATGGGGTTCAAAGAGTCGGACACGACTGATGCTACTTAGCGCGTAGCAGAGCACTAGGGTCTGATGAGACCCATCTGTTGGGATAGCTACACAAATTTTAAATTTGAAGCCTAATATATTTTCAGTTGTGTTAGTCCATTTGAGTTGCTATAACAAAAACATTATCACTTATAACTGGGTAGCTTATAAAGCAGTTTATCCCGCATAGTTTTGGAGGCCAAGAAGCCCTAGTTCAAGGTGCCAGCACTTTGTGACTGGTTCCATAGATGGTGTCTTCTGGCTCTAGCATCACATGGCAGAAGGAAAGGGTGAGGAATCTCCCTGAAGTGTCTATATGATTACCTCCCAAAGGCCCCATCTCCAGATACCGTCACAGTGGACATTAGGTTTCAATATATGAATTTTAGGGGTACACAGACTCTCAGACTATAGCCTCTATGTACAGTAGCTTCCTACCTCATCTTTTATATTGTACCTTCATCTGTTTGTTTTTAGATGAACAAAAAAGAGGATGTATTATTTTTTCCTAAGAAGATGCTGTGGGGTTCATTACTAGAGTATACCCCAGCCTCCTGCTGCGCTGTGTGGACACTGTTGGAGGCCATCTCTACAGTCCTCATCCCAGCTACCTTGTTAAAAATCACAGACCATCAGAGCTAAAGCAGGCCATGGCGGGTAGTCTACCCCTTCCTTTTATAGATGACATGTCTGGGGCTCAGAAAGGGGAAGAAAGGTCCTGGGTCTTAGAGTAAATTAATGGTAGAAGTTAATTAATGGTAGAAGCAGAACTAAATTCAGGTCTTTCACTGTTATTTTCCATGCTGTTTTCCTATGTGTGACCTTGAGAAAGCTTGGAGATTGTCTATACCTATTTTTCTCCTTATGAAAACAGGCAAATATGTCGACCTGGGATTTTTTAATAACATTTGTAGAGAATTGTTGAGTTGGTATAAGAGTAACACCTTGGAACTTAGTCTTTTTGAGTCTTATGCTATTTATATACATTTAAGAAAGTTGTGGTAAAACACTTCCATCTGCATATAATTTTAATGTATTGAGTTTTAGTTTAATGTAATTAAATTTTAATGTAATGAATTGAATGAATTGAATCTGATTACTACTAACTCTGTTGTACCATACTTACCTAATCACTTTTATTAAGACATGCAGTTTTAGGGAACTTAAATTGTATCACAGTCATTTAAAGAAATTTTTAGTAGCTCTCTGATGCTTTCAAGTGGAGACACAAATTCCATAGCCATACATTCTATTCACCATTTTTAATTTTTTTTTGGAAACTGATTTCTACAGTGTGTCTCCATACATCTTATTTTCTGAACCCACTGAACTATCAGCATTCTTCCAATATGGTTCTTTCATTTCTTGTTTTGTTTGATCGGTTTAGTTTTATGAATTGTGCACATGAGATGTAATAATGCACAAGACATACAGGGTTCCTGTCCCGGAGGACTTCACAGCCTGCCAGAACCCAGCTTTCTGACATCTCTGTGTTTTTCTTCTCCTCTCCTTTCCATTTTGGAGGCCTTTCAGCCTCTCTTCTGGGAGGCCATGTCCTGCATTTTGTAGAGTGGGCAATTCTCAAGTCACTTTCTGATGAAACCTTGCAGGATCTCTTCCAGCTGAGAGTTTTGTCCTGCACGTCTCAGCACAGAGTCCACCTCTCATTAGAGGCATTTTATTCTCATGGTTCTAATGATAGTTATTAGCTGATGGCTGTGAGGATTGAATGGGAGTCATGCTCTTCATCAAATATTGGGTTCATGAACTAGATAGTAAGTTTTTTGAGGGAATAAACAATGGTTACAGCCATGAAATTAAAAGATTCTTACTCCTTGGAACGAAAGTTATGACCAACCTAGATAGCATATTAAAAAGCAGAGACATTACTTTGCCAACAAATGTCTGTCTAGTCAAGGCTATGGTTTTTCCAGTGGTCATGTATGGATGTGAGAGTTGGACTGTGAAGAAAGCTGAGCCCCGAAAAATTGATGGTTTTGAACTGTGGTGTTGAAGAAGACTCTTGAGAGTCCCTTGGACTGCAAGGAGATCCAACCAGTCCATCCTAAAGGAGATCAGTCCTGGGTGTTCATTGGAAGGACTGATGCTGAAGCTGAAACTCCAATACGTTGGCCACCTCATGCGAAAAGTTGACTCATTGGAAAAGACCCTGATGCTGGGAGGGATTAGGGGCAGGAGGAGAAGGGGACAACAGAGGATGAGATGGCTGAATGGCATCACCGACTCGATGGACATGAGGTTGAGTAAACTCCGGGAGTTGGTGATGGACAGGGAGGCCTGGCGTGCTGCGATTCATGGGGTTGCAAAGAGTCGGACACGACTGAGCGACTGAACTGAACTGAACTGAAACAATGATTTATTTTCTTTATATCCCCTACACCCTAAGCAATTTGGCATGTAGTAAGTGCCCAGTGACTGAGAGATGGATGAATTGTATGGATAGATAAAAATAGAGTTCAGATAAGTGTAGAAGGAAAGGAAAATAGTTGCTTTGGTAGAGAACTATGCAGTAACTCTCATTTCATCCCTTAGCAATTAAAGTTTTTACACTCACACACACACACACACACACACACACACACGCAGAAACATACACTGGAGGTAAGTTGTTATAGAAACATGGCCACACTCTTTCCCTAGCATGTGATTCAAGTCAGAAGCAAATCCATTTCTTCAACAAATTTTCCCTAAGCTGTGGTTGTTTTAAAAGATCACCTGCAGGCTAATGACTACTCCAGCGATGAGTTGCAACTTTTGGGTTTAATTTAATCTTTGAAGTCAAAGAAGCAGAAGGGGCAATCTAATTAAAGAAATTACTTATGTGACTATCATCTAATACATATATTAAGGGCCATGCCTGCCATGAAATTACCTGGCAGAGAAGATCCCAAGGCAAAGTTAGTGTCCCGCCTTTCAGCTCACATGTATTCTCGGCATGCTGCGCCAGCTGTTTTGCAAGCTGAACTACCTGGTGAAGAAAATTCTCATTAGCATGACGAAGAATTCTGTATTTTGATAATACTTGCATGTTTACAGAGAGAATTATGAGTCTTTTGTCCTATGCGATAAACTAGTAAGAGAAATTCCTATGGTTCTTCAGAATCCTGTTTTATTAGAAAATAGATGCTGGATGAAGAGGATGAGGGGAAGTAGGCAGTGAGGCAAGATAGAAAAAGTACCTACCATATGTGCTCACTGGGAGGCATTTTGGGGGAAAGCATTAATATTTTAAAATTTATTTCATTGAAGTATAGTTGACTTACAATGTTGTGTTAGTTTTTGGTGTACAGCAAAGTGATTCAGTTATACACATATGTATTCTTTTCCATTATGGTTTATCACAGAATGTAGGTTCCTGCATTATACAGTAGGGCCTTGTTGTTTATCCAGTCTCTATATAATTTTGCATCCGCTAATCCCAAACTCCCAGTCCATCCACCCCAACTCCCTCCTTCTGAAAGCATTAATATTCATTAATGAAGATTTTATAATTAATTTAATCTTACCAGGAATAGGTAAGTTTAAAATTCAAGGGTGAGGAAAATGTCCAAAGAAATAAATATAGAATTTCAAATTTAGAAAATCAAAGCTAATGCCATCATTTGCCAGGAATGTCATCTTTACCCACTCCCTCAGCAGTCTGAGCTTCTGTTTATGTATATATAAATCACGTACATAATAATACTAATGATAGTTATTAGCTGATGGCTGTGAGGATTGAATGGGAGTCATGCTCTTCATAGTAGTTTTCGTTTTTTAAAAATAACGCCTAAGTCATGATCTTTAATTAAAAAATTAAATCTTATACCAGAGAAACCACTGGTCTTAGAAGAAGGAAGACTGAACTGTATTTTGTCTTCAGCCACCAATGACTATGTGATTAAAGGTATGTCTTTCCTGGTCTTCAGTTTCATAATCTTTAGAATGAGGGCAGTGGCCTGGAGGATTCTTAGGATTCCTTTCATTCCAGTTCTTATGTTCTGTGGTTCTGTATCTAAGTTTCTGTAATAAAAGTCCACCACTTGTATTTTTCCTAATGATCATAAGGAACAAAAAGATTAAGCAGTTTTCCCAGGCTCTCTCAATAAGTTAACGGCAGTCATGCATTAAAATGCACAACTCCAGAACTCAGTGACTTACTGCTGCATTAAGTTGCTCTTCTAGATACATACTTATTACAGTGGCTCCCTAAGCATGAATATTCCGAAAAGAAAATTAAAGGTTGGCATTTTATGAATGTTGCCACTACACTTCTTTCGGAATCTTGCACACATTTTATTGTCTTTAGGAGAATTGATTAGCAAACCATACACACTTTAATTTACACAGATTGTGCTACAGGGGGCTCTCTATCAAAGAAGAAAATTAGTGAGACACATTTAGGCCTGATTCTGCTTCAGAAGCAGAATAAATCTTGCAGTTTTCAAGGAAGTTGTAGTGAGATGCTGTGTTGTGACAGGGCTCAGTTAGGATTATAAACCATGGGGATGTCAGTACTGAGGATTACTTTCTGGTGATTGCAAGACAACAGTGTGACGTTGGATGGTTAGTGTTTGTTGGACAAAGGCAGCTATACTCAAATCCTGGTAAGGCATCCCGTGCAAACTCAGAGCTGCTAGCATCCTCTTCTTGGTGAATTTCTGGTTGAGCAATAAGGACACAGAGAGAGAAGACAATTAGTTCGGTGGATCACGGGAAACTGTCAGACCTGGGAAGGGGCGTTAGAACCGAAGTGACAAAGCGGAGAGGACATCTTCCCGTCGCAAGTCAACAGTTTTAAGTTCTAGTTTCGTTACTTTTTAGCTACTATCCTGACTAATTGAATTTATACCTCTGTCAATATTTTATTTTGTAAGAGTATAATAATAATCTCCATCATGCTTGTTCTACAGGATTTTCGTGAGGATTAAATGCTTGGAAACACATAAATCAAAAGGTGTGATAAGACTTTTCCTCAAGCCAGTCTCCCAGTTCATGCATAAGATAAAGAAAATGCATGGGCCTTCTCCCAGCCACTCTTTGGGAGTCATTTGAGAGCATCCTGTTTGAGAGCATCCTTTATATCAGGTTTTCCCACTCTGCCCAACTATATCTTTTCTGTTTTTCGTATAGGACAAAAAGGAAGAGCTCCAACAACTATCACTACCACACCACCATTTCTTCTTCCCCCATGACCACCAGCAGCACCCACATCTCGGGGAGGTGACTAATCTATTAGTAAAAGGCTGGGTCCAGACTTCCTGTGTTCAAATCCTGGTCATTTCCTTTATAACCTTATTACCTTAGCCAGGTTGCTTAACTTTTTTGCTCATCTTTTCCTTGTTGATAATAATGATATCTATTTCATAGGGTTGTTGTAAGAATTAAATCGGTTGTTACATATAAAGTGCTTTGACTAATTCCTGGTAGATAATTAGCACTTAAAAATATTTGGTTTAAAAAAAAGAGAAAAAAAAATTTGGTTTAATTATTGTTGCCTCTGTCCAGAGTTATAGAGAAGTGCTGTGTTATAAAAGATAACCAGTAAGGTTTAGTTCTGAGGACTGAGGGCACCTAGCTATAAGCCATGAAGTAAAGGATAACTGATCATTCTTTTTTGCTTTACTTAATTACCCTGAAGTTAAAAGGAAGATCAAAGGGAATAGCTTTGTTTGTTTCGCATAATTGGTATGATGTGGGTGAGTGTATAAAGTCATAGGATTTTAGAGAGGGAGGAAACTTTGGCATTCATCTGGTTAATCTCATTTTAAGTATGAGAAAAGGAGACCTAGAGAGGAGGAATAATTTGTTCAAGGTTCCATATTTAATGAATAGCATTAAAGTGAGATTTCAGCTTAAGCTAGGAACAGACTGCTTCTGTTGACTCTCCTCACTCTAGAATTATTTCTTTCTTTTATCTGCGTTTTTGCAAAACTGCTTCTTAACAGTCATCTAAGATTGCACACAGGTTTTAAAAAAAAAAAACCCCAAACAACCACAACCTCTAATGTCCATCTATGATGGGAACAGCTTTATTTTGTTTTGGGCCATCTTTGAAGTTAGCTGCTTTGTTTCTTACTCCTCCTCCACCAGCACTCACTCAGAGATACAGGAACCCATTTTGAACCAAAGTTGGAGCATTTAGCAGCTTCAGAGAGTATCATTGGCATCAGAGTCATTTTTCCCCATGACAGTCTTTGCTATAGCTACTAATGTCCTTTCTTTTTCAAGTAAGTGGTCATGTGGAACATTGGGTTGGCCAAAAAGTTTGTTCCAGTTTTCCTGTTATATCTTACAGGAAAATCCAAATGAACTTTTTGGTCAACACAATATTTGAGTACCTTATAATCTATGCTCTTTTCTTGTTTAGAATATCAAAAATTAAAGGTGATTCCTGGTTCCAGGACACTTCCAAAAGGGTCCTTTAGAGAACTTAAAACATATAGGTCATCAGTTATTCTTTTAAAACTTTCTAATTTTCTAATCAGTAAATGGAGACACAAAGGTTAAATGACCATTCTGTAGTCACACAACTTTCTTCTCAAAAATGCCTCCTGGTAGGGCACATGCCTACTCTCCAGTTTTGTTGTTGTTGTTGTTTATTTGTTTTTTAGTTTATTTTTTACTGAAGGATAATTGGTTAACACTGTTTTCTGTCAAACCTCAACATGAATCAGCCATATGTATACATATATCCCCTTCCTTTTGAACCCCCCTCCCATCTCCCTCCCCATCCCACCCTTCTAGGTTGATACAGAGCCCCTGTTTGAGTTTCCTGACACATACTGCAAATTCCCATTGGCTATCTATTTTACATATGGTAATATAAGTTTCCATGTTATTCTTTCCATACATCTCACCCTCTCCTCCCCTCCCTCCATGTCCATAAGTCTATTCTCTATGTCTGTTTTTCCACTGTTGCCCTGTAAATAAATTCTTGAGGACCATTTTTCTAGATTCTGTATATATGTGTTAGAATACAATATTTATCTTTCTCTTTCTGACTTACTTCATTCTGTATAATAGGTTCTAGGTTCATCTACCTCATTAGAACTGACAAATGTGTTCCTTTTTATGGCTGAATAACATTCCATTGTGTATATGTACCACAATTTCTTTATCCATTCATTTGTCGATGGACATCTAGGTTGCTTCCATGTTCTAGCCATTGTAAATAGTGTTGCAACAAACAATGGGATACATGTGTCTTTTTCAGTTTTGGTTTCCTCAGCGTATATGCCTAAGAGTGGGGTTGCTGGGTCATATAGTGGTTTTATTCCTAGTTTTTTAAGGAATTGCCATACCGTCTTCCATAGTAGCTGTATCAATTTACATTCCCACCAACAGTGGAAGAGTGTTCCCTTTTCTCCACACCCTCTCCAGCATTTATTGTTTGTAGACTTTTTGATGATGGCCATTCTGACTGGTGTGCGGTGATATCTCATTGTAGTTTTGATTTGTATTTCTCTAATAATGAGTGATGTTGAGCATCTTTTCATGTGTTTGTTACCCATCTGTATGTCTTCTTTGGAGAAATGTCTGTTTAGGTCTTTTCCCCACTTTTTGATTGGGTTGTTTGTTTTTCTGGCAGTGAGTTGTATGAGTTGCTTTTATATTTTGGAAATTAATCCTTTGTCAGCTGTTTCATTTGCTATTGTTTTTTCCCATTCTGAGGGTTGTCTTTTCACCTTGCTTATAGTTTCCTTTGCTGTGCAAAAGATTTTAGGTTTAATCAGGTCCCACTTGTTTACTTTTGTTTTTATTTCTGTTACTTGAGGAAGTGGATCATAGAGGATCTTGCTTTGATTCATGTCATCAAGTGTTCTGCCTATGTTTTCCTCTAAGAGTTTTAGTTTCTGGTCTTATATTTAGGTCTTTATCCATTTTGAGTTTATCTTTGTGTATGGTGTTAGGAAGTGTTCTAATTTCATTCTTTTACATGTAGCTGTCCAGTTTTCCCAGCCCTATTTGTTGAAGAGGCTGTCTTTGCCCCATGGTATATCCTTGCCTCCCTTGTCAAAAATAAGGTATCTATAGGTGCATGGGTTTATTTCTGGGCTTTCTATCTTGTTCCATTGGTCTATATTTCTGTTTTTGTGCCAGTACCATACTGTCTTGATGACTGTAGCTTTGTAGTATAATCTGAAGTCAGGAAGGTTGATTCTTCCATCTCCATTCTTTCTCAAGACTGCTTTGGCTGTTCAGGGTCTTCTGTGTTTCCATATGAATTGTGAAATGTTTTGTTCTAGTTCTGTGAAAAATGCCATTGGTAATTTGATAGGGATTGCAATGAATCTGTAGATTGTGTTTGGTAATATAGTCATTTTCATTTTATTGATTCTCCCTACCCAGGAACATGGAATATCTCTGTTTATGTTGTCTTTGATTTCTTTCATTAGTGTCTTATCATTTTCTCTGTATAGTTCTTTTGTCTCCTTAGGTAAGTTTATTCGTAGATATTTAATTCTTTTTGTTGCAATGGTGAATGGAATTGATTCCTTAGTTTCTATTTCTGATTTTTCATTGTTAGTATAGGGAAATGCAAGTGATTTTTGTGTATTGATTTGTATTCTGAAACTTTGCTATGTTCACTGATTAGCTGTAGCAATTTTCTGATATAGTTTCTAAGTTTTTCTATGTACAGTATCATGTCATCTGCAAACAGTGAGAGCTTTACTTCTTCTTTTCCAATCTGGATTCCTTTTCTTTCGTTTTCTTCTCTGATTGCTGTAGCTCGGACTTCCAGAACTATGTTGAATAATAGTGGTGAAAGTGGACACCCTTGTCTTGTTCCTGATCTTAGGGGGAATGCTTTCAGTTTTTCACCATTGAGAATAATATTTGCTGTAGGCTTATCATATATGGCCTTTACTATGTTGAGGTAGGTTCCTTCTATGCCCATTTTTAAAAGCATTTTAATTATAAATGGGTGCTGAATTTTGTCAAAGGCTTTTCTGCATCTATCAAGATTATCATACGGTTTTTATCTTTCAATTTGTTAATATGGTGTTTCACATTGATTGATTTGTGTATATTGAAGAATCCTTTCATCTCTGGAATAAACCCAACTTGATCATGGTATATGAACTTTTTAATGTGTTGCATAATTCTGTTTGCTAAAATTTTGTTGAGGATTTTTGCATCTGTGTTCATCAGTGATATTGGCCTGTAGTTTTCTTTTTTTGTGTTGCCTTTGTCTGGTTTTGGTATCAGGGTGATGGTGGCCTCGCAGAATGAGTTTGGAAGTAATCCTTCCTCTGCAGTTTTTTGAAAGAGTTTTAGAAGGATAGGCATTAGCTCTTCTCTAAATGTTTGATAGGAGAAGGCAATGGTAACCCACTCCAGTACTCTTGCCTGAAAAATCCATGGACGGAGGGGCCTGGTGGGCTGCCGTCTCTGGGGTCGCATAGAGTTAGACACTACTGAAGCGACTTAGCAGCAGCAGCAGCAAATGTTTGATAGAATTCTGTGAAGCCCTCTGGTCCTGGGCTTTTGTCTTTTGGGAGATTTTTGATCACAGCTTCAATTTCAGTGCTTGTAATTGGGTTGTTCATAATTTCTATTTCTTCCTGGTTCAGTCTTGGAAGATTGAACTTTTCTAAGAATCTGTCCATTTCTTTCAGGTTATCTATTTTATTGCCATATAGTTGTTCAGAATAGTCTCTTAAAATCCTTTGCATCCATGAATTGTCTGTTGTAACCTCTCCATTTTCATTTATAACTTTCTTAATTTGATTCTTCTCTCTTTTTTCTTGATGAGTCTGGCTAAATGTTTGTCAATTTTGTTTATCTTCTTAAACAACCAGTTTTTAGTTTTTTTTTTTTTAAATCTTTACTATTGTTACTTTCATTTTTTTTTTCATTTATTTCTGCTCACATCTTTATGATTTCTTTCCTTCTATTAATTTTTTTGGTTCTTCTTTTTCTGGTTGATTTAGGTATAGAGTTAAGTTGTCTATTCATTGTTTTTCTTGTTTTTTGAGGTAGGATTGTATTGCTATAAACTTCCCTCTTAGAACTGCCTTTGCTGCATCCCATAGGTTTTGAGTTGTCGTGTTTTCATTGTCATTTGTTTCTAGAAATTTTTTGATTTCCCTTTTGATTTCTTCAGTAACCTGTTGGTTATTTAGAAACGTGTTGCTTAATCTCCATGTGTTTGTGTTTCTTACAGTTTTTTTCTTGTAATTGATATCTAGTCTAATACCATTGTAGTCAGAAAAGATGCTTGATATGATTTCAATTTTCTTAAATTTACTGAGGTTTGATTTGTGACCTAAGATATGGTCTATCCTGGAGAATGTTCCATGTGCACTTGAGAAGAAGGTGTATTCTTCTGCATTTGGATGGAATGTCCTGAAGATATCAATGAGATCCATCTCTTCTAATGTATCATTTAAGACTTGTGTTTCCTTATTAATTTTCTGTTTTGATGATTTGTCCATTGGTATGAGTGGGTTGTTAAAGTCTCCTACTAATATTGTGTTACTGTCAATTTCTGCTTTTATGTCTGTTAGTGTTTGTCTATGTATTGAGGCACTCCTATATTGGGTGCATAGATATTTACAATTGTTATATCTTCATCTTGAATTAATCCCTTGACCATCATTCCTTTTCTCTTGTAATGTTCATTTTAAGGTCTATTTTGTCTGATATGAGGATTGCTACTACAGCTTTCTTTTGCTTCCCATTTGCATGGAATATATTTTTCCATCCTCTCACTTTCAGTCTATATGTGTCTTGAGGACTGAAATGGGTTTCTTGTAGACAGCATATATATGGGTTGTGTTTTTGTATCCATTCAGCCAGTCTGGGTCTTTTGGTTAGAGAATTTAATCCATTTACATTTAAAGTAATTATTGATATATATGTTCCCATTGCCATTTTCTTAATTATTTGAGATTGATTTTGTAGATTTTTTTCCTCTCTTGTATTTCTTGACTATATAAGTCTCTTTAACATTTGTTGTAAAGCTGGTTTGGTGGAACTGAATTCTCTTAACTTTTGCTTGTCTGAAAAGCTTTTTATTTCTCCATCAATTTTGAATGAGATCCTTTCCAAGTATAGGAATCTTGGTTGTAGGTTTTCCCCTTTCAGTACTTTAAATATATCCTGCCATTCCCTTCTGGCCTGCAGAGTTTGTGCTGAAAGATCAGCTGTTAAGCATATGGGGTTTCCCTTGTATGTTACTTGTTGCTTCTCCCTTGCTGCTTTTAATGTTCTTTCTTTGTGTTTAGTGTTTGTTAGTTTGATTAGTATGTGTCTTGGCATGTTTCTCCTTGGGTTTATCCTGTATGGGCCTCTCTGTGCCTCTTGGGACTTGATTGACTATTTCCTTTTCTATGTTGGGGAAATTTTCAACTATAATCTCTTCAAAAATTTTTCTCATACCCTTTCTTTTTCTCTTCTTTTGGGAGCCCTGCAATTCAAATGTTGGTGTGTTTGATATTGTCCCATTGGTCTCTGAGACTATCCTCGGTTCTTTTCATTCTTTTTACTTTATTCTGCTCTTCAGAAGTTATTTCCAACATTTTATTTCCCAGCTCACTGAGTCATTTTTCTGCTTCAGATTTTCTGCTGTTGATTCCTTTTAGAATGTTTTTGGGGCTTCCCTGTTCACTCAGAAGGTAAAGCATCTGCATGCACTGCGGGAGACCCAGGTTCGATCCCTGGGTCGGGAAGATCCCCTGACAAAGGAAATGGCAACCCACTCCAGTACTCTTGCCTGGAAAATCCCATGGATAGAGGAGCCTGGTAGGCTACAGTCCATGGGATCGCAACGAGTCGAAAATGACTGAGCGACTGCACTTTCTTTCCTTTAGAGTATTTTTAATTTCAGTAGTTGTGTTGTTTGTCTCTGTATGTTTATTCTTTAATTCTTCTAGGTCTTTGTTAATTGATTCTTATATTTTCTCCATTTTGCTTTCAAGGTTTTTGATCATCTTTACTATCATTATTCTGAATTCTTTTTCAGGTAGTTTGCCTATTTCCTCTTGATTTATTTGAACTTCTGTGTTTCTAGTTTGTTCCTTGATTTGTGTAGTATTTCTCTGCCTTTTCGTTATTTTTTTTAACTTATTGTGTTAGAGGTGTCCTTTTCCCAGGCTTCAAGGAAAGTTGAATTCTCTCCTTGAAGAAGGTTGAATTCTTTCTTCCTTTTGGTGTTCCCTCCTAAGGTTGGTCCAGTGGTTTGTGTAAGCTTCATATAGGGTGAGATTTGTGCTGAATGTTTGTTTGTTTGTTTGTTTTTCCTTTGGTTGGCAAGGGGGTGGTAATCCTGTCTGCTGATGATTGGGTCTGTATTTTTGTTTTGTTTGTTGCTTAGATGAGGCATCCTGCAGAGGGTGGTTGGATGATGCTGTGTTTTGTATTCAAGTGGTTTCGGTTGTGTGAGTTCTCACTATTTGATACTCCCTAGGGTTAGTTCTCTGGTAGTCTAGGGTCTTGGAGTCAATGCTCCCACTCCAAAGGCTCAGGGCTTGATCTCTGGTCAGGAATAAGGATTTCACAAGTGGTTTGTTGTGGCATTAAGTGAGATTAAAATAAATATACAAAAACGAGAAACCAAAATGAACCCCTAACAAATGGTAGTTACAAAATCAGGCAAATAATAATTAAAATAATGGAATATGCACATATACATATATACCCATGTGCAAAGTCAAAACCGTCCAACAAAAGTAAAGTACAGCCGATTGACCCCATGAACAAAGGAAATAAAAAATTGTATTTACCAGTTAAGAACAAAACTAACTAAGGCACAAACCAGAAAACAAAACTAAAGCAAGGTGCCAAGTGGGGAATAAAGCACTGAAAACAAAGCTAACAAATATGTTGAGAGGAAAGGAGAGAAAGGTAGATATCCAAAGTTAAATAGAGGTAGATGAAAAAGATTTCTGCCCATTAAAGATTAACTGCAAAGGTTAAAGAACAGTAGGAAAGGCATACAAAGGAATAAATGTAGAAAAAATGTAATATGTTTAAAAGGATTAAAAATTAATATTATACAAAAGAGAAAAGAAAAAAATGGAAGAAGAAAAAAGAAAGAAAAAAATATCCAAAAGAATCTACAGAACAAGTCAAAACATAAGACTAATAAATGTTTTTCTTAAATCACTGATGTCAGAGTGCTTTGCCTTGCTGGGAGTCACAGTCTACCTTACCTCCCCAGGATGCCCTCCAACACTGTGCTGATCTCTGGACCTGCTGTGGGGGCAGCTCAGATTCTAACCTGGTCCTACTCCCATGTATTCTTGCCTCCAATGTCCACAGCTGTCAGAACTAGTGTGTTTTCTTTTGTGGGAGCTCTCAATGGCCTTTTATATATTCCATAGACAGAGTCTGCCTGGTTGATCGTGTGGATTTAATCTGCAGCTTGTGCAGCTGGTGGGAAGGTTTTGGGTCTTCCTTAGCCACACGGCCCCTGGGTTTCAACTGTGGTTTTTATTTCCACCTCTACATGTGGGTTGCCCCCTGGGGTTTGCTCCTGAGGCTGCCATGGAGGGTTTGGGTTTGCCCCTGTGAGGGCCAGGTGTGGAGGTGGTGCAGCTGCTTGGGTTGCGGGGGTTCTGATAGCACCAGGTACTCAGGGGGGTTGGCAGCTAGGGCAGCAGGAAATATAGTGCTCTAGAAGGGTATTTGGCCAATATGCTCCAGTATTCTTGCCTGGAGAACCCACTCTCCCTGACAGAGTAGCCTTGCAGGCCACAATCTACAGGGTCGCAAAGAGTTGGACAAGACCAAGTGACCCTGGGCGCATAGACACAAGACTTTTTTGCCTGTGGCAGCTCTGCCCCAGTGTGAGTTGAGTGTGAAGGTGTCCCAGCTGCTTGGCTTTCAGGGACCCTGGCGGCGCCAAGTGTGCAGGGACACGGACTGCCTCTGCCGCAGGAGTTATGGCCCCATCAGAGTCTTTTTCTGAGCCTCTTTTCAGAAGGCCTCTTTGGCCAGTCTTCTGTAGCTCTGCCCCGTTCAGGCACTTCGGGGGCTCCCTTGCCTGGGGTCCTTCTCTGTTCAGCACGTCAGGCACATAGAGGGGCCCCCCTGGCTGGGGTCCCACTCTCTAGACTGGCGTGTCAGGCACTTAAAGGGTCCCACTCTGTAGTTCAGTGCATCAGGCGTTTGATGGACCAGCCTCTCTATTGTTCAGCTGCTGATGCTGGCTGTGGGGGAGAGAGTGGCTATGGTGATGGGCTCCACCGCCTGCGTGTGACTCAGCAGTATTTCCTTGCTTCCATGGCTGCCTGGCTTTCCTCCACTGGCATTTCCCACCATGATCTCCTCCCTCACATCCCCTCAATCAGTGTCTCTGCAGTCAACAGCAGCCCTCACTCTGGGACTGCTCCACAGTCCCTAAAATCCAGCTGCTAGCTGCTGCGCCTTCCAGGGCACCAGTGTTCCTGTCCGGGGTATGGATGGCTGCGGCAAGGACTGTCTGAGTTTCATTCTGTATAGGCTGCCACAGATCAGCTGTTCCACTCTCAGCCTTAAATGTTTCTCCTCTGACTCAGACGATTGCCCTGATGTGGGGATCGGACCCCTGCTTCAGTTCCCCCACCTGCCGAGGGCAGGTCCAGTCCTGCTAACACTCCTGTTTGTCCCCCTAGTTCTTTCTTCCTACCAGGTTGTGCGTGGTTCTATGTATTCTTTTCCACTGGTCAGGTACGCCTGCCTGCTCTCAGCTGGGGTTCTGCATGCCCTTCTGTGTCTGAGCTATACTCATGATGTGTCCGTGGAGAGAGATGTACTCCATGTCCACCTGCTCCTCCATCATCTTGTTCTCCCCTACTCTGCATTTTGAAGATAATACTTTGTATACAGTAAAGTAAAAATTGTCAGGCAAGAAGTGCAATGGTTGTCTTCTCAAATTCCTAACTTCATCAATGTGACAACTTGCAATCTACCTTCTGATGTCTCTTCATCTTCCCCACTGTGTTTTGGGATATTTAATTCTAAATTATTTTATAAGACTTTTTCTTTCAGTATATAAGTTTTTTCAAATTGGTTTTATGTTTTCTGGAGTTGTGATTCTCCTTTTTCATTCTAAAAAGTAATATCAAAGATACAGTATTCAAAGCTGTGAATATGTACATAGATTTAAATATTTCCTGCTTTCTACTGTAAATTGAGTCTCCAGGTTTCTCTATGATTACTCATAGTAGTAATTGTCCATCTTGTAGGAGACAACTGCATCTTCAGGACAAATAAGTATTTTCACACTCTCCGTGATGGACCTCACAGTTTACCTACAGAAACTCTTCTGTGCAGGGAACTCACTGAGTTGCTAACACTATTCTTTGCCCTCCTAATCCTTTTCCTTTGTTAAGCTCATTAACTTTTGGTTACTTTAAAGTATCCTACCTCAATGTGGGATCTTTCTTGCAGAGAGCAGCATCCAGAAGGATCAGTGACCATCCTCTGTACAATACACTGTGGTTTTGACTCACACCTTAAGGGCTTTTATTTATTTACTTATTAAAAATTTATTTGGCTGCCTTGGGTCTTAGTTACACCACACAGGATCTTTGTTGCATCATGAAGGATCTTTTGTTGCAGCGCATGAACTCTAGTTGTGGCACATGGGGTCAATAGTTGGAGCACACAGGCTTCAATAGTTGTGGCACACGGGAGTAGTGGCTCTGTGGCATGTGGGATCTTGGTTCTCTGACCAGGGACTGAACCCATGTCTCCTGCTTTGCAAGGTGGATTCTTAACCACTGGACCAGAAGGGAAGGCCCCTTAGGGGCTTTTTACACTGGCCTTTCCTGAGGAGCTTTCCTTATTCACATTTTCATAGGTTTATATGTTTTCTTTCCCTTAATCTATAATGCTACAGCTATGGTAACAGCATTTACCCTTTCAACTGTTCCTTAAGTGCCGCCTTTGATCAGTTATGTAGACTTTGTGACACACGTTCGTGCTATATATAAAAGAAATCTTAGCTCTGTGCTTCCTTCCCAGGGTTGTCCTGATATGCTTCCTTTGACAGACTCCTTGAATCTTGCTCCATTTTACTGTTAATTTTCCCCACTAGTAATGAGTTTCACCATTCATTAAGCTTACCCTTTTACTCTCTTATTAAAAAAAAAAAAGTTTTGCCACGTTTTGCCTTGGATACATCCTATAGTGATTTTGATTCATTCTCTACCCCAGCAATGCTGACTATAACCATTTTATAGAATACTCATTTTCCCCTCTGAAAACCTTCCTCTTGTGGTTTTTGCCTCCTGATCTTGACTTGAATGTCTGTGCCGATGGGGAACTCACGTTTGCTGTTTAGGCTGCACTTCCTTGTATATAACTGCTTATGGAATCCAAGTTTGCCTCTGGACACATAAGATACCTATTTTTTCAATAAGAACATTTCCAATACTTGATGACAGACATAAGCTTTCCTCATTTCTCTATCCCTGGCTCTAGTTATTAAGCTAGTACTTCAAATTAGGTCATGATCACCAGAGAACAACATTAACGCCTGTGACTTGAATTCTGAGTGGCCTTAACTCATGGGTTATCTTAACCTTTCTAACACTTTAAGGGTATAAATGATCATCTTTTAAATTCATATTGTGGACTCATCATCTAAAAAGTTACGAAGAGAGCTTTGGATTTGGTGTCAGTTAAACTAAATTTGAATTCTTGACAAGACTCATACTTCAGTTTTTTCTTACAGTTTTTTCATTGTACATGTGGATAGCAATGTTGGCCTTGTGTGGTTATCCTGAGGATTAAGTAAATGAACCTGTATAGAGCTGGTGCCTAGTAAGTCTTATTTTCCCTTCTCTTTCCTACTCTATGCTTTCTTTCCTTCTCTAATAGTTAAAAAAAAATTAACTATGGTTGACTTACAATATTATATTAGTTTCAGGTGTATAGCAGTGATTCATTATTTTTATAGTTTATACTCCATTAAAATTAATACAAGATAATGGATATAATTCCTTGTGCAATACAATATATCCTTGTTGCTTATCTATTGCATATAGTAGTTTGTGTCTCTTAATACCATACCCCCAGTGTGTTCCTCCTATTTCCCTCTCCCTCCTGGTAACCTCCAAATTTGTTTGTTTTCTAAATCTGTGAGTTTGTTTCTGTTTTACTATTTACACTCATTTGTATTATATTTTAGATATATTTTAGATATAAATGATTTCACACAGTATTTGTCTTTCTCTGTCTGATTTATTTCATGAGCATAATATACTCTAGGTCTATCTATCTTGCTACAAATGACAGAATTTCATTCTTTTTTAATGACTGAGTAATATTCTATTATGGTGCTTCCCATGTAGCTCAGTGGTAAAGAGTCTGCCTGCCAATGCAGAAGATGCAGGTTTGATCCCTGGGCCAGGAATATCTGCTGGAAGAGGAAACGGCAACCCACTCCAGTAATTTTGCTGGGAAAATCCCATAGACAGAGGAGCCTGGTGGGCTGTAGTCCATGGGGTCACACAGAATTGGACATGACTGAGTGACTAAGCACACACAGATAGGATATTCTATTATATATATATAATCATAATTTTTATCAAGTCATCTATTCATGGACTCTTGGGTTGCTTCCATGTCTTGGCTATTGTAAGTAGAGCTGCTATGAACATTGGGATCGATGTATCTTTTTGAATTAGTGTTTCCATTTTGTGTGGAGATATACCTGGGAGTAGAATTGCTGGGTTGTATGGTAGTTCTATTTTTAGCTTTTTGAGAAGTTCTAATACTGTTTTCTGTAGTGGTTGTGCCATTTTGCATTTCCACGAACAGTGTACATCTTTGGCAACATTTGCTATTTGTAGACTTTTTGATGATAGCCATTCTGAGGTGTGTGAAGTGATAGTTTTTAATTTTCATTTCTCTAATAATTAGTGATATTGAGCATCTTTTTATGTGTTTATTAGTCATCTATATGTCATCTTTGGGAAACTGTACCTTTAGGTCCACTACTCATTTATTAGATTGAATTATTTTTTTTTTTTAAATATTGAGTTGTATGAGCTATTTATATATTTTAGCTATTAACCCCTTGTCAGTTATATAATTTCCAAATATTCTCTCCCACTCTATTGCTTATCTTTTCATTTTGTCAATGATATCCTTTGCTGTGCAAAAGCTTTTAAGTTTAATTAGGTCCCATTTGTTTATTTTTGCTTTTATTTCTTTTGCCTTTGGAGACAGATCCAAAAATATATATAAATATTGCTGAAATGTATGTCAAAATGTTCTGCCTATGTTCTTCTCTAGGAGTTTTATGGTTTCTGATCATACATTTAGGTCTTTAATCTATTTTGAGTTTATTTTTATATATGGTATGAGAAAAAGATCTAATCTCATTGTTTTACTGTAGATGTCCATTTTCCCAGCATCACTTATTGAAGAGACTGTCTTTTCTCCATTATATATTCTTTCCCCCTTTGTTGTAGATTAATTGACCATAGGTATGTAAGTTTATTTCTTGGCTCTTTATTCTGTTCCATTGATATGCTTCTTTTTATGCCAGTACTTTACAGTTTTATTTACTGTAGCTTTGTAGTATAGTCTACAGTCTGAGAGAGTGACACCTCCAGCTATGTTTTGTTTTCCTCTCAAGATTGCTTTGGCAATTTGGGGTCTTTTGTGGTTCCATATGAATATTAGGATTATTTTTTACAGTTCTGTGAAATGTAATAAGATTTCTATCAGGATTGCATTAAACCTGTAGATTGATTTGGGTAGTATGGTCATTTTAGCAATTTTAATTTTTCCACTCCTAGAGCATAGGGTATTGTTGCATTTCTTTGTATCATCTTCAGTTTCCTTTATCCATGTTCTCAGAGTACAGGTCATTCACCTCCTTGGTTAAGTTTATTCCTAGATATTTTTAATTTTTATGCGATTTTTAAACAGTTGCTTTTTTTTTAACTTTCTCTTTTCTAATAGTTCACTATTGTGTATAGAATAGCAACAAATTTCTGTGTATTAACTTTGTATCCTGAAACTTTGCTGAATTTATTTATTAGTTCTAATAGTTTCGAGGTGAAGCCTTTAGGGTTTTCTATATAAATACCATGCTATCTGCAAATAGTTATAATCCATTCTTCCTTTTCAATTTGCATATCTTTTCTTATTTCTTGTCTGGTTGCTGCAGCCAAGATTTCATATATTATGTTAAATAGAAGTGGCGAGAGTGAGTATCCTTGTCTTATTCGTGAATTTAGCAGGAAGGCTTTCAGCTTTTTGAGTATGATGTTCAGTTCAGTTCAGTCGCTCAGTCATGTCCGACTCTTTGCGACTCCATGGACTGCAGCACGCCAGGCCTCCCTGTCCATCGCCAACTCCCAGAGTTTACTCAAACTCATGTCCATTGAGTCGGTGATGCCATCCAACCATCTCATCCTCTGTCATCCCCTTCTTCTCCTGCCTTCAATCTTTCCAGCATCAGGGTCTTTTCAAATGAGTCAGGTCTTCGCATCAGGTGGCCAAAGTATTGGAGCTTCAGCTTCAACATCAGTCCTTCCAATGAACATTCATGACTGATCTCCTTTAGGATGGACACGTTGGATCTCCTTGCAGTCCAAGGGACTCTCAAGAGTCTTCTCCAACACCACAGTTCAAAAGCATCAATTCTTCAGCACTCAGCTTTCTTTATAGTCCATCACTGAGATAATTTACAACTAACATCTAGATAACTTGATATGGTTCATTCTCTGGAGTTTACAGCTGCAGACTTACTATATATTAGAAGTCTCTATGAGAGTGTTTTCCTATATAGTTTCTAGCCTGATTCTGTTTGATAGAGAACATTTTTTCACTTGACAGTCAGAAAAACTTTAAGTGTGGATGGATTATTCAAAATCCCAATAAAAAAAGAAAGGTATACCTCTTCCTTGAGTTAAATGCACTTCCCAACTCCACATCTCTTTCTTATCTGATGCCTTAATGACTTTCCAACTCACTTAAGGGAATAATGCTTCTCCTTTCAAGAATGTTGTGGGTTTACACTAGGATTTTGTCATTGTAGCACCATCAGAAAAAAGTAGCCTGACACCTGTGCTAGGTTCATAAAGAGGATAAGAGAAAACACATTACTAGATGAAGGCCATGTGTTTTCCTTTATATTTATCAGATATTTGTGTCTTTCTTTTTTTTTTTTCATAGCCACTACTTACCTGATGCTATCAGAGATTAAAGATGAGACCACTATTAATAAAAGTATGCCTAAGGTAAAACGCAAGACTGTTCTCACTCATTCTGAACATTTAATACTTTCAAATCAAATTAAATCAACACACATTTACAGAGTGTCTACTATTGTCAAAGTAATGTACTAGATCCTCATGGGTACAAAACAATGTAAATCATGATTCTCCTCAATTCTGTTTCTACTTTTAACACAAAGTCGACATTCTTTCCCTAGCTTTTTTCCTCAGAAAATAATAAATGCTTCTGGTTACTTATCTTTTAAAAGCTAGCTATGGCTATTTCCTTGTCTTTTTCCTTTTTAGGAATGAGAGGAAGAACTGTCAAAATGAAGAAAATAGAATGGGTCTTTTCTCCATTGCTGTCTTCTTAGCATATTCAACTAACTGGAGATCATTTTCTAGCTTGCTTTTTAAAGAAATTTCTTTTCTGTGGTCTCTAGTGATTACAATATGTATATATTGTCTAGAATGGATTGATGACTTCATGAGATCCCTTCTAGCTAATACTGTATGTTTAAAAAGTAATATCCTATCCAAAACATTACAAAAATATCATTGCTCTTTCTTGCTTCAAATCCCATTTAGATAAATATGCTTATACAATCATGTTATTCTTTTCTGGTTATCTGACCACTAAAATGCATGTTTATAACTATATCTATCTATCTGTTCACCTATCCATCTTGGCTTTGATTGCATAAACAAACAGCCATCTACACCAATATACTCTTGATTTCATGTTGCATATGGTGAATTAGTGGGCAAAATTAATCATAGGAGAATATAATTTTATGTGAAAATAATTGGTAAGTGAATGACTTAGACGTTTATTAAGTGCTTTCATTTACTACCGTGGATTTCTCTAACATTTTCTTGTCTCCATAGTATTCCAAAAGGAAGCTTGCCAAATATTTTTATTTTGAGCTATTTTGTTTAGCCTAACAATGTGAATTTAGAGGTTTGTAGATGAATGATGCTACTTTTCATCTATCCATCCATCTACTCATCTACCCATTCATTCATTCATTCAGTTTTTCACTTATTCATACAGTTCCTTGTTTCAGAAACTAATACTATCTTTTCAGCATATTACTTTAATTAATCTAAGTCATTTTCCTGGCAAACAAAGTTAGGCTCAGACAAAGTAACTTTATGCAAGGAAAGATTATTCTAAATCACCTATTCTTTCTAATTTACATTTCTTTAAAAATGTTTGGTTTATTTACTTCTTGGCTGTGCTGGATCTTCATAGCTGTGTGGACTTTCTCTAGTTGCAGTGCATGGGGGCTGCTCTCTAGTGACAGGGTGCATGCTTCTTATTGTGGTGGCTTCTCTTGTTGTGGAGCACAGGCTCTAGGGCACATGGGCTTCAGTAGTTGCTGCAGGAAGGCTTAGTAGTTTCATTTCCTGGGCTCTAAGAGCACAGGCTCAGTAGTTGTGACATACAGGCTGAGCTGCTCTGCGGAACATGGGATACTCCCAGACCAGGGAATGAAACTGTGTCTCCTGCATTGATGGATTCTTTATCACTGAGCCACGAGGGAAGCCCTCTAATTTACATTTTAATTTTAGAGAATTCTAAACAGTTTGGACTACAAATGACCTTACTGGTCACCACTTCCATTTGATCCCCTGAAAATTTTCTCTAGCCAGTTTGGATATTTCAGTTATTTCCAATACAGTCTTATTAAATATATCAAATATATATACAATAAAATCTTATTAAATATCAAATAGGATCAATGGAGTCTTTCACTAATGGTTATTTTCACAGAGCCCAGTGCTACATGCACATGGGACAAAATATGAATTTATGACAATTTTAATAATATAATTTGAATGTCAGTCATGTGCTGGATGCTGGAAGAGACTGCTATTTCAACAAGATCCATTCCCTGAAAATTTGGAATCTAAATTTAGAAATGGAGCAACTAGGTCCATGGAGAAAGCGGCTCAGTACAGATGGGTGACAGCATGAATTTTAGGATTATCAAACCATTTTAAGGTCATTTTGATCATAGTCTGAGCCTTTAAAACTTGACTAATCATTTTATCAATTCTGTGGTCTCTTTTTTCATTATTGTTATATTCCTTTTCTTCTCTGAATGTGTGTGTGTGTGTGTATGAGAGGGGGGTGGTGGGATTGAGAGAAGAGAGAGAGAGAAAGATAAAAGCTGAAACTATACACCTAAATACAGGGGGTGGAAGTTGGTCAGTGCAAAAATCTGGATACCATGTGGCCTCTAAGGATATCCAATTTTAATAGATAGATGGTATTTAGACAGATTTTAGAGTATTTATAAAGCAAAATGATCAAGTTGGAAATGAGGAGGCTACCCTTGAATTAGCTGAGTTTGTTTCTTTGAGAATAGATGTTTCATTTTTACTTAACAAGATTGGTGGATGGTTGGATAAATTCATGAATTAATTCATTAAAGTATTTATTGAGTGTCTGCTATTTACTAATATTTAAGGAACTGGAGATAGGCAAGTAAATAAAAAAGGCAAACTTCTTGTCATTATGGGTTTTACATTCTTATAAGGATCTTCAAGCTACATTCCTCATCTAGAAGGAAGAGGTATCACTGAAGCAGTGGCACTGGAAATAGGAAAGGGTAAAAATGATGGAGAATCAACTGGGGACAGTTTTTAAAGATCCTCAATCCAGCTAGGAAGGAAAATAACCCAGGGCCAGATATGTGTTTCAAGTCAAACCAATGTACATTTTTTTTTAGGAATGAGAAGGGAAGAAGTGTAACTTTATAAATTCATAACTTAAAAATTTCTCTAATTTCTGTTTTGATTTAGTTTTTCTGTAGTTTTCTCATGAAGCTCAACTTAAATTACTAAACTAAGGAGGTGAGTGTTTGGAGGCCACAGTCTCAGAACCAAAGATACCCTCTTATGCCAGGAGACAACCACCTTAGCTCCTAGGCACAGAGAGAGGTAAAAGCTGTGGAGGGAGAAGATTTGGGACACTTAAGGCCCGCACTCCTTTCCCACACAGAATGATCTCTTCAAGGTCATTTACAAGGTGTGAAATCCTGCTCAGGGAGGACTGGAGTCAGAGAATGAAAGGACATATTACATTCTCATCTTTTCTTCATGTGCAGGTTTAGTTACTTAGGGCTGTCTGACTCTTTTGTGACCCCATGGACTGAGGCACACCAGGCTCCTCTGTCCATGGGATTTCCCAGGCAAGAATACCGGAGTGGGTTGCCGTTGCCTTCTTCAGGGGATCTTACTGACCCAGGGATCGAACCAGGGTCTCCTGCATTGCAAGCAGTCTCCTGTATTGAAGGTGGGTTCTTTACTGACTGAGTCCCCAGGGCAATTTTTTCTTTATGTGAGCTCAGTTGGGCCATGAGAAACACTGAAGTCAGAAGGCCTAGATTAAACTCATGTATCTTAACTCATCTGTTGTGGGGTCTTGGGAGATTACATCACTTATTAGAGTCTCATTTTGTAAATTGGGTTATTATTATCTCCTTAATTTTCCTTCCAAGATTGTTGAAAGCCTTAATAAGATAATACATGGGAAGATGATTTCTAAACAGTAAAAAGACTATCAATGCTAATGATGATTATATTCTTATTTTATTAATTGAATTACATGGTTATTTATGGCATCATGCTTCTGTTGACATACAGTGTAACATAGAGGGTAAAAAAGAAGCTCTGGAAATAATTAAATTAGTTAAATTTGAATCCTGCCAGTTCTTGACTGGGTGGCTGACTAAGCAACTTAACCTCTCCATGTGTCAGTTTCTTCATTTATAAAATGAGAATAATGACAGAACATACCTTATAGGGAGGATTCAATGTATCAATAATTGCAAGTCACTTAGAACTCTGCAGGGAGTTTAGCCCTGGCTCACCATAGTTAGAGCTTATATTTCTTATTAAAAGACATTCTTTAAAACGCTGATAATTTCTTTACTTGGGCAATAAGGATACTAACTTTAATCTGTGTCATGAAGAAGAATTAAGTCTTTCTTATTTTGAGAGATGACTAAAACCAGACAAATATATCACATGTAATAATTGTTAAACTGTTGAATAAGGAAATCACATAAAGGAAATAAAGGAAAATCACAAATTATTAGAAAGTAATCATTTGTGCTGCTGTAACCAGCCTATTTTAACTGGCAATCTGGCAGTGAAAAGGAAATCGAAGTACAGCCATTGTGTGGGATATAGCATTCATGGAGAAAAGGTCTTCTTCTACCTGTCAAGCCTGCAGTGTCAGAGGGTGGTGAGCTCATATTCACCAAGCTTTGAGTCAGGGGCCCGACTCAAAGCAGGATCTCAGAGCAGGATGACATACGAGCAGAGCTGGACTCCTTTGTGTTTCCGATAGACAAGGACATTGACAATATTCCACTAATGAAAATTTTATTTGCCATTACAATGTCAAAGTCAATCGTTCATTTCAAGTGGATTTCCAGCCTTTGTTAAATACATTGTGTCCACGAGTGACTGATGATATGCTTGAATCACAAGGTATGTTTTCCTGTTTTGGCAAGCCTGAATTTTATAGCAGGGCTTGCTTTAAATGGATATTTTAATGATGGCATGCTCATTCTAATACTTTACTTTATTATCACATCTTCTTTGAGCCTGCAGCAGCCCAGTTAGATAAGGAACGACTTGTGTCATTGTCATTGATGTATTTTGCAGATGTGGTTTGGAGATTGAATAGCTTGTGCAGTAGCACACAGCAAGTATGACATGAGCCAAATAAGATCATGATGGCATGAACTATAAGCTTTGAGGGCAGGGAGAATAGAGAGATGTATAGAGTTCCTCTTGGTAACTGAAACAGGCCTTGGATGCAATGTGTGCCCAATTCAACCTTTCAAATGAATGAATGGAGTGGTCCTATTTTGATTAGTGGTCCTAGTTTGATTTAGGAGTTGAAAGACTTGGCCTATGAATAAGGGAAAGACTATTCGACATTCTGTTTTTTTTCCCCTTTAAAAATGGAGATGATTTTAAAATATAGAGATGATTAAGACTATGTTTTATTTGTTTGAAGGTAGGTCAGAAATATAAATATAATTAACCTTTCAATGTGTATCTGGCAACTTTCTCCAAGTAATTCAACTGCTTCCACGTATGATGTTTTCAAAACTGTAAATGGAAATTATCAAGTTGTGTTAAAAAAGCATAAAAGCCAAGGTATTGTTATCCCTGAGATATTGCCCTTCAAAATGACCTGATTGTTTTAATTAAATCATCAGTGGGTTGATTTAATTTCCTCCTGACTGCTCCCTCCCACCCCCAAATGCAAAAAGATATCAGAAATGTCTTATTAACCATGAAGGAAAACTTATGAGACTTAGTGGCCTAGGAAGGAAAGTAATGAATTTCTGAATATGAAAAAGATTAACTAGGGTATTGCTTCTGATCTTAAGAGCCTTGTACATAGGTTCTATGTAACTTCTCAGATTTTCCTAGATTAACTTCTTCTCATTGGACAAATGAAGAAAATGATGCTGTTGATAACTTAAAGTGCTCAACAGCTAAAATGCACCCTGACAATAGCTGCAGTAGTACAAGGGAAAAAGTAAAGTCTTTGTTGTTTAATTGAATCAAAAACACCACATTCTTTTAGTAGAGATCTAAAGACATGAAGTGTCACTTTCAGGAAGCTAGCATTTATTGTTTTCATTTTGTTCTATAAATGCCTAACGATGCTGTCAAGACAGGGAAAACTTCAAACAGTGAGTGTTATCTGCTTTTTTTCTCTTCTCTCATCACCCTCTTCTATTGTGTGCTGCTACACTGGTTACCTTCTGCATTGAAACATCTTCGTATGTCATAAACCCACAGGAAAAAAAAAAATCAACACACTCAAAGATTAGAGAACACACATTCCCTTTCCAGGCCTGTTTTGGTGGGCGTAGAACTGCAGTTCTAGTGAAGTATATTAATTTTTTGAGAGTCTGAGTTTATTTCTCTCTTCTAGGATTTTGTATTATTGAAAAATGTACCCCTGTATATCTATATCTATATATCTCTCAAACTCTGACACCTGAAGAACTTATTAAAAACTTAAAATTCCTGGGCTCTACTCATAGATATTCACATTCTGAGAAACCATCAGGAATCTACATTTAAAAAAAAGCATCTCAGAAGAATATCATGCTTTCTCTTAAAAAAAATAAACACTGTCATCATCTCTTTTACTCATTTGGCATTTTCCACTTTTCAGAATGCTTGCACATACATATTCAGTTCTGGGAGGTAGATGGGACTGATTGTCCCCATTTTGAGGATAAGAAAAAGGCTCAGAGTTTAGCAGTGATTTCTTCAAGGCCTCACTGTATACTCCTCTCTTGCCCTTTTCTCTGGATTCCTCACCTTAGCTGACCTTTTTCTTTTTGAGTATTGAACTGCAAGAGGCAAGGAGCCCCCAGAGCCAGCCAGTACTATTTGTGCCTGCCTTCCTCAAGAATGAGACAAGGCTTGTGGCAGCCAAGGAAGGAAAATAGATAATTTTATCTGTAAAATGTGAACACTTCCCTAATTGACAGTGTTACCAACTGATTTTCAGTAATTTCCCTTACCACGTTCAGATGTACTTTTGAAAATGTATTTGGCTGGCTTCACTTTTGGAGAAGAGGGCTGTGTGTGTGCACGCGTGTGTGTGTGTGTGTCCGTGTGTGTGTGTATCTCTCTCCCCTGTCTGTTATATATTGTCAGAATCCCAAGTTCACTCCCCTTATGCAGGCAACCTGAACTGCTGCAGGGGATGTGTGCTTCCCATTGACAGTTGGGATTCCCCCCTCAAGGCGCCTTGCCTATTTAATCCTCCTCCAGATGTCTGCCCCTTAAACCCGTCTGCCTGTACTGTACCCAGCGGCAGCATGAAAGGTCCGGGCCCCCAGACGAAGTGGGGCTGTTTAACAGTGCTTGTGCTAAACAACTTCATAGGCCTCAGTTCTCATTCTGCTAGGAATCTGGAGGATTCCTGGGCCCTCTCCAGGACCCACATCCATTCTCAGTAGTTTCCTTGACATTCATGTTCCTTGCCCACTATTAGGGTATTTCCAGCATACATCTGTTTCTGCTTGGAAATCACTCGTTAAATCTTTTGGCACTACCCTGGTGGCTTATGGAACCGTCTGTTAAGGGGAGGGCCTAAGGATATTTGAAGACTGGTTGAAGAATGATACTTAGTATCACAACAGCCACTTCCAGACCTTAGCATGGCTACTCCTTTATGTTTCCAAAATTTTTCATGCTGCATTTTAGCTTAGGTGACATTTTCTCCTCTGCTGAGTTTTGTGTAGTGTCCACCGGTCACCACAAGCACTCCTGGAGACCTGACTGCCCTCCAGAGCTGGCTATTGACTGCCCTTGCCCACAGTCACCCTCTCCACCTGCATCCTCCCCTCTGTGCAGAGTGCTCACCTGGTCCCTCATTTTAGGGACTGAGTCTGTTTTGCAGCTTTCCGGAGGATGGAACCCAGAAATCTGGGTTCCTGGAATGTGGAAACACTTTTTCCTTTTCCAAAATGAGCTGAAGGTGGGCCCAAGGGGCCATCGTTACTTTCTCTAGTGTCTCCTACCTTCCATTCAAAGCAGAATTCTTTGTGCTCCAGCTTATTGGAGAGACTGCAGACCAATTTCTCTCAATTCCCCCACCCCTAACCTCTCTTTGTGCACCGGGGTCCTTTAACCGGTCGGTGGTGTTTTCTCTCGGGGGAGGGATGTGACTGAGCCGATTCGAGTTGCAGTTGTTTCGCTCTGCCTCTGAGAATTTCTCATCCAAACCTCAATCACGTAGGATTGCGTAGAGAGGAGAAAAGGGGAGAGACAGAAGACGGAGAAGGGGGAGAGGGGTGACGGGAGGGAGGGGGAAGAGTCTGGGAGCCGAGGGCGCGAGGGAGGGGAGGAGGCTCCGAGCGCGCTGCGCTTCCCTGCGCTCCGGGAGCTTGGCCCCACCTGGGCGCTCCCGAGCTCGCGGCGGGTGGGCGAGCATTGCCAAAGGTGCTTTGGCGGCCTCCCGCCCTTCGTCCCACCCTCCGTCTCGGTGGCGGTAGTCCCTGCCTGGAGTTTCCTGCGGAGCTAGCGCTCCAGCCGAGCGAACCGGCTAGGCGGCGGCGGCGGCGCCCAGGAGCCGGTGCGGCTCGGCGTGCCGGGAGCCTCAGCCCCCGAATGGGACTCCGCGCGGAGCGCCCCCTCTGGGGCCCAGGGAGGCGGCGGCGGGGGGCACCCCGCTAGCCCGCGGCTCTGAGCGGCCACCCGCGCAGCGAGTTGGGCGAGTAGACGGCAAACCGCACCTGCTTCCTGGCCCCGGCCCCGGAGTCTGCGTCCGGCCCCCAGGGCCCGGGTGGTGCGCTCGGCCGCCTCCTGACGCGCCCAAGCCCGGCGGCCCAGGGACCCCGCTTTCGCCCCGGGCGCCAGACCATGGTGGGCAGCTCCGGAGCGGAGCCGCAGCCGCCTGGAGCCGAAGTCGCCCGCAGCCAGCCCCCGCCCCACCCGAGCCGCCGCGCGGGTATTCGCAGAGCGCTGGTCACTTCCTTCCTCGGCCGGGATGGGCCGCGCGGGACGGAGTGATCGGCCTCGCGTCGGGCGGGTAATCCCCATCTGATCTGCTGCCTGTGAGCTGTCGACTGCCGAGCCGCGCGAGCCTGGGGGGCCGGGGCAGCGCGGCGATGACCTGATCCCGAGCCCCCTCCTTCCCTGGCTGTCTCTGAGCCTGTGCGGAGAGCGGCTCGGTGCGGCGGCCCCGGGCGGACCATGGCGGGGAGCTCCAGTTAAAGGCGTGTGGGCGCCGAGCTGGAGAAGACACCTTCGGCATCGCTGCCTTTTGAGGGGGCTTATTTAAACTACTGAGTCATTCCAGATTTAGGATTCCCTAAATAATCACCAACTGTGCCCATCTTGTGCCAGAGAGAAAGCGGAAAGAGAAAGAGCGCCCGCTCTTTGGGACCCCGCGTCTCCGCGGCGCTCGCCTCTCGCGGGTTTCTCCCGGAGGGTGCCTGGCCCTGGAGGATCTCCCTCCCTCCCTCCTCCTTTCCTTCCCTCCCCTTCCCTCTTGCCCTCCTCCTCCCTCGCCTCCCGCTCTCTTTGCAGCGCTGCTGGCGGGGAGTCGCGCTCGCCGCAGCTGGAAACATCTGCCCCGCCAGGCGCCCCTACCCCGACTCCAGCTAACCGCTCCCACTTCGCGCCTCTCGGAATTCCAGAACTCGGGCGGCGGGCCCCCGGAGAACCGCAGCCGGGGCGATGCATTCGGTAGACCTCACCCAGCCGGGACGGACCTCCTAATCTCCAGAACTGCGGGCCGCAGGGAGTTAAATTGCTGCCTTCCTCTCCTCTCTTGCGGTTGGTGGCTTGTTTTCTAAAGGAACGTTTTATTCACTTTTTAGCATTTTCTACCGGGGGCACGCTACCCGCCGCGGTCCAGACTCTTGCTTTGTAAACGGGTTTTCTATGTATGTGTGTGTAGATATACTTTGGACACCTTGCAACGCTTGCGCCTCTCCGACAGGGGCACGGCTTGTTGTTTTGGACATCCTTCTTCCCTTTCCACTTGGTACTCCGAACGCAGTGTGACCAAAGTCCCCACTGCCCCCTTGGACGCGGATCGCCTGGGGGTGCAAGTTTGGGATGCAAGAGTCTAGTTAACAGGAAGGCCTGGGACCGCCCCGCCCCCGCCGCCAGAGGTTGGGGAAGTTTACATCTGGATTTTCACACATTTTGTCGCCACTGCCCAGACTCTTGACTAACCTTGTGGGCGCCGGGTTTTCAGTACTGCAGCCTTCTCAAATATTAGCACTGCCTCCCCGCGCCTGCCCTGTCCCTCCAGGCCGCCGAGGTCCTGCCCTCGCCCCGGCGGAGCGTGATCCCGAGGGCGCAGTGGAGCCCGGGGCCTGGGGCCCGCGCTGAGCAGCTATGGCTGCAGCGATAGCCAGCTCCTTGATCCGGCAGAAGCGACAGGCGAGGGAGTCCAACAGCGACCGGGTGTCGGCCTCCAAGCGCCGTTCCAGCCCCAGCAAAGACGGGCGCTCCCTGTGCGAGAGGCACGTCCTCGGGGTATTCAGCAAAGTGCGCTTCTGCAGCGGCCGCAAGAGGCCAGTGAGGAGGAGACCAGGTCAGTAGAAGCCCTAACGGTGGGCTCCCTAGGGGCTAACACCCCCCTCCCCTTCTGCAGAGCATCTAGGGGCATTCATGGAAGAGAACCAGGATCCTCCTCTTCCATTCTGGCCCTCGTTCTCCCACAATTTTCAGTTAGATGTCAGTCACCCTCTGTTAGCTAATAGCTTCTTGCCCCATATTCAGGAAAACACTTTATACCTCGATGAAACCACGGTTTGATAAGGATGAGAGTTACATATTTACATGCTCGTTGTCCCATAGAGCCTATAGAGTCCTTGAGGGCAGTGGCCACCTCATTCTCCATTTCTGTTTCTCATACATCCCATCATCTGTCCATCCATCTATCTATCCATCCATCCATCCATCCATCCACCCACCCAGTGTTTAATCTACCTCCTGAGAACCTAAATGTAAATAAACATTCCTTCCTATATCTCTCATAACACAGTGCGATCTTAACATAATAGACAGTAGGCACAAAATGAACTTAAATTTATTGTCTTTTTCTAACTCTTTCTTTGGCAACACATGATGTGGCATCTTCCTCATGTTTCTGATCGATTTCTCACTTGCCCGTTTTCACCCATGCCCTTTCACTTCTTTTCACCCAGACCTCCTTTTCTTATTCTCTTCCAACTGCTTCTCTCCTTGTTCCCAATGGCTCTGCTCATTAACTTTTCTGTCTTGTTACTCCCATCTTTGCACACTCACACTTTTGGGACATTTACGGAACAACAGTATCTGCAGTTTGGTCTCAGTGAGTGTAAAGGAAACTTTAGACTTATCAGAGATCTTAGCCTAGCCTTTCTGAAGATAATTCTTTTCTTTGGCTTTAAACTCAAATGGTTAGTCTTTGCTGTATCTCTGTTTACAAAGGGAAATTGGATACCTCAAAATTTCAGTGATTATCCCCAATTTAAGCCAGGCTATCTTGAGAGAAAGAAAGCAGAATTTCCAAGGTCTGTGCTTCCCTGGGTGTGGCCCACAGGGTCATTTGCAATCTGCAGATGATTAACCCTTGCTGTGGACAAGAAAGCAAACACAGTCTAGAAGGAAAGCTTGCTCAGTGAACAGTTGACTAGTTTAGGTTCGCATCTCGGCAACTCTGATTGTGATGTTCTCTTGGGTTTCAGGAATGAAGCATATGGGCTGGGGTCATTGGGTAAAGAAAACACTTGAAAAGTCTGGACAAGTGGCGCTCAGAATTAGTTTAGAAATTTGGATTAAGCCTTGTAAAGAAGCTGTTCCATCTCATTTTTCCGTTGAGTTTTCATGACATTATTCATTCCATAGTGGGCTCTTTTTCTTATCCCGTGATGTTGATGAAATAGTAAATTTCAGGATCTTAAGTTACGATCTTAAGGCAGAAGCTACTAAAGTCTCTTATTTTATATTCAGTTAGTATGGCCTGTTTATTGTATAAAAGGAAGATATGTACAAAATACTAGACTTAACTCTGCACAGTAAATAACTCATATTAGGGGAAAATGAAATTCTTCATATTGTCGTGCAAGCATCATTTGGGGGCCATCTTCTCTCAGGGCTTATGTGGTCTACAAAGAGCTTCAAGGCTCTGAATTCCATGTGACTTTGATATTTCAGTCTCTGAACTATGTTCTTGCACTCCAGTTTTTGTGAATAGATTCTAGTCAGCCTGCTTATTAACGAACAAGGGTAATCTAAATGTTAGGTGGATTGTTTTTGTGAATGGATAATATAAACTTACCTGATCTTTGTTGAAGTTGACTTGGAGACCAGTGATTCGCATGGCTTAATTAAGGAAACTGCTTCCTGTGGCCTTTTCTTGGCATCTCATTAGAAAATATAGACTTTGAGGAAATTGCTGAGTTTATTGTTTTTTCATTGCTCATTTAATCTTTTCCTCTTTTTCATCTACTTAGTGTACATTTTGGCAAAGAGGATCATGACTGGTGGATTCCTTTAGCTTAAGTGTCACAGTAATAATCTGACAAAGAGATGACAGGACCTGTTAAGAGATGCTGAGTGCAAGGGCAACATGCCTGTATCTGTCCACTGTGGACTTGAGTTTGTTATGAAGCTTAGCTTAGAAGAATTGGGAGCATAGGGTGCAACAAAACTTTTGGGGAAGATGATAGTATCTGTTACCATTACTAACAAAGCCAAATAACTAATCTCTTGATTTGCTGTCAGTGACCATGATTCACATAGCTTGAGATGAGCCTATTTATAGAGAGATGGCACCTTTCACATGTCAATTCTCCAGAGAGAATTCTTTAGCTGGATTGGGAGGAAGTTGCTAAACACCAAAAGGAAAAAACTATTTGAGCAAATCTATTTTATAAGCTCTTTGATGTTATGTTCACTTAATATTTGATTTATCCTTTAAACTCACTAAATGGCCTGCCAGCCATTTCCTGTGAAATACAAACTGAGTCACAAATGGTAAAGTGGTGAAATGGAATAACTCGTCATGATAATTTCCACTCTGAATTTGTGTCACTGAGACACAAGTTTCATGGGCCAGACTTGCCAGGGGAGAGAGCCTGAGACAGTGAACTAAGTCAGGTATTGGATGGGAAAGGCCACAGTTGTATTTCTGATTTCAGGGCTGACATACTGAGAGTCTCTTAATCCTTGCATTAGCTCACCAGGTTCCAGTACATACGATGGTGAAACCGCATAAATGCAGAGGGGATACTGAAATTACACGGTGAAGGTCGCAGATTTTAAAATCATGATATTGCATTATGAAAACATGAGAACTGGCAGGGCCAGCTCTCCCATCACAGAGTTCCAGGACCATAGGGTGCCTCGGATGCATTGTGAATGCCATCCCTGGAGCACAGTGGTGGCTTACCCTGGGACTGTGTAGCAAAATGCAGCCTTAGATAAGAAACCTTTGAGTCAGAACAAGTTGGTGTTTTATACAAGATTGCACAGTTTAGATTGTGGTAAGATTGGGGCTAGAACTTGATCCAGTTGATTTTTCTTGCCTGTGTATTTCACAACACAACACAAAAAAAAGTAGTGTGATGTACTGCGTGTCCTCTATCAAAGAATGTGAATAATTTTATAGATTATTATTTTTCCCATTAAGGATTGTTATTATTATTTTGTAATTAGAACAATTATGTGGTCTTATAGAGGAAATAGCTGGCAGAAGGAGACATAAGCTAAGTCAAACAATTGGGGTTCTAAAATGACCATCCTACAGCACTGTGCATATAGAAGTAAATCCCACAGTGACGACATACAGATAGCGCAGGAATACTTAGTCCCATAGTACTGTGTGGACTGTAGGTCTTTGGAAGTGAAATGTTGGAGACCTAGAACTGGCACATTGGCTTAGGTCACTGAACCATAGAAAAGCCTTTAGAACATAAGAAAAGAACATTCTTACAGTCCTTATTACTTGAGTTATTATTTATATGTGAAATGCCTGTATGAGCTGCTCGGATATTTGCTTGAATGTTGATACCACTTAATTTGCCATGTGAATTACATGGCTTACTCAATTCCGGCATTTGTTTTACTCTTGAATAGAAACACCTGAACAAATGATTAACTCTAGAATTATTTCTGTTTTTCACTCAAGAGTTGCTGCATGTAATAGATAGCATTCCCCATCAGGAAGGGAGAAGTGTTTATAGAATCTGTAAATGTTGGAGTGGCCAGGAACCTTGGAGGTCATTAGTATCACTTTTTGAGTTTTCAAATGAAAGTCTCTCTGTAAAGCACAGAGTAATTAGATAAGCTTAAATCTATGTATTTTAATCAGTGTTTTTATTATTTTTCTGTAATTTAATTCTTTCCCTTAAACTGGGGCATTAAAAAAAATCAGTAATCAATAAAATTCCTCACCCGAAAACCATTAGATAGCTTTCATAGCTTAAGTTTTGGATTTTATATTACTTTTGTTTTAAAGAATGATGTAGTATGTTTATAATGACTGGATAAAATAAATCAAAGAAGTGATTATAATTTTACTAAATTTTGTTGATTTTCATTTGTCTTATTTTTCTCAGTTCTTGTTTCTACTTGTTTCTGAGTCCTTGTTTCTGTTATAAAAATTATGGTTAATCAAAATATTTTAGTATTTTTCCAACTTGTTTTGGTGGATGTATGCTATTTAATAGCATACTCATTCAGTATTTTACTATCAAACATATCCTTTGACAGTGACAAAGGAAACATCATAAAATAAAAACTTCAAGAAGAAAACTGACAAAAATGGGGGAAATGCTTGATCATGTGACTTAAAGAATATAAATTACATTTTTATAAATTGTAATCATTCTGGTCAATATATAGATCAAGAATACATTCACATGACAAGTGATACTTTACATTTATAGCAAGTAGTTTTATTGTATTTTCTCTTTTAAAAGTATGACTCATGTCTGAACTACAAAATCAGCCTAATTAAATGATATTTGGCTTGATGCTTGTTTGAAAAAAACAAGCTTTCCTTTTTAGAAACCCACCCTAGGGTTTAAAATGATATTTTGTGTATGTGTGTGTTGTAATCTTCTTTTCTCTACAGCAGTGCATTCTCATAATTATGTTTCCATTGTAAGAACATTTTAAAATAGTAGGTACTGTGATCTCTTGATTTCTTTCATCCCACAGAGATCTCATCAAGCCATAACTCAGGATTAAGTCTTTATAGTTTTAATGAAGTTGATATTGAACAGAGTTAGAAAAACAATTTGTAGGAAATGAGGCAGTCTGTATTTGAGGAAGCAATAGGAATATTTTGGAAGATCTTTAGAAACTAAAGCTTTGTCTCTTCCAAGTGTAGTTTAAGGAAAGTACTGGACTTACTAATAAAAAACTACATAGCTTTTATTCTTGTTGAGAGCATATTTTTGTATAGATAGTACTGTATTGATTTAGTTTGGGAAATTTGTTAATAGTGATTACTTTTTTCTCATCTCTTTTTTTGAGTACTTTGTCATAGTGTTGTATTCACTATGACTTTCATCTGAATTATTATATATTTTGTGAGAACTCTCATTAGAACTCTCTATTTAGACATAAGAGACCAAGTTAATGTACGACATTTTGAATTCTATCTGATGGCCTACTATCAGGCTACATGACTTTACTTGTTATCCAAAGAGAAATGAAGCACATCTAACGGGCTCTGATTCCAAGGTCACTTTCTAAGCATCCGTGAGAGGGAGGAGTCTTAGAATGCAAAATATCTATAAGTTAACCATATATAATAATACCTTCCTTGATGATATAACTTCAAGATTTACAGAATTTCTTTACAACTTCTGCTCCTTTAATTCTTCATAGCAGTCTACTGGCATGATACCGTCTTTGAAATAAAACTAAGCTTCAAAGTAGTAGACAGACTTGTTCAGGTTCATGGAGTCACAGAGTGGCTAAACTGCTCCAGGACCTCCAGCCCCCACCCTGCAGATCGTCTTTATCTCCCACCAACTTGAGCTAAGGAGACAGAATCTGAATAATTCAGTGAGATTCAAAGCTGGGACACTCCAGTTGGGGGAATCAGATAAAGAGTTGAAGGAATTATGGAGCATCATGTTGCTTTGCTCTGGGTATATCTAGAGCCCCCGGGAGCATCTCTTGTGAGGAGGAGGAGTAAAGCGGGGAGGCTGGGGAAGGCCTCCAGGTACTGAAGAAGCGGTCCTGTGGCTATCTTGTCATGTGCAGTTCCCAGGCTCCTAGCTGGGATGTTCCTCTCTGCTTGTGGGAGCCTAGGAGATGTCAAAGGCTGCCACCTGGGGCCCCTAAGGACTCACTGGGAGACTCAGGTCCGGAGGGGAAGACTCTCTTCACTGTAAACATAAACCATTGCTTCAGATGTTTTCAAATGCAAAGAGGTTAATAACAAAGGCAAGAGAGCCCTGTAGGATTTAGTGTTTAAAATCTTTTTTTTAATTTTAATTTTTTTTACAGTGAGTGTTGACTGTGTAGCAGAGTGATTAAGTACATGGATGTTGGTGTGGGATCGGAATCCAAATTCTGGAGATACTATTTGTGAGAACATTAGGCAAATTTCTTAACATCTTTGAGCCTCAGTGTGCTGATTTGTAAAATGAAAGTACTATCTCTAGCATTTGGCTAGGAAAGATTTCTCTGAGGAAGAATCATTTAAGCTGAGTTCTGAAGGATGAGGCAGGCAGAGAAGGGTGGAAGATGTTCAAGGCAGAAGAGAAAAACTTGCAAGAGATTGAGGTGAGGAGGTATTCGGTGCTTTAGAAGTATAGCTGGATTGATGGGAGCAAGTGGTCCAGGTGACGTTGGAAAGCTTGGCAGGGCAGCGTTGTGCCGGGCCTTGGAAGCTTGCAGAGAGATTTTAATCTAGAATCCAAAGAGAGTCAGAAGTAGGGGGTGATATAATCTGGTCTGTATATTTAAATGGACACTGTGGGTTTGGAGAGGAGAGTGGATTATAGGGGAGCCAGAGGGGAAGTTAAGGAATCATAAGGCGGCAAGGGAAGCAGTTTGGAACAGCAGTTCTCAAAGTGTGGTACACAGGCCCTGGAAGCTCCTTGGGGACTTTTTAGTGGGTCCACAAGGTTAAAACTAGGTTCATAATGATATTTCCTAATACTAATTACTCATCTTTTTTCACTCATTGTCTTAAGTGTCCAGTGTGATTTTCCAGAGGTTATATGATATATCCACTATCATCCAAAAAGGCTATTAAAATTTCTTTTCTTTAAAACTACATGTCTATGTAAGGCCAGGTTATCTTTATATGCTTAAGCCACAACATCTACAAGAGATTAAATGAGGAAGCAGGTTTGAGAATCCAGCTGATTTCTGTTAAGGCAGACATAACAGAAATTTGAAAACATATAAATTATTTTTCACTCATTTTTGTTTTGGAAAACCGTTATGTTTCATTAAAACACCTGTTTGTTTAATATATGATGGGCTTGTTTTTAATGAATGTTTGAAACATTTTGTCATAATTTCTAAACACAGTAAATATTGAAAGATATAGGCCACAGAAACAAAAGCTCTTTGAGATACTCAATAATTTTTAGGAGTGTAAAAGCATCCTGAAACCAGAAAGTTGGAGAACCACCAGTCTTAAGGTATAGATAATGTTGACACAGAACATCATGGCAGTGGTCATGGGTATGAAGAGTAGATGGAGGTAGAATCAGCTGAGCCTGGTAGTAGATAGATATGAATCAAAAGCATGTAAGGTGTCTGGATGATTGATTTCTGGCTAAACAATTCAGTAGTGAGTGGTGCTAAGATGCAGGAAAACTAGGGGAGAAGCAGGGTTGGTACATGTCAGATGCATATCCTTCCCCAATTACAAAGCACTGCAGAATGCTAAGGTGGAAAATTGGGTGATAGTATTATTTATTGTTTAGTAGTTTTACAATATAGTGAAGATCCTGAATACCCCTTCTGTGTGAGGCTATCTACTTTATTCTTGAACTCTTTAGGGAACTTATTTTCCTCCGTTGATCTATAGCTACTACCTTGTAAGGGTAATCCTATAAGCAAATATGTTTTAGGCAGAGAAAAGCACTGTGTGTGTGTGTGCTCAGTTGTGTCCGACTCTTTGTGAGCCAATGAACTGTAGCCCCCCAGGCTCCTCTGCCCATGGAATTTTCCAGGCAAGAAATACTGGAGTGGGTTGCCATTTCCTACTCCAGGGGATCTTCCTGACCAAGGGAGTGAACCAGAGAAGAATATTAAGAAAAGTCAGAAATCTAAATAGTTCTTTCTTAGTCCTTTAAAATCGAAACAAAGTATTGTGTGTTAAAGACACTTGACATAGTTCAGTCCTGAATGTATTCTGAATATGACTTTTATACATGTGGAATCTAGGTGGACTTTATACATGAGCCTGGGTTAGATTCAGTGGTCTTTGCATAATCAAGTGACTGTGACAAGATAAACTTTGTAAAGTTTTCCTTATTTGTCCAACTCTTGTTAGTCATTTGCTTAGTACTTATAGTGGTGCTTATATACCCCCAGTCTCCCTGCTTCTAATCATACTTCTGTTAATGCCTCTCCACTGGAGTTTGTGTACAGTCTTTTCTTAATGACTTTTCAGAGGTCATTAGAGAAACTCTAAGGTCTAAGACCAAATCTAGTTTCCTGGAAGAGAATGACATGGGACGAATAGAATCTGTGGTCAGATCACAAAACGCTAGAGCTTAGAGATTATACAGGCCAGTGATTCTCAGCTCAGCTGCAGAATCAAGTCACCTGTGAGCTTTTGCAGAGTCAAGTCACCTGTGAGCTTTTATAATGTGCTAATGCCACACAACCAGAAAATCTGATTTCTTGTATCTACTCTGGGGCCCAGACATTAGTCATCAGTTTTTCTTGTTTCTTTGTTTCTAACCTCCTAGAAGATTCTAATGTGCAGCTTGGTTGGTGAACAGGTTGGTGAACCTGTTCAAGTCCCATCACTTCATACCTTATGATCCTGAAACAAAAAATAATTATTTTATTCATTAGTGTTTCCCTAGTGACTCACTGGTAAAGAATTTGCCTGCCAATGCAGGAGACACAGGAGAGGCTAGTTCGATCCCTGGATCAGGAAGATTTCCTGGAGAAGGAAAACTCACTCTAGTATTCTTACTTGGGAAACCCATAGACAGAGGAGCCTGGCAGGCTATAGTCCATGGGGTCACAGGGGAAAGACATGACATAGCGACTACACAACAATAAAGAACCTTTAGAATACATTTATGCTGTCTAGACACTGCACACAGATTTTAATTCCAATGATGATCCTTGCCTTTTGCTTGTTGTTGTGTTTAATGGCTTCCAAAACCTGAGCCACATTGTGTGTCTGTGTGCCTCATCTTCCTCACCAGCACGTGTGTTCCCGAGGACAGGACCTGGGCCCTGTTCATCACTAAATTCTCAGCACTAGCATCTTGCCTGCGTTACTGCAATTCTTTGATCTCTGTTAAATAAATGAGGACTCATGGAACCTTACGTTTATGGCCAGCCTCAGAGCAAGAGGGATACTGAAGTTAGTATCTCCAGTTCTCACACAAGGATGCTGAGATACAGTAAGCCTGGGGCTTCTCAAATCTGTAAGACTAGTAAGAAGTAGAGTCTGCATTTGAAGTCAGGTTTGTTTTTCCTAGTTCACTTTCCTTTCTACTCTGCTAGCACTGGAAATGAGCCTCAGTGTCTTTCTTTGAAAAATGATGGTACCATATTAAAGGATATTTAAGGGCTTTTTAGTTTGACAAGTTATTGAATAGCTCCTCTCCTCCCAGGAGGAACACTCATGACTGGGACATGAAATACTCATCTGTTCCCTGCTTCCTACATACATAGCAAATATAAAAAACCGTTTTCCTAGTGTGCTGTTTAGAATGTTCCTAACTATATCCCATGGTTTAATTACCTAAAATGTGCTATTAAACATCTCTTTACCTAAAATATCAGTCTTAATTTCTTTTGACTCCAATTTAGGCCTTACAAAATTGGGAATTAAATCCAGTATACTGCAGTGTTTCAGACATTTTTAAAACCTAAGGTAAAAAGGGGGATTAAAACAAAGTGTGAATGAGATTCAGGAAAGAAAATCTGTGAGCTTCTATAAATTATTATCGAAAGAAAAAAACAAAAATTTCTAGAAGATGTATTTTTTTTATTGTTACTGGTGACTTGAATGTTTTATTTTAGTTTTGGGAATTCAAAAGATGACCCAGATCACCTTTACAGTGCCCCAGAATCAGATAATACTCCTCAATAATTAAGATTGGGGCCAAAATTTAAATAAGTACCTGAAGTAGGGATCCATAGTCAAATTGTCTGGGTAGAAGAAATGTCAGATTTTTCAAAAAATTATTTATTTTTAAGTTTTTATTTTATTTATTTTTGGCTGCATTGGATCTTTGTTGCTGCACGTGGGCTTTCTCTAGTGGCAATGAGTGCGGGCTGGTCTCTAGTTGGGGTGTGTGGGGCTTCTCTTCTGGAGCACAGGCTCTAGGGGTGCGTGCTCAGTAGTTGTGATGCCTGGGCTTAGTTGCCCTGGGGCGAGTGGGATCTTCCCAGATCAGGAATCGAACCTGTGTCCCCAGCATTGTGTGGTGGATTCTTAATTACTGGACCACTGGGGAAGTGCCAGATTCTGTTTTTAGACAAATAGCTCTGGCTGAGCTGTCCATATGTTACCCATACCATATGTAATCTTATGTTGGGGAGAAGACTTTAAGATAGGAGAGCCACCCAAAATCACCTAAAGAGGACAGAAAATAAAAGAATGGTCAGTGTTTGTAATTAATTTAAAAAATGATGAAAAAAATAATTACAAAATGATGAAAAGACTGATGTGTCAAACTCCAGGGAAACCCAAGTTTCTCATGATGGAGAGAGTTAAAGTTGTGCTATTGTCATGCTTTATTAATTCAGGGAGGACTGCAGTGGATTTTTGCAACCATAATGTAACCATGAAGTGAAGCATAAGTGGCAAATGAGGTGACGGTTCAGAAGCTCAGAATTCTAGAAAGGAAGTCATGTTGGCAGAAGCCTTTGTTTCCTCTAGCCTTCTTGTGGGATATTGCTATGAAAGATTGAAAATTTACTTTCCTTTCAGAATGGTGGAGAGGGTTCCTCTTTGCCTCCTTACTGACCCTCTTTTCTCCTCGTAGGCACCAGGGATCTTCTCTGTAACTTTTGCTCGGGGAAGTAGCTGGTAGCATCTTGAAGCTCTGGTATCCTGAGAGGTCTGCTTACTCCTCTCTCTCTACCTACAGGTTGTGAGAAAAGGCATTAAGGGGGAAAAGCACTTTGAATTCATGCGTTTCTGAGTGCTTCCATGTAATTCTTTTTTTGAGGTTTTTACTGGGCTACATTTCCAGCTTACCACATGGCTTCTTCAGTTTGGATTCCACTCATGGTTCTCCTGGGCTTCTCAGGTGGTGCTAGTGGTAAAGATCCCACCTGCCAATGCAGGAGACATTGAAGACTTGGGTTTGATCCCTGGGTGGGGAAGATCCCCTGGAGGAGGGAATGGCAACCTAGTCCAGTATTCTTGCCTAATCCCATGGTTAGAGGAGCCTGGTGGGTTGCAAAGAGTCAAACATGACTGAAGTGACTTCACGCATGCATGGTTCTGCTAATGGGACCACCATCTTGGTTGGGAACCTGAAGATGGGAGATCCTTGGCACCTGTTACTTTTACCTAAAGCACAGCACAGTTCTGCCTGTTCTTTTTATCATGCTAAGTAATCACATTCAGTCTGAAGCTTTTGTCTCATGCTATTACACGTCTGCACTTGAGGATGGGTAACTGTGACATCAGCCTTGGGAGATCCACGTACTGGGGTATATGACTCAAAGTGTTATTGAGTTTGCATTAGAAAACGTCAGTACTCATTACAATCACCCACCTTATGGGGGAGGGATGTGAGCCTCTGAAGAGGTAAATTAGGTCATGTAACTACAGAAGGCAGAGCAAGCATAGAAGCTAAAGTCTATAAACATAACCCTGTGCCTTACTGCAACACCATAGCTATAGCAATGGGACTTTGCCCACTGCTGGTAGCAAGATTATCCACCTGTTCTTTGTTTTGAGCAATTTAAATGTTGGTAGTTGTTTTTAAATGTCTATAGTCAAGTTATGTTAGCAGATACCTATTGAATGGCTGTGCTTGGGAATGGAATATGGCAATAATGAGGAAGTACCTGTTCTTTTTCTGTAGGGCAATCTATAATTAAGATTTGTTAACTCTGGCCAGATTTGTATTACTGTGTTCCAAGATGTAGGTTTGCTGTATTCTTCTGGACAGTTTATCCTGTAATGTCTAAATTTCAAGAAGAATAACAATAATTATGTAATTTAAAAAATTAGGTAAAATCTTTTAAAAATGCACATGTGCTCAAGACCTGGCTCAGAGCATGCTGTTTGATTATATATGTTATCAACATGAATATGATGCATAATCAAGGTTCTTTCTCTACCCGTCTTCTCATAGTTCTCTAGCCAACTCCAGCCTTGTTGGCATACATGGAACGTTTACAGCATCTGTCCATTTCAGTTCCATAGTTTGTAGTTGTTTTTCCCATGAGGGATGCTGTTAACTTCCACACTAACCTTTCCCTTACCTAGACACAGCCCCTCGTTTCCCAGCGCTGCTGCAGTTCTGCCTGTTATTCCAGGCCCAGCCCAACTCCTATCTTTTCTGCCAGATCTTCTCAGAGCCTTCCAGGTAGAATGATTCACTTCCTGCCCCAGACTTCACTTGTATAGTCATCTGCAGTTCAGTTTGTCTTGTCTTTTACTGTGGGAAGTACCTGTCCCTGTGATTGGAACATGAGTTCCTATAGAAAAAGAGCAAGACTATGTCAATGCTGTCTCCATAGTAAGTGGTCAGAAATAATTCATCCAAATGAAATGAATTCTGTTGGTGACTGGTGGGCTCATGACACCAGCACTAGTCAGATTTCAAGGGACTTTCTGCACAAACGAGAAAATGCTGAGCAGGAAAAGGAATTAGTATTTTTGGCTAATGTTAATTTCATTTTGTTTGATATTGTGATACAATAATATCATTAATCTACGGTCAGTTGGTGTGTAACTATTAGATGAATACTTAGCACTTATGCTTTTCC
This sequence comes from Cervus elaphus, assembly GCF_910594005.1. Classification (NCBI taxonomy): domain Eukaryota; kingdom Metazoa; phylum Chordata; class Mammalia; order Artiodactyla; family Cervidae; genus Cervus; species Cervus elaphus. Next base: position 43,871,518 of record NC_057833.1, on the reverse strand, counting down.
TTCCTCCCCAACCCAACTCCCAGTTGCCACCCTTGTTTCGCTCGGTATATACTTTTCCTCTTTCCTCTTTCTCAGCAGAGTAGCTACTTATAAAGGGGGAGTTTCTATGGAAATGGTAAAGGAGAGAGGAGCTTTGTATTAATTTATCCCTTTGCTCCAGAAATGGAGGGGAAGTGGGTGGCATTGCCAATTTGGAAAAAGGCCCATTTCTATTTTGACTGGCTTTGGTTTCTTAACATTGGGTTAATGAGAAATTTGCCATTGATTTCAAATTCAGTCATGCCTGGTCCTTACATTTACAGTTGAGACCAACAAGTCATTTTAGTGTTAAATATGCTGGAGGGAACATAGCCACTCTGGTTTCACTTTTCCTGGTGAAGCTGTAAGTAATGGAGGAATACAGTATTGATTTGGTCTAATGAAAAAGCTTCTTTCTGTCAACTCTTTATTACCTCATTGGCTTTTCTTCTTTCCTCTTCTCTTACCCTTAGAGCTATTGATAGCAGCATTAAGTAAGTCTTCTGTGTATGCTGCAGTCCTCTGTATTTATTCTTTTGCTTGGTTTGAAACCCTGCCTTTTTCTTAAGAAGATATAAATAAAAGAGGCCTTTGAGTCAGTCTAAGGTTAACAGTATCATAAAAATGGCATTGGACTTTTTGACCTTGGGGAAGTTTTTTTCCCTTCTCTTCAGCTTAGTTTCCTCATTTTCAGAATAAAGGGATTGTATCAGATAGTTTCTGAGATCCCTTTCAGCTTTATCATTCTTGATGTGTATTTCTGATATTAAGTCTTACAGGGGATGGGTTGTTGGATTGCAAGATAATTTGGATGTCAGATATAAGTAAATAGCTTAATGATATGTTGGGCATGAAACTCTAGAAGATTTGTTTACTAAGGGAATAGCAAAAATACATATACTTTGTTTAATGGCTCTCCTCTGTAGTGTTTATTTGTACTTATATCCACTAGTTTAATCAAACACATATTAACTGTATTTCTAACTTTTCTTTGTATTATTTTAGTTTTTAGCATTTTATTGGGCATTCAAAATAGACTATTGCATCAGTTTGGACTTAAGCACTGAAGAGATTTTAATAAGATGGTAGAACTAGGTTTTATCCTAATGTAGGTGACATTTAGTTATTTACTAACCTCAAAGAGAAGATAACAATAAAAAAATGGACAGGAAAAGGAACTATGTGATATGGAGTAAAAGTTGAAGACTGATTTTTGAATAAGTTAATGTGAAACATCATATTCCATGACGGTTTTAGATTAAACAATGGAAAAGTGCCATTGGAATGAGAATGGTAGTAGAGAGAGAAATCATCCTTAATTATCAAGTTTTTAGATTTCTCAGACTTTAAGACATATCTTTTTGATATGTTTCTACCAAGACTTCATCAATTAAGGAAGAAATCAATGTTTATGGAATATAAAATATGACATACTCTTAGCAGTCATCATTTATATTATGGACAGTTGGTGAAATTTAGTTGTGCTCATTAGTGGTAAAAATGTAAGATTTAGAAGAGATTAAAATATTGCCTAAAATGAGATTTTATCATTTCTGTGAGTTTCATTTATGTATGTCACCCATCTCATCTGTTCTCATAGGTATTGTTGGCATTTGACTTTTTTCTTCTTTAGTTTTTCCAATTCTTTATCTATGCAGTATGGTTACAATATACATAGGGGAAATTCAGTTTTACCTTTTGAACCATTAATCATGTTATTTGACCAAAAGTAAGCTTGGCCTGTTCTTGAATTTGAAGTCTATAACACAAGGTCACTTTTAAGATTTATAGTATATAAAATTGCTTGACATATAGTAGATGTGTTGGTGACCCTGATTACCTGCCTCTGGATAAGCTTCTATTGAGTGTTGCTTGGAGTCAAACATCACTCTCCAGGTTTGGTCTGATAAACCCAGAGTAAAATACACTCAGTCTAGATTAGGATTTCTGCGAGGTCTCTAAGAGATGACTTTATCTCTCTGCACAGTAGTATTTGGTTAACTGTTCTTGCAACTGCTGTTTTTCAGGTGGTTTGAGAAAAAGGCTTTATAATTTCATAGTAAAGATTTTATTATTTTTTAATGTTAACAAAATTCTTTGGATTTTCATAAGTGGATTTTGTCTGCATTCTGAATTAAGTCTCAAGTTGGTTTAGACCTCATCTGAATTGATTCAGGCACTCTCATGGGTAGCTATCCCAGCAAGGAAGCTATATGCTCAAAGGTCTTGTTGTGTCTAGTTTTAAGAGTTCTGAGCATATCTTCTTCATGATTTCGGTGTTTCAGTCCATACACCAATGCAGTGAAGGGATATACATTTCACTAGTCCCAATACAATGCTTCTTTTGTGTCTCCTTGCTGCTGCTGCTAAGTTGCTTCAGTCGTGTCTGACTCTGCGACCCCATAGATGGCAGCCCACCAGGCTCCCCCATCCCTGGGATTCTCCAGGCAAGAACACTGGAGTGGGTTGTCATTTCCTTCTCCAATGCATGAAAGTGAAAAGTGAAAGCGAAGCTGCTCAATTTTGTTCGACTCGCAGCGACCCCAGGGACTGCAGCCTACCGGGCTCCTCTGTCCATGAGATTTTCCAGGCAAGAGTACTGGATTGGGTTGCCATTGCCTTCTCCGTTGTGTCTCCTTATGCTCATGCAAGCCACATTCATCATTCACATCTATTTCCCAGGTAAATTTCTCCATCTTCTCCTTCTATGCACCCATTTCCACTGTAGATACATTAGTCATAATACACAGTTCCTTAAAATTGATTTTTATAGTTTTTATTCTTCTGCTGAACTTTGAACCTATGGACAGTGAGTTCATAAAACCAGGATTATCTTAGTGAATATTACTGTTTGCTGAATGATGTCCTTAATAGAGATATTTCTATTTTGCTGTTGTTGTCTGTTTGTTTTGTTTTCTCCTTTTTCTGCTGTATTTTCTTCTTGGATGAGCTCATCTTTATTGACTTCGCCTGTCTCCTCTATATTTCTGACTCATAGGTTAAAACCTGAGGTCCTTATCCAAATTTCCAACTACATGCTATTGACTTTCATGTGGTTCTACTGCTAACACAAATGTAACCTTCTTCGTTTTGAATTTGATTATTGTGATCCTCCAAATGTCAGTCTGCTTTGTATCATGAGTTTCCCATCTCAGTGAATGACACTGTTTATGATAACTAGTATGCGCTTAGCAAATATTGGTAGTTTCCTGACGTCAGCCTTCTTGTCTGCCAAGTTGGAAACCACTCTTATCTTTGACTCATCTCTCTTTACTGTCATATCCAGTTACCAACCTCATTGATTTGATCTCTACAAAGCTTTTTAAAAAAACTTAATTTATTATCAGGCACTAACTGAGGACTTTCTAGGAAATATTACATAAGGGATAGTAAGATGAATCAGGTACAGTTAATAGCATCAGGTAAGCTGATAATCTTTGTTTAATATTATCGTTTATCCATCTCTCTTGTCACTGCCAGAATTTAGGGGCTTTTTGTTATAACCTGAAGTTCCAATGCATTTTGAAAGTTGGATCTTGTACTTAATACACTTTTAAGAGAATCAGTTCAGTTCAGTCGCTCAGTCGTGTCCGACTCTTTGCGACCCCATGAATCGCAGCACTCCAGGCCTCCCTGTCCATCACAAACTCCCGGAGTTTACTCAAACTCACGTCCATCGAGTCGGTGATGCCATCCAGCCATCTCCTCCTCTGTCGTCCCCTTCTCCTCCTGCCCCCAATCCCTCCCAGCATCAGGGTCTTTTCCAATGAGTCAACTCTTTGCGTGAGGTGGCCAAAGTATTGGAGTTTCAGCTTCAGCATCAGTCCTTCCAATGAACACCCCTATAAAAACCTTTTCATAGTTTCCCAATTGTTTATAAAAGCACCTTTAAATGATCTAAACATTACCATGATTTCTTGAGACCTTATTCATCAGTCTCTTTATCTTCCTCTTAATACATTAATCCACATCCCTACTTTGAGTGTGACATCTAAGCCAGTCCAAGGAAAACTAGAAAGATTTCAATAGGAGTAAATGTGGGTGATAAAAACAAGCAATAGAAATGGGAAACTGCTTGGCTGCATGTCCCAGTAGTTACTGATACTCAGAAGTACATGACACTAAAGACTCTTTCCCGTCCTTCCGTTTTGATATATTCCACTCAGTCTGCAATCTCAGCAGTCAGTTTGAATGTGTTCTATGGAAGGAATATGCATAGATATATGGGTGTTTTTCATAAACTAAGGGAACCAAGTCAATGATTATGAATCAGCCTATGAGAGCTCTTTCTTTATATACCTATGTTATCATAGCACTCATCTTCATTTATATTAAATATTTGAAATTCAAACAAAAACCTTAGAATATGATATTTAAGTATAGGTAGTTCAATAAGACATGAAATATTTATTTCATCATTTATTCCTTGGGTTGAATTTTCTGCCATTATGTAGCTAATTGTAAGTTGTATCTGACCCCTGGGTTTTAACCTGTCATAGAAATAATGTATTTTGAAAGGTGGAGCTTATATTTAATACACTTTGAAAGGAATACATATTTATTAACGTTTTGTATCAAGTAAAGATTTAATGTTGATTTTATTTAGAATTGAAATAAAATAGAATTGATCTAAACTTTTGCTTATTGCTTCTTTTCACTTGATGCAATCAGTTATACTTGGCACTAGGAATGCTCAGATGTCTTTTAAAATCTAGAATTAAAAGAGAGGAAGTGCTCAGGCTGAAGGGATACCATTAAAATTAATATTAGTGGTTCTTAACTTTCCCTTTGAGAAAATGGTCAGTCCAGATGGTCCTAGATTTCAGGGAAATACTGTGGACTAGATATTATTAAATTAAGTTTTTTCACATTTGTTAGCCATTCAATCCTGTTTCATTATAAGATTACCTTCTTTTATTTTTTTCTTGATTGGCTTTCTTTCATTCTTATTTTTTTTGATTTCCTTTTTAAATAATTGGGTACCACAGACATCAGTATCAGGAGATAAATTTTAAAAAAAATTGACACTGCTTTATATTTCCTAAGATATGGGTAAAAGTTTTTCTTCTTTTTCATATGTTTAATTTTTTTTAAACTATGAATTTTAAAAACATTTTCCAAACCAGACTACTTATTTGTCGTGTTTCATAGTCTGGCAACATACAGCAAGTTGCTTTCAAAAAGGTAAAATATAGGAAAAATGTAAATAAGGTTTTGGTTTTGATTAAAAAACAAATGCTATTAACTAAAAAAAATTTGCTTTTACTTCTATACTCCCTTTATTTCAAAGTCATTCCATTTGTCACTGTGTTGAAATCCTGTATTTGTAAGTCACGCTGCTGCTGCTACGTCGCTTCAGTCGTGTCCGACTCTGTGCGACCCCAGAGACGACAGCCCACCAGGCTCTGCCGTCCCTGGGATTCTCCAGGCAAGAACACTGGAGTTTGTAAGTCATATATTTCCCTTAATAGACTGATTTTTTTTTAAGTATGTGATTTCTAATTGTAGCTGCACAAAATCTAGCACAATATCTGGCATAACATTATATTTCACTAGACAAACACCAAACAAACAAAACATCTAACATATGTCAGTTTCTATAACTTCATATATTGGAAGTGAAATGCAATATAAATCCCGATGCCCTCCAATATATCAGTTCCTTTTCTATAGTTGAAATTCCATGACACTGATTTAGATTGTTTTCGTCTATGCTTATTTTCATAAATGCTTCTATTTTATGTGCTTTCAATTACCTAAAATAATTGAGTAGCTACAATCAAACTTTAAAGTCATTACATTTTTGTTTTGTTACTTATTGAAAATAAGGACCCTAATTTATTTGAAAGCATGAAGTAAGACATAAAATAAAATCTATTTTTAAAAATTTATCTAAGATTATTCAAGCAGCACTAGGCTTTCTGAATTAGTTTTATTAATAAGTCATTTCCTTCTCCAAACCTAAGAGAAAGACATGTTTGGATGTCTAATCATCTAACAAAATGGTTAGATATAGTGCCTTTAAACTCGAAGCTTCTGAGTAACTCCTAACTGGTCTTACACTTGTCACATCTCTTCTGTGAAATCAAATAAAGGCCAACTATGAGGTGTCATTTGTGTTCTTCCTCTGAGATATCATCATAAAATATTCACCAGCTTCTCTATAGGGTTTTCCCACAGGCAGGCACACCAGAATGTGTTCCGATTCACTGATAATAATGGGATCTGATTTCCATCCTTGAATTTGCAGCATAGGCACCTACGTCTGAGACAGGAACACTCTGGATGTTTTCCTACATTCTTTTTCAAACACAGTGCAGATCCCTACTAACATTTGCCCTTTTTCATATTCATATCATTGTTATTCATGTTATTGTTGCAGAATTCCATGATGTCATGTAAGTAGCTACTACAACCATATGCAGTGTTTAGAGATAAGGGAGTACCAGGCGGCTTAGTGTCAACCTTATGGAGGAGATTCAAGTATAGGAAGGTACTAGTCCTTTGCCTGAAACATGGTAAATGTTCAGTAGCTTTTAGTTTCTTTTTGCCCCCCCCATTTTTGACTTAAATTCCAGTGTTCTATTATGTAAGATTATCTCCCTCAGTAGCCTCTTTATTGAGTAGATCAGAAATAGTTTTATTTTTGCACCTACCGAGTTGGTCATTTTCAATTTGTGTTCTTTCCATGTTTCTTTGTTTCTGTTCATGCATGGCCATGGATGTAGAAGGAAAAGTAGAAAAAATAAAAATTACATAATCACTTGAATAATGATTATATCCGAGTCTTCTTTTAGCTTTCACGTTCACTTTCCATCTGCATTTCAGTGGATGATAGCACTTTATTTCTACAGTAAATTTAAGAAAATGAGAAAAGTATTTTTGATAAGATTGAAATGTTGTTTTGGAGGGCGCAATGTATAAGCATGACATTCCTGGGTCATAAATCAGTCAGAACTTATGACAAAGAAATTTATGTAGGGAAAAAAATCAAATAATGAAATTGGATTCAAACAGTAATTGCCACAAATCATATTTGAGATACAGTCCCAAGGAAGACTGCAGCCAGCAGATTGTGTGTCTGTGTGTGTGTGCATGCTCACATGTGCATGCACAGGCTTGGTATATAATTAGACACTAATACACACAAGTGTGTGAACACACAAACTATCAAAAAGAGTATCCAAGATCATGAGAAGCCCACAGAGCAGTATGTATTTAAGTTGACTTGGAACCAAAGAACTAGTTCTGGAGAGAGGGACACTGTGTTTGTGTTTAGTTAATGCTACTAATTAAGTTTATGCAATTTATTCTCTATTTAATTCAAACAATATAATATAACAAGAGTACTAATGAATCTTCTAATTCTTAGATGGCCTTTGTCCTGAACTCCATTCTGGCCTTCTTTCAGAAGGAGTCTAGAAGGTTAATGCTTCCTTATTCTGTACCACATTCTGGGGATGTGGAACCTTAGCAGGCTGAGCTATGAGCTGAGCTACAGGTTCTCTTAGAAGTGCGAGGAATTTAAACTTGATGATGGGCTGCTTCATGGTCATTCGTTTCAGTTGCTCAGTTGTGTCTGACTGTTTGCAAACCCAAGGACTTCAGCATGCCAGGCTTCCTTCAGTATCTCCCAGAGTTTGCTCAAACTCATGTCCATTGAGTCGGTGATGCCATCCAGCCATCTTATCCTCTGCCACCCTCTTCTCATTCTGCTTTCAATCTTTGCCAGCATCAAGGTCTTTTCCAATGAGTTGGCTGTTTGCATCAGGTGGCCAAAGTATTGGAACTTCAGATTTCAGCATCAGTCCTTCCAATGAGTATTCAGGGTTGATTTCCTTTAAGAGTGACTGGTTTTGTCTCCTTGCTGTCCGAGGAACTTTCAAGAGCTTCTCTAGTACCACAGTTCAAAAGCATCAATTCTTTGGTGCTCAGCCTACATTATGGTCCAGCTGTCACATCTGTATATGACTACTGGAAAAACCATAGCCTTGACTATATGGACCTTTGTCAGCAAAGTGATGTCTTTGCTTTTTAATACACTGTTTAGGTTTGTCATAGATTTCCTGCCAAGAAGCAATCGTCTTCTAATTTTGTGGCTGCAGTCACCATCTGCAGTGATTTCAGAGCTCAAGAAGAGGAAATCTGTCACTATTTCCATTGTTTTTCCTTCCATTTGCCATGAAGTGATGGATCCAGATGCTATAATCTTAGTTTCTTTAATATTGAATTTTAAACTGGCTTTTTCATGCTCCTCTTTCATCTTCACAAAGAGTCTCTTTAGTTCCTTTTCACTTTCTGCCATTAAAGTGGTGTTTTATATATATACAAAATCTTATATATATAATTTAGATTAGAAAAATCTACAGAAATATAGAATATATTATTAGTGTGCCATAATATAAAAGTAAATAGTAACAGAAGGCGCTCCATGGTAATGAGGTACTTGACACTCTACATATCCCAGTATATAACGCTCAGGACATTGTAGGAACTCTCTGCTACATCCACAATGAAATTCATTAAATTCAGGCCCATTCATAATTATGTCTTTGCACATGCTTCCTGAAAAGCCATTTTTTCTTCCTTCTTCTTTGAATCTGTCTACCTACTTATCTCTCCATCCATTATCTATCATCTGTTGATACTCTCTACAGATGAGGACATATAAAACAGAGATGGTAAGTGACTTACCCAAAATGAGAGTGTCACAGTTAGGAATAGAGTCAAGTTCTCCTCAAATTCGTCCCTTTTCTGGAATTTTTTCACCATTATTATTATTTTTTTAAAAAATATGTCATACATATCAATGTATGACAAAACCCACTGAAATGTTGTCAAGTAATTAGCCTCCAACTAATAAAGAAATAAAAAATAAATAAAAAATAAAAACTTCCTGGGAAAAATTAAAAAAAAAAAAATTTGACTGTGCTGGGTCTTAGATGCAGCATTCAGGCTCTTAGTTGTGGCATATGGGATCTAGTTCCCTGACCAGGGATCGAACCAGGGCCCCCTGCATTGTTCGAATGGAGTCTTAACTGCTGGACCACCAGGGAAGTCTCTGAATAAGTCCCATTTTACTGTGGCCTGCCATAGGAATACATAGGTAATTTGTCTTCCAGATTTATCTGTGCAGATGGTGCTCTGAATGATACCCCTGCAACTTGACAGTGGGAAACATGCCATAACTCAGTAGATGCTCAGTGTGGTTGAGAGTATATGTGTGTGTGTGTATGTATATGTATGTGTATATATGCATTCCCCCCACCCTCCACAGAGTGCTTATGTATGTACTGGAAATTGAGTGAGAATCGCTTGCTGTAAAGAGGAACTGTCATATTTGGGAGCTTTTGTATCTGAATAAGCAAATTGACATCTCTTCTCTCCTTTTCTTCTGTTACAATGAAGTTGTTTTTTCCTTCTAGCTGAGACCAGTCTCCTGTGTTCTGAATTTTATCCCCTTCTACCTTCATTGGAAGGATACTTTACCTTTAATTCCCCTCTCTTGAATTCTTGTTATTTTAGATTCTAAATTTTTCTTAAATCTTAAATCCTTCTAAAACAGACAAATAGCCTTACTACAACACCCAATCCTTTGTCAAGTCCTTACTTTCTTCTTGTTCATGGTCAAACTTAAAAATATATTGATTGTCCACTTTTCCTTATTCCTTCCTCACACCTCATATATTTCTAATCTGGCTTCTATCCTCAATACTAAAAAAAAAAAAAAAAAAAATAACAACAACAAAAAAACTCCTCTTGCAGTGGTTACTAATAACCTCCAGTTTACTAAATCTAGGGGGTAATTTCCAGTCCTCCTTTATACGACCTCTTGGTAGCACCCAATCCTTCCTTTTGAAATATTGTTTACTCCAATCTTTCTGGTTTCTCCTTAGTCTTCTTAATTAGCTTATCCTTATTTATTCTTTTTTTGGAATGGAATAAATAAAGCTCAACTCTAGGTACTAAACATTTAAAATATGCTCTCAGTGTTTCTCAAAAGTCAACTCCTGCCACATTTATATCCTCAGTAAAGAACTTTTTTCTGAGCTTTAAATCTGTTTATCCAACTTCTACTTGGTGCCTCAAACTGAAAATACCCAAACTGAATTTGAAAATTTAATTCCAAATCTATTCCTCTGTTAATCTTCCTCTTTTCAAAAAATGGCACCAATATCCATCTTGTTTAAATCAGAAACTTTCAATTCACCCTTGATGTGTTAAACTTGGTCTGACCACCAAGATATATATGGGTTCAAAGACTGGTAAGAATGACCACTTTTAGGACTGCCTTTTCATCCCTTGGTTAATTTTCACAGCAGCATATGTGCTATGCAAAGACACACACACAAGAATAAGGATACAAGTTGTCATGCACAGCTCTCCATCACTTCCCTGATATCCCACAGAGGCACTCCAAGCTCATCGGTCAATGTAGCCATAAGGAGAGATGGATCTTCATCTGGTCAGAGAAGTATAAACTTTGGATTTTATCTCTCATGACATGCTGGGAAGTATGTTGCTAATTTGGGAGGAAGATTTCAGTTAAAGATCTACTTTATTTCTTATAAGAAAATTCTGGTGGTGCCATGGTTCCATACCTACACTTTCTGTTTGTACTGCCCTCTCATGCATCTCCTTCTCTGCTTGCATGCAATTAATAACTATGTCAAGACATTTTTACATCTTAAGCTACCTTCTATTTCCAAACACTAATCAAAGTCTGTCATCCCTTGACTGGTCTACTGTTGTTACTTTCTAATTTATCTCCCTGCCTAACCTTTAATCTGTTATTTCTCTTGCAATCTCTACCGAGCCTTTAAAATATGGGTTAGATTATGTCATCTTTATGCTCCACAGTTTTCAGTGTCTTTCCATTACTTTTTGTGAAAATTGAAGTTTAAAATACAGGCTTTCCTTCTACATGGCAGTTTTACAATCTAAATTTTATAATTATAGATTTTGGGATACTGTATTTGGAAAGTAATCCATATAAATTATGTAATTATGAATGATAAATGTTACATAATTTATTTGACTTGGTTACTTGTTCTAGGTTAGTGTTAGCAAAGGAGGAGAAAAAGAATTCTGTTGTTTGGGCAAGCTAGTTGCTTTCTTTGAATGATTTGTGATTTCTTTTTTATAGCATTGCATTTTGTTACTGCTATAGGCCATTGAAGAACACACTAATAATTGATAAGAAAAGGATGGCTGTTATTCTTGGACAAAAGGTACATAAAATCAAAGCTATATTTGTATAGTGGTGTTCAGGTTTTTATAACTATGTCTGTGAAGTTCTGCACCACTGGCATAGGTGGGAAAGAGGTGGCCATTCTGGGTATAGGTAGACCTCGTGTGTCAGTGGATTATTGATGGGGAAGTACAAAAAGAGGTAGACCCCAAAGTGCCTTTTCCATGTGTCCCATGTATCTTCTGCTTTTTTAGTCCAGAGCTCCTCAAATGACTCCATAATTCTTTCAGCATGGTTTATAATATTCTGAATGATCAAAACTCATCTCGAGTTATGTTTCATACTCTTAGTCTCTAAATTCCAGCTATAGTTTAAATTCATCAGAATCATTTCTGTCTTTGAACTATTCTCTCATATTGCTTCCGTCATGTAGAATGTTATTAATTTCCATTTCCCACATTTTTCCTTATCCACCTGCTCCATGAAGCTAATTCCTCCTTGTTCTTGAGGACTCCTTCATCATCAATATTACGTCCTGATGGAAGCTATGTTTTAGTCCTGTCTTGGTTTGTTCAGGGTGCTATAACAGAAATTCCATAAAGTGGTTGACTTCTGACAGTTCTGGAGGCCTGGAAGTCTAAGATCACAAGATCCATAGATTCAGTGTCAGATAAGAGCCTGCCTCCTCACTAAAGGCTATCTTTTTCCTGTAACCTCACAGGGTTGAAGGGGAAGGGGATCTCTCTGGAACCTCTTATAACAGCATTAGTCCCCTTCATGGCAGAGCCCTATGATTTGTTCACTTCCCAAGGGCCTTTCCTCCTTGTTACCTTAGAGATTAAGGTTTCAATGTAGAAATTTTGGGAGAGGCAAACATTCAGTCCACAGCAACTCCCTTGAGACTAGGTAGGGTTCATCCACCATATAACCAGGAGTCCTCTAGAGCACTTCTCCTATTTGTAATTAATTTATTGTAGACTTATTTAGTTGTTTCCTCTTTCCTGTTACATGGTCATCTTCATGAGGGCTCTAACCTTAACTGTCTTGTTCACATTTGTATTTCTTGGCATGATACCAAGGCCAGAGTGTTGGTGGAAGGAAGGACCAATGTAAGAAGGGGAGGAAAGAAGGCAGGCAGGTAGGCAGGAGCCCTGGGATACAATTTTTGTCTTGTATCTTCCTTTGATAATGTATTTTTCAGAACTTATGTGATCTTTGGTTATTGTTATTGGCTTTAATTGTTCTGAGGAATCATGATATGGTCTCAGATAATTATTGTTTTATGTATCAGGCACTTCATTGCTTTTTGGAGAAATGTATCTGTTAAGATGAGCACCTGTCTAGAACTCTGCAGTCCAATATGGGAGTCGTTAACTCATGTGGCTTTTGAGCCCTTGGAAGTAGCTAGTTCAAATTGAGATATGTTGTGATTGTAAAATACACAGTAGATTTTGAAAACTTAGCATGAAGAAAAAATGCAACATATCTCAGTAATACTTCTTACGTTGATTATATATTTTGAATATATTAAGTTAAATAAAAATATCATTAAGATAACTTCACAATTTTTCCCTTTCTTAAATATAACTGCTAGAAAATTAAAATTACCCATGTGGCTTGCATTATATCATCTTTGAATAGCACTGACTTTTAGAACACAGTATTCTTTCCCTTGCTACTATACACTGAGGAAGAGGGAAGCCATTCTGGTAATGAGGTAACTGCCTTGAACAATGTTGTATAAAGGCTTGTAAGGACTTCTATTTAATCCTTACTAGAAAAATTAGGGACTGATTCCCCCAGGTTATTTTGCTCTCTTAATAATTCCTAGACAAGACACCATTTTTGAAGTAGCATCACTATTACCCTCCCATAGTGTTTATAGTTTAGTTTATTTATTTTGTCTTGCCAATTTCTACCCTGATAACCACCTTCCCTATATCCTCTGCAGGATTCTAGAATGTCATTTGGAATGTTTTCACTTAAGCAAATGAAAGTTAATAAAGTTTCAGACTGTGAAATAGACTGAGAGTTTTCCCAATGTGAGAGAGAGGATGTTGAAGTCAACCATAAATTATCTCACAACCAATATTAAGTTCCAGTACTCTGAATTCCAAGAAGATGCCAGTCCATTAAGCAAACAGATGAAATATGCTTTGCTTAAAGGTTTATCTGCAGCACAGTTGGTTGTAATTCTTAATAATGAGACAAGAAAGGGAAGCTTGGGCACCTGGAACTGAAACTACACATCACCCACTTAATTATTAGTGGATATTAATTATTATTGCTTAAAGTTGGAAATGATTTAGTGTTCTTACAGATTTTTGGCACAGCCTTTACATTAAATCTTGTTATTAATTTCTGGCTGTTTTTTCACCCAAGCACCATGCTATAAAAATCTCTGTTATACATCACTGTGGTATATGAATCTATTCAAATCTGGGTATTTGGCAGTACCCAATAACTAAAACATAATAAAATCATAAGCCTAACACCTTATAGTTATCACCATTGTTGTTTTAAAGCCATAAAACAAAATATCTAGAAATCAATGTGACAGTCCAACCCCTTTAATCTTACCTGAGAAAACTGAAGAATGAAGTGAATTGCCTAACTGGCAGAGCAAGGATTAGAACTTAAACCTTCTGACTTCTAACCCAGTGTTCTTTCTATTGACTGCTTTTGATAGTGTATTGGTGCCAATGTGTAGTGACTAGAAACTAATATCGTTAAAATAGGTAAATAAGGCAGTATTCTTGGATATGTTAAATTTAAGAAAAATCCACAATTATTTGTGTGTGTGTGATGGCTGTGTTATGAACGTAAAGCATACCATTCTAGGAAGTAGGCACTTGTAAATATCATTGTTTTGTTGAATATTTGTAAAAGAGTTAAAGTTTTTAGTGTTCCTTTTGTCCTTACTGCAGATATCAGGGTACAAAGAGACATTTTTTACATTCTGCCTAGGTTATCTCCAGAATGTATGTTATAATTTGTATTTATTGACATATTACATGGATAGTTGTATACACATGTATTTATTACCCAGTTGAGCTTCCCTGGTAAGGAATCCACCTGCCGATGCAGGAGACCCAGGTTTGATCCCTGGGTCAGGGAAGATCCCCTGGAGAAGGAAATGACAACCCACTCTAGTATTCTTGCCTGGGAAATCCCACAGACAGAGGAGCCTGACAGGCTACAAATCATGGGGTTGCAAGAGAGTCAACATGAATTAGTGACTAAAGCAAATAATGCATGAGAAAAAGTAGGTATGAATGAAGCTAGATAAGAAGTGTTTCTTGTTCTGCAGAGTTGGAAGAAAGATTAAAAATGCAAGATAGAACAAATAAATATTATTTCTTAAATTAGAATGTATACTTACACCAGTTATGGAATATTCTTAGCCATTTTCCTAAAACATAAAAAATGAATGCTGGCTCTATTGCATTTAGAAATCTGAATAAAGCTTACTAAAATTATGTTTATCAAGAGTTGAGGATTTATTTGTTCAGCTTGTAAGTGCAAAGTAGTCATGTCCATATCTTTGAATTTTTAGAAAAGCTATTTTAATATTTAGGAGAAAGCTTGGGTCTAATTTTGATGAATGTATATATAAGAAAAGTTATTTTTGCACTGGGGTTCTACCCCCTCACTTGCAAAAGAAAGAAAGGGAATAAGAATTGTTTTCTCAACTAGGGGTTTGTAGTCTTTTAGGAAAAATGATATCTGTTTATATGTATTATTTTCCTTAAAGCAATCAAATATATAAAAAGTTACTTTTCCTTTCAGGTTTAAAGTTTAGAAATATATAAATAATGAGCTCTCTACTGTACTCCAGTCTCCTTGATTATTAGTTCCTGGCTGTTAGGCTCTCGATTACTGAATGAATGGCTCTCTGACACATAGAAGAGATCAGATAAGTGTGCTTGTGACTTTAGTCCTTAAAGGTGTTTCTTGGTTTTCTCTTAATTTGATGGCACAGTTGTAACTCCAGTGATGGTTTTGAAGATTACAGAGTTTCAATGTTACCCTTGTTATGTGCCATTTGTTAAAGACAGAAAGCATAGGAAACATGGATGTTGAAATGATAAGACTTTGAGAATTATAATCTGAGCTGTTACAAAAGGACTCTGCTTCCCATTTAAAAATAGATGGTTCTGCTAGAGAGAGTATAACAACAACAGCAAAAATTGAAATGCATAGTTGAGCTGAAAACCAAAGAGGGGAACTCCTCGGCTGCCAGAAATGAAGAGGTATTTATATTCATGGAGATGAGCAGAAACTGATTTCATATGCCTCGTGGGGGATTATAGAACCAGACATGGGAGTTGATAGTTGGACACTGGGGTTAACCTGCATGCACGCACAGGGGGTGGGTCCTCAGATCTGTATTAGGCAGACTGGAACGTGGAAGAGACACGGCTCTGTCTGAAAAATGGGGAGTTAGGAACATTCTCCCCCTGTCAAGGAAAACTGAAAGGAATTTGACGCTTATATAAGGTTGTCAGTGTCACCTTACAGTGTTACCTGTAAGGAATTAGAAACCTTGAACAGGACCACTTCCTGGAGCGAGGTCTGAAATCACATTTTAAAATTTTAACAATATCTCCCTGTTAAGCAAGATTTCCAGTCTGAGAAGTTAATGTAAGAACTTCTCTGCAGTTGAAGAAGTCCACAAAGTATCATGACAAGCCAACGTAAATCCTTCCTCACGGTTTCATAGTTCAAGGCAGTACAAAACAACTTTCATTTAAGAAAATCTTAAATAGAAACCATGCAAAGACAGAACACCACTAATTGTAGAATTTATATCCCTGAATTCTGGGTACTAGATCAATCTAAACTAAATTTTAAATTAAGAAAGTTTTAAATATTTAATAATTAAAAGAAGCAGAAACTGTAAGCAGAAATAGAGCAGTATGGAAAAAAGTAGACTCCAAATATAAAAATAGCTATATAGTAATTTCAGTGGTAAGAAAAAATATGCATGTGTTCAAAAGCAAACTATACCCAAGTGAAGAGAAAATATTTGAACTGGAGATGAAATCAGAGAAATCACTCAGGATCAGAGAGGTAGAAATCATTGAATGAGAATTTAAGATATATTGGGTATATAAGGAGACGTTCCAACATGCATGACACAGGAGTTCTGGAAAATAAGAAGTATAATGTTAGATTATCTACATTAGAAAGACGTAAAACAATTTTCAGAACTGAAAAATTCATGTGATCTTATCCCATGAGTTCTTAATAATTTCTCATTTGAATTGTACTAAAGCCATATTACAGTGAAGATGAAAATATCTTAAAAGTGACCAGAGGGAAAAAGATTAACCACTAGTGGACCATAAGTTGACCTACTGCCTACTTGTCATCAGCAATAGTGGTTGCTAGAAGACAATGGGATAGTATTTTTAGAATGCTGGGAGAAAGTAACCATCATTTGATACAGCATATCCATTTAACTACAGTTCAGAAGAAAGAGAAAAGCAATTTCCATGGCATAGACTGAGAAGCTTGACCATTTACAAGTTATTCTTGTGCCAAGTTGTGCCAAGTCACTTAGTTGTGTCTGACTCTTTGCGACCCCCTGGACTGTAGCCCACTAGGCTTCTCTGTCCATGAGATTCTCCAGGCAAGAATACTGGAGTGGGTTTCCATTTCCTTCTCCAAATTCTTCTTATTGATTCACAAAGGCAAAGTTGAATCTAGAGGGAAGGGGTTAAAAGTACAATGGTGAGCAAAAAGTATGGAAAACATGTTGTTATATTTACTATGTAATCATTGATAAAGATCCTAAGGCAAAGTTTTCATGGACTTAAAAAGAAGCTAGATGTCTATTTGGTGATAGAAATGAAATGAGAGGATTTTAGATTTGGAAGATGCTTGCATTATTTGGTAGAAGCTCAATGGTAATACTTATCCTTGGAGTTTGTTAAATAACAAATTTATGTTAAAAATATTTAAAGTAACTACTAAGTTGATAGGAATAGACTGTACTTTCCAAATTAAGACAAGGGGGAAAATTAGGAAGTGAATAAAGAAAACTAAATCAACCCAATTGAAAGAACATAAGGATAAGTAAGGGCTTCCCAGGTGGTGCTAGTGATAAAGAACCTGCCTGCCAATGCAGAAAATGCAAGAGGCAGGTTCACTCCCTGGGTCAAGAAGATCCCCTGGAAGAGAGGGCATGGCAACCCACTCTAGTATTTTTGTCTGGAAAATCCCATGGACAGAGGAGTCTGGCAGGTTACAGTCCGTGGAATGGAGCAGAGTTGGACATGACTGAAGTGACTTAACATGCACTCATACAAGGATGAGTAAAAAAGGAAAGAAATGTAATGTAAATAGGAAACACAAACTATGATGATGGAAATAAAAACAACTAAATCAGAAATTACAATGAATGTGAAGTGATTATAGTCATCTCTTAAGGAACTTTTGGATCAGATAAAAATTGAAAATCCAAGCATGCAATGTTTATATAATGTTGGTGAGATAGTCAGATTGCTGAATGGTACACACAGCAAGATAGTTTTTATGTAAAAATGTACAATGCACAAAATAGCACTAAATATTTTGAGGGGATACGTAAAGAGGGAGTAAAGGAGCAAACATATAACAAGAAAGCTACACATACCGAATTCAGAAATGTGGTTGGGTGTGGTTCGGAAGGTAATGGAATGGACTTAAGGAGATGCTTAGAATATTTTAATTATATAAAAAGACGAGGCAATTATGGAAAATGTTAGTATTCATTACATGTGGATGGTGAGTTCATAGATATTTGAGAGAGAGGAGAGAATGGAAGCCTGCACTGTGGATTTTGGAGCCAGACTTCCTGAGCTCAAATCGTAAAAGCCCTTTTATTTATGAAATGTGGGAAATTGGGCAATTGCTTAATTTGTTTGTGCCTTAATCTCGTCACTGTAAATGAAGAGAAACACAAAACCAAACCAAACAAAAACAAAACCAAAAAAATCCTTGTAGGACTGTTGTAAAGTTTGAATTAATAAATACTTTGAATCAAAATCATTTGGTAGTCCCTGGTTCATGTTAACTCATTTATTGAGGTTATTATTATCTGTTTTTCACATATTTGAAATATTTATTTCATGTTAAAAAGAGAATTCAAAGGAATTTGTTAATGAGTGTGTAAACTTACAATTAATTTGCAAATTATAATCATGATAAACTTCACCAAAACTTAAAATCACCGATCAAAATTCTTACACAGCATATCATAAAGTTTATAGAGCCTGAATGGAAACTTAAAAGAGAAAGTCTCATGAACATTCTATCTAATTTGGTTTCCTTTTTATGACAATAAAGATGAGCCACATGCAGAATGGGTTTTGTGTGAATACTTGGAAAGAGCTTCACATTTATTCTCCTAACTCGTCATTTAGAAACAAAACACAGCGATTCTAAAATTAAGCTGGTTTTTTATAGAATAAAGTGAAAGATTTTGAAGTATCAAATAGAAATGATATTTTTTCCTGCAAAAGAAAATGAATTTTTAATTCTGTAGCACACAGATAAAATTTAATGTATGTTTTAATGTTTACTTGTTTTTCCAAACAAACATATGGCCATTTAAAATTTTACTTGTTGACAGATTGTGCCTTTTGTTACTAGAATGTGTCATATACCAACGGGAAACCATTGGCAATTTTTAAAGTAGGTAATGGTATTAAAGTCAAGCTGGCCTCCTCTACAAAGTTTGGGAGAACCACTGGCTATGAATAATCCCTGTAGCACTGAACCCTGAGGTATGTGCTTCTTGGCTTTGGTCGGGAGAGAAGCAGGCTTTTTTGCTTTTGTTTTTCCATGGATGTTCCATGATCACTCTTGCGAGTACTGTCTTGACACTCTTGTCTGATACCACGGGCTCATGGAATTTTCATCTATGCATCTATAATGGCCCCTCATAATCATTCACAGTGACAATTCCTTTACTTCTCTTTCAATTACTTCCAAGTTGAAAGCAAGAGCCTCCCAAGGTGAATTTGAGGTATAGCATATACCTTAAATATGAATTTGATCCATATTTACATCACAAGTGTACCATCCACATTTGATAGCTATCTCTACTTTTTATGTATTTATTATTATATCATGTAATTATTGAATTGCATTGTTACAGTTTGTGTGATTATATTTTAAATAGAATTTTAACAATCTTTATTAACATATGGTGATATAATCTCTAAAAACTTCTTATTAAATATACTTTTTTCATTTTTACTTTAATTCATTGCAAAGAGCTTGTTGTCTCTATTTATACTTATAAGTCCCTTAGGTTTCTGGGATTATAAATTTCCAGACACTGATTTATTCCCAAACTGTCATTTTATAGTTGAAATCTGAATCCTAGAGAGAGGAAACCAGTACATTGAACAAATACGTGTTTGCTCCTTATGGTGCGTTAGTGGCACTGCGTACTGGGTATATATAATGTGAGGGGTAAGACCAACACGACCTCACCCTCCTGGGTGCTACAGAGGAGGAAATAGATATTAAACAAATATAGGAAAATACGTGTCTAATTACACATTGGCATGTATGCTATGAAGGGGGAAAATTGATGTATTGGCAGAGAATCTGAATATGAAGGCAGATTTAGGTTGGGGGCTCAAGAAAGACCTCTGTGGAGTGACATATAAGCTAAAACCTGAGTTTATTTTAGGAAGAAATCAACCCAGGCAAAGGGAAATGCATGTGCAAAGATCAAAAGAAGGTGAGGGTGGGATGTTTCGAGAGAACAGCATCGAAACATGTATATTATCTAGGGTGAAACAGATCACCAGTCCAGGTTGGATGCATGAGACAAGTGCTCGGGCCTGGTGCACTGGGAAGACCCAGAGGGATCGGGTGGAGAGGGAGGTGGGAGGGGGGATCGGGATGGGGAATCCATGTAAATCCATGACTGATTCATGTCAGTGTATGACAAAAACCACTACAATATTGTAAAGCAATTAGCCTCCAACTAATAAAAATAAATGGAAAAAAAAAAAAAGATCTTTAGGTCTGAAGGGAATGAAGGCACATGTGCCTAGAGCTTAGTGAGCCAAGGAGAAAGTAAATTGTGATGATGATGAAATGGTAGACAGGAGCCAGATGGTGCAAAACTCTCCAGGCCATGCTTAGGGTTTGATGTTTTATTGTAAATGAAATGGGAAGCTATGAAAGGGTTTAAGCAGGAGAGTGACGTGATCCAACTTATCCTGTAAAATATTAACTGCAGTAATGGTGTGGTTTGGAAGGGAAATAGAGTAAGAGTGTAGGTGAATGTTGGAGGAATCTAACTGGGAGCTGTGATGGCCTGGATCAAGGTGTTGACGGTGGGGATGGAGAGGAGCCAACAGTTGGAAAAAACCCCAGGTGTCTGGATCTCCTGACCCATACTCTATTGCACCATCCTGCCTGGCCTGAAATTGCCACTGAGTTGAAGCTGATCAATGTGCTGCTGGCACTCTAAATGGCTCTTCTGCAGAAAGTATTATTACCTCTCCAACTCTCTCTGGTTGACTCTGCAGACTTTTCTTGGCGGATGCTATAAAAAAGATGACAGACAAAGATCACATTTTACAACAATGGCATTTTACCTGCAGGTAATTTAGATTTGTGGTATATGAGGGAATTCCCCAAGCTTGCCAAGTTGGATGAAAAGATTTCCTCTGAGATACATGACAGTTTTAGGACAGGTCCAACAGTGCTGCTCCTCTGATGTCAGGGAACTGTCATGCCTGCGCTCCTCTGTTCATTTATTTCTGGTGCCAAAAGATGTGTCTATGAAAAAGAGGCCTTAAGACTAACTGAGAAGATCTTTCTATGCCAAGCGAGGATGCTATTATTACAGAAGACTCTTTGGATGCATGGAAGTGTCTATACTCCCCTTTCCCTCTTTTTTCCTTTTTGTACTGGGATGCCAAAAGTTTAACTCCAGCTTAGCGTTTGCTGTTTATTCTAGGTCCATCGCTTCATAGGTTTGTACCATTTCTGTGAGCTGATCACCACAGGGAAAGAAGAGAGGACTATCAGCATGTTAGATTTCTTCAAGAGACAACTGATTAGCGGGGAGAAGGTGTACAGAGCCGAGGGTTCTGGCTTCGACCCCTGGTTCTGATGTTATTACCTCTGTGATTTAGAACAAGTGATTTAACCTCTGTAAGCCTCAGTTTCCTAGTCTAAAAAAAGGCCCAATATCTGCCTTCAGTTATTTCTTTGAGAATTCAAAGAGGTAGTCCACGCAAATACCACTTGGTATGTGGTATGTGTGAGTGTGTGTGTGCTAAGTCCCTTCAGTCATCCCCGACTCTTTGCAACCCCACGGACTGTAGCCTACCAGGCTCGTCTGTCCATGGAATTCTCCAGGCAAGAAACTGGAGTGGGTGGCTATGCCCTCCTCCAGGGGATCTTCCTGACCCAGGGATCAAGCCTGAGTCTCTTATGTCTCCTACATTGACAGGCGGGTTCTTTATCATTAGCACCGCCTGGAAAGCCCCTGGTATGTGGTAAATGCTTGGCAATTGTTATCAGTGAATGAAACTCAGGAGAATTTGCCCATTGCTACTGCTCCTAATATCGGTCTTCCAAACCATATTAATTCTATCTTGAGAGTTAAATCTACTGCACAATCAAGGCTACTTGTAGGTTGTTGAACAATGTGCATTCTTTTTTAAAACATTAAAAAAATTATTACAGTTTTTAAAGATTACTTTCCATTTAAAGTTATTACAAAATATTGGTTATATTCCTTGTGTGGTACAATACATCCTTGAGCCTGTCTTACACCAAACTGTCTGTGCCTCCCACTCCCACGCCCCTATATTGCCCCTGCATTCCACTGGTGCAGTGTATATTCTTTGTTAACAAATTTATTTATTTTTAATTGAAGGATAATTGCTTTGCAATACTGTGTTGGTTTCTGCTATGCATCAGCATGAATCAGCCATAGGTATACATATGTCCCCTCCCTCTTGAACCTCGCTCCACTTCCCACTGGTACAGTATATATATTCATAATTCCTCAGAACAGTCTTCAGAAATAGGTCCTAGTCATTCAAACGATTTCGCCAGAAGCAAAGTATGCCTGTGTACAAAGAAATGAAATAGCTTTCTGGATACCACACAGCTCATTTGGGACAAGGCCAGGACACCTGTGAGAGGTATGAAAAAATGGTTTTATTTAAAGGGACACAGCACAGAAGGATCATGGTCTGTTAAAAAGCCCCAGTTCCAGGTATTAGCTGTAATGGAGTTTCTACTCTCTTCTGTGTTCTACTTCTTCATCTGTAGAATTAGATCATTTTGAAGGACTTTTCTGGTTCTAAAATCTTAAGATTGTAGGATTATCTTCCTGTTTGAAATATCTCATGATTTTCATTCTCTCGGAGCTCATTCTTGAGTTGCCTGGAAGACAAGGCTCATTTCAGGTCCCCTTCCCTGGATAATAGTGTAAGGAAGACCAAGGACTGTGACTCAGTGAGGGTGACCAGAATCAAACCCTCCTTCATGAATGCAAATCATTAGAAAGGCAAAGAAGTCATTTGGGTTCCTAGGAATGCTCACATTAAGCTTTTTCTATCCTCATATTTCATGATATTCCATGGTATTCTACACTGACACAGGGCTCCCTTAGAAGCCTAATGATAGATTCTTATTTGGAGAAGGAGAGGTCATACAGTTTTCCAGAGCTGAAGGGAGTCTACACATGTTCCATCTAGCAAGCCCACCAAGCAACTACAGTCCTCAGGCTGACCTTCTCTCCACCTTCACTGCTGCTCCCTCCCTAAGGCTTCACTATATGTCAGTGGCTTCCTGTGTGGCTTCTAGGACCACAGAACCATGTACTCTGAGCCATCCTTCTCTATTGTTCCTCAGCATGGCTTTCTAAAATACTGCCCTCATAATTTATTCCCAGGCTTAAAATCCTTCAGTTTCCTTACTGACTGATTCCATGCTACTGATGTTTGTCTTTCTCTGAAGTGGGTGGAACAAGACAAACTTGTTATGTGGATATTTTAATTTTTGTGTGTTTTTAGTATTGGTATTTTTTAAACACTTGAGCTTTAATTTATAATATATGTATAATGTATGTAGTAGTACCTACATGTAATTTATAAATAATAAATATATAGTGAAAAGTCACTCAGTCGTGTCCAACTCTTTGCAACCCCATGGACTGTAGCCCACCAGGCTCCTCCATCCATGGAATTTTCTAGGCAAGAGTACTGGAGTGGGTTGCCATTTCCTTCTCCAGGGGATCTTCCCGACCATTAACAAAATTCAGGTCTAGCAACTTGCCACTCGAAAGCCAATATGCAGGAGGCCAGATTTATGGAAAGGAAAGTTTGCTTTTTTTTTTTTTTTTAGTCTTATTTGTATCTTTGGATTTTTAAAAATTTTGTTTGAATATAGTTGATTTACAATGTTCGTTACAGGTGTATAGCAAATTGGCTGACTTATACATATACACATTTTTTTTTCAGGTTCTTTCCCCGTATAAGTTAATATGGAACACTGAGTTGAGTTCTCTGTGCTACAAACATTAGGCCCTTGTTGGTTATCTACCTTATATATAGTAAAGTGTGTATATTAATAACAAGCTCCTGATTTATCCCTCCCCCATACTGTTTCCCTTTTGGTAACCATAAGTTTGTTTTGAATGTTTGCTTTATTTTGGAGGCTGGCACCTGGTAGGGAGGGTAGACTCATGTCCAAAGGCCAACTCCCCTGACAGTCATTGGACAAGCGCTTTTTAAAGGGGAATTTCAGGGGTATATGGACAGAGGGAGGGGGCTATATGCAGAAAAAGCATGGCCAGCTCCGACAGTCACAATCGTCTTGAAGTTAGTCGTGCGGTGGTCTGATCAGCATCCTCTTGACTGTTCAAAGTTCAGTTAGTCTTCAGTTTCAGGGTCTGTTTGTTTCCATCTCTCTGAGGCCAGTTCTCAGAATTCTGGCAGCTTATATCATGTCTAGTCTAGTCACCATGTAGTTAACTTCTTCCACCTGGTGGGGGTTTCAGTGCGTACAAAACAACTCAAAGGATATGGCTCCGAAGATTATCTATCGTCCTTGATGAAGAACTGAAAGTCCTTGACTTTATTTAATGACTAAGCTATTATTATTTGGTCTTGTTTGACTGCTTTTTCTGTTTCTGTATTTTCTCATTTTTCTGATTAAATTTCTTCTTTGACTAAAGTTTTTCTGCAGACAAAAGGCAGGCAGAGGTCCATGGCAGGGGATGGTTTCTGTCCTGGGAAGCCCTCACAGGGCCCTGCTTTTTTCATATGGAGGTTGTAGATTTAACATTTCACAGATAGAGATATATACTCGAAAGAGTTTGGAGCTCATTGCTTTAAAGGATAAAATATATGTTATTAGCTCCTTAAAGAACCTCAAGTGTCTTGGGTCCATACTTCCCTTCTGCTGTCACCTCCAGCCCCTGTGATCACCCTTTTATTTCCCCATACCGTGGCCTCTCTCGGGCACTCGTCCACTCTGAATATGCTCAGCTTGTGCGTCACATGGGGCTGGCCGTCCTGCTAATACTGCTCAAAGCACAACTGCCCTGCCTATTCAAGGCCAAGTCTGAAAAGTCGAAGCCTTTCTTTACTGCTTCTTGTCCTAGAACCCACCACCCCAGGTCAGCTTAGCAGCCTTGCTCTGTGATTTCATGGCGTTTTGTCTGTTTCTCTAGGACAGCACTTTCCGTGTTCACTGGTTTGGTTTATGGTGTGTGTGCCTCGGCGACGAGGCTGTGCGTGCTGTCACGGCAGGACTTGCATCTTACTCATCTTTGTACCCAGCACCTAGTGCACGTTGGAAGTCAGTAAATGGTATTTGAGTTATTTTAAATTTCCACGAACATCTTCCTCTAGAGAGGAAACTGGGAGGGATGGGGTTAATGATACAAGGAATAAAATTGGCTCAGCACAGAAACCCCATCTGATGGGCATTTCCCTGCCCTGCTTCTCTGATCTTCCCCATCTTCCCAGCTCAGACTGCTTTAGTGAAGCGGATACTTTGGAAAGCCGTGTCCTTTCTTTCCATTTAGCTTTGAGGCAGCATGAAGGTTGAGAGTTGCCTGTCTCAAGGTCACTGGATTGCGGCTGAAGTGGGAGGCAACTCAGGGCTTTGGAGTCTGTGCAGTTTATGGAAGGATGCTGCTGTGCTTGTCAGACTGTGTTCAGTGTGGAGGGGCTGAGACTGAAAAGGGGAGGAAAGACACTGCAAGTATTCAAAGGCTTTACACAGCTCTCTTACAAATGAGGAGCTCCTCTAAAAGTCACCCTCACAGTGGAAAATCCCAGGTATCGCTTACATCCTTTCTGTCCACATGCAAACATCCTGTACCTACTCTGTGCCTGGCCCTGTGCTGGGTGTTGGGACAGGGTCGTGAATCATTCCAGATCCTTGCCCTTGAGGAGCTAAACCTAGTTCAGCAGCTTGAGACAGAGCATAAGCAAACAGCTGTGAAGGTGTGGGGAGTCCTCGCCTGTGCCTGAGGGAGTGATTAATTTAGCCTCAGGGCGTCAGGGAAGGCCCAGTGGAAGACAGCCTGGAAGGGTGGGGCCTAAGCAGCAGATGAGGTGTGAATTTCAGGCAGCAGGAACTACATCATCAGGGTCTAGAGCAAGGGTCGGCCAACTTTTTCTGGAAGGGGCCTGTTAGTAAATATTTTAGGCTTTTCAGGCTGTAGGACCTCTGTTGCAAGTACTCATCTCTGTTGTTGTAGCACAGAAGTAGCCAGGGGCAAATGTGTGAATGGAGGAGCATGGGCTGTGTTCCAATAAAACTTTATTTACAGAATTGGCAGCAGCAGGGCTGTAGTTTGCCAGCTCCTGGTCGAGAGGAGGATCTTCAGAGAGCCTCTCATCTGCTGGTTCCCAGTCTTTTCAAGCATTAGGATTACTTTGCATTTCCTGTCCCTGTCTCTGCGTGCTCTTAGCTCTTACCCCAGGGCTCTTCATCAGGTCTTGGTCAAGTCCGCTGCTAACCATACTGTCCACAGTAACACTCTCATCCCCTGGGTCCTCCATCCTTTTCCATCGCCTTCATTTTGTCACGGTACCTTTACAACAGAAAACTGTTGTATGTGAATTGTTGGTTTCCATCTTGTCTTCTGTGTTGGAATGTAAGCCATGAGGCTTGTGCTCTGCTGTACTCAGCGCTGTGCTGGAACCTGGAGTGTGCATCTTGTCTGCTCCAGCGCTGCATCCAGTGAGGTCAAATGATAGTTGTCAACCAGCCATGATGGGAAGATGACCCCTTAGAAATCAGTCCCATGAAAATCAGGTTTGGGGCATTTTTTTTTTTTAAGAGCTGTTTTATGAGCATATCACTAGTTATCCCCTCTACCTAGAATAACTACTGGAAAGTCTGGTGCTCAGTACATGCTTGTTTTTTGGATAAAATGTGCTGTTAGTATCTGCTGGTTGAGAAAATAGATTCGCACTTATAAATACAGAGTCCTCTTTCAATTATTATTGTTACAGGGGATTTCCGTGGCCTTGGGGAGGGTAACTGCTGATGACATCTGTCACCTTCACGTGACCTGCTAGAGGACTGAGGACTCAGGACAAGACATGGCAGTCTTCACCCCACTGAGCAGACAGATTCTGCTGAGTCTGTGACTTCCCATGATGTGGCATCTCTGCCTTATTCACTGCACTCTCCTGAGTGAATGTGGGGTCTCAGGCCTGCCTCTTTTTTTCCTAAACAAGTATTTTGAATAAATTCCCCCAGCTTAGTGTGACTGTCATTTTTGCACTGTATTCAGAAGTCCAGATAAATTCTGTCCTCTTTCCAGTGTCTTCCTGTATCAAACTCTGATTTGTCTGGGGCTTTGATGTATGGTATGCAAATGTGCCCTAGTCTATACCCTTTAGCTGTGATTGTCAGAAGTATATCTGTTTATGAACAATTTCCAACCCTGATAATCTAATTTTGAAATCTGCAGCAGTATGAGGCCCGGAAGCACTCGACAAGAATCACAATTTAACAGCCTCTTCAATCTCAGCTCCTTTAAATGGGCAACATTAAACCTTGATACTAAGGGTCTGTTTGTAAGCCCACAGAGACTGATTAAAAAAAAAAAGCACCATCAAATTACCACACAAAGCATGCTTAACATTTACAAAGACCTCTCCATTTGCAGGATGCTTGCTCAACAGTCTTTTCAATTCCCTGTTCTAAGCACACACTAAGAAGTAGAAATGTGAACTTGTGTTTAACCGCCATCTGGCTTATCTCAAAGCTTTCCAGGACCTCAGGCCTGGAAAGGACTTCTCTTTGCCACGCAGAATGCCTTAGCTTTCGGAGATCTCTGTGCCCTTCATTACTGTCCTGACCTGTAGCTTTTTTTCTGCTTCTCTCTGTTTGCTTCTGTCGAGGGCCAACAAACTCACCGTTTTCCTTAGATAGCTTGTTCTCTTTGTGAATACAGTTTACACAAAGGTCCTTTTTTACCTGCCTCCCCATAACGTTCACCCATTGGCCCTAGTTCTGTCCCCCTGGAGCCACTGAGAACAAATTGGCCTTTTCTTACTTCTGTCTTCCTACTACTCTCGAGAAAGTGGGGACAGCTCTCACGTCCCCTGAGTCCTCCCTGTGCAGGCTGCATATCCACTGTTCATTCAACCATTCTTCATGTGACAGTCCTTTGTACCCTCTTTATTTGGCTCCTATTCCTCTGGACATGTTTCATTTTCACCAGTGTCTTTCTTAAAGGGACCCAACAGAGCCGGAGAATGGCTCTCTCTTCCTTAACTAATTCTGGAACCTTGGGTAAGTGAATCACAATCATCTCACCTGACCGATGAGAAAAAGTACCTTACACATTCAGTAGTGAGTA
The DNA here is from genome assembly GCF_910594005.1 of Cervus elaphus. Classification (NCBI taxonomy): domain Eukaryota; kingdom Metazoa; phylum Chordata; class Mammalia; order Artiodactyla; family Cervidae; genus Cervus; species Cervus elaphus. The sequence goes on along the minus strand of NC_057833.1, from coordinate 43,843,445 downwards.
TCAGGTACAACTGTAGTAAAATCATAGAGGAAATGTCTGGTAGGAAGTAGATGGGTTCAGCCATTATTATCATAATAAGTACTGTTACTTGTCTGGATATGACTTCCATAACAAAATTGGGATCACTCTTATATTTTTTATTTTACATTGGAGTTTACATGGGGACACTTTCTCTAAATTTAGGTGCAAATGTTGAACAGGTTGGCCCTAGATAAACACAGTCCAATTTTAGTATCATATGTATGTATATATGGGGCTTCCTCGGTGGCTCAATGGTGAAAAATCCGCCTGCCATTGCAGGAGATATGGGTTTGATCCCTGGGTTGGGAAGATCCCCTGGAGAAGGAAATGGAAAATCCCATGGACAGAGGAGCCTGGTGGACTACAGTCCATGGGATCACAAAGAGTTGGACATGACTTAGCAACTAAACAACAATATGTAATATATATTTTATATTGACATATTTTATATGTGTGCAAATATGTTAATATCAAATATATGCGCACACACACACACATACATATATATTTCTTGCAGCTTCCTATAACCCCTTTCCTTTGTCACTCCCACACTTCAATAACTGATGTGACTGATGCACACCTAGGTGCTCCCCTTCCTCCTTCTCATTTCTTCTCTGCTTTCCTCTCCTCCCCCACCCCACCCACCCTGGCTAGTCCCAGTTCTGAAGCCCACACAAGCTCCAGATTATGTCATGGATGTTCTTTGGAAAGGAAAGGTTGATGTTCATTCAGTATATCAGAAAGAAGTCTTATCCTAACTCATCCATGTGTTGGCTGGATGACCTTGGACAAGACATTTTCCCTCTGAGGCTCAGTTTTTATTTTCTGTCTTTGATGTTAATGAAAGAAGGTATTTTGAAGAATGAAGGTGTTGGCTTCCAAGTTCCTTTTCAGTTCTAAAATTCATTCTGATTCCTACAATCTAGTATTCATTTGAGATGTGTGATCAGGTTCCCTCGGCTCTGACTGTGTTCTGATTTCAAGTATATACTTAGGTAACAACCTCATAGCACCACACATTAAGGCAGCAGGAATGTCTCGATAACTCCTTCAGGTATCAGCTTTTCTGAGTGGCTTTGGAGTCAAACACTCTGTGGAAATTGACAGGTCATTCTGAAGGGAATCAGTGCTAAACTTGAGGTCCTATGCTTTACTTTATTTTTTTACCAACCTCTTTGAAGGTAACATTTTTTACTTGCTTTTGCGGCCATAATTATTATTTTTAATAAAGTTTTTACTTTAAAATGCTTTTACATTTATAGAAAGATTAAAATAGTACAAAAAGTTCCCATGTATCCTACAAGTTTCCCATATGAACATCTTACATTCATTTGGTATACTTGTGACAATTAGTGAATTGGTATTGATACATTATGATTAACATAGTTCAGTTCAGTTCAGTCGCTCAGTCGTGTCCGACTCTTTGCGACCCCATGAATCGCAGAACGCCAGGCCTCCCTGTCCATTGCCAACTCCCGAAGTTTACTCAAACTCCATCGAGTTGGTGATGCCATCCAGCCATCTCATCTTCTGTCGTCCGCTTCTCCTCCTGCCCCCAATCCCTCCCAGCATCAGGGTCTTTTCCAATGAGTCAACTCTTTGCATGAGGTGGCCAAAGTACTGGAGTTTCAGCTTCAGCATCAGTCCTTCCAATGAACACCCAGGTCTGATCTCCTTTAGGATGGACTGGTTGGATCTCCTTGCAGTCCAAGGGAAAGTCCATACTCTATTCAGATGTCCTCAACTTTTGCCTAATGTCCTTTTTCAGTTCCAGGGTCACATCAAGGACACCACTTTGCATTTGTTGTTGTATCTCCTTAGGCTCCTTTTTGCTGTGACATTTTCTCAGAATTTCTTTTTTTTTTCTTTTAATTTTTTGACAGTTTCAAGGGGTACTGGTCAGTTGTTTTGTAGGATATCCTTCAGTTGAGATTTGTTTGATGTTTTTCTCATGATTTGACTGGGGTTATGGGTTTTGGGGAGGAAGATCACAGAGGTAAAGTGCCATTCACATCATACCAAGAGTAGGTACCATCAGCATGTTTCATGACTGTTGACCTTAACCCTGACGCCCTGGCTGAGATAGCATTTTATTTGTCAGATTTCTGCAGTGATGTAACCTCCCACCCTCCATCCCCTTTTCATATTCTCTTAGGAAGGAAGTCACTGTGTACAACCACTGCTAGTTCTTATTCACCTGATTGTCCAGGGTGGGTATTTCTGATGGCTGTAGTCTTTTTTTCCACCAGAATTCTCCTATTTTGTTGACATCTTCTAGGGCTTTGTCATCTAAATCCAGCCAGCAATAAGGAAGGGAAAATGTGGAGGAGAATGTTTGCTTTTAAAAGCCTTGGCCTGAAAATGGCACACATCACTTCCACTTAACATTCCATATGACACTCATTCATCTGCCAAACCTAACTGCAAGCGAGGCTAGGACATATGGTCTAGCTGGGTGCCCAGGAAAAAGAGGAAATGGATTTTGGAGAAAATCTAGCAGTATTTGCTACACTACTTCAGAGTACAAAAGGGAATAAACCAAACCCATGTCTTCTCACCATCTAATAATATAGCCATCATTTCATTAAAAAATGAAAATATAATGGAAAACATAATCTTAGAATCAAGGAGAATCATATAAATTGAATATAAAATTAGCTTAATAAAACTTATTCCATTGACCTTATTTTTCTTATTTCACTGTTGACCTATGAACATTTGTTGAGAATAGGCGGTTACCTACATGTCAGCATTTGAAAACTTCTGCCATATATTATACCTGGGCCAGATTCTGCATCATTCCCAAAGTCTGCCATGCTGTTTTTTCCTTTACCCATTGTTTGTCTGCAGTGCTCTTCCTGTGGTTTCTTTGCCTATGAAAGTGCATTCACTCTTCAAGTGACAGATGAGGTGCCTTCATCAAGCCTCAAGACAGAATTAGTCCCTTGCTCCTTATGGTATCATGTCACTCTGCTTCCATTAATAATTTAACAGTTACCCACACTAGTATTATATATATGTATGTTTCATGCATTAGACTAGGTGCCCCCTGAGGACAGCACAGGTCTTATTGATTTGTTAGATCCCTAAGCATAGTCTGAAAAATATAAAGCATGTTTGTTGAATGCACCCAGAATGTTAGATGTCCCAAAAAGTGGTCTCATTTTTAAACCTCTTTCTTTAAAATACAACAAAACACTTTCTTTTATTCCCCCAATTATAAAAGTGATCCTCCGTTATGACAGCCACACCTTCCTGGTAGAGGTGATTTTGAACTGAGCCTGGAAAGGTTGATAGGGTTTGATGATAATAAAGGTATAGCCCTGTCAGGAATGCCATACTGCTTTCTATGACACATCCTAGGTTCAGAGCATTTATTTAATAGATGATCAGATCTCCTTTGAAACAGCTGTAGTGTAAAACATTCACTTTCATAAATCATCATATAATTAAAACCCAGACTCTAAGCTTGTTCTGGCACTGCTTCTGGGCAGTCGAGGTTGATGTACAAGCCCAATGCTCATTATCTTGAACAGGAGTTACCAACCTGAATTCCCAGGGTCCCAACAGAGAGATAACTTCACCATAGCAAAAGAAGTGTTTAATTACCACTACAGAAAGAGGAGCATGGAAAAAAAAATCATTTTCAGACTTTAATGATTCAGCTGCCATGGCTCTCATTACCAGCCAAAACATGACTTCTTAAGGTGATCTGATCAAGTTTATTAGAAATAAAGTATGAATTATAAGACAGTTGTCCGTTTCTTTCCATCTCTCCCTTTCTATAATCTGCTCTTAGTCTTTTGGTTACTTTAGTGACATTAAGAACTCAATTAATATTTTACTGGAATGTAAATCAGGAGACAAGTCTATTCGTAAAATGCTGCCTTCATCTCACTTACACTGTTTCCTCAATTTTCAGGGTTGAAAAATTAGACCTTAATTAGAGTTTATAGTATTATGGGGCTTTTCATTTCACACTATTACATTTATTTATTCATCTGAAATTCTAAATGTTGATAGATAGCATAGAATTATTTTTTCCCATTATACAGATCAGGAGAATAGTCTCAGATACTAAGTGACTTGCTCAGGACCCCACAGCAATTGTTGTTCAAAGCTGAGTCTCCTGAGTGCAAATCGAGAGTTGAATGTACCGCAGTAGCATTTACCTGTCAACCAGTTAGCCTTGTGGCAGAAGCTCAGACTTTCTTATTTCCTCTGATTGTAAAAGTGACTCACACATAATAATAGCCAAGTCTTCCTGGGGGAAGTGATCTGGAACTGAGCCTGGGAAGGTTGGTAGGGTTTGATAGATGGTAGGGGTCCAGTATATATTTTTGCATTGAGGTTAGCTAGCTATCAATACGCGCTCCCCTACATATCCCTTGTTGCGGGGGTGGGGGGGGGCGGGCATGGAGACAGCACATTCAGAATGGATCTGTGGATTGATTTCTGGCACTCTTTAGAGAAGAAGATTCTCAAGTCAAAGAGACTTTAAGTCATAGTTGCTCAACGTCAATAGAGAATCATAGAAAGGACCTAGATATCACTTACGTTAACTTCCAGATTTTATTGGTGAGGAAGTTAAGGCCTACAAATTATTATTTGTTAATTAAATTTATTTATTTTTAATTGACGGATAATTGCTTTACAGGATTGTGTTGGTCTCTGCCAAACATCCACATGAATCAGCCATTGGTATACCTATGTCCCCACTCTCTCAAATATCCCCGCCACCTTCTTCCTCATCCCACCCCTCTAGGTTGTTACAGAGCCCCAGTTTGAGTAATGCCTACACATTTAAAATATATTGAATTTATTTAACCCATAGTGTTAATACATAGTTATCAATCAGAATGCCTAATTTCCAATTTAATTCTTTTTAATACCCTGCTTCATAATTACCAGTTGGTTTTTTTTTTTGTGGGGGGCATCTTTTCTACTTTTTAGGACTGCTTTGAAGAAGATATGTTTATACAGGCATCGCCTCGCATTCCCAAGTATGTGTGATCTAGTCGTAGGTGTAAAAGACATGATGGTCGTAGGGAGCAGGTCTGTTCCCAAAGAGTTTGTTGCACTGAATCCTTAACTGGAACTCTTACTTAGATTCAACCATCAGTAAATATGTTTAGTTTAACACACAGTACTTAGCATATTGCCTGCTCCCCCATCCAAAAGATATTCTGAATTATTATTGGTTTAATAAGTTGGTGAAGGAACTGACTCTCAGTTGAGATTCATTGATTGCTCTTTTGAGGATAATGCATAACTACATCACCAATCATATGATTCCCATCCTTACCTCATTTTTTTGTCAACAGAAGCAGCATTTTTCTTTTCCTACTAATTTTTATGAAATAGGACAATAAATATAGTACATGTTTGTGTGTGTATGTGCTCAGTTGCTCATTCCTGTCCAATTCTTTGCTACCCCATGGACTGTTGCCTGCCAGGCTCCTCTGTCCGTGGGATTTTCCAGGCAAGAATACTGGAGCAGGTTGCCATTTCCTTTGCAGGGCATCTTCCTGACTCAGGGATTGAACCTGCATCTCCCGCATTGGCGGATGGCTTCTTTACCGCTGAGCCACCTGGGAAGCCCCCTATAAGTGTGCTGGAGTAGTCTAATTTTTACCAAACACTGAAGTAGAGACAAAGATGGTAGTGATATTGTAGAAAACAGATTGTTGCTACAGCTAGTACCCCAGTGAAAAGCTTTAAATATTTATGGTTAGTGGCTATACAAAAATTCAAATGTGTTATACAAAGATCAGTTTGATGGTATTAGTGTGTTGGGAATTTTAAAAGCTGAAGACCACATCTAGTTTGAAATATTTGCAGAAATATATATGGCTTGATTTTTATTTATTTATTTTTTGTACTGGAAAAATGACTCTTGTGGTATTGGGGCTTACTCTGGTGATGTATTTACTGAAGGTGAAATCTGTTTCCACATACTTTCCAGTGACATCTCATGGCCATGGAGGGTTTAACTTTATTCTGTGGATCTCATCCAAGACTGAATTTGGTTAGAATTTTAAAACCAGGGGTTTCTGATAGATAGTTGTCATTCAGCAGAAATAGAAGTCTTCCAGGACCTGATTATAACTGCGGAAAGCTTAGGAAATACACTGGCAGTTTGGTCTGAACAGTATTCTGGAATGGGACCACAAGCTTGGTGGTATATTGAAGCCAGACACTAGATGCACAAGGGAGAGGAATAACTCCTTTTTTAGCACACCTCTGTATTTTCCTAATCATAATTAGCTTTTATTCATTTAGGCTTCCTTTGTGGCTCAGCTGGTAAAAGAATCTGCCTGCAATGTGGGAGACCTGTTTTGATCCCTGGGCTGTGAAGATCCCCCGGAGAAGGGAAAGGCTACCCACTCCAGTATTCTGGCCTGGAGAATTCCATGGACTGTATAGACCATGGGGTCACAAAGAGTCAGACGCGACTGAGTGACTTTCACTTTCACTTTTATTCATTTACATTTGGTTTACTGTTGCAGAATATTATGGATCTGCCTTTAGAAAGAAAAAAAGTAAAGCTATGTTACCAAAATTCCTCCTTTCCAAATAGCCACTTCAGTATTTAAACCATTGGCATTTATGCATTGACTTACGGGATATTTTTGATAATTTGCAAGTGTGCATTTTTACAAACCAAATAAAAACTTGAATAATCATTTCATTTTGTTTTGCAGAACCCCAGCTGAAAGGAATTGTGACAAGGTTATTCAGCCAGCAGGGATATTTCCTGCAGATGCACCCAGATGGTACCATCGATGGGACCAAGGACGAAAACAGCGACTACAGTAAGGAACATTAGCTTCGTGCAATCCAATTACAATCAGATGTATGGCTTAGTGTCTCTTAGACTTAAAGCACAGCCAGGCTGCCTTTGGGACTGTTCAACTACTAGTAAGCTAGTTGTCTTTTCCTTTGTCCCTTTTGGTATGATTCCTATAGCAAAGAGACAGTAATGGATAGAACTTATGTACTCAATAAGAAAGTAGGAGGCTTGAAGGAGTTCTGACTGCTCAGTGGACAAAAATTTCCTCTCATTCCATTGTTTGTAGTCAGGATGATGTTAAAGTATTCACGGAAACAAGGCATACTTTCCAGTGCAAGGTAGTGTTTTAATCCTAGAACTGGATAGTAAAAATACTATAATAAGTCTTAGAACATCATTTCTGGAAGACAAAAATTACTTCTCAAAGTAAATATTGAATATATACATTTGTATATTACATGTTATTTTATCTTGACTGAGGCCAAATTTATTGATTTTAAAATAAAACTATATTAAAATATTATATTTTACAGTATATATGATAATAAGATAAACACCAGTAGAACTGCAATTTTGTTTACAATTTTTTGAAATGAAATGCAAATATTAAAAGATTATTGATGACATCTCTGGAAATAATGTTTAACTAATTTAACTATAGGGCTGACAAGTTTGATAATTACCAAATCATCAAGGCCTGACAGAGTGTATTTGCATTTCAGAAGCATTTTTATTATAAGCCTCAGAGTCAGCAATGACCACTCTCATCATACCATATCAATTTCTACATAATCATATATAGGTACCTGGGGAGGAAATTTCTATTATTCTAAAATTATGTAGGGCATTATGTTGTTTCCCAAAGTTTGTCTGTATTCACTGCTAGATCTTTATTACTGGTCACTGGTCACATAGTAAATGCTCATTAAATCTATACCCAATTGAGTTGTCTTTTATAGATGTGACTTTTTGGTCAGACTTTCTTTCACTTTCTTTCTTTCTTTTACTTGTGGTCAGACTGACATTCTATCCAACTGAATGAGGTAATCTAAAAGCTTGATATTTTATGGTGAAAGTGTTAGTTGCTCAGTCATGTCCGACTCTTTGCCACCCCATGGACTGTAGCCCACCAGGCTCCTCTGTTCATAGAATTCTCCAGGAAAGAATGCTGGAGTGGGTAGCCATTCCCTTCTCCAAGGCATCTTCCTAATCCAGGGATTGAAACCAGATCTCTTGCACTGCGGGTAGATTCTTTACCAGCTGAGCCGCCAGCGAAAAATACAGATCTGAGGAAAGTTCTATGATCCCTAGAGTGTGAAAATGCTCCTATCCACCCCTTCTAAATTATTCTTTGTTTACTTAATGTTGCATGTTACAAAATATGAATTACAATAAAGAAAAGATCTTATTATAGAGAATTTCAGCCCATTTTCTGCTGAGGAGTTGATTCGCTTATTGTGTTTCACATTGTTGGTTCGAGTTTGTGGAAATAAATTCTTTAAATGATTTAAGGTTTTCCCTGAGTCCAGATGAATAAGGATGCTTCCCTCTCCATGTAGAATTTCCATTTATTGCATCTGAACTTGAATGCAAATTTAATGAAGCTACAAGTGTAGATGGAAAGAATCAAGGATGTTGCTTAGCTGTGTCACCCCCTGCTGTCTCTGAGGTATCCCTTGATCTGGTTTCTTTTTCTATAAAATGAGGTGGCTGGAGATGAAAGCATTAATATCCTCTGTCAGCACCAGCCACCCAACTTAAAAAAAGATTGAAAAATTATAAATTTAGGAAGATAGATTCAAGTGAGCCAAATAGCCATACTTAGTTTAATAGGATGCAACTGTAACCCAGACAACTGTCCTGTGAGCGCATGACATTTATCACAGAGCAGTCGCAGAGAGGGGAAAGTGTGGAGTCCACTAACAGAAACACTTCAACGTTTTTAGAAAAATAGTTGCAAGTGCTCTTTCTCCAAATGCTGGGTCAATGGCTAATGCAGATCTACAACCACATGTAAATATATACATTTATACACAAACATATGTGTGTATATATATATATATATGTATGTATATTTATAGGCATAATGGCATTATGCATGACACACACACTGAGGGTACTACGTTTGGTCACATACTTTTAGAAACTAGAAATTTAAAATATCTTATATTTTATTAAAATAAACTACTGCATACATTTATTGACACATTGGTATTAAAAGGACTTTAAATATACAAAATAATAAGACTTAATAAATTCATTTGGATACCCAACCCTTGGCTTAAGATTTAGTTAAAAACATCATTACATCTGAAGCCCCGGTATGCTCTTTCAAAATGGTAGAGTCCTGCTTTTCCCCTTCAGTACCAGGTATAACAACTATCCTGAATTTGACTTTTTTTTAAACTTCCATGCAGGTTTACAAGTACATTTTTCATATATATATGATGCATATATCATATACATCATTCATGGCATTGTTTTGCATGGTTTTAAACTTTTTTAAGAGGAACATTACTGTATATAATTTTATGTATTTTTCCCCCAATATCATGGCCATCCAATGCATATATGGTGATATATTTGCTTTATATCACTCATTTTCATTTTTGTAAAGTATCCCATTGCGTGAACATACCAAAATACATTTATCCATTCTCTTTTCAATGAATAATAAGCATTTATATTTTAAGGCAATTACAAACAGTGCTGCTAAAATATATCTTGTAGATGTTGAAGAAGCCTCCCTGGCCATCCTTAATAAAATTAAACATTTCACCTTTACCCTTTATGTTCTGCTACCCCAGTTTTTTTTCTATTTATAGCTCCTATGATGGTCTAAAATGTATATTGTTGCTGTTTATTTTTTATCTTCTCCCAAGGAGAATATAATTTTCCTGAGTGAAGAGATTTTGTTTTGATCTAGAATCTAGAACGATCATTAATACATAGTAAGCACTCAACAAAAGATGAAACAAATGAATTAATGTGTCCTTATGCATATGTGTAAAAGTTTCTGTAGATCATTGTCTATCCACCTAAGTATTTTTTAATATTTCCTTTTGAAATAATGTTAGACTTTAGAGAAATTACAGAATAATAGGAAATTCCAGTGTACACTTCACCCAGCTTCCCCTAATGGGCACCACTTTATGTAACAACACTACAATTATCAAATCCAAGAAATTAACATTGGTAAGTACAATTAATTGAGCTATAGACTTTATTCTGATTTTGCCAGTTTTTCAACTAATGTACTTTTTTCTGATACCGACCCCCCCCATATTTTAATTAAAAATATCCAGTGAAAACAAGTTACTTTTATTTTTACCTTTTCTGAGTGTGGATTGAGGTAAAAATATCAGAGAAGGCTTTAAATTGTATTCATGCTTTTTAATAGAAAATTATAAACCTCTAAGCTGTTAAAATGCATTTTCTTTCTCTACTTTGTGTGGGCAGGAGTAAAAGCATTTGATTGTTTGAAAAAAATCTTGTTACTATGAGCATCTGTCAGAAGTGTGATGTTTGGTTCAGTAGACATCATTGGGTCTAGCCAACCTTACCATAGCATCTTGGATTGAATTAATAGGACACCTGATCTTTTGTTCATGAAGAAAAGACTAATTACATGTAATTGAGTACAAAGCCAAATGGGTTTGTCAGCAGCAACAGATAAAAATCTCTGCAAATGTAATGATAACAAAAGATGCAGAACAGTGTTGAAACACTGGCACAAAAAAAAAGACAATTGCAGTTGGGAGAGTATTAATAGGAATATTTTACATAAAATTAGAAAGGTAATTATTCTGCTCCACTGGTTACCATAGGAGAAGATACATTTGAAGAGGTCAAACATGCTGGGGTGATAACAATTAAAATATTATAACCAAATGCATTGTTCCCTTTGTTCTCTGAACAAAAATATTCAGGGCCACTTGACTATGGCATGAGCTGCCTGATAAATGAGTACAATGGTGAAACTGGAGATAGTCAAGCAGATGCTGTACTTGTAGAGGATTTATGAGAAAAAAAACCCAAAAACTCCTTTGGTGTGGGAGAGGAAGAACATGGTGAGGGTTGCGACAGTTTCAGAACTCACTGACTTTTAAGGTCTCCTTCAGTCTTGAGATTCATTTAAAAATTATTTTGAATAGATAAATATATGATAAAAAATTGTAAAGGCACATAAAAGGATATACAGTTGAAAAAGAGCAAAACAGTGCTTAACAACCAGAAGCTGGATTGGTACTACCAGCAGGCCTTGGTATGCTTCTGTTGAATATAAACAGTTTCATAGGACACCAGATCAGAAAAGGCCATTGTGACTGTGATGGATCAGGATGAAAATGAGACCACTCTGTAATCACATCTGAATGTAGACAAAAACAAGAAAGTTGTCCAAACTACAAGATGATCAAATGTTGCTCTACCCTGGCTTATATGGGTGACTACAGCTTTATTACCAGGAACAGAAGTTACTATGTTCTTATTGCCATCCAGATAAGAATTATTAAGATATCCAATTATAGAACTATACCTGCATCCATAGAGCGTTCAACCCAGAATAAATCTGCTTTCTTTGAGCCTCCTTAAAAATCACTTAAGACCAAATCTGGAAGTCCTTGCTTACACCGCACTGACTAAAACATCTCAGTTCTGCCATGGTGTGTATTTTTCTTCTTTACTGAGGGTCAATAAACCCAACTTTGTTCAACCACAGATGTTTGGATGTATTTCTTTGGTTAGGACGCATTAACATAGTCAGAAGAGATTTTCTGTGCTTCTCCTCTCTGCCATCTGGCCACATTTCTTGGTATTCTTTCAGATGCAGTCTGTGCATTAAAAACATACACAACATTATCCATATATATGTGTTAATATATCTATATCTGTCTACTATCTACCAGGGCTTCCCTGGTAACTCAATCAGTAAAGAATCTTCCTGCAGAGCCAGAGACCTGGGTTTGATACCTGGGTTGGGAAGATCCTCTGGAGAAGGAAATGGCAACCAAGTCTAATATTCTTGCCTGGAAAATCCTAGGGACAGAGGAGCCACGTGGGCTACAGTCCATGGGATTGCAAGAGTTGGACACGACTGAGGGACTAAACCACTACCATCATCTTGCTGAGTACTGTTTCTTAACTTAAAATGTTGTAGCTATAAGACTTTTTCCATATTAGGACATATTTAAATAGGATACTTTAACCTAGTTTCCTCTTGAAGTATATTTTAGTTCTTTCTAGTTTTGCTAATACAAACTGTGCTATAAACAATATCCATGTACAGAAGTCATTCTGTATGTGCGCAAGCATATTTGGATAGATACTTAAAAGAGATATTGCTTGGTCAAGGTTTTGTGCTTTTTATATCTTTGAAAAAGACCTATTCATTCTCCATCATACAAATTTACACTGAGGGTGGCTGTTTCCTTATTAGCCAACACAGTGTGTTATCAAATTTTTGGTTCTTTGTTATCTAAAATCATAAACTTTGTTTTCTTATTATGTGTTAGGTTGAACACTTGTTCATATATTCTATGAGCCATCTGCAGTTCTTTTTCTATGAAATGTTTGTTTATATTTATTTATATTAAATGTCTTTTATCATTTGCAGGAAATCTATATTTTAAAAGTCAGCTCATTGTTATGTGAGTTGCAAATGCCTTCACTCATTTTGTTGTCTCTAAATTTTTTTGCCATGCTTTATTTTACTTTATTTTAAATATGCATTTATGCCCCCAACTTTTCTATTTAGAAAGCTATCATTCATTCCAAGATTATTTAAAAAAAAAGAAAAACCCTCCCATGTTTTAGTAAGGAATTGTTTGATTTTTACACTTTGTGTTTAATTAATCTGGAATTTTATTTCTTAACTTTTGATTCTAGACTTCTAATATTTTGTGTTCCTAGCTACTGGTTACAAGTACAATTTCTTTAGATTTGATGAATGTATTAAGTTCTCTATGATTTCAGCATAAAAAGAATATTTCAAAAAGGTGTGTATCTGAGTTTCATGAATCCAATTGGAAATTTAAAAATTTACTCATCCAGCTATGTTTTCTATACAATACTAAACATATGATGTTTTGATACCACCAATCATAAGTATATAGACACAGCCAAAGCCAACAGAAGTTCTGTATTGCTAAACTATGAACAAAAACATGATCCAAATGGTTAGTTGAGAAAAATCATTAAGGACATAAGGGAGTCTGCAAGGAATTGTAAAGATGTTCTGTCGTCTTAACAAGGGACCTTTCTGGACATTGACATCACTTTCACCTACTCAAACATATACATTTTAGTAGTCATGGGAGATCAAGGGCTGTGCCATATCCAATTATAGGGTTATTATTTTCTCCTAGTATTGTCTATACTTTAAGAATATATCACAATTTGTATGTGTGAAATCACACCTACAAGTCAGATGAAAAGAAAAAGAAATGTGTGTGTTATCCTGCTGATTTTCTTTAAGCAAGGTTATTTATATAATTCTGAGCAACACTTTGGTACATGTAATGTTGTTACTCTTATAGTGGCATGCCTTTTCAAGAGCAAAATTAATATTCAATCTTAGCTTATAAATGCAGTTACCTGACTTGATTTTTTTTTAAATAAAGAAAAAGTATTGCCTTTCGGCTTTCATAGCTAGAAGAAAAATGATGGGTGTTTGTTAGAAATTTGTTTTTGTTGAATGTGTTTCAATTTTAAAGACTGCTCCTTCAAATAATATTTGTGGAAAGCTTGAACAAGAACCAATTATTTCCTTGAATAGTTTACCCATTCACATGTGTTCATAAGGAAATAACTCCTCAGCTTTTTTTTTTTTTAATCTTGACATTGTAGCATTTTATGTATTTCCTTTTGACCCTAAGACTTTTACCCTATGGCTAGTAAAATAAAACATGAGCCATTTGAGATTATCCTTTTCCTAGCTGCTCTATGACTGTTTGTGGCATGTTTATATAGACAGTATATATAGTGGTTAAAGAATCTTACGGGAGCCACGTCACCAGGTGTATTCCTAGAAGAACTAAGGACTTATATTATCTTTAGTCTTCTGGCACTGTGAGGTGAATGGCGTGTTGGTCTTGAGCAAGTCACATAAACTTTCTCAGATTTATGCAATCTCTGATTTTACAGAATGAGAGGAAGAGAGAATCTGTAAGCTTTTTATAGTCTTTCCTTTAATTCTCATATAGAAGTAAATGTGTGCTCAGAAAAACTGATCGACAGATTCCACTTCCATAAATACCAGTTGTTCTGGAAGGTATGTTACTGGCAGGAAATCTTCAGTCTGCAAATTCCTATGTGATATTCTCAAGGTGCATATAAAGATCTGGGGAGTTATATACATAAGTGATAGAGCCAGAACTGAATCCAGGCTGACTTGAGATTCTATGCCTTCGAGTTAGTTATTTAACCTAAATCTTAATTCCCTCATTTATTTGGGCTTCCCTGGTGGCTCAGAAGGTGAAGAATCCATCTGCAATGTGGGAGACCTGGTTTGATCCCTGGGTTGGGAAGATCCCTTGGAAAAGGGAATGCCTACCCACTCCAGTATTCTGGCCTAGAGAATTCCATGGACCGAGGAGCCTGGAAGGTAATAGTGCATGTTGTTGCAAGTGGGGATAATAATAGTACATAGATCATAGGATTGTTGTGTAGATTCAATGGGTGATTCATGAAAAGTGCCTAAAATAATGCCAAAAGCCTGGTTAAATGTTGTCCATTGTTGTTGTTATTCTCCCCAGTAGGGGTCAGAGTCCTTGTTTGCCAGGAGCTTATAGATAGGGACCATTTTAACAGAAGTAGAGTTCTTAATGGTGGTAGCTGTTGTGATGTGAAAGAACTCAGTGCTTAAGCTGAAGGGTCTGGAAAGTACTCTAAATTAGTGGTTCCTAAAGTGTGCACTTCCTGGACCTCCAGCACCAGCATCATCTGGAAACTTGTTTGTTGTTGTTGTTCAGTTGCTCAGTTGTGTTCAACTCTTTGCGACTCCACGGACTACAGCACTCCAGGCTTCCCAGTCTGTCATCTGGAGCTTGCTCAAATTCATGTCCGTTGAGACGGTGATGCCATCCAACCATCTCATCCTCTCTCATCCCCTTCTCCTCCTGCCTTTGATCTTTCCCAGCATCAGGGTCTTTTCTAAATGAGTCGGCTCTTCGCATCAGGTGGCCAAAGTACTGGAGCTTCAGCTTTAGCATTAGTCCTTCCAGTGAATATTCAGGATTGATTTCCTTGAGACTCTTGGTGCTAAGTCGCTTCAGTCATGTCTGGCACTTTGTGACTCACGTAGATCTTGTGAATCAGAACCTCAGTGCTGGGGCTCAGCAATGTGTGTTTTGACAAAGCTTCCAGATGATTCTGATGCACTGCAGGAGGTATGAAGGGGCACTCTCCTCTGCATCCTGGCTGTGAAGTGTTCACATTTGCTAATGAAGCAGTCTCTGTCTTGGAACTGTCATACCTAGTTCTATGGGAACCTAATTCCTAATGTAATAGCGAAAGCACAGGTCTGCAGGTAGATTGAAAAGCACACTGAAATTCAGGCTTTCTAGTATCTCAAATGTGTGGAATCTGTTCCATTTTTATTTCATTTCCTGGAGAGTCAGAGCTCAGTTCTAGACAAGTTATGTGATCAAACTTAGGTTGGGGAATAATTTAAAAAATTCACGTATAATAATATTTGGTTGCTCAGTTGTGTCTGACTCTTCTGTGACCCCAAAGAGTGTAGTCTGCCAGCCTCCTCTGTCCATGGGATTTCCCAGGCAAGAATACTGGAATGGGTTGCCATTTCCTTCTCCAGGGAATCTTCCTGACCCAGGATCGAACCTGAGTCTCTTGAGTCTCCTGCATTAGCAGGTGGATTCTTTACCACTAGTGCCACCTGGGAAGCCAATATAATGATAAGTAAACACATATCACATAGTTTTATGTCTCAGAGCTTTTACACATGCTAATTCCTTTTTCTTGGAATGACTTCACCAATCTTATCCACCTGGTTAATCCCTCTTACCCTTCTTGAAAACTCTTATCTCTTTTGTCCCTATGAAGCTTTCTCCAGCCATGCCCTCAATTGCCAACCTCACACAAAACCTCACATTAATTACTCTCTTCACTCTATTGTGTTTGAACCTTGTGTGTGCATTTTCAGTTGCAGAAACATTATACGATAGTACATCATACTTTGTATTGCAGTTCCTTATCTGCATTTGTGTAGATAAAGAATAACATCCTTATTTGCCCTTCTGCTTAGAATAGCAATGATATTTTCCAAGATCCCTTATAGGAGGGCTATGCAGATGTGTTTCATTTAGCTGGCGCACTTCAAGAAAAAAATGAGTGCATCCAAGCAATGGATGCATCTAGTTTTCCCTACATTTCCTCCTACCTGCCTGGTCCTAAAGACTTTTCCTTTTTATTGGCGCATAGTTGCGTTACAATGTTTTTAGTTTCTACTGTACAGCAAAGTGAATCAGCTATATGTGTGTATACATATATTTATATATATCCCCTCTTTTCTTATTTCTTTCCCATTTCTGTCAACAGAGCACTGAGTTTTCTGTTTTACAGTAGGTTCTCATTGGTTATCTATTTTATATTCATAGCATCAATGGTGTATATATGTCAATCCTAATCTCTCAGTTCATCCCACCCCTTTTCTGCCTGGATATCCATGTTTGTTCTCTATGTCTGTCTGTCTCTATTTCTGCTTTGCAAATGAGTGCGTGCTAAGTTGCTTCAGTCATGTCTGACTCTTTGCGATGCTATGGTCTGTAGCCCCCCAGGCTCCTCTGTCCATGGAGATTCTCTAGGCAAGAATACTGGAGTGGGTTGCCATGTTCTCCTCCAGGGGATCTTCCTGACCCAGGGATCGAACCCTTGTCTCCTATGGCTCCTGCATTGCAGGTGGATTCTTTACCCCTGAGCCAGTGGGGAAGCCCAAGATTGTCTAAATCTTATATAGATAGTTTGTTCACATTCCACCTATATATGTTACTATATTTGTTTTTCTGTTTCTGACTCCTGAAGACTTTTGAATTTGGGATACCTGTGGTTCTTTCTCAATGTTTGTGAAATCAAAACCAAACCAAACCAAAACCAGTAAAAACTCAAAGGAAGAGTTTATACCACTTAAATATTACCAATTGTAAGGCAGATGTAAAGCTTGGGCTTTCATTCAGATAACCTGTTTCCAGTCCAAGTCCTATCCTTAATTATCTGTATGATCTTGTTTCAGTCATGTAAGCTCTCTGTTCCTTGGATTTCTGGTCTATAAAATGAGCTTTGGGGAAAGGTCATCTCCAGTGTTGTTAACAAATCTGAAACTTAGAAAGCCTATAAATTGTCAATGATTTCTGTTTTTATTTTTCAAAAACTTGAAACTTTCCTTTTTAAACACATTGCAAAAAAGGGCAAAATTGTGAGAGCAGATAGTGCGATAATTTTTGCGTTGAATTTAAAAACAATAGTAAATTTACCTTCAAAGTGTATGCAGAATTTGACCACCTCTGTGTACAGTCAAAGCTATGGTTTTTCCAGCAGTCATGTACAGATATGAGTTGGACCATAAAGAAGACTGAATGCTGAAGAATTGATGCTTTTGAATAGTGGTGCTGGATAAGACTCTTGAGAGTCCCTTGGACTGCAAGGAGATCAAACCAGTCAGTCGTAAAGAAAGTCAACCTGGAATATTCATTGGAAGGACTGAGGCCGAAGCTGAAGCTCCAGTATTTTGGCTGCCTGATGCTAAGAACCAACTCATTGGAAAAGACCCTATTGCTGAGAAAGATTGAGGGCAGGAGAAGAAGGTGGTAACAGAGGATGAGATGGCTGGATGGCATCACCAGCTCAACAAACATGAGTTTGTGTGAATTCCGGGAGATAGCGAAGGACAGGGAAGCCTGATGTGCTGCTGTCCATGGGGTCACAACCAGCCAGACACAACTGAGTGACTGAGCAACAGCATCACTGTTTTCACTACCTAGTCCACACTACTCTCATCTTTGGTCTAGTGCAATATCTTCCTAAGTCATCTTGTACTTAAGGCTTTCCCCCCTTAGTATCCACACAGCAGTGAGAGTGACCTAGTTAAAATGGATCAGGTAAACTGACTTTTCTGCTCAATCTCTTTCACTGCACATCATTAAGGGTAAAAGACAAATTCATCCCATGACCAGTAAGATTTTACATAATCCTACCCATTACCTCCTGACTATTCTCCTCCTCTTTCTTTTGGCTAGTCTTCCAGCTGTTCCTGTAACACACCAATCATGCTCCCCTCTTTCCCCATCATCTAAAATGTTTTTCCTCCAAATATCTCAGTAGCACACTCCCTCATCATCTTCAGTCCCTTACTTAAAAGTGGGAGGGATCGTTAGAGGTAGTTAGGGAGTTTGGGATGGACATGTACGCTCTGCTGTCTTTAAAGTGGATAACTGACAAGGACCCACTGTGTAGCACAGGGAACTGTCCTCCGTGTTGTATGACAATCTAATCAGGAAAAGAACTTGAAAAATAATAGACACAAATATATCTTCAACTGAATCACTTTGTTGTACATCTGAAACTAACACACCATTGTTAATCAACTATATTCCAATAAAAAAAATGAAGGCTTTTCCCATGGCAGTAGTCTTTTCTGGTTAATTTATATATGTTTCAATCCTTATCTTCAACACTTTATCTCCCTTGGCAACTTGATTTATTTATTTTTTCCCACTATTTACCATTATGTAATATACTTACTTATTTTATTATGTCCCTACTCCACTAAAATGTTCCCCATATACACCACACATCTCCCTCATTCATAATTTTGCTTATGTTATTTTCTCCAGTAACTATGTTATCCTCTAAAAATAATACCAACTGCCTTTTGTCTTTGAGAACTTTTTCTGATGTTTTTAACTGGAAGTCTTGCTTTCTCTTCTGCATACACTATACACCTCAAGATATTTATGTAGTTTAATCTGTATTGATGCATCAACTTTCTTTAAGTTATAAGTTCCTTCAGGGCACTGACTATGTCTGACTTATTTATGTGTTGGCATTTAACAGGGCCTTGACAATAGATAAGAATAGCAACAAATTCATAGTAATTAATTCATAGTAACAAATAGTATCATCAGACTCCCATATAAATTTAAAGGCATAATTAGAATATAAGCTCCACAGGGGCAAGGAGCATGGTTTGCATTTTGTATTGTATCCTCAGCACCTAGAATAGTGCTTGGCTCATAGTAGGTTTTCAGTATTTGTTGAATAGATGAATAAAAGTGAATTTTCAGAATAGCCTTATCAAAAATGAATAGGATTTTGTCAAACAACACCTAGCCTGAAGGTTTAATGCAAATTAAGTCACATTTGCCTCTTTTTATCTTTTTGAGAATGAGAGACAGTTTAAGAGATTTCAAAAGATGGATAAGGAAGTCATTTTCCATTATGAAACTAGAAAAAAAAATTGAGTATGTATGCTTAGTCTGGAAAAGTGAACTCTATAGCAATGATAGTGAAAGAGGACACTGTTGTGCAGTTTTAAATATATCTTCAAAGTGTTATGTGAATATATATTCATGGTGATAATTACAGAGGCATCAGTTTCTGAAAGTATGTAAATGGTACATTTACCTAGAAGAGAGGGAGCCATTGCTTTTATTATTCAACTAGGATCAGCAGCTAAATTTAAGCTTATGTTGCAGGAAAAAGAAAATATACACTCAGGTGCTTTAAGGGTAAGAAAGAAAGGCAGCCAGGGAGTTCTTGAAGTAGTAGAAAGAGGTATTAGAGTTCTGATGAATTAGAAATTATTAAAATTTCTCCAAAATTGTCTGATTCTGAGGCTCTAAGAAGTGAGTTGATTTGCTCAAGATAGAGTGAGGACAATTCAGTTCTGTAATATCCATAACCTGTGCTCCTTTTTCTATATAAATTATTGCTTGAGAGATTATGCAATTTAGCTACATTCTCAAACTGAATAGATTTTAACAAATGGAATTTGGATTTGTTAAAATGTGGCTGGTTCAATTATGCATTCGGTCTGTGGCCACCAACTGAATAAGGGATAAATCAAAACTTAATTCTCATGTGGGTCAATATTTTCCAGAGCATACTGCTTTGAAGTACAAAAGAAAAACTACATATTTTAAGTGAGGGATTTGAAAAATAAAATGGTCATTAATGTGCTAAACATTATTTCTTAATGTATGAGTTTGGGCCACATTTGATAGTAATAGGTAACGTTTACCCAGTACTTTCTAAAGTGTCTAGTACAGGTATACAAATTTTATAATTTTTACTCATTTAAGTATTATATCAATCCTATAAAACAGGGGCTGTAATTATTCCTACTTTGAAAATGAGTAAACTGAGGCAAAGGAAGTTGGAATAATTAATCCATAGTCATACAAATAAATTAATTAATAAATTAATCACATGAATATTAAATGGGAGACCTAGGATTTGACCTCAGTGAATTTAGTTCAGTGAAACATACCTCAATGAAACTATGAGCCATGTTGTGTAGGGCCACCCAAGACGGACGGATCATGGTGGAGAGTTCTGACAAAATGTGGTCCACTGGAGAAAGGAATGGCAAACCACTTCAGTATTCTTGCCTTGAGAACCCCATGAACAGTATGAAAAGGCAAAAATATAGGACACTGAAAGATGAACTCCCCAGGTTGATAGGTGCCCAATATGCTACGGAGATCAGTGGAGAAATAACTCCAGAAAGAATGAAGAGACAGAGTCAAAGTAACACCACCACCTAGTTGTGGAGTGATGGTTGATGAAAGTAAAGTCTGATGCTGTTAAGAGCAATATTGCATAGGAACCTGGAATATCAGGTTCATGACTCAAGGCAAATTCAGTTCAGTTCAGTAGCTCAGTTGTGTCCAACTCTTTGTGACCCCATGGACTACAGCACACCAGACCTCTCTGTCCATCACCAGCTCCCAGAGTTTATTCAGACTCATGTCCTTTGAGTTGGTTATGCCATTCAACCACCTCATCCTCTGCCGTCCCCTTCTCCTCCTGCCTTCAGTCTTTCCCAATATCAGGGTCTTTTCCAATGAGTCAGTTCTTTGTATCATGTGGCCAAAATATTGGAGTTTCAGCTTCAGCATCAGAAATTCTAACTAATATTCAGGACTGATTTCCTTTAGGATGGACTGGTTGGATCTCCTTGCACTCCAAGGGACTCTCAAGAGTCTTCTCCAACACCATAGTTCAAAAGTATCATTTCTTCGGTGCTCAGCTTTCTTTACTGTCCAACCCTCACATCCATACATGACTACTGGAAAAACCAAAACCTTGATTAGACGGACCTTTGTTGGTAAAGTAATCTCTCCGGTTTTTAACATGCTGTCTAGGTTACCTGGAGTAACAGGCTAATTTTGCCTTGGAGTACAGAATGAAGCAGGGCAAAGGCTAACAGAGTTTTGCCAAGAGAACGCACTGGTCATGGCAAACACCCTCCTCCAACAACACAAGAGAAGACTCTACACATGGACATAACCAGATGGTCAACACTGAAATCAGACTGATTATATTCTTTGCAGCCAAAGATGAAGAAGCTCTATTCTTTGCAGCCAAAGATGAAGAAGCTCTATACAGTCAGCAAAAACAAGACCGGGAGCTGACTGTGGCTCAGATCATGAACTCCTTATTGCCAAATTCAGACTTAAATTGAAGAAAGTAGGGAAAACCACTAGACCATTCAGGTATGACCTAAATCAAACCCCTTTCCATTACACAGTGGAAGTCAGAAATAGATTTAAGGGACTAGATCTGATAGACAGAGTGCCTGAAGAACTATCAATGGAGGTTCATGACATTGTATAGGAGGTAGTGATCAAGACCATCCAGAAGAAAAAGAAATGCAAAAAGGCAAAATGGTTGTCTGAGGAGACCTTACAAATAGCTGATAAAAGAAGAGAACCTAAAGGCAAAGGAGAAAAGGAAAGATATACCCATTTGAATGCAGAGTTCCAAAGAATAGCAAGGAGAGATAGGAAAGCCTTCCTCAGTGATCAATGCAAAAAAATAGAGGAAAACGATTGAAAAAGACTAGAGATCTCTTCAAGAAAATTAGAGATACCAAGGGAACATTTCATGCAAAGATGGGCTCAATAAAGGACAGAAATGGTATGGACCTAACAGAAGCAGAAGATATTAAGAAGAGGTGGCAAGAATACCCAGAAGAACTATGAAAAAAGATCTTCATGACCCAGATAACCACAATGGTGTGATCACTCACTAGAGCCAGACATCCTAGAGTGTGAAGTCAAGTGGGGCCTTAGGAAGCATCACTACGAACAAAGCTAGTGGAGGTGATGGAATTCTAGCTGATCTGTTTCAAATCCTGGAAGATGATGCTGTTAAAGTGCTGCACTCACTATGCCAGCAAATCTGGAAAACTCCACAGTGGCCACAGGACTGGAAAAGGTCAGTTTTCATTCCAATCCCAAAGAAAGATAATGCCAAAGAATGCTCAAACTACCATACAGTTGCACTCATCTCACACACTAGCAAAGTGTGCTCAAAATTCTCCAAGCCAGGCTTCAACAGTATGTGAACTGTGAACTTCCAGATGTTCAAGCTGAATTTAGAAAAGGCAGATCCAATTGCCAAAATCCATTGGATCATCATAAAAGCAAGAGAGTTCCAGAAAAAAATCTTCTTCTGCTTTAGTGACTATGCCAAAGCCTTTGACTGTGTGGATCACAACAAACTATGGAAAACTCTTAAAGAGATGGGAATACCAGATTACCTGACCTGGCTCCTGAGAAATCTGTATGCAGGTTAGGAAGCAACAGTTAGAACTGAACATGGAATAGCAGCCTGGTTCCAAATCGGGAAAGGAGTACATTGAGGCTGTATATAACCTGCTTATTTAACTTATATGCAGAGTACATCATGCGAAATTCTGGGGTTGATGAAGCACAAGCTAGAATCAAGATTGCTGGGAGAAATATCAATAAACTCAGATACACAGGTGACACCACCCTTATGGCAGAAAGCAAAGAAGAACTAAAGAGCATCTTGATAAACATGAAAGAAGAGAATGAAAAAGTTGGCTTAAAGCTCAACATTCAGAAAACTAAGATTATGGCATCCGGTCCCATCGCTTCATGGCAAATAAATGGGGAAACAATTGAAAGAGTGAGAGACTTTATGTTTTTTTGGCTCCAAAATCACTGTAGATGGTGACTACAGCCATGAAATTAAAAGGCGCTTGCTCCTTGGAAGAAAAGCTATGATCACTCTAGGCAGCATATTAAAAAGCAGAGCCATTGCTTTACCAGCAAAGGTCCATCTAGTCAAGGCTTTGGTTTTTCCAATAGTCATGTATGGATGTGAGAGTTTGGACTATAAAGAAAGCTGAGCACTGAAGAACTGATATTTTTGAACTGTGGTGTTGGAGAAGACTCTTGAGAGACCCCTGGACTGCAAGGAGATCTAACCAGTCCATCCTAAAGGAAATCAGTCCTGAGTATTCACTGGAAGGATTGGTGCTGAAGCAGAAACTCCAATACTTTGGCCACCTGATATGAAGAACCGACTCATTGGAAAAGACCCTGATGCTGAGAAAGATAGAAGGCAGGAGGAGAAGGGGACTACAGAGGATGAGATGGTTGGACAGCATCACCGATGTGATGGACATGAGTTTGAGTAAGCTCTGGGAATTGGTGATGGACAGGGAAGCCTGGCCTGCTGCATTTCATGGGGTCACAAAGAATTGGACACGACTGAGCAACTGAACTGAACTGAGCTAAATTTAGTTCCAGAGTTAATGCTTTTACTGTTCTATCTTGAATACCTATTTTCTCTTTCCTCATTAATATTACCTAGTGCATAAAAAAATCATACCACTGCATTCTTCTCACAGCACTTAAGAATAGTATTATGTAGGGAATATTCCTTACTTATAAAGTATTACAGTGTTTTGCAGGCTAAACTTTGAACTGAAGAGGATTTTCCTCCAATATGTTCAATGTGTTTAAACTATAAAGGAAGACCTTTTTTGAAATAGTAAACCATTATACAAAAATTTTAAAGATCTTAGATAATCTGGTTGCCTTTTAAATATATCTGCCTTGGGGAGTTTGAGGTGTGTAGGCTGTGTGTGTTTGTGTATGTATATATTTCCATGTATTATTCAGTAGCCTAGATAGAGTGGTACTGAGCAGGCATGCAGCCAGGATGTAGTGAGGTTACACCCGGTACATCTGCCTTCCCTGACACTGAGGCAGAATGCGGAGCACACACCCATGTCAAAATACATCTGTCTAGTATTACTAAGCCCACTCCATAGTGTTATAACTTAATTTTTAAAAATATCCTAAAGAAAACCTGTTTGTTTCCTCTTGCTTAGATGTTGACAGAGTCATCGTTTTTATTGTTGTTTTTGTATGTTCCAGTGATCAGTCTTGATACTTGGGGAAGCAGTGTGGTGTTGTGAATAGTCTATAGAGTTTCAGAGACACAGTTAAGGATATTAATAAGCATTTCTTCATTCTGCAGCTGCATAAACTTGGGCAGTTTGCTTAGCACTTTGATGTCATAGCTTACCTACAAAATGGGAATTATATGTGAAGACTTCACGTATGTAATAGCAGATTTACCTTTTTAGAAGGAAGTGCTTTGGAAAATCTAAAGAGTAGAAGTTTATATTACTTGAAGCTTGATGCAGAGTGATGTCAGGGAAAATACAGGATTTGAACAGAGCTTTGAGGAACTGTATGACAGCCTTTTTGAAACCTCACCTATAATTCCAGTCTCATCTAGGTCCTGGACCTAGCCTTCCCATCTTTGGGGGAATTTGTTCAAAGTCTAATTTAGATAGGATGGTGGCTCGGTAGTAAAGAACCTGCCTGCCAGTACAGGAGATGCAGGTTTGATCCCTGGGTCAGGAAGATCCCCTGGAGAAGGAAATGGCAACCCACTCCAGTATTCTTACCTGGGAAATCCCATGGACAGAGGAGCCTGGTGGGCCACAGTCCATGAGGTTGCAAAAGAGTGGGACACGACTTAGCAACTGAACAACAAACTCCAGTGTACTTGAAATTTCCTTAAAGGATGTGGAGATAGAATGAATCTAATTACATATCTGCTCTCAGTTTTTGGATACTTCTGATAATCTGATCAGGGAAAGTCCTTCAGATGCAAAGGAAAACAATTCACCCCCAACTTATCTCCAAGTCTTCGAGAACAGTGGGTGCAAATTTTTTGCACATTTGAATCATCTGGATACATTTTACATGCCCAGATCACTCAAATCAGGATCTTCTAGGATGGACCCAGGCATCAGTATTCCTTTAAAATCACACAGGTGATTCCAAAGTACAGTCAAGTGTAGAAACTGATTTCTTCCAGAAAATTACTTTTTATACTTTAGTCCACATCAGAATCACCTAGAGGGCTTGTTAAACTACTGATTTGGAGGCCTTCATCCCAGACTGTGTGATTCAGTAAGTCTGGAGGAAGGGCCAGAGTGTTTGTATTTCTAACATATTCACAAAACCAACTCTGAAAACCACCCTGTAGAATAATACTTCTCAAACCACAAGTGCAGAGTGATCATCTGGTGATCTTGTTAAACTGCAGATTTTGATTAAGCAGGTCTTAGATGGAGCCTGAGATTCTGCCTTTCCAATAAGCTATAGGAGATGCCCACACCTACCCATTACTGCCCACACCTCCCTTTGGTCTATGGGCTGATAAGATTTGGTACACAATAGCATCACCTGATTTCAGTATTGACCATCTGGTGCTGTCCATGTGTAGAGTAGTCTCTTGTGTTGTTGGAAGAGGGTGTTTGCTATGACCAGTGTTTTCTCTTGACAAAACTCTGTTAACCTTTGCCCTGCTTCATTTTGTACTCCAAGGCCAAACTTTCTTGTTAATCCAGGTATCTCTTGACTTCCTACTTTTGCATTCCAGTCCCCTGTGATGAAAAGGACATCTTTCTTTGGTGTTAGTTCTAGAAGGTCTTGTAGGTCTTCATAGAACCATTCAACTTCAACTTCTTTGGCATTACTTTGGCATTTGGTTGGGGCATAGACTTGGATTATTGTGACATTGAATGGTTTGCCTTGCAAACGAACAGAGATCATTCTGTCATTTTTGATATGCACCCAATATTGCATTTCAGACTCTTTTGTTGACTATAGGGGCTGCTCCATTTCTTCTAAGGGCTTCTGGCCCACAGTAGATGTAATGGTCATCTGAATTAATTTTGTCCATTCCAGTCCATTTGAGTTCACTGACTCCTAAATTGTCGATGCTCACTCTTGCCATCTCCTGTTTGACCACTTCCAATTTGCCTTGATTCATGGACCTAACATTCCAGGTTCCCTTGCAACATTGTTCTTTACAGCAATGAACTTTCCTTCCATCACCAGTCACATAGACAACTGGGTATTTTTTTACTTTGGCTCAACCTTTTCATTCTTTTTGGAACTATTTCTCCACTTTCCTCCAGTAGGGGAGTTTATTTGTCAGTGTGATATCTTTTTGTCTTCTCGTACTGTTTGTGGGTTCTCAGGGCAAGAATACTGAAGTGTGTTGCCATTCCCTTCTCCAGTGGACCACGTTTTGTCAGATCACTGCAGATGGTAACTGCAGCCGTGAAATTAAAAGACACTTGCTCTTTGGAAGAATAGCTATGAGCAACCTAGGCAGCATATTAAAAAACAGAGCCATTAGTTTTCTGACAAAGGTCCATCTAGTCAAAGCTATGGTTTTTTCAGTAGTAATGTATGGATGTGAGAGTTGGACAATAAAGAAACCTGAGCGCCAAAGAACTGATGCTTTTGAACTGTGGTGTTGGAGAAGACTCTTGCGAGTCCCTTGGATAGCAAGGAGAACAAACCAGTCAATCCTAAAGGAAATCAGTCCTGAATATTCATTGGAATGGCTGATGCTGAAGCTCCAATACTTCGGCCACCTGATGCGAACCGACTCATTGGAAAAGACCCTGATGCTTGAAAGGATTGAAGGCAGGAGGAGAAGGGAATGACAGAGGATGAGATGGTTGGATGGCATCACCGAGTCAATGGACATGAGTCTGAGCAAACTCTCGGAGTTGGTGATGAATAGGAAAGCCTGTTGGGCTGCAGTCCATGGGGTTGCAAAGAGTCGGACACAAATGAGTGACTGAACTGATCTGAGCATCACTGGGGAGCTTATTAGAACCACTTCAGACCTATTGAATATGAAATTGCTTTTTAACAGTGCTGCACGTTGGAATCATCTGGAGAGTTTAAAAAATATCGATACCTAGGTTTAATACTGAAAATTCCAACTGAAGAGTTTTATTTAGTTGCCATGGGTGTGGCCAGGGCATCAGAATTAAAACAACAACTCCTTAGAAGGTTGTAATAATGCAGCAAACATCGTTGAGACAAAGTTATAAAATAAGATATTTGTTTTAAAGTACAGTGCAAATCATCGCTGTCCTTTTATGGAATTTTCCGTGATATTTTATTGTAAAAGGAGGCCCTCAAGATGGAGATTGACCAATAAATAGGTCCTCCTGGGTCTTCTGCAACAGATATCAATAAATTCTCAAAACATTTATTGCGGCCGAGCCTCAAAGAACTTCTTAAGACGTAGCTTCAGGCAACTATAGTGAAATGACTAGAGTGTCATATATGCCTGCCAGGTACCTGCTTCATTTTCATTCATTAACTCCAACAACTTGAGGGCCAACTGGGTTCTAGTTGCTGGATTATAGAGGTGACTGCAGTGTAATATCTCCTTTCTAGATGCTCCAAGGATATTAGAGGAGGCTTGTATGTAAAACAAAATTTAATATTGCAAGGTAGCACCAGTGCTGCCAAGTGATTTAGAACAATCACCAGATTCCAGAGATGGGTAACGTGAAGTCGTTCAGTCATGTCGGACTCTTTGCGACCCCATGGACGGCATCCTGCTAAGCTCCTCCATCCATGGGATTTTCCAGGCAAGAGTACTGGAGTGGGTTGCCATTTCCTTCTCTGGGCGATCTTCCGGACCCAGGAATTGAACCGGGGTCTTCCTCACTGCAGGCAGACTCTTTACTATCTGAGCCACCGGGGAAGCCCAGAGATGGCAGTCACTCCCCAAAGCTGTCGTGCTCAGAGAAAGCAGATTTCAAACTGAATCTTGAAGAATGGGACCAAAATATTCAAGCTAAAATTAGGAGAACTGCATTTCAGGTAAGGAAACACAGAATCACCTAGTGGAGAAAGTTCCTGCCACATTGGAGAGACATGAACTGACTAATTTGGATGAATTAGAGTTGACTCATTGAAAAAGACCCTGATGCTGGGAAAGATTGACGGGAAAAGGAGAAGGGGGCGGCAGAGGACGACATGGTTAGATAGCATCGCTAACTCAATGAGCATGAATTTGAGCAAACACAGGGAGTTAGCAGAGGACAGAGGAGTGTGGCATGCTGCAGTTCATGGTGTTGCAAAGTCAGACACGAGTTAGCGACTGAACGAAAACTAATTTGGATGAAGCAAAGAGATTATGAGGAAGTGTCAAAGGCACCATATTTTACAATGCCTTAACTGACACATAAGGGAGTTTAGAGCTTATATTTTATAACATGGGAGACCAGTGAAAGTTCCTGAGCATTGCAATAGAGCAAAATGCAGTGGGATTATAGTGATGATGGACTGAAGGAGAGATTTTAAGTTAATGAAAGAATCTTCTTATTTTTTACATTTTTCTCCTACATTTCTAAAAATATCTTACTGCATTTATTTCTCTAGATCCACTTAATATTTTTAGGATGACTGTACATGTATTACATATGTATTTATTGAGATCAGTACATAGAACATTTGTGTGTAAATGTCAACAAAAATTAAGTGGAGTCATGATTGTTTCCTTTGTGGCTTTTTCGCTGGGTTTCCACTCTTTGAATATAATTACTCATCAATATTATGTGCATAAATTTTCAAAAGTGCTTTCTTGTTTTGGTAATTAATGATAATGAAATGCAAAGCTTTGGTTGAACATATCTAAATCATCTTATGCAAGTTAACTTGTATTGTCTGTGTGTAATTTTAACTAAGAACTCAAGTTTTTGTATTTTCTGGGTGGGACATTTCTGTTTGGCTGAAAAAATTCTCTTGAGCCTTCTAAATTTATTTATTATAATTTCATTTTCCCCCTCACTTTCTTTATAGCTCTTTAGGTTGTGGTTATATTGTTATTCAGTCGCTCAGTCGCTCGTATCCTACTTGAAACCACATGCAGTGCAGCACACCAGACTTCCCTGTCCTTCACTATTTCCTGGAGTTTTTCAAACTCATGTCCATTGAGTCAGTGATGCCACCCAACCATCTACAGAATTTCTTTTCTATTTCTTAAGAGAAACAATATTATGTAGCTTTATAGCCCCAAGCAGCTGAGTGCACACTGTAGCTCTTCCTTGGCTGACTTCACGACCTTGGCAAAACCATATTTTTGAGCTAAATTCAGTGCCCTCATGTGTAAAGATGGAGGCAGAGTACACGTGTAGAATTTTTTTTTCTGTTTTAGATTTTCATTATCATCATGACAGGTATTCTGCCTGTCTTTTAGACTACTGTAGTGCCTAGAATACAGGTGATGAATTCATGAATAAACCTAATAGACCATGGTGTCAATTTTGGCAACATAGTGTTTGATGGCAGATTTGTGGAAGATACAAATCTAAAGCCTTCAAAATATGCAGAGATTTCTTTGAGCGTGTTTTTGCCCATTGATCTTATGGACTGACACCTGTTCTGTTCACTGAATTTTTCAAATAGATTGTGAGATAAATCTTCTGTACAAGACAAATAGGCTACAGCAGATGAATGATGACAGACATTTGCTTTCATTATCAGTAGTGATATGCTTCATTTTTCACCTTAAGGGAAAAAAAAGTCAGATTGAATTGATTTGTTAATTATGCAAGTTTTTGAACATCTTTGAAGTAACACAGGAAAGGTTATATGATAATATCAGGATTAGAAGCCAGTGGCAGCGTTTCTACCTGAGCTATGGCAAATATTTCCACCAGCTGTTGTCAAAGAAGGGGGTCATCATGTTAATTTTCACTAAGTTGAAAATCCATAGTGGTTTGCTATTAGCCAATGTTTGGGCTTCCCAGGTGGTGCTAGTGGTAAAGAACCTGCCTACCAATGCAGGAGATATAAGAGATGTGAGTTTGATCCCTTGGTTGGGAAGATACCCTAGAGGAGGGCATGGCAACCTACTCCAGTATTCTGGCCTGGAGAATCCCCATGGACAGAGGAGCCTGGCTGGCTATAGTCCATGGGGTCACAAAGAGTCAGACAGGACTGAAGTGACAGCATAGCATGCAATGCTTGGAAGAAAAATTTTAAGTCTCCAAGTCCCACACAACTAATCAGTTCCATAAGTCAGTAAATTCAGTGGGGAAAATAAGTCATGCAATTGAATTAATTGATCAGTTGTTTATAAAATAAGACTTTATATTGAAAGCACTGAATCAACATAGGTGAAAGTATGTTGATTTTTACATTATTTTTATGTTTTATTTTAAATATATAGTTATTTTTTCTTACTGGATCTTAAACATATAAAATGAAATATATTTTTTCCTTCCATGATATTTTAAGAAGTTTAAATTATAAGGCAGTGATGACCCAGGCGTCCACCACCCCATCCCCATTGTGAAAGCTCTAGATTTGGAGGTTAGATAACACTACCCCCACTGATACCAATAATACTTGGTATTTTGCTTTTATAGTTTAACAAGTTTTTATGAAAATTGTTATCGTAATTGATCTGCATAGTAAATCAGTGAAATATTCAGAGCAGATATGAAATTTCAGGGAGGTCCTATTCCTTTGAATCAATGTCAGAACTGTCAAATATTAGAACTAGGGCTCGTGACCTAAGCTGTGTCTTCTGGACTGAAGCTGAGTCCTCATTTCAGTCTTGTTTTCTTGACTTAATGATAAAGAAGTTAAGACAATTACATCTTTCCCTTAATTTCTGTAAGAAATGTTGTTTTTGAGGTTAAATTCAATGACCACAATCATTTCAGCTTCTTCTATGCAATGTACTTTGGATGAAAAAAAGCCCCATAGTTTCATACTTTTGAAGAATCCCTAGTTTGCAGTGAGGCTCAGGCAAAGACATAAATATGATTAAGCAATGTGATAAATGTTGTGTGTGGAATGCTATGAAATTAAGATGAGAGAATAATTCATTTGTCTGAGTGAATACTCCATTATACTTTATATAACTGCTTTTGTGTTGGAGGACTTAAGAGCTCATACTGTCTCCTAGTTTGCCGACGACTATTCAATAATAGCATTTTTCTATTGGAAAGGGGAAGGGGCAAAATTGACCTTTGTTGTTCAGTTGCTAAGTCTTGTCCGACTCTTTGCAACTCCATGGACTGTAGCACACCAGGATCCTCTGTCCTCCATTATCTCTCAGAGTTTGCTGAAATTCATGTTCATTTACTCAGTGGTACTATGTAGTTAAATGATAAATACCAGAAATATATATTAATATCAGGACTAACAGAAAACCAATCAAGTGACCTACAAAAATTATCACAAATATTATAATTGCAAGTGTTGTTATAACAGACTGTGGAATTAGAGGGAAAAATAACCTGATACTAGCTTAATTTTAGGTTAAGATTTTGTCAGGTATAATATTACTTACATTCTAACAAACAGCTTTTTGAGAACATTTTGAAGTGTGAGAAATGGTATTGAATTTTTAAGACAATTTGATATTGAGAGTGCACAGATTATTTTTGTGCACCCATATATCTTTGTTCTATCTCAGTATCTTCTACTATAAATTTACTTGGGCTTTTAGTGAGTCAGAAAATGCATCTTTTTCTCTGCATCTTTGCAAATTCAACCTAGTATTTCAAAATACAAATATACTCTTTTAAATCTGTTCATTTTTCCAAGCCATAAGAGCCTGTCCTTAGAAGTTACTTGGAAGGACACTGGATTTATCTGTTGCAAAGAATTTGTAAATGAACTTTGCCTTCCCTGTCTCCTTCCCTTTTTCTCTTCCTCTTCTCTTTCTTTTTTGTGTATTCTTTGTCACCTGAAGTGCTTTCCAATATGTTTTAGCTTGTCACCGTTTTGTCACTGAGATAACTCGTGTAGATAATAGGTGGAAGTTAAATTGAATAAGCACGTAACACACATTTTATTTCACATAGTAGACAGACAAATACTGTATGATATTGCTTATATATAGAATCTAAAAAATGAAAACAGTGAATATAACAACAACAACAGAAACCAACAGACTCACAGATATAGAGAACAAACTAATGGTTAGCAGTGGGGAGATAGAAGAGGGGAGGGGCAAGATAGTAGTAGGG
This sequence comes from Cervus elaphus, assembly GCF_910594005.1. NCBI lineage: Eukaryota > Metazoa > Chordata > Mammalia > Artiodactyla > Cervidae > Cervus > Cervus elaphus. The sequence goes on along the minus strand of NC_057833.1, from coordinate 43,811,256 downwards.
GGATTAAGAAGTACAAACTATTAAGTATAAGACAAACCAGCTATAAGGACTTATTGCACTACACAAGGAACATAGCCAGTATTCTGTAGTAACTATAAATGGAATATAACCTTTAAAAATTATGAATCACTCTATTGTTTACCTATAACTTACATAATACTATATGTCAACTATACTTCAATAAATTTTTTTAAAGTAAAAGAAAAAGAAAAGGACCTAGCCAACAGAGTTGTTCGAAAATCTTTAAAATAATAATAATAATGTAGCACTTAAAAAGTACTTTTTCCCCAGTTCAATATAATCTTACAAGGTGTCCAGTATCTTGTTTGTAATAGGTTCCCCAAAATCTTCCCTTCCTCTTCCTTTTCTGCAAAACCTGCATCACCCCACACACACACATGTCAGCCCTGTGCATCCAATGCTCCTACCCTCTCAAACTTCGTTACCATGCAGGTTTTCTGGCTTTCCCTGTAGATTCCATATTTGAATACACTCCATGTGTGGTAAGTATTATATTTTATTTTTTCTTACATGCTTAATTATGGAAATATGACCTAGAAAAGCTGTGAATAAGCAAGCTTAAAGAGAAACCACTGCTGATTCATTCATTTATTTGGCAAATATTGAATAGTGGCTTCTAAGACCAAGATGCTTCTAAGATGTCGTTGCTAGGCAATGAGGATAATAATAACTGTTTCCTGTGCCTTCAGCTTGCCCACAGAATAGTGGGAGCATCAGAGAGATTTACAGATGAAGGTGTATTCCTCGGGGACCACATCTGTGGGATATGTATGTCACTGTTTTCCTAGCCTAAGCATGCCATGTGACCTATCCTAAGTGCTCAATAAATTTTAATGAAAAGAATAAGTAACTTTTGATTAGAGATATTTACAAGAAGTTGTATGAGAGTTTTGGTAACCAAGGCTGTAGAATCTTACTCCAAATTTTGGGTGGCACTTTTCATTCCCTTCATTTCTTTATTGATACTTTGTACCCGCATGCCACTCAAGTTAGGACTGTTTAAATCCTGAAATAAAGCCAAGTAGTCAGTTTAGTTTATTTTTTAAATGACATTTTGCATATCAAAATACTAGCCTGAAAAAAAGTAGGTATTCAAGGAATAAAATCTTTTCAGTTTTTCCCTTCTCATTAGTTACACTTAAATTTCAACCTGAGACTGACTTAAGTTTTATAGGTCCTTAAAGCTTATATAATTTGGGGCATAACCTTTGAAAAAAAAATATATATATAACATAGGGAAATGTAATTTAGGTACAAAAATGAGTAGAGTGAGAAAATAAATCAATAAAAGATTAAATTTTAGAGAGATGAAACCTATCACAAAATTATAAAATCCAAGGAAGTAATAAAATATTTTAATTATTTGATGTATACAGATCTATAGTGAAAAGTGAAAGTGTTCGTTAGTCACTCAGTTGTGTCCGACTCTTCGAGATGCCATGCAGCCCACTAGGCTCCTCTGTTCATGGGATTTTCCAGGCAAGAATACTGGAGTGGGTTGCCATTCCCTTTTCCAGGGGACCTTCCTGACCCAGGGATCAAATCCGAGTCTCTTGCATTGCAGGCAAATTCTTTTCTGTCTGAGCCACCAGGGAAGCCCATACAAGGCTATACATTTCTGTTATTTTTTTTAATATAATCTTTGAACATATTTTCATGTAACAGTTTTTATAATAGATTATCTGTAGAAAAATAATTCAATCTTTACTGTAGCATGAGTAATCAACATTGGTATTTTATTACTATTTTTTAATTTATAAAAGTTTACTTAGCTTCATAGCTCATAATTGCTCATTTAAATACCTATTGAGGATTGTTATCAAACTTGAAAAATTGTTGTTATAAGATTTTGGACATTTCAAATCCACTATCCTGGTCCTCCAGTAGATAACTTGCTATTCATTTTATATGTTACTACAGTGGTGCTATGTACCCAACAATCACATAGCCCCATTTTAATGTATCGGCAAGTATTTATGTCTTCATGTGTCTGGGGTGGTCAACTAAGCAGCTCTACTGATCTTGTCTGGCTTACATATGTAGGAGTCAGCTATCTATCATTCTGTTAATCTAGAATGGCCTTGGATAGATAACTGAGACCACTTTGTTATTCTTTAGATGTCTTACATCCTTTTCCTGGGACCAGTGGTTAGTCTGTGCATGTTCTTTTCAATGCCACGGCAGAGAGGAAGTGCATAAACAAGCCAACTTGAGCTCTTTTTCAGGAGTCTGCTTGCATTGGCTAACATTCTGTTGGCCAAAACAAGTTCACAGGGCTCATCCCAGTATCAAGAGGTAGGGCAAAATATCCTTTCAGAAGATTGCAAATTTATATGGCAAAGCACATAGTTATAGGGAAAGATGGAGAACTGGGTGTTTTACTGCAGTTCATCTATCATTTCCTTCATTACATTAAAAAAAAAACCTTATGAAGTATAATTGACATCCCCAAAATACCTAATGTCTAATGTATCCAATTTGATGAGTTTGAACATATGTATGCTTCCCTGCTGACTCAAACAGTGAAGAATCTGCCTGCAATGCAGGAGTCACAGGTTCAATCCCTGTGTTGGCAAGATCCCCTGGAGGAGGAAATGGCAAACCCACCACAGTATTCTTGCCTGGGAAATCCATGGACAGAGGAGCCTGGTGGGCTACAATCCACGGGGTCTCAAAGAGTTCAACATGACTGAGCAGCTAACACTTTACGTTCCTAACAGCAGTGCCTGAAGTTTCTAGTTTATCTGCATCCTTGGTAACATCTGTTATCCTTTTTTCTTTTTAAATAGTAGTCATTCTAACAGGTATGAGGTGATATCCCATTGTAGTTTTGGTTTGCATTTCCCTGATAATTAGTGATGTTGAGTGTTTATCATGTACTCATCATTTGTATTTCATCTTTGGAGAAATGTCTGTTTAAGTCTTTTGGCCCTTTTTAATTATATTATTTGTATTATTATTATTATTATTTTTTTGCTATTGGGTTGTACTTATATATTTAGGATGTTAATTCCTTATCAGATTATGGTTTACAGATATTTTCTTCCATTTTTTAGATTGCCTTTTCATTCTGTTGATTGTTTCCTTTGTTGTGCAGAAGATTTACCTTTGATGTAGTCTTGTTTATTTTTGTTTGTGTTGCCTGTGCTCCTGGTGTCATATCCAAGAAATCACTTCCAAGATCAGTGTCAAGAAGCTTTTCCTCTATGAATTTTCCAGTTTTAGGTTTATGTTTAGATCTACAATCCATTTTGAGTTGATTTTTGAGTATGATATGAAATAAGGGCCCAATTTCATTCTTTTGCATGTGGATATTTAATTTGCCTAACACCATTTGTTGAATAAACTATTATTTCCCTTTATTACCTCTTTTCCTTACCTTTTTCCATGTGGTTCAGTGATTGAGTTTGTTATGGATCTCATGATCACCAACTCTGTGACTTCTTTTTTCAAAATATGAGTCAGATTTATGTAAGATTTAGGATGAAATACTCATTTTGGAAAGAACAAGGTTGAGAAAATGCTTTCGCTTATAATTGTAGTCTTTGTTCACTGAATGTTTACTGATATCCCGAATATAAGCAGATTATGTACCATCCTGCTTATTCTCTCTCTCTTTTTTTTTTTTTTTCGTTTATTTTTATTAGTTGGAGGCTAATTACTTCACAACATTGCAGTGGTTTTTGTCATAGATTGACATGAATCAGCCATGGAGTTACATGTATTCCCCATCCCGATCCCCCCTCCCACCTCCCTCTCCACCCGATTCCTCTGGGTCTTCCCGGTGCACCAGGCCCGAGCACTTGTCTCATGCATCCAGCCTGGGCTGGTGATCTGTTTCACTATAGATAATATACATGCTGTTCTCTCGAAACATCCCACCCTCGGTATTCTCTCTCTCTCTCTCTCTCTCTCTATGTCTGTCTCTCTTTCTTCCTCTCCAGTTCTCTCTTTCTCCATATCGTACAAGTGTGATCTAGATATGATGCTTATTTTGGAGAGCTTATAAACTAGTTGTGGTTGGGAAAAAGATATTTTTAAGGAAAATAAAAATTGTGATAAATATAGTCTAGATCTAGGATTAGGGGAGCTGAGAAGTGAGAGAAAGCACTTGGTATTTGGTGTATCATTTCAAGCCTGGCAGGAGTTTCCATGTGAAGATATTGGGTAAATGACATTGCAAACACAGGCAGTGAAGTAAGGAAAAACATGAAGTTACAAGAAAGGAGGAAGAAGATCAAATTACTAGAAACAGTAAATAAATATTAGAATGAGTAGTGCAGTAGAGCAGAAATATAGGTTATATATAAATAACCTTGAATATTGAGCTGAGATGTTTTAAGTTTTTAATTTCCTTTTCATCTTAAAAATCAACTTTTCTTTATACATTCCTAGAAATAATGTCTTTTCTATAATAATGTCTTATAATATATTATTATAATTAATAATATTTACTGTAAATAAGGTAAGTACATAGAACTGGGATAGACATTGCATAGACTTACCCTCAAGAGTCCTTAAGGAAGGAGACAGATGTGTAAGCAAATAACTCTATTACTGTGTTCCAAAAACCATTGCAGAGATATGCCCATGAAATAAATAATTATGGAAAAGGAAACTTATCTCTCAAGGGTTTGGATAAGACTTATGGTCCAGTTAAATAGGGAAGATAGGGTTTCTAAAAACATATCTTCCAAAAAGAGAGGGCAAGAGAACCATAAATAGAATCTAGTTTAATTAAGATCAAGGGGAAACTTAGGACATGGCAAAAAGCTCTGTGAAACTGCTTATGGTGAATGGAACGAGTTGCAGGTGATAAACTGGAAGTGTGGTTTACAGTCAGGTGGTAAAGGGCATTGAGGTCAGACTAAAGGCTTTGGATCCATCCTGTAGATGGTGAATAGTCACTTGAGGAATCAAGCAGAGAACTGACAGCAGGGAAGTGGCCTGAGTAGAAAGAAGGGACTTGGAAGAACGGTGTGGCCCAGTTGCTCTTTGAGAATGGAAAGGAAGACTGGAGATATAAGAGGGATTGTCACTAAGTAACAAAGGGCTGGAGCCAGAGTGCTGTGTGGAAGATAAATAATAGATCAGAGTAAGTCATTTGCCATTCTTCAAGGTTTTAAGAGGCAGATGCAGACCCTCCCAAAGAGAATAGCTTTTAGCTTTTACCACTAAAAACTCTCATTCCAGATTGTTTACTGACTTTGTTTTTAATGAACTTGCTAAATCTCCCAAAGCGTACCATCTAAAAGCCATTATCACCTTATGGTTCATATAAAACTTTCACACAAGTTTCTCGTTTTTGTCTCTGTCTTGCTTTAGCAGTTTTCTCAGTCTCCTCAGATAGGAAAAGCTTTATAGTTGCTTTTTTAATCCTGTTTTAGCTAAATGAACCAACGTTCTTCGCATTTGTCTTGGGAAATTTTTACTTTAGAAAGACATTATGGACAATTTTGGATTTCACTACTCTTTTTCATAAGTATCATCATTGAACTTGTTATTTTCCAGTGGTTGCATTTACTTACAGTGTGTAAATGTAGTTCATACCTCATGTGTTGACTCCACTTTTGCTCCCGATGTCTATCAGTTAGAAGTAGGTTTGGCTCAGACTAAAGTAACTAAAGTAGGTTGCACAGACTAAAGTAACAAGGACTTATTTTTCTCCCATAAGAGCCAGACCTAGGTAATTGAAAGCTGGACTGGTGCCATTCCTCTACAAAGTCCTCAGGGGCCCAACTCTTTACAGTTCACTTGTCATCACCCTCTCAAGGGGCAGCCCTTGTTTTCATGGCCTGAGGTAGTCCAATAACCCTAACCTCATCCCCATCCAAACAGCAAGAGGGAAAATGGTAGAAGAGGGCAAAGGGCAGTTGTCTTGAAGAAAAGGATATTCAAGAGTACAAAGACATTTCTGTCTTCATCTCATTGGTCAGTACTGATCCATTGCCACAGTTAGACACAGGCTATGTATGGAAATTTAACTAAATTATCTATTATTTTCAAGAAGGTGAGAATGGCTGTTAGGGGAAATTAAACTTAAAAGAGAAGGAGGAAGAAAGGATATTTGGGGCTGCTGCTGCTGCTAAGTTGCTTCAGTCATGTCCGACTCTGTGCGACCCCATAGACGGCAGCCCACCAGGCTCCCCCGTCCCTGGGATTCTCCAGGCAAGAACACTGGAGTGGGTTGCCATTTCCTTCTCCAATGCATGAAAGTGAAAAGTGAAAGTGAAGTCGCTCAGTTGTGTCTGACTCTTAGCGATCCCACGGACTGCAGCCTACTAGGCTCCTCCATCCATGGGATTTTCCAGGCAAGAGTACTGGTGGGGTGCCATTGCCTTCTCCAATATTTGGGGCAGATAACCACATTCAGTTCAGTTCAGTCGCTCAGTCATGTCTGACTCTTTGCGACCCCATGAATTGCAGCACGCCAGGCCTCCCTGTCCATCACCAACTCCCGGAGTTTACGCATGTCCGTCGAGTCGGTGATGCCATCCAGCCATCTCATCCTCTGTCGTCCCCTTCTCCTCCTGCCCCCAATCCCTCCCAGCATCAGGGTCTTTTCCAATGAGTCAAGCACATTAGAGAGCCAGAAAACCTTTGTTCAGTTGCATTTGCACCAGGATTACCTCTCTGAACCTGTTTGCTCTTCTAAAAATTAGGCTAATCATTCTGTCCTAAGTTCTTCATTGTGTTGATGGTTGAGGGTCAAATACGATGAGGAATTCATCAACACTTGGAAAATTGTGTTGCACAAAAATGAAGTATTATTTTAAAAGTGGTAAGCGATCTTCTGAATGTAAGCTGAGTAGATATAGCTCAGGTGATATGTCAATTTATATCAGACCTTATGGTTACGTTATTTGACAAGCAGAGGAATCATATGTCAATGACAAATAACTCTTTAATAGAGAGAACACATCTCTGTTTATTTCAAGGATGTGATAGTGCATTTGATTCTTCTGTCAATTCTACACATTAAGGATTATTATGCCCATTTTACAGACAGGAAAACTAAAGCGGAGAGATTAAACAAATGGCTCCAAGGCACACAGCTCCTGAGTGATGAGTTTAGAAACTACTCTGTCTATGAATCTCTCCCACTTTTTTGTAATCTGTATTGCTGCTTTAATGTTTATACAACACACTTATTGCCCATTTGGTAAAATCTAGATCTCTAAGATAGAAGTGACAGACTCTCAGGTATTTCTCCCTACTTTATCTCCATGGTGTTCTTGCCCATTCCTCTCCAGTATGAATCAAATCCTCCAATCTGCTAGTCCCTTCCTATACACATACACTACCCTGCAGAAACTTACTTCCTGCCCTACTCTAATGTTTCTGATCTTCGCCTACTCAACTTCTGTCCCTTCTTTAAGTGTCAACTTGGGTCTCCTCTTCTGTGTGAGACATTTCTTGAACACTTCAGATCACAGATCTTCCATTTCCCTGAACTTCTGTACATAGAGAATATATATATATATAGAATGCATATATTACATTTAATTATAGAAATACATTATACACTGTATCAGATTATTCCATATGCCTTAGCTTTCTCTCCCCATCTAGACTTTAAGGTCTTACACTACTTCTCATTTCAGTAACATAAGGACAATTGTAAGAACATGGGAGGAACAAAAACAAGTACAGATTCAAATTGCGGTAACAATTAATTCTTAAGCGTCTGCTAAGATTTAGTCTCAGCTTTATGACAGATGAGGAAAAAGATTCAAAGAGGCAAAGAGACTGGTCTGATGTCAAACATCTAGGAATTGAATACTGCTATATTAAACTTGTGGTCTTAGGCTTGATCCTTTACAACTATCAGTTGGACATTTGACTAAAAGCCAAATACTGTGTATGTGTCTATGTCTTGTGTGTGTGTGTGTCTGTGTCTTGTGTATGTGTATATGTCTGGCTTACTATTCAATTTTGAGAGAACCACAGAAAATATACATATATATATGTATATATATGTGTGTGTGTGTGTGTGTGTGTGTATCTTATATTCAAAACTGAGACCAGAACTGATGGGAATTTTATCAGCAGAAAAGATAGATAAGAACTTCTAACTAAGGCAGGATGTTAAAGTGAACTACAGGGCTATTCTCTTATGTTATAAATATTTAGTTGTTATAAATATTTCGTTCATATTCATGTTGCCATCTATACAGCCTAGCTATATGATTGCTTTCCTCCTTTAGGTAACATGAATTCTTTCAGGATAGAGATAATGTTTTATGTGTATGCTCATTTTGTAATTATCAGTGTTAACTAAAATAGTGCTATATAAGGATATATAATTTATAGAAGTACGCTTTTGAAGGAATTAGATTATCTTATTTATTTTCTTTCTGATATTTATGTACCTTCTCCAAGTAGACAAGTAATAGACTGTTGAATATTTTCAGTAGTGGACAGCACAAATATTGAAAGACTACAAACATATTCTAATTTTATCTTAGGATATTGAGTTAAATTTATGAAGTTGATTTTTAATGGTTTTGTGCATAAATATGGACATATTTGTATATATTTGATATATATGTCCATCAGAGCTTAAGCTATCTTGCAATCATTGATCCATCTATCTACATTTATATGTAAAAACTGAAAAATAAAGAGAACTCTTCTTCTGTTTCTAGCATAGTTAAGTATAAGCCAGTGGTTTTTGCTTTCATCTTGTGTGTTTAAGATAATGTTCAGGACCACAAGGAAAAGAAGCTCTGGCATATGTTATGGAGATCACATTTTATTTTTAATTACAATTCGAAATGTATTTTCTTCTGTTAAGAATTTTTTGGTTCAAATTATTTGTTTGTTAGAAAAGATCATCTTATACTATTTGAGTGTATGTTCATTTTATAGAGTGGAGATCCTGGACTCTCAGATCCATGAGGGGTGCTTGGAGTCCTTCTAATCTAATCCCTTTATTACAGATGAGTTTATCTGATTTACCTGAAGTCACAGAGGGTTAATAATTAGTCATGCTGCAGAAACAAGAAGCCAGTTCTCCTCATTCTTAGAGCCCCCCCCCCAACTAATATCGGTTCATAGGTTTTAATCCTCAAAAGAGTCATTTTAAGAAGCAAGATGATATATCAAAAGGTCATTGATCTTTTCCTCTCTTTTTGCCCTCTAGCCCTCTTCAATCTAATCCCTGTGGGCCTGCGTGTGGTGGCCATCCAAGGGGTGAAGGCCAGCCTCTATGTGGCCATGAATGGTGAAGGCTATCTCTACAGCTCAGTAAGTACCTTGGTGTTTGTGCATGTGTGTGTCTGTGTGTGTTCGCACACACAGAGAAACTGGCATTGAGAGGTAATGAAGTGGCCGTATTTTAGGGCGAGAAATTACAGGTTGAAGTCATTTTATATTTTCTGACCCAGTGTGTCAGTGTTACTATGCAAGTTTTATAATTTATAATGTTAAAGATCATGCTTTGTTGAGAAAGAACTAGCAACTCTTCCTGTGATATAAAGTCTCTTTTTCTAGTGTCTACTTCTAGAGGATAATCTTGTGAATTTTACCTTTAATTCAAGAAGTAAGACATTTTTCCTTTATGCTATTACTTCTCTTTCAAGCACAGTGGAAAAGCTGAATTCTTGAATTTGTCTGGGACGCTTCTGGGAATTTGGGAATCTTCTCTGACTTATTGTGGAGAAAAAACCTTTCAGAATAGACTGTGTTTTTGTTTGTATTTAACAAAACTGTGTAGTACCTAATGTGTCAGATTCCTCAGATAACTGGAGAATTGATGAAATGAGCTTTGGATTAGGGGCTGAGATATTTGAGTTTAATTTGCATTTCGGCCACAGTATTCCTTTGGGAAAGTCATCTCTTCTCTTTGACTTAATTTCCAAACCTTCAAAATGAGGGTGTTGGGCCTCAGGCTGTCAAACATCTCTCTTATATCTAAAACTGTTAAAATTAGGCAGCCTCAGTAGCTACATTATGAACCCTGGCATATTTGAAAGCAGTTGATAACCTCACTCTCAAGATAGTAATTTATGCACTGAGACAGTGCACTCACTGAATCTTGTGTATGTATATAATTCCTGTTCTGCCCTAAGGAAATTACATATTTCAGAAGAACTACCCCTGAAAACCACAGCCACAGATTTCCGCCTTTCTGTCTGTGATCTCAGTAAAAAGACAAAGTTATTCAGGAAGTTCACTTACGCCTACTAGATTCTCAGTTAATTATTAAACCGCTTTTATTAAACATTTTCCATAGTCAGATGAATCTCTGGTACCCTATGCTTGCTTCCACCTGTCATTCTTATTAACATTCTTAAAGTTGCTATTTCACTCCTGAACAGGTTCATATCTGAATATGCATTTATATACCAGATGTGTACATGCATATTTTTTCAATGGTTCTACTCAAAATAATTCTTAAAGATAGATACATTTTTTTGGTTAAAACAATGGACTTTCATTCTTAATGTGTCATAGTTCTAACATTTCTCAATGTTCAATTATTGTGAGTCTGTATTTTAAATGTGAGAATTAAAATTAGAAAAAAAGTTAGCAGGTTTTGTTTTGAATGACTCCAGTTAGTGGAACTTAAAAAAATTTTTTTGAATGTATTACAAGCTAAAACATTTAGGTGATCTTAGGATACTGTTAATTTAAGAATTTAATCAGTCATCAAGTAAACACCTGAAGGTAGACCATATTTATGTCTCTATTTAGAATGTTGTTATTCATTTTTATATTTATTTAAAAAATCAAAGTTCAGGTTGTAATTCCACACAAACTTTAGAGTTCAGATTTCTGAACCAGAAGTCATTTCCAAAGGTCTGGGAAGAAGAAAAATATAAAGTATTGTCTGACAGTGGTATTGTAGCATGTGGCAGTTGTGTAGGAGCCTCTGTGTTGTGTGTGTGTGTGTGTGTGTGTGTGTGTGTATGAAGAGAGTGGGGACTGGGAGGGGTCACTGTTGTTAGGTGCAATCCCAAAGTTCCTGGGAGAGGCACCTGAGTATTCAGCATGACTTATCTGAAGTTCATGTGTGGCAGCACTTTTAGAGAAGCATTTTTTCTATCTTTGTTGCTAAGAGCTAGGCTTAAAATATAGGGATCCCATAGGAGAGGTTTTAAGAAATTTTTGACTAGAGAATATTACAGTAGGTGCTTTTTTGTAATAGATTGAACACCTTAGTAAAACCAGTAATCACCTGTTGAGTTACCTGATTTGGGTGCCTAGAGTTTCAGTTTTCCTTTGCACTTAAATTTGCCTCATACCAAGCCTTTGCAGCTCTTTTCCTGTGTGGTACTGCTAGGCTACTGGAACAATTTTCTTAATTATAAACATGGCATCGCTGACATAGGGCATTAGGGTCCCTACTTTCAAAATCACTGTCTTTCTAGATAGGACTAGTAGTAGGAAATGCTGGTTTTTAATTTTATACCAGCTTTTCCCACTGTTAGTCCCTTTGTTATTGGATGAAGTGGTGGTATTCACACAGTCGTGTCTGACTCTTTGTGACCCTATGGACTGAAGCCCGCCAGGCTCCTCTGTCCATGGGATTCTCCAGGCAAGAATACTGGGAATGCAAACTAGTACAGCCGCTATGGAAAACAGTGTGGAGATTTCTTAAAAAACTGGAAATAGAACTGCCATATGACCCAGCAATCCCACTTCTGGGCATACACACTGAGGAAACCAGATCTGAGAGAGAGACGTGCACCCCAATGTTCATCGCAGCACTGTTTATAATAGCCAGGACATGGAAGCAACCTAGATGTCTATCAGCAGATGAATGGATAAGGAAGCTGTGGTACATATACACCATGGAATATTACTCAGCCATTAAAAAGAATTCATTTGAACCAGTCCTAATGAGATGGATGAAGCTGGAGCCCATTATACAGAGTGAAGTAAGCCAGAAAGATAAAGAACATTACAGCATACTAACACATATATATGGAATTTAGAAAGGTGATAACGATAACCCTATATGCAAAACAGAAAAAGAGACACAGAAATACAGAACAGACTTTTGAACTTTGTGGGAGAATGTGAGGGTGGGATATTTCAAAAGAACAGCATGTATACTATCTATGGTGAAACAGATCACCAGCCCAGGTGGGATGCATGAGACAAGTGCTCCGGCCTGGTGCACTGGGAAGACCCAGAGGAATCGGGTGGAGAGGGAGGTGGGAGGGGGGATCGGGATGGGGAATACATGTAACTCCATGGCTGATTCATGTCAATGTATGACAAAACCCACTGGAAAAAAAAAAATAAAAAAATAAAAAAAAATAAATAAACAGAAGTAACAAATCTAAATTAAAAAAAAAAAAAAAAAGAATACTGGAGTGGGTTGCCATTCCCTTCTCCAGGGACAGGACGAAAGGGGCCAGTATTGCGCGAAGCACCCCTGAGAGAATTGGGTATCAGGGCTTCGTCATACTTGTTTTCCTTCCTGTGTGTGTGGCCTGTCTCAGCAAGAGAGTACTAGCATGGCCAGGAGCCTTGCAGTGAGTTACAAACCGGCTGTCACAGGCTTTCTTGAGGTGCTTTTGGTATATATTAGGGCTTGAAGTTATTTGAAAAGCAGTTTCCTACTTCATGATAAACAGTCTAGCTGAGCATACCAATAAGGGCCATTCCTGGAATTTGAGGTGGGGAGGCAGGGGGACTGATGGTGTGTTTCTGAGGGCAAACCCTAGAGATCCTAAAGAAGCTCAGTTAGAATCCAAGAGGAATTCTCAAATGGTGTCATGCACGTAGTGTCATTTACGTTGTCTCTATTGATAGTTAAGCTTGGAATCAATTCCCTTGCTACTTCTGATTCCCCTGCTCCTTTATCACAAGACAAAAGAGAGAGTAGTAAAGACTACTACTTTACTATCAAGGACGATTACTTTACTACAAGGGACTATCCGGTAGCATAGAGCTAAAGTTTTGGAATCCATTCTGAAAGTCTATTTTAACAGGTGATTTTAATACATAAGCATTTAATGAGATTGTTGATGCATCTGGATTTGTTTTTACCCTTGTAGTTTGCACTTTTTGCTTCCATTTTATTTTCTCACATTGTTGAAACATTTTCTTGTTCCATCTGTATTCTTCTGCTAGTTTGTAAATGTAGGTTATAATCCTAGTCTTTTAAGGATTATATATTTTGTCATACATAAAAACAGCTGATAGACCTTGGTATCTTCTTCCCTAGTAAATACCACCATCCTTGTCAGGAATTAGATTATTTACACTTTAAACTAAAATATGCACAGTTATTTTTCTATAGTAAAAGTTAAATTTGTGAATGTTTAAAGTACTTTCTGTGCACATAGCTTTAGTTTTCTTGTGTATCAAATTTGGTCCTTCTGAGTTTACTTTTCTTCTAAACAAAATCCTTTTCTGTTTGTCGGTCTATACACTGAATTCCGTTCATTTCTAGTACCTGTGAAAATACTTTACTTTCACTTTCAGTCTTGAATTATAGTTCAGATAGTTACACAGTTTTTAGTAGACCTATGTTTTCCCCAACACTTTGAAAATTATATTCCATTGATTTCCTGCCATCTGCTGTTGGCTGTAAGAAGATTGCTATCAGTTTAATATTCTTTTCTTTGTAGATAGTCTATATGGAAAATTAAAGAAATTTTTGCTCTTTATACTTCATGTTCTGCAAATTCACTATAATGTCTAGTTGTAAATCTGTATTAAATTGTTAGAAATTCAGAATCACTTTCAATCCAAAGAATCAGATTTCTTTAATTTTTGAAGGTTTTAACTCTTCCCACATACTTTTTATTTCTCTGTTACAATTTCCAGTCTTTTGTGCTGGTAGTATTTAAATGACTTTCACTAGAAACCTGGAAATTTATCTACTCTAGAAATGATGCCAACTATTTTGTGATTTCAGTTACTGTTCTTTAAATTTTTGGATGTCTAATAGTTTCCATTCCATATCTACCTGATCTTGACTGATTTCTGTTTTTACTATCTAGCTCTTTTTACAGAACGTTATTAACTCATTTTTGTCTCTGAGCATTCTTATAATACTTATTTGAATACTTTTAATTCTTATAATACTTACTAGACTTTTCCATAAAGTTAATTGCTTTTGTAATGAATTCATCTTTCAATCGATGATTTTGTTAGCTGTCAATTTTAGAACAAGATTCAGATTATATTAGGATTTAGAGTTAGTTCTGCATGTGTTTGAATTTTGTTCTGCAGGCCCATTTCTCTTTGTTTTTCTTTCTCCATAATCATCTTCCTTTTAAGTCTGCCCTTAATTTCCACCATATATTTGGTTGCTTCTATGTAGCCTCTTAGAGAAGGAAATGGCAACCCACTCCACTGTTCTTGCCTGGAGAATCCCAGGGACGGGGGAGCCTGGTGGGCTGCCGTCTATGGGGTCGCACAGAGTCGGACATGACTGAAGCGACTTAGCAGCAGCAGCAGCATGTAGCCTCTGGGGCTTCCCAGGTGGCTAAGTGGTAAAGAATTTGCCTGCCAATGCTGGAGATAAAGTGGGTTCAATTCCTGGGTCAGGATGATCTCCTGGAGAGGGAAATGGCAACCCACTCCAGTATTCTTGCCTGGAGAATTTCAAGGACAAAAGTCCATGGAGTAGCAAAGAATCTGACACGACTTAGCAACTAAATAGCAACAACAACAACCAATCAAACCTCCAGTGGCCTTAGTTTAGAATAAGATAATAAGAGTCATTTCAAGACTCCAATCCTAGCATAGCATTGGGTTAGGAAAGGGGGCCTGGGCAAGAGTATGGCTTGGTCTTATCTCTCTCATTAGGAGGCTGTGTCTGTCATTGCATCTTGTTTAAAATAGTAGCAGCATTTTAAAAAATACAGTTTATATACAATATTACATTAGTTTCAGATGATCTACATAGTGATTAGAAATTCACATACCTTAGAAATAATCACCATGGTAAGTCTAGTAACCACCTGTCTCCTTACAGTTATTACAATATTATTGATCATATTCCTTCTGCTATATATTACAACTCCTGGTCTTGCTTATTCTGTAATTAAAATCTTATACCTCTTCATCTGTTCACTTATTTTGCCCAATCCTACAGCCCCCTCCCTTCTGACAACTACCAGTTTGTTCTCTGTATCTATGATCTGTTTTCATTTTGTTTTGGTTGTTTGTTTTGTTTAATAGATTCCACAAATATGTGAGATCATATAGTATATGTCTATATCTGGCTTATTTCACTTAGTGTAATATGCTCCAGACCCAACCATGTTGTTGCAAATTGAATAATTTCTTTTTCTTTTTTTTTTTTTTTTTTGGGATCTTTAATTCTTTTTAATCTTTTTTTTTCTTTTTTTTTTTTATTATTATTATTTTTTTTTTCCAGTGGGTTTGTCATACATTGATATGAATCAGCCATGGATTTACATGTTAAATGTTCCGTTATATATGTGTGTGTCTGTGTGTTTGTGTATGTATGTGTATGCACACGTGCACACACACACTCAGTTGCTCAGTCTATCCAGCTCTCTATGACCCCATGGGCTGTAGCCTGCTAGGCTACTTTGTACATGGGATTTCCCAGGCATGGGAAATCATAAATGGGAATGGGAATAGCTAAATCTGATGCTTCAGTAAGAATACTGGAGTGGGTTACTATTTCCTTCTTCGGGAGATCTTCTCAAACCAGGGATCGAACCTGTGTCTCTCACGTCTTCTGCATTGGCAGGTGATTCTTTACCACTAGCCACCTGGGAAGCTCTCATATATATGTATGTATCATATATATATATATATATACACATACACACATATGTATATATACATCTTTTTATACATTCATCTATTGATCGACATAGGTTGTTTCTATATCATGGCTATTGTAAATAAAGCTTTAGTTAATATATTATTATTACAAGATATTGAATATAGTTCCCTGTGGTAAACAGTAGGCCCTTGTTGTTTATATATTTTAATGTTTATTTTTAAAATCAACATTACTTATCCTATTTGCTGTTACAATTAAATATGTGTGACTCCATACTGTTGCAGCATAATGTCAAAAGCATAATTCTTGGCACTGCCTTTAGAATTCCATACCTAAATCTGATGCTTCAGCAAGAGCAGTGTTGAGATTGCAATATGATACTGACTTTACATGGAAAAACTGGGTCAAAAGTTATTGAGAAATATAGAAGGGGTCTCTGAGGAAGAAGAAAAGAGAAAGCCAATATCAAAAGTTATTGGAAGAAGACTGCTTTATGCCCACAAAATGGTATTAGGATTTTTTTATTTTACACTTCTAATTTCTTTTCTTCCCCACTATCATAAATGTCCAAAATTTCCCATCACTGAAGATAAATAAAAATTTTTTCATTTTCTGCAGCCAAAAATAACTCCCACATTTTACACTTTAGTAGGACATTCATCTGTATATTTCCTTTCTTTCTTTTGTTGGAATTATTTTCATGCCCTATCTATTAACTTTGATGCAAGTTTCTTGAAGTCAGTGATCTTATTTAATATATATTAATATATACCATAGGACGTCCCAGGTGGTGCAGTGGTAAAAATCTGCCTGCCAATGCAGAAAATGCAGGAGATGCAGGTTCCATCCCTGAGTTTGGAAGATCTCCTGGAGAAGGAAATTGCAACTCACTTCACTATTCTTGCCTGGGAAATCTCATGGACAGAGGAGCCTGGCCTGCAATAGTCCTTGGGGTTGCAAGAGCAACTGAGCACACACACCCATGCTTGCATCTAGAAAATAGGTACAGAATAGTTACCCACTCTGGAATTTGAGTTTCTCCATCAATTGACTTCCTCATAGAATGTTTTGAAATTTGAGGCATATGCAGAATTATTTCTTGGATAATGGTGTCTCTGAAAAGTCTAATATTAAAGGAGAGGTGGGGAGAGAGAGGGGGAACACCTTAGCCATTAATGCCAAATGAATCTTAGAGTTTTGAAGGTAATGGTGCCTGAATAGAGAGAAATCAAAAGCCAAACCACAGAGGCTTGTCCAGCAATTAGATTGTTAAATATTCAGATTAGATCATTTGCATATTTCCCCCATATACTTGAAGTTTTGTTGAATTCTATAATACTTCTTTTTCATCCTAGGTTGATTTTTGGCTATAGTACCTAGAAAATTGCTTATTTTACCTACTTTTTTTAAACCCTCATATATATATATATATTAACTTAACTGGGTTATTTTGATCAACACAGCTCAAGAATCTGGCTGTGTTGCTTGAGAACATATGATGTGAAATTGTGTTGCTTTGCTTAGAATTAGGTTGTTTTTCTTCAGAAAGAATCAGCAGGTTATTAGTTATACTTTCTGTAAGGAATGAATGATGGTAAGCATCCATTTTTACCTTATGATGTTTTCAGTAATAAGTGGTATTGGATTTATTCCAAGAGTTTATAATTTCTGGAAAATGTTAATACTTTAGCTCCTGGGCTAGTCTTAATTGTAAAAATTAGCATATTATTTCCTGTAGCATTTTTTTATTGAAAAGTAAAAATAGTATTATATATTTCCTGTAGCATTTTTTATGAAAAGTAAAAATAGGATTAAGCTTCTAAGAGCAGCGCTAATGAGAACCTTTGGTTGAATCATTTGAAAATGATACTATAAGTTAGATTTTTGTCTTTCCACCTTGCCATGGGGCACATTAGGCCAACATGTAGTCATATATCCAGAATTTCTCAGTTGTGTTTCTTAGTTCATTAGTGAATCAGGTAGTATTAAGTAGTATGTAAGAATGAAACTTGTATAAGTAAAACTAGGTTTGAATCACAACTCTTTAACTTACTTCCTTTGTGTCATTGGGGAGATTTCTTAATCTTCTAGACTCAGTTTTCTTATATATAAAATGGAGATAATAATGAAAATACCATCTATATAGTATTGTAGCAAGGATGAAATGAGACAATGCATGTAAAACCCTAGCATCATGCCTAGTACACAGTCAGAGCTCAGTGTCAGGTGCAAGTAGTAGTAATAGATATGTTGAATAAAATGCTCATTGTAGACTAAATCAGTTTCTTACCATCAGTTCATGAAGTTCATGTAGGGTAATTCTACCCTTATTTTTCAGTGGTAATTCCTGGTTTGGCTAATCTAATATCTTTAGCCACCCTGGCCATGGGAGGTTGGTTGCAGAGTATCTCTCATTAAGTTAGAGCCAATTAACTTCAGGCCAAAGACTTGACTTTATCTGTTGAAGGAGAGTTTCCTTTTTCTCTTTTAAACTGAATTTAAAACTGAGAGGATCAAGTGCTACAGCATCTTAAAACTACTATGAGAGAGACTTCCCTGATGGTCCTATGGTTAAAACTTCACCCTACAATGCAGGGGGGTGCAGGTTCAATTCCTGGTCGGGGAGCTAAGATCCCACATGCCTCGAGGCCAGAAAACCAAAACAAAATAGATGCGGTTTTATACCAAATCCAATAAAGATTTTAAAGTTAATAATAATTATATTAGAAAAATAAAACACAAGGAGAAATCATGTCTTAGAATGATTCCAACATTCAGAGGACAGAATGTTTCTAGGTAGAAAGATGGAGAAACCAGGTCTTGTTCATATCCTTTGACATTGCACATGAAGACATACCTGGAGTCAGCCCTGCCATTGAAGTTTTCAGTTTTAGGAGCCAATTATTATCCTTCTCTGTGAACCAGTTTAGGCTGCATTTTTTTTTTTTTAACCTGATAAACTGACAACAGAGCAAACCAATTTTCAGAGTTTTAATACCTTCTAAGAAAGCTAAAGCTCTGTTTGTTCCAGGTTCTCCATGTCATGTCTGCTGAAGGATTTCCCAGTGGCCTTGTTCTGTGGAGTTAGGACATTACTGTGGCTTTCTGGGCCAGCTTGATTCCCAAAAGAGAGTCTCTGCTCTTATTAGTTCTGCCTTCCCTTGCCTGTTCCCCTCCAAAACCAATGTAAGAATTTGTCATTTTTGTATATACGTATTTCTTGGGTTTGTAATGAATAAATCATTGAAAGATAGGACTCAACAAGTTTTTTTCCCCTCTGCCTCCCATCATAGGCCAGTTTTTCAACTTCTGGGGACGTTTTAAAAAATATCTCCTTATATAACTCACTTGGAGGGAAATATATAAAATACTTCTATAAGCCATGCCTTTGATAAACTTCAGGGATGGAAAAAGAGAAGGAATTATGAGTGCTAAATGCAGAGGGAAAAATCAGTAAGTAATCAGTTGAGATTTGAGTGGAATAGAGAGGTATTAAAGCAGAGAAACAGAAGCAGTTCATTTTTATGATTAAGTCTGAAAATAAGTCCACTATTTAAGTAGGCAGCACGAGGAAAAGAACAAGAAAAAGCAAAATAAAAGCATAGTGATAGCTGGTCAAATTACAACCGTTGTCAGACAAGGACAGGTCACAGAGTGTTGCATTTTGAGGAGATTTCAAGTCTACAGTTACTATATTTATGGTGCATTAAAAGTTTGTTTCTGCAACATAGATTTTTAAAATCTAGTAGTTAAATTGGGAAAATGGTTTAGCTGCATAGAAATGTATATGTCAAAACTGACATATATTTCAGGCATCTCTAAATGAAAATGAAGAAATTTTGAGGCCACTGAAAACATCAGTCTCACATGGGTACCTGTGTCATAGTTCATCCAGGAACATTCCAATTTATGTCTGATGTCTTAGTGTAAGAAACTGTTTGACCCTTAGAGGAGTCTGGATTAGGGTTTGGGTAATAATTATATAGTCAGATTATACATGATCCTACATATGATTCAGTGGGTGACCACATGTCAATATAAGCATGAAATCTCACTGAATAACTTGAAATTTTCCTTTTCTGATTTCCTTTCCAAAACCAACTCTTAATGGTAAATTTCTTAAGTTTATTTTCCTGTATCACTCCGTGATTGAGTATGGTTCTGAGTAAGAAAAGATACCCATAGCAATGGTTTAAAGGGATGAAGGATTTAAGGTTTCTCACGTAACCAGAAGTCTGGAGATAGATAGAGGTGCCAATGTCTTTATGTTTATTTGATCTTCTTCTCATGGTGCAAGATGGTTCCTAAATCCTTAGTTAACATGTATACATTCTGGGGAGTTAAAAGGGGCACAGAGAAAGAGAGGAAGCCTTTATCAGGAAAGCACACTTTCGCAGAGGTTCTAGAAATGTCCATAGTGACATCCAGTGATGACCACAGAACTATGTCACATAGTCATCCCTAAGTGAAAAGAGTGTAGGGAAATGTTTCAATTAAAAGATATTTTGGGGGGGCTGTCGTCAATAAGACACTGCCATATCCAACAAAATCATTGTTCTGTTAATATGGAGGAGAAAATGGATATTGGGTAGACACCCAACAACTCTCACACTTCTCCAGACTAAAAATATAAATGTAGATGTCAGACATTGGGATAAGGGAGTCAGAGAGACAGAGAGCAAGTGAAGATATTGAATAATAGATCTGCATGTGTAGTTTCTTCACATGAGATAGTCTGAATCACTGTAAGTGTTGGTTGAAAAAATTATGGCTCTCTACTCTGAGATATGGAACTCCAGTGACTAACTACTGAACTCTAGAGACTAAAGGGAAGAGATCTTACCTGTACTTACCTATGTTCAGGTCCAGATAGATTAGAATTTACTTGGAATTTGGTGACAGAAGCTTTCTGCTTGTTGAGTTTTCATTACAGATTGCTAGACAATTCCTCCAAAATTTCTCTTGGTAACAAGGGCAAAGATGAATAAGCATTACTATTTTAACTTTCATTCTTTTATTTCATTGGATGGGTAAAAGTTCTCTCTGTAGGGAACTGTGAAAAGTCATGAGGGAACTGAAAGCCGTAATGGAGTGGAACATGGCATATTGCCTTGTGAGGTTGTGTTTGCCTATGGTTTCACTATAACTCTTCCTGAAACCCCAGGGATCAGCAACTTTTCTATGCTCCTGTTTAACCAACAATTTATTACCTATTTATTTCGAATTCTTACTGTGGCACAGATTGTCTTAGGCACTGAAGATAAAATGAAAAGCACTTCTACTGTGGTAGGAGACCAAGATGACGTGTAGTCAAATAAATGTGGGAATTTATTATTTAAGATTGGTTTTATAAAAGAAAAATTTATTTCAGTAATACAGAATAATAGAGAAAACTAATTGTGACAGGATTGCCATGAAAATATCTTTGAGATGATATTCAAGCTAAAAACCTAAAGGATGAAAAGAAAGACCAAAACAGAGGAAGAATGATACTAGCAGAGGCAGAAATAAGTGCAAAACATTCATAGGAATAAATATTTATAAATATTATTGTGTCTTATCCATTTTATCATAACTTTTGCACCTGAATTTTTAATTCTAATATATATTAGTTTACTCATCTATTCTATTTAAAATATTTTTATTTATCACGTGCTGAGTACTATTTTAGGTGCTCCAATCTTGAGAGAGGTAAAGGACAAATACTGCTTTCATACTATGATAAAAGAATGACATTGTTAGGGGTTATAAAGGAAAGAAGCAGGATTATAGAAACATAATGCATTTTATGTCTTGGCATAATTTTTAATTTTTAAATTTACATGAAATCTTACAATGAATTTCTTTCTGTTATTTGTATTATCCTTGTTTTTTGACTCCTTTTACACTGAATCCAGGAATAAGTTGCATGTTTTTAAAAATTTCATATGATGTTCAAGGAATTCTTTCTTTATTACTAATATTCCTAAGGAATTTCCAGGCACTTTCTCAGCTTTTTCAATGAAAAGACTTCTTTGGCATTATTTTAAAACCTTGAAACCCAATTTGTAGCACATTGCCAAAAATATATATATTTTAAAAGCTCCACACTACATATAAGAAGAACTTAAGATGGATCGTAAACTTAAATGCAGGAGCTAAAACTATAAATCTCTTAGAAGAAAGCCTAAATTTTTATGATCTTAAGTTAAACAGTAGCTGCACAGACATGACACCAAAAGCATAATCAACAAAACAAAAAATTTTATCACAATTAAAACATTTTTGCCTCCAAAGACACAATTAAGAAAGTGAAAAAGACAGCTTGGAGAAGGGGAGAAAAGTTAGCAGTTCATTCATCTAATAAGGAATGTGTATCTAGAATATATAAATAACTCTTACAATTAAAAATAAAAAGATTAAAAATGTGCAAAGGATTGTAATAGACATTTCCAAATAAGATAAGCAAATAGTTAATAGCCACATGAAAAGATGTTCAACATCATTAGACATCAAAGAAATGCAAATCAAAGACCACAAGGACTCATCACCACTTCACATCCACTAGAATGGCTTTATTAAAAAAGATAATAGCAAGTATAGGTGAAGATATGGAAAAATTGGAACCCTTATTATGCTGATCAGTTCAGTTCAGTCGCTCAGTCATGTCCAACTCTTGCGACCCCATGAATCCCAGCACGCCAGGCCTCCCTCATGTCCATCGAGTCGGTGATGCCATCCAGCCATCTCATCCTCTGTCGTCCCCTTCTCCTCCTGCCCCCAATCCCTCCCAGCATCAGGGTCTTTTCCAATAAGTCAACTCTTGGTATGAGGTGGCCAAAGTATTGGAGTTTCAGCTTCAGTATAGTAGGCATATAAAATGCTATTGTCGCTTTGGAAGAGTCTAGCAGTTCCTCAAAAGGTTAGAGATAGAGTTACCATATGAACCAACAATTTCACTACTAGGTGTATACTCGAGAAATAACGTATGTCCATTAAAAAAAAACACTTTTGTATATTAATACTTATAGCAGCATTATTCATAGTAGTCCAAAGGGGAAATAACCTAAGTGTCTATCAACTAATCAATGGATAAAGTGTGGCATATTTATTTAATATAATATTATTTAGCATTTAAAAGAGTACTGATGCATGCTTCAACATGGATGAACCAGGAAAACAATATGTTAAGTGAAAGAAACCTGTCACAAAAGGCAACATATTGTATAATTCCATTTATATGAAATATCCAGAATAGACAACTCCATAGGGACAGGAAGTTAATTGATGATTGTGTTGTGCTGAATGGGAATGGGTCCCTACTAAAGGTTATGAGTTTGCTTTTTGAGGTAATGAAAATATTCTAAAACTGACTGTGGTGATGGCTGTAGAACCCTGTGACTACACTAAACACCCTTGAATTACACACTTTGGGTAAACCACTGCATGTGAGTTATATCTTGGTAGTGCTTTATTGGCCTCCCCTGGTGGCCCAGATGGTAAAGAATCTGCCTGCAGTGTGGGACACCTGGGTTCGATCCCTGTGCTGGGAAGGTGAGGGCATGGAGAGGGCAGGGCAGCCCACTCCGGCACTCTTGCTGGAGAATCCCATGGACAGAGGGGCCTGGTGGGCTGCAGGCCGCGGGGCCGCACAGAGTCGGACACGACTGAGCAGCTGAGCACAGCTGGGCACGGTGCTGTTATTTAAAAAGCTAATTCTACTTGAAGTATCCATTTAATCATGATTTAATAGAGCTTAAAAAGTAAATAAGATTGTTTTCCCCTAAATGATTCCGTACACATTAATAGAATTGTACTTTTTGTTTGTTTAAAGTAACACAAAGGTGTGAATTTCCTCACAACTGGTGGGGTGTGATGAAACTTTCACACTCTGGTGTTGGAGCAAAAAGTGGAAAAAGAAATGAGAGCAGAGTAGAATTTATGTTTTCTTTGTGAAGGTGTGTCCTACAACTATAAACACCATTGATTTTGACCACAAAGTACTAGCTATGAGAGAAGAGCTTTTATAAGATTAATATTTGTTGGAACTGGTGAATTTTAATGTATCTACTGGGCTTGGATTTTTAAATTATTATTGTCAAAGGCTTTAAAAATTTATACCTATCTGTTAATGAGGTGGTATTTTTGGATAGGTATATGTTTAAATCACAGAATATATTTTTCTTTCTCTCTTTGGCTCAATTTAAAAATGTTTTGTGAAGGATTCTTGAATATTTTGTACCTTAAAATTGCATCTTGGCACTATTTAATGGAAAAAGGTATAGAAATATATGTATCTTTTTAGCAATGCACATTTTAGTGCCTTGCAGCAGAACATGTTACTTCCTAATATGCATGGAAATTTCAAATTATGGTGCTGTTTTAAATATGAATATTTTAAAAAGGCTTTAATTGAAGTTTGAAACCCATAGGGATATTTAGAAAAATAAATATATCAAGATATACTTTTTAATTAAATATTTATTTTTAATTTATGCATTTTATGATAGAATCACTTGAAGATCATCTTTAAGAAACCAAAATAGCATGCAGTTGAGGAGCAACACGAATCTTCCGTTCTCAGTTTAGCTTGTCTCACCTTCTACATCATTAGACATAATAAGCACATGTCAAGTCATAATAGAATCCTATTTTGTGAAGCATGGCTCTTTATCTTTTATCTCATGGCATTGTCACAATCATTTCACCATCACTCTTTTGTGTCCATTACAGCTTTCATTATGTTTGTTTTCAAGGCCAGTGGCTAGGTCACTCAATACTACTTTCACTGAGTGAATTGGATGAGGTTTCATTTTCAAGAGACTTCCCATTTTAAATGTCTTATATCTACTTAGCCTTGTATAGTTTAATTGATGGCAGAAGAAAGAAAAAATAGAAATGCTGTAAAACAAATATGGAGATACATAAGTTTTAAAAGAGTTGAAAACTCTCAAAACTCTCAGTATAATTTAGTCTAAAATAACGTTTGGTTATTGTTTTTGTATAGCCATTCAGTCTCTGATGGAATATCGCATTTTCTGTGGGTGTACCACCCTCAAAGACTCCTCATGTTTTGGTCCAGCTGTCTGGCATGGTGTGAGCAGTGTGTGGAATCAGTCGTACTTGGGTGGTAATTTTGTTCTTGCTGCTGGTTGAGCTTAAGTGATTTCCTACCTATGTTTGTGTTCCTCTTTTTTTTTTTAGATTTTTTAAATCTAGTGCATTATATCCGCTTTGTAAGTTTGTTAGAGGAACTTTAAAAGATAAAATAATAGATAGTACACTCAGACTAATAATGAACACCCATTAGATACAGTATTTTCTTTATATCCCCCATAAGTGTCAAAACACTTGGCAAGACAGGAGATGTATCTCAGAGTAGGATGTATATTTTGTGTCTGAAAATTTATTGTTTATTTCGATTATAGTGGAAATATGCTGGTGCTTTTACTTAGTTCATTCTCCTTTTTGACTTCCTTCAATACCTCTGTTCTCTCTTCCCCCCAAATCTCCAGTCCTTCAAACTTTGAAAGGATTCCTTGTGTTGCTGCCACTATTCTGTATTTCATCACCTTAATGGTAAACTAGCCACTTGCTGCCTCCAGAACCTTTGATGAATTATAGTGATCCATATTATAAAATCTAAAATTCTTTGGCTGGCCTTCAAAACACTTTAGCAATTTGGCCCCAACATAACTCTCTGGTTTCACCTACATTTTCATTTCCCTTTACGACATGTTTTCCTTTCCTTTCTTTCTTTTTCTTTTCTTTTTGAGTCATTTCATATATCTTACCTTCCATGCACTCAGTCCTAATGTCTTTTTGTGCTATTTTTGCTTGCCAATACATATCTCATTCATTCTTTAAGATTCAGCATCCTTCCACCGTGAAATCACCCTTATTGAAACTAAAAACATCAAGCCTACCTTTCCTTCCCTTTCCATAGCTTTTTGCTTGTGCCTGTCTCATATCTCTTTGTTCTACTTCAGGTTAAGTTTGTAGTTATGTCTCCAGAACTAAACTATCAGCCTCTTGAAGGCAAATCCTGTATCAGATTCATCCTTGAATTTCCACCTATCAGTTTTCTGTATACTTTCCCAAGCCATCACCCATCAGCAAAGGTGATGGCGTTGTCTCTTAACAATTGCATCGGCTCCCATTGCTCTTCAAAGACATGGAAAACTTTGTGACCTGACCCTTGCCACTTGAATTCATACCAAATTGAATATTTGGGATTTACTTTTAATGAGAGTGACAGGAGCTAAGTTTCATTTTTCCCTTTGTGGTCCAAATCCTAGAGGCAGACTTCCTTTCCAATAGTAGCTTATTGTGATCTTTTATTTTCTCTCCTTGCCTTTGCATGTTGTTTTTATAGTCTATTTGATATATTTATGGTTTACACTTTTGCTTTAAAATGTGATCGTCAAAAATAGAGTAGTTGTTATTCTGCATGATTAATTGAGGGTGATTCTTCAACTTATTCATATAAAAGAAGCAATATTTCTATAAATGAAATGTAATATTTACACTGAATTTTATGGTTTGCAAAGCATGTTTATACCCATTATTTTATTTGATATCTACCTCTGTGAAATAGGCAAAGGCAAAGGATATTGTGCTTATCTTATGGATTAGGAAGTAGTTGCTGTGGAGGCTTTCAGGGATTTACCTGATGTTGCAAGCTAACCTTGAGCTAATTTTCCAATGCTCATTCTAAGACACTTTCCGTTATGTAATGCTGGGATATTTAAAATTCAGATAATTTGATTTCTTAAAATGGTTTACCTGCAGTTTACCTAGTGCTCCATCACTAGGCTTGCTGCAGATTAGTATCTTTTTAAAATTTATGTAGTTAAAATATAGTTGACTTACATTGTTGTGTTAATTTCTGATGTATGTCTAAGTAATTCAGTTGTACATACATACACATTCTTTTTCATATTCTTTCCCATTATGGTTTATCACAGGAAGGTTTAGTATTTTTAAAAAGCTTTATTTAGTTTGAATTATATTTCAGGTTGTCTGTTTTGCCACTAGATCTGCCGGTGTCACTTACGCTCCAACATGGGTTAACATCATATTAATTTTGAGTGCTTGGGTTATAAGTGACATATTGATACTTTGTGATTGGGATGGTCAGAAATTAGTTTCTGAGTTTTTTTTCTCAGGGTTTATTTGTATGTCTTTCTAATGCCTGACTATAAATATAGCTATTGTGAGAGTGTGGGTTTTATTCTTGAAAAATGTTAATATATATGCTAATTTTTTATTCCAATAGAAATTTGGCATTATTACAATATGTGAAATATAGATGTGGATTATAGAGTAGTAGATTGTTATAATAAGGATACCTTTCTTAAGACTTTTAAACTGTGTTTCTTGGTCCTCATTCTCAAAGCTATATATATAAACAGGCTATGATTTTGGTGAAAGAGACACAGGCAGAATCTTCACTAAGATGCCTTATGTGAGAATGGAAAATGGAGTTGTAGAGCCCTAAAGTCTCAAGTGAAAAATGCAGAGGGAAGTAATTGGCCACATTCCAAACTCTTTTGAGAGACTGATCCAGTAGTCCAAAATGGAAAATAAAGTTTCCAAAAAAACATTCCCCAAAGAAGCATGATTCATCTTGTGTGGCAGTAAATATAACTCTTTGAACAGTTATTTATTTGGCTAGTTCACTGCAGTCCAAGTGTACCTAAATCTGCAAATCAATTTTGCAAAAACTCTTTAATGCTCTTCTCAAATGCTTCCCCAGACAATCAACTGTTTGTTATTGTTGTTGTTATTTTAATTATCTTTGTAGTATTGAAAGATATTCCGGGTCTACTCATTTTATCTCTCTGTCTAGTCCTGTGCCTATTCTGGCTGTATTTTTATAGACTCCCAGTTAATGGGTGCTCATAGAGGTCAGGTAGACTAAGTCAGGCTGACTTCCCTGCTGGCTCAGATGTAAAACGTCTGCCTACACTGTGGGAGACCCGTGTTCAATCTCTGGGTCAGGAAGATCTCCTGGAGAAGGAAATGGCAACCCACTCCAGTATTCTTGCCTGGAAACCCCCATGGATGGAGGAGCCTGGTAGGTTACAGTCCATGGGTTCAGAAAGAGTCAGACTCAACTGAGCGACTTCACTTTCAGACTAAGTCAGTGGCTCCTCTCCTAATGTTCACAAAAGTTAGAACCTTATTATTGCTGAAACATCTCTAAGAATGAGGGCTCTATTACCTGAATTGTACACTGGAGGTGACTTTTAGGGTTATCTTCTCTTTATTGTGCCATTTTTGGCCCTAGCCCTGCAATCTGGAGTCACAGAGAATGTATGTTAATTACACAGACTAGAGTTTTTCTACCTTTATGTTCATTTTACCTCTATCTCAATCATTATCCATATATCTATTTATGTATCTATCTATTTATTTGTCTTCCATTACTTAGAAGGTTGACTGATGCCCAGTAAGGGCTTTAAAACTGTTTGCAAAAATTATTATTTCTTTTTGGTATTTGTTGAAAACAATTAAATACTATAGGAATGATCATAGTTTTCATGGGAATGTTAACCAGTTCCAGTTCTTTCACAAGAAAGTTAATAAATACTATTTAATAAATGAATTAACAAAGCAATAGTGTTGTTAAATTTTGTAAATTGAAGGAAACCTGTAAATCATTTGGTTCAATTCTTCCTTTTTTTCAGATTAGAAAATAGAAATTTAGACCTGGAATTTTTTTTAAATCCCTTTATCGTTCATAGTTCATTCTTGTTTATGTATATCTATCCTAAAGCATGATATTATAAACTGTGCAAATGATATTTTATTAGTTTCTGCCCTGGTTTACCTTTGCTAATTACTAGTTGACTCTCTGGGGCCAGCAAGAAACTATTCACTGTAAGGATGTATTTATCAACAAGACAGGGCTGGGGAAATTAATTCACTTACCTCTTAGAAATATATGTTTAAGAAATTCTCTGATATTTATTTAGTTTTAAGCATTGATTATTTTTAATCCCTGCAGGTAACAGTTTTATGATCATTCTGATGGTCTCTAACACTGGGTTACCTGATTTTCTGATACATAAAAAGCCTATAGGAATGTATTTTTTCATTGACTTTATATTTGCCCAGTAGCTGACTTGGTCTTATGTTTCAAAGGATGGCTTGAATTAGATCCATAATAAGCTGAGTCCATGCTAAGTACAGCTGTAATAGAGGGGAACCAAGATGGTGTTCCTGGCAGTGTTCTCATTATATGTTCTCTGCTTCCATTTGGTAGTCATTTCTACAAGTCCCAAGGAAATTTTCTGCTATGAAAGGTTCTCCCTTACTGGCATTTCCTCTTTAGACCCTTATTAGATGTTCATTTTGCTTTTGCTAATTATTTTCCCTTGAGTCAGCCTCAACTTTCTTTTGGTAGAGTTTGCTTAGCTTCTCATTATTGTACATTCTAAGCAAATCCCTACTTTGTATTCTCACTTGTCCCACTTATCACCAAACCCTTCTGATGGCTCAATCTATATCTAGTTTTTCCTCAATGTATCTACCAAAGACCTTTTCTAAAATATCTCATTTTCTGTTTACACAGAGCATATTTTATTGGCCAAATTTTTGGTGATTAACATGATGCCTCTCAGAAAAATATGCCCTTTCTCCATCATTGGGAAATCAGAACCTCCAAATCTTCTCAGTTGGAGGGTTGAGGCTGTGGGAATCAGTAGGTCATTAAGGCTTCTAGAATGGATCAATTTGTGCAGAAGTTTTCAACTTATATTTCTTCTTCCCAATGATAGAACTCACATAAACAAAAACATCAACCAGAAATTGTTTCTGCCTGTGCATTTTTGTGTGCATTATTTTTATTTATACTCAAGTAATTTTCAAGTTTGTAGTGTGATTAGATCCATATGAAAACCCCAGAGAGGTTTATCAGACCTGTATAATTTCAATATATTAGAAATATGGAAAATTACTCAAAGATGATAGGGGTCATTAATACCAGTGTCCCATCTAAGATTTTCCTATTTCATACCTAAGTCTCCTTTCCTTTCTTTACTTGAAAAATGAATATTCCTTTGCTTGCAGTGGGGCTTCCCATGTGGTTCAGACAGTAAAGAATGCACCTGCAATGCAGGAGACCCAGGTTTGATCCCGGTGTTGGGAGGATCCCCTGGAGAAGGAAATGGCAACCCATTTCAGTATTCTTGCCTGGAAAATCCCACGGACAGAGAAGCCTGGTGGGCTACAGTCCATGGGGTCACAAAGAGTCGGACGTGACTGAGCAACTAACGCTTGCAGTAGTTAAGGAATTCCATTTAAGAAATTTAACTTCCTTGTTTATTTTCCATGTGAGACCAGAATATTGGTTGTAGTATGTGTCTGGAAGGGTAAAGACTACTTTGAAAATGTAAGAACTGAGAGTAGAGGGTTTGACTGGGAAGTGGAGTGGAAGACAGTCAGAGAAAGGGCATCTCAACCTGTATTCCTGGGAAGGAAAAGAAAAAAGCAAAAGAACAATATCTCTGCTTAAAATTTCTTTTATATTTAGCCTTTTTAGTTTACGTAAGAATTAAGTGTGTTAAATTTACTTTTTTTTTTTTGGTATCTTATAGTGGTACCTACCATCCTAAGCATGACGAGATGATATACAAGAGTGCCAATAGAACCCAGCATTATACTTCTGTGCAAATTGATCCAAGGGTTTTATTTATGACCATTTTTGAGACTACCTGTGTCTCAAAACTCTTGTTTTATTTCTCCCATTTCCGTCTTGTTTTCTCCTTCCCACTCTCCCTCCATCCTTCCTTGTTTTTCTTTTCTCTCTGTTTCTCTCCATCCCTCCAACCCTTCCTTCTTACCTCTTTTTTTTTTTGTATAATCTTTATTTTATAGATATTCATTAAACACATTATATTCAAAGTGACCTAAATGCTTTAAATGCCTGTAATACAAAGAAGTATATAGAACTTATGCGTTCAAAGGAGCTTATAGGCTGGCAGCGAGTGTGTGTGTGTTAGTTGCTAAGTTGTGTCCAACTCTGCAACCCCTGGACTGTAGCCCACCAGGCTCCTCTGTCCATGGAATTTCCAAGGTAAGCATACTGGAATGGGTTGTCATTTCCTTCTCCAGGGAATCTTACGAACCAAGGGAATCTTCCAAACCTAGGGAATCAAACCCATGTCTCCTGCCCTGGCAGACAGAATCTTTACTACTGAGCCACCAGGGGACGCCCATAGGCTGGCAGAGTAGGTGGATATATAAAAATCAAGACATTCAGGGTGGAATCTGCCGAAGTTCTGAGTATACAATTAGCGATATTTGAAGGGTAATACTGAAGTTATGAAATGGAGAGGATATTTGAAGTCTTGGCCTGAAAATGTAGTTCATATCAGTAAGTCCTAGTGATTTGCAACCAGGAAAATACTAGTCATTGTAACCTGTTCTAAACTGTATTAAAGATTCTTTTGTCATATCACATAAAATATGGTATATGTGATAATGTTTCATACTTTTTAATATTAAAAATTACTACATATAAATAAATGGAGTTGAATGTGAAATGAGAAACTGACTACTTTAGGTCCCTTAGTTAAAATCTCCTAACCCCTCCTTCCAACACAAGTGGTCAAATTGGTGTAAGATAAATAACAGATAGTCTATTTAGTAAGACCTATGAGGAACTGGGTACTTGCCACAACTGCTTACTTTAACTTACAAAGACTCTTCCATATTTGTATTTATGTGCAGAGAAGGAAAATAGTAATTTCAGGGAATAATGGAAAAGTTACATGAGGAGGGGACAAGTGGAAGCAAATTCAGTTCTCGATGCCCAACAGAAATGTAAAAAGCTTGGGGTTAAGCTTCCTGTGTCAAAAAGCTGTGGAGGGTTTATATTGCTCAAGATCCCTTAGATATGTGTGTTTTGGTTCTATAGCTCATTGCTTTGGGGCCATTGAGTAGGAATAATAGCTCTATCCAATTTAATAACCCCTCAGGTTCTCACAGTATTAAATGATGGAATGAAAATGATGACAGTGATTACTTTAGTTATCATTTTTGATTGCCTACTACATGTTTGGACTCTATAATTTTATTCATTCAATCTTCACAGCAACTCCCTACATTATGTCCTAGCATTATCTTTCTTGGACAGGTGAGGAAACAAAGATGAAGTGATTTACCCAAGATTACCCATATGGAAGATGAAGCTATTGACTGTATTAAATACTGTGTCTCTAATAATAAGAAACTGTCATAATATTTATTTACCTGTGGTGCTTAGTAGTTTTAAAGAGCTTTGACATCCACTGTTGTTCACACAACCCATGAAGTATATTAGGTCAGGTTATTTATCCCTTTTTAAGAGATAAGGCTTTTAACTTCAGGTCTATTTACTTCAAAACCTAAGCAGAGTTCACTGCACTCTGATGTCTCGTCATAATTTAAACCTACATAGATGTGTCTAATTTTAGGCAATTTTCCAATCGGATTGGCTGAAATCTCATGGTTTCTTATGCGTGGGAATGTGCATTTTAGTCTCTTAGTAATTATCTTATGCATTATATGGTCTTCACTGGAGTTGCCAGATAAATGAGATGTCACTGCACTTAACAGCAAAGATCACTGCTGCTGACTTTCGATTGGTTTCATCTGTTGCTAGGAGGAGTTGCCATCTCTCAGCAGCTGCCAGCCAGGCGGCATTTCTGATGGAGCTGAGCCCAGGTTGGCAGCAGCCAGAAAAGGAACGTGTCCTAACCTGGCAAGGACATCCTTCAAGTCAATGTTTTTGTCAACCAGGCTGACAGAATCCCTGATTTTGATGCATTTCATCTCTTTTCATAAAGCCCATTTTTGTCCTTTCTCTTTTCTTTGCTTAAATTTGTTTAGTTGCTGACAGACCATATTCATGCACTTTACAAAAGAACAAGTAAATTCCAATTAACATCTGAAATGCAGAAGAACGTGGTTCCAGCTCTAGTGGGATAGTGATATATTGTTTGATTAAAAGAAGGAAGAGCCATTTCTTCTACATAAGGATACACATCATTTTCCTGGCGGTTACAAAAGGAGCTTTAAATAGTCTCTTTAGGATTTTGATGAAAGAATGAGAATTGTTCGATTTGGATGGCTTCCCCTGTTTAAAATCCTGTTTATCTGCAAGGTGACTGAAATAGATGCTGGGGAAGGAAAAGCATTATGTTCATTCTTCCCCTTCTTGCTTTTGCATATCATGAGCTGTCTCCCTGGAATGTTTTACATGCTGCTTAGTTAACTCTTCTTCACCCCCTAAGATCTGGCTCCAATGTAGGACTTGTGGCAAAATTTTCCATATGCATCTCTATTCACTCCCTTCTTTGTGTCCTCAAAATGTTTCATTTATATTCTGTTTTGGGACTTCCAATAGCAAATTGTCTTTTTTTAAGATGAAATATAGTTTTCATTTCTTTGTTTACATGTTGTATTTTCATTTTGCCAACTATTTTTTTCTTGGCCATTTCTATTACTAAGCTAATTGTATATCTAAAGGTTTAAGGACCACATTTATGAACTTTGAAATCTTAGCACCTAGTGCTATGTCTGGACCTAGTAGACACCCATCCCTAAACCCCAAATACCAACCCCAAGGTACTTAGTAAATTAGCAAGTGCAGACTATGGTGCAATATTCTCCTCAATCTTCAAACAGCTAAATTCAGGAGTCTCAAAGCCAGGCTTACAAAGACCCAAAACATGTTTATATCTTTGACCCCTGAAATGCATTAACTGCCTCCAATCATATCCCATGGAGGGATTTGAGCATTCTCTAATTACAGAGTCTGGGAAATGAAGCAGAGTCTGTCTAAACTGGAAGAAACATCAGAGAATCAGTTGGCTCACATGCTTTTTGACAGATGTGGAAAAGAAGGCCTACAGAGGAGACACCATCTGCCCAAGGCCACCACCCAGAAGGCTGGTGGCTGGGTTGTTCTTCAAACCCTAGTGAGAATTCTATTAGGTTGTTACATGCATTTGGCACGTAACATTGAAGACAGCTTTGTGATTCTGACATTGAAATTAAGTCCTGCCAATAGGATATATCCAACAGGATCAATATAATGTCATGGCATGTAAGAAAGCACCTCAGTCTTGGATCTGGAAGAGTTGAATTAAAATGCTGATTCAGGGCTTTGTGCCGCAAACATCGCTGTGATATTCTAGTCATTCATATTGTCTAGAGTCTCACCTACACTCCTCAGATTATAAACTCATCAAGGACTGTTTAATTTAATAAGGATTTATTGAGCAATTGCAGTGTGACAGCACTGTTAGACCTCATTTTAAGACTACACCATATCTTGTTAAAGCAAAATTAAACATACCATGTGTTTGAGAAATTACCATATACTTCTTCAGTTCAGTTCAATCACTCAGTTGTGTCCGACTCTTTGTGACCCCATGGACTGCAACATGCTAGGCTTCCCTGTCTGTCACCAACTCCCGGAGCTTGCTCAAAGTCATGTCCATTGAGTCAGTGATGCCATGTCTATCAGTGACTTCATTCTCTATCATCCCCTTCTCCTCCTTCCTTCAGTCTTTCCCAGCACCAGGGTCTTTTTCAGTGAGTCAGTTCTTCGCATCAGGTGACCAAGTATTGGAGCTTCAGCGTCAGTATCATGCTTCCAATGAATATTAAGGATTGATTTCCTTTAAGATGGACTGGTTGGATCTCCTTGCAGTCCAAGGGACTTTCATGAGTCTTCTCCAACACCATAGTTCAAAAGCATCAGTTCTTCAGCGCTCAGCTTTCTTTATGGTCAACTCTGACATTCATACATGACTACTGGAAAAAACCATAGCTTTGACTAGACGAACCTTTGTCAGCAATGTCTCTGCTTTCTAATATGCCGTCTAGGTTGGTCATAGCTTCTCTTCCAAGGACCAAGTGTCTTTTAATTCTATGGCTGCAGTCATCATCTGCAGTGATTTCGGAGCCTAAGAAAACATGTATACTTATTACATATTTTCATATAAGTAATAATGGTACTGGATACCTTTCAGCTTTATGTTCAAAATAAGAGTGAATTCCCTCATTTTTAAATGCAGTATACATTAGGAGGGGAAATGTCAGGAATATTTAAAATATATGAAAGAATAAGCTCTGTCCTCAAGAACTATAGAAACATACATTTACATCCAGCCAATTTTTATGGTAGTCACAAGTCATTCTCAACCAGAATTTCTCAGAGACCTGGATCCTGTTTGAATTTATAGGATGTAGGCAAAGGTGATAGTATCTTAACTATAAATTTCCTCCTATTCATGGGAGCAGGAAAGCGGTTCCTTCATCTTGGGTTTTCCTTAGTCTGCACTCAGTTGCTCAGTTGTGTCTAATTCTTTGTGACCCATGGGGACTGTAGGCCACCAGGCTCCTCTGTCCATGGGATTCTCCAGGCAGGAATACTGAGTGGGTTGCCATTTCCTTCTCCAGGGGATCTTACCAACCCAGGGATCGAACCTGGGTCTCCCACATTGCAGGCAGATTCTTTACCATCTGAGCCACCGGGAAAGCTCCTTAGTCTGCAGTAATCCTCTTCCATTTCTTCTGCCTGTCCAAAACCCAAGTAAAAACTACCTCGTTTGTGAAGCGCTGTTTTGAATCCTCACCAGATAGAAATATTTATTCTTCTTTTCATGCTCCCCTCCCTCTATTGTGTCCTTAATCATCTTCGATTTTCACGTATCTCTCTCTTTAAGGGGCGGGGTTTTTCTTCATTTTGCTAAAACATGTAATTCAGTATCTTGCAAATAGTAGTGCTAAATAATTGAGAAATGGATGAATGAGTGTATAAAGTTGAAAGAGTGCTCAATAATGATTTCTGGAATGACTGCTAAGCTGCAATGTGCCATGTGCTATATTCAATCTTGGGTGTACATGTGGTGAACTTTTATCTGCTGCCTGGCATGGATGGGCTAAGTTATAATAACACATATAAATATCCTTTCTGTTTAAAGAATATATCTGGGAAGCTGGAATGCTACCATTTTGAGAATGTATAGAAAAAAATCTGCAGCTGTTAAAAATTTAACAGTCTTTGAAGTATAGAAGTGAACTTTTGAGAAATACAGTGGGCATAAAGAAAACAGTGTGACTCTGCTATCAGAGCCTAAAAAATATTAGACATATGAATTATATCAGAACAGGACTGCTGATTTGGGGGATGGTAGAGATTCTATTTTGATCTCAGAATAGCTCCTTTGTGGGCTTATCCAAACCATTTCATGCTTGAAATCTGTTTTATAATCTATTTCTCCTTCCCTTACCCCCCCTCAATTGAATATTCTGAGGATTAATTACTATAAAGTAATTTGCAAATGAAAGGCTTATATAAATTCTAAGTGGTGTTGTTATACTTTGGGTGATGTGCCAGTGAAATATTGACAAAAGCCCCTGTTTGCTAAAGCCTACATTGATGTATTAAATTCCTGCTGTAGAATAGTACCTCTGGGGAGCCTCATACTTCCTTTGCTTGAGATATGTGAATTGACAATTAAAAATAATTATATTGCAGCACTGCTTATGTTGCCAGTCAAGAAATCTGCATTGAACAACATGGAATGTGGTCTTGGAGTTTCAATTACCAGAGGATACACTTTTTCTCTTCCCTCTTCAAACAGGGAAGCAATTCAGAATACTGTTTTTTCTTTCTTAAAAAACTTTTTGCTTTTAGCCTATTTTCAGAAAACTGAGTGAAGCTTTCCCTTTTGTGGACTATGACTCAGATTGCAGGAGAATTTTAAGAAATAGGTTTTCTTCTTTCTTCTTTATTTATTTGTTCTTGGAAGCAGGCACACCTATACCTCGAGTTTAGTAGTATACTTGTTCTTGATAATGGGTGCTGATAGAAGGGGCAGTAAAAGATGAGCAATATCCTTGTTGTGCCAAAGGAAGCCTAGATAATTAAACTTGCACAGAGCAGTTTGAAAGAAGTTAGGCTGTCTCATTTTGGGGCATTTTGCTGACTACTTGGATTTTATTCTGTTTGTAAACCTGTGTGTAAGCCTGGGCTTGGGCTGAAGGTATTTAGGAATAATGATATCAGTGCAGATAAGATAAGAGAATTAGATTGTACCACTCCAGTAGTCCATCATATTCTCTTCTGAAATGTAAGGCTGGGATTTTAAAGATCTTTTCTTTTGATTTCAAATTTGAAAGTATCAAATTTGCATAAAATTTCTTAAGGGATTGTAAAAGTTTCCTACAAAAAATATAGATTACTTGTATGTGCTTGATTTGTGAAAAGCAATTATTTCATCCATTATGAAGGCATAATAATATTCTTTATAAAGGGCTAAATAATCTATGAAACTAAAAAATAAATATTAAACTGTTTTTAGATTTTCCTTGACATCATGAAAATTTTGGAAGATCTGGTTTAAAAGTAATATGAAATATTTGTATTATAGTGTTTTTATAACCAGACTTGTATTGGAATAGCTGTCAAGTATGGGAATGTTTGTGATAAAAATAGTGTCTGTATAAACTCTTGATTCTGACAATATTTCAGGGATGAAATGATTTGCTTTGAGATCGACTATTATTTAAAGAACAAGTCTAAATTTACCTTGTAAAGTATTTCATTAAAGCAGCCATTCTGGATTGTTGTATTTTGCTGTAGTTCTCTATTTAAACATTTTATTGGTGTCTAATCAATAATGTTCCTACTGCGATTATAATTGGCTCCTCTTGTTGAACAGAATAGAGAAATACAGACCTTAATCTGATCCATCCATATTTGGATGTCCTGTCTTTGAATTCTTCTTAAGTTTAACATATTTTCCTTTTTTGAGGTCTTATTGTCCTACGGGAGATGGCATCTAAAATCTGTACAGTCATAAGGCAGTGATTATAGCTGAGTGAGGCCTGGAGATGTCTGGTATACAGTTGAGGCCAAAAGGTTTTCAAAGGTCATGATGATCTACTAACATAAATGTTGATAAAATATTCACCTTGTTTTGTAGTGGATAGATAAGTGAACCAGGAGTGAGGAAATGTGATTTCTGGTTCCAGCTCTGCCACTGATCCAGGCCAAAGAGTGCCATGCGTGGCCAGAAGGCTCTAGGCAGGGTTCTGTTGGATAGATTTGCCTTGTAAGCTAGAGAGAGAAAGTGAGAGCTGGCAAGACAGCACGGAAGCATGGTAGGGTTTATGGCACCCTTCGCTGGGTAACTCTGTACTGCAAATCCCCATCATTTTGTGTTCTTGACACTGTACTGACATCTGCATAGACCCCTAGCTTTTGCTGGGGTCTGCCGGATCCTGTGGTATTATTTGAAGACAGAGTCTTATGGGCAATGTTTTGAGGATCTATGTCCCAGGAAACCAAAGACTTTTCACAACTTCTTTATTCTATATGCCCAAAAGAACTCTCAAAGGAATCCAATTAAGGTTCCTTTGACCTTATTCACTTGGAATATTACTGTTGCTTATCTTATTCTTTTATTTAATATTTACATATGTTTACTGCTCCAGCTAATACTCTCTCCAAACAAATATATTGGAAAACCAGGAAGAAAGCAAAAAGTAAAAAAGGAAAAAGAAAAACCAAACAGAAAATACCCTAACTATTCAAAAGAGAAATCACTGTGTCTTTGTATGAAATGTTTTGTACTTTTCTTACAAGTGAACGTTTTTTTTTCTGTTTTCATATGACCTGATATCTATACTTCTTCTAACCCAGATTGTTCTGTTTCTTGGTCTAGGGAGACAGGAAGCCACACAGAAAGAGGAAAGAGTGTCAGCAGTAACAGGGTGTGAGAGCTAGACAAAGCAATCTGGAATGGATGAAAAGGCAGGGGGATATTAATTACGTATTAGAAAAATGCCCACAAAAGAAGAAGTAGACTTTGAAAGGTATTAAAAAAAAAAAAACAAACCTTCCAAATCTTTAATTAAATTGTAAATAGCAATCCAGCATATGGCACTCTGAGAATTCCAGTTTAGTGGCGTTTTACTTAACTGAATTTGGCACTTCTTTTAGGTTCAGGAGATCTCAAACTGGTAGTAAATCAAAATAGTAGCATAACCCCTAAATCAAATTGGCACTGAGGATGTGGGGATGCAGAGATGGAAAGATGTGTTACTTTTTATTTTAGAAAGCCCTTTTAAATTAGGTTAGAATTTAGCAGTGGAGAGAGGACTGGAAATCCCCAGACACTTATATTTCATTTTCTCTTCTGTTCAAAAATTGTAGCAAGTAATGTTTCATATAATTTTATTTCCCAAGGGAAAAAGTTTTTCTTCTTCCCCACACTGCCTTTATTTTTCCTTCAGAAAACATCACAAGGGCACAGAATTAGATTAACCAGAGAAAACTGTGATTGACTTAAATAAAATCTTTTCCCCTCCACTTTTATCTCTCTTTTTTCATCTGTCAGCAGAGGAAATCTAAATGAAATTTTGAGAGACTTCTGATCAAAATCACCTCTTAAGAAGTGAGTTGTTCAGCTAAGTGTGTGTGTCTATATGCACGTATATATGTACACACATATACATACACGTGAACATATATATATATATATTTAGATAGACAGTCAAAGAGAAATTGAAACTGTACAGATCTTTAAAATATTTTCCCATATTTATTTCAGTCCTTTAGGTATTTAAGGCAATTGTATAGATATTTTAAAAAATGAATTTTTTTCCTTTAATATTCCTATGTTATTAATTTCCTTTGGATGCTGACTTGGTGAAACATATTGTCTTATGTCTGTGACGGTATGATGCCAGACGGGTCTGTGAACACTGAGAAAAATATCTGCTTCTATTCTTGATACTGTGCCCAACACAAAGCTACTACACATTTGAAAAGAAAATACCTGGCTTAGCGATGACTACTTGGGTCAATATGTGAATAAAATAAGCCCTTAGAAAGTGACTTCTATCATGCTGAACAAATTTCTGATTCTGAGCAAAGATAGTGAGTGGTTTTAAACTTAGTGTGGGTAAAACCAAAATTTGGCGTGAATTTAGCCATTTTCATATTTTGATTGGCTGCCACTGCACATATTTTGAGCTTTGACTGTGAAATCGTTATCCATTGCTTTTCTATTTCCACTTAAATGGTGTTTTGAATTGGGTTAAGACACATGGTTCCAATGCTAATTTGATACAAATATTGTCAGCTATAGCACACTTTGCTTTTATGAGGACTTTGGGAAAATACTTTTTTTCCTTTTAATTAAGATTCACAATCTGTTCCTCTAAGAGTTTATTGTTAGAGGTTAGATCATTTAGTATTTTGTCTTGAAACGTGGAAAGAATATATCAGTATTTCTATGGCTAATTTGTTTTTATATCATTATTTTCCCTACTTATTTCCTTAGGTTTCTCACAATTATGCCTATTTATATACACCTTTTGAACTATATCAGTACACCAAAGTATTTATTTGAAAAAAAAGTCAGATTTATAGGAAAATATCCTAGAACACTTCTCTGGCTATAATGCTAATTGAAAATTAGTAATGCCCACAAGAATTCCAAACTCTTATGTCCATAGAGTAATTAATAAATTGATATTTAAATTCTTTAAATTAATAATTTAATATATTCATATATTTTTAATATCCCCAAATTCTACTTGTCAATGAGTATTAAATCACCAGATGACTGTAGAAAAAGTAATTTATTCATATGTCAGTAATGTATAATCCATGAACTGGGGAAATGGTAATTGAATGCTATTTAATAAGCAAGGGATAAAGACAGGGTGGGCTTCCTGGGTTGCTCAGTGGTAAAGAATTCGCCTGCCAGCACAGGAGCCGCTGGAAATGCTAATTCGATCCCTGGATTGGGACGATCCTCTGGAGGATTAAATAGCAACCCACTCCAGTATTCTTGCCTGGGAAATCTCATGGACAGAGGAGCCTGGAGGGCTACAGTCCATGGGGTCACAAAGAGCCAGACATGACTGAGCGCACAGACACACAATGACTAGATATATGTAGACTAGATGATAGATAAATGGATACACATGTATATGCATGTATGTATAGATCTATGTCGTGTGTCTCTGTGTGTAGGTAAATCAAAACTATAGCTTACAAGAGTAGAGCTGATTCTAAGCCTCTCAGATTTTTAACCATGATCTGTATATAACTAGGGGAGGGCATTTTTATTTTTGAACAAAGAATCACTTTACTAAAATACAGCATAAGAACCTGTCCTCTATAGAAAATGGAGTTT
Organism: Cervus elaphus; assembly: GCF_910594005.1. Taxonomy (NCBI): domain Eukaryota; kingdom Metazoa; phylum Chordata; class Mammalia; order Artiodactyla; family Cervidae; genus Cervus; species Cervus elaphus. The sequence goes on along the minus strand of NC_057833.1, from coordinate 43,770,312 downwards.
TCCAGCTTATCACATGAAAAGGTACATATCTTGTATCTTGATGGTATGACGTGGTGGAGCTCTCAGAGGCCAGCTCCTGACCCTGCTGCTTACTGGCAGTGGAGCTTGGGCAAATCAGTTCTCTGTGAGCCTCTGCTTCCTAGTCTATAAAATAGGAATTCTAATCTTGAGTGTGCCACCTCACTGGGTTGTCATGAGGTTCAAATGAGGTGATGATGTGGGGACTCTAGAAGCCCTAAGATGCTACCTGTAGATAATGGTGATATGGTTTGAGTGCTCTAATGATCAGTAAATTATAGGGAGTGTTACAAAGTAAAGGGTCCTAATAATTTTTGCAGGCTATTCAGAATTGAGGTCCAAATCCTCAGTCACAAAATGCCTATTCTGCCCCAAAGTCTTAGAGATTTTAAAGAAATCCCTTTTGTAAGATTAGTAACTCTTCTAAGGGACTCCTCGATTCATGCGGTGTGAACCTCAGAGTATCACAGTAACCTTGTGATGCTGGATGTTGGGCAGCAGCAGCAGAAGCAGTGGTGAGTTTCACAGGTCAGGCTTCTATATAGTTCCACAAATCTATATAGTCTCTGGTTCCTTCTATGTGCTAACAGTGTACATGTGTAGTTGTGTTGACTCTTTGTGACCCCACAGACCGTAGCACACCAGGTTCCTCTGTCCATGGGATTTTCCCGGCAATAATACTGGAGTGGGTTGCCATTTCCTTCTTCAGGGGATCTTCCCAACTCAGAGATCGAACCCATGTCTCTTGCATCTCCTTCATTAGCAGGCGAATTCTTTACCACTAGTGCCACAGACTAGAAATCTTAATGCAAAAAATAAAATAAGAGGGCATATTATGTAGCTTGAATACGTATACTTTTTTTATGGAGGTAGTATTACCATGCAAAAATGAGAAGTCATTTGTAATATTTGGTTATATTCTGAAATGACAGTCTTTTTTAAATTGCCAGTTATAGATTGGTGAAATCTTTCAGCAAATGAGAAGTGCCTTTCTATTGACTATAGCTACTAATTATTGAATGCTTGCTATATGCCACATAGTATGTTAGGTGTTTTGCCTGCAGTATTTTATCAAATTATTAGCACATTATGGTGCTGTAAATACTGTTGTTAACTCCAGATTACTATTAATAGATGAGAACCTAGATTTCTGAAGAGAAAAGAAATTTATTTAGGTTGCATGGCTAATAAATGGTATGCTGCAGAGCTGGGCTTATCTGGCTTAAAATGACTTGCTTTTGATCCCACTGCTCCTAAGAATTGTCCTCTGTAGACATATGTAACCCCCACAACTTCCCTTTCTTTCATTATTTTATTAAAAGCCCTTCCCTTTTTATCTGAAGCCATTTTGATGGGATAATCAAATGTATAGATATTATTAGTAGGAAGTACAGTGCAACTACAGGTCTTGTCATGAGATATTCAAAGACCTTGGTCCAAATCCAAGCTTCTATACATGCAGAGTTATTTTGCAAATGTCAGTTGAACTGTTTGAGTTTCAGTTTTCTCATTCATAACAGGAAGATGATAAAACCTATTCTGTGGGATTATTGGAAGGTTGAATGAGGCATGGTCAGCTGTGTTATAAAATAAGTGTTATTATAATTGGATCGGATGTCTCTTTTTAATCCCCACTGGGTAAATCTGTTTACTTCCCTGGTGAAGAGGGCACTGACATTTATTGAACATCTAATATGTGCCAAGTGCCTTATTTACACTAATTAATATTAACTACAAGCTTAGGAATTAGGTGTCATTTCCCCAGCATGCACGCATGCCCCAATTTTATAGTTATTAAACGGAGGCTTTAAAGTGGCTAATTCACACAATGCAAAAAATAAGCAAAGGAATCCATAGTTCTACTCTTGGCTCAGCCATCTCTTTCTGCAGGCTGGAGCCAGCTAGCTCTCTGTATAGCTAGCAAGATCTCAGTTTGTTCCTCACATGTGTTGACTTTATTTTTATTTTTTATTTTATGTTTTTTTGACATGCGTTGACTTTAATGTTCTTTGTCTGTTTGAATCCTCTTGGTTTTTTTGTTTGTTTGTTTTATTCTCCTCCATATTTCACAATGACTGCTCCCTTCTTGTTATTCTTCTTATCTTTCTTTTTGGCATAAAAGCTGAAAGATGCTTTCTTGTCTTTCCCAGTCATCCATCACATTATCTATTTTGTTTTTCTTTTATATCACTTGTCACTGTCTGAAGTCATTTATATGTTTATCTAGGTACTGATTGACTCCTCTAGTAGAATATAAACTCTAGGAGATCAAGAACTTGTCTGTCTTATTTGTTCCTGTGTCCTAAAACTTAGAGTGGACCTGGCACAATAGGTGTACCTGAAATAATTGTTAAATGAACGAACAATGTTTAGCTGCTCTTAAAATCAATTTTCAACATAGACTGAGGCTGAGCAAATCATTAAAAATGTAACCTTCACTTTATTGAATGATTATCAGTGTTTTTCCTGAAAGTCACCCAGTTTCTTGAAAAAATGTACTGGTGCTAATTGGCATGAGTATTGATGAATAACTTCAATTTTAGCTGAGGAAGCATGGGCACTCTGACATAAAGTCTTCTTTGACATCAAAATTGGTAGTTCTTGACTGATATAAAGCTTAGCATACAAGACATAGTACACATGAAAGCTTATGAGGAACTTTTGAAGACATTTAAAATGCAAAGACAGTACTTATATTTTGAGTGTATATGGTTTGCATTCAGTCTTTAAAGTGCAATCTCAAATAGAAAAGTGAATTTTAAAAAATAGTCCATGTGCCTTGGTAACCAACCCAAGCTAGTTCTGAGACAGACTCATTACCTGAAGATTCTATTTTGTTATTGACAGCTCATGACTAAAAGGGGTGTTTGAGCTCTACTTGCTGAAGTATGTCTATCATAGCCAGAATTCTAATTATGAAAACTCTACAGTTGATGGTTCAAGAAATAGGATGGCTGAAAAGAGATATCAGGCTTTTTGTTGAAAATGCAGAAGCATCAGTTAAGATAAGTATCATTTGGGTTTTGAACATAAATTTAATCTGGATATTATCTATAGCAAAGATTATACTATAATTTAGTGGAGTTTTTTTAATCATAGGCATAAATCTAATTCTTAAAGGAAGATTCATGAATCCCTTGGGGGAATAGATTCTATGCTTTATCTTTCTCTTAAATGACACCCAGATGGCTTATGTTATTGTGTTTTGGCTTTGATAATATTTCTTGATAACCAGGCATAATCTGCATTAATTGCCATAAATTGCTCTGGTTCCTTGCTGTGAATATTTTTACGTAATTGTTTGTATTTTGTGAATGATGGATCATTTTCTCACAGAGTAGTATTGCCATTCACAAATTTATTTTTCAAGACCTGCATTTTGCTTGAAAAGTTGTCACATCTAACTAAAGTTATTTCTATAATTAACACCCCCCCCAATCCTGAAGCAGTTTTGGCAAAATCTTCATCCAAAAGGTCTTTAACTTTTTTTGGGGGGGGGGGGTGGTGATAATGCCTTTTTAAACAGCAAAGGCAGTATCTTTGGTATGCATCCTTTAAGATGCTTACACTCTATCATGGCACTCAACAGTTTGTTTTGAAAATAGTATCATGTCTCTTTCCACTAATATCAAAAGATAGTGTCTCAAAAGCAAATGATCCAAGCATCATGTCAATCTTTGTAAACCCAGGTTCTAGCATAGTTTTTGAACATTGTAAATATTAAATGCAAAGCTGTTGAACTTGACATCTAGCTATATATATTGCTTTTTTCAGTTACATTCTCAAGGACATTTCCGGTCTTGCATTTATTTGCCCTTCCACTCGGTGACCCCAGTCTCTTTGGGGTGAGTGGTTTTACAACCTTGGGTAGCGTTCCCTATGTCATCTCTTCTCACTTGTCTTAGCTTCCAGAGCCTTTCTCATAGTTGCTGCTTCTAATCTTTGATGCAACAGACCAGATAACTAAGCACATTAAAACAATAAGTTGAATTTTACAGATTATTAACTTCTGTCTCTAAACAAAGCTCTGTACTTAGTATTGTATTAAGGATCATGGCAGTACAAAAAAAAAATTACAGTACGCCATTGCTCCTTGATTTATTTGGGAAGACAATATGTAAAAAGAGAATGCAACTGGAAGAGGAGATAATATATATTTAGTACTTAATTGTTCTGTATAGATGAAAGTAAAGGAAATAAGACTAAGGGAATCAGGGAATCAAGGAATGTTTAAAGTATAATGGCCAGGTATATGATTAGATCTAAACTTTGAAAGTTAAGCAAAGAGATACAGGTGGGGTGGTTGGCAGTATTGAAATTACTTGGAGGAAAAGTCTAGGATAGCCAAATAATAGATTTTCTTATTTTTAAATTCCTGAGTCTCTGATTTTTCTGAGTAATTCACAGAATTCCATTTATGTTTGACCATTAATTTTCTACATTAGTGTCTTTTTTTTTTTTTGTAGATGGTCTCATCATTTAGAATCAGATGGAAGGTAAATTCTAAAGAAATATTTTGAAAGTTTAGTATAGATGATAATGTTTTGCACAACAGAACTGACTTACATAAGGTTAGTAGTGTTATTCGCTCAGTTGTTTCCAACTCTTTGCGACACCTTGGACTGTAGCCTGCCAGGCTCCTCTGTCCATGGGATTCTCCAGGCAAAAATATTGGAGTGGATTGCCACTTGCTTCTGTAGTGGATCGTCCCGACCTAGGGATCGAACCCAGATTTCCTGCATTGCAGGCAGATTCTTTGCCGCCTGAGTTATAGGGAAGTCATTGTTGCAATAAGCAGTAATATTTCTATGCATTACAGGTGGGCATTATGGCTCAGAAGCAAACGTATATGCCTTGAAATTCTAATAAGTAGCCAATGCTCTCCCCTACTCTTGCAGAACGATTGTAATTTTTGATCATTTAGTGATAAAGTAAAGACAATTTGGCCAAAAAAAAATAATCAATATGAAGAGCACATTCAAAACAGAAATAAAATTATCATAAGTTTTTAAAATGCAAATTACTGCAGTTAATAAAATGAACTCTTTATTCATTTGACTTTATGCATGTGTCCAACCCATCCGCTCATATGTGCCTTTTTGAGGACTCTTTAAAAATTCCTTGGGACTTCCCTGGTTAAGAATTCACCTTCCAATCCAGGGGGTATGGGTTCAATCCCTTTTTGGGGAGCTAAAAAAAAATCAAAACATAAAACAGAAACAGTATTGTAACAAAGTCAATAAAGACTTTAAAAATGGTCCACTTGAAAAAAAAGGTTCCTTGATGGAAACCTCTGTATTACTATGCCCACCTAACTACAACAACCAAAACTTTGGTCATGATTCCAGAAATCAATCAATTCAGCCAGACTATAGATCACTGAGTAACTGCAAAAAGAAGAAAAGATTTCTGGGTGTTTTAAATCCTCTATAATTCAATAACACCACAGTGCTCAGCACTAGTAACTGTGAATGGAAACTCTTCCAAACCCTTCCAGTCTACCATTGATGCGTATTTGACTTGGAGGGTTTCATGATTTGGCAAAAACCTGAAGGAAGCTACATACTGAAGAAAAAAGAATTCTAATAATTCCATTACAAAATTCACTTCTCTCTGATGGATGCCAGCAACACATAAGATGGAAGATACAGCCAGACATCTGATGACATAGCATTTGGAGCATTGGGATTAATCCTTTTTCTCCTCAGCTTCTTTAGGTTTATAATGTACCAAAAGCATCTCTTACTTCAAGGCTTGGTTAAATTATCACTCTCTTTTGAAATCTTCACTTGCTTTAGCAGAATTAATGGCTTTCTCTGTCAGACATTCTGTGCTTATATCAGGAACGAGGATACATTTTGGTTTAATTGAATATATATCCTCCTCTCCTAAGCTGATCTCTTCAGGGATGGGCACCAGGTTATGTTCATTTCTCTGTCTCAAGCAGATAGGTCTGTATAGTGAAAGCTATGGTTTTCCCAGTAGTCATGTATGGCTGTGGGAGTTGGCTGAATGCCAAATAATTGATGCTTTCAAATTGTGGTGCTGGAGAAGACTCATGAGAGTCCCTTGGACATCAAGGAAATCAAACCAGTCAATCCTAAAGAAAATCAACCCTAAATATTCATTGGAAGGACTGATGCTGAGGCTGAAGCTCCAAGACTTTGGCCACCAGATGTGAAGAGCTGACTCACTGGAAATTACCCTGATACTGGGAAAGATTAAGAACAAGAGAAGAAGGGAGCAACAGAGGATGAGGTAGTTGGATGGCATCATTGACTCAATGGACATGAATTTGGGCAAATTCCAGGAGATGGTGGAGGACAGAGGAGCCTGGTGTGCCGCAGTCCATGGGGTTGCAAAGAGTTGGACACAACTTAGTGACTGAACAATAACAGCAAGCACATGCTAGACACCCAAACATCTATTTTCAGAGTGAATGAGCGCACTTAGTTGGCTTGATTATCTCTGGTTATTTCCACTTAAAACAATATAGCCTTGAAATCATCTAGAATCTTACTTAAATACTCTCACAACAGGATGTATTTACAAAGAGGTAGCATTTCATTTGCTTCATGCAAGAATTTTAAATTACTAAGGATATCCACAAAAATAATTATGCTGGTCTGAACTAAAAGGTGGTTCACAGCATAAACATCAAAACTAAAATTATAATTAGGTTTTGGTGCATTTCAGCTTTTGTTACAGGGGGTAGGAAATGAAGCCAGATCTGCAGAATTTAAACGAATTTCAGTTTATAACGAAAAAAAAAAACAGTAACAAAATTATACTCATATGATTGGATTCTTAGAGAAATACTTATTTTATTTACTTACATAAGCCATTTAAACAGAAACAGCAATACATTACATCTACGTCAAGGCTGTATATTGTCACTCTGCTTATTTAACTTATATGCAGAGTATATCATGAGAAACACTGACCTGGAGGAAGCACAAGCTGGAATCAAGATTGCCAGGAGAAATACCAATAACCTCAGATATGCAGATGACACCACCCTTATGGCAGAAAGTGAAGAAGAACTAAAGAGTCTCTTGATGAAAGTGAAAGAGTAGAGTGAAAAAGTTGGCTTAAAGCTCAACATTAACATTCATCAACATTCAGAAAACTAAGATCATGGCATCCGGTCCCATCACTTCATGGCAAATAGATGGGGAAACAATGGAAACAGTGGCTGACTTTATTTTTCTGGGCTCCAAAATCACTACAGATGGTGATTGCAGCCATGAAATTAAAAGACACTTACTCCTTGGAAGGAAAGTTATGACCAACCTAGATAGCATATTAAAAAGCAGAGACATTACTTTGTCAACAAAGGTCCATCTAGTCAAGGCTATGGTTTTTCCAGTAGTCATGTATGGATGTGAGAGTTGGACTATAAAGAAAGCTGAGCGCAAAAGAATTGATGCTTTTGAACTGTGGTGTTGGAGAAGACTCTTGAGAGTCCCTTGGACTGCAAGGAGATCCAACCAGTCCATCCTAAAGGAGATCAGTCCTGGGTGTTCATTAGAAGGACTGATGTTGAAGATGAAACTCCAATACTTTGTCCACCTGATGCAAAGAGCTGACTGATTGGAGAAGCCCCTGATGCTGGGAAAGATTGAAGGCAGGAGGAGAAGGGGATGACAGAGGATGGATGACATCACTGACTCAAGGGACCTGGGTTTGGGTGGACTCTGGGAGTTGGTGATGGACAGGGAGGCCTGGCAGGTTCATGGGGTCGCAAAGAGTCGGACACGACTGAGCAACTGAACTGAACTGAACTGAATGATATTTCATTTACTTATATTGCTTGTTCCCTATGATAAGTCGATATACTTCATAATTCCTTGATCCAGAAAGTAATTCTTGACAGTAAGAGATTTGTGATTGTAGTGAAAAGAGCACTAGATTTGGAGCCAGGAAGCTTGAATTTTCATACTGACTTGTCTCATTATGAATTATATGATTATGGCCAATTCCTCTATTTCTTTGTCTCAGATACCTCATCTGTAAAATGAAGGTAATTCCAGTCTCATAGGAATTAATTCCTTACCTACTACCCTGGAGGAGGAGATGGCAACCCACTCCAGTATTCTTGCTGGGAAAATCCCATGGACAGAGGGGCCTGGTGGGCTACCATCCATGCGATGAGAAAGAGTTGGACATGGCTGAACAACGGAGCATGCACATATACTAAGGGCAGTGAGAACTAATGGAAGTAGCTTTTTTTTTTCTTCAGATCATAATTCAAGGATTAAACAACTCCTTCATTTTCCAGATCATATTAAATCCCACAAAGTGGGGGCAGGTTATTTTATGTTTATACTGTAATCTATCTTTGAATATAGGATACATCCCTACTCACTCATCATGCTAAATCACTTGTCGTGTCTGACAGTGTGTGACCCTATGGACTGCAGCCCGCCAGGCTCCTCTGTCCATGGAATTCTCCAGGCAAGCATACTTGAGTGGGTTGCTGTGCCCTCGTCCAGGGGATCTTCCTGACCTAGGGATTGAACTTGTGTCTCTTATGTCCCCTGAATTGGCAGGTGGGTTCTTTACCACTAGCACCACCTGGGAAGCCTAACTGAGGTAGCTCTTAGGCAGTCCATCCAGCTTGTTGAGTCCCAGTAGCATATATAACCCAGTGTCATCACCAATCTGGTGGGAATTCAGAGCTCTCTGCATAACCAGGACCAGCGAGTCAAAGGTCTAGCTTCTCCAGTTGTTTTCTAAGTGGTTTCAAGAACTCAATTTAAGACTTCTAGCCCAATGATTCTATAACTCTTTGAAAACCAGTGTATTACAATAGTTTGTCCAGAGTTGAATGTTTTCTGAGTTATTGAGAATATGAGATTTGGAGTTTTGTTCTTTTTACTTTCACCTATATTGATCTACCATGAGAGTCATGACAAACATTACTCTCCCTGTAGAATATTAGACAAAAGGCAGTTCTACAGTATGGCCTGATTCTCAAAAATTCAAATAGATTTATACATTTTGTTCTTCCTCTTTTTAATCTTCCTCCCTGCAGCTACCTAGAGACTCATATTATTGGGGAGCCAAATTACAAAGCTAATACTGTTCTTTAAATGGTCGTTTTGGGAATTTCTGGTGTAAAGATTATTTGAAGGACGGGGTAGGGGACAACTCAACTGTAATTGAAGAATATTTCAGCAAAGATCTCAAAGTATTTGAATAACCAGATGTCCATTTAGCAATCCTAACTAATCATCCATGATGTGTAAGGTTCCATATGGTCATCAAGATAGCATCAAATGTAAAAGGCAAGTACTTTATAACTTCTAGCCGTCAGAAGAACTTTCTAGTTTAGAAAGGATGTTGAAGTTTGGGTTCTTGATTACTGATGCCTCTTTTCCAGATTCTGACCAGTAGAAAATGAAAGGCCACAGTACAAAGGAAGACCAAATTATCATTTTTATTATTAGTGATGGCCAGTGCCTAGGAGTTGGGAAAGCTGCAAAGCAGAATTCAGTGTTGGCCTGAGACAAAGGTGTGGAGTTATTCTGGGTCTCTGAATATAGACCTTAGAATTAGAGCCTACCTGTGAAGAGAGCTGTGTCAGTAAAATATTTCCAAGTGCTCTTTACCACTCATCTACACAGAGGTTCTCTGGCAGGGCAGGAATGAAAGAAAGAATGGCTGGCCCCTATCTGTGCCTCAGATGGAGACCCTGACTCTGTTTCAGAGGTCTTGATCACATGGAATGGGAAGAGAAGAAGGAGCCTTAGTCTGCATGAAGCAGGCAGTGAAATAGAATTGTGCTTCTTCCTTCTCACCACATGTGCAGGAGTTAAGCTCTATATGTCTCTATGCTTTCCCTCCACAATCCAGTCTCATTAGTAGCCTATGATGCACTGTGGTTACCTGAACGGTAAGGAAGTCCAGAAGGGAGAGGTTATATGTATGCGTATGGCTGATTCATTTTGCTATAAAGTAACTGGCAGAACATTGTAAAGCAACTATACTCCAATAAAAATTAATTTAAAAAACATGAATAGGACTTCCTTGATGGTTCAGTGGTTAAGAATCCACCTACCAATGTAGTGGACGTGAGTTCAATCCCTGGTCCAGGAAGATTGCACATGCTGCGGGGCAACTAAGCCTGGGCACCACAACTGCTGAAGCCTGTACGCTCAAGGGCCTGTCTGCCACAAGAGAAGACCCAACCATAAAGAAATAAATTTTAGTTATTTATAAATAAGTGCAGCAATAAATTAGTACATAAATAAATTAATTAATTTAAAAAACACAAGTATACCAGATTTTAAGGGTAACTGAGCTGGACTTTTCTAGATGATAATTTTTTTTTAAAGTGTTGTAAATTGCTATAAAATGAAATTTGACTTTCAGTTCAGTTCAGTTCAGTTCAGTCACTCAGTCGTGTCTGACTCTTTGCAACCCCATGAATCACAGCACGCCAGGTCTCCCTGTCCATCACAAACTCCCAGAGTTTACTCAAACACATGTCCATCGAGTCGGTGATGCCATCCAGCCATCTCATCCTCTGTCGTCCCCTTCTCCTCATGCCCCCAATCCCTCCCAGCATCAGGGTCTTTTCCAATGAGTCAAATCTTCGCATGAGGTGGCCAAAGTATTGGAGTTTCAGCTTCAGCATCAGTCCTTCTAATGAATACCCAGGACTGATCTGCTTTAGGATGGACTGGTTGGAGGTAAATCTTCAATAGTTATTAGCTTTTGTCTAATACCTTCTGTGAGTTAGAAATGAGGAGGATTTTACACTTACAGTTTGAATTTTTGTTTAAATGTGATATTATTCATATAATCAGTGTAATTATATGAAAGGTAAATATATATCATTCTCATGTGCAGCAAAATAACTTATTTCTTACAATAAGTTAACATTTTAGAACATCCATACTAGATACTGTACAGTTTATGGTAAACTTTTATATATAGCCTAATCCTAAATTGAAAAGCATTATTTCTTATTTTGGTGCTTTTGTTCTCTAGTATATCCATCTTCTAACATATGTAGAATAACCATGCTGCTGCTGCTGCTAAGTCACTTCAGTCGTGTCTGACTCTGTGCGACCCCATAGACGGCAGCCCACCAGGCTCCCCTGTCCTTGGGATTCTCCAGGCAAAAACATTGGAGTGGGTTGCCATTTCCTTCCCCAATGTGTGAAAGTGAAAAGTGAAAGTGAAGTCACTCAGTCGTGTCCGACTCTTAGCGACCCCATGGACCACAGCCTACCAGGCTCCTCCATCCATGGGATTTTCCAGGCAAGAGTACTGGAGTGGGGTGCCATTGCCTTCTCTGAGAATAACCATAAAGAGATAGAATTTGCTGGGGGAAAGCGTCACGAGATTGGAAGGTCACCTGTTTGGCATCAAGGACCTTGCTCTGTTCCCAATTTAGCTTCTAATTTATACTGGAACTTTGAGAAGTCCTTTCATTTTTATTCAGCTAATACTTATGGAATACTTATTTTATATCAGTTACTGCTCTAGACGCTGGAGATTTTGTAGAACTATAGTACCAATATTCCTGCTTCTAGGGGCCATAAATTCTAGTTTCCCTTTTTAGGCTTTGGTATATCTCCCAATAAAAACAATAAACTCCCTACTTGATAAAATGAGAGAATAGGATCTGAAAATATCTCAGGATTCTTCCATATTTAACATGCTAGAATATGACTCTGATATATAATCCTTGTAGTAATTAAGGGTTAGAAGTTATGGTTGCAAAATTGGAAATATTTTGCTTTTCCAAGGTAACAGTTTATTTGCATGTGTACCTTGGTAACTATTTAGGTTAAGTATCTTCCTGTCACCATCAGCAAGGAAGCCAATCTTCAGATAAAGACTTTTGTTTCATGTCCAAGCTAGATAAACATTGATTCAAAGCTGTCTGGTTTATATATAGATTTATTAAAAGAGAAAATTATTCCGAACCTTCTAAGTGAGGAACCACTGAAAATGCCACAGTGAGTGATGTTAACTTACATTAATATGGCAGTAAAGTTTGTGTCATCTGCAAACTCTTTTTAACCTTAATAGGGAATTTAATAAACACCGGGCAACAGTAATCAATCCTCAGGCTCTCATGAGTATATGTTACTAATTTGCATTATTCTCTGGAACCATCTTATGAACTTTCTGTAGCCTTTATGTAAGAAGTAAGACTGAATCACAGGGTTTCAAGCTTCAAAAATAATGTCTTAGTGACTGTTTAACCTAGCTCATGATGAACGGAAGTATCCAGTGAATCAAAGCCAGACTTGAGAGATTAGGAATCCATAAAGAAGTAAATTATTTATTCATATTTAATTCTAAGCCTACTATAGATTATAGTCACTGCCCACATTGTGTACCTATATCGTACATAATGTTGTAAATAGTATAAACATAATATAATATGACAAGTGATCCAATCATCCTATGTACCTAGTTGTATGAGAACACATAGTTTGTTTTCTTGTGAATAAATCTCCTTAGTGAAGATGTCAGAGTGGAATAATACATGAATGATTAATGAGAAGTGCTGGGGCTCTTATTGTTCTGTGAAAAGGAGGAAGGGCATTCCAGCAAAAGGAGCAACACCTATAAATGGGAAAAAAGTACAAAGATTGTATGGGATGACCAGTGAAAAATGAACTACTGACTTCTGGTTTCTGCTTCTGCATGTAGAGAGCTTGAAGTCATCACTTCCATCCTCTCAGCAAGAAACAGTTAAACAAAGTGAAAATCAGCAGCTCTCCATAGATCTATCAGAGAATTGAGAACAGAGGGCAAACTACCAGCTAAAAACTGGGAAGACAGGAAAATACAGTCCGATCTTACTAGGAGTAGAAGCTACAGCTGGATTCTGGTAAGGATGCTCGAAGGGTAATTGACGAATTGCTGGAGACTGAGCATATCTAACTCTTAACCAAATAATATAAAAGACCGCACACTAAAGACCTGCTCCTTTTACCTGCTACATCATGCCTGACTTTTGACAAAAATTACAAGGCATGCTTTAGGCTAAAAAATCATAAAGGAGACAAACCAAGCATCAGAAACTGACTCAGATATGGCAGAGATTTTGGAATTATCAAGCTAGAATCTTAAGTATTATTAGTATGTAGGATTCTAGTGTAAAAAGTGGACAGCATGGAAGACCAGATGAGTAACATAATAAAAAATATTGGGAAAAAAAATCAAGAGGAAACGCTAGGAAGAAAAAAAAAAAAACTCTAACAGAAATGAAGACTGCTTTGATGAACTCAGTAGTAGACTGGACATGTCCAGGGAAAGAATAAAGGAGGTTGGCTACATGTTAATACAAATCCCTCAAACCGAAAAATCAGTTCCGTTCAGTGGTTGCTCAGTCGTGTCCGACTGTTTGCGACCCCATGGACTGCAGCATGCCAGGCCTCCCTGTCCATCACCAACTCCCAGAATTTACCCAAACTCGTGTCCATTGAGTCGATGATGCCATCCAACCACTTCATCCTCCGTCATCCCCTTCTCCTCCTGCCTTCAGTCTTCCCCAGCATCAGGGTCTTCTCAAATGAGTCAGCTCTTCGAATCAAAGAGAAATAAACCCTGAATAGAGTATCCAAGAACTGTGGGACAATTAAAAAGATATAACTTACATGTAAAGGGAATGCCAGAATGAGAAGATAGAACAAATGGAACAGAAGAAATGTTTGAAGCAATAACGTCTGAGAATTTCACAAAATTAATGACAAGCATCAAACCACAGATCTAGAAGTTCAGAGAACACTAAGTAGGAAAGTGCTGGAAAGTCTACATCCAAGACATATCTGTTCAAACTGCAGAAAATCAAAGAAAAAGAGGCTTTCATGAAAGAATCCAGAGGAAGTTGAAAGAACACCTTATCTAAGGCATAAAAAGCAAAATAATTACATCAGAGTTATCTTCAGAAAACATGTAAGCAAGAAAAGAAGTATGAAGTAAGATATTTAAAGTGCTTAGGGAAAAAAAAGTTACCAACTTGGAACTCTGTATCCAGCAAAATTATATTTCAAATTTGAAGGACAAATAGAGATTTTCTCAAAAAAAATTTGAGGAAATTTATTGTCAATAGACCTGCCTTAAAAGAAAACTTTCAGAGGGATGGAAAATAAAAGTCAGAAATTTGGATCTACATAAAGGAATAAATGAAGATAAAATAAAATCTTTTTTCTTATTCTTCATTTATCTGTTCAAATTAATAACAACAACAGTGTATTTCATGATTATAGTTTATGAATAAGTGAAATAAATGACAGCAATGTTATAAAGGGCTGGAAGGAGGAATTGGCAATACTCTGTTCTAAGGTACATGCACTACCTGAGCCAGTACATGTTGTTTGAGAGTGGACTTGGATAGTAGAAAATGTATATTGCAAATTGTAGGACAACTGTTAAAATTTTTAAAAAAAACATATATTTGATATTCTATGTAAGGTTATTACAAGCTATTTAATATAGTTCCTTGTACTATACAATAGGTCTTTGTTATTTTATATATTAGAAGTGTGCATTTATTAATCCAAAATTCTCAATTAAACTCTCCCCCTTATTTTTTCCCTTTTGGTAATCATGTTTGTTTTCTATGTCTGTGAGTCTGTTTCTGTATCATAAATAAGTTCATTGGTGTCATTGTTTTACATTTCACATTTAAGTGATATCATAATACTATTTGTGGCAAAATGGTTGGATGTAGAAATTATCATACTAATTGAAGTCAGTTAGAAAAAGACAAATATCATACATATTTATTGTTTAATATGGGGCATAGAAAATACAGCTCTTTTTAAAGGAATTTTTCAGACAGCATCTCATAGGGTGAGTATTGAGTATGACACACAACAGAAAAGGATCCACAATGAAAAATAGCTCTATTAGTTTAAATTTTTTATCCATTATAATAATGAATGGGAATATAGTTTATATTTAAGAGTTTAATAATTTTTCACTTTCCTCTTTCTCTTTTAGGTATAGTTTATTTATTCATTCTTTCTGTTAAAATATGTTGAACACCTACTACATCCCAGATATTTATCTAAATATTAGGGATTAATCTGAGAATAAATGGAGCTTACAGTCTAATGATTTAATTGGATAATTATTCTTTAATATTTAGCAGTGATAGGTCAGAGAATAAGTGTTGAAAATATAATTTCATGATAGCTTAAAATAAACATTTTACTCATTAACCCCTTATAAAAAGTATCATATATCACTTACTGGTGTTCTTAAAGCAGAGACAGTAAATGAATGAATAGAAGTTTGCTCTGTCTGTCATGCCGTTGAGATGAGCTTAGGTTGTTTTTGTTTCTAATGGCCTATTATTGGGGATTTATGGGAACAGCACTGTATAAAATCTCCAAATAGACAGTCATTACCATCCCAGCCTCTGCAGTGTTGTCAGGAGGCTATTACAGAAAGTATGGGGACTGGAAACTGAAGCCTTTCCACCGCAGGATTGTCTGAGAACCATGGGGAGTAGATTTGGAAGGGCTGAAGCCACGTACTTGTTACACTTGTTAGCCCTTGGTGTATTTCACCCAGAGGGCTACCTCCAATCCCTCTACTTCAGTCCTGGATCTCTGACACCTGTTTTCCCCATACATTGCTAATTACTCAGGCTGAGGTCACAGTGCTTCCTATGGCAGACATGGGGATCTCTGTGACGTCATTACATGGAAACTGTGTTTGATCAAGAGAATCTCAGAGACATTACAAAATGACAATTTATTGCCAAGACCACAGTATCTCCTCATTCCTGTAGTGAGTTGAATAGTGTCCCCCAAATTCATGTGGGTCTTGAGCCTCAGAATGTGACCTTATTTGGAAACAGGGTCTTGGCAGAGCTAATTAGTTAAGAATCTCAAGATACTATCAGGGACTTCCCTGGTGGTATAGTGGACAGGAATCTGCCTCCCAATGCAGGGTACACGGGTTCAATCCCTGGTCTGGAAGGCTCCCAATGCCGCAGAGCAACAAAACCCATGGGCCACAACTACTGAGCCTGTGCCCTAGAGCTTGTGAGCAGCAGCTGGCCCGCACACTGCAACGAAGTGTACCCCCAATGCACTGCAGCTTGAGAAAGCCCACGGGCAGCAAGGAAGACCTAGCATAACAGCAATGTCAACAAAGAAGGTGCTGTTGTACTCGACTTAGAGTGGACCCTAAATCCACTATCTGTTGTCCTTCCAAGAAAAAGAGAACAGAGACACAGGGAGCTGGGCCACAGGAAGATGGGCAGAGCATGGAGTGTGAGGCTATGAGTCCAGGAACACCAAGGATTTTTGGGAATCCCCCAGTTAGCAAAAGGCGAGAGACAATTCTTCCCTAAAACCTTCAGAAGGAACATGGTCCTTCAGATATATTGAATTCAGACTTCTAGTCTCCAACACTGTAAAAGAATGAGTTTCTGTTGTTTTAAGTCACCCAGTTTGTGGTAGTTTGTTATGGCAGCCTTAGGAAGCTAATACGCCCACATCTACTGAATGTGAGAAACTAGAAAATACAAGGAAAACATGCAACTGCATACTGAGACCTTATAAATCAGTGCATTAAATTAAAAGTTGAAAAAAAATTAAAAAACTCTTGAAAGCAGGATCTTCCCAAATCCTTTTTGGAATGAAACAGAATCTAAGAAATAAATAAAACTTCACAAAAGTCATGTATTTTTATACTTCTAAGACAAGCCGACAAGTCTTAAGTGCGACTCATCTGATGTTTCACTTCTAAGCATAAAACATTTTGACTGAAAATTAGAATATTCCAGCTCTTTTGTTGTTGGTTTTATTTTGTACCTATTAATGTATGCGTGTACTCAGTCATGTCTGACTCTTTGTGACCCCCATAAACTATAGCCCACCAGGTTCATCTGTCAATGGAATTTTCCAGGCAAGATACTGGAACGGGTTGCCATTTTCTATTTCAGGGAATCTTCCCCACCCAGGGATCGAATCCACATCTCTTTCATCTCCTGCATTGACAGTGGGTTCTTTACCACTAACACCACCTGGAAAGCCTTATCAATAGTCTGGGTCATGTGCTAGTTCATCTACTCAGTAACTGATTAACCTTGAGTGAGTTACTCCTTCTACTTCAGTTTCCTCATTTGTCAGATGGGTTCATAGTAGTTCCTCATTATAGGTTTGTCATGAGGATTAAATAAATCAATAAACAAAAAGCATTCAGACCAATGTATATGGCATATAGTAAGTTCCTAAAGCATGCTGGATAGGATAAGTTTTTGCTCAGCTACTTAAGATTTGTTTTGGAGAGGCAGTAGCATAACTATTGACTTTATTATAAAGAAGGGTTTACATGACAGGAAATGGAATTCTGAACAGTAATATTCTCTAATCATGGATACTATCATTAAAATATGTGTAAAGAAATTAAAATATTGAGTTATTTTTTAATCTTATAACTAGCAAGTAAAAAAGCTAAATACCATGTTTCAAATTTTAAACTCTAAAATCTTCTTGCATTTCTTATTTAATGCTAAGCTATGACAAGGAAATAAATGTGTTATCTGCTCCATTAACTAAAATTTGTTTTGGGGGAAAAAAAAAACTCATTATATTTGCAAAGTAGAATTCACAAAACAGGCTGCCAAAACAGCTGTGCAGTTCTAAAAATAATAATAATAAACTAAGTATATAACCCCATAGCACTCTCTTAAAAACTTATATTTAGGGTTCTTTGATCTTTGAGATTATTTTACATTTTCATCTAGCTGACATGTTATAAAAAATATTTTTTGATTGCATGGTAAGATCACGGTTTTTCAAAAGAAGATCTCTTAGGGAATTTTAAGTTTCAGAAGTGTCTCTTCAGCCATATCAGACATCGAGCTAAATTGTTTATGTAATTTAATATACATTTACCTGCCCACCACACATATATTCTTTCAGAGCTAGAAATAAAATCTGCAACTAGAAGGGACCCCAGGAGACTCCTCAGTGCACTCCCCTAATTTAATAGATGTGGAAGCACAAACCTAGGGAAGGGAAATTATTTATCACACACCATACAGCTTCCCTGGTAGTTCAGTCAGTAAGGAATCTGCCTGCAGTGCAGGGGACTCGGGTTAGATTCCTGGGTCAGGAAGATCCCCTGGAGAAGGCAACCCACTTCAGTGTTCTTGCCTGGAAAATCCCATGGACAGAGGAGCCTGGAGGGTTACAGTCTGTGGTGTCACAAGAATTGGACACAACTTAGACACTAAACCACCATACAGCAAGGTAGTGACAGACCTGCTGCTCTCCCATCTTTTCATCTTTTGCTTTATTCTTTATGATGCAGTTGGGTCCTTACTAATTGAGAAAGGGGAGAGCCCATTCAGGATCGCTGGTTCAGATTAGGCTTTGCTGTATCCTCTTTAAATTACATGCCCAGTGCTGAGGACTGTGGTCTCTGGAGCCAGGCTGGTTGGGTTTAATTATCAGCCCATCAGTTGCTGACTGGATTTTTAATAATTCTGGACCTCAGTTTTTCTGATCTATAAAATGAGGAATATAATAATGGCTAGCTCATAGTGTTGATTTGAAACCTAAATGAGGTAATTATATAAAACACTTAGATGACTGTCCGGCATGTGGTCATTCAGTTAAAGTCGGCTATTAATGGCCTTACAGGATCTCCCTTAGACTCAGTTTTCTCAACTACAAAATGAGAGGCACATTTACCTCAGAGTCCCTGCCGGGATTAATTTAAATTCTCTATGGGAATGTATATGAAGCATAACAGAAATATGGGAACTCATACATTAAACAATCATGATTTAGAAGATGAAATAAAAATAGAATTTGATTTTTTTTTCACTGTCCTTTAAAAATGTATACACTGGGAAGATTTTTCTTTATATGTCTGGATCACCTCTATCACTTTTCTTTAAGTTGTAGAATACTTATTCATTTAATAAATTTATACTGCCAAGCCCAGTATAATATAAGCACTTCTTTATTCAAAGGTTATTTCTTCCTCATTCTTACCCTGAGTCAGGACCTAACTGGGCAGTAAGTGCAGGAGGCTACCTAACTTTGCTCTCACCTCCATTGCCCACACTGTAAACACCAGCTGATCCCTGCAGGGCTCCTTGGAGACTGGAAAAGGAGGTGCAGGACGGGAGGTAGAGAGTGCTTACTTAATTGGTGCTGCCACAAGAAAGTCTTAGAAGGTAACTCCTACTCTACTGTAATTATTAATGGGTTTTTTTAAGAGACTTCCCCTACTGGGCTCTGCAATTGCAGTACCCACAGGTCAGTGGTGGTTTCTCATCTTTAAACCACCTCTCTCGGGTCAGCTCTTAGTTTTCCAGTTTCTATTCTACATAGACATTTTTGTGTGGGAGCTGCACCCTCCCATCCTGTCGTCTTGGATGAGAATTAGAATGACTCCAGGCTGGCTCTTTCTACCATGCGGTCTACACCTGGTGTATGAGGCACACAGTTTTGTTTGCCTTGACCAACTTTGGAAATGCAGGTCAGCCAAAATATAACCACCCAGTCATCTCCTCTCCCTTGTTCTCTAGTTTTCCCAGGCCAGGATGTATTTCGATATTGGGTTGTTATATGATAGGAAGAAGATCAAGGTCTCTGAATGGTCTAGTTGAAGGTCTTTTTTCCAGGACTGAGATGAAGAAATCTTTAAACTCTATCCCACCCTTAAACTTCCTGTATCTTCCTTAGGAATTTAGAGCAGTATAACCAGTTTTCACATTATGTAGTTTTAAATTTCCATATTTTTTTACCATGGTACTTTGGAATTCATATGTATCATGTTATGATTTCTTTAATTAAAATTTGTAGTTTTAAAAAATTCTGTTATCTAATGATGTCTGTTCCATCAACATTTGTTAACAAATTGATAATTTTCAGTTTTCTAAGAACTGCGTTGAATATAGTTCATAGATAAGATGAAGTGTTTATCACAGCATCAGACTGAAAATTGGTGTTATGGGGTGGGTTGGGGGAGAATTACGACAGCCAGATCCCCATTAAAAGGGTGGTCTTAGGCAGGCTTCAGTGCTCTGAACACATGGGAGGAGGGAAGATGTGTAAAAACGCATGGAAACAGTAATAAGTACTGCAGCACAGTCAAAACTTCTATCAGCAACATTCTCGGTAACTCACTAAAAAGATTTCCTCTCTTGAATGGAAAGAAGATTTTAGTTGCAGTCATCACACACACACACAAATGTTAACTATGTAAGGAGATGTATGTTAATTAGCTTGAATGTATTTTGGCCATTTTGGCCACTTGATGCAAAGAGCCCACTCAGTGGAAAAGACCCTAATGCTGGGAAAGGTTGAAGGCAGGAGGAAAAGGGGATGACAGAGGATGAGATGGTTGGATGGCATCACTGACTCAATGGACATGAGTTTGAGCAAACTCCGGGAGATGGTGAAGGACAGAGAAACATGGTGTGCTGCAGTACATGGAGTTGCAAAGAGTCGGACACGACTTAGCGACTGAACAACAAATAATTGTCTGGGCTTCCCAGGTGACTCAGTGGTAAAGAATCCTCTGGGCAAGCATGAGACATGGGTTCGATCCCTGGTCGGGAAGATACCCTGGAGAAGGAAATAGCAACCCACTCTAGTATTCTTGCCTGAGAAATCCCATGGACAGAAGAGTGTAGTGAGCTACTGTCCATGGAGTTGCACAAGAGTTGGACATGACTTAGCAACTATACAACAGTGATCATTTTACTATGTATATGTATATCGGTTGTATTCTTTAACTATATATAATTCTTATTTTCAGAAAAGCATGAAATGAAGACCCTAAAGAACATAGGCCAAATAGGTGCCCCCACTACAGTCCAGACATTCTTTGCTTTGGGAAACCATCCTTATCTTCTGTTCATTTTGTAGTCACAGTTGCTCCTGTGGATGGAGGTATCTACAGAATGCTTTCTCATGGAGCCAGTTAAAAGTTGTAGCCCTGGTGTCTCAGACGGTAAAGCATCTGCCTACAATGCCGGAGACTCGGGTTCAATCCCTGGGTTGGGAAGATCTCCTGGAGAAGGAAATGGCAACCCACTCCAGTATTCTTGCCTGGAGAATCCCATAGACGGAGGAGCCTAGCAGACTACAGTCCATGGGGTCGCAAAGAGTTGGACATGACTGAGCGACTTCACTTTCACTATGACTACCCCTCAGATTTTACTTTATCAGTTTGTGCCTTTTCCCCTCAGGGCCAGGTTTATCTGTTACATCTGAATTAACCTGAGGCAATACTTTCACATAAAAACAATATATTGTCTGTTAGGAAAGTAATGAACTATTGTATTAATGGATCTAGAGCATTAAAGTAAGAACTGGTTTCCCATAGGGCACTTTGGTTTTCTGTGAGTATATGAGAAAAATATAAAAATTAAAAAATTAAACCAGAGCAAAATTTAATGGATCCACATCCTACAATCTTGTCAGACTCCTTTCAGAATATTGTGATTTCCTCTGGATGAAGTTTAAACAGTCTTGTTATTTGGCTTTCTAGACTTTATCTGCATTGTTTTGTGCACTTCATTTGTTTTCCCCACAGCTTTCCTCTGAGAGGTGTGCTCTTGTCAGGGGATGAAGACTTTCAGTGCTTCTGTAAGGACCACAGTCTCTAGTTGCCACAACTGAGAATCGTCCTGTCAGTAGGCACTTGGGTAGTTTTGAGGTTTTTGATTTTGAACACTACATATACGAGCATCTTTGAAATCCATTATTAATAAATTGCCTTTATAATTTATAAAAGTAAGTAGCTGTTGTTGCACCTAGGTAGGTGCTGGGTTTATATAGATTGGTTTTTTGTATACAAGAAGTTCTTGGTAATAGAATTTCTATTAGTTTTGTATTCCAGAGAAATAGGGATTCCAATCCAGTCCAAAGGGTCGCAGTAAGGGGACATCGTCAGCCAGGAAGTTGGGATGTGGACTTACCTGGAAAATATGCCAAGCCAGTTTCATGATCTATAACTTTTAGTGATTTCCTAGAGAACAAGAAATAACCTGGCATTCATATCTCTCCATAATTTTGTCCCCCAAATACATTTATAGCTGTTCTTCTCACCCTAAGCTTTACTTAATTTTTTTCTAGTATCTGACCTGATCTTACCATTGAGTCAACTCTCCATTGTTTTTCTGTTGTATTTTCCTGTATTGTTTCTATCAATCTTTCAAGATCCCATTCAGAAAATATTGCCTATAGAAATCTTTTCCAGTTCCTACAGGTAGATATAGTCCAACTTTCTCTTCTGCATCTCTATCTCTATACAATAATGCCTGCACCCTATAAAAGCTCTAGTGTCAGATACTAAACAAAGAAAGTGAGATACTAATTGTCTTTACTCTAAAAAGTAATACTCAGCTTCATTGCCATGTTATTCAACAGATTGATTTTCACTTTTTAAGGATGTGTATTCCCATTAAGAATAGTCAAAGGAGTGTTCTCTGGGCCATTCAGGCTTCTTAAAAAAAAAAAAGAAAAAAAAGCTCATCTATAGATGGCCCTATTGGAAAAAAGAATGTGAAGCTTTCCATGGTGACTAATGTGAAGGGTTTTGTTGCTGTTTAGTTACTAAGTCATGTCCGACTCTTTTGAAACCCCATTGGTTTGTAGCCCTCCAGGCTCCTCTGTCCATGGGATTTCCAGGCAAGAATATTGGAGTGGGTTGCCATTGCCTTCTCCAGGGGATCTTCCTGACCCAGGATTAAAATCTGAGTGTCCTTCACTGGCAGGTGCATTCTTTACTACTGAGCCTCCAGGGAAGCCCAGTATGCAGGGAACAGAGTTTATTTAGAAATTTTCTGTTTTAAGCAACTATATTTCTTTAGGGTCGCACTGTGTCCTTGATATATCCCTAATTGGAAGTTGGTCATGCCAATTTGAGCAAATGCTTATATTTGCTTAAAGTATTTACATCTTATTGGCCTCAACTTCAGAAAAGCCAGGCAATTAGATTACCAGCTGTTAGTGGAAGCCAGATATTTGTTGTTTTTTTCTTTTCTACCCTAAATGTCTCTCTCTCTCTCATCACAGCCAGTTTTAAAACCCTGACTGTTTTAGCTGCCACAATTTTTTTTTTTTATGGCTTGCTACTAGGTTAAGCACTTTCCAGTTTTTATTTTTATTTTTTTCCCAGTGTTTATTACTAAATAGCTTCTCTGAAGTTAGTTAACAACTACACTTTGAAAAATTGTGAAATATATAAACTGTTGGAAAATATGAAGTATTTTATGAGTTTTGCCAGGTAATTTATTTTTTGTATAGTTTACTGTACACATTTGTTTACATATATAATTGTCACTGAATTCCTCACTCTGATATTTTGGTAAGGGTGCTTACTGGAATCATATGTTGTTTCATGGAGGTTGTTGTATTGGGGAATTTGCACTCTGTTCTGTGTAGACAGGTAGAAATATATGGAGAAGATTTATCTGATAATTTCATTATCTCTGTGGATATAGGAAATTATTGATTTCATTTTCTACTATTTTTCTAGTATTTTCTGTTTTCTCTTCAAAACTAGAGAAGCGTTTATACGATGTCACAAAAGGTAATTAGGATGTGTTAACCTTGAGGCATCTATTTTAGCTTTCATGTTTGTAACAATCTTCCTCAGCCTGTATAATTATCTGGCTAATGGTGATCAATCATTATGATGCTGATGACAGGCATTTTTCAATGTTTCCAGTTTTACTTTTTAAAATCACTTATTTGACATCCTGAAGATTCAAATCCTTGAATCAAGCTGCCAAGCAAGAAGGGCATAGGCAGCAAGCAGACAAACCAATCTCACAACTCGCTGTCTCAAGGTTGTACTCAGAGATTGAATCCCTTCATCTATTACTTTTGCCAGCTTTTTTAAAGCAAAAGTTTTATAGAAGTGGAAGTGAATTTTTTAAAGTCTGACACCCTTACTGTCAGAAATACATTCATTCATTTAACATTTCCTGAGGACCGGCCGTGTGCCAAGTCTTGAGAAAGAATACTCACTGCCTTGGGAATGTTTGCCGTCTGGTCACAAATATGGACCAAAAGCAACCAATAATGAGAGGAGATGGGGATTGACTGCAGGAGCTTAAATCTGAGCACAACATGAGCTATTGATGTAGGTAGAGTCCAGCATGCCAGACTCTCTGAGAGCCTCCAAATTCATGTGTTACAAACCACTTCTAGTCCACTGGAGGCCTCCAGGGTTTTGTTTGTTTCTTTGTTTTTAGTAAGTATTTTGTGAGGTTTAAAAGTATCAGTTGCTCAGTCATGTCTGATCCTTTGCAACCACATGGACGGTAGTCTGCTATTCTCCACTGTCCATGGAATTCTCCAGGCAAGAATACTGGAGTGGGTAGCCATTCCCTTCTCGAGGGGATCTTCCAAACAGGAATCAAACCCGGGTCTCCTGTTTTGCAGGTGAATTCTTTACCAACTGAGCCACCATGGAAGCCCTTCTCACTTTTTTTCCAAGTATTTTGTGAAGTTTTCTTTTTACTCTCTACATCATTGTGTTCTGTACATACCTTCCCGGTTCCAAAGGAGCTCTTTAACATCAGGAGTGGCAATGTCTCTCAACCGTGTCCACGTCTATCAACTTAGAGTGCCTAGTGCAAATGTTTGCTTGGGTTTTTCCCATTAACTAGTTTATATAATACTGTGAGTGGTTCAGTACCTTTGTTAAAAGAGAAGATTGATATTCATATGAAAAAAAAAGAAAATCCTTTCCGAGAGATTCAGAGAGTAGTCCTCTGTGTTGTGCACAAAAGTGATAAAACTAGCTTGCTTTTCAATCTGTGGAGAATATGGCCTTGTGAACTTTAGCCACTTTTTTTCTGCCCTGAATCCAATCTAAAGAAACCGATACTTAAAATTTATTCACCAGTGTTTTCTGCTCATCTAAGAGTGTTTTGAGAAAGAGATGGTAATTGAGACAGATGCTATTTTTCTCCTAAAAAAAAAAAAAAAAAAAAAACACTGGGCAGGAATTGGTCTGTAAGGTAGGGTATGAAAGTGATGCCTTTTCAAGTTTAGCAAATCGCAAGTCATAGGACATCAAATGAGGAAGGCACCATGTAGTTTTAGCTATGAATATTTTTGCAGTGGCTATGGTCAATTGGGCTCTTTGAGGCACTTTCAGTGATAAAGAACCCTCTTTCAGCGTGTAGATCCTCTGACACACAGGGAAACATGAAGCAACTTGGGTTTTGTGACAAATACATATAAATATTGAGCCTCATCTGTGTATAGTTTCTTCTTTATCTTGCTCAAGTAGGGAAAAAGATCACTTAAGCCAGTGGCAAGTGTATCATATATACACACATACAGTCCCCTTTTCCATTGTTGAGGATTTATATCCAGTCGGTGGAGTGTTTTGTTACGTTCTTATAATTAAGTTCAACATTCTATGTCTGTAATCATGTGGCAATATTTCATAGATTACACTGTGACATAGCAATTGCATGGACTCAGATTATAGATATATATATATAACCTCCCCGCTGCCCTTTTCTGTCTGAAGGGATACAAAGGTAGGCTTGAGAAAAATGGGCCCTTTGTGATGCTTAGCTGCCACAAAAAAAGCAATAACAGTTATTGAAAATTCCTGGGGTAAATTGTGTTTGTACAATTTTTTTTTTCATTTTGGATTTGTCCCTTAGTGATTATTTCATTTTCAGATGGCTCCAAGGAACTTGGGCCATTAACTTTTTAATGCAGCACTCTGATTTTCCCAGGACTTCCCAGCATTTTTATTACTCATTCCTAATAACATCACTGAAAGGAAAGTCAGTATTCTCTCTCCTGTCCATCCGGAAAACCCTAGACCAGGAGAAGAGGAATGAGTAGAGCCAGGTCAGATTCCAGACCAAAGTCTGGAGTCTCAGAGGAGCAATTTTTAAAAGCCAATTTAAAGGGTCTGAGTAAAGCAGGTAGTGGTTTATACCCTGGAAATCTGACTCCTTGGAGAATTCTTTCCACAGTCCCTTAGAGATGATGTTCCTGGCTCTGTGTCTCTTCCCTGGGACACATTGAAAGTCTTTCTGACTCCTGGGTTAAATTACTCTCATATTTGTTTCTATAACATTCAAAACCTATTAAAAAAGGGTGGATTGATGTAATTTAGGAATGGGGATTGGGAAAGACTTCCCCAGAATAGCAATCTTTGTGTAGAGGGCAAAGTTAGGAGGGGATGAGATAGCTATCATAGGTGCCATTAGCAGAGAGAGGGAAGACAGAGGATGATGAAAGGGAAAGCCAAGTCAGGGAGGTAGATGGGGGATGGCAAGCTAGATTTTTATATGTTGAATTTTTAATTCAATGGAGTGGGATACTCCATTGGAAATTTTAATTCAGCACCCCAGAGGCAAATCAGGTTTTTCCAGCCATGTTATCATAACTTTCAAAAAATGAATTGAGAATTAATCAACAATATATCTGGTTAACAAAGTGATTATAGCACTGAATGGGACTTTCCAGGTAACCAAGTGCTAAAGAATCCACCTACCAAGCAGGAGACATGAGTTTGATCCTGGGATGATTCCCTGGAGAAGAAAATGACAACCCACTCCAGTATTCTTGCCTGGAAAACCCCATGGACAGAGGAGCCTGTTGGGCTTCAGTCCTTAGGGTCACAAAGAGTCAGGCATGACTTAGCGGCTGAACAGCTGCCGAGCATTGAGAACTGCAGGTATTGACATGGACTCGAGAAGTGTTTAATGAGTGAAGGGTACAGAACAGAAGATAAAAGAATTGGAAGAGAATTTGAATCTCTAAATTCAGTGGCAAATATCAGCAAATACATTGAAATGAAGAAAACTTTGTAGTTTCAAGCAAAGGGCTCATACTTCCTTGGTATTCCAAAAGGATGCACAGATCTCCTACTCATAAAATGATCATCATGTTTTGTGCCCAAAGTTAATGACTTTTAGATGATACTTGGAGAGAAATTTGTGGCAATGTCTAATTGATTGATCATGGTCCAGTATTCTAAAGAACCATCTCTGTGGCATGGAATGAGTCAGACTGCCAATAATCCAGCTGAGAAACTCAGAATGGAAAGAAAAAACCTATTCATCAGTTCAATTTGAATTGAATTTGAGGTTTTTTAGTGGAATTTTACTGTCTTGTCAATACCAATTGTATCTCCCTGTTATTCTTTCCATTAAATTAGTGGGTAATTTTTCTTTCTTTTTTTTTTTTAAATTTCATCATAGCATCGTCCTATCTATAATATGGAAAAACATGCATGTTAGATAAGTATTTGTCTATTTGTCAAATGAAACCTATTTCTCATTTTGTTTTATCTTTGCTGAAATTATGAAAGATATATGAAGTGTAATACATGTGGATTCTCATGAGCATTTTGGAAATGACTCATCCAGAATTAATTCCTCAGCTCCTATAATGCACTCACTTCATTTCTCTCCCAGTTCCCTTCAGGAGTACTGCTGTGGTTCATAATAATTTAGATTGAGGGTTTTTTTTTTTTCTTTTTTTCCCTTTAGCTCACTTTGTTAAATGATAGAAAGGGAAAACAGGAATTTTATTAAATGTTGACATAATTAGATAATGAGTAGAAAAATTCATGAGAAGTCTAGTTCTTTGCTCAAGAATTTATTTAACAGTTGCCAACTTAGATGCAGGAAATTACGCGCCACATTACATGCAGCCCGAGGCTCCTTGGAGGGAAGAAAAATGCTTTCCCCTTTCAGGAGCTGTGGAAATTGTTCCAAGACCATCAGGAAAAGCTTTATTTCTGTATAAAAGAGCTCTGTGGTCATCAGAGCAGAAGAGGCTTGAATTTTACATTGTGAAAGTTTTCTACGTAACACTGGGTTTTGACTCTGTTGACCTTTGGAGATGGGAGGATATGAGCACAGAGCTGGAATTGTGACCCCATGAAAGTTATTCTCTTTTAGTAATACTTCAGTGGTACCAATATGTAATGTTCTTCCTAAATGAATGAAACACCTGGACACTGACCTGAGCGAATGCTATTTCTCTTTGTCACATAGGACTCAGTAACAATGTTCAAACTCTTTGATTCATCCATTCAATTTATAGAAATGTATCTTCATAAAATAATTCCAAGCGAGAAAAATAAGGCTATGTACCTGAAGATGTTCTTTGCGGTATTAGCTGTACTAGCAAAAGATGAAAGCAACCTAACTACCCATTGGTGGTGGTGGTGTTGTTCAGTTGCTCTGTCCTGTCCAATTTTTTATGAACCCAACGATTATAGCACCCAAGGCTTCCCTGTCATTCACCATCTGCTCAAACCCATGTCCATCTAGTCGGGATGCCATCCAACCATCTCATCCTCTGTCATCCCCGTCTCCTCCTGCCTTCAATCTTTCCTAGCATCAGGGTCTATTTTTTTCCCCAATGAGTCAGCTCTTCCCATCAGGTACCCAAAGTATTGGAGTTTCAGCATCAGTCCTTCCAATGATTATTCAGGACTGATTTCCTTTACAATTGACTGGTTTGATTTCCTTGTAGTCCAAGGGACTCTCAAGAGTCAATTCCAGCACCACAGTTCAAAAGCATCAGTTCTTCAGTGCTCAGCTTTCTTTACAGTCCAACTTTCACATCCATACATGACTACTAGAAAAACCATAGCTTTGACTGTATGGACCTTTGTCAGCAAAGTAATGTCTCTTCTTTTTGATATGCTGTCTAGATTTCTCATAGCTTTTCTTCCAAGGAACAGGCATCTTTTAATTTCACGGCTGCAGTGACTATCTGCAGTGATTTTAGAGCCCAAGAAAATAAAGTCTATTACTGTTTGCATTGCTTCCCTGTCTATTTGCCATGACATAATGGGACTGGATGTCATGATCTTCATTTTATGAATGTTGACTTTTAAGCCAGCCTTTTCACTCTCCTCTTCCCTTCATCAAGAGATCTTTAGTTCCTCTTCGCTTTCTGCCATAAGGGTGGTGTCATCTGCGTATCTGACATTATTGATATTTCTCCTGGCCATCTTGATACCAGCTTGTGCTTCATCCAGCCCAGCATTTCGCATGACGTACTCTGCATATAAGTTAAATAAGCAGGGTGACAATATACAGCCTTGACATACTCCTTTCCCGATTTGGACCCAGTCTGTTGTTCCATGTCAGGTTCTAACTGTTGCTTCTTGACCTGCTTACAGTTTCTCAGGAGGTAGGTAAGGTGGTCTGGTATTCCCATAACTTTAAGAATTTTTCACAGTTTGTTGTGTTCCACAAAGTCAAAGCCTTAGATGTAGTCAATGAAGCAGCAGTAGACATTTTTCTGGAATTCTGTTACTTTTTATGATCCAGCAGATGTTGGCAGTTTGATTTCTGGTTCCTCTGCCTTTTCTAAATCCACCTTGTACATTTGGAAGTTCTTAGTTCACTACTGTTGAAGCCTAGTTTGGAGGATTTTTAGCAGTACCTGGCTTGCATATGGAATTTGTGCAACTGTGTGGTAGTTTGAACATTCTTTGGCATTGCCCTTCTTTGGAGGTTGAAATGAAAACTGACCTTTTCCAGTCCTGTGGTCACTGCTGAGTTTTCCAAATTTGCTGGCATATTGAGCGCAGCACTTTCATAGCATCATCTTTTAGGATTTGAAATAACTCAACTGGAATTCCATCACCTCCACTAGCTTTGTTTGTAGTGATGCTTCCTAAGGCCCACTTGACTTCACACTCCAAGATGTCTGGCTCTAAGTGAATGATCACACCATCCTGGTTATCTGGGTCATTAAGATCTTTTTTGTATAGTTTCTCTGTGTATTCTTGCCACCTCTTCTTAATCTCTTCCCCTTCTGTTAGGTCCCTACAGTATCTGTCCTTTTTTGTGCTCATCTTTGTGTGAAGTGTTCCCTTGGTAGCTCTAATTATCTTGATGAGTTCTCTAATCTTTCGCATTCTATTGTTTTCCCCTATTTCGTTGCACTTTTCATTTAGGAAGGCTTTCTTATCTCTCCTTCCTATCTTTGGAACTCTGCATTCAGATGGGTATATCTTTCCTCTTCTCCTTTGCCTTTTGCTTCTCTTCTTTTCTCAGCTATTCATAAGACCTCCTCAACCAATCATTTTGCCTTTTTGCATTTTTCTTTTGTGGGGGATGGTTTTGATCACTGCCTCCTATACAATGTTGTGAACCTCTGTCTATAGTTCTTCAGACCTCTGTCAGATCTAATCCTTTGAATCTATTTGTCATTTCCATTGTTTAATCATAAGGGATTTTTTTTTAGGTCATACTGAATGGCCTAATGGGTTTCTCTACTTTCTTCAATTTAAGTCTGAATTTTGCAATAAGGAGTTCATGATCTGAGCCACAGTCAGTTCCTGGTCTTGTTTTTGCTGACTGTACAGAAATTATTAAATAAATTCAGTCATACATAGGTATAGAAATATTCTGTAGCCATTAAATGTTATCAGGTACACTATATAACTAAGAAAAGTGTTTCCATTCTAATGTTATATAAGGGAATGAATAACTAGTCATAATACATATTTAGCTAGCATTTATTAGACACTTTCCATTTGCCAAGCACTATTTAAGCATTGTACATTTGTACATCTTCACAGTAATTCTAAGAGATAGGTACTGTTATTACCCACATATTATATACAGGAAGGAAAGAGATAGGCACTATTATTATCCACATATTATATACAGGAAGGGGCTTTGCAGGTGGCGCTATTGGTAAAGAACTCGCCTGCCGGTGTAGGAGCCATAAGAGACATGGCTTCCATCCTCAGGTCAGGAAGATCCCCTGGAGGATGGCATGGCCACCCATTCCAATATTCTTGTTGGGGGAACCCTATGGACAGATGAGCCTGGCGGGTGCAATCCACAGGGTCACAAACAGACATGAGTGAATCAACTTAGCATGGAAATATACATGAAGAAACTGAGCAAGTTTGCAGAGCTAGTAACTGCTGGCTCAGGGATTCAAAGCTAGATAATGTGTCTCTCAAGGTCACACTTAACCATTACTTTATATAAGATCAGCAAACAAATGGGTATATTCACATCAATTACACCTAGTTGGAGAAGGAAATGGCAACCCACTCCAGTATTCTTGCCTGGAAAATCCCATGGGTAGAGGAGCCTGGCAGGCTACAGTTCATGGGGTTGCAAAGAGTCGGACATGACTGAGCCACTTCACTTTCTTTCTTTCACACCTAGTAACACTGAGTGCATGTAAAAAGCTGGAAGAGAATATACAAAAAAGTAAAATTACTTAACACTGTTGAAATTCATGAGACACATTTTTAAAATTTCCTCTAATGTTCTAACATATGGTTTTTACTATATAAAAATATGACTTAGTAATGTGTAACATTTGAGTACAAAGTTCGAACTTTGTTAAAAAAGATGTTTCATATATTACAAAAGAGAGATGATCTCTGTCCAATATAGCCATTTACCCTGTTTGAAAATCCACTCCCAGAAGTCTGATGTTAGGTTTGGTAAAAGCTACCAGAGAGGCCCAGAGAGTGGGGAGAGTAGATGCTTAAAGAATAAGGCTTTCATGGAAAATTGTAAGTAGGAGGATTTGCTAATATGTAGGTCAGAGGATTGCAGACTGAGTAATCTGTTCATAATGTAAACATTGCAGGGATAACAGGTGTAAACATAGGAAAAGCATAGGAAAAATCAAATTAAACATTAGGGAGAACTTCTGAGCTTTAATAGTATTGTTTTGGGCTGTATATATATATCTTTTAAAATAAAAGGTTTTATCTGAAAACCTGCAGCTACCCATCCCTTGGAGGAGCAGAAATGCTCAGAAGGAAAAAATATAGCTGAAGGCAGGGAGTGAAGCACCTCATGTAATATAGACTATATGATAGAGAAGGAGAAACTTGTGATTTATGTTAAACTTATTAAAGATGCACTGTGAAAAATTTGTAATTTTTTGGTGCAAAATTATCTATAATGGTATTTTAATGAGTATGAATTGTGTAAAATTATATTCTACAGTTAAAGAAGTTTTGTAAAACTTTTTAATTTGGAGTCCAAGAATGGTTTTAACCTGATGCATAACTTCCTGAAGTTTTATATCATTTAAATATGTGCAAGTGAGTAGTTTGATGGGAAGGGTTCCTGTGGTTTCTGTCAAATAGTCTTAAATGTCTCCAAGCTATTGACTACTATAACATCTACATTGGTCTGTTTCAGGAAAAGATAAGGCTATACAGTTATTATAGATAGGTAGATAGATAAACTTCCCCTTTGGCTCAGTGGGTAAAGAATCTGTGCAATGCAGGAGACACAGGAGATATGGGTTTGATCCCTGGGTCAGGAAGATCCCGTGGAGGAGGAAATGGCAACCCACTCCAGTATTCTTGCCAGGAAAATCCCATGGACAGAGGACCCTGGCAGGCTATAGTCCATGGGTCGCAAAGGGTCAGATGCAACTGAGCAACTAACACACACACAAATAGATAAACAGATGATAAATAGATGACAAATGATACATCGATAGGTGATAGTAGGTAGATAGTCTATTGCATATAGTTTCAGAATCTTGTTGACCCCTTCTAATGTGTATCTTCTAGATATGCTGTTGGAAATTCTTATAATAAAGTCTTCAGATACATTGTTGAAATGAAAATAGGTAATGCAAACATTTGAAAACCTCTAATTTATGGTCATTGAGGAGTATAATGAAAAGGGATTTTGCACTGGGGCTTCAGCTGTATCTTGAACATTATGTTTGTCGTAAAACTGACTGAGATCTTTTGGGATATTTGGGGGTGCTTCCTTTGGCTGCCATGCAGCAAGCTGGTCAGTCTTTGCTATCTGAGGTGCAGGAATCAGCAGAGTGACCTGCCTTCTCAGACAAAGTCACCTGTTCCAGGACCAAGGCTCAAATAAATTTCCTTTGCGTTTTGGTGACGTCTCTTCTTTTCATTGTTGTGAAATCTGTTGTCATTGTTTAGAAGGCCATCTTTTAGGTTTCCCATAATCCAAACCTATAGGTAGAGCTTCGCTGGTAGCTCAGTGGTAAAGAGTCCATGTGCCAAGGCAGGGGACAGAAATTTGATCCCTAATCTGGGAAGATCCCACATGCCATGGAGCAACTCAGCCCACGCGCCACAGCTCTTAGCCTGTGCTCTAGACTGGGGCTGAACTACTGAAGCCATGTGCCCTAGAGCCCGTGCTCCTCAGCAAGAGAAACAGCCACAGTAAAAAGCCCATGCCCTGCAACTAAGAGTGGCCCCCCTGCTTGCCACAACTAGAGAAAAGCCCCACAGCAGCAACGACCTAGCATGAAAATGAAAGTAGCTGTCATGTCCGACTCTGTGACCTCATGGACCATATACAGTCCATAGAATTCTCCAGGCCAGAATACTAGAATGGGTAGCCTTTCCTTTCTCCAGGGGATCTTCCCAACCCAGGGATCGAACCCAGGTCTTCCGCATTGCAGTCAGATTCTTTACCAGCTGAGCCACAGGGGAAGCCCAAGAGCCATCACAACCAAAAATAAATAAATAAAACTATGTATTTAAAAAACCTACAGGTAGCAAGAAATTAAATAAGCATGACACATAGGTTCCTGATTCTTCAAGACATTGTTCTCTTGAAGCAGATAACCAATGAGAAGAGATTCGGTCTGCTTTTAAAATCAGTTTTTATTGCCTTTAACTTTATTAAAAGCTTTATTCAGATGTAATTCACATTTGTTGCTTTCCCCCTGAGTTTCTCTTCCCTTTTATTAGCCGTAAAAAAGTATGTCTGTGTGTGTGGGCATATGTGTATGTTTGTGTGGGGGGTTTAAAAATAGAGCAAATTGACTTTGAGAAGCAGAGTTAATAAAACACTTGGATTTGTAATATAGGTTGGAGTAAGATTGTATGCAGCACAGAAAAGAGGAATACTTTCAAAGTTTCTAATTGAAATAATAATTTTACTAGTTACCTTTTTTCTTCCTAATGCCTGCACTGACAATTGCGCCAACATTTTATAATTTAGACAAGAAAGCTTGGAATGGAATTTGTGACTTTGTAAGTGACTGAACTGAACAGAACTGAAGGAACATATAGCAAGATTGTATACTTGACAGAGTCTAATATTCCATGAGTTTCTGTGAGACTTCCAGTTTGTCTATTAAGTTGTCTATTATTGGGGAGGGATTTTGTGTGTGTGTGTGTGTGTGTGTGTGTGTGTGTGTGTGTGTGCACGCTCAGTTGCTCTTTCATGCCTGACTCTTTGTGACCCCATGGACTGTAACCCACCAGGCTTCTCTGTCTACGGGAATTCTCAGACAAGAATACTGGAGTGGGTTGCCATTTCCTTCTCCAGGGGATCTTCCTGGCCCAGGGACTGAACATGCGTCTCCTTCATTGGCAGGCAGGTTCTTTACCACTGCACCAATTTGCACATCTCCACATGGTTGTCTACTTGTGCATTATTTCAATTTTTTATTTGTTCAGCAAATATTAATTGTGTCCTCTATGCAATGACTTCTCTATGCTTGATGTTATGGCATTTACAGAATTAATAAGACAATGATCCCTGCTTTTAAGGAGGGACTTATAAATAGCCAAAGTACAAGGAAGATTGTGGATCTTACTGTAACACACTGGTAAACAGGATGCTCTGGGAACAGAGGGAGTAACTTAAATTTGAGAGGTCATAGAAGATTGCATGCAAAGGAAACGTTTTATCATGACTTTGAAAGAAAGAGGATTTTTGTAGGTAGAGAAGGGTAGAGTGCTAGGACTTCCAACTGAACAAAAAAACATTGATTTATTGAGTGCTTTCTGTGTGCAAGACACCAGGCTAAATGGACTTCTTCCTATGAGCCAAGTTCTTTTCTTGTCCCCACAAACAGAGAAAGAAATGGAAGCCTGTAGAGATTAATTTTGTTTTCAGGCCAAAAGGGAGTGCAGGCCACAGAATAACTGCCATATTTGCTAAGTTGAAAGATTGTATTTCTCTTCTTCATTATCGTGTCTAGCACAGTGGTTGGCACATTTTTCCTTAAGGGGCCAGACAATAAATATTTGATACTTTTCACATTTACACAATCTCTGTCACACTTATTCACCTCTGCCACTGTAACTCGAAAGCAACCGTAGACCATACAGAAATGAATGAAGTTGGCTATATTCCAATAATACTATTTATGGATACTGAAAAGGAAATTTTGTGCAATTTGCACATTTCATGAAATATTCTTTTTTGATTTTTCATAACATTCTAAAATGTTATGTTTTAACATTTTAACATTTAAAATGTTTAAAAGGGTTAATACTATTTTTTACTTATGGCTCTGCAGCAACGAGTGATGGGTTGGATTTGTCCTGTAGGATGTAGTTTGCTGACCCCTGATGGCTTATAACAGGAGATTAATAAATATTTATCATGAAAAGTAACTAGTGGGAGAAACAGCTTGATCCTGGGTGCGTCACACAGCTCCTGGGTCTTCCACTTGACTCCTAGTCTCCATAAATGGCCCTGCTGGGAATTCTGGACTCTGTAATTTGAGTGGCAAGTGGCCCTGTACTCCCAACACTGAAGCATATCATTTTGGACATAACTACACTTTATACAGATGCATTTGTTGAAAAATAACAGGTCAAGAAATCAGCTGAAATAAGGCTTTTATTCTGTTATTGAACCAAGAAGTATGTTCAGGCCTATTCTTGAAGTGAGCAAAGGTATGATATACCTTGAGTCACCTGGTTTGTTCATCTTTAAAGAGCAAAAGCTTCTTTGTGTCATCTATTTAAAAACTATTGAGTTATCTTTGATGGCCTCCTTTTGATTAAAAAATATGAAAAAGTCCCTGCAGTTGAACTTATTTATATAGTGAACATGATGTAAGTCTGATGATATTCCTAGATAGCATGATGAAATCCAACATAATTGAATATACTTAGCAAGATCTCTGAGGCAGACCAGTACTCTTATAGAGACAAACACAAAGCTGTTGACTTCAGAAAGTGGATTCCAGGAACATTTTAAGTTTTATTAGACATGTTCCTACTTGTTCTTCAGACTGGATTTCTGGAATTTTATCCTTGTTGGTCTAAAAGTAGAGTCTTGATAACCACTTTTATGTTAGAACTTTTCACATAGGTCTGTCTGATTTCAAAGTTACCAAGAGTCTAATGATTATGAAGATTCCACTTAATATAGTGTAAAGAGTGGCCTTGAAAACTTATCTATCCTCCCTTTTCTTCGTATTCTTCCTCTGGAAAGTGGAATAATAATAGTCATTTCGTTAGGTTGATACACAGATAAAATGAGATAATGAATCATTTGAATTACTTTACCCTCTTTTTAGAATTTTTTTTTTTTGCTTTTTATCTATGACAGAATTAAAAATAGAACTCCATGTATTACAGTTCCCTACTATGTTTATTGTGAACCCAAGTTTTTCCTTTTAGTCTCTTCTCGATCTCACACTGAATGTGAACCAATCACTTCCTAACTTTGTTCTGACAGCACTTGTCAAAAAATATGATGTACCCAACTGGTTGTATTCTATAGCTTTTGAGAAAAGGCATCCTTGAAATACACTTTGTTGATGGCATGAATTAATACAAAATATTAGATCAATTTAGTTACTATGAGTTAAAAGAGCATTTATTTATTCCTTATTAGATTTCTGATATGCTATGTAGGTATGATGGTTTATGAAAACAAGCTTGAATATGTTATGCCAAATTGTTAGCAAAAGCCTAACTCAAAATGAGATTTTAGTTCACATGATGGAAGGATTGATTCCTTTGATTTTCCCCAAGAGAAATGAGTGTTTCAGTCTTTAAAGATTAAATATAACACAGGTTAGCTCCTCTTTAGTCCCAGTAAGGAGAGTTTGCTATAATTCTACAGATCTGTGCTCTAAAACTCATTTTCACTGTTCTCATTGATGCTTATCAATTAAGACGATTTTGTGTCAGAGAAGGATAGGAATAGGATGCTTTGTTAGAAGGCAGCAGAGTTTCAGAGGACATCTTTAGACTCACATGTTTCTCCATTTGACCCTAAAATCAACAGACTATTGACCAAGGCCTTAACTTGAATTTTTATATGTTAGAAATTTATTTGTTATGATTTGAACTTTAAAACTCAGTTTCTTTTACTTCAATTAGAGAATTCCATTGCAGGGCCAATATATTGTTTAAATCAATGCTTCTTAACTTGTCTGTACCTGAAAATTCTTTGGAGGGCTGAAAGTAAAAAGATCATCCTTGAACTCATACTCATGTTTAATAAATTTGGAATGTGGTCAGACATAGGTTTTCTTTTTTCTCTTTTTCCTCTGTTTCTCCTGATTTTTAAAAACAAAACCAGTAGACTTTAACATGTAGTTTTGGTTAAAAAACAGTGGAATAAATTAGCACTTCTCAAATTTTAATGTTCATCTCAGTTACTTGGGGATTTTGTAAAACTGCAGACTGATTCTTCAGTAGGTTTGGGGTGGGACATTGATGGTGCCAACATTCATGATGAAGCATCACATTTTCAATAACAAAAATTTAAATTAAGGGCTGATTTTGTTAGGAAACTTTTTATCTATGAATGATTTGACTAAACTACTGTCTCTGACATAATTATCTTTGGCTTCATTAGATACTCAAAATGATCTCATACTTTACTTGTAAAAAAAATTACCCTATTTAGTATCACTTTGCTTAATTCAGTTCTACATTTACTGAACACCTAACAAGCTCACTGTTTTGCTAGGGTTGCAGGGAATGTACAGAAATAGAAAAATATAAATCCTGTACTTAAGTAGCTCAAAGAGGAGTTAAGTTCTGATGCTAATGACAATGATTTAAAGTACAAAGCATTATAAAAGAAGTAAAATGTTTGAGTTTTTGGTTAATTTTGAGATGTTATGCTATTTGGTTTGAGACATTTGCCAGGTTTTGGAAATTCAGTCCTTTTTTGTTTTTCTCTTCTGTAAAGAATGTATGTATGTCTGGGGGCAGTGTAGGTCTTAGGGATTTTTATCTATTTTGGTATGGGTATATCTAAAGTACCTAGAACAGTGCTTGACTGAAAAATCTTGAAGATGTGAGTGGAATGAATGGTTGGTAACAGGTATCTGCCAGTAAAGTAATTAGCCTCCAACTAATAAAAATAAATGAAAAAAAAAAGAAGAACAGTGACTTTTGTAGCAGACATGATGCTTCATGAAGGATGCCCATTGTAAAGGTAAATAAGACCAAACATATCATGTCATCCACAGGACAGTTTCTTTATGCGAAAGTAGAGGAGGCATGGAAGATGGATATGGACAGAACAACTGTTATAGATCAGGCATTTCAAGACCATACAGAATCATAGGTAACACTTGCCCATGTTTATATATCAGGTTCTTATTATCAGGTCCTTGAAATTTTAGTGGAAACTGTGGTTAAGAGGATTGTTTAATGAGGCTGAGTGTTTGGAACACTCACTCTTTTGTTGGAAACCTCGAACCTACAGATGAGTAGAAAATCATGGGATTTTTATGGAGAATTTATGAATTTTACTTGATCATTGATGAGAAAGTTCTCTAAATATAAGGTCTTTTCTTCCCATATATTACCTCATTTAAAAATAACCAGCTATTTATTTCTCTTTTAGATTTTTTAAATGGTCAAAAGCAAGTGATAGAACTCTCTAATATACTTTTACGGTTTAATAAGGTTAAAAATTATAATAAACATGATTTTGATTATTCCCGGGAAAATAAATATCATTTTATATTATTTTATAATATATTATTGTAGACTCTAATTATATAAAATTATCTAAGTATCTCCAGTCAGATCTAAATACTGTTGTGAAAACTTTTTGTAATATTATAACTTTTAGTTCATAAGACACGTTCAGTTGAAGTCATTGTGTTAAACACATTTTTTAATCCTCAAAAAGTAGTTTTTGAATGTCTTTCCAGAAAATTAACAAAGTGATCAACAGCTCACTTGCCAAGGGAATTAAGAGCAAAGTTTATGCCTCCCACTGCTGGCTTACTTGTACAAAACAAATGTCAGAGGCAGCACGTGGGGAACTTGTAATGGTTTAATTTACATGTATGGAGTCAGCACAAAATTAATAGCGGTCTGTCACCAAAGTTTGCTAGCTAATTGCTGGGTTTTAATGTTAAGCAAATGAATGTGAATTTTAACAACACTGTTTTAAGAGCCTCTTTGGGAACCTATTCTTTCTATTCCTCTTGACATACCAAGCTACTTTCTAAATATATTTTCTAATTCTTCAAGTATTAAGATGGCAACTTCTGTTCTCTTTGGCATTCGACCCCCTCCCTAGTAAAATCAGCTGATCAACCTCTCAGAAAAAACCCATAAGGAAGAATTTCCAGGGCCACTGCTATTATTTTCTTTTTTACACATCCCTTTCCTTGTAAAGGACAAATAGTTCAGATTTTCCCAGAGGCTGCAGGAAGAATGACTTACTGAGTTTTTTATA
Source organism: Cervus elaphus (assembly GCF_910594005.1). Taxonomy (NCBI): domain Eukaryota; kingdom Metazoa; phylum Chordata; class Mammalia; order Artiodactyla; family Cervidae; genus Cervus; species Cervus elaphus. The sequence goes on along the minus strand of NC_057833.1, from coordinate 43,730,885 downwards.
ATCTGACTCTACACAAAATTAATTTAAGTAGGAAATCAGTTCAGTTCAGTTCAGTTGCTCAGTTGTGTCTGACCTTTGCGACCCCATGAACTGCAGCATGCCAGGCCTCCCTGTTCATCACCAACTCCCAGAGTTTACCCAAACTCATGTCTATTGAGTCGGTGATGCCATCCAACCATCTCGTCCTCTGTCGTCCCCTTCTCCTCCTGCCCTCAATCTTTCCCAGCTCAGGGTCTTTTCAAATAAGTCAACTCTTTGTATCAGGTCGCCAAAGTATTGGAGTTTCAGCTTCAGCATCAGTCCTTCCAATGAACACTTAAGACTGATTTCCTTTAGGATGGACTGGATGGATCTCCTTGCAGTCCAGGGGACTCTCAAGAGTCTTCTCCAACACCACAGTTCAAAAGCATCAATTCTTCGGTGCTCAGCTTTCTTTATAGTCTAACTCTCACATCCATACATGACTACTGGAAAAACCATAGCCTTGACTAGATGGACCTTTGTTGGCAAAGTAATATCTCTGCTTTTTAATATGCTGTCTAGGTTAGTCATAACTTTCCTTCCAAGGAGTTAAGCGTCTTTTAATTTCATGGCTGCAGTCACCATCTGCAGTGATTTTGGAGCCCAAAAAAGTACAGTCTGCCACTGCCGGGGTCCAGCCCCCTGGCGGAGTCCAGGGGTTCCCTTCGGATGAGCGATGTCGGCGAAGAAAAGAAAGCGAGTGGAGTCTTGGTTGAGTGCAGAATCAAGACTACTTTATTCTTTTACATCAGTGCTTGTATACCCTAAAACCAATAATCCTTTAAAGAGGTTTAAGGAGGTAGGAATGATAAGATTGTACCAGGTGCATAATCGTGGGTTACATCATAAATAACTTTCCAGAACAGTCAATACCTACACATAACTTTTAAACAATTCAATGGCAGCAGCTAGTCAACTGTGAAAAGCCATCTACAAACCTTATCTTGGGAAGCTCAGCCCTGGGCGGACTTAGCTCTGGTATGTAATCCTAAGGGTCAGAGGTCTCAAGAATTCCCTCCTGATCACACCTTAAGGAATCTTCTCAATCTCATAATGGACTCTATCTACTTTTGCTTATGGGATAGATAGGCCTGTTTATTGGGACCCGTGTGCCCTCAGGGACTGTGTTGCTGCCGTGCAAAGGTTTCAAGGAGAGATTTTAGTAAGAGTCAGACTAATTTTTAGGGAACATAGAAGAACGCCAAGCATCAGAAGATGAAAGGACGAAGGCCTTGGAGTGGATGGTGGGGCGGTCCCAAGAAACCCCCGGAGGTCCGGACGCTTTTGCGTGTGGAGCGGTCCTGGAGGTCCAGACGGCTTTGCGTGCCAGCTCCTTGAACCCAGACCTTGTCACGGGTGGGGTTTCTCTTGCCGGCTCCCGACATGCCACTGTTTCCACTGTTTCCCCATCTATTTGCCATGAAGTGATGGGACCAGATGCCATGATCTTAGTTTTCTGAATGTTGAGCTTTAAGCCAACATTTTCACTCTTTCACTTTCATCAAGAGGCTCTTTAGTTCTTCTTCACTTTCTGCCATCAGAGTGGTATCATAGGCATATCTGAGGTTATTGATATTTCTCCTGGCAGTCTTGATTCCAGCTTGTGCTTCATCCAGCCCAGCATTTCTCATGATGTACTCTGCATATAAGTTAAATAAGCAGGTGACAATATACAGCCTTGATGTACTCCTTTTCCTATTTGGAAGCAGTCTGTTGTTCTATGTCCACTTCTAACTGTTGCTTCCTGACCTGCATACACGTTTCTCAAGAGGCAGGTCAGGTGGTCTGGTATTCCCATCTCTTTCAGAATTTTCCACAGTTTATTGTGATCCATACGATCAAACGCATTGGCATAGTCAATAAAGCAGAAGTAGATGTTTTTCTAGAACTCTCTTGCTTTTTCGACGATCCGGTGGATGTTGGCAATTTTATCTCTGGTTCCTCTGCCTTTTCTAAAACCAACTTGAACATCTGGTAGTTCATGGTTCACATTAAAGCCTAATCTATTTCTAAGGTGTGTGTTAAAAATGTGTCTTATGATGTAAACAAAAGATATTTTTTTCTCCCACTGCCCCTCTTTGTGTTTTATTCAGTGAAGAATAATTTTAATCTATTCCTAGAGATAATCTCTAGCAGGCCCATAGCATCTCTGCTACCCTACTGACAGGCTGAGTCACCAACAGTGTAGGTTCAGTAATTAGCATATAGACTAAGGGATTAACTCACACTTTGAACTTGATTTATTAACTGTAAACCTTTCCTTCTTAGAGTCTCTTACTATCACTTTCTATCTAGCAGTTGTATGAGCTCTACCAGAGTCGAGGTGTTTTGTGGAGGGGAGAGAATTACTAAACAGTACAGGTCTCATTGGCCTCAATTTCATCAATACCCAACGTTGGCAGATGTGTTTAAAGTTGCAGTCTTTGAGTAAACCAGTTTCACAGAAAAGCTTTTCTCTCGTGACTGCTCTCTTGAGATCTTTAAGGATTCCCTGCCAGATGCTCTCCCCTGCAGCTCTCTTAACTGGCATTTCTGTTGCGGGTGTTTCCTTTGTAGATCTTTCCCCAGCAATGCGTACCCTGTGATGCAAGTCCCATCTCTGTGATGAAAAGCCTTTCTCCTTTCACTCCAGTTTAGCCTATGCAAGGCGACTCCTCCCCTCCTTTTCCCTCCTTTACTCTTCTCATCTGTCTGTCTCTTTGGCACAGCTTAGATCTTAGTAAAATTTTACCTTTCTTAGATGTGAGTCAGATGTGTCTTTCCGCGACTGAGAGGTTGCACTCCTCAACCTTTCCTCTGCATGGGTGGGGCAAAGATAACAGCACAGCAATAGCTTTTTTTCTGGAAAAACTTAATAAGCAGTTTTCTTTAAAATCCTGCTTCTGAGCCTAGGACCTCTGTTTAAATCTTGTTGTATCTCAGGGGGTCCAAGAGTAATAGAGCATGCACCCTTACATCACCTGTGTAAATACTGTATATGGAAATTTGTGAACCCACAGAATGCATTGTGATAGCTACCGATTGGGTTTCTCAGTTAAATCTGAGGCAGGAAAAATCCCAATTAAATGTGTTACATATTTAAACAAGTTGAAGATAAAGAGAATTCCTCTCATTGTGATTTCTTAACCTTTGACTTGGCACTAGTAATTAGACACAATAAGACGTTTGTGGCAGATCAAAGATGTATAAAATATAGTTGTCTGTATAGGCACACAATGTTATTGGGAAATCCAGGTATATTCAGTATAGATAAATTTGCCTCTGACATTATTGATCAAACTACCCTGATGTAGTTTGGCAATCCATTTGGGTTGGTATTTGCCAAAGGGCAAGGCTAGCTTGGTATGCAGGGGGACATTTTGACATGGTGATTTGGATTGGCAATTGGTTATTGATCATTATCATGGGGATGCTTCATGAAATGGAAGGTTGAGGTGGAGAAGGAAAAAAAAAGAGTAAATTAACCTAGAGTAGATTATTGGTTGTATAATAAGCTTATACTTAGTCTATATATTTTACTGCAAATGTCTCTCTACCAAAAAAACAAAACAAAACACAATGAAGGCAGTTAGAGACAAATCTAAGGGAGTATCACACACAGCGTCTCCTATATAATGGGCTAAGAATTCTGGCACTGTCCTTAAGACCCACATTTGTGTCCATGGCTTGATCGTGAAATCCAGCACCTGGGTTATTTTCATTGCTTTATCATATGCTTAGACTTAAACTTTTTCTTTAACCATTATCTAAAGTTAAACTGTTTTCATTACTTTGTGGCAAAGAAAGATTCATATTTTTTTTATATCTTACATGGAAAGAAAAACTATTTGTGTTTTTCCCTTGAGGAAATATTTATAAACTACTCTCAGTTTACAGATTTCCTTAGAGAAAAAAGTGTAAACCACCTCCCTACACACTCCGTTTATAAACATTGCCATGAAATCTGTTTTACCTTTCATTCATAGAAAGTGCATATTCATATGTGGCATGTCAGGGACTTACTGCATTTTACCCATGCACTTGGAATCTTTGTTCCAATCCAATGTGTTTGGGGTTTTGTTTCAACATAATTCTGTTCACCTTACTCAGTTCTTTTTCTTTTTCCTTTCCATTTTATGGACATGTTGGCAACTGCGTTTTATATATAAAGAGTTGCTTGAAAGCCATTCAGCCATACTGCAGTGAGTTACCATTTCCTTCTCTAGGAGATCTTCCTGACCCAGGAATTGAACCCACATCTCCCGCACTGGCAGGCAGATTCTTTACCACTGAGCCATATGGGAAGCCCCAAAATAAACTTAAGAAGTTTTAAAAATGTTTTTGCTTTAAATGCATTAAATGTATAGTATATATTATGCTAAATAGCATGTAAGTTAGTATGCATCATTTTAAAAGAAACCTAGATATTTATGAATATCCTAGTTTCTTTACAAAATATATGTAAATTAAATATGCATAAATAAATTTATATTTGTAAATATATATAAATATATAACTGTCTACATATATAAAGTCTGTTAGCTATCGGTTTGTTTGTGTATGTCTGTGTGTGTGTGTATGAGTAAATGCAACAAGAAATTTGAATAGAGTGTAGAAATCATTGAAGATAAATTATTGCAAAAATACCAAAGGCTTTCTCCTCCTTACAAATAGTCTTTCTTTTTTATTTATTTATTTATTTTTTTTTTTACAAATAGTCTTTCTTTAAAAGAACAAAGAACAATGTATATTTGGTTAGATTGTTGAGAGTTTCAGTTATTTAAATATCATAACATTATCTCAATGTTTAAAGCAAGAGTTGGAAACCAAAGGAAAGACTCAGTCACAAAGACTCTGTCTTATTGTAGCTAGTTGGATGCCATTATGATAGAAGACAGCGTGAGGACCAACTAGCTGGGTTCACTGTTCTCTGGCCTGAACTTGAATATGTATGACAATGAATTCATCATCTTGTATAGCACACCAGACAAGCCATAACAGTGATGTGCAGTTTCTCTCCTGACCAGAATTCATGTCATAAAGCTCTATAAATCTCATTAAATGAGCTGTTTTTACCTCGCTGTAGAATAACAAACAGAATCCTCCAGGTGGGTGTACTCATTGCTACTGCTGCTAAGTCACTTCAGTGGTGTCCGACTCTGTGCGACCCCGTCCCTGGGATTCTCCAGGCAAGAACGCTGGAGTTGGTTGCCATTTCCTTCTCCAATGCATAAAAGTGAAAAGTGAAAGTGAAGTCGCTCAGTCATGCCCGATTCTTCGCGACCCCATGGACTGCAGCCCACCAGACTCCTCCGTCCATGGGATTTTCCAGGCAAGAGTACTGGAGTGGGGTGCCATTGCTGTATTACTCCAGGAAGGACTTTAAGGGCCAATGGAGAGGTTCCATGGGCTTAATATACACCTCTTTAGGAAACAATGTATGTGCTTGGCTGTGTTTAGATTAAATGTAACAGATTTCTCTTTTTATTTTAAAAACTGGGAGTCAGAAATGAGAAAAGTATAACTTTAGTCCTTGGAAAATATAATTGTTAATGATTGCTTTTAAACAACTAAATTAAGTTTGCCTTTGATGATTCATCGAGGTGGGAAATCAAGTTGTGCCTATCTTTGATATGTAAGAGAGAATCTAATTTGAATCCAAGCGGGTTTTTATTTTATCACATTAAATGTGAATTTAATTCATTGTAAAACCTTATGCTGTGATGTACACATCAACATTGTTACCTTAGTGCATTGATAATTCCAACTTTGCTGAGTACAATATTCATTTTTGCCCCTATCAATCATTTTAGAAACTTTTAGCATCTAGTAGTAAGCTCAGAAATGCTTTCTCTACTCTGATTCTAATTTTAGTATGTATACCTCACTCTTAGACCTATTTATTGACTCTTCCTGAAAAATAGTAATTGGGAAAAGTTCACAGTGTGCATAATATTAATAATTTTAATTTTTTATTACTTTAACAAAAGTAACGCTCTAGGGAAGTCACATACAGTGTATCCAGCAGGTTGATAAATGTTCTTTTGTATTATTTCCTTTAATCCTTACTATAACCTGTTATGGAAGTTTATTTTCTGTTTTGGAGATGAGGAAGCCAAGACATCTACAGATAAAGAAATTTCCCAAGTTCTTACAGTTAGTATGTGGTAGAATCACAATTCATACTGTATTCCTGTGACTCCTGAGTTCAAGTTCTTACACTTCACAGTAATACTTCTCTTCTATCCTAGGCGGTGACCTGATATAATTTCAGTAGAACTTTAGCAAAATTGTATTGTAGAATGTAACCTAATATTACAAATATTAGGTATATTATTGAAACCAAATCATAAGAGTACTCACTTGTTTACTTGTTTTAACTTCTTTTGATTGAATTCTTAAACTTTTCATAATGTAAACTCTTAGATAAGTTTGTCTATATTTAAATGTAAACATTTAATATCTTCCAACTTGATCTTTTCATGTTTGTATATTAGTTTGAGAATCTTGGCTTTTGCCTATTTGTGGAATCAGATATTTTGACTTCAGAGGCAAATTACAGATTATTGTTAGTCTGGTATCATAACTTATGCAGTTATTCTCTGTATATGTTTCCTAAATAGCTTCTGTGATTATCCTGAGTGATAAACTTATCAAATATCACTGTCTACCACTGTATTGAAAATAGCAGTAACACATATAATTTGAACACCTATTTTTTTTTAACAAAAATGCATTGTAATATTAAGGTGATATTATATATAGCTGTTTTTAAACAGGTGTAAATGAATAACAAATATTATACATGATTTGTTCCCTTTATAAAGTGAGTACTTTTCATAGCTGTCATTCTTTGAGAAAAATTACCTGTCTTTTTTCATGCTGCTTATTTCAAGAAAACTTTAAGCTTCATCTGGTTAATATGCAATGGTAGGGGCCCACACACTGTGGAGTGTGTTTCTCTCTAAATAAATCCACTTCTTACCTATCAAAAAACAAATGAAATGGTAGGGCTCAGTATATAATTTAAATGACACCATCTTCTCTTTTGGGCTTCCCTGGTGGCTCAGTGGTAAAGAATCTGCCTGCCAATACAGGAGACGCAGGTTCAATCCCTGGGTCGGGAAGATTCCCTGGAGAAGGAAATGGCACTTTCCACTCCCGTATTCTTGCCTGGAACATCCCATCGACAGGGGATCCTGGCAGGCTACAGTCCACGGGGTTGCAAAGAGTTGAACACGACCACCACATCTTCTCTTTCAAACTCAGCCTTTAGGCACACCTAACCTTTTTTTTTTTTTCAATTCTTTTTATATTGCTATATTGATTCTCGTTTATATTAATATTTCTGGACACATCAATAGAATTCCCTCAGAGTCTTGGTGTGTTTCTATGGGCTAAGGCTAAATTAGGACTACTTCCCTGATGGTTCAGTGGTAAAGAATCTACCTGCCAATGTGGGAGACGCAGATTCAATCCCTGGGTTGGGAAGATCCCCTGGAGAAGGAAATGGCAACCCACTCCAGGATTCTTGCCTGAGAAATCCCATGGACAGAGGAGCCTGGCAAGCTCTACACCTTGGAGTTACAAAAGAGTCAGACGTGGCTTAGTGACTAAACAACAACCACAAAACTAAATTGAGTAATTCCTTTTCTCCTTCCTTCTTTCTTCCTTTATTTCCTCCTGCTTGCCACATTTTTATTAATCATATGTAACTTATATTACTCTTGCTGGGATTCATGATTTGTCAATATTGTCTTATTTCCTCTTTCCTTTTTCTTCCATAAGATTTGTTCCTTGTCTGGAAGCAAAGTCCAGGATCAATAAAATGATCTATCTGCTCTAGAAAATATTAACCTCTCTTAGAGGTTAAGAGTATTAAAAGGATGGTTTTAGGTTCCAGGAGTTCTGGGAATTCAAATCGTTTCTTTTTATCCAGAGTCAGGTTATATTTTACCTTCAGTGCAAAAGTTAGGAGATCAGATGGTTTTTTGATATATTTTATATGTCATTGGTCAGAAATTATCTCTGAGTTTATTGATCAATTCATAAATACATTTTCAAGTGATTGGATTTATGCTACTAAAATATTTATTAAACAACTAGCTTGTCAATAGGATTTAGTTCCTTTTTGTTACTTTCCTTGGCATTAAGAACAAATCAATTCCTTGAGGGTATGATGTGAGCAATGTTAGGAATGCAATAACTTGAGAATCACACTTGAGGTATGCTTTTTATTATCATTAATCTTTCTTGTATTCTTTTTCTTTTCAATTTCCTTGAGATATGTGTCTTATATGAATTAAGTAGTAGTTTTCAGAATATTTTTCCTAATTATCCACTCACAATTTTTGCCATGGCTGACATCAAATTAAGATGATCATTGTGTTACTTAGAGACAAGTAATTATTTCTGATATTTTGGGCAATAAAAGATACCTTGACAGAGTCATTGATTCTAGTTAAAGGCAGCTAACCTCGATATACATATATTTTATGCCCTCTGTCTTTTCATACTGTGAAAAGTTGGGTGATGGACAGGGAGGCCTGGAGTGCTGCGGTTCATGGGGTCTCAAAGAGTCGGACACGACTGAGCAACTGAACTGAACTGAACTGATTGCCTCTGTCACTCTAGAGTTGGAAATGCCATATCCCTTCTTAAGAGCCTGTGTGTTTCATCATCATGTCAATAAAGAATGTCTTCCTTGGATCCGTGTAAAATATCTCTGATTTGCTTATTTTGGATCTAGGGAATATTTGATCAAAATTCCCATTATAAAGAATATAATTTCATGATTTTGAAGATAGACTTATCTTTTTAACTGTTTTCTCTGTAGGGTAAACTTGATCTCTCTTGAGTATAACTTCCTTATACACTGTGGTATTATTAAATACAGTGTGGTATTATTAAATCCTCTTACTTTTTCCATTTAGAAGACATCATACATGTCATAGGTTGTTATTTGTGGTAGTGAACAAAGTCTGGTAATTGTATATAAGAAACTTATGAAGGGGAGATAAATCTAAGTTGTACTTACTGACTGTAGTGGTAAATAGTTTTCTTTTATTTATAAACTCATGAGGGCATTATTCTAAAACATTTAGTGATGACATAATGTGTGCCTGCTATTGTGCTAGGTATAGAGAGTAGAAACTGTGGTGACCTAAATGGTGAATAAATACAAAAAGGATGGGGTGTGTATATGTGCAGATGATTAACTTTGCTGTACGCAGAAACTGTCACAGCTTTGTAAGCAACTATGTTGTTGTTTAGTCACTGTCATGTCTGACTCCGTTTCGACCCCACAGACTGTAGCCCTCCAGGCTCTTCTGTCCGTGGGATTCTCCGGGCAAGAATACTGGAGTGGGTTGCCATGCCCTCCTCCAGGGGATCTTCTCAACACAGGGATCAAACCTACATCTCCTGCTTGGCAGGCAGACTCTTTACCGCTGAGCCACCTGGGAAGCCCAAAGCACTGTATTCCCAATTAAAAAAAAAGATCCACTACATAACTCCTGGTCTATCTTTTATATATTTATTTTTTTTATTTATTTTTATTAGTTGGAGGCTAATTACTTTATAATATTGTAGTGGTTTTTGTCATACACTGACATGAATCAGCCATGGATTTACATGTATTCCCCATCCCGATCCCCCCTCCCACCTCCCTCTCCACCCGATCCCTCTGGGTTTTCTCAGTGCACCAGGCCCGAGCACTTGTCTCATGCATCCAGCCTGGGCTGGTGATCTGTTTCACCCTAGATAATATACATGTCTTGATGCTGTTCTCTCGAAACATCCCACCCTCGCCTTCTCCCACAGTCTATCTTTTAAAAATCAAGAAAAATAGATGTGCTACTGTTATCTTGTTTACCAGGGTACTACAGTTCTTTTATGAATACCTAGTGTGGAAAGAAAGAAAATTTAGTTGCTCAGTCATGTCCAACTCTTTGGGACCCCATGGATTGTAGCTTACCAGGCTCCTCCATCCACGGGATTTTCCAGGCAAGAGTACTGGAGTGGGTTGCCATTCCCTTCTCCAGAGGATCTTCCCCACCCAGGGATCAAACCCGGTCTCCACATTGTAGGCGGACGCTTTACCGTCTGAGCCACCAGGGAAGTCCTGGCGCAGACTGTCCTAAATAGTTATATGTTCTTATATTTGACTGCTCAAACCTTAAGTGTAAAAACTCCTGTGTAACAGCCATGCAGGTAACAGGAAACCTATCCATCACTCCAGAAGTTCTTCTAGTGTCATTTCACAAACTCCCTGCCAAAAACTAATAACAACCATTCTGATTTTTTTAGCATACAAATTATTCTTGTTTTTTTGTGAACTTCATATAAATAGGTTTATACTATATGTGTTCATTTGTATCTCTCTTTTTTAGTTCAAATTAATGTTTCTGAGATTCATTATGTTTTGTGTTTGTTTTTGTTTCCTTTTTCAATTTAAGATGTTATTTTTAAAACAGCTTTAGATTCACAGTACAAATGAAAATATGGAGATTTTCCATGTAAATTAGTTTATCTGTAGTTAATTCATTTTATTACTATGTAGTATTCCTTTTTTTTTAAAATATATGACAAGTTGTTTATCTGTTCTCCTGATGATAGATATTTGAGTTAGTTCCAGTTTGGGGATATTGTTAAGCTGCTACATGCATATTCTAGTCATGGTTTTTGGTGGGCATGTTTAGTCACTTATCCTTGGAATTTGCATAGGAAGAGAATTTCTGGGTAAATAGTTGATATATGTTTAGTTTTAGTAGAAAGTGTCAAATATACTTTCAAAGTTGTTGAAGCAGCTGATACTCCTATGTAACAGTCAAATTTAGGGATGTAATAGTACAGTAGATTAAAGGCAATATACAACATGATTATGACTAAGAAACACAACTTACTCTCCAGCAGGATCAGAGTACTCAGTACCGGGCAGTACAATCAGTGGCAGTATTTTTATGGAGCGTATACTGCTCTAAGAGAGAGGAAAGACGGTGAGAGTGTAGATTTCAGGTGCTCTCAGCACACAAAAATTATGCAAGGAGATTTGTTAATTAGTTTGAGTGTAGTTATCATTTCAATATATATATTTATGTCAAATCATCATGTTTTATACCTTAAATATATAACTTCCCAGATGGCTCGTTGGTAAAGAATTAGTCTATCAAGTAGGAGATCCAGGTTAGATTCCTGGGTTAGGAAGATCACCTGGAGGAGGAATGGTAATCCACTCCAGTATTCTTGCCTGTGAAATCCCACTGAATTAATGTTAGCAATGTATGAACATTATTCTGAGTAATTAAGTATATAAAGTATGAACAGAATTTTGAGGCACAAAATAGACTTTATAATTTAACTTCAGTTCAGTTCACTTCAGTCACTCAGTTGTGTCCAACTCTTTGCAACTCCATGGACTGCAGGACGCCAGGCTTCCCTGTCCATCACCAACTCCTGGAGCTTACTCAAACTCATGTCCATTGAATCAGTGATGTCATCCAACCATCTCATCCTCTTTAATCCCCTTCTCCTCCTGCCTTCAGTCTTTCCCAGAATCAGGGTCTTTTCCAGTGAATCACTTCTGTGCATCAGATGGCCAAAGTATTGGAGTTTCAGCTTCAACATCAGTCCTTCCAGTGAATATTCAGGACTGATTTCCTTTAGGATGAACTGCTTGGATCTCCTTGCAGTCCAAGAGTCTTGGACTCCTTGCAGACTCTCAAGAGTCTTCTCCAACACCACAGTTATATAATTTAACTTATTCAGTTCAGTTCAGTCACTCAGTCATGTTCAACTCTTTGAGACTCAATGAACTGCAGCATGCCAGGTCTCCCAACCATCACCAACTCCCTGAATTTACCCACTCATGTCCATTGCGTGGGTGATGCCATCCAAGCATCTCATCCTCTGTCATCCCCTTCTCCTCCTGCCCTCAATCTTTCCCAGCATCAGGGTCTTTTCAAATGAGTCAGCTCTTTGCATTAGGTGGCCAAAGTATTGGAGTTTCAGCTTCAACATTAGTCCTTCCAATGAACACTTGGGACTGATCTCCTTTAGGATGGGCTGGTTGGACCTCCCTGCAGTCCAAGGGACTCTCAAGAGTCTTCTCCAACACCACAGTTCAAAAGCATCAATTCTTCGGTGCTCAGCTTTCTTTATGGTCCAACTCTCACATCCATACATGACTACTGGGAAAACCATAGCCTTGACCAGACAGACCTTTGTTGACAAAGTAATGTCTCTGCTTTTAAATATGCTGTCTAGGTTGGTCATAGCTTTCCTTCCAAGGAGTAAGCATTTTTTAATTTCATGGCTGCAATCACCATTTGCAGTGATTTTGGAGCCCCCAAAATAAAGTCAGCCACTGTTTCCACTGTTTCCCCATCTATTTGCCAAGAAGTGATGGGACCGGATGCTATCACTGGAGAAAAAATGTGGTCCACTGGAGAAGGGAATGGCAAACCACTTCATTATTCTTGCCTTGAGAACTCCATCAATAGTATGAAAAGGCAAAAAGAACACTGAAAGATGAACTCCCCAGGTCAGTAGGTGCCTAATATGCTACTGGAGATCAGTGGAGAAATAACTCCAGAAAGAATGAAGAGACGGAGTCAAAGCAAAAACAACACCCAGTTGCAGATAGACTGGTGATGGAAGTAAAGTCCAATGCTGTAAAGAGCAATATTGTATAGGAACATGGAATGTTAGGTCCATGATTCAAGGCAAATTGGAAGTGGTCAAACAGGAGATGACAAGAGTGAACGTTGACATTTTAGGAATCCTCGAGCTAAAATGGACTGGAGTGGGTGAATTTAACTCAGATGACCATTATATCTACTACTGTGGGCAAGAATCCCTTAGAAGAAATGGAGTAGTCATCATGGTCAACAAAAGAGTGCGAAATGCAGTACTTGGATGCAGTCTCAAAAAGGACAGAATGATCTCTGTTCGTTTCCAAGGCAAACCATTCAATATCACGGTAATCCAAGTTTATGGCCAGCCAGTAATGCTGAAGAAGCCGAAGTTGAACGGTTCTAAGAAGACCTACAAGACCTTTTAGAACTAACACCCAAAAAAGATGGAATGGAAAAATACTGGAATGCAAAAGTAGGAAGCCAAGAAACATCTGGAGTAACAGGCAAATTTGGCCTTGGAGAACAGAATGAAGCAGGGCAAAGGCTAACAGAGTTTTGCCAAGAGAACCCACTGGTCATAGCAAGTACCCTCTTCCAACAACGCAAGAGAAGACTCTACACATGGACATCACCAGATGGCTAACACCAAAATCAGACTGATTATATTCTTTGCAGCCAAAGCTAGAGATGCTCTATACAGTAAGCAAAAACAAGACCGGGAGCTGACTGTGGCTCAGATGATGAACTCCTTATTGCCAAATTCAGACTTAAATTGAAGAAAGTAGGGAAAACCACTAGACCATTCAGGTTTGACCTAAATCAAATCCCTTACGATTATACAGTAGAAGTGAGAAATAAACTTAAGGGACTAGAACTGATAGACAAAGTGCCTGATGAACTATGCGGAGGTTCATGACATTGTAGAAGAGACAGGGATCAAGACCATCCTCAAGAAAAAGAAATGCAAAAAAGCAAAATGGCTGTCTGAGGAGGCCTTACAAATAGCTGTGAAAAGAAGAGAAGTGAAAAGCAAAGGAGAATAGGAACAACATACCCATTTGAATGCAGAGTTCCAAGGAATAGTAAGGAGAGATAAGAAAGCCTTTCTCAGCGATTGATGCAAAGAAATAGAGGAAAACAATAGAATGGGAAAGACTAGAGATCTCTTCAAGAAAATTAGAGATACCAAGGGAACATTTCATGCAAAGATGGGTTCAACAAAGGACAGAAATGGTATGCACCTAACAGAAGTAGAAGATATTAAGAAGAGGTCGCAAGAATACACAGAGGAAGTATTCCAAAAAGATCTTATGACACAGATAACCATGATGGTATGATCACTCAACTAGAGCCAGAAATCCTCGAATGTGAAGTCAAGTGAGAATCAGGAAGCATCACTACGAACAAAACCAGTGGAGGTGATGGAATTCCAGTGGAGCTATTTCAAATCCTAAAAGATGATGCTGTGAAAGTGCTGCACTCAGTATGCCAGCAAATTTGGAAAACTCAGCAGTGACCACAGGACTGGAAAAGGTCAGTTTTCATTCCAATCGCTAAGAAAGGCAATGCCAAAGAATGCTCAAACTACTGCACAATTGCACTCATCTCACATGCTAGTAAAGTAGTGCTCAAAATTCTCCAAGCCAGGCTTCAGCAAAACATGAACCGTGAACTTCCAGATGTTCAAGCTGGTTTTAGAAAAGGCAGCGGAACCAGGGAACAAATTGCCAGCATCAGCTGGATTATCAAAAAAACAAGAGAGTTCCAGAAAAACATCTATTTCTGCTTTATTGACTATGCCAAAGCCTTTGACTGTGTGGATCACAATAAACTGTGGAAAATTCTGAAAGAGATGGGAATACCAGACCACCTGACCTGCCTCTTGAGAAACTGGTATGCAGGTCAGGAAGCAACAGTTAGAACTGGACATGGAATAACAGACTGGTTCCAAGTAAGAAAAGGAGTACATCAAGGCTGTATATTGTCACCCTGCTTATTTAACTTATGTGCAAAGTTCATAATGAGAAACACTGGGCTGGAGGAATCACAAGCTGGAATCAAGATTGCCGGGAGAAATATCAATAACCTCAGATATGGAGATGACACTGCCCTTTTGGCAGAAAGTGAAGAAGAACTAAAGAGTCCCTTGATAAAAGTGAAAGAGGAGAGTGAAAAAATTGGCTTAAGGCTCAACTTCCCTGGTGGCTCAGACTGTAAAGTATCTGCCTACAATGTGGGAGACCTGGTTTCAATCCCTGGGTTGGGAAGATCCCCTGGAGAAGGAAATGGCAACCCACTCCAGTATTCTAGCCTGGAAAATCCCATGGACAGAGGAGCCTGGTGGGCTGTAGATCATGGGATCGCAAAGAGTTGGACATGACTGAGCGACTTCAATTTCACTTTCTTTCAGCATTCAGAAGACTAAGATCATGCATTCGGTCCCATCACTTCATGGCAATTTACTTATATAATACTTAATAATATTTATTTATGAAAAATCATTTATGTATGATTTTCTCTGGAGGATGTTCTCTGGTGACCAAGTATGAACATGCTCTGTTGCTTTTTTTTTTTTTGTCCTAACTGTAACTTATGTCAAATCCATCAAAATCTTGACTCATTTTTTTTCTGTGTGGCTATTTAACAATATATATATGCTATAGTACAGTCCACAATCAGAAGCATATTTCTAGGAAATTTTCCCATGCTCAAATGTGCATATTCATGGTCACAGAATCAGATTTTAAAGGTTATCAGAATAAAACAAAAATAGATATGCACATTTTGGCATCCCCTGAAAAATTACATTATGTGTCAGATTTAAATCCAGATTTAATATAAATGTTATTTGAATTCTCAGTGTTTTAGATTATCCACATGGGTGTACATGTTAAGAACCAAGAACAGTGGGAAATTGAGTATAAATATATGAATCAATAATAATGCTGCTTTTACAATATAGTTTTAAAAGATTAGAGCAATGACATCCATGTCTAGAACATCCTCCTCTTCTGGCTGAACTCCAGCTTTTCACTGGTTGGGTCCTTTTTGTATTACAGCAAAGGTGATCGTGCCATGAATGGTTTCTGATGCAAACTGCTTGAAAAGAGCTCCAAATTGCCTTTGGTCAGTGTCATGTATGATTGGATAGAATAGGGGTTAAAATGTTTGCCTCAGTTTTCAGGTAGCACTGAGGAGGTCACCTCATATACCTGTCCTGTTTTTGTAATAATAGTATAATCAGAAAAAGAAGTTTGTTCTTTCCATCCTGAAGATACTATGTGTGGAAGTAGTCTCAATTCATCAAAAGAATCAGTAAATAATGTCTTTTCAAGCACTGCCCAAAATAATCTTTGTTCCCTAGCAATGAAAGCTGGAGTTTTCAGAAAGTCATTCATGAGAACCAGATTCTTTCCATGTGTTGGAAAAAAAAAAATCCTCTGTTCCTAAGGTGTCTGTATTGCATATCTAAAGATAATATTCCTGACCGTTCCCACTGTTCATGAAGTGTAGAGAAATCGACTTAATGCATGACTATATTTTAAATACTATAAGAAGGGCTGAGTCAGGAAATTGTACTGTAAATCAAATTGGGCTCACAGCAATTATTTAAACAATCTTTTCTCACATATGTTTATTGAGTATCTGCTGCATACAGTGTTATATGTAAGTATAATTACAGAAAAGTTTTAAAAACAGAATACTTGATTCACAGTGGAGTTTTCTATGATAGTGTTTCATTAGTTCAGCTGGCAATTAGTGAACATCCACTTTGACGACTCTGCTAAGGACCATGAAGGTTATTTCACATACCCTCTTTCAAAGAGCTCATGATTATAATTACAGTTAAACAGTGTGCTGCATCTATATAGATGATGCAATAAAAAATGCCACCACATTCATAATTTAATAATTAGAACAATTCCATTTTAGCTGTGGTGGACTGATTTATCATGCATTTGATAACCAAGTCTCATGTTAACCACAGAATGGCTGGTAAACCAAAGTATTGAAAATTCTTGGCCAATAAATAATCACCAATTGTAATGGTAGTTAAAAAGTGGCAATAGTAAACATGATTCATCAACTAGTTAGGACTTGATGACAGTCTAGTTTATTTACATTAGGAAAAATATTATGCCTTCTAAGAAATTACTCTTTGAAGGTTTTAAAATTACTGTTAGCCCAGAAGGCTATTAAAGAAGACTAAAGGGAAACTATTGGATAACATTAAAGCCTAACTATCTGAAATACTTAGGATAGCTTAAAGCCACATGTCAGAGAATGTGATAAGTATATTCAGTGTTAATACTTGTGCATCATGAACAGTGATACTTCCTAAATTCAGGTAACTTGAAGATGTTAGGCTTGGTGAAAACAGTTGCATGGGGAACATGAAAACTTCCATACTGAGCCATGTCTATACATCTTAAAATAGCTTCCGAGGACACATTTGAGCATTATCCAGGTTGTTCTCTAAGACAGCATTTCGAGTTAAGTGTACATGTTAAACATGTCTAGGTTTCTAATGAATCTATATTAATTTCCCATTTGTGATTTTTATTTCAACCTCTTTTGAATCTGTATATCACACCTAACGGTTGGGTGGAATCTTTCCTCTAGGAAATTGATGTTGATAATTTGGCTGCAATGATACCAGGTAGTATGAAACCAGCTGTTTATCCCTTCCTGAGAATTTTCATGACTGATCATAGGCTATAAAGAGACAGTCTAGAAGAATCAGATAATGAAATACCTTAGCAAAGTATGGGTCCTAACAAATAACATCTTTAAGCATTAATCTATCATCTGCTTTACCCATATAGCAGAAATTCTACACTCAGAAGCTGAACATTTTCCATTATTCAACATTCCTCATTATTGGTAAGATCTTATTTACAACCTAAATCCACCTCTCTCATTTGGTCTTAATTTCTCCACTAAGCCACACAGAGTTGTTGACTCTCCCTTCCCTGAGCCCTTTCTAGATTTAACTTCTTCAGCTTTTCATACATTCCTCATTAAATATTTTAGACTCCATAAACATATAATGGAAGCATTAATTAAATTCTCAACCTTGAGCTGTTTTGCTTCTGATCTCTAAGTGTGGATTTCAGAAAGCTGTCAGCAAAATCTGCCATAATACAGATCCACATTGGTGGTATTCTCTCCTTATGCTGTTTTGACAGAGTGAAGGTTGGCTGACCTTTAAATACTATTGCATGCCTGCTTGTGAGGTGAGCAGAGTCCATTGAGCAAAATCTGACTGCAGGCATGGATAACTACAAAATACAATAACCTTTAAACTAATAGCCTCTGAATGAATGTTTTTGTAGCCAGACTGAAAGACAAAATTACCTACAAACTTAATACTTTACAAGTAAGAAACAATTATTCAGTACTGAAGTCTTTTGGGGATGCCAAATTAGTCAATCTGCTTGTTGAGCGTTTGGGATTAGACTGGAAATGTGCCTACAGGATTGAGCAAGCAGCTCTTGTCAGCATTCCTCCGCATACCCTCACCTCACCAAGTCTTATCCTCAACATGTTTTGTTTCTTTACAGTTGCTTTAGGTTTCCTTATCACTTTAACATTTGCATCAAATAGAATCAAGACCTACATAGAAAAAGCTGTCGTAATATCTGAGAAATGAGTTCTTAAAATCTTTAGTCAAGGAAAGTATGTCTCCATCTACAATATATTCAGACTTTCAGAACTCTGTGGGCAGCACTGCAGGATTCAACACAATTTGTATTTACAATGATTATGCTTGGTGGTGAGTCCCTGAAGATCCAGTATAAAAAAGAATTTGCTTCTTTTATGCATTTGCCCCCTGTTATGCAATTGTATTCGCTCCGTTTATGTTGTTGTTTAGTGGCTAGGTCCTCTCTGACTCTTCTGCAACCCTATGTACTGTAGCCTGCCAGGCTCCTTTGTCCATGGGATTTCCCAGGCAGGAATATTGAAGTGGGTTGCCTTTTCCTTCTCCAGGGGATTTTCCCATCCGAAGGATTGAACCCACGTCTCCTGCACTGGGCTACCAGGGAATCCCCCATTTATGTTAAAAGTGAATTATTTCCCTTGTACTGTTTTTAAAAATGGTTATTGATGTCAGTTATAGTCACAGTGATTCTTTTGTTGGTGATTTTTGTAAACTCATGCTGGTAATTATTATTCTATGAAGATAAATGATGATATTCATGTTTTTAATTCATGAGTATTTACCTTGTGTTGGGGCTTTGGAGCAATGCTTTTTGGAGCATGCTTTTGAAAACTAAAGCTATGATCTCTGCTAGATGTTTTGAAATTGTATTTATGTTCTCAAGGCATTAAATAATATGGACTTTTCTAAGGAGATGAGATTCATTAGAAAATTCTAGACTGTGAATTCTAGAGTCTTGGACATAAATTCTCCCAGATACCTAATGTTTTGGCTTTGATGACTGTTGCCACAGTCACTAAGTCTGTTTAATTGAAAGTTGATGAATAAAGTGGATATGAAAGGGAAATCTCAAACCATGAAGTCCAAACTTCATTGGTCACACTAATCATATTTTTTGCTATTACATATTTATTAAATATTTTCGTATTTCAGCACCTCAAAGCAAGGGCTTGGCTGTCATTCTGACTTTAAGTCTGGCAGAGGTAGAATTAACTCCAGTTTGTGAAGCCCTTTCTACATCTTCAAGAATTGTTAATGACTCTCTCCTCTAGTGTCCTACTGTGCTTGTTCATGACTACTGCTATTTGTTATTGTTGTTGTTTAGTCACTAAGTCGTGTCTGAGTCTTTTGCGACCCCATGGACTGTAGCCTGCCGGGCTCCTCTGTCCATGGGATTTCCCAGGTAAGAACACTGGAGTGCGTTGCCATTTCCTTCTCAGGGGATCTTCCCAGCCCAGGGATCGAACCCCCGTCTCCTGCATTGGCAGGCAGGTTCTTCAGCACTGAGTCACCAGGGAAACCTGTTACTGTTGTAACACAGATCAAATTGCATTAAATACTGCCATTTCCTTCTTTTATGAATTCCTTCCATGGTCCCTTTAGGGACCATGTCTTTTCATCTTTCTCTTTCAGGGTCTTGCATCCTATGTGACATGTGATTGATAGCCAATAAATGTTTGCTAAATAAATAGTAAGTTGTGCTTGATCAAGTATGTAGTTACTACCTCCTTCAATATTTGGGGTGATTTTCACTTAGTGAGCAGAAAAGGGCATCACATAGGAGTCTCAGAATTAGAGTCTTCAAAAAAGGAAAATGTTGATTTGTTTGGGAGATAGTGTTCTGTCTATGTGGAGAAAATAACCATTTGGTTCAGGAAAACTCAGACATGTAGTGCTCTGGATCAATAGAGTAAAACTATACTGATAACTCTTTTTTTATTTGGAACATGCATTTTAATTTAAAAAAATGAATCATCCAGTCTTGGATTTTGGATTTTAAAATCAGGATTTGTTTTGACTTCATTTGATCTTATTGTGCATTCTTCTCTCACATTTATCAAACCAGGCTTTTGTCAATACTTTACCAAATGATTTATTCCCTTTTGAAGAGGCAGTGTATTCATTTAACCAAAAACCATAAGCTATGAAACAGTATATACTTTCTGTATTTACTTAAAATCTTCATTCCACCTGTCTCCCGCCACTCTTTCTTATGGGCTTCCACTGTTACAATCTTCTTATGTGTAGTCCGGAGGTGGTGGTTGTTTTTTCCCATGTATAAGCAGATTTGTCTATTTATTTCAGTTTGTTACAAAAGAGAGACACGCTTAACATTATCACTCAACTTTGCTCTTTCTACTAAACTGTATTTCTTGGAGATTATTCTGCATCAGTACACCAGAAGTTTTGGTACTTTTAAAGTCTTGTGGTATCTCATCATAGACTTTTCCATATGTGGTTTTATCAGTCTCATATTGGTGAAGGTTTGCTTCATTTTCTGTAATATAAACAATAATGATATATTTTAATACAAATGTCTCTCCTCATTTTAAAGTTTATCTATAAAGTAAACTCCTAGAAGTGAAATGGAAAGTAAACATTTGTGTGTTTGCTAGGTATTACCAAATTGACCTCCGTGGATAGAGTAGACATTTATACTCCCTAAAGCAATATATGACACTGTCAATTTTTCCACAGCTTTACTAACACTTCTCTTTGCCCTTGGTATTTGTATTCAGCCTTTTACTTATTCTAAATGAACTCTTTATATATTAGGAAAATTAGTCCTTGAAAATGCCTTTTACCTTTTGGTTTAGTTTATGGTGCTTTTTGTAACACAGAAATATTTGTATTTTCATAAATACTAAATATTTGACAGATTCAACAACATAAAGTTAACATTTTATTAATCTTTCTTTTATAACTTCCAAGATTTGTAAAAATCATACTGAGAATAGCTGCATCACTCCAATGTAATTTAAGTTCATTAAAAATGCCTAATGTAGATTTTATGGTTTAAAATTTTATACTTAAATCTAGTGTACTTGGAATTTAACCCAAGAAAAGTTTTTTTTATCATAAAGCAGCCCAAATGTCTCAATACAGTTTCTTAAATAAAATCTGTCTTTTCTCCACTAATATTAAATGTCATATTAGAAACACATTTTTACTTGTTTGGGTTTCTGTATTTCTACCACTGTCTCATTGTTCTGAATGTTTATTTGAGTCCCAGTACCACACTGATGGGCTTCCCTGATATCTCAGTTGGTAAAGAATCCGTCTGCAAAGCAGGAGACCTCGGTTCGATTCCTGGGTTAAGAAGATCCCCCGGAGAAGGGATAGGCTAACCCCACCCCCACCCCTACCCCTGCAAATGCTTGGGCTTTCCTTGTGGTTCAGCTGGTAAAGAATCCACCCGCAATGCAATAGACCTGGGTTTGGTCCCTGGGTTGGGAAGATCCCCTGAAGAAGGTAAAGGCTACCCACTCCAGTATTCTGGCCTAGAGAATTACATGAACTGTATAGTTCATGGGGTTGCAAAGAGTCGTTCATGACTGACTTTCACTTTCACCACACTGATTTAAATGTTGTAGCTTTCTATTCGGAGAAAGCAATGGCACCCCACTCCAGTACTCTTGCCTGGAAAATCCCATGGACGGAGGAGCCTGGTAGGCTGCAGTCCATGGGGTCGCTAAGAGTCGGACAAGACTGAGCAACTTCACTTTCACTTTTCACTGTCATGCATTGGAGAAGGAAATGGCAACCCACTCCAGTGTTCTTGCCTGGAGAATCCCAGGGACGGGGGAGCCTGGTGGACTGCCATCTACGGGGTCGCACAGAGTCGGACACGACTGAAGTGACTTAGCAGCAGCAGCAGCAGCTATTGTTTTTTAGTATCATAAGTTTGTTTTTTCCTTCTCCCCGGTCAAATTAATCTTCTTTTTCATGATTGTCCTATTCCTTCTGACTTATTTTTATATATGAATTACAGAATCAGTTTTCTCAAATTTTCTATTGTTTTATTCTTTTTATTTTATGAAAATTTATTATCACTATTATTCGTAAATATTTTGTGTCTTTTACCCACTGGTCTCTTATATTGGAGGTGATTGGTATTCATAAAGGATAATGACTGTATGTTAATTTTATACTGAGCCAATTTATAAAGTCTCACTGTTTTCAATAGTTGCTCAGTAAACCCTGCCTTTCTTTAAGTTGTACAGTTGTATCACTTGCAAAGCATCATCTAAGTAAAAATACTTGTTTTATCCCCTTAACGTTTTTCTAAGTTTTTTTTTCTCTTATCCAATTATATGGCCAAATGTATGCAAAAGAATGGAACAGTGCTTAAATAAGAGGGATCAAATAATTCTTTAGATGGTTAGACTTTTGACAACTTTCTGTCTTCCTTGGCACTCCATGTCTTAGATTTTCTATTTTTGTTAATTTGATATTTCTATAATATTATAAATTTTATCCATGTTTCATATTAATTTGCAGTGTTTAATAAAATGTATCTTTTTATTCTTTTATTTTCTCTAACTGAGCATTTCTTCGTTATCATTTGTTATATTAGGCGTTTGAACTTCTCTTTATTTCTGATTGTGCTGGTTCAGCGGTTTCAATAGGGGCAATTTTGACAATGCCCAGCCCAAGGGGACAATTGGCAATGTCCACAGACAATTTTGGTTGTTATAAAGGGCTGAGGGCAGTGGCTGCTGGCATCTTGTAAGTAGAGGCCAGGGATGCTGCTCCATATAATGAACAGGGTAGCACCTACAACAAAGAATTGTTTTTCCTGAGTGCCAAGGTGCCAAGAAATCCTGGCAGCTAAAAATGTATTTGTGTATTTGTATTATTTTATTTTTCAAAATTCTGCTTTTGTATGTATTTAGTATTCCTGTCATTTCCTTTATAATTAAATAGTCTTTGTTTTGATTATTCAAATGGTTTTCCTTCTGCTTTTGTTAACTTTTTAGCTAAAATCTAAATATAGATGCTTAATTCATTTATCTTCCTTACTTGTTTCCTTACGTGAATATTAACATGATGACATTTCTTTAAGCAGTGTCTCAGCTATGTCCCATAGTCTTTGAAAGTGAAAGTGAAGTCCCTCAGTCGTGTCCGACTTTTTGCGACCCCATGGATTGCAGCCTAAGAGGCTACTCTGTCCATGGGATTTTCCAGTTGAGAATACTAGAGTGGGTTGCCCTTTCCTTCTCCAGGAGATCTTCCCGACCCGGGGTTCAAATCCGGGTCTCCCGCATTGTAGGCAGACGCTTTACCATCTGAGCCAGCAGGGAAGTCAAGCAGTGTATTTTCACTGTGGTTTTGAGATACAGTGTAATTTGGGTTTTGGTCTCTTTCTCGACTGAAGATATATGTAAAGTAGAGGGGCTTCCCAGGTGGCTCAGTGGTAAAGAATCCACCTGCAGTGCATGAGTTGCAGGTTCGATCGTTTGGTCCTGAAGCTCCCCTGGATAAGGAAATGGTAACCTGCTCCAGTATTCTTGCCTGGAAATTCCCGTGGACAGAAGGAGCCTGGCGGGCTACAGTCCATGAAGTCTCAAGGGTCAGACATGACTTAACAACTAAACAACAATAGGTAAGAGTACTTTAAAATATTAGGTGTTGTTTTCCAATTTCACTGTTAATTTCTGATTTTTTCATTATGTGATCAGAGACTGTTGCCTTAACTCTTTCCCGTTTTGATTTTACCTATATTTTGTGTGTAACCAGAAGTAAGTAAATTTTTGTGAATGTTCGATGGCCAATAGTAAAAAGAAAAGTTCCGTTTTAGGTTTTTACTTTGGTCTGTCTCAGTTACTATGTGTTTAAATTTATGAATGCTGCTACTTTGTTATTTAGTGCCTATTTAATCTTAGCTCTTTAATCTATTAATACATGCATCTGTGCAAAATCGCTTCAGTCATGCTGGACTTTTGTGATCCTATGGACTCGAACCCCCTAGGCTCCTCTGTCTGTGGAATTCTCCAGGCAAGAATACTGGAGTGGGTTGCCATGCCCTCCTCCAGGGGATATTCCCAATTCGGGGACTGAGCCAGCATCTCTTATGTCTCCTGCAGTGGCAGGCAGGTTCTTTACCACTAGCACCCACTGGGGAAGCCCATTAATACATAGTTTTGTTAAAAATCCATTTCATCTCTTGTAGCAACAGTTCTTTTTTAATAACAGTTATTTGCCTTAAATTCAACCTTGACTATTATTATAATAATGACGTTCATTCTCTTTTTGTTTGCATTTGCTTGGTCTTCCATCTCAAATTTTCTGAAGAATTTATTTTAGGTATCATTCATCTATATAGTACAAAGTGGGTTTTGGGGCTTGCTGCCACTTGAAAGTATTTTTCTTTAATATATGAGATTAGCCTATATGCATTTTATTCTTTTAAGATTTTTTTCATGCCACTCAATAGCCAGACAATGTGCCAGGTGCTAGGGACATAGCAATGAGCAAAACAGACCATGCTGCCCACTTGTTGCTGTTATTAGGGAATGCATATTTAACATTAATTGTATATTATTTCATATTATACTTTTCTATCTTTAAGCTATTGTACTTTATTTTTGCTTACTGTGGGGTAAGTGTGCATGTGTTGCTTCTGATAACTGGAAAGTTGGTATTCTTGAAATAGTATAATTTTTATGTCCTAAATTTTTATGTTCTAGAAGAGTAGACCAAATCCTCTCTTTGTTTAAACAGTATTTGATTCTCCTCTATAATCAATGATGGGATTAGTATTTTTACTCTTCTTTATTCTCCTCATCCTTCTTTCCTCCAGCTAATTTCAGCTAATGACATCATCTTAGTGTTTTACTTTGAGCTATTAAATACTTATATCCCATTACTTATTTTAAAGAATTAAAAATATCTTTTAACCCTGGTTTTGAGGTGAGAAAATTACCATACTAATTCACTCTCTCACCCATGGTCAGGATATATAATATTTACATTCTCTCCTATCATTTTAATCCTTGCATATGTTTAAATTTGTTCCATAAATAAGTAGATTCAACTTTCTCTCCTTATCTTTTTACATAGTCTTTCCAAAAATATATCTTTGCTGGATGAAACTGTTCCTCAAGAAGTACTCATGGAGACAATATCCCCTGAATTCTTGAATGTTAAAAACTGTTTTCTGTTAACTTTTTTACTTGAACAATACTGTGGCTGGATATTAAATACTTGGGTTTTTTTTTTTTTCTTGTGAAGATTTTTGTGGGTATTGCTCCACTGCTTTCTAGAATTGAATGTTGCTCTAAGGTCAACTTTATTTTTTCCTCCTTGTAATTGACTTGTTCCTGTTTCCTGACAGCTCCAAAGGATCCTTTCTTTATCCTTCAGATTAGTTTACTTTAAAGGAGAAGGAAATGGCAACCCACCCCTGTGTTCCTGCCTGGAGAATCCCAGGGATGGGGGAGCCTGGTGGGCTGCCGGCTATGGGGCTATGGGGTCGCACAGAGGAGGACATGACTGAAGTGACTTAGCAGCAGCAGCAGCAATTGCTTTAAAGGGACATACCTTAACAAATAAAAGTTAAGTCATGTCCTTTTTGTGACCAAGAGTATAGTGATAATATAAAATGAGAAATTATAAGTAATATTTAAAAATAGAAATAAGGAGCTCTGGGAAATTGGAGGTAGAATTTTTATTTTTATTTCGGATAAAATATCAGGCTAAGTTTTTCATACTATTTAAGCTGAACCTTGAAGGATTAGGACATGGGAAACTGGGAGGAAACAGGATTTTGGTGGATGGAAATGGAAAATTGTGTGATACAATCACTGTGTACTAGGTCATAGATTTCAGTAGATTTCAAGAACCTTGAAATATCAACAAATACTTCTGATATGTCTTTTT
The DNA here is from genome assembly GCF_910594005.1 of Cervus elaphus. NCBI lineage: Eukaryota > Metazoa > Chordata > Mammalia > Artiodactyla > Cervidae > Cervus > Cervus elaphus. Next base: position 43,704,926 of record NC_057833.1, on the reverse strand, counting down.
ATCCCTTGCAACTCCTAGCAAAATCTTTGCATATAATAGAAGTTAAGCTCATTTATTGTTGCATATAATCATCCTTAGTTTTAGCAGGTAAACATATTTAAGTTGATTTTCAGAGTAAGAAATAATTTTATCATCATAAGATCATCTTAATTCTGAAAAGTTGGGATTCTTTAGTAGATGAGATAGTTCTGAGATAGTCAGTGTAAACAAAACAAGCCTATTAGCATGCGTTTTTTTTTTTTTTACCATTAATCTTGAATAGTGTTATAATGAATGAGTGCTATCATTTGTATACAAACCAAATATCAGCAAATACTTCTGATATGTCTTTTTATCCCTTGCAACTCCTAGCAAAATCTTTGCATATAATAGAAGTTAAGCTCATTTATTGTTGCATATAATCATCCTTAGTTTTAGCAGGTAAACATATTTAAGTTGATTTTCAGAGTAAGAAATAATTTTATCATCATAAGATCATCTTAATTCTGAAAAGTTTGGATTCTTTAGTAGATGTAGGATATTAGGGAATTTCAGACAAGTCATCACAGCCTTATACTAATGTTGATTTTACTTATTTTTTTTTTTTTGAATGGCAATATTTTCATTGCTGGGTTAGAAAAATCCAAAAAGCTCTCTGGTGTATGGTAATTAGGTATATGATTCATCACTCATTGTCCTTCTATTGAGTAACAAACATATGGAAAAATCAAGCATGAATGCACCTGTTTTCCCCTCTTTCCTCTGAACTTTCAGGACTCTAATGGACTTCCATAAGGGTAAGGATATAACTTGCACAAGGTCTATGAAAAATTTATAAGACGAATTTCCTCACTGAGTTCTGTTCTACCTGCAATGCCAGATCGTGAACTTCCATGAAAAGATTTTATTATTTCTGAGATCTCCACCCTTGCTCCCTTACTGTCAAATACACGCCTTCCCTTTTATTTTTCCCACTCCCACTAAGCCCTCAGAAATTCGCTGGGTTTCCCAACCTTAAACTTGCTTGTGATTTGAGGTCCACAGTCAGCATAATTAACAGTCTGTCACACAAATTGGAGAGCTCTTGCTAGAATAAGTTTCATATAATTAATAGTTTTGTCACAATCTGGCATTAAAAGAGCAGGCTGAATTGCAGTATCTTCTTCCTTCATCAGTTTCTTGGTGCAGGAGTTCAGGGATTTCTTCTTTGTTCCTTAGTTGGAAGAATAAACTTATTGAAATCAGCAGTTCTGAGATAGTCAGTGTAAACAAAACAAGCCTATTAGCTTGCGTTTTTTTTTTTTTTTTTTTTACCATTAATCTTGAATAGTGTTATAATGAATGAGTGCTATCATTTGTATACAAACCAAATAGAGAATGGAAAAGAACCAGTATTTTATTCATCATACACATATTTATTGGGCTCAATTAATACTTTAAGTTGTGCACAATTTTGGATGCTTTACATGTGAAAGACAAGTGTATTTTGCAAGTGCAAAAGACTGGGAATGGTTCTGCACTGAGCAGGCTCTTCAGGAAGCTTCATCCACACGGCTCAAAAGCCTCTGCTCTTTCCAGGACACTGGGCTACCTTCCCAATCGAGTACTGTTCATAGGCAATTTGCTTCCCGTCAGAATTGGGAGAATTAGGTTAGCATAGGCTTGACTTGGGATGAGTCACAATACAACACTACCCAAAGACTGCCTTTGATAGTGTTTTTCAGAAGGATTACATGTGGGGTGTCCAGGGGAGTTCACTGAGTTAGACTAAAACTTTGGAACTGTCAAGAACCTTTGGAGCACCTATAGGATAATAGAAAGCAAGACACTTTTAAAAAGAAAGACTTTGGATTCATTCCCAGCTCTACTCCCTTTAATAAGGTAACTCGCTTCTTCCCCTGAGCCTCCAGCACTCTTTACAGTGCTAATGGCAGGATTTTTATGCACATAAAATGAGACAGTTGAAGAATTTCCATTTAATGAAACTTCTGTTTCTTTTTTTAGTCTTGCCATATTATTCTCCAGATAACAAAACTGAAGACTGGAGAAAAAAAATCAAGCCACCCTTGGAGATAGAGATCATTAGAGAAATAACTAGGCCTGATAGATTAATGGATAAACTCATGACCCATCCATTACCTTCATTGTTAGTAGGAAGGAGAACCATGCATCTTAAAGTCTGGGTTTCAAAGATCTGCCCTTGTGAATGGAAAGAAACAACAACAAAGATATATTTGATTAACTATTGAATTCTAGAGGTATACTTTATGAGTATTTGTTGAGAATTATGTTTGTGACATTGAGCAATGAATGAATCCAGTTCATTAGAGGAATTAGCTCTGTATATCATAAGTAGTAGGCAGTACTGAGGTTAGTCTCTGTTTTCTTCTGGTCAGTCATTCTTATTGTATAGGCTGATTAATGTACACTTGCTATATGATTGTTTCCTAGTTTTATGTAACCTCCTTTCACTGTAACAGCCCTAGTTTAAATACATGAAAATATACATTTAGAGTGTTTATTTGGAGTTCTGCACAGTACCTTATCTTCTCTCAATGCTACTGATGCTCTGTGACTCTTAATGTTTAAATATTAGCTTAGTAAAAAGGGGACCTGTCACTCTCCAAATAGTCATTTTCAGATTTTCTGTACAATGCAAGGTTTGTTCAGCATGACTAAAAGCTGCATCCATAATATATCAACAGCATTTAAAATAAAGAGAATTCAGAATTCTGTCAGAGATCATTGCCAAGGTCTGAGAGAATGGTGTAGATGTTTTTTTCATAGATAAAATTAATCAAAGGTTTTATTCCTGGTGAACTTTCATTTTTTTCACATTTATCAAATTTAGAAATGTCTAGAGACTATAAATCTAAACTACTTAATTCAGGTGCTTAAAGATTAGAGAGGGAAATTATTTTCTTAAGTAGGTCATCCTTAGTTTAACATGTTTAGTTTTATGAAAGCTTTCATTTCTCATTTTGAAATTTTGAGACCATATCTACTGTGTTTATTTTTCAACTCTACTTCCACAACCTGAGAGGTCATCTTTCCTGATATGCTGGATTAATCTTATTTGTCATACCTTGCATTTCATGACTTCCTTTTGTCCATTTTAAGATGTGTTGAGGCTGTTACCCTTATGCATGTAAAAAACAATAAATAAAAGGGAAGAATGCTTTTATTTATTCCATCACAAGTTTTAGGTTAATCTGACATCGGATCTCATCAAAATTAACTGTGGGAGTTCATGAATATTAAATAATAACCTTTTATTTTTCTATTCTGAAGATCTCCAGGCACATCAGAATTATTGTTACTGAGAGTTTCTTACTATTAGCTCTACATCAAAGACATTTTTCCTCTCTAATTGCCAGATTATAGAATTATTATTTCTTAAAGTTATATTTTACATATTTGTTTATTAGGCAATGAACTACATATTTGAAGGCAATCCCTGCCCCCCAATGATATGAAGTGTAAAATATATCAGAAGGATACAGAAAACGTTAATCAAAAAACCCCTATAGACCAACACACTCTTGATTTGTAGAGTATGCTTAACTAGAATACAAGGGAGTAACAGCAAATACATGTGTGTGTAAGGGGCCATGGATTCACCTTTGTTTTACATCACATATTTTGGATAACCACACATTCCTATAGTTAAACAACGAGCTTGTTAAAATGTATATTCTGATTAAGTAAGTCTGGAATTGGGTCTGGGATTCCTTAGTTTAGTTCCTAGGGATGTTGATCCTGCTGCATTGTTTATGTAGCAAGATATTAGATAATAATCTCCACCATGTACACAGCACTTTGAAATTTACAACATACTTTCTCACATAATATATCATCTAATTTTTACAGTTACTGAAAGCATGTAAAAGGAGATGTATTTATTTTACAGATGAGAGAACTAACGTGAATGTGACTTTTTTCCAGCTTTTCAAGTGTGTGAACTGCTAGTTAGTAAATATAGGATAAGAACTCTATTCTTCAGACATTATGAACAGATCTCTTTCACTTACAGAATGTTCTAAAGCTGTATGATAATAATATGCCTTAGTTTATATCCTTTGATCATTCAAATTCTTTATAATAGCAATTTTTTCATTTTTCATAGGAATTTATATTAACCTCACTTTATGCTATTAAAAATTGCTCTTCTCAGTCCGAAAGATTGATTATTAATTTTCAGCCTATTGCATTGTATTATTTAGTAGTAAGTAATATTTGGTTTCTGACATGGTAATGCTATTCTAAAAACAGTTTTAAAATGTCTAAGAAATAAAAATCTGTAATTATCATGACTTACAGGATTATCTAATGAGCAGTTAAAAGGTGGTAGAAAACTGTTGGAGCCAGAATATCTGCATACAAATTTAAACTCTTTCATGTCCTGTCTGAATGAGGTCAGTCAGTTATAAAAATACATGTGGGGATTCCTTATCCCCAGTGGGAGGAAGATATCATTTTTCTTTTTTCCCACCAATTTTTATTCTTTACTTAAAAACCAGTATAATTTGTTAAGGTAGGAAAATATTTTATTAGAGTTGAAATTTCAATCTTCCATCAATTAATTTTGTGTGTTTAACATTCCAGTGCTCAGTTATTGGCAATTTCATTCATTTAGATTCATAAAATTTATTGTGTTTCAACCCTGTGCCCAACGCTAGACCACTTATGCTTGGTGTAGGAAAGTCCATGCTCTTGAAGAGCTTCCTAGTTATGGGGTGGGAAATCTTACAATATCTTAAGCCCTGTACAGCCTGAAAATGTTTGATACACTGAAAAACAAGGATTATACTGCCCAGGTAACTCTGAAAATTATTCTGAGAATTGAATGGGTTAACCTAAGTGATAGAAATCTGTTACTGAAAACTCAGACTTTCATAATGTCTGGCTTCCCATCTTTCCTTTCTCATAAACATAGAATTAGACAGTTGTACTAGATAATTACTTTAAAAAATGCAACCAACACTAGAGTGTAAGTCAGTGAAGCAGGTGATCTTCTTTAATATAAATATTGATTATTCTAGTGCCTTAAGTAAATATGGATTGTACATTTCCTTGGAGTATGACTTTCAATTCTTAGTATATTTTTTTTCCTAAAATAGTGACACTGATTTAGGTTGTATCTTTAATACTACAAGAATGTATCATTTCCTGTTCTGAAGAAAAAAATACCTGAGGGCATTGTGATTGTGATAAAGTTCCCAGTATTTTTAATGATTTTGACTGTTTGCTGTGTCAAGGTGATGAGCCTTGACAAGTTGACTTGGCATCCCTGATAAGCAGATGGAATACAGCTGTGGTGAGAGCAGTCAGTGAAGTTTAATGTATTTCCATTTCTACTGACTGTCAATGTATGACCAAGTGTATATGTGCTTAGCAGAATGATGATGTCAGGACTTAGGGTTTCTGCTGTGGTAATGAGTGATGTATGGTTAATGTCATCTCTAATCATTTTTTTTTTTAAATTTTCTAGGTTAAACAAAAACACACTTTAAAGTAATATGTGCTTTTTTTATAAAACACAGAAAAGTAGAAAATAAAAACTAAAAGTTTGTTCATTAAAAAAGAGAGAGACAGACATAGAAAACAAATGTATGGACACCAAGGTGGGAAAAGGAGGGTGGGATAAATTGGAAGATTGGGTTTGACATACATACACTCTTTAGGTATAAAATGGGCTTCCCAGATGGCGCTAGTGGTAAAGAACCCACCTGTCAATGCAGGAGATTTAAGAGATGTGGGTTTGATCCCTGGGTGGGAAAGATCCCCTGGAGGAGGCCATGGCAGCCCACTCCAGTATTCTTGCCTGGAGAACCCCATGGACAGAGGAGCCTGGAGGGCCACAGTCCATAGGGTCCCAAAGAGTTGAACACAACTGAAGCAACTTCGCATTCAGGTATAAAATAGATAACTAAGGAGAACCTACTGTGTAGCAAAGGGGGAAAAAAAAGGAACTATAGTCTGTTTGTAAGACTTGTATTAATATAACCTTAAAAATGCAGTCCAATATACATTCAGTCAGTCAGTCAGTTCAGTCGCTCAGTCGTGTCTGACTCTTTGCGACCCCATGAATCGCAGCACGCCAGGCCTCCCTGTCCATCACAAACTCCTGGAGTTTACTCAAACTCATGCCCATCGAGTCGGTGATGCCATGCAGCCATCTCATCCTCTGTCGTCCCCTTCTCCTCCTGCCCCCAATCCCTCCCAGCATCAGGGTCTTTTCCAGTGAGTCAACTCTTTGCATGAGGTGGCCAAAGTATTGGAGTTTCAGCTTCAGCATCAGTCCGTCCAGTGAACACCCAGGATACATTAGGTGCAGACAAATACTGTTTGATTCCACTTATATGAGGTACTTAGAATAGTCAAATTCATAAAGTCACAAAGTACATCAGTAGATGCCAGGGGCCAGGGGTGGAGGGGTGGGGAGCGGGAATGGAGAGTTACTGTTTCATGGGGATGGAGTTTCAGTTTAGAAAGGTGAAAAATTTGGGAGAGGATGATGCTGAGAGCTGTGCAACAATGTGAATGTATTTAGTGTCACTGGGCTGTGCAGATAAATACGATTAAAATAATACGCTTTATGTTATGTGACTTTTACCACAATAAAAACGTTGAAACCATTTTCAGTTGCTCCAGCTATTTATAATTCTCTTAAAATGTTTCTCAATTTAATCTTTGCTGAAGTTGAATCCATTTTAAGTACCAATTGAAAGTAATGACTATGTATCATGGACTACAAGAAGTAATTGACCTGTATTTATCAATAATGGGTAGTTGGGGATAAGTCTTCATTCCTAGGCTTTGCTTTGATTTCCAGTCAATTCTTCCTCCAGTTTCATGTTTGTTACTTACCTCCTGTTCACTTTCTGTGGTCTGGTGGATTTTTTTTTTAATATAAATTCAGTGGAATTGTAGCTTTTCCAGGTAGAAGTAAACATTTTCTCTTTGGTAAACATAGCTTTCAATATTCCAATAATCAGATAAAGGGTAATAGAGGAAGCAATCAATATATGTTTCAGATATTGACTCTGCTTACTTACTAGTCTACTTCTAGAGAGAGAAAATTGAACTGGCATCCTTATAAGAACAGAGCAAAGCATATTGCATAAGCAAAAGACAGAGGCACAGGATATGGGATTAAGTTTCTAAATGTGAATAAGTACAGGAGTTATGCTTCCTGGGTTTTATTTCTCTTTCTAAAATTGCTGCTAAGATAGTGATTTTATTGATTGGAGCAGGGGAAAACAGGGTGGTTGTGAGACTGTATTACATCTGCTTATTCATTCCTGTATTATACATGTCTGTGTCTGTGCATGAGATTTTTGTGTGCAATATGCATAGGTGTGTATTTATTTATTTATGTCTGCAGTAATGGCACTTTATGATATTTTTGCCAAGGACAGAATCCTGCTTTTTTCTTATTTTAAGGATTTCCACATATTTGTGTTTAAAGTGAATATTGTGACATAAAAATTAAGGCATACTGTGTTTTGGGAGAACAAAAAGTTTGCTCTTTTACTCAGCATTCATGCAGTATTGACATTGTGTGACACATTATGGTACCTGCCCATAAAACAAACATATACAAAGTATGCATGTTTTGTACACATATACAAACCAGGGGAAAACAGGCCCTAGTACTTAAGAACAATGGTTTACTTAGTCTTGGGAATAGGATATAAGAAGAGGGGCTGTAACAGGATGGGTCCCACATGGCAAGGTGGGAAGTTTAGAGTTTTCTTTGAGATATTCAGAAACCATTTGAACCATGTTTTCTGCAATAAATTCACATAACAAATATTTACTCTTTTAAAGTGTACAGTACAATGAATTTTAGCATATTCATGAAGTTGTACAAGTAGGTCAGTTTTATATCTCCCCCCAAAAAACCCATACCCATTAACAGTCACTCCTCATTGCATTTCCATCCTCTCTCAGCTGCTGCTGCTGCTGCTAAGTCACTTCAGTCGTGTCTGACTCTGTGCGACCCCACAGACGGCAGCCCACCAGACTCCCCCGTCCCTGGGATTCTCCAGGCAAGAACACTGGAGTGGGTTGCCATTTCCTTCTCCAATGCAGGAAAGTGAAAAGTGAAAGTGAAGTCGCTCAGTCGTGTCTGACTCTTAGCGACCCCACGGACTGCAGCCTACCAGGCTCCTCCATCCATGGGATTTTCCAGGCAAGAGTACTGGAGTGGGGTGCCACTCCGCTCTCAGCCACTAAAAACTGCTGATTTACTTTCTGTTCCTATGAATTTGCCTGTTCTGGACATTTCATATAAATGAAACATACAATGTTAGGTCTTTTATGTCTGGCTTCTTTCATTTAGCATAGTGTTTTCAAGGTTTGTCCTTCCTGTTGCTTGTATTAGTATTTCATTCATTTTCATGGCTGAATAATATTTCTCTGGAGGCATGATTGCATTAACCACATTTTATTTGTCCATTATTCAATTGATGGACATCATATCTGTTTCCACTTTGGGGCTGTTATCAATAATGCTTTTATGAACATTTATGCACAAGTTTTTGCATGAGCATATGTTTTCAATTCTCTCAGGTATAGATGTAGGACTGGAATTGCTACTCACACGGTTATAGTGTTTTTAACTATAGAAATTTCCAAACTGGTTTCCAAAGCTCTTTTAGGTTTCCACCAGCAGTAGAGCAGGGTTTTAATTTTTTCACATTCACACTGTAGGATGAGTACGTTTTGCTTTCGAGGTAGAAAAGCTATAAACTTTTGAATCTATTCAGTTTTCAAGGTTTGAGGTAAATTCAGTTTGGGACGAACTAACTTGCTGACAGGATATCAAGAAAGAGCTGTTAAGTGATTCACTGTATTTTTCAATGTGAAACTTCAGCCTTGAGATTGTGGCTAAGCTTCATTTCTTCATTTTCTCTAACTTGTATTTATGCAAGTGTGATCTGTGGTAATGGGTGGGCACGTTCTAGTAAGAAATAAAAGGTCCTTGGACATCTTCTAGACGCAGAAAATCAGAATTTTCTATGTGGCATTGGGAATTTGTATTTTAACAAGTACTTCAACTGACTCATTTACATGCCTGCCTGCTCAATCATTCAGTCGTATCAGACTATTTGCAACACTAACTGTAGCCCACCAAGCTCCTCAATCCTTGGGATTCTCCAGGCAAGAATACTGAGTGGGTTGCCATGTCTTCTTCCAGGGGATCTTCTCAACCCAGGGATCGAACCCACATCTTCTGAGTCTCCTGCACTGCAGGTGAATTCTTTGCCCTGAGCCACTGAGGAAGCCCATTCGTTTACATCAGTTCAGTTCATTCAGTTCAGTCGCTCAGTCGTGTCTGACTCTTTGCGACCCCATGAATCGCAGCACGCCAGGCCTCCCTGTCCATCACAAACTCCTGGAGTTTACTCAAACTCATGCCCATCGAGTCAGTGATGCCATCCAGCCATCTCCTCCTCTGTCGTCCCCTTCTCCTCCTGCCCCCAATCCCTCCCAGCATCAGGGTCTTTTCCAATGAGTCAACTTTTCGCATGAGGTGGCCAAAGTATTGGAGTTTCAGCTTCAGCATCAGTCCTTCCAGTGAACATCCAGGACTTACATACTAGAGGTTAAAAACTGCTCTAACCTACTAGCATTAGAAGGGGTCATTGCAAGAACCTCACTGGCAGGTGTAACCCTAATTACTCTGGTTATTATGTACATTTGAGAACTGACATTCAGATTTAATTTTTACCAACATCATGCCAGACACTTCACATTTTTTCTTTCATTTTGTTCTAATTTTTTTTTTTTTGTAAAAATGAGATATTTAAGCACTGGATGGTCAAGCACACGGAACTAAAAGGTGACAGAATTGAGATTTGAACCCTAAAATGCCTTTTCATTTTATAGTCATATTAGTATAATTTTTATTTACTGTATATAACAAGGGTTACTGAGAAAAGGTAAGAAAAGTACCTTCTTTCAGTTGTGAGCTGTGCTGGGGGCTGTGGCGGGGGGGAGCCTCATGTTTGTTTTTAACTGACTAGAGTAAGAATGTAAATTTAAAAGAAATGGAATTATACATCATTACTACCAGGATCACCACCAGCATCATCCAGAAGTACTTTTCAAGCTCCTTTTGCTAAGCTGTGTTGCACACTGCATCTTCAAATACAGAAATGCTGTATTAGTTTGTCTGGTAGTAATAATGGATTTGGTAATTGGATTTCAGAAAACACTGCAACAACGCTCAGGATATGTTACAAAATCCTAACCCTGAAGCAGGCTCTCCCTGGTAGATTTAGGATTGGGGAGGAGCCAAGGTGACCTTGATTTTGTTGCTAACCAAGCTGCTGTGGGTTTGCAGAATCGTAACAAGCTTTGCTGTAGATATTTTATCTTTTTTCATCTTATGGGCTATGGGAAAGTGTCTTCTTGACACAATTTATTGCAGTAGACAGAAACATTTGGAAAAAAATTATTTTTGTCAATTCATAATAAGTGAATAATGTAACAACATTATATTATTTTAGTAGAAAATATAAAACAATATTGGAGAAAGGCATGGCAACCCACTCCAGTACTCTTGCCTGGAGAATCCCATGGACAGAGGAGCCTGGCAGGCTGCAGTCCATGAAGTTGCCAAGAGTTGGACATGACTGAAGCAGCTAAGCACACAAGCATAAAATAATGTAGTATGCTATTTTTTGCATTTTTTTTCTATTAGAGGATACATTTGTAGCTCTTTGGAGACACTAATTATCCTGGTTCAGTTTTATATTCCTCATTCCATTTTGGATATAATAGATAATTAAGGCAACCACATAATTTATCATTCAAACTTGAATAATTTTCAAGTAGCACCATTAAGCATTTTGCCAGAATTTCAGGCAAAAACCAGGATTATACTCAGGAAACTATATGTGTAGTCACCCTAAATTAATAAGTGCTTAAAGACATACAAATTATTTATCACCCAATATGAGGGACCTCAGGGTCAGATCTCATGAACTGCACCACAGCTGATACTAAAAACCATTGCCTATGGTCCATTATTATATTCTTTACTTCTATATTTTAATTGAAACTTGGTGACAGAAATAGCAGACAACTAAAGATTAATGTGAAAAAGAAAGCCTGGGTAGAAGAGACTCTATGTGCTAATATTTACTTGTTAACTATTTCTTTTACCATTCCCAAAATAGAATGTTTTAAAATGGCATTCTGCTTCATTAAAAGGGCTTTATGTTGTTTTTAAGCGTAGTCACTGTAAGTTTCCTAGGTAACCTGTAATATTCGGCGTTCAGGCGCCTTTGATAAGTAAAATGTGTTGAAAGTACAAAACTGCAAGAAGCTGGTTTTATCTTAGATAATCCCAATATTCCTTTATTTTTTTATTTTTATTTTTTATTTTTTATTTTTTTTGACAGGTAGACAGGTTTTATTCCACCCGACCCCTGCCCACGGCCGCCCCGGGCAGAGCGGGGGCAGGCTGCTCGGAGGGTATGGGGCAGGGTGGCATACAGGTGGTCTCGCTGTGGCCCCAGGCGAGTAGCAGAGGGAAGGTGGGTCAGCTACCCCCCCTGGGGTCTCTCCAGGGGCCTTCCAATATTCCTTTAATGTGATTTTATTATAGCTAAAAAATTAATGCTCTTGAGTCACTGTATTAAGCTATCCACCCCTAGTCTAGGGGAAAGCATGGCCAGAGGTGTAGTGCAGAATATATAGGGAGGAAATAAAGATGGTCTCTCCAATGGAAAAGGAAATAAAATGTCTGGAGGAGATCTTCCACTGTCCCATAATACAAATATAGATTTTTAATTCGACATTTATTTTTCTGAACTCTAATGCCTCGTTCATTTTGCAGAAATGACAAATGAAAGTGTGCTGAATTTCAGCCTGTATTTGAAAAGAGCCATTACGAGCAGTCCTTTTTGACAGTAGTAGTCAAACTGGTGGATTGAATACATCCTCCATTTTCCAATCTGTTGTGTCAGAGTGAATTGAAAGGTATCAGACAACATAGTCATAAAAACGTGTTTGAACGTCTGCTTGTGTCATGTACTATGAAAGCATTATGTATTGATAATAGCATTTTATCTTTTATCACTGAGAAAAGAAAAGAACATATTTTTACCATTCAATTCCTATCTGCCAATTCTAGCCCCCAAGGAACTCCACACTAGAACAATGTCAAATCTGATATGCAAGAACAAACACCAGTTATCATTCTTTCTCATTAAGTTCCAGATGCTGACCTTTTAGTACTGACATAAGAAATCTATAATCCAAGAATAATCATGTCCAAGAATAAGAAAGCTGATCTTTCTCTGGACACTCTCATGAGCTCAGTTCTCAGCCAAAAAAACATTATCTGAGTCTCTCCAGTAGAGTTGATTATGAATATTGTTTCATAATCGTGAATAATCATGAATATTGTTTCAGGGGGCATTTTTGATCCTAAGCGAATAAGAAACCTGCATTTCATTCATTTTCCTTCACCTACCAGTTATAATTTATTCTCATATTCACATCCTATTCAATATGGCCCCGCCAAGTTTTCCAGCCCCATCTTTCACTTCTGTTCTCAATTTACTTTTCATCACTTCTCGGCCTTTTGGCTAAGATCAAGTGTAGTATCAATTTACTTTTCTTCTCTCCTAGTTTATGGGTAGGGCCTGAATATGCATCACAGTTGGCATTTCTCTTTCTCTCTTTTTGTTCTGTGGTTTCTCCTTCTTACTACTAATTTTGTAATCAAAATTGAAATTATAAGGCATTTCAAATGCCTATTTCTTTTATTAAGAGACTTTTCTCTTGTTTTGTGTGTGTGTGTTGCTTTGTTGCTTTATTTCTCCAAATCTTTACACCGTTTAATTTTATGATGTTTAATAACAATTCAATAGCAATATGTTCAATAACAATTGTTCTTTTATAATTGTTTACCCTATCTTTATACTGCTAGTTATCACTGGAAATAAAGAATACATCTCAAATATCTTAGTAATGTCTTTTCCTATATTTTATGGATCAGTAAATACTTGTTGACCTGAATTACATTTTACTTTTAGATTTCTAAGACTTGAACTATATTTCTTTCTATATACTATCCATGTACATTGTTCTGCTAGTTTGCTCCATTGTTAGATTTTCCTGAATCATGTCATCTAAAATTTAGTTATTTAAAGGACTATTTATGATGTTCTGAAGTGGTAGTCACATAGTCGTGTCCAACTCTTTGTTACCCCATGGACTGAAGCCCACCAGGCTCCTCTGTCCATGGGATTTTCCAGGCAAGAAGACTGGAGTAGGTTGCCATTCCCTTCTCCAGGGGTGATGTTCTGAGGACCTAGACAATTGGTTTCTTTACTCTTGGTATCTCTTTCACTCTCTCATACCTCTGAGATGTTTGAGATGTGTCACAGTCTAAAGATACCAAATACCTCCTTGTATTGTCATGATGCCCATAAGGCACACCAGAATCTCTCAACTGAATAAAGCCTACAGCGCATGAAACAAGCTCCATTAAACTTTAATTACTATTAGGAAAGCATGACATTTAAATCTAGTTACCATTTTCCCATTGGCTGATCTCTGAAACTTGGAAAGTATTTAGAAGAAATAAAAATCACTAATTAGGTAAGAATAGGGGAGTTTGTGTTGGGAGTGGAGCTTTATCAGAGAAAAAATGTTATCCTACCCAAATAAAGAGGGAGTCCAGAGAATTGCATGTTTGTGATAGATTCCAAGTAGCACGAAACATATACATCAGCTGCCAGGTTTGACTGAGATCCAGTCGACCCAATTTTATTCCATTACCAATACTTGTCCATTCAAGTCATCCTCTCATAGAATCACGTAAGTGTGTTGATTTGCTCGTTTGTCTTTCATGCTTGGGGGACTATCCTTTAAAGTGCTTGCAATTGGATACATGTTCAGAGGACTTCACTGTGTCTCATTTCCCCCGATAGAGAGAGTGGTGATAGAGGAGCCACCCAGAAAATGGAAAAGAAAGGTTTCCCAAATTTTCTTTTTCAGTAAGCTACTGGAATATTGAATATCACGTTTCCAATTGTCTTTTAATCTTTTAAAGAAATTTTTGAAAACATGTTGGTCAGTAGATTTTTAGGCTATTGTTTATTCAATGAATGAATATATCATTCATCTAGAATTTTGTACTGCTAAATTACAGCATAGTTCATAGAAGGCAATTATCAATTTTTTGTTAACCCAGTAGATGAATGCTAGGCCCTGATTAATTATGAGACAGTTATAATGTGAGAAGAATTTGGAGTAGGTGATAACAGAAGATGAAATTTGAACAATCCAGGTGGAAAGAAAGCATTAGGTAAAACATAAGGTTAAAAATAAATATAGAGTGGGAAAGTTTGGGGAAGAGTAAGTCATTTAGAATTTAAGGTTCAAAGAGAAGTGGAATGGTGAGAGAAAGGTGAAAGAAGATAGGCAGAAACCAGGTCATGGAGGGTCTTTCTTGCTGGACAGAGTAGATGGAATTTATTCAGTGGTGAGTCACTGAAGATTTCTGAGCTGAGGGAGTTTATGACCTGGCTTGCACTTTAGGAAGATTAAACTGTCAGCAGTGTATGTGATGGATTGGAGTGAGTAGGTACTAGAGGCAGAGAAGGTAGTTGGGAAACAATTTCAATAGCGAAGATAAGAAGTAATGAGAGCCTGAACTGGAAAGCAGCTGCGGACTCTGTAAGGAAAGGATGATTGTGAGTAACATGGAGAAGGTAGCGTCAGCACCGGAAAGGACAATGATGCCTGAAGGCTGGTTGGTGCTCATTTGCCATAATCAGAAAGAAGACATTTACAGTTATCTGTCATAAACAGAGACACTGAGATTAGGTATAGGTAAAGTGGAAGTGAGCTCAATGAGCGGTCTTCAAATGCAAACTAAGGCACTAGGTAGGTCACTTAATTGAGTGAGAATAGGCTCCAGTAACCACTAGAGATATGTAGGGTCTATGTTACAGTGCAGTGGTTCTAAAACTTGAGGGTGCACCAGAATCACCTGGAAGGCTTGTTAAAATAACAGAGTTTAAGGTTGGAAGGAGGTAGAATAATAAGAGAAAGGGGTAGAAAGATGGATAGGAACCAGGTCAGGAGGGTCTTTGATGCTGCACAGAGTAATCTTCCCACTTCCAGAGTTTCTTTTGAAAAGATTGTATAAGTCTGTGTGTGGTCTGATACTTTGCATTTGTAACAGGTTGCAAGGTGATGTTGATGTTGCTAGTCAACCACTTTGATAGCCTCTATTCCTCTGTGCCCCAGCTAAGTGTACCGTAAAACACATGAAAATCATCTGAGGAGCCTCAAGAGCACCCTAGTATCTGGCTCATACCACATCTATTAAACAGTTCAGAATGGCTTCTTTTTTAAAAGTTCATTCCTCATGTGATCCCAATGGGTAGCCAGGCTGAAAACCGTAAGTCAGACAAGTGCTCGGGCCTGGTGCACTGGGAAGACCCAGAGGAATCGGGTGGAGAGGGAGGTGGGAGGGGGGATCGGGATGGGGAATACATGTAACTCCATGGCTGATTCATGTCAATGTATGACAAAACCCACTGCAATGTTGTGAAGTAATTAGCCTCCAACTAATAAAAATAAATGAAAAAAATAAAAATAAAGAAAATGTTTACTAAAAAAAAAAGAAAACCATAATTCATATCTTCTGATTATTTAAGAAGTCAAAAATTTGAATATTATGTAAAGTTCTTTTCTACCTTGGCCCATTTTTAGTCAAAGTACCTTTTTGTGCAGGGATAAATTCTATCATCCTGATTAACTGGCCCAAAAGATGCCATTGTCTCTTCTTCTTGTATTCCCCACAATCACATACACCCTCCCACAAGATGAACTCACATTTAATGATTTCCATTTATCTGTAATAACTTTTACTCTTTGTATCTATTAATACTGTATAGTTTTCTGACATAGAATATTGGTTAGAACTCATGAAGATGTCACTAGTTTTATATTACTGGTGTAATCAGACCTTGATCTTTTTAAAATAAAATTAGAGCAAGAACTAATCACATTGTGTATGTTTATAAAACCTTATAGCCAAGCCTTTTAGAAAAATATCTTCCATTTTGACTTTCAATGTTTTGCTTAAAAATATTACTACCAAGGCTTATTTATATGTTATTCATAAAAGCATTTTTAAATGATGTTGAGAAGATTCAATAATCACTGAGACATGTCCCCAAATGCTGTATGGATCCATGTGTTTTCTTTGATTTCTCAGTTCATAACAAGTAGAGAGCATTTACCCACAGTAACAAAGTCCTGTGCCGACTTCTCCTAGGTTAGGCTCCTTTGCTTTGGTTTGATATTGTTGCCAGCTGATACCAACTGAAAAGAGTGACTATTGAAAACAGACTTGTATTGAACATTAAAAAAGTTAATTCTTGAGTCTAGAAATAATAGTAGCAATGACAAAAGCATCAGCAGACACTCATGTAGTACATCACGTTATGTGCATTACCCATATTAACTCCTTTTTATCTTCATAGTAAGCCTATGAGGGATGAAGAGACCAAGGCCAGGAGCAGTGATTTGCTCAGGGTCAGGAGGCTGGGTGGGGATCTGAACCTAAGTCTATCTGATTTAAAGCAAATTTTCCTAATCATTGTCCTGCTATAGTCTTAATGTATAGCAAGTTCTATTTGTAAATATGTTTTCCTTGACACACAGATTATAAAATAAACACAACTAGACACATCAGACTGTCTGCTTCAATGGGTTCATCTTCTCATACCCATGACATTCAATTACTGAAACGTTTCTCATCCAATGCAGTCAAGGAAAAACATTATTGTGAAATAAAGTGATAGATTGGATGCCAGAGTTTATGTCCTCATTGGCTATACACTTTCTGTAGTAGATTTAATAAATACTGCATTTCTCTGGGCCTCAGTTTTCTCATCTCAAAATGATGGTCTTGAAGATTCTTTAAAGCTCCCAAACCTTATGGGTTAAATTTTCTTTCAAATGTAAAATTTAAAAAAGATAGGTGCATCTGGGAATTGTTTTCAACCCTATTTCTTTTTGCTATTTCCTAGAAAAAGTTCTTGATGATTTACTTTAAAATGAAGATTTCCACAGAAGTTTCTAATTATCTGGCATTTAAAAACTATTCTTTATTATAGGGTTTGAAGACATCAATATATTAAGGAAAAACAAGGTTATATATATAAACACATAGTGCATATTGCATTTTAGAGAACAATGTATAAATTCACTTACTTTCCATCAAGAGGAATCTTCTTTTGCATTATCAATCTAAGAGCTCAGAAAATAATCTCTCTCTTATTGTTAAAGAGAATTAACAGTAAAATAGGGCAGGCCAGGATTAACAAGGAATAACCTCCATTACATGGGGGTGTAGATAACAAATAGCTTGATGTGACACTGTCCAATTTATAAGATGTTAAGGTTAACAGTAATTTAGGGATGGTTCTTTGTGCCTGAAAAAAAAAAAGAAATAATCACCTAGAGGAAAGTTAATTGGAGGAGATGAATTACAGATTTTTCTGCAGGAAAAAATTTATGTTTTTGTGGGTGGGGGGGTCACAGGATATAAAAATACACTGAACTGTCTTTGTGACCATGGCCTGGAAATTAGTTTCAGGAAGGAAAGTAAGTTTTCTTAAATTTATTCTGGACTCTGAGCTTCACTCTGTTCATAGGGTCTAGTATGGTGCCTTGTGGGCTTCCTAAGTTGGCTCATTGGTAAAGAATCAGCCTGCCCATGCAGGAGACTTGGGTTTGATCCTTGGGTCAGGAAGATTCCCTGGAGGAAGATATGGCAACCCACTCCAGTATTCTTGCCTGGGAAGAAGGAGTCAATTTAAGTCCTGTGAGCAAAGGTTAAAAATTCTGAAAGTGTTAGATGAAGTTTTCAGAGAAACTGGAAAGCTGTTTTTATGTAGCTGAAGAATTCTATCAAAGGGTTGGATTTGTTTTCATATATGACTTTAAAGAATAAAACAAGAAAAAAATGGCAGAAGTTTCTCCATGGGGAAAGAGATTTTGAAGAAAATAAACGAGGGCAAACTAAGCTATCCAAAGATGACCCTCAGCCATGTGGAGAGCCTTGTAATTGAAGGCCTGCTAAGAGAAAACAGATTCAAATCAAACAGAGTGTTGTGAAGTGGGTGCCTTCATTAAATAGTCTTTGATTTATTGGGTTTTTTTTTTGTTTTTTTTTTTTGATCATGGGGCTATGACTCAGCGTCTTAAATTTAGGGCGGAATGCTATGGGTAATGAATAGTAAATAAAGATTACTATTCCTCAAGATTGAGGAAACTTAACTCTTCTGATGAAATATTGCCAACTGAAGTCCATCAGTTGTAACATTAAGGGTTATCACCTTGCTTTGGTGGCATGAGGATGAGACAGGCTTTTTACATTCGTGGAAGATGAGTATTATTCATTCCTCTCCTTTCTCTTCATCATTGGCTCAGGAAACCAGACTCCAAAATGGAGATTAGTCAGCTGTGATCTTGGGTAAGACAACTCTCTGCAGTGGATTTTGGAGGAACTGAGAACATGAGGAATTTCGGCCAATAGTGCTGTCAGCTGCTGAAGAATAACTTCATTCCTAACAGAGATCTGGGTTGCCGGTGAAGGTATACAAAGAAATTGAACTCATGTAACTCAGTTCTAATTGGCAAATATTATTCTTTATAGATTGAAAGATCCTAAAATCATTCCTTTCCAACCATTCTTCCATGGTTGGAACCATTGTTCCATGGTTGGAACATGGAATGGTTCCAACCCTTCCAACATGGTCACAACTATCCACATTATTTAGCTTTGTCCTCACATTGATATTTAAGACAACTATTTGGCCATTTGACCCAACATCAAGCTGGAAAATCTAACAATTACGATTTGACATTTTAAATAAGTTTTAACAAGTCAGTCACCAACTCCCGTCCTCTGTGTTGGTTTTCATTCTCTTGTAAGTTATTTAGTCATAACAACCACATTGGAACACAGGAAAATGTGAATGAGCTGGAAATCAGTCTGTAGTTAGAGCGTCCCTTCCTACTGTAATTACAAGTATGTAGACTGCATGATGATGGGAGGCTCTGTGCAGTCACTTCCCCTCATTCTAGATCTTCCTTTAGCACGAATATTTGACAGCACCATCACCAGTCCCAAAAAGAGCATTTGCAAATAAAAGAAGTCTAACACACCAAGACTTGTGGAACAAAGCTATTGTGCTTGTTCGAAGATTCACTGTTACCTTTTATTATTAATCAGAGCTGTGATTCTGGGTCCTTTCACTTATTAAATATGAAATACTGGGTAAATGTTTTGCCCTTTCTGATCCTTAATATTCTCATCAGTAAAATGAATATGAAATTGATCTCACATGGTTATTGTGAAGAATAAACAAAAAAGAATTAGTAAATGCTTATGAAGCAGGATGTGCAGTCATGTAGGTGCTTAATTACTGTTGCAGCTCTCGTCTTCATTGAAGAAAGTACATCCTGTGGACTGATAAATGGCCTAAGTAAGAATTTAGCAGTCTTGTAACTGCATAATAATATTTGTGAATTACCCTGACAGACAGGGAGGAAGGTAGCTGTTTAAGGAAATACGCTATTCTCTTTCTTTGACTTGGGTTTGTTTTGCCCTGTCTCTCCAGGAAGTCCTTAAATCCTGGGTTCAGTTCTTGGAGACTAGGCTGAGCGTACTCACAGTCACATGACCACAGCCTCCATATGAGAATGGAAGCTTCATTGGAATAAATGGGCCATGAACATCTGATTTATTGAGAGGCACCACAGTCACATTCAATAGGAGAGAGTGCAGTTGCATCATATGGTCTCCAGGTAGATTTGAGCTGTGTTCTGTTCATTGGGCCACAGAGGGACATGGTTCTTGTCATACTCGATAAATCAATTCTTGGTAGCATAAAATCCCTAACAGGTACTGTAAATTCCTTAGACGTGGAGATTAAAATGTAGTGAAATGAAAACTAGACTGGACCTAAGACCTGGATTTGCCCCTTTCCAAGCTATATGATCTGGGTAAATCACTACATATTGAAAGCTGTTTTATCATCATGAAAGTGGCATCATAATACTTAACCTTAAAATGGCTTTGCAAATGAAATAAGATGGATATTTATACACAAAGAAGTAAAATGAAATGAGCATTTGTAAAACACAAGAGCTTAATAATTCCTGCCAGAGGATATTCATATTGGTTGTAGAGTTCCAAACACATAGAAGCTGTTCTCTTTCCAAAGGGTGGTTCCTCTTGATTTATGCAGAGCTTTTTACTGACTACAAACGCAGTTTCCAAGAGTGGGAGGCATACTTACTGCTCTGGCTCCCTGGGAAAGTTGTGCTTTAGAGGAAGAAGGCAGAGTGACAGCATTTGGCATTTCCTTGCTAGAAGGATAAGAATGTTCTGTGTGGAACCCTCTTCTACAGAATTTTAGCATTGATTAAGAATTGGCATGGAGAAGGAAATGGCAACCCACTCCAGTGTTCTTGCCTGGGAAATCCCATGGACAAAGTCTGAGCCTGGTGGGCAACAGTCCATGGAGTCGCAAGAGTCAGACACGACTTAGCAGCTGAGCACAAGAATTGGCATATCATATGCTGGCAAGCTATGCTGTCGGAAGAACATGGGATAAAAACAGTTGGTATCATAGCATTTCCAGGACTGGCAGGGGGCACACAGCTCTGACAAGCACACTCGCCACAGCAGACAGATCATCTGTGTCTATATTTCTCTTTATATTATACATCATGGGTGCTAACCATCTTATCCCCACAAAAGCCCAAGGACAAGCTTTTGAAATCATTAATAGAGACTGCCAAGTTACCTTTTTTCTTTTACTTTCTTTCCTTTTCTTTCCCTTAACTCTCCATTTCTGTGAGTTTTTGTGTTGAAGTAAATGTGAGAGATGAAGTCTCCAGGATACCACTGAAAAGGAGGCACAGTATTTATGACTCTTGAAATGACAAATTCTGAAACGCTTTGAGTCCAGGCAGGATGAAAGGTTGGTATTAAATGTGACCTTTGATTTTAATGGTCTCGAACAGAAACCTCCGTTTTATGCTGTGCAAATTGCATTGTAAATTAGTGGCCCAGTTCACTGCATTTTCAAGCAGTGAGGGAAAGGGGCTGAGCAGACAGCAGCAAAAATTATTTCTTGTCACCTGCAGTCTTCGAAATAACAAGTTGTTTGAACTTAACCATTTTCTCCCCAGCCGTTTTTACATAACACAGTGAAACACATTTTTGTTTGAAAGCAACTAACTGAGCTAATCAGACTTTGACATTGATGGCACATTTCTTCCCAACTCCAGTCCTCAGTTTCCATATCTACAAAAGGACAATCTACCTGATTAGTATCTTTGTTTCCAACTCCAAATCCTAGGACTCTGTAACCTCCCTATTCTTATTGGCCAGGAAAGAAGAACTGTTAATCATGAGAGCAACCTAGCAGCTTGCAACCCAATAAGTGGTGCCAAGAGCATCCATTTGCCTGAGATCTCAGTGTTTAAAGGTGGGCACTGCTGTGCAAATCTACATCAGCTGACAGTCTTGCAACACGAAGAGGATGCATTTACAAAATAAAGTTAGGCAAAACAGAAGTTAAATTGCAAATACATATTGCTCAAGTTACACAATGGGCTATTTGGGGGAACACCGTAGGCTGTTTAATGTTCCTGTATCTAACGTGGGAGACTTCACTTTGCAGCAAGAGTCTAAACTTTTGTGTTTTCTCATTTCTTTTGAAATCTGCAATTATGTAGGATTTATTGTGTTCTTTGGAAAGAAAAAAAAATTTGTGTTGTGATTTTTTTTTTAAAGCATTTGGAAATTGCCATGCAGTGGATCTTATACTGTTTTTAGCATTTCTTTTTGAAGTAGGTTTTGTGGCATCACCAACTCAACTGTCACTGATTTCTCACATCTAGAGTTGATTCTTTGTCCCAGAGACACTCAATCCACTGTCTTCTGCTTTTCAGTTAATAGTTACTCTGCATTTGTAATTGGTTAAAAAACCAACCAACCACAATTCGAGTCTTAAAACCATCCTTAATCCCTCTCTTTTCTTTTATGCCCCACATATAATCTGTTAGAAAACTGTCACAGCTTTAGTTTTTCAACTCTAAACATAATCTGATTAATTATCAGTTTGTCTGCAGTTTCCAATCTAGTCCAAACCATTAACACTTTTCCTCTGGAGTACTGTAGTAGCCTATTCACTGGTCTTCCTGCTTCTACCACCGCCTCCTTGATGAAAGTGAAAGTTGCTCAGTGTTGTCCGACTCTTTGCGACCCCATGGACTATACAGTCTGTGGAATTCTCTAGGCCAGAATACTGGAATGGGTAGCCTTTCCCTTCTCCAAGAGATCTTCCCAACCCAGGAATTGAACCCAGGTCTCCCGCATTGTGGGCGGATTCTTTACCAACTGAACTATCAGGGTCTAATACAAACAGCAGCCTACATACCCTTTCAAAATACATGAAACATCATTGTGTGTCTCTGCATTAAACCCTGCAGTGGCTCCCCTTTCCACGAGAAGGCTTAGGTCTTTGCAATGCCTTAGAGAATCTGATGCCTTGCAGTATATATGCCCTCATCTCTTTGTTGCTCTCGTCTTTGCTGATTCTCTCCAGTTATGCTGGGCATCATTTCTGGGCTTTGGTCTCATCCACCTTAATGGATCTATCAATCTATTAAAATTATAGCACCTCCTCAATATATACTGACACTTTACTCCCATTTATATTTTCTGATACTTTAATAGCACTTCTTTCCTCAAATGTAGTGTGTGTGTGTGTGTTTCAGTCGTCTCTGACTCTTTGGGACCCATGGACTGTGGAACTCCAGGCTCCTTTGTCCATGGAATTTTCCAGGAAAGAATACAGGAACAGGTTGCCATTTCCTACTCCAGGGGATCTTCCCAAACCAGAGATCGAACCCTAGTGTCTTGCTTCTTCTGCATTAGCAGGCAGATTCTTTACCACTAGCGCCACCTAGGAAGACCTCAAGTATGATATTTATTACATTTATGGGCTTCCTTCCACTTTCTACCAAAATATAAACTCCATGAGGACAATTTTTTATCTCTTCTTTGCTATATCCCAATATGTGGAACAGTGCTTGGTTCAGAAATAATAACCTTTAATTATTTGGTTAATTCTTTGATAGATACCAAGGTTAAGCAATTCATCTGTGTTCAACTTCATAAAGTCCTGGACGGTTATACAATTGTTCATTCTTCCACCTGTTTTCTGAGCCTATAACGTTGAATTTTCCAGAATTTTATTAACATGAAAATACACAAAGTAATTCTCTTTTTTTAGAACTTTTCCCAAAGCCTTTTTTTACCACCTGGTCTTTCCATTCTGATTTGTGGGGACTTGAACTACTCCCAGCTCTATGTGAGTTCCAAGAATGATTTCCAGTGGTTCTTTCCCTTGACATGGATAGCTTCCTATTACACATGTGCAGGTCAGTACCCATCCACATATTTAAGGGGCTGTGCAGAAATTGAGTTTTTTTCCTCCCCTGCAGTACTTTGCCCTGGAGTTATAGCCAATTAGTTCCCCAAACTGTAGTTTGTTTTCTCAACTCAGTGAGTTTCTGGACTGTCCAAGTACTTCTCCATGCTGCTGCCTAGAAATTTCTTCCTGGAGCAATGGTAATGTTCACCACATTTGTTTCCCTCTTTTAAGGATGGCAGCTGTTCACTGCATGTTTTCCAGTGTCTGAAAACCATTGCCTGGTTTTGGTTGTCTAAAGTCAGGAAGCTAAGTCTAGTCACTGATACTCTAACATGCCCAAAACAGAAGCTCAGTGGAAAACTCCTAAAGCCAAATCTTTTTTTATTTCCTCCAAGCAGAAGAGTATATAAGTCAATCAGGTAATTAATGGCATAGAACAGTATCACTAGTTTTCATGTTTCATGTAGAACCTACATGAAAATTATGAGCAGAAAAACAATAAATTATAAGTCAAAGGGTTTGATTTTTAACTTCATCAGGTACAATTGTCTGACCTTGGGCAGTTCACTCGGAGTTTTAATTCAGCATTTGTTTACATGGGGAAAAGAAATGCTGCTGCTTTATCACAAATTACATCAAGGATTAAATGTGGTCATGGATAAAATTCCTATCTCTAAAATCCTGTCCTTGTATGAGGGGATATTCTTATTCTCATCATTATCTGTCAAAGTGGAAAACTTAGAATGATAGAACATTTCTCCTTAATTCATTTTGTGCTTTCTTATCCTGATAACTCATGTAGACAAAAATATATTCTATTTTGATATGATGTGTGTCAGGTAGGATTAATTCTCACAGTAATATAACAACAGAAATTCGTAGTACTATTGGTTTAAACCAAGATAGTTTATTCTATTACATAAAAATGGTCTGTAGGGATACAATCATAGCTGATATAGGATTTTCAGAGGACATTGGAGACCCAGGTTTCTATTCTCCTGCTTTTCCATCCTCAGTGACAGCATTCATTACCTCTTGTTTCAAGATGGCTGCTGAAATTCTAGCCATTACATCTACATTCCACAGTGGCAGAAGGAAGATGCAAAGAATGACCAAATGTTTTCCTTCAAGCCTAAGCAGCTAATTTTAAATAAACTTTTCTGAGAGTTCAATAACATAGTTTTGTTAATATTCTATTAACCCTAATTTAGAGAGATGGGCACATATGAATACAAGCAAGGCTTGTCATAGATGTCTTCTTATTTCTATAGTATCAGTCAGTTCAGTTCAGTCTCTCAGTCCTGTCTGAGTCTTTGTGACCCTGTGGACTGTAGCACACCAGGCTTCCTTGTCCATCACCAACTCCCAGAACTTGCTCAAACTCATGTCCATCGAGTCGGTGATGCCATCCAACCATCTCATCCTCTGTCGTACCCTTTTCCTCCTGCCTTCAATCTTTTCTAGCATCAGGGTCTGTTGTAATGAGTCAGTTCTTCGCATCAGGTGGCCAAAGTATTGGAGTTTCAGCTTCAACATCAGTCCTTCCAATGAATATTCAGGACTGATTTCCTTTAGGATTGATTGGTTGAATCTCCTTGCAGTCCAAGGGACTCTCAAGAGTCTGCTCCAACACCAAAGTTCAAAAGCATCAATTCTTTGGTGCTTAGCTTTCTTTATAGTCCAACCCTCACATCCATATGACTCCTGGAAAAACCATAGCTTTGACTATATGCACTTTTGTCAGCAAAGTGATGTCTCAGCTTTTTAATAGGCTATCTAGTTTTGTTCATAGCTTTTCTTCCAAGGAGCAAGTGTCTTTTAATTTCATGGCTGCAGTCACCATCTGCAGTGATTCTGGAGCCCCCAAAATAAATTCTGTCATTGTTTCCATTGTTTCCCCATCTGTTTGCCATGAAGTGATGGGACCAGATGTCATGATCTTAGTTTTTTTAATGTTGAGTTTTAAGCCAGCTTTTTCACTCTCCTCTTTCACTTTCATCAAGAGGATCTTTAGCTCCTTGTCGCTTTTTGTCATTAGGATGATATCATCTGCAAATCTGAGGTTGCTGACATTTCTCCCAGCAATCTTGATTCCAGCTTGTGCTTCATCAAGGCTGGCCTTTCGCATGATGTACTCTGCATATAAGTTAAATAAACAGCGTGACAATATACAGCCTTGACATACTCCTTTCCCAATTTGGAACCAGTCCATTGTTCCATGCCCGGTTTCTATAATACACCTATTTAAAAGTACATATTTTGTTACCAGAGAGAAAAATAAGAATTAATGTTGAGAGACAACTTTCAATTTGCCACAGAATTTCTCTTTAGCAAGAAGTGATTCTCTGAATTAGTTCAGGGTAAGGTACTACAGAAGACATACCATATAATTATATGTCCACAGTGAGGCACTCATAGACAAATAGCTAAGTTAAGATGGCTCAAAGAATGTTCTAAAGGTATTCACTGAAGAGATTTCTCTCAAAATTTTGACCTGTTGTGTTGAAGGTTTGTGGGGTACTTTCTATGAAATATCATGATGCACATTGACCTCATCTTAGAAAGAATAGCTGTTCTATAAATTTTAATACATCTAAAAAAAATTTTTAATACATCTGAACATTTTAATAAATCAGATTCCTTTTCCCACTGATACATGATAACTTCAAAAATTTTCTTTTCATTCCATGATGATTTTTAATAAGAACTCTGGAAACTATATCTTTAAGATTTTCTTGACTTTCTCCATCTTTATCAGTAGCTAATGAACTGTAAAGGAATGCCTAAATGCGCTCAGATTTTTTCTATTTAAAGGAACTCTGAGATCCGAAGTAAATCCTTTTGTGAAGCAAGAAATGTTTTGCACTAATTACTCTGTAATTTATCTGGCTGTAAGTGGGATTTTCCTATGTTTAGCTTTGTGAATGTAGTTTGCACCGGGTATCCTGCAGGCACCTCAACTTCAGCATGTCTGAAATGGTGGCAGGGAGCCCAGTTAGGAGACGGTTGCTGTAAGTCTTGACACCAGTTTCTCTCCACTCCAGTGCATCAGCTACGGTGATGCCAGAGAAATAATTCCTAAAAAACAAATCCACTCATTTCACTGCTCTGTTGAAAACCTCTGCTGGATCCCTGTTGCCTGCTGAATAAATGCCAGGCCCGTTAGCAGAGCATTGACGGTCCTTGACACTTTGGCCTCAACTGCTTTTCCTGCCATTCCCCCCATGTGGCATATGCTCCAGCCACACTTCACTTCTCCCCACTGTCCAAATATGTCGAACATTTCATCCTTCTGAATGTTTGCTTTTGGCCACGCCTGGATTGCTCTGTGTCTAATATGTTTTCTACCTAAAGAATTTCTCCTTTTGCAAGACTCAGCTCAAATATCTCCATTCCAACTCCACAAAGAAAGACAGTCACCTGTCTCTTTATTTTCATAGCAGTCTGGCTCTTATCTGAGAGCATTCATTACATTTTATTGTAATTATTGTTATATCTCTGTCTCCATGACTAGACTTTAAGTTTAGAAGCTGCGACATAATAAATCTTTCTTTGTTGGGTATGGTTAGCATTTGAATGTACACTCAATCCCAGATACTGTATACTTTGCAAATAATATATCATTAAATCCTCTCAATACAATTATAAGGTATAATTTCCATTTCACTGATGAATAAATGAATGTTCACAGATGCTAAGGAGCTTTTTCTGCCCATACTGCCAATAATGTTTATAGCCTGGATTTAAACCTATGTCTGTTGCTGAAGGTGAGGTATTTTTTCTTAATATAACATTCTCCATCTTCAGAGTTTAGCACTGTGATTGTTATCTAAAACATGCGAAATATACAAAATTGGGTGTAGGTTGTCTCCAAAACCTATATCTACATTCAGAGGATAAGATTTTCCACCACTGAGGTTAATTTGAAGGAAACATCAGCGGCAGTTTCCAAAGGGACCTCCCAGGAGTGTTTAGAACCAGGGTGGTGCTTTAGAGTTATAAGTGACTGAGGGTGTGTATTAGTCTCTCACTTGTGTCCGGCTCTTTGTGACCTCATGAACTGTAACCCGCTAGGTTCCTCTGTCCATGGGATTCTCCAGGCAAGAATACTGGAGTGGGTTGCCGTTTCCTTCTCCAGGGGATCTTCCTGACCCAGGGATCAAACCTGGGTCTCCTGCATTGAAGGCAGATTCTTTACCATCTGGGCCACCAGGGAAGCCCTACCCTCTCAATTAAGGGCTTCCAGGTGGCACTAGTGCTAGGTAAAGAACTCACATGTCAATGCAGGAGACGTGAGAGATGTGGACTTGATCCCTGAGTCAAGAAGATCCCTTGGAGGAGGGCATGGCCACCCACTCCAGTGTTCTTGCCTGGAGAATCCCATGGACGGAGGAGCCTGGCGGACTATAGCCAATAGGGTTGCCAATTGCTGGACACAACTGAAGCAGCTTAGCACACAAACACTTACCCATTCAGTTACACATTAATCTGTTACTTCATCCCCCCTCAAAGTGTTTGCTTTAGCAGCAGTGAGGCAGGTTTTTCAAAATGAAGAAAGAAAACTTACAGACTGGCTCTTTATCACCTATCCTACCCTGTTGAAAAAACTTTTTTGTAAAGTATACAGTGAAAGGTTAATGATATGTGATAAAGATTTGTGATATGATTCGGAAACACTTAATGTATAGGGTGCTATTAAAAATGGACCAAAAGACAAACAAAAAAGTGCATCCATATTTCTTGTGGATCTCCTAAGAGTGGTCTCAACCTGATGGATATAACATGAAAGATATTTATGTTTTGTTTTTGCTTTGTTCTTCCTGGCTTTACTTTTAACTATCGAATCTCCCTTTCTTGCTTCTTAATGACAAGCTGGACACATTTTGATTCTCTCACCTCCAGATCCACTTTAGCATAAAACTCTAATCTCATGTCTAATTTCAGCCGACTACTATTCTTCTTTAGGAAACTAAGACTAAGGTCCTTAGCTTTGTGGAGTGAAGAAAAAGAGGTTCTGTGTGGCAACTTCTCCTATTATTCTGGTCCTAAAGCCTTTGGCTTTTCAGGGAAGGAAAAGAGGATAGAGAAAGCAGAGATCTCTTTATGACCAGACACATGAAGATAATGAAGTGATATCTGTGGCATTTCTCTAGTTGTGTTTGCTTCTAGGGCTTCAATTGAGGCAGTGTTTTCCATATAGGACGTGTGCATGGTTTTCCTAGAGTAGAGTTCAGTTTCCTGGAATCCTCTCAGAGGGGCAACTGTGTCAGTTGAAGACCCCACCAGTGGTACACAATCATAGCAACTTGAGTGGATAGAGCATCCCATTTTTCACCAATAGCCAAGTGGGTCTTCAGCATGTAGAGACAAGGAGAGTCCAGGAATCTTTTCCTTCATCTCCCAAGGGATGTGGAGATGGATGGAGTGGGAGTATCACCATTTTTTTTCCCTTTACACACTACTGCAAGGTCTGCACCACAATCTTTTCTAGCAGACACTCTGATTTTCAAAGTCTCCGCATCAGAAGTGAGCACATTTTCTATTTTCTCATAGCCCTCAAACTTCAGATGACTCAAGTCATATTCCTCTAAGAACACTCCCTACTTCAGCTACACTGTCAAGACAGAGACACTTATTTGCTCAATTTAGCAAGCATCCAGTCAGAGAATAGCATGCCAGTCTTTCCTTGGCAGGAACTCAAGTTTGATGAGAGAAAAAGGGGATGTATTCTCCTTTTCCTAACCCACAAGGAGGGAAGGGAATTGATTGTCTTCATGAATCCTGCGTTTCTCAAAAGGCCCAACTCCAAGAAAACCCTCTCCTATTGATATGGGAGGAAAGGGTAAGATGGTGGTTGATGGTCATTCTTCTGTCTCTTAGTATGTGCTATAATATAGGGTTCAGTTCAGTTCAGTTCAGTTGCTCAGTCGTGTCTGACTCTTTGCGACCCTATGAATCGCAGCACACCAGGCCTCCCTGTCCATCACCAATTCCTGGAGTTTACTCAGACTCACGTCCATCAAGTCGGTGATGCCATCCAGCCATCTCATCCTCTGTCGTCCCCTTCTCCTCCTGCCCCCAGTCCCTCCCAGCATCAGGGTCTTTTCCAATGAGTCAACTTTTCGCATGAGGTGGCCAAAGTATTGGAGTTTCAGCTTCAGCATCAGTCCTTCCAATGAACACCCAGGACTGATCTCCTTTAGGATGGACTGGTTGGATCTCCTTGCAGTCCAAGGGACTCTCAAGAGTCTTCCCCAACACCACAGTTCAAAACCATCAATTCTTTGGCGCTCAGCTTTCTTCACAGTCCAACTCTCACATCCATACATGACCACTGGAAAAACCATATATATAGGATATGTGACTCTAATTCTGAAATGCTATTTAGAATGTGGGGTACTTAGTGCTGCATATTTTAATCTTGAATTTAACTACAATTTTGGGAGCACACAAAAATATACTCAACAACTTGTTACACTTTGATTTTCTAAATTCCCTTAAATTAGCTATTTTTCTTATGAATGTCGTAATAAGTCCTTCAGAAAGATAATGCAGTATATTCCTGCTACTATCCACTCTTAAGGGCTTCTGTGGTGGCTCAATGGTAAACAGCCTGCCAATGTAGGAGATACAAGTTCAATCCCTGGGTCAGAAAGATCCCCTGGAGAAGGAAATGGCAATCTACTCCAGTATTCTTGCTTGTGAAATTTCATGGGCGGAAGAGCCTGGCAAGCTCTTTACAGTCCATGGGACTGCAAAGGAGTCGGACACGACTGAGTGACTGAACGACAACAGTCCACTCCTAGGCTGCATCTGCTTTAGGAACTAAGAGCAGGCCAAGCTTAGGAGAGCAGGAGAAAATAGTAATCATCTCTAACCAAGAAAATGCAGGAGCTACTGAAGCAAAGTTGTATGCCCTTCTGAGGAGTTATGGGCAGTCCCAGTGCAAATCTGATGAAGGACCTCTTCCTGATACTTTGCTACTTGGGCAAATGGCTATAGTCTGAGATTACAGCTTATTAGAAGGGCATTTCTCTTCATAATTCTGATTCCAGGAAAGTGTGATTAATTTTTAATACTTTAAAGCTGAGATGCCCAAAAATACTAAACGTATATGGCCATTTAAATTTAAATATTAATTAAATCATATTAGAACTTAAAATTTAGTTGCTCAGTAATAATAACCACATTTCAAGTACTTAGTAATCACAAGTGGCTTGTGGATTCAGTATTGGACAGTGTAGAAATTGAGCATTTCCATCATTAAAGAAAGTTCTGTTGGAGAACATTGTATGTTGAGATTCTCACTTGATATATGATAAGGAAAATGGAGTTTTCTTCCATCTGCATGCTCACATATGTTAGTGTTAGGCCAAAAGACAAACAAGGGTTGACATGGACTACAAGGATACCTTTTTCAAGAATTTTTTCCAGCTCAGTGTTTGGCTTTTGTTTGGCACCTCAACTAATTGAGAAGTGAAAATTCCCATCTATCAGCCGTTGATAAGTTGGATGAAGCAATTATAAACAATAAATTCATCAAATTTCCTTTGTTTAATCTTCCATGAATTGCTCAAATCAATCAACTGACATGATTCTTTTCAGCCACATGAAGTCCTGACCTTTACTTACTAAAAGTACAATCAGGTATTCAGGGAAGGCTTAGAAACTCCCAAGATTGATACCATAGTTAAGAACATAAGCAGACTCCTTTATCAGACATGCTTAAGCTGTTATAAATGCACCATGTACTCATGTTCTTAGGGGTATAGACATTTCAGTATTTACAGAAAAGTTCAACTTGGTCTTCCAAATCTTAATTTTGGTGACACTTTTCAGTAAAGCTGTATGTAAATGAAAATGAAGTTGTACCTCATTAGTTAGTTTCACATAATTCTAATTACTTTTCACAAGAGAAGATCTTATTTAGAAAGATAATCAATCTTGGTCAAGGTGAAAACAGGTTATAGGACAAATGCATTTAAGTAAATTGTTAGGAAAAAAACTCCCAATTAGTCCTACTAATCATCTAGACTAGAAAGAGACTTTTTTTTTTAAATCTAGTGTAAATGTACACACATACATACATATGCAGAGGTAAACTTTTGAAAACATTTTTTGAAAATGTAGCATTTTAAAATTGAAGTTAATTTACAATGTTGTGTTAGTTTCAAATGAATAGTAAAGTGATATTCTTTTTCAGATTCTTTTCCATAAATAGGTTATTACAAAGTATTGAGTATAGTTCCCTCTTCTATACAGTAGGTCCTTGTTGCTTTCCTGTTTTGGATATAGTAGTGTGTATATGTTAATCCCAATCTTCTAATTTATCTATCCCCAAAAAATATGTTTTAAAAAGATCAAAACTGTACTGACTAAATCTTTTTTCCCTAATACATGGGCCAGTTTAAAAAATAAACATGTCTGAATCAATGAAAATATTTTAGCATTGTGTTGTCACCATTGAGCACTGTTTCATTGCTGAAGGAAACACTGAAAATATAGAAGGTAAAGATAAAACCATTGTAAAGTTTTAATAGAATTTTTGTGTTTATCAGCTCCGCACAGATAACTGTTCACCGTACTATAGATTTATGTGTGCCATATGGTTTTTTTAGAATTTATTTTGTTGGGGTATAAAATAATGGAGAATTGAATGTTCAAGCCAATTTTCATATCATTTATTGAGTAAGGATTTAAAGAGAATCATGTTTCACTTTGCTTTTTACCTGAAACTAACACAACACTATAAAATAACTGTATGTCAATAAAAAAGTTTAATTAAAAAATAAAGAATTGTGTTATATTGCTTTATGATGTAGACATTTCAGACTTTCAAAGTTCATATGAATTGGTTAATGATAAAACCCCTACTGGGAATAGTTTTGTGAGATTGTGTAATTAAAATTCCTCTAATTTTACTACTATGTATTAAAAACTCAAGTGCCAACTCTAGAGGAACCTCAGTGACAGAGCTCTTTATGTGTAGAAAGTAACTTTGATATATCTACTTTCATCATCTAAATGAAATAAATGCAACATTTTGACAGCATAAATGATTCAAAAACAATTAAGTTATTGACTTTAAAGGAATGTTCATATATAAGAGATTATTAGGAATAGAACTTATGAAAGAATATTTTTTAATAACTATTTATTCTTGGTAAATAGAAGAGAAGAATGTTGTTCCCTATAGATTCTAAGTGTATATTCCATATCTGAAAATCAATATGTATGAACATGAGGCTGTTATTAACAAAGTCATTAATTACAGTCCTGCTTATTCTGTTGTGAAGGATATTCACTCATTTACTCTCTCTGACTGACAGGAAGTAATGACTCCAATAAGCTAATGAGGCATCAAGTTAAATAAATACAATTTTAAGTTATTAAAAGTGTAAACATGATTTTAATGAGTTTTTATACTAATAGTTTCTGTAGTTATTGATCAGTGTTGGTGATATACAAAGAGGGATGACTATGAGACTGGCTTCCGTGTCCAGCTCTAGGTTTTAACAAGATTTGTGGTTGGAGTTGAGCTGTATGATCTTTCTCAGTCTTAGTTTTTGAGCTTACCCCTTGGAGTTATGGTGAGGTACAAGTGAAATAACAGACATTGACATTTTATTTTTGAAAAGGCAAGTGTTCTTTAAATGCATGAAAATGAAATTAAACTAAATTTGTGGTCTGTAAAAAATCTAGATATATTCTGTTATCCTCATCCCCTATCCCATTTTAATGGCTAAGAGAGGGGGATTATACTTTGTTCAGGATCACACAGCATATTAGTGGGAGAGTTAGTGAGCATATTAGTGCTCACCAAGCACTTGTTCATGCTGTAATGTACATTTGTAAACCTTTGATGATTGCTGGTATGTGAATATGCTACAAGAGTTAGCATATACATACAGGGGAAATAATTTGAAAATTTATTTGGCTTTCTATATTGATCTAACATATTAACATGTATCTCCTGGGTCTAGTATTTTTTCTGGATTAAACTGGAGATGAAAAAAATAGTTCATAGTGGTGTTTTTCATTCCTGCTTGATTATATTCTTGTTTTCATTATGACTTTGATATCTTTATATTTTAAAACATGAGTAATTTCCATTGCTTTCTTGATTGGTCTCTACCACTGCTGTTTTTTAGAGTCAGCAAAACAAACCTTTTATCTCTAGGAAATTGACTGGGTAACACTTCAGTCAGTATATGTATACAGTTGGCCTTTGACATATGAATCACTGTGGTCATAAACGGAGAAAATACCCTTCATTCCACCAGGATTGTGATGCTTTTATTCCTGAGTTTTCCTGGCCTAAGAGTACCTGATACAACTGCTTTATTTTCAGACAGGGAGGGAAAGGGAGCAGGTAGATCTCACAAACAGATAGGTTATCTTTTTTCTTCACCTTTCTAGATTGACAAAGAATGTTGTTTATGGTGTCTTTCAATAGCCACTTGCAGCATTTAGCTTTCCCCAAATGGTCAAATATTTCTCCTTTATTTCCTAAACTTTATGCACTGACTCTCAAAGCAATCACTGCTTAGGTTGGCTTTCTATATTCTGTGGCATGCTTCTGAAGAATGGCAGCATCTATATCTGACCGTCATCTGTCTGTCTGTCTGCTGACTTAAGAAATCTACTTGGTATTTTTAGAGAGTATGATTTTTTTTTTTAATCTTAACCCCCTATTCTCCTAAACCATGGGGAAAAAAAAGAATAAGACATGTCAAATATAGAAGACATCTGATCTAGTCTTATCTATGTCTTGTATGAAATGCTAGCCTTGGGTGAAATGTTTAGGTGTATGAATAGATCAAGGCTGGCTGCACTCACAACTCAGTTTTCTTTTCCAGTCTTATTAGCATTTCATTTTAGGATCTTAGATCCTATACCTGGAAAAGATCTTAAAGATTATCTTGTTCCTTTTATCCTACTTCCCCAATTTAGAGAGCAAGCAATTGAGACCAAGAGAGGTGGAGTAGCATCTCAATTTCAGGTAGCATTGTTATTGACTTCATCTGTTTCCCATTTGTTCACATATCTTGCACATACTTCCCTTGATACTGTGCTAGGACAAGCTTAATTAGTTTAACATTTAAGTGGACTCTAATTTATCTAAGAAGCACATATGTAAGATTTTCCAGTTTACGTAAGTTGGAAACAGTCTGTTGATGAACTGTTGCCTGGTAAAGAAGAAATTACCCTAAAAGATAAGATTTGTGCCTTGTGCTACTGGAAGTGTCGAAAGAGGGGTTAAGTAAAACAATATGAAATTTCTCTTCGGAAACGTGGGCTAGCATCTGAATCATATTTAACTGTTTATTATAAATGGTTAGGGTTTTTCCAAAGCATTTCTCAGTTGCTTACATATGTTTGGACAGTTGAGTGACGATATCAGTTATTGTAAGCTTAGGAATTTGGGCAACATCAGATTTAAAGAGCTGATTTTTTTGAACTTTTATTATATCACTGATA
Source organism: Cervus elaphus (assembly GCF_910594005.1). Taxonomy (NCBI): domain Eukaryota; kingdom Metazoa; phylum Chordata; class Mammalia; order Artiodactyla; family Cervidae; genus Cervus; species Cervus elaphus. The sequence goes on along the minus strand of NC_057833.1, from coordinate 43,669,962 downwards.
TTTGTTTCAACTCAGTTTTTCTTTTCAGTGTCCTTAGCATTCCATTTTGAGTTCATAGGCTATTATACCTAGAATAGCTGTTAGAGATGATCTTGTCTCCTCCCTTTTCTCATCTCATTTTGCAGATGATGTAAGCAAAGTTACAAAATATAACCTGAACATTTACAAATTGAGTAAACATTATTTACTGATTTTGTTTTTTCATCCATTTTCTCAGTGGTTTCCACCCTCAATCTAATATGCAGCTTCGTTTATACTCAGGTTATAGACTAAAGAATAAATATTAAGTAAATAAAGTAATGGAAAAACTATATTGTCAGTTTTAAAGGCTATTAATTCCCTAGTGACCATCAGTGAACATTTTACTTCTCATTAGGTGCAGGAAAACATTGTGATCTTTAAAAAGTTGAACATTCTATATCTGTGTGAATAATTTGCTTAGCATATCTTTTTTATCATAATGCAAAATGTTTGCCTCTTTGTTTTTGAAATTGCTGCATGTTTCAGAATTACCTCTGGGTTCTTCTTGCTTTTCAAATTTTGCAACAAAGCCTTGGAATGAAGAAATCTGTTGACAGCAAATATGTAGATATTATGAGAGTTAAAATTAAAAGAGAAAAAAAAAAAAACATAGCTTTGTAGGTTGGCATTCAGAAGACCCTGAAGGAATCTGTAAAGAGAATAATCTCCTTTCCTCATGCTGTTCTGATTGGACAGTAATGAAAACTGTAGCTTTCCATCCACTGTTTTCTAATTCAAGGGCTATTAACCCTTACAATCTCTATGGTGCTTACCTGAAAGTAGTCTATAAAAACTTGGAAAGAAAGGAAATAGAACAAAGAAGTAGTGCTCCCAAATTATGTTACATCCAAAGTTAAATTTTATATAATTCAGATTTAATTGCATCCTTAATATGAAAAATTACAGCATATTAAACATTTTTAAAGATCTATAAAGGAAAACATGTGACAAATATTTAAAACTGGTTGCCTGATCCTGAAGTTCATAGTAACTGTCCAGAGTTTTTTATCTAGGTGCTGAGAAGAATTGTTGTTGTTATTGTTGTTCAGTCACCCAGTTGCGTCTGACTCTTTGCAGCCTAATAGATTGCAGCACGCCAGGCTTCCCTGTCCTTTGCCATCTCCCGAAGTTTTCCCAAGTTCATGTCCATCTCATTGGTGATACCATCCAGCCATCTCATCCTCTGACACCCTCTTCTCCTTCTGCCCTCAAGCTTTCCCAGCATCAGGGACTTTTCCAATGAGAAGAATGAAGAATTATAAAGCAAAGATATCACTAAAAATATATTTTTCTTTCATACTAGGACTTTCTGGAAAGATGTATAGAAAATTGCACATGGACTTTCAAAGTGAAGACTGTACTTCGCGAATTCACAGCAAGCAATAAGAGTAGGCATTCATTATTGTCATTTTTAATGATTAGTTACAGGAGAAATATTTTTAGAAAGTTAACTTTCCTTAGATTTCTTGTAAGTGTATATCTTATCATACAAAAACAGAAACCCCAAGGAACCCAAGTCTGACCTCTAGTCTTAACCAGGGAGAAGGCAATGACACCCCACTCCAGTACTCTTGCCTGGAAAATCCCATGGACGGAGGAGCCTGGTAGGCTGCAGTCCATGGGGTTGCTACAGTCCGTGGGGTCGCTGAGATTCAGACGCGACTGAGCGACTTCACTTTCATTTTTCACTTTCATGCATTGGAGAAGGAAATGGCAACCCACTCCAGTGTTCTTGCCTGGAGAATCCCAGGGATGTGGGAGCCTGCTGGGCTGCCGCCTGTGGGGTTGCAAAGAGTCGGACACGACTGAAGTGATTTAGCAGCAGCAGCGGCAGCAGTCTTAAGCAGAGTCCATTCAGTAGATACTGATTTCTTTTCCTAAGACTCAGCCCATTATAATATTAAATTATTATTTTCTATAGCTAGTGATAGCTTTATTGCAAAACAGGCACTTGTCTTTGCAAATATGGCCTCTAAAAAATTAATCTATAATTTATTCTGTATCCTAGTTTGTGTTTGAGAAAAAGTGCTTAAGACTGTCATATTATCACAGAAAATTAAATGGGCTGAAAAGAGGGTAAAGAATGCTATAAAATGCTGTCAGGTCTACTTTGATGGTTTACATTTAGAATATTATTTTTGAAGGAAAGGAAGAAATGTGAAGCTTAGAATATTTTTGTTATTAATTCCATCTGTATTTGACATCCTTCAGGAAACTTGAAGCTAAACACTTTCATGTATGGATGGGATTATTTTTTCTTCTGGCCAATTTGAAAATTCTACTGTCCCATTGAGTATTCTTACCTAATAAGCTCCAAACATTGGCTAAAAAAGAAAGGTGACATTTCACCTCAATTGTTTATGAAGATTTCTCACTCCCGAGGTTCTATATCTTGTTCTGTTTTAACATGCTCATTCAAAATCTGTGCCTAAAGGCATTATAAAACATGGTGTTCATCCAAGCCTTTAAACAAGAAATCTCAAATTTTTTCTTTTAGGTACAGTCTTTGAAATAACCTTTTAAAATTGATTGACTCTGATTTTTTTCTCTTTGATCATTGAAATGCTATCTACTTTAGTTGAAATAAAGTCTTTATGAAAAGTTAATCTTAAGGCCAATCATATATTGTGAGAGAATAATTTGTTTTCTTTCTGCTTCAAAATGAGAATTCAATATGCCTTTTTTGGAATAGATAAGATATTGATGGACCCTGGGGCTGTGTATGGGAGAGCGAATATCCATACTAGCTCTGTTGTTGGAGAAGGAAATGGCACCCCACTCCAGTATTCTTGCTTGGAGAATCCTGTGGACAGAGGAGCCTGGTGGGCTGCTGTCCATAGGGTCGCATAGAATCAGACATGACTGAAGTGACTTAGCATGCATGCATGCATTGGAGAAGGAAATGGCAACCCACTCCAGTATTCTTGTCTGGAGAAGCCCAGAGACGGAGGAGCCTGGTGGACTGTGTCTATGGGGTTGCACAGATTCGGACACGGCTGAAGCGACTTAGCAGCAGCTCTGTTGCTGTTTCGTCGCTCAGTATTGTCCGTGGACTGCAGCACACCAGGCTTCCTTGTGCTTCACTATCTCCCAGAGTTGGCTCAAACCCATATCCATTGAGTCGGTGATGCCACCCAACCATCTCATCCTCTATCGTTCCCTTCACCTCCTGACCTCAATCTTTCCCAGCATCAGGGTCTGTTCCAGTGAGTCGGCTCTTTGCATCAGGTGGCCAGAGTATTGGAGTTTCAGCTTCAGCATCAGTCCTTCCAATGAATATCCAGGATTGATTTCCTTTAGGATGGACTGGTTTGATCTCCTTGCAGTCCAACGAACTCTCAAGAGTCTTCTCCAACACCACAATTCAAAAGCATCAATTCTTCTGTGCTCAGACTTCTTTCTGGTCCAACTCTCACATCTGTACATGACTATAATAACTTCGAATATACAAGCCTTTGTCGGCAAAGTGATGTCTCTTCTTTCTGATGCGCTGTCTAGGTTTGTCATAACTTTTCATCCAAGAAGCAAGTGTCTTTTAATTCCATCGTTCCAGTCACCATCCGCAGTGATTTTGGAGCCCAAGAAAATAAACTCTGTTACTGTTTCCATTGTTTCCCCATCTACTTGCCATGAAGTGATGGGACCAGATGCCATGATCTTTGTTTTTTGAATGTTGAGTTTTAAGCCAGTTTTTTCACTTTCCTCTTTGACCTTCATGATGAGGTTCTAATTCCTCTTCACTTCCTGCCGTAAGGGAGGTGTTATCTGCATATCTGAGGTTATTGATATTTCTTCCAGCAATCTTGATTCCAGCTCGTGCTTCATCCAGCCTGGCATTTTGCATGATGTACTCTGCATATAAGTTTAATAATCAGGGTGACAATATGTAGCCTTTATATACTCCTTTCCCAATTTTGAACCAGTCTGTTGTTCCATTTTGGGTTCTAACTGTTGCTTATTGACCTGCATACAGGTTTTATAGGAAGTAGGTAAGGTTGTCTGGTATTCCTATTCTTTTAAAATTTTCCACAGTTTGTTGTGATCCACACAGTCAAAGACTTTAGCATAGTCAATAAAACAGAAGTAGATTTCTTTTTCTACAATTCACTTGCTTTTTCTATAATTCCCATGGATGTTGGCAATTTGATCTCTTGTTCCTCTGCCTTTTCTAAATCCACCTTGTACATCTGCAAGTTCTCAGTTCATGTATTGTTGAATCCTCACTTGGAGAATTTTGAACATTACTTTGCTAGTGTATGAAATGAGTGCAGTTGTTTGAACATTCTTTGGCTTAGCCCTTCTTTGGGTTTGAAATGAAAACTGACCTTTTCCAGTCCCGTGACCACTGCTGAGTTTTCCAAACTTGCTGGCATATTGAGTGCAGCACTTTCACAGCATCATCTTTTAAAATTTGGAATAGCTCAACTGAAATTTCATCACCTCTACTAGCTTTGTTCATAGTAATGCTTCCTAAGGCCCATGTGACTTCACACTCCAGGATATCTGGCTTTAGGTGAGTGATCACACCATCATGGTTATCCAAGTCATTAACACCTTTTTAGTACAGTTCTTCTATGTATTCTTGACACCTCTTCTTAATATCTTTTGCTTCTGTTTGATCCATACCATTTCTGACCTTAATTGTTCCCATCTTTGCATGAAATGTTTATTTGGTATCTTATTTCCTTGAAGATATCTCTAGTGTCTTACCCACTGCAGTATTTACCCAGTGCAGTATTTGCCCAGTGCAGTATTTGCAGAATGATATATTATGTATTCATGAATATATTTTGTGGACAAAAAATAGCTGCAGGTATTCTGTAAAGACCTACTGAATCTTTACTTAGTACCAAAATATAAAATTAGATATGCCTTTTTCATTTTCAAAATGAAACTCCAGGAAATAATTTTCCCATTCAGGACCTTACTCCTTTGTAAAATCAAATGGTCTCCCATTTAAATTTTAAAATGCTGTGATTCTGATATTCAATGAAAAGAAAAATGCATAATATAAATGTGGAAGAGTAGATCATTGCTAGTAACGTTAAAAATGTCTTTTGAGTGAGAATAACTTTCTTTTGAGTGAGAAGAACTTTGTTTCCCTTATTTTTTAATATATATTTAATTTTGTTCAGGGAAAGTTATGTGTGTGTGTAAGTGTGGGAGGCAATGAGAGAGAGAAAGAAGAGAATTTCTCTTTCTACTTAAAAGCCCATAATCAGTAGTTCCATTTTGGTCAGTTTGTAAGAAAATCACAAAACCAGTAATCAAATGATTCTCTCCACTAAGTGAAAGTTTGAGGATCAACACTTCAAGCTTTAACCAGACGAGCTCTTCATTTAGCATGTTAAGATTTTGTATTAAATGAGATTAAATGTAACCTCCAGAGTTTGTCCTTAAAATTTATACTAGAACTGAGACCACTATTACTGTCTACTCTGTGTGCTTAGAGGCATGCAGTATTATCTCATGTCCATGTGACAAACACAGAGTGTGAAGACTGCAGAAAATTTTTCAAAGCAATTTTATTATTTTCTGCAGAAGCTTTCTCCTATCTTGTGTGTTTCTCTTTATCCCTGTTATTTGTTTACAGCTTCATTATTTTACACATGCAAATATTAGTATACTTCTCCATATTATGTCAGAAGAGTCACAAATTCTGGAAAAATGGATGAAGAAAAGATAGACCTCCAGAAAAAATGACGGGTGTCACTACAAGAATCTTGTCTAATTTCACAAAAATCTATTGATCCATGTGAAATTCCACAAGATCTGTGCTTCCTCTTGGACTCATTCTTATGAAAGCCCAAAGAAATGTACAGAAATAATGAATGTTTCTTTGAAGAGGTCATCATTCTTCAGAGTAACTGGCATAAATGATAATCCTTTGCACGGACATGCTGCATTTTAATTCACAAGACCTTTTCACTAATATCATCATATTTGTATTCTGATGTATTTCATGGATTGGGGGAGCCAATAGTGACCCAACTGAAATTTTGGAAGAGTATTTCAAAAAGGGAGTCAGAATTAAAATTGGTAAGAATCTAATCATCAGTATAAATTTGGTCATGTGAAAAGCATGTTATAGCTCTGTTAAAATGCTTAAATTTTTCTTCTAAAGTGTGATTGCTTAAAAAAATATTTTCAGTGAGCAAATCACTTGCCCTTTAAAATAGTGTTTTAAATATATGGGTATTTTTGAAACATAAAACTTCATGCCAGATGCAAGTTGTAAATGTCATTTTATTTGTTTGCTTGTTACTAAGGAGATATTATTGTAGCAAATAATATGTGATATATCATATAGTACGTACTATATGATAGCAAACCCAAGTGCCAAGAACCCAAGATGAAGAGAGGCACATCTAGGTAATTTAACTCCAATAATTCTTAGAGTGGGCAATGAAAACCCAGTGTAGTCTGAACTTTAAGCTTTTCATAAGAATTTTAAAATATTTCTATGTGAAATTTTATGAATTTGAAAAAAATTTGAAATTAAACATATTCATGGGTCATGATTGAATGGTTATCCACATTCTCCCCAAAGCCATGTATGGTTCTATTTATCTTCTAACAAAAATGCAAAGTAAGAATAATCATTCAAGTTTTACATATGAGAAGGCTGAGGCTAATAAAAATTAACAAGCTGACTTTTACCCAGGTAATAAACAGCAGAGGCAGCAAGGAAACCTTGTGTTTGATACCAAAGCCCTGGGTTTTCCTGTGTTTCATTTTACCTCTCAGAAAATGGGTCTTAATCCAAATATCATATCTTAGAATTAATTCTTTCTAAAAGCTTATTTTTAAAGTGTATTTCTTAACTTTCCAATACAGTTTTTGAAATAAAAATGAAAAAAAAAAATAGAAATAGAAATCATGGGACCTGTAATCTTCTCTTTCTCAGTCTACAACCAAAGCCTATTCCAACCAAGTCACCCTCACTGGTGGATCAGTGGTAGAGAATCCATCTGCCAATACAGGAGACCTGGGTTGGAAAGATTTTGAGAAGGAAATGGCTATCCACTCCACTATTCTTGCCTGGCAAATCCCATGGGCAGAGGAGCCTGGTAGGCTACAGTCCATAGGATTGCAAGAGTGGGACGTGCCTTAGAGAAACAAAGACAACAGCAACCCATCACTCCGCCTAGTGGTAGCATTCTCTAATTGGAGGTCATTACTATGTCTAGAAAACAACTTAAAATTGAAAGAAGAGCATGAGTATACTTTCAGTCTCTAATCACATACTAACCTTTGGAAAGGCCAGAAGAGTCTTCTCCTTAATGTGTTAGGTTGAGTGGAGCATGGAAGTTCTCTGCTTAGAATTCATGACATTTGACTATATTTTAGGGCTGGCTATCTCACTAGTGATTCTTTGGACTCTAGATTTCATTTGTAGAATCGTATGATTATTGGGATATTATAATATTGTAAGTTGGATATTGTATGTACAAAATATTTTCCTCCCCTTCTACTCCCCTTGGTCTACTAAGTAACCATACATTCTTCAGGGGTCAAACACAGCCTCTTTCAGGAAGCTCTTCTTGACTTAGATCCTTATGCAAGAGAGGGTTTTAATCCTCAACTCTCTGCCTCATAATGTTGTGAACTCTGACTACCAGGGCTGTCTGTTAATCTATATATCATGATTTGATTAGAACATGGACATAATTTAAATGTTAGCTGAAAGAGTACATGAATTATATAATTGTTTCAGTGGCTACCCAGACATTAAATACCAGATACACTATTTTACCAACCTTACACCTTCCTTTTCTCTACCTACCCTGACTGATTTACATATAAAATATACATTGAACATGAGAATACAGGCAAACATATTATTGTAGTTTTATTTTCCTGTTTATGAGAAAGTATAAAAATGATGCAGTATATGAATTTTTGCTCATAGACTGTGTATAACGTCAGAAACCAAAACTTGTCAAGTCTAGCAGAATATCTCCTTCATGTATTGTTCTTCTCTCCCACGCAGTAGTTTTAAATACAGCTTTTTCAAAAGATGAATGCTAGAAATTTGCATGCTGAGTCTATTAAAGAAAATGGTCAGATTCTATTCAGACTGAATACAAGCTAAATTGGTGAAATGCTGTGACACTTTGCCACTTGGCTTCAGAACAGCATCAGTGTTGAGGTTGGCTTTAAATGCTGGGTCTTTTTCCTTTTATAAAATGGTTTAGAAAAATTCCAAGTTTCCTTTCAACCCCATCTCTAATAATCCAGACTTCTATTAAGGATAAAAAATATGTAAAATGCCACCCTGCAAAATATATGAAAAAAAAAAGTCTGTTTGAGCATTGGGCACATTTCTGGGGGAAGCAAAGGGAAATACTAACAGCTCATCAATAGTTAAACCCCAAACTTTGAGTAAAGTTATAGGCAGATAAAAAGAATTTGAGCTTTAATGGAAAAGGAGACATGACTCACATTAGACAGTGGATTTTCAGTTGTTTTTTAATCTGTCGACCCATTTTTATCCATGGGGCATGCAAATAAAAAAACAAAACAGACCAAATTATTTCCCTTTCAGATTAAGTAGCATTCAAAAAAGTAAAATTCAAGAGAAACTAAGATGAAGGTTTTTGTAGTCAGTGACCTGAACATAAAATTTATTATTTGTTTGATAGTTTCTAAAAATGGCTTGATTAGAAAAAATAAATGTAAAAAAAAATTAAGTATAGCTTTCTTGCTATTGAGCTTAATGGGTGCAGAAACATATATATAGGAAAATTATTTACAATATACACTAAACAGCATATTATAGTCATATAATAATAATATTCCATTCATTGTATAAATACATCACATCATTATCCATTCATCCTTTGATGGACATTTAAGGTGCTTCCATGTCTTGGCTAATATAAATAGTGCTGCGGTGAACATTGGGGTGCATGTATCTTTTCTACTTAAGGTTTTAAGGTTTTCTCTGGATGGGTGTCCAGGAGTCAGATTGCAGGATTGTATCATAGCTCTATTTTTAGCTTTTGAAAAGCTCCATCCTTTTCTCCATAGTGGCTGTATCACTTTACATTCCCAATGATAGTGTAGGAGGGTTACTTTTTATCCACACCCTCTCCAGCATTTATTACTTGTTGACTTTGATGATGGCCATCCTGACTGCTGTGAGGTGAAACTTCATTGTTGTTTTAATTTGCATTTCTCTAACTATTAGTGATTTTGAATATTTTTTTTTCATCTGCCTGTTGGCCATCTGTTTGTCTTCTTTGGAGAAATGTCTATTTAAGATCTGCCCACTTTTTGATTCATTTATTTGTTCATTTGTTTTTGCTCTTGAACTGTATGAACTCTTTGTATATTTTGCAGATTAATCTCTTGCCGGTCACATCATTTGCAAATATTTTCTCCCATTCTGTAGGTTTGTGTTTTCATTTTGTTTATTGGTTTCCTTTCCTATGCAAAAGCTTGTAAGTTTAATTAGGTCCCATTTGCTTATTTTTGTTTTTATTTCCATTACTCTAGGAGACAAATCCAAATACACACTGCTGTGATTTATGTCAGAGAGTGTTCTGCCTTTGTTTTCCTCTAGGAGTTTTATAGTATCTGGTCTTAGTGAAAGTTGCTTAGTTGTGTCCAGCTCTTTGCAACCCCATGGACTATACAGTTCATGGAATTCTCCAGGCAGAATACTGGAGTGGGTAGCCGTTCCCTTCTCCAGGGGATCTTCCCAACCCAGGGATTGAACCCAGGTCTCCTGCATTGCAGGTGGATTCTTTACCAGCTGAGCCAACAGGGAAGCCCAAGAATGCTGGAGTGGGTAGCCTTTCCATTCTCCAGCGGATCTTCCCTACCCTGGAATCAAACCCTTCCCTACCAAGAATGCAGGGGTCTCCTGAATTGCAGGATTCTTTACCAACTGAGCTACTAGGGAAGCCCCTCTGATCTTACATTTAGGCCTTTAATCTATTTTGAGTTTATTTTTGTGTGTGGTGTTAGAAAAGTTTGAACATTTTACATGTAGCTGTCCAGTTTTCCCAATATATCTTATTGAAGAGATTATTTCCATTATATATTCTTGCGTCCTTTGTCATAGATTAATTGACCATCAGCTGTGTTAATACTATAGGTTTATAGTATAGTCTGAAGTCAGGGAGCCTGATTCCCCTAGCTCCATTTTTCTTTCTCAAGATTGCTTTGGCTATCTGGAATCTATTGTGTTCCATACAAATGATATTAGCACGAAAAGAATGAAATAACACCATTTGCACCAACATTGATGAACCCAGAAATTATCATACTACATGGAATAAGCCAGAGAGTGTAAGACAAATATCATATGATATTACTTATATGTGGAATCTAAAAAAAAAAAAAGATGATACAGATGAACTTATATACAAAAACAGAAATAGACTCACAGACATAGAAAACAAATTTCTGGTTGCCAAAGGGGAGAAGGACGGATAAATTAGGAGTTTGGGATTAACATATACATACCAGTACATATAAAATAGATAACCAACAGGAACTGTACTCAATATATTGTAATAACCTGTATGGGAAAATAATCTGAAAAAATAGATATATATACACATAAAATTGATTCACTTTGTTGTATACCTGAAACTAACACAACATTATAAATCAACCATATTTCAATTTTTTAAAAAACAAATTAAAAAAAAAGTAACAAAATTATGTAATATTTTATACGACATAGTGGATGTATATAGATATGAACTGCACAGGAATTGTGATATTTGAAGGTATATCAGAAGAATGGGCTTGTTTAACATCAAAAATGAAACATTAGGACTGTACTTATATTCCTCAAGGCCCAGATACCATTTGTTTGCTTTGCTTAGTATATATTAATGGCTTTTATCAAGTTAAAATATATTTGAATTTTTACATAATTGGTACTTAATTCAAGAAAGAGTTAGTATCTCTTATAGACACCCTACATGAAATCTTCCTTTTGTAAGCTAACATAGAATGTGAAAAGAATGCTATTTCACACTCATGTTTATTCTGTCATATTATAGGCTCCCTGAGAATGTATACTCCTGTTTACTTTTTTAAAGTACATTTCCCTCTTTTTCAGATACTTACAAAAGGAAAAATTGTATTTCCTTTTAGGCAATTGGTCTATTGATTGTTAGCTGTAACTTTTAAGATTTAGGTATAAACAAAGAAATTTAAAAATGTAAATGGTTGACTTTTGAATTTTGTTTGTATGCTGATTCAACGGAAGTTTAGCTTTTTAAGATATCTGTACTAGGGTTGATAAACCATTGCAAAGACGGTTTCATTAAACTTTTTCAGACATTGGGAACAGGCTATATTCATTCATTCATTCTGTCACTCATTCACAAACATTTATAGAGAAGCCCCCAGGTGAGGGTACAGCTAAGATTCAAGGAGAAATATGAGAAATATCTTGATCACAAATAATTGTATTTAGTAAGATCATATTTGCAAACATACATACATATACAAAATATGCAATAAAAGTGAAAATTATGTTGAAAGCCACAGATACATTTCTGTTGTTGGAATCAGAAGAGGATGAGCTGATTTTCAGATGATAAGATGAGATGATTTTATGAAGGGAGTTGAATTTAAATTATGTCTTTAAGAATAATTGAGATTTGGATTTGCAAATATAGGTGGGAGGACTTGCCACATATAAAAGTGCAGCAGAAACAACAAATGAAATATTATGATGGAATCTATAGGTGATGAAAGGTATATAACAAATGACCTATGATGATAGATGCATACAGATGACATGATTTAGCAATCTGATGGTAAAGACATAGAAGATGAATTATCCACACATATATGAGTCTTTTCTTTTTCTGGATTTGTAGCCAAAAACTATACAAATGGGAAGATAGGTAAATAAACATTCGTGCTTGCAAAATCGTTTCCTTGGTCTACCATTTTTGTTGGGTTTGAGAAGATGCTTTAAGTGACTTGTCACCTTTTCGTGTGCAAAAGAAAATTACTCTAGGATTAAATCATGAGTCCTGAATTATAAATTAATCAAATTAGAAATGTGCATTGATAGGACCATTAGAAGAGTATGGCTCTAAACTTACATGCTGGATGGGCCAGCTCCTCTTTCACCCAGTGTTCCCTTTTTACACAAATGCCAGTCCACTTGGAAAAATATAATCTGATTTCCATTCATGATCCCTATTCAACCCATCAGTCAAGTTTACTGTTTTTATCCTATTTGTATTTAAATGATCACCTCTTTCTGCCTTCTGCCTCCTGTTTTGCCAATGCTCATCTCGTGAAATCATAGGAGCAAAATCTCACAACCTACAACCCAAATGGCTGAAAACAGTGTGTTCACTGTAACAGGTAAGCACAGTGATATTAACTGTGCTTCAGATGGTAACTGAAGCACATTGGTCAGAGTCATTTGATTAATGGAAAATATGCACAAGTATAAGTGAAAGCCTGTTTCACCTCATCATTCTTAATGATAAAGGCACAGAAATCATAACCAGAGCCTCATGGTATAATGAGGGAAGATCCCCAGGCAGAAGACTGTATTCCATTCCTGACTCTGCTGTTACCTATAAGCATGATCTTGAGTATGTAGTTTTCCTCCCATTGGTTGTTTTGGTTGTGATTTAGTTGCTAAGTCATGTCCGACTCTTGCAACCCATGGACTATAGCCTGCCAGGCTGCCCTGTCCATGGGGTTTCCCAGGCAAGAATATTGGTGTGGGTTACCATTTTCTTCTCCCAGGCATCTTTCTGACCCAGGGATCAAACCCATGTCTCCTGCATTGCAGGTGGATTCTTTACCACTGAACCACAAGGGAAGCCCTGAATCTTTATTTCTTTATCTGTGAAATGGATAATCAGACTACATATTACAAGCCCTAAATTTCAAGGGTTCTGTTAATCATAAGAACAGAACTTACAAACTTTCTTTGTTTTATGAAGTCAAAAAATATGCTTATCATCTCTTTGCCTGAGTGATAATATATTTGAAGCATGATAGAGGTAAATTATATTATTCAATGACATAGGACTTCAGAAAAGAAAAGCAATCCAAGCCCTCTCTCTTCATTCCTATTTAGTGGTGAATATGTTTACTTTGAATTATCCTTCTCAGGAGTCATTATCACAGCAAGAAGCATTGCAGTGAAGATGTTTTTTTTTTTTTTTTTTTCAAAAAAGAAACCCACAGCTCTAGCTTTTTAGATCTATCAGAACTGTTTGTCTAGCAGATTACTCTTTAGGCTGTTGAAATGAAAGTGGCTGGTGTTATGGTGCATGCAGGCTTGATTGAGACTTGGCAGAACACATCTGTGAGAGGTGGTTTTAGAGCACTGCTAAGGGATATAATATCAAGTCTCAATCCACTCACACCTGCTGGGTACCTGCATTATACCCGGATTCTTTTGCTTTGCCTTTTTTTCTTACACTTTTTCAGATTAAGAAAAGGATTGTGGTGTCTGCTATGCCCCACAGCAATCTAACAGCAATCCCACATCTCAGGTGCTCTGTAGTCATAGTGCATTCCAGCCTGTATTTTTCTTTCATTGACCATTACAGTAGTTCCTCACTGAGAAATGTTTCAGTCACTGAGCACTGTAATCACTGCCAAGAAGATGTTTAAGCGAAAGTGTAATTTAAACTCAATGAACAAGTAACACAAGCAAATTCTGGGGTTGTTTCTCCTTAATGATAGTGGGGATAGTTATAGAGCATCCCTTTGGTGACACATGGGCTTCCATGGTGACTCAGACGGTAAAGAATCCACCTGAAATGCAAGAGACCTGAGTTTGATCCCTAATTGGGAAGATGCCCTGGAGAAGGGAATGGCTACCCACTCCAGTATTCTTGCCTAGAGAATTCCATGGACAGAAGAGTATGGTAGGCCATGGGCAAACGCCATTTGGCAAAGACTCGGACTCGACTGAGTGACTAAGAACACATTTCTTGGTAACACGTTACCCCCTAGAAAAACCCTTTATTGCATGTGTGTGCCTGCTAAGTCGCTTCAGTCATGTCCAACTCTTTGCAACCCTATGGACTACAATACTGCCAAACTTCTCTGTCCATGGAATTTTCCAGGCAAGAACATTGGAGTAGATTGCCATCCCTTCTCCAGGGGATTTTCTGACACAGAGATTGAACTCAGGTCTCCCACATTGCTGGCAAATTCTTTACCATTTGAGACACCAGGGAAATGCTATTTTACTGGCTACATTCTTTTTTTAGTTTTTAAATTTTATACAGTTTTAAAGGTTGCTTTACAGTTGCTTTACAGTTATTGTAAAGCATTGGTTACATTTGCTGTGTTAAATAATACATCTTTGAGCCTATCTTACATCTAATAATCTATACCTCCCACTCCTTCACCCCTACAATTCCCCTACCCACCCTTCACTGGTAACCACTAGTTTGTTCTCTATATCTGTGAATCTGCTTCTTTTTTGTTTTATTCACTAATTTTTTAATTTTTTTTTTTTTAGATTCCACATATAGGTAATATACAGTACTTGTCGTTTTTTGTCTGACTTATTTCACTTAGCATCAATTCAGTTCATTTGCTCAGTCATGTCCAACTCTTTGCATCCCCATGGACTGTAGCACACCAGGCTACCCTGTCCATCACCAGCTCCTGGAGCTTGCTCAAACTCATGTCCATGGAGTCAATGATGCCATCCAACCATCTCATCTTCTGTCGTCCCTTCTCCTTCTGCCTTCAATCTTTTCCACCATCAGGGTCTGCTCCAATGAGTCAGTTCTCACATCAGGTGACCAAAGTATTGAAGGTGCAGCTTCCGCATCAGTCCTTCTAATGAATATTGAGGACTGATTTCCTTTAGGATGGATTGGTTTGATCTCCTTGCTGTCCAAGTGACTCTCAAGAGTCTTCTCCAACACCACAGTTCAAAACCATCAATTCTTCAGCATTCAGCCTTCTTTATGATCTGACTCTCACATCCATACATGACTACAGGAAAAACCATAGCTTTGACTAGATGGGCCTTTGTCGGCAAAGTAATGTCTCTGCTTTTTAATAAACTGTCTAGGTTTATCATAGATTTTATTCCAAGGAATAAATGTCTTTTAATTTCATGAATGCAGTTACCATCTTCAGTTATTTTGGAGCCCAAGAAAATAAATTCTGTCACTGTTTCCGCATCTCTTTGCCATGAAATGATGGGACCAGATGCCATGATCTTAGTTTTTTGAATGTTGAGTTTTAAGCCAGTTTTTTCACTCTCCTCTTTCACTTTCATCCAGAGGCTCTCACTCAGCATATTTCCCTCTAAGTCCATCCATGTTGCTACAAATGGCAGAATTTTACATGTATATATGTACATCTTTATCCATTCATTTGCTGATGATGCTTAGGTTGCTCCCATATCTTGTCTATTGCAAATACTGCTCTGAGCATTGGGGTGCATGTATCTTTTGAATTAGTGTTTTGCAGCTTTTTTAAGGATATATGTCCTGTAGTGTAATTGCTAGGTCATATTGTAGTTCTAGTTTTAGTTATTTGAGAAACTACCATACTGTTTTTCACAGTGGCTGCAGCAAATTACATTCTCATCAATAGTTTACAAGAGTTTCCTTTTCTACACATCCTAACCAACATTTGCTACCTGTTTTTTGTTTTGTTTTTTTATGTTGGTCATTCTGACAGGCGTGAAGTGATTTCTTGGTGTGGTTTGATTTTCATTTCCCTGATAATTAGTGATGTTGAGCATCTTTTCATGTGCCTGTTGACCACCTGCCTTTCCTCTTTGGAAACATATCTATTTAGTTCTGCGTATTTTTCAGTTGGATTGTTTGTTTGCTTTTTTTTTTTTTTTTTTTTATGTTGAGTTGCATGAGCTGTTTAAATACATTGGATATTAATCCCTTGTTGGTCATATAATTTGCAAAATTTTGCCCATTCAGTAGGTTGTCTTTTCATTTTGTTGATGGTTTCCTTTGCTGTGCTTAAGCTTTTTAAGTTTAATTATGCCCCATTTCTTTACTTTTGTTTTTATTTATTTTACTTTAGGAGACAAATCCAAAAAAATATTGCTGCAATGTATGTCAAAGAGTGTCCTGCCTATGTTTTTCTGCAAGTTTCATGGTATCTGGCCTTAGATTTAGGTCTTTAATCCATTTTGAGTTTATTTTTGCATGTGGTGTTAGAGAACATACTCCAGAAACTATAAGACACTGATGAAAGAAATTGAAGATGACACAAACAGATGGAAAGATATGCCATGTTCTTGAATTGGAAGAATCAATATTGTTAAAATGAACTACTGAAGGCAATATACAAACTCAGTGCAATCTCTGTTAAAATGCCAATGACACTTTTCACAAAACCAGAACAAATAATTTTAAAATTTGTGTGGAAACACAAAATACCTGGAATAGCCAAAATAATCTTGAAAAGGAAGAACGCAGTTGGGAGAATCAGACTCCCCGACTTCAGGTTTTGTACAAAGCTACAGTGATCAAAAGAGGATGGTACTAGCACAAAAATAGGCATATAGATCAATGAACCAAGACTGAGAGAGCTCAGAAATAAGCCCATGCCCTTATTGTTGTTTTCAGTCATTAACTTGTGTCTGACTCTTTGCGACCCCATGGACTGTAGCATGCCAGGCTTCCCTGTCCTTCACTATCTCCTGGAGTCTACTCAGACTCATATCTATTGAGTCATTGATGCTAAGTAACCATCTCATTCCAAGCCCATGCCCTAATGGCCAATTAATCTATAGCAAAAGAGGCAAGAATATACAGTGGAGAAAAGACAGTCTCTTCAATTAGTGGTTTGGGGAATACGGGACACCTGTGTAAAAGAGTGAAAACAACTGCACTTGTTATTAGAGGTCTGAGAGCCACATTTTGCTAGTGCATTTGTTTCACTTGTTAAATTTTTTTTTTCTTCTTAATTTAACTTGTTTCAAGCAGTAACACAAGCAAAGAGGAAAGTAAGTCTGTATTCTCCAACCACCGTAAGTCTCTTCCCAGGAGGCAAACAAATGATCAGTTTCTAGTATACACTTCAAAAGACTTTCTAAACATAATATAATCAAATAACTATTTGTGTGTATGTGCATATTGAACACAAATGGTAGAATGTACAAATTCATATGTTTTTGCATTTTAAGTGTGTGTACTTAATACAAATGGTGATATGTACAAATACACATTTATAGATTTCTTTTTTGATCGAACTGTGTGTGCATCATGGAGATCTTTCTAAAGGAGTCCTTAATTAACTGCTTTATTGTCTTTAGCAGCTATATAATATTACATTGTATCACTATGCCAGGATTTATTTAACCAATCCCTCATTTAAGGACATTTCTGGTTTTCAGTATTTTGATGTTACAAACATCTTTATCCTGAATACAGTCTTGAACTTACTCCATTTTGAATATGTGCTATTATATCACAGGTCATATTCCCAGAAGAGAGTCAGTGGGTAGGTATTTGCATTATAATATGAGAATTTATTCTCATTTCCTAACAGTATACTTTTGGCTGCATCCTACTAATTTTAATATTTTGTGTTTTGTTATTATTCAGTTAGAAATATTTTTAGTATCCTTTGTGATTTCTTCCATGGCCCATGGGTTCTCTATAAGTCTAATTCCAAGCATTCAAGGATTTTTAAGATGTTTAATTTTATTGATTTAATTTTGTTTTTGTCAGTGATCATACTCTGTAAAGTATTAGTCTTTTGTCTTTTTATAAGGGCCAACATTTGCTTAGTGAATACTCTATATGCATTCAAAAAATATTCATTCCACTGTTATTTGGAATTGTGTTCTACAATATTGATTAAGTCAAGTAATTTGATAGTCCTCAAAATTTTTTATATCTTAACTGAGTTTTGCTGTATGTCTTCTAACAGTTGTTGAGAGAGAAATATTAAAATCTTTAACTATGTTTGTGTATTTATTTGTTACCTCTTTTCCTTCTGTTGCTTTTTGCTTCATGTATTTTGAGATATTATTATTACTATTTATGATTCGACTCTTTGTGACCTCATGAACTGCAGCCCACCAGGCTTCCCTGTCCATCACTATCTCCTGGATATTGCTCAAATCCATTGAGTCTGTGATGCCATCCAACCATTTCATCCTCTGTCACCCCCTTCTCCTCCTGCCCTCAATCTTTCCCAGCATCAGGGTCTTTTGTAATGAGTCAGCTCTTTGCATCAGGTGGTCAAAGTATTGGAACTTCAGCTTCAGCATCAGTCCTTCCAGTGAATATTTAAGGTTGATTTCCTTTAGGATTGACTGTTTTGATCTCCTTACTGTCCAAGGACAACTACATAAGTAGAGTTATTTGTCTGGATCCTGATGCCCTGACCCTTGATTATTTTTAAATGTTCCTTTTTACCTCTGGTAGTACTCCTTGTCTTGAAGCATGTTTCGTCTGATCCTACTATAGCCAAATCTATGCGTGGGCTTCCCAGATGGCACACTTGTAAAGAATTTGACACAGGAGACGTGAGTTCAATTCCTGGGTCAGGAAGATTTCCTGGAGTAGGAAAAGGCAACCCACTTCAGTATTCTTGACTGGAAAATTCCATGGATAGAGGAACCTGCTGGTCTACAGTCCCTGGGGTCACAAAAAGTTGAACCAGATGAGTGACTGAGTATGCATGCATCTGTGCTTACTGTTGGCTTGGGTATATGTTCTTCACACTTTTACTTTCAACCTCTGTGAGACTTATGGTTGTCACTTCTAGATAATATATTGTTGAGTTTTGCATTTTTAATCAGACAGCCAGGCTCTGCCTTCTAGTTGGAGTGGATGCTCTTTTTGCAGTGAATGTGGTTTAAACTATGATTGGGTTTAAACTACCACCTTGCTGTTTGTTTTCTATTTATCTCAACTCACTTTTATTTTTCCATTTTTCTTCTTTTTTATTTTTGTTTAATTAATGCTTTTTATGACTCATTTTAATTCCTGTGTTGCCTTCTTAGTTCTACCCTTTTGTATTTGTAGTTCTTTCTGTAGAAAGTACAGCAGTGATTCTTACTTTATGATAGTTGGCTCAGAATTAATGTTAAACACCTCACATATACTATAAGAACCTTAAAATAATATATTTAAATTAAACCTCTCTTCCTTCTGCATTTTCGTGTGTATGTTTTTATGTTATAGCCCTCTCAGTGCAATGCTATTTATACTTTAAAATATTAAAAGAAGAAAAAATATGTTCTTTTATATTTATCAACATATTTATGATTGCCAGTGATATTTATCCTATCCTCTGTAACCTAGTTTCCATCCAGTATAATTTCCTTTCAGTCCAAATAGCATTTTTTAGCATTTATTATACTGTAAGTGAATGAAAATTGCTCAGTCATGCCTGACTGTGTGATCTCATGGACAGCAGTCTGCCTGGCTCCTCTGTCAATGGAATTGTCCAAACCAGAATACTGGAGTGGGTTCCCTTCTCCAGGGAATCTTCCCAAACCAGGGATCTTACTCAAGTCTCCCACATTGCAGGTGGATTCTTTATAGCTGAGCCACCAGGGAAGCCCAAGAATACTGGAATGGGTAGCCTATCCCTTCTCCAGGGGATCTTCCCAACCCAGGAATCAAACCAGAGTCTCCTGCATGGCAAAGCAGATTCTTTACCAGCTGAGCTACCAGGGAAGTCCAAAAGTACAGTGAATGTTGCTCAGTCATGTCTGACTCTTTGCGACTCCATGGATTATACAGACCGTGGAATTGTCCAGGCCAGAATACTGGAGTGGGTAGCCGTTCTCTTCTCTGGGGGAATCTCCCCAACCCCAAACCCATTATAATGCAAGTCTTCTAAAAATGAATTCACTCATTTTGTTTGAAAATATTTTTACTTTATCTTACCAGCTTTGAAGGATATTTGTTCTGGATATAGAATTATAGATTCAATTTGTTTTTTATTTCAGCATTTTAATGACTTCCCTCCATTGTCCTCTAGCTGCCATTGTTTGCCTGTGTTTCATGTGTCTTTGTACCTTCTTTGTTTCGTTTTAAGTTTTTCTTTATCTTTCAGAAGTTTGGTTATAATGTGCTTGGAGCATAGTTTTGGTTTATTTCTCCTGCTCAGAGTGTATTAAACTTCTTTGATGTTGATCAGAAGAAATTTTTATTTTTACCATATTTGATAAATTTTAACCATTTTTTTCTACTTAATTCTATTTCTTTTTCTTCAGCATAGCTAGAGAGTTTGGTACTGTCAGTGGCTACTGGTTCTATTTTATGTTTGGGGAGACTTAAATATTTATCTCTCTGTTTTAGCCTGGATAATTTCACTTACTCTGTCTTCAGGTTCACGGATACTTTTATTTGCCAGTTTCTAATCTGTCAATAAATACATCCAGTGTTTTTCCCTTAAATATTGTTCTTTTCAATTCTAGAAAGGTTGTTTCTTTCTTTTAATCATCACTTCCAATTTTAACTGATATTTTTTATTTGTTTACTTATTATGTCCTTTTTCTTTAAGTCGTGTAGCATATTAATAGGAGCTATTTTAAAATCCTGTCTATTAATTCTAACATCAGGGTCATCTTATGGTCTTTTCTGTTGATTGCTTAATTATGGAGTACATTGCCTTGCTTATATCCATGTTTTATAATTTTTATTATGTGTTTGATATTTGTATAATATGAGTGTGCTTTTTCCCTGACATTTAGATTAAAAAATAATAGATTTTCTTGATCCTGTCAGGGTGTGTGTGTGTGTGTGTGTTTAGGTCTTGATTATTTTGCTTCTGTCTTTAGTCTGGGGTTGGAGGAAAACCTTATTTAGAGTAACATGGTCTTTTGAGGTCTTCAACAAATGTCCAGTGTGTTTGTTGAAGTCTCTCCTTTCTGGCTTGTCTAGAAGTTCATCATATTCCAGCCCCGCCTAGCTGTGGTATGTTTATTCAGTTCTCACACTTGCAGTAGCTATTCTGTGCTAGCTTGAGGAATCTCATTCTGAGCATGTGCAGTCTCTCCATAAACACAGGACCCTCAGGAAATTCCCATATAGACTCCTACCCTTAATGCCACCAGTCTCCTTTTCTTTGGCACCTTTCTGCAGAAACTCAAGTCCCCTTAGTAGTTCCAAACTCCAGTTTCTAATACCATAGCTCAAAAAACCACTGGCTATACTTCAACTTCACCTTCCCATATCAAGGTTGAAAAGTGCCCCTTGAAGAAAGCCAGTTTATAATTATAAAATTATAAAATTTTATAAATTTTATAAAATTATAAAACTTTGTCCACTTTTATAATTATTTATAAAAGGAAATTGTTTGATATTGATTATTGTGACTTCATTGAAGTTGACAGATTAAATTTTTTAAATTGGGAAATTTCATGTTTTAAAAAACATATTTCTATGCTTAGTTGATATTTCTGGGGTCCTTTAGAGTATTCAAAGTGACTTTCTAAAAGATATAACACTGTTTAACTTGAAATAGGGGAATTTGAAAACATTCCTACCTTCATCCTTATCCCCAGAAAGGAAGACAGAGATTGAGGCACCAGAGGCACACAGCCTCGTACATAAATGTGTTGAGAGTATTCAATATACCCTCTGACTTGATTTTCAGACTCAGTCATAAAGGGGTATTTGGTTACATACTGTGTACATGGTCACTTCATAAGAATTAATGATGTTTTTAATTGGAGAATTGCATTGTTCCCCCAATGTATGCTTTCTGTCTCTAGAACATTCAGACTTCTGGAAATAATTCTGGTGATAACAGTAAATTGCAGCATGATATATTCCGTTATGGTTTCCCTGATATCTCAGTTGTTAAAGAATCCACCTGCAATGCAGGAGACTCCGGTTCAATTCCTGGGTCGGGAAGATCCCCTGGAGAAGGGAAAGGCTCCCCACTCCAGTATCCTGGCCTGGAGAATTCCATGGGCTGTATAGTCCCTGGGGTTGCAAAGAGTCAGACAGGACTGAACAACTTTCACTTTCACTTTCATATTTCCTTATCCACTGATCTTCTAATTCCCTCACTCCACCACTAGACTTGCAGGCTTCTGGCTAAAGGGTAAGTCAAATGATGGCTATGTTGTATCACACCTCATTAGATAGTAATATCATCACATCACTTATCTCAGATTAATGTCAAAGACATCCTCCAATAGAAAAAGAGAAATGGTCACATTTATCTGTGTGCCCTGTAAGTAGATGACCAAATTGAACCTTAAGCAGTATAACCTTGATTAGCCTCTTACAAGGAAGAGAAACTCAGGACACATAATTAAGATTCCATAAGGAAAGTGACTTTTCTCAACCTACTGCTCAGGGGAACCCATTCTCATTTGTGATATCAAATATCACCTGAAAATTGTAATGAGAAAGCAAAGAAAGTAATATACCAGCTACTGTGTTTAGCATAACCTTGTTGTCTTTTTTTTTTTCTTTTTGATTTTTTTGTTGTTGTTGATGTGGACCTTTTTTTTAAAGTCTTCATTGAATTTGTTACAATATTGCATCTGTTTTACATTTTGGTTTTTTGGCTGGGAGGCCACAGTGGTATCTTAGCCCCCAGACTAGGGATCGAACCTGCTGCACTGGAAGGTTAAGTCTCAACCACACTGGACTACAGGGAAGTCCCAAGCATACCTACACTTTCTTGTTTAATAATCATAACCTTACAGTGAAGGTATGATTAGTGTTAATTTACAGATGATAAAATGGAACTTTAGGGAAATTAAGTAACTTGTCCAAGTTTAAAAATCAGGGAGATGAATATTTGTGTCTATATACCTCCAAAATTATGTTTCCAGTACACTACAGTTTTCATTATTTTATGATGATATAAATCTACCCTGTTTCCTTGTAAGATTTTGCAAAGAAAGTGTTAACAAAGAACTTTTAGAGAAATTAACTCAGGAGTTTTCCAGTAAAAAATATATATCTCAAAAGTATATAAAGATTCCCATATCGGCAGTTTTTTTCAGTTATAAAATTAGACTTGTTCTAGTCAAAGCAATTCAGTTTTTTAAAAATGCTTCATTTAAGATAATGTATTTCAGCATTTTCTTTGCCTCTTGTCAGGATGGGAAGCAATAGTTCTCTTGTTTGATTTAATATCATTATGTCTGACAACACAGTTAACAAGCCGCTGTTAATATTCCAAAGATTTTTAAGCTCTGTGCATCTAAAAGTCACTAATGAAATTAGCAAACCAGAAGCTTCACAGCCAAATATCCAAAGCTTAAGACTAAAGGAACTGTGGGTCTCTGGAATTGTTGGATGTAAACTGTGTAGCAAGAATCGTCAAACTTGATTCCTTCTTTATAAACAACCCAATAAGCAAAGTTTACAGCG
Organism: Cervus elaphus; assembly: GCF_910594005.1. NCBI lineage: Eukaryota > Metazoa > Chordata > Mammalia > Artiodactyla > Cervidae > Cervus > Cervus elaphus. Next base: position 43,646,632 of record NC_057833.1, on the reverse strand, counting down.
AACAGGAAAGATGCGTTTGAACATTAAGAAGAGGTTAGATTTTGGTTTACAATTGGAAAGGAAAAAATCAAAACAAGAGAGTTCCTTGTATCTAGCATATGTTTGAAAAATCAGTAATTTTTACATTTCATAAGGAGACTAAATAGTCATAATTACCTATATAAAAGCAAAGTTTATTTTCTTATATTACCTTTTCTTGTACATTTTGTTTTCTTAATAACAATATATGACTACTATTTCTCTCTGGTAAATAATCACTATTTTTGAAATAACAAAATTTTATCTTGATTGCTTAATTTCAAGAAATTATGTGACTATTTAATATGAATGATAAAGCTATAGAAGGTTTAAGTCAAAAAACATTTTAGGTAGCCTGTACAACAAACAACACTTTTTCATTCAGGGGAACAAGGAGCCTAAGAAGGAAAACAATCATCCCAATGTGAACACAAATTAGAGATATACAGGAATAAAAACCCAGGTCTCAGGATGTCTTTTCATCATATTATTTTGTTGGAGTAGATTTTTTTTTAATTCCAAGGACTGTTGAGAATTTGAGGGAAATATAACACAGTAATTACCTTCATAAAACTTATCCCGGTAATGTTCGGTTGTGAAGGAGAAAACAAGGTGAAGAATTAGAAGGTGACAGGAGGAGGTGCTAAATTATGTAAGGGAATCAGGGGAGGTCTCTGAGATAGTCAGACTTGAGCAGTGACCTGAAGGAAATGAGGGAGCAAGCCAGTTAATATGTAATTGAAGACGTTTCTAAGATCAGAGAATATTAATTGTGTAGGACTTGAGATGGTTTGTGCTTGTTATTTTTGAGAAGTAACAAGGATACCAGAGGCTGAAGCGCAATAAGTATTCATTAATTCAGTGCACTTTCGTCCTATGGGTTATTGGAGCTGGAGCAGTGAGAGAGAAATGGGGCTCTACAAAGAACCAGATGAAGATGAGGCATAACTGTGGTACCATTTAATTATATTAACCATACAGAATTATACAAGTCGTGGATTCCTACTTGAGTTGGAAAGCATGCATTTTAACATGCATTTAGTAAAGCTAGAAGGAGCAAAAAGTGTTTGTGGTTAAATCACATAGCATTCTTTTCCTCTCAAAAAATGTATTCTAAGCAATTGTCACCATAAAATGTAGAAACTTTTATGTTTTAAGTTATAAAGTCAGAGTCTTCTATATAAAAGAAATGATTTCAAGTAATTGTATGGGTCTTCAGATAGCTTGTACGTAGGTTATATAATTTGATCTTTATAGCCCCGTGAGTCTGTAGTAAACGTATCTTCAGTTTTTTGATAAAGGAGTTGAAATTCAAAGAGGGGAACTGATTTGCCAAGAAACACATCATGGCCAGCACCCCAAAGTCTTCCCCTTGCTTCATCTCACTGATTACTCTCTGTGAACAAAGTTATAGCTGCCCTGAATTCTACAATAGATTAATTCTACCTGCTTCTGAGCTTTATATAATTGAAATAAATAGTACGTAGCTCGTTTATTTTTCTCCACACTATGTTGTTGAGAATCATCCATGTTATTATAGTTGAAGCTTGTTTATTCTCGTTGTTCTGTAGTGTCTCATTGTCAGAGTATATTACATACCCAGGCGTTTGGGTTGTCTCCACTTGGGGGCTGTTATGAATAGTGCTCCTATGACCATTCTTGTACATGTCTTTTGGGGGATAAAGATAGTAATAGATAGATTGATTGATTAATAAATAGATAGCTAGACAGGTTTCATTGGGGTATAAATCCAAAAATAGAATTGTCAATCATAGGATATACTTATATATATCAATACTGCCAAATAGCTTATCAGTGGTTTTACCAATTTACTCTACCATCAGTTACATATGAGAGACCCAGTTGCACCACATCCTTTTCAACACTTGGCATTATCTGTGATCTCATTTTAGCTGTACTTAAATGCAACCCATGGTGGATTTCTCCAACTTTATGGAGATAGAGTTGGCAATTAAAAATTTGACAGCTTGATGATTTGATATGTATATACATTGTGTAATACTCATCACATCAAACAAATTAGCATATCCATAGCTACCATTTTCTTTCTTTCTTTTTTTTTGTGTGTGTGTGTGTTTTGTGATGACACTGGCTTGTGATCCTGAAATACCCCTTGGGAACATATCCAAAGAGAATGAAATCAGGATCTTAAATATCTGCACTCCAAAATTTATTTCAGTATTACTCACAATAACCAAGAGGAGAAAACAACTTAAGTACTGGTCAACAGATAATAGATAAAGAAAATGTGATGGATGGATGATAAATAGATAATAGATGATATATACATATACGGGTATATAGCATATATATGAAATTCAACTTTTAAAAAGAAAGAAATCTGCCATTTGCTACAACTTGTCAGATATTGGGGAAAATGAAATAAATCAGATGCAGAAAGACAAATATGTGGAATTTAGATATTTGGAATCTAAAATAGTCAAAGTCATAGAAGCAGGAAGTAGAATGTTGGTACTGGGGGAGGGAAAAATGGGGAGATGTTGGTAAAGGGGTATAAAATTTTAGTTTATGCAAGGTGAATTAGTTCTGGAGACTAATGTACAAGAATGTGACTATAGTTAACCATATTATATTGTATATTTGGAATTTGCTAAAAAGGCAGATATTAAGTATCTTCATCAAGTTTTTAAATATGAGAATTATTGCCCCTACTTTATAGATGATAAAACAAAGATATATAAAAATTAAATAGCACAATCAAAATCATGCAATAAAGAAAGAGTTAATACTGTTACTCAGTTCATCTTATCACATAATCTTTGTGGTTTCCTTAACATATTTTTATTATTTACTTCAACAAGAATAAATTGAGTGTTACATATGCTGGACTTCTGATAAGGACTGTGTCTTTGTGAGCAAGAGCTCTCAGTGTTTAGGATAGGAACAAGAAAAACCATTATGATACAAGACAAAGTGCATTAAATATTATACTAAAAAAAAGTAAAACAATGAGAAGCTAACGAAGGGAGAGCATTTCTCTTTAGTTTACCAAACAGAGAAGTAGAGAGGACAGCTTGAACTAAGTACAGTTTGAGGGTTAGAAAGTGTGGGCATGTAGAGGAATTAGTGTGTGATGAAAACACTGTTGGCAGTGGTAGTCAACCATGAAAGAAATACATTTTAGCCTTACAGCCATCAAATTCCCTAAATTTCTGTCTCCTTGTTCCTCATGATACATTTAAAGGAGAATACTCTTCAAATGGAGGGGCAACGTGCACAGTTAGAGGCTGGCTAAGAAGGAAGGGTCTCATCTTGTGCAGTGGCAGAGCCTGAGACTCATAGAAAAAGCCAGAACCTGAGTAGGATATCAGTGATCTAAGTACAGAGAGAAGAACAGAAAGAAACAGGAGAAGAATCAAGCTAGAGTATGAAACTATGAAGATGGGGATCAGACAGAATAATTCTGGAGAGAGTAGTTTAGAATTGGATGGATGGACAGAGACTGAAAAGGATCCTGAGTGGTGACCTTGATCTTAAGTAGTGTTTCATTCTTCACTCATTGTCTGGAATAAAATGGGTGAGTGTTCCAAGACAGCGCTAGGGTGAATAGGCATTTGGAAGGTGAAAAAAATTGGACATATAATGATTTATACAATGTTAGAACAACCCACTCCAGTATTCTTGCCTGGAGAATCCCAGGGACAGGGGAGCCTGGTGGGCTGCCATCTATGGGGTCGCACAGAGTCGGACACAACTGAAGTGACTTAGCAGTAGCAGAACAAAAAAAGTTGTGCAAGTGCTGCTAAAATAGGTGAGTGCTCAAAATTAATTCCAAAGCACTATCAAAGGTCATATTCATATTCTACTGAAATCAAGGTCAGTTTAAGCTAAACAACTTAAAGATTTGGAAAGATTTTGAAGTAGTAAATGTGACAAATAAACCTAGCATTTCACAGATTTACACACATGATGTGCATATGGAGATGTTTTTGTTTCATCAACAACCGTTTATTCTATGAGCCTTGCTATGTACCTAGGTGGAACTGGACACTCAGGACTATAGACTTAAACAAATATTATTCATGAGATAAGCACAAATAGTAGTTAGTTTTACAAAAGGAAAAAGAACACTCTTTATACTAATTATTTACTCTGTTTCAATTATATTCAATTACAATTGAACTACATTTACATTATAATTACATTACATTACAATTCAATTCAATTACATATTATCTATTGAGAAAGTCTAAGATTTTATCACCTTGGCTCAAAACCTGCCTGTCTCCATTACACATTAGATTTATTGTCATTCTGAACATAATTTTTATAACCTCAGAGCTTTTTCTGAAGGTACATGACTGCCCAAGTCTTTGTTAGAAGCTTTCAGCTCAGTCGTGTCCGACTCTTTGTGACCACATGGACTGCAGCACACCAGGCTTCCCTGTCCATCACAAATTCCCAGTGCTTACTGAAACTTATGTCCATCGAGTTGGTGATGCCATCCAACCATTTCACCCTCTGTCACCCCTTTCTCCTCCTGCCTTCAATCTTTCCCAGTATCAGTGTCTTTTCACATGAGTCAGTTCTTCGCATCAGGTGGTCAAAGTACTGAAGTCTCGGCTTCAGCATCAGTCCTTCCAATGAATATTCAGGACTGCTTTCCTTTAGGATGCACTGGTTGGATCTCCTTGCTGTCCAAGGGACTCTCAAGAGTCTTCTCCAACACCACAGTTCATAACCATCAATTCTTCAGTGCTCAGCTTTCTTTACAGTCCAACTCTCACATCCATACATGACTACTGGAAAAGCCATAGCCTTGACTAGACGGACCTTTCTTGGCAAAGTAATGTCTCTGCTTTTTAATGTGCTGTCTAGGTTGGTCATAACTTTCCTTCCAAGGAGTAAACGTCTTTTTAATTCATGGCTGCAATCACCATCTGCAGTGATTTTGGAGCCCAAGAAAAGAAAGTCTGTCACTGTTCCCATTGTTTCCCCATCTATTTGCCATGAAGTGATGGGACCGGATGCCATGATCTTAGTTTTCTGAATGTTGAGCTTTAAACCAACTTTTTCACTCTCCTCTTTCACTTTCATCAAGAGACTCTTTAGTTCTTCTTCACTTTCTGCCATAAGTGTGATGTCATCTGCATGTCTGAGGCTATTGATATTTCCCCTGGCAATCTTGATTCCAGCTTGTGATTCCTCCAGCCCAGCATTTCTCATGATGTACTCTGCATATAAGTTAAATAAGCAGGGTGACAATATACAGCCTTGACATACTCCTTTTCCTATTTGGAACCAGTCTGTTGCTCCATGTTCAGTTCTAACTGTTGCCTCCTGACCTGCATGTGGATTTCTCGAGAGGTGGGTCAGGTGGTCTGGTATCCCCATCTCTTTAAGAATTTTCCATAGTTTATTGTGATCCACACAGTCAAAGGCTTTGGCGTAGTCAATAAGGCAGAAATAGATGTTTTTCTAGAACTCGCTTGCTTTTTCAATGATCCAGTGGATTTTGGCAATTTGATCTGTGGTTCTTCTGCCTTTTCTAAATCCAGCTTGAACATCTGGAAGTTCACAATTCACGTACTGTTGAAGCCTGGCTGGAGAATTTTGAGTCTTACTTTGCTAGCGTGTGAGATGAGTGCAGTTGTACAGTAGTTTGAACATCCTTTGGCATTGCCTTTCTTTGGGATTGGAATGAAAACTGAAGCTGAAGTTAAAAACTTTCAATGATTTTTAAAAATACGGATACATGTTATTTGTTTTAGTTATAGTGGGAACAATCTGTGTAGGATAAAGCTTAATTTACGGTATGAGGTCCTGGATGCTGGAACAAATATAATCATCTATGAAAAATACAGGGCTTCCCAGGTGACTCAGATGGTAAAGAATCTGCCTGCAATGCAGGAGACCCCTTTTCGATTCCTAGGTTGGGAAGATGTGTGGGAGAAGGGATACACTTACCCACTTTAGTATTTGGGGGCTTCTCTATTGGCTCAGATATTAAAGAATCCACCTGCAGTACTGGAGACCTGCGTTTGATCTCTGAGTCAGGAAGATCCCCTAGAGAAGAGAATGGCTACCATTTCCAGCATTCTTGCCTGGAGAATTCCATGGACAGAGGAGGCTGGCAGGCTGCAGTGCATGGGGTTTTCAAGAGTCGGACATGACTGAGCGACTAAGCGCACACACACACCTGACAAAACACAGAACTAAATGTCTAGTTACGTGATTGATTCTGTTTTTCTTGCCATAAGAAAAAAATTTAAGAATAATAGTGCATTGAAGTTTTTTTTTTTAATTCTATAAGTACAATTACATCATGCTTTCAGAGCCATCATCTTATTTTCCTTAAAATAACTTACAATTGAAAATATTAAATTCAAAGAAGTTGAACCACTTAACTAAAGTCCCACAGCTAATATGTATGTGTCTGGAAGTAAAACCCCAATTTTCCTATTTCAAGTTTAAGACTCTTGATTTCTCATTACACTAATAGTGTGGTAGTCACAAGGATGTAAATTCTTTGATGCCCGACTTTATATCGAAATGAAAATTGTGAACATATTGTAAAGGTTGCGCTTAGAATGACTGCCCAAGTTAGCTCAGTGTTCTTAAGGCTTTCCCCCCATTTCTAGGAGAGTGGCTGTGCCCCCACAGAAGTGCCTGCCTGAAGCTTTTGCCATTTTTTTCCCCTCCTGAAATGTTCCCCTGCCCCACCACTGGCCAGATATTATCACTGCCTCATTTCTGAATTTTGACTCTGAATCGCCTCTTTATAATTTTAAATGGGATACTCCACTTGACTTGTTACATCTGATTATGACCTGGAGTGCTCTGTCTGGGATCTCCATTTGCCAGCTCAGAATTTTAAGGCTCAGTCTGTGCTGCAGGCTTAATTACTGGCTCATGCCCCAGTATTTTAGTCCCTGCCCAATTTTCTGGACTTTTGCTTTTCTGGGAGCTGACTTTAAACAGTTTTGAAACTAAATGGAAACCTAAATGGAAACTCACTATTTATTAAATAAAAGTATGTATGAAATACAACGTAGTAACTATACCAGCTGGGCGTGGGTTTAATGATGACTTGCCTCCGATCCACAGCTTGGCACCTAAAGCAGTCTTGGCAAAATAGGGATGAAGCATTGTGTGGCACTGGAGAAAGTACTGAACTGGTAGCCAGAGTCCAGGTTCTAGCCCATGGCCTGGATCTGCTGTTGTTATCCTACAACTCATAAAGCAATTATTTCACTATCATGGGCTTCCATTATTTTGTTAAATAAAGGCAGCAAATTGAACTATCACTAAGCAGCTTTCTATCTATCTCCAAATTTTCATATTTCTGTGAATTAAATAGGTATTACATGTATGATAAGATGTATTTACACACAATTCCTTGCCCCCTATATTTCTCCTAATTCCTGCTATAAGGTCTGAGATCTTATATGTAGAACTTATTCATTGAGTTTTGAAGAGTCCCTTAGCATCTAGGGTTCATTAGTATTGAACAAAAGCTTTGGGATTATTTGGATTTGTTTTTTAAAAATAGAGCTAGTAAAATCTGTAGTGAATTTTTAGCTTTTTCTAACTCTTTTTAACCTAGTACTAGAAGGAAGCCAGGACTTTTAATTTATCTTATAAATTTAATTTGAATCACTTTGATTCCCATATCTGACAATTGTTAAACTCTGTCCTAATAATATTGAGACAGTGTCATAAGAGAGCCCATTGTCCAGAGCAAAGGACTATAATTTAGGATGTTTTGCGTTGCTAGACAAGGAATATAATATAGTTTCATTTTCCCTCCCCACTCTCTCTAGTCACTTCATTGCTCTGATTCTTTCTTTTTTATTTATGACTCTTTCTTTTTTTTGTTTTATTCTTTTTTAATTATTTATAATTCACCTACCCTAAAATGCATGTTTTTACACTATATTCTTCTTTTCCACAAAGTTGTGCAGTCTAATCCCAGGATACATTTTGTCTCTCCAAGAAAGCTGTCATTTCCCATTTACCCATCTCCTCAGCTTTTGGCAGCCACTAATCCATGTTTTGTCTCTGTATTTGCCTGTTCTGTACGTTTCATACACACTGGATCATACAACATGTGACCTATTGTGTCTGGCTTAATGTTTTTGAGATTCATCTGTATTGTCACATAAATCAGTACCCTATCTGGAGCCCATTATACAGAGTGAAGTAAGCCAGAAAGATAAAGAACATTACAGCATACTAACACATATATATGGAATTTAGAAAGATGGTAACAACAACCCTATATGCAAAACAGAAAAAGAGACACAGAAGTACAGAACAGACTTTTGAACTCTGTGGGAGAAGGTGAGGGTGGGATGTTGCGAAAGAACAGCATGTATATTATCTATGGTGAAACAGGTCACCAGCCCAGGTGGGATGCATGAGACAAGTGCTCCGGCCTGGTGCACTGGGAAGACCCAGAGGAATCGGGTGGAGAGGGAGGTGAGAGGGGGGATTGGGATGGGGAATACGTGTAAATCTATTGCTGATTCATGTCAATGTATGACAAAACCCACTGAAAAAATAAATAAATGAATAAAATAAAATAAAATAAAATATCACTGAGTTTATAAAAAAAAAAAGGCTAAATAATATTTCATTTTAAGGATATATCACATTTGCTTATCTGTTTATCCATTAATAGATGTTTGAATTGTTTCTACATTATGAATAATGTTCCTATGAATATTTGTGTACAAGTTCACATATGCACATATATCTTCATTTCTCACAGGTACATACCTAGAAGTAGAATCACTAGATCATGTGGTAACTAGATGTTTAACCTTGTGTGGAACTACCAAACTATTTCCCACAGCTGCTGCATTATTTACATTTTTACCAGCAAGGGATGAGGATTGTAGTTCTTCTAAATCCTCACCAATACTTTTCATTATGCACCTTTTTTGATATAGCCATCTTAGCAGATATGAAATGGCACCACATAGTCAATTGTTTCTCTGATTCTTAAGCCACTAAGTTTACTTAAAACTGACAGTATTCTGTGACATCATATTTTTATTATCAATATAATAATTTTTGTTGAAATATTATTGTTATTTTAATAAAACCACCTTTCCATTTCCCTTCTCATATTTTTTAGTCTCATTTTTTGGGCCTATAATTTTTGAACCATTTAAAATGAACAGAGTCCCAAAGAACTAAACAGACATTTCTCCAAAGAAGACATACAGATGGCTAACAAACACATGAAAAGATGCTCAACATCACTCATTATCAGAGAAATGCAATCAAAACCACAATGAGGTACCATTACACGCCAGTCAGGATGGCTGCTATCTGAAAGTCTACAAGCAATAAATGCTGGAGAGGGTGTGGAGAAAAGGGAACCCTCTTACACTGTTGGTGGGAATGCAAACTAGTACAGCCACTATGGAGAACAGTGTGGAGATTTCTTAAAAAACTGGAATTAGAACTGCCATATGACCCAGCAATCCCACTTCTGGGCATACACACCGAGGAAACCAGAATTGAAAGAGACACGTGCACCCCAATGTTCATCGCAGCACTATTTATAATAACCAGGACATGGAAGCAACCTAGATGCCCATCGGCATACAAATGGATAAGAAAGCTGTGGTACATATACACATTGGAATATTACTCAGCCATTAAAAAGAATTCATTTGAATCAGTTCTAATGAGATGGATGAAACTGGAGCACATTATACAGAGTGAAGTAAGCCAGAAAGATAAAGACCAATACAGTATACTAACGCATATATATGGAATTTAGAAAGATGGTAACGATAACCCTATATGCAAAACAGAAAAAGAGACACAGATGTACAGAACAGACTTTTGTACTCTGTGGGAGAAGGCGAGGGTGTGATGTTTCGAGAGAACAGCATCGAAACATGTATATTATCTAGGGTGAAACAGATCACCAGCCCAGGCTGGATGCATGAGACAAGTGCTCGGGCCTGGTGCACTGGGAAGACCCAGAGGAATCGGGTGGAGAGGGAGGTGGGAGGGGGGGTCCGGATGGGGAATACATGTAAATCCATGGCTGATTCATGTCAATGTATGACAAAAACCACTACAATATTGTAAAGTAATTAGCCTCCAACTAATAAAAATAAATGGAAAAAAAGAATAAAATGAACAGAGTCCTTTCAGTGGTTTCTTTATCACTAAGACCTTCATCTGTCCACATAGATGCATCACTGTAGCTCTCTGCAGATAAATCTACAGGATTAGTCTGGAGGAATCACCTCCAAGGACATGATTTTAACAGCTTTAGTCCTACATATTCCTCAGTAACTTAACCCCATATGAAATTGCATTAAATCACTGCCATCTTTGACTGAAAGAGTTACAAGGAAGAGATTCCTCTAGTACTTAGTGAAGACAAGAGTGACTGTTGTGAATATGTTTGTCTTGTAGAGTTCCTGTTTACTTGAAGGATTGTTTACTTGTTTACTACTGAAGAAGATGCAGTCACATTTGCTTTTCTTCTGTTTCTCTTTGAAGGGGAGAAATTTCTTTCCATGAAATGCATTTTGTTCAGTTGGCTTGTTAGAATTTAATTTAATTTTATTGATTGTAAAATCTCATTATAAGTCCCTGAACAAGACTCAAGTAGAAAAGGTGAACTAGAGAGGCAGAAAAAGTGAACTTGAGATTATGAAGCGATAAATACGAGTTCTGGCATGGATGCAGTTATTTTGTTGTTGTTTAACTTTATATTAGTCATGTAACCTTTTGATGGTCACTTATCAAGTGATAGAGATGAGGTAGAGGACTACTAAGGTTCCTTTTTGAACTGAATTGCTCATTCTATGTTTCATTAGAGATCAAACAATGTAATAGTAATATTTTCCTGGGTATCTTTACCTGAAATCTTGATTAGTAAGTAAAAAAATATTTCAAAGAAGTGAATCAGAAAGTTACTGACATGAAGAAAACAGCTAGTATACTAGCGATTTTATGTTATAAGCTTTGGCTGTTTAACAGATTTATGAATATATAGGGTTCTCCCTTGAAAACCATCTGCTCAAGCCTGCATGTGTGTGGTAGTGTTATATTTTGATTTCCAGTGTTACATTTTACATGCTAAGGGCCACAAAAATACATAATAACCATTCTCTTAAATTTATAAACATTGTACTGAGGTCTAATTTTGGACTTGAGCACATTATTGAATGATATTAGTTTAGCCCAAGGAATGATTCAAGCTTGAACAATTGTGTTCTGTGGAGTAAAAAAGTTGTTTAGAAAGGAAATCTTGTTTCTTGATTTTGTATGATAAATCTTTGTAACCACATGCTAACAGAAATTACATGCAATTATTTCTCATTTTTTCTGAACAGAGGGCCTATATTTCAGGCTTATTGCTGATATATTATTAAAAGCTTTCTCTCTTTTGTATTTCTTCTTTTTTATCTTTCTGCAGGATGTTTTCACTCCAGAATGCAAATTTAAGGAATCTGTGTTTGAAAACTACTATGTGATCTATTCTTCCACACTGTACCGTCAGCAAGAATCAGGCCGAGCTTGGTTTTTGGGACTCAATAAGGAAGGTCAGATTATGAAGGGGAACAGAGTGAAGAAAACCAAGCCCTCATCACATTTTGTACCAAAACCTATTGAAGGTATGAGCTGAGCTTCTTTTCTTATTTAGACCCAGATCTGTGTGTTGATGCCAGTTCTGCTCTTTGTCCTTTCACTCAGGGGAGATTGTTTTTAATGCAGCAGATTAGAACAAAGATTCAGAAAATACAATAGTACTACTTCCTATCAAAAACAAAAATCTATTACAAATACTTGGCACTTAGAGAAAAACTGCTTGAATATAGAGGCTAGAATTTCCTGAAAGTAGAAAAATAGTAGCAGTGACCATTTGGAATATAATTTCTTTCTTTAATGAACTCAGTGATTTAATTTCTCAGGCTATACTCTTGAAAAACCAATAATACTATTATTAGAGCTTTAAAGTTTTATCAAGGCTTTTAGAAATATGTTTGTATCCTAATTGCTACATTATCATGAGCAAATTTTACAAACTGATGTATTCATTTTTCTTTGTATTTTTTAAAGAAAGAGAATATTCTGTTTACTGTGATATTATAGTTTTTACATTTTATCTTTCCCCACTGAACCTATGCCTTCCCCTCCCTTGATCATTTAATATGGTGCTCATCTATTTCAGGTGATGAGTGGACTAAGTAATTTAATGCTGAGGAAACCCCCATTTTTGGCAACTTCTTCCCTAAGTAGGATAAACACATACCACAGGAGTAACCGCGCATGTACTATATTCAGTCAAGCTTTTTAATACAAGCTAAAAAAGCAGTAGTGGTCTAGACATTTACCAATACACACTCTTCTCTAGAAGTCACATTATAATCACTTAAAACATTAGTTCATCTTCCTTGTCTGAAGAAATGAGAAAATTGAAACACTGCATTGCTATTCTGTGATTTAGCCAGGCTTGATGTCCCATATCTAGAAGGGACAGTGTAGGGACACAGTGCCTGCTATAGATCCCAAGGACTATAACCATCAGCAAAAATTTGGTAAATCAGTACCATGTTCAAAGCTCTGGGGGGAAATGTGACATTCAAAGCTTCTAGTCCCTCTCAAACCTCCCCTCACACACTGTGCTTTTAACCACACAAAACAGAACTTTCTTCTGTTCTACATTTTTTTTATGTTTGTAATATGTTTTTACTATTTTGGGCCTTATGTAGGTATTTTGCCCTTCTCTCTCATAAAATTCTATTCATGTGCCTGGGAAATGCCTGTCAGACCTTGTAAAACATTAATTCAAGGAGTCAGTGCTTCTATGAGGGCCTCCCTGACTTCCTTCAAGTAGAATTAAACACTCTGTTACCTTATTATTGTATCTTGTTCTCTCTGCTAGAAATTATCACATTGATTTAAATCTGTCTCTGTCTCTTATGCATGATTAGATTACTTTGTTTACATTTTATTTCTTTTTCTTTATTAGAGTATAATTGCTTTGCAATGTCGTGTTAGTTTCTGCTGTACAAGGAAGTGAATCAGTTCCCTTTTGCAGCTCCCTTCTATACCCACCCCCCATCTCACCCTTCCGGGTCATCACAGAACGTGGAGTTGAGCTCCCTTCACTATATAGCAGCTTCCCGCTAGCTCTCTATCTTACATATGGTAGTGTATATATGTCAATCCTAATCTCCCAATTTATCCCTTCCCCTTCTCCTCCTGTGTCCACATGTCCATTCTCTACATCTGCATCTCTATTCCTGAAAATGGGTTCATCTGAACCATTGTTCTAGATTCCATGTATATGCGTTAATATGCAATATTTGTTTTTCTCTTTCTGACTTCACTCTGTATGACAGACTCTAGGTCCATCTACATCTCTACAAATGACCCAGTTTTGTTCCTTTTTATGGATGAGTCATATTCTGTTGTATATATGTACCACATCTTTATCCATTCCATCTATTGTTGGGCCTTTATATTGTTTCCATGTTTTGACTATTGTAAATAGTGACATAGTGAACAATGGGGTACATGCCTCATTTTGAATTGTGGTTTTCCTAGGGTATATGCCCAGTAGTGGGATTGCTGGGTCATATGGCTTGCTCCTGGGAAGGAAAGCTGTGACAAATCTAGACAGCATAGTAAAAAACAGAGACATCACTTTGCTGACAAAGGTCCATATAGTGAAAGTTATGGTTTTTCCAGTAGTCATGTATGGATATGAGAGTTGGATCATAAAGAAGGCTAAGCACGGAAGAACTGATGCTTTCGAACTGTGGTGTTGGAGAAGACTCTTGAGAGTCCCTTGGAGATCAAACCAGCCAATCCTAAAGGAATCAACCGTGCATATTCATTGGAAGGACTGATGCGAAAGCTGAAACTCCTGTCCTTTGGCCGCCTGATGGGAAGAGCTGGTTCACTGGAAAAGACCCTGACGCTGGGAAAGATTGAAGGCAAAAGCAGAAGCAGGCAGCAGAGCATGAGATGTTTAAATAGAATCACTGACTCAATGGAAATGAATCTGAGCAAACTCCAGGAGGTAGTAAGGACAGGGAAGCCTGAAGCACAACAGTCTATGGGGTTGCAGAGTCAGACGTGACTTAGTGACTGAACAACAACAATAATGGCAGTTCTATTTTTAGTTTTTTAAGGAACCTCCCTACTGTTTTCCACAATTGCTGTACAGATCTTTTATTTTTCTCATATCTCCTTGTATCTTGTATAATATCTGACATATTGTAGAGAGATATTCAATAATTACTATCAATTGAATAAGTGAACAAGTGAATGAACAGATGAATGCATAGATAAATACAAAAACAAGGAAGAACGATATGCTCCAGAAAACTTTTTCATGTTTTTGGAGATACTAAGTATGTTTACTAATGACAGTAATTTAATATAAAAAGTGATGTATTACATGTTGCCAGAAATGATACTGAGGTTTATAGAAAGAGCCAGAACTTCCACCAAAGGGAAGATATTGGAAAGTTGTTGTTTAAACACATCTTCAAGGCTAGGACAGGTTCAGAACATTTGAGATAGGAGGTAGGGATTAGGCAGACAAAACCACTCCAGGTGCAGTATGAGTAAACTATTAAAACTATTGAACCATTTTTATTTGTACATTTAAGTTGATTTTTTGTTGTAATAAAAGTAGTACATGCTCATTAACAATTTTGGAAAATTCATGAAAGCATAAAAGTAAAAAAAGTCCATGTGTTTTATTTATTCCTTTTATAATTAATGCATTTCATACCCTACCCCCCCAAAAAATGAAATACCTGTAACCAACCCTCCTAATCATGACTTCTGTCTACACTGTAGCTAGAGAAGCCTTTTCTTGGGTATGAATGACCATGTACAAATTTCTAACAGCAATGTATACTATTATCATGTTCTGAGTTTGAGAGCTGCCTTAATGCTTCATATTTGCTGCATTTCAGTACAAATGTGGAAAAGACAACCAAACATTCCTTGTTGTAAATGTTAGAATTAGATTCAGTTGTGTACAACACAAAACCCATGTTCAGAGCAGCTTAATTAAACAAAGTGTTATTGTCTCACTAGCCAAATATACAAGCCTGCTGTCCAGGACTGGATCTATGGCTCTGCAGTTGTTAGGGACCAGCCCCTTTCCCTTCACAGCTTCACCTTCCATCCTGTGTTTAGAAGATAGGCAGTGTTAATAAGGGGTTGCAAAGGCATCTATTCAGACAGATGGATGGACTTGATATTTAAACCCATTACCATGTGCATTGCGCATCAACCTGTACTTACTCTCCCCTGGAATTTTAGACAACAGCGCAGGCTTCACCATTCCTAGTTTTGCCCTTTCAAAGCATTGTTCACACCACAGATAAGTAGCTTCCCCAGATTTAAATTGTCTTGATGGTGACTTCCCCCTTTAGCTTCAAATGTAGAAGCCAAATACTCTCTGACAAAGAACTAGAGACAATCTCCTCCTTTTCTCCTCCCTCTTCCTTCAAAGAGCTCATTGCTCAGTTCCTGCAGGTGGATGGATATTCAGAATCGAGTTTCTTCCTCCTGAAAAGAATGTGAGTGCTTTCCAAGAGTTAAGGTTCAAGTGAGGTTGAGTGAGAAATATATTCCTAAAGTGAAATTAGTAAGTATCAGTTAAAAGCCACTGCTACAGAAATACTAAATTTGAACTAAAAGAACATTTACCAGTTTCTACTAATTTATTTTCTAGTGGGGAGATAAGACTAACACAACATACACATACCTTTACTTACACACTTTTAGGACAGTTACAGTTGTCCATTCTGCCTGTTAGAACTGTTGCTTTAAACTAAATCTGAATAAAGTTCCAGCAGTATAATATAGATCATAGTTTCCCAAGCATCAGTATCAGAACCACCTGGAGTGGTTTTAGAAGCTACCAATTCTTAGATCAAATCTCCCAAGTATTCAGATTTTATTGTCTAAGTAATTTTGATGGCAACTAGGTTTGAAATTTGGTGTTCTAAACTGACCTTGGTGTTGCTATGTTCGTTTTGATCCTATCTGGCCATAGGAAATTATTTAAATACATTCAAATTATTATGATCTATATATTTAAAAAGTCTAATCTAATATGGCATCTGGTCCCATCACTTCATGGCAAATGGGAGAGAAAGTGGAAGCAGTGACAGATTTTATTTTCTTAGGCACCAAAATAACTGCAGATAGTGACTGCAGCCATGAAGTTAAAAGATGTTTGCTCCTTGAAAGAAAGGCTATGACAAACCTAGATAGCTTATTAAAAAGCAGAGACATCATTTTGCCAACAAAGGTCTGTATAGTCAAAGCTATGGTTTTTCCAGTAGTCATGTATGGATGTGAGAGTTTGACTGTAAAGAATGCTGAGCGCCAAATAATTGATGTTTTCAAATTGTAGTGCTAGAGAAGACTCTTGAGAGTCCTTTGGACTGCAAGGAGATCAAACCAGTAAATCTTAAGGGAAATCAACCCTGAATATTCATTGGAAGGACTGACGCTGAAGCTGAAGCTCCAATACTTTGGGTACCTGATGTGAAGAGCCAACTCACTGGAAAAGACCCTGATGCTGGGAAAGATTGAAGGAAAAAGGAGAAGGGGGTGGCAGAGGATGAGATGGTTGGATGGCATCACCAACTCAATTTGAGCAAATTCTTGGAGATAGTGGAGGACTGCAGCTTGGCATGCTGCAGCCCATGGAATCACAAAGAGTTGGACACAACTTAGAAACTAAACAACAACAAATCTAATATAGAGTAAATTCTCATTCTGACACCTTGGAATTAAATGTACTAAACATTTTACGTGTTTAGCTTTCCTACTGCTATTAGGATGGTTGTGCATTAGTGCTAGGTTAAATTACTAAATGGACTTAATAGAGGTAATACCAAATATTATGCCAAATTGATTACTAAGAAATCAACTTGATAGTAATCAATTAGACTTCAGGCTATACTACAAAGCTACATTCATCAAGACAGTACGGTACTGGCACAAAGACAGAAATATAGATCAATGGAACAGAATAGAAAGCCCAGAGATAAATCCACACACCTATGGACACCTTATCTTTTACAAAGGAGGCAAGGATATACAATGGAAAAAACACAGCCTCTTTAACAAGTGGTGCTGGGAAAACTGGTCAACCACTTGTAAAAGAATGAAACTAGAACACTTTCTAACACCATACACAAAAATAAACTCAAAATGGTTTAAAGATCTAAATGTAAGACCAGAAACTATAAAACTCCTAGAGGAGAACATAGGCAAAACACTCTCTGACGTAAATCACAACAGGATCCTCTATGACCCACCTCCCAGAGTAACGGAAATAAAAGCAAAAATAAACAAATGGGACCTAATGAAACTTAAAAGCTTTTGCACAATGAAGGAAATTATAAGCAAGGTGAAAAACAGCCTTCAGAATGGGAGAAAATAATAGCAAATGAAGCAACTGACAAAGAATTAATCTCAAAAATATACAAGCAACTCCTGCAGCTCAATTCCAGAAAAATAAACGACCCAATCAAAAAAATGGACCAAAGAACTAAACAGACATTTCTCCAAAGAAGACATACAGATGGCTAACAAACACATGAAAAGATGCTCAACATCACTCATTATCAGAAATGCAAATCAAAACCACAATGAGGTACCATCTTAAACTGGTCAGAATGGCTGCTATCCAAAAGTCTACAAGCAATAAATGCTGGAGAGGGTGTGGAGAAAAGGGAACCCAATTACCCCGTTGGTGGGAATGCAAACTAGTACAGCCACTATGGAGAACAGTGTGGAGATTCCTTAAAAAACTGGAAATAGAACTGCCATATGACCCAGCAATCCCACTTCTGGGCATACACACTGAGGAAACCAGAATTGAAAGAGACATGTGTACCCCAATGTTCATCACAGCATTTTTTATAATAGCCAGGACATGGAAGCAACCTAGATGTCCATCAGCAGATGAATGGATAAGAAAGCTGTGGTACATATGCACAATGGAATATTACTCAGCCATTAAAAAGAATACATTTGAATCAGTTCTAATGAGGTGGATGAAACTGGAGCCCATTATACAGAGTGAAGTAAGCCAGAAAGAAAAACACCAATACAGTATACTAACACATATGTATGGAATTTAGAAAGATGGTAACGATAACCCTATATGCAAAACAGAAAAAGAGACACAGATGTGTAGAACAGTCTTTTGGACTCTGTGGGAGAAGGCGAGGGTGAGATGATTTGAGAGAAGAGCATTCAAACATGTATATTATCATACGTGAAACAGATCGCCAGTCCAGGTTCGATGCATGAAACAGGGTGCTCAGGGCTGGTGCACTGGGAAGACCCAGAGGGATGGGATGGGGAGGGGAGGGGAGGGGGGTGTTCAGGATGGGGAACGCAGGTACACCCATGGCTGATTCATGTCAATGTATGGCAAAACCACTAAAATATTGTAAAGTAATTAGCCTCCAATTAAAATAAATAAATTTAAAAGAAAAGAAGTTTTAAATATTAGAAGAAAATAGACTCTGCCACTAATAAATCCAGATAAATGTCTTAAAAAAATCTTACCAGTGATTTACTAAGTAATTTTGAGAAAATAATTTATTACTTCAAAGTAAGTTATCTCTGGAAATGCAGTTGATTATAAATTCCATCTATTTCACTGAAATAGTATGAAGATTAGACACTGTAAGAAGGTTGGATTTCTCAAATCTGTCAGATCAATGCAAAGTGCCTTTTCCATTTTCCCTTGGAAATTGGACATTGTGTTACTGTGTTAGGTCCTGGAGAACGGCTGTCAGGCATGGTATTGAACAAAGTATTAGAGACAATGAAAATTGAATTTGGAGGGAAAATAATCTATTCAAAAACTATGTACTAAGACACCAAAGAAGTGAATAAATCAGGAGGCATGATTTTGTAAAGTTACTATCGAGAAGATAACTAATGGCAAATTATTTGATGTTTTTATTTCAGTTAACTTGAAAGAAAACTAGATGGCTTGTTTTTTCTAAAATCGTCTTTTGGACCCAACAATACTAAAAGACAAAAAACAGAGATGTAGTAAAAATGTACCTTTGATGCTCCTGATTGTTTTCATTACAGAAAATTTAATAGCAGCGCCCCCCCGCCCCCACCTCCATCTTTTGAGTGTGGAATCTCTGCCAGCCCGTGACAACTTATTCCCCCAAACCAGTGTAAGTCATTCAAAGCAGCTTTTTTTCTGGCTTTGAATTTAATCTTCAATAAAGCCCTCCTACTCTCCTTGACACATTCTTCTTCCATCTCTTTCTCTCTCTCTCTCATGCACACAAATACTGCTTCTGATCTCTTTCTAAATGAAGGTACAGATCTTTTTGTTCATGATGTCTTCTAACTCCTTATAATAAATATTTACAGCACATTGGGTGCATCCCTTTGGCAATGTATTGCTTCTGAACCAGCACTTAAAGTTCTTCTACAGTTCCAAAGGGATTCTATGTGACATTAATTAAGGTGTGAAATTGCTTCCTGTTAATTGCCCACACTCTTCCATGATCTGCTATTAAGACAATTAAGTTTCTTTAATGGTACATTAACTAACAGAGCAATCTAACCTTTCCACTTCTTGGAAATTACAGAGCGCCAAAGAAAATTTGATTAAATTGGTAGTAATAAAAAGATTAGTCATATTTCATTCCTCTTTGATGGAGACTGATATAACATGGGGGTTCTTTATCATGTCATTTATGAGTTTTATTAGAAACTGGAATTATCTTGCTTCCATTTGGAAAACAGAATCCGTCAGCAACAATTATAGTTGCCTTCCTCTCAAGTTTCCCAACTCTTCAGTCCAGAGAAATACTGACTCTCGAGGATTTATACCTAGTTCTTCCATAATTATCAAAACTTTCAACTTTTTAATGATTTATAAGAATTCAGCAGTAATATGAAAGTAATAATCAGTAGCAGTTGTACTGTGTACAAATTTACTATTTGCTAAGTACAAATTTAAAGACATTTGAAAGATTTTTTGTTATTTTCAACATTCCTCCTGAACAGGAGTTATCATTTGATAGTCATTGACACTTTGGGAGGACACAGATTAAGAATATTATCCCAATTTTAAACACAAGGAAACTGAGTTTAAGAGCGATTACGTAGCTCACCCAGGTCCATATAGCTAGAAAGAGGCAAAACTAAGATTAGAGTTGTTATCTCTACCAAATACTGGTAGAGCATCCAGCAAGCTGTTGAATGAGGACTGACCATACATTCAATAGTGACTTGACAGGATTGATTTCAGAGGAGTTGTGGGAATGTCCAAATGATAGAAGTTATAACAAGAGTTAAAGGAAAGCAGAAAATAATATTAAATGACACTTCTGAGGAGTCTTGCTATAAAAGGAAAACAGAAATGGAGCCAAGATGGAGAGAAACATGGTGGCTCTGTGTTGGGGTGTGTTTGTTTAAAGCTGCTTAGCATATTTATAGACTAATGGGGGAGAAGGGGAAACTGGTATATAGGAGAGAGGGTCACTGAGTAATACTGACCAGAGGGGATGGGATCAAGTACACAAGAGGCAAAGTTAGGACTGGATTTAAGTAGAAACAGGAAGAGTTCAAGCATTTTTACAAGCACGAAGCCAGGATATGCACAAGCAGATGTGTGCAGGTTGGTATGACTTTTGTGGTGGAAATATGAAAGCTTTCTCTTCTGCGTTTATTTTCTAAGTGAATTCAGAGAGTGTTACTGACAAAAGGGAAGGAAAGAGGGAGAGATAAATGGAGACGGAGAAAAAGAGAAAAGAAAAGGAAAGAAGGGAAGCCTATTTCCTGAGTCCAAGGAGGGTATGAGGCAGTTTTCAGGGTATGAGGCAGTTTTCAGAATTTGAGGAGGAAGGAGAGATATGGAATAGTCACTTAGGAAGACCAGGAGAGGGAATTGGCTAGAGAAATGGAGGAGGATTCCACGAAGTACTGAGCACCCCCATGAGATTTGGGGTCAAGATTTTTTTAAAATAATTATTTATTTGGCTACATGGGTCTTAGTTGCGGCATGCGGGATCTTTAGTTGTGGCACATGGGACTTTTAAGTTGCAACATGCAGGATCTAGTTCCCTGACCAGGGATCGAACCCCAGCCCCCTACACTGGAAGCAGAGAGTCTTAGCCATTGGACCACCAGAGAAGTCCCTGGGATCAAGATTTTGACTGACACCAAGCAACTAAGTTTTTTCTCCAAACTCATTAAACTGTTTGACTATAAGCTTAGAGCAGGAACTCTGGAGCTAATCACACATGAATTTGAAGCTGATTCTGTTTATGTCAGTGAATGACTTTAAACAAACCACCCTTTCTGCTCTTCAGTTTCCTTAACTGAGAAAGGGATCAATTAAACTGTCTACTTGTTAAGGTCATTTAAAATAAAATTACTGTATATAAAGTGCAGATACCGAGTAAGTACTCAATTAATATTAGCTAAGACTCCACAGTAAAGAATCCCCCTGCCAATGCAGAAGACACAGGAGATGCAGGTTCTACCCCTGGGTCAGGAAGATCCCCTGGAAGAGGAAATGTTAACCCACTGCAATATTCTAGCCTGGAAATCCCATGGGCAAGAAGAGCCTGGAGGGCTACAGTCCCTGTGGTCACAAAGAGTCAGACATGACTTGCTGACTAAAACAACAAATGGTTAAGAAGACAGCAGTTTCTTAGAGGAGTACCCCTTGGATGGTACCTGGAACCTGGCTTATTATAGTTTGATTTATAAATAACAACAACCCCTGGGATTTCACTTTTAGGAAAGACATTATTTTAGTTTGTTTTTCAAGAGAAATGTATGATAACTAAAATAAAACTGACTATTGAATGTTAAATGTTTCAAACAGGGAATCTGAGCTATTATAATGGCAAGGGACACCTGCTGATTCTGATAACTGCATTTACAGCAGAGGTACAAGTGAAACAATATAATAGAAAAATACTAAGTAGAAAGTCAATCCTGGAAAGACCCATACCTAACCTTACAAAGAGAGGATGAAGTGATATACTTTTGGTCTTTTTATTTTCTAGTGGCACAATCTTGCATTTAAAAATAAAGCAAAATTTAAGTAGAACAAATACCATATGTTATTTATGTAAGGTTGGTAGCTTATGGTCTTGTTATGACCATGTGTAGAATTTTAATTGATAACAGGACTGCAGGACTTTCTATAGAAGTATGGCCACGATCTCTCAGGAAGCTGTGAAAATGACAGCCTTCACTATACCAAGTCACTGAGTGATGAATGTCAATCATGCAATTGTGTCCTCTTCACATTGAACGGGTGAACTAAGGATTCCTAATGGATGCCATATCTTAAAAACAATATGTAACATGAGTTATGTTATTAGAAACCCTCACTTGTCCCTGTGTCTGCAAATAAGGAAGAGTATTCTCTCATGAAATCTCTACCTCATTTTTATTCCAAAACCTGGGATAAACCCCTCTGCTTCGATGTACTATAAATCAAGAAAAGTCAAAACATGAATAAAACAAAACATTCAGAAGAAGAGAAGGAGGAAGAGCAAGGGTGGAGGAGGGAGAAGGGAAAGAAGAAGAAGTTTAAACATATGAGAAAAGAGGGAAAATAGAAAACTGATTTGAAGAAAGAGTTCTAAAGAGCCATACAGAAATATTTCCCTTTTCAAAGCATTATCTCCTTTTACCATTTATCCAAAACTGGGGCTTCCCTGGTGGCTCAGCAGTAAATCTGCCTGCCAGTGCAGGAGATGTGGGTTCAATCTCTGGGTCAGGAAGATCACCTGGAGAAGGAAATGCAACCCACTGCAGTATTCTTGCCTGGGATATTCCATGAACAGAAGAGCCTGGTGGGCTACAGTCCATGGGGTCACAAAGAATTGAATATGGCTTAGCATCTAGAACAAAAGCAACAATACTATGATATCACATGTGTTAGAGGAACCATAATATTTATCTCAAAAACATTCTGTGGGGTGAAAAAAGAGCAAGTATATTTTATCATACTTGAAAGAGAGCAAGAAATATGATCAAGACAACCTAGAAGAGCCATGTGAAGGAGAAGTAATATTGTTAATCAGGCAGGTATTATATTATCAGGATACTAAGCATTCTTGAAATTTGGATATTGAAACTTGTAAAAATAGTATGAAGTTAAATTGGGAAGTAACACCAAAGAAATCAGTTCTGTGACAACAGGTGGCCATTAAATCATGCCCACTAAAAATAAAGCCTGTATCACAAATGGAGCCCATAGGGCTCTGAATGATACATGATTAGATAGTAACATCCCAAGTTGCCCATAGGGAATTTGTTTCCAGTTGTTAAACCTAAGGTAGCACTGAGTCTGAGTTTCTGTGAAACAGATTTGGGGAGCTGGGAGGACAAGAAAGTAAGTTAGTAAGTTAGTAATAGTAAGTTAGATTTTTTGTTTTATTCACTTTATTCTCAATTTAGAAATTACTCCTCATCAAAATAACTAGAATATCAAACTTTGCTCTCATAGCTGTAGTGGATAGAATATATAAAGCAGAGCACTTTGGAAGAAAATATTCAATGTCAGATAGATTTTTAAAAATTCTGAGGCCTACACTAATAAATATGTTTTCTAATGAAATAATATCTTATTGTAATAGAAAGTGATGGAAAAGTCCTTTAAACTACTGCAAATTAAAATCAGGAATCAATTATTGGGACGAAAAAACTTAACTTACATGGACAGGAGAATTTGAGAAGCACAGTTTAGAAGCTGTAGAATTTATGTAACTCTTGAAGATCAACATCTAGATGGTTCCCTGGAAATGTTTCTTAAAGGTTTTTCACAATTGCTTAGCAATAGATAATTGGAAATTAGTACCAGACTTAAAATTCTAGTACCAGTAGCTATAAAAAAATTGTTATTAATTTTTAGTGTACAGTCAAATATATAGGATTTCCATATGTGGAACTAGTAATTCTTGATTTATCACTTACTGTTTATTCTTCTTAAGCTCCCCACAAAACAAAAGGATAGCACTTGTTAGTATGTTAGTTAGCTTAACCAAGAGAGCCCCACCTTTCAATTACAGTCAAAATTATGGAACTTAAAATATGTTAGATGTCAGGTATAGTCATCACTCAGTATTTGCAAGGAATTCATTCCAGGAATCCTTGCTGATACTGAAATCTGCAGATGTTCAAGTCCCTTATATAAAATAGCATAACATTTGCATATATATGCTACACACATACTCCTGGATACTTTAAATCATCTCTAGATCATTTATCGTACCCAATACAATGTAAACACTGTGTAAATGGTTGCTAGATCAGGACAAATTCAAGTTTTGTTTTTTGGAACCTTCTGAAATTTCTAATTGAGTATTTTCCAATCCTTAGTTGATTCTGAGGATGTAGAACCCATGGATACAGAGAGCCAACTATATATATTAGATACGCAGCTGGTCTGATACATAATAGTGCCTCAGCTAGGTTTGTTCCTAAGAAATTAAGGTGGTGTTTGCAAGGCATCAGAACAACTCATAAAAGTTTGAAATGTTGCCAGCCATTTCTTATGGAATCTATGCAGTAAGATTCAATTTGACTGATTCTTCTTAACTATCCTGCCTGGCAGTATTCATGTCATGTAAACATAGTTGGACATTTTTATAGATAAAGAGATTGAATAGATTTTTCCCTATGCACTCATATACTTGATGGACATATTATTAGCTGTTTGTTCACTATCAAATTAAGGCTGATATATACCAAAATCCAGGTTTAAATCCTCTTTCCTGGACTTCAGAAAGTCTGATTCAAGTTGTCTCGGTCACTCTCATCCCTCATCGCCTCAGTTTTCCGTCATGCTTCAATAGTCACTGTTTCTCTTAGACAACCTGCACTTCATCCCTTCATTCTTTTTTTTTTTATCTTTGGATGCACTGGGCCTTCACTGCTGTGTGCAAGCTTTCTCTAGTTGTGGTGAGTGGGGGCTACTCTCTAGTTGCAGCAAGCAGGCTTCTCACTGTGGTCCTTTTTCTTGCGGAACATGGGCTCTAGAGCACCGGTTCTATAGTTGTTGTGCACCAGCTTAGTTGCCCTGTGACATGTGGAATCTTCCCAGGCCAGGGATCGAACTCATGTACCCAGCATTGGTAGGCAGATTCTTAACCACTGCCAGTCCCATCCCTTCATTCTTATTTATGTAGCCCATCCACTTCTCTAAACCCTTTGCCTCCTTCAAGGCTAAATCAACGTTAAAGAGCTATTTTATATACTCATTCCCATTCAGCTCTGCTACGGCGCTTTCCTCTCTGTGATCTGTATGCATGTCTATGCTCTCTTTCTTAGCCTTGAACTCCTTGAGAGCAAGAACCTAGAGATCATTGCAGTTGCCACAGAATCTAGCAGAGCACCTGGTAAGAAGCAGTTTGTTTCTGCTCATAGAATAAATGAACAAATTAATACTGAAACAAATTCCTCTTTGGATATCAGTCAGCAGAAGAGTAATTGGAATTTGAGGAGAGGAAAAAAGAAAATAATGTAATAGAATCCAAATGATGCAATATTAGTTAAGCCAAATTAAAAAGGTCAGTAAATGCTTTGTGAATCAGGTCATTCCATCAAAGAAATCCAATATACTCTGTTTCTTCTAAGTGTGCAT
The DNA here is from genome assembly GCF_910594005.1 of Cervus elaphus. Classification (NCBI taxonomy): domain Eukaryota; kingdom Metazoa; phylum Chordata; class Mammalia; order Artiodactyla; family Cervidae; genus Cervus; species Cervus elaphus. Next base: position 43,620,954 of record NC_057833.1, on the reverse strand, counting down.
ATGGAGGTCAGGTCAATCAGGTCAGGAAGTTTTCTCAACTCCCCTCCCCATCATACAGTAATTGGTAGCTTTGAGATTAATCCTGCCTGTGTACTAAGTTATGCCCAACTCTTTGTGAGCCTATGGACTGTAGTCTGCCAGGCTTCTCTATCCATGGGATTTCCCAGGCAAGAATACTGGAGTGGGTTGCCATTTCCTACTCCAGGGGATCTTCCCAACCCAGGGATCAAACCCCGCATCTCCTACATTGGCAGGTGGATTCTTTACCTCTGAGCAACCTGGGAAGCTCTTGACGTTAATCAAGACACTTCTTTTCCAGAGAAGAGCAAACTGTTCTAAGAGAGCATTGTGTAATAGCAATGTAATACTAGCTAAGTATGTAATTTAAATTTTTCTGGTAGCCATATTTTAAAAATAAAAAGTAAACATGAAATGGATTTTAATAATACGCTCAATCTATATATTCAAATATTATCATTTCAATATGTAAGTAATATAAAGCATTACCACTGAGATTTAATTTTTAGTGTGGTCTTTAAAATTCAGTGTTTATTTTATCCCTCTTTCACTTCTGACTTAGGACTAGCCACGTTTTAAGTGATCAGTGACCACACAGGCAAAATGGATACTGTATTAGGTAGCCAAGTCCTAGGATGTTTTCATCAGATTTCCCTATCCTCTCACCAGCCCTATATCCTTAGTGTATCTCAATTCTCTTTTTCTTAGCACAGTTCTAAGACTGTTACTGTTGACTATTGGGGAATTGTTGGTTCTTCCCTGCAAGTTGGATATCTCTGGTTTTAATAGTCACTTCTTTGTTTATAGCTTACATGTAAGGTGTTTGTTTCTGTGTGTGTGACTTTAGAAAATTATATGTAATTCTTAAGTATGTTGTGTGAATATACACAACATGAAATTTGCCATCTTAAAGCAGTTTAAGAGTACATTTCAGTGTCATTGAGTACATTTCTGTGTTTTGCAGCCATCACCACCATCCATCCCTAAATTTTTTTTTTCTTCTCCGACTGAAACACTGTACCCATTAAGTAGTTACTCATATACTTCCTTCCCTCAGCCCCTGGAAACCACCATTCTATGTTCTGGCTTTACTAATATGACTACTCTCGATATCCCACATAAGTAAAATCATAAAATATGTTTCCTTTTATGCCTAGCTTAGGCTTCCCCAGTGGCTTATTATTTCATTTTGTCTTTAGGTCCTCAAGGTTCATCCATGCTTGTGTTAGGATTTGCTTCCTTTTTAAGTTGAACAATATTTTATTGTATGCATATACCACATTTTGTGCATCTGTTCATTGGTTAGTTAACTAACCAAAGGTGCTCGCACCTTTTCAGTATTGCAAGTAATGCTTTTATGAACATGGCTGTGTAAATACTATTCACACCCTTGCTTTTATTTCTCTTGGGTGTATATCCAGAAGTGACATATCTGGATCATATGGTAATTCTATGCTTGATTTTTTGAGCAAATCATTGTATAGCTTTTCACAGTGGCTGTCCATTTTAAATTCCTTCCATCAATGTACAGTGGTTCCAGTTCCTCCACCTACTTGCCAACACTCGTTACCTATTTATTTTTTAATAGGCATCCTGAATTTGTTTTCATTTCCATTTTTTATGACATTAGGAATATTTGCTAGAAATGAGGCCAGCTTGGATCTAGATTAATGTATGGAAATAATTAAAATTGTCTGGTATAAGACAGTTATTTGCACCACTTATTTGATTAATTGTTTTTGTGCTTTTATTAAGAAATTTTGATTAGGACTCTGAAATCCTACACTCTCTTTGGCTCTGCTACTATTTACAATCTGATTTTAGGGAAGTCACTTAGTTTCTTTTATATTTACAAAATGAGGATAGGAATTTCTCTCACCTACTGTATTCACCTGGTTATCATATTTAGTTGGTCAATTTAAAATGTCTTTGAATTTCCACCTGGGCAGGTTTTGGCACTCCCCAGCAAGATCCAGGAAAATCTTCACAATCAAATGCCAACTTGGGTTCTATACAAGAATCTCATTCCTCTCTGATCATTCAAACTGAGAAGTCAGTTAATCCCAGTTAGGGTTAAATGTAAAATTCTGTCTGTTGGTACAATTCATTTAAAGACAGTTTGACTAAAAAATAAATCAATGGCTTTGAAGACTCTGAAATAATAGATTTATTGAAGGGATTAACTCCATGAACAGAGGAGCCTGGTGGGCTACAGTCTATGTGGTCGCAAAGAGTCAGACCTGACTTCTTGTTGTTGTTCAGTCACCAAGTTGTGTCTGACTCTTTGCATCCCATGGACTGCAGCACACCAGGCTTCCTTGTCCCTCACCAGCTCCCAGAGTTTGCCCAAACTCATGTCCGTTGAATGGTGATGCCATCCAACTATCTCATCATTGTCGCCCTCTTCTCCTGCCTTCAATCTTTCCCACATCAGGGTCTTTTCCACTGAGTCAGCTCTTCGCATCAGGTGGCCAAAAGTGTTGGAGCTTTAACTTCAGCATCAGTCCTTCCAAAGAGTATTCAGGGTTGATTTCCTTTAAGATTGACTGGTTTGATCTCCTTGCTTTCCAAGGAACTTTCAAGAGTCTTCTCCAGTACCACAGTTTGAAAGCATCAATTCTTCAGCACTCTGCTTTCTTTACTGTCCAGCTCTCACATTTGTACATGACTACTGGAAAGACTGTAGCCTTGACTACAGTCTTTGCTTGACCTTTGTCAGCAAAGTGATGTCTTTGCTTTTTAGCACACTGTCTAGGTTTGTCATAGCTTTCCATGGCTACAGTCACCATCTGCAGTGATTTTAGATCCCACGGAGAGGAAATGTGTCTCTGCTTCCACCTTTTCCCCTTCTATTTGCCGTAAAGTGATGGGATCGGATGCTGAGATCTTAGTTTTTTCCTAATATTGAGTTTTAAACCGGCTTTTTCATTCTCTTCCTTCACCCACAAGAGGCTCTTTAGTTTCTCTTTGCTTTCTGCCATTAGAGTGGTATCATCTACATATCTGAGGTTGTTGATATTTCTCCTAGCAATCTAGGTTCCAGCTTTAACTCACCCAGCCAGCATTTGACATGATGTGCTCTGTGTGTAAGTTAAATAAAGGGGGTGACAGTAAACAGCCTATTGGACTCCTTTCTCAATCCTGAACCAGTCAGTTGTTACATTCAAGGTTCTAACTGTTGTTTCTTGACCCACATACAGGTTTCTCAGGAGACAAGTAAGATGGTCTGGTATTCCCATCTCTTTTAAGAGTTTTCCACAGTTTGTTATGATCCACACAGTCAAAGGCTTTAGTGTAGTCAAAGAAACAGAGGTAGATGTTTTTCTGGAATCCCGTTGCCTTCTCTGTGATCCAGCAAATGTTGGCAATTTGATCTCTGGTTCCTCTGACTTTTCTAAACCCAGCGTGAACATCTGGAAGTTCTCTTCAGGTAATCCTGAAGCCTAGCTTGGAGGATTTTGAGCATAACCATACTAGCATGGGAGATGAATGTAATTGTCTGGTGGTTTGAACATTCTTTAGTTCTGCCCTTCTTGGGAATTGGGATGAGGATTGATCTCTTCCAGTCTTGTGGCCACTGCTGGGCTTTCCAGATTTGTATTTGATAGCATCATCTTCTAGGATTTTAAATAGCCCTGCTGGAATTCCATCACCCGAATATGGACTGCTAAATCAGTCTGAAAGTATTTAAAAAAATCTAAAAAAATATACACAATGTATTTTTGGCATGCAAATTTTAGAGATTATCATTGTGATTATGTGTACATTACAGTAATTTAGTTTATATTTTGGATATATAATGCACTTTATAGTACAGTTATGCTTTGTTTTCTTCTTGTATTCTGTGTCATCACTTTATTATGTACCTTTCAGACAGAATAGCAGTTCTGGAGTGTTGATACAACTATCAAAAGAAATTATATTGGGAGGAGAAGTATTCTGTCATTTCTTTCTTGGCTTTCTAATTAGATGATGCTCTTTTAATTACCTTTTAATTCCAAAATTTGATTGAGATTTATACCCCTTGATTGGCATCTGAGAACCTGAAAGTAACAATGAAAATTGAAGCCCAAGAAATTGACTTAAATCTATTTGTTTTATTACTCTTAATTTTCCAGCTAGTTCAAACAGTTTTTTTCAAACTTGGAATTTTACTACTTCATTTAATGGAAAAATAGGAAAATTTGTGATTGAATTGTCCTTAAAAAAGAGCAAGTTGCACACTTTGCTATGACACTGGTGACTTTTACTGTTTTAGAAACATTGAAAAAGTTTAGATGCCAACTTGGAAAACTCTGGGGACTTGTTACTTGGATGGCCAGCAGGATTACATTATTAGTAAAGTTATCTGCAATGATAATTATAACGGCAACCTTTTGTGTTGTCACAACTTAGGTATTTTATATGTATGTGGGAAATAGCAAAAAAAGATAATAGTTAAAAACAAATGTCTTGGGTGGAGTCTATGACAAAAGGAAATTTTAAAAAGAAATTACAACACTAAGAAATTCAAGCACAAAAACTATAAAATATATTATTTAATCAAAATTAAGGAGTAATATTCTTTGTGTCTCTAAACTGAAGTTTAGAAATTTCTATGCCAAAAATCTATTGTTTATAATTTATTAGATTTTTTTTTTTACATTCTTGAAGACTGATTTAGCAGTCCAGATCTGAATGCTGAGTTCCAGAGAATAGCAAGGAGACATAAAAAAGCCTTCCTCAGTGATCAATGCAAAGAAATAGAGGAAAACAATAGAATGGGAAAGACTAGAGATCTCTTTAAGAGAATTAGAGATACCAAGTGAACATTTCATACAAAGATGGGCTCAATAAAGGACAGAAATGGTATGCACCTAACAGAAGCAGAAGATATTAAGAAGAAGTGGCAAGAATACACAGAAGAACTATACAAAAAACATCTTCACGACCCAGATAATCACGATGGTCACTCGTGACCATCACTCATGACGATCACTCATCTAGAGCCAGACATCCTGGAATATGAAGTCAAGTGGGCCTTAGGAAGCATCACTACAAACAATGCTAGTGGAGGTGATGGAATTCCAGTTGAGCTAATTCAAATCCTAAAAGATGATGCTGTGAAAGTGCTGCACTCAATATGCCAGCAAATTTGGAAAACTGAGCAGTGGCCACAGGACTGGAAAAGGTCAGTTTTTATTCCAATTCCAAAGAAAGATAATGCCAAAGAATGCTCAAACTATTGCACAATTGCCCTCATCTCACACGCTAGTAAAGTAATGCTCAAAATTCCTACAAGCCAGGCTTCAGCAATACGTGAACCATGAACTTCCAGATATTCAAGCTGGTTTTAGAAAAGGCAGAGGAACCAGAGATCAAATTGCCAACATCCGCTAGATCCTCGAAAAAGCAAGCAAGTTCCAGAAAAACATCTATTTATGCTTTACTGACTATGCCAAAGCCTTTGACTGTGTGGGTCACAATAAACTGTGGAAAATTCTTAAAGAGATGGGAATACGAAAGCATCTGATCTGTCTCTTGAGAAACCTGTATGCGGGTCAGGAAGCAACAGTTAGAACTGGGCATGGAACAACAGACTGGTTCCAAATAGGAAAAGGAGTAGGTCAAGGCTATATATTGTCACCCTGCTTATTTAACTTATATCCACAGTACATCATGAGAAAGGCTGGGCTGCATAAAGCACAAGCTGGAATCAAGATTGCCAGGAGAAATATCAATAACCTCAGATATGCTGATGACACCACCCTTATGGCAGAAAGTGAAGAGGAACTGAAAAGCCTCTTGATGAAAGTGAAGGAGGAGAGTGAAAAAGTTGGCTTAAAGCTCAACATTCAGAAAACTAAGATCATGGCAACTGGTCCCATCACTTCATGGGAAATAGATGGGGAAATGGTGGAAACAGTGAGAAACTTTATTTTTCTGGGCTCCAAAATCACTGCAGATGGTGATTGCAGCCATGAAATTAAAAGACGCTCACTCCTTGGAAGGAAAGTTATGACCAACCTGGATAGCATATTTAAAAGCAGAGACATTATTTTGCCAACAAAGATCCGTGTAGTCAAGGCTATGGTTTTTCCAGTAGTCATGTATGGATGTGAGAGTTGGACGGTGAAGAAAGCTGTGTGCCGAAGAATTGATGCCTTTGAACTGTGGTGTTGGAGAAATCTCTTGAGAGTCCCTTGGACTGCAAGAAGATACAACCAGTCCATTCTAAAGGAGATCAGTCCTGGGTGTTTATTGGAAGGACTGATGCTGAAGCTGAAACTCCAGTACTTTGGCCACCTCATGCGAAGAGCTGACTCATTGGAAAAGACCCTAATGCTGGGAAGGATTGGGAGCAGGAGGAGAAGGGGACGACAGAGGATGAGATGGCTGGATGGCATCACTGACTCGATGGACATGGGTTTCGGTAGACTCCGGGAGTTGATGATGGACAGGGAGGCCTGGCATGCTGCGATTCATGGGGTGGCAAAGAGTCGCTCAGGACTGAGCAACTGGTCTGAGTTAGCAGTTCACAGTCTTTGTGACCCCATGGGCTATCGGCCACCAGGCTCCTCTGTCCATGGAATTTTCCACACAGAAAATACAGGAGTGGATTCTCATTTCCTTCTCCAGGCTCTTTCTGACCCAGGGATCAGTTGCGTCTCCTGCATTAGCTGTGCTGTGTGCTTAGTCACTCAGCTGTGTCCGACTCCTTATGACCCCATGGACTGTACCCCACCAGGCTCCTCTGTCCCTGGGGATTCTCTAGGCAAGAATACTGGAGTGGGTTGCCATGCCCTCCTCCAGGGGATCTTTGCAACCCAGGGATCAAACCCATGTCTCCTGTATTACAGGAGGATTCTTTACATCTGAGCCACCAAGGAAGCATAGTAGGTGGTTATGTTACCACTTCCACCACCTGGGAAGCCCCAGGTCAAGTTTGGGGATTCTCACAGCTGACTAGGTGACAGAGTAAGGAAAAACTGCTTTATGGCATCATATAAAGTGCTTTCCAATCCAATCACTTCATTACATCTTCTGGGTTCCCATGTGCACTAACTAGTTATAGACACATGGTTATATACTTTGCACACATAAACATATTATTTAGTTTGGGGGATTTTGACACTTTCCCTATAACAGAAATATACATAAGAGACATTAGGCTTGAAGAATTAAAGATTTCAATAGAATCTTACACAAGGATCTTCTGCCTTTTGTAAAAGAAAAGCAGACCCTTGAACTACCTACTGGTACTACCTGAAAATTACAGGATCTATTCTTTCTAAACTAATTTCCTCTGTACACTTTGCTAGTGAGGCCAAAGGTAGTTAGTCCTTTGAAGATATTGGAGGGGTCATTCAGTGCAATAGCTAAAATATTTTAAAATCTATATAATACTTGTGCATGATATACTGAATCAACATGCTTTCATATATATTTTATATTAACCACAGTGTGGTTCAGATTTTGCTAGCATCAGCATCACCTGGGTACTTACTAAAAATGCAAAATCTAAGCCCATTATAGATCTTCTGAATCAGAATTTGCATTTTAATAATACCCTTATGTGATTCAAATGCACATGAACATTTAAGAAACCCTCCTACTGAGATGTTGCAAGAAACCTATCTCCTCATCACTGAACTAGTCTGAGGAGAAACTTACTTGTCTCTTAACTCTCTTAATTTAGTTTTGGTTTTAGAGTATATTTCCAGTAAAAACAGTTTATCACTGTGTTCTCTGAAATCTTTTATTCAGAATTTTTATGAAGAGATCAGCTTCTTCATTTTTCTTATACATCTTTAGATGCTTACTAGGTGTCCTGTTGGACAGAGCTAGAAAGTGACTGAGTGTGGAAGTGGACCAGACAGTGTGTCTCCCAAATTGGTGCTCTTAACCACCGTACAATATCTCTTTATTCATGGCCATGCTCAGGTTTCTAGTCCCAGGGCAAAGTCTATAGGAAGAAGCAATTTGATTGGAGATAATATTCAGATTGCCAAGGTATTGTAGTGATTATTCAACAGATAGGGGTATGCAATTGTTTGTTCCTAAGTCAAGGATGAAACTCTCCCTTGATATTTAAGTAAATATTTCATATGCTCATATACAGTCACATTTGTCTCACAACAGTAAAATGAACCTGTTTTAATGTACTCAATATGCTGATAGATGCTATCTTACAAGAGTAAATGTGAATTGAAAAACATTGTTCTTTCTATGCAGTAATCTAGCAAGAGCTGTGATAATTCACAGATGACTGAGCTTTACAGCCAGACAAAACAATAGACGATAAAAAGAACTGTTTATATAGATGCTCACTGAAATCTCAAGGTTGCGTAACCACATTTCCTATTGATGAATAACCAAGAAGTTGTAGACTGTTCATTACCTTAGGTGAGGGAAATATGAAGAAATTGGAAAAACTGCATTGTTTTTTTCTTCTCTGCTGTCTCTCCCATTATCATTTCTCACATAGGATACCCTGAAACTTGGCACTAAAATTGCAGTTGATACAACAGTATCATATTTCTTGTAGTAAGGTAAAGATTAAAGGATCATGTAAATAAGAATTTTTTTTTTCCCTACTGGAACTAGATTGCAGACTAAAGTCTGAAAAACAAGATATCTCTTTCCCCCCTTTAAATGTTATACTCCCGATGTCTCTTCTAACTAGATAAAAATCCTGTTATATAGGTTAGTAGACAGCAAAAACTTATTAAGCCTTATCTATAAGGGAACAGAAACCACTTATATGTCTGCAGCTCAGGAAGACTTAAAAGGTTGTGACTGATAGAACTAGAAGAAAATTGTGTATCCATTAAATATTTTAAGTTAAGACTCGTTTTCACAATATTGTAAAGTAATTAGCCTCCAACTAATAAAAATAAATGGAAAAAAAAAAGACTCATTTTCATGGTAGGAAAAAGAGCTAGTGATGAGCGTGAACACTAAATAAAGTCAAATCTGAGATGTTTATTGAGGCTGAATTTGATGTCCATTATTGTTGTGAGTAACTGATGTGATTTTTGCCTTCCAGTGTGTATGTACAGAGAGCCATCACTACATGAAATTGGAGAAAAACAAGGGCGTTCAAGGAAAAGTTCTGGAACACCGACCATGAATGGAGGCAAAGTTGTGAATCAAGATTCAACATAGCTGAGAACTCTTCCCTTCGTCCCGCTCTCATCCCTTCCCTTTCTCCCCCTGTCCTTTACCCATTTCCTTCCAATAAATCCACCCAAGGAGAGGAAAATAAAATGGCAACCCAGGACCTAGTGGCTAAGATTCTGCACTCAAAATCTTCCTTTGTGTAGGACAAGAAAATTGAACCAAAGCTTGCCTGTTGCAATGTGGTAGAAAATGCACATGCACAAAGATTAGCACACCTAAAAGCAGAGGAAAAAATAAATCAAGACTCCACAAGCATTAAAATAAACTGTTGTTATTAATAGAGGACTAATTGTAATGAAGACATAAATATAATAAAGATGAAATAAAGTTATTACCTTAAAGAAAAGGGTTTTGGAGAATTGAACTTACAAATCGATGTAATATCCTAAATGGCTTAAACTATGGATAATGCTGTGATGTGTGTTTTGAATTTGTATTTTCTTTGGGCATTTGGAATTGACACAAATTGCAGTCTGTTTCCAGGATTTTTACCATAATATTGAACATGTATGAAGTACAGATTCTTCTAGTGCCTATAAGGTATATAGCCAGGGATCATTTAACATCAAGAAAAATTTTATTTTAAAATTTTATTCCTGAAATCAATATTTAAGACTGTTTTATGCAAAGGATAGTCATATGTTGAATTTAGTGCTATTAGCTGATTTCATTCCTTTCCTAACAAGAGTTTCAGATTCTCCTAGAAGAATATCATATTTTTTTCAAAAGTATTAATTCAGGAGCTCATTTTTTTTTTCTTTTAGTCACTTAGAAAACAAATTCCTTGTTTTAAGATTGAAGTAACTTTTAGGAAATTCTTTGTTGTTGCCATGCCTTGGCAGTGATATGTAAGTTATGTGGTTTTACCATTTGATCTGATTTTTTGTTTTTTTACTTTGTGGACACTTTTAAGAGTGTAGGTAAATGTCTAGCTGTCTTAGAAGAGAGTTTTATACCATTTCTTGCAGCAGAAAGGAAAGAAAAGGTGTTTTACATAAGGAAATAAATCTTAATAAGTTGGTGCAAGCAAGCTGTATCTATATTTGCCTTTGTACCTTACTAAGTTTTCTGTATGTAGCATTTTCCAAACTTCACCAAGGAGTTGGGAGGCATGGCTGTGAAATTCTTAACTTACTATCTTATGAAGCCAGTAAATTGTTTGTTGCTAGATAGCCTCATTTATAAATCTATTTGAAAATAAGTCTGTCTCCTAGAATACAGAAGGAAATTGTTATACCCTGGATTTTCAAGGGGCGGTGAGAAATAATACTGAATTAACAGCCATGCTTCCGACAGAGGCTCCTGTTGTCTCACACAACAGGGTTTTGTGAGTGAGTGGCTTAAAGTAATAAAAAAAAAAAAAGAGTGTAAGACTAGGCAAATGCAGAGTTAGGAACACTGAAATGTTAAAGAAGAAATGAATACAATTGCCTTGGGAAAAAAATAAATCTTGGTCCTACAAATCAGGAATGGTGTAGAGACATCCAAAACAAAACAAAACAGAATATTAAAAAATATATGCAGATTTATGAATGTTATCAATGAGAAGACTTAGCATGTTACTTCTCCTATAGCTCTTCCGTCCAGCATGTATTGTTCCAAATACTCCCTAAAATATACACTTTGCAGAAACTCTAGGCCCTCACTTTAATGACCTTGTCATTGGTTGCTGTATTCTTTCAAAGTCACTGTAATTTCCCTCACTCCACATGATCATTAGTGGTCGGTGTCCTTCACCAAGTATTCTATTTCTCTTATCAGGAGGTGAGCAGAAAATGAAATGAAGGAATTCGTCTAATCAGTTGCAAAGAATGAAAGTTATGCATCTTGGCAAGGATTTTGAACACACATCTGCAAGGGATATTTGTTTAATCAAAATATTTGGAAAGTAAGAAATAAAGACATTTAAACTAAAGAAAAGAATGTTATTCTTCTAGGAAAAGAATGCCCTTGTAAAAAGAAATACAACTCTAGTTCTATTTCTCCTTGTCACTCTTAATTCAACTTGATTATAAACGCACCTGTCATTTCCAGGACCAATCAAATTATAAGCACAAAGCCTTATTTATTTATTTAGGAAAAAATAAAAAGGAAACTTCTACAAAATGGCTCCCAGGCTCATTTAGCATAAAATGACTTGAACTTTTTGGTCATACACACAATCCACATGTATACACACACCACAAGCTCACAAGTGACACAGTTGACAGTTTCACAAAGTGTTCTCAATTATACTGATGATTTCATGACAGAATATATCTTATCTAGTTCAATATTATGGAAAATATGATAGAGATATGAATCTCCAACAAAATTCTTCCCTTTATTTACAATGGCTGTTTATCATTTTACATCTAGATGCACATCTTCCCCCTTTCTGAAAGCACTGAAGAAAGTTCTAACTACCCAATTTGTATTTTGTGTTTCTCCATATCATTTAAGCAAATGTTCACCATGGTGAAACATTTGGAAATTGGCTTTGTTAAGTTATACTTAATTTCAGAAAATAAATTGTTGGAAATCTCAAGCTCTTTAACAGATTAACCTGACAAAAGCTATGGTTTAGAGCACAGGGTGAGCTTTTGCCTAACCGCTGCTTATTTTCTAAGTACATAAAGCCTTTAATAGAAGAATTCAGTATTCACTATCTAGGTTTTTAAAATATTGTCAAATATGTACATATTATTATTCTATTTCCTCCAAAAATATGAGCCATTTTAAAGAGTTTGCTTTTCAGGTTTATGCACAATATTTATCTTAATTTTCATCATCCAATTTCTGGGTCTCAATTTACCCATTACTTATTCTCCTATAAGTAAACTATTTTTTTTTTCTTAAATGCATTGGGATAGTCTCAGGAAAATTATGACTTTCAGTAAAGCTTTGTAATTGACTATGTAAGTATAAGGTAAAATATGCTTATTCTAAGAGTCCTTATTGTATTGATAACATGTTTCAAAATCAGTGGGCTTAAGAATGAAAACAAAACTTTTGAGAATCTCACAAAGTAGTTTTCTGGCCAGTATACCTTACTAATGATTAAGCTAGAAGTCTGAGCTATAGAAACAAAATGGTGCTGAAGTTCCATTGGCTAACTCAGAGATTTTGTACTTCAGGAAACTGGAGGACAGCAAGTCAGCTTATCCTTGATCATGGTAATAGTTTGAGTTTTGAATTTTGCATATGAATTTCATAGCACCTTTTCAGTTATTATGGATTAGCACAATAAAAAGACATTAATTTGACACAAATAATTGCTTTATGGGCCTCATTCTAATCCAGATAGCTGTTAGAATTGTTCTACTGAAGAAAAGGACAATCCTGTTGATAGGTATTCTATGTAGATGAGTGGTTCTGCGGTACCACTACAAGAGATGAGAGTATTAAGACAAAAGTAAAGGATGAAGAATATTACTGTGAGTTGAAAAGTTTGACAGTCCTAATTTGGGACCAGTAATTCCCTGGTGGAGAAGCATGACTACATCAACACTAATTTTTTTTCAACGTGACCCAGAAATAACAAATCTACGATTCCACCTTCAAGCCTTCATCTCTAAGGTCATGCTCCAAGAAGGTTTTCCATGATGTTGCTCAATTTCATCTGCACCAGGTGAAACACACTCCAGCATAAAAATCCCCTGTTTATTTTAATATCATAAAAGGCTGAGATTCTTTCTCTGTCATAAACCTGTAAATAGCATTTTATAAATCAGAATCACCTTCAAAACAGTGAATTGTTCTACAAATATATATGTGTATATATACACATGCTTCTGAAATAAGGGTATATTCTATAGAGTTTTTATTTGATTTGTGTTCTTTCGTCGTAGGTAATTGCAGATAAAGAGGTTTGAATGCAAAACTTTATATATATATGTATATATACATATACACATATATATAAGTGTATAAGTTGCCACTTTATAATAAAAAAGAAACAGCTGGGAACAATAATCAAAGCACACACTCCTTCAGAATGCCAGTAATTCTGAATCCCTTCTTTGATGCAGAAATAGCTATTTTTATTTCTAAAACGGGATTTTGAAGAGTTGTACTTCCTGATACAGGTTCCCTGGTAAGTCATATCATATTGAAAATTTATAGTTGAGGGCAAGAAAAAAAGTGCTAAATGCAGATATTCATTTTTCTGGAATTTTCCTGGAACCCAAGTTAAAAATCAACATTTAAAATCTAAATTAAGTGAAAATAACTAATGTTCGCAGATGATATATTGAGCTTCAGTAACAGAAGCGAAAATATGTTTAACACTATTATAATAAATTTAAAATAATACCATAGTAGAAACTGCATCATTAGGCATTTTATTAGTTGGAAAAGAATGAGTGGATGTTTTTTGTCTTTGCTCTAAGCACAACCTAAAGACTGTGGCTTTAATTTTTTCTTAAAGTTGTTCAAAAGTCCAAAATATATTCCCATGAATAGAGTGGGTTTTAGGCTCCATTGCAAGGTTAAATGTTAACATCTTAAAGAAATTATTGAGACTGAAATGTTTAATAAATGCATTGTATGAGAAACCAAACAAATTAATGTTTTGTTTTTACATTAAAGTACAGATTACTCAAATCATTGTTTTTTTGAGATCGAATTTGTAAAATGTTTATACATTACAACCTTCCTGAAGTAAAAAGCAATTAAAATCCTGAGATGCGTATGCATGCAGAGAAAATACTTGCACATTTTTTTCTAACATTAAATTTATTTGGGAAGTCTCTTTCCTTTTAAAATGTATCCTATAATGTGTCACTGAAAAAGTGCTGTGTCTTATAAAAAAAATAATCAAAACTGGATTTATGGATGGAAAATGAGTCAAAATTTTTATTGAAGACTGTGGTTAAAAGTAGAATTTACCTCCTAAGTTTGAAGCTACTTGTGGTAAACCTAATATTTTCTTTTTGAGAATTAAGAACTAGAGCACATCCATTTAGAGCATATTCATTTATTCATAATTTACTAACTAGACCCTTAGTTGAGTTTAGGGATCATAAACTAAATTGTGGTCTCAAGAAATCCAAGAAAGGCAGACACATAAATAATGTAATACCCAAATGTAAGTACTACAATAGTTATTATCTAGCCTAGATGAAAGACAGGGGTTGAAAAGAGGATAGATACTGAGTAATGAAAGACAGCAAGGGGCCCCACCAGGAGAGGAAATAATTTGAAGGAATGTTACGGAGAAACAAAAAACACAACTTATCTCGGAAATCCTTGTGAATGAAACAAAGAATGAATGTTCAGAGGATATGTGGCGGGACTGAGTTGAGATGAATAAAAATTAAATGTTTTTCAATGTTTCATCACTGTACTCTTTGGATCTGTTAGGACAATTTTGCTTGCTCACAGCAGAAGGCCCAAACCACACTAGTCCTTTGTCTAGAGATCACAGCATCATTACCACAAAGGCTGAATTTGTCTGTAGTTCTCTTAACTCTGCCCACTCCATGTTTAATAACTTCCTTCTTCGAGTTCAGAAATAAAGAATTTGGTAAAGAACCTGCCTGCGGTGCAGGACACACAGGTTCAACCCCTGGATCAGGAAGATCCCCTGGAGAAGAGAATGGCTACCCACTCCAGTATTCTTGCCTGGAGAATTCCATGGACTAAGGATCCTGGTGAGCTATAGACCATGGGATCGTAAAGAGTTTCACATGACTGAGCAACTAACATACAGAGCTCAGAATAGTTTTTACAAGTTGCAAGATGCGAAATATTTATATCACCTATTCTCTCTTAAAATTCCCCAGGAAACATCTTGAATCTGACTGGCCCAGTTTAAGCCATGGGTCCCCATACAGTAAACCACTGTGGCCTGGAATTTGAGACATGTTGACTAGTTTAAAACAACTAGAGCCTTTTTCTAGACTTTTAGGTTGGATGTACTTGGCCAAAGATACAGGTCTGCATAGATGAGGGGTGACTATCTGAATGAAATTCAGAGTCCATTTAGCAAGAAGATGTGGAAATGCATGCTATGTAGCAAACTTTCCATTATCTGTTAATGAATGTATATCCTATCCCAGCTCATTGGCTATTCTAAAGACTGGCAGAGAAATGCAAGTACTAATGAATTAAAGCTGCAGCCATAAACCATAGGGAAGACAAAGGCAACTGAAGCTTCAGTTCCCAAAACATTATTAAATGTCTGCTGTGCAAAACGCACTGTGTGGGTCACTGAGGAAGATACAAAAGAGCTGCAATTTTAGATTATGAGACTGACACGCTGCCTATTGCCCTAAGAAGGCAGACAAGAGCTGCAATTTTAAAGAAAAGTGGCCCGTTTGGCAACTCAGTATACCTGGTACTGGCTTCCCCAGTGGCTTGGATGGTAAAGAATCTGCCTGCCAATGCAGGAAACACAAGAGCCACAGGTTCGATCCTTGAATTTTGAAGATCCCCTGGAGGAGGGCATGGCAACCTACTCCAGTATTCTTGCCTGGAGAATCCCACGGACAGAGGAGCCTCACAGGATACAGTCCATGGGGTTGCAACGAGTCGGACATGACTGAGTGCACGTGTGCACGCATACACACACACACTATACCTGGTATGTCCGATGCTTTTAGATGACTGCCAGAGGACTAGAAAAAGCAGTTTGGCTATTCTAAACCAGAAGTCTATATCATATCTACTTTTCTGTTCCTGTGAAAACACTGTTTGGATGAGGCCATTAAAAAATTCATCTCAAAATATCTCTCAATACTCAGTGTAGGTCATAAATTCTGGACTATTTGCTATTTCAGAATCACCTGGGGCAACCATGCATAACATTCTTGAATCCTCTGTGCAGATTATAGCCTATGTTTGAACACTCTGAATGATAGTTAAATATATTAATCTTTCAAGCATCATATTTCATTTGGGGACAGTACTGGTTTCATAAAGTTCTTTCTCATATGAAGTAACTTGTTCTGTAGTGTCTTACCATTCCTTTAAATTTCACTCTCTAGGGCTATTCCAGTGGCTTAGTGGGTAAAGAATCCACCTCAAATGCAAGGAGACACAGGAGATGCAGGGTCAATCCTTGGGTCGGAAAGATCCCCTGGAGAAGGAAAGGGCAACCCACTCCAGTATTCTTGCCTGGAAAATCCCTTAAACAGAGGAACCTGGCGAGCTACAGTCCCTGGGGTCCCTAAAGAGTCAGCCACAATTGTGCAGCTAAACACTCAAGCACTCAGGACTATTCAGTGTTAATTTAATCCTCCACCTGCAAGAAAGGTTGCAGATATTTGAAGGTCATTGGCATTTCTTTGGGCTCTCCTCGTGGCTCAGACAGTAAGGAATCTGCCTGCAAAGTGGGAGACATGAGTTTGATCCCTGGGTTGAGAAGATCCCCTGGAGAAGGGAAAGGCAACCCACTCCAGTAATCTTGCCTGGAGAATTTCATGGACAGAGGAGCCTGGTGGGTTCCAGTCCATGGGGTTGCAAAGAGTTGGACATGACTGAGTGACATTCTTCAACTATTCTCTACTTGTGAAAAATTTTCAGAAATTTAAATGTTTAGCTTCTGTAGTATTCTGTTTTACTCAGAACAAATTTTATTAATATGGAATGCTTAATACAACATGGTGTTCCTTATGTAATTTAACTAGTCAAGAGACATTGCCTCATTCTTGATAATCTAACAAGCACATTAAGACTGCATTTATTTTTTGATGCCCTCATCAAAAAATTTTCACATTACAGTTCATTCCTGTCAAAACACCTAAATATTTTTTTCACTTTTTCATCTGTATGACTTAAATTGAGACGGAGGCTTGTTAATAGACTAATTCTAACTTGATTAAGTCATTGAGAAGCATAAACTCCAAAGATACAAGCTCAGAATTGTCCAGATACACTACAAAGTTTCCATTCAATGAGTAGTTGTCAATCCTCTACTTTGTGTGATTATACCTAATTTTGTGTGATCGGATCAGACTGTTTTCAGGAATAAAACACAATTCAGTTTATCTCATCTCACTTGGGGTGAGATATTAGAGCTGATCATTATGATGAAAAGTCTATCTCTTAGGAAATATATGCTATTACAGAAGGTACATGGTTTTGTTCTATTTTAAATTCTCTATCTTCTTTGAGTCTCCATTAATTTTATCATCATTCTCTCCAATAATTACATTAATTACACTTATCAGAATCAATAGTTTCATTATTTTATTCTGAAAATTTAAATATTTACTTGTTTCAATAATAATTTCCAGATCTCTTCAAATTTCTATCCAATGTTTTCTTCTCTAAGTCAACTTGCAGTGAGTGTTCTGGTAACACTAAAAGGTTTTTAATAAACTGATAAGTCTGACAAATCTCTGAGGTTTTAAGAACCTGAGAGTGGTTTTTGTTTGCCTTTGCCTAGTAACAGCAATTGGGTGTGCATCAAATATGTGGTGTATCTTCTTTCATAAAATTCTCCTGATTTTCCACTAGCTTCCAGCCTTTTTTTTTTTTTTTTTTGGCAAAGGAGCGGATATACTTTGTTTGAAGTTACATGAACTCTCTGAGCATCAGCTTTTGCAATTGTATTTCTTGGGAATTTAAATATTATTGGCATTGTTGCTATTTTTCTAATTGTTTTTGACAAGCTTAGCTAAAAGATAATATATCTTAATCACTGTGCTATGTCTCTTACAATCACACTCATGTATTAACCTTGCCATTCCATTCTAATTTGTTGTCTTCAAAAATATGTCCATGACCCAGAGAAGCACGCAGAGACATCCACAAAAACACAATAACAGAAGGTCCTTAATATATGAATTATGTGTCGGTGCTTTGGCTTGTCTCTATCACCCACATTTTTACACACTTGCATAATCATTTTCCTCCTTCTGTCCATTTTCAAATTATCTTACCACTTGGATGACTGCCTTAGCTCTGAACTAGGTTACTTTTTAAAAAGTTAAGTAATTAATATAACCCCTTAGGATAGTATTTGGCACATAGTAAGTCTATAATCGATTTACTGTTATTATTATTAGCCATGTGGCACAGCATACAGGATTTTAGTTCCTCTATCAGGGATTGAACTCATGGAAATGCAGAGTGGGAATGCATTTCCTTGCAGTGGAAATGCAGAGTCCTAACCACTGGACCACCAGGGAAGTCCCATAGTTTACATTTTTTCCCCTAAGTTTTTGAGTTTTTATTTTCCTCTATCAGCTAACCCTGGAATGCACTATCACAGATTCTACCAGCATATCTGGCTAAATAGGAACACAGCCATCACAATACCCTTCCTTAAAAGTCTTACTGAGATACAACCCCACCCAGCCTGTATTGGCACATCTCAGCTCAAGTGCAAACTAAGCACGAAATCAGGGACTAGAATGATCTTGACCTGCTTGACTATCCTGTTCTCCAACATAAAACGTTAGAACTATTTCTCACCTGGCTGAAAAAAAAAAAAAACTGACTGTTGTCTGTTAGAACACAGACAATGTAAATGTCCTTGGACTTGCAGGTGGCTATCCACCTATCTGATGCACACTATGCAGTTATCTGGAACTTGGTTCTAAAAGTAACTGGAAAAAAAAAATAAAAGTAACTGGAGTGGTTATCACCCCACCTCTTCCTGCTTCTCCCAACCACTGTCTCTACAACGAGATCTAAGTTCTGGTCAAATGTATGTACCTGAATTCCAGGTGAAGGATTCCAACAATTAAATCATCAATCAGAATACATAACGTGATTTCATTATCAGGCCTTTTCTGTTTATTTAAGGAAATGGGGGGACCTATTCAGTTTCTATTGAAGGACGTATTCAGTGGTTCTTTAATCTTGATTGCATATTAGAATAATTTAAGCTCCCCAGTCTTAGAGGGACAACTGCCAATAGATACAACGTTGTTGTTTAGTCCCTCAGTCTTGCCTGAATCTTTTGTGACACCACAGACTATAGAGCGTCAGACTCCCCTGTCCATGAGATTTTCCAGGCAAGAATACTGGAGTAGGTTGCCTTTTCCTTCCCTGTGTATCTTTCCAACCCAGGGATCAAACCTGCATCTCCTGCATTGGCAGAAAGACTCATTACCACCGAGCCACTTGGAAAGCTCAATCTAGGCTCACACCCCCTCAAAATCTAGGCTCACCAACCCTCAAAATCTTGATGTCATTGGTTTGGAGTACAGACAAGTGATTTTCATCTGTATAGGTTGATGAGATAAACTACTAAATAAACTCCTTAAAAAATAAAAAAAGAACATAGCTAATATTTATTAGGCACCTATTCAAGGCTGAATGAATCTGGATTTCTAGATAACTTGTAAGTTGTAAATATCCATGAGTGTTATGAGCAGAAGACACTCTTTTTGATGAGGTTTAGACAATCTGAAATGCAGGTACTGTTAGATGCCAAGCCACTGCTATATCCCTGCCATTTTCTGGAACAGCCTAATCTCACAGAGATGGTGTTGTGATATACTTAGAGATTTCTTGATAAGGCACTTGGCCTTATATTTAATATTGTTGTTTAGCCACTAAGTCATGTCCAACTCTGTTGTGACTCCATGGACTGTGGCCCTCCAGGCTCCTCTGTCTATGGGAGTTTCCAGGCAAGAATACTGGAGTGGGTTGCCATTTCCTTCTCCAGAGGATCTTCCCAACCCAGGGATCAAACCTGAGTCTCCTACATTGGCAGACAGATTCTTTGCCACTGAGCCACCAGGGAATCCATTTATATTAATTACTTTACTGTATATCTGGGGTTTCCCAGGTGACATGGTAAGAATCCTCCTGCCAATGCAGGAGACACAGAAGATGTCAGTTTGATCCCTGGGTTGGGAAGGCACTCTAGAGTAAGAAATAGCCACCCACTCCAGTATGTGTGCCTGGAGAATTCATGGACAGAGGAGGCTGGTGGGCTACATTCTGTGGGGTTGCAGAGTCAGACATGACTGAATTACTAAGTATACTATATAGCTGGAGTGATTCAAGAACAGTTAGCTCTGAGTCCAGAGAGATGCTTATTTAAACAGTCCCATTTAATGAGTGCTTATTTCTACACAAGATGCTCAAATCTGGGTGAGGTCAGTAAGTATGGCTGCTGTCTTGAAATAGTAGCCCCCAAGGATGTCAAGGACATCAGTAAAATACCTAGACTTGTATAGAAAACTGGCTTTACTCGCCTCTCCGATGCCATTGTATTTACAGTGAACATTCCAAGACAGGCTTCACTGTTACTTGGAAAGAAGTTCACTTTTCTCTGACAGTGCAGTCCTAGCTATAAGATATCTCTTAGTGTCATATTCTGTCTTTTCTGGATCAGATCATCAATTCCCAGGACAGAATTAAGTTATCATAGCTCTTCCCCTGCTTTCACTCAGAGCACTCCATCCCCTACCAAAAAAAAAAAGAAAAAGGTCACCCCTGATATTTTCTTCTCTTCCCAGCACTACATTCCAGAAACCGAGTAAGAAGTAACACATGAATTTTCCTCTACTACATGTACAAGGATTGACTCTGTCACAAGCAAGAGTTCTCTGTATCCATTCCAGGAAGCTAAGTATTTCAGTGGTGGTTGTTTCTCTGTGTTACTATGTAGCTGGTCTTCTCTATATTTCATCCATCCTTACCTTTATCATTTCATCCGTCCTTACCTTTATCATTTCCATCAGAAACATGACTCATCAAGGCTCATAAGCCCCCTGACTTTGCCCCAGTGATCAGAAAAGGAGAGTCAGAAATTCACATCAGGTTGTCCTGAGTTCCAGTACTTAGAGGCTGCTGAACACTAGAAGTGCACATCAAAAGAATACACCTGGGAATCAGCTCACTTCCTCTGCCTCTGTTGGAGTGCCAGCCAACTCTTTTCAGGAAAAGCCTGGGGAAACTAGGTCCTTTAATTTCCAACAGTAGGAGTCTGGAAATTGGGTCAGACCTGGTATGATCACTATACAGCTTAATGCCAGTTCATCCATCTTGGACTCTCTCCTAGTATGATTACTGGTTATTCCAGTGGATCTCTGAGTAACAACCTCCCCTGGCTCAGGCTCAGGCACCCCATCCCAGTGAGCTCTGAATTCAGGGCTGACAGGATACAGCCTAGCTGTCTCCCCTCTGTCTTTGTCTCCCTCCCTTCCTCTCGCTCCTTCTCTCCCTTGCTCACTCTCCCTTCCGCCCTCCCTTCCTCTCCTCCTCCTCCTCTTTCTTCTTCAGAAATTCTCTCTCTCTCCCTCTCTTTCTTTCTCCTTCTCTCTCTCTCTTCCTTTTCTAATCTCAGCAGTACCCTAGAGAGCTGGAATACAGTATTTGGTAAACTAGTAGGTGATAATACCTAGAAAGCTAGAAAAACTGTCGTCTCAATCTGATTGCTATAGGATCTTCAACAAGTTAACTCCCCTCAATACCTGTCTCCCGACTGTAAAATGGAGATAGTTTGCAGAGCAGGGATTAATTTCATTGCCTAATATTCCTTATCTATATTGAAAATCTGGGTCTCTCTTTATACTGTGGTTCTAGACACACATCAAGATCCTTATCAGACAACATTATAATTTCTGTTTACAGTGCACAAAAATATTTTAAAGAATTAAATGGAATAATCAAGTATGTGTGTGTGTTTCAAAATGTGTTAGTCTATCAGTCATGCCTGACTCTTTGCGACCCCATGGGCTGTAGTCTACCAGGCTCCTTGTCCATGGAGTTATCCAGGCACGAATACTGGAGTGGGTAGCCATTCCCTTCTCCAGTGGATCTTCCTGACCTGAGGATATAACCCTGAAAGTGAAAGTGAAGTCGCTCCGTCGTGTCCGGCTCTTTGCGACCCCATGGACGGTACCCCGCCAGACTCCTCTGTCCAAGGGGATTCTCTAGCCAAGAATACTGGAGTGGGTTGCCATGCCCTCCTCCAGGGGACCCTCCTGATCCAGGGATCGAACCTGGGGCTCCTGCATTGCAGGCGGAATCTTTACCATCTGAGCCACCAGGGAGACAACCAAGTATATTTACACCCAAAGTTTGCCATTTTGTTGTCTTTTCTTCACTTCTAATGTTCTAGGCTTCCTTCTGATATTATTGCTCTTTAATCTAAAGAACTTTCTTTCACAGTATATTTAGAGCAGGCCTACTGGCAATGGAAAGTCAGGAAAACTAACCAGGAATTATCTGAAAGTTTTTTATTTCACCTGTATTGCTGAAGCGCATGTTCATCAGATATGGCATTCTGAGTTGACAGCTTCTTCTCTTTCAACCACTGAAAACTGTAATGTCACTTCTTGCTGGCCCTTATGGCTGTTCTCCTGTTGAGAAGGCATTGTTTTTCTCTG
Organism: Cervus elaphus; assembly: GCF_910594005.1. Lineage (NCBI taxonomy): Eukaryota > Metazoa > Chordata > Mammalia > Artiodactyla > Cervidae > Cervus > Cervus elaphus. The sequence continues at coordinate 43,598,497 of NC_057833.1, read as the reverse complement.
GCTGTTTTTAGGATTTTTATTCCATTCTCTTGAATTTTCAACAGTTTGATTATATCAGGAAGTGGAATTGTTTGTGTTTATTCTGTTTGAAATTCACCGAACTTTTTGAATTTGTAGGTGTAGTTCCTTTGTCAAATTTGGGACATTTCCAACCATTATTTCTTCAAATATTTTTCTTGCACTACATTTTGTCTCTTCTCTTTCTGAGACTCCAGTGGTAAATGCTAGATTTTTTTGATTATTATCCCACAGATCTCTAAGGCTCTTTTCACTTTTCCAATCTTTTTCCCTCTCTGATGTTCAGATTGAATCACTTTTAGTGGTTAATCCTCCAGCTCATTGATTATTTCCTCTGTCACCTCTATTCTGGTACTGAGCTGGTCAATGGAGGCTTCGTTTTTGGTTTCAATTATTATGTTTCCCAGGTGGTGCTAGTGATAAAGAACCTGCCTGCCAATGCAGAAGACATAAGAGATGCAGGTTCGAGCCCTGGGTCAGGAAGATCCCCTGGAGAAGGAAATGGCAACCCACTCCAGTATTCTTGCCTAGAGAATCCCATGGACAGAGAAGCCTAGCAGGCTCCACAGTTGTGTCTAAAGAGCCGGACATGACCGAAGCAACTTAGCACATTGTGTTTATAGGTTTAAAATTTCCATTTGGTTCTCATTTATATCTTCTATTTATTTGGCATGCTTTCTAGTTCTCCTTTTGTTTCAAGAGTCATTTAATTCCAACATCTTTGTCATCTCACCATTGGTATCTTGATTGTCATTTTCCCATGCAAGTTGAGATTTCCCTGGTAGTTCATATGCCAAGTAATTTTTAAATTATACCTTGGATATTTTGAATATTATAACATATATGAGACCCTGGCTCTACTTTCAATCATATGGAGAATATTGACATTTTTATTTTTGTATGTAGTCAAACTGGTTAGATTTAGACCTTAAGTTTGAACCAGTCTCCTGAATCCCTGGTTCCAATACCAGTAAACTTTTCAAAACATTCATATGCTATTTGGATCTTCCTGGCGCATATGCCACCTAGTGGCCAGTCTTGGAAATAGATGGTGGTGCATATGCTCAGTTCTCAGTCTTGCATGCTAAATAGTGTCAGACCTACCTGTGTGCACTGTTTGGGAATGAGTTGGATGCTTATAAACAATGATTTGGGATTGACTTCCTGCGTTCCTTCCTCTCCATAATCTCTGTCCATACTTTCTGGTTCTTTGGAATTTTTCTATTTCATCCTTCATGTAGAAAGCTGAGATTTTAGTTACTCTGCTCTTCAGTGCACTTCTGAAGGGTGTCCATCTCTCCAGTTAAACAGTGGAAGGACACATCAAAAAACAACAATAACCAGCCCCACCTTTTTGGAACTACAGCTCCTCTGATGAAAGTAGAGGAAGGCTCTCTTCCTCAGAGCTTTGGCTTCTGTGGGCTCCCATTATAACACACAGTTGTTGAGGAGTCAGGCCATGGGAGAACAGAAAAAAGAGACAGGACTGCAGTAGGGCATTTCCAGACTCTCTTTAAAAAAATGTTCCCTTTCTGTTCCTTGAGTGAGTACTATAGGGCTTCTCCTGAGCTCTCTGTCTAATCCTTTGTGCTTGCTGCAGGGTTGGTTGAGGAATATTGGAGAAAAAAATGGTAAAGTCACCATCAATTCATCAGTAAATCAGAGATCTCTTCCCAGATTTGCCTGCTATTTTTAAGACTCCTCAGTGAGCTGTTTGATGCATCTTGTCCAGGTTTTATTTGATGCAAAGCACAAATCGACTGGTACTTACTCTATCATATCCAGGCTGGACCACTGACACTCTTTAAAACTCCAAAAATTTAATGACGCTTATTTGTATGTTAATTACCCTACTTCATCAGTTTACCAAAAGTTCCCCCCTTTTCCTCAAAGTCCATGCACCAATTAAAAATGTAAACTCCAGGAGAAATGAAAAGCAAATATTAAATATTCCAATACTCTACCAATCCCAGGTAATGTGAAGAAGAATAAATGTCCCCATCCAACCTAGTTGCTACGTGAATATAAAACGTAGCATTGTATGACTTTCAAAACATGATTTTCAAAATAGTATTTTTTAAAGAAAGAAGATAGCTGGGCTTTTCTGGTTGTCCAGTGGTTAAGAATCTGTTTTGCAATGCACGGGACACCAGTTCAATCCCTGGTATAGGAAGATGCCACAAGCCATGGAGCAACTAAGCCCATGAGCCACAACTACTGAATTCATGTGTCACAGCTACTGAAGCCTGCCCACTCTAGAGCTTGTGACCCACAACAAGAGTAGCCACTGCAGTGAGAAGCAGCGCAACAAGGAATAGTCCTTGCTCTCTGCAACCAGACAAAGCCCTTGCACAGTATCGAAGACTCAGCACAGCCAAAAATAATAAATAGATAAAGTTATTTTAGAAAAAGCAGGTAGTGAGTTACAACCTTTCTGTTTAGTCCACTGATTCAGGTTTAGAAATTTTGGAGAAAATGGTCCTTAATACCACATTATTTTACAAGCCATAGACATAGCTTAGTGATTTGAAAGAAATATAAAAACTGACCATCAGTATAAAAGAGGTTCATAAAGTCAAACCTTTGGCTTCCTTTTCTCAAGCAAAATGTACAGTGTGGCTTAGAGTAGGTGGGCCCTGAGGAGGTACATTTGCAGTGACTGCCACTCTTGGTGCATTTTTTCTGGAAATCAATACATTCATTATACTTGGTTATGTCAGAGTCATAGTGACTAGAAAAGTCTATAAAATATTCTTTTCCAGAAGACTGAAAAATATTGGAAAAAATTCGACTTCCTTGTAGTAATTATGAAGAATAAGGTTCCAGTAAAAAGACATGCATTATATCCTTCTTGACAGACCCTCCAAAGAAAATATTAACTTATTAAATAAGGCTCAGTTCCTTAAGATAACTGAGAGTTTTTAAAAGTAGCTAAAGATTTGCTGAACTGTAAGCAGTCATCTGATTCTTAAGAGAAACATAGACAGTGTAGGTAAATAATACGATTTTTCTCAGAATCTTGTTTCATATGTACCGTTAGATGTAATTTGATTATTCAACCTTTTACACTATTCTATTTCTTTGTGTAGAAATCTCTTCTATTGGACTATGAGATCTTTGAAGGCCAGAATGGGTATGTTCAGCTATTTGGCACAAAGCAAAATTTAATAGGTGTTCTTCAAATTGTTTCAAATATGCAAAAGATCAATCATAAAATTTCAGTAAGAAGTAATGGATTTTTTTAGCTGGCCATATCAAAGCAAAAAATCCTGGCAAGATATTTTTTAAAGAACACTCATGAAAAATTCATTTTCTCTAAAACAATCCTTGCCATTTAGCTACAGTATGTGGCAGTCACTGTACTATTGCTAGTTTTTTTTTTCCCCCTTGTTTATTTAAAGTGATTTTATTGGTGGAAAAATTTAAACCAGTATTCTAAGTGGTGTGTAGGAGTCTTCTCTGAGCACATATCTTGTTGATACACAATAGGCTATGTGAATATATTTTAACTCCCACATAATCTTCTAAATTGCTCTCCTGAAGTCTGTACAGCATATAATCTAGTTAGATGGTTTCTGTCTGGGATACTGGTAGGTATCATCTCAGGGATAAATGTAACCTTCTGTAGTATTCTGATTTAACAGAAAGAAAATTTCCCCTTTTGGTCAGCAAAAACTCTAGAAAAATCATCAGCATTCTGTGGTTACCCAGGGAGCAAATGATTTAGAACAGCATTGACAACAGATAAATGATGAGACTTGTATATGTAATTTTAAATTTGCTAGTAACTACATTAAAAATATATAAAGAAAAAGTGGAAAATAATTTTTGTAATATAGTATACACAACCCAATATATCTAAAACATTTTAATCTCAACATAGAATCAATATAAGATTTATTAATAATATATTTGCATTTTTTATGCTAAGGCTACACAATCTGGTGTGTATTTTATACTTACAGCACATCCCAGCTCAGACCAGCTATGTTGCAAGTGCTCAGTAGCCACATCTCACTTATTAGAAGCAATATTTTGAAGAACAGAATGAAAGGGTTAGAAGAGATTATTGAAATTCTCACCCTGCCTCTTCTCTTTTATTTGAATATTTTCATACTATCTATAGAAAGTTTTCTCTAATGCAAAACACTGTTGAAGTCCTGCAGCTTCCTACATGGTCAGGCACCACTTTCTGTTTCTCTGAGACTCCTGCTGATGCCATTGTCTCTTCTTTTTCTCTATGGCATTTCTTTCCATCACTGGATCTCAGCTTAGGGAAGATGAGATGTTTCCCAATGACTGCTGAGCTCATTGATTACTCTATGCAAAACACATTTTTATTTTTACCAGTCTCAACTCAACAATTATCTCTTTCCCCCACTTTTAGTCTCTACTTTTTTGACTAAGCAATTACTTTCAGGTCTCTAATTAATTTTATCTTTCTCAGGGGAGACGTCCCTGAATCTTTAAGAACTCTCAGATCTAGGATGGCAAAACATACTGACTGTCTTCATAGCACTTACTGTGGAGGACCCCTTCTAGTGAAGAAACATATGTATTGGGTAATACAGTAAAAAATCAAGTAGATAGTTGGTTGTTGTTATGCAGTCACAAAGTTGTGTACAACTCTTTGCAACCCCATGAACTGTAGCAGGCCATGCTGCTTGAATGAATGCATCAATGATTAAATGCACAAGGAACAGAAAGATCAGAAAGAGAAAGTGACTTGCTAAATAAAGCTCTCATAGTTGATGAAGGGTAGACTCTGGTTCAACTGAGCTCACATATTAGTCCAAATGTGACAAAGTGAGAAAGTCAACATATCATAGGATTCAAACAATTGTTTGAACCAGGTGTGTTAGTTGCTCAATCATGTCTGACTCTTTGCAACTCCATGGACTGTAGCCTGCCAGTCTCCTCTGTCCATGGGATTTTCCAGGCAAGCATATTGGAGTGGGTTGCCATTTCCTTCTCCAGGGGATCTTCCTGATCCAGGGATCGAACCCACCTTGCAGGCATACTCTTTGCCATCTGAGCCACCAGACCTTGGTGTCTTACTTAATATGGATTCTCCTTATACCGATATATTATGCAAGATCTTTGAGGAAATCTTCTTCTCTGATTATTATCGACAGTTCCATCCAATGCTTACTTAAAATTTCCCTGTACTTTAGAAAGTAGATTCCATCCAAAACACTTCATAATCAGAATCTCTCTAGAACATACATTCTATTCACATGATAGCTTTAATACACTAACGCTTCAAAGAAATTTGAACTCAAAAAGCTGGTAATTTTTTTTTTCTGAGTAAACTTGGAAAAGCTAAAACTACAGTTTCTAGGATTCATTTCCTGACAGAGTTGACCAAAACTAAAATTTTGCAAGATGTGGAGGAAGGCAGAAGTGAAGCAGGAGTTACTTGGCTCTGAAGGTTATTGTGGTTAATAGACCCGGAGGGTGCCAGTGTGCCCGCACTAACTCAGGCTTTATGCCCAGTTCTTTCTGACTGCTGGCACTGATGACCAACTGCAACCCTAGGCTCACTGTAAGATGCAGAGGCAGAACCATTTCATAGATTTCAGCTCCCTGTCATAGCCACACATCAAAAGACAGGTTTGACTGGCTTCCCAGATTCCTGTGCAAGCCCTAATACTTCCATCATTGCCAGTGCTTCAGGAAGGCTGCTTACTAACTTTATTCTGATCCTCCAGCTTCTTCATTCTAAACTTCATTTCTAGCTTATCCCACAGTTGGGTAATATCCAACTGCTATAATAAAACCACAGTACTCCTAGTGTTTCTACTTCCTGGATTGAACTCTGTCTGATATATTACTTGAGTCATTTCATTCTAGCTTTTAGTAAAGAAAAGGCAATAGTTTTCTTTTTTTTCCTGAGAACTGTCCTTTTTCTTTCTTTGATTTATGATCTTTTTGACAATTTTGGCTTAGAAGAAACTTATTCAATTTCATGAGAACTTACTTCATCTATGCAGTGTAGGAAAAAAGAGTGTTACACCTATCCTATGAAATATCCTGTAAATTTTCTTCAGTAACTAGGTTTTGGGGAGGGGGAAGTAGACTTTCATATATAAAGTGACTAGAATTAGTCTTTAGTCCTCAAAACAATTTTCCAGATCATATCCAAATCTGTTTATTAAAGGGAATATGCATACATAATGTGTGTATAATTTAAATTACTTTAACATAATTTTAAAAGTTAATTTCCTCTAGTGAATTACATGTTTGGCCAAATGGAAGGGCTGATGGGGCAGCTTTATAAATAGAATATGTTACCCATGTGTACAGCTGGTCTTCATCTTGATATAAAATTTGATCTAAAATAGTTATGATTTATGAATTAAGAAAATAACATAAAAGTGAACATCTACAAAATAAAGAAGGCAGGGAGGCAAGGATGCAGGTTGGTATTTTATTTTCACTTCTGTTTGTATCATTTTAGTGGATTATGAGAATTACAATAATAATACCACCACTATGGGGCTTCCCTGGTGGCTCAGTGGTAAAGAATCCGCCTGCCAATGCTTGATATACAGGCTCCATCCCTGGGTTGGGAAGATCCCTGAGAGAAGGAAATATCACAACCCACTCTAGTATTCTTTCTGGGAAAATCTCATGGAGAGAGGAACCTGGCGGGCTACATTCCACAGGGTCAGAAAGCAGGCAACAGCAACAAAACAAATACCACCATTATTAATAATAAAAATCAAAGGTGAAGAAAGTGTAAGGAAATGGTAAAATTCTATACAAATGACCAAGATTATGATGCTTTTCTCTTTCCTCTTTTCTCTATTTTTCTTTCCCATGCTCATAGAGGGTTTTTGCTGATATGAGCTAACCTGATAAGATAATCCATAAAACTGCTGGGAGGACTTGCTCTGTTCCCAGGCAACGGATGCTTATTTTAAATATGGTCTTTCAGAAGCCATGATTCATCACTGCTGTCTAAGTCTGAAGTGACATTTAACAACGGATACTTGAGGGAACTTCATTTTTCAGCGGCCTAATCAAGTCAATTCAGCAAATAGTAACTAAACACCGACACTGTACTTTCTCATTCATTCACCCACTGGGAAGCGTGAGCCAGGCCCTCTGCTTAGAACAGATGACCAGGAATACATCTCGTATAAGTCTTCCTCATGGAGTTCCCAGCACAGCAGAGATGATAACTATACCAAAAATTATTTTAGTATATACTAGAGTATATAGTAAATGCTATAGCAAAAGATACAAACTAGGTGTTAGGAAAGGAGGTGATAATTGAATAAAGGCTCAGTGGACATGAATTTGAGCAGACTCTGGGAGAGAGCGGAGGACAGAGGAGCCTGGTGTGCTGCAGTCCATGGGGTTGCAGAGTCCGACGCAACTTAGTGATTGAGCAACAACAACAAACTGAATAAAAGAAACCAGCATTCAAGACAAGAAGTGGCCTGAGGAAAGACACAAGGCTATGAAAATGCAAGATCTGGTCAAGGTTTCTTGAAGTGTTATCAGGTGGTGTTTGACAGTGAATATTCTAAGGCCATCTATTACAATGGAATTTTCCAAACTTCAGTGACTTAATGATATTTGCATCTTCGCTCTATCCAAGCTTTGGGCCAAATATACCAAAATATAATTATTTGTTTTTTATTTAAATAACTGTACATTGATTTTTACTTTTTAAAGTTATTCTAAGCTTTGGAACTTGATATACTAGTGATATTTTTTCCTAATGGACCTTAAATATTTTCAAAACAATTACTATTAAAAATGTCTGTTGATCTAAAATAATCTTGAGCAACAGTGGTATATTACTGTACATTGAGAAATTCCATGGTAAAAATGAAGCAGGAACAGGAAAGCAGCATCATGCCAATGGCTTTGGATTGCATAATATGGAGTGAACCTCTTGCTTAGACACTGAAGGGAAGATATTTTCACAGTGATGAGAACTGAATTTTAAGAACTTAATTCAAGGAGCACTGATGTTAAGAGATGGAAGGAAAAAAAATCTGTATAAAGACTGAATTTCATTCCAGCTTCCTTCTTTAAGAGCCTACTCAAATGTTACCGTTTTTATGAAAGTTGCCCTCAGTCCTCCAGGAGTTTAGTGAATTAATTATGAGACTTCCTTATTAAGCATTTTAGAGTAATTAGCTATGCAGCATTAAATCTACGTTTTAAACATATCTTCTGCTTCTCTGTGAATATCCTGAAGAAGTTTCTTCTTTATAACTGAGTCTTCAAACTCCCCAGTGTGTGAAAGCTACCGAGGGCTAAAATTTTGTAAACTGAAAGAAATAGAAATGCTAGATAAAAGTTAGATAACTCAAAAGGTAACTAGTAACGATCTAAAATGTGAAGGAATGAGTTTCAGAGGTTCTTATCATTAGGTGATTGGAGACATGATGGAATTAAAGATGGTTATGAAATTGCAATCTGGTTGAAGATCATGACAGGAGGAAACAAGTCTCAAGTCCAAATTCATCCACTGAGAAACGTTGGTCTCTGAGCCAGGAACTTTGTGTAGCTTCACTCTTCTAAGATAAAGCTGATGTTTCTGCAGTTTTGTGAGATCAATTATGTGCACAGAGCTTAATGCACATGGTGGCTGATTGGATGAGCATATTCATAGCTGCCTACCGAAATGAAGCAGTAGTATCAGAAGAACTAATAACCTGTACTCTTGTTTTGCCTCTGTCACTAGTCAGTATTTATTCATAAACTGAATGTGCTATGTTAGTGAATTTCAATAACAAAATGAGCCCTACAATACCTCCTTGCCTCCTTTGCATGTTCCAATGAAGGAATGATTGTGGAAATAGTTTGGAATTGCTTTCACTCTTGTATCCACAATAGTACATTATGGATAAAATAAACTGTGAGTTTTAGAAAACATAAACCAAATTATATTACTTTCTGCTGAAAAGGTTCAGTGATTTCCTCTCTCATTTTAAAATCCAAACAGCTTATTAGGACTATTGGCAGAGTCCTTGCACATAGTGTGGCCTATATTTGTTTATCACTGAATTGTTAGCACCTAGAGCATTGCCTAGCACATACTATATGCTAAGAATTATGTAATAAGTATATGGATGCATGATAGAATGAAAAAGAAAATGAATGCATTGATTCTGACTTCCTAGCTAATTCGTGGTGAAGTCGGGGCTAGAAGATAGGTGTCTTGATTCAAAGACCCTTTATTTCCAATGGTCCCAAAACTGTTCTCATTCATGAAATTCTCTACTGTGACCATCATTGGACCTATAGAAAATGTATTAATTTTAGAGGTGTTTACCAAGAGTTAAATGTGTGGTCCCTGCCTAAGGACCAAGTTACAAGTTTTGGCTGTGCACGAGGGCATGCAAATGCAGCCTTTTGACCTTGTGTGTTTACCAGCTGATCTACATGGTTCTCATATTTTCATTTCACAATGTAGCAATGTCTATTTATCTACTTCTTATTCATACATTTTGTGAGACACTTCCATTTCAAATTTATTTATTTTAACAAAGTACAATACCATTCCAGCATTTTATAGGTGATAAAAGGCAAAGTGGGAGAGGCTCTGACTTCATCATGTAAAGGTTAAATAATTCTGATTTTCAGCAATGAGTATCGATTGCTCTTTCAAGATGTGTTTGAAGATTTCTTGTCATTGAGGAAAACATTGATCAAGGGTCTCTTGAAATCCATTCAAGTGCAAAGAGAAAGGTGAAGAAGCTGTGGTAAACATATGACTATTTTGCTTGATAAGTTGCTTGGAAATACACTACTCTTCCACAAGGATAATGGATATCTCTGAGAAATGCCATAATCAGCTATCGCAAAATTTTAACAAATTTGTGTTAGCCTGTAATATGCAGAAAAACAATTGCTAAAATGGCGGGAAAAAGTCAATCCCTTGTCGAATGAACTTCTGCCATGCCAGCTCTTGAGCTCAGCTATCTCCTAATTCATAATTAAAAGCAAATGAAAAAATTCATGAAACTGTTAATTGAGTTTATTGCAAACCCATACTGTTATAGCTATTTCCTCAATGTTTCTTTTCTCCTCCAGTTGACTCTCTAGTTGTAAAAAAGTTTTTTTTGCCACTTTTAAGAGAGTCTTACTGCTGTCCTTAGCTTTTTGTACAAATGACTGTATCAGGGAAAGTGCAAACAATTGAAACTTATTTTAGTTACCTCTTCTTTTAATTATGTTTTATACATATTTTTATAAGTCTATTAATCTTTTTCCCCTGTCTTGATAAGAAAAACTTGTCTCTACTTTGGGATTTTTTTCTCCTTCTATTATTTTTAAAATTTTCTTTCTATTTCTGTTCTCTCCTGATCACTTAGCCTATTGAAATGTTTGTTTTTAACAATCTTAAACAAATGAGCAACCAATCCTCATCTCTTACAGATATTCACATTATTATGACATCTCTTTATTTTCACTACAAAACAACTAGAAATGATGCTGAAGATTTCCTGTCTCCAAGAACTCCTGCAGCTTGGCTTCATCACTTGTTCCTTTTAGACACCTACAATGTCAAGTAAAAACATCTTCATGACCCAGATAATCATGATGATGTGATCACTCACCTAGAGCCAGACATCCTGGAATGTGAAGTCAAGTGGGCCTTAGGAAGCATCACTATGAATAAAGCTAGTAGAGGTGATGGAATTCCAGTAGAGCTATTTCAAATCCTAAAAGATGATGCTGTGAAAGTGCTACACTCAATATGCCAGCAAATTTGGAAAACTCAGCAGTGGCCACAGGGCTGGAAAAGGTCAGTTTTCATTCCAATCCCAAAGAAAGGCATGCCAAAGAGTGCTCGAACTATGGCACAATTGCCCTCATCTCACATGCTAGTAAAGTAATGCTCAAAATTCCTCCAAGCCAGGCTTCAGCAATACATGAACCGTGAACTTCCAGATGCTCAAGCTGGTTTTAGAAAAGGCAGAGGAACCAGAGATAAAATTGCCAACATCCACTAGATCCTCGAAAAAGCAAGAGAGTTCCAGAAAAACATCTATTTCTGCTTTACTGACTATGCCACAGCCTTTGACTGTGTGGATCACAATGAACTGTGGAAAATTCTAAAAGAGATGGGAATACCAGACCACCTGACCTGCCTCTTGAGAAACCTGTATGCAGGTCAGGAAGCAACAGTTAGAAATGGACATGGAACAACAGACTGGTTCCAAATAGGAAAAGGAGTACATCAAGGCTGTATATTGTCAACCTGCTTATTTAACTTATATGCAGAGTACATCATGAGAAACACTGGCCTGGAGGAAGCACAAGCTGGAATCAAGATTGCCGGGAGAAATATCAATAATCTCAGATATGCAGATTATACCACCCATATGGTAGAAAGCAAAGAAGAACTAAAGAGCATCTTGATGAAAGTGAAAGAGGAGAGTGAAAAAGTTGCCTTAAAGCTCAGAATTCAGAAAACTAAGATCATGGCATTTGGTCCCATCACTTCATGGCAAATAGATGGGGAAACAGTAGAAACAGTGAGAGATTTTATTTTTCTGGGCTCCAAAATCACTGCAGATGGTGATTGCAGCCATGAAATTAAAAGACACTTACTCCTTGGAAGGAAAGTTATGACCAACCTAGACAGCAAATTAAAAAGCAGAGACATTACTTTGCCAACAGAGATCTGTCTAGTCAAGGCTATGGTTTTTCCAGTGGTCATGTATGGATGTGAAAGTTGGACTATCAAGAAAACTGAGTGCTGAAGAATTGATGGTTTTGAACTGTGGTGTTGGAGAAGACTCTTGATAGTACCTTGAACTGCAAGGAGATCCAACCCGTCCATCCTAAAGGAGATCAGTCCTGGGTGTTCATTGATATGACTGATTTTGAAGCTGAAACTCAGTGCTTTGGCCACCTGATGCCAAGAACTGACTCATTTGAAAAGACCCTGATGCTGGGAAAGATTGAGGGCAGAGGAGCAGGGTACGACAGAGGATGAGATGGTTGGATGGCATCACTGACTCAATGGACATGAGTTTGGGTGGACTCTGGGAGTTGGTGATGGACAGGGAGGCCTGGTGTGCTGCGGTTCATGGGGTTGCAAAGAGTTAGACATGACTGAACAACTGAACTGAACTGAACTGAATATATTTGTTTCAGTCTGTCTACATTTCTCCAAGACACTCTTGCCAGGTCATTGGTGATTACTGCTAAACTTGCTCTTGTTAAGCATACTAACGTACAGCTAAATCAGTTTTTTTTGGTTTGTTTTTCAAACTCTATTTAACAAATTCCTTGTAATTTTTATCAGGTGACTGCTGTGCAAAATCAATTTTTAAATATTTCATTTCTTTGGTCATATACACTCCTTGTGTTCTTTCTTTTCTTACCCATTCAATATTTTTTTGGTACTTCTCCACTCACTCCTCTTATCCCTCTTGCACATGGAAATATGGACATTTACCAAGAATACACCTATGATATCCATCTTACATGTCTCTTCATTGTCCTAGTGATCTTCCCTACTTCTATCTTGTTGCTACTATGGCTGTTTAGTCTCTCAGTCATGTCCGACGCTTTGCAACCCCATGGACCATAGCTCGCCAGTCTCCTCTGTCAGTAGAATTCCCAGGCAAAAATACTAGAGTGGATTGCCATTTCTTTCTCTGGCAATCCTCCTGACCAGGGATTGAATCCTCATCTCCTGTTTGGCAGGTGATTCTTTACCACTGAGCCACCTGGGAAGCCCCATTCAGTGCTATAATCAATGTATTAATTAGGTATTTTGTTGACTGATTCTCAATCCATTTTCTGTAATTTACAATATCATGGCTGGAAAAGCCCGCTTTGACTCTGAGGTGTTGAATTAAATTCCCAACAGAGTATCCCACTCACATTTAAAATTCAGCCTATAAAATCTAACTTGCCATTCTGCATCTACCTCCCTGACCTGACTTTCCCTTTCATCATCCTCTCTTCCCTCTCTCTGCTAATGGCACCTCTAATATCTATTTCATTTTTTCCTAATTTTTCTCTCAGGTACCTTCTGAAAGATTTTTACTCAGGGGAAGTCTTTCCCAACCCCCATTCCTAAATTACATCAATCTGCCCTCATTTATCACATTTTGAATGTTCTAGAAACAAACATGAAAGTAATTTAATGCAGGAGTCAAAACGACTCTCAGTGTGTCCCAAGAAAAAGACACAGAAGCCAGGGACATCAGATCTGAGGGACTGAGGAAAGAACTCCCCAAGGAGTCAGTTTTCCAGGTTATGAAGCACTGTCTGTTTTACTCAGACTCCTTAAATAGGCTTTTAAAAACTGCTCCTCTGAGGATGACTCTGGTCTGGAATCTGACCCGGCCCTACTCATTTCTTTTCTCCTGGTCCAGGGTTTTCTGAATGGACAGGAGAGAGAATACTGTCTTTCCTTTCAGTGATAGTATTAGTAAAGAATAATCAAAATGCTGGCAAGTTCTGGGAAAATCAGAGTGCTGCATAAAAATGTTAATGGCCCAAGTTCCTTGGAGTCATCTGAAAATGAAATAATCACTGACAGACAAATCCAAAATGAAAAAATATATATATATACAAACACAATTTACTCCAAGGAATGTTCAATAATTGTTATTGCTTTATTTTGTGGCAGCTAAAGAACCTCTTGATGAGGGTGAAAGAAGAGAGTGAAAAGCTGGCTTAAAACTCAACATTCAAGTAACTAAGATCATGGCATCTGGTCCCATCACTTTACGGCAAACAAAAGGAAAAAAGTAGAAGCAGTGACAGATTTTATTTTCTTGGGCTCCAAAATCACTGCGGAGAGTGACTGAAGTCATGAAATTAAAAGACATTTACTTCTTGGAAGGAAAGCTATTACGAACCTAGGTAGTGAATTAAAAAGCAGAGACATCATTTTGGTGACAAAGGTCCAAATCTATGGCTTTTCTAGAAGTCATGTATTGATGTGAGAGTTGGACCGTAGAGAAACTTGAGTGCCAAAGAATTGATGTTTTCAAACTGGGGTGTGGGAGAAGACTCTTGAGTGCCTCTTGGACTGCAAGGAGATCAAACCAATCAATCTTAAAGGAAATCAACCCTGAATATTCATTGGAAGGACTGATGCTGAAGCTGAAGCTCCAATACTTTGGCCACCTGATGTGAGGAGCCAACATATTGGAAAAGACCCTGATCCTGGGAAAGACTGAGGGCAGGAGGAGAAGGGGGTGACAAAGAATGAGATGGTTAGATAGCATCACCGACTCAATGAACATGAATCTAATCTGTGAAAAACTAGGAAATATTGAAGGACAGGGGAGCCTGCTCTGCTACAGTCCATGGAGTGGCAGAGAGCTGGACATAACTTAGCAACTGAACAATACAACAACAAGCTTCACAAAGGATCCATTATTTTTAAGCCTACATTTGTATCCTTCCAGACAAGGAAAAGGCAGGGGGAGGTCATATATATCCATGTCTGTCTTATTAATCACCACCATACACACGGGTAGTTCCATCTGATGGTGAAAACTTTCCATTCAACTTCTTGGATATTTTCACATGACTTTCTGAAAATGCTTCATCCAAAATGATAGCCACTAGTCACATGTTGCTGCTGAGAATTTGAAAGGAGTCTAATTTAAATTTAGATGTTCAAAAATTATAAGATGCACATTATTTTTAAAGGCATAGAACAAATTATAAGGTAAAATATCTAATTAATTTTTGTACTGATTCAGTTCAGTTCAGTTCAGTCACTCAGTCATGCCCGACTCTTTGTGACCCCATGGACTGCAGCACACCAGGCTTCCCTGTCCATCACCAACTCTCAGAGCTTACTCAAACTCATGCCTGTTGTGTCGGTGATGCCATATACATTGAAATAACAATACTTCGGATACACTGGGATACACAAAAGCCATTGTGAAAATTGATGTTACCTGCTTCTTTTTGTTTGTTTGTTTTTCATTTATTTTCATTAGTTGGAGGCTAATTACTTTACAATATTGTAGTGGTTTTTGCCATACATTGACATGAATCAGCCATGGATTTACATGTGCTCCCCATCCTGAAGCCCCCTCCCACCTCCCTCCCCATCCCATCCCTCTGGGTCTTCCCAGTGCACCAGCCCTGAGCACTTGTCTCATGCATCCAACCTGGACTTGGCAATCTCTTTCACACTTGATAATATACATGTTTTGATGCTGTTCTCTCAGATCATCCCACCCTTGCCTTCTCCCATAGAGTCCAAAAGTCTGTTCTATACATCTGTGTCTCTTTTTCTGTCTTGCATATAGGGTTATCGTTACCATCTTTCTAAATTCCATATATATGCGTTAGTACCCCCAATGTTCATTGCAGCACGGTTTATAATAGCCAGGACATGGAAGCAACCTAGATGCCCATCAGCAGACGAATGGATAAGAAAGCTGTGGTACATATACACAATGCAGTATTACTCAGCCATTAAAAAGAATACATTTGAATCAGTTCTAATGGATGGATGAAACTGGAGCCCATTATACACAGTGAAGTAAGCCAGAAAGATAAACAACAATACAGTATGCTAATACTTCCTTTTACTTTTGAAAATGTGACTACTGCAATATTTAAAATCAATATGGGCTCACATATTTTGACTGGACAATGCTGTTTGAAATAATGCAAATTATTTTCTACATTCCCTCTTTAATCAGTGCCTTTACCTGATTTTTTTATTTTGGATAGAAAAGCAGATTTTTTCTTGGTCCCTGGGATTTAGTCCTGGCCCTTTTTGACATTTCTGTTTCACAGCTTTTCTCCACCACCTATGTGTGTGCTAAGTCGCTTCAGTCATGTCTGACTCTTTGCCACCCCATGGACTATAGCCTGGCAGGCTCCTCTGTCCATGGGGTTCTCCAGGCAAGAATACTGGAGTGGGTTGCCATGCTCTTCTCCAGGGCATCTTCCTGACCCAGGGATCAAACCTGTGTCTCTTATGTCTCTTGCACTGCAATTCCTTAAGGGCAAATATTTCCTGATTTAATCAATCATTAAGCCTTATACCTATTTTTTCTTTAAACTTATTCTGACTCCACCTTTATTTTTGTTTTTAGTCTCACTCATCTGTTCTAGACAATTTCAGAAAATAAAATCTCTCAGCATCAGGCTCTTGTGAAAGGAAAATAGAAATGGAATTGGTATGGCTAAGAGAATGCTCTAAAATGGTGCTGAGAGACTTATGGACATTCATTTGAACCTGGATGGAATTTGACCTTTTGACACTTAAGTGTCCTACTGAAGTCATCCAGAACATCTGCCAAAACTCAAGATACTTACTGGACCCTTACCCTAAAATTATTGGTAATTCCTTAAGGGCAAATATTTCCTGATTTGCATCTGAATTAATCACAATTCTCATCAGGCAACTTTTTTTATTTTTCAGGCAACTTTTAATAACCATCTTTTGTCTTTATAAGTCTTTACCTCTTTCTTTTTCCCAGAACATATTCTTGGTTTTATCTGAAGCTATTTCTCTCCAATTGTAATTCTTAAGACCTCAAATGAATTCTTCTTTTTTGCAGCCTCCTGCATTGTTTTTTGCTTGACACTTCTTGCTCCTTCAAGAGCTATACACATATCAACTATCTTATATACTATCCCAAATAAACCTCACCAAACCTAACCTTCCTCTATTCAAAAATTTTTTAATGGTTTCTTATTATTTAGTGAGTAAAGTGCAATACATTTAATCAAAGCTCAAATCTAGCAACCTTTCCAAATTTATCTTTGCTTCAGATAGTTGTATTTCCTTCTATTTGCTTTGTTAATTCTAGTCTAGGTTTCCAAGAAATACTACATCTATCTTCATTTATTAAAATCAATCTTGTATTCAAATTCTATTTTAAATGTTATTTTTCTCATAAAGTTCCTACAAATAATCTCTCCAAAGTCTGAATTTTGTTGACACTTAGCTTTTATGACATTGTCCACATTTTAACTAGTTTGGAATTTTCCCATTCATTATTTTTTCTACTTAAAATGTCCTTGAAGAACAGGAATTACAGCTTAACTATGTTTATACCTATCCCCAAGTGACTATCATGATGCCTACCAAGACAGGTTCTCAAAAATTATTTATCATATAAAAATATGTAAATTAATTAGTGAGTAATGAAATAATTATAATTTCTAAAATTAAGGATTTCTTTTGGAAAATTTCCTCCCTATAACAACAATGACTGAAGTTTTAAGTTATTGGCCTATGTGTTTTTCTTCAACTTAATATGCAAATCATTGACTTTAGCAAAACAAGTATTTCATTTGCTGGTGAAAATGCTTAAGATGACAAAAATGGGGCATATTAAGAGTTGATGGAAGCTGCTACATCTGTATCTTTTTCACACCATCTGTCTCCCAAGTTGCTAGATGAATCCAAAACCCATCCAAGTTTTGCTGGTCTGCAGCAGTAAAATCCTTCAGTGGCAATTTCAGACAGATTGAGCATATTTCAATTAGACAATTTAGTTGCAAGAGCATTGTCTTGGCAGATAACCCTCCATGGATTATAAAGAAAATAGCTTAATTGGTTTATTAAATAAAATTTACAAAATCCAGGAACTTTAGTTTCAAAACTTTTAGCCATCAGTTAAGTACAATTTTGCATATGATAAATCTGATGAGCCCTTCTATTGCAGAAGGGTTGACAAGTAATTGTACAAATTAGATGACTGTTATATCTGAGAAGCAGCGCCTATAACCACAAATACATTTTTTTTTTCACAAATACATTTTTAAATAACTAAGAAATAATAAATATGCACCTAGCACTGAAGCTGAAAATTAAGCCTCAGTGTTGTACCATGTCAAAAAATCCTGGTCTAAGAGTCAGAATTCCCAGATACTAGACCTAAAATTATAAAATATAATTAAATTTCTTATTTATTTAGCAAGTCTATAATCACAAATATCATTAGCATTACCCAATTCTGAAAAAGAAACTTTCATATTTTCATGTATCATTAGGTATAGAAAATAAGATCTAAAGTTTAATCTTAACAGTGCCTGTATTCATATAATTTAAGTTTAAGACTACCTGGTTAGTTGTAAATATATATGTTCTTAATGTATATTTGTTAAGATTACATATGTAATGCTGTGTGATGGCATGGATGCATCATAAAAGGCAATCACTTTTGTTGGAAAGTAGTGTTTATATCATATATTTCTAAATTTTTTATTTAACAATTGGGGAAAGAGAGGGCCTGTAAGGACAAGAAAATCCACTACAGAGATCTCCAAAGTCAGACATCTAGATATAAGGTCACACTGGCTTCACAACTCATGTAATCAGCTTCTCAGATGGCTACTTAGGTGACTTTTATAAGTAACTAGCAAATTCGTGTTTCCAAAGCTGTGACACAGTGAAGAAAATCAATAGAACCTCTAAAGGTGAAATAGTGATTTGGGAAACTGAAGGAAAATGCACAGAGAAATACAGCCAAGAATTTCCTGACTCCAAAAACTTACACTCAATTGAACAGGAAATTAACCATGATTTCCAGAAAAATCCTTTTCATTCCACTGATAACAATAGTCGTCATGAGAACCTGATACGTTTTTAACCTTAGAACTTTATTCCATAGTGTTATCAAGGAAATATAATGTAGCTAATGTCATCATGGGAGTAAAATGTGAATTAAATTCAAATCAATATGTATTCTAATATCTTACTATATTTAAAGCATTATTCTAAGGAGTTTGGGGGCAGTAAATATGAAAATAATATCTTATATCTGTATCAATATTCTACTTTGTAAAATTCCTGGTAATGGGTTGAATTCTGTCCCCAAAAAGGAAGTGTTGAAGTCTTAACCCCTAGCAATTGTGAATGTATCCTTATTTGGAAATAAGATATTTGCAGATGTAATCAAGTTAAAATGAAGTCATTAGGATAGGTCCTAATTCAATATGTTGGGTATCCTTTTAAGAAGAGGAAAATGCCACATGAAGACATATACACACAGGGATAATGCCAGTGAACACAGGCAGAGACTGAATTGATGCAGTTGCAAGCCAAAAAGTGCCAACAATCTGTGACCACCACTAGAAGATAGGAAAAAGCAAGGAAGTGGTCTACACAGAGGCTTGGATGACCTTGATGACATCTTGATTTTGGACATCTAGCCCCTGAATTCTGAATGAATAAACTTCTGTTGTTTTAAGCTGCTCAAATTTTGGTATGTTTTTTTAACAGCAATCTGGAATACTGATACCTTCTTTTTCAAATTTTACATTTGAATTAGTTACAAATAGACAATCAAACATCATATTTGAAATCATTCATTAGTGTGGGCTTCCCTGGTGGCTCAGATAGTAAAGAATCTGCAATGTGGGAGAGCTGGATTCGATCCCTGGGTTGGAAAGATCTCCCGGAGGAGGGAATAAGCCTACCCTGATTTGAGCTTAGATTTCAAAGGTGGCTGTAAGGCATTCCATAAAAAGGAACAGACATGAAGAGCCTTGCAGGGACAAGGATGAAAGGCTCATGTGGACATACTTTGGAGTCTGGTTGTTTTGGGCACCATTCCCTGTGGGAATGGTGGAAAGTGAACAGAGTACTGACAAAGCTGAGTACTGACAAAGCAAGTATATCTCTTTCAAAATAATGAAAACTAAAGCTGAAAACAAAAGGGCTGCTTACTTCCAATTATTTTATTCATCTCCATAGTCCTACGAAGAGAGGTAGGATGTGCCCATGTTTTATTACCACTATTTCTAAAGAAGAAAAAAAAATCATACAATCCAGGTCACTTACAGCAATGAAAATCTGATTTTGCCCGCCTCATTAGACCTTAAGAACATTGGACAGAAAACGAGAGAAACAGGGAAACCAATAATTATATTGATAGCATACAGCTCTACAATCACATGAATCTCTGTATTTATAAAGAATTGTGGGCAACTCCTAATAGTAGAAATGTAGGTCATAAAGCTTTGTGTACCTGAAACTTACCTCCTACTCTTTCCTCTTGGTAACTCAACTGAAAGGTAATTAGAGAATAATCATCGTGATTTCTTAAGAGAAAATCAGTCAGAGTAATGACAAAGCAAGAGTCTTGTGTATTACCAAAACTTTAAGGAAAAGATTTTACTTTTACAATTATTTTCTGGGAAGT
This sequence comes from Cervus elaphus, assembly GCF_910594005.1. NCBI lineage: Eukaryota > Metazoa > Chordata > Mammalia > Artiodactyla > Cervidae > Cervus > Cervus elaphus. The sequence goes on along the minus strand of NC_057833.1, from coordinate 43,578,353 downwards.
ATTTTTTAAACTTTATTATTGTTTGTTTTAATTGAAGGAAAATTGCTTCGCAATATTGAGCTGGCCTCTGCCGTACATCAACATGAGTCAGCCATAGGTATACATGTGTTCTCACCCTCTTTTAACTCCCTCTTACTTCCCTCTGCTTTCAAACCCTCTAGGTTGTTACAGAGCCCCAGTGTAGATTCCCTGAGTCATACACCAAATTCCCATTCAGTTCAGTTCATTTCTGTCATGTCTGACTCTTTGCGACCCAATGAACCGCAGAACACCAGGCCTCCCTGTCCAACACCAACTCCCAGAGTCCACCCAAACCCATGTCCATTGAGTCGGTGATGCTATCCAACCATCTCATCCTCTGTTGTCCCCTTCTCCTCCTGCCCTCAATCCCTCCCAGGATCAGGGTCTTTTTCAATGAGTCAACTCTTCGCATGAGGTGGCCAAAGTATTGGAGTTTCAGCTTCAGCATCAGTCCTTCCAATGAACACCCAGGACTGATCTCCTTTAGGATGGACTGGGTGCATCTCCTTGCAGTCCAGGGGACTCTCAAGAGTCTTCTCCAACACCACAGTTCAAAACCATCAATTCTTTGGCACTCAGCTTTCTTGATAGTCCAACTCTCACATCCATACATGACCACTGGAAAAACCATAGCCTTGACTAGACAGACCTTTGTTGACAAAGTAATATCTCTGCTTTTTAATATGCTGTCTAGGTTGGTCATAACTTTCCTTCCAAGGAATAAACATCTATTAGTTTCATGGCTGCAATCACCATCTGGAGTGGTTTTGGAGCCCCCCAAATAAAGTCTCTCAGTGTTTCCACTGTTTCCCCATCTACTTGCCATGAAGTGATGGGACCGGATGTCATGATCTTAGTTTTCTGAACGTTAAGCTTTAAGCCAACTTTGTCACTCTCCTCTTTCACTTTCATCAAGAGACTCTTTAGTTCTTCTTTGCTTTCTGCCATAAGGGTGGTGTCATCTGCATATTTGAGGTTATTGATATTTCTCCCAGCAATCTTGATTCCAGCTTGTGCTTCCTCAAGCCCAGCATTTCTCATGATGTACTCTGCATATAAGTTAAACAAGCAGGGTGACAATATACAGCCTTGATGTACTCCTTTTCCTATTGGGAACCAGTCTGTTGTTCCATGTCCAGTTCTAACTGTTGCTTCCTGGCCTGCATACAAGTTTCTCAAGAGGTAGGTCAGGTGGTATGGTGGTCCCATCTCTTTCAGAATTTTCCATAGTTTATGGTGATCCACACAGTCAAAGGCTTTGGCATAGTCAATAAAGCAGAAATGAATGGTTTTCTGGAACTCTCTTGCTTTTTCGAGGATCTAGTGGATGTTGGCAATTTTATCTCTGGTTCCTCTGCCTTTTCTAAAACCAGCTTGAGCATCTGGAAATTCACAGTTAACATATTGCTGAAGCCTGGCTTGGAGAATTTTGAGCATTACTTTACTAGCATGTGAGATGAGGGCAGTTGTGCAATAGTTCAAGCATTCTTTGGCATGCCTTTCTTTGGGATTGGAATGAAAACTGACCTTTTCCAGCCCTGTGGCCACTGCTGAGTTTTCCAAATTTGCTGGCATATTGAGTGTAGCACTTTCACAGCATCATCTTTTAGAATTTGAAATAGCTGTACTGGAATTCCATCACCTCTACTAGCTTTATTCATAGTGATGCTTCCTAAGGCCCACTTGACTTCACATTCCAGGATGTCTGGCTCTAGGTGAGTGATCACACCATCGTGATTATCTGGGTCGTGAAGATCTTTTTTGTACAGCTCTTTTGTGTATTCTTGCCAACTCTTCTTAATATCTTCTGCTTCTGTCAGGTCCATACCATTTCTGTCCTTTATTGAGCCCATCTTTGCATGAAATGTTCCCTTGGTATCTCTAATTTTCTTGAAGAGAGCTCTAGTCTTTCCCATTCTATTGTTTTCCTCTATTTCTTTGCATTGATCACTGAGGAAGTCTTTCTTATCTCTCCTTGCTATCTATTTTACACATGGTAGTGTATATGCTTCCATGTTACTTTCTCCATTCGCCTCACCCTCTCCTTCCTCCCCACCCACCATGTCCATAAATCTGTTCTTTATGTCTGCATCTCCATTGTTACCCTGTAAATAGGTTCATCAGTACCATCTTCCTAGATTCCACACACATATATTAATATATAATATTTATTTTTTTTCTGGAAAGTATATTAATGCTATCATCTTGATCCTTTTTAAATAATAAGAACTCACACCAATGTGTGTTTTTCACATGCTAGGCACTAAAAGCTTTACACAAATTAAAATTTAACAATCATCCTCTGAACCTTTACAGATGCTGAAGCAAACTTAGGATGGTAAAGTAACATGCCCAGACTCACACACCCTAGAAGAGGCCAACTACATTTCCTTAGCAATTGTGCTCTAAAGTGTATGTACTGATCCCCTACTCTCTTCTGCCTCTGAAAGCAGGATGCAGTATATGCTAAATATCTAAATCTCATGTAGTTATGTGTGTCTGACATCTACTTTTTTTCAAGCCAAATATCCATTTCATGTATAGACAGTGCTATCTGCATAGAAGCGCAGGATAATGAGACTGCAAGTGCTTCTCAGGTGACTCGGTAAAAAATCCGACTGCAAAGCAGGAGACGGGGGTTCAATCCATGGGTCGGGAATATCCCCTGATTTAAAAATCCCATGGACAGAGGAGTCTGGTGGGCTACAGTCCATGGGGTTGCAAAGAGTCAAAAATGACTGAATGACTCAGGACACACACATTGAGACTTTAACTCATTTCTGCTTAATGTTTATTCTTTTCTCTATAAACTATTGATGATATCTCCCAGCCTGCTCTATGAGTCTTCCTTCATATTTGATTCATTAAATGTACATAGCTGTAGCTCTTACCATCTAAACATGACATCTCATCCTTCACCACAATGAAAATTCTTTCATATCATGTCTGGCAGGATCACATCAGGTTCGCTGCCAATGCACCTAGAGTGCCAGGTAGAATGATTTGCTTTTAGTATGCATACTCTTAAATTATGTTGTATAAGCTAAAGAAGCAAAAATAAGAATCAGTCATTAGTGCAAGAAGAGTTACTCAGATCACCACATGTAGAATATTTCTGATTGGGAAAGAATACTTCTCTCTATCTTTATGCCTTGTAAATTCGAAAAACCTTAAATTATCTGTCCTGACAATGTTACACAGATGTAAGTAGATAAAACTCTAAAGTTGACATATAAATAATTATGAGATGGCATCATAAATGTTTTGCCACGATCTGCTATTTACTTAGTAGTGCTATATATTCTGTATTTTCCAAATTCACTCTTTCTTTTAAGCCAAATGTTAAACAGATTTCACAAAGTAACACTTTTCCCTGCATTATTTACTTTCTTATTATGATTCAAATGTGAATATGTTAATAAGCGACATTTTCTAAGTAATAGATTTTTTTATTATCCCTGAAGAAGTGATCATTTGAAAGTTTATGTATATCTCCAGATCTTTTTCCTGTTTCATCCTTGGAATTAAAATATACGTTGTCTTGAACTGCAGGAGGTGGTAGCATGGAGGGAATAAATTGTCCCAGCAGAGGAAAAGTGCTTTGGCACAGCTGGTCTGCGTGAGTGTCAGTAATCCTCTAGGACATCATTGAGCTAAGGCTTTTCCCACTGTTTCTTCAAAATAGTACCTTAAACTGTAGGCAACCAACATCTACACCTGTCAATTCACTCACCAATTAAAATAGGATTATGTCTACCTCATTAAAATGCAATTTTCCCCAATATTTTTAATATCACATTTAGGGAGGCGAGACATTTATAAGTAAAAATGAGGCAAAGTTTTCTCCAACCCTCCTAACTCAGCCTGGATTCTGATTCCTTTTCCATCTTTTCCTTAAGTTTTAGTTCTCTAGGCAAGAAAGAAGTGCCAGGAAGTCAACTAATGATGTTTCTCATGGTGTGCTTATGAAAAGCATCTGAGAAAATGAGGTTTATCCTAAAGGTCTTGAAAATAATAGTCGAGCTTTCTTTCTCTTGTTCTGAGCACATATGGTATTCTGCTGGTGGGATAAAATTGCATTTTCTCCCTACTCTAAAGGAGCTTCCTGTGGGATTTATGAACTCTAGAGCTCCTAGAACACTCACATTAGAAAGGTACCTCAAGGTCCTCTGTTCTTGGCTCCTGAGGATTTTAATTGAGGTGGAGCAACAAGAAGTTTTTGCAAGAGATGCATAGAAGAATCACCTTTCATCAGGGATAGGACTCGGAGCACAGCAGGTATAATTAGCTCTCCCTGTGTTAGTCTCTTGGTGCTGTGTGCTTAGTCACACAATTGTGTCTGACTCTTTGTGACCCTATAGGCTGCAGCCCGCCAGGCTCCTCTGTCCATGGAATTTTCCAGGCAAGAATAGTAGAGTGGGTTGCTATTTCCTTCTCCAGGGGATTTTTGTGACCCAGGGATCGAACCCTCGTCTCCCGTTTCTCCTGCATTAAATGCAGATTTTTACCCACTGAACCGTTGGGGAAGTCCTTCGCTTGATAATATTGCTCAGAAGTTCGAGTTGCTTATGTCATTTGAGGACTGAAGAAAAACATCAAATATCTTTTGTAATTACTGTAGGCAAAGTGCTAGACCTACTAAATACTCCGTGTACTATGGAAGCTCTGCTGCTGTGAGGATTTCAGTAAAAGGAAGGGAATCTGGTGAAGGTGTTTGAAGGAATTCAACAAAGTGGACAATCATTTTTATATGAAGTCAACATGGGCTTTTATTCTTTAACAACCAAATGCTTGTAGTATTAGACTTTCCCAACACTGAAGCAACTCATATTTAGATGAAAAGTTCCTGTCTGTAAAGGTTTGACACTGTAAACTCAACACTTACTGGTCATTTATTTTGTGTAAGGTTTCACACTAAGCAATTTGGAGAGACAAAAAGATAAATAAGGCAAGAGTCATGCCCTCAAGAAACTATTATCCGTTTGAATCTGCAACCTCCTTGCCAAAGCATCCTGTCTTCTGAAGCATTCCAAGCTGTCACTTTCCAAGTTTAAATGTTATTTGTTTTTATTTTTGTTTAGGCTTTCACAGTGATCTTTGAAATAATTTGGGATTTCCAGTTATTATAACTGGGTACCAAAAGGAAAGTTTAATATGCTATAAATAATTTTCTATGTATAAATACATTTCTCTGTATTAATTTTTCACATTTACAGGACAATCACCAGTGCTTTGGATGTTGACCCCCTGACACTGAGAAATCTTATAGTTGCTTCTAATGCAAAAGGCTATGCAATATAAATTCAAAATCAGAAGGACAAGTATTTCCATCAGAGAAATAGACCACCTAGATCTGACATGTACAGTTACTTTCAAGTAATCAGAATAGTTTATTAGGCTAAATATTCAATTCTTAAGATAACACCGAGGTCAGCTTAATATTTTTGTGTACCTATATATGTGCATATAAGGAGGGCATGGCAACCCACTCCAGGATTCTTGCCTGGAGACTTCCATGGACAGAGGAGCCTGGCGGGCTACAGTCCGTGAGGTTGCAAGAATCAGACTTGACTGAGCGACTGAGCGCAGCACAGCATATGTGTATATATATGTATTTCCCTTAATAGTTCATTTTGAGTAATTTCCTCTGCATGGACTCTGTTCAAATGACTGAAATGAAGATTTTGGTTTTCTTTTCCATTTTTCTGATGTCTAAAATTCCAGCACTCAGGCCAGAGACAAAGATGTGACAGTTGCCTCACTTAATTATAGATGCTGATCATGTAGCCTGTTTTTTTCTGTCTGTCTCCTAGTTCTCTTCATAAACTGGCAGATAATCTCATAATTATTCAAACCATTCTGGTACTGCTTATGCAGCCTAATAAAGACTAGCACACCACGCTTCAGCAGTTCCACAGTCATTTATTATCAAGATTAGAGATTCCCAGGAAAATCATGTTTTACCTAATTTTACTTTGAGGATTCAGTAGGGAGGGGAGGAAGAGATAGAAAAAGGCAAATTACATTTTTTTAAAAACTCTTATGCTTTCCATTATTCAAGTAATAGTGAAGAAGGCATTCCATAAGGAAGAAAATAGTATTTAAACATTTTTAGTGAAAGCACACATAATTAAGTCTTAAGTCTACTTATGACTGAATAAATGGCAAATGGCTTTTTCCAGCTAAAGTCTGTCTCCATGAGTCTACAAGATGGTGTACAATGTAACATAATGGAATGCATGTACTAATAACAATATAACAAAATAAGTATGATCTCAGTAATAGTCATGGCTGTCAAACTTTGTTTTAACATTGTTATAGAAAAAATACAATGTCTTCTACTTGTGTAGTCAGCCATGATATTAGATCACCAAATGAGTGTGCTCTCAGAAGATTTTAAAATAGGTTCCTCCCATCCCCACTCAGGAAGGACTGATAACTAGTAAACATAGTTAAATAACTGAATAGTTTTGCAGAACATAACATTGCTGAGATGTTAGAGAAAAACTGCTGGTGAGATGCAGGTGGAAGAGACCTTGAAGTGGACATAAGTGCTCTGGGTTCAAGTTTTGGTTCAATTATTAACACTTACTTAATAATTGCAACATTAGCCATGAATTAATTTCTATGAGTATTAAGTTCACTTTCTTGAACATGGGGATATTAATTCAGTCTTACAATGCTACAATAATACATTAGATCAAAATCACTTTGCAAGCTGAAATTCATTGCATGGTTGCACATTATTATAGCACATAACTAGTTTATGTTGATAAAGAAAAATTGCTTCAGATTACTTGTTGGCAAAGAAACTTCATCAACACTATTGCAGTAGGGGTCAAGGTTATAGCAGTGGGGGAGAGAGTGAATTTAATTTTACTGAAACTAAAGAGAATTTTAAAATGCAGGAGTATATTAATGGCTTCCCAGGTAGTGTGATGATAAAGACTCTGTCTCCAAATGCAGGAAACAAGAAGATGCAGATTTCATTCCTGGGTCAAGAAGATCCCCTGGAGCAGGAAATGGCAAACCATTCTAGTATTCTTGCCTGGAAAATTCCATGGACAAAGAGCCTGGCAGGCTGTATAGTCCATGGGATTGCAGAGTCGGACACGACTGAGCACACACACACTTTAATGGAAAAGTACTGGAGGACTTGCTGGAAAGATTGGTCACTCTGCTTAGACCATCTGCTTTTGCTAATTGATCCTTACTGAAGTGAAGTTTCTATCTTCCCCAGGGAGACTGGGAGACCAAAGTCCTATCTTTCTTGAATATTACATCTCAAAGGGAAGAGACCAGAGGAAGATTTACACCTCAAAGAGTCAGAGGAAGAAATTACAATGGTAAGTTTCTAAAGTAGATGGTCTAAGAAAAGGTAGGTTAGGGATGCCTTTAGTCAGAAAGAATCCTGCCTAAAGTTTAGTCCATCTTAGGAGACCTTTAAAGATGCCTTGGTCAGGTGATGTCAAAATCTTCTAATCCCACTGGGAAAAACAAACACTAAATCAGCAGTTACAGATCTGCCTTCTATTCCTTGTTTCTATTCACTGCTGAACAACATTTAGCCATCATCAGTTATATTCTGAAATTTAGTTTTTTAGTGTTGGAGTTGTAAATGCATAATCAATGACATGGAAAAGTTGAATAAAATAACAATGACAAGAATTTTGGCCACGAGTTGTTTTTCTGAGATATATTGATGTTTGTATGCAGATAAACTTATGTGGTGATAAATATATATAGGCTCTCATTTGATTCAGCTAAATAAGATAAAAGAAGTACACAGTGCTCACAAATTGTCTCAGACATTTCTGCGAGGAATGGACTTTTATCCATGTAGAGTCACATGCCTCTGACAGTTGTTTAGTCACAATTTAGTCACAGCCTAAATTTTCCTGGGTCCTTGTTCTTTGGTTCTATGGAAATAAGCATTTAACCTTCTTTACCCTTTATTCAAAGGACTTGCATTTTGAGCACATGGTTAAACTCAGAGTTGCTAAATAACACTTGTTTAACAAGGACAAGGGGTGGGGGAAATGTTCTCTGAACGTATTAAAAAGTTGACTCTTGACAATATTTTCTGAGATAGTCAACTTGTGAATTTCTAAAAAAAAAAATCCTGAGAATTTGGTTGAATTTACAATTAATCTATAGAGAAATTTGGGGAGAATTACCATCTTAACAATATGGTGTTTGATCTGTGTATATGATACATTCTCTATTTATTTAGATCCTTAATGAAGTAGGGTGAGTATGAGTGAGCATATCAGTTATGAACTGCATACTTTGGTCACCCCCTAAATTTGTATGTTGAAACCCTAACACCCAATAGGATGATATTAGGAGGTGGGGCCTTTCAGAGGTAAGAGGGTTTAGACAAGTTCATGAAGGTGGAGCCCCTAGGATAGGATTAGTGTCCTTAAAGGAAGAAAAAAGAACAGAGCTCCCTCATTCTGCCATGTGAGGAAACAAAAAGAAAGCAGGAAGAGGACCTTCACCAGGAACCTGATCATTCCGACATCCTGATCTTGTACTTCCAGCCCCGGGAACTGAAACAGAAATATTTGTTGTTTAAGCCTCCCAGTCCATATTTTTGTACAGCAGCCTGAACTAAGACAATATCTCACAATGATTAAGAAGAGATGGTGGTATTAAAACACAGAATGAACTGATGGAAATTAGTCATTTGAAAAAGCTTATGAAATTAAACTGGAACTTTGGTAGCTGGATCAAGTAGAGTGTGATCACACACACACACCCCTATTTTATCCATAAGAGAGGTCATTCTTAACAGATTTTATGGTGGAGATTGAGCGGTCAGTGAAGGAGAAGAATGGGGATAGTTGTTTGAGAAACTACATTGAGGGTATCTATCTGAAAGGAGTTTGACATAATGCAGTGGGTATATATAGAAGCACAAGCTTATTTATCTGAAGCTGGAGGACAACTGATGCTTCTAGGAAACCATGAATGTCAACTCCAATTCTTAGGAGCATCTCATATATCTATTGATCAAGCCAACATTTATTACAGTCTCACGTTGGTGGGCCCTTTTCTAAGGCATTAGAAATTGAGGTAGGTAAGCAAAAGGGCTCACTGCTGTGATTTATTTGATAGAAATTCACAAACTTACTGGTCAAGACCAACCACACTAACCTCATACATAGTTAAAACAGAATAAGTAGAGTGACTTAATCCTTTAAAACACTGACAATATTTTCTCCTCCAATACACATATAGAAGATCATATCATCTACTGTTGTTTCAAGGACTCCATAATCCAGGGAGGAATTGAAAAAATTCAAAATAAAAAGAAAAGAACTTTTCTTCTTCTAAGAAAAAATTCATTTAGATATACCAGAGAAGCCTCACATTTAATATTAATACATTAAAATTGAATTTATTGACTTTCAGTTTCAGCTCTGATTGTACAGAAATTAGAAGTCAACATCTCCATCATTACAATAAGAAAATGCTGAAGAAAATCTTGAAAACCAATGATTTTTCTAGTGCCCATTAGAAAACTGAGCCCATAGGGCAAACTTTTACCCTTAAATCTGGAGAAGACAGGACAACCCAGAGGGTAATAGCTAAGATTTACTTACATGAAGTACAAGCTACTGGAACCATTAGCTGGTAAGAACACTTAAATGTTAATTTTGACAAATTGCTGGAGGTTGAGACTGAACTAATATGAGAATGATAATTTCCTAGGGATAGTCTTAGTGAAGGACACATATTTATGGGCTCTGTATCCAAGAACCCCATAAGATTCTTAAGGTGAATTTCTCTAGCAAGCAAAAGATGAGAATATTCATTGTGGAATAAGTTCAGAGCATTGTTCACAAAAAGTTCTTAGCCTCCAGGAGCAAAGATTTTACCAGAACCTTAACCCACCTGGGGTAAGGACATTCCTTCTACTCCAGGCTGCTCTGGTGTTCTTGTCTCATCTAAAGGAAGAAAAACTATTCTACTGGATTGACACCTGTGATTATCATAGCCCCAAGAACAGGTCGACTAAAATGTAAACCTAAAATTTTACAACACTTCCCCTTTTTCACAACTGACCACAACCAAAGAGGGCTCCAGTATAACATCAGTGGATTACAGCTGAAAGAGATTCAAGATACAGATTCCTTCTGAGGAGTAAAAAGGGAAGCCCAGTCAAGAGAGACACAGAAACAAGGACAGTAGATGAATTTGAAATCTCTGACACTTAACAGTTTCACCAAATATTAAATACAGTCCAACTCCTAAACAGATTAACATAAACTCTAACACTATATGGTCAAACATCACATGGCTCAATTTCTGAAACATATTGCAAGGTACGCTGAAAGACAGGAAAAAGCAGTCTGAAGCCACAAAACAATCCTTAAAAGTAGATTCAGATATGAGAGAGAGGTTGGGATTATCAGACAGGGAATGTAAGTTCACTATGATTAATATAAGGCTCTAATGAAAATAGTAGATGACATACAGGAACAGATGGGCAATGTAAGCAGAGATTTGGGAACCTTAACAAAGAGCCAAAAGGAAATACTAAGAATAAAAAACACTAACGAAAATGAAGAATGCCTTTAATGTGCTCATCAATAGATTTGAAATAGCTGAGGATAAATATCAATGAGCCTGAGGATACGTCAGTATAAATTCCCAAAATGAAATACAAAGAAAAAAGGAATGAAAAACAAACAAAACCCAGAGCATTCACGAACCATAAAATGGTTTCAAAACGTATAACGTGTATAATTTGAATAACAGAAAAAAACATAAAGAAGAATGGAACAAAAAATATTTGAAATAATAATGGATGAGAACTTTCCAAACAGATACCGAACTAATGTTCCAGGATGCTCAGAGAGTAGTAAGCAACATAGATGTGGAAAAAAAGCAACATCTAAATATTATCATATATATTCAAATCAAAGAAAACAAAAGAGAAAATCTTAAAAGGAGCTAGGATAGATGGGAAACAGCTTACCTAGAGAGAAACAAGGAAAAAATTGCAATGAATTTCTCATTAACAATGAGAAGAAATGAGTTAAAAAGCCAGAAAAGACACGAAAGAATGGAAATGCATATAACTAAGGGTAGACTCCTGCAGTTGGTGATGGACAGGGAGGCCTGGCGTGCTGCGGTTCATGGGGTCACAAAGAGTCGGACATGACTGAGAGACTGAACTGAACTGAAGTGTAAGAAAACAGTGTAAAAAGACTACAAACTGCATAATTAAAATTATATTTCATTTAGAAAAAGCAAAACTATAGAGATAGTAGAAAGTTCAGTGATTGCCTGGGGGTTGGGAGGAGTGAGGAGGATTGAGCAGATTGAGTTTCTTAGGGAAGTCTCTTCTAATGATACTGTAATGGTTGACACATGACACTATGCATTTATCCCAAACCATAGAAATTTATGCACCATGTTCCTTAAAATATGCAAATATAAAAATTATTTAGGAAATTAGGTGAACCCATGACATAATGCAGCATGTGACAAAACAAACTAACTGTATTAGAAATGTATGAAAAGTATGAAGGATGGAGGAAGTGATGACCTAAATAACTTTGAAAATGATCTGAGTCCGTAAGACTAAAGGCAAAAGAAATTGAACATAAGCCAAATTCTAGTTGATAAAATTGTTTCCAATGGGTCATGGGTTACCAATCCAGACATGGCTATATATTACACTGAAAGGGAACAATTAAGTGAAGGCATGGTAGTTGCTGAGAGTCAGATTTTTCACTGTTGGAGTAGAGGACATAGATAAACAGTGAGAAGAAGCTAGAATGACCCATGTCATAATCAGCCGAGTCAGAAATACCAGTGTAAATTCATGTTTAATTTAACATAGGCACATATGTGTAAACATAGAAATCTATGCAGTTATATGTGTATAAGGTTAGAGTACATACATACATACATACAACTCTGCTGTGTCAGTTGACCTAAAAGATATTACCCCTTCCAGTAGCAATGAGAACACTAATGCCCTGTGATTTCTAATACCATTATCCAATGAAAGGGCTCCTTAGAGCAATGACTGATTCTAGTGTTGAGGAAGGAAATATGCCAGATGGATCTGGAGCATCTTACAGTGCCAGATAATAAGGAAGTGCTTAAAAACAAAGCAAAATGAAACAACAATGATACTGATATGCCTGAAGGACATAGGAACCAACTGAAAGCAGTTTCAATGGCCAAATCTGTAACAGTCTGAGCCACAAAATCAGTAAAAGTAGTATTAGATTATAAGCCAAAGTGAAATATTAATATTTGTGAGCTTATATTGATATAAATAAATGTTTGAATAAAAACACATAAATGGCAGAGAAGAGACAAATCTGCCATGCAGGAGAAGTCCAAATAATTTATGTAGGAACTCTGCCTTTAATGGAATGGAGCTTAATTTCCCACACTGTAAGTCTTGGCTGCACTAAAATTACAGTATGCAGTTGGGGGATGTTGTTTGGTGGCTCAGTCGTATCCGACACTTTGTGACCCCATGGACTGTAGCTTGCCAGGTTCCTCTGTCCATGGCAATTCTTCAGGCAAGAATACTGGAGGGCGTTGTCGTTTCCTTCTCCAGGGGATCCTCCAGACCCAGGGATTGAATCTGGATCTCCTGCACTGGTGGGCAGATTCTTTACTAATGAGCAGTTGGGGGAGGGTAACATTAATATGGAGAAAACTGACAAACACTATCTCATCCACGTGGGTTAGTCGATGGCAGTGAAAAACATGCTGTTAATATGTACTTTGGAGAATATGATGTAACTGGTACTTGTCTTTAGTGGTCATCCTTTCCAAATTCCATAACTAACTCCAGTCTAATCAGGAGAAAACTATCCCACAAATCCCAATTGAGAGTCATTCTACAAAAACCCTAGTCACAGTGTAGGTATGCTCCACTTTTTCACAGTTTGTTTGATGCCCCTTTGCTTTTAAGAAAGACCTATGTTAGTATCTTTTTTTGCTAAAGGAAAGAACATTTTCATTTTTATGGTGAAAGGCAAAAAAAGCAAAATTAGCGTTCAGTGTTTGCTCTGCAGCCAGCAGGAAGAGTGGCACCGCCAAGATCCTTTCTCAGGAACTACACTCGGCATCTCGACCTCAGGCAGACACGCTTTGAACTGTGTCTGTTCTGTGCTTTATCTTGCTTTATTTTGTGCACATGTTAGTAAGATGTAAGGGAATTGCCCTTGGGTAATTGCCTCTCCAGTTTACACCACTTCAACTTACAAAATGTTTCATAGAACGTCTGCCTTTGAATGGCTGGGGAAACCTGTATACCTCTAAACTGTCAGATCATCAGAAACAAGGACAGTCTGCCACAGATGAGAAGAGCCTAAGGAGACTTGACAACTAATTATAACCTTGCATTTTACATGGCAGTCTGAAACAGAAAACAGACATTAGGATAAAAACTAAGGAAGTCTAAATAAAGTTGGGGTTTTAGTTACTCATAAATTATTGATGTTTGTTCAATCATAATGTAGGGTATTATCAACAAAGGAAATTAAGTGTAGGTACATGGGAATTCTGTACTACCTTTACAGTTTTTCTGTTAAGTCTAGAACTCTCTAAGATTAAAGGTTCAGTAAGAAAATGAACTTATCAACTGTTGCAAAACATTATCCATCTAAGCATTCAACTAGACATGAAGAGTCGCTCTCCGAGTTTCCATCTTCCTCAAGGACACTTGCATTAAGTTCTAATTCTACTTCGATTTCTTTTTAGTTTCTTTTTGTTTCCATTCTGTCATGTTTTTTTTGAACACTCATCATTTCATCATCTTATCAGATCTTCCTAGACTATTTAATTTAAAAAGTCCTCTAACTAGCACCATTTTCATTTATCTTAAATTAAGAAATCAGGACACTCCATTGCACTCCAGAGAGAAGAAATCCAGCTCCACCCACCAGAACACCGACACAAGCTTCTCTAACCAGCAAACTTCGACAAGCCAAACATCCAGCCTCACCCACTGGGAGAAACCTCCACAATAAAAAGGAAACACAGACTACCAGAATACAAAAAGGCCACCCCAAACCCAGCAATCTAAATAAGATGAAAAGGCAGAGAAATTCCCAGAAGGTAAAGGAACATGAAAAATGCCCACCAAGCCAAACAAAAGAGGAGGAGATAGGGGATCTACCTGAAAAAGAATTTAGAATAATGATAATAAAAATGATTCAAAATCTTGAAAACAAAATGGAGTTACAGATAAATAACCTGGAGACAAGGATTGAGAAGATGCAAGAAATGTTTAACAAGGACCTAGAAGAAATAAAAAGAGTCAATTAAAAATGAATAATGCAATAAATGAGATCAAAAACACTCTGGAGGGAACCAACAGTAGAATAATGGAAGCAGAAGATAGGATAAGTGAGGTAGAAGATAAAATGGTGGAAATAAATGAAGTAGAGAGGAAAAAAGAAAAAAGAATTAAAAGAAATAAGGACAACCTCAGGGACCTCTGGGACAATGTGAAACACCCCAACATTCAAATCATAGGAGTCATAGAAGAAAAAGACAAAAAGAAAGGCCATGAGAAGATACTCGAGGAGATAATAGCTGAAAACTTCCCTAAAATGGGGAAGGAAATAGCCACCCAAGTCCAAGAAACCCAGAGAATCCCAAACAGGATAAACCCAAGGCAAAACACCCCAAGACACATATTAGTCAAATTAGCAAAGATCAAACACAAAGAAAAAATATTAAAAGCAGCAAGGGAGAAACAACAAATGACACACAAGGGGATTCCCATAAGGATAACAGCTGATCTTTCAATAGAAACTCTTCAGGCCAGAAGGGAATGGCAGGACATACTTAAAGTAATGAAAGAGAATAACCTACAACCCAGATTACTGTACCCAGCAAGGATCTCATTCAGATATGAAGGAGAATTCAAAAGCTTCACAGACAAGCAAAAGTTGAGAGAATTCAGCACCACCAAACCAGCTCTTCAACAAATGCTAAAGGATCTTCTCTAGACAGAAAACACAGAAAGGTTGTATGAACGTGAACCCAAAACAACAAACCAAATGGCAATGGGACCATTCTTATCAATAATTACCTTAAATGTAAATGGGTTGAATGCCTCAACCAAAAGACAAAGACTGGCTGAATGGATACAAAAGCAAGACCCCTATATATGTTGTCTACAAGAGACCCACCTTAAAGCAAGGGACACATACAGACTGAAAGTGAAGGGCTGGAAAAAAATATTTCATGCAAACGGAGACCAAAAGAAAGAAGGAGTCGCAATACTTACATAAGGTAAAGTAGACTTCAAAATAAAGGCTGTGAAAAGAGACAAAGAATGACACTACATAATGATCAAAGGATCAATCCAAGAAGAAAATATAACAATTATAAATATATATGCACCCAACATAGGAGCACCGCAATATGTAAGGCAAATGCTAACAAGAATGAAGGGGTAAATTAACAATAACACAATAATAGTGAGAGACTTTAATACCCCACTCACACCTATGGACAGATCAACTAAACAGAAAATTAACAAGGAAACACAAACTTTAAATGACACAATGGTCCAGCTAGACCTAATTGATATCTATAGGACATTTCAACCCAAAACAATCAATTTCACCTTTTTCTCAAGTGCACACAGAACCTTCTCCAGAATAGATCACATCTTAGGCCATAAATCTAGCCTTAGTAAATTCAAAAAAATTGAAATCATTCCAGTCATCTTTTCTGACCACAATGCAGTAAGATTAGATCTCAATTACAGGAAAAAAATTCCAACATATGGAGGCTAAATAACACGCTTCTGAATAACCAACAAATCATAGAAGAAATCAAAAAAGAAATCAAAATATGCATAGAAATGAATGAAAATGAAAACACAACAACCCAATACCTATGGGACACTGTAAAAGCAGTGCTAGGGGAAGGTTCATAGCAATACAGGCTTACATCAAGAAACAAGAAAAAAGTCAAATAAATAACCTAACTTTACACCTAAAGCAACTAGAGAAGGAAGAAATGAAGAACCACAGGGTTAGTAGAAGGAAAGAAATCTTAAAAATTAGGGCAGAAATAAATGCAAAAGAAACAAAAGAGACCATAGCAAAAATCAACAAAGCTAAAAGTTGGTTTTTTGAAAAGGTAAATAAAATTGACAAACCGTTAGCCAGACTCATTAAGAAACAAAGGGAGAAGAATCAAATCAACAAAATTAGAAATGAAAATGGAGAGATCACAACAGACAACACTGAAATACAAAGGATCATAAAAGACTACTACCAGCAGCTATATACCAATAAAATGGACAACTTGGAAGAAGTGGACAAATTCTTAGAAAAGTATAACTTTCCAAAACTGAACCAGGAAGAAATAGAAGATCTTAACAGACCCATCACAAGCAAGGAAATCGAACCTGTAATCAGAAATCTTCCAGCAAACAAAAGCCCAGGACCAGATGTCTTCACAGCTGAATTCTACCAAAAATTTAGAGAAGAGCTAACACCTATCTTACTCAAACTCTTCTAGAAAATTGCAGAAGATGGCAAACTTCCAAACTCATTCTATGAGGCCACCATCACCCTAATACCAAAACCAGACAAGGATGTCACAAAAAAAGAAAACTACAGGCCAATATCACTGATGAACATAGATGCAAAAATCCTTAACAAAATTCTAGCAAACAGAATCCAACAACATATTAAAAAGATCATACATCATGACCAAGTGGGCTTTATCCCAGGAATGCAAGGATTCTTTAATATCTGCAAATCAATCAATGTAATACACTACATTAACAAATTGAAAGATAAAAACCATATGATTATCTCAATAGATGCAAAAAAAGCATTTGACAAAATTCAACATCCATTTATGATAAAAACTCTCCAGAAAGCAGGCATAGAAGGAACATACCTCAACATAATAAAAACTATATATGACAAACCCACAGCAAACATTATCTTCAATGGTGAAAAATTGAAAGCATTTCCCTTAAAGTCAGGAACAAGACAAGGGTGTCCACTCTCACCACTACTATTCAACATAGTTTTGGAAGTGTTAGCCACAGCAATCAGAACAGAAAAAGAAATAAAAGGAATCCAGATAGGAAAAGAAGAAGTAAAACTCTCACTGTTTGCAGACGACATGATCCTCTACATAGAAAACCCTAAAGACTCTTCCAGAAAATTACTAGAGCTAATCAATGAATACAGTAATGTTGGAGGATATAAAATTAACACACAGAAATCCCTTGCATTCCTATACACTAACAATGGGAAAACAGAAAGAGAAATTAAGGAAACAATACCATTCACCATTGCAACAAAAATTAAAGTACTTAGGAGTATATCTACCTAAAGAAATGAAAGACCTATACATAGAAAACTATAAAACACTGATGAAAGAAATCAAAGAGGAGACAAATAGATGGAGAAACATACTGTGTTCATGGATTGGAAGAATCAATATTGTGAAAATGGCTATACTACTCAAAGCAATCTATAGATTCAATGCAATCTCTATCAAGCTACCAATGGTATTTTTCACAGAACTAGAACAAATAATTTCACAATTTGTATGGAGATACAGAAAACCTCAAATAGCCAAAGCAATCTTGAGAAAGAAGAATGGAACTGGAGGAATCAACCTGCCTGACTTCAGGCTCTACTACAAAGCCACAGTCATCAAGACAGTATGGTACTGGCACAAAGACAGAAATAGAGATCAATGGAACAGAATAGAAAGCCCAGAGATAAATCCAAACACCCATGGACACCTTATCTTTGACAAAGGAGGCAAGGATATACAATGGAAAAAACACAGCCTCTTTAACAAGTGGTGCTGGGAAAACTGGTCAACCACTTGTAAAAGAATGAAACTAGAACACCTTCAAACACCATACACAAAAATAAACCCAAAATGGATTAAAGATCTAAATGTAAGACCGGAAACTATAAAACTCCTAGAGGAGAACATAGGCAAAACACTCTCCGATATAAATCACAGCAGGATCCTCTATGACCCACCTCCCAGAATATTGGAAATAAAAGCAAAAATAAACAAATGGGACCTAATTAAACTTAAAAGCTTTTGCACAACAAAGGAAACTATAAGCAAGGTGAAAAGACAGCCCTCAGATTGGGAGAAAATAATAGCAAATGAAGAAACAGACAAAGGATTAATCTCAAAAATATACAAGCAACTCCTGCAGCTCAATTCCAGAAAAATAAATGACCCAATCAAAAAATGGGCCAAAGAACTAAACAGACATTTCTCCAAAGAAGACATACAGATGGCTAACAAACACATGAAAAGATGCTCAACATCACTCATTATCAAAGAAATGCAAATCAAAACCACAACGAGGTACCATTACACTCCAGTCAGGATGGCTGCTATCCAAAAGTCTACAAGCAATAAATGCTGGAGAGGGTGTGGAGAAAAGGGAACCCTCTTACACTGTTGGTGGGAATGGAAACTAGTACAGCCTCTATGGAGAACAGTGTGGAGATTCCTTAAGAAACTGGAAATAGAACTGCCATATGACCCAGCAATCCCACTGCTGGGCATACACACTGAGGAAACCAGATCTGAAAGAGACACGTGTACCCCAATGTTCATCGCAGCACTGTTTACAATTGCCAGGACATGCAAGCAACCTAGATGCCCATCAGCATACGAATGGATAAGAAAGCTGTGGTACATATACACTATGGAATATTACTCAGCCATTAAAAAGTATTCATTTGAATCAGTTCTAATGAGATGGATGAAACTGGAGCCCATTATACAGAGTGAAGTAAGCCAGAAAGATAAAGACCAATACAGCATACTAACGCATATATATGGAATTTTAAAAGATGGTAACAATAACCCTATATGCAAAACAGAAAAAGAGACACAGATGTACAGAACAGACTTTGGGACTCTGTGGGAGAAGGTGAGGGTGGGATGTTCTGAGAGAACAGCATTGAAATAAGTATACTATCAAGGGTGAAACAGCCCATCAGCCCAGGTTGGATGCATGAGACAAGTGCTCAGGGCTGGTGCACTGGGAGGACCCAGAGGGATGGGATGGGGAGGGAGGTGGGAGGGGGGATCAGGATGGGGAACACATGTAAATCCATGGCTGATTCATGTCAATGTATGGCAAAAACCACTACAATATTGTAAAGTAATTAGCCTCCAACTAATAAAAATAAATTAAAAAAAAAAAGAGACCCTAAAAAAAATTAAGATATCAAATCATTTTAAAAATACCAATTCCTTCTAAGTTAGGGCTATTGACAATAAATTTGGTGGTCCTGAGATCATTTGAGGGGGGAAAAAAGTGTGATGATTTGGAAGAAAAGATTAACTAAACTGCTTACTTCCTGCTTTGGTTTTGCTGCTATACTTAAGCTGCTTGTCTTCCTCATGATTTTCTAGAAATAATATTTCTCAAAATTCTTTGGCAAAATGTAATTTATCTGATTGTCTTACAATGCTTTATGGAAATTTGCTTTGTAGTTAGGGCCTTTAGATGATTGGCTTTACTTATTTATGGCCTTGGAGTTCTAGGCACTGATAAATAGGCAAAGTAGAATATTTATATTGTATACTTGACAGTCTGTTGAACTTCTAGGAGTTATTATTTAAGTTATTTAAGTAGTCTTTGTTTCTTTGAGCTAGAATGAATTCTTGGAGCTAAGATGAAGTAGGGAGTCTCAGAATGATTTATTTTTCTGTGGATATTTTCCTGAATGCCCAAAGATAATCTACATGGTCTATGATTGTTTTTTCATGGGCTTTGACATGATGGAAATAAATATACATCATTGTAAATTATCCAAGGCAACCTTTTTTAAATTGCATACTATGGTATTTAAATTTGGCCTCTAATCTTCTTTAACATTTGTATTAGATTTCCATAGTTACAGTGTGATACTATGACAAAACATGATTCACCCCATAAATATTCATGTTCATTAATCTTTCGGGGAACCCAGTTAATGCATAAAATAAAGTCAAGCTACACTGACTATGTTAGCTGCTCATTTGCATAAAACCACACCTATTCTCCAGGGAACATGTTTCTTGATCCTCCTATGGCTAAAAGATTTTGTTTCACCATGTGCTTGGCGCTTTCAGTCAGTCAGAGGGTTTGACAAGGGAGCCTGTGGGAACAGCGAGGAAATATTGGATTTTGAGGCTCAGACTTTTTTATCTGGAAGGGAGTTAAAAAGGCATCTACCAGGAACCACACTGGCCCACTTCAAAACTACAGGGCTCAAAAAGCAGCCTTTGATTTCTCTTATCTCCCTGTAAGGCATGTTTATCAGAAAAGATTAGGAGGAGAGTTAATGCTTCCAGCAGGACCTCTGTCCCAGAAGCTTCCATTAACCAGCTTCCATGGTCTGTTCTTTCACTGTTGTGAAAACAATTGGTAACTTGCTTTATTTGTATCAAACTGCCTGGCATTTGTGAACAGACTTTGGAGACAAAAACAAAAACTGAAGCCTTAAAGAGCAAACATACTCTTAAAGAAAACAAAACAAAAAAAATTCTTTTAAATAACTTCCAAGGAAAAAGAAGTGAAGAAGGAAGATGTCCATCCATAAATCACAAGATGAAAGGGGGAGGATTGGGTAAAGGAAGGTGTACTTTCCTGGGGAAGAAACAATAAATTATCTTGCAAATTTAAAAAAAAAAAGGGTGAAAAGTAGGACTCAACAAATAGAAGAATGGAGGCAAATTAAGAAAATGTTTGGAGAAACGTTAGTGTGAAAGAAAAGCAAGAGAAAATATCACGCATATGAGTAACAGTGAAAAGTGGAAAGAAAAGAACCAGTTATCTGGTAGTTGATGGCACTCTCAAAAGGAAAGGAACACAAAGGCGGTGACTCAGTTACAGTCAGTTCAGTCACTCAGTCATGTCCGACTCTTTGCGACCCCATGAATCGCAGCACGCCAGGCCTCCCTGTCCATTACAAACTCCCGGAGTTTACTCAAACTCATGCCCATCGAGTTGGTGATGCCATCCAGCCATCTCCTCTTCTGTCGTCCCCTTCTCCTCCTGCCCCCAATCCCTCCAAGCATCAAGGTCTTTTCCTATGAGTCAACTCCTCGCATGAGGTGGCCAAAGTATTGGAGTTTCATCTTCAACATCAGTCCTTCCAATGAACACCCAAGACTTATCTCCTTCAGGATGGACTGGTTGGATCTCCTTGCAGTCCAAGAGACTCTCAAGAGTCTTCTCCAACACCACAGCTCAAAACCATCAATTTTTCAGCGCTCAGCTTTCTTCACAGTCCAACTCTCACATCCATACATGACCACTGGAAAAACCATAGCCTTGACCAGACGGACCTTTCTTGGCAAATTAATGTCTCTGCTTTTTAATATGCTATCTAGGTTGGTCATAACTTTCCTTCCAAGGAGTAAGTGTCTTTTAATTTCATGGCTGCAATCACCATTGGCAGTGATTTTGGAGCCCCCCAAAATAAAGTCTGACACTGTTTACACTGTCTCCCCATCTATTTCCCATGAGGTGATGGGACCAGATGCCATGTTCTTAGTTTTCTGAATGTTGAGCTTTAAGCCAACTTTTTCACTCTCCTCTTTCACTTTCATCAAGAGGCTTTTTAGTTCCTCTTCACTTTCTGCCGTAAGGTTGGTGTCATCTGCATATCTGAGGTTATTGATATTTCTCCCGGCAATCTTGATTCCAGCTTGTGCTTCTTCCAGCCCAGCGTTTCTCATGATGTACTCTGCATATAAGTTAAATAAGCAGGGTGACAATATACAGCCTTGCTGTACTCCTTTTCCTATTTGGAACCAGTCTGTTGTTCCATGTCCAGTTCTAACTGTTGCTTCCTGACCCCCTCACAAAGTCTGAAAGGCTAGAACAGGCTGTGCTTCTCCTTATCCACCCCACCCTATCCCCCAAACCTGCCTCAAGCATTTAACTCTGGGAGTTTTTTGCTGTCCCAAGTGCCATGTCTTTCTAGAAAGGGGTATACATACTTGTTGTGGCTGAAATAACTTCCTAGACACCATTTGGAGCCATTCCTGCCCAGTCAGCAAACCAAAACTTTGATAACTTTGCCTTCCCTATAAATGGTCCACCAAATGGAAATGCAATACTTCTCCATCAGCCAATCTCCAAATGCCAAGCCAACTCTGGGCCTTTCATCCCATAAAATGTTGACTACGTTACCCCAGCCAAGCAGATATTTTAATATTTGTCTCTGCCTTGTTCCTTGTTCCTCATCTTATAAGAGCTTCTTATCTTGTACCCCATTTTGCAGTTCTTGGGAAGGAGACCATATATTTCATGAAGGGTTAATGTTTATTTGTATCATCTAAATTGCTTTCGATTATTTTTTTAAACAGTCCAGCCATTATGCACTTGCCTTAATATCCATGCCAACAAGTGTGTTGATATAAACAGTTTTCAAAAATTAGTGATTTTTAAATTGTGGGGATCCAAACTGGTGAAGGGAAAGAGATTGGGACAGGTAGGAAGGAGAGAAGTCATGCCACCATTGGGCAAGCTCCAATCAGGTATGCAGACCAGGCCAGGGGCAAGGTCAGGTTGCTGGGCACCCAATCCTAGCAACCCCTTCATTTCTGAACTTAAGAAGTTCAGAACGTAAGCACATGTTTTCATTTTTATTGTATTTTATTTAATTTTTGTTGTTGTCATTGCTGTGTACTATTTTTGTTTGAGCTGCTGATTCTCAAGGAGGGACTCACAGAACCCTCATGAAGGAAAAATCCCTGCAAAGCTGCAGTCAAAGCAGTTATCAATGGAAGAACCTGCAGAATTTCACAGAGGCGAGAGAGGTATCAGCTAAGAGATAGGAGGCAAAGGACATTATGTGGAACCAACAGTAGCACATGCAGCATCTTTGAAAGAATTAGGAAAAAGTGCCCCTTTCCTGATAGGTTTATAAATCTACTCCCTCTGAACAATGAACTCTGAACTTCAGGATGGGATGCCTCCTTAGAATTGTGCAACATACAAACAAACGTGGAAGTCCTTAGAGATGGAAAGAGATGCGGTGTTAGCACCAGAGGATGACAGGGGAGAAGTGGGTCTTTGCTGTGCAACCTTGGAAAATCTCGTCACCTCTCTGAGCTCGATCTTTTCATTTCTCTAATTGAAATAATAATAGGTGCCAAGCTTGGCTTGTGATGATGATCAGAAGAGAGAAATACAGCACTACCTTTAGGAAGCTACGAGTATTATCTGAGCCTGTGTTCCCTGCTGGATTTACAGATGCAAAACTCTGGGGCAATTAAAGTCACTGCCAAGTACAGTCTTTGACTGAACCTGATTTTTCTAATCAAACTTTGAATACCATAGAAAAGGTGACTGAACGCCAGAGGTAGGGTTGTTAAATCCCAAAGGTTTAAAAAATGCCTCACTTCTGAAGTGTCATGTTTTATATATTATTGTAGTGAGCAGCAGCCAGCCCTACATTTATTCCCCTTCTCTTTACTTTTCCAGAGTAGCACGGTCAGAGTAGCACAGTTCTTTTCCAAATTCAAGGGTTAGTTTCATAGGCCTGAAGAACGTCACCCACCCGCTTCCACACTCAGTCTGCTAATGCCTACTAAACACAGGAAAATATTCAAAAACATCTTTGTACGCTTGGGTGGAAATGTAGGTCAGAGGTCAGAATGGCCTTTCTTTTGAAGGGAAGGTACAGCGATAGAGCCCTGGTTCCGCGGGAGCGGTCATTAGCGGCAGACAGAACAGCCAGGCGCCGCAGTTGGCCACCGACTTCCAGCCTTCAGTTCCAGCTGCCAGGAGGTGGAGGGGGTGGTGGAGAGGCTGACTCGCTGGAGCGGAGCCAGGGGGAGTGAGAGGCTGACAGGCCCTTCTCTGCTGGGAAGAACCTGGCTGCCACTGGGCCCATCAAACAGCTCCTCATAGCGCCTGCAGAGCAAGCAGAGGATAAGGGAAAGATTGCCCAGGCCAGGTTTTTCAGAAACTTAGATGCAGTTTTCAAGGTGGCAGGAACTGTGGGGCCTCTGAAAGAAGTACCTGGCATATCACAGGTTCTGATCACTTTATTTTATTATTGGCTATAGAAAAGGGACGCATCACGCATATGAACTGAAAATTCAAAATATAATAGTCAGAGATGATGAAGTAATAGTTTTGCCCAGCACACTGCCGAGTGATGCAAACAGTGTATGGCTAGACTACAGAGCTGTTCACATTAAAATAATAATAATAATAAGATAATAATAAGGTGAGCTTTCCTTTTCTCAAACTTTCCAGATTAAACTGCACTATCTTATATCTCACCACAGCCCTGGGAGGTTGGCAGAGCAGGGGTTATTACTGTTTTCCTTGTCTTTCACACTGAGTCAGTGTCTCAGTCGTGGCCTGAGCTCTTTCATTTTCCACTCTGATTACTGAATTTCTGTATGATCTGAGACTTTTTAGATTCCCTCTTCAGATAATACAAGGTTTATTTAGGACTTTTTTTTTGTTCAGTACTCCCTTCTCCTTCATGGTTCTGAGAGGCACACCAGAAGCCTCCTTCATAGAAGCTACTGAGGAAGGGACATGAACGCTAGTGATTTAGATTCCACTTCACACAGTGAGGGCAGTCCTATAGTTATCTGTTAAATATGTGGGTCTTCTGGGTAAAACTTTGTTTGAGGTGTTCCTATTCCAAAAGTAAAAGTTTTGAAAATGACTGGACCGGATGTTTTCTAAATTCTTTCTGGCTTTGCTATCCTATGATTACCTAGCTCCTAGATTATAGGGTGCTAACTCTTTCAGGATGCAAGAGTCTTGTTTAGTACTCAGATAAAATTCAATACAGTAGAGAACAAAACACCTCAAATTCTTGTAACTGGGAGAAATCCCAGCATATGGTAGTTGAAAGACATTCTGAGTCCCCATTTTCTTCCCATTGGCCAAGTCTGTGGCTGATGACATAAAGAATGAGGAGTTGCCATCTTAACCTCTGCTGCTATGGAAAAGTACTCTCTCCCTCTAAAACTCATCTATAAAGTGTAACTAATAATATCCATGTATAATATCATTACAAATAGCAAATGGAATAAAATAGTTCATAAGCCTAATGTAATCCCTAGCACATTTTGTAGCTCAAAGATTCTGAGGTCTCACTTCAATCATTCCTCTGACTTAATCTATCCTAGGATCTTTACCAGCATGTTATTACCCTAGTCCTTTTAGTTTGTTTCTATAGATAATACACCATTTTCATCAGCAAGGAATACACACTCCTGAAGATATAACCAAGTGTTACAAACTCATATGGCCTATAACAACTGGGCAATAAAATGTCCCTAATGCAAGTGAAAGAGGAAAGTAAAAGAGCTGGCTTAACACTGAACATTAAAAAAATGAAGATCTTGACATCTGGTCCCATCACTTCATGGCAAATAGATGGGGAAACAGTGGAAACAGTGACAGATTTTCTTTTCTTGGGCTCCAAAATCACTGCAGATAGTGACTGCAAGCAATGATTAAAAGAAGCTTGCTCCTTGGAAGAAAAGCTATGACCAACCTAGACAGCATATTAAAAAGCAGAGACATTACTTTGCCAACAAAGGTCCATCTAGTTAAAGCTATCGTTTTTCCAGTAGCCATGTATGGATGTGAGAGTTGGACTATAAAGAAAGCTGAGCGCTGAAGAATTGATGCTTTTGAACTGTGGTGTTGGAGAAGACTCTTGAGAGTCCCTTGGACTGCAAAGAGATCAAACCAGGCAATCCTAAAGGAAATTGGTCCTGAATATTCACTGGTAGGACTGATACTGAAGCTGAAGCTCCAATACTTTGGCCACATGAAGTGAAGAACTGACTCCTTGGAAAAGACCCTGATGCTGGGAAAGATTGAAGGAAGGAGGAGAAGGGGATAACAGAGGATGAGATTGTTGGATGGCATCACCGACTCAATGGACATGAGTTTGAGCACACTTTGGGAGTTGGTGATGGACAGGGAAGCCTGGCATGCTGCAGTCCATGGGCTCACAAAGAGTCAGGCACAACTAAGTTACTGAATTGAACTGAGCTGATTGAAAGGTAATATGGAATGAGTTCGACTGTGCCTAACTACTTGTTTTACCTGGCTAAGTTTTGCTATTAGAACCAGTGGGTTCAGAGAGTATGAATTTCTGCATTCTCACTGGAAATAACCCATTTTAAAATGTTGGCTCATTTCCTTTAAACCAAAACATCTCTACAGGATAAACTTGGCAAGTTTACAAAATGATATTATACTGATTTGGGACTTGGGGAAGTAGGTGGAAAGATTCTGAATTTATTTTATATAAATTTCTAATTTATACTCCTATACAGTTGTGCTTGAGGTCCTTGGGTGACTGAATCAATATAAGAGCCAAAGACTGACCCTGAACTTTTGTCCTCCATTCCCCAAATGACAGCTCATTTAAATGAAGATGTTTCAGTGTCTGGATTCAAGGGTCAAACAAACAGGAACAGAACGGAATCATGGTATCAATTTTGAATGGGCAGTTTTCTAGTAACTTAGGCAGTCCCAAAGTGAAGCCAGTTGTCCAACGATGACCACTTCTAGGAATGGTTGAAAGAGTTGCTAGTTGTGCATATGTCAACTTTGGAATCTTGGTAGTTCCAAACTCAGACAAAGGTTAAGGTTATTTTACTCTTTGATGTGCATCTCTGTGTGCTATCTAGTAATGTACCCCTGCCACCTGGATCATCTGTAAAGGAACTGCTCCAGGGCAGAAGTAAGTTCCTTGTGCTTAACTGTATAAGAGTTACTTGGAAGACACATTTTTCTCTTTGTGTCTTGTAAATTTATTTTTCCTGATCATAAACTAGCAATTATATACCTGCTTTTGAGAGAGGCGAAAAATATAAAGAAGCAGAGAAACGCTTTGTCTCTGTACAATTACCCAGACATAGCTATTATTTTGTCACATTCTCTTTCAACAGTATCATCCCTAATCCTGCTGAAACCCACACAAATGGGTTTTATTAAATGTATTTTGTATATATGAAATTTATGGCAAATATAAATAAATGACTGTTTATTCTGCTTATTAATTTTTGACCTTTTATGTCATTTTCACTTTCTCTTTATTCTTTTACCCTTTCAGGATAGTGTTGTTAACCCTTACTGAAATTAGAGTCAACAGGGCAGATTTACTGTAAACAATGGTGCTCAAGCCTGAGGCCTAGGTCAGATACAACATGATCTGGAAAAACTAGGGCCATTAAAAAAAAAAAGGTCTTGGGAGTAAGAAATTTGCATGCATGTCTGGGCTCAGCAAGGCACCAATTCATTGCCCCTGAATGTCGATCTGTTCCTTTGGTCTTCATTGGGAAGGGGCTCCAGCCACCCCAGCAGCTGCCATTGAGGGGACCACAACCAGAAGAGGAGCTGAAAGTGACTAACCCTCACAGTGCCTGGGCAGGGTACAGTGACCACCCCCAAACAGATGTGAGCCAGGGCCTGGGGGCTGTGTCTGGGTTGCAGAGTCAAGGGGTGCCAAGGGCAGTGATAGCCACAGTCGCAGGGTAACGGTGGGGCTGGGGCCCCATGCCTCCTCCAGCTCCTCCTGCCCAGACACAGTGACTTCACTTGGGGGCACATCAACCCAGTGAGAAACTGCACTGTTTTCTGTGTGACTCCTGTAAAAAGATGTCTGCTATCATTCTAATCTTGGTTCCTCTTTGTGTGCATCATGTACTTTTTTTTCCTTTTTCTGGCTACCTTCCTGATTTCTCCATCTTTTTGTTTTCAATCTTTCACACAGCGTATGCTAAGGGTTAGTGTGTGTGTGTGTTGTGTGTATTTGGTGTTCCCATTCCCGGCTGGCTGCACCTCACAGGGGATCCGTCTCTAGCAAGTTATTTGCTACTTGATATGTACAAGCCTGCAGGGGGTGGAGGGCATTCTCTGTCATGATTAAGTCTCATCCTTAACTGGGCACTGTGTCCCTGGCATTTGGATATGTGACCTTCTCAGTGTTTGGACCGCTTAGCCTGTGTAGTTCTGAGCCCAGTATGCTTTTAATCCTCACTATAGCTCTATGTGTTTATTATAATAGCTGTGAATAATTTCTTCTTGGCAGAAATCCCCTTATATGTAGTATTAATGAGATACAGCACTCTGCAATTATATCTGTAAAGTGTCAGAAACATACTAGGTATTCAGCAAATGAGGGTACATTCCCTGTAGTCTCAACTTAAGGTGTTGGGAGCTGAGGGATATTTTCAAGAGGGAGTTGGTATGTGGGCAAGGAACAGATTTTCTTTTATGCTACTGTTATTTTCAGAGGAGGCAATCCGTGTCTGAAAAGCAAAGGTTCTCTTTGCTTTATAATCCAATAATTACTTATTTACAGACTCAGCAATTGGTAAGGTCACTGTGACCTTCCTTGAGACAAACTGTCCTGTTAGAAAGCCTACTGAGCTCTAGCTGTCTGGGCTGTGTGGTTTCTGGGGTTTGTGGGAATCCTGCCACATTTGTAACATTATTCACATTCCCTTTACATTTAGGTACACAGCTAGCATAATTCACAGGCATATTCCATAAACATTTACTCCAAAGAGTGAGACAAGATTTGCTTTTCCAAATAAATGGCTTTTATTTTACCTTTCTTTCTCTCCTTCCTTGTTTCTTTTCCTTCCTTCCTCTTCTCCTTCCTTTTATCTGTAGAAGTATGTTTCACAGACAGAATTTTTTTTTAATGAACACTTCCCTGATGGCTCAGATGGTAAAGCGTCTGCCTGTAATGCAGGAGACCTGGGTTCCATCCCTGGGTTGGGAAGATGCCCTGGAGAAGGAAATGGCAACCCACTCCAGTACTCTTGCCTGTAAAATTCCATGGATGGAGAAGCCTGGTAGGCTACAGTCCATGGGGTCACAAAGAGTCAGACATGACTGAGTGACTTCACTTTCACTTTTCACTTTCCACTTTCCAATAATGATATCTTCAATGTCCATCTTTATATTCTCTATGTATACATTCTCTTAATGTATATAAAAGTTTAAGTATATATTTGAGAATTTTCCTCTGTATTTATCAAGTTGATTTCCCCACTCTGATAAACAATGAAGATTAACAGAAATGAATGTAATTATCCAACTAAGAAAAAAAGGATTATCATGTTAAAGGTCCTTATGAAACCTTTTCAGAATAATTTTATCCCTATTATTTGAAGAGTGGATACTGTTGATTGAGACATAGACTTAGAGTTGAAGAGCATTAAAAAATTAGAGAGATGGATGAAAGATGAATCATACACATTCTTGTATTAATTTTTGAGGATATGTTACATGAGAAACTATTCTTTTGAAAATGATTATGTCTGCTTCAAAATAGAGAAGTGCAGCATGGTATGGGCCCAGTGATAAGAGTACTCAGGCTGTAAGCCTCCATCACCCATAACATGCTCCTTTATCCTTCAGCATGACTGCTTCAAGGTCTTCCTAGAGCAAGAAGACGAACCCGAGATGTCAAATCAAAAGTCTTCTTTGCTAGTCCTTGTTGCCCTTATTTTTTCAGCAGTATTTGACACTACGAGCCCTCCTGCTCACATATTTTCTCTTCTCCCACCTCCTTCTCTTCCTCTCTCATTCTTGATCACCCTTCCTTCATTTGCTGCTATTTTTGCTACCATCACTTTTTTAAAAAAAAGAATCAATTTTATGCCAAATTTTCAGTTAGGCATTACCCTTTTCCTTCAGAGGATGCGGGAAATTGAAACCCAAAAGTTGGAGAGTAGAAGAATACTTTATATTACACTGCCTTTATTGATAATATGTGAAGCATTCCTCCCACTCAGGGAGGAAATGATAGGTTGTAAATTACCTCACGCGACTTGGGTCTAAAGCAGAGAGCAAATCAGTCTGCATGAATGCTTCCTTCTAAGGGGGCCTGGCTGTCCATTATTTCAGGGTTTCTAATTCTCTGCAGAACATCTGGTTAATAACATGTGGGCTTTGGTTCTGCTAGGCTAAACACTGAACAGGAAAATCCAGTGAGGACGTGGAGAAATGTTCTTTTCCTTGACATCAGAGAAAAGTGTTCGGTTTGAGGGAGGAGATGACCTTCTTTTTTTGTCACAAACCCTAAACTGAAGGACAAATAGGGCAACAGTCACTGAGTGAGTAACCATCACTATTGTCACGTGTGGTGCTATTAAAGAGAGACTTTTTTTGGCAAATAAAAATCATGATAAAAAAAACACAACTACATGTTACCTTTTTTAGGGGAAATAAAGAGTATTTCTTTAGGTTCACTTTAAAAGAAAAAACTTAACTATAGAAGTAAGGGTATTTCTCAAAGGAGATTAGAGCAAATAAAAAAAGAATTATTGTGCATTAAAAGAAAAGGAAACCTTTTATATGAAAAATTTAAACAATAGCAGCCATTTTAATTATCCCTGGTGGCTCAGATGGCAAAAAAATTTGCCTGCAAAGAGGGAGACCTGGGTTCAATCCCTGGTCAGGAAGATCCTGTGGAGAAGGGAATGATAACCCACTCCGCTATTCCTGCCTGGAAAATTCCATGAGCAGAGGATCCCGGAGGGCTAGAGTCCATGGGGTCACAAAGAGTTGGACACGACTGAGCGACTAACACAGATATCATTGCAACAAGTATTCATCATCTTCTATGTGGTGACTGATCTGGTTCATCTTCACAAACTGATATTCCTTTCTTGGTCTTCCCTGCCCTGATTTGGACAATCCCTACATAAAACTCTTGACCTCTTCAGAAGAAGTAAACAAATATGTGACATAATATATTTCATAGTATGGAAAAACGTTGCTTGCTAAGAGAAGACAAGTCTTTGCTTCTCTCTTGAATATTCCAAAACTAAATTTGAATACAGGTGATCTTCATTATTAACCTCTTCTGTATTTGTAGATTTGCCTACTCACTAAAATTTATCTGTAACCCCAAATCCGACCTCACAGCTCTTATACAGGCATCATTCTCACTCAGCCCCCAAAATGTGAGCTGCCCAACGCATTGCCACCTGGAGGTTAAAACAAAGCTATGCTCTACATTCTTATTTCATCTATCATCCAGTAAACAAGTATCCTTTCCTTGGTCAGTGTAGAGCTACATCTTTCCCATTTTGTGCTTTTTTGTTGATGATTTCACTGTAAAATAGTCCTCCAAGTATAGAGTTGAAGTGTTGTTTAGTGTTCCAAAGTGCAAGACGGCTGCAAATGTGCCTTAAGTGTTTTAAATAAGCTTCATTAAAGATAAGCTTAATTCAGATACAAGCTATAGTTATAGAACTATAGTTCAATATTATTGAAGCAACAATTTATGTTAAACATGTTGCCTTTAAAAACACATGCAAAATAAGGTTATGTATTGATTGGTTGACAAAAATGTGACCTGGCCTTACAAGAACTTAACTTTCTATTTCCCCTCAGAGCAAGGCTTCAGTATTTGCTAAATCAGTGTTTGCTCCAACTTTATAGAGCATAACTACTGTGAATAATGAGAACTGACATAAAGAGAGCGAGGTCCGGAAAGTATTTTGAAGCCCATTATATCTGTACTACACCAAGTACCTTTTCCTGTAATGTATGTGTTTACATTTTATCCTAAAATCTCTGAGTTCCCTCTAGGGGTTAACTCAATATTCATTTCTCATGTCTTACCATAAATGAGAGTGCTTTACCTCAACTGGAAGGTTTCCTCTTTTCTTTATCGTTCTCCAAATTTGATAGGATTGCTCCTTCTTGGACTCGGAAACACATTTTCTAATTTTTCAGGCAGCTGGAGTCATGGAAGACATTTTCAAACACTCAATGGCAAAGAAAAAAAAATAGAGAATGTTCTTTAAAAGAGGTAATAGTTTAATCTAAGGATGATGAGGTGGTATTTTAAATTAAGTAAGTGAAAAATGAAAGAAAGGAGATTCCTAGCAAAGGAGAGCCATATTGCAGTAGGAAGGACACGTTTGGGAGGAAGGTAGCTGGCGTGACTCCAGGGCAGGTGCACGAGAGGAGGTGGCAGCAGATTGTGTGGGGAGGCAGGGAAAGTTCCCTTTATAAAATGGCGTGACATTTGGGCAAAGAATTTATCTTCATAGAAAGCTTACAAAATAGAAATAACATGAACCTTCTTATTGATACCTTTGCTCTTGTTTATTTATTTTAGAATGATCTTTTTGGTTATGTGCAGAGTGAATTAAGTAATGATTAGGAAGCTATAAAATAGTGAGGGCTTTACTTAAGCAATAGCAATGTAAAGGAAAAGGAAAATATAAACCATGAGGACATGCAGGCCTTAGAATTTAGAATGTTAATGACTAACTTGATATTGGAAGTAACTTTAAAGGAGGAATCCAGAATGGCTCCCAATTTTTGTTTATTTTAGCCTTTCCTCTCCCAAACTTTTCTAAGTTCCATAAATGCTTTCCAAGCAATATCATATTCCAAGTACTGAATAGAAGCTGAAAGCATGACAATGATATAGACATGATGACCTTGCTCTCTCAGGAGAGAGTGAGTGTCATCACACAGATGAGCTAAACTTCTTCATCTGTCAACTGGGAAATTTAGATGGTTGCTATGCTAAGTTGTTGGTCCAATGTTGAGAATTCTACAAAAACTTGCAATATGATGTACACTAATTTTTTGGTGAGCTGTGGCCTTGAAAATCTGTTAAGCCGTGGAACAGTGTGAGATCCTTAAAGGAAAGTATTACTGCATTGTTACATGTGAAGCTCACCCATCTTCAGAACTACGAAATCTTTGAGAGAAATGCTACTTTCCAAAATGAGGTAGTCAGACCAGGAAAGCCAACATATGGGAGTGAGAGAAGAAGTATTATTTGGTGAAAGGAAGAATTTAAGCTGTGATGTAACCAAAATGGAGATCCCAGCTCACTTATGAAATGAAGTGGTGGTCTCTGGAACTGTGATGGCTTTTAAATGTCACCCCAAATTTCAGGCAAAGGGTCTGGCTTTTATGCTCAGCCCACTAGTTATTCAAATTGGACAGCCCCTAGGGAGAGCTTATAAATTTGATATCAGTAGAGTGAGGACAGTCTGGCCATAGATACAGTTGTGAGCTATTAACAGTGACTCTTAGGCATAGTACTGTGTGCCTGGACCCTGAAAGGGAGATTTGGTCTGAAAAATACAAATGTAGTTAGGTGTAAATAACAAAATCTCCACTAGCACCCCCATTTCAAATCACCCTTCTTTGGAAGTATACTAACGCTGTGTCTATTATGCCTTATACAGCGATAGTAATTATCCCTTCTCAAATTTACCTTTTTTCCTGAGGTATTGAGATATGTTTTTTCACTTGTCATTTTATCCTCAAGCAAATACCGCTTCTTTTCCAGCTTCTCATGTGTCTTTTCCAGGAGTCTTTTATTTCACTCCATTTTTTGCCAAGACTGACTTTTCTCTTTATTCACAGGAATGTCTCTTTTATCCATCTCTTTTTTTCTAAGTTAGCAGTGATTTTACATGAGAGCCAATGTTTCATACACTTTTGAATAGAATCTAGAGGTGACGCCCCTAAAATCCAGTCATTCTGTAACAGTAGGGGTTATATCTTGCTCAGTTTTTGTCTATTATACCTTTAGTGTTCAGTAGAGTGACGGGCACAAAGATGATAGTGATGAAGATCAGTATCTATTACCTCTTTTAATAATGGAACACTAAAGTTTTAGGTGAGCATGTGAGTACCCTATTTCTGGGTTTTTGTTTTTGTTGTCTCAATTAGGTATGCCGACATGACTAAGTTTGTACCTGTGATACACAAATGGAATTAATATATACAACTTCCTGGATATCTCCTTTAAGAAGTTTATTTTAAGCTCTGTTTTCTCCTCTGTGGTAGCTGAATAATGGTAATGACTTAGAGCATATTTGGAACCTTCCCTACCAGTCTTGGCTTACTCACTTCTGAACCTTTATATTAGAGACAAAACATTTTTCTTGTAAAAAGCCAATGTGCTTTGGGATATCTTTCTAGAGCTCTAATTGTTTAGAAATCCCTAAAAAAAAAAAAAAAAAAAGAAAAAAAGCCCTGAAAGTGGGCTCTTATTATGAAAACTCTGATTCCATGTGAAATGCACTAAGTGGCAGATGGAAAATTCACAAATATTGTGAGGTGGGAATTGGAGAATGCTGTTATGCTGTAGTGAAATGGCTGGTAAAGCTGTTGTTGCCATAACTTGGAAGGCAGATCATGTGCTCCTGAGATGACAGCTCTGAGGAAATAAATGGCAAAATTCAGAATGAGTCTGTGTGTTGGCTGCTACTTATGCCTTTTTGTTGTTGTTTCATTAAACTCAGGACAAGCATTGTCTATATTGCTACATAACCTTCAGAATTATCATTTTAATGTTTTATATTCTATAGAGTAATTGTACTTTACTTAACAGCATCCTTATTGAGTGATTTCAATTATTTGTAAATAATGATGTAATAAACATCTTTGCATATGTAGCTTTTCCCCATATTTCAGTTTAAGTAACATTTTCAGTAGTGCAATTGCTTTATTGAACCCTTTCACAGTTCTTGAGCCATGTTTCCATAATCCAGTCCTAAATCATACCAAGTTACACTGTCAACAATAATGAATAAGTATTACAATTTTCAGGTTTTCTCCTTAAAGGTGCTTTTGCTGGACTTGGTCTCCTCATCATTGGCTATGAAATAGCAAACCCCCAAACTGCTGTGAAGGTGTTATGTTAAAGATGGCAGAACTTCGCTCCTGGCCTAAGAGCACTGAACCCTAACTTGGGTAACTCTAGACGCTAGTTAAGAACAGGCTGCAATTGGCAAGGATGGAAACAGGGCAGTTAGGGAGACAGGGAAGGAATTTGAGCAAGAAGTTAAGATAATGACTTGGACAAAAGAGTGGCTGTGGACATGATGAGAAGTACTCAGATTCTGAATATGTTTTGACTTTAGAGTCAACAGGATTTCCTGACATATTTATATGAAATGAGAGAAGAAATGGTGTAAAGAATGTTTTGCCTTTTTTTTTTTAAAGATGTTTAGCATAAAGCAACTAAAAAGGTAGATTTCTATCATCTGAAATGAGGAAGACCACAGATAGAAATGTTTTGCAAGGAAAGATCACAAACTCATGTTTGGTAATGGGAAACTGGAGATGCCTCTTTGATATCTAGAGCTTCCCAGATGGTGCTAGTGGTAAAGAACTTGTCTGCCAATGCAAGAGACATAAGACACATGCGTTTGATCCCTGAGTTAGGAAGATCCCCTGGAGGAGGGAATGGCACTCCAGTAGTCTTGCCTGGAGAACCCCATGGACAGAGGAGCCTGGCAGGCTATAGTCCATGGGGTTTCGAAGAGTCAGAACTTGACTGAAGTGACTTAGCATGCATGCTTTGAAATCTAAATCAAGATTTTGAAAAGTTGACAATATGCATCTAAAACTCAGCAAACAATCTGAACTTAAAGCATCCACTTAGGAATTGTCAGAAATTACTTTAAATTCATTTCCTCAACTTTTTAATTATAAAAATTTTCAATATAAAGAAAAATTGTTACATACATTGATAATTCATCCCTAAGTACTTCAATATGAATTTCCTTATTAGAATGGCATTCCACTAAAAAAATCACAATATCAATGTCATGCCTAAGAAACTGGATATGTCCGCAAATAATTGGTAATTATTTATTATCAAGACTATACGCAAATTTTCCTGTTTACCTCAAATGTAACACTTATTACATTTTCCTTTTACAAATTAGGATATACTTAAGGTTCAAACATTATACTTGATTATTACATCTTTTAACGAAGAAGAGATCATATTTTTGCCATGGCACTGACTCTTCTAAATCACCAGACCAGTTTTCTGTAACATCTTACCTGATATTTCATATTTGTCTAATTTTTTGTTCACTGCACCATGCAGTAAGTAGGATCTTAGTGCCCCAACCAGGGATAAGCTCATGACCCCTGCGGTGGAATCAGAGTCTTATCACTGGACTGCCAAGGAAATCCCTCATGGTTTTTTTCTT
Source organism: Cervus elaphus (assembly GCF_910594005.1). Classification (NCBI taxonomy): domain Eukaryota; kingdom Metazoa; phylum Chordata; class Mammalia; order Artiodactyla; family Cervidae; genus Cervus; species Cervus elaphus. The sequence goes on along the minus strand of NC_057833.1, from coordinate 43,542,326 downwards.
ATGTCATTAGCTTGTTTTTATATCTCCTGCATTTTCGGTACTCTGAAAGTTAGATCTAATGTCTTAATTCTGTTTTGGCAAGATACTTTCATTAATGAAGCTGTATACTTTACATTGTGTTATAATTAGAAAGCACATAATTTCATTTCTTTCCATTACTGGGGGCTTTAATAAAGAAGAAAGTGAATTTTCTTGTCATTCAACAGGATCAAATTTTATAATAATTTCAGTTAAGACTTAGACACTTTAAATATGCTGCAATCATCTTTGCTGGACTTACTTTGTGAACAAAAGATCTTTGGATTTTAATTTGATTTTACAAATGAAAATAGAACTTGAAAGCTGATTTTTAAGTTATCCTTTAAGAACAATTGTCCTTTAAATGCATTTGGAATAAATGCAGAGGAGACAGACGTGGCACTTAGAATGAATCTTTGTACATTACATGAATAATGATAATTGCGGTGCCAGACTTTCACAGATGAGATAAATTTAATCGACAAATGGGCTGCCAGGGAAGTGACTTTCAAACCCACCTTTCATTTATTCAAGGTTATACCTATGATTTGTTTGCAACCATAATTTCTATTTCACCTTTAATATTATTCATTTCTTCTTTATGATACGTACTCAACAACTATATAGTTATACAACACTGTCACCAAAATATAGTGTTTTTGTTTGCTTGTTTTTGCAGAAAAGGAGCATTTGTATCTTACTTAATTAAGTAAAAAACAGAATTTACTAAGCAGCAAGAATAAGTTAGGCTGATTATAGTAAGTTTTTAAGTAATTATGAAATACATTTAAAAAATATTTCAATTGGAGGAGGTTTCAAAGCTTGGCATTATAAGGGACTTGTTAAAATTCATATCTATTAATATTTTTACTATTCAGTGAACAGATTTATTTTATTGATTTTCCAATCAATTATTATTTCCAATTTATTTTCTTGCCATATATGCAACAGAGAGCAGTATTAAAGTGTTTGCCAAAATGAACAAAATCATTCTTCATCCTTTCAGGTACAGTATTCTAATCCAAGGTAAGTTTGCTTAACTTGGGAAAGAGGTAAATAATGCCATATCCAGAGATGCAAAACAAAAGGTGAGATTGAAAAAGCATGGTTCATAACAAAATTTCAAAGAACATTAGACTTAAAAATTGTCAGAGAAAACACTTATGGTTCACTTTGGTGGTTTGAATAAGTATGAAAAATACTCATATTCAACTTGTAGTTGAATATATTGTTCAATACATATATTGAATATATGTAGTTGAATATCACATATTGTACATGAACTCATTTGTTTAACAGCATTTGTGAAGTCTGTGTGTGTGTGCTCACTCAATCATGTCTGCCTCTTTGCAATCCCAGAGACAGTAGCCCGCCAGGCTCCTCTGTCTATGAGATTCTCCAGGCAAGGCCATCAGAGGAGGTTGCCATTCCCTTCTCCAGGGGATATTCCAGATCTAGGAATCAAACCCATGCCTCCTGCATTGTAGGCAGATTCTTTACCATCTGAGCCATTAGGGAAGCCCATTTAAATGTTATAGAGGTCACATTAAAAAAAATTAAAAGAAACTGGTGAAATCCACTTATCAACATATTTTATTTCACTTAATCTGTTCAAAATATTATCATTTTAACATGCAATCAATATAAAATTATTAATGAGGTACTTTACATCATGTTTTCAGAGTAAAGTTTTAAAAATCCATTGTGTATTTTACACTTTTAGTCCATCTTGATCAGGACTAGTCATATTTTAAGTGTTCAGTAGCCACATTCCACTAGTGACTACTCTATAAGGTAGAACAGTTCTATTGTTGAATTGTAGAAATTGTGGATTGCATGTGTCTTTATCAATATTATTCATTTAAAAAGTCTCTGGGATGGTCATGTACCCTCTGCTATATTTAAAATGGCTAAAGAACAAGGACCTACTATTTTCCACAGGCAAATCTGATCAGTGTTATATGGCAGCCTGGATGAGAGGGAAATTTGGGGGAGAATGGATACATGTATATGTATAGCTGAGTCCTTTTTCTGCTCAACTGAAACTCTCACAACATTGTTAATTGGCTGTAACCCAATACAAAATAAAAAGTTAAAAATAAATGAATAAAAAGGAATGAAGTGTAAGTAAAAAAATCTTTGCAATTACTTTACCCTTATCCCCTCATTCAGATTGTGTAGATACCTACATTAGTTTCCAATGGCTGTTGGGACAAATTTTCACAGATTTAGTGCCTTAAAACAGTACAAATGGATGGCCTTATATTTCCGGAGGTCAGCTGTCTCAGGTGGGTCAGCAAGACTGTATTCTTTCTGGAACTTCTAAGGGAGAATCAGCTCTTTGACTTTTGCAGTTCCTAGAGTCTGTTTGCATTCTTTGGTTTGTGATAGCATCACTCCAGTCTCTACTTCCTTGGTCACATCTCCCTCTGAGACACTGACCCTCCTACCTGCTTCTTATATACACTTTGTGATCACACTGGATCCACCTGGGTTATCTAGAATAATATTCCCATCTCAAGATACTTAATCACATCTGCAAAATTTCACTTGTTCTGTAAATTAACATCCACAGGCTTGGCGGATTAAGAAATGGACATATTTAGGGGAGGCAACCTACTTACCACAGTACCCAGTCAGTTCAAGGCATCATTAAGTCTAGAAAATTCCCCAGTAACTATCGATAGTATTAGTCTTGGCTCTAAAATTTGGTGTTTAAGTTCAAGTAATGTCACTGATATAAATGTAGTCCTTTGCCATAGATGTGTCTAAAATATTGGTGAGACAGTTTTTCACTTGGCAAATTATAGCACCTCATTAATTTTAAGCATTTAGCAATGGACAAATGTGTCAGTTCTCAAGTTTTGTTCAATCTGATAATTTGTAGTTGTTTGCATGCATGGTCTCACACTCTGTCCACCTCTAGCTTCTTCATTTCTTGTCTCTTTCTTGCTTCCTCACCTGTCTCCACCGGACCTCATTTGATTCCCCTAAAATGCCCAGTTTCTGCCAGTGACAGAGCCTTTGCACATGAATTCTTTTGCTCAAGAAGGTCCTTACCTGCCTCTTTAACTAATACAAGTTTTATGACATTAAAAAAAAGCAGATCCCCCTAAACTTCTCTCCTTCTTGCCTTTCCCTTTCTGTGTGTGAGTGTGTATGTGTGTTTATGTAATAAGCATAAGGCACAGACCTCAAGTTACAGTATCTTAAAAGATGTTTTCCTTATTCTAAGCCCCGTTAGAGATAGGCAATTTTTCCTAGATTCCTTTTCTCCAAAATGGCCAGACAGATATGAATCCAGACATAATTCAGGAATCTCATTTCCAATTCTTCATTTCATGTGGGGCCCAAGGCCTCCTCTGCTCCCCACATGTGGCTGTCAAGGCACAAGTGCTATTAGACCACAGCCCCCCTCAGGCAGTGCAGCTTCAGCTCATTAGTTCACTGTTCTAGTATCAGATGGCCCTGTATTTCTCATTGTGTGGCATTTTTTTTTTCTTTCTTACAAATTCAGTATGCATATAAAAGAATGTTGCCCATATTTTATCACAGGGACATCACTTTGTTGACAAAGGTCTGTATAGTCAAAACTATGGTTTTTCAAGTATGTATGGTTTTTTCAGTATCATGAATGGATGTGAGAGTTGAACCATAAAGAAGGCTGAACACCAAAGAATTGATGCTTTCAAATTGTGATGCTGGAGAAGACTCTTAAGAGTCCCTTGGACAGCAAGGAGATCAAGCAAGTCAATCCTAAAGGAAATCAATCCTGAATATTCACTGGAAAGAATGATGCTGAAGCTGAAATCTTTAATACTTTGCCACATGATGTGAAGAGTCGACTCACTGAAAAAGACCCTGATGGTGGGAAAGATAGAAGGCAGGAGGAGAAGGGGGTGGCAGATGATGGGTTGGTTAGATAGCCTCACTGACTCAATGGATATGAATCTGGGCACACTCTGTGAAATAGGGAAGGATGGGGAAGGGTGGCATGCTGCAGTCCATGGAGTCACAGAATCAGACATGACTTAGTGACTGAATAGCACTATTTTATTGCACATGTCTGGATTGTTTTGTGGGACATTTCTGGCTTTTCCTTTCACATTCCTAGACCCAGAAGTTCTTCATACTCATATGTTTTTATTTATATTATGAAGCTTAATTCTGCACACTACATTATAATCCAAATTCTAGAGAAAAGAATGAACCATCTACATTCTGGAGAATAAGAGTGGATATATGTAAATAAATAACTGAATTGTATTGCGGTACACCTGAAACTAACACTAACATAATGTAAGTCAAATACATTCCAATATAAAATAAAAATTCAATTAAAGATTAAAAAATAAAATAAGGACCTATTGTGTAGCACAGGGAACTTTACTTAGTATTTTGTAATAACCTATATGGGAAGAGATTCTGAAGAAGAATGTGGTGGTTTATTCACTAAGTTGTATCTGACCCCATGGACTGTAGCCCACCAGTCTCCTCTGTCCATAGTATTTTCCAGGGAAGAATACTGGAGTGGGATGCCATTTCCTTCTCCAAGAAGAAGAATAGATATACATATATGTATAACTGAATCAACTATATTCCAATATCAAATAAAAATGTAAATAAATAAATACATAGACATGACAAACGTGTACACTCAAAAGAACTATTTTTTGTCATTATTTCATTAAAACACACATACATTAAGATATGTTAGTCTCTATATGATAATTGGTAACCTCACACTGACATAAAAGCATTGAAACTTTTTAATAAACCAGAACCAGTGTAAAACAAACAACAAAAAAATGGGTCCATGAATAAATAAAAACAAAACAGCAAATAAATAAGAAAAGTAATGAATAACATCCTTGAGAAGGCTTTATATTTTCTTCTAGTATATCTGGGGCAGATTCTACGTCACTGACATTACCAGGCATTTGGTGCTTAAGCTGTAGTCATTCGATAGGCAGCTGCCACTCTTAGGCTGGTTGCCTTCCAGGGCCAGAAAGTGGGGACGAGAAAAGAGATGCTATTTTAACTGAAGTAAGATAGAAAGGGAATTCACACTGAGGAACCCAAGGGCATAGTAGGAGACTGGCAAGCTTGGCCCAGGTCTTACCAGGTGGTGCTTGTATTAAAGAATCCATCTGCCAATGCAGGAAATGGAAGAGATGTGAGTTTGATCCCTGGGTTGGAAAGATCCCCATGGCAACCTATTCTATTCTACTACTCTTGCCTGGAGAATCCCACGGACAGAGGAGCCTGGCAGGCTACAGTTCATAGGGTCACAGAGGCTTGCTCAAGACTGAAGTGACATAGCATGTATGTATGCTTGGGCTCCCTATATTTCCATATGAAAATAGTTTGTGGTGTGTTGTATGCATGTTGCAGAGTCAGGTAGCCCAAGAATTTTTGCTACTGGTTATTAGAAGTAGATACATTTACTATTACACAGTACTGTGCCCACTACATAATTTTGCAATTGTACATGACTTTTTTCCTGGGCATTCGCTGCGGTGCCAGGAAAGAGTAATATAACATTCAAAAATCATTTAAAAATGCACAGAGGGTGACATATCAGTTGAACAAATTCAATCTTAGAAGGACATCAGGAAAAGAAATATATAATTTAGCTGTCTATGTGCATATTTCTTTACATTGAAAAATTAAGTTAAATATTCTGACTTTTATTCCTATTTTGCTTCTGCTTTCCTCCTCCTCCTCTCCCTCTCCTCTTGCCCACATATTTCATGTTATCTTATCCTTTCTCTTTGTCATCCTTTTTCTCATTGCAGGGTTGGGAGACATGGCAGCTGGCCTGAAATGGTAAATAGGCAGATGATGACTATCTTTTTTGGTGAGAATGAGGATATGGAGTTTGAAAGAAAGTGGGACATCAAGGACAAACCTCAAGTACTTTTGGCCTAAGAAAACTGGTAGGCAGAGAATGGCTTGACTGAGCATGGGAGCATGTCTGGAGATGCAGATAAGGGAGATGAGGAGACTATCAGAAGCCCATTTACAACATATTAAATTTGAGACATCAGTTAACCAAGTGAACATGTAGCATACAGCATTGAAACATGGAGTTCAGGAATGAGGTCCAGGTTGGAGGCAAACTGGAGCATTTTCACCCTGAGGATACTAGTGAAGGCCCTGGGACTGAATGAGATCATCAAAGGAGGAAGGGTGGGTAAAGGGAGAAGTATGATCCCCAAGCCTGGCATTAAGTCTGACCATTTTCAACTCAGAAAAAGTCTCCTTTCCTCTCCTTCCCCGTCTCCTTTTCTCTCCCCTGTCTCCTCTGCCTCCTTCCCAGTTCTAAAACCCCCAGTATTTTAATCTCTTAGGAGGTAAGGTAGTTATATTGGCCAGTGATAAAACTTCAGATGAGATAAGGCATAACAATTGAGATAATAATTTGCTACTTAACCGTCATTGCTGCTCTCTAACTCTTAAAGTATAATTTAGATGCTAAACAGAATTTAAAATTCTAACATTATACAACTTAAGAACTGCATCTTGTTTATGTTATAAATATTTTTAAAAATATTCCATTAAATTCTCCAGTAGTTATTCCTCTATGATTCATTTCATCTCAAAATTGCTGCTACATGTACAGCTTGATCAACGTATTGTGAAGATTAGCATTTACTGTGTGTTATACATGAATCTAAACTGCTCAGCAGCACAACAACCCAATGATTTGAAAGGGTTGGAGAGTCCTCCCTTCTTGGTTGAGTGCAGCTTTAAGGGAGATCCCTGTGGTCAGGGATCTGCTCTTATCCAGTTTTTACCTCTGACTCAGCAAGGTGAAACTTCTAGTTGACATATATATCTCCTTTTTTTTTCAGATGTTTTTCCCATACAGGTCATTACAGAGAATTGAGTCGAGTTCCCTCTGATATACAACAGGCCTTTACTAGTTATTGATTTTATATATAGTAGTTCAGTTCAGTTCAGTCGCTCAGTAGTGTCCGACTCTTTGTGACCCCATGAACCGCAGCACACCAGGCCTCCCTGTCCATCACCAACTCCCAGAGTTTACCCAAACCCTGTCCTATGAGTCGGTGATGCCATCCAACCATCTCATCCTCTGTCATGTCCTTCTCCTCCCGCCTTCAACCTTTCCCAGAATCAGGGTCTTTCCCAATGAGTCAGTTCTTTGCATCAGGTGGCCAAAGTATTGGAGTTTCAACTTCAGCATCAGTCCTTCCAAAGAACACTCAGGACTGATCTCCCTTAGGATGGACTGGTTGGATCTCCTTGCAGTTCAAGGGACTCTCAAGAGTCTTCTCCAACACCACAGTTCAAAGCATCAATTCTTCGGTGCTCAGCTTCCTTTATAGTCCAACTCTCACATCCATACATGACTACCGGAAAAACCATAGTCTTGACTAGACGAACCTCTCTTGGCAAAGTAATGTCTCTGCTTTTTAATATGCTGTCTAGGTTGGTCATAGCTTTCCTTCCAAGGAGTAAGTGTCTTTTAATTTCATGGCTGCAATCATCATCTGCAGTGATTTTGGAGCCCCCAGAAATAAAGTCAACCACTGTTTCCCCATCTATTTGCCATGAAGTGATGGGACCAGATGCCATGAACTTAGTTTTCTGAATGTTAAGCTTTAAGCCAACTTTTTCACTCTCCTCTTTCACTTTCATCAAGAGGCTTTTTAGTTCCTCTTCGCTTTCTGCCATAAGGGTGGTATCATCTGCATATCTGAGGTTATTGATATTTCTCCCAAAAATCTTAATTCCAGCTTGTGCTTCATCTAGCCTAGTACTCTGCATATAAGTTAAATAAGCAGGGTGACAATATACAGCCTTGACATACTCCTTTTCCTATTTGGAACCAGTCTGTTGTTCCATGTCCAGTTGTAACTGTTGCTTCCTGACCTGCATACAGGTTTCTCAGGAGGCAGATCAGGTGGTCTGGTATTCCCATCTCTGTTAATCCCAAACTCCTAATTTACCCCTCTTGCCACATTTCCCCTTTGGTAAGCATTAGTTTGTTTTCTAGATCTGTGAGTCTTTTTCTGTTTTGTAAATAAGTTTATTTGTATTATTGTTTTAGATCCCACATGTAAGTGATATCATATGGTATTTCTCTTCCTCTATCTGACTTATTTTACTTAGTATGATAATCTCTAGGTCCATCCATGTTGCTGCAAATGGCATTATTTCATTCTTTTTTATGGCTAAGTAAAATTCCATCTTGAAGAGATCTCTAGTCTTTCCCATTCTATTGTTTTCCTCTATTTCTTTGCATTGATCACTGAGGAAGGCTTTCTTATCTCTCCTTGCTAGTCTTTGGAACTCTGCATTCAAATGGGTATATCTTTCCTTTTCGCTTCCCTTCTTTTCACAGCTATTTGTAAGGCCTCATCAGACAGCAATTTTTTTTTTTTTTTTTTTTGCATTTCTTTTTCTTGGGGATGGTCTTGATTCCTGTTTCCTGTACAATGTCATGAAGCTCCATCCATAGTTCATCAGGCACTCTGTCTATCAGATCTAGTCCCTTAAATCTATTACCTAACAGAAGCAGAAGATATTAAAAAGAGGTGCCAGGAACACAGAGAAGAACTGTACAAAAAAGATCTTCATGACCCAGATAATCATGATGGTGTGATCACTCACCTAGAGCCAGACATCCTGGAATGTGAAGTCAAGTGGGCCTTAGCAAGCATCACTATGAACAAAGCTAGTGGAGGTGATGGAATTCCAGTTGAGCTATTTCAACTCCTGAAAGATGATGGTGTGAAAGTGCTGCACTCAATATGCCAGCAAATTTGGAAAACTCAGCAGAGGCCACAGGACTGGAAATGGTGTTTTCATTCCAATCCCAAAGAAAGGCAATGCCAAAGAATGCTCAAACTACCACAAAATTGCACTCATCTCACACGCTAGTAGGGGAAGGCAATGGCACCCCACTCCAGTACTCTTGCCTGGAAAAGCCCATGGACGGAGGAGCTGGTAGGCTGCAGTCCATGGGGTCCCGAAGAGTCGGACATGACTGAGCGACTTCACTTTCACTTTTCACTTTCATGCGTTGGAGAAGGAAAGGGCAACCCACTCTAGTGTCCTTGCCTGGAGAATCCCAGGGATGGGGTTGCAAAGAGTTGGACACGACTGAAGTGACTTAGCAGCAGCAGCACATGCTAGTAAGGTAATGCTTAAAATTCTCCAGGCCAGGCTTCAGCAATATGTGAATCTTGAAATTCAAGATGTTCAAGCTGATATTAGAAAAGGCAGAGAAACCAGAAATCAAATTGCCAACATCTGCTGGATCATCGAGAAAGCAATAGAATTCCAGAAAAACATCTATCTCTGCTTTATTGACTTTGCCAAAGCCTTTGACTGTGTGGATCACAATAAACTGTGGAAAATTCTGATAGAGATGGGAATACCAGACCACCTGACCTGTCTCTTGAGAAACCTGTATGCAGGTCAGGAAGCAACAGTTAGAACTGGACATGGAACAACAGACTGGTTCCAAATAGGAAAAGGAGTACACCAAGACTGTATATTGTCACCCTGCTTATTTAACTTATATGCACAGTACATCATGAGAAATGCTGGGCTGGAGGAAGCACAATCTAGAATCAAGATTGCCAGGAGAAATACCAATAACCTCAGATATGCAGATGACACCACCCTTATGGCAGACAGTGAAGAAGAACTAAAGCACCTCTTGATGAAAGTGAAAGAGGAGAGTGAAAATGTTGGCTTCAAGCTCAGAATTCAGAAACCTAAGATCATGGCATCCAGTCCCATCACTTCATGGAAAATAGATGGAGAAACAGTGGAAACAGGGGCTGACTTTATTTCTGGGGGCTCCAAAATCACTGCAGATGGTGACTGCAGCCATGAAATTAAAAGACACTCCTTGGAAGGAAAGTTATGACCAACCTAGACAGCATATTGAAAAGCAGAGAAATTACTTTGTCAACAAAGGTCTGCCTAGTCAAGGCTATGGTTTTCCCAGTAGTCATGTATGGGTGTGAGAGTTGGACTATAAAGAAAGCTGAGCACTGAAGAATTGATGCTTTTGAACTGTGGTGTTGGAGAAGACTCTTGAGAGTCACTTGGACTGTGAAGAAATGCACCCAGTCCATCCTAAAGGAGATCAGTCCTAGGTGTTCATTGGAAGGACTGATGCTGAAGCTGAAACTCCAATACTTTGGCCACCTGATGCAAAGAGCTGACTCATTGGAAAAGACCCTGAAGCTGGGAAAGATTGAGGGCAGGAGGAGAAGGGGATGACAGAGGATGAGATGGTTGGATGTCATCACCAACTCATAGGACATGGGTTTGGGTGAACTCCAGGAGTTGGTGATGGACAGGGAGGCCTGGCGTGCTACGTTTCATGGGGTTGCAAAGAGGTGGACAAGACTGAGTGACTGAACTGAACAGAATATTCCACCATATATGTGTAACTGAATCACTCTACTCTAAACCTGAAACTAGCACAACATTGTAAATCAATTATGTTCCAATACCAAATGAAAATTTTATTAAAAATAAAAATAAAATTATTGTCCTCATCCTCTATGCCCTCCTGACCTGAAAAAGGCCTTTCTCTCTGGATCCCTGGCAACCTATTTTTCTCACAGTAGTGTGTGTATTTAGTGAGCTTGTCTGTCACCAGGTGAACAAATCGGCTTTAAAATGAATGGTCGGTCATAGAAGACAAAATGTTCGAGATGAGTAGATCTAGAAAAAGACAGGTTTTAAAGAGAAGTTTAACTTTAAAGTCTGCTTCTAGGCAGAGATGACAATTTGTCCCAATCATCTGATAAACCAAAAAAGCAAAATAAGCAAGCAATAAGCATATATGTATATTTTTGTGATGTAAAAGTGAGGATCAGGCATGAGACTTCTCTTTCTGGCATGAAATATCTGTGAAAAACAATTCAAACTACACTATTGTTTTCACATGAGTCTTGCTTTCCCTCTACTTCTGAACTGGGAGCAAAGCTACCTGAGTTTGCATTTTGTTGTTGTTACTCACTTACAAAATCCTGTCGGACTTTTTGTGATCTCATGGACTGCAGCATGCTAGGACCACTGTCCTCCACTATTTCCCAGAGTTTGCTCAAATTCATGTCCACTGAGTCAGGGATGCTATTTAACCATCTCATCCTCTGCCACCCCCTACTTCTTTTGACTTCAGTCTTACCCAGCATCAGGATCTTTTTCATATGTGGCCAAAGTATTTATCTCAGCAATTAAACAGCTGCATGACCTTAGTTCAGTTCAGTTCACTTCCGTTCAGTCACTTAGTTGTGTCTGATGTTTTTGCGACACCATGGACTGCAACATACCAGGCCTCCCTGTCCATCATGAGCTCCTGGAGTCTACTCAAACTCATGTCCATTGAGGCAGTGATGCCATCCAATCATCTCATCCTCTGTCATCCCCTTTCCCTCCCACCTTCAATCTTTCCCCACATCAGGGTCTTTTCAAATGAGTCAGTTCTTCACATCAAGTGGCCAAAATATTGGAGTTTCAGCTTCAGCATCAGTCCTTCCAATGAATATTTAAGAGTGATTTCCTTTAAGATGGACTGGTTGGATCTCCTTGCAGTCCAAGGGACTTTCAAGAGTCTTCTCCAACACCATAGTTCAAAACCATCAATTCTTAGGGGCTCAGCTTTCTTTATCGTCCAACTCTTACATCCATACATTACTACTGGAAAAACCATACCTTTGACTAGATGGACCTTTGTTGGAAAAGTAATGTCTCTGCTTTTTAATATGCGTCTAGGTTGGTCATAACTTTTCTTCCAAGGAGCAAGCGTCTTTTAACTTCATGGCTGCAGTCACCTTCTGCAGTGATTTTGGAGGCCCCCAAAATAAAGTCTGTTACTGTTTCCACTGTTTCTTCATCTGTTTGACATGAAGTGATGGGACTGGACACCATGATCTTAGTTTTCTGAATGTTGAGTTATAAGCCAACTTTTTCACTCTCCTCTTTCACTTTCATCAAGAGGCTCTTTAGTTCTTCTTCACTTTCTGCCATAAGGTTGGTGTCACCTGCATATCTGAGGTTATTGATATTTCTCCCGCAATCTTGATTCCAGCTTGTGCTTCTTCTAGCCCAGCGTTTCTCACGATGTACTGTGCATGTAAGTTAAATAAGCAGGGTGACAATGTACAGCCTTGACGTACTCCTTTTCCTATTTGGAACCAGTCTGTTGTTCCATGTCCAGTTCTAACTGTTGCTTCCTGACCTGCATACAGGTTTCTCAAGAGACAGGTCAGGTGGTCTGGTATTCCCATCTCTATCAGAATTTTCCACAGTTTATTGTGATCCACACAGTCAAAGGCTTTGGCAAAGTCAATAAAGCAGAGATAGATGTTTTTCTGGAACTCTCTTGCTTTTTCAATGATCCAGCAGATGTTGGCAATTTGATCTCTGATTCCTCTGCCTTCTCTAAAACCAGCTTGAACATCTGGAGGTTCAAGGTTCACATACTGTTGAAGCCTGGCTTGGAGAATTTTGAGCATTTCTTTGCTACCATGTGAGATGAGTGCAATTGTGCAGTAGTTTGAACACTCTTTGGCATTGCCTTTCATTGGATTGGAATGATAACACCTTTTCCAGTCTGTGGCCATTACTGAGTTTTCCAAATTTTCTGGCATTTTGAGTGTAGCACTTTCACAGCATCATATTTTAGGATTTGAAAAAGCTCTACTGGAATTCTGTCACCTCCACTAGCTTTGTTTGTAGTGATGCTTCCTAAGGCCCACTTGACTTTGCATTTCAGGATGTCTGTCTCTAGGTGAGTGATCACACCATTGTGATTATCTGGGTCATGAAGATCTTTTCTGTACAGTTCTTCTGTGTATTCTTGCCACGTCTTCTTAGTATCTTCTGCTTCTATTAGGTCCATACCATTTCTGTCCTTTATTGAGCTCATCTTTGCATGAAATGTTCCCTTGGTACCTCTAATTTTCTTGAAGAGATCTCTAGTCTTTCCCATTCTATTGTTTTTCTCTATTTCTTTGCATTGATCACTGAGGAAGGCTTTCTTATCTGGCCTTGCTATTCTTTGGAACTCTGCATTCAAATGGGTATATCTTTCATTTTCTCCTTTGCCTTTCTCTTCTCTTCTTTTCTTAGCTATTTGTAAGGCCTTCTCAGAAAACAGTTTTGCTTTTTTGCATTTCTTCTTCTTGGGGATGTTCCTGATCCCTGCCTCCTGTACAATGTCACGAACCTCTGTACATAGTTCTTTAGACACTCTATCAGATCTAGTCCCTTGAATCTATTTATCACTTCCACTGTATAGTCTTAAGGGTTTTGATTTAGGTCATACCTGAATGGTCTAGTAGTTTTCCCCACTTTCTTCAATTAAAGTCTGAATTTGTCAATAAGGAGTTCATGATCTGAGTCACAGTCAGCTCCTGGTCTTGTTTTTGCTGACTGTGTATACACCTCCATCTTTGGCTGCAAAGAATATAATCAATGTGATTTCAGTATTGACCATCTGTTTATGTCCACGTGTAGAGACTTCTCTTGTGTTGTTGGAAGGGGTGTTTGCTATGATCAATGGGTTCTCTTGGCAAAACTCTGTTAGCCTTTGCCCTGCTTCATTTTGTATTCTAATTCCAAATTTGCCTGTTACTCCAGGTATTTCTTGATCTCCTACTTTTGCATTCCAGTCCGCTATAATGAAAAGGATGTCTCTTTTGGGTGTTAGTTTTAGGTCTGGTAGGTCTTCATAGGGAGAAGGCAATGGCACCCCACTCCAGTACTCTTGCCTGGAGAATACCATGGACGGAGGAGCCTGGTAGGCTGCAGTCCATGGGGTCGCTCAGAGTCGGACACTACTGAAGCGACTTAGCAGCAGCAGCAGCAGGTCTTCATAGAACTGTTCAACTTTAGCCTCCTTAGTATTATTGGTCAGGGCATAGACTTGGATTACTGTGATATTGAATGGTTTGCCTTGGACATGAACAGAGATCATTCTGTCATTTTTGAGATTGCATCCAAGTACTGCATTTTGGACTCCTTTGTTGAATATAATGGTTACTCCATTTCTTCTAAGGGATTCCCGCCCACAGTAGTAGATATAATGGTCATCTGAGTTAAATTCACCCATTCCAGTCCATTTTAGTCCACTGATTCCTAAAATGTTGATGTTCACTCTTGCCATCTCCTGTTTTACCACTTCCAATTTGCCTTGATTCAAGGACCTATCATTCCAGGTTCCTATGAAATATTGCTGTTTATAGCATTGGACTTCTGTCACCAGTCACATCTACAAATGGGTGTTGTTTTTGCTTTGGCTTCGTCTCTTCATTCTTTCTGGAGTTATTTCTCCACTGATCTCCAGGAGCGTACTGGGCACCTACTGACCTGTGGAGTTCATCTTTCAGTGTCCTATTTGTTGCTTGTCCTTGTCATTTCATCCTTTGAGTCTTTAGTTTCTTAACCAATGAAAAAGAAGGTTGGATAAGATGGTTTCAAAGACTCCTATAGCTATAAAGTCGTCTTGTGTTGTGGCATTATACCTTGTTCATTTGTCTAGGGTCCTTAGCCAAACCAAATCTTACTTTTAAAATCGTTTTTTTAAACCAGTTATAAAGAGGCAGTTTATATTATGGTCTAAATCATTACTTTTAAAACAGTAATGTCCTTCTGAATCATCTGGGGATTTTATTAAAATGAAGATTCTGATTCTATAAGACTGGGATGGGGCCTGAGGTTCCTCATTTCTAACAAGCTCCCAAGGGATGCTGATTCTGCACATTTAAGCACCACACTTTGATCAGCAAAGATCTCAATAATCACGAGGGTTCCCATTTTACAGACACATTTACACATATAGTCTCTCTCAAACACACAGTATGATGACCCATTGTTTTGTTTTAAAGATTAAGTTTAAATGCTTTTTCCCCCTAAGCTAAAACATCAAACCAAATCAATTTAGAAACCAAATAAAACCAAATAAATTAGAATAATTTCAGTTAATCATCAGAATATTTTATTTGCATTCAGAAATAAATACATTTAGTTGTAATTGCTTTTTATATAATTTAGTGATTTTTTAAACTGATTTGACTAGTATCCTGTCAATCCAGTAAAAATATGATGTGCTGTCTCAACTTGCAAAAGAACCCCAGGTGCCACATTCACTCTTCAGAAAGTCATCCTAACAATGCTATTGGGAATAGTTACTGTATGAAAAAACCCAGTACAGATGTTATGGGGTTTATTTTTAATTTCTGTTAAACTTTCTGCTTCCTCTCAATCTAATTTATGTCAGGTACTAAACCTATGAAATTCATATTTGGACAGCTTGTCTCTACCTTGAAGCTAAAGAACTGGAAGATATTTTATTAACCACTGCACACTACTCTCCCCTCAAGAAAAACCATGCACACATACCACATACCACACAACTGACTTCCCTCAGAAATAATCAGCCAAAATGCAAAGGCAATATGATTGCTAAACTCAATTAACGATTGCTTCTGAGAGGAGGTTTTACATTTTTAACCTGATAACTATGCTCTATTCTTGAAGATGAATATTTTTTCTGAACACCTGCAACTAACATGACCACGTATTTCTTGTAATTACACCAGTGATTCCAACTATGTAAGTACTTCCTAGCCTCAAACCCCAGTTAATAGGGATCTACTAAGTCTTTGAATTCACAAGTTAGATTCTCCTCTTAATGAAAAATTAAGGACTTATGTCAGTTCAGGTTCTAGAATTATTTTATTGTTATTATTTCTATTATTATTGGGTCCCTAGTGGCTCAGATGGTAAAGAATCTGCCTGCAATGCAGGAGAACTGGGTTCGATCCCTTGGTTCTGGGTTGGAAACTGGGTTGGGAAGATCCCTTGGTGAAGGAAATGGCAACCCACTCTAATATTCTTGCCTAGAGAATCCCATGGACAGAGGAGCCTAGAACATTACAGTGCTTGGGATTGCAGAGTCAGACCAACTGAGCAACTAACACACAACTTGCTGTTATTATTCTTGTTGTCCTTATCATGGGAGATCCCAGAGATTCTGACAGAGCTAGTGAGGAGAGCTGAATGCTTTTACTAGATGGAGGGTGTAAAGCAAAAGAATCAGCTAACTTTATCAAAAAAGCAGTCCTGTTATTTCCCTCCATCTGAAGGCTTTCACCTCTGGAATTCAGATTCATTAGGTCTGAGCAGGATCTCCACAACTGAAATTTTAACAAGCATCCTATGTGAGTCTGATGCAAATATGCATGAGATCATGCTGTGATAGTGATTTCATTACTCCAAAGTATCTTTGCTCTTGAATCATTTAATTTAAAAGTTGCCATCTGAAAATGTGTCTGTTTAGAGTACCAGAGACTCTTAGTGATGTAGACAGTCACTGTTCACATCAAACTCTCTAATGAAGAGAGCCTCTTCTGAGCATGAAAGGTATTTGGAATCATACATGTTGATCATTCAAACTTGTTAAAAGATTCCTTCACACTTTCTAGAGCTGATGTAGCTTTCATTTTAGCATTTGCCATTGCTTAAATTTCATGAGGCTTTGCTATTATTTTTGAATTGAATAAGGGCTTTTCTTGTGACTTACCTGATAAAGAATCTGCCTGCAATGCAGGAGACCCTGGTTCGATTCTTGGGTCAGGAAGATCTGCTGGAGAAGGGATAGGCTACCTACTCCAGTTTCTCCTAATGAAAAATTGGGGACTTATGTCAGTTCTATAATTCAAGTTCTAGAATTATTTTATTGTTATTACTGATGTTATTATTGGGCTTCCTTAGTGGCTCAGATGGTAAAGAATCTACCTGCAATGTGGGAGACCTGGGTTCTATTCCTTGATTGGGAAGATCCCCTGGAGAAGGGAAAGGCTACCCATTCCAGTATTCTGGCCTGGAGAATTCCATGGACTATCTATAGGGTTACAAATAGTCGGATGTGACTTTCAAAACCAAAATGGATGTGGCAAAAAACCAAATCCACTTCAACAGGAGTATATAAATTTTGCTTACTTAAAATTCCTGGATGAGAGAAATGGCTTCTGACCCACTATATATATTTTCAGGCTATAGAACACTTAAAGATCAACATGCTATATTAATACCAGTTCAAACCTCTTTGAAGAAACATAACAGTATAGAAAGAAAAATAGGCAATAGTCTAACCGATTTCCTAGAACTAATTATAAAAATGTGTGTAACTAGACATATTTTCATATAGCCTTTTGTAGGGCAATTTAAAAATAATTATAAGTAAAATGTTATTAAAAATTGTTCTCCTCTAGAGGTTTCAATGTGAGTGAAAGGTTGGAATACAGGAAGCACTAGAAAAGCATACATTAAATTTTAGAGCTTAAAGGGGCCTTTGAGAGCACGAGTGAGGAGACCTGGATTCTAGCACTAGGTTTGCCTATGACTCAGTAAGAGAAGACAAGTTATACCTCCTTTCTAGATCTATTTTCCTCTCCAATTTGACTTCTTATGAGTGAGATTATTCAATTCAGTGGTTTCCAGCTTGGAAACCACTTTCTGGAACCAGAGATAGCTTAAGTATTTGAAAAATACTTATCAAAAAATAAAACAAAATATCACACACCTACATACACACATATAGAGAAATATGTACTCAGAGTAAAATGAAGAAGAATACTGAATGTCAATTTTTTTTCATCTTGATTAGAATTAAATTATCTAGTGACACAATACTGAGTATCTTACACAGGTCAGAAATTTGCTGATGACTTCATGAGAATTTATAGGTTAGGAAAGTAGGCCAGTTACTTTCACTAGTGTCACAGGTCACAGAAGTCAAATTGAAAAACAGCAGCAAAACAGTTTTTTCTAGTGAAAACCAGGCAACCACCTATTTAGCTAGAAATCTTGTATTTTATTTATGTTTACTTCCATAAAAATAAACATAGTCTTAAGACTCCACACAAAACCTATTAGAACTGATAAATTAATTCAGTAAGGCAGCAGAATACAAGATTAACAAACAGAAACCTGTTGCATTTCTCCTCACTAACAAATATCAGAAAGAGAAGCAGACAAACAAAAAATCCCTTCAAAAATCACATACAAAACATTTAGGAATAAACCTGACCAAAGAGGTGAAAGACATATATTGAGAACTGTAAAACATTGATATAGTAATCTGAGGATGACTCAAAGAAATGAAAAGATATACTATGCTCTTGGATTGGAAAAATTAATATTGCTAAAATGGTCATATTACCCAAACCAATCTACAGATTTAATGTGACCCTTATCAAATTACCCATGACATTTTCACAGAACTGAACAGATCCTAAAATTTACATGGAACCAAAAGATCAAGAATTAGCAAAGCAATCCTGAGAAAAAATAATAAAGTTGGAGGCATAACCCTCCCCGATACGTGCGAGGTTTGTGAGTGCTCAGTCACGTCCAACTCTTTTTGACCCCAGCAGCCTCTCCTGTTTATGGGATTCTCCAGGCAAGAATACTGGAGTGGGTTGCTATTTCCTTCTCCATGGGTATCTTCCCGACCCATAGATTGAACTAGTGACTTCTGCATCTCCTGTATTGGCAGGCAGATTCTTTACCACTGAGCCACCTGGGAACTTCACAACCCTCCAAACTTCAGATATTGCAAAGATACAGCAATCAAAACAATGTAGAATTGACACAAAAACTGTCATATGGATCAATGGAACAGAAGGAAAAGCCCAGAAATAAATCCACAAACCTATGGTCAATTAATCTTTGATAAAGGAGGCAAGAATATACAATGGAGAAAAGGCAATATCTTCAGCAAGTGATATTCAGATACTTGATCGACAGCTGCATGTAAATTAATGAAGCTAGAACACTTTCTGACACCATACACAAAAATAAATTCAAAATTACTTTAAGCATTTAAATATTAGACATGACACTATAAAAGTCCTAGAAGAGAATATAGTCAAAACATTCTCTGACAAAATCATAGCAAGGTTTTCTTAGGTCAGTCTCACAAGGCAGTGAAAATAAAACCAAAATAAACAATTGAGACATAATCAAACTTTAAGCTTTTGCATAGCAAAGGAAACTATAAACAAAATTAAAAGACAATCTATGGACTGGAAGAAAATATTTCCAAATGATGCAACTGACAAAGACTTAATTTCTAAAACTTACCAACAACTCAGCTCAGTAACAGCAACAACAAAATAAATAAATGAACAGAAGACCAGCAGACATTCTTCCAAAGAAGATACAGACATGGCCAACAGGCACATGAAAAGATGTTAAACATAGCTAATTATTCGAGAAATGCAAATCAAAACTACAGTGAGGTATCATCTCACACCAATCGGAATGGCCATCATCAGAAATTCTATACAAAATTTTGGAGAGGGTGTGGAGAAAAGGGAATGTAAATTGGTGCAGCCACTATGGAAAACAGTATGTAGGTTTCTTACAAAAATAAAATAAAGTTAGTTTATGATCCAGCAATCCCACTCCTGGGCTTATATCAGGAGAAAACCATAATCAGGAAAGATAACATGCATCTCTCATTGCAGCACTATTTACCATAGCCAAGACATGGAAGCAACCTAAATGCCCATCAACAGATGACTGGATAAAGATAATGTGATATATATACACACAATGGAATGCTACTCAGCCTAAAAAAATAATTAAAAAGTGCCATTTGCAGCAACATAGATGTACCTAGAGATTACCATACTAAGAGAAGTAAGTCAGACAGAGAAAGACAAATATCATATGATATCACGTATATGTGGAATCTAAAATAAGATACAAATGAACTTATTTACAAAACAGTGATAGACTCACACACTTAGAAAACAAACTAATGGTTACCAAAGGTAAATGGTAGGGCAGGAGAGGGATGAATGGGAGTTTGATATTAGCAGATACAAACTACTATGTAAAAACCAGATATGCAAGATCCAACTGTATAGCATAGATAACTATAGTCAATATCTTATAATAAAATCATGATGGAAAAGAATATGAGAAAGGATATATATGTATGTATATGTATATATTGGGTTTCCTCAGTGGTACAGTGGTAAAAGAATTTGCCTGCCAATGCAGAAGATGCAGGTTCGATCCCTGGATCAGGAAGATCTTTTGGAGAAGGAAGTGGTAACCTGCTCTGTTATTCTTGCCTGGGAAATCCCATGAACAGAGGAACCTGGTGGGCTACAGTCAGATCGTGGGGTCACAAAGAGTTGGACACAACTGAGCGACTGAGCACACATATATATGTTTATAACTGAATCAGTTTCCTGCACACCAGAAACTAACTTTTCAAATTAACTATACTTCAGTAAAAAATTTAAGAAAGAACTAAACTAAAAAAAGACTGCCTGACACACATTGCCAATAAATAAACTTTTGTTTAATACATTTAAACAAATACAGAGAAATTTTTTGCACTCTAAATATTGAAATACTCAGCTTCAGGTTTAAAAGACTTCTAGATTATGGGAAGAATCTTCATCAGGAGTCATGGGTTAACTGTACATTTGACAATTGTAATTAAGCAATTTTTTTCCCGTTCTTTCTTGATTAGTAGAAGTATTAAACCATGCTCTAGTCTAGTTTGCAAAAGAAAAGTCTTAAGACTTTGATACCAAGTAAAATCAAGTTTGTGAGAAAGTGCTTATTCACATCTGGAGAGTGTTAAATGCTCCAGGATGAGAGGCAAGGCCTTGCAGCCAAGTGATAATCAAGTTATCTGTGCTAATCCCAAGCTAGGAATCTAGAGAGACACAGGATCTAGTGGTTGGCAGATTGCTGCTCCTGTTCCTGCAGAGATAGGAGGAACTCTAAGCTGCTCTTGAGGTAGAATTTGTAGAACAGGGAAGTCACAGAGTCAGGGGAAGTGAAGCTGGAGGGGGGAAAGATGTAGACTGATGATAGAAATAGAACAACATAACTAGCTCTTACTAAGCCGGATCTGCCTGGGGGTAACAGATGACAATCTAATGTATACCTAGAGTTTGTGTAACACATGGCCTCTAACCTTTGGCCTTGGGTTTCTGAGTGGAAAATGATGAGACAGTGTACCTCTGTTGAGAGTTTATCGTGGACTAGGCCCTGAGCTATTTTACTTACTACTCACAAGCACTCTGTATCAGTTATTATTCTTATTTAATACATGAGAAAATTGCAGTTTAAAACATATGAGAAACTTGGGATCCCAAGTTTATATTATTCAAAGCCCCTAAGCTTAGCTATTAGGCTTCCTGTGCTGGTTAAGGAAATATAAAATAAAGGAAAATGGTTTCCTCCTTCCCAGGCCAGTGGAAGGGTTCAATTTATTCAACCCATCTTTGCTACTAACAAAGAGGTAAATTACAGATCACGAGTCTATGACAGTATATTCCAGACTTCCTTTCATAGCCCAGATTTTAAGTGTTGTTCCTCATGGTTGTAATGATATTTGACATTGTCCTGAATAGTTGATACTGGACTACATATTTTACTGCCTAGATTTTCTCTGACTGTTAGAAATGGCACAAAATTGAGAAACCTCCTCATATACCTTCAGAAAGAATGCATTTTATGAAGATGCTGAAAGCTTTATGGGACTGACTAGTTCATCCTGAGTTCCAGTGCTGTATAATTGTAAGTCCAAAGTGAATCAATATGATCACTAGTCAATGGGCCACAAAGTTTCTGCACATTTGAGGGCAAATGACTTACCAGCCACTAATGATACTAAGGAATGTAAGATCTGATTCTTAATTTGAAAGAGACTAAACCTTATATAAAAGAAATATTTATGAATTAATCATATATTTGTATATCACCTATTCCAGATATGTATAGAAAGGAATGTATTTGGGGATGATTTAGGCAAACAGGATTGAAATGAGGTCAGAGAAGCTTCAAAAGAGAGAAAGTGTGTCTTCAGTTCAGTTCAGTTCAGTCGCTCAGTCATGTCTGACTCTGCGACCCCATGAATCACAGCATGCCAGGCCTCCCTGTCCATCACCAACTCCCAGAGTTTACTCAAACTCATGTCCATTGAGTCAGTGATGCCATCCAGCCATCTCATGCTCTGTCATCCCCTTCTCCTCCTGCCCCCAATCCCTCCCAGCATCAGGGTCTTTTCCAAAGTGTCTTAGGGAACAAAATGAGTTTTCCAGATTGAGAAATTAAAAAATGGTAAATTTTGGTATCATCATACAACTGGTACTGGCTGGCTTGAAATTTTATAATTGAAAGAAAAGGAGAGTGACTGGAAGTAAGCCTGGAAAGATAGGGAAGAGCTTTATGGATATGGATATATGGATAAAATTCCATCACACAAAGCATCATCAAATGTTTAAAATAAGAATCGAGGAGGAGCGCGGCGACGAGCGGACGACTACATTTACGGGATCTCCAGGCGGCCCAGAGTCGACGCAAATCCTTACCGTATTCCCCCTCACCTACAGGAGATTGTTGACAACTTTAAATTTGATTCCCGAAAGGACTCAATGGCTTACAGAGGAGATGAAATGTGGTCTGAGGGACGATATGACTATGAAAGACTTCCAAGAGAAAGAGTACCTCCTCGAAGTCACCCCAGTGATGAATCTGGCTATAGGTGGACAAGAGATGATCATTCTGCAAGCCGACAGCCTGAATACAGGGACATGAGAGACAGCTTTAGAAGAAAAGGTTTCTACTCCTCCCATTATGTGAGAGACCGGTCTCCTCATAAAAGAGACACTCCTTTTTTCAGAGAATCGCCTGTAGGCCGAAAGGATTCTCCACACAGCAGATCTGGCTCCAGTGTCAGCAGTAGGAGTTACTCTCCAGAAAGAAGCAAAACTTACTCCTTCCATCAGTCTCAACACAGAAGTAAAGAACGACCTGTTCAGCCTTTGAAAACATCGAGAGACACTTCACCCTCAAGTTCTTCAGCAGTTGCTGCATCAAAGGTATTAGACAAACCCAGTAGGCTAACTGAAAAGGAACTTGCTGAAGCTGCAAGCAAGTGGGCCGCTGAAAAGCTAGAGAAGGCAGATGAGAGTAACTTACCCGAAATTTCTGAGTATGAGGCGGGATCCACAGCACCATTGGTCATTGACCATCCAGTAGAACCTGAGTCAAATGCAACAGATGGCATAGAATTGTTCGAAGACAGTCAGCTAACCAGTCGCTCTAAAGCAATAGCAACAAAAACCAGAGATTGAACAGGTTTACCGACAAGACTGTGAAACTTTTGGGATGGTTGTGAAAATGCTGATTGAAAAAGATCCTTCATTAGAAAAGTCTATACAGTTTGCCTTGAGACAGAATTTACATGAAATAGGTGAGCGGTGTGTTGAAGAACTCAAGCATTTTATTGCAGAGTATGACACTTCTAGTCAAGATTTTGGAGAGCCGTTTTAGATTGCTTTCTCAGGCAAAAAAAAATTTCTAGATTTTTTCCCCCCTGGATTGTGTAAATCCTTAATATATAGAATTTTTGTGAAGAGAAATACTTTATGATAGTTGACCATATTTCCAATATCAAATAAACATCTAAAATAGTCTGTTTAAGATATTTTAATTAGAATCTTTTTTATCTACATGTAGAGCCTTCTAATCCATACTTATCTTTTTTCCCCCTCTCCTAAAACGATGGGTCGATTAATTTTTCAAGCTTTCTTGAAAATGCAGTCCAAGATTTCTGTACTTACAGGACATGTCCTGTAGTCTTCCACTGTTACGTGATCATTTGTTTGGTCACACTAGTGTAATTTATAGGTTAGAATACATTCCACTTAAACATTTGTAATCTTTTTGCATTTCATAGTCAGTGATACCATGTGAAAATGTTAGAATTCTGAGTTGTGTTTTATTGACTTGTTGCTTGCTTACCTTAGACTTTGTAACTTTCAGTATGTTTAAGTATATTCAAATAAACTGAATACTTTGGTAAAAAAAAAAAAAAAAAAGAATCGAGGAAAAAATTGTGGATATAGTTTAACATATTTCTTTAGATTGGTTTTCTTTATGGGATTTATTTTTTCTTCTAACCCCAGTGGACTGTTGCCTTATTTAATGCTTAAGAAACTCTTTTTTTTTTTTTTTTTAAACAAAGGTATAGGTTAACAATAAGAAAAAAATTTCTATCTTTGAAATGTTTTTGAACAGAAGGAACTACAAAAGAGGTTATGAACTGTCTTTCCCTTGAGAAATTTGAGACTAAGAGAATCTTCTCCTCTGTCAGAAATGTTTTAAGGAAAACTGACTAGAGATAGGTTAATGAACTCTGTTAGTCAATGACCTTATTGGGTCCTCCAACCAAATGTTTCAGTGATTCTGTGATTTTTAGAGAGCTGCAAACAAGCTTTGCAAGTTCATGATAAAATTTGCAAAGCAGCTTATGGTTGGCAAGGATTAGTAGGGCTCTGTGAGCCCACAGATCAGCCTTTATGTTTTAATGTGCCTGCCCTCACAGACAGAAATGACTCTGCTCTTTCAGCTTCAATAGGCCATGTGCTGTCAATTATTTTCCCAGACCTGGACATACTCAATCTTATATTACTTAGCCAGGCTTGTTGTGGTCAAGGTCATACATGGTGTTGCTAGCTGGCAAATATAGAAAAAGGTGAAGTTAATTGACCTTATAAGAGATGATTAGGAATGAGTTCATAAAGACATCAAATCTCTGAATAGGAAATTACCTTAAGTTAACTTAGTTAAATATCCGGGTGGATTCAAGAATCAGTTCAGGGTCTCATCTGATCTTATCTATAGAAATATCAGATACAAAGGAGAGTCTCTGTAGGAAAGTCCTTAGGACAATCTTTATGCTAGCTCAAATACACAGCAAGGTTATATCAGGTCACCCTGAGAACCAAGAGCTTAGATCCTCCCCCAAAAAGGAAAATAACAGACAAAAGGAAGAAATTCTAAGAAGAAAGATAGTTATTAAAAAAAATGATGATGCATATTCAATTACCAACCCTAAAGGACACTAATATCAAAGAGTGTTCTAATTTAACAGAGGTACAGGTATTTAAGAGGCTAAAATTGATTCCAGAATCACTGAGATTTGTCCATGGATGTCCTTGTGAGGGTTTAATATGGGAAGAACATTGATCCCTAGTTTGAGTCTCTCACCCCCTTCAAAGACCTGAGAGGGAGGAGGAATCCTGCCACCCACACCTTTAAGAGATTAACGTGTCTGTAATATAAAGTTTTAGTCAATGTGTACCCTAGAGTCACAAACTCCTTCTTCACATCTTATTACTAAAATGTAACTGACCCCATGAAACTGGGTCAGAATAGCAACCACTTATAGAATACTTTTGAGTTAGTGCTAATTCCCAGGAAAGTTATGTTTGGAATTAGCCAGAACGGAAATGTACTTGGTGATAGCAGTCTCTCTCCATCTTTGTGAAAAATGGTTCATGAACTTCCCGTGAGATTTTGTAATGATTTATGTAACTCATTGATAGTGATTTCATACAGATTCAGTCCTTTCCTTATTCATTTTTTTCTTTTATCTGAATAAGCTATGGAAGCCTAGGATCCAAGAATAATTTATTTGTACTTCTTTTGATTTCAGCAAAAGAAAAATTATATAGATTCTCATTGGATGCTATTGTGACATATACTTTGATTTCTCACTACTAAATGATTACAAATAGTATTACTAGGTTTATATAGCACCAAAATTTAAACACATTGTAATGATTCTTGAAGGCTCCCTCACCCTCCAGCATTTATCATCCAGACTGGATCTTATATTCAGTCCATTCATAAACAGATAGGACACTAGTGGTAAAGAATCTGCCTGACAATGCAGGAGATGTAAGAGACGTGGGTTCGATCCCTGGGTCAGGAAGATGCCCTGGAGGAGGGCATGGCAACCTACTCCAGTATACTTGCCTGGAGAATCCCATGGACAGAGGAGCCTGGAGTTCATAGGAACCCTACGGAGTCCAGAGGAACCCTACAGTTCATAGGGTTGCAAAGAGTCAGACACGACTGAAGTGACTTAGCACACATGCATGCACAGATATTTCATATCCTGGATTTGGAAAATCTTGGTTTTCTTATAGATCTGAAAGGTTTAAAATATGTCTTCAGGCTTGTAAGAATCCAATTTTTTAAAATTGTCAATTTTCTTTTATTTTTTAGAATCAGGACAATATTCATCTATTATAGTCATACTTTGCTTTTACTTGTGCTGTTTGGATGGTTGAAATGCCAGACTTGTCCTGTATTCTGTCACTAAATAACCAGAATATCATCAGCTGAATTTTCATAGAAAAACAATTTAAATAATGTTCCAATTGAAGAACAAATTTTGGTTACATAATAGTGGTATTCATGGGCCTCTCTGTGTTATGAGTAGGATTCTTCTAACACTGATAAGGGAAGTTGTAAAGTTTTCCTATACGGTTAATTGTTAACAAATCAAGAAAAAAAGAAGAAAACTGGGCTAGTCATAGCTCACTAGAAAGATTAGAAATGGGGATGAGGTTCAAGTGTCTCTAGATTCCAAGCTTTCTTCCCAGCTGACTCATCTTAGATGTGAATTTTTCTAGTACTCAATTTCCAAATCTTATACTGCCAGTCTTGAATTCAAGAAATTCTAGAAAAATTGAGAAAAAATGAGAATTGGGTAACTATGGAATCCAACTTTGAATATCTTTGAGACAGTTATATACTTTTTTTATCAGCCAATTCATCTTTACCTTTGCAGTGAAAAATTTGAACCAATAGTTTGGAGACAGCTTTACAGTGGAATTTTCCTGATAAGATTACTTTAAAAAGATAACCTTTTCTATGACATTATTTGGATATAAATTATTTTGTCCTCTACAGAATACACTTCAGCCTGCACAGTATTGTTTGGGGGATCTCTGTGGAAGGATGTGTCAAGGTAATTACAGAGGGAGGAAGTGCCATTGCCAGAAGCTGATTCATTAATTTCCAGACAGATTCATGGCTTGCAAATCAACAGCTGAGAACTCAGAACCTCTTGGGTAGGAATAGGAGTGGTTGCAGTAGGTTCAGTGACAGGCACCTCTTATGTCTGTCTGGGAGCAGAATGGGTCAGTGTTCAGTGCCTTCATTCTTCATGTATTTCTAGACTTAAAGGAAGATTCTAGTTAAATTGAGTTGAATTAGAGGTTTTTTTAAACAGTAATTGTGACCTTATCATTTCCTATCAATATTGCTGATGTAAAAACTGTCAGCCCACCAGACTGGTATTAATATTCTAGTAGTTAAATTTGTGTTATACCCATAAAACTACCTTCTAAACTAAATCGGTTGTACATTAGTTATAACTGGTAATATATCAGCTAGATTGTTTGTAAAAAACAGAAACCTACTGTAGTTAGCTTAGACTAAAAGATAATTTATTAGCTATAATATGGTAGGCAGCCTTTATAGTGTCAAAAGAAAAATTGAACAATCAATACTCAAAGTAAATAAATAAATAAATAGAGTAGTCCCTCAGAATAAGTAAGTGACACATCTCTGTCAGGTGACACTCTCCTCATTGTGGAGGAGTACATATGTTGACCTTCTCTCTAAGATCAATAGTACAGGATCTAAGATTCAACAGTACATGAACTGATAGCGTCTAGATGTACAAGCTAGATTTAGAAAAGGCAGAGGAACCAGACATCAAATTGCCAATATCCAATAGGTCATAGAAAAAGCAAGGGAATTTCAGAAAAACATATACTTTTGCTTCATTGACTAAAATAAATAAAGCCTTTGACTGTATGGATCACAACAAACTGTGGAAAATTCTTAAAGAGATAAGAATACCAGACCACCTTACCTCCCTTCTGCGAAACCTGTACGCAGGTCAAGAAGCAACAGTTAAAATCAAACATGGAACAACAGACTGGTTCCAAATTGGGAAAGAAGTATGTCAAGGCTGTATATTGTCACTTTGGTTATTTAACTTGTATGCAGAGTACATCATGATAAATACCAGGCTAGATGAAGCTCAAGCTGGAATCAAGATTGCTGGGAGAAATATCAATAATCTTAGATGTGCAGATGACACCACCCTAATGGCAGAAAGCAAAGAGGAACTAAAGAGCCTCTTGAGGAAGGTTAAAGAAAAGAATGAAAAATCTGGCTTAAAACGCAACATTCAAAAAACTGAGATCATTGTATCTGGTCTCATCACTTCATGGCAAATAGATGGAGAAATGATGGAAACAGTGACAGACTTTGTTTTCTTGGGCTCCAAATTCACTGTGGATGGTGAAGCCTTGAAATTAAAAGACACTTGATCTTTGGAAGAAAAGATCTTTGTCATCTGTATAGTCAAAGCTATGGATTTTCCAGTAGACATACATGGACATGGGAGTTGGACCATAAAAAACACTGAGTACCAAGGATTTGATGTTTTTAAACTGTGGTGTTGGAGAAGACTCTTGATACTCCCTTGGGCAGCTAGGATATCAAACTAGTCAATCTTACAGGAAATCAACCCTGAATACTCATTAGAAGGGGGTGGGTGTTCATTGGAAGGACTTATGCTGAAGCTGAAACTCCAATACTTTGGCCACCTCATGGAAAGAGTTGACTCATTGGAAAAGACCCTGATGCTGGGAGGGATTGGGGGCAGGGGGAGAAGGGGACAACAGAGGATGAGATGGCTGGATGGCATCACCGACTCGATGGACATGAATTTGAGTAAGCTCTGGGAGTTGGTGATGGACAGGGAGGCCTGGAGTGCTGCGATTCATGGGGTCGCAAAGAGTTGGGACATGATTGAGTGACTGAACTGAACTGAACTGAATGCTGAAGCTGAAGCTGAAGCTCCAATACTTTGGGCATCTGATTCAAAGAACTGACTTATTGGAAAAGACACTGATGATGGGAAAGATTGAAGGGAAGAGGAGAAGGGGATGACAGAGGATGAGATAGTTAGACAGCATCACTGATTCAATAGACATGAGTTTGAGCAAACTCAGGGAGATAGTGAAGGACAGGGAAGACTGGTGTGCTGCAGTCCATGAGGTCCATGAGAAACATCTGCTTTAAGTTGCTTATCCAATGAGTGTAGGAGCTAGAATCAATACAGGTTGACCTATCAGCAGTCTGCTTCTTTAACTATATAACTATTAGTAAGTGGATAGGATTTAAAGAATATATTATGCTAAAGATAGAGTTGTTAGTAAACTTCACATTTTTTGATTGGACTAACTATGGAAGAGCATACATAGGTGTTTGTCTCAATTAAAGCTGGATCTCAGTAGTAAATAAATTTATTCTAGAAACTTTGCAATACAAATATTAGCATGCATTTCATCAATCAATTTTTTAAAATAGATTTATATGAGTTAACTATTTTTACCAGTGGATCACAATCACCTATGATAGAGAATCACAGAAAAAAAAGCTCAGATCTTCTGTCACCTCTAGTGACTCTAGAGAAATGTGTGCCTATGAAATTTGAATTTTATTTCTTAACAAACCTTGTCTTTTTTGTTTTCGTGTATAAAAGATGGGATTCTCTGTACTTGTTCTTTTCGCATTTAAAATGCCTCATTTGAAAAAGTTTGATTAATCTGTTTTCCTTATTTGTAAGGTTATTGTAAAGTTTATATATCACTTTTACTATTTCCATTTCCCATTTCCCTTCAAGTCACACTCATTTTTAAATGTGGCAGGCAAAGATCTATTAAACTACATTTCTACCTTTGTGGAAAAAAAAACACTTGTGGTTCCCTGAATGAAGTTGATCTTTTCTTTGTAACTGATTGCCTACTGTGGCATACAGGAAAGAAAAATAGAATGAGTGTATGGAATGTATTTATAAAACAGCGTTTTTATACATCCATGAATAAATATTATAAATAAAATGACTCCTTATGGGCTCATAGTGCTGCACTGTGAAGGGAATATTCTGGTTATCCTGCCTTCTTAGATTCTCCTCAAAACAGTTACAGAATAAGAAATTACAGGCTCCATACAAAACTTATAAAATTAACCCCAAACCCCTCAATCTCAATTTATATCATCCATCATTCTCAAAAATATAAATACTATTTTTTGCATAATTTTTTTCTCAACAGAGATATAATAAAACTAGTCAATTAATTTTTCCCATTTCATTTCAAAGTGAAAAAAAAAAATCCCCAAACTAGTCTTGAGTTTTCCTTTTTCAGTATTTGTTGATTGAAAAGTGAAGATTTATCTTATCGAGAGGCCATAAGAAAAATAAAAATCCATTATCTTTGAGTAAACATGAGAAAAGACTTTATGGAGAAGAGGCGCTTGATAGGCTGAAGGTACAAAAATGGTGGAGCTGTGGGATAAAAGGATGACATGATCTTATCTGTTGCTTATTTGCTTTATGATATTAGGTTCAATTGTTGCACCTTAAAACTTATACCAGAGTTATCTTGGAATGTATTTGTAAATAACCATAATAACAATGACACATGCCATTGTTTCGTAGTCACACACTGAAATCCCAGAAAACAATTCTGGGTCCTAGAAACCAAATACTAGTGAAGACTAAAAATGTTTCTGTAAATTAATGGAGTCTAAATCAAGATCTCCAGCCACTATATTGTCAGAAATTCAGTCATTATAAATATACTTCTTATCTAAAATGGAAAGAAATACATGGAACTAAAATTTAAGGATCTGGACTATGTAAAACAAGCCAAAAGTGGAGGATAAATAGCCCGGGAAATACACCTGAGTCCTCCAACTCACATTTTCTTTCCTGGCAATTGAGACTTTTTATTTTCCATTTTCAGGCTACTTACCAAGCTAAAAACACAATTTTTAAAGTTTGCAAATAAGCCTATCTTTTTATACATCCTCCCTTATTTCTGTTTTATTCCTTGATAAGTCAGGATATTGACAAACTACAGCATGTCCAGAGAAGATAATCAATATTGTGAACAGTAAGAACATTGCAATGAATAGCGAAGAACCAAAGGAACAGAAAACAATTAGTTTGCAGAAGACAAACTGTATTACAAGATATCTACGATAACTAGGCTGGCCTTGGAAAGATAGGGAATGTTTATACCGGACAGTTTCAGACAATAAAAATAGTCTCATTATGTGCAAGTTAAACAGTAATTTCTGTTCAATATAAAGGCACTATCTAAAAGTTATTATGCTCCCCATTCACTTATTAAACAATATTTATTCAGTGCTGGATATGAAAACTAATAAAATATGGACTCTGCTCTCATGAAATTTAAATTCCATCCAGAAGAAAGGTACAGTATCACATGTGTAGTAGAGTATGATTAGTGCTGTACTAGAGATGAACCATAGTCAAAGCTATGGTTTTTCCAGTAGTTCATGTATGGATGTGAGAGTTGGACCATAAAAATGCTGAGCACCAAAGAATTGGTGATGCTTTTGAACTGTGGTGTTGGAGAAGACTCTTGAGAGTCCCTTGGACTGCAAGATCAAACCAGTTAATCTTAAAGGAAATCATCCCTGAATATTCATTGGGAAGAGTGATGCTGAAGCTGAAGCTCCAATACTTTGGCCACCTGATGTGAAGAACTGACTCACTGGAAAAGACCCTGATGCTGGGAAACATAGAAGATAGGAGGAAAATGGGACAATAGAGGGCAAGATGGTTGGATGGCGTCACTGACACAATGGACATGAGTTTGGGCAAGCTCCAGGATAGTTAAGGACAGGGAAGTCTGGCATACTGCAGTCCATGGTGTCACAAAGAGTTGGCCACGACTGAGCGACTGAACAACAACAAACAGATGAATACCAAATCATTCTTTGGCACTTTGTGAGCAGCAAGCATCTTGACTCATCTCATCTTTTCCCATTGACAGCTTTGTATTAGAGGATGCTCAACATTTGAATGAAGGAAATAGATGAATCTATCCAAAGGATAGACTTCCTTGATGTACATGTGTACTTTATCTCAAGTCAAGAAATATTCAAGAGATGACCTAGTCTGATTGCAGATGAGAGCATTCAGAATTGGGAAGAAGTTTGAAACAAATAACCTCTATGAATTCTTATAGCTTTTCAGTTCTGCTGGCTTGTTCCTAAAAGGGGAAAATGAAGATGCATTCTTCACTTTCTTACCATCTCAGCCTTAGAAAAACATATTTCTCTATGGAGAGGTTGGGCTTCCCTGGTGGTTTAGTGCAGGAGATGTGGGTTCGATCCCTGGATTGGGAAGATCCCTTGGAGAAGGAAATGGCAAACCACTCAGTATTCTTGTCTGGGAAATCCCCTGGACAGAGGAGCCTGGCAGGTTACAGTCCATGGGATTGCAAAGGAGTTGGACATGACTTAGGGACTAAAAAACAGCAATGGGAAGCTCAGGCAATTTATGGATAAGACATCTCCATTAACATTAAAATCGTGGTAACTATTCCTTGCAGCCAAAGATGGAGAAGCTCAATACAACCATCAAAAACAAGACTGGCAGCTGACTGTGGCTCAGATCATGAACTCCTTATTGCCAAATTCACACTTTAATTGAAGAAAGTGGGGAAAACCACTAGACCATTCAGATATGACCTAAAACAAATCCCTTATGATTATAGAGTGGAAGTGAGAAATAGATTTAAGGGACTAGATTTGATAGACAGAGTGCCTGATGAACTATGGATGGAGATTCATGACATTGTACAGGAGACAGGGATCAAGACCATCCCCAAGAAAAAGAAATGCAAAAAAGCAAAATGGCTGTCTGAGGAGGCCTTACAAATAGCTGTGAAATGAAGGGAAGCAAAAAGCAAAGGAGAAAAGGAAAGATATTACCATTTGAATGCAGAGTTCCAAAGAATAGCAAGGAGAGATAAGAAAGCCTTCCTCAGAGATCAATGCAAAGAAATAGAGAAAAACAATAGAATGAGAAAGACTAGAGATCTCATCAAGAAAATTAGAGGTACCAAGGGAACATTTCATGCAAAGATGAGCTCAATAAAGGACAGAAATGGTATGCACCTAACAGAAGCAGAAGATATTAAGAAGAGGTGGCAAGAATACACAGAAGAACTGTACCAAAAAGATCTTCACGACCCAGATCATCATGATGGTGTGATCACTCACCTAGAGCCAGACATCCTGGAATGTGAAGTCAAGTGGAGCATAGGAAGCATCACTACAAACAAAACTAGTGGAGGTGATGGAATTCCAGTTGAGCTATTTCAAATCCTAAAAGATGATGCTGTGACAACGCTGCACAAAATATGTCAGCAAATTTGGAAAACTCAGCAGTGGCCACAGGACTGGAAAAGGTCAGTTTTCATTCCAATCCCAAAGAAAGGCAATGCCAAAGAATGCTCAAACTACCACACAATTGCACTCATCTCACACGCTAGTAAAGTAATGCTCAAAATTCTCCAAGCCAGGCTTTAGCGATACATGAACCATGAACTTTCAGATGTTCAAGCTGGTTTTAGAAAAGGCAGAGGAACCAGAGATCCAATTGACAACATCTGCTGGATCATCGAGAAAGCAAGAGAGTTCCAGAAAAACATCTATTTCAGCTTTATTGACTATGTCAAAGCCTTTGACTGTGTTGATCACAATAAACTGTGGAAAATTCTGAAAGAGATGGGAATACCAGACCACCTGACCTGCCTCTTGAGAAACCTGTATGCGGGTCAGGAAGCAACAGTTAGAACTGGACATGGAACAACAGACTGGTTCCAAATAGCAAAAGGAGTACGTCAAGGCTGTATATTGTCACCCTGCTTGTTTAACTTATATGCAGAGTACATCATGAGAAATGCTGGGCTGGAAGAAGCACAAGCTGGAATCAAGATTACCGGGAGAAATGGCAATAACCTCAGATATGCAGATAACACCACACTTATGGCAGAAAGTGAAGAAGAACTAAAGAGCCTCTTGATGAAAGTGAAAGAAGAGTGTGGAAAAGTTGGCTTAAAGCTCAACGTTCAGAAAACTAAGATCATGGCATCTGGTCCCATCACTTCATGGCAAATAGATGGGGAAACTGGAAACAGTGAGAGACTTTGTTTTTTTGGGCTCCAAAATCACTACAGATGGTGACTGCAGCCATGAAGTTAAAAGACGCTTGCTCCTTGGAAGGAAAGTTATGACCAAACTAGACAGCATATTAAAAATCAGAGACATTACTCTGTCTACAAAGGTCCATCTAGTCAAGGCTATGGTTTTTCCAGTAGTCGTGTATGGATGTGAGAGTTGGACTATAAGAAAGCTGAGTAACGAAGAACTGATGGTTTTGAACTGTGGTGTTGGAGAAGACTCTTGAGAGTCCCCTGGACTGCAAGGAGATGCAACTAGTCCATCCTAAAGGAGATCAGGCCTGGGTGTTCATTGCAAGGACTGATGCTGAAGTTGAAATTTCAGTAATTTGGCCACCTGATGCAAAGAGCTGACTCATTGCAGAAGACCCTGATGCTGGGAAAGATTGAGGGCAGGAGGAGCAGGGTACGACAGAGGATGAGATGGTTGGATGGCATCACCGACTCAATGGACATGGGTTTGGGTAGACTCTGGGGGTTGGTGATGGACAGGGAGTCCTGGCGTGCTGCGATTCATGGGATCACAAAGAGTTGGACATGACTGAGTGACTGAACTGAACCGGAATTAACTGAACGGAACCTTTTGAATGCCAAGTAGGTAATATAAAAATAATAAATATTTATTAAGTCCAATAATCATATACTCTTATTATTAACAATATTATTAATATTGAAAACATTTATTCAAATAATGAAAGACCGGTATGAAAATAGGATTGGCAACAAAAGCAGAAGTTATTTCCCTAACATTGATTATATTTGTGATAGCTGCTCTGTGAAATATGTTCTTCTTAAAATTCAGAATCTGAAACAGGGGAAGGTGAGAATAATGAGGCCATTAAAATGACTTATGCTGACTGTGATCAATTAAGATATATTATAGCAATATAGCCCTTCTGGGAACCTGCTTCACTGGGAAGTCTACTTTAGGACACAGCTCTTCATCTTAAACAAATGTTTTGTCTGTGTTTATGTATGTCATCTTATAGGTTTATGTGATATACCTAAATTTGACAGCAAGGAAAAGGAGAGAGAGAGACAAAATTTCCAAAAGGTACTGCTCCTGGCAGGGAAATTCCATTTATTTGTAATCTATTTATACTCAAAATGTAGTATTATGATGATGTTTACAAAAAGGGAGCTTTTGGAGCAACATTTATAGGCTTGGAGAATGATATGGTTTTAAGAATTTTGAGTAAAGTACTCCTAAAAGGAAAATAATTTGAAGAAAAGATACTTTATTTTATGTGACTATTTCAGTTTATCTAGCATTTTAATGGCAAATTTAATCTCTTTCATTAATCTTCAGAACAATCCTGTGAGGTCTCAAAAAAGATATCTTTCTAGTGTTGTAAATAAGTTTCAGAAAAGTGAAGTGATCTTACTAAAGATACACTGTTTGAAAATATTAAACCCAGAAATAAGTCCAAGCCCTTTGGCCCGAGTTTTTAAGTTCTTCATTACCCTGCATTGATGAGAATATCACCTTGAAAATTGTATGTAAATTTGGCAAACTGTAGTTAGAAAAATGACTCCATCTGATTGACATCTGCCTGCCACCATTGCTGCATTCAGAGGATAACATAAGATCCTTTGAATACATTTGGAGTAATGTAGACAAAATTTCCTTTTCTAGGCACCATGTGAGGTTATAGAAGAAAGTGGAAAATGGTAATGGACTATGAAGAAAATTAGAAGGTAATCAAATATACTATACTCAATTTCCTTTTTTATTTAATAAGATTTTGCTTCCTTCTTTTTTTCTGATTATAATAGTATCTAGAAGTCAAAATGAAATTATGCACCATCTAACTATCTAGAGGTAATTCCTATTGACATTTTGGCTTTTTTAAAATTGTTTTTCTTTAATGAATTTTATATAGTAGGGGTCATGTTATAGTTACACATGATAACTTGATTTGTTCATATACATTGTCACAATCACTTTTTCCATGTTACTAGAAATCTTTGTACTTAATATTGTAATTCAGTTCAGTAGAGTCACTGAGTTGTGTTTAACTGTTTGCAACCCCATGGACTGCTGCATGTCAGGCTTCCCTGACCTGCATCACCAACCCCCGAAGCTTACTCAGACTCATGTCCATCGAGTTGGTGATGCCATCAAATCATCTCATCCTCTGTCGTCCCCTTCTCCTCCTGCCTTCAATCTTTCCCAGCATCAGGGTCTTTCCCAATGAGTCAGTTCTCAAAGTCATGGGCCAAAGTATTGGAGCTTTGGCTTTAGCATCAGCACTTCCAATGAATATCTAGGACTGATTTCCTTTACTATTGACTGGTTTGATCTCCTTGCTGTCCAAGGGACTCATACCTGTATAATATTCCATTTAATGGATAAACAATTTTGCTTCAGCACTTTCCTAGTGTTGGGCTTCCCTGATGGCTCAGTCATAAAGCATCTTTCTGCCAAGCAGGATATGTGGACTTGATCCCTGTGTTGGGAAGATCCCTTGGAGAAGGAAATGGCAATCCACTCCAGTATTTTTGCCTGGGAAATCTCATGTATGGACAGAAGAGCCTGGTGGGCCATAGTCCATGGGGTTGCAAAGGGTCAGACATGACTTAGCAACTAAACAATAACAACAAATGATAAATTTTTTGTTATTCTTTTGAAAGCAGAATACCGTTCTCTATTATTATGCTACATAAACAGATTATAATTTATATAATATAATATATGATGTGTAATTATATTTTATCAACATATAATTTATTTATTTGACTTCTACAAATAAAAATCATTCCAGTGGGTAGAAATTATGTAGCTAGCCAGGGAATGCTTTGATTAAACAGTAATTTAAGATAGAGAAAGAAAGAAAAATATTGATAGATAAAGATGATTTAAGCAAGGAAGCCTAGAGAGGGCATTTTAAAACCATATGCATAGAGAGGAAGCCCTCTGTATACTTCCTTGCCTAAATCACAATAAAAGCATATATGTGTGTGTGTGTATATGTGTGTGTGCGTGTATGTATGTATGTATGTGTATATATATATATATATATATATATACCAGGAGGAATATATTTTTCTTGGATATTGAGAAGCACACTTTTCGTCAAGCGAGCATTAGAACTGTTAGGGATGGATACAGTTCAGGGCACATATTTAATATTTAGTGATGTTAGCAAGAGGCAAGTGAAGTCCTCCTTTAGATATTTGGTTAATAGGGGAGTTTTAGGAAACCAGATGAATTATAGTCCAAACAAGAAACAAAAATCACACTAATCATCAGATACAGAGATGTAATGAAAATTATTTTAATTAGGTATATAATTGCCAACTATTAAAAGAATAAAAGAAAAATCCAAAGGTGTAAGAGAAGTGGCAGCTGCCAGAAGCTACTGCCTTGCCACCCCTACAGCTGAGGGAACAAAGAACAGGGGCGAAAGGGTCCTGTAGATCTGAAAATGAGACTTCTAAAGAAGAGGGCTCTGCCCCTCCTCACCTGGTGAGTTAGAGCTCAGAAGAGGTGCCTCAGATCTCTGAGAAGGGGATTCTGCTGCTCTAGAGACAACTTCTACCATCACGGGGACAAAGCTTTGGCAGGCACTTCTCACAGAAAACACAAACTGACAGAGATCCCCAAAGTAAACAACAACAATACCAAACATTGGGGCACGTCCTGCCTTCCAGCCTTGCAGCCTCCCTCTAACGCCCTCTTTGGACAGAGTCTGTCAGGGGAATAGCTACCAATGCAGAAGTCTGCAGTTTCAGGTGCAGCATGCTGGAATTCGGAAGGGTGGGATTGCCTCTGAAAAGTATCCTCAGTTCAGTTCTGTTCAGTTCAGTTCAGTAGCTCAGTCTTGTCCGACTCTTTGTGACCCCATGGACTGCAGCACGGCAGACCTTCCTGTCCATCACCAACTCCCGGAGTTTACTCAAACTCATGTCCATTTAGTCCATAATAGTATCTAAACCATTGTTCATTGACATCAGTCTATACTGCTCAC
Source organism: Cervus elaphus (assembly GCF_910594005.1). Lineage (NCBI taxonomy): Eukaryota > Metazoa > Chordata > Mammalia > Artiodactyla > Cervidae > Cervus > Cervus elaphus. Next base: position 43,504,363 of record NC_057833.1, on the reverse strand, counting down.
ATACATTATGGTCACATGTTATTTAAACAACATCTCATGACATCTTCATCTCCACCTGTATTTTCAAGGTCTTTCTCCATAATATATTTTTGTATAATTTAAAATAGGCATAGCCTCTTTTGAGTTTCTGCAAGAGAATGGTGTATCCTGTGTGAACATACTGCACATTCATGTTTGTTAGAGAATCTTTTTATTCTGTAGCATATTAGTCATTTGTCTGTTTCTAATATTCTTAGACTTTCCTGGTGGCTCAGACAGTAAAGCATCTGCCTACAATGCGGGAGACCCGGGTTCTATCCCTGGGTGGGAAGATCCTCTGGAGAAGGAAATGGTAACCCACTCCAGTACCCTTGCCTGGAAAATCCCATGGGAGGAGCCTGGTAAGCTACAGTCCATGGGGTCGCAAAGAGTCGGACACGATGTAAGCAACTTTACTTCACTTCGCTTATGACATTGTAAGCTTTTTGATATTCAGTTCAGTTCAGTTCAGTCGTTCAGTCATGTCCGACTCTTTGCGACCCCATGAACCGCAGCACACTAGGCCTCCCTGTCCATCACCAACTCTGGGCGCCCACCCAAACTCATGTCCATTGAGTCAGTGATGTCATCCAACCATCTCATCCTCTGTCGTCCCCTTCTCCTCCTGCCTTCAATCCTTCCCAGCATCAGTGTCTTCTCAAATGAGTCAGCTGTTCGCATCAGGTGGCCAAAGTATTGGAGTTTCAGCTTCAGCATCAGTCCTTCAAATGAACACAGAGGACTGATCTCCTTTAGGATGGACTGGTTGGATCTCCTTGCAGTCCAAGGGACTCTCAAGAGTCTTCTCCAACACCACAGTTCAAAACCATCAATTCTTCAGCATTCAGTTTTCTTTACAGTCCAACTCTCATATCCACACATGACCACTGGAAAAACCATAGCCTTGATTAGACTGACCTTTGTTGACAAAGTAATGTCTCTGCTTTTCAATATGCTGTCTAGGTTGGTCATAACTTTCCTTCTAAGGAGTAAGTGTCTTTTAGTTTCATGGCTGCAGTCAGCATCTGCAGTGGTTTTGAAGCCCAGAAAAATAAAGTCAGCCACTGCTTCCACTGTTTCCCCATCTATTTGCCATGAAGTGACGGGACTGGATGCCATGATCTTAGTTTTCTGAATGTTGAGCTTTATATTAGAGGTTATTTTTTCTATCAGTGCCTCATACAATGTCTTGTAGGTCATAAATGCTTATTAAATACTTGTTGCATAATATATTTGAAGAAGATTTGGCAGAACTTTATGTTCATTTTGATATAAGGTGTGAAGGAGACAAAACAAGCAAAGATGACTCAGGTTTGTGAGCCTGGGGGTGATGGGTACTTTTATGTAATACAGAAATTCAGAAAGAATGATGGATTAGAGGAAGGTTATGAACTCCATTTATCAACATGCTCCAGTTTGGCTCTTGGGAGAATACTTAGTTTAAGTGTTTTATTCAATTATGTATTTTGAGAAATTTGGAAAAGAGGATAAGCAATATCATAGAGTCATACCTTAGTGGTTGAAATTGAAACAAGGGCTTTATTTCCTGATGGAGGAAGAATAGAAAGACCTAGGAGAGTGTTATTCACCTAATAAAACTCATTGAATACATGCCAATATAAAGTACAGAGATCCATTGGTATGTTCAACAGATAAGGTCCCCAAGTATTGTGAAGCTTATAGATTTATCACTATAAACTGGTAGAGGCAAAACTTAAAGTAGAAATTATCAAGTGGTTAAAAATTATTAAACCCACAGGTTGGTATCTTTTCATATTCATCCTTTGAACAAATGTTTGTTGAGTGCCATTCAAAAACTAGTTATTGGGCTGTTATCTTTTGGGATATAGCAACAAATAAATCAGAAACCTTCAGAGACACTGCCATTTGGATATAAAACTCTCAGATTGCTAATCACCGAGGCAATTTTCAGCCTTCAATTGTGTCTGAGCCTAGGAAGTTTATTCTATTTGTTCGCCTTTCTTATGAATAATAATCCAAGTTCTCAGACTTTTGAGAGTTCCTTGGACTGCAAGGAGATCAAACCAGTCAATCCTAAAGGAAATCAGTCCTGAATATTCATTGGAAGGAATGATGCTGAAACTGAAGCTCCAATACTTTGGCCACCTGATGTGAAGAACTGACTCATTTGAAAAGACCCTGATGCTGTGAGAGTGAAAGCAGGAAGAGAAGGGGACGACAGAGGATGAGATGGTTGGATGGCATCACCGGCTCAATGGACAGGACTTTAAGTAAGCTCTGGGAGTTGGTGATGGACAGGGAAGCCTGGAAAGCTGCAGTTCATGGGGTTGCAAAAAGTCGGACACAACTGAGTGTCTGAACTGACTGAAAACAATGCCAGAAATATAATAGATATTTAAGAAATACTTGATGAGTCACTGTGTTGAATGAAAGGCTGGATGCTTATCTATCAAAACATTATTTTCAATATTTCCTTATGAAAATTTGATGCTGAAAAGTTTTCTCCACAGGTATATCTAGGTCTTTCATAAAGGAAGCAGTCCCAGTACTTAGCATGCCCTTACAGTTAGAAATGGGGATCAAATACCTAATCTGGTATTTGGAAAGGAGACAGTTTATCTTAGGGACCCAGATACAGGAAAATGAACTGAGTCTAGTTATTTAAGATGGTGGTCTTTAACTAAGAAGGGGCTCTTTTCTTAGAGTTGGGATATATGAACAGAAGTCAAATTGGTTTGAGTGTGAGTCTCTTTAGTACTGATCCAAAGCTCTTTACAATGCTTTCCACTAAGGTCTGGATTGTTAATCAAGTTTGCACAAAACTAATCCTGAAGTGGAGGGTGAAGTGGCACCATATGGGGAAAAAAGTCACTGAACTATGAAGAAGCAAAGATGGACACTTTGGGTTTTTATGTAGCTGTAGATATAGAAAATCTAAATAATAAGTCAGTTCACCAACATATTCAAGTAAATGGTTATTGAAGAGCTTACAAGGACTTGCTTGCTTGACCAAAGTGACATGACTGTTAAGTTGCTAAGTTGTATCCAACTCTATGTGACCCCATGGACTGTAGCCTGCCTGGGTCCGCTGTCCATGGGGCTTCCCAGGCAAGAATACTGAACTGGGTTGGCATTTCCTTTTCCAGGGGGATCATCCTCACCCAGGGATTGAACCCTTGTCACCTACTTGGCAGACAGATTCTTTCCCACTGAGTCACCAGAGAAGCCCAAATTGACCATAAACCTCAGAAAAAATTATGAGCTGCTAAAAGCTTTTAAAACATTATACAACAAATGGTCATATGTATGACCAAGAACTATGAAAAGATTTGTTTTAGGAGTTCCAGTGATCATTTCTTCCTGCTGTTTTGTATTTACCATACAACAAGCATCAGGTACTTTTTAAGCAGCAGTATAGTTGGACTTTAAAGCCCATCAAATTACAGTTTGTGAATATCTGATGTTTCTCTAAATAAAGTTTCATTCTACTTCTCAGTAAATACATCCTTAATAGAGAAATTAGGAAGTGAAATCCAAAATTACTAATACTTGAATATGAATGCTTTTGGCATGTATCCAAAGTTTCAGTCAGTATTATTACTAAAACTGAATTAGTCTGGAGCATGTGGTCAGGAATGTTTTTAGTCAGAGAGGGTAGCAGAATGGGTGCTACCCTCAGAGGTGATGATGAGCTGATATATCCTTGACTGCCTTCTTTTCTTCTAATTGAAGAATAGTTTTTTAAGTCTCAATTTTCTTGTGCCTTCAACTATGCTTTTGGAGCCTTCTGTGTTCCTCTGAGAAACATCAAGCTCCAGCATGGGAACTGTGGGGAGGGTTCTGATCAGGCAAGCATTTGAACCAATCTCTACTTTTACTTCTTTTACATATTGGGGTTTGCAATATATTTTCATTTGAAGAAACTATTTTGTGTATAAATGCAAAATGTTTTGGGGACAAAGAAGATACAAATGGGACTGGGTACATGCCAATGAATCTCTAGAAAAAGATTGATTTTTGTTAATTATTGATCAATCTTTCAACATGATTTTTGTGATTCCAATGATCTCTAACCACATTAAGATGTGGTTAGCTCCTCTATCTCTATTACTGGATTCATATTTAAATATAATTTGTTGTATCACTCAATTCTCAATGCAAGAGACCAGGGCAGGAATTCATGTCTCGAGGAAAGGCATATTAATAAATACCTTTATGAAAAGAGAAATTTTCTGAGGAGAGGAATATTGATGTATTTGTCCATAGAATAATTAATGTATCTTACTAAAGTGGGATAATTTGAACCAAGATTGCCAGAAGAAATAACAACCTCAGATATGCGGATGATACCACTCTAATGGCAGAAAGCAAGAGGAACTAAAAAGCCTCTTGCTGAGGGAGGAAGAGGAGAGTGAAAAAGTTGGCTTAAAACTAACCATTCAAAGAGCGAAGATCATGGCATCTGGTCCCATCACTTCATGGCAAATAGATGGGGAAACAATGGAAACAGTGAAAGACTTTATTTCTTTGGGCTTCCAAATCACTGTGGACTGTAACAGCAGTCATGAAATTAAAAGAAACTTGCTCCTTGAGAAGAAGGCTATGATAATCCTAGACAGAGTATTAAAAAGCAGAGACATCACTTTTCTGATAAAGATCTGTGTAGTTAAAGCTATGGTTTTTCCAGTTGCCACGTATGGATATGAGACTTGGACCATAAAGAAAGCTGAGTGCTGAAGAATTGATGCTTTTAAACTGTGGTATTGGAGAAGACTCTTGAGAGTCCCTTGGACAGCAAGGAAATCAAACTAGTCATTGCTAAAGGAAATCAACCCTGAATATTCATTGGAAGAACCGATGCTAAAGCTGAAGTGCCAAAACTTTGGGCACCTGATGCGAAGAGCTGACTCATTGGAAAAGACCATGATGTTGGGAAAGACTGAAAGCAAAAGGAGAAGAGGGTGGCAGAGGATGAGGTGGTTAGATAGCACCATCAACTCAATGGACATGAATTTGAACAAACTCCAGGAGATAGTGAAGGACAGGGAAACCTGGTGTGCTGCAGTCCACAGGGTTGCAAAGAGTTGGAGATGACTGTCCAACTGAACAACAACAACAGCAAAGTGGGGTAATGAATATATCTCTGAAATTACTTATGCATGGTAGACCCTGATGCCTGTTAGCAAAACATTACCAAAGTCTCTCATAGGAATACATTAACTCTGTTAAAAAAACATGTTATGGAGACTAATAAATTTAGTGGCAAAAGTATGCTTCTTCATACTGACACAATACACTTAATTATTATAGTGAGAATGTAATGAAAAGGGTATTTAAAGAGGGGAGTTTGTGGGGTGAGGGAAATCGAGAATACAGAGTAATCACAATCTGAGCCCAAATAAGATAAAGCTTTTGAGTAAGTTATAAATGAACAATTATTTGATATAGTAACTTTTTAAAACTATTTAACTTGGCATAAATTATTAATTATTAATGTTAGTTTTTGCACCTTTGAGTGAATATGGATTGCAATGTGAGATACATTCTTTGGGAAATACAAAGCAATGTCATTGATGGTCAGGACCTCTGATTTAAGAGGAAGATTGAAGTCATTGAGTTAGATGCCAAGAAATCGGGGTTTTGAGCTGATCTTTACCAAACATTACTGGCTATGGACAAATTAACATTCTTTCTCTAGTGTTTCTATAGTTTGAGAAAATTGAATTAGTAATTTATAAAGCTCTTCCCAGTTATATATTTAAATGAATTAAAACAAGACAGAAAGCTCAGACTCATAGCATATGTTATTCCAAAGAATATATAGCTAAGATTAAAAAAATTAATTTCAGCATAATCATTGCACAGAGGAAAGTTGATTTGAAGGGTAAAAGATAAATAGAGGGAATGATTTCCAGACGTATTAATAAAATGACTCTGAAAATATCTAGCACACCTTAGGAAAATGGGCACTGCTACTCTCAAATGATTTTTGCTTAAGAAGAAACTGATCTTTTGCCCCTCATTCCTCCTTTTATTGATGTTAATAGCTGGAACTTAGGTTCCACCAAATTTGAATTTTTTTTTAATTGAATGAAAGAAAATTCCACTTTTCTAAATACTTCCTTTTCTAAATCACCACTATTCCCCAAATCAACTACCATTTATGGTAGTTCACAATTTGAGACATGAGTATCAGATATTTGTTCCTATAATATAAAAAAAGTCTGTCTTCATAATTGAAGAAATTGTTTTTTATCTAATCTTACTATCATATAGCCAAGAAGAGGTGATTGTTTTTCCTTCAATGCTACCAATTATTCTGTAATAAAAGGACAATAATTTTGGAATCATAATTGACTTCAAAGACTATGTCAAGGTTTTATTTTTCTATTGCTCTATTCTATCAAATAATTATATCTGTCTGAAAAGCTAATAGTGTCTTTATAATTTAAAATATTTCACAAAGTTTTTGCTTATTGGTATTAATCTTGCTGTGTGAATTATGTGTATTTGCCAAATATGTTAACCTAGAATAGCATATTTCAATTTTAAAATACTTTCAGAGATATTTTCTCTTACTTTTTCAATATATAAGTATTTCTCAAATACTAAGATTGATTTAACTTTTAGATATAACAGGTCATCCTTCTGGAAAACTATTCTAGTTTGGGATGCAAAAAAATTAACTTTCATACACCTTTTATAGGGCTTTCCAAGTGGCATTAATAGTAAAGAACACACCTGCCAAAGCAGGAGACTTAAGAGACGTGGTTTTGATCCCTGGGCCAGGAAGATCTCCCAGAAGAGGGCGTGGCAACCCACTCCAATATTCTTGCCTGGAGAATCCCATGGACAGAGGATACTGGTACAGTCCATAGGCTTGCAAAGAGTCAGACATGACTGAAGTGACTTAGCCCGCATTGCACACACACCTTTTAATAATTTAGCAGTTATTTAGACAACTGAGTTTTAATAGTATTAATTGATTTATACTTTACAGTGTTTCTAGTGTAATCAAATACAAATCTGAATTTAGTAGGTAATGTTTCTGCAACTTTCCTCATAAAAAAAAAAAGCATAAAACTTTATGCCTTCTTGAGATTATACTGAGACTTTTTTACCTGTTGACTTTTCTTTGTTACAGGAATGGGTAGGGAACACAAATATAAACAGCCTAGAATGGAATAGTATGAGGTATACGTTAACAACTGCCTTGAGGGCAGTCTGATTTCCTGGACCTATTGCAAAGGAGAATCATCTCAAGGCTGGAAAGTGACCCTGGGGCTTAGCGCTATAAAAGTTTGAGGTGGGCAAGAGTATCATAACATCCGAGGCCCTTCATGATCAGACACCAACTTATTTTGTCTGCCTCTACATTATACTTGACTTTACGTTCTTATTGCGTATGACCATTCACCACTTCCCAAACAAAACCACATTTTTAGTAACTATAAGCATTCTGGCATATACTATCAGCCTGAGGCACCTTACTTTGCCCTCTTCCTCTCCAGGTTCTTCATGGCCTTGGACTTTAAACTAACGAGTAGATATTCCACACATTGAAAGAGCCCTTTACAATATTGAAGAACCTTCAAACCTATTATCTTATGTGATTTTTTATAAGAATATTTTCAGGATTTTATGTTACAGTCAAACTAGTTTAAAATATAAATTTTCAGTTGAGGAAAATAGAAAACATAGATATTCTTTGACCAACTACAGATTAGACAAGTATTTGATGAAGAATTTGAACTTAAGTAATTCATCTTAAAGCAAAGATTTTTTTCTTCAGTACCACATATAACCCCATGACATCTTTCAATTTGTAAAATGATATATCTCAAGAATTGGAACAGCTCTGGTAAATTTAATTTAGTTGAATTTTCTTTCTTGCTTTCATTAAATGTTTTTTTTTTTTTTTTTTTTTTTTCTGATAGGCTTCCTTGAAAGGTAAAAGGCTGTCATCAATGCATAGAGTGCAGGAAGCATTCCTGTTTGAATATATACCAAGTCTGAACTTTATGCTATTAAGAACTGTGGCTTTGTCATTGTTTGTCACATGGTAACCATGAAAAAGCAAACAGTCTCCATGTTCTGTTTCCATGTGATAGAACACATTTTATTTATCCAGAAATGTTGAAACCACTGTCAATTCCAAAGGAGTCATTAATTATAATGTAGGGTAAGAACTGATTTATCAAAAGTGCTAAGATTCTGATTTAGAGGTTCACAAGACTGATTTTCCCAAAGTGATATAGAAGCCTTTGGAATAGCTTTGCACTATAGTCATCTACAGCCAACTAATTTCCCTGTGGAGCATACAGGGTTTGTGGTAAGTATTTTGATTCCCAAAGGAATGTCTTTGGGAAAGGGCAAACCAGCATAAATCATGGAGATTAAAAGTTCCTGCCTCACCATCACCACCACCACCACCACCACTACTACTGTGTAACCTTTATGTACTGAAAAAAGGTTGAAATGAATCAAGAAACTGTAATTAAGGGTGAGGCAAAATAGGAGGAGAGATTACATTTTGTCAGGTTTCTTATTCTTTATCTCTAATTTCTAGGTTTTGAATAAGTAGAGTGAGATGAAAGAAGGTCCCCGTTGTCATACTGAAAGACAAAGTCATGGTTCCCGGTGCTCAAGTACAAGCTCTGGGTTGAATACATCACAGTTAAATCTTGGGAGTATCTTAGTTCTATGCTGGCAGAGAAAGAATGCCTCTGTACATTTTTAGGGTTTGTAAATAGGATGAGAGAAAAAAAAATTAAATGACTTGAGGATCGTTGTGGCTACAGAGAGGTTTAAGAGGGTAACTGAAAGTCTTAAGACTTGTATTTCATAATTTCCACTCTTGTTGCCATAGCTGATTTGAGGCTTGTTGAGCTACTCTTCACTGTGTTTTTGAGAGAATGTTGAACCAGGATTTATAGAACTGGGTTTTAATTATGGCTTAAACACTCTCTACTCTGTTAACTTTGGCCAAGTCACTTAGTTTCTCTAGTTACCTCTTCTCCTTTTCAGTAGAACAAACTTGACAATATCAATCTTTTATAACTCACAAAACTATTGTGAGACTTAAATAAGTTAATGGCTAATGATCACATCATAGAAAGTGAGTCTAGCAAATCTTTTGGTATTTTTTACATTCATGTAATCAGGTCGTCCTACCATATTTTTATTTAATAGAATTGCAGCTTTCAACAAACACACTCAAAAATTGGGACTGTGAGACCAGGACAGTAATCTAGCCTTGGATTTTTCCTGGTGGAATGGAATTTCATCAATAAAGCATTCAGATTTCAGGTGTTATACCTCGTTTACATTTTGGGTTGGGTACAGTGTTCCAGAGGATGCAATGGTTGGATAATATCATTGACTCAATGGACATGAAATTGGGCACACTCCGGGAGAGAGTGAGGGACAGGGAGGCATGGTGTACTCAGTCCATGGGGTTGTAAACAGACAGACACGATTTAGCGACTGAACAACAACATCACAGTGTTCCAAAGAGAGGTGCCACATCCTTACAAACACCCATCATCTGCTAGAAGGCCCTTCCTCAGGACCCAACTATAGAATAGTATGGCAATACTTTTCTCCCCTTCCTTCTTTTCTGCCACAAGCAGCCATGAACCTACAATTCATCTATATGAATAAAGAAAAGATTATTCTAGCCCAAACTTGTTTGTAGAAGTCAGAATTTTGTTATTATGAGTTTCCTTGAAGTTCTTAGAAAATAGTATGTCTGATATAATTTAATTTTTCATTTTAATACATTTAATTGTTGAAAATTCACTATATTGAAACAGAAGGATCACTGAAACATGAAAGAGATTTGGTGCACCGATTTTTAATTTGGACATCTGCCTACTAGCTGAAGCAGGGGAAGAGATGAAGGTATCTGCTTTGGATGGACTAGAAAAACCCTTTTATGTTGACATTGGTGGTGAAAGGGGAAGTGTTCTACCTTGTTGAGCCTCTATCAACCTTATCAATCTCTACCTCTATCACGCCTCTATAAAGTGAAGTATGTCATTCCATTTACTCCACCAACACCCACGTCTTGTTGTAGATTTGCACCCAGGGTAGATTATAAAAAAAGAAGAGGAATTCCATGTCATCTATTTAAGCAGTTAAACCAATCTTTTATATAAATACGTAAGTGAACAACATGGATCATTAGACAGGTATTTAAGAAATGCCAGCAGCACAAATAAATATTACTAAAGTGAAAAAAAGCTTGCCCTGGAAAAATGAATACAATTTATGTAAGAAAAAAACCATAAAAATCCATTTGGTTGAAATCTTTGGCTGATTATAAAGTATATTTCATTAATAAAAAAATACAACAAATATGCTTCTTTTAGAAAGATGCAATAAAAAAACAGTTCATATTGGCCACATTAAAAAAAAAATGACAGCAGAACTAGAGGAAAATTCAAGTAATCCTCTCAGAATATTATTCAAAGAAGAAAAAAAATTTTTTTGGCTGTGTTTTGGTCTTCATTGCTGAACTCGGGCTTTCTCTAGTGACTCTGAGTGGGGGCTACTCTTCACTGTGGTGGGGGCTTCTCATTGCTATGGCTTCTCTTATCGTGGAGTGCAAGCTTTAGGCACTGGGGTTTCAGCAGTGACAGCATGCTGGCTCAGTCGTTGTGGCACATGGGCCTAGTTGCTCTATAGCATGAGGGCTCTTCCTGGATCAAGGACTGATACCATTTGCTTTGCTAATTTATAGGTGTACTTTTTGAGTGTTGTTTCTTTGGTTTTCTCTATAAATTTTTTTTTTAATCTCTCTTTGCTTAAGGTTAGGAAATTTCCCTATATTATCTCTCTCTCTCTCTTTTTTTTTTTTTTGGTAACCTTTTTCAATGTTGGGTATTAAGCACATCCACTAAAAGTTTTTCTCTTTTAAATTACACTTTCTGCAATTTACCTCACCAAGGTCCAATTATTTAATTTTTTGGATAGTTCTAATTATTTTTTCTGTAAGTGACCTAATAGTTCCAAAAGCATCCACAAACGCGATGCTCTTTTTCCTGACCTGATAGAACTGTAGAACAGACTTCGTAGGGTAACTTTTTATTACTCGCCTTTATGAGAATTGACAAATCATGTCTCCTACAAAGTACCCCCATTTTCCCTTTGCTCTCAAGTCTGATGTTTTAGTCTACTCAGTTGCAAAGGAAAAGATGATAAAAGCAGGGTAAGGCATGACAAAAAAAGCACTGTACTGAGAGGAAAACAGAATCTTGTTTCAATAAATACTTGATTTTTGAAAAAGTAACTTAGAAACATGATATTTCAAAAAATCTGATAGATGCTTTTTAAAGTGATGCTATGAAATCTTTTAAATTTCATATTAACATTTGTAAACAACATATAAACCATAGTGGCAGTTATAAATAACCTCAAAATAAATTTACACAACCAAAAGTTTACTTTTTGTTTAAGTACTGTATCACAAAACTTTCTAGCTACAATTAATATATGCACTTCAAATATCATTTTACATTTCACACTGTAAGTTAATAATCACTAGAGGCTTGCAGGCTCAAACAAAGTTGTATCACAATAAATGCACATACATGCCTTGGAAATAATCAATATGGTCATACTACAAGGTTGCTGTTTGCTTTGCCGCTTCTTAGAAATCATATATTTTCTATCAGTCACAAGTTTAATGGGGTATACATCAACTATAGTAGAGTTACCATTCACCCATTCTTGAAATACTGACATGATCTTTGACTTCAAATCCCTAGAGTCTGGTATCTAATTAGTTGCCAAGTCCTGTTGTTTTGACAAGGCATGGAAATGGAGAGAGAGAAAGATTTATCACTTGTTCTCCATTCCTTAGCTGTTACTTTAAAGAGGTATTATTATTGCTTCTTTGAGCAACTGCAAGAGCTCCATCCAGCTTCTTATTTCTTTCAGCTCTTTTTATTCTCATCCATTTATTCCACCTGGTCAGTTTTTCAGCAATACTAGCAGGATGCTGCTTTGACTTAGTTCAAAATCTCCCAATAATTTCTCATATACTTTTGGCAATATAATTCCAGTGCTTTAGCCTGATATTCAAGTTTCCACATGGTCTGACCCTAAGCCCTTTAATTTTTCCAAACTGTTTTCTCTATAATTCCTCTAATATACCTTATATTTAACTCTCCTAAATTGCTAAGATTTTCGCACAGTGTGTGCCATTGTTTATTGACGTCTATCACAAGACTCTTAACCTATTCACCTTTAAAACAACCTTTGAAAAACATGTTTAAAGACTAAACCACTTCTAAAAATGATTTCAGCCATTTTTTAATAAACACACACACACAGCCTACTGACTAATCAAGTACTAAGATTATATCAGCTCCGGCAAGTATCCATTGAGGTTAGAATAAAACAAATTCCATACTGATATGTTAATCTCTCTCTGGTAAGATGAACCGACTTCTAAATTCTTTCTAAAATAAGTCTTCCATGAGCTATGGTATCTCCTCTGGTTGCAGGAGTAACTGTCATGATTCAATTAAATGTATCAGATAAAAATGAAAAATCATATATTAACTAAAGTGAGAAATAGGCAGTGTGGTGTCACTTCTTAATTTTCATCTACTTTTTTACTTACCTAGACCTTTGTATTTGCCAGTGAATTTACTTTTATGTGACACAAGGAAACAAACAATTTCTCTCCAACAAAGAAGACAATATCAAAGAGCATATATTTCATAAATGCTTCTAATTTTACTGAGATGGAAGCTATCTTTCTGTAAGGAGCTTTGAAAGGTGACTCATCACCAGGCACTAGGTTCAATGTGACCACCTTTATTCAAAAGCTATTAGAATGTGATATTACATATAATTAAGTTTTTTAGAAACTTCAAATTATATTCTAAAATTTTCTTTCTATAGAAGTCTTTTGAAAGTGGATAACTTCCTGTGTTGATTTCTATAGCAAAGGGCATTGGCATTTTTTGTTGATCTTGCAGGTTTATCTTTATGAATATTCATTATGTTATTATAGAGTAATCCAGTCTATTGTGGCTTTAATAACTTCTCTAATTTGAGAAGGTCAGCTAACATTTCTTTCATAATAAACTTACTTTCAGTTAAGAATATATCTCTTGCTCTTGCTTCCTCTTTGCTTCCGTCTTTATCTTTTGTGAACTGAAAAACAAGTGTCCGAGTAAATCAAGAATTATATACTATGCAAAAGGGTAGGATACATTTATATGACAGTTCATGATTTATAAAACATCTGATGATACATTGGGGCTTCCTGGGTATCTCTAATGGTAAAGAATCTGCCTGCAATGTGGGAGACCTGGGTTTGATCCCTGGGTTGGGAAGATCCCCTGGAGAAGCGAATGGCAACCCACTCCAGTATTCTTCCTGGAGAATCGCATAGACAGGGGAGCCTGGTGGGCTTCAGTTTCATGGGGTTGCAAAGAGTCAGACATGACTGAGTGACTAACACTTTCACTTTCTTTCTGATGAAACATTGCTTTGTTTAATCACCAAAGCAAACCTGAGTGGTCAATTTTATCTACACTTTACAAATAAGTAAATTGGAGGCCAGGTAAGTAGATCATATTTCATAAATACTTATACATAGTAAGTTTATCTGTAGAATGTGAACACAAATGTGTTGACTCCATCTATGATATATTTTACATTGTGGTATTGTTTCCAGTAAGGGCTTTGATTTAGGTCATACCTGAATGGTCTAGTGGTTTTACCTACTTTCTTCAATTTAAGTCTGAATTTTGCAATGAGGAGTTCATGATCTGAGCCACAGTCAGCTCCTGGTCTTGTTTTTGCTGACTGTAAAGAGCATCTCCATCTTTGGCTGCAAAGAATAGAATCAATTTGATCTTGGTATTGACCACCTGGTGATGGTGTCCATGTGTAGAGTCTTCTCTTGTGTTGTTGGAAGAGGGTGTTTGCTATGACCAGTGTGTTCTCTTACTAAAACTCTGTTAGCCTTTAGCCTGCTTCATTTTGTACTCAAATTTGATTAGATTATAATCAAATCCCTTACAATTATACAGTAGAAGTGACAAATAGATTCAAAGGATTAGATCTGATAGAGTGCCTGAAGAGCTATGGATGGAGATTTGTGACATTGTACAGGAGGCAGTAATCAAGACCACCCCCAAGAAAAAGAAATGTAAAAAAGCAAAATGGTTGTCTGAGAAGGCCCTACAAATAGCTGAGAAAAGAAAAGACACAAAAGGCAAAGGAGAAAAGGAAAGATATTCCCATTTGAATGCAGAGTTCCAAAGAATAGCAAGGAGAGATAAGAAAGCCTTCCTCAGTGATCAATGCAAAGAAATAGAGGAAAACAATAGAATGGGAAAGACTAGAGATCTCATCAAGAAAATTAGAGATACCAAGGAAACATTTCATGCAAAGATGAGCTCAATAAAGGACAGAAACGGTATGGACCTAACAGAAGCAGAAGATATTAAGAAGAGGTGGCAACAATACACAAAACTATACAAAAAAGATATTCATGACCCAGATCATCATGATGGTGTGATCACTCACCTAGAGCCAGACATCCTGGAATGTGAAGTCAAGTGGGCCATAGGAAGCATCACTATGAAAAAAGTTAGTGGAGGTGATGGAATTCCAGTTTAGCTATTTCAAATCCTAAAAGATGATGCTGTGAAAGTGCTGCACTCAATATGTCAGCAAATTTGGAAAACTCAGCAGTGGGCACAGGACTGGAAAAAGCCAGTTTTCATTCCAATCCCAAAGAAAGGCAATGCTAAAGAATGTTCAAACTACCGCACAATTGCATTCATCTCACAAGCTAGCAAAAAAATGCTCAAAATTCTCCAAGCCAGGCTTCAACAGTATGTGAACTGTGAACTTCCAGATGTTCAAGCTGGGTTTAGAAAAGGCAAAGGAACAAGAGATCAATTGCCAACATCTGTTGAATCATCGAAAAAGCCAAAGAGTTCCAGAAAAACGTCTACTTCTGCTTTATTGATTATGCCAAAGCCTTTGACTGTGTGGATCACAAGAAACTGTGGAAAATTCTTCAACAGATGGGAATACCAGACCACCTGACCTGCCTCTTGAGAAATCTGTATGCAGATCAAGAAGCAACAGTTAGAACTGGACATGGAACAACAGACTAGTTCTGAATTGGGAAAGGAATACATCAAGGCTGTTTATTGTCACTCTGCTTTTTAACTTATATGCAGATACATCATGAGAAATGCTGGGCTAGATGAAGCATAAGCTGGAATCAAGATTGCCAGGAGAAATATCAATAACCTCAGATATGTAGATGACACCACCCTATGGCAGAAAGCAAAGAAGAACTAAAGAGCCTCTTGGTGAAAGTGAAAGAGGAGAGTGAAAAGTTGACTTATAACTTAACATCCAGAAAACTAAGATCATGGCACCTGGTTCCATCACTTCATGACAAATAGATGGGGAAACAGTGGAAACAGTGACAGACTTTATTTTGGGGGCTCCAAAATCACTGCAGATGGTGACTATAGCCATGAAATTAAAAGACACTTGCTCCTTGGAAGAAAAGCTATCACCAACCTAGACAGAATATGAAAAAGCAGAGACATTAGTTTGCCAACAAAGGTCCATCTTGTCAAACCTATGGTTTTTCCGGTAGTCATGTAAGGATATGAGAATTGGACTATAAAGAAAGTTGAGTGGCGAAGAATTGATACTTTTGAGCTAGGTTTTGGAGAAGATTCTTGAGAGTTCCTTGGACTGCAGGAAGATCCTACCAGTCCATCCTAAAGGAAATCAGTCCTGAATATTCATTAGAAGGACTGATGCTGAAGCTGAAATTCCAATACTTTGGCCACCTGATGTGAAGAAGTGACTCATTTGGAAAGACCCTGATGTTGGGAAAGATTGAAGACAGGGAAGAAGTGGACTACAGAGGATGAGGAAGAAGTGGACAACAGATGGTTGGATGGCATCACTGATGTGATGGACATGAGTTTGAGTAAGCTCCAGGAGTTGGTGATGGACAGGGAAGCTTGGTGTGCTGCAGTCCATGGGGTTGCAAAGAGTGGGACATGACTGAGTGACTGAACTGAACTGATAGTTTCCAGTAATTTGGTAGTTCTGAGCGAGAGCCCATGAAGTTGTAGGCACGACTATAAGAAAGCAATTTCTTAATCTCCAATAGCTTCATTTTTTAAACTTTGGTCCAAAGAAGTTTTGCAGAGGGTTAATGTCTCTAGAAGTAAGATTGCTGAGTAGATAGGTAATTAATGTCCTGTTTTTATCTAATAAAAGTAACAATTTACCAGTATCAGCTATAAAATATAATTTGGACAGCTTGACTGTGAGACATAGTCCTACCATATTTTTATTTAATAGAACTACAGCTTTCAATATGCATACTCAAAAATTGGGACTATGTGACTAGGACAGTAATCCCATGGACAGAGGAGTCTGGCAGGCTAGAGTCCATGGGGTCAAAAAGAGTCAGAAGTGAACCAAAGCAACTTAGCACATGAGGTTGCTGTACATTTCTCCAGGGGATCATCCCAACCCAAAGATGGAACCCAGGTCTCCTGCATTGCAGGTGGATTCTTTACCACTGACCCACCAGAGAAGTCCCGTGATAAGTATAGGACCTCATTAATAGCTATAGACTGAAGAGGCCTGGAAGTATTGCTCAACACTTAAAATACAGATAAAATACAGATTTATTAGGCATAAATGGGTCAGCAGGATATTGTTGCTTTTTTTTCGACTATGTTAGAATGTAGAGAATGTTTGAATTGCTAAAGGTTAACAAATGAACTAAAAATCTTAAATCTCCTATTGGAGGATATTCCAGACATAGGAAGAGACCACTCTGTTCATTTACTGAATGTCTATTTGTTTACTTCTCTGGGTAGAAGATTGTTCTTTAGGCTGGACTAAATATGTCAAGCCAAAAGAATAATTTTTCCCAAGGTAGGTAAAACAATAATAGCCAACCATTTTAAAAATAAGCAGGTTCCCAACTGTATATAATTATCAAATAACTAATGAAGAATGTGTAGAAAATCAAGTGGATGTTTGAAAACCAGGTTTCCTGGAGTAGTTTATGGCTAAATGCACTAAAGAGCTATCTCCTAGAAATCTCAGAAAACTCAAGTAGAGAAGAGTCCTAAACATCAGGTCTGAGCTCATTTTAGACATGTGGAGAGACATGTGACTCCTAAACAGGTGTATCAGGCTCTTTTGATTCTGCTTAATTCCTTTTTCCTTCTTTGTCATATTCTTATTCTTAGAAAAATAATCCCAAGGAAGTTATTAAAAGATAAAATATATAAATTCATAAAATCTAAGCAAATCATATTGATGCTACAGTGCAGCAACTGATCATTATATAAAGAATTTAATTTGATATATTTATAAATGACCATCTCATTGACACTTCTAATTTTGACTTAAACAGCAAATAATCTATATCTGTCTCTAAAAAGTGTATCACCTATATAATTTCTAAATCAGATAATAAGGATAGTTCTTCACCACATTAAAGAAAACTGGAGACAGATCAGGTTTATTTACAAACTATAACACTAAATCAGAAATGGCATATTAGGGTGGTAGATGTTTTTAGAGTTAAATCCTACGAAGGGACAAAACAAAGGGAGAAATCAGTTTGCTACAGAAGAGCTATTAATGGTTAAAGGGCATTTGATACTAGGAGCAAAAAGAATGTAGTTAGTATATGATTTTCCTTACTTGAGTAATACATTTTCTTAGTGCTTTAATAATAATGTTGAAGTAATTGTATTTCCTCTGGAACATTTTATGCAAAAGATGTTGCTCAATATGAATGCCTGTTAATATGCAATAGCTCATAAAGCAATAACTTATCTCGGTACATCAACAAAAAGAGTATGAAATTGTATAGTAAAGCCTTCTGGTGGACTAGCTATCAAAGAACATACTTTATGGCTTTGAAAATGAAAAATGAATTTATAGTTTGAAGTGCCAAAAAAGATAAGCTTGTACCTGAATTTTTTGTCCTCCATTAACTGGATAGCATGTTTTCTACTTTGAATAAAATTCTAGAATAAAGGTTAATATATATTTTAAAAGACTGTCTTACATGTACATAAAAATCAAATTATTGCTGAGGCCTGATTTATGCTTTGACAAATTTATTAAAAATATTCTTCAGTTTCAATGCTGTTGGCTACATGTATACATTGTGTGCCAAACATGGTCACAGGGAATATTGAGAATCCAGCTATGGTGACTACCCCTGAAGAGTTTATCACCTGTGGGAAAAACATATGCTATCTGTGATGTAAGGTTGACAATGATATGTTGAAATAGTTGCACATGTTACAGTTCCAAGGCCAAAGGCAAGTTAACTTCAATCTGGGTCGTTTGGAAAGGCTTTAAAGAATGGTTTGAAAAGTCAGCTCCGAGGAGGAAGTGAACAGAGCATTCTAGAAAGGGGAACAAATTGTGTCCAGAAACAGGAAAGTTAAGTGTAGACTTGAAGACAGAGAAAGGAATTGGATGAGGCTACAGAACTGATTCCAGTCCCTAAGAAAGGCAATCCCAAAGAATGCTCAAACTACCGCACAATTGCACTCATCTCACACGCTAGTAAAGTAATGCTCAAAATTCTCCAAGCCAGGCTTCAGCAGTACATGAACTGTGAACTTCCAGATGTTCAAGCTGGTTTTAGAAAAGGCAGAGGAACCAGAGATCAAATTGCCAACATCTGCTGGATCATTGAAAAAGCAAGAGAGTTCCAGAAAAACATCTATTTCTGCTTTATTGACTACGCCAAAGCCTTCGACTGTGTGGATCACAATAAACTGTGGAAAATTCTGAAAGAGATGGGAATACCTGACCACCTGACCTGCCTCTTGAGAAACCTGTATGCAGGCCAGGAAGCAACAGTTAGAACTGGACATGGACCAACAGACTGGTTCCAAATCGGGAAAGGAGTACGTCAAGGCTGTATATTGTCACTCTGCTTATTTAACTTATATGCAGAGTACATCATGAGAAATGCTGGGCTGGAAGAAGCACAAGCTGGAATCAAGATTGCTGGGAGAAATATCAATAACCTCAGATATGCAGATGACACCACCCTTATGGCAGAGAGTGAAGAGGAACTAAAAAGCCTCTTGATGAAAGTGAAAAAGGAGAGTGAAAAAGTCAGCTTAAAGCTCAACATTCAGAAAACTAAGATCATGGCATCTGGTCCCATCACTTCATGGGAAATAGATGGGGAGACAGTGGAAACAGTGTCAGAATTTATTTTTGGTGTTCCAAAATCACTGCAGATGGTGACTGTAGCCATGAAATTAAAAGACACTTACTCCTTGGAAGGAAAGTTATGACCAACCTAGATAGCATATTAATAAGCAGAGACATTACTTTGCCAGCAAAGGTCCGTCTGGTCAAGGCTATGGTTTTTCCAGTGGTCATGTATGGATGTGACAGTTGGACCGTGGGGAAAGCTGAGCGCTGAAAAAGTGATGCTTTTGAACTATGGTGTTGGAGAAGACTCTTGAGAGTGCCTTGGACTGCAAGGAGATCCAACCAGTCGATCCTGAAGGAAATAAGTCCTGGGTGTTCATTGGAAGGACTGATGCTGAAGCTGAAACTCCAGTACTTTGGCCACCTCATGAGAAGTGCTGACTCATTGGAAAAGACCCTGATGCTGGGAGAGATTGGGGGCAGGCGGAGAAGGGGACGGCAGAGGATGAGATGGCTGGATGGCATCACCAACTCAATGGGCATGGGTTTGAGTAAACTCCAGGAGTTGGTGATGGACAGGAAGGCCTGGTGTGCTGCGATTCATGGGGTCGCAAAGAGTCGGACACGACTGAGCGACTGAACTGAACCGAACAGAAATGATAGGAATAGAGAAATGGAAAAGGAGGGAGTCTCGTGTGTGATGCTTCATAGGTGGTCACTGTCAACCCAGTGAATTCATTACAGGTCAGTTGTAGGAGATCACATGTGTGAAAGCTCCAGAGATATTCTGCAGACCAGAACACAGCATTCCCGCCCTTGAGTTCAGTAGCTAATCAGCAGCAGAGGCTTCTTTCTGTGACTGGCATCTTCCTTTCCATTGCTCTATCTACCCTTAGGCAGCAGTTATCTAAACTTAGTTTCTCCTAGTTCCTGGTAATGTCCAATTTATTTCCATTCCCTACATTCACTTAATAGTCCAGTTCTCGACTCTTTGTGGTCACACTGCAACCAAGTTATCTTTCAGTGAAACAGCCTTCATCCCTTGCTTTATCTCATTTGCTTCCTTAAGAATGTCACTTGAAATGACACTATTTTGTGAATGATTTTCTGACAGCACATAGGTAGAATATGTTTCTCAGTACTGCCCCCCCACCCCAAACTCTTTTGACATTCTGTATCACATACAAATATATATGTATGACATGTATTTTTGCCAACTCAAAGAGGAAGATATACCTAAGTGGGATCCTTAAGGTCAAATGCCTCATAAAACATGTTAACATCATCAAACTGATTAAATTGTGGTACATGTCTACTTTGTCAACACCTGTTGAGTACTAGAAAAGCAAGACCTTCTATATATCTCTGTTGCTAGGATGTAGCCTAGTTTAGTCAGGGTACATATTAGCTAAGTAAATGAATGAAAAAGGGAACTGAAGATGTATTCTTATTAGGTTTCACATTATATCTTAGGAATATTTTTTCCTTATGTAACATCTATTAAACTCAAACTGGTATTTTAAAAGCTTCTCAGTATATAATATCCAAAAATCATTCCATCAAAAGAAAAGGCACAGAGAACATTTCTTTAACCTCCTGTAACTCTGTACAAGTTAACACATGATAACACATATGTGAAAGTATGCCCTTTTAATTCTTTCAATGAAAGTTGTTCATTTCCATTACACATTAATCATTTCTTAGCACAAAGACTGTAACCCTGACACACGTATGCACATATGCACACACATAGAGCAGGCTGATATTCTATCTATCTGCTTGGGAGAAAAAGCAGAGAAGAAGACGTCTTGTTAGTAAAGAGTAGCAAGGCTGTGATGATTTATTATATGACTGTGTGGAGTAAGAAGAAAGTTACTATCATATATTTAAAATATTTACTTTCCTCCAATGAGTTTCTTATTCTTTCAGAAATGGCTTAGAAAAAAAGGAATATGTTTAATTTTTATGTACTATGTTGACACTATTTTTTTTATCTCATACATCTAATATGAGGAACAGTCCATTAATGTTCAACTTGTTTTGCATGGGAAAGAGGATGGATCATAAGATTTAAAAAATGAAAGCTTGGAGGTGGGAACTGAGTCACAATCTATTATAATTCTAGAGGTTTTAGTACATAATTAGAGGGTCCTCAGGATATAAGACTATGAATACAACTGATTCATGAATTAATGGAATGTAACTGAAGCTTTAGATAATGGACCAGTAAGCTATTGGCCACATTAATTCATTGTCACTTTTTTCCCAGTCAGAGTATGTTTCTGATGCCAGAATCATCTTTTCCCTCCGTGCCTACTTTGTGAAAGGCAGTCTTGGAAAAGAGAGCTTTTCCTTCACCCACATTCCCTTTGCTTTATCTTTTTCTGATTATTCCATTAAAAAATTACAAACTTTTAAAATAAAGAGTAAGAAGTAGAATTGAAGTGCTCCTAGAGAGCATATTTTGTATTACCTTCTCTGTAATAAAAATTGTGGCTGGACTTTGTCTCCACTTCCTGGGAGATAAAATCAATAATCAAAAATTTTATCAAAAATTTTGATAAAATCAAAATCTCAAAATCTTTGGGATTTCCCAGAATGCTTTGCTATTCATCTTGAACACTTTAGGGCACATCTGATAGCTTATACCAACAAGGTGACGCATCGTGGGCCCCTAGATAGTTTATGCTAAGGCGATGACTCAGGATGGGAGCTGGCCATGGCAGAAAAACCAACCATGTGACTAAAGAGTAGAGTCTTTAAGCCATGCCATATCAGCCCTTTTTAGGTGGGAGGGAGATTGGAGACTGAGTTCAATGGTGTGGTTAATGATTAAATCAATAATACTTATATAACAAAATCCCAATAAAACCTTTGGACACCAAAGTTCAGGTGGGTATCCCTGCTGAGTAATACTCCAAATATTTTCACAGACCAATGTGCTGGGAAGGTAATACAACCCTGGGAACAATGGAAGCTTTACATACAAACCTTCACAGATTTACCCAGTGCTTCTCTCCGTTTGGCTGGTGCTGATCCATATCCTTCCTGCTATAATACAACTGTAATCTTAAGCATAATGCTTCCTTGAGTTCTATGCATCATTCTGGCATATTATTGAAACTGAGAAGATACTTGGAGCCCCTAACTCTGTAGCTAGCTGGTTAGAAGTGAGGATGACACAAATTTGTGGCTGCTGTTTGAAGCAAGGGCAGTCTTATGGAGGACCTTGCCTGTGAAGATGGGCCCAATGCTAGGTGGTTGATGTCAGAAATCATTGTTACCACCTTATTTTTCTCTACGGGTAAATTTGAACTCAGGGAGGGTTAATAATATTCTCAGTGTCATACTGTGTTAGCAGAAAACTTCAGATGAGAGTTGGGTCTCAAATTCCTCATCCCAGTGTATTTTGTTAGACCATGCTAGATATCAACTCAGAATCTATCTTCATCTCCAAAATAGAATTGTGATAGAGAAGAAGCCAAAGCAAGCAAAAAAAAAAAAAAAATGTGTGTGTGGGGGGTGATGCTATGCCACATCCGATAGATAGCAGCTGGTATTTACTACTGACAAAAGCTGAGAAGCTGTTGGGCACTTGTCTAAGCACTTTCCAGCTATGATCTTCTATAATCCTTACAACCCTTTAAACGGCTCCATTTAACAGATGAAAAAAAACAGGCTCATGGGCTTTCCCAAGGAAGCAAAGATAATAAATCAGAGAGTGAGAGTTTTGGGGAGGTAACATGGAGTCTTGACAAAATAGATTCTGAAGGTAGCCAACTTTGATTCCTTAAATGGTTTTGACCTGAACTGTGAGATGTTTTAGGATTTATTTCAATCTTTCATACAGAAAAATATCAGACTTGAAATAAAAAATATTTCTTTAGAACTAGCTAGGACATGAATGCAATTCAGTCTCTCCCTCCCCTACCTTTTCCTGCTTAATTTTTTAATACTTGTATTTAAGGACTCTCTAAGTTGCCCCAGTAGTAAAGAACCCACCTCCCAGTGCAGGAGACAAAAGAGATGTAGGTTCAATCCCTGGGTATGGAAGATCCCTTGGAAGAGGGTATGGCAACTCACTCCAGTATTCTTGGCTGGAGAATACCATGGACAGAGAAGCCTGGCAGGCTACTGTCCACAGGGTTGAAAAGAGTAGGACATGACCGAGGTGACTTAGCACACACATACTTGTATTTAAGAAATAAAATTTATATGAGACTTTATCTTGTCAATTGTCATTTTTTTCAATAATCAAAGAAATATCACTCCATTCAAAATAAATATTTAGATTGGGAATTATGTGGCGTTGAGCTAGTATTTTAACAATTTGATGAGTCAGCTTCTTTTTGTTAAACAGAGGTAATAGTGATATGTGCCTCCCAAAAAAATATGAATTCCTTAGCACAGTGCCTGGCACACTGGCAATAATTACTATTCGAGTTTACATTGTAAATGATCATTATTATTAATAACTCTCAAGTGACTTAACTGTTATTGCTTAGTAAAACACATACTCTTGTTTTATATTCTTGTTTGGTAGAAGGGAGACTATTAAGAAATGAATCAGGGACTTCCCTCATGGTTCAACTGTTAAGACTCTGTGCTTCCACTGCAGGGGATGTGGGTTCGATTCCTGGTCAGGGAGCTAAGATCCTGTGTGCCACTCTGTGTGGCCAAAATACTAAAAAAAGAAAGAAAGACATGAATCAAATGATAGAGGACTTAGCATGATACTAAACTAGCTGACTCCAAACTAGCTATGTGTTTGAAGAAAGGCAATTCCCTGAGTCAATGTGTGTGTCAGCTTGAACAAGAAGCTCTGTCTTCATGAAATCGGTGAAGTCAATGCCTCACAGAACATGTTAACACTAGCAAATCAGTTTAAATAAATTGGAGAGGGAAAAATCTTTCTTTTAACTTCACCATCATATGTAATACATTGGTGAGATTTGGCTAGTAAGAAAAATAATTTTAGATTGGAGCAGAATGCAAATTGATAATCTTAGGCAGTAAACACATGAAGGAAATAGTCAGGTACTGAAAAGGGGTGCATGCAAAGGAAGTTAAAAGGGAAAACAAAGGAGCCAGGATTCCTCCTTGCTGAGGCCAGATCCTCCCTGCACTGCTGCTTTGCTCAATTCCTTCTGGCATCTACAATATCATGATTAAGTAGGATAAATGTTTCACACTGAGCTTTGGAGTGTGCAATAGAAAAACAAGGTTGAATTACCAGGAATACCAAAGAGCCACTCTAAATTACTTTGTGTCTCAAGGACACAAGTCTGTGTGCAGAGGTGAAAAACAGATAAAATAAAAACAGACTACTCACACAGCAAACACAAGTTGTGAAATTTAACTCTTCTCAGTTGAAAGAAAGAGCTAAAAAGAGCGCATCAAGCTTTTAAATAGCCTGATGTCTTTCTTCTTTTCAGGATAATGTGAGTGCTAGGTCCTCATTTATTTATAAAAGCTACAGAGCTATTAGCAGCGTAATGTAGGAAATAAATTTTTTTTTTAATTAGAAGGCATCTTATTAATTAGAAGATTTATTAGACAGCCAGGTGGTTCAGTGAATTGTCTATGGTTAATTCAAGAGAGATAACACTGTCATCTAAAATATGGATACGTTTGAGGGTAAACTTTAAAATAAACAAAATGATCTAGATAATGGGATTCATTAATCACTGGAACTTTATGTGTCTGTGTTTATAGGTGGGTATGGTGAGAGAGTCAAATTTGTCAGCCTGGAAAACCACATTATCATTATTGAAATCAGTGTGCCAGAACTTGTGTCATAATAAAATAGACCTGTAAAGAGTAACACGATTACTCCTGCTATAAGATGACACCAAGCACCTTCTTATAACTTTTCACTAAAATATCCATAAAGGCAAAAAAAAACTGTAAAAATTAGTAATGATAAAAGAATGAATAGTATAATTGAGTCAGATGCAATTTAATAACAATAAACTATTTAAATTTTTAGTTTTTTATGTTATATCTTTTATTCTTTTTAAAATACATTGTTCCTCCAAAGATTAGTTGATTCATATCTATTTATCTAGATAGAAACGATATGGCCCAGAATTCAACAGGGCAATTAGTGTGAAAATAAATGAAGACCATTCGCATGAGAGCAAGAAAAGCCTATTTATTCAGGGCTTGCTACAGCAAGGGAGTCAGTCATCACCATCTGTGTGTGACAGAGACTTAAAGGCAGGCAGAGGAGTGGGAAAGCTTCATAGCAGACATTGGGCTGCACCCCGCAGGCCTATCAGGCCTGGGCTTGCCCAGCTTCAGAACTGAATAAAGGGCCCTGAGGGAGCAACAGAGACATCAACTGTTTAATGGATGGGGGAGTTTACACAATGAAGCAAGGTTCTGGAGCAACAACCCACGTGCACAGTGGACGAGCAGGACAAGGTGGCAGTCTTTGCTGGGTGGGGGCACTAAGGGGGCCGGAGGAGGAGAGATTGCCAGCTACAGGGGAAATGGAAGTCAGGTTAGTTCGTTAGTTACCAGGGAATCGAGCAGAAGGGCATATCTCTTACCATCCCTTTGATAAGCTATCATTAACTGGGGCCTGGAGCAAGCACACAGGAAGGTCAGTCATGTGAGTAGGGTGTAGGTGAAGCAGATCCTGGTTGGGCAGATAATGTACAGAGAACCAGAGAACATCCACCTTGAGTGGCTTGACAATACAAAGAAAAGCAGGAAGCCTTCAGGTACGCCCTGATTGAGATGTTACTGGTATAAGCAAACGAGATGGGCTAACTAGGAGCAAGGCATCTGATGTGATTGGTTAGGTAACCTATTTGGCTTCCTCTGGTTGATCCTAAATTAGAAGTGGTAGCAAATATTAAGGAAACTAACAGTTATTCATCAGGTCCCGGCCATTTTGTCTGATACAGGGGTTATTGTTCACCTTCCTGGATTGGTTGCTAGTTAGTAGTTGGCCCTCCTTGACTGATTACTCTGGATAATAGGTTGGCTTCTTGGGATGGTTGCACCAGCTTGTAGGTCAGAGTCCTACTTTTACACATGGACTGGCTATGATACTTGTATATATTCAGTTTCTTGTAAGAACTGGATTCCTGTAGGGGCTTGTGGCAGTTGGGAGGCATGATCCTCACAAGAAAAACACCACAGGAGTCAACAGAAATGGGCAGGCCACAGTACCAAGGCTTGCTAGAAACTGTGCTTTTCCTATGTTAACATCAGTTTAGACTGAAGAACAGCCCAAAGGAGGTGGAGAAAGAGGTTACCTCAGTAGAGCAGAGTGTTCTGGGGGAAAGCCAGCTTGAGAAACCATATACATAAATTTTTCCTCCATATTCAATCTTTCTAAGTATTCAAGGAAGGTTATATCACTGCCTAAGTGGACTAAGAGAAATACCAAGGATTTTCCAGTGATAAAAGCCTGGTCATTTTTGAAGATGAGTCAGGGGAAAAAAAAAAGAAAATCCTTTAACAATCATCATGTTCCTTATAGAAAATTCTAAAGAATAAGAGAGCAAACACAACATCCAGGGACTCAAAATAATAGCATAACTTCTGAACATATGCTACTGCTGGATCCAAAGGAAGCTTCCAGACCTATTTTAAGATCTTCATTAGAATCAAGGAAGATGTGGCTTCTGTGAAAATGGATCTGAAAAAAGGAACTGAAAGTAAAATAGCAGAATATTAATCTTCATTGAAAGTATCAAATCAATGATATAGGTCATAAACTTGAAACTATTATAGAGTGAGGGGAAAAACAGCAACTTTCTATAAAAAGTGAAAGCTATTACTGTTATGGCCAGTGAATAAACCAACAACCTATAGATAATTGACAGTCTTCAGAGAGAGACAGAAACAAGGGAAGAAGAAGGTTATCAAATAATAATGATAATAATAGCAATATGAAATAATTGCAGCTAATATTTATTGACTATGCCTCGAACTACATGTTCTGCACTTTATTGGGATTATTAAATTTAATACACACAATGGACCTATAATAGGCTTATATTAACCCTATTTTACAGATGAAAAAATTGAGCTTAAAAGGATATATGAATACTCCCCTATGTTATTAAATATATCTTTCCTTACAGAATTTTATCTTTTAAAAAGTCAATACAAACATGGATATATATGTGTGTGTATATATATTAGTATATATACTCTCTCAAAATAAACATATATACCCTGCCAAAATTTTTGTATTATTGATTAAAGAAAAATAAGATACAAGTATTCTACCTTCATGGGCTTCCTGGTGGCTCTGCAGTAAAGAATCTGCCTGAGATGCAGAAGACTCAGGAGACACCGTGGGTTTGATCCCTGGGTCGGGAAGATGCCCTGGAGGGGGCATGGCAACACACTCTGATATTCTTGCCTGGGGACGCCCATGGACAGAGAGGCCTGGCAGGCTACAGACCATAGGGTGGCAAAGAGTCGGACACGACTGAGGAGACAGAGGAGTCAGACATGACTGAAGAGAATGAGGTCAGGCACAGCTGCTGCTGCTGCTGCTAAGTCGCATCAGTCGTGTCCGACTCTGTGCGACCCCACAGGCGGCAGCCCACCAGGTTCCCCGTCCCTGGGATTCTCCAGGCAAGAGCACTGGAGTGGGTTGCCATTTCCTTCTCCAATGCATGAAAGTGAAAAGTGAAAGTGAAGTCACTCAGTCCTGTCCGACTCTTAGCGACCCCATGGACTGCAGCCTACCAGGCTCCTCCGTCCATGGGATTTTCCAGGCAAGAGTACTGGAGTGGGGAGCCATTGCCTTCTCCAAGTACACACACACAAACACACATTTATTTAAGGAATTTTTAAGTTTAAAAGCTATCTAGGTGATTCTAATTTATCCTTTACTAACCCTGTAGTAAAGGAAGGAAAGGGAGCAAGGGATTATAAATGACTTTTGATTCTGAGTGTAGTTGTACAAGAATAATGAAGAAAGAAAAATGAAACAAAAATGCGACATTACTATATCATTTGCTACTGTATTACTATACCCAAAGGAAAGGACATAGATGCAAGTAGCTGCTAGATGTGCTGTATAAGCTTGTTCAAATACTGCCATCATAAACTTTTCTCCAATGAACCTTCCATTTGTAACTATATTTATTTCAGAAAATAATACATTATCCAGCATATATGAAGGTGAAATATGCACAAGACATCAGATGTATAATTTTAAAATAATTAAATTTTAACAGTCAATATGCAAAATGTTTGTTCTGCAATGCCAGTATTCATGCCACTGAGTAACTTAAGAAAGGCTTCGATTCAATGTGGTCTTTAGTTCAGAGAAAATATTTGCTAAAGTATTTCAAGACTTGAGGTCAAAATAAACTACCATCGAATATTGAATCCACTTTCATTCTTTTTACTTTTATAATTCTGTGAAAATAACAACAAAAAATCATGCTTTGGGAGGTGAAAGTGAAAGTCGCTCAGTTGTGTCCAACTCTTTGTGACCCCTGGACTATACAGTTCATGGAATTCTCCAGGCCAGGATGCTGGAGTGGGTAGCCTTTCTCTTCTCCAGGGGATCTTCCCAACCCAGGGATCAAACCCAGGTCTCCCACAGTGCAGGCAGATTCTTTACCAGCTGAGCCACAAGGAAAGCCCAAGAATACTGAAGGGGATAGCTTATCCCTTCTCCAGCTGATCTTCCCGACGCAGGAATCAAACCTGGGTCTCCTGCATTGCAGGTGGGTTCTTTACCAACTGAGCTATGAGGGAAACCCCGGGAAGTTAAACACATAGGGAAATATTATCTTGAAAAGTTACCTCAATGAAAGTTGGACAAAATGAGGAATAGCTATGAATTGAGAATGACCACTGCTGCTTGAATATTCTTTCCTTTCATGACAGATCACTTCAAGGATATGAAAAGAAAAGTGGGCATGAAGAGAGAGTAATAAGACTGTCCCCTCCCCCCATCAGCCTCACTTTACCCATCTGAAAAATGGAGCAGTTCTACATAGCACACAGGCATTGCACATAAAACGACATAGCAAGAATGTGTTTCTGTATGATTGTTTCATTCATTTAATCACAAATTGACATAAAAAGTGATTACTATGTGCAAATCCTTTGAGAAGCATCATACATACACATGGCATAAGATAAGTATAATGTGTTCAAAGAACTTGTGCTTTGATGAGGAAGACAGACAAGAAAACAAATGAACCCAGAATGATAATTGTTATAAAAGAGAAATGAAGAAGGTGTTAATAAGTCTCTCAATCTCTTTCCTTAACTTTTCCAGATCTCCTGTTAATATCTCAGGTCTGGTCCTTACCACTTTTTAAATGAATTAGCAGAGCTGCCCTTGTTCTAGTATATCTCAACTCCAATGAATGCTCCACTTACTTGACCGACAGATGATTTTTCAGTTCAATTCAGTCACTCAGTCATGTCCGACTCTCTGAGACACATTAGACTGAAGCACCCAGGCTTCCCTGTCCATTACCAACTCCTGGAGCTTACTCAAACTCATGTCCATCAAGTCAATGATGCCATCCAACCATCTCATCCTCTGTCCTCCCCTTCTCCTCCCACTTTCAATCTTTCCCAGCATCAGGGTCTTTTCAAATGAGTCACTTCTTCGCATCAGGTGGCCAAAGCATTGGAGTTTCAGCTTCAGCATCAGTCCTTCCAATGAATATTCAGGACTGATTTCCTTTAGGATGGACTGGTTGGATCTCCCTGCAGTCCAAGGGACTCTCAAGAGTCTTCTCCAACACCACAATTCAAAAGCATCAGTTCTTTGGCACTCAACTTTCTTTATAGTCCAACTCTCACATCCATACATGACTACTGGAAAGACCATAGCTTTGACAAGATGGACCTTTGTTGGCAAAGTAATGTCTCTGCTTTTTAATACTCTGTCTAGGTTGGTCATAACTTTTCTTCCAAGGAGCAAGCTTCTTTTAATTTCATGGCTGCAGTCATCATCTGCAGTGATTTTGTAGCCCAAGAAAATAAAGTCTGTCACTGTTTCCATTGTTTCCCCATCTATTTGTGATGAAGTGATGGGACCAGATGCCATGATCTTAGTTTTCTGGATGTTGAGTTATAAGTCAACTTTTTCACTCTCCTCTTTCACTTTCATCAAGAGGCTCTTTAGTTCTTCTTTGCTTTCTGACATAAGGGTGGTTTCATCTGCATATCTGAGGTTATTGACATTTCTCTCAGCAATCTTGATTACAGCTTGTGCTTCATCCAGCCTGGTATTTCTCATGATGTGCTCTGTATATCAGTTAAATAAGCAGAGTGACAATATACAGTTTTAATGTACTCCTTTCCCGATTCAGAACCAGTCTGCTGTTCCATGTCCAGTTCTAACTGTTGCTTCTTGACCTGCATACAGATTTCTCAGGAGGCAGATCAGGTGATCTGATATTCCCATCTCTTTTAGAATTTTCCACAGTTTGTTGTGATCCACACAGCCAAAGGCTTTGGCATAGTCAATAAAGCAGAAGTAGATGTTTTTCTGGAGCTCTCTTGCTTTTTTGATGATCCAAAGGATGTTGGCAATTTGATCTCTCATTCCTTTGCCTTTTCTAAACCCAGCTTGAACATCTGGAAGTTCACAGTTCACATACTGTTGAAGCCTGGCTTGGAGAATTTTGAGAGTTTCTTTGCTAGCGCGTGAGATAAGTGCTATTGTGTGGCAGTTTGAACATTCTTTGGCATTGTCTTTCTTTGGGATTGGAATGAAAACTGACCTTTTCCAGTCCTGTGGCCCCTGCTGAGTTTTCCAAATTTGCTGGCATATTGAGTGCAGCACTTTCACAGCATCATCTTTTAGGATTTGAAATAGCTCAACTGGAATTCCATCACCTCCACTAGCTTTGTTCATAGTGGTGCTGCATAAGGCCCACTTAACTTCGCATTCCAGGATGTCTTGCTCTAGGTGAGTGATCACATGATCGTGATTATCTGGGTCATGAAGGTTTTTTTGCGTGTAGTTCTTCTGTGTATTCTTGCTACCTCTTCTTAATATCTTCTGCTTCTGTTAGGTCCATAGTGAAAAGCAAATCTGAACATTTATTCCCTTGCCTGCAAATCCTTCACAGCTTCCCAGTGTGAGCAAATAAGTGCCAGGCTCCTTAACTTAGATTTCTCTCTCCAGATCTGGCCTCTTTCTAGTCATTAGTATCCATAGTTTCAGCTTTGCTGAACTGGTTGAGGTTTTTAAAAACTGGCAGATTACTTGCCACATGTGGATCTTCATTTGCCCTCTTTCTTTCTATGGATTAACACATAATTGCACATCATTTTAGCCAAACATTACCTCTTCTGAAAGACCTTCTGGACAACTCTACCTACTCCCACTACACCCTTGTTCCTCATTATCACATCTCCTGTCATTGCTTTCCTGTTTGTTTTCTTGTATAATGTTAGTCTCTCCCAGCAGAATATTGTTCCCTGAGGCAAAGAAATTGTTTATCTTGTTCACTCCCTTTTCCCCAGAATTTAGTGCAGTTTCTGTTACATGATAACTATTCCATATACAAGCTGAATGAATGAATGACATGTGCCTAGTACAGCAAACAGATTCAAGGGCTCATTCTACTTCTGCAAGACTCACATGCATTAGGGAGTGGAAAACTTGGGACATTTGACCTTGATCCTAAACCCAGTTTTTCCAGTAAAACAATCATGTCCTAGCAGGGTGTGATGATACTTTAAACTGAGACAAGGAACCCCTCAACCCACAAAGCACTCTCTCCCCATCTTCTGATGTTTGACCTATGCTTATGCACACATTCTCTGTGTTTTTTAGGGGAAGGCTTTTAATTTCTTGATTTTCTACCCTAGGTTAATCTTTTAAAATTTTATTTATGCCTGTTTTATTTTTCTATCAGTAAACTCTTCTATATCTTCAAACTAATGTTGTGACTTTGCAGTGATAAACATGGTAAGGACATTAAAATAATTTTGGCTTGTTTAATAAGTCTTAATAATTTATGTTGGCACTGTTTATTTGGCATGTGATTCACACACTTATCTAATCATTCAATATTTATTTACTTGAAAGGTGCCCTGATCAAAGCACTAGTAGGCAATAGGAGGAAATATAGTCTCTTTCTTCTATAAAAATGCTCAACATGAGGTAAGGGATATAAACATAATTAAACAAAAATACAATGGATAACAGCAACAAACACTGAAAGAACTCAAGTTGAAACTGGAGGAGAGAGACCAGGGTTCTCCTTTCTGGACTGGGAATTAAGTGACTGTGTGGTATCTGACAAGTAATTCCACCTTTCTGGGCCTTACTTTCTTATTTGTAATAGATAGGAGTTCAAATCATATAAACACTAAGTTAGCTTTCCAATATATACAAGTTATTGAAATTACAAAATTAAAATTTAAGCAACAAAATATCTATCCCTTAATTTGGAAAATATTTTAAAAAATAATTCTCAGTTGGCAATTTTTATGAAATGCATATTATTTTAAACAGCTAGCATATATGTGAATGAATAAAGCTATTTATGAGATTTAAAATGTGGTTTGAACAGGAAGTTTTAATTTATAAGAATTTTTATTACAATAGAATTTAAAAAATACTATAACACTGCATAAATCTAAAGAATTAAGGGAGTACTTAATATCTCATGGTCCAAATCGAACAATTAATTCCATTTTGGGAACTGTTCAAGTCACTTACAAAGTTTAGACCCTGTTCTGAGTGATGCACACGTATAGCCTAATTTAACTCTTACTACAGATGTATAAGGAGACATAGCCGTATAACCACACTGCAGATGAGACAGTAATTAAATGACTAACTTTCTGACTAAACCATATAGTCAGGATTTGAATAGAGCTTAACTCCACAGTCCCAGCTCTTAAGAACTGTGTTAAGCTCATTTAGCCATGGCCTGTAGTAGTATGGCCTGAAGCGAAATGCAGAGTATGAATCCCAGGTAAATTCAGTTGGAAATTTCAGAAATAATAGATGAAAATTAATGAGCACATGATGACAGTAAAAATGATAGAGGAGAACAGATAGTCTGAGATATATGTGGCAAGCACTGTAGAGAGTGAGTGGAGTGTGGAGAGAAACAGAATAAATTAAGGGGGTGAATTACTAATGAATTAATAGTTATAATAATGACACAACTACTATTCATTAGGTCTTACTATGTTTCAAGCATTATGCTCATCATTTAATGTTCCATCTTATAAATGAACAGGACTTGATTAGTAGAGATAATTAAGTGGAATTCAATTTTAAACTCACAGGATTGGGAGTGACCAAGGGACATCGTGACTATTGAGATGTCTGTAGGGAAAACAGATGGGTGTGAATGATGCAGAGTGAATCAGAGAGGAACCTAGGAGGACATTCTTCCTCAAGAGAAGCAGGGGTCTCAGAAAGCATAGGTATATATCCTCGAAGGAAAAAGAATAGAGAGTCTCAGATCAATATGCTATATAATCTGTACACTTTTACCTGTAGATATTTTTCATCAGTGACCTTACTGTTTGGTCTGCTGGTGCTGGCAGCTCAAGGTTATCAGTGGTACAACTTCCGATCTAGTCTCTTTCATCTTAGATAGGGCCTGTCTCATGTAGGTTCACATAGGTGCAACATAACTTTTACACGTCTGCCACAAGCCTGTCTTGCTCAGGCCTGAACTGTTCATACCAAGGTATTGCCATGAGGTTTGCTTTCTGTATCACCATGGTCCACTCCATGGAAGAACAGATGCTACTAAATCAGCCATAATCTGCACAGCAAGTCCCCGTGGGAACACAGGAATCTTGAGTCCTTTCTACACAGAGGAAATAAGTGTGGCTTTGGAAATAAGTTGGAAAACTGTTTGGTTTAGCCAAAGCTGAATGATATCCCAGTAAGTGGGAATTTCAGTGCTAAAATAGGAATAATTCTGTGAAAACCAGGACGATTGTTCACCTTATTGGGAAAGTCAAAAAGAAGCCTGCTCTCTGTCTTGCACTGCCATGCTGCAAGGGACACTTGGCTGGGGACGGTCCAGGCTGGCCTCAGACTGATATGTGCAGTGGTCACCTTTCAGAGTCTCCTCTGCCTTCAGTATCTCCCTCAGTATCTCCAACACATCTTGCTCCTCTGGTCCTTTGACCCACGGATGAAAAAGAGGCAGACCCGCCTTACCCTCTGCTTTGCTGGCAAAATGAAATCCTTTCTTCTCCCACAAACTCTTAGGCAGAAGATATGCAATTTTCTTTTTGTATACTCAAGATATTTCCTAGACCACTGATGAGACAGGCTATGTATTTCTTCCTTCCAGGTCACATCTTTTCTGACTCCAGTCTGACAGCTAAAGCCTTAGTAGAGACAAGGGTACAAGAGATAAAGGTAGCCTTCATGATAAGGGAACCTGAATCGTGTGGTGTTTCAGAATCATGTTTATCTCAAATAGCCTTTCTTTTCCATAGGAACTAGTATCTCATAAAATCTAATGTTAAATGTATTATGGCTTTGAAAATCATGTTGCCTTAAAGGAGAAAAAGCTCCTGAAAAGATGGTACTAGAAAATTATTTCCTTGACACTTTCACTACATGATTTGCATTGATGATGGATTGAGGAGGATTTGAAAGCATCTAGAGACTATTCTGCTATTGATACTTGTAAAATCTTTGAGAACATCTTTCTTATTCAAGCTAATACTAGCACCTTGCCTGACACCCACTTATATGGTAGATGCTATGTGGCTAATAAAACTCTCTAATCTTCTTTAAGCCATATGGCATCTATCTATGTTAAATTACCTCAAGCGCCATGCCTACTGGGGTTTAGGTACCAGAGGAAAGCCGCATTAGAGGTAGAATGACTTATTCTATACAGCTGATAGAAATGACACAGAAACTCAGTTTTGCTGAATTTTTGTTTGACATTACTTTCTATTATAACAAACTGTTGATTATCTTCCTATTAGAATGAAAACTTCTGGAAGATCTCCTTGGAAGAGAAAACACCTGGAATGAAAGTTTGTTGTCATCTCTTTCTCTAAAGAATGTGGGGGATGAAGAGGGCTGGAATTAGGGTTACAAAATGTAGGGGTGGGAGGTGCCCCAAAATGTTGGTATCCAAGATAAATATTTTATTTTTTGATTTAAAAAAATCAAAATTAATGCAAAATGCATGATGTACCAAATATTGACATTTAAAATAAAGATGGGGTAAATATTATGAAGTTTTTCTTTTGCCTCATGCATGGCACATACAGAGAACCCTTCAAAGAAGGACTCACTAACTAGCTACAGGAGGTCAGATGTCAAAATCTGCAATGTCTGCCTCAACTGCAGGTCCCAGCTTATCTGAAGTCTCAACCTTCTTGGGCTGCCTGCATACATAACTAAGCAATGCATGGAGATATTTTCCCCTCAAATGTAAATGTCCAGGAGTTTTGACCCTATCAGAGAACATTCTAAGGAACCACTCTCTTCAAAACTCCCTGCTGCACTGGCCAGACTTGATCTCATGTGCTTCTCAGTTTTTCTTCCTCTGAACAATGCCATTTCCTCCACCTTCCTTCACATGTTTATCCTTAAAACATCTTGCATCTCAATCTCTGATTTTTGCATCTGTTTCCAGAATTCAATCTGTGACTGGGATACAGTCCCAAAACCTGTGCCATATATGTTTTAATTAAAATTTTGATAAATAAGTCCTGGTTATGTATCATACAGGATGTTAACTGTAGTTAACAATACTATATTCTATATTTTAAAGATACTAAGAGAGTAGATCTTAAAATTTCCCATCACAAGAAAAGAAATTTGTTACTATGTGGTGACTGACGTCAACTTACCTTATTGTGGTAATCATTTTGCAATATAGAGACATAGCAAATCATTATGTTATACAATAAAATGAATACGATGTTATATATCAATTATATCTTAAATCTTATAATTCTTTATAAGATATCAATTATATCTTAATTAAATCTTACACATCTTTAATTATATCTTAATTAAAAGAATACAAATGAAATAAAATTCTAAAATGTTGTTTGGTTTCTCCAATTTCTCTTAAAAATCTGGAAACTGTTATATATAAAGCTCTCAGGAAAATGATCAGTCCAACCTCAGGGTATAATTAAAGCCCTGTGCTTAGATTCCTTAGAGTATTCATTTCACATGGTTACAGTTCATTTTCTTTTCTGCTTATATCTTTTTAGCTCCTTGATTTATCACAAGAACCTATATCAGATTTGTTACATTCTTATATGACTCACTAGTTGTAGAGTTCCCAAAGCTTTAGTCAAAATGCACTCAAAAAATTTTAACAATAACAAGACTTTTGTCACAAATACGAGACTTCATCAACTGTATTTCTATTAAACCAACCATTTCTTCTTAGTAACTTTTGCAGTGTTTAGCAGTTCAGTCAAGTCTGACTCTTTGTGATCCCCTGGACTGTAGCCCACCAGGCTCCTCCGTCCATGAGGATTCTCATGTAAGAATACTGGAATGGGTTGCCATGCCCTCCTCTAGGGGATCTTTCCAACCTAGGGATCAAACCCAGGTCTCCCACATTGCAGGCGGATTCTTTACCATCTGAGCCACCAGGGAAGCCCAAGAATACTGGAGTGGGTAGCTTATCCCTTCTCCAGGGGATCTTCTGAACCCATGAATTAAACCAGGGTCTCCTGCATTGCAGGCGGATTCTTTACTAGCTGAGCTACTAGATTGGTCCAAAAGCTACAAATTCAGGAGATATCTCCCCCTCAGATTTAAATATGCTCAGCTAGCCAAGGAACTCCAGCATCACTCTTTTTTGAAAATTTGCTTTAAGTTCATAATTATGTTATCTTTTTATTGGAGTGTAATTGCTTTACAATGTTTTATTAGTTTCTGCTGAGCAAAGAAATGAATCAGCTATGTGCATGTGCTCAGTCATGTCCAACTCTTTGGGAACCCGTAGATGTTGGGAACCCATAGATGGTAGCACGCCAGGCTTCTCCGTCCATTAGATTCTCCATAAAGAATACTAGAGTGGGTTGTCATTTCCTACTCCAGGGGATCTTCCCAACCTAGGGATCAAACCTGTGTCTCTTGGGTCTCCTGCATTGGCAGGCAGATTCTTTACCACTGTGCCACCTCGGAATCTGCTATATGTAAACAAATATCCCTTTCTTCTTGAACCTTCCTCCCATACCCCTACCCTACTCCTCTAGGCCATCACAGAGCACCCTCAACAACAAATCTACAAACAGTAATGTTGGAGAGGGTGTGGAGTAAAAGGAACCCTCCAGCACTGTTGGTGGGAATGTAAATTGACAGAAACACTATGGGGAACAGTATGGAGATTCCTTAAAAAACTAAAAATAAATCTACTATATGACCTAGTAATCCCACTGCTGGGCATATATGCTAAGAAAACTAGAATTCAAAAAGACATATATTTATTGCAGCATCATTCTTATTATGAATTAAATACAGAGGGGTTAAACAGGCTTCTGAGGATATACATATATTTTTTTTCTGAATTTGAGACAGGAAACAATGCGATTTGTGTTGAGTGTTACCAGAAAAGAAAGTGAAGTCGCTCAGCCGTGTCTGACTCTTTGCGACCCCGTGGACTGTAGCCTACCTGGCTCCTCCGTCCATGGGATTCTCCAGGCAAGAATACTGAAGTGGGTTACCATTTCCTTCTCCAGGGGATCTTCCCAACCCAGGGATTGAACACGGGTCTCCCGCATTGGAGGCATACGCTTTAACCTCTGAGCCACGAGGGAAGCCCCAGAAAAATTGTCTTTTATTAGCTGAAATCCTTTTAGTATATGATATTTTGTCCCTCCTCCCTTCCTTCCTTAACTTTCTTCCTTCTTTCCTGTCTCAACTGCAGGGTCCTACCTTACCCAACATTCTGACCAGCCACTTGCCCACTTTAGGAAATGCTGCGTTTTACCTCATACCTTCCAGCCCTAGTAGAATTTAACTATTACTTACTTTGTGCTCACTACATACAACTTATGTCTGTATCTAGGTAGAAATTATTTTTTTTATTAGAAAACCAAACAAATTACTAGTTTGGATCTCAGAATATTTTGATTCTGGTACTAGTTTTACTGCAAACTCAATATTTGACAGGGAATAATCACTTCTTCCTTTTGGATTTAAACTCTTCCCTCTGTTATATGGGGGCCCCTTGTGGCTCAGCTGGTAAAGAATCTGCCCGCAATGCGGGAGACCTGGGTTCTATCCCTGGGTTGGGAAGATCCTCTGGAGAAGGGAAAGCCTACTCACCGCAGTATTCTGGTCTAGAAAATTCCATGGACTGCATAGTACATGGGGTCGTAAAGAGTTAGACACGACTGAGTGACTTCCAATTTCACTTTCTGGTATATGGAGATATTTGCTAAAATATTGTTAACATGTTCATTATAGATGTTACAAAGCTGAATGGGTACATTCTAGGGGAAGTTTTGGAGACGTCCATGTGCAATTTTACAGATTTAGCAAGACTATGAATGTGTGTGAGAAATGTGGAATTGTTATGTGGAAAGTTATGGACATGAATTCTAGAGTTACTACTTAGTGCCTGGAAAACCTTGTGCATAACCTCTCAGATTCTTAATTCATTTATCTGTGATGGGAGATAATAATTAGCATGGGTATTGAGAAGATTTGAGGGCCCCATTTCCCCAAAAGTAATTTCAGGGCTTATGGCAGTTACTTTATGATTGTTAGCTATTGTTATCACTGGAAAATCTACAGTATTTTGTCAGACCCATTTTCTTCTTTAAATTAAAATTTTTGCTTGATTGTATTTAGTTCTGAGTTTATACATGGGTATTAATTTGCACAATTTTGTAATATGTAAAGTGCTTAGAGCTCTCAGAGAAAAAGTATTATGCAAATAGAGGACATTATTATTCACTGCATTGATGTGTGAATGCTCAAGGCTCCAGACACATTCATCTTAAAGGAAGTATTAACTTCCAAATCTACATGAACCTTATAAATGCACACTTAATAAACACTGACAATTTAAAATGTTTCACTTTTCTGTTAAAATTGAAAAGACAAATGTAATGTACCACAAAATTTATGACAAGATTAGAAAATGTCAGAATTCAAACTTTTAGTATTAATTTCTTGCAAATTAAATATAGACAATTATAATAAGAGATCTTGCATATCATTGCCAATTATAAAATCTTGCCTGTATATATTTGAGCTATGTGCATTCACTATAATATTACTATATTATCATCTTACAGTTGCATTAATTTGACACAGCATTCATGTATATTTTTTAATTCTCATAATTCTCTTGTGAGAAAGAAAGTCAAAGATAAATTGTCTTTCATTATAAATGAGAAAATAGAGGCAGAGAGAGCTTAAATCACTGGTTTATGGTCACATGAGAGTCTAAGTTCATACCATATTCACTCTACTGGTGGGCATGGATAGAGCATATAAGGGAAATTATGACTATTTCAATCTGACTGGAGTGCAGATTTGAGGTGAAGTTAGAACAGGCTGAAAGGATGCCTGAAATTAATGCTAAGACTTTTGAGTATCCTCATTGATAAAATTAGAGGAAAAACTGAAGTCTCCTAGAAGACTCTTCCCATCAGAATTATGTTATTAATAACATGGTGGAGCATGAAGGTAGACTGGAAATGGACAGGAATACAAGCAGAGATTAAATGGATAACTGGAATAGTTCAGAAAATAAAAGAAAGATAAACAAAACCATTACAGAAGTAGAATGAACATAAAGAAGGCAGAGTGGTAGAAAGTCTTGAAAAAATAGGGCTTGTAAGAGTAGACCACCTGACCTGCCTCTTGAGAAACCTGTATGCAGGTCAGGAAGCAACAGTTAGAACTGGACATGGAACAACAGACTGATTCCAAATAGGAAAAGGAGTACGCCAAGGCTGTATATTGTCACCCTACTTATTTAACTTATATGCACAGTACATCATGAGAAACACTGGGCTGGAAGAAGCACAAGCTGGAATTAAGATTGCCAGGAGAAATATCAAAACCTCAGATATGCAGATGATATCACTTTTATGGCAGAAAGTGAAGAAGAACTAAAAAGCCTCTTGATGAAAGTGAAAGAGGAGAGTGAAAAAGTTGGCTTAAAGCTCAACATTCAGAAAACTAAGATCATGGCATCCGGTCCCATCACTTCATGGCAAATAGATGGGGAAACAATGGAAATAGTGGCTGACTCTATTTTTTGGGCTCCAAAATCACTCCAGATGGTGATTGTAGCCATGAAATTAAAAGACGCTTATTCCTTGGAAGGAAAGTTATGATCAACCTAGACTGCATATTAAAAAGCAGAGACATTACTTTGCCAACAAAGATCTGTCTAGTCAAGGTTATGGTTTTTCCAGTAGTCATGTGTGGATGTGAGAGTTGGACTATAAAGAAAGATGAGTGCCGAAGAATTGATGCTTTTGAACTGTGGAGTTGGAGAACACTCTTGAGAGTCCCTTGGACTGCAAGGAGATCCAACCAGTCCATCTTAAAGGAGATCAGTCCTGAGTGTTCATTGGAAGGACTGATGTTGAAGCTGAAGCTCCAATACTTTGGCCACCTGATGTGAAGAGCTGACTCATTTGAAAAGACCCTGATGCTGGGAAAGATTGAGGGCAGGAGGAGAAGGGGACGACAGAGAATGAGATAGTTGGATGGCATTACCGACTCAATGGACATGGGGTTGGATAGACTCTGGGAATTGGTGATGGACAGGGAGGCCTTGGCATGCTGCAGTTCATGGGGTCGCAGAGTCGTACATGACTGAGTGACTGAACTGAACTGAACTGAAGAGTAGATAGGAAACAGTGATTAAACTCTTCTTCTTTACTTGAGTTCTGAACCAATTATGAAATAGGATCCAGGAGTCTAAAAAATGTAGATTAACAAACCTGTTTAATGGCTGGGATTTGTGGTTTAGCCAAACTGCAGCCAGTCAGCTTTCTTTATTTGAATAAACAATCTTCCACATTGAGTTATCAGTATGAATGGATAACTTTAGGCCTCCCTGGTGTGGGCTACTTTGGTAACTAGACAAGGAGAAACAGAAAATTTCTAGATTGCATTCATCTATAATCAATCTCTTACTGACAAAGGAGGGATGGTAGAGCTGAAATAAGCATGTTCAATTCCTTCTTCCAACTTGCTAATCAGAAAATCACATCTCTTCCTATGAGGAATGGAGAATAAAAAGTAATGAAAGAGATCAAAATTTGGCTGACAGATGATTCTAGGAAAGTTCCTCCACTGGGAGACATAACTACTCGATGATAAGTAAAATAAAACAAAATCATCACTAAATTTTTAAAAATTAAATTTAGCCTGTAGAAAATCAGTAATAATCTCAGCCTAAAGTAGAGTTTCTCTGCCTCAGCACCTAATGACCTATCTGAACATAGAGTTATTTGTGGTAAGATATTATATTAAGCACAGAGGATGCTGAACAATATCCTTCCCAGTATTGTACTGACAAATATCTCCACAAATGGTCACATTTCCTCTGGAGGGCAAAATCTTCCACCCTTTTCCATGGAGAATCATTAGCCTAAGTAGAGAGAAATTTGAACCATGGCATTTTTTCATCTCAAGAATCTAAGTTTTAATCTTTCTAAATTAATCATGCATAGAGTCTCTGAATTATCTTACCACTATTTTTGTAGGATCAAAAGACCATGTCAGGCTTTTTGAGGAAAATATAGTTTACACTAGACCTGAAATCATAGAAAAGACATTGATAGCTCAATAGCAGAGAGATGCTACTGGGAATTCATTACATATTATCCTTTCCTTAGTTTGGAAGGATATTCTTTGGATTGTAAAATGCTTAAAACATTCTAGTTGTCAGAAGATTATAATTATTGTACAAGGAGGTAGGTAAGAATAAAGCACTCAAGGACACTGTGATTTAACACCTTTGTCATTACTTCCATTCTTTCACAGAAATCTACTTATGTGGTCTCTGAATATATTATTTCAATATTGGGCTATACTTATATCCATCTGGAACAGGGAATGCTGTGCAGGAAATATGAATTTTTAAAATAAGTTGTTATATAATCTATAATCATCTACAGTTTGGTTAATGCAAACAGCATTAAAATTAAAAAGCAAGACTTGAGTTCAAGAACCACTTTTGCTCCTGACTTGCTTCTTTATATTGAAAAGGTCATATCATTTTTCTAGGACTAAGGTGATACATGGGCATCAAAGTAAACCTCCACAATGCTGTGTAGCTGGGTTAGATGGGTTGAAATTTTTTTTCCTGATTCATATTTGTCCTGAAGGCATCATTTTGTCACTTAGGGAACTGTCTATCAGATTCCCCAATTCTGGTAGATCTTGGGATTTGGCCTTTTTCTTTCAAACTGCAAAAGTCAGTTTCTGGTCAAGTTAGGTAAATGTCCTCATAGTAAAAGCAGCTTCCAGCCTCAACCTTCCACTTTAGCCTCTCCCTTTCTCTCGGGTTCCAGCTTAATCACATTTTCCCTGTTTTTTCAGCTCTCTGTTCTTTTCCAGAACTTTTTACTGTTTTCAGTGACAGACTAGCTGCCATTATCAGAAACTGGAAATCTTATACATTCAACATGTATTGGGAAAATAAGCTGAGTCACAGAACAATAAGAAGCACAACAATGTAACCATCAAGAGCAACAACCTGGTTTTAACAGGGCTGTAAAAATATTCATATTTTATCATACTCAATGTATCCCTTTATATTGTGTTTCATGTTTAAACTGTTTCATAAAACATTTAATAAATATAAATAAAATGTTTATAGCATAAGAGGTGTAAATGATGGTAGTGAGATAAAGAACTCATACTGAGTGTTCAACTTAAAGAGAGTACTGTAAATAACTTTTTCAATGCAAGATAACAATTATGCTGAGTTTTGTGTTTTTACTCCTTTCTTGCATTATTTATGTTTCTCATTTTGACATATGTATCACAAATACTTTTTGT
This sequence comes from Cervus elaphus, assembly GCF_910594005.1. Classification (NCBI taxonomy): domain Eukaryota; kingdom Metazoa; phylum Chordata; class Mammalia; order Artiodactyla; family Cervidae; genus Cervus; species Cervus elaphus. Next base: position 43,461,174 of record NC_057833.1, on the reverse strand, counting down.
AATACTGGAAGTTTGGCTTAATATACATTGATGATTGAATCATATTTCATAAATTGTATATCATAATTTATTTAACTATTCTGATATTATACACTTGTTTTTATTTTTAATAAATAATGCTATTATTCACCTCTATGTCTAAGCCTTTGTTCATATTTTTGATTACTTGGGTTTTTAATCTAGAAATTAAATTAAGAGGTAAAAGAATATGCATTTTTAAAAAATCTTTGATATTATGTGCTAAAAATCTCTTTTCAGAAAAGTTTGTACCACTTTTCCGAGTAATACTGTGATTAACTAAGTGAAATCTTTAATTAGACCACATGAATTATAACCTCAATTTACCTCTAGCTAACTGTGTGCTTAGATAAGTTCTTAATTGCTTTGTGCCTCTATATTTATTTTTTTTTTGTAAGTAATGTTCATAAATACCTACTTTCTAAAGTTGCTGTGAATATTTAATAGATTAATATAATCTATACAAATTTGCTTTATGAAAAATATTGAATATAATAAACTACTTGATATTTACTAAATAAAATAATAAAATACTTTATAAAATTATTTATAAAATAAAATAGTAAACTACTAAATATCAGTGATAAATATAAGTATTCTATACTAAAAGCTTCCCAGGTTGTGCTGATGGTAAAGAACCTGTATTTCAATACAAGAGACTCAGGAGACATAGGTTCAATCCTTTGGTGGGGAAGATCCCCTAAGGGAGGCCATGGTAACCCACTCCTGGCAGGCTATGTAAGGTCCATAGGGTCGCAAAGAGTTGGACACAACTTAGCACGCATGCACACATGCTTTACTAATATTAATAGCATACACTGTGAATATTAATTTATATTTCAGAAAATATTTGCTAGTACCTCAAGCAAATATATTATTTCATCTTTCATTGCTTGGATTACTATTTATTGTCATATATATATTAGTAATACTTTTTTAATAAACCATAAATCTATGTCTTTCCCATTAATATGAAGGGATATTTTTGATTCTTGTGAATTTGTATTAACTCCCTAATTACCAAGAAATTTAGCTCTTTTATACAATGTTTTTCAATTGTTTTATTGTATAATTTGTATTTTCTTTTTTGTTTTAGGATAAATAATTTTTTAATCTTTAGTATAAAAAGTGTTTGAATCTTATCCTTGTTAACTTTGATTGATTTTATGTTTAGAATGTGTTTTCCCCATATTGGGAAAAATTGGTCTACATTTTATTTTAGTTAAGCAGTTTTATTTTCAAAATTCAATGCACCAGGGATTTACTTTGGCCTAATTAGCATATTATTTATGTTTCTCATTAATTCCAAGGGCTTTTCAAAAGAAATTTTAGAGTTTTGAAGTAAAAGTTACTATTAATGGAAAATGAGGAAAGTGTCTCTCTTTCTAATAGCTAGAGCTTTTATTTATTTGTTTTATTGCTGTCTATTCCTGACTTAAGGATGTGCTGCCAGTGTTTCTTCGTTAAGTGTAATATTGGCACTGGATTTCAGAATGACAGACATTCCTTATTACTTGAATGAAATATCTATTTCCAATATACTCAGGGTTTTAATGAGAAATAGTTAAATCATATTAAATATCTTTATAGCATTGTTAGCTATATCTTCGTGAAGAGACAACTGAAGCTCTGTACTATTATGACAGGTTTCTGAGGAAGATGTACAAAACAAACAGTCCAGGTAATTGCACATTTATATTATCAACTAGGACTTTGAACCTAATATCCTAGGTTTTAGGTTTATCATTTTTTTTCTCTCACTAAGCTGATTTTTTGCTATTAAACTTATTCTGTACAACAATATAAAGGGAATGATAATGATGGGGATGATGATGGAGTAATATGGGAATAAGGATGATGCTTGTGATGACAATGACAATAGCCATAATTAGGTTACTGAATGTTTACTATCCTGTGCTTAACTTTTCACATGCTTTCTTTCATTTTATCTTCTTATTAAATGAAGAAAGTGACTTACAGAAGATGAACTACAAACAATATGTAGCTTGTAAATGGAATGGAGTTTAAGGGCAGATATTTGGAACTTGGACTCAAGACCCTCAACTTTATTTCTCAGTGTGCCTTGTTTCTATAATTCCTTCTTTCAGTAACTCCAGTTTGTAATTTTTTTTTTTAGTTCTGTGTTCTGAGACTAAATGTGCCACTTTTCATATATTTCTATGATCAGCATTTACTTATTTATTTATTTTTTGGAGAGATGCAATCTCTACTGGGATTTTGAAAGAGAAGGATGATGAATGTAAGGGGACTAGATTGGAAATGAGCTCATTAGAGAGCTCCTGTGCTCATTAGAGAGTTCCTATGCAATTAGAGAGCTGCAGTTTATTTCTCAGGTTAGTTAAGCCTTCCCATCCTGGAATTATGGGAACAATAGAGTTTAATGAATGTCTTTTTCTAACTTCTTTGATGCTGTTCATACAATTTCTTATCAGAAGATGGAGCATATGGTTCCTATTTTATGATAGTGTTTTTAAACTTTTCCTCATAATTAATGTAATTAGGATAAAGTCCCTCTGGATTTTGGCATATGTTTTCTTCCGTATTTAGTTTATAGTTCTTTGGCTCTTTTCTTTGTTTCTTCTCTTAATACGCAATTTTATAGGAACAAGGGCACACACAGCTCTACCAAATTCCCTGGTCACGTAACCTAGAAATCTCCTTAAATCTAGTTTACTATTTAACTAAAAAGTAATAATGGATGTGTTGGATTATTTAGACATATATTATAATTTTTTAATCTATTAAAAATCAGTTAAGGCAAATAATTTTCCAATAAAATGTCCAAAAATAAGGGATGATTAAAGATTAACTTTTTTCCCTGTGGGTATTAGGTGACTCCATAAGACATCTCAATAGAGTTATAATTTTTAATTTCAAATTGAAATGAAAGATTAGCTAATTGAGTATGGTCATGGAAATGTTAATGACTGAACTTAGGTTGACTTGAAAACAGCACTCCTTGCAAACATGGACATAGGAGCTCCCCCAAGTTATAAAAAGAGGTGTAATTAAAGAGCCAGATTTTCTCTTTTTAATGAAGAAGAATGACAGCAGCAACTTAAAAACTGAGCCAGAACAACTTCTACTTTCAGCCAAGATGAAGTGGTAGGAAGTTTACTTACCTTCCCACCAGTAACAATCAGAAAAACAGATAAACATGTAAAAACAGCAATTTTTTTTAATATTCCCCAACTGACACATTGAGGAAGTTTCTAGGATTTGGCACAGGGAGGGGGAACAGAGGCAGACTCTGCAGAATATCTGAGTTAAACAAACAAGCTGAGACTACTGGGCATGAGACTGTTCAGGGTATGGTGATGGAGAAGAGCAATTTGTACAGAGGCAGGGTTGAGATCTGTAGGTTGTTCTGTTTAAGAAGTAGAGTAATGATCACTACATATGGATGGAAAAACTACAGGAGGCTGGGGAAAGAATTAGGGGTCAATAGAACCCTAGGTCAAACAGGCCAGGGACTAGTGACTTTTTACCAGCCAGATGAAAAAAACTCATCATGGATGGTAACATTGGGTAAAGTACTCAGAAATGTTGTGGCTCAGTATTGGGTCCAAATAGCTCAGACTGAATACTGCTCAGAATCCAACTAGCAAATCATAAAAGCACAAACCTAAAGGATGAAATTGTTCCTGAGTATCTTAACTGTACCTCAGAACAAAGTTCAAGAATATCTGTAGGAATACAAAAATACCTACCTAGCAAAGTAAAGTTCACAGTGACTGACATCCATTGCAAATTGTCAGGCATACAAGGAAGTAGAAAAAAAAAAATTGATCCATAATAAGGAAAAAGATCAATTAATAGAAACTGACTCAGACCTGCCACAGATATTAGAATTAGCAGTAAAGGAGATTAACAGACTACCAAAGAATATATAGAGATGGCAAATAATCACATGAAAAAATGCTCAACACCATCAGCCATTAGGTAAATATAAATGAAAACCATGATGAGACCCTACTACACGCCAATTGGAATGACTAAAATTAAAATTACTGATCATATGAGTTATTAGGGCTTTCCTGATAGCTCAGTTGGTAAAGAATTCACCTGCAATGCAGGAGATGCCAGTTCAATTCCTGGGTTGGGAAGATCCCCTGGAGAAGGGATAGGCTACCCACTCCAGTATTCTAGCCTAGAGAATTCCATGGATCCCATGTATAGTCCATGGGGTCACAAAGAGTTGGACACAACTGAGCAACTTTCACTTCATATGAGTTATTAGCCAGGATATATTAGAAATTATATTCTCATATATTGTTGGCAGAAATGTAAAATGATATAATGAAATTATGAAACAGTTTGGCAGTTTCTTAAACCCTATCATATGATTCAGCCATTCTACTTATTGGTAAAAAAGACAAAGTTGAGTAGAGCTTAAAATCAGTAAAGCTTTCATGAACATTTGTACTTAAGTGTTTGCATGGACATATGCTTTATTTCTCCTGGGTATAACTATAAACTCCATGAGGACAGGGAGCTTGTCTCTTGTTCACTATCCCAATTCAGTAACTAGCTCTGTGTCTGACCATGGTAGGAGTTCAAATCGTGCTTGACTAAAGCAATTTGGGCTTCCCTGGTGGCTCAGATAGTCAATAATCTGTCTGCAATGCAGGAGACCCCAGTTCAATCCCTGGGTGGGGAAGAAGGGAATGCCTACCCACTCCAGTATTCTTGTCTGGAGAATTCCATAGACAGAGGAGCCTGGCGGGCTACAGTCCTTGGGGTCGCAAAGAGTCAGACATGACTGAGCGATTAACACCTTCACTTTCTTTCAAAGTAGTATGATTTACTAGGGACTTTGTTGTATTAACAAGTAAATGTATAAACAAATTGTCATGTATGGACTATTACTTCACACTAAAAATGAATGAAATATTTATCCATGCAACAGTATGGATAAATCTCAAAACAATTATGCTGAAAAAAGAAGCCAGACTGTAAAGAGTACATACTATATGATTCTGTTTATGTAAAACTCTAGAAAATACCAGTTAATCTATAATGACAGAAAGCAGATCAGTAATTAGCTAAGGATTCAGAAAGTCAGGAGAGGTGGGAGGGAGAAGTTAGAATAGGGAATAAGGAATCTTTGGGAAGATAAACTGTTCACTATCCTGACGGTGGTTTCAAAGGTTTGTACATATGTCAAAGTCTTCCCTGGTGGCTCAGAGGTTAAAGCGTCTGCCTGCAGTGCAGGAGACCTGGGTTCGACCCCTGAGTCGGGAAGATCCCCTGGAGAAGGAAATGGCAACGCACTCCAGTATTCTTGCCTGGAGAATCCCATGAAGGGAGGAGCCTGGTAGGCTATAGTCCATGGGGTCGCAAAGAGTCGGACACGACTGAGCGACTTCACTTCACACACTTCATTTCAAAGTACATACGTACAAACTATTGTACATATACTATCAAATAGTATAGCAATTAAAACACTTAATGTATATCAATTATACTTCAATAAAACTGTTTTTAACCACCTCCTCTCCCCCAGTACAACCCAATCTCATGATATTATTCTAGGAATAAGAAAGTACTGGAGATATCTGCTATCTGTTTCCATGCTCTCCTATTTTTTTGCTATCTCATCTTCTGCCTTTCTATTAAAGAATGGCTCCTCTTAGGCTTCGTCTCTTCTTGGTGCTCTTATCTTTCTGCTCTATATGATCTCCTTGCATGACTTTGTTGTATCTTGATGTCTTAAATCTATCATCTTTTTCTAACTCACATAAATTTCCATAGTTCCTGATCTAAATATTTAACTATATATCAGATCCACTCATCTAAATGTCCACAGCACCTTAAACTCAGTATGTCTAGAGATAAACATGTCTAAAGACAAAAAAAAATTAAACATCACACAATAAATCAAATTCTTCTCGGTGTGCTTTCAATTGACACAATATAAATTATATACCATCACCAATGACGTGTTCTCACCAACATTTTAAAATTGAATATATGTAACTCAAAACTTTAGAGCTAATCTTTATTTCATTGGAAACCTAGGTAATAGAGGAAAGAGGTAAGTGAATAAGCAATCAAATATTTGACAGTTGGCTCATCAAGTCCATATCATTAAAAAAGATGAGAAGTTTGGAAGTGATTTTTAAATTTAAAAGGACTAATAAGATACAACAACTGAATGTAATGTGTGACTGTTGGATCCCAATTTGAACAAACCAACTATAAATAATCTTTGGGAATTACTAGGCAATTTTCAATATGGGTATTTGAATATTTTTAAATATCCAAATGGATATTTTGATATTTGAAAATATCCTAATGAATGTTTGGAAATTTTGTTGATCTTTTTTGATGTGAATGTGGCATTGGTATTATGAAACAAATATTTGTTTTTTTAGGAGATATATAAAGAATGTATTTTTAGGATTCCTCCTATTTTTTTATGCCTAGCTTTGCTCAGGTGTGCCATTTACTATTCTGGGAGCTGTTTTCTACAGAAGAGATTTCAGTCAATTGCTTGTTGCCATGATTATGAGAAAATCAAGCAGATAGAAAAAGTATTCTTGCATCCTTTATCTTCACAACCAGATATTAAATTTATAACCCTGAAAATCTGATTCTAGTATTTTTTCCCAATGAACTAAAGTGAAAATTTCATCCAGGAAAAGATATATCTTTGGAATTTGAAGTGGAATCATCTGGGAGCCATTACATGGTGTTACAGGGATTTATTTGTGTGGTGAAGAATTCAGTTTTAATTATGATGGTCATTAGAAACTGGTAAAATATTTAAGCTTACCTTTTTTCTTCTTCCTTCCTCCCTTCTCCTTCTCTTCACCTCATCCTGCTCTATTTTTCCTCCTTCTCATGGATATAATAGCTTTGGGAACTGAGTATAACAACATATACTTAGTATGATATTTATAGCAATAAACTTCCTAGCCTATTATCACATTTGACTCTTATGGAAACCCTGTTATCTGAAGATGCTAGTATTTTTTTTTAAATGCTCATATTTTAGAGAAATGAGATTTAGAAATCTCTGAATCTAATGACTTTTAGAGCCAAGATTGGATTCTAAATATCTGGATTCTAAATTCAATTTACTTCCAAAGTTCTTATAAATATTTGTTCTATTTTTGCAATTTCACATTGAAGGGTTTTATAATAATTCTAATTGTTTCCATGTTTTAACAGAAATATGTATTTTTGCATGCTTCTTAGTGATTTTGAACCATATTAAATTTCATATTGCATTTTGAAAGCTTCTGCCATGGTTGGCTATGATATGAAAATAAAGTGATGCTATTTCTGCAATTAAAAAAGGGAATTTACACTTTATCAGAAGAGAAAGGCTATAAAAAGACATATTTTTCCCTTGAATAAAAAATTGTGTTGATTTGTTTAGCTAATAAAGCTACTATTTCTGTTTCCAAAATGAGATAGAATCCATTGGAAGGTTTAAGATGCTACTTTAAGGAAAAAAAAACTCTTTTCATTTTTTTCCCAAATACTTAAGTCTGTCTTAGAATGTTTAAGTGAATGAATGCAAGATCACGCATGTCTACAGGACATAGATGATATGAATAAATGAAATGATAGTGAATATACTTAATGTGTCATGATTGCCTATGACATAAAAGTAAATATTGAATGTGACATTTAATTATTAAAAACAAACCAGGAAAACCAGGAAAAGATGTGGTTGCAGCCCTGGCATGTAAGGAGTTTGGAAGTAGTTGCTTTCATTTTCACATTTTCAGAAAGCTGAACAAATTAAAAACCAACAACTTGTTTTAGATCCAGCTGAGAATTGGTGTCACTGGGTAAATTGCTAGGGAACTGTAAATAAAAATAAGAATAAAATACAACTACACACAAATTAGAATGACTAAAATTTTAAAAAAATTTAAAAAAAAAGAAAAAAAACAATAACTTGATACCAAATACTGACAAGGATATGAAGCAACAAGAACTCTGATTCATTGCTGGTGGGAATGCGAAGCAGTACAGCTATTTTGGAAGAAAATTTGGCAGTCTACCATGGTGAAACACATAGCATAACCTGATGATCCAGCAACAGCACTCAGATATTTACTCCACTGAATTGAAAATTTATGTCTACACAAAAATCTGCACACTAATATTTATAGCAACTTTATTTATAATCACCCAAATTTGGAAGTAATAACCAAAATGCCCTTCAAAGTTTAAAGGAAAACAAAGAGTGTTACATCCAGTGGGGTATTATTCAATGATTAAAAGAAATATGTTATCAAGCTACAAAAAAGACCTGAAGGAACATTTAATGCATATTGCTTTGTGAAGTAAATCCATCTGAACAGGCTACACACTATATCATTCAACTATTTGCTGTTCTGAAAAATGACAAAACTATACAGATGATAAAAAGAGCAGTGTTTGCCAAAGCTTTGAGAGGAAGAGGTGAGATTTTTAGGATGGTGAAACTATTATGTATGATACAATAATGGTAGACTTATGATGATATGTATCTGTCAAAACCCAATTGAATTGTGTAACACAAAGAGTGAACTTAATGTTAACTACTGATTCAGCTAATAATATATTTGTTCTTTAGTTGTGTTAGTTAATAAATCCACCATACTAATGAAAAATGTTAATAGAGGAAACTGTGTGTGTAGTGGTAGAGGATGGAATAAGTATGAGAATTCTATACTATCTGTTCACTATTTCTGTAAATCAAAAACCATTAAAAATTAATTAAAGTCTACTAAGTAATATAATTAATAAAATGTTATTTAAAAACTATACCAACTAAGAAAAATGAATCAGAAATTTTCTCCAATAGAAACACTGCAAAGATCATTTCATTTCTATGTAAGAATAAGCACTTATAAAATAAATAAATTTTAAATTAAAGAATAGCATTTAATATAGCATAAAAAGTAAACTACTTGGGGTGATTCAACAAAGAGATATGTAAGATTTCCTACAGAAAATTATGAAATTTTGCTGAACTCTATTTACTAATACATAAATAACTAGAAGGATAGAGCTTGTTCGTATATTGAAATATTCAACATGATAAAGATATTAACTCTAGAACAATCATTGTGGTTTAGCAGCTAAGTCATGTCTTACTCTTGCAGCCCCATGGACTGTAGCCTGCCAGGTTCCTCTGTCCATGGGATTTCCCAGGCAAAAAGACTGTAGTGGGTTGCCATTTCCTTCTCCTGGGTATCTTCCCAACACATGGATCCAACCTGGGTCTCCTGCATTGCAGGTGGATTCTTTACCCATTGAGGGAAGCATTCAATGCAATTTAACAAAAGTTTTAAAATTTATAAGAAATGTAAATAATCACAATAACCATGAGTAACAAATTCCCTTACAGATTTCCACAACTTTCTAAAAAACTGTAGTAATTAACAGTGTGTTATTAACCTAAATTTAAATCCTTAGACCAAAAGATCAGAATTAATAGCCCAGAAACGAATTACATATATGTGGGTACTTGATATGATAGAGGTAGTTTAACAGGTCATTGGTGAAAGGTTGAACTTGACCATTTAAACGAGAATGTACTAGAGAAGAACAAAACTGATTTCACACTAGATTCTTTAGCTCTAACCTTTGTGCTCTGTCACTAGTGCCTTAGTCGTGCTGGTTCTACACCTTTGTAAAAGAATGTTGACTATATAGCCTGAAATGCATTTGACAGCCCATTCTCGAGGTTCTGCCCTCAGGCTTGATCTTTAAAGGTATAACTCATTTCATTGATATAAGATGAAAAATTGCAGAATAGAGAAAAAAAAGTGCAGAACAAATGCTGAACATTTGTCTTGTTGGAGGCTTACAGGAATATTGTGACCAGACCTATGTTGACAACTGCAAGAACAAAAGATTCAGGCACCAAGAAATTTATAAAAACCAGCCATATTCCCTCCCCTTTAAATATAAAAGAAACTTGAATTCTAAGAGTGAGGTGGTTTTTGTGTGACAATAGTCCACCATCTTTTCGGCTTGCTGGCTTTCCAAATAAAGTCATTATTCCTTGTCCCAACATCCTGACTCTTGATGTATTAGCCTTTCATGTGGTAAGCAGTATGAGATTCGACATGGTAACAAGACCATTTGCTATTTAAATTAAAAAATGAAATTGAACCCATATTGTAGATTTTATATAAAAATCAATATTACTTTCATTAAATACACAAATGTAAAAGGTAAAACTATAAATAGATAAAAAAATCATATGAGAATATTTTATCACCTTGGTGTAGAAAGTATTTTCTACATGAAACACATAGCCACAACACACACACACACAAAAGGAAAATATTTATAACTGAAATTTGGTAATTAAAATTATGAACTTTTTTAAATCCAAAAAGTGTTTTAAAATATGAATATTGAGTCATAACATGGGAGAAGATATTTTCAACATATAAATCTAGCAAAGAATTAAAATTTTGAATATCTGAAGTAAATTTATTAATAAAGACAAAAATAAAATGAAAAATGGATAAGAGAAACTGTAGAGAATAGAACTACTCCAATTAATGAATAAACATGAAAATATGTTGTTAGTACTAATAGAAAAATGTAATTGGGAACTACTTGATGACACAAGTTCACAAACAATTCTCTGATTGGTCTAAAAAAATGATTTTCACTTCGTTCAGCTTTTTCTTGTAAGAATGAGAGTGACAATTCTGGACTTTACATGTCAAAGTTGAAACTGGAAGGCTTGTGCTTCTGGTTCTTTAAATCACATTTTTAACAGAAGAAAAAATGAGGAAGTTTGGCAAGAACAAGATGGTGAAGGAGCAGGTGGGTGTGGAGTACATCTCTCTCCACGGATACATCAGGAATACACCTTCAGACACAGAAGGGCATGCAGAACCCCAGCTGGGAGCGAAGAGCAGTACCTGACCAGTGGAAAAAAATATATAGGACCTCGCAAAACTCGATAGGATGAAGGAACTAGGGGGAAAAACAGGAGTGTTAGTAGGACTGGACCTGCCCTCGGCAGGTGGGGGAACTGAAGCAGGGGTCTGATCCCCACATCCGGGCAATCGTCTGAGTCAGAGGAGAAACATTTAAGGCTGAGAGTGAAACAGCTGATCTGTGGCAGCCTATACAGAATGAGACTCAAGACAGTCCTTGCCACAGCCATACATACCCCGACAGGAATGCTGGTTCCCTGGAAGGCACAGTGGCTGGGAGCTGGAGTTTAGGGATTGTGGAGCAATCCCAGGGTGAGGGCTGCAGTTGATTGCAGAGAGACTGATCGAGGGGATGTGAGGGAGGAGACTGGGGGGAAATGCCTGTGGAGGAAAGCTGGGCAGCCATGGAAGGAAGGCGATACTGCTGAGTCATGCTTAGGGGGTGGAGCCATCACCATAGCCCCTCTCCCCCCACACGCCAGCTGAACAATAGAGAGGCTGGCCCATCAAACGCCTGATGCGCTGAACTACACAGTAGGACCCCACCCAGGGAGCCCCTTTAAGTGACTGATGTGCTGATCTACAGAGTAAGACCCTAGCTGGGGGGCCCTTCTATGTGCCTGATGTGCCAAACAACAGAGAATGACCCTAGGCAAAAAGCCTTCTAAGTGGTTGAATGGGTGGAGCTATGGAGAAAGACTGGCCAAAGAGGCCTTCTGATTGCCAGCTACAAGACTCAAAAAAAAAAAAAAAAAAAAGACTCTGATAGGGCCATAACTCCTGCAGCAGAGGGTGTTTCTGCACATTTTGTGCCTCCAGGGTCCCCATAAGCCAAGCAGCTGCACCACCTCCACACGTGGCCCTCACAGGGACAAACCCAAGTCCTCCAGGGCAGCCTCAGGAGCAAACCCCAGTGGAAGACCCACATGTAGAGGTGGAAATAAAACCACAGTTGAAACCCAGGGGCAGTGTGGCTAAGGAAGAAGACCCCAAACCTTCCCAGCAGCTGTACAAGCTGCAGATTAAATCCACGCGATCAACTAGGCAGGCTCTGTGTCTATGGAATATATAAAAGGCCATTGAGAGATCCCACAAAAGAAAACATACTAGTTCTTATAACTGTGGACATTGGAGGAAAGAACACACAGGAGTAGGACCAGATTAGAATTTGAGCTGCCCCCACAGCAGGTCCAGAGATCAGCACAGTGGTGTGGTGGACTGTAACTCCCAGCGAGGGAAAAGGCTCTAACAGCAGTGACTCAAGAAAAACATTTATTATTCTTATTTTTTTTTTCACTTGTTCTGTAGACTCTTCTGGATTTTTTTTCTTTTTCTTTTTCCTTTTTCCTGTCTCTGTTGTAGTTGTCATTTTTATTGGCACTAGGAAATCCAATTAAGCTTTTGAGCTTTATTTTTCTCAGTCACATTTTTTACTGTTATAAACATCTGCCTCTATGCTGGGCTTTTGCAGTTCTGTGAAATTTTCCCTTTTTTTTTTTCCCTCTGTTTTTATAATTTTAATTTTTAAGTTTTTAAACTTATTATTATTTTTTCTGTATTTATTCCTTTGTTTGCTTTTCCTACTGTTCTTTTCTCCTTGTAGTTAATTTTTAATAAATCTTCTTTATCTACCTCTATTTAGCTTTGCTTATCTATTCTTTCTTTCTTTTCTTTCTCTTCTTTCCTTTCAACATATTTGTTAGTTTTATTTTCATTGCTTTATTTCCTACTTGGCACCTTGCTTTAGTTTTGTTTTCCAGTTAGTGGCTTAGTTAGTTTTGTTCTTAACTGGTAAATATAATTTTTGATTTCCTTTGTTCACTGGGTAAATCTACTTACTTTATTTTTGTTGGATGTTTTGACTTTGCTCAAGGGTGTATGTGTGTGTGTGTGTGTGTGTGTGTGTGTGTGTTCCATTATTTTAATTATTATTTGCCTGATTTTGTAACTGCCATTTGTCTGTGGTTCATCTTTGATTTCTCATTTTTGGATATTTGTTTTAATCTCACTTAATGCCTTAACAAACCACTTGTGGAATCTCAGTTCCTGACCAGAGATCAAGCTTTGAGCCTTGGGAGTAGGAGCACTGACTCCAAGACCTTAGACTACCAGAGAGCTAACCCTAGGGAGTATCAAATAGTGAGAACTCACACAAATGAAAGCACTTGAATACAAGACCCAGCATTACCCAACCACCAGTAGCACCCAATGCAGGACACCTCATCTAAACAAGAAACAAAACAAAAATACAAACCCAGTCATCAGCAGAGAGGACTATGACCTCACTCAGCCTTGCCCATCATAGGAAAAACAAACAAAAACTCAGCACAAATCTCACCCTATATGAAGCTTACACAAACCACTGGACCAATATTAGGAGGGCAGAACCCCAAAGGAAGAAAGTATTCAACCTTCTTCAAGGAAAGAATTCAACTTGCTTTGAAGCCTGGGAAAAGGAGACCTCAAACACAACAAGTTAAAAAAAATAATGAAAAGGCAGAGAAATACTACACAAATGAAGGAACAAACTAGAAACACTGAAGTCCAAATAAACGAAGAGGAAATAAGCAAACTACATGAAAAAGAATTCAGAAAAATGATAGTAAATGATCAAAAAACTTGAAAAAAATGGGGAAAATGCAACAATCAATTAACAAAGACCTAGAAGAATTAAAGAATAAAATACAGAAACAAACAACAAAATTACTGAACTTAAAAATACTCTAGAAGGAATCAATAGCAGAATATCTGAACCAGAAGAATGAATCAGTGATCTGGAAGATAAAATGCTAGGAATAACTTCTAAAGAGCAGAATAAAGTAAAAAGAATGAAAAGAACTCAGGATAGTCTCAGAGACCTCTGGGACAATATCAAACACACCAACATTCGAATTACAGGGCTCTCAGAAGAAGAGGAAAAGAAAGGGTATGAGAAAAATTTTAAAGAAATTATAGTTGAAAATTCATCCAACATGGAAAAGGAAATAGTCAATCAAGTCCAAGAGGCAAAAAGATACAGGATAAACCCAAGGAGAAACATGCCAAGACACATACTAATCAAACTAAAAAAGACTAAACACAAAGAAAGAATATTAAAAGCAGCAAGGGAGAAGCAACACATAACATACAAGGGAAACCCCATATACTTAACAACTGGTCTTTCAGCAGAAATTCTACAGGCCAGAGGGAATGGCAGGATATATTTAAAGTACTGAAAGGGAAAAATCTAGAACCAAGATTACTGTACCCAGCAAGGATCTCATTCAAAATTGATGGAGAAATAAAAAGCTTTTCAGATAAGCAAGAGTTAAGAGAATTCAGTACCACTAAATCAGCTTTACAACAGATGTTAAAAGGACTTATATAGTCAAGAAATACAAGAGAAAAAAAAGATCTAAAAAATTAACTCCAAACAATTAAGAAAATGGCAATAGTAACATATATATCAATAATTACTTTAAATATAAGTGGATTAAATGCACCAACCAAAAGACACAGACTGGCTGAATGGACACAAAAACAAAACCCATATATATGCTGTTTACAAGAAAGGTACTTCAGATCTAAAGACACATATAGATTGAAAGTGAGAGGATGGAAAAATATATTCCATGCAAATAGGAAGCAAAAGAAAGCTGGAGTAGCAATCCTCATATCAGACAAAATAGACCTTAAAATGACGATTACAAGAGATAAGGAAGGACACCACATAATGATCAAGGGACCAATCCAAGAGAAAGACATAACAATTGTAAATATCTATGCACCCAACATAGGAGCACCTCAATACATAAGACAAACACTGACAGGCATAAAAGGAGAAATTGACAGTGACACAATAATAGTAGGAGGCTTTAACACCCCACTCACATCAATGGACAGATCATCAAAACAGAAAATTAACAAGGAAACACAAGTCTTAAATGATACATTAGAGGAGATGGATCTCATTGATATCTTCAGGACATTCCATCCAAATGCAGAAGAATACACCTTCTTCTCAAGGGCACATGGAACACTCTCCAGGATAGACCACATCTTGGGTCACAAATCAAACCTCAGTAAATTTAAGAAAATTGAAATTGTATCAAGCATCTTCTCCAACCACAATGCTATGAGGCTTGATATCAATTACAAGAAAAGAAAAAACACTGTAAGAAACACAAACACATGGAGAATAAGCACATTTCTAAATAACCAACAGGTTACTGAAGAAATCAAAAGGGAAATTAAAAAATTTCTAGAAACAAATGACAATGAAAACACAACAACTCAAAACCTATGGAATGCAGCAAAAGCATTTCTAAGAGGGAAGTTTATAGCAATACAATCCTACCCCAAGAAACTAGAAAAACAATGAATAAACAACCTAACTGTACACCTAAAACACTGGAAAAAGAAGAATTAAAAAAAGTTAATAGAAGGAAAGAAATCATAAAGATCCAAGCAGAAATAAATGAAAAAGAAATGAAAGAAACAATGGTAAAGATTAATAAAAATAAAAGCTGGTTCTTTGAGAAGATAAATAAAATTGACAAATCTTTAGCCAGAGTCATCAAGAAAAAGAGAGAAGAATCAAATCAAAATAAGAAATGAAAAAGGATAGGTTATAAAAAAACAATGCAGAAATATAAAGGATTATAAGAGACTATTATGAACAACTATATGGCAATAAAATAGATAACCTGGAAGAAATGGACAGATTTTCAGAAAAGTTCAATCTTTCAAGACTGAACCAGGAAGAAATAGAAATTATGAACAACCCAATTACAAGCACTGAAATTGAAGTTGTGATCAAAAATCTCCCAAAAGACAAAAGCCCAGGACCAGAGGGCTTCACAGCAGAATTCTATCAAACAGTTAGAGAGGAGCTAATGCCTATCCTTCTAAAACTCATTCAAAAAATTGCAGAGGAAGGAGCACTTCCAAACTCATTCTACGAGCCCGCCATCACCCTGATTTCAAAACCAGACAAAGACAACACAAAAAAGAAAACTACAGGCCAGTATCACTGATGAACATATATGCAAAAATCCTCAACAGAATTTTAGTAAACAAAATTCACCAACACATCAAAAAGCTCATACACCATGATCAAGTTGGGTTTATTCCAGGGATGCAAGGGTTCTTCAATATATGCAAATCAATCAATGTGATATACCATATTAACACATTGAAAGATAAAAACCATATGATAATCTCAATAGATTCAGAAAAAGCCTTTGATGAAATTCAGCACCCATTTATGATTAAAACTCTTTAAAAAATGGGCATAGAAGGAACCTACCTAACATAGTAAAGGCCATATATGATAAATCTGCAGCAAACATTATTCTCAATGGTGAAAAACTGAAAGCATTCCCCCTAAGATCAGGAACAAGACAAGGGTGTCCACTTTCACCACTATTTTTCAACATAGTCCTGGAAGTTCTAGCTACAGCAATCAGAGAAGAAAAATAAACAAAAGGGATCCAGATCAAAAAAGAGTTTAAGCTATCACTGTTTGCAGATGACATATACTGCACATAGAAAACCCTAAAGATAGTATCAGGAAATTACTAGAGCTAATCTGTGAATTTAGCAAAGTTGCAGGATACAAAATCAACACACAGAAATTACTTGCATTTGTATATACTAACAATGAAAAATCAGTGAGAGAAATTAAGGAATCAATCCCATTCACCATTGCAACAAAAAGAATTAAATATCTAGGAATAAACCTACCTAAGGAGACAAAAGAACTGTACACAGAAAATTATAAAACTCTTAGAGGAAAACACAGGCAGAACACTCAATGACATAAATCAAAGCACGATCCTCTATGACCCACCTCCTAGAGTAATGGAAATAAAAACAAAAGTAAACAAGTAAAACCTGATTAAGCTTAAAATCTTTTGCACAGCAAAGGAAACTACAAGCAAGGTGAAAAGACAGCCCTCAGAATGGGAGAAAATAATAGCAAATGAAACAACCGACCAAGATTAATTTCCAAAATATATAAGCAGCTCATACAACTCACTGCCAGAAAAACAAATAACCCAATCAAAAATGGGAAAAAGACCTAAACGGACATTTCTCCAAAGAAGACATACAGATGGCTAACAAACACATGAAAAGATGCTCAACATTGCTCATTATTAGAGAAATGCAAATCAAAACTACAATGAGATATCACTTGGTAGGCTGCAGTCCATGGGGTCGCGAAGAGTTGGACACGACTGAGCGACTTTGCTTTCACTTTTCACTTTCATGCATTAGAGATGGAAATGGCAACCCACTCCAGTGTTCTTGCTTGGAGAATCCCAGGGACAGAGGAGCCTGGTAGGCTGCTGTCTACGGGGTTGCACAAAGTCGGACACGACTGAAGCGACTTAGCAGCAGCAGCAGCTTGCACCATTGGTGGGAATGTAAATTGATACAGCCAGTATGGAAGATGGTATGGAGATTCCTTAAAAAACTAGAAATAAAACCACTATATGATCCAGCAATCCCACTCCTAGGCATATACCCTGAGGAAACTGAAATTGAAAAAGACACATGTATTCCAATGTTCATTGCAGCACTATTTACAATAGCTAGAACATAGAAGCAACCTAGGTGTCAATCAACAGATGATGGGATAAAGAAGTTGTGGTACATACACACAATGGAATATTCAGTTCAGTTCAGTTCAGTTGCTCAGTCGTGTCCGACTCTTTGCGACCCCATGAATCGCAGCACGCCAGGCCTCCCTGTCCATCACCAACTCCTGGAGTTTACTCAAACTCATGTCCATTGAGTCGGTGATGCCATCCAGCCATCTCATCCCCTGTTGTCCCCTTCTCCTCCTGCCCTCAATCTTTCCCAACATCAGGGTCTTTTCCAATGAGTCAACCCTTCACAAGAGGTGGCCAAAGTATTGGAGTTTCAGCTTCAACATCAGTCCTTCCAATGAACACCCAGGACTGATCTCCTTTAGGTTGGACTGGTTGGATCTCCTTGCAGTCCAAGGGACTCTCAAGAGTCTTCTCCAACACCACAGTTCAAAAGCATCGATTTTTCAGTGCTCAGCTTTTTTCACAGTCCAACTCTCACATCCATACATGACCACTGGAAAAAGCATAGCTTTGACTAGACGGATCTTTGCTGGCAAAGTAATGTCTCTGCTTTTTAATATGCTATCTAGGTTGGTCATAACTTTCCTTCCTACTCATCCATAAAAAGGAACACATTTGAGTCAGTTCTAATGAGGTGGATGAACCTAGAACCTATTACACAGACTAAAGTAAGTCAGAAAGAAAAAGATAAATATATTCTAATGCATATATACATAATCTAGAAAAATGGTACTCAAGAATTTATTTACAGGGCAACAATGGAGAAACAGACATAGAGAATAGACTATGGACATGGGGAGAGGGGAGGAGAGGGTGAGATGTATGAAAACAGTAACATGGAAACTTACATTACCATGTGTAAAATAGATAGCCAACGGGAATTTGCTGTATGGCTCAGGAAACTCAAACAGGGGCTCTGTATCAACCTAGAGGGGTGGGATGGGGAAGCAGATGGGAGGGAGACTCAGAACGGAGGGAATACATGTATACACTATGGTTGATTAATGTTGAAGTTTGACAGAAAACAACAAAATTCTGTAAAGCAATTATCCTTTAATAAAAAATAAATAAATTTTAACAAAGCAGGAAGTTCAAAACAGTAAATAAAATACATGATAGGAAAAGAAAAAAGGAGCTAAACTTTGAGAAAATATTTATATCCCAAATATCTGATGAAAGACTTTTGCTCATAATATAGACAGAATTCTTAAAATCCACTATTGAGAAATTAAGCAATTCAATTAAAAACTGGGGAAAAAATTTTAGTAATTTTTTTAAAGAATATATATGAATGGTGATTAAGCCCTGACATTAGTCATAGGGAAATACAAATCAAATCACAATGAAATACCATTTCATATGTATTACAATGACCAAAATTAGCCTGCTCTTACCAAGTGTTGAAAAGAATATGGAGAAGATGAAATTTTCATGCTATGCTGTCAAAGAATGTTAAATACTATGTTTTCAAAAACAGCTTGGAAGTTTCTTAAAGGGTTAAACATATGCTTCTTATACAATCCTGCCTTTCCACTTCTATTAATTACCTGAGAGAAATTAAAATTTATGTTCATACAAAGATGTGTAAAATCAGTTTTGTTTATAATAATTCCAACCTGGAAATAATCCAAATGTCCATAACTGTTGACTGGGTTAACAAATTACAATACATTCGGGATTATTGACATATGCAACAATATGGATGAACCCCAAAATAATTGTGCCGATTTTAAGGAGCCTGACGAATAATATATTAATATGTCAAAATTATCAAATGTTATACTTTAGAAATATGAAATTTATTGTATGCCAATTTTACCTTAAAATCTGTTTTTTAATGTGAAAACTAATCTTTTGTAAATAATTGAAAGTATCAATGAGATGGGAAAATTAATAGAAGTTAATTTATGAAACTGACTTAAAAATAGGATGAGCAATATATCCTCTATTTCTTTTTTAAATGAAGGAATTGTTTAAAATCTTTGTGCAAAAATCACATACAGTGTTCACATTGCTTCACTCAAAGTTCACAGAACTGATCATTTGATCTCAAATAAATTCTTTTAGGGAATATCCTAAGAGTCAGTACGTGTATTATCAGGCTTCTGCATTTAGCATAATTATTCTAATCTGTTATTTAACTATTTTTTATTTGTAATTTAACTTTCTTATTTATCTTTAGATTAAAAATGCATTAATGCTATGTTTATACACTTATGATTATTTCTCATCACCAATTTTTTCAGAAATTTCTCATCAATTCTCAATAATTTCTCTCATCACTATCTTTCCTCAGTGTATCAGTATTCAGTATTCCCAACTTTCAGATAAGTAGAAGCCTTTTCTCCTTATAAAACCTATTAATATATGCCAGTTTTGGTTTTTTTTTTTTTATGTGATTTAGTTTGTATTTGTCTTGAGCTGACTATCACTAATAACAGTTAAGTTAGTTGAACTCACAGCTCTCTCTTTCCTGGCGTAGTTAAATCTAACATCTGGAAAGACTGCTTGTCTGAGCAGTTTAGCTGTAGCTCCTTGTCTCTGCCAATCATCAATGCAGAATGTACCCTTGGGATTTTCACACCTGGGTGTGACTCTAAGACTTTGCTGTTTCAGTAAAGACATTATTACTTCGACTTACAGAACTACACTTACAAAATACACTTTTGAAAGCACTCTATGCAATCTGCAGAATATGCCTGTTCCTCCTCTTCCTTTTAATTAGCCCAAATTCACTATAATTGGAAATTATCCATCACTATTTATAAGGAGTAAATATTTGGTAATTTTATTAAATCTGGTAACTTTTACTATGTATTTTTTATGTGTGTCTATTAGTTGCCCTCATCTCTTTGTACCTTCACGTGGCAGAGAGAGAGAGAAAGCTCTCATATTTATTCTTCTAAGCGAACTAATCCCATTCATGTGTGCCCAACTCTAATGGCCTAATTACTTCTAAAAACCTAACTTCTATTACTATCATACTGGGAACTGGGATTTCAACTTTAATTTGGGAGGACTGTTCTCAGTCCACAACAGAGAACATTTAGGCATTATCTGTTAAATCCAATAATTTTAACTCAACTTTCTACTATAATAATAACTGACATATAAGTTCAGTGATGGATGGATATATGCATACTTATAAATTCATATTGTAGCAATTAAGTAAAGAGAAAATTTAGAAATATCCTAAACTATCCACAGGTATCCTAAAAGATCATTCTGTTACAGTATTGCACTCAATATGCCAGCAAATTTGGAAAACTCAGCAATGGCCACAAGACTGGAAAAGGTCAGTTTTCATTCCAATCCCAAAGAAGGGCAATGCCAATGAATGTTCAAACTACTACTTATTTCACAAGCTAACAAGGTAATGCTCAAAATCTTTCAAGTTAGGCTTTAATAGTACGTGAACCAAAAACTTCCAGATGCACCAGCTGGATTTAGAAAAGGAACCAGAGACCAAATTGCCAACATCCTCTGGATTACAGAAAAAGTAAGGGAATTCCAGAAAAAGTATCTGCATCATTAAGTACACTAAAGCCTTTGACTGTGTGGATCACAACAAACTGTGGAAAATTCTCAAAGAGATAGGAATACCAGACCACTTCCCTGCCTCCTGAGAAACCTGTATGTAGGTTAAGAAGCAACAGTCAAAACTGGACATGGAACAATGGACTGGTTCAAAATTGGGAAAGGAGTATGTCAAGGCTGTATATTGTCACTTTGCCTATTTAACTTCATGCGGAGTACACCTTGCAAAATGCCAGGCTGGATGAATCCCAAGCTGGAATCAAGATTACTGGGAGAAATAACAGGAACCTCCAATATTCAGATGATACCACTCTAGTAGGAGACAGCAAAGAGGGAAAAAAGAGCCTGTTGATGATGGTCAAAGAGGAGAGTGGAAAAAGCTGGCTTAAATCTCAGCTTAGATGAGAAAACTAAGATATGGCACCTGGTCCCATCACTTCATGGAAAATAGACTGGAGAAAGTGGAAACATTGAAAGATTTTATTTGCTTGTGCTCCAAAATTACTGTGGATGGTGACTGCAGTCATGAAATTAAAAGACGATTGCTCCTTGGAAGAAAAGCTACAGATGTAACTCTGTAAATGTTTCTCTGATCCAGGTCAGAATTTTAGAAATTCCGTTTATCTGATTCTGAAACTCTGTTGGACAGAGATCTATTATGATAACTAACACTTATTTCCTAACCTTTTAATTTGGCTTTGCTTCCCCTGATAAGCTGTATGCATGCTAAGGAGACTGAAAAAAGAAAGGAAGAAAATGGGCAAATCATAGGTACCAGAAGTTTTAAACTGAATATTTCAATAAATCCTAGCAATATAAAATTATTATTGTTCCCAAACCCCATCACAATACTCAAAGTGTGTCCTCTAATACAAATAGTGTGTAATAGGATTTGAGACCTTGACTGTCTGATTTCAGAGACTTAGAATTCTTATCTCATAGGCTAACTGCCCTTATTCTGTGTTGTAAATCTTTATAGTCTCACGGTTTACCACAGCAAATTACTTTGAGAGGTTCTCAACAATCTTTAACAGAAGAACAAATAAATGAACGCTATGTTTCATGGCATTGTGTTCTATACAAAGACAACTAAGGCAGATTACTGTCCTTCAGAGTTTTGGAGTCTATAAAACAGATAACATCACACAAAACCTTGCACATAGCATCATAGAT
Source organism: Cervus elaphus (assembly GCF_910594005.1). NCBI lineage: Eukaryota > Metazoa > Chordata > Mammalia > Artiodactyla > Cervidae > Cervus > Cervus elaphus. Next base: position 43,438,919 of record NC_057833.1, on the reverse strand, counting down.
GCAATTATGCAGTGCAAGATGAAAAATCTGTATAACATAGGTGGTAAGCAGTGGAGAAGCATATAAGAAGAGGTCATAAAAGCGGCACTTGATAATTAGGTAGGATTTTACCACATAAAATGTGGTAAATGGAGGAAATGAATGATAAGATAGCTAGCCAGCAGGAAATTTTATTCAAAGAAAGAATAGAAGGCACTTAAGTAAAGAGATGTTTACTAAATTGTGAATAGTCCAGTCTATTTGCAATAAGAAAGTAACTTTAAAATCAGGTCAGGGAATTAGAATCTGGGTCTATTGGCAAATGGTGGAGTTTAAAGTCATTTGTACCAGGTGGAATATGAGCAAAGGCTGTTTTAGGATCATTATCCTAGCAGGTGTATGTTGTGTGGGCAGAAGGGAAGGAGAATATAGAGACTGAGAACCTACTGAGGAAGTAGTCTCAATCATTCCCATGAGAAGCAATGAAGCTTAAACCAGTATATGGGTAGCAAAATCAGTGGGAAGGAGACCCAGAATAATTAGAAAGGGGTTATGAAAATTTTTACTTTAACATCTTCATTTCAAACTTTTTATTAAATCTTAGAATGGTGTTCAGCACTAGTTACTATATAAACAGTGGTTTCTGAACAAGAATACAAGAATCTGGAAATACTGAAAGTGTCGATATTTCCCAACTAATCATATGAAACACGATTTTATTTTCTGAAACATGCTGTCTCAGGAATACGGGTTTTCTAATATCTAACAAAAAACCTATAAAACAAAGAACAAATCAAGATGTTGCTTGTACCTACAAATGATATAGTCACTTTTAAATAGTTACAAAGACAGTTGAAGTAATTAATTTCCATATTATGTGGTATCTACATCAAATGTGTCTATTTCAGATAGATAATTGGACTTGTAATCTTGTAATATGTTTGATAAAAAATTATATTTGATAACAACTGAGTAAAAACAGATGGGCTGGACGCTTTCCAAAGGCCTTCCACAAAATATTTGTTGTAAAAGCGTGAAGAAAATTTACCTAGAATACTGATTTAAAATTTACTGCTTGGTTGAGACTTAAAAATGGCAGATTTTAGAATTTACATTTCTTTGCATTTTCTCCTATTTTCCACATATTTGCCAGATTTAGAATGAAAAACATTCTAATTGGCGATTAGCCCGCAGTGCTAAAGTACTGATTTTCCCACATGCACTTCTGTTATAAAGGGTAGGGTAAAGAAGAAGAGGAGCAAATGAGAAAGTTCTTTCAGTGCTAAAACATTAGAAGACATGCATTTCATCCTAGTTTTCAGCTATTGGATCCACTAGACACATGCACTAGGTGATTACACGCATGGGAAATAAGAAGTAATTGTAATATAGTCTTAATGAGAAATGTGACTGGTTTTGAGAACACTGTCCTGTACCCAGCAGTTAGTTTAGGTGATGTAATGGGAATTTAATGAAACCTTGAATGGACTATTTTCTCTGAACTGTCCAGAAAGCTGGCTTTTCTTGCATTTTAGTAAGGATAAGAGCAGCATTATCTGCTACTGCTGTTAAGTGGCTTGAGTCGTGTCTGACTCTGTGCAACCCCGTAGACGGCAGCCCACCAGGCTCCTCTGTCCTTGGGATTCTCCAGGCGAGAACACTGGAGTGGGTTGCCACTTCTTTCTCTGCAGCATTATCTAGCAGGCCAGAAAAGCTTATTTCAGGGAAGTTTTGCTTCTGTGAATACTGGTTGTTATGTCTAGGAGAAATTTGTGTGAACCTTATCAAATAAAAAGGTAATTAAATCACTTTGGTTATTAAAGACCCACTGGATGCCTCTATCACCTGGAGTTAAAATATGTTCCTGTAGCCACTGCTTTCAATGGGGTCATCGCCATAAGATGAAAAAAAAAAAAAGAAAGAAAAGCACAAAAGCCCAGAAAAATAATAAATGAGAGGAAAAAACTGAAAAAAAAAAAAAAAAAGGAGCTTTCTAAAGATAAAGAGTGAAAATCAAGACGAAGTACAGAGGGGAAAGAGGTGACCCCTCTTCTTCCTGCTTGTCTTAACCTATAAACATCTCTGTTATATCTGAAGATTTTTCTCTTCTACATCCTGTTGGAAACACCCTGAGATGGATTGCTTATTGATTGATGTGCATTTATGTATGTACTTATATATTTATGTGCATTTATATTTACTTAAACAGATACTTAAATGGAACTTACATGTCTGGTACTCTTCTAAGCACTGTGCAATTTCATATATATATATATACACACACACACACACACATATATATGTCAGGTATTCTTTTAATAGAGGCTTTTAAAATAACATAGAGGACTCTGAAATAACTACAGCTCATTCTAGCAGCTGAAATTTTTCAAAACACTCTGTACTCCATCTAGTCATCTCCTTGATCCTTTGAGATAGGCCAGGAATTATTATCTCTATTTGAAAGATGAGGAAACTGAAGCCCAGAGGATTCACGGGTTTGGTCAAGATCACAGCCAGTGATAGATCTGTCATTCCAACTAAAGCTGAATTGTCATTCAAATCCTTTTTTCATCCAAAGCCCAAAGTTCTTTCCCATATACTCACAATAACACCATGAAGTTTGTTACTGACATACCTGCCTGTGAGTAGCCCAATGTCGCCCCTTGTTTTGCATGACAGACCCACTCCATATAATGATGGAGGATAAACAGACACTGATTCCTCAGACTGTCTCCCATTGTCTGTCGCAAGCCAAGAGCAAGCCGGCTTTATTATCATGTCCCACGCATAGGATTTGTATGAACAGTCAGCTGTATACAAGTCAGTTTCAAATGTTCCCCTCTTTGTGGCCAAGGCCTGACCTTAAACCTACAGCTGACTTTCATGGGCTCCACTTCCCAGTGGTTTTGAGTTCCACAATATCAATAATTTATATCTAACGTTTTGATTGATACTAAAATAATCAGCCTACTTTCACTGCAGAAAATCTTTAAACTTAGACATGAAAAATACTAAACTGTATACTTTATCAAGGCTATCCCCAGGGGCAAAGAAAGGGAAAACCTATTATGATTGCTTTCTGAAATTTTAATGAGCCGAAGTCCACAGGCTTGCTTTCTTTTTCTTTCTTTCTTGAGTTATTAATATAATTGACATATAACTTTTTATTAGTTTCAGGTATACTACATAAAGGGCTTCCCAGGTGGCACTAGGTAAAGAACCCACCTGCCAATGCAGGAGACATGAGATGCAGGTTCTGTCCCTGGTTGGGAAGATCCCCTGGAGGAGGGCATGGCAATCCCTCCAGTAATCTTGCCTGGAAAATTCCATGGACAGAGGAGCCTATAGTCCATGGGATTGTGAAGAGTGGGACACGACTGAAGAGACTTACACACTAACACACACACACACACACATTGTTGAACTATACTTACTATGTTGTGTATTATATCCCCATGACTTAAACTTGAAGTTTGTGACTTTTGACCCACTTAGCACATTTTGCCCATACCCAGCTCTCCACTCTGGCAACCACCACAGGCTTTACTTCTTTAAATATTGAAAATAAGAATTTTAAACAGATAAAAGTAATAGTCATCAACTTTTCAAAGTAACGGAGATATTTTTCTTTCTGGTCCAATTTTCGTAATCACCACTCTCCACTCAAAACCCAAAGATGTGTGCTACCTTTACGAATTGCATTTTTCTAGTTCTGTGGGGTTTTTATGTTACTTAGTTTATCTACGAAACACTCTCTACCTATTTCTCTCCCTGTAAATATTTGAAATCACTTTAAATCACTTCTAAAAGAAAGCTATCATCTCTGAACTCTCAAAATATTTGCACAACCATTTCTGTGATCACTATTTTCAGATCTGTGCTATAGTCATTATACACATGCCTTCTTTCTCTCTTAAACCTGGTACTCCCTGAGAATAGGAGTTATTCAGGTGTCCCTTCCAGAATTTGTACAAGACCACATTCAGTTTACTGAATCCAGTGGGCAATGAAGTCAGACATTTAACTGATCCAGGTTTTTCAGATTATTGGATTAGTCTGTATTAATTTTTTTTAGAAAGAAAAGAAAAAGAAAGAAAGAAAGAAAATCAACACACACAATAAACCATAAATATTAAATTATCATTCATAATATTGTTTCATTCATGTAGTCATCATTAACCCATTATCTGAAGATCAGCTGGCTATTATGGCTATAGAATCTTAAGACATATTTTATAATTATTGCCTTTTTGGACCTAGAAGAAAAGTTTAACTAAAAAGTGGCAGAGCACATCAATTAATTTGAATCTATTCAAAATTTAAGTGGGTTTAGCTGATTTAAAAAGAAATTGTTTTTTCACAAATACAGTCTAAATTTACTAGCAACTTTCAGTTTCAAGATGTAAACCAAGATGATTCTTCCTCTGACTGCTGTGCAGCCCAAGGATCACCAATATTCATGGTGGATTAACAAGCAAGGCTAATGAAGATTTGAAGCCTATTCTGAGAATTCAGATTAGTGCAATCATTAGGGAGCTGGGCATTATTTTATCTTCTTCTCACATTTAGAAATATGTTGCCAATGGGGAGAAAAGAAACGCTAATGAAGTTTTGTATTGATTTCTACTGAACTCCATGGAGTATCCCTCTAAACATACCATTAAGATAAGCCCTTCAAAGGTCAGACTTTCCTTCCAACTTCTGAAAGTCAATACATTTCAAGCTACTAATTTCCACAGATGTTCTCTACTATAAGACTCTTCTTCTCAAGTGGGCCATGGATCTGGTGGAAATTTTTATCATACTTTGACTAGGAGGCAAAAATTCATAGTGGCAAAAATAGGGCATATCATTTATTGTATATTAAGTATTCACTTCAAATGATTTGTATATTTTAGCATTTATATAATACTTTGCAAACATAAATTACCACCTGATTTTTATTCATTATTCCTAAAACACCCCACGGTATTCCAATACCCTGATAACAGAGGTAGATTAGTCATTTATCTTAGAGGACAGACATAAATAACTGGCATTAAAATTTTAAGTCTCTAAACTCCAGTCTGCTTATCTATGCTGTCTCTCATTACGTTTTAACTTTCAGGAAATTTCTTATTTTCTCTGAAATTAAAAAAAAACCAAGATAGGATTTTTTTTTCTTGATTCTAAGCAAAACAGTCTTTTTGTGTTTGTGTGTGTATATGTTTTGGGTTATATTGTAGCATGCTAGATAGATATATAAAGAAGGGACACATAAATAAAGTATAGTCTGTACTCACAAGATGGAAGTTTAGAAATATTTGGACAAGTCCAAATGTTAGAGAAAAATATAGAACCAACTTTAAAAGTGTTCATTTTCTCTGATTAAATAAAATGTCAAATTGCATTTGCATCTTTGATAATTAAAGCAAATGTCTTAATAGTTCATTTTGACATATTTAGGTTTTTTGAATCTGCTCTGATGTTTTCACTTTCTTAGGGAGTGGAAATATATCTTTAGGAAATTCAGACTACCAAATTAAAATAAATCCAAATATGTACATGTGAGGCACCAAGAACCCTACTGATGAGAACAGAAATGAAGGAGAAAACCTCTCTATCTTTGAGGTGCTTAATGACATTTCTGGGAAATGAAAACATGCATGCCTAAAAAATTAAATAAATGTATAAATATAAAAGCATTATTCTACTAAAAGAACTGTAAGGATTGCTGCCAACTCTTAAGAGTATAAGTTTCCATACCTTTGAAAGGCAGAGGTTCACAAGAGAGTCCATGGCTAATTATGGAATTACAGACTTTTCAAATGGGAAGTTGTTTTCAGTGATTATAGGAATTATTAGGGACAAATGTAAATGAAGGTGTAAAGATCGCAGTAGAAAGAGTACTCAATAAACTTCTGAATCAGAGCTTTTAGTAAAGAGTGTAAATGCAATCCTTTTGAGTCTAGCCCATGATTCTCTGGGGGTGGAACTCCTAAGCACACTGTTATATGAACCTGGGAATGCAAAGGCTACAACATCAATCAACCATCACCCTTCCTCAGCTCAATCATGACAGAATCCAAGGAAAAACTTCCTTGGTACCCATTGGAGAAAGAGGGAAAGAACAAAACCATCATATCTATCCCGGGGGTGTTACACATATTAAATACAAGTCAGCCACCAAGCTGAAATACAACTCAAATTTATATGACTTGGATGGTCAAAAACAAATAAACAAAACAGAAAATAAAAATAAAAACAAACAAACAAAAAACAAAACCAATCTGTTTAAAATGATTTCCGTTGGTTCTAGATCACTTGAAGAAGAAAAGTCAGCTTACCAGGTCTTCAAGTAGTCCCATAAATATATTCAAGCAACATAAGCAGCTCAGTGTAAAATATAACTAAATCCATGGAAAAAAACATATGCCATAAATAAAACCAGCAGAAACAGATCTAAAATACTTCACATAGTTAGGCCCAGATAATTACATAACTGTGTTTACTAAGTTTATGTATTTAGAAGCAATGAAAAGCATATAGAAAACTGAAAACTCATGAAACCACTGGAATTTCCAGAAATACAAACCTTCAGGAACCCCAAATAAAATATCACTAATCTTTAGGGAAATGAAAATCAAAGCTACAATGAGTTATCACTTCACACCTGGCAAAATGGCTATTATCAAAAAGACAATAAATAACAAGTGGTATGAAGATGTGGAGAAAAGGAAGCCCTCATGTATTTTTGGTGGGAATGTAAATTGGTACAGGCACTATAGAAAACAGTATGGAGTTTCTTTAAAAAAATAAAAGTAGAACTACCATACAACTCAGCAATTCCACTTCTAGGTATTTTTCTGAAGAAACCAAAAACATAATTCCGAAAGATATATGCCTTCTCTCACTGTGTCCAAAAGTCTGTTCTTTACATCTGTGTCTCCTTTGCTGCCCTTGCATATAGGATATCAGTACCATCTTTCTAAATTCCATATATATGCGTTAACATACAGTATTTGTCTTTCTCTTTCTGACTTACTTCACTGTGTGCAATAGTAAAATAGATGGCCAATGCAAGTTTCATGCATGAAGCAGGGCACCCAAGCCAGTCCTCTGGGACAACACAGAGGGAAGGGTGGGGAGGGGAGTGGGAAGGGAGCTCAGGATGGGGTACACATGTATACCTGTGGCTGATTCATGTTGGTGTGTGACAAAAACCATCACAATATTATAAAGTAATCATCCTCCAATTAAAACAAATAATTTTTTAAAAAGATACATGTGCTCTTATATTCATTGCAGCATTATTTACAATAGGCAAGGTATGAAAGCAACCTAAGTGCCCATAGACAGATTAATGGATAAAGATGTGATACACACACAACCCCCCCACACACACACAATGGCACATTATTCAGCTATGAAAAAGAATGAAATCTTGCCATTTGCAACAACATGAAAGAACCTAGAGGGTGCTATGCTAAGTGAAGTAAGTCAGACATAGAAAGACAAATACCATATGATTTAACTACTATGCAGAATCTAAAAAAAAAACCAACAGTTAAAACAAAATAGACTCATATACAGGAACAAATAGGTGATTTTTAGAGGGAAGGGTGTTAGGGAATAGGTGAAATAGGGGAAAGGGATTAAGAGGTACAAAGTTCCAGTTATAAAATAAATGTGATGAGGATGTAATGTTTAACAAAGGGACTATAGTCAATAATATTTTAATAACATCATATATTAACAGCTGGTAACTTATTGTGGTGATCATTTTATAATATATGAAATATCAAATCCCTGTGTTGTACACCTAAGCTAATATCTTGTAAGTCAATTATGTGCTGTGCAAAGACTCCTCAGTCATGTCCAACTCTTTGCAACCCCATGGACTGTAGCCCACTGGTTCCTCTGTGCATGGGTTTCTCCAGGCAAGAATACTGGAGTGGGTGGCATTGCAAGTGCATTCTTTACTACTAGCACCACATGGGAAGCCCAAGTCAATTATGCTTCAATTAAAAAAATCAATAGGAGGAATTAAATAGGAGTTTAGATACAACTAAAGAAACTGTTTGTGAATTAGTTTAGCATAGAAAGCAATATGTGAGAGTTGGACTATAAAGAAAGCTGAGCACTGAAGAATTGATGCTTTTGAACTGTGGTGTTGGAGAAGACTCTTGAGAGTCCCTGGGCTGCAAGGAGATCCAACCAGTCCATCCTAAGGGAAATCAGTCCTGAATATTCATTGGAAGGACTGATGCTGAAGCTGACACTCCAATACTTTGGCCACCTGATGCGAAGAACTGACTCATTAGAAAAGACCCTGATGCTGGGAAAGATTGAAGGCAGGAGGAGAAGAGGATGACAGAGGATAAGATGGTTGGATGGCATCACCGACTTGGTGTTCCTTGAGTAAGGCCTGGGAGTTGGTGATGGACAGGGAAGCCTGGCATGCTGCAGTCCATGGGGGCCCAAAGAGTCAGACACGACTGAGTGACTGAACTGAGCTGAGAAAGCAATAAAATAAAAGCTGATTAAGACTGAGATATTCTAAAATATTTGGAAGGAAATAAGATGGAGATTAGTACTATGTCAAGAGAGAGTAGCTAAGAATTTTCATGAACTGATGAAATAATCCAATCCACAGATTCAAGACTTAGCCAATTCTGTACATGATATATAAAACAATATCCATATTTAGTCATGTTATTTGAGATGTAAGAAGAAATGAATCTCAAACAAATGGTAAATATGTAGATAAAACTTTAGTTTTAGTGGAACGTTGACTACAAAAACAGTGGTTTTTTTAGGTGTTAAATATTACAGAATGAAAATGCACAGTATTAGGTCAGGAGTGAGTGAGGAATGAATGCGTTCAATTTCTCATATTGTTGAGAAAATTAATTTTATGTATTGATAAATTAATTATGTATCTTATAACTTCCAGAATACCTCTGGATGATTAGTAAATGCATAAGTTCCAAACCAACGTAGGAAACAATGGGGCAGTAATGATGAAAGGATCAATCCAGAAAGCATAAAAAACACAAAAGGCAAGAAAGGAAATGAAACACATTCACGGAGTCGCTCAGTCGCGTCTGACTCTTTGTGACCCCATGGACTACACACTCCATAGAATTCTCCAGGCCAGGATACTGGAGTGGGTAAAAAGTAACATGCAAAAAAATAAAAAACAACAAAGACTAAGATAATAACTATAAACTCAATATGTGTCATTATAATAAATGGAAGTGAAAGTATTTTATTTAAAATTAAGACATTTTTATATTGGACTGAAAACAAATTCAAAATGTAAATAAATGCTATTTTTTAAAAGATGGTGTATAATATAAAGTCATTGAAAGACTGAAAGCAAAACATTAATAAAATCTTCCCATGTAAATAATAATTTTGAGAAAGTTGACAGACTATGTTGAAATTGAAGGAAATGACTTCAAGGAAAAAAGTATTCTTTAACTATAAAAAAGATAATTTTTTAATAATAAAGATTTCTTTTACCAGAATGATATAACAAGTTTAAATTTGTAAGATTTTAATAATGCAACTTCAAAATAAATAAGCCAAAATTGACAAGATTATGAGAGGAAGTAGACAAATCACAGTGGAGAGCTTTCGCACACCTTTTTCAGTAACTGATAAAATAAACAAATATTTCAGTAAGGATACCAAAATTGTAAACAGCATGATCAACATCAACAGAATAAACTTGAAGGATATGTATTGGACACAGAACACAATAACTTCAGAACACAAGTATCACCACATACAATTGTGTAGCCAAGTCATCACATTGCTCTACAAATGGCTATATTCATCAAATAAATATGAATGGTACTCCCTGTCATTGTACACTATACAAATAGCATGACAATACCAGAAAGTACCACAGTCTTTTTAAACACATACTGAAAATATACAAAAGTTAACTGTATCTTTGACCATGTATTTGCAATCCATAGATTCCAAGGAATTAGTTGAGTTTAAGCTCCTGGGCTAGAAGATTTTTGCCTTAAATTACTTCAGAATGAGTATCATGTCTAATTCATACAGCATTACATTGTTTGAAGAAAGACACTAGTTTTATTTAAAAGCAAATAATAAATGAAAATCTCCAGTATCTTCAGTGCACCCTCTTTCATTAAACATGCCTGCATGAATAATATTGACCAGTGTTTAAATTTGTCAATTGTGTCTTTTAGGAATTTAACTAAAAATGGGCAAGAGACATACAGGCTATAGGGAGCCTGCAAAGACAAGTTGATAATTTGGGGATTGATTTTATAAGTAATGAACAGCACATGAAGTTCTCATCAGTTCAGTTCAGTCGCTCAGTCGTGTCCGACTCTTTGTGACCTCATGAATCGCAGCACGCCAGGCCTCCCTGCCCATCACCAACTCCCGGAGTTTACTGAAACTCATGTCCATAGAGTCGGTGATGCCATCCAGCCATCTCATCCTCTGTTGTCCCATTCTCCTCCTGCCCACAACCCTCCCAGCATCAGGGTCTTTTCCAATGAGTCAACTCTTCTCATGAGGTGGCCAAGTATTGGAGTTTCAGCTTCAGCATCAACTTTCCAATGAACACCCAGGACTGATCTCCTTTAGGATGGACTGGTTGGATCTCCTTGTAGTCCAAGGGACTCTCAAGAGTCATCGCCAACACCACAGTTCAAAAGCATCAGTTTTTCAGAGCTCAAAACTTTCTTCACAGTCCAACTCTCACATCCATACATGACCACTGGAAAAACCATAGCCTTGAATACACGGATCTTTGTTGGCAAAATAATGTCTCTGCTTTTTAATATGCTGTCTAGGTTGGTCATAACTTTCCTTCCAAGGAGTAAGTGTCTTTTAATTTCATGGCTGCAATCATCATCTGCAGTGATTTTGAAGCCCCCAAAATAAAGTCTGACACTGCTTCCATTGTTTCCCCACCTATTTCCCATGAAGTGATGGGACCAGATGCCATGATCTTAGTTTTCTGAATGTTGAGCTTTAAGCCAACTTTTTCACTCTCCTCTTTCACTTTCACCAAGAGGCTTTTTAGTTCCTCTTCACTTTCTGCCATAAGGGTGGTGTCATCTGCATATCTGAGGTTATTGATATTTCTCCTGGCAATCTTGATTCCAGCTTGTGATTCTTCCAGCCCAGCATTTCTCATGATGTACTCTGCATATAAGTTAAATAAGCAGGGTGACAATATACAGCCTTGATGTACTCCTTTTCCTATTTGGAACCAGTCTGTTGTTCCATGTCCATTTCTAACTGTTGCTTCCTGACCTGCATATAGGTTTCTCAAGAGGCAGGTCAGGTGGTCTGGTATTCCCATCTCTTGAAGAATTTTCCACAGTTTATTGTGATCCACACAGTCAAAGGCTTTGGCATAGTCAATAAAGCAGAAATGAATGTTTTTCTGGAACTCTCTTGCTTTTTCGATGATCCAGCGGATGTTGACAATTTGATCTCTGGTTCCTCTGCCTTTGCTAAAACCAGCTTGAACATCTGGAAGTTCATGGTTCACATATTGCTGAATTCTGGCTTGGAGAATTTTGAGCTTTACTAGCCTGTGAGATGAGTGCAACTGTGCGGTAGTTTGAGCATTCTTTGGCATTGCCTTTCTTTGGGATTGGAATGAAAACGGACCTTTTCCAGTCCTGTGGCCACTGCTTTTTCCAAATTTGCTGGCATATTGAGTGCAGACTTTCACACCATCATCTTTCAGGATTTGAAATAGCTCAACTGAAATTCCATCACCTCCACTAGCTTTGTTCGTAGTGATGCTTTCTAAGGACCACCTGACTTCACATTCCAGGTTGTCTGGCTCTAGGTGAGTGATCACACCATCGTGATTATCTGGGTTATGAAGATCTTTTTTGTACAGTCCTTCTGTGTATTCTTGCCACCTCTTCTTAATATCTTCTGCTTCTGTTAGGTCCATACCATTTCTATCCTTTATTGAGCTCGTCTTTGCATGAAATATTCCCTTGGTATCTCTAATTTTTTTGAAGAGATCTCTAGTCTTTCTCATTCTGTTCTTTTCCTCTATTTCTTTGCAATGATCACTGAGGAAGTCTTTTTTTATCTCTCCTTGCTATTCTTTGGAACTGTGCATTCAAATGGGAATATCTTTCTTTTTCTCCTTTGCTTTTCACTTCTCTTCTTTTCACAGCTATTTGTAAGGCCTCCTTAGAAAACCATTTTGCCTTTTTTCTTTTCCATGGGGATAGTCTTGATCCCTGTTTCCTGTACAATGTCTTGGACCTCCATCCATAGTTCATCAGGCACTCTGTCTATCAAATCTAGTCCCTTAAATCTATTTCTCACTTGCACTGTATAGTCATAAGTGATTTGATTTAGATCATACCTGAACGGTCTAGTGGTTTTCCCTACTTTCTTCAATTTAAGTCTGAATTTGGCAATAAGGAGTTCATGATCTGCGCCACAGTCAGCTCCCGGTCTTGTCTTTGCTGACTGTATAGAGCTTCTCCATCTTTGGCTGCAAAGAATATAATCAATCTGATTTCGGTGTTGACCATCTGGTGATATCAAAGTGTAGAGTCCTCTCTTGTGTTGTTGGAAGAGGGTGTTTGCTATGACCAGTGTATTCTCTTGCCAAAACTCTATTAGCCTTTGTCCTGCTTCATTCCATACTCCAAGGCCAAATTTGCCTGTTACTCCAGGTGTTTCTTGACTTCCTACTTTTGCATTCCAGTCCCCTATAATGAAAAGGACGTCTTTTTGGGGGGTTAGTTCTAAAAGGTCTTGTAGGTCTTCATAGAACCATTCAACTTCAGCTTCTTCAGTGTACTGGTTGGGGCATAGGCTTGGATTACCATGATATTGAATGGTTTGCCTTGGAAATGAACAGAGATCATTCTGTCATTTTTGAGATTGCATCCAAGTACTGCATTTCGGACTCTTTTGTTGACCGTGATGGCTACTCCATTTCTTCTAAGGGATTCCTGCCCACAGTAGTAGATATAATGGTCATCTGAGTTAAATCCACCCATTCCAGTCCATTTTAGTTTGCTGATTCCTAGAATGTCGACATTCACTCTTGCCATCTCCTGTTTGACCACTTCCAATTTGCCTTGATTCATGGACCTAACATTCCAGGTTCCTATGCAATATTTCTCTTTACAGCATCGGACCTTGCTTCTGTCACCAGTCACATCCACAACTGGGTATTGTTTTTGCTTTGGCTCCATCCCTTCATTCTTTCTGGAGTTATTTCTCCACTGATCTCCAGTAGCATATTGGGCATCTACCGACCTGGGGAGTTCCTCTTTCAGTATCCTATCATTTTGCCTTTTCATACTGTTCACAGGGTTCTCAAGTCAAGAATACTGGAGTAGTTTGCCATTCCCTTCTCCAGTGGACCACATTCTGTCAGACCTCTCCACCATGACCTGTCCATCTTGGGTGGCCCCATATGGCATGGCTTAGTTTCATTGAGTTAGACAAGACTGTGGTCTGTGTGATTAGACTGATTAGTTTTCTGTGATTATGGTTTGAGTGTGCCTGCCCTTTGATGCCCCCTTGCAACACCTACCGTGTTACTTGGGTTTCTCTTACCTTGGACGTGGGGTATATCCTCACGGCTGCCCCTCCTGACCTTGAACGTGGAGTAGCTCCTCTTGGTCCTCCTGTGCCTGCGCAGCTGAAGCTCCTTGGACTTGGGGTAGCTATTCCCGGCCGCCGCTCCTGGTCTCGGGTGTGGGGTAGCTCCTCTTGGCCGCTACTGTGCCTTCACAGCCCGGGGCTCTCAGTTGCCACCCCTGACCTCGGGCGACAGGTAGCCCCTCTCGGCCAGGCTTCTGCGGGGTCCGTTGCAGCCTGCGTGCTTAAAATCTTGGATGTATTAGCTAGAGGAGAACCTGGAGGAAAGCAAACAAAAGGAGGCCGTTACAATATCTGCCTGTGTTTAGCTAGTCTGCACTTTTTGGTGGTAATGGGACATCGTCTAGCTTGAATAAATAAAATGTATCCCTATGTAATCCCAAGGAAAACATTTAATGTACCATTCTTCTGGAGAGAAAGAGAAAAGTCATCGTAATTGGTACTAAAGAGAAACATTTGGTTTATAAGACGAGAGAAACCATCAAATAAGATACCCTTCAATCAGTTAAGAATATATTTGTCAACTTTAATGGAACAGAGATAACACATCATTCTAGTGAACCAATTATTTTTTTCTTGAACAGAGTAAAAAATGGTCTAACTCTTTGGAACACTCCAAATATGGACAGGTCCACAGATGAATAAATCTCTTTTTTGGGTCTAGGCAAATTTATAAAAATAATTGACACTCATATTTGTCCTCACAAATCTTGCAAGTAAAAATCAAGTGAAAATGTATGTTTCAAGATGGTTTGGGGGAAGAAGGATGTCATCGGATTAAAAGGTTCTTGTCATACAGTGCAAGAAAGACAATAGGAGAGGAGAACTAGCTTACAAGGTGCAAACATCAAAAGAAGGCAGGGAAACTAAAAAACAAAAAAAAGAAAGAAAAATGACATATCTTTGTTGCCTTCATATTTGTTCTCAAGTTCAGAAATTAGGGCTTCCCTGATAGCTTAGTTGGTAAAGAATCTGCCTGCAATGCAGGAGACCCCAGTTTGATTTCTGGGGCAGGAAGATCCCCTGGAGAAGGGATAGGCTACCCACTCCAGTATTCTTGGGCTTCCCTTGTGGCTCAGCAACTAAAGAAGATGCCTGCAGTGCAGGAGACCTGAGTTTGATTGCTGGGTTGGGAAGAGCTGCTGGAGAAGGGAAAAGCTACCCACTCCAGTATTCTGGCCTGGAGAATTCTATGGCCTGTGTAGTCCATGGGGGTTGCAAAGAGTGGGACATGATGGAGCGACTTTCACTCTTACTTTCAGGATAATTACTCTAATTTTCCCCAGTACAGTACTAATGTCTACGTTTGAGCCAAAGCCAGTACATTGCCTCAAACAAATACTTCTCAACCAAGGAGTTAATTAAAGCTACTTATTCCTCTCAATGGCTGAAAGTGAAGAAGAACTGAAGAGCCTCTTGAAGAAAGTGAAAGAAGAGAGTGAAAATGTTGGCTTAAAACTCAACATTCAGAAAACTAAAATCATGGCATCCAGTCCCATCACATCATGGCAAATAGATGGGGAAACAATGGAAACAGTGACAGACTTTAATTTTTGGGGCTCCAAAATCACTGCAGATGGTGACTGCAGCTATGAAATTAAAAGATGCTTGCTCCTTGGAAGAAAAGCTAGGACCAACCTAGACAGCATATTAAAAAGCAGAGACATGACTTTGCCAACAAAGGTTTGTCTAGTCAAGTCTATGGTTTTCCCAGTAGTCATGTATGGATGTGAGAGTTGGACTATAAAGAAAGCTGAGCACAAAAGAATTGATGGTTTTGAACTGTGGTGTTGGAGAAGACTCTTGAGAGTCCCTTGGACTGCAGTGAGATCCAACCAGTCCATCCTAAAGGAAATCAGTCCTAAATATTCATTGGAAGGACTGAGGCCGAAGCTGAAGCTCCAATACTTTGGCCACCTGGTGCAAAGAACTGACTCATTGGAAATGACCTTGATGCTGGGAAAGACTGAAGGCAGGGGAGAAGAGGATGACAGAGGATGAGATGGCTGGATGGCATCACCGACTTGGTGTTCTTTTAGTAAGCCCTGGGAGTTGGTGATGGACAGGGAAGCCTGGCATGCTGCAGGCCATGGGTCACAAAGAGTTGGACACCACTGAGTGACTGAACTGATACTGATACTGATTCCTCTCAATAAATGACCCTCAGAAGTATAATGAATGGAATAATACTTTTTTGTATATTATATTGAGCCCAAGATAGTGGGGGTATTTTAGGATCAAGGACAACTTTTATGTGTACTTTAAATAAAAAGTTATAGACTTTATTCAGAAAATAATTTGTGGGACATCTCCTTAATGTTCTTATTAAATTTTATCTCCTACTTAAAAAAAAAAGTGTTCCATACAGTTTTAAATCATAGCTCCAAATTAAAAGTCTTAAATAGTTTATGAGAAATTAAAACTCAGTTTATAAGAAATATGGTGTTTTGTTTTATCTGTATCCACTTTTAGAAAACATTTGTTAGAAATGATATTTAACTCTGGTCTCTGCAATATGTGTTCCATGATCTGAAGGATAACGATAAACTTCTAGAAGAAAAGCACTGGATGTAAAATTTAATAAACTACTTTCTTATCTTAACTAATATGTAGGTCTTCAACAAATCACTTTTAATTCCCTTTTCTCATGCATAGAAGAGACCTATAATATGAAATCCATGCATATAGTGTATACTATTTTACACATTTGTATTATTTTTTTACTAATTATATTTGTTTCAGTGTATGCAAGGGTTACAAACTGAGAACTATGGCATATTTTTTGCTAGATCTCCTGTTCTTCCATGGTTGAAAAGATTGAACACTTTCAAATTAAATTAGTTGGTTCTCTTTGAAAAGGAATCCCTGACTTTTCTGGTAAGAAACTAGGCAGAAAAATTGGGGTACTGCTTAGCTATGATATGTGGGGCTGAAATGAGTGTCTGGAACAGGTCAAATGAAGTTTATCTTTTTAATTTTCCCAAAAGGGAAGATCACTCACAGCATTCTGGCAGGTGTCTCTCTAACTAGCCACATTTCCCCAGGGAGTATCTACATGTGATCCTTCCTCTTCAGTAGTTTCTCAGTAATGTACGCTGGCTGGACAGTTTGTACCTTTTTAATCTGAGGGTTTTTTTGGTTGTTGTCGCTATCACTTAATTTTCTGTTTTAAAAAGAATTACTTTTTTTTTTGCCTTTAGGAAAGTTGGATACAATTTTTAACATGTCATATTTCAAATCATCTTATTATACCTTATCTTACATTTAGTCAGGGTACATGGAGAGAATGCCTACTATTTGCAAGGCAATGTGTTTTGTTTGTGAAGATGAATAAGACACAGTTTTTGTCCTTATGTAATTTATAATTTAATGAAAACACACTAAAAACAACAGTGCTAACCCAAGCAATAACAGTATACTCTGGAAATAATTATGAAAGAATGACTAACCCTGTCTGGGGGACATGGAGAAGGCATCATCAGGTGGTGACATTTGTGCTCACTTTTGAAGAGTCTGAGAAAGAAGAAGAAAGAGGATGGAGAGTATTCGGACAAAGGGAACATCCTGTTTAAATATATCAATCTGTGGAAAGTTCCTGGTACATTGGGAGAGCAGTGAAAGAGATTTTTTTTTTTTTTTACTAGAGAAAGATTGAGATAATGCTGGCAGCATCAGTGTGCAGAATATATTGAATAAGAGAGAGGTGATAGGTCAAGAGAACAGACATAAACACAGGTGAGACACAATGGGGGCTTGGAAAGTAGTAGTGTCACTAAATTAACAGAAGAGCACAAAGCTTAAAAAGATTTGTGTATAATTAAACAAGACTTTATAATGGTCTTTAAATGATTCTGTTATAGATAGTTGGTGCTTTCGGCTTGAGTTTCTATTTTATTTGTGCTTGAAGCTGGCTCTAATGCTGGCAGTGGGGCTAATAGGTAAGAAGCAAATTCTCCCTTCCATTACATTCTCCAAAAGTGATATTTTTCAAACATTTAAAAGATATTATGTTGATTACCAAGGGTGAAGTTTGATAAAAGCAAAGTAAAAGGAGAATATGAAAGTGAAACTTTTGGTTTTTTTTTTTTTTTTCCTGATTGAAATCTGCACGGTTGGACTGCAAAATGTATGGAACACATGAGAATAGTCAGAGCATAAAAAAGGCTTTCTTCATCGCCACCCCATTAGCAGAATCAATTTTTAAAACCTGGGCTCTGCTCTCTGACTTCCTTTCCCTGATGTCAGAACCCAAAAAAAAAAAAAAAAAAATTCTTACTGACCAGTGCTTAATGAGTGCCTGTTAAATAAATGAGCTTAAAGATTAATGAAAGTGAAGTTGCTCAGTAATGTCTGACTCTTTCCAACCCCATCCACTGCAGCCTACCAGGCTTCTCTGCCCATGGGATTTTCCAGTCAAGAGTACTGGAGTGGGTTGCCATCTCCTTCTCCAGGGCATCTTCCCGAACCCAGGTCTCCCACATTGCAGGCAGACGCTTTACCATCTGAGCCACCAGGGAAGACCCAAAAGCCAACCAACTACGTAGAAAGTTGTGTAGAGATCTAAAAGAAGTGGTTAAAGTATAAGATGAGGAATCTTAAAAGGTGAAGACAAAAATAATCCTGCCATTTGTGCATAACACAGTGCTGATCATTATGATAAACTGAGCATTGATTGCATAGTCTATGTGGAAAAACAAGGATTCTATGAATTATCATACCTGGAAGAGAGGAATTGATGCATGCTCTATGTAGAGTGGTTGGGTGAGGGCAAAAAGCTATAGGATAAGGCTAAAAATGTAGAGGGTCATACCGTACAGTACCCTTCAGACAACATTAAAGTTTGTCCTTTATCTTGAACACAACAGAAAGATGTTTATTTCTCTTAAGAATATGTAAGAGATAATATGATTTGTGACTCAAAATTAACACTGTCTGTAATAAACATTTGATAAATGAGGACCAGAATGGATGATGGAGAAAGGAGCCTAAAGTTTTTGTCAAGATATGGGTAGTTTACTTAGGCTAGAATGGTAGCCTTAAAGCTAGAAAATAGAGGGTTGATTTAAGATATTTATAAGGTAGAATAGACAGGAGTTAATAATGAGTTGGAAACAAGATGTAATGGTTGAGGAAAAAGGAAATGTCAAGATATCCAGCTTTTGTGACTTGAATGAATGGTGTGGTCTTACAATGAGTTAGGGGAAATAGGATATGACCAGATAGGTTATAATGGAGAGAAGACTATAATTTTGGTTTTGGACATACTCAAGTGGAGATGACGAGTATATGAAAAGTTCTAGGATGGTAATATCAATTTGAAAATCTTCTGCATATGTGTGGTAGCTGAACAAAATTTTCTAGGAAAAATGTTTAGTGTGAAAGAAAAAATATGAGTAAGCCTTAAAGAAGTACAAATATTTAATGGACAGGTTGAGCACATTACCAAAAAAGGGAGGGACTAACTCAGGAGTATGCTGGATCATAGAAGAAAATGGAAGCAATATTTTCTAGAATAAGCAAGTGATAAACTATATCAAATGCTGCCAAAATTCATATTACACAGAGGCTGAAGAGAGTTCATTATGTTTAGTGGCTTGACACTCCTTGGTGACCTTAGGGAACACTGGTTTCAAGGGTGTAATGGAAACCAGGCTGGAGTGATTTGAACAATAATTAGGAGAAAGTGAGAAATTACTAGTGCAGTATAAACTAGAGTTATTAAAAAATGACTTTAAATAGGTACAGAAGAAACAAAGAAAATATTTATTCAAAGGAAGACATTTGGTTATTGTTTCTGGGACTTAGATTTTTCTTTTAAAAGGAGAGCCCAGAGCATGTTTCAGTTCTGCTAACAAGGATTTAATTGAGAGACTGCATCATGCCAGACTTCCCTGTCGGTCACCAACTCCCAGAGCTTACTCAAACTCATGTCCATAGTGTCTGTGATGCCATCCAACCATCTCATCCTCTGTCATCCCCTTCCCCTCCTGTCTTCAATCTTTCCAGCATCAGGGTCTTTTCCAATGAGTCAGTTCTTTGCATCAAGTGGCCAAAGTATTAGAGTTTCAGCTTCAGCATCAGTCCTTCCAATGAATATTCAGGACTGATTTCCTTTAGGATGGACTGGTCAGATCTCCTTGCAGTTCAAGGGACTCTCAAGAGTCTTCTCCAACATCACAGTTCAAAAGCATCAATTCTTCAGTGCTCAGCTTTCTTTATAGTCCGACTCTCACATTCATACATGACTATTAGAAAAACCACAGCCTTGACTAGACAGACCTTTGTTGTCAAAGTAATGTCTCTGCTTTTTAATATGCTGTCTAGGTAGAGCTCACACAGAGTCGGATACGACTGGAGCGACTTAGCAGCAGCAGCAGCTAGGTTGGTCATAACTTTTCTTCCAAGGAGCAAACATCTTTTAATTTCATAGCTGCAGTCACCATCTGCAGTGATTTTGGAGCCCAAAAAATTAAAGTCTGTCATAGTTTCCATTGTTTACCTATCTATTTGCCATGAAGTGATGGGACTGGATGCCATGATCTTAGTTTTCTGAATGTTGAGTTTAAAGCCAACTTTTTCACTCTCCTCTTTCACTTTCATCAAGATGCTGTTTAGTTCTTTGCTTTCTGCTTTTAGGGGGTGTCATCTGCATATCTGAAGTTATTGATATTTCTCCCAGCAAATATGATTCCATCTTGTGCTTCATTCAGCCTGGCATTTTGCATGATGTACTCTACATATAAGTTACGTAAGCAGGGTGACAATATACAGTTCAGTTCAGTTCAATCTCTCAGTCATATCCGACTCTTTGCAACCCCATGGACCACAGCATGCCAGGCCTCCCTGTCCATCACCAATTCCTGGGATAGCCTTGACATAATCCTTTTCTGATTTGGAACCAATCTGTTGTTCCATGTCCAGTTTTAACTTTTGCTTCTTGATCTGCAGACAGACGTCTTTGGAGGCAGGTCAGGTGGTCTGGTATTCCCATCTCTTTCAGAATTTTCCAGTTTGTTGTGATCTGCACAGTTAAAGGCTCTGGCATATTCAGTAAAGCAGAAGTAGATGCTTTTCTGGAACTCTCTTGCTTTTTCGATGATCCAACAGATGTTGGCAATTTGATGTCTGGTTCTTCTGCCTTTTCTAAATCCAGCTTGAACATCTAGAAGTTCACAGTTCATGTACTGTTGAAGCCTGCCTTGGAGAATTTTGAGCATCACTTTGCTAGCATGTGAAATGAGTGCAATTGTGCAGTAGTTTGAACATTCTTTGCCATTGCCCTTCTTTGGGATTGGAATGAAAACTGGCCTTTTCCAGTCCTGTGGCCACTGCTGAGTTTTCCAAATTTGCTGGCATATTGAGTGCAGCACTTTCACAACATCATCTTTTAGGACTTGAAATAGCTAAACTGGAATTCCATCACCTCCACTAGCTTTGTTCATAGTGATCCTTCCTAAGGTCCACTTGACTTTGCATTCCAGGATGTCTGGCTCTAGGTGAGTGATACACCATCATGGTTATTTGGGTCATGAAGATATTTTTTGTATAGTTCTTCTGTGTATTCTTACCACCTCTTCTTAATATCTTCTGCTTCAGTTAGGTCCATACAATTTCTGTTAAAAGCCAAAGGCAAAGAAGAAATGGAAAGATAGACCCATTTGAATGCAGAGTTCCAAAAAAGCATAAGGAAGTGATACTCTGAATCAAAGTAGGCAAAGAGAAAATATGACTTTGGAACACATAGGGAAGCACATTCCATGACTATACCCTCAGCCTGATGAAACAAATATGGGATTTTAAAAGAAAATGAAGTACAAACATAGTATATGAATAACAGTTGCTCACTGTTGACTGTAACATAGATTGTAGAATGTACTTGATTCCAACCAATTCCACAGGTTGTGTTAAGTTATTAGTACTTCTCTCTTTATCTCTCATTCAAGTAAAGCAGAATGGAATACAAGTAGAATAAAATTATTATTGGGATAATTTTAATATAAACTTTATCATTAATAACACATTATTTTCAGTGCATTTCAAAACCTATAAGACAAGACTGATATCAAAACACTGAAGTTAAGAATAAGCTGTTTAGAAGATAGTCACTCTCATACACTAGAATGTTTTAAACCACAGAGTCTTATTATAGAATAGGAAGATGGTAAGACTAGAACAAACAGATATCCAACACATTCATCCTAAAAAAATCCTGCTTTACAGCTTATAATAAATGTGTCAATCAGCCTGATAAGACAAATCAGTTTAAATCCTTTATTTTCCTGGGTAGAAATATGTCATTTGGAGGACTTTTTATATTTCTTTGAGCAGATGTGAACACTTCAATCTATTGTTATTAGAATTATGTGCACTCATCTGTGAGAGATTTAGAAAACTTTCTCAGAAGTACTGAGGATGAGTAGAATTCCATCCACAGAAGCAGTGTTTGATTTGGTCCCAAAACTCACCATCTCAATCAGAACATAAATAATTTGCTCTTGAGGTAAAAGGAAGCTCTGTAATAGCAAGGTCTCCATGCCTGAAAGAGTAATATTTTGTGAGAGGCTTTTAAGTGTGATCAAAATAAATGGAAAGCTGAAATTACCTTTCTCTACTTGTTTTCACAATATCAAAACAACTTTTAGCTCAGACAGGAAAATAAGGTAGATTTTATAGATAGAGCTCTAAGTAACTCTTGGTAATTATTAGTCAACAAAGAAACAGGATTAGATTTAAGACTATGGATCTAAGTA
Organism: Cervus elaphus; assembly: GCF_910594005.1. Lineage (NCBI taxonomy): Eukaryota > Metazoa > Chordata > Mammalia > Artiodactyla > Cervidae > Cervus > Cervus elaphus. The sequence goes on along the minus strand of NC_057833.1, from coordinate 43,416,561 downwards.
TTCCAAGTTTGAAAGAGAAATAGAAAGTATCTCTTTTGTTATTTTACAAATAAATTTTTAGACAACCTAAGGAGAAGTGTTATGGGTTTTCCAGATCATGCTAGTGATAAAGAACTTGCCTGTCAATGCAGGAGACATAAGAGATGGGGGTTTGATCGCTGGGTGGGAAAATAGCTTGGAGGAGGGCATGGCAACCCACTCCAATATTCTTGCCTATGAAATCCCATGGACAGAAGAGCCTGGCAGGCTACAGTCCATGGGGTTGCAAAGAGTCAGACATGACTGAGCATGCATGCATGCACACACACACACACACACACAATGACAACATTAGAAAGAACTGGATAGTTGTGTGAATCTTGGATATTAAAGTGGAAAGAGATCTTAAAAGTTGTTTCAAATATCAAATTATACTTGAGGACTTACTAGAAGTGATGAGGACTGATGTAACTAAATAGTGTCACAAGCATCCCCATAGGATAAGGGGAGAATACTGTACCATTATTTTGAAGAATTTAAGGATACTAGAAAAATGCTAGATTTTAGACTCATTTATCTTCTATCGCTCAGTCATGTCCGACTCTTTGCGATACCGTGAAGTGTAGCCCACCAGGCTCCTCTGTCCATGGGATTCTACAGGCAAGAATACTGGAGTGGGTTGCCATTTCCTTCTCCAGGGGATCTTCCCGACCCAGGGATCGAACCCAGGTCTCCTGCATTGCAGGCAGACGCTTTAACCTTGGAGCCACCAGGGAAGTACCAATCTTCTATCCTGTAGAAGCAAATGAAAAGTTATACAAATTCTATAGACACCAAGGTAACATGATAAATTGAATCACTTTTTTTTAAAACACACAACTGGGGAGCTGCAATGCCCCACTTGGTTAAGTGATTGTATGTGAGGGTCTTAAAACCCAGAAGAAATTGACCAAAGATGATAGATGAAAATGTGAAATGGAACTGTCAGTCTGTAGCTGAAACATTGATCAAATGGTTGAATAGTTAACAAACTGCACTCAAGGAGACCTTGGGGGGAAAAAAAAAGAACCTAGGTTTGAGTTTTTCTATACAATTATTCTAATCCATAAATTAACACTTTAAACTTATTGTCCAATTTAGATGAGTCTGGTCTTTTTAACAGAGGAGAACCACTTGGACAATTTTCCAGTAGTACCAAAGGGGTTTATATATACCACTTTGGATTCATGCCAGACAGTCCTTGAGAGAATTGACAAAATTTCACTTGATAGCTGAAGGAGGTCATGAGAATACCTAGAGGTTTAAAATATGTATATTTGCCTATGTAGGATATCTCAAGTCTGTGCTTTTCAAATAAATATATTTCAGCATTATAGGTTTGTAATATCAGAGTCTGGATGCATTTTTCATCATAAATAAATGTTCATTATGTTACAGATTTATGTCAAAGAAAAAGTACAAATGTTGCAAACCTTCAGACAGATATTTATAGGAGCTTTATTTATAATTGTCAAAAATTGAAAGCAATCAAGATGTCCTTCAGTAGGAGAATGGGTAAACTGGTACACCCAGATAAGGGAATATTTTCAGTGTTAAAAAGAAATGTGCTATCAAGCCATGAAAAGACATTTAAAGAGAAATCTTAAATGCATATTAGTAAGTAAAAGAATACAATCTAAAAAGATAACATACTGCATGATTTAAACAATGTGATGTTATGAAAAAGACAAAATGAAAACAATAAAAAGATCAGTGATTGCTAAGATTTAGGGGTGGGTGGAGGGATGAATAGGTGAAGCATGGGTTATTTTCAGGACAGTGAAATACTCCACACGATACTATAATGGATATATGTCATTAGATATTTATACAAATCCACAGAATATACAAAATCAAGAGTGAACCGTGACATAAATTTGGGGCAACTTTGTTGTGAGAATGTAGGTCTATTGACTGTAACATATGTACCACTCTTGGGGGAATACTGATCATGGGGGAGGCTGTGCCTATGTAGGGGTAGAGGGATATGGTTACTCTTTGTCTCTTTTGATCATTTATTCAGTCAGCTTAGAACTGTTCTAAAAAACAAAGTCTATTTTAAATGGGGACAAATTGCAAACCATTAGGATTCATGTGACTTCCTCTGATAGATTGTAGAGAAAGTAGAGAAAGAACAGTGGGGAAAAGTCGAGTATGCCTTCTCACTGAAAACCATTGGAAAACTATAAGCGTTTCTTGGTATGCTTATTTTTTTATAGCAATACTATCTGAATCAGTCCTGACATTGCTTGCATTAGTCATTTCAGGAAATTTCCAACTATAGAATAAGCAAAAAGTGGGGAAGCTTTAAACGAAAAGAGCAAGAATCTGGAAAGATGTCTTCAATTAATCTCAAATTTAGTACTTCTCCTGACTCATGATAGTGAAATGTGGCATGCATATCATTCCTCTTGCTTTAAAATAAAAGGAAGATAAGGAAATTAATGGCAACAGTGAGAGAAATAATAAACCAAAGATTTCAAGTAGACATATTAGTAGACAGAATGAAGATGGAAGAAATGTTGATTGATACATAGCAGAGAAAAGTAAAAGATGGACTATGCCTAGGGTGAACTGAAGGCCGAGAGAGTCAGTTTGGTTTACTGAACATCAGTGAGGCCCTGGACTCAAAGAAGACAATGAGCTAGATAATGATAGTAACATGTGATAATAAAACAAGTGGTGTAATTGAAAGTCTTCAAAAAGCAAGCTATTTTTTTTTTCTCTCTTCATAGTCACTTGGAATACCCTAGAGCTAGCTTGGGGGAATACAAATTAATTCAGGGCTGCCAGCATAAATCAGAAGAATCCTTTGAAATTTGGCAGTAAGAACAGAGAAGTATAGAAATTATGATGTTCGATTTAAAGAGAAGAAGGATACTTCTAGCACAAATTTTCACTTTTTAGTAGAAAAAAATTATATTACCATAAAATGTAAATGATATGATTTTGGTTGCCAATTTTTAGAATCAATCTATAGTCAAATCTTGAAAGATGGGTATGGTTTCCAAATAGAATATAAATGTTAATCATTCTAAAAAAGAAATAGGGATGTATAAGAGACAGACCTTGGGAAGGTTTCTGGGGTTGCTTGCTAAATGGAGAGCTATTTGGCTGTCTATGGATAGGAAGGCACATGGGGAGTCTATGGGTAATGAAAAAAAATCAGGGTGTAGGTATGTTATCTGAATATTGAAGTGACAAGAAATTTAAAAGGGTGACATAAAAACTGGACTTAAAAAGATAGGGTGATAGTACAAGTAAACTAAACTCTTACCTTTTATCATAAAATTAAGAGACAAGGACTACATTCTTAAATTAAGATGTAATGGAATAAAATTGTGACTTAACTTTATTGGTTACCTTTGTGGAGCAAGGCTGGTGAAAATACATGCTAGGGTAGTGAATTATTGCTTCTCTATGAAACTCCTTGTACCACTGGATTATTAAAATAATCTCAGTTAATTTTGATTAAAATTTAAATAAAAATAATAGTGAAGTGATATCACCTTATTTTGTTAAAAAAAAAGAAACATTGCAAGGAAACATGACAAAATGAAACTGTATTATAAAAAAGTTTTAATTGAATGTATGTTTTCTTAGTGTCATATCTTTGATAATATTTCTTGCTTTAAAATTCTGAGTTGGAATACAGAGTATTCTGTAAACCAATGTTGGAGCTGCAAAATTGGAATTTTTAGCTGATCACATAACAAGTAAATGGTATTGTATGCAGTATTACTTTGACTACTAAATAAATTTCAAATTTTCTAATGTAAAATTCAATGAACATTTACAAACTAGCTCTGAAAAAGCTATGTCTTTTTCACCAAATACAGCTGTATATGCAGACTTTTGAATAAGGCTCTACTCACTTCTATCTTACTTCTGTCATATATGTTGCATGTTCTTGGATAAGTTCTATAACCTTTTGATGTGAGCCTGATTATATAGTCTTTAGTTTCCCCTTTTGCAAAATGGGGATTATTATTCTTATTAGGAAATACTATTTGCTAAATGCTTAGCATTGTATGTGACATATAGAAAGTATTGAGAATATATAAGCTATTATAAATATTTTTGGAGTGTTCCATCTACAAAACTTTATGTACCCCACACTACAGTCACATTATTTTATTCATATTATTATAACACATTTTTGTAGCATTCTGTATTCATATCTTCCCCTATTTACTTTTATTTGTTTAAATGTCTCTTATTTAGACATATAGATGAAACCTCTTTTGAGAGTAGAAACCTTATTATATTCAATTTTGGATCCCGTAACTCATTAGTATTTTGCCTGACATATGAAATAAGTATCAAAACAAAGTCTTTTCAAAAGAAAATAATAGAAAAAGTAATGAATTCTGTGGAATTATTATTTCAAACTTCGGAATATTGGCTTTAAGAATGCAGATGTATTTACAATTTCTTAAAATTTATCTTCAAAAATTTGGTTAAAGAAAGTAGTATCATTACTCCTATTTTAAAAATAATATCAACAAGGGATGATGTTGGTTCTACACATTTACTTACTGATCAAAAATTAATATAAATAATAATAATTATAGTATGATAATAGCAATAATAATAATAGAATTTTTCCAAGTCATTGTTTCTTAGAGGGTTCTATCATGTACTACTCTTTGCAATCCCATGGACTGTAGCCTGTCATGTTCCTCCATCCATGGAATTCTTTAGGAAAGAATTCTGGAGTGGGTAGCCATTCCCTTCTTCAGGGGATCTTCCTGACCAAGGGATTGAACCCAGGTCTCCTACATTGCAGGCAGATTTCTTTACCATCTGAACCACCAGGGAAGCCCCATAGTATCTATCACTAAATCTCTCTGTTCTTTCCCAAATAAGAGAGAGATAAAGAAAACATTGATTCATTTGTTCATGATGCCAAAAATCCAGTAATTGCCAGCTTTTTGACATTCCAGAATGACATTGAGTAGAGAATACTGAAATGTTTAAAAAAACTACCAAGGACATAGGATTAAGTGTATAATTTAGGAAAGTTTCATAACACTGAGGAAATCAAACGGCTTGAGGATGTTTGGGTAGCTTTGTTAGTAACATAATAGCAGTTTTATTGTTGTTTAAAATCCAGAAGTTATTTTGATCACAGGCATATATATCATTTGGAGAAGGAAATGGCAACCGACTCCAGTATTCTTGCATAGAGAATCCCGTGGACAGAGGAGCCTGGTGGGTCACACAGAGTCAGACACGACTGAAGTGACTTAGCAGCAGCACATATATCATTTAATGATAGAAAGAAGCAAAACCCAGAAGAAAGTCAGGCATTTCTACTACTATTCTGTCTGCTTTTGGCTAAATTACTCAAGTCTCTATGCTTTGATTTCCTTATCAGCAGCATGATGCTCTTAATATTCCTTTCCAGTTCAATATGCTCTAATTCCATGAAAGTCACTTTGAAATAAAATAAGCAACTAAATAGCAAGAAATAGGAGAAACAGGAGACTAGGAACCATATTGAGGAAAAGTTGTGTCCCTATCCAATATAAAAATCCTGAGATGATTTGCTGCTTTTCATAATTTTACTAAAACTTGTCAAATGGATAAAAAAAAAAAAAAGGGTATTGGTAATGTTGCAAAACTGTAGCCACAAATAATAAAGATTTTTCTTGAAAAGTGAAAGTGTTAGTCACTCAATCATGTCTGACTCATCACAACCCCATGGATTGTTGCCCACCAGACTCATTTGTACATGAAATTTTCCAGGCAGGAATACTGGAGTGGGTTGCCCTTTCTTTCTCCAGAGATCTTCCTGACCCAGGGATCAAACCCAGGTCTCCCATACTGCAGGCAGATTCTTTACCATCTGAATGCTTGTCAAGTGAATAAAAAGGATATTGGTAATGTTGTGAAACTGTAGCCATAAAAAATAAAGATGTTTCTTAGAGCTGAAATAAAGATTTCACACTTTTACTATGATTTCCATTTGAAATGACCTTTTAGAAAATGGCTTGCCTTCCTTTGCCCTAAATTACAGTACATTCTTCCACTGCACTAAAAGGATATATTTTTAAGTTGAAACTCCCTTTGGGTGATTGAACTACAATGCCTCTGTAACACTTAGAGACTGCCAGAAGGAATGCTGTCACCGAGAAAGGAAGATTAATAACAGTAATAGCAGTTTAGATTTGACCCTCTGATAATCTGAGATCTCAATGGAATAGCTATCTGAAAATTACTATTTCTAAGATGCTTTTACAGAGAGGAACCAGGGCAGTGAGTAGAGATTTCAAACTCCAGCAAAGACATCTGGAATTTAAATTTAGTTAAAATTGAGGGATGCAAGTATATGTTATATCATATACCTTTTCATTTGAATCACATGTCTAGATGTAGTAGACAGATTATAGTATTACAGAAACTTCTAGACAGTGTAGTATTTTATTAAGTTTTTATTTTGAGATTTCTTAAAAATAGTATTATCACAGCAGTATTTAGTAACATGAATAGTGAGAAAAAGCCAAAGAACATCTCTGTTAAAAAAAATTAGATTTTTTAGGCCTTTTGGATGTACCATATGTCACTGCTGAATTTGTAGCTTTCAAAATGTTCATGAGCAAGGTATAAATAAATACAGCTTATTCATTCCAGCAACAGGGAATTTTATTTGTAGTAAAACATTTTGTGTGGATCCTTAATCTCTAGATTTGATCCTCAGTTATAGGCATTCATTATGGACTAGAAAACCTTCCTCCAAATATTAAACAAGTTCCTGTAAAAATTTTAGTCAGTACATTTTGGGGAAGCAAATGAATGCTCTGCAACCTGCTTTCAGAACTGTCTTGCTTTTCAGAGCATTGTCACTGTAGCAGTGAAACATATGTGAAAATTCTTACTATAGTACCTAACTCTCCTCCCTGTTTATTTGTTACTTCTGTTTCTCAAAACTGCCTTAGGATAGTTCACAGCTGAGGGACCAGGCACACAAAACTGTTAACAGCTTGACTTCAAGGTAACAGACAAAACACTTGCTTTCTCCTCTGATGTTCGATAGGATACAGAAGTAAGAGAAGGGCATGGAGAAGAGGAAAGTTTAGTCTATCAAGTGTTTTGGATCATGTTTGGAAGTGGCAAACAAATGGTGACTCTTTTCAAGGCATTTTCACAATCAGATTAAGGCTAAATGGGATTTTATTACCCTTGATTAAATATTTATAAGCATCTGTTGATTAGAACACATGAATAAGTTAAGATGTCTTGAAATCCTAAAAATTAGATGGCTTAGGATATGCTTTGAATACTTTATAAGATTGGTAAAAAAATCTGCAGAAGATAATACTGCCATTTCCTAGGTGTTGGTAACTATAAATATTTTAAAAAATCTGTTTGGGGGGAATAAGTAAAAAAAGCTTTACAAATAAATAAAATAATGCATACTAAATTATTTGTATGGAGACAAGCATTTTAGAATGTAGATGGTGGAAAGATTTGCGTAGAACATAGAGCATTAATTTTATAGAACTGGAACTGAAAGTGAGCAACATTCAGCCTTTGACATTTGGGGTCTCACTTTATCTGTTTTGACTATTAAATGCCTGTAAAATTTTAACCAATTACTTGCAATGCTTATAAAAGTAAGAATAATGTTATAATTCATCTTATTATTTTTATTTCCAAAAATATTCTTAAAATGTAAATTTTAAAATGTCAGATTCAACCATTTTATTTAAGGGATCCTCTAAATAGTAGCTTCTTAGATATGATCTTCAGAATAATCTGACAAAACAGTACATTTCTGAGTCTTCTCCCTCAAGTTCCCATGTATTAAAACTTTTATGGAGCATCTGCTGTGTATTGATAGCACTCATCTTTAAAAAATGCTTCGGGAGGATACTCTGCTCAATATTCTGTAATAACCCATATGGGAAAAGAATCTGAAAAAGGATGGATATATGTATATGTATAACTGAATCTTTCTGCTGTACATCTAAAACTAACACAATATTGTAAATCTACTATACTCCAATATAAAATAAAAATTAAATTAAATGGAAAAAATAGAGTAAAAAATATTTGACACACTCAAAGCAGTTAATCAACAATTGCTAATCATCAAGATACCCCATGGAGAAAAAGAGAAGCAAAACCAATTATTCTAAATGCACTAGAGCTTTGTTCCAATTTGGACAAATGCAGATACTTGAAAAGGAGGATCAAAAACTATAAGTAAAATGGTTATTTCTTAGAGGAGAAATGCTTCTAAATATAATAGGAAGCAAAGGGAATAACTAAACAGATGAATTAAGCATTTTCAAGCAACATGAAGAAATTTTTTCTCCATCAATCCACTCATTTTATTTCTGTTGTTTTGCCTTCCTTACAATGCTTACAGGCGAGAACTTGAGGAGACAAAAGTTGTTGCTTGCTTCTAAAAGTCTGTCTTGTATAAGCCTTTGGAATTTCCCAATTGTGTTTTCCTCTTGGGGAGTATCTGGAAATTCTATACAAATCATTCTTTAACGACTTGAGGATAGTGCTGACATTCTAATTATTTACGGTTACAAGGACATCAAACCAGTCAATCCTAAAGGAAATCAGTCCTGAATATTCAGTGGAAGGACTGATGCTGAAGCTGAAGCTCCAATACTTTGGCCAGCTGATGCGAAGAACTGACTCATTGGAAAAGACCCTGATGCTAGGAAAGATTGAAGGTGGGAGGAGACGGGGATGACAAGAATGAGATGGCTGGATGGCATCACCGACTCTATGGAGATGAGTTTGAGCAGGCTCTGGGAGTTGGTGATGGACAGGGAAGCCTGGCATGCTGCAGTCCATGGGGTCACAAAGAGTCGGACATGACTGAGCAACTGAAATGTACTGTTTTGAAAAACTGAAAAAAAAAAGAAAGAAAGAAAATTTTCATTGGGTGGATGATTAGAATGTATAATCAGCAAAATGTATCGATCGTTTTCCCTTTTCTGGTAGAGTATGCTTCCCAGGTGGCTCAGTGGTAAAGAATATGCCTGCCAAGGTTCCCTGGGTTGGGAAGATCTCCTGGAGATGGAAATGGCAACCCACTCCACTATTCTTGGCTGGGGAATTTCATGGACAGAGGAGCCTGGTGGGTTACAGTCCACTGGATCACAAAAGAGTCAGACACGAGTTAGCGACTACACAACACCACCAGCCATACTATGCCCTGCTGTGGCCTGGGCAATTCCTACAAGTAGAATCACTTTTTTAAATTTTAGTGTGAAAAATCTGCCCTACAACTATTTTTATGAACCATTTGGTTTTACCTAATATTTTACTTCAAAGATTAACATTATGTCCACTCTTCTTTAATAATGCATTCTATCACTTGCCCAATTTCTGATGGATTGAAATGGATTCATTTATTCAACGTGGAAGTATGAATAAATGCTACATATAAAATATTAATTTAAAGTGAACAAAATATATCCCACACCCTTGACTTTACAGATCTTTTCAGAGAAACCAATGCAAAGCAATTATTTTAGCAATTATTATTAAAATATGTTAACAAAGAGGAGAAACAAACTAATCTTTTTATCTGTGGATTAGAGAGATTTTTCAAAGAGACTCTGATTAATATCCTATAGGATAATATGGAGAATAGACATTTTTTCTATTAAAAAAACAAGAATGTATAAGAGCACAAAGGCAAGAAATAACAAGCATATTGAGAGAATTTCAAATATTTCTGTATGGTTGTATTATAAGATGACGGTTAGAGTAAAAGATGTAGAAGAATTAGTTAAGCATAAATTAGGACATGTCTAATAAAAATTAAAATGAGAAACATAATATTTAGATATAATTATCTAAGGGTCTTCTCTTTCTACACATTCTAAGTTTTAATTTGATTCAAATTATATGAAGTATGTTTACATATTTGATATGCATTGGTCTCTTCCTCTCAGTTCATATTTCTCATAGAAGCCTCCACTGAGTTATTTTAAATGTATTCTTCACTTTCACAGAAATCAGTAAATATTTTAATAAATCAGATTTCATATATTTTATAAATTTGTGGTTGAGAATGTCTACTCTCAAAAATAGATATTACATGCCAAATAAAATATATTTTAAATTTCATTTTAGTAAAACCTGTATCCTTCTTAAAGCCAAAATTAGTACCTTTTTTGTGATAAAAATCTAGTTTACTATATTCTTATTTTGATTTTTGCACAGAACACCAGGATATTCAGTTGATACTTTACAAATTAGAATACCAATTTTTTTTTTCTGTTAGCACTGGCTCTTATTTTCCATGTCCCTTTTCATATTTTTATTGTTTATGTCCTTGAATAAAACATTCTCTGAATTATTTATGCCAATACATAAATGGTATAAAAAACAATAAACAAAACTTAGCCTATAGTGAGTAATATGCTTCTACTGTTATTATAACTCTGGTTTCCCAATTTTAATTCTTCAAATTAAAATGCTCTACCTAACATTATCATATTATTTGAATATCTATAGAATATAGTGAATATACATATTTGAATGTTTAATATCTGTGCCCATTTGAGTAAAGTTTTGTTTCAGCAATATTAAGTTAGTATGTTCTAAATCTGTTTTTAGAGTTATTTTCTGCTCTTTTTTTTTTTGAAAATGAAATTTCAAACTATGGTAATACACATTTAAGGTAACAAATTAATAGCAATAATTAGGCTTTCCTTTAACAACTATGGGAGACTAGATGTTCTTTCTATGATCCAAAGTTTTAATTAATGAATATTTCCTTTTGTTTGTCCCTATTTCCCTTTGCAGCCTTTGGGAGGCAACAAGAAATCCTAATAGGATTATAATTTGGTATGGAGAGCATACAGTATTTATTTACAAATGAAGAATACAAATTACTTTATATAAAGAACCACTTACACAGTTTTGGTACAGAACAATAAGAGTCTAATAGCAGGGATAAAACATACAGATCACAATAGTAGTCACCTTAAGGATGTCAGTGGAACAGTGTTAACAATTGGCCTCTCAGTTCAGTTTAGTCACTCAGTCGTGTCCGACTCTTTGCAACCCCATGAACTGCAGCATGCCAGGCTATCCTGTCCATCACCAACTCTTGGAGCTTGCTCAAACACATCTGTTTAGTCAGTGATACCATCCAACCATCTCATCCTCTGTCATCCCCTTCTCCTGTCTTCAATCTTTCCCAGGATCAGGGTCTTTTCCAATGAGTCAGTTCTTCACATTAGGTGGCCAAAGTATTGGAGTTTCAGCTTCAGCATCAATCCTTCCAATGAATATTCAGGACTGATTTCCTTTAGGATGGACTGGTTGGATCTCCATGCAGTCCAAGGGACTCTCAAGAGTCTTCTCCAACACCACAGTAGTTCAAAAGCATCAATTCTTCGGCGCTCAGTTTTCTTTATAGTCCAACTCTCACATCCATACATGACCACTGGAAAAACCATAGCCTTGGCTAGACGGACCTTTGTTGGCAAAGCAATGTCTCTGCTTTTTAATATGCTGTCTAGGTTGGTCATAATTTTCCTTCCAAGGAGTAAGCGTCTTTTAATTTCATGGCTGCAATCACCATCTGCAGTGATTTTGGAGCCCAGAAAAATAAAGTCAGCCACTGTTTCCACTGTTTCCCCATTTATTTGCCATGAAGTGATGAGACTGGATGCCATGAACTTAGTTCTCTGAATGTTGAGCTTTAAGCCAACTTTTTCACTCTCCTCTTTCACTTTCACCAAGAGGCTCTTTAGCTCTTCTTTACTTTCTGCCATAAGGGTTGTGTCATCTGCTTATCTGAGGTTATTGATATTTCTCCTGGCAATCTTGATACCAGCTTGTGCTTCCTCAAGCCCAGTGTTTCTCATGATGTACTCTGCATATTAGTTAAATAAGCAAAGTGACAATATACAGTTTTAATGTACTCCTTTCCCAATTCAGAACCAGTCTGTTGTTCCATGTCCATTTCTAACTGTTGCTTCCTGACCTGCATACAGGTTTCTCAAGAGGCAGGTCAGGTGGTCTGGTATTCCCATCTCTTTCAGAATTTTCCACAGTTTATTGTGATCCACACAGTCAAAGGTTTTGGCATAGTCAATAAAGCAGAAATAGATGTTTTTTTTTGAACTCTCTTGCTTTTTCGATGATCCAGCAGATGTTGGCAATTTCGTCTCTAGAGACAAATAAATTAGGCTTGGATCCCACCTCTGCCAATTTCAAGTTAGGTGTCACTAGGCAAGTTATTTGACCTTTCTTGTCCTCACATTTTTTTAATATGAATATATAGAATATTGTGTGCTCAGTCCCTCTGTTATGTCTGATTCTTTGTTGTAGACTGCCAGGCAAATAGAATATTAGTATTTTCTTTTTAAGGTCAATGTAAGTATTAAATAAGAAAATCTTTTTAACATGCCTATCCCTTTTCTATTAATAACATGTGAGAGACAGAATAAGGGTGATTTAAAAGTGATACAGGCAGAGGACCAAAATTATTATTAAATTTTGAGGGAGTCAAGAGGCAGCAATTAAACTGGACCATGGAATTTTTAATTTTTGACAGTGCTGATGGGCAGTGTATTCAAAAGCTTGAAAGCAGGAGAACTGGCAGTCAAGATAGTAGTTTACATGCACTATGTGTTCATCTGAGGAAACACCAAAAAATGGGGCTAAAAACATAAAGATCAGTGTGTGTGGCAGATACTATCAGTCTGTCTCAAAGGCTACTTAATAGTGGCTATCTCTTGGATGATTTTCTCTATAGATTTTAAAGCAGGTTGCTGTGTGATTTCCAGGCACAGAAACTTTACAATGTTAAGTAGATTTAAAGTCCTACTAAATATTATGGGTCTTATATGCAAACTTTTGTGGCTCAGCTGGTAAAGAATCCACCTGCAATGTGGGAGACCTGTGTTCAATCCCTGAGTTGGGAAGACCCTCTGGAGAAAGGAAAGGCTACCACTCCAGTATTCTGGCCTAGAGAATTCCACGGACTGTATAGTCCATGGGGTTGCAAAGAGTCAGACGCAACTAACTGACTTTCACTTTCTTTCCCTTTATATGCAAATACTCAGAAATTATCATGAAATTTACATTTAACAAAAAGAGAAATTATCACATTTATACCTTCCAGGCGCGCATGTGCACGTGCACACACACACACACACATTTAATTAGTAGCACTGTTCAGCAAATATTGTAAATAAAATGATACTATGAAGACAATAGACTGTATAACCACATTTTGTAGAGGGCAGGATGAGTCTGTGGAATACTCAGAATAATGATTGAGTGAGTAGGTCATGACAAGCTTAGATCTTATTTTGTCTAAAAAGCCTTATTGTTGATTTGCCCTTTTCTGTCTAGGTAGACTGTAAAAAGCAATAAAGATACATAACAACATAATGTAGACAAGGTTTCTCTGTACTATTTAAGTGCACAAAATAAGAGAGACAGCAGAGTAAAGAGCTGTCATCCAACAATTGATTCTGTCAGCTACAGTCTCTGCAGGGGCTAAGAACATCCTAATTTGCTTGTTTCTGCATAGAATATCAAACTTCCAATAGTTTAGATCTAAACAACTCACTTCAATAAACCTCTGAATCAGTGACAGTCACTCAGTCACTTCCAGCTTTTCACAACCCCATGAACTATATAGCCTGACAGACTCTCCTGTCCATGGAATTCTCCAGGCAAGAATACTGAAGTGGATAGCCATTCCTTTCTCCAGGGTACTTCCCAAGGATCAAACCTGGGTCTCCTGCTTTGCAGGCAAATTCTTTACAGTCTGAGATACCAGGGAAGCCCCAATAAACCTCTATGGGGTAACTATTCTAAACCAATTACTGTGTAAGGCTCTGGTGGGGAGAACAAGGATGACAAACTGACAAAATCTATGGTTTTGGCCCTTCATAAGCCCATCCATTTCGTACAAGGCAGACTATGGTAAGTGTTAAGAATAATACCTGTGGATTAAGAAGGCAGGCTTATTCCTCAGGGAAAGATGGGCCATGGAGTCACACAGGGAGTGAAATATAAGTTGGAACCTGAAGGATGGTTTGAATTTTGATAGCTTAAAATGTTTTCCACATAGAGAATATTTTGAGAAATGACTTAATTTGAAAGATCTTCCAGGCAGAAGAAAAAGGGTTAGAAAAGACCTAAAACTGGAGAAGTACAAGTATATTCAAGAAACAGAGCTAAGGTGGTCCTTTTCATTATAATTCAATTTTTATATATCATTTAAGTCTCATAACAACATAAAATGGTTATCTCCATCACTTGTAAAATGGTAAAATGGCATGCTGTGGGTAAGAAAGCAAGGAATTTGGACCCGGTTGTATCTGTCTTTGAAGTCTATGCTCTTACTAGTATTTCAGTTCAATTCATTTCAGTCACTCAGTTGTGTCTGACTCTTTGTGACCATATAGACTGCAGCACATCAGGCCTCCCTGTCCATCACCAACACCCAGAGTTTACTCAAACTCATGTCCATTGAGTCGGTGATGCAATCCAACCGTACATCTTCTGCTGTCTCCTTCTCCTCCTGCCTTCAATTTTTCCCAGCATCAGAGTCTTTTCCAATGAATCAATTGTTCGCATCAGGTGACCAAATTATTGGAGTTTCAGCTTCAGCCTCAGTCCTTCCAATGAATATTCAGGACTGATTTCCTTTAGGATGCACTGGTTGGATCTCCTTGCAGTCCAAGGAACTCTCAAGAGTCTTCTCCAACACCACAGTTCAAAAGTATCAATTCTTCAGCGCTCTGCTTTCTTTATAGTCCAACTCTCACATCCATACATGACCACTGGAAAAACTATAGCTTTGACTAGACGGACCTTTGTTGGCAAAATAATGTCTTTGCTTTTCAATATTCTGTCTAGGTTGGTCATAACTTTTCTTCCAAGGAGCAAGTATCTTTTAATTTCATGACTGCAGTCACCATCTGCAGTGATTTTGGAGTCCAAAGTCTGTCACTGTTTCCACTGTTTCCCCATCTATTTGCCATGAAGTGATGAGACCAGATGCCATGATCTTAGTTTTCTGAACGTTGAGCTTTAAGCCAACTTTTTCACTCTCCTCTTTCACTTTCATCAAGAGGCTCTTTAGTTCTTCTTCCCTTTCTGACATAAGGGTGGTGTCATCTGCATATCTGAGGTTATTAATATTTCTCCCAGCAATTTTGATGCCAGCTTGTACTTCCTCCAGCCCAGTGTCTCTCATGATGTACTCTGCATATAAGTTAAATAAGCAGGGTGACAATATACAGCCTTGACGTACTTCTTTTCCTATTTGGGACCAGTCTGTTGTTCCATGTCCACTTCTAACTGTTGCTTCCTGACCTGCATACAGGTTTCTCAAGAGGCAGGTCAGGTTTTCTGGTATTCCCATCTCTTTAAGAATTTTCCACAGTTTGTTGGGATCCACACAGTCAAAGGTTTTGGCATAGTACATAAAGCAGAAGTAGATATTTTCCTGGAATTCTCTTGCTCTTTCTATGATCCAACAGATGTTGGGAATTTGATCTCTGGTTCCTCTGCCTTTTCTAAATCTTGCTGAACATCTGGAAGTTCACGGTTCATGTATTGTTGAAGCATGGCTTAGAGAATTTTGAGCATTACCTTACTAGTGTGTGAGATGAGGGCAATTGAGCGGTAGTTTGAGCATTCTTTGGCATTGCCTTTCATTGGGATTGGGATGAAAACTGACCTTTTCCAGTCCTGTGGCCACTGCTGAGTTTTCCAAATTTGCTGGCATATTGAGTGCAGCACCTTCACAGCATCATCTTTTAGGATTTGAAATAGCTCAACTGAAATTCCATCACCTCCACACGCTTTATTCATAGTGATGCTTCCTAAGGCCCACTTGACTTCACATTCCAGGATGTCTGGCTCTAGGTGAGTGATCATACAATCAGGATTATCTGGGTTGTAAAGATCTTTTTTTTTTCAGGGAAGTATTACAGGGAAAAATAAATTCTGAGTCCATGTTGGAAATGTTTCTTTTACTTGTTTTTATTTGTTTTTGTTATTATGATCATATATAATGATCTGCCTCCGAGAATCCTGCCCCTCCGCTTTACTGTTTAACAAAAGTGCTTTTTGTTCAGATCACAGAGAGATAATCTGACCTTGCCCACCTGTGAATGTCTGCAGGAAAGACAAGTTTAATACATCCTTTCCACAAGCTGGCCATTCTAGGAGATGTTTTGCAAGACTGATGACCCATTTACTTCCTCACCATCTCTCCCTCTCTATTCTGCCTTTTTACTTTATTTTCTTACCTTCCCTCATATCTGCTCTATAAAAGAACTCAGCATTCGGGTCCTAATAAGATGGTTGCTTTGAGACTTTAGTTTGTTATTTTCTCAGTCTGTGAGCTTTCCGAATAGTCATATTCCTTGCCTCAACACCTTATTTCTCAGATTTATTGGTCTGTTGTGCAGTAAGCAGAGTGAGCTTGGACTCAGTAACACAAGTACTAGGGGCTGCCTGGATAGGGCAAAGGGTGCGGTGGGGGAATGTCTGAGACGCAGAAAGGTATCCAGCCCGAGTGTGAAAGTCCTCCCCTCTAATACATCACAGACAGGACTGGTCTTGGGAAGAATGAGGATTCTGGAAGATGACTGTTAGGGTGTTTTCTTTCCAACCTGCTGACTTGTGTGGTTTTTGGCAAGTGATTTAACTTCCTAACCCTCATTTTATCTTTATTAAGTTGAGGTGATAATACTATTTCAAAGGGCCATTGTGAGAATTAAATAAGAAATATAAAATGCTTTTTACCAAGTTGGTCATAACTTTTCTTCTAAGGAGCAAACGTCTTTTAATTTCATGGCTGCAGTCACCACCTGCAGTGATTTTAGAGCACAAGAAAATAAAGTCTGTCAATGTTTCCATTGTTTCTCCATCTATGCCATGAAGTGATGGGGCTGGATGCAATGATCCTCATTTTGAATGTTGAGTTTTAAGACAGCTTTTTCACTCTCCTCTTTCACTTTCATCAAGGGGCTTTTTAGTTCTTCTTCACTTTCTGCCATAAGGGTGGTGTCATCTGCATGTCTGAGGTTATTGATATTTCTCCCAGCAATCTTGATTCCAACTTAAGCTTCATCCAGCCCAGCATTTCACACGATATACTCTGCATGAAGTTAAATAAGCAGGGTGACAATATACAGCCTTGGCATACTCCTTTTCCAATTTTGAACCAGTCCATTATTCCATGTCCAATTTTAACTGTTGTTTCTTGATCTGCAAACAGGTTTCTCAGGAGGCAGGTAGATGATGTGGTATTCCCATCTCTTTAAGAATTTTCCACAGTTTGTTTTGATCCACATAGACTAAGGCTTTAGCGTAGTTAATAAAGCAGAAGTAGATGTTTTCCTGGAATTCTCTTGCTCTTTCTATGATCCAACGGATGTTGGCAATTTGATCACTGGTTCCTCTGTCTTTTCTAAATCCAGCCTGTACATCTGTAAATTCTTGGTTCATGCACTGTTAAAGCCTAGTTTGAAGGATTTTGAGTATTACCTTGCTCCTTGGAAGAAAAGCTATGACAAACCTAGATAAAGTATTAACAAGCAGAGACTTCACTTTGCCCACAACGGTCTGTATTGTTAAGGCTATGGTTTTTCCAGTAGTCATGTATGGATGTACAAGTTTGACCATAAAGAAGGCTGAGTACCAAATAATTCATGCTTTTGAACTGTGGTGCTGGGGAAGACTCCTGAGAGGCCCATGGACAGCAAGGAGATCAAACCAGTCAATCCTAAAGGAAATCAGTCCTGAATATTCATTGGAAGGACTGATGCTAAAGCTGAAGCTCCAATACTTTGGCCACCTGATGTGAAGAACTGAGTCACTGGAAAAGATGTGATGCTGGCAAAGGTTGAAGGCAGGAGAGATGGGGATGACAAAGGATGAGATGATTGGGTGGCATCACTGATTCAATGGACATGAGTTTCAGCAAACTCCAGGAGATAGTGAAGGACAGGAAAGCCTGGCGTGCTATAGTCCATGGGGTTGCAGAGAGTCGGACATGACTGAGCAACTGAACAACAACAAAATTCTTAGCGTAGTGCCTGTAACTTTCTTAAAGATGAATCAATATCAGCGCTACTCTTTTTAAAATTGTATTATAATTTTTATTACAATGAATTTTGTATTGTGCACTAAGTAACCGCTTATACTAAGTTTGGTGTTAGCTTAGAAAACTCAAAGGTGGAATGGTCTTAAATGAGGAATTCCAAGACCATCTCTAATTCCAGTGGCCTGATGCTTAGACATTTATGAGCCAAGTTAGCTAACATGCTATTTGTAACTCAAGGGATAAGAAGAGTTTTCTCATTAATAGCAGAGCATAATTCCCACAACCAGTTATATCATATATTTAATTCTTCCTTGTAGTTCAGTTCCTATAAGCTTATGGCTGTAGTTAATTATATAAATATACTTTGCTTCACCCCACACCCACTAACTGAAAACTCACTAGTGGTAGGGATTTGGATGAATTTATCTTTGCATGCATCTTAATGTTTGGTTTATAGTAGTCTTTTAATAGATGTTTGCATAGTAAGTATCTACTTAGGTAAATGGAGAAATTACAAAATTTTAGAAAATTTCCCAAGGATCTTATCATATTTTCACTTATATATATATTTTTATTCTCCATAAATAATTAAAAATTTTTATAAAATAGTAATACATGTTTCCTGAGCTCTTGAAGGGAGTTTTTATTCTTAAGAATGAGTATTCATAAAGGCCTCATTTCAGCCTATGAAAATAATGAAGTTGAGGTCGTAGTTCAAAAACAATAGCTTTTAGGTGGGTAACATTTCAAGTGATGGGGACTTAAGTGTGTCCCTCATGTCTCAGCCAAATTACAGAGATTTTCTAGCTCAATGATCCTACTATCTAACACAAAAAATGTCAGAATAGGTCATTTTCTGTATAGAAAATTAACAGCACAAAACAAGCAAGAATAGAGCATTGTGAGTGGAATGAAACATTCAGAATATGAATTTATTATTCTTGCTGTTCACGAGAGAAGACTGAACTCTTTTATTACAGATGATTTTTGGAGTAGTTATAAGTTCACAGCAAATGGAGGAAATGGTACAGAGTTTTCCCATCTCTTCCACCTTGTAGCCTCCCTCCTTATCAACATTCACATCAGAGTGGTGTATTTGTTACAATTGATAAGCCTACCTTGACATATCATAATTATCCAAAGTCCATTGTATAAATTTATAGTTCATTCTTGTTGTTGTATATGGATAATGATATTTATTCATCATTATGTTATCATACAGAATTTTTTCATTGGCCCCCACATCCTCAATGTTCTGCCTATTCATCCTTCCACTCACCTATCAATCCATGGCAACCATTGATCTTTTTATTGCCCTAATAGTTTTGCTTTTCCCAGACTGCCAAATAATACAGTGAAGAACCTTCTCAGATTGGCTTCTTTAACCTAGTAATATGCATTTAAGCTTCTGCCGTGTCTTTTCATGGCTTAATAGCTCATTTCTTTTTAGCAATGAATAACATTCTCTTGTCTGGATGAACCACAGTTTATTTACCCATCCACCTACTAAAGGATATCTTCATTACTTTCAAGTTTGAGGAATTGTGAACAAAGCTAATAAAAATATTCATGTTCAGGTTTTTTTGTAGACAAGTTTTCAACTCCTTCAGGTAAATACAAAGGAACATAACTGCTGAATTATGGTAAAAGTATGTTTTTGTTTTATAAGAAACTACCAAATTGTCTTCCAAAGTGGCTGTACGCTTTTACATTCCCAGTGGCAATGAGGGTTCCTGTTAACGCACATCCTTGCCAACATTTGGTGTTTCTGTGTTCCAAATTTTGGCCGTCCTATTGGGTATGTAATGGTATCTCATTTAATTTGCATTTCCCAGATGACATATGATGTGGAACATTTCTTTTTTTTTTTTTTTACATATGCTTGTTTTCCATCTGCATATCTTTCTGGTGAGGTGTCTATTAAGGACTTTAACTCATTTTTAAATCCAGTTTTTTTTCTTGTTGTTGAGTTTTAAGAGTTATTTTTATATTTTGAATAGCAGTTCTTTATCAGATATTCTCTCCTAGTCTATGCAAATATTCTTTCCTAGTCTATGGCCTGTCTTCCTATTTTATTGACATTTGTCTTTCACAGAACAGAAAATTTTAAGTTTAATAAAGCTTATTTTTTTTCTTTCATACATTTTGCCTTTGGTATTGTGTCTAAAAATTTATCACTACACAAGATCATGTAGATTTTCTCCAGTGTTGTCTTCTAGGAGTTTTACGGTTTTATGATTTACTTGTAGGCCTGTGATCCATTTGAGTTGATCTTTGTAAAAGATATAAGGTCTTTGTCTAGACTTATTGTTTTTACATGTGATTATCCAATTGTTCTAACACCACTTATCAAAGAGATTATCTTTGCTCCAGTGTACTGCTTTGGTACTTTGTCAAAGATCAATTGACCATATTTATAGTCTATTTCTGGGTTTTCTATTCTGTTCCATGGGTATATTTGTTAATTCTTTCATAATCCTATACTCTCGATTACTGCAACTTTATAGTAAGTCTTGAAGTTGGGTAGCCTCAGTCTTCCAACTTTGTCTTTCTCCTTCAATACTATGTTAGCTACTCTGGGTTTTTTTTACCTCTTAATATGAAATGCATAATTAATGTTTTGATGTCCACAAAATACCTTGTTGTAATTTTGACTGGGGTTACACTGAATATATAGATCAAATTGGATAGAACTGACATAAAGACAATATTAGGTCTTCCTATCCATGAACTTGGAATATCTCTTCATTTATCTTGTTTTTCTTTGATTTTGTTCATCGGATTTTTGTAGTTTGGCTCATTTAGATCTTGTCCCTTCTGCAAGGGGATGCTACATATTGGTCTCCAAAATCTAAAGCCAACTTCACTTAGATAAATCTTCTGTAACTAAAAAAGCCAGAACCAACTTGAAGCCATATTGGAAGAGCAGCATAATTATTGTGCCTAAATGACTATTCCATCCACTGTTTTATGTTTTTTTTTTCTTCTTACTTGAACATGAAGGCAAATAAAAATAGCACAGAGAGAAATAAATCTGTGGCCATGGCTACTAATAAGTAGTACTTGGTTAACATACTGTTGCTCTGTAGTGGCAGAGAACTTGGCTGTTTGAATTTTAAAGCTGCAACTTTTGGGTGTGCCTAATAATCACAGTTCCATCCAAATTATGCCAGTCGGCACTGTTGTAAAGTTTGTATATATCATACCTATTTTGAGGTAAGCTTTATGAAAAGTGATTTTAGTGAACTTAAGCTAAGTCTGCTGAGGTAAAAGCTAGTCTAGTTTGGATCAAGGAAGAGAGGAAGTTCACACAGAAGTCAGCAGTAAATTTGCATTGTGCCTTCATGTGACATTCTACAGTGAAAAGGCAACCATTAAATTGTAAAGAGCATCAGCAAGTTGTAGACACTACCAATCACATAATTTGTCAAACATAAGTATATGGATAATCTTACTAGTGCTTAAGGGTCAATATGTGCACACTGAGGTCACACTAGTGTTCTTAAACACTACTGGTTGGTTCACAAGAACTGGTCTTGTTTCCCATATTCCTAATAACTGCACAGATTTTTGGTTTAGTTTGGGTTTTAGCAAGCTATTAAATGATATTTCTCTTTTCCTCTGAGTTCAGAATCAACTGAGCAAGGAGGCACAGCAATTAAGTAGATGTAAATGAAATGACTAGATTTACTACTGGTTAAAAAAAAAAATAGACTGGAAAATGTGACATTAAATCTGTGACAAACACTTTCCAGAACTGTACAAACTTATAAGTCTCTAATCTTTCCCATTGGAGAACCTGCATTTTCTCTAACATTGCTAAACTTAGAACATGGAGGAGCAGAGAGTGCATTTGTTCAGTAAACATGCTGGTTCCTCAAAAAGAATATCCAGAACAAAACCAAACATACTTCTCTTGGAATATGACCTTGAGGAATAAACAGGAACAAAAGGAGAGAGGTGTTGATTGATTTTTACTGCAGTCTTCCAAAAAGATCATTCAAGAGTTCTTGACTGAGATATTTGCACTCTGTAGGTTTCAACTCTACCCAAGATCTATCTTGGTAATCTATTTTTCCCCAAATTTGGCAGTATCTGAAAAATACTTTTATGTTACCTAAAATTGATTGAATTACTTGCAACAAAATAAGACTAGTCACATGTTTTGTTTGTTTGTATAGATATATTTTGTTTCTGTTTATCTTTTTAATTCATTTGGAATAGAAGTGAATGCTGTGAATTGAGGCTCTGATTTATATTTTTCAAGTAGCTAAACAATTTTTCTCACCACTGTTTATTAAATACATTTTTATGCCACAATAATTTTTCTTATGCTATAAAATGTTTTACAGTAATAGACTACTGATAGCTATCCTTAGAATTTGGTGTTATGATGTTATACTTCTGCAGACTTGAAGATGTGGAAATAAATACAGTCTCTAAGAATCAAACAGAAACTGTACTATCTAATGAATCTGACTGTAGGTCCATTAAAATGTAAAGCCATCTGCAAGAGACAAGATTTTTCTCAGATCAATAGACTGTATATAGTCTTCTTTAATGTATTCAAAGTGAAATCGCTCAGTCGTGTCTGACTCTTTGCCACCCCGTGGACTGTAGGCCACCAGGCTCCTCTGTCCATGGGATTTCCCAGGCAAAAATACTGGAGTGGGTTGCCATTTCCTTCTCCAGGGGATCTTCCCGACCCAGGGATCGAACCCAGGTCTCCCGCATTGCAGGCAGATGCTTTAACTTTACTTCCCTGGGAAGTAAAAATTGTGATTCAGAAGGAGGCTTTCTTAACCACAGAACCTAGAAAAACCAGTCTTTGAAATAAACAGAAGCAATTTTTATCCAAGTACTGCTCAGAGACTAGGAGACTTTGGTCACTGGACTAAACACATTTCTGCTCCTGAGGCTGAGGCTGTATTTTCTCTTCTGCTCATGCTCAGTTGCTCCAGTCGTGTCTGACTCTTTGTGACCCCGTGGACGGTAGCCCGCCAGGCTCCTCAGTCCATGGGATTCTCCAGGCAAGAGTACTGGAGTGGGTTGCCATGCCTTCCTTCAGGGGACCTTCCTGACACAGAGATTGAACCTGCATCTCCTGTGTTTCCTGCACTGCAGGCAGATTATTTACTGCTGAGTCACCAGTTAAGCATATATAGCTGTGGCTAACGAGTTGATGCAAAAACTTTTAAATATTTCGAATCCCTTGCAAGAACATATCAACAATGAGATATTCCAAGTTCAGTGTACCAAACTGACACTTTTCTGATTTCCTGCTCATCAACATAACTTCTGAAAAGAATGTGCCCCTCGTATGTCTGCACTCAATAATTCCATTGATCAGAAAGATTCTGACCACTGTCATTTCTGATACAGTGAGTTTGTCTCATAAATAGAATGATTTCTTATTCTGATTTGTCTTTCCATAGAGCTCGACTATATGATTGAAAAATAATATGCTTTCTGTCAAGGAATACCAACCAATCAACAAACCAACCAGCCAGCATATAAACTCAACTGACTAGGAATAAAAAAAAATCAATAAACTGAGTCTTAAGGAATACTATGGTAGCTCTGCATAACACTGCAAACTAATGATTCAACTGCAAAGGTGATAAATGGGTAAAATTACATCCAGAAATTATTTCTGGAAATTATTATTTTCAAATAATAGCATTGTTTTATTCACAGAAAATCTACTGAAAGTAAAAATATTCCAGTACATCTTTTTTCTATATTAAATACATTATTGAGACTAAGGAATATTAAAGGAAAAAAAAACTAAATTTCAGTGTTTTAATGCAATCTGATGTGATTCAGACATTTCAAAAAAAGAGAAATGCTAGTCAATAATGCTTATAAATCTAAACATTAAATTCCTCAATAAAATACTGTAAATTTGAATTCAGTAAACAATTAAAAACTGCAACACATTGTGACCATATGTAATTTATTCCAGGAATGTAAAATTGATGTAACATTAGATAATCAAACAATACAACATACACAGTAACTGAGCAAAGAAGAATAATTGTATAATAACCTCAATAAATGAAAGACAAAAATAAGGAAGAGAAGAAAGTAGTCAAATTCCAGAAAATTTTAGGCCTTACCTTATTTTTTAAATATTTTCATGATCAACTATAAGCCCTAGAGCCACAAAGCTAGAAAAACTATTCTTATTCATCCTTCTACATCAAAGTACAAGAAATTTATTTGATTTAAATATAAGCAGCAAATAACAGTTGTCATGTTCAGGGAAACTAACAAGTGCTGAACTAGAGAACTTGCTAGCATAACAAAGTTTTCCCTGATACAGTAATCTACTGATTGTGTTGAGCATATACCATGAAATTCTAAATCTGGACTCAATGATTATAAAGGTCAATGCTAACATTTTCTATTACTGTCACTAATGTATATATATTTTCATCTTAAAAGATCCCAGTATAAACTTTCAGACATTCTGATTCACCTGAATTAGAAAGAAGAGCCCATATTAACAAGTATTTTTTTACTCTTGGAAACATAGATGATTTTAAAACATGGTTTGACAGTAACTGTGGAGTTTGATGTATCGTTATATACTTTTCTTACAGGATGGTTATTTTATTTACCTTCTACTAGAATATCTAAATTCACCATTTAAAGAGTATTTCACATTATTAAAAGCTAGAGCTCAGAGACATTTGGAAAACCATTATCCCTCTAATTTCTCTACTGGGCTTATTGGATAGCATTTTCTGCATAATAATTATGAAATCCCAGTAGGATATAACACTCAGATCTCTGGGTTGGTTGAAGCTTGGCTGACCCAATTCTGCTTCACACTGGGCAGGTATCCTGGCTATGCTTATTCACTGTCAGGAGGTCAGCAGAGCAACCAGCTTCCTGCATCTAATTTGACTAACAGGCTAACTGAACATGGTCTCACAAGAAGGGCAGAAGCAGGAAAGGTCAAGAAAAGCCATACGTGTCTCCTAAGGCCTATGCTCACAAATAGTATGCTTTTGCATTCATCTTAGCAAAAGCAAGTAAGTTATGTGGCCAAGGTAATAGTCAAGGAGCAGAGAAGTACTCTCTGTCCACAGTGAGGCTATAGCATGGGTTTGGATGTAGCGAGCCATGAGAAATGGGGTCAATAATTTACTCTGGGAAATGACTAGTATCCCAATGACACAGGGAGTGGGTAACTAGAGGGTTTCTAAGGTGGGCAGAGGTAAAGAATCCTCCTGCAATGCAGGAGCTGCAGGAGATGTGGGTTTGATCCCTGGGTCAGGAACAATCCCTGGAGGAGTCCATGGCAACCCATTGCAGTATTTCTGCCTAGAGAATCCCAGGGACAGAGGAGCCTGCTGGGCTATAGTGCATGGAGTTGCAGAGAGTCGGACATGACTGAAGAGACTTAGCATGCACACATGCATAGTGACTAGAGTATTATGTTTTTCTAAATGGTCTTTCTAAAATGAATAGCTTCAGGAATGACTCAAGGAGGGAGTATTACTTAAAAAGCACAAGGTTAGTTGGCTTGTAACATTTTATAGGATACTTTTTGCTCTATTTATTTAAATTTCGGCATCTTGGATGTCTAGGTTCAAGTCCTAACTCTCTTAACTGGTTACCTGTATGATTTAGGACAGGATTCTTAAATTTCAATTATATCAGAGCGATCTGATGGGCTTCAGACACAAATTTCTGGATTTTCCTCTCAGTGGCTGATTCAATAGCACTGGGGAGAGGGGCTTATGCTGATGTTACAGGTTCTGCACTTTGAGAAATACTGATTTAAGAAATCCAAAAATGGATCACTAAAAATATGATAGTTAGTTTCTGATTTAGGAAATGCCAATATGCCAGCAGATTTGGAAAACTCAGCAGTGGCCACAAGACTGGAATAGGTCAGTTTTCATTCCAATCCCAATGAAAGGCAATGCCAAAGAATGCTCAAACTACTGCACAATTGCCCTCATCTCACACACTAGTAAAGTAATGCCCCAAATTCTCCAAGGCAGGCTTCAACAGTTCGTGAACTATGAACTTCCAGATGCTCAAGCTAGATTTAGAAAAGTCAGAGGAAACAGAGATCAAATTGCCAACATCCGTTGGATCATCAAAAAAGCAAGAGAGACCCAGAAAAACATAAATTTCTGCTTTGTTAACTATGCCAAAGCCTTTGACTATGTGAATTGAAGAAGTAAAGTTGCTCAGTTGTGTCCAACTCTTTGTGACCCCACGGACTGTAGCCTACCAGGCTCCTCCCATGGGATTTCCCAGGCAAGGATGAATACTGGAGTGGGCTGCCATTTCCTTCTCCAGAGGATCTTCCCCACCCAGGGATCGAACCCAGGTCTCCCTCATTGTAGGCAGATGCTTTACCATCTGAGCCACCAGGGAAATCTTTGACTACAGTCTTTGACTATGTGGACCACAACAAACTGTGGAAAATTCTTAAAGAGACGGGAGTATCAGAAAACCTGACCTGCCTCTTGAGAAATCTGTATGCCGGTCAGGAAGCAACAGTTAGAACTGAACATGGAACAACAGACTGGTTCCAAATAGGAAAAGGAGTACATCAAGGCTGTATATTGTCATCCTGCTTATTTAACTTATATGCAGAGTACATCATGAGAAACACTGGGCTGGATGAAGCAAAAGCTGGCATCAAGATTTCTGGGAGAAATATCAATAACCTCAGATATGCAGATGACACCACCCTTATGGCAGAAAGGGAAGAAGAACTAATCTTTAGTTAGTTGATGAAAGTGAACTTTCTTGATGAAAGTGAAAAAGGAGAGTGAAAAAGTTGGGTTAAAATTCAGCATTCAGAAAACTAAGATCATGGCATCTGGGCCCATCATTTCATGGCAAATAGATGGGGAAACAGTGGAAACAGTGACAGGCTTTCTTTTCTTGGGCTACAAAATCACTGCAGATGGTGACTTTAGCCATGAAATTAAAAGACACTTGCTCCTTAGAAGAACCTAGACAGCATATTAAAAAGCAGAGACATTACTTTGCCAACAAAGGTCCGTCTAGTCAAAGCTATGGTTTTTCCAGGAGCCATGTATGGAGGTGAGAGTTGGACTATAAAGAAAGCTGAGCACTGGAGAATTGATGCTTTTGAACTATGGTGTTGGAGACAACTCTTCAGAGTTCCTGGGACTGCAAGGAGATCCAACCAGTCCATCCTAAAGGAAATCAGTTCTGAATGTTCATTGGAATGACTGATGTTGAAGCTGAAACTCCAATACTTTGGCCACCTGATGTGAAGAAATGACTTATTTGAAAAGACCCTGATGCTGGGAAAGATTGAAGGTGGGAGAAGAAGGGGATGACAGAGGACGAGCTGGTTGGATGGCATCACTGACTCAAAGGACATGAGTTTGTATAAACTCTGGGAGTTGGTGATGAACAGGGAGGCCTGCTATGCTGCAGTCCATGGGGTCACAAAGAGTTGGACACAACTGAGTGACTGAACTGAACCGAAGAATCCTTTCTCTTTATTTTCATGGCTTTCAATTTTGAGGGTAAATGGCTCTCCTTACCCTATCCTACATGCTCCATATTCTATTCACTGACATCAATAAATCTGAGAGGATTTTGTACTTGGGATGACTTGGGTGATTTACAATCGACAGAATGAAGTGTTTGTGAATATCAAATAAACTTGTTTGCTTCACCAACTAACTGAGGAGATTTAAGAGAAAGAATCTGCCTCCATATTAATTCGAAGTTTCTAGTATTTAAATCCATTAATATATATGTGATTCAATTCATCAAATAAGTATTGAGTTCTCAGTCTACAATTCTCAGACAAATGTTCTTGGAAAAACAGTGAAGGTTAAGCAAAGGACTCCACTAATATTTATATTTATCAGTGAATTCCCTAACATAGCAGACACTATCATAAACTATTGACGATACAATGCCAAGATAAAACTGTTCATTTCTTGAGGTGCATGTGGGGGAATGGCGTAAGATAAGCTGTTGAGCGCTGTCATTTTCAAAAGGGAGTGAAGAAATGCAGAATGAATAATATGGAAATGCAGTGATAGGAATCAATTCACATCTTGTTATTAATGTTGCTCAGAAAAAGAACAGAACCCAAGTTTACATAGGACCCAATTTTCCTTTGAATTGAGTGTCTTAAAAAAATACTTTCCATGAAAATGTTTTCATCTTTTTGCATAACATAACAAAATCTAAAATTCAGTGACTGTAAAAGAAACAATTATCTGTTTTAAAAGCAGATAAATCAGGTCATTGGAAAAAACGTTTGAAGGTCACAGACCAACTCAGCAAGAGAGATGGGACTACAATAATTGATTCATGACTTTCTATTATTCCTAGACTCATTGCTGAGAAAAATTTGTCATCTTTGTCCTTTAATGAAAATGAAGATTATTTGAAATATTAAAGCCAGAAGATTTATTAATCAATCATGTTAATAAGTAGAAACTGGATTAGAAAGGGTGTACTTTTTCTTTTTTGCTATAGGAGTATTGCTACTCATAAAAGAAATCTAATTTTGCTTGCTTTAGTTTTGCTTTTATGCTTTGGTTTATTCCTAATGCACAAATTTTCATAACACTCATAATAAATGCCAAAAGTAATACCTTACATTAACAAGGCAAAGCTATTTGTAGAAAAAAATGGTTGTTTCAGATAATATGGAGATGGTAAACCTTCTGTTTGGGGCTTCCCTGATGGCTCAGCAGTAAAGAATTTGCCTGCAGTGCAGGAGACTCAGGAGACATGGGTTCGATCTTGGATCAGGAAGATCCCCTGGAGAAGGGCATGGCAACCCACTCCAGTAGTCTTGCCTGGAGAATCCCATGGACAGAGGAGCCTGGTGAGATACAGTCCATGGGGTCACAAAGAGTCAGACGACCGAAGCAACTAAGCAGAGAAGCGTGCAGGACTCTTAGTGTGGCTACACAAGAGGCAAGAACTGAAAACAATACAGCTGATACTCACCTCTGGATTTGATCTGTTCTACATCTGTTCTGCAATGATCAGGTTTGTACTCCAGAAAAAATGTTCAGGTGACAGTGTGGAGGATGAATACTAAAAGTATTGGTAAGTAACAGCTCTTTCTATAAGGAATATTTCAAGTTTTCCACAATGTCAGTCTGGACACTTTGTCAAGGGTGGGGGGGGATGCCTATGTCTTGTACCAAGCCAAAGTGCTACAGGCTGGTGTCTCTAGGTATCATTAGCCTCTTACAACCCCATGAGTGGAGGAGAAAATCCTGCATAAAAATTGGTATGGGACCATCACACCACAGACGATATAGTGTATTACAAAATTAAATTGCTGCAAAATCCATCAACATTTACTATAAATTCATACATATGTAAAAATCTGTAGAAAGCCTTAAATTACTCTGGCTTTTCTTTGCTTACCCCAGCTTTACTGATATATACTTGATCAATAAGATTGCAGGATTTTTCAAGTGTACAGTGTGGTGGTATGAAATATGTATGTATATGTATGTAAGTACATAAGGCCTTGATAAGACTAGCGAGTGGGGCACTCTTCACTCCCCTTCAGATGTCTATGTCAGAAGTCTTCTCTGCCCTTTTCCCTGTAATAAAACTTCTGCTACAAACACACAAAAAAGAATGTGTTCTGAAAGGATTTTCCCTATCCAGTTAACTAACACATACATCACCTCACTTGTTTACCTTTAGTGCATGTATGTAAGAACATTTAGCTTCTACTCTGTTAGCAAATTTCAACTATGAAACATGCTGTTATTAAACTAGTAAGCATCACATATATTAAACCCTCAGACCTCATCCATGTTACGACTGAAACTTTGTACCCTTTGACAAATGCCAACTACGGAATGTCACTCACCACCTGGTTCTACCAGAGTTGAATTATTAGCCACTGCAGTCCCTGACCTACTGTACACCTTGGAGCGATTCAGGGCAACGATGAGGAAGGAAGTGCTCTGTGCTCTGGGAAAACTGGCAGCACAGTCTCTCAGATAGTTAGATATGTTCAGAATAAATTTTTATGATTTCCTGCATCTTCCCATACTTAGAAAAGCACAAAATAATTGACTAAAATATCTGTTCCCTGTGACTAGCAACAACTTTCTAGCGAGATGTGTGTTTGATTGCATGTACTCAGTTCATGAGCATGGAATATCTTTTCACATATTTGTGTTCTTTTCATTTTCTTTAATCCATCTTTTACAGTAGTGTATAGATATTTCATCTCCTTGATTAAATTTATTCCTAAGTATTTTATTCTTTTTGATACAACTGCAAATAGTAGGTGGATTTGTTTTAGAATTTCTCCTGGTAGCTCATCATTTATGCATAGACATGCAAATGATTTTTGTATATAGATTTTGTGTCCTGCAATTTTGTATCCTGAATTTGTGTATTCTAACAGTTTTTGGTGGAGTTTTTAGGATTTTCTATATATACAGAGTTAAGTGAAAGTGTTAGTTGCTCAGTCACCTCAGACTCTTTGTGACCATGTGGATTGTAGCCTGCTGGGTGCTTCTCTTCACAGGATTCTCCAGGCAAGAACACTAGAGTGGGTATCCATTCCTTTCTCCAGTGGATCCTCCCAACCTAGGGATCGAACCTAAGTCTCTTACATTGCAGGCACATTCTTTAAGGTCTGAGCCACCAGGGAAGCCCATATATAGTATTACATCATCTGCAAACATAGACAATTCTATCAATACTTCTTTCTTTCTGATTTAAATGTCTTTTATTTCTTTTCCTTGCCTAAATTCTCTGGCTAAGATGTCTAGTACTATGTGAAGTAAAACTGGTAAAAGTGAGCATCTTTGTCTTCTTTTTTTTTTTTTTCTTTGTCTTCTGATCTTGGAGGAAAACTGTCTAGCTTTTCACCATGTTACTATGTTAGGTATTGGCTTGTCATATATGGCCTTTATTTTGTGGGATATACTTTCTCTATACCCAGTTTAAGAAGTTTTTTTATTTTTTAAATCAAGAGTAGATGTTGAATTTTGTCAAATACTTTTTCTGCACTATTGAGATGATCATATGATACTAATTATTTTTTTTGCTAACGTGGTGTATCACATTAATTGAGTTGTGGATGTTGAACCATCATTACATCACTGGCATAAATCCCACTGAATCATGACATATGATCCTTTTAATATATTGTTAAATTCAGTTTGCTAATATTTTCTTAAGGAATCTTGCATCTATGTTCATTAGGAATATTTATCTGTAATTTTCTTTTCTTATAGTGTCCTTAATGGCATTGTTATCAAGGTAATGCTTGCTTCATAAAATACGTTTGAAATATTACCTTCTCTTTGTTTTTTTTAAAAGAGTTTAAGAAGGTGTCATACTAATTCTTCTATGAATATTTGGCAGAATTCACCAGGCATCTGCCTGCAAAGTAGGAGACCTGGGTTCAATCCCTGGGTTGGGAAGATCCCCTGGAGAAGGAAATGGCAACCCACTCAAGTATTCTTGCCTGGAGAATTCCATGGACAGAAGAGCCTGGTAGCTATAGTCCATGAGTTTGCAAGAGTCTGACACAACTGAGTGACTAACAGTTTCACACCAGTGAAACCATCTGGTCCTGGACCTGTGTTTATTGGGAGGCTTTTGATCACTGATTCAATCTCCTTACTAGAATTGGTCTATTCAGATTTTCTATCTCTTCATGATTCGATCTTGCCTACATGTTTCAGTTCAGTTCAGTTCAGTTGCTCATTTGTGTCTGACTCTTTGCGACCCCATGAACTGCAGTACACCAGGCCTCCCTGTCCATCACCAACTCCTGGAGTCCACCCAAACCCATGTCCATTGAGTCAGTGACGCCATCCAGCCATCTCATCCTCTGTTGTCCCCTTCTCTTCCTGCCCTCAATCTTTCCCAGCATCAGGGTCTTTTCAAATGAGTCAGCTCTTCTCATCAGGTGGCCAAAGTATTGGGAGTTTTAGCTTCAACATCAGTCCTACCAATGAACACCCAGGACTGATCACCTACATGTTTAATGTGGTTATTTTCTCTTTCTTGCTATGTGTAGGATTTTCTCAACTAAACTCTTGAATTATTTCAGAGCAAATTGTTCCATGTGTAGCTATGCAATCAGTGTATCCTTGTAGGAGAAAATTTCAGGACACTCCTTTGTTGTCATTTTGGTTGACTCCATCTGACAGCCCTTTAAATCAAATTGACCATAATCGGATTGACTCTTAGTACTTAGCTGAATGTTTTCAGTTTGAATGAGTTTGAAATTAGAATAAATATTTTCTTCTTAGTTGGCATCAGTGAAAAACTAAATGCACTTCATTTTGGGCCAGCTATAACAGATCAACAGGGTCTATTCTTAGGGACAATTTTATTTTTGTTAATTGGCAATTCCTGCCAAGCTAAAGGAGAATCATAGATTTACTTCCTATTAAAAAGAAACACGTAATGGGAATTCTGAATTGTACCATTTGTACTTTAGCAGCAGCACTTCTTGGGTTAGATTTATTGTTTGCATGAGAATTCTACTGAGATATTTTCATACATTTTATAACCTATAAACTGGTTAAGCTCTTATTTTGAGTATTTGGGTTGTTAACCAATTCACCTTATCATCTACTTTTAATTGTTTTTATTGATATTTAATTCTTATACATACAATATTCACTTTTTTTAAAGCAAGGGTAGATGGAGGAAGCTCATAAAAGTAATCTGGTTGTGTGAGACTTGTTCTGAAATGTTTCTATAGTATGTAATCAGTGTTATGTAATGCACGCTCCTATTTCATAATGTTGGAACAACTTCAATAGGAAAATGTGTTTTCGGTTTTCAACTAACTTGCCCTCCTTAAATTGGAAGAGTAGCAGAAAGGTTCCCATTGAAGTGTTTCACTGTAATATGCAATAAAATATTCAAATACTTACTAATTTTTGATCAGCTGATTATCTTATATCCCATCAAGTCTCATTCTTCTCCACCAAACACTTCACTTTGATCCTGAATAATTAAGATTTCAAGGATCTTATTTTTTCTTTCAATTGAGATAGTTTGTCTTTGAAATCTACATAAGTAAAATGTTGGCTGTTATAGAATGAATATTCATTCTTCTGTTAGCACAGACATATAAGTATCCTGCAAAAGCCAATTAAGGGAAGACTATAAGCTAGGAAGATAATTTTATAATTATCTCATTGAGTTAGAATAGAAATGAGGATTAGATGTTTAGATACTAAAATTTATTTCAGTATATTTAACATCCATGATTTCTCTGCACATTCCCTTCTTCCCTTTGGCCCTATCTCCCACATGATTTTAATTGAATATGTGTATGTTTATAAGTAACTGGATGCATTGCTTCAAATAGCTACAGTTCAAGTCTTGAGTTTGGGATTATACTAAGCATTCACACTGTTTTATATCTTGAAATATCAGGATTCTCAGATTTGCAAAAAAAACTCAGGGCTATTACTTCAATAAATTAAGTGAAGGTTATAAGTTTTGTGACCTTGCAGAGGTCAGTTGGTCTCTCTGCTACCTTGTTACTTCATCTATAAAATTAGAAAACATAAAAGAATCCAAACAAGATAAAGATGTAGCTTTTTCTTCATCAAAAATCTATCAATAAATGATTCTTTTTACTCTTAGTGTTGCTGAGCAGGAAAGTCTGCCACTTAATAAGCACTTTTAGGCTGGCATGAGGCCAAGGTAACTTTGAAAATCACCAGGGTAAGGTCACAGCAAATTGGAATTTCATTGAAATTCAAGTAATTTGCTTTGAATTATGTATTATAAAGCAGGCAAAAAGGAACCAACATTGTAAGCTTATATGCTGATGAATTCTTGGTTTTGAATTACTTTAGAGCAAAATCTTAAATCTTATGGCAACAATTAATTCAGTTTACATCTGTGATACAAAAATTGTCTGCTTATTTAAATCAACTTAAATAAAAGTCTATAATGCAAAAGTTTGTATCCATGACTCTAAAAATCTGACTTTATGTCTTGCATGGATTGATCTTCTCTTACCTTCTTTAAATAGATTTACTATACTTACAGGAAAAAAAACACAAAACTTCCCAGGTGGTGTTAGTGGTTAAGAATCTGCCTGCCAATGCAGAAGACACAAGAGACCCAGGTCTGATACCTGGATCAGGAAGATCCCCTAAAGAAGGGCATGCAGCTCACTTCAGTATTCTTGCCTGGAAAACCCCAAAGACAGAAGAGCTGGATGGGGGATGCTATCCATGGGCTCACAGAGTTAGACATGACTGAGTACACACAAACAAAGGAAAAATAAATTTTGCAAGTTTACTCCATAGAAAACATAGTCAGTCAGGACCCTCATTTCAATGCTGATAAAAATGAACACATTGAGGAAAAAAGACCTAAACTCTTTCAGTAATAATAATTAGAAAAAAATTAGAAAAATAACACTTTGGCAAAATTAAATTATCTCCATAGGAATAAATAAGAACATTAATTTGCTAGACTACTGTCTAGCAATCTTACCTTTCAGTCAGTTCAGTCACTCAGTCATATCTGACTCTTTGCGACCCCATGGACTGCAGCACATCAGACTTCCCTGTCCATCACAGCTCCCAGAGCTTGCTCAAACTCACGTTCATTGAGTCGGTGATACCAACCAACCAGCTCATCCTCTGTTGTCCCCTTTTCCTCCTACCTTCAATCTTTCCCAGCATCAGGGTCTTTTCCAATGAGTCAATTCTTCGAATCAGGTAGCCAAAGTATTGGAGTTTCAGCTTCAACATCAGTCCTTCCAATGAATATTCAGGACTGATCTCCTTTAGGATGGACTGGTTGGATCTCCTTGCAGTCCAAGGGGCTCTCAAGAGTCTTCTCCAACACCACAGTTCAAAAGCATTAATTCTCCAGTGCTCAGCTTTCTTTATAGTCCAACTCTCACATCCATACATGACTACTGGAAAAACCATAGCCTTGACTAGACAGATCTCTGATGGCAAAGTAATGTCTCTGCTTTTTAATATGCTATCTAGGTTGGTCATAACTTTCCTTCCAAGGAGTAAGCGCCTTTTAATTTCATGGCTGCTGTCACCATCTGCAGTGATTTTGGAGCCCCCCAAAATAAAGTCTGCCACTGTTTCCACTGTTTTTCCATCTATTTGCCATGAAGTGATGGGACTGGATGCCATCTTAACTTCATAATGTCATAAATTCATACATTTTGTTCCCTTTAGTTTTGCTTCTATTTTTTACACACCTAGAAACCTCTCAAAGAAGAAGTTCCATGACACATTGCATTCTCTAAACTTCTATATGTGGTAAAGTTGAAGTCAACTTTATTTAATCATGATAAATATTTCTTAACAAATTAAAAACAAAACAGTTAGAAACAGATCAGTTTTTTGATCTGATAAAGAGACTATTAAAAATATGTAGCAGGTGTCATATCAATGATGGATTATTAAAAGCTTCCCATAGGCAATAATGCCAGCTATCTGCATTGCTGTTCAACAGTTTATTACAGATCTTACTGATTACAATTGGAAAAGGAGATAAAAGACATACAAATGTAAAAGGAGAAAAAAAAAAACTGTTGTCATTTAAGGATAACATAAAAATACCATTTTGTATATAAGAAATATAAACACTCTAAAAACTAAAATTTGATAAGCAAATTGTAGAAAGATTGTTGAACACAAAGTCTACTAAAGTTAATTATGTTGAAATACAGTGGCAATATTAAAATTTTTAAATGAATATTATTTTCAATAGCATAAAAATACTCAGGGGGTACATTTAACAAAGATATGCAAAACTTTTACCAGAAAACTACAAACTTTTATAAGCAAAAATAAAAGAAAACCTAAAGAAATGTAATGAAATACTATGTTCATGGATTGAAAGGCACAATGTATAAAACTGTCAATTTGCAACAAATTGCTATATAGATTAAAAATTCAATGTCAATCAGAAACTAAAACTCCCAAAAGTCAATTTTAGTGTGGGATGACTAAAAGTTGATTATGAGTTTATGTGGAAACACAAACAGCAATATTAAAGGCAATTTTAAAGACAAAAATATCTTTGGATATATATATTAATGAATATCAATAATTACTACAAAACTATATTAGTAGTGTATTCCTGGTACAAGAACTGATAAATAGGCAAAAAATAGAAAGTCCAGAATATATATGGTCACCTAAGTTATGACAAAGTAACATTACAGTGTAGTGAGGAAAGGTGATTTTCAGTCACTAAATAGTTCTGGAACAATTGGCTAGTCCAAGTCATATACAAATACTAACTTATTATAGATAAATTACAGATATAAATATAATATAAAAAGAATTTTAGAAGAAAGTAGGTGAATTTCTTAATGACTTGAGATATGCTTTCATAAATATGACACACAAAAATTGGTAAACAGAAATAGATGAATTAGACAAATTAAAATTAAGGGCATATGATGCAGTAGACGTGGGTTCAATCACAGGGTCAGGAAGATTCCCTGGAGGAGAAAATAGATAACCTATTTCCTTCAGTATTCTTGCATGGAAAATCTCATGGATAGAGAAGACTGGCTGGCTACAGCCCATGGGGTTGCAAAGAGTTGGAGACAACTTAGCAACCAAGCATGCATTCACTAAAAGACAACTAGAAGATAATGAGAAAGGGAAAAATAGAGTGAGAAATATTTGCAAAACATGTAAGTCTGATAAAGGCCTTATATAAGGTTTAGAATATATAAAACAAAACAATGGTAAAATAATAGACAAGTCAATAGGAAAATGATAAGCAAAGACTTAAAAGACATTTTACAAAAGAAGATAGCCAAATGAAAATATGTTCAATATTTAGTCACAAAAGAAATGCAATTTAAAGCCAAAATGTAGTACCACTACATAACTGACAAAATGAATTCATTTTAAAAAGTAAATAATACTAATTTTTTTCTCAGGTTACAAATAACTGGAAATCTATGTGTGTTGTAGGTCAAGATAGTTGTCAGTCTTGTGCAATGAGGGGAGCTTCTCAGGGACTTGTAACATTGTATGTCTTGTGTGTCTTACTATAGGTGTTGATTATATGTGTGTGCTCAGTTTATAAGAAATTAAGTGCATTTTATATTCTTTATATTTCCATTTCTTTCTATTACACTTCAATAAAAGTATAGAATAAAAACTGATCTGGCTGCATTAAAAAGATATGGTCAAAATGTCAATATAATGCATGCATTTGTCCATTTATTAGAAAAAATTTTTGAATTATTTATTAAGAATAATTTACTGATAGTGAATTTCTGGATGAAAGATGTAAAATACTTGCCAGTTTTTAATGCAATATTGTCAGAACTTTTCTCATAAAGAAAGCCAAATTTCTATCAAACACTCGTAGGAAAAAAATATGGTGGTTTTCCTATAGCCTTAACTATATTAATATGATTTTATCACATTTTACTGTAATTAAAAACATCTATTATATTTTTAAAATTTTGTCTCATCTTTAAATATTGGCTTATCTTGTGTTTTTCCTTTGGAAGTATTATCTAGTCATATCCTCTGACTACAAATAGACTACAAATTTAACTCCATGTTTGAATTTCAATCTGCAAAATTATTCCTGCCCTCATTTTCAAACAGAAGGTGTATACTGTGTCACACCGTTACCAGATAGTCATAAACTGAGCAAGCAATCTAATACAGATTCTGTGCTGTGTAATTATTAGCCCCTACCTGCTGAGTCCAAGTTCATTACAGAAAACATTAGGGGGTTGCGGCTCACTGATTGTATGTGCAACATCTATGAACTTTAATGGGATTTACATGCACACAGTCAGGAAAGTTTCAATAGGCAAATTTTAAAATAACCATTTTCTAACTGCAGTGATACACTGTAGGTTTTCCAGCTATATGGAACTCTTGGGGACTAGATTCATTTAGCATTTGACTTCATTTAGCACAGTGTACCCACAGGAAACTTTTATGCAATTTTAAATGTGTTTGCTATCCTGTGTTACTGCTCACACAAACAGAGCTATGATTGTATGCTCAATTTTTCAGGTCATAATAGTTTTTGGTTTTCATCATCAGACTCTGGCTTTATGTGATTGCTTGGATAAAGGAAAAAATTGATTTTATAATTGAAGCAAGCCTCAGGTTTTCTGGAGACTTTTTTTTTTTTTCCTAATCAGAAAGTTAAGAAACTTTTCACTGGAAGATTTTCTTTAAAATATTATAAAACTATTTTTATTAATCATGCTTTTCTTCGCACATCTAAGTGCTGGAACTGTGGAATTAGCTGAGGAGCCCACTCATAAAACCTGGGCCTCTAATGCCATTAGGTTTATTAATAGCCAATTGTCCTTGTGTTCAGTGAGATAACTGTACAAGAAAATCATGATTGCTATGTTCCTCCTCTTGTTCTCCGGTGGATCAATTCATCAAAGAAAAGAATAGTGAACTTCAATTACATACACAAAAAGAGGCTGGTATCTACATGGGTTTATCCAGAGTTTTAAGAAGCAAAAGTGAATTCTTCAGAGAAATAAAGTTAATATTGTTATTTGTTTAAATTTGGGATATGAATTCAAAAACACTTTGCTTTACAGGTATGTCAATATACATCTACATTAGGCAGTGACTACAGACTTGTAAATTAATGGTTCTCAAACATTTTATTGCATCTGGATTACCAGGAGGGTTTATTAGTGCATAGATTGCTGATCCCCACTCCTAAATTTTCTGATTCATAATATCTGCCTGAGAATTTGCATTTTTAACAAGTTCCCAGGTGATGGTAAGGCAGGCTAAGACCTGGGACCTGGGTCCTTTACTGCCCTACTTGTACCCGGACAAACATCTCTTCAAGAACAGAGTATAAAGAAACTGTAAGGGACTGCATGTATGAGCAGTTGGGGTGAATTATGAACAATGAGATACAAAAAGACCAAAATGCAACTGCTGCTTCTGAGGTGCTGAGAGCAAAAGTAGGGTACAGTGCATGATCCCTGCACAAAGTATGTCCAAGGGGGTGGCCAGACGACCTAAGTCACCCCTCCTGCCCAGCCCACCAATCCACCCTACCCTCTCACCCCATTTAAGGGACCAGGTCACCTCACCTCTTGGAGAGAGCAAGGATACCTGTTTGTCCTTCATGCTGCAGCATTGCAGCAAGAGTCTCAGTAAAGCTTTGCCTGATTTCTTTGTCTGGCCTCTTATCAACTTCTACTGGTGAAGGAGTCCAAGGACCTTGGTGGGTAATGATGGAGGTGCTCCTGGTCTGGATACCTCACACTGAGAACCACCGATACAGTTAAAAGCAGTATTCTAGGTATAATTTGGCAGCATTTCCTCTATCCTAGATACCCTGCACTGTGCTTAGTCTTGTCCAACTCTTTGCGACCCCATGGACTGTAGCCCACCAGGCTCCTCTGTCCATGGTGATTCTCCAGGCAAGAATACCAGAGTGGGTTGTCATGCCCTCATCCAGGGGATCATCCCAATCCAGGAACTGAACCCAGGTCTCCCACGTTGCAGGCAGATTCTTTACCATCTGAGTCACCAGGAAAGCCCAAGAATACTGGAATGGGTAGCCTATCCCATCTAGAGTAGATTTTCCCAACCCAGGAATCGAACTGGGGTCTCTTGCATTACAGGTGGATTCTTTACCAGCTGAGCTACCAGGGAAGCCCACCAAGACACTACTAGAAGGTAAATCTTTGAGTGTGATGTTGTTTTAAGCATAAACACACACACACATATACTTTATTTACAAAGGAATAACTTAATAAGTTTTATATTTTACTGGCAACAATTTTTGGCATACCCCAAGTGTACCCGAACACAGCAGTTGAGACTGGCTTCTGGAAAAGCTCCCAGTAGAACAGTTTCTACTTGCTCCTCCTCCACATGCTGTGCTGCTGTTTTTAGCCAATGTCTCAATCTTTTCTAGATCCACCGTTCTCTGAAGTCACTCTCTGACTCCTGCTTTTCCACCTCATTCTATTTCCCATATGCAGAATGTTTTAAGTTCTACTGGGACTTTCTGTATGTTCTGGGACCTTCTCTGCAGTTTCTCTGCTAGGTCTCTGATATACAGTCTGCTGATTATTTTTTGATACTTCCACGTGTCAGTAACCTACATCTTCTGATGCCTCCTGCCCACGGCAAGCACTTATACTTCTGCGGAAAATCAGAAAGCTATTCATTGTACTATTCTGAAGTTCAAAGGAAGGGGGAAACTTCATCCTGCCCTTCACTGAGGTCCCCACCCTACAGAGTGCTTAAAACATGGGGTCAAATGTGCATCATAATTCCACTTCAGACATTCAATTTAAGCTCTAATCATAACTCCAAATTATGGGTACAATTAATAACACAAATTCATGCTACAGGGTGACTGTATGCCCAGCTACTTGCTGTTTTAAATGAGAGAGGCAAAAAGCGTACCAGCCAAATGTTATTCTCTTTTCTTTGACACGTATTTCAATTTGTGTACATTAGGTTAATTTCGAACTACACTAAGCACATTTGGGCTCTCAGAGGGTAGTCTCTAATTTTAATCTACTTTAATCCTTTATGCATTGTTTCTTTTAAGGCATGCAGCTTTATTTACATTTAGTAGAGTTTATCTTTAATTCACTTTAGGAAAGTTTCCTGTGGTAACCTGCTGCCTGCTCAGTTCGGAATGGTCTTGTCTCTGCCACTCCTCTCCTCACTCCCTCTCTGTCCATATGGAAATTGTCATATTTTAAGACACACATCAGGTTCTGATTATTCTTTCCATGTTCGTCTCCCTTGTCCCCCTAATGAAAGTTTTCCCAAAATTTGGCTTTGTTTGAGTCATTTTTGTTTTCTATTAGTACTTGGTAAGATGCCTTGTGCATAAAGATGATAAATAATTTCTGTTATTAAAACTTACCAATTTATTATTAATAAGTAGTTACTGAGTATTAACTTCGTGTTAGGTCCAATGGAAGAGCCTGGCATTATAGATAGAAAGAATATAAGTCCCAGAGGAACTCATAGTCTATGGAGGACACAGGTGTGAATGCAAAACAAAAAGTATAAAAGAATTTTATAATAGACACATCTCCAGAGTGCTCTGACAGCACTAGAGTAGTATAACTCCTTAATTCTTAGGAATTAGGGAGGATTTTGCACAGGAGGTAATATCTGAGCTGTTTCGAAATAGAAAAATCACTGAAAGGAGAGGAAAAAAACTGCTTCATTCAAGAGTTAATGGCATGTACAAATTACAGAGTTGCAGGTTGATATGGTAGATGGCAAAAACAATAAGTAGTGTATTTACTGTAGGGTACTATATACCAAGGAGAGTTGCAGAATATGAATTTGTGTCTCCAGAACTAGTCAAATGCATGTGCCTTTTAATCTTTTTTAAACAATTTTTTATTGAAGTACAGTTGATTTACAATGTTAGTTTCAGCTGTATAGCAAAGTGATTAAGTTATATGTAAAAGAATATTGTTCAGATTTTTTTCCGTTATAGGTTAGTACAAGATACTGCATATAGTTCCCAATGTTATACAGTAGGTCCTTGTTTTTTTAATCTATTTTATATATAGCAGTGTGTACCTGTTAATCCCCAAATCCTAATTTATCCCTCCTCCCACTTCCTGTTTTCCAGCCATAAATTTACCTTCTAGGTCTGTGAGTCTATTTCTGTTTTGTAAATAAGTTCATTTGTATCCTTTCGCCTCTTATTCTTGCCTTTCTAAAGGCTCCATCTAATGGATGTGCACACATTAAGAACTGAGTGGAAAACAACAGGACCTCAAGAAAAGCCTGAGAAATCCTTCATAAATCTCATCAATAAAAACAGAGATATAAATCAGGCTAGTTGAGATTCAAGTAATAGTCACATATTCTAGAAGTATGACACCATTTCTCATATTAATGCACACAATAGACACTTAACTGAAGATCAACAATTTGCATGATACTGGACTGATTGCCGTAGAAGGTATTGAAGATACAAAGGTACAGACATAATTCAATCAATCAGTGTAGTAGAGAAAATGCAGACACTAGTAATAATGAACATATTCTCTTACACAGAAACTCTGCATGGTATGTGTGGGTGAGGGGTAGAACCGAGAATGATGACTCAGCAGGGACAATATGGGAGTGCTTCACGAGGAAGGCAGCAGTGCCAATGATTTTTACCTGCACGGTAACATTTGAAATAGAAGAGAATCTTAGAGAAATCGGAAAAAAACTAACCAGTAGGATGTAACTATTTAGTATAATAAATTCAACAATCCAGGAGGCCCCTCTTGATTTGGGAGTTTCTCCCCTTGGCTTTCAGGGCCACATACCCTGGTAAAAAACAGAGTAATATTTGCCACTGACTAATTTTGCAGCATTTGATTTCTGGTAAAATAATGAACACTTGAAACAAGGATCAAATTCAGTATGGTCATCCATAATGTCATCCAACCAAAAATTAAACAAACACACTAAATAAGCAGCATATATAAAAAAGAAAGAAAAAGAAACCGTTGCTGTGAATTTTTTTTTAGAGCAGCATGTAATCTGTTCACTACTAGTGCCATGAGGCATCTATTATGTTGCTTTATCTTAATAATAATAAAGAAGAACATCATTTCATTGGAGCAGGAGTCTCTTCCATAACTGGCTGCAACAGCATCATTAGAGTTCTAGAGAAGCCATCTTTGGGTAAGCCTTGTTTGGGATGCTATTTATTTATGGCCAAACTTCCTCAGATTTGGAAGCGCTCAGGTAATATGCTGACAGGTCAGATCAACAGAATACACTGAATCAGCTGAACTTTGCTATTCCTTGGAGTGAGAAATATTTATGAGGCTAAATTTTCTCTTAGAGTACAAAGCCTGAAGGTAACTGTTAGTCAGGCTCTGTCACTTAATAGAAAGAACAAGGGCATGGAACTGAGGGTCAGAAGGGCTGAAATCA
Organism: Cervus elaphus; assembly: GCF_910594005.1. Lineage (NCBI taxonomy): Eukaryota > Metazoa > Chordata > Mammalia > Artiodactyla > Cervidae > Cervus > Cervus elaphus. Next base: position 43,373,547 of record NC_057833.1, on the reverse strand, counting down.
AGCTGTAGTTCTATCACTCGTAAGCTTCTAGACTTTGACCAAAATATTCAATCTCTCTGAGGCTGTCTTTCTCCCTTCAAATACTTATAATCCAGGTAACTAATACCTGCTTTATCTATTATCTATCTATTTACCTTAATCTCCAGGTTTGCTATGAGGATGATGAGAAAAGGCAAAGGTGATTTATATAATGTATATAATTGTCAATTCATATTATTGTTACTTTTATAGTTGAAACTTCAGTAAAATGAAGAGTGCTATTACTAGGTTGGAATAAAGCAGGAGTCTTCTCATGTTTCTACTTTTACTATATATTAAGATTTTATATCCAAAGATCTCATAAGATTTTCCTTTCTTATATTCATGTTCCCTTTTTTTGTTTTTATTAAGATTTCTTTTAAAGAAAGGCCACTTTAAGTGACCATTTCTAACTCTTAAGACTTCTGCCATTTTATTAAACTTTACCTTTGAGATAATACAGGTAATAAAAAGGTAAACTTTACTTTACCTTTCTTAAACTTTTTTCAAGCATTTCTCAAATGCAAGGCTTCCCACATTACCCCATCAGGCATTTGATGTGCAATATACACACCCCACTCCCTACCCCCCGCCGTGATTGTCTCTAGAATGTGGCCTCACAACAGTAATTAGTTCTTTCTAGTTTCTTCCTGCCGTGGATAGTATTTTTCTGAATAAATGATAATATGGGATTGTCTATGTCAGAGCAACAGCCCATTGTTCCCAAGAATATACATCTCAGAAACCAGCAGAAGATCCGTCTTCTGCAATGGGTGGCAGCTCTCCTGTCACTCTATTGCTACACCCTTTGTGGAAACAATGTCAAAATGTACCCAGAAACATGATCAGGGAGACCTATTTCTTAGCTAGAAAGCAATTAAAATTCCAAACCATTCGTTAATTATACCTAAAAAAGAACAACACGAGCTGAATATAAATAAATTACCCAAATATTAATGCAGTGGTAATTAGAATTGTGAATTTAGCAGACCTGAATATAAAATTTTAAAAATCTTGCAATTTCATGTATATTTATATCCTATAGATCTTTGAGGGGCTTCCCAGGTGGCGTTAGTGGTAAGGAATCTGCCTGTCAATGCATGAGGCACACATGAGGTTCAGGTTCAATCTCTGAGTCAGGAAAATACCCTGGAATAGGAAATGGCAACCAACTCCAGTATTCTTGTCTGGAAACTTCCATGGGCAGAGAAGCCTGGTGGGCTTACAGCCCATGGGGCCGCAAAGAGTCGGACACAACCAGGTCCAGTGCAGCTCAAGGCAAAAGGCTGAGCAGTTTAGTAAAGGTCTTTGTGTAACGTGTAACTTAACATGTGTTTTAAATTATGATTTGTTAAGAAGATTCTGTCAGTAAGTATAAGACTTTAGCAATATTTGTTACAGAAAACATAGAGGAAGTTCTCCAGGGACTAGAGAAATAAGTCTTTGAGGATGACTCAAAAGGGTCAAGGAAGGTAAAGCGATAAAGGCACTTAAACACAGAATTGTGATATGTTAAGACAAGCGGCACTGGAGATATAGACACATTTCTAGAGCAATTGTGACAATGAAGTAGCAGTGAAAATGGCAAGAATAAATATATTTTTAAAAATTGAGGACACAAAATTGATCAGAATGAATAAATGTTTTAGTATGGAGGTAAGAGGTTAAAAGAGTAAATAATAATTTTCAGGCTTGAGTTTGGATTACTAGGTAGTGTCGATCATTCATATGAGAATTATAATGAAAAATTAATTTTAAAATAAGGAAGGGAAGTATATTGATAATTTGAACATTCTGAAATGAGTATGTCTTTGGAGTATTGAGAATGAATATCCTGTGGACAAAGTACATGTGTATAGAGCATGGAGGAATGTCAGGGCTAAATTTACAGATTTTAAAGTCATTTATACATAGATCCTAATTAAAACTATGAAGGGGAACAGAAGAGAGAAAAGCACAGAAGATGGAAAATAGCTCAGAAGGATACCAAGGGTAGGCAGAGTAAGAAAATTTAATGACAGAGGCTTAGAGTGAATAATTAAAATGGAAATTGGAAAAGAAAGGATGCTATTGAACTCAACAGAATAATAAGTTTAAGGAGAGAAAAACTGATCACCAGAGTACAATACTGTCAATGTGGACAAGGATTATAGAGAATTCATTGAATTTAGTACATGGGATGCCTTAGTACATGAGACTCCTGAGAGTGCATTGGACAGCAAGGAGATCAAATCAGTCAATCTTAAGAGAGCTCAGCCCTGAATATTCAATGGAAGTACTGATGCTGAAGTTCCAGTATTTTGGTCATCTGACGCACACAGATGACTCATTGGAAAAGTCCCTCATGCTGGGAAAGATCAAGGGCAGAAGGAGAAGAGGGTGTCAGAGGATGAGATGGCTGGATAGCATCACCAGTACAATGAACATGAACTTGGGCAAACTCCCGGAGATGGTAAGGGGCAGAGATGCCTGGCTTGCTGCAGTCCATGGGGTCGCAAAGAGTCGGACAAGACTGGGCAACTGAACAACAACAAAATGCCTTTGTTGACATAATGAAAATGATTTGGTTCAATAGAGTAGTTTGGGTAAAGCACCAAGTGGGCTGTGGAATGTTGGGGCAGGGGTGGGGATTACTAGAAATTCAAAGTGTAGGCATGACTGGCAAGAGAAAGAGAGCAAAGGTGATGACTACAGAGGGAGAAGTGTACAGATTCAAAACAGATCATTTTTATATTTTTGGCTGAGGAAGGCAAAACTTGATTGGTATGAACAGAGGAAAACACCCAAAGTAGAACACTTGGAGGTAAAGGAGAAGAAGGAGATAATAACGTGAATCAGAAACCTTGCAGTATCAAGAGAGCTTGTCATGAGGGAAATTCATGTCTAACATTCATCTTAAATATAAAGATGCCATATTTATATAAATATAAATATACTCTCTTGGAGAATGGAGTGAAAGAGAGAAAGCTGAAATACAATGTCAGTAAGCTTAAGGAAGTTAGACGGGAAACCAAGGCAGTCCAAATACATCTATTCACGTCCAGATGAAGTCACTTGTGAGAGAATCTTTTGCTTATGCTTGCCTGTGCATATACACAAAATTAGCTTTGAGGGGAAAATATGTGCAAGCTATGGTTGATCACTGGCTTCCCTGGTGGCTCAGTGGTATAGAATCTGCCTGTAATGCAGGAGATGCGGGTTCAATCCCTGGTTTGGGAAAATCCCCTGGTGAAGGAAATGGCAACCCACTCCAATAATCTTTTAGAGAAATCCCATGGATAGAGGAGCCTGGCAGGCTATAGTCCGTGGGGTTGCAAAGAGTTGGATACAACTTAGTGACTAAACAACAACAATGGTTGATCATATAAAAAAAGGATGGTCTTATCCATCACATCTGTTAATACCTGTGAACAGTGTGAAGTACTTTCCTGCCACTGCATTTATGATTTTATGATTTTGGACCTGAATTAAGCAATTCATAAAACTGTAACTTCTTTTTTTTTCCTCTGAAGTCTTTGTGGAATTGTTTTGCTTAACAAGTGAAATATTTGGAATGAAAAATCCAATAGCTTCTGATTTAAAAGACCTCTCCAGCACATTAAAATAACTTTCTAGAGATAAATCTTAACATTTTCAAGAGGAATGGAGATGCATTTGTTTTCATACCAAGAAGAATGGCCCTTCAGAAAGGTCTATTGATTTCGTAAAGATTTCAAAAAGAATAATGGCTAACTGAAAATAGCAGTGGGGGTGAGAAATGACACTGCTGTAACTCCTTAGTAAACATAAGAAGTTAGATTAGGCAATTAAAGCCAAATGAGCCTGATTCTTGCATTCCTGCAGAGTGACACCCTGTGCAGTACATTCAGGACTGAGACTGCAACTTGGATATTTCTAAAGCTCCAGGACCTCACACAGCATTTGGCACAGGAATAAAGGAAGGAAAGTGTGGAAAAACAGCGAAATAAGTCGATCAGAGAAAGACAAATACTGTATAATTTCACTTATATGCGGAATCTAAAAATGCCAAACTCGTAAAAATAGAGAGTATAACAGTAGTTGTCAGGGGTTAAGGTTTAGGGCAATGGGAGATTTTAGTTGATCAATACATTATGTTATAAAATGAATACATTTCAGGGATCTGAGTTACAGCATAGTGACTATCATTAATAATACTATATTATATACTTAAAATTGCTATGAGAATAAAGTTTTAATATTCTCATCATGACAACAGTGAAAATGTAGTTATGTGAGATGAAAGATGTGCTAACTAACCTTATTGTGCTAAACATTTTTAAAAAACATATGTGTAGCAAATCATTACATTACACACCTTAAGATTATAGAATGCTATTGTCAATCACATATTAGTGAGGCTTGGGAAAAAGAATAGGGAGTATGTAGCTTTATCTATAATACCTTATTAAGAAGAGAAGCCTCTGAAGGGAGTAGGGAAAAATGTTAATAACTGTTAAATCTAGTGAGAAACCAATCACTTGTCTCTTGTATGTTATTTTCTATGCGTCTCTATATGTTTAAAATATTTCCAAATTTAAAAAAAAATTCAACAAGGAAAACAGATTGCAAACCATCTGGAATTTGTTGAAACACTATGTTTTAGAAATTGAGAGTTATTGAAATGCAACTGCAAGTGTTTAGTAGACCCAGCTGTCTTATTAGTTTTGACTGCTTGACTTACTTTTAAATAAGTCTGTGTTCAGACATCATGAAAGTTACAGCAAAGCCCTGGGATGTGTGAAGGACTTCTGCCATCCTAAATAATTTTTATTCAGTCATTCAAGAAGGATAGGTGTATTAGTGAAAACATATTAATTAAAAACTCATAATTAATAGAAATTCTTACTGGAAAATATGCAGAATTACCCAATCCATAAGATCCCTTTAAGAAACATCCTAAACTTCACATTTGGAAAAATTAGACATATAATCAACTGTTACAGAACCAAATGAGTTCTCCAAAATAATGGGTAAAAAAATCTAAATCTTTGTCAGTTCTATAAACCTACAGATTAGGAACCCTAGAAAGATGTTTTACTTCCTATGATTCCACAGGTCCCTAATCACTGTCAAATATCCAAATCCTTCTTTATCTAAATCTTTTGAAGTATCAGTGCCATAACACTACCCTCAAGATTATTTAGGCATTGACTTCACTGACTCAGTTATTCAGAGATTTTTTTCCCTCTTCTGAACGTTTCCACTATTATTTTGAGTTCATGACCTATAATCATCAATAGCCCTTATTTTCTTAAACATTCTCCTAATGTTACTATTTTCCATGCAGTTCCTTATGGGGATGATCATTTCTTTCCTTAAACTCCCTGTGCCTCAGGGTCTGGATGAGAGAGTCAATGCTCTCTTGCCTTCCTTCTCTGACTTCAAATTTGTTTCCAAACTCTTCTCTTAGCTTTTTCAAAGCCAATGCCATGAGATTTAACCATCTGCTTTGCCTCATGGTCGCTTTCACCTTCTCACCCTCTGGGTACTTCTCTTCACTGACTGATGGCTTACCCAATAGCTTTACTACTAGAAAAATCTCAAATTTATACCTTCAACGCTGTGACCAATACCTCCTAGTCTTCTAGCTCACTAGTATAGCTTTTTTTTTTCCAACTTTTTAAAAATTCCATTGAGATGGCCAGTCAATTAATCCTATCCTTTCCTTTTGCCATAGATTAAATGTTTATATCCTTTCAAAAGCTTGTGTGTTGAAATCTTAACGCCCAAATTAATGCTATGAGGAATTGGAGCCTTTGGAAGGTGATTAGCTCATAAAGCCAGAGCGGTCATGAGTGGGATTATTGCCATTATGAAAGAAGCCCAAGAAAGCTCTCTTGCCCTCTTCCACCATGTGAGGTTACGATGGGAAGATAGCAGCCAGTGAGGAATACGGTTTTCACGCGACAGATTCAGTGTCCATGATCACCTCCATGATCTTGAACTTCTCAGACAGTGGAACTCTGAGAAACTAACATTTCCTGTTTGTAAGCCATCCAGTTTATGGTATTTTTATTACAGTAGCCTGAATGGATAAAGCACCTCACTTTTATTCACTTCCCTTAATCTTTTATTCACTTCCCTTAATCTTTTATTCACTTCCCTTAATCCCTTCCTCAGCAAATATTTCTAACCCTCTCACCTTTCCTTCCTCTTTTATATAAGTCTGGAATGATCAGGTTCAGGAAAACTGCACTTTGATGATGAAAGACACAAAACCGCATTGATTTGTTTCATTGTAGATCCTTGGTGACAAACCTCAGATGCGTCTCCAACACTGCCTGGCAGTTCTGGTACACTTCCCTGAAATTTTTTTTCTTTCTCCCCGAAGTAACTATGTTGTGTTTCTCTTTCTTTGGATTTCTAGTTTGAAGAAATTCTCTGACTGACATTCAGTTGTTGACTTTGTCACATCATTTAGAAAGTACAAGCAATTGGTAAGAGAAGGTCCCCATGTTGTTACAACCAATATATAGAACACCCTTCTCTCAGTGAGGAAGATGAACTGTTCTTGTCAAGGTTCACACTTCCTCATATGCTCTAGGTTCCCTGCCACCACCTCAGTATAAGCCACGATCACCTCTTGCCTGGACAATTGCAATAGCTTACTAACTGCTTTCCTCCTGCCTCTACATGTTTGCCTCTCTCTTGCCCCATCATAATACATTTACTACCCAGTAGCCAGTGTTCCTTTAACATATAGAATATTTTCTTTAAACATACATCACATTCATCACACCGGCTTAAAACTATTCAATGCCTTTGTATCACAATTAGTATAACACACAAAATCCTTATTCTGATTTTAAGAGGGAGAGAGAGGGAGGGAGGGAAGGAGAGGATGACCCTTAATTACCTGTTCTACTTCATCTCTCACTCTCCTCATTCTGTTCCTCTCCAGTGATGCAGTCCAAGCTGGTTCCTGTCTTAGAACTCTTATATTTGTTATCATTATTATCTCTGCCTGAAATGGTTTTTCATCCATATTCATAAAGATGGCTCATCCTTATTCCTCAGATACTGGCTTTACAAGTCACCCTTTCAGAAAGGGCTCTACTGACTATTACCTTTCTAAAGCAAACTAACTCTAATTTTCCATTAATGGACATTTCCCCATCTCTTTATGGAGAAAACAAAACAAAACAAAACAAAACACTCCTGAAATCTAAAGGAAGAAGACAAGGAGGGTAGGTCTGTAACAGACTTCTGCCTGATGCAGAGTTGCAGACAATTCACAACCCTCACAAAATATGAGCAAGAACGGAAACTCTGGTTTTCTTTCTTTCTTTTTTTTAAAGAAAGAAGTACAGGGTGGTTTGTTTCCACAGCAAAGTTGACTAGTAACAGATGATATTAGTACAATTATCATGAAAACCACAGGACTCACTCTTCTTCAAAACTCATCAAGGAAGTATCTAAAAAGGAGATGATATTCGTGTGCTCTTTAGAAGAAAGGTAGTTGCTGAATGGTGAAATGGAATATAATATTCTAAGTGGATGGATATTAATCAAATGTTTGGGGTCTAGAAGGTACATGAAGTGTTTGCAGAATTGTGACTAGTTTTGTATGACTGGGACATGAAGTGATTGAATGAAAATACTGAAAGATGAAGAAAAGGTAAGCTGTAGAAAATCTTAACAATAATTTGAATTTCTCTGTAGGCCAGTAAAACAAGCTTTAAATTATGTCTGGTTGGATGGACCTGGATACTATAAAGCTTACTTAGGAGGCAGTTTGGAGGATCCAAGAAACAGTGAAAAGATGGCAAGCAGGAGTAAGTTTACTGTTGGGATACTGGGGAGACATTTAAAGGTTCTGGAATGTAACAATCAGATATTTAGTCAGTTATAAAGAAAGCATGTATAAAAATGGATAGATTAAAAAAAACTTCTATTTTTTGTTTTAATTTCAGTGGTTCAAAGACTTGAACTTTCCAATACCCTAGGTGGTTAAAAACATTAAAAACAGGAGGAAAATATACCAACAAAGTAGTAAAAGGAAAGACAAATGTTACTACATTTATTTAATTTATGGTTTGATTCTCTGACAGTTCTCTCTTTTTTTTCAGACCATATCATCTCATTTTGAGATGTAGCATTATTTCAGAATGGTAAAATATACCACAGCAAATCAAAAGTAATTTTGGTGCAATTCTCTGTTTATTCTGTCTCTCTAGCATTTATTTACTGTTAGTCTCCTTTAATCTTGCAGAACAAGCTCATCAGCCAGCCTGTCAGTACTCACTCATTCATCCCTTAATCATCTCACTTAACATTTCCCATGATAGGAGCTTTTCATTCACTGTTTCAAATGTATATCTCTGATTCATGTCTCCTTTTTTTCCCTTTAGATACACACTCACAACAGTCCTTGTATGTTTCCAAATACATTTGGCTTTAAAGAAAAAAATCTGTTATAGAATATATAGTGATTACTTTTTAATCAATTTTTATGAGACTGTGATCTAGAAGAAAGTACTGAAGATAATCTAATACTCACAGATAAGGAAATATACAACATTGGATTACCTAGTAAAACTTTATACTATCTTATTTATTCTTCATAATTTACAAAATATATCAACATTCAATATGAGCCTCATAATAATTCTAGCTCAGAATAGGTACACACAGTTATAAATATGATTTTATAAATGAATGCCGTTATCTTTTTAGCATGGTCAACTTCATGGGCATATGATCTTGCGGCTGCACAGATCCTGTTCTTAAAAGGATCCTCGGTTTGGCTTGACTGTTGTTGCCATTTCAAAATTGTTAATAATTTTGAACATGGAGTCCTACATTTTCATTTTGCACCAGGCCTATAAATTATATAGGTGGTCTTGGGTTCAAAAAATGACATATATGCAAAGATTCACAAGGCACAATAGGCAGATTCAACAAAAGAACATCAAAGCACCTTAATCACATCCTGATTCCCTTCTCATTACTGCACAGCTGACTAGAATCACAGAGTGGACCTGTCTTTCCTGGGCTAACTTGTCTAAGCTTTGTAGCTCATGAAGACCCATCAACTGTAAGCCATTAAACACTATATCAAACATTATATAAAAGACAGTGACAGGCTCAACCTTTATTTTCCTCTCCATTGAAAACAATATCCTCTCTAACTTGTGCCAAGTGTTTTCGCCTTGGAGCAAACCACTAGCCAGAAAAGCCAATGCTAAAGAGTACCCATTTGTATGGAAGATGGCTTTGTCTCATTAAGGCAGACAGAATTGTTGAACCTGACTGCTCTGCTCTGAAATAACAGGGCCATTATAAAAAAGCAGAGAGCACATAGACATAGAGAACAGTGACCCGATTACTTTCTTATAGGGGGAAAAAAACAAAACAAAACTATAAAGATCAATAAGAGCCCATATCCTGAGGTTTTGCCTGTCTAAACTCTATTAGAGATTAACTGAAAATTTACACACTGGGCAGACAGGAAGTAAATGATGTTAATTTGCCTTTATCACTTTAAAACATTTATTTCAACAGATCACATGTCTTAATTCTCCAGAGATGTATTATTTTACCATATTAAGAGAAATAATCTTCAGCCAATGTGTAAGAAACTATGTTTGAAAAGATCTCTGTACAATCCATGGTGTTGCAAACAGCCAGATACAACTGAGTGATGAACACACTTTTTTTTACAATGTAGGCACAAATTAACCAAAATAGGGCAATGTTAAAATCACAAAATATTTTCTAATTTTTCGCTTTAACTCTACAGCTTCATCAGAAACTCTTAAGCCTAACACTAGTGACTTTGAAGATCTTTTCATGTTGAAGAAATGTTTCAAGTTAAAAAAAAGTTACTTTAATCATGTAGCATATATAGACCTGTATTTTAATGATCAAGCTCACATGTAAATACTATTAAAGGTAAGACTAGTCTCCTTGTTTATAAAGTATCCTAGTCATGTAAACCAGTGCTTTCACATAGAATTTATTCAATAAACATGGACAGGATGAGTGAATAGGATCAGGCTGAAGATACGAGGGTCTTAGGAAGTTAAATTAGTTATAATATGACAAAAAATTGTGATTAAAACTAAAAACTCATTCAGAATTATAATGTTTTGGGCCTTAAAAATTTTGATCAATTATAAATGCACACATAGTAGAACAAATTTTCAACTGTGCCGGATCTGCTTGTTCTGATTAAGTCTAATTTAATACAGATAATTGTTTTAAAACAGAAGCTGGTACTCAATGAGTTGTATGTGTTTATGTGTGTGTGTGTTAACTGAACCCATTTCTTAAAAATAATCAGGAGATATCACACAAAAATATGGCTTCTTTAGAAAAACCTGAGGATCTTTAATATTGGATCTGCATTTCTACACAGATACAATTTACTGAAACTCTAATGATGCTGCGCCCAATAAAAGAGATCACAGATGCAATAGTTTTCCATGGTCCCCAACAATCAATGCTATCTTTCTGACATTTTATTTGGCCTTGTCATTAATTTAGGTTCTCTATCTAGATCCTGTATGGACTTTACCTGGTGATCTTGCTTCAAATGACTTGAATATTAAGTTGTATGCATGTTAACCAAACTATTACTAAGTTCCAATTCTATCTACCAAAACCCTTTGTAGGCAAAGACAAAATCATATCCTTTGATAATATGGCATAATCCAAGTGTATTACAGTTAAATATTTTTTCTGCCACTCTAATGATTTCAAATGCTAAAAAACAGTCATTGTCAAGCACTGACTACTTACCATTTAAAGGACTCTCTGATGTAGAGAATCATCCTTTTACATAGAATAATAATTCAAATAAAAACACTGAACATCCAATAGAAACTCTTATCTAAACAGGATAGTTTCATGTAATGCAGCAGAGCAGATAGACTTCAGGGAGCTCAATAACTTGACTCTAAGAGCTTTAATAAATTTTACTTTGAGAGAAGAGTCACATAAATACATTTAAGCTAAGAAAGCAACAAACCCATGAAGTGAAGTGAAGTAAAAGTCACTCAGTCGTGTCCAATTATTTGCAACTGTATAGTCCATGGATTTCTCCAGGTCAGAATATGGAGTGGGTAGCCTATCCCTTCTCTAGCAGATCTTCCCAACCCAGGAATTGAATCAGGGTCTCCTGTATTGCAGGTGGATTCATTACGACCTGAGCTATGAGGGAAGCCCAACTAACCCACAGCCAGAAATAGTTGTTAAGATCTGAAATAAATAACCAAACAAATAAACTGTAAAATTTTAGTGCATTAAAGCAGCTGACAAATGAATGGTGTCTGAATTGGAAAAGATATTAATGAAAAAAAAATCAAACTATTAGATACACATTGTTCAAGAATACACCATATGCAATCTACATAAAAATATCCCGGATGTGGCCAAAAATGTGCTAGGAAAGGAGTCCTACTGATAATCTCTTATAAACATAAAAGTATCCTCATAGGCATTTGCAGTGCTAATCTACTTGAGGATTGGACCTGTTTTCAGGAGATACCAGGATCACCTAAATCAGCACAGTGTTCCTTGGGAGTTCTTGCGTAAGTATTACATAAAGCTTACTTTAAAAAATGCTTCCAAAGGCTCTAGATTTACAAGTAGGCGAAGTCCAGCACAGAAAGAAAGGCACACCTTTAGAGAGGACGTAACAGGGAGACCTTCCCTCTGCCTAAGATGTCAGAGGTCTTGACAGACCAACGTTCTCACCGTGAAACCAGAAACTGGTGAACAATCACACGGATTATAGTTTTAGGGGATTGGAAAATTTTAGGAGCAAGGGCTCCTAAATTTTCACACAAAAAAGGGCCCATCTGAGATGAGTAAACCTCAGGTGTTTTCTTCTCTGGGCATATTTTTTTGATTCCAGTTAAAGTATAAGGATTGGTCTTATCCTTGGCAGAAGAACCTGACTGTGAGAAGGAGAAACCAGTAGAGCTTTTAGGGGTTATGTTGGGTTGCAGTGATGCAATGGAAAAGGGAGAAGCTTCGAATGTGTGGCAAGTTCTGACAATGAGACATTTACTGAGTTTCAGGGCTCACATAAGAGACTGGGAAGAGAATAATTAAATACTCCTTCTGTAGTTTTTGTTACTTAGACACAAAGATCATCAGAGGAACGATAAATCCTTGACTGAACTTTCCCTCAAGAGATTTAACAACACTTAAGCTACATGGGGTAAGGGATCAGAGAAAAAAACATCTGAGTAGAATGACTGTAAAACTCCTTCACTCTTTCAGAAATTAGGAGAAGAAAAATTCCATATTCTGGGTCAAAAGTTCAGCAGGATTTATCTGTAAGGAATTAGTTTGAATGAGAGCTTTACTGAGTCTTAAAATTACTATCTATTCCATACCCAGAACGATCCTGATTGGATGAACATGATCAGATACAAATTCTCATGGCCTAATAAATCTAAGGCTTCTGAGACTCCTATTTTCTAGACTTTTAACTAAAGAATTGGGTAGAGATGAGAATTTCAATGACTCTAGGAGAAAGGCCTTGAGCAAAGCAAAGTCATACCAATCCTTCAAGAACCAGCTCAACACTCTTGGTAAGAATGACTGTCAGTTTCATTTGTGTATGCCTTGTCAGATTTCATCTGTGGTCATCAGTGGTAAAGAATCCGCCTGCCAATGCAGGAGACACAAGAGACATGGGTTCAATCCCTGGGTCAGGAAAATGCCCTGGAGTAGGAAATGGCCAACCACTCCAGTATTCTTGCCTGGAAAACTCCATGGACAGAAGAGCCTGGTGGACTACAGTCTACTGGGTCACAAAGAGTCAGACATGACTGAGCACACCCACAAATTCAAGCAAAATCACACTTCATCAGGGTTATCTTTTTCTTTTCTAACCTGCTGAAGTTTAAACTTAATATTTATTTCTTGATCCTTAGCAATGAAACAGGTATTCTTAGCAAGAGATCCATGAATAAAATTCAGAGGGCCAAAAAACTTGGGTGTGATAAAAAAAAACACACTTTATTTTCATTAACTTCTAACTGAAATATAGAATTTTTCTCAGTCAGGAATATAGTTAACTCATCATTGTAAAATTAGCATATCTGCAACATGACCAGTAGAAATAGTATATTTCATACTATATTACAAGTGCTTTGGATATTGAAAACATGATTTGTGCTTACATACATGACTTTGAATAATTGGATATACATACATAAATATATTAATATGTATACTATACATATGTATAATGTATACATTTGTATATGTATGTATCACTTTATCACAAATGTGTCTTTCAAAATATTTGGTAGCTGGTTTTTCATATTTTGGTTTCCTTTTTATATCTATGTTATACTACATATTTAAGTTATTATAAGAAGTTTTATGTTACATGTTGTAAAGTATTATAAGAAGTTACATGTATAAAGTATTATGTTATATATTTTACAGTTTCACCACACTTACTAGGAAAAGTCTCTATTACTTTGCTATAGATACTCTAAGAAATTGTCACAAATTTTGGGAATGAAAAAACACAAATTTATTATATTACAGTTCTATAGGTCAGAAGTTCAACAGGGGTCTCACTGGGCCACAACCAAAGTGCTGGCAGAGCTGCACACTTTTCTGGTGATTCTATTTGAGACTCCCTTCCCTGGACTCCTCCAGCTTCTGGAATATACCCATATTCTTTGGTACATGGTTCCATTAATCCATCTTCAAAGGCAGCAATGTTGTACCTTTCTGACCATTCTTTCATAGTCACATTTCCCCCTAATTCTGATCTTGGCCAGAAAAGATTCTCGCTTTTAAGGATCTATGTTATTAGATTGGCTTCATTCGGATAAGCCAGGATAATCTCACTGTTTTAAAGTTCTTAATGTAATCACATTTGCTAAGTCTCTTTTGCCACCTAAATTAACATATTCACAGGTTCAGGATTTTAGGATATGAACATCTTTTCAGTAGGGTGGGGTCATTCATTATTCTGTCTACTAGAAAGTCCTTGGCACACAAAGAATAAGAACATCTGAATACATAGCAGACTAAAATGAGGACATAGAAAACCTAATGAATAATCATTGATGAAAAATTCTCTTAAGAAATACCAGATGCTGATGGTGAGTCAAGTCATCTACTTTTTAAATATGACACCAAACATTAGAAGGTCTAGATGAGAGAGAAACATGAATATGTATGGATAAACATGTCTGGCAGGGTAAAAATCAAGTTGATCCTCATGATACCTACATATCATTTTCCTGATATGGTCCTATTAAAATGAAGAAATTAAATATATTGATGAAAGGATTTCCTAATATTCATCAGAAGTTAGCAGTAAATAGAAAGATGAAATTTTAGATATATTCTCTCCTGCTCTACTTAGACATCTGTAAGAGAAGTTGAGGTTCATCCCACCCTCTATCACAGGGGTAATCTTAATCACAAAGCAATTAAAGCAAGCAAAACAAAAATACCCAAACTATTGCAACCAAAAGTTTTAAGCACCCAAGAATTCAATTAGATGGTAAATTTTAAATGTTTATTACAGGAATGAATAAAACAGTTTTATACTTATCTTTAATTTTAAAGATAATCTAACTAACATAGATTGGAGGAATAGAGGAAGCAACAGTTGGAACTGGATATGGAACAGCAGACTGGTTTCAAATAGGAAAAAGAATACGTCAAGGCTGAATATTGTCACCCTGCTTATTTAACTTGTATGCAGAGTACATCATGAGGAACGCTGGGTTGGATGAAGCACAAGCTGGAATCAAGATTGCCGGGAGAAGTATCAATAACCTCAGATATACAGATGACACCACCCTTATGGCAGAAAGTGAAGAAGAACTAAAGAGCCTCTTGATGTAAGTGAAAGAGGAGAGTGAAAAAGTTGGCTTAAAGCTCAACATTCAGAAAACTAAGATCATGGCATCCGGTCCCATCACTTCATGGCAAATAGATGGGGAAACAGTGGCTGAATTTACTTTTTGGGGATCCAAAATTATTGCAGATGGTGATTGCAGCCATGAAATTAAAAGACGCTTACTCCTTGGAAGGAAAGTTATGACCAACCTAGGCAGCATATTAAAAAGCAGAGACATTAATTTGTCAACAAAGGTCTGTCTAGTCAAGGTTATGATTTTTCCAGTAGTCATGTATGGATATGAGAGTTGGACTATAAAGAAAGCTGATCGCAGAATTGATGCTTTTGAACTGTGGTGTTGGAGAAGACTCTTGAGAGTCCCTTGGACTGCAAGGAGATCCAACCAGTCTATCCTAAACGAAATCAGTCCTGAATATTCATTGGAAGGACTGATGTTGAAGCTGAAACTCCAATACTTTGGCCAGCTGATGTGAAGAGCTGACTCATTTGAAAAGACCGTGATGTTGGGAAAGATTGAAGGCAGGAGGAAAAGGGGACGACAGAGGATGAGATGGTTGGATGGCATCACCACCTCAATGGACATGAGTGTGGGTAAATTCCGGGAGTTGGTGATGGACAGGGAGGCCTGGTGTGCTGTGGTTCAAGGGGTCACAAAGAGTCGGACACGACTGAGCAACTGAACTGAACTGAACTGGGGGAATAGGTGGAGTTTTTGGTGTTTTTTTAAAGATCAAAAAAATGATTTTTGAAAAATTCCTTGGATTTAAATGTTATGCAGCATGTATTCATACTACTACAACATTAACTTCCATCTGAGATCAACAAGAAATTATTTTTGTTTTTCTGATGATGAGCAGAGAAAGGAACAACTTGTTCAGAGTCATCAGGCAAATGACAAGTACTTGAACTCAAGTTTGGAAAAGTTTTATGAGCATTTGCAAGCTAACATAAGACTCAGGACTTCTACATTCTATGATTAAGATTTGGCATAGAGGCCAATATTTAAGCTTCAGTGTCGAAAGATGTGACTTCAGTTCTGGTTCTGGCTGCTGATGTATAAAACTACTCTATAACTCAGAAATATTGCAATTTTTTCCTTCCCAAATGTAAACGTTCAGCCTACTCCCATCCATGCAGCATCTGCCTAGCTTCCCCCTTTAAAAAAAAAATAGACAGAAATATAATTTGTTAAACTCACATGTTTATTGAGGGGATTTGATATAGGTAATGTTTGGGAAAGGATTGTAAAATATAAAGAACTACTCATATATGAAACATTATAATTGAGTTTTGTTGTCAAGATAACACACATTTGTCATTGCCTTTTCTCTAATATATATTTGCTATGTTATTCTATATAACATTTCCAGGGAAAAAGCAAACACATTATATTCAATAAATTATTTATGTGCCAATTATAATAAAATAACCAACAACCCTGAAATGTCCCTCATGCTTAATTCCAGTTGATATCCAAAGATAATCACTATGGTGACCTCCATTATTATAGGTTATTTTTGTCTGCTTTTAAACTTTATAGAAATGAACTTATGTATATTATTATCTTAATATTTTGGGTCTGGTTTCTTTTGCCCAAGGTTATGTCTAGGAGATTTATTCATGTTATTCCATATAAGCTTAGTTCATCATTTTCCACTGCTCCATAGAATGAATATACCACAGTGTATTTATCTATTCTACCACTGATGCATGTTGTGTTTATCTACTTTGGGGCTACAGTGAATATTTTGCTATGCATGCATGTGTCTTTTGATGGATATAAGAACTTATTCTTCTTTAGTTTGATGTGTTCTAAGGCATACATGTTTTTAATTTCAACAAATATTGCCAAAAATCCTTTTTTGAGTAGTTTTACAAATTTACACTCAAATCAGCAATCTAACACTGTCCTGTTTGTGCTAGCACTTTTTATATTTTCTGTCTTTTTCATTAGAACCATTCTCAGAGTACCTTCCTGTAGTTTTAATTTTTATTTCCCTGAAGACTTCAGAGTTGACCTATTTAGGTATCCTATTTTGTAAAGTGCCTTATTAAAAAATTTTTGCCCCATTTATTTTCTTTTATTTATTTTTTTTTGCTTTTGCATTTTTTATTGGGTTGTTTATACTTTCTTTACAGATTGTTTGGAATTCTTTGTACATTCTGAAGAGTCTTTTGTTGGATATGTGTATTAAAAATACATTCTTTCCACATCTGTGCTGCCTTTTACTCACTTAATGTAAATTTAATAAAATTCAATTTATTGATCTTTTGTTTTTGTATCTTGTTTATAAAAAAATTTTGTTCATCCCAAGATCATGAAGATACCCTTTTATTTTCCTTTAGACTCTCAGGTCCAGAATATGGTTTGTTTCAGTAAATGGCTTTCATATATATTTGCAAACAATTGTATTCAGGAGTTGGTGGATGAATTTTACCATACACATCAAATAACTCAAAACGGTCAATTTGCATTTCTGTATCATCATTTAATTTTGTCATTTGACATGTAAACTATGTGGTTTCATTTAAATCTCCATCTGTTCTGGGACATATGTGAAAAATCCCCTACTAGGATTGTTGATTTGTCCATCTCTTTTTTTACTTCTATCAAAATTTGCTTTCAGTTCTGTTACAAATATGTCAACAATGTTATTCAATACATTTAAATTTATAATTATTATATCTTCCTTTTGAATTGACTTTATCGTCACAAAATGTCCCTTTTTATATTTTATTTCCTTATTTATTATTTAAATTTTCTCTGATTTTAATATAGTTATACCATGTTTCTTACAGTTGTTACATCTTTCCCACTTTTTTTATCAGCTTTTCTCTGTTCTTACATTTGAAGTATGTCTCTAAGAAACAGCATATAGTTCTCTCTTAAACATTTGTAGAATTTTATAGTCTTTATTTTCTGTTTGAAGTATATAAATAATTTCCAATTAATGCAATTACCAGTGTAATAGACTTAAGCTTATCATTGGGCTATTTGTTTTTTATTTTAGCATTCTTCCTTTTTCATATTTTGAATTTATAAATCACTTTACTCTTGTATTTTTCATTCTTAATTTGCTTTTAAATTATACCACTTTTTTTTCTTCCTTGAGGGGTTACTCTAGAAATTACTATATGCATCTTTCATTATTACTATCTGCTTTAAATCTGTACTTTATCATTTTCTCACCATAACAAGATTACCTTATTTTCACTGTTTCATCACTTTTGTGAACTTAGTGTTCTTGTTTTTTCATAATATATTGCTTATATTGTAAGTGTGTTCAAAATTCACATATCACTATTATTAGTATACTATTGTTTTAAACAAGTAATATTTATTTTCATATTCCCATATGTTTAACATTTCTAACCTTCAATCTTTTCCTCAGCCCCATGGTTCAATATGAGATTATTTTTCTTCAGGATTCTTTTAATAATTCTCAGAGTGTTTATCTCTTGGTGACTGAATAATGTGCATGTGTGGAAGTGTGTGTGATGGCACTTTTATTTTGCTTTTAATCTTGCTAATAAATAAGATCTTGCTAAATATAAAATTCTAGATTGGCATTTTTTGTTACCCTTAAGAAGTTAATTTTCTTTTAGTTTCTGTTGAATAATTATTTATAACTTATGATCCTTTTTCTTTTCCCTGTTTTCCTTGGTATATTAACATTTTACCTAGTTTATAATTTTCTGATTTACCTAGATATGGTTTATTTGAATATATGCTGCCTGGGGTTTCTAATATTCCTGAATCTATGGGCTAAGTAATTTCACCAGATTTTGAAAATTCTTGACTATTATTTCCTCAAGTACTCCTGTCCTATCCTTACTCTTTTTTCTTTTCCTTCTGGGATTCCAATTATATATATGTGCATATTTTGAAGTGTCATATATTTAAGTTTTGCATTGTTAATTTCATATTTCCTTTGAGAAATATGTAAATAGAATCATGCAATTTATACACATGTCTGCCTTTCTCTACTCAATACAATGACTATGACCTTAATCTGTGTTGTTGCTTGTAACAGAAATTCATTTTTTTCATTCTTGTATGCTCTTGTAATATTTAAGAACATTTTCTTTGTTTTCATTTCAGTCTGTTACAAACAGTGCTATTATAAACAAAATTTAGCAATTTTATTTTATATAAGAATTTTCCTACTCTAATAATTTTTAAAATTATTCAAGTGATTCTAAATTATAAATTAAGCCCATATGCAGCTGAAAGATGGAAATCTGATTTTTAAAGATCTAAAGAGCTTTTGGGGGGCAGTACTATGATTGAAACTCAAATTAAAATGGAATTGTCTGTTGTTTTTTAATGCATTTGTTTGGCTCATGTCTTAAGATTAAAGTGATTCACAAAGCTTTGTGAATTCTTAGATGTGACTCCAATTGTTTTCACTTCCACTTATCACTAGCTGGCATCCAAGTTTGTTACTTAAATCCGTGAAATTAATGCCATTCTTTCCTTAAGACATTCTTCTTATAACAAATAAAAAGGAAAGGAAACACCTCAGGTTAGAATAACTCTCTGAGCCTCTAGGAAATATCTTTTTTCCCACTTTCTCTTTCAATTCATCTCCTTTTATGAGAAACTATAATCTTGTGAATTTGAAATTAATGTCTTTGTATTACTCTAAATATGGACAACATCTTTATGATGATAAAAATTCAAACAATAAATGAAGATTGCATCAGTGACATTAGTCAGTTAATTTTAATTATGTTTACTCTAATGCTAAAACTAATTCCCTTAAGCAAGCATTCCACTTGCTTGTACTCAAAAAGCGGTGTTGCAGACAAATATATCACTTATTAACTGGCATGTACAATTTACTTTTAATTATATAAAAGAGAAGTTAAATTCCACTTCTTCACAAACTATGTGACCATATTCTGCAATCATCCAGAATGTCTGCCATCTCAGGAGTTACTGAAGGAGACATGTTCAGAGGTCTACTTGTAAAGTTTGAAAAGAGGGTTAGTCACATTAACAGAAAGTGATACATTGATTCACTAAACAGGTGAGGGAGTGAAACTCATATATCAACCATTACCTGATGATACATGATTATGACTACATTTTATGAATCAAACATGGCAGAGTGCATGGGAATTAAAAATGGAATAAAGGATCAGTTTTGGGTGGACCTGAGCAAAGTACAGGGAATGGAGACATAACACAAGCTCATTAAACACCATCATGGTAAATGCAACAGATTTCTTGGAGACAAAGGAATAAGTGAGGTATGGTGTCTAAAGAGCAGAGAAAAGCTAAACAAAATGTGTATGTAAGTTTTCCAGAGAGTGGAAGAAAACATCTTAGGAGTAGTAAAAAATAAAGGGTAGATGCTTAAATCATCATGACATCAAGCGTCATCTGCTGGCAATCCAGTATTCCAAGGTAATACTTCTTTGAGGAGGAAGACACAAACATGCTTGTTAAGATCCATGCCATCAGAGACTTTATATGCCTCACACAGGAAGCCTGGACCATATTCCCTCAGTAACTAGGGCCTATTGAAGGCTTTGAGGAAGGCAGAAGTCATTCACACATTGCAAAGATTCTCTGTTAGCTTGGTTTCCCACCAGACCAGAGATTGAGAGAAAGACTTGTGATGAGTTGTTCAAGATGGTTCCAGAGAACCATAGTGGAATTCCTGGGAGAATGAGGCAGCAAATGAAGAAAAAAGAACATAAAGAATTAGTATTAAGGTCACCATTCTGGGCAGCAGGGTTTTGTTTCTCCACCGACATTTTGGGAAATCTACAAACATATATGGTACAAAATTATCTGCCTGAGTGATAGGAGGTAGGATCTCTTATTCCTTAGCTTATGTCTATAACAGGCCAAGGGTTCCGCTCAGCAGTTTTAAATCTCCCTACTTCAGTGCCCCACTTGCCCTCCCAGAATGAGCTTGGAGGGACAGCTCGAGGGGAGAAAGTAAAGGTGTGCTTGTTGTGAAACACTATCAGGAGAGACCTGCTTTCCAGATGAGAACAGGGACACTGAAGGCATCTAATATACAGGGCTTGGGAGACAGATCACTTGATGGATGAATAGCAACAAGCCTAGTACTTGGGATAGAAATGTCAGAGAAAACCAGTAGGAGCCAGGAAGAACAGCCTTCTTGACTGTGTTTGTAATGTGCACATAAGCAAGCTTGACTATTTGTTAGAATAAGTTACCAAATGGTGGTTTTGGCTGTGTACTTGTTTTGGTACTGTACATTGCAAACTTTAAGTAAATATTTTAATGGAATACAGGCACAGACGTTGGCTATTGTCTAATGAACATTTTACATAGTTGCGTTTCAAAAGTTTCCATTTAATTTGCATTATAGCACAAGATATAATTCTAAAGTGCTGAAATTTTAGCAGCGTTAGAAGTTCTTTGTTTGGTGCTCTTGTTCATTTGTCATTAGTGGGGACCAAAGTAACCGTGGTTTCTTATGGTTGAATGTTTACATTGGCATTTCTCACCACTCTGGGCAAGGCTATTATTTATTTTTCTGGTTCATTTCTTTTATTTCATAATAATCAATATGGATAATCCTTCAAAACTTGCCAGAATGACATTCAAACACATGAAGGATAGTTTGTATTTTGATGGTGGATATTTATTTATGTGAAATAGAGTTTTGATAAGAATCTTCATTGTGCAGATATGAAAAATGAAACATAGCCAAGGTAATTGAGAAATCTCAAAAACAAATGCTTCCATAAAGACAGTGAATCACATCTCTATTTTGGATATTGGTAGTGCTTAATTCTCTTGCCCTGAAAGTAAATCATCAAAACATAAAAAACTTGTCAAAACAATGAACTGGTATTTCAACACTCAGTGTTGTTCCACTTCCCTCTTTCCTCTTATTTCTTCACCATTCTTTTAAAATTTAGAATCAGTTTCTGTGCACCTTATACATGAAAGAATTTTATGAAAATAAGAATATTGTGCTGCCTCAGAATAGGACATATTTCTTCAAGCCTTCTTTTTAGACAATGAATACTGTTAAATAATTCTTACTATATCGTATACTGAATCAAAAAATCAAACTGGCTCTTTCATATGTACAATTTAAATATTTCTTTAGTAGAATCTCAAAACTCTCTGTGATGCATCTTTCTTAATTTCTTTCCACTATTTTTTGAGTTCCTTATCACATATTTTGTCTACTTGTTATTCCCTGTAGATCACGTGCTTTGTCACTACTTTTATGCCTAGCATATACCATCATGAGAAATTTAAATGCCCTTCTTTAGGGCTGAATATTATTTATCCTTGAGAAAGTAAGGCAGGACTCAATCTACCCTTCTCCATCACACTCAACATATAACATTATGTCCAGGAATTGGAAATTGAGTGTCTTTCTTCTAATATCTTCTTTTCCTTTCTGACATATGTAGTATCTTCTGACATATGCATGTCTTCTTCTTTGTGTTAAGAAAAATATGTGAATAACTTTATCAGTTGCATCTGAATATTTCTACACTCTGAACTGCAGCATTGGCTATACCACCTGTAAATATGCTTGATAGATGCTCACTGAACAAATGGATGAGTGGTGGTGTGCACTATAACCTACCACATGCATTTCAAATTTGCAAAAAAAGAAAAATCACTATTGCAGTTTTCTGGACAAATGCAACTATTATATCCAATGCAATATTTTTCCATTCCTATTCATCATCATGACCAAAACTCCATACATTTATTGAACTTATACTGTATGCCAACTCCTATACAAATGTGAGGAATTTAAAAGAAATAAATCAAACAAGGATCTGTCCTCAATTTACTTACAGTCTAGCAGAATAAACAGGATATGTGTATAAGAATATATGACAGCCCAATCAAGACCAACTTGATGTTGAATTAATAAAACAGACAATAATCACTATTACTCTTCAGAATTTGATGTGAGCTCTAGCAGAGACTATAGATAGATTGTGCTTCTCAAATTACCCCAAAGAACACACCCAATATCAAATTTCTGATGCAACAATGAATAATAATGGTTTAATTTAATTTTTGATTACTAAGTGTTAAGCCAGGCAGTTATTACCAAACACTTAAAATGAATAAATTAAAACTCACAGTGTTTTCTTGATTTGCCAAAGCCCACTTGACATGAGAGGTGTTAGAGATTAGGTCTGTTGAGTCCAAGTATCAATAACATCAGTACAACATGTTGCAGTAGAATTTCTTGATATACTTTTAAGTGGCCTGTTTCTTTATAATTTGCTGGACGCTTTAAAATTTTATCTAAAATCTATCCCTAATTTTTCACACAATGTAAGTAATGAATGATTGGTTAATGTCATTTGAGGCAAGTATAACCATTTCCAGAATGTAACTATTTAATATCTAAAATATGTGGAAATATTTAGCAAAGACTTGCATTTACTGCACACAAAGATATGTAGCTGATCCAGTACTCCAAGATGGATAGTTGCTTGTAAGTCCAGTATTCCTTCCACTGTATCACACGTGCAAGGGGTTTCATCAGCCTGTACATGGACAGTCCTTCTGTATATCTGTGAATAACAGAAATTCACTTCAATTTGTTGTTGAAATGATGTCTGTTAATTTAAAAGCTGTAAGCACTTGGGGAAAATGAAGTTAGTACCAAGTCACACTTACTAATCCTAACAAAGGTATTTTCTAATAATGCCTTTCTTGTTCTTAGCTATTAAATGATAATACACCCTGAATTCTATTATGCTTATGTCTACAAAAATTCTTTCTCTTTTTTTGATTGTTACAAAGATGATTAACTCCAGAGTATGTGTTGTTAACAATGGTCTTGGTTTACTAGGTCTAATTCTGAGTTGAAGTTTCATCTTCTGAAACTATAAAAAGTAAGGACTTCCCTGGTAGTCCAGTGGTTAAGACTTCACCTTTCAATGAAGGGGGTGTGGGTTTGATTCATCTTAGTTGGGGAACTAAGATGCCTCATGCCTCGAAGTCAAAAAATCAAAACATAAAACAGAAGTAATATTGTAACAAATTAAATAAAGACTTCAAAAATGGTTCACATCAAAGATAAAAAAAAACACACAAAAAGTAGATTGGATTAACTTTAAGATATATTTTTAGCTCTTATTTCCTCAATTTATACTCTTTCTTACTCTCTTCTCCCTACTCACTCTCACTCCATTTATTCTTGAGAGAGCAAGGCAAGACTCAATCTACCCTTCCCCAACCCTCTCAGCATGTCTTATCTTTATCCTAACTGTGAGGCTGCCAGGGTTAATACCATGACGGGCGGCCTGGACCTAAGTTTTAGCTTCCCCCGAAATGGTAAGATTCCCTACCCCCATCAGGTAACCTGGAACCAGCCAATCAATATGCGCCCAGTGAGAACAAAGGGAGAGCTGAAAAGCCCGCGAAAGTCTGTACCGATAGAATTACTTTGCAAACATGTAACCAATCCGCTTAAGCCAGCTACTAACCGCTTTTGCATATCTTATAAATTTGTGTACCAAGCTTGAGCTCGGCGCTTTCTGACCCTGCACCACTGTGATGTTTGTGGCAGAAAGCCCTGGCTCGAGACAGTAATAAACTTCCCTTTTTGCGAGTTGCATTGTCTTGGAAGCCTTCTCTCTCTCCCCGCTCGGGGATTCGGACATCAATCGGATTCGGACATCGGGCATAACATTTGGGGGCTCGTCCGGGATCCCTTGACAGGGAGAAGAGAACGCTTACAGGACAAAGGGGAAGGATAAATAATAACACCGGTGCTCAGGAAGCAAGATGGCGTAAGGCCGGGGCCAGCGGACGCGCTGGGCGGCAGCCGACTCCGCGAGAAGGCTTTTTTTAAAGGGGGAGCAAGACGGCGTAAGGCCGGGGCCAGCGAACGCGCTGGGAGGCAGCCGACTCCGCGGGAAAAAAGGTTCCTCTCCCGACCCCGAGTCTGGTGAACAGCGGACGCCATTCGGTAAGGTGAATCTGCTACCGGGAGGCAAGAAAATTCAGGGGGCCCGAAAACCCAGCGCTGTGTCGTCGGCCGACGTTTGTTTGTCCGTGTGTTTGTCTTTGGCTCTCCGTGTTTTTGTGTGTGCCGGCATGGTCTCTAGTCTCATTCTCTTCTGGTGCATCGTTCTTTCTAACTTCTGACTTATTCTCTCTCTCCCTTACCATTTATTCTTTGACCATGGGGCAGGGAGAATCTACCCCACTTTCTCTCATGACTGACCATTTTTCGGATGTCAGGGCCAGGGCCCATGACTTGTCTTTGCTAGTCAAAAAAGGTAAATTAATAACTTTTTGTTCTGCAGAGTGGCCCGCCTTTCAGGTTGGATGGCCTCCGGAAGGCACCTTTCAACCGTCCATCATACAGGCTGTGAAGGAGAAGATTATGGCTCCTGATCCCTGGGGCCATCCGAGTCAAGTCCCCTATGTCATGGTCTGGCAGGATCTAGTGGAAAATCCGCCTAAATGGTTAAAACCTTTTGTTTACAAACTTCCTAGTTCCTCCAGTTCACAGGTCCTGGTGATGGAGACCCCCCAGAGGAAACCAAAAAGAAAGAGGACCCAAAACCAGTCCTTCAGGAATCATCTTATCCAAACCTGATAGATCTAGAAACGGAGATAAGGCCTCCGCCATATGTGCCCTCCTTGCAATCCCCTCCGAGGAGAGAAGCTCCCACAGGTGAACCGAGAGGATTAAGAGGGCCAACGGGAACCGACCATGAAGGGGGACCGGCATTGGGGACCCGGGGGAAAACTAAGGGAGATAGGGGTAAGCAAGACCCTGGGGACCCAGAGTTACCTTCATCCACTGTTCAGGCGCTCCCCGTCCGAGTGGGACCAACTAACCCGGACGGAGAGCGAACCTATCAGTACTGGCCCTTTTCCACGAGTGACCTGTACAATTGGAAGACCCAAAACCCTCCTTTCTCAGAGAAGCCCCAAGGCCTCATTGACCTCTTAGATTCCATTTTGTTCACTCATAATCCCACCTGGGATGATTGTCAGCAGCTGTTGCAGGTGCTCTTCACCACGGAAGAACGGGAGCGAATTCTGGCAGAGGCATGGAAACGGGTACCAGGGGTCGACGGGAGGCCAACCGCCCAGCCTCATCTTGTGGACGAGGGGTTTCCTCTGTTGCGGCCTAACTGGGATTTTGAGCGGGTGGAAGGTAGGGAGCGTCTCCGAGTGTACCGCCAGACTCTAATGGCTGGCCTGCGGGCTGCAGCAAGAAAGCCGACAAATCTGGCAAAGGTAGATTCAGTAAGGCAAGAGCCCACTGAAAGCCCGGCAGCCTTCCTAGAGAGGCTGATGGAAGCTTTCAGGCAATATACACCTATGGACCCCCAGGCTGAGGAGTCACGCGCTGCAGTTTTGTTAGCGTTTGTGAATCAGGCAGCCCCAGATATTAGGAAGAAATTACAAAAGGTAGAGGGGTTGGGAGAACAGACAATACAGGATTTACTGAAAGTAGCTGAAAAGGTATTTAATAATAGGGAGACCCCAGAAGAAAGGGAAGAGCGAATTCGGCGGGAGGAAAGGGAATTAGCGGAAAAGATCAGGAAAGAAGAGAGGGAACATAGGGCGAGGGAAAACCGGAAGAACCAGAAGGAGCTAGCCCAGATTCTTTTTGCGGGGTTAAAGGCCGGAACAGAATTGAGGGAACCTCGAGACCCCCGGATGGGAGAAAAAGAAAAACCAAAAAGGCAGGCCCTAAAGAAGGATCAGTGCGCCTACTGCAAAGAACAGGGGCACTGGAAAAACGAGTGCCCTAAGAGGGACTCAAGGAGAGGAATGACCCAGAGAGAGAAAATCGCCCCCGGAACTCGAGTTCTATATGCGGGGGAAGACAGTGACTAGGGGAGTCAAGACTCGGCACCCCTCCCCGAGTCCTGGGTAACCATACATGTGGAGGGGAAACCCGTTGGCTTCATGGTAGATACTGGCGCCCAACACTCTGTTTTAAATAAAAAACTGGGACCAATGTCTAAGAAAGCCAGCTTAGTGCAAGGAGCCACGGGGACAAAAAGATATTGTTGGACCACAGAACGGAAAGTAAATCTGGGGACCCACCAGGTGTCCCATTCGTTTTTGGTGATACCAGAATGCCCAGCCCCTCTACTTGGAAGAGACTTGTTGACTAAAGTTAATGCTCAGATCCATTTTGACCCCGGGGGAATGTCAGTTACGGATGGACTTGGACAACCGATACATGTCTTGTCCCTAGCCTTAAGGGATGAATACAGACTTTTTGCGCCTAAGTCCTCAGAGACCGTAGCACTAGATGTACAACCGTGGGTCCATAAATATCCATTGGCCTGGGCAGAAACAGCAGGAATGGGACTAGCTAAACAGAGACATCCGGTCGTCATCGAGCTAAAGGCCGAGGCAATTCCTGTGAGGGTGAAACAGTACCCTATGAGCCAAGAAGCTCGGCGGGGGATCACTCCTCACATTCGACGGCTCATGGAGGCCGGAATTCTCAGGCGATGCCAATCCCCTTGGAACACCCCCTTACTGCCGGTGAAGAAGCTAGGGGGGACAGATTACAGACCTGTCCAAGACCTGCGAGAAGTCAACAAACGGGTGAGTGACATACACCCAACTGTCCCTAACCCGTATACCCTCCTGAGCAGTTTACTGCCTGAGTACACTTGGTACACTGTGCTGGACTTGAAGGATGCCTTTTTCAGCCTACCCCTGGCAGTCCAGAGCCAGGAGATATTTGCCTTTGAATGGACTGAGGGGGAAGGCCAACCGGTAGTACAATTAACTTGGACCCGCCTCCCACAGGGGTTCAAGAACTCCCCTACCTTGTTTAATGAGGCTCTGAGTGAGGACCTCTACGAATATCGGGCTTGCCACCCAGAGGTCATTCTGCTACAATATGTAGATGACCTTATGTTGGCTGGAACCACAGAGGAAGCTTGCGGCCGTGCCACTGGGGACCTATTACAAACCCTAGGCATCTTGGGGTATCGTGCTAGCGCAAAGAAGGCACAAATAGCCCGGCAAGAGGTCACCTATTTGGGGTATAAGATCAGGCAGGGGCAAAGGTGGCTAACTCAGGCCATGAAAGAAACAATATTGCAGATACCAGAGCCCAAAAACCCCCGCCAGGTGAGAGAGTTTCTGGGGACTGTTGGATATTGCAGACTGTGGATTATGGGGTTTGCTGAGAAGGCCCGGCCCTTATATGAGGGAAGTAAAGAGACCCCAAAGTGGACTTGGACTGAGCCAATGAAACAGGCTTTCCAGACACTCAGACGGGCCCTACTAGAAGCCCCAGCCCTTGCCCTGCCTAACCCAAATAAGCCATTCCAGCTGTTTGTAGATGAAAAGCAAGGAATAGGAAAGGGGGTCTTGACTCAACAATGGGGACCATGGAAGCGGCCGGTAGCATACCTTTTGAAGCGATTAGACCCAGTGGCCGCTGGGTGGCCCCCTTGCCTTCGCATCATTGCAGCTACAGCCCTCCTCGTCCGCGACGCTGACAAGCTGACGTATGGACAGCAACTCTCGGTTTACACCCCCCACGCCGTGGAAGGGGTTTTAAAGCAGCCGCCGGGTAAGTGGATCTCCAATGCCCGCTTGACACACTACCAGGCCTTGCTGCTCGATACCCCACGGGTGCGTTTTCAGACCCCTTGCTTCCTAAATCCGGCCACGCTCCTACCCAACCCAGAGAAGGACAGCCCTCTCCATGATTGCAGTGAGATACTGGCTGAGGCCCTGGCGGCACGAAAAGACTTAACTGATGTACCCCTAAGCAACAGTGAGCTAGTATGGTTCACCGATGGGAGCAGTTATGTAAAAGATGGGCAAAGGAAGGCGGGAGCCGCCATAGTTGATGATTCAGGGCAGACGATATGGGCTGAGACACTACCCCCAAACACTTCTGCACAAAAAGCAGAATTGATTGCCCTAATACAGGCTCTGGAGCAAGCCAAAGGGAAGAGAGTCACCATTTTTACTGACAGCCAATATGCTTTCAGCACTGCCCATATTCAAGGTCCCATATACCAAGAAAGGGGATTTCGGACAGCTGAGGGAAAAGAGGTCAAAAATCTGCCTGAGATTCGCAGGCTCTTGGAAGCTGTCCAACTACCCCGGGCAGTAGCTATAGCACATGTCCCCGGTCACCAGAAGGGAGAAGACCCTAAGGCGCGAGGCAATCGTGCTGCTGATGCGGCCGCTCGAGAAGCGGCTAGCCGGGACCACGCCGCCCCCATATTAGCCGTGGGACTTCCACCCCCTGGTATGGGGACCTTGCCACCAGTTCCCGAATATTCCCTCCCTGATCTCGCCTGGATCAACAAGGATACCACCCTCCAGAAAGATGACCAAGATGGATGGTACCAAGACCAAAACAACAACCTGATCTTGCCTGCCACCCTGGGTCGTCACCTGTGTGAACACCTGCACACAACTACACACTTGGGAGAAAAAAAGACCCTAACACTTCTCCAGACGGCCTGCCTGAGGTTCCCTCGACAAAATGCAACTGTACGAGAAATAATTCAAGCCTGCGAAGCGTGCCAGCTGATGAGGGCAGAGAAGAAGCAGCACTCGGGAACGAGGTACCTAGGGGAAAAGCCAGGGCAACATTGGGAGATAGATTTCACCGAGGTAAGGCCAGGCAAGTATGGGTACCACTATCTGTTGGTTCTGGTAGATACCTTCTCGGGGTGGGTAGAAGCTTTCCCCACTAAAGGAGAGACAGCAGTAGTGGTTGCTAAAAAGATCTTAGAGGAGATAGTGCCTAGGTATGGGCTGCCAGTGACTATGGGCTCTGATAATGGACCTGCCTTTGTGAGCCAGATTGTACAAGGGCTGGCCCAAGCTCTGGGGACGAAATGGAAGTTACATTGCGAATATAATCCCCAGAGCTCAGGACAGGTTGAGAGAATGAATCGGACCTTAAAAGAAACTTTGACAAAGTTGGCAATAGAGACTGGCGGGGACTGGGTGACTCTCCTCCCCTTTGCACTCTTTCGGG
Organism: Cervus elaphus; assembly: GCF_910594005.1. Lineage (NCBI taxonomy): Eukaryota > Metazoa > Chordata > Mammalia > Artiodactyla > Cervidae > Cervus > Cervus elaphus. The sequence goes on along the minus strand of NC_057833.1, from coordinate 43,343,676 downwards.
CACGTAACACCCCTTATAAGCTGAATCTTACTCCTTTTGAGATTCTGTATGGAAGACCCCCTCCTGTGTATCCTATTTTCGAAGGAAAATGTCTGCCACCCCCTACTTTGGGACAATTCCAGCAAATTCTGATAGCATTAAGTAAGGTGCATAACCATGTTTGGAAATTGATTCGAGAGATACATGAGGGCCAAAACAAGAGGGCCCTCCCCTCACATAATATTAGCCCAGGTGATTGGGTTTGGGTAAAACGACACCAATCTAAAGTATTAGAACCTAGATGGAAAGGCCCTTATGTCGTTCTCCTTACCACTCCTACCGCTGTCAAGGTCGACGGGATTGGACCCTGGGTTCACTGCAATCACGTGCGGCGAGCCACATCGGAAGAACAGGAAAAAGCGCGAGCAGAATGGAAGGCGAGTCCTCACCCGTCAAATCCTTTGAAACTGAAACTCGTCCGCTGGGAGGCCTCCTAATTCTCCTGCTGATGGCAGCTCTCATCGACCCAGGAGCGACCAGTCATAACCCCCATCAACCTGCTAAGATCACATGGAAACTCAACGACGGGCAAACTCATGAGCTGCTCAATGAGACCTCAGGAATCCACCCTCCAAACACCTGGTGGCCGGACCTGAACTTCGACCTCTCAAGCCTCTTCGCAAAGCAGGACGGTCTCTATGATAAATACTATAGGGATGGGATAAAAAAACCATAGGTTGGGGTTTTGGGCTTGCCCGGGCTATGTAAAAAATAACTGGAAAACTTGTGGTGGCATAGAAAGCTATTATTGCAGGAGCTGGAGTTGTGTGACCTCTTGTGATGGACCCCAGAGGTGGGATGTTGGAAACAGAGATCTAGTTAGCTTCACCTTCAAGGACCGTAGACACCAGGGGCCTCAGGTACGAGTACGGTTTAACCAGGAACGGGCGAAAAAAAGAAAACCGCTGGACCTCAGGACTGACTTGGGGTTTTCAGCTCCACGTAAATTGGCCCGGCCCCTACCCAGGCGAGCTTTTAATCATTAAACAGGTTATTGAGCCGGTGCAGGTACATAGTTTAGGTCCCAATCTGGTCAAAGCATTACAGGGGCACAAGGCGACCCCCAAGCCAACCCCCTTCAGACCAAGCTTGCCAGGAACATTTAACATCTCCTCTACCCCGAGCCTCAGAGGCAAACTGACAGAAACCCCTGGCCCTCTGGCTGTTACCATTAGCTCAGCAATTCAGGACCCCCTATGGGCCTTAGTGAATGCAGCCTTTACGGTCTTAAACCATACCAACCCTAATGCAACCCAGTCCTGTTGGCTTTGTTATAATCTTCACCCCCCCTTCTATGAGGCCATAGGCCTCAATGTCTCTTACCACTTATCTTCAGGCCAGAACCCACCCCCATGCCGATGGGAAGAATGCAAGGTTGGCCTCACAATGAATGAAGTTTGGGGACAGGGACTCTGTTTGGGCACAGTGCCACGTGATAAAACTTCCCTCTGTGCCCGGACTATTAGTAACCTACGCTTATATGGCAAAAATTGGATTGTGCCAGAGGTTGGGGGCTGGTGGATTTGTTCACATACTGGGCTAACCCCATGTTTAAATGTGAAGGTTTTTAACCAGAGTCAAGAATTCTGTGTCCTGGTTGCTGTAATGCCAAAAATCTTATACCACTCTGAAGAGGTTATGTACTCACATTGGGACCGAGAATTGCCAAGACAAAAGAGAGAGCCAATCAGTGCGATCACCATGGCAGCCTTGTTCAGTCTTGGGCTGGCAGGAGCAGGGACAGGAATAGCTTCACTATCTCTGCAAGGCCAAGGGTTTTCTTCCCTACGAGCCGCCATAGATGAAGATATAACTCGCATAGAAGAATCAATCAGCCACTTAGAGAAGTCTCTGACTTCCTTGTCTGAGGTGGTCTTGCAGAATAGGAGAGGATTGGACTTGATTTTTCTCCAACAGGGTGGGGTCTGCGCGGCTCTGGGAGAAGAATGTTGTTTCTATGCAGACCATACAGGAGTGGTAAGAGAATCTATGGCAAAAGTAAGAGAAGGGCTGGCGCAACGAAAGAGGGAACGGGAGGCCCAGCAGGGATGGTTTGAGTCTTGGTTTCAACGCTCCCCCTGGCTGACCACCTTAGTTTCCACCCTCCTGGGCCTGCTTATAGTGCTATTATTGACACTCACGTTTGGCCCTTGTATTTTAAACCGGCTAATGTCATTTATTAAAGAACGTCTAAATACCATTCAGATTATGGTATTGAGGCAGCAATATCAGATGGTAGCCCAGGATGAAGAGAAGGATTCCTCTACAGGAACAAGAAGACAGGGGGGAATGTGAGGCTGCCAGGGTTAATACCATGACGGGCGGCCTGGACCTAAGTTTTAGCTTCCCCCGAAATGGTAAGATTCCCTACCCCCATCAGGTAACCTGGAGCCAGCCAATCAATATGCGCCCAGTGAGAACAAAGGGAGAGCTGAAAAGCCCGCGAAAGTCTGTACCGATAGAATTACTTTGCAAACATGTAACCAATCCGCTTAAGCCAGCTACTAACCGCTTTTGCATATCTTATAAATTTGTGTACCAAGCTTGAGCTCGGCGCTTTCTGACCCTGCACCACTGTGATGTTTGTGGCAGAAAGCCCTGGCTCGAGACAGTAATAAACTTCCCTTTTTGCGAGTTGCATTGTCTTGGAAGCCTTCTCTCTCTCCCCGCTCGGGGATTCGGACATCGGGCATAACACTAACAATTCCTTGTCTCCTTCTAATGAGATCTAGAATGTTAAAGAAATAGTTGGTGAAATTTATTAAAGATGGTAAGACAGACTTCATTCAGGACCCTCATGATAGGTATAGTAACATTACTAAGATGGAGAGAGACTGGACTCAACTCCAAATACAACATGGACAAGGGACAATTTGTAATGAAGGAGCAGGCTGGGAGCCAGAGGTTAGACAATTACCAAGAGGAAATATCAGGGGAAGCAAGATCCTATCTAAACTGACCTAATAGAATTCTTTGCTGAAGACGGTCCAGCGTGATCAGATATCACTGAAAGATGGTAGAGGATAAGAAATCCCATCAGATACAATGAGTGATCACATGTTGAAGATGGAGGGCTCTGGTTAAACTTCCCGAACAGGGTTCTTGCTAAAACTGTATTTTTAAAATAATTGCACAGATGGCTCTAGGAGGAAATTAAGAAGCTTAACTAAAGTTTGTTCATGCAAAGAATCTTTGTCAGGAGGAAATGGTATCTTTCATTGTTTTTATTCTATATCCCATCTCTTGCTTCTTAAATATCCAAGCACTGCCATTTCCTCTTCTTTTGAATCTTCAACAATTTCTAACTTTCTAATCCTTTCTTTTTAAACTCATATTGAATATGTAATCTTATAATTGTGACATTTGGAAGTAGGATTTTTTTAATAGTTTAGATCTCTTACTGTCCTACCCCTATACTGCATCTCCCCTCATCCCTCTCCCCACTGGTAACTACTAGTTTGTTCTCTCTTTGTGAGTCTGTTTCTTCTTTGTTATATATATTCTTCTTTGTTATATAGCTTATTATATTTTCCAGATTCCACATATAAGTAACATCATACAGTATTTGTCTTACTTTGTTTGACATTTCAATTAGTATAATACCCTTCAATTCAATTATCCATATTGTTGTAAATGGCAAATATTCATCTTATGGCTGAGCAGTATTCCATTGCATATATATACACACCAGAGCTGCTTCATCCACTCATCTGTTGATGGACATAGATTGTTTCCCTGTCTTGGCAACTGTAAATAATGCTGCTATGAACATTGGGGTGCATCTAGTTCTTTTTAGTTCAGCAAGTACAATCACATTTCTACCATGATTTAAAAAAAACAAACAACTCTAGGAAAACTCTTTCCTATTACTTAACCACTGCTAGATGGACCTAGATTTTGTGAGCTTTGAAACTTATTATAGTTTGTGCTTCTTTAAGAAAAAAAAAAACAAACCCAGAAAAGTATAAACATAAGATTAGGTGTAAATAAATGTTTGTTATGAAAAACATAAATTTCTAAAAGTGATCAAGGACTAGAACATTCAGGTCTTTTATTCTGAGATCTTTAGGGAAATTTATAAGAAGTGTTTACATGGAAATGTTCCATTTTGCAACTGGCACGGAATATTCTATACCTCTCAGCAATGTCCTGCACTTAGGGGATCCAAGCAAATGATAGCCCCCAAAGCTTAAGCTCATTACTTTCATGGAAAATCAGCATTTGCTATTGCCTTTTTTTCCTCTCTCTGTTCAGAGCCAGGCCTCTAAAAGGAAAATCTTATGCTCTGTTTTCACTTCCTCCTAGCTCATTCATTCTTCCACTCACTGCAAATGGACTCTACCTCTGCTGCTCCATTGTAATTTTGCCTAAAAGTAATTAGCAACTTCCTTCTTGGCACAATAGAGCTTACATTTTTCAATAATGTCTTTTTGGCATTTACATTTGTATTTAATCATCAGTTCTTTTCCTTGACTTCCAACACATTCTCCTAGTTAACCTTTGGTCTTGTGGATATCTTTCCCTAGTTTTATTAATTGATGCCTTTGATTTTATTCTTGGGATACTGAAGCATAGTTTTACCATTGCTCTATTTTAATACTGTGTAATATATTCTTATTTCTCTACATAACATCTTACTTTTATATATTTTCCCCTTCTACAAATCTCCATCACCAGCCCATACTTCTTTCCTGACTTTCAAGTGTTTATGTACCAATGAGGTTGGAGTATGTTTGATTTGTCTAAGGACTGGCTTTGAGGTGAGTATGTGAGAAGTAATGTGTTAGAAGAAAAGAAGTAGGAGGTAAATTAGGAGAATTAGTTAGTATAGTGATTCTTAATGAAGTACTTGCAGTGGAGTAGTTAACACATTGCTTTCAACTGTTTACTGTTTAATGACTTCACTCCTAAACTGAACTGCTTCAAAAAGGAAACTATACCTCTCCTTGCCTCTGCTGTCCCAGTACCTTTTTACTTATACAAATTTTACTGAATGAATGCATGAATGAGATTGTGATTGAATAGAAGGATTTCTATGAAACTTGTTCTAAGTAGCATGATTCAGAAAAAAAAAAGGGGGGGGGGCTTCTGGTGAAATATCTGTAATGTTCATCTTATAAGGACACAATAGAGAACTCTTATGCAATTTCAAATGAAACTGCATATCTTTATTTTTAAATGTCAGTGACAGAGCTAAGTTAAATATTGACATTTGGGAAGTAACATCTTTCTACATGCTTTCTGAATTTCATTAACATGCCCTTGTTTCATAAAATGGTATTAGATATATATAAGCTTTCTCAAAGTGTCTATACTGTAAAATTGGTAAACTGAAAACTTCAGCAATAAATTTTGCTCTTGTCTAGAGTGCTAAATGAAGAAGTTTCATGTGATAGTCACTTATATTTGATCACTTAAATGGTTAGGAAGAAATACTAGATACTGTCTCCATGTTATATATTTTCAATAGAAAAATAGAGACACTAAATTTCCACAATAATTCATAGGGGACACAAACATTTCTAAAATTATTCTAGCCTTATAAAACCATCACTTGTACTACAATCGCCTTTAATATAACCATAAACCAATTGAGTCCAATCATTTCCATCTCCTTTCTTTTCTTTATGGATTCTGACAAAATAAAAAGAAAATAGCAATATGATTAAACTATCAGTGCAACATTTACATTTGCTAAATTTCTCTTGAAAGCCAAGACATACAGATATTATAGTAAAGAATTATTATAGAATCTGTGAAATCATTGAGCTTAGGAGTCAGAATATCTCATGGAAACCTTGAGTGAAAATTGTTATGACCAAACCATAAATAGCAGCAGGACTTGGAGAAAATCAGTAGCCATGTGGTAGGAGCAGCTGAAAGAGGAGGAAAGCACTTGAACTCAATTTCCAGATGGTTTAGCTCAAGACTTGGGTGCAAGTCAAAAATGGATGGTGGCTCCCAAGCAGAAGAGTTGCAAGTGGTGTACCTTCCACTTTGTGTAGAAGTAAAAGCAGCTTGAAATGAGACTGTACATAGGTTCATGACAGTGATCAAGGGCCTGATCATCTGTTAAAGAGTGGGAATATAAAGAACTAGACAATCAGTGACAAGGAATTCAGAGTTAAAGCCATGTGGTTGGACTTAAAAGGGTAAGCATAAAGTTTTCACACCACCTCTTAACACCCATCATAAAAGAATCACTTAACAATCAAGTGGATAAAATGACTTGCCCGGTTGATGTTATCCAATATTTATCGTTAGCCACCTCGGAACTAGGGGCTTCCCAGGTGGCTCAGTGGTAAAGAATCTGCCTGTCAGTGCAGGAGACACTGGAGATGTGGGTTTGATCCCTGGGTTGGGAAGATACCCTGGAGGAGAAACTGTCAACCAGCTCCAGTATTCTTGCTGGGAAAATCCCATGGATAAAGAAGCCTGATGGGCTACAGTCCATCTTTGTGGGGTCACAGAGAGTCAGACACAACTGAGTAACTGAACACACACACATACATGTACACCCTAGAACTACCATGATTGATAGTCACATGAATGGAGTGGTCACAGAGGCAGAAGAGAAGCTACACATAGGTCCAACAGCATGGACTCCTACTTATAAAGTACATCTAGCTACATCTGCTTCTAAATAGTCAACTTATTAATGATAGAAAACAATATTGAGTCTCTATCTAATTCCTCTAAGAGATCAATTGACTATTTGGAGCCAGGAAACCCAATAAAAATTTAGAAAACTTCCATGCTGAGGAAATTTGTAGGAAATTAGTGATCTGAGACGTGTTGAAATCCTCCCTTCAATCCAGGAAAAGAAGTTCTTGCATCTGGCAGCTAAGAAAAAAAGGTACAACATCTAATGACCTTCTTTGGATTTTAGAGTCAAAATATACCTCATTTGCGGTGCTACTTAGGCTTTGATAAAATAATCAATCCAAAAATCTGCCAGTCTTGAGTAGGGTTCAGAATCAGAGAAACATATGCACTAGGTCCAGGCTGCCATGCAAGGTATTCTGATGCTTGGGCCACATAACAATTTAAATTTGATGGTCTTGGACTGTCTGTGGCAAATATGAATGAGGCATGGATAATTTCACAGGCATTTATAAGTGCATAATGGTACAGACCTCAGAATTTTGAGAAAAGCTATATGGTCCTTTACATTTAACCTTTTTTTTTTTTTTTTTTTATTAGTTGGAGGCTAATTACCTTACAATATTGTAGTGGTTTTTGTCATATATTGACATGAATCAGCCGTGGATTTACATGTATTCCCCATCCCGATCCCCCCTCCCACCTCCCTCTCTACCCGATCCCTCTGGGTCTTCCCAGTGCACCAGGCCCGAGCACTTGTCTCATGCACCCAACCTGGGCTGGTGATCTGTTTCACCATAGATAATATACAAGTTTCGATGCTGTTCTCTCAAAACATCCCACCCTCGCCTTCACCCACAGAGTCCTTACATTTAACCATTTTTTTTTAAAAACAGTTTTTTGGCTCACTACAGTGCTTACTAGGGACAGAATGCTTGACTATAGGCCCACATGTTACCATGTGACCTGGGTTGCTCATTACAAATTGAGTATTTTCTGACCTACCAGGTCATAAAGTTGAGTATGCACAGTAGCATTCCATCATCAAATGGAGATAGACTTGAGAAAGTTCTAAAAGCATAAGTTTAATGGGAAAAAAAAAATAGCAGAGATGCCAATGGTCTGAGCTCATGCCCCATATCCCCTTTCTATTAATTTGCATCTACGTCCTCAGGGGATATCCCTTATGACCAATGACTCAGGAAGAAAAACCTAGACCTGGCACCAGGATTTCCCTACATGACAGCGCTAAGGGAAAGTTCAAAAAGTAGTCATAATTTTTTTAATTAATAAAGAATTTTAGAGTAGTTTTAGGTTTAACAGGAAATTGAGTAAATAATAAGGAGAGTTCCCATATAACTATTCTTCTCCTACCCATCAACACCCTCTCACAGTTTACCCTGTTATGAACACTGTGCATTTGCATGGTACATTTGTTTCAAATGATGAACCAATAAAGATACACTATTATTAAACAAAGTTCATAGTTTACATTACATTTCATTCTGTTATACTCTCCTGTGGTTTTGCCAAATACAGAGTGTTATGTATCCATCATTACAGTATTATATATTGGGTTGGCCAAACAGTTCCTTAAAATTTTTTCATTGCACCTTATGTAAAAACCCAAAAGAACTGTTTGGCCAACCCAATAGAACAGTTTTTCTGCCCTAAAAATCCCCTGAGCTCCACCTATCCATGCTATCACATTACAAGTCTGAAAACCATTGATATATTACTATCTCTATAGTTTTGCCTTTTCCAGAAGGCCATATAGTTGGAGTTGTACAGAATGTACATAGCCTTTTTAGGACAGTAAGGTATGTACGTATTATTTTACTAGGCAATGCGTGCCAAGAACTGAGCTGAGGTGAACTGGACAAAGCTGAGCTGCCAGATGTTCAGGTGCTCAATTAAGGCAAAGAGCCAAAATGAAAGGAACAGTCATGCCTTTAATCATTTAGTACAATTGAAAGCAAGGGGCTAACCAGGGTAAAACACCAGTCCCCTCAAAGTTAAATTTTTCCCATGGAATTGTGCTAGAGGAAGATCAGATGTATTAGTGCAGAGGGGAGAATCCACCAAGAGAGCCCTGAACAGTTCCTGCTGTTTTATGGGCCTGCTGGGGTGGAGGGGGGAGAAGAGGCTAGGAATGGAAAAGTACTGAATATGGAGTCAGAGTGGGGAAAAATGGCTCAAGGCCCTCCAATAAGGTGGTCTTGGCAGAAGTATCTGAGAAAGGCCTTGGCAGAGGGCTCCCTATAAGTAGGTCTCTAACTTAAGGCATTTAGAGTAGGAATGCAGGAATGCATCTAAGAGCAGACCAGCCAGGGTGGCGATGGGCAGGCCCTGAGTACTTGAATACAACTCCCTTAAACTATATTAAGTCTGATATGAGGAAGGCAGCTTTCTCTCATGAGGACAACAAGATAAAGGCTTTGTAATTGCTTATAATCAAGACTTAAATATCACATAGGATTTTGGATTGGACATGGACTCTTCAACTTGCATTCAGAGTTCCTCCATCTCTTTCCTTGACTTTTTAACACATTTTTTAAAAAGTGTGGAATAATGTTCTATTGTATGGATGCAGCAGTTTGTTTATTCATTTACCTTTAGAAGAACATCTTGGTTGCTTCCAGTTTTTGAAAATTATGAGTCAAGACTCATTGCAGGTTTTTATATGGACATAAGTTGTCAACTCATTTGAGTAAATACCTAGGGGGCTGGTTGCTGGATGATAGGCTGAGACTATGCTTGGCTTTAAAAAACTGTCATATAGTATTCTGAGTGGTTGTGCTTTTCTGTATTTCCACCATCAGTACTGTCCTATAATAACAGAATGATCTTAATTTTGATATAATAGTCCCTTCTTTTGTGTCTTACAGTTTGTATTTGGGGATTTTAAGATGATTTTCTCTGTCATATCAAGGTGATGAGGATATTTGCCTATATTTTCTTTTATAAGTCTTATGCTTTTATCTCTAAACTTATTTTGTGAAAAATTCCTCCTTTCTCCCACCATTTAGTGCTGAGAAAGTGAGAGAGACTGATATCGTAATATTAGAGAATTAGTTCTATTTCTCAGGAGAACTTTATTTAATTAAAACATTTATCAATTTCTGTTTCCATCTCTGTATTGTCTCCAAAAAGGCAAGTATCCTAGCTTGCTTTTGCTTTTCTTTGATGCATCCTGCATGACAGCTTTCTAACCACCTCAGGCTTCTACCAAGCATCATTCCAGCAGTGACTGAGAACAAATTTTCTTTCAATCCAAGGGTATTGGTACTTATTTAAAGAATTTGTTTATTAGATTAATTTATATTCATATGCTTTTAAATTGTTAGTATGTCCTAAGTTAGGATTTGAGAAGGGAGCCTATCCATTTCATTAAACACCATCTTGTAAAAAATCTTTATTTCTTTTCTTATGCAGATATCCTTTGTGATGTTTACAATTTAATATCATCCAAATTTTAAAACATTTGCTGATCACTTCATTCAGTTAAGTGTGAGAATAATTCTACTGATTATCAAAAATCAAGTCAATGAGATTAGGGTGAAAAAATTGGTAAAATAATGATATATAAATGCAAACTACAAGTCAAGTTCTATTAAAATCACACAGACTTGCCAAATTTGTTGTCATGTGCTTGAAGTTTGGGAAAAAGTATGCAGATAATGTTGAGTACAAAAATAAAACAAAACATAAAGGTGCCATTTAAAAAAAACTTTCCAAAAATTTGCATATAATTTTAGGGTAATGCATGTCAGAGATCGTTCAATACATGAATAGAAGAATTAATAGCATGGTTCAAAGAACACCTGAGGAACCAAGATTTATATAATCTGTTGGGAAATTCATACTGGAATAATTTTGCTAAGTTAGAAGGTCGACTGGAGTAATAAAATACAAGGAGTTATGTTTTCTACAGGGCAGACTCATTTGAATCTCTACTTAATTAAAAGATAAGTACAAATTGATAGGCAACTTCTAAGAATATGGACACTAATCAAAGGGAAAGCCTGCTAGATAATTTAAAAAATTACTATGAAGGACTATTAGACAATGCTCTAGTATTACAATGAAAAGACATGCAATCATATTTTGCCTTATTTCTAAATTTTGGATATTTTTTTCAACTATTTAAAATTTTTTCATAGTCATATAAATCAACTGTTTTCTGCTTCCCTTTATATATTCCTAATCCTTAACATTTTAAAGTATTTAATTCAATCTTAGAAAATAACAGTCTCTAAATAGTAATGGTTGATAGTTTTATCCCTCACAAATCTTGACAACTAGAGATAGAGCTTTTCCCAAACTTTTTTCTCTGATCTCATCAAGAGATATCAGTGTGGTATAAATTATTTCTCTACTCTCAAGTTCTCTTATTTTTCCGACAACTCAGGCCTTGACTCATATAACTTTTGCACTCCTAAGATAAGTTTTTATTTTTCCCACACTGAGTTAATTTATTTTTTCAAGACACTAATCCCACTGATGATTCTTTTTCTTACTTTCTCCTAATATGGCCTCTCTAAAATAAACTGTATGAAAAATTTAGTTGCATATTTAATATTTGCTTAACATAAGAAAAATATGCAATGATTTTTAACTTCCACCTTAATTTAATGTGAAATTCTAGTCTCCTACGTAGCTTCAAAGAAATGATGATGATGATGCCGATGTTTGACTTCTGCATGTGTTCAGAGTTTATCAGTGCTTTAACTTTCTATGTCTTATTTAATTCCAGTCAATTCCCCCTATAAAGCTGATAGATGGAAGAGACAGATGGATGATTCTCTATATAAAAGCAATGACACTGAAGTTTACGAGTAAGTGATTTTGCAACTTTACTAGTAAACTCTAGAGCTAGTGCTAATATGTGTGTGCTCAGTCATGTCTGACTCTTTGTGACCCCATGGAGTGTAGCCCACCAGGCTCCTCTGTCCATGGGATTTCTCACAAGAATACTGGAGTGGGTTGCCATTCCTTCTCCAGGGAATCTTCCCAGTTCAGGGATTGAACCTGAGTCTCTTGAATCTTCTGCATTGGCAGGCAGGTTCTTTACCACTGGCACCACTTGGGAAGCTAAATCCACTAACAAAACACAGATTTCTCTGAATCCAAATTCTATCCACTTTGCAGTATGTCACATTCTGCAAAAGTACTCTGTAAACTAATACAAAACTACTACAAAAATGTATAAGGTTTTCAATACCAAATATATCATTTCTTCCCTTTTGACTATCCCTTTACTACAGTATATCTTCATTCACTCAGCAGAAAGAAGTTAAGATAAGACATGTTTCTATGAGTGGAGACTATCTTGAGGCTAAAAGTGAAACATCTCAATTTGCTAACCAAGTACACTGGACTTTCCAATTTATGAAACTACTACTGAAAATGCAAGTAATACTGCCAATAAACCTATCCCAAGTATATATTAATAATGTGGAGTAGAATGGGTCTACCAGATGACTCAGCAGAGCATTCCTTGGAGAGACCTTTATGTGAAGGAGGCTGTTCCCATTAGACATCATGTCCTCTTTATAAGATTTGTGGTAGAATATGTAATTTCTGAGTGATTTAATGATTGCATAAAGGAGAAATGTAAATGGTGTTTGACTATAAGGAAAACAAAACAAATAAAAAGTAAAGCCATTCTAAATTGCAATTAGCATAGTAATCACTGCCATCCTCAACAGCAGGAACAATTTTGACTCTGTTAAAATGAGGATCTAACTTTTCTCCAAACATGGTGTTCTATAGCTCATCTTTAGCTCAGCATTTACTGCTGGGATTACCATAGGCAACCAGCTGTTCTCTAGTATAGGGAAGGAGGCCAGGACTCAGTTGGAAACAATCAGAGGCTAAAATCCTGCTGTTTAAAAATAAGTGAGAATCAGAGAACCAAGAAAATTTCAAGAGTTGCTGTGAATCAATAATGGACAATTTTGAATGAATGGGTTTTTATCCGCCTTCCCTCTGGACTATACTTACACTGTATTTAATAAAAGATCAGGCATTGGCATTTAAAAAGCTAGTTTGTGCTGAGTTTGGAAGCATAAGAAAATTTCTATTACGTATTTTTCAGAAGAAAACTTAAACTCCAAAGTCTTTAGATGTTAAAGTTTAGAGTGAGCAAACTGACTATAGCAAACAAATTTTTACTCCCTAATTTTGTTCTGGCTGTCCCACATCTTGTGCTTGCTCATCTTATTCCCTCAACCTTATTCATTCTTAACTTTTTATTGTGACACTGACACCTTTGAGAGTATGAATAAAACTATGGTCCCTAACCTTGGAAACAAATGCATAAACACGTAAAATTAAATAATTAGTTTATGAGTCCCTAGAAGCCTATCCTTGAAACCCAGCTGAAGAAACTTTACTGCACCAGTTATGTTCTTTTATCCTCTGCTTATCAAAAGCCAGTTCAACTTTCAGTACTCAATTCCAATACGCCACCCTTGAGAAGTCTTCTCTATTTCTATTCCTCCTTGCAAGTTGACATTTATTATTCCCATTTATTATTCCCTCCCTCATACTTTTACCTTTATTATAATCATTTACTCATTTTTCTTACATTTTCTTCCTTCATTCAACATTTATTTATTAAAGAGTCATCATAAAACTGAAATGAATAAAACAATTTCTGCCCTTGGAGAACTCTCACTTCACTGATGAGACTTATACAAATGTGTGATCATGTGAGATAAGTGCTAATATACACACAGGAAATACACACAGTGGGAGTACTGTGAAAAGGATGCCCAATGTTTCTTGCAAATATACTCAACCTTATTCATGAGAGTTGCAATTTACTAAATACTCTCCAAGAACTCATCTTCATTTAATACTCCCAACTTTTCCAAATGCAGTATTATTAACAACTAAATTATTACAGTTGATAAAATAAATTTAGAGAAGTAAAATATATTACTCAGAATGACCCAAGATTGAACCAAGAACTAATGAAACTGGGATTCAAAGTAATGTCTTATGCCTCCAAAGCCAATATATTCTCCCATACTATGCTATTTTTTTTAGGCTTGTTGAAGTTAGTGTAAATCATGTGTCCATTTCTCTACTACATCATAAGGTTCTAGGATTAAGATACCATACCTTTTTCACTTTATATTCTCTTTCTCTGTCTCTCTCTCAATTTCTCTCTCTTCCCACCAAAATAGTCACCATATATAGTACATGGTTGGCACTTTGTAATATGCTTTTGTGCTGTTTCCAGGTTGTGTCTGTTCCTGTGTACCTGCTCAATCCCTAGCTGGTAGAGGTGTGAATTAGTTTTGTAAAGCTCTTATAGTGTGGCAGGCACTGAGCTATGTGCTTTACATATATTATCTCATTTAACTCCATACTGGACCTTAGAAGTCAGGCTCTTGATTTTCATTGTATTGATAGATGGGGAACTTAAAACTTCAAAAGCTAAGTAATATTTCTAAAGGCATGACATTTATAAATGTCTATGCTAGGCAATATATTTCTGCTTAAAGTCGCCTAATGGGCCTTTTGTATGCCTTCAATAATTATTTAGATTTATTTCTGTTTTTGAGGAATAATGTAAATGTTAGCTAAGGAGTGATCCAGAACTGGGGTTAAATTAATCAATGTAGTCATTCAACATAAATATATTGAGTGCTACTAGGTTTCAGGTACTTTTCAAGGTAATATGGATACAAAAATGAATAAAATGACATATTCTCTTTCCTCATGAGAATTTCCATTCTAATAAAGAGAGACAAATAATAATCAAATATAAAAGTAAATATGTTTGCCCTGTGGTGACAATAAGTACAATGGAGATAATGAAAATAGAATTTCCTATAGGGTTTAGGAAATGTGGAGAGGAGAAGTTACCATTTTATGTAGGTAAAGCTGAGTAGAAACCAGAAGTCAAGAAAAATCCATGTGAATATCCAGAGAAAAATGTTACAGATTATTTTACAGTTTCTACCATTTCATTAAACATTCTATGTTTAACAAAATTAACATTTCATTTCTGTTAATTTTGGAATTTAAGACTGAGATCTTATTGATTATTGAAGAAGATACATGTGCATCTAATTTTTTTAAAGGAAGAAACTTGAATCAAAAAATAAATTCAAATTTTCTCATGATAAAACTATAAAATATAGGTGACATAATAAAGCCGTTATATAAAAGTGAAACATTTTAGAAACAATGAACATATTGAGTATAATGTTTAGAGAATTTAAATAAAATTAGCTGTGTTTCATTAAAAACAACTTGTATTTTTTCAGTCCATCTAAATTATCCAAATCATTTTTAGAAATAAGTTTAGGTTTATTAATTTTTTCCTTGAAACTTTAGAATAAGTCTAAAATGGAACTTGAAAATACTTCCAAACACACATTTTGACACATCCATAATTGTCTAGGCATTCACTTGCTTCATAATCCATATACTGAGCACATTTATATAGAACTTCTTTGGACCATATAAGAAGAATGAAATGTGATTCCTGCTCCTGTGTATATTACTATCCAGTAAGAATGATAATCCAGCACATGAGAAAATACTGTAAGTGCTGCTGTAAGAACTATACAGCAAAGAAATCTGTGGGTAAAAATAGTTTCTAACAAAGGAAGAAATAAGAACACAAAAAAGAAGGCATTTCTACTGATAATGGAAAATCAACAGAATTGTATAAAACAGTGCAGGCGAAGGCATTGTAAGCAGATATCAGCAGATGCCAAGGCACAGAGGTGAAGACAGCTTAAAGACAAGAGTGAATGGTTTGATGTGGTTTGGGCATGGGTATTAAAGTGGTAGGAAGAGATACATGATGAGATGTGGCCGAGTGTAGAGTGATATAATATTGAAGATCTTTGAGGACCTTAATTTTAGTATCAATCCATCAACATCAGACAAACTGCCTGAAGAGGTCAAACACATTTCCAGGATGTGAGACATTTGGAGTGATTCTTGAGCTTGCTGGAATCACATGCAACATTACTCATGGGGTAGGTGAGACATAGTGCCTGGCTGAGCTGGTTGCCAGCTGAAAGTAACTATTTCATTCCTGGGTGAGAGTGGGGCAGACCATAAGTTTATACAAATGACATTGAAATTAGGCGAAATCATTTTTAACAAAATAATTACAACTTTCTAGCCATTCTACTGGTCTCCTCTGAGCAATATACATGTACATACACAAAGCATACCCAAATTACATACATGTAATTGTCAAAATTTGCTATATTGGTAATATGCAGAGTCTACTTCAAATTGCTACAAAGTGCAAAAAGAATTATTCAACAGAGAGACAATTTTTTTTTCATTTTTAGAAAAAATTACCCAGAAAATGTTACCCAACAGTGTTGGGGTCCTTTAATGGAGCGGAACCATGTGGTGCGGAGTCGACGATAAGAAAGTGAAAGAGAGAGAGAGAGAGAGAGAAAGAGAGAGAGAGAGAGACAAAAAAGACCCGGGGACCTAAGCTCTGATGGAGCAAAGGTGCTTTAATGATTTTTCTATGAGTATATATAGGCTGCAGTACAAGAAACTTCTTTTGGGAATGATAGAGATCAGAAAACCAAACGTATAGCAACCGTTACCAAGGGACCAAGGGGTGACGTTAGTCACAAGGTCAGGACACATCCATATCTCAAGTAAGGGGAAGGAGATTAAGCTGTTTTGTCCTAAGGAGAATGTTTACTAAAGGAGACTCATGCTTGCCTCACATAATGACCTCAGTCCCTGGGAGCAGCATGCTGTTCCACTTGAAGAGGGACAAAGGACTCATGAGAGACAGCACGTAGGAATCCTCCCGTCAAACATTCCCTGACAATTCCCCCTTATTTATTTATAATATTTGTAAGAAGAGTTCTGACCATCAGAGTTTGTTTAGTTTTGACAGTCTTTGCATGAAGGCAACAGTAGACAACAAATATAATTGTTAAGACAATCACCAAAATTATAGTTCTAGACCCAATGCTATGAGTAAGGCTTTGAAACCATCTATGTGGGTCTAGCCTAGATAATTGATTAGCCAATTGTATAGCTAAAGTTCCCATACTAGTGGAAGAGGGCAGATTATTAGAAAAAGTTTTACATATTTCTTTTTGTAATAATTGTATATTCAGAGAGGTATTATCACGTATGTTTTGTAAATGAAACTTGATTTGTTCCCAGTTGTAGGCACTATTATTAAAATGAACAGGAGTAACACAAAATTGAGTAGAATTCCAGTCACATTTTAACATCACCTGTTTTTGTACATCTGTTAATTGATCTCCAACCCATTCGATGGCTGTTTTCAGGTCCTGTATTTCTTTTTGAATATCCTCATCTATTTGAGACTGAGTGGCTCACATAGTATAAGCATTTTTAGTCCAATTTTGGATAAAATTATGTGTTTGAATTGAGGTTTGTAAAGTAACGCTAGTGATGACAGCAATGGTGCAAATAGTTATTAATCCTATAATGCCAAAAATCAGCCATCCAATGAATCATTTACATCGCTAGAGCAATTTAGTAAGCAACCGGGAAGCAAGTCCAGCCATGGGACCTTCTTCCTAGGGCTGTTGGAGATTTATTGGTAACCATAGACTACGTCGAGATCAAAGAATTAAAAGAGAATCATATCTTAAGGAAATAGAGGAGTTAAGACAAGTATATAATCTGCAATTTATGCAAGTTACAAAACGTATAGTCTTATTGAATTGTAAATTTTTTATAGCTACAACAAAAGGAAGTGGAACATAGGCTTGTATAAAATATGATTGATTATAGTGAAAGAAATAATTGCTATAGCTATGATTGGTCCCCGGGGAATGTCTGGTCCAAGTCCCAAGTTCTTCGGTGTATGCAGCAAGTTTTCAGATGTCCTATTGTTTAGGCCCAATCTGTTTATCAAGGATGATTCGAGGACGAGATGGGGGCCATTCCATCATCAAGCTAGCCAAGAAGTCCTCTGTCATGGTAATGTTCTATTGTAGTATTAGTAACCTTCCATGTTACTTGAGTAATATAATCATACATAGTATTGTTAATATCATCTGAGCAGTTCAATAACCACATACTATGGGGTCCCCAATTGATAATTGTATGATTAGCTATAAACATTAATTTTCCTGGTTTGGCATGACATTTATCCCAGTGAACAGGAATATATTTAAAGTTCTTATTAGTAAACCCTTGGCATGTTGTTCTTTGTTCTTTCCCTAATTCTTTCTCTAAAGTTTCAGTAGTATAAACATGGTTTACTGACAAAGAAAGGGCAGTAAATAATCCAAGTAGTGTCCGAAAATCCTTTTCTGGAGGCAGGACGAAAGCCCAAGTTTGTCGACTAATGTTTATACATAATTCTGCTGGGCCGATACATAAAGGAAGGACTTCATAACCTAGAACGATATTAATTAGTTTTTCTTTTTCTTCAGGATGAGAGGGCCCCTCCAAGTTCTAAGGAGGAGGCATATGTGTTGACCCATTAGTGGATATGGTTGGTCTTATATCTGTCCATTTTACAACCTACAATAAAAAAGGGGGGTTAGGTATATAAGCCCAGTAAGTGTGATCAATAGGTCAGCCTGAGTGGGGGAAGCAAAAGCAAGCAAAGCAAGCATAGCAAAGAAAAATATTTTTAGGATTCTGAGGCATTCCCTGTTGAGAAATCAGGTTTTCAGTTTAGTTAGCAAGGGTTTTTATCTGTCCCCAAATAGGGAGATCATAAGGTCGATGATGTCGAGTGCGGCGTTTTTTTGAAATTTTTAATGTCGCCATGGCTTATATTGGAATTCTTTTTTCCTGGGTTTTTTGCTGTTTCATCTCTAGTCTGAATGCTGGGGGCCCCCTTAGGTTGAATCTTCTGAAGAGGAAGTCATGTGAGCTCGTTGGATCCATCTGGAGAAATAGAAGCATATCCTTTTCCTGTAAGATTAGTTTCTTAGATTTCTATTGATTAGTTAACCCGTCTTGATATCAAATGGGCAAAGGAAAGGAAGTGTCCTATAATGTTTCAAAACTTCTTTTTTTGTTTGTTTGTTTTTTGCTTTTGTCAAAACATCTCTTTGTGGTAAGTTTAAAAACTATAAAACAAATAAGGCTATATTAACAACAGTTATAAAAAGAGAGGAAAGCAATAACGATGAAAACATTCTTAGGAAATATTTCAGTCTAAAAGAAAAAAAATCATTCAGAAATCTGTTTGGGACTAGTATTTGGCTGTGGTTTGTGTTATTTGGGGCAAAGGATTAGGAGTAACCATTCAAATATTTTTTCCTAAGTGAAATTATTGAAAACGTGATGCAGAACAACTTGACAAATGAAATGTTGCTCACATCCAAATATATTTGACCTTGTCCTTGAAAAAGAAATGCAGCTTAGCAACTGTTGAATCTCACTGTTCAGTGTGTTAAAGAGGATGACTACACTTCCAAGACAGACTTGAAAAGAAGGTAAACATTCCGTATTTCTGATATTTTTAGGAACAAATAATCCATTCGGGAAATGGTGTCTTTTTTTTTTTTTTTTTTTTTTTTTAATGCTGTTTTCGCCCTGCTTTAAGAATCCTACACATTGGGAACAGAAATAGTCACACCAACAATAGTTACAGGCTTAAAGTCTACACTACACCAGAATCTAGCAAAGTTTGTTCTGGACAAGGAAGACAAAAGTGTTTCTGTGTATATTCTCTTATTTAATTTTTTATTTGCAATTACAGTGTGTAATGTGTTTGTCCAATCATGTCTTGTGTTTGTGGACTATAAGGAATGTCTGTAATCTGTTTAATAGAGAATGAATATAAAAATTGTTTGAACTGCTTAGAAATATAGGCAGAGTCATTGTCTGTTTTTATAGAATTAGGTGTTCTCATTATTGTGAAGTAAGTTGATAGGTGAGTTATAACATGTTGTGTAGTCTTACCTTAGAGAGGTGTTGCCCCTAGAAAAGAAGAATTTGTATTGATCGAGACATGTAAGAAGGAAGAGGAAGAAAGTTCAGGACAATGAGTTACATCAATTTGCCATAAAATTTTCTTTCATTTGTCATAAGCCTTTTTAAAATTCTAGCACTAAATATCTTTAAAAGTTAAAAGGCCAAAACAAAGTATGATAGCATAATAAACAAATCCAATGTTTATTTTAAATAAACATACCATACTTTGTGGTTTTCATTGTGATCCACCCAAGCATTTCAACTGCATTTTCTAATATATTTGCAGTCTGAATGTATCTGCTGACCAAAGTTAATTCTATTAAATATTGTTTTCCTAGAATTTTTCTCGTTTCCAATTTGGTTTAATTTGGAGAAAGAACATTTGCTGTAGCTAGAACGACAATGAAAAACTAGTCTAGTAAAGTTTATGTAAATACCACTTTATTCTATAATAAATGTTTCAACAATTAAAAAAATATTTTTGTATTCATCATTTTATTTGCCATTTCTTATATCTTTCTATTAAAAGCATATATTTTACTTTTCTATAGCAACCATGAAATGTCTTGTATGTTAGCATTTTATAGACCGTTGAACATATTTCTCAAATCATATTATATTATATATATATCTATTCATATATAAATATATATTTATATTCATTAACAGCTCAAAATCTCTTCAGATCTTCTGCAAGAAAAACCCCTTTTAAGAGTAAGCCAATGTTCAGCAATTAACGTTTCAAAATCTTACTTCATTTGGACATGACCAAGCCATTCACAAACTTCTACTATTTAGTTCAGCACAACTCTAGAAACCTAAGTCACTCCAATCCCAAGAGATGGCTCCAGATTATAGATAATAGATCATTCTATCAAAAATACAATTATTTCTGATAGAGCTTATCTAAAAGTTTTTATCTCATCTATATATTTGTGTATATATATATATAAAGAGTTACCCTTTTGTTGACAAACTTAGTTTACCTTAAACCAAGGCATAATAAAAGTATTATATAATGTTAATGACTCAAGACATGTCCCAACTAGATTAACAAATAATTATATGTAAATCACATTCACATTTAAATAAACATTATACCCAACATTGAATACCCTTCAGTTCATGTAAAGCTGAATCTAAATAGAGCTCATTAATTCCACACTATCTAAAAACAAAGACATACATTGAGGCATAGATAATTTTAGATACATAGGCATAGTTCTCCATTTGAAATTTAAAATATCCTTTTGTTTTATTTATTTATTTTGAGCTCCACCAATTTGTTAATGGCTGGAGTCCTAGATAGAGTGGGCTGTGTATCCCAAGGACATGATAAGAGTTAACTTAAGGTTTTTTCTTAGGCCTATTTTTGTTTCCCAGGCAGAACTGGAGCTCCAAAAAAAAAAAAATTTAACAAGTTAACCTTTTCCTAACTGCACGTGCAAGAAGAATCGGTTTTGCAATTTCAAAAAATATTTTATTTTCATCAGTTTCCTCCGGAGTCTAAAGAATATCATAGCCATTCAGTGTCAAAAATAGCATTTTTTTTTTTTTGTAGCTATAGTATATTATTAATGATATATGCATGAGGGAATTGTTGTCACATAGGAAGTAAAGCCTTGGCTACAAAATTTTGACAAATACTAGGACTGTTATGGAGATGGCAATGGCATCCTATTTCAATACTCTTGTCTGGAGAATCCTAGGGACGGGGGAGCCTGGCGGGCTGACATCCATGGGGTCGCATGGAGTAGGATACGACCGAAGTGACTTAACAGTAGCAGTAGCAGGACTTTTAAGCATACCTTGAGGTAACATAGTCTATTGAAATCTTTTATGAGGCCCGATATGATTAGGATAAGGGAGAGAGAAAGTGAATCTCTGCCGGTCTAAAGGGTGTAAAGGTATATTTAAAAGGCAGTCTTGTGAATCAGTAATAATAATGTGCCAATTTTGAGGAACAGTAATAGGTGATGGGATCTCTGGTTGCAAAAAAGAGCAAGATTCTTCAATATGTTTCAATTTTAATTGTGTGTTTATAAGTTCTTTAGTAGCTTGTAATTTTTCTTTCATAAGCGGCCATTGCTTTGTCCAAATAGGCTCATAATTTTTCTTAGTTATATTAATAATTGTTTGTTAAATGAGCAGTGGCCCCTAGGAAAAATGTGGAATGCATATCTGAGTTTGCCATTGTTTAAGTAAGTCCCTTCCTATTAGATTAAAGGGTACATTTATCACATAAGGTTTTAATGTTGCAGGTTGGCCTTCTGGTCCTTCACATGAGTATATTTGAACACTTTGATAAACTTCTTGTACTTTAGTTTGAGAAATTTTTGCAATTTGGCAAGAGACCTTTCGTACAGGCCAGGATTTGGGCCATAAATGTTTGGAAATAATAGTAATATCAGATCCAGTGTTGAGGAGACCAGAAAATCTTTTACCATTAATTTTGATATTTATATTTGGTGGGGCATACTCAGATACTAATGATGTCTACAAAGACTGTTTTTGATCTGTACTTTCAAACCCATCTGTCCGTACATTATTAGAGGAATTAATAGAAATGTAAGGTAAAAGAAGTAATTGAGCAATTTTGTCCCCCTTTTTGAATTGTCATAGAATCTGAGATGACATCAGAATTTGAATCTCTCTTTTATAATCTGAATCAATTATTCTAGGGTGAACAGTAATTCTTTTAGAAGTCAGACTAGATCGGCCAAGCAAAAGACTGAAGGTTTGTGGGGGCAGGGGTCCAAAAAGCCCAGTAGGTATTCTAGAAGGGACTGCTTAAGGGTAAAGGAAAAAATCATTTAGGGCTGGTATATCGATGGCAGCACTGCTGGATGTTGAGGGTTTGAGGGAAAAGATAGAATTTGCCCCTGGTTTTTGTTGTAGGGGACCTGGGGGGGTCCCCTGTTTGGAGTTTCCCGGAATAGGTTTTCCATCAATATCAAATTTAAATTTACAACTTTTGGCCTAGTGCATTCTTCTACGGCAGCGAGGGCAAATTTTTTGGTATTATTAGCCTTTTTAGGGCAGTCTCTTTTTAAATGATTTTTATCTCCACAATTAAAGCATCCTTCATTTCCCTTTTTAAAGGTAGTAGCCATTGCCTCAATCAGCATTTGCATCTTTTGAGTTTCTGATCCTAGATTGCGATAAGCTTTTAAATAATCAATAATAGTCCTAGTCTCACAAATTGCAGCTATAGCTCTTTGACATTTCTGATTTGCATTCTCATAAGCAAGTAATTTCTCTAGCTGTTTTTTGGTTTCTTCTCTGATTACAGTACGGGAAATAGCAGCTTCTAATCTAGCTTAAAAATTAGCATAACTTTTCATTAGGTTCCAACAAAGGAGAGACTTTTGGAGTTGTGACTGTTGGCAGAGGAGAAGCATTTGGAGCAGCCGGGGCAGGGCTAGTGAGAGGGTAACAGGCAGGAAGGCCAGGGGTCTCCAAATGGAGGAAAGAGGCTGTAAGTGCCAGACATTTTTATCTCTCTTAAATGGCAAGAAGAAACAAACCAGCGATCTGTTTTTCATTCTCTATACAAATTTAAAAGGAGGTTTCTCTTAACATTCTGTGTTGCCATGACACCTGGTCTCACCTAAAGCTAACCACTCTCAAACTTTGAGTTAACCAATACATGCCTTTTTCGTATGGAAATGTGGTCTTAAGCTATGTTAATGAACCCCAGACTCAATCTTCAAGTTGGTTCTGCTAAACGGCCTAACTTACTTCCTCAGGTATTGTTCTCCTAATCTATGTAAACGGAACTATTTGTTGGTATTCTGCCCTTCTAAAAGATTCAAGTCAATCGTTTTATGGCCTGGGATAAATTATCTGATGCCATTCTAAATTTTATGACATTCCTTTCATTTCATTAACAGACTGTGAGTGACTATATAACATACAGCTAAAGACTAGGAGGGGGGTACTCTTTTGCCCCCTTCTGATGCCTATGTCAGAAGCTTTCCCTATCTCCTTTATACTTTAATAAAACTTTATTACACAAAAGCTCTGAGCGATCCAGCCTCGTCTCTGGCCCCGGATTGAATTCGTCTCCTCCGGAGGCCAAGAATCCCGCGTCTTATCGTTCAGCAACAACCTTTCATCAGTAAGAAAATTTTGAGATATTTTGTATTGTTTTAATTGGGCCTTTTGTAAAGTTTAATCATTTAATTTATATTTATGTAATAAGTGTTCTGTCTGTTGCTGAATATTGGAAGGGCTAGAATGTACCTTGAAATGGCACAGAATTATAGCTTTAATAAGAGCCCATAGGGGCTAGAGATCAATTGGAATATTTTTTCCTTGTTTGGCTGCTCATTTAACATTTTCTTTGACCTGGAGCCAAATTTCTAAATCAAAACTACATTTATCAGGAAACTAAGGATTATGTTCAACTACTGTTTGAAGGCAAGCCTCTATTCATTGCCGTGAAGCCAGAAGTCCCTGAAATTTAAACAAATGGTGAAGTAAAGTAGAAAAATAATGGGGTTGGCCAGCCGTTTAACCCATGCCTTAGTACTTACCGACCTCAATAGGTCCCTGAGTCACTCCGCCCGATATGCCACGTGTACCAGTGTCCCTGTTCCTTGGCGCCATTTGTTGGGGTCCTTTAATGGACCGGAACCATGTGGTGCGGAGTCGACGATAAGAAAGTGAAAGAGAGAAAGAGAGAGAGAGAAAGAGAGAGAGAGACAAAAAAGACCCGGGGACCTAAGCTCTGATGGAGCAAAGGTGCTTTAATGATTTTTCTATGAGTATATATAGGCTGCAGTACAAGAAACTTCTTTCGGGAATGATAGAGATCAGAAAACCAAACGTATAGCAACCGTTACCAAGGGACCAAGGGGTGACGTTAGTCACAAGGTCAGGACACATCCATATCTCAAGTAAGGGGAAGGAGATTAAGCTGTTTTGTCCTAAGGAGAATGTTTACTAAAGGAGACTCATGCTTGCCTCACATAATGACCTCAGTCCCTGGGAGCAGCGTGCTGTTCCACTTGAAGAGGGACAAAGGACTCATGAGAGACAGCACGTAGGAATCCTCCCGTCAAACATTCCCTGACACAACAGTTCAATTTGTTCTTAGCAGGTATCCTGTGGTATTTTACTGTAGGGCAAGCCCTTGACAAATGTTCTGTAAAATTTAGATCAATGTGCAAAATTTATTTTTTCAACTTCATATAACTGACAGGTGCTTCCCTCATAGCTCAGTTGGTAAAGAATCCACCTGCATTGCAGGAGACCCCAGTTCGATTCCTGGGTTGGGAATATCCACTTGAGAAGGGATAGGCTATCCACTCCAGTATGCTTGGGCTTCCCTTGTGGCTCAGCTGGTAAAGAATCTGCCTGCAATGTGGGAGACCTGGGTTTGATCCCTGGGTTGGGAAGATCCCCTGGAGAAGGGAAAGGGTACCCACTTCAGTATTCTAGCCTGGAGAATTCCATGGACAGTCCATGGGGTTGCAAAGAGTCGGACATGACTGAGCAACTTTCACTTTCACTATAACTGACAATATCTGTTATGGGGGATCGGGAATACATGTAAATCCATGACTGATTCATGTCAATGTATGACAAAAACCACTACAATATTGTAAAGTAATTAGCCTCCAACTAATAAAAATAAATGAAAAAAATAAAAAATAAAATAAAATTTTATTCATGAATAATAAAAAAAAAGAATATTGATCTTTGAAGTCCCTGTCACACAAGGCATCTCACAACCAATGAGGAAGGAACACAACACAAGTGGAAGCTGGCACCCTAGTAGTAGAGATAGACTACTTTACTGAAAGATGTGAACATTTTTAAGGGGAGCTTGAGAGTAATAAGGAAATTAATTCAAACAGAGGCACAATGTGGAAAAACAGATAAGTAAGTTACGTGATGCTTGGAAGAGCTTTTGTAGACATTGAGAGGTATTGTTATTTTTTACAGTGATTGTATCATAATAACTTGATTTGTTTGCTGCTGACTTGGGTCTTTAACACCTCTAAGTGGGTGCTGCCACAAATTCTAGATTAGAAAGTATGTCATGACACCCAAAATGTCGATGACATCAGCCTTTTAACATTTAGGATTAAGGCATAATTTACTCTTATTTCTTGAGAGCTTCAACAAGGAAAGGTGAAGAGAAAAGGTCTGTCAAGTAGTGCACCACTTGAAGCACTGTAATTACTCCCTGGTTGACGTATTAGCGTATGTGTTCCGTATTGAGATCATCTGAGTTCAGATTTCACAAGAATATCCAAACTCTCAGTGGCTTAACATAATAAAAGTTTTTTTCTCACTCTTTAATAGTCTGAGGAAGGTAGGCAGTGAGGTGGGAGTCTCTTCTGTGTAACTTTATTCAAAGATATAGAGTCCTTTTTTTTAATACCTTTGCCATCCCAGTGGACTCTGAGGATTCTGCTGGATGCTTTCTCTTAAACCAAGAAACCAAGAAGGGATTGGGTACCTGCTTCAGTATTCTTGGCCAGAGAATTCCACGGATAGAGGAGCCTGGCAGGCTACACTCCATGCGGTTGCAAAGAGTCAGACACAACTGACTGACTCACACACACACAAGAAACAAGGGACAGAAGGGAGAGTACATAAGAATCCTGTGGGAACAGGTCACACCTAGAGTTAATATATGACCTCTGTACTTATTCCTTTGGTCAGGTCTCAGTTGTATGTGTCTACCTAACTGCAGAAGAGTCTGGGAAATGCAGCTTAGCTATATGGCAAGCAGAGAAAAGGGAAAAGGATTTATCTGCACACATGTGGGCTTCCCTGGTAGCTCAGCTGGTAAAGAATCCGCCTGCAATGTGGGAGACCTGGGTTCACTCCCTGGGTTGGGAAGATCCCCTGGAGAAGGGAACCTCTACCCACTCCAATATTCTAGCCTGGAGAATTCCATGGACTATATAGTCTCTGGGGTTGCAAACAGTCGGACACGACTGAGTGACTTTCACTTTCATGTATGGTCTCTGTTTCAGGTGGAGTATGACCACATCCATAGAACTCTGAGATATAGAATATTGGGATTAAAACATACTCTACTCTGAACTGGTCAGAGTTTTGTTAAGCTGTGGCTAGCCTTCCATTCAGATGGATGCTAACAACTCAGAAAGGGCCATGAAGAAACCTACTAGGGTGAGGAGAGGCAAACACAAGTACAACAATCCTGAACAGACTGAGGATTCTTAGCACTGGGAGAAGAAAACTAGAAAGTCTGACATATAGAAGAGGTACTGGATTTCATACATGGGGCTTTTAATTCTGAAGTTATAAACAATGGATAAAAATTCCTGAAAGGTTTGATTACAGCTGTATAAAAATAAAGGATTTATAAAGGCTGAACTGTTTGGAGGCTTATAAAGTACTACATTATTGCATGTTGGAATTAATCACCAAATTGTACAGTGAAGGTGGTACTAGATTGAACATTTGACCAATCAGTCTCATGCCTTTTCTAAGCCTGAAATTCTAAATTCTGTGGTTGATTTTTAAACTGTAGTTTCTTACTGTAAATCTTGACCAAGGAAGATTGCCTTTCATATCTTCCCAACACTTTAAATCTGAAAATTATTTAAAAACATTATCCCCTACCTTGTACCATTTACTTAACATTACCATAAAGATGCCCCATTTTATTTGAAACGTTTTAAAGTTATTTTAAAATGTCAGCCAAATCATTGTCCTTTCTTTAATTTTATATTTGGAATAACAGAAGGAAGGACTTGGCTTCCTATAATAAAAAATCACCCTATGTCATTTCAAGAGGCAATTCATTTGTGGGCTGGCTATCATTATTCTGCAACTGTATATTTAGTGCTTTCTGTATTATGGGAGAGACTAGAGAACCCAAAATGACCTGGCAACATTCAGGGTGATCGTTGCCTCAATGAAGTTGTCTTTAATCCAAGCAGCTGTGTCCTAAAATCTTTCTAGCTGCTTGACTTTTCAAGGTTTGATTCCATATCCCCAAATCTAATACTTTGGAAAGTTTCTGATAAACCTTTTTTTTTTTCCCCCCAAGGTATTGCATTATCTTTGTGAAATTGAATATTGATCCCTTTCACTCAGACAATTTTGAAGTCAAGGGCAATTCTGAGCTTTAGGTCCTGGTTTAAAGACACAGTATATAATTTTACACGGTGTCTTCATGGGCATTCTCCAGTGGATTTAGATTCTGTAATCAGTGCATCTAGTTTTCAGTAAGCTGTGGAGACTGGTCACTTGTTGTATATCATATGTAAATATAAAGTCTCATGTACCAAAGAGTTTCCGAGAAGGCAAATCAGAATGGGTTGAATCTTCAAATTTATTTAGTCATTAGAAATTCTTAGACTATGACCAACCTTCTGATTACTATCAAATATTTTTAGTTCCCTTTCAGGACTTAAATCTCCAAAATCAGAACAAAGTGGGTTGTACTGGTTAGAGCTAAAGCTTAAAGGGTCTAGTGCTGCATTTTGCATTAACGCAGAATGCAGTGTTTTAAACTGGTAAGGTGAGGTGGGGGCAGGGAGCACTAAATTTTACATTGTAATTCTGGTGGAGTTGTGATTTTTTTTTGAATGTTATACAACCCTGAAATTATTGGTAAGACCTAAGGGGAAAGGTACCTCTTGTACATATTGTAGAAAACCTACAGCATAGCCTACAAAACAATTTCTCAGTCTGTATAAATAATTCTAATGACAGCCATATCACAGCTTCCAAGGTAGCTCATTACTGTGTCAGACAACTGAAGTTTCGGCAGGCTATTCTTATATTAAACCAAATTCTACTGTAGCTAGTTCTGTCCCCTAAGGCCACATAAGACGATCTATAATTTTCTATCCAACTAATAGATTTGCAGGAATTGAAAGGCTGTAATTAATGTAGATAAGCGCAATTTATTTAAAATAGTTACTGCCTTATGAATTAATTATGATAACCTATTAAAGAGTTTTTAAAAAGCTGGACAGAAAAATAGCTTGAAAACATCTTTGCAGCTTGTAGCATGGTGGAGTTGCATCTTCTGTAAGCTCTAAAGGCAGTTCACATATTAAATTCATAGACAATATGAATGTTACATTTCTTTTGAGGAGTTAAATAACAAAATCTGGGTATAACTGCCTATGCTAATTTTTCTTTTACTTTTAATATACTTTCTTTACTACACTAAAGATTCATTGTTTTTTAAATCTCTTTCCCACTCTCCCTCTCTGCCTTTCCCTCTTTTTTATCATTATTTTCTGAGTTAAAGCTCTGCTCTTTTCCTTCTCTGTTTGACCTGCAATCTGAGTCAGAAATTTTACCTCTCCCTTTAGTTTACACTATGAATTGATAAGTGAATGAGTGAATCAATGAATGAGTCCCATGAAGGTCCAGAAGTTTCGCTTCAGAGCAAGAGTTCCTTTACTTTTCCTCTTTTTATTTTTGTCTCAGGGTAATTTGTCTTTTTACCCCAAAGATGGTAACTTGGCAACTCATGTGTGTCTTCCCTTTTAAGATCACCGACCTATTCTGAATCTCCAGTAATGAGTCCCCAGTTGCCAGAGTCCCTGTAGTGGAAAATCACTTGCAGTGAAACCTTTTGAGATGAACACTCTCAGAATTTTGACTACAACTTATACTCGTTGGACTGTAGGCACACCTGCGTGCAGTTGCAGAATCAGCTTGTATAGGTGGTTTAAGTCACTGCTTGACCATCTGCTTCCAGTAGGTACAGATTCTTCAATGTGTTAAATGTGTTTGATCTTTGTGGTGCAAGTCATGAATTTATAAGGTATAACATCCGTTTGAATTATGTGGTGACTCAGCCTCAAGAAGTCTGAATGATTTTTGTTCTTACTAAACTTGAAAAATTAACATACAACAGACCATCATCTGCCTGCTACAGTAGTCTGAGATCATTAGGCTTTTTGTGTGAAAAGGAGAATAAAATGTGAGATTTCTCACATAAAATGGAATCTCTTATAAACTTTAAGACTTTTTTACATGTTTTCTTCCTGAATAAAAGTTCAGGCCAAAGAGTTGATATTAATACCAGTTGAAAAATGTTTAATCTGTGTTTCTGTGTGGTGGCCAGTATTTTACTGATATGGTTATACAAAATATCTTGCTGTAACCTTGTATAGTACATTACATGATAATCAAATTGAGATTTCCTTCTGGGGACACTGTCTCCTAAGACGTTTTATGTACCCTGTCAAGACTTTTAAGCACTGACATTTCATATTTATCTGGAAGAGTGATACTTCCAATTCTGCTTACTCTTATATTTGAGAATTTATTGCAGCTCATGTAGAGCAGTTGATTGTCATCAAACATCTTGCAAAAGAATTGATGTGAAAGTTAGAGGGCAGGACACAGAGAAAGATGGATCAGTGTGGCTCTGAAAGAGAGACTATGAAAATAACTCCTGTCAAAATTTTCAGCATCTTCTTTAATGAAGAAATTGCAACTGGTTAAATATGTATATATATTTTAGAGCTCTTTTTATCACCCATGCATAAAGAAATTCAGTCTTAAAATAAAGATAAGAAGTTAATAAATTCTAAGTCCAGAAACCAACCCCAAGCCATCTTTATCCACTGGTAGCTTAAATTATGATACTCTTTGAGCATCAAAGACTCCAAATAATACAAAATAACCCTCATGAAAGTGGACTGTAGAAGAGGAAAATTATATTCACATCTAGATACCAGGACAAAGATAGGTCATAAACCAAGATGGTTTCTGAGATCAAAGATCTAAATGCAGGATTAGTTGCTAACCTTTAAGTTTTTAATTGTATAGACGATTTTTGCCATTTATTAACTGTATCAAAAATTAAGTGGCTCTTTCATCTGGATGCAATTTAAAGCTGCTAAAAGTATTTCCATGTTGATAAACTGGCACAGGCATTCTTAAGATCAAGTATTTATACTCTCAAATTATATCAATGTTTATTTGTGGGTACATCAAGGCTGCATATCAAAACCTTGCTTATTTAACTTATATGCAGAGTACATCATGAGAAATGCCAGGCTGGATGAAGCACAAGCTGGAATCAAGATTGCCGGGAGAAATATCAATAACCTCAGGTATGCAGATGACACCACCCTTATGGCAGAAAGTGAAGAGGAGCTAAAGAACCTCTTGATGAAAGTGAAACAGGAGAGTGAAAAAGCAGTCTTAAAGCTCAATATTCAAAAAATATTAAAAAAATGAAGCTCATGGCATCTGGTGCCATCACTTCATGGTTAATAGATGAAGAAGCAATGACAACAGTGACAGACTTTATTTTCTTGGGCTCCAAAATCTCTGCAGATGGTGACTGCAGTCATGAAATTAAAAGAATGCTTGCTCCTTGAAAGAAAAGCTAGGACCAACCTAGACAGCATATTAAAAAGCAGAGACATTACTTTGCCTACAAAGGTCCGTCTAGTCAAAGCTATGGCTTTTCCAGTAGTCATGTATGGATGTGAGACCCGGGCCATAAAGAAAACTGAGCACTGAAGAATTGATTCTTTTGAACTGTGGTGTTGGAGAAGAATCTCGAGTCCTTTGGACTGCAAGGAGATCAATCCAGTCCATCCTAAAGGAAATCAGTCCTGAATATTCATTGGAAGGACTGATGCGGAAGCGCCAATACTTTGGCCACCTGATGTGACTAGCTGACTCATTAGAATAGACCCTGATGCTGGGAAAGAGTGAAGGCAGGGGGAGAAGGGGAACAGAAGATGAGGTTGTTGGATGGCATCACCAACTCGATAGACATGAGTTTGAGCAAGCTCCAGCAGTTGGTGATGAACAAGGAAGCATGCCATGTTACAAATCCATGGGCTCACAAAGTCAGACACAACTGAATAACTGAACTGAACTGAACTTTAATTTTATTATAAAATAGATTTCCTTGGCATCCATTATGGAAAATTTCAAATGTACAAAAGTAAACAAAAAACCCAACTTCATCAATTATTAGTTCCTTGAGCAATCTTGTTTCACCTACAACTCATTTTCTATTTGTCTTATTTTCTTTGGCCTCTCACTTGGCCAATTGAATAATCTTGAAGGAAATTCTTTCAAGCAGTTTTTGCTTTTCTATTTGTTTGTAAAGAGTAAGTTGTCTTTTAAGTAAGACTATTATGAGCTTCACAAGTGGTGCAGTGGTAAAGAACTTGCCTGTCAATGAAGGAGACTCAAGAGACTCATGTAAAATCCCTGGGTCAGGAATATCTCCTGGAGAAGGAAATGGCAACTCACTGAAGTACTCTTGCCTGGAAAATTCCATGGACAGAGGAGCCAGGTGGGCTACAGTCCATGGAGTTTTAAAGAGTCGGACATGACAGAGAATGCAAGCACACATTATGTAAGTCTGATCTTTATAGATTTTTTTAAAAAACATGTGTTTCTGAAAATAGTTTTACAGTGATCAGTTCTAGTTTAACACCTGTCCCAGATTAAGGCAATAGTTGTCAAAAATGTCCTTTTTTAATCAGTGAATAAGCAAATGAAAATTTGGAAGATGTGAGAAATTCTCCTCAGAGCAAACACTGAGGCAGACTTCATCAACAGACTAATCAGGAGTCATAAATACTGGTGAGAGTTAATATATGAAGATGTCATCAAGATGAGGGCATTTTAAAAATTAAGATATTCTTGGAATAGTGAATAAATAAAGCTCTCCATTTAATTTTGAGAAAACACAAAGAAATTACAGTTATGATGCACATCATGTTCTATTGGCAGTAATCTTGTAGAGAAACAGTCTGGCCCCAGAAACAAGAGGGAATTAATGAATCTAATGGGAATCAGGACCTGTTGAAGTCTCACCTTCAGTCTTTGGCTAATCTGCTGCTTGGACCTACCTGTTCTTTAATTTTCTCTGGAAAACGAGTAATTCTGCTGCTGCTAATATATCCATGTACACTTAAAAAAGAATGGGGTCTTACTCTATAAAAGTACTCTTGGTACTTTATAACTCACAGAGTACATTCATTTTCACCAAAAGGCCTGTATGTTTCCTTCTGTGACTAAGAGAGCTGAGGCTGAATTCCCCACCTACCTTTTTACTCTGGTTCAAGGCTTAGGATAGCACACTGCTGCTGTTGCTACTAGGGAAAAGTGGTAGATAGGGTCTATTTGCCACAGAAAGACAGCAAAGCCGTGGTTTTTACATCTGTCAGCCCCTCTACTGTTTCTGTTAGGTCCCAGAAGACCAACTTGTTACATTTCGAAAGGTCTAGTGTCAGCCACACATAGGAGCAGAATCACTCTACCAAAATGAGAAATTCTCCTCTAGAATGTACAAATAGGATCTTGGCAGGACAGCAGCTAAAAAGGAAAGGAGAAAAAGCTTTCAGACCACAGGCATGTTGCGAAATTAAGATGACATCTAAGAAACACTTTGGAATTTGTTGGGACTTGAGCATAACTCCTCATTGAAGCATTTTATAGAAGAGAGTACCAGATTGCTCAGCCCTGACTATAGATAAATCAAGATTATAAAAGGCCATTGCAGAAGCCTGTATCTTCTTCCTTTACTGAAAAAAAGTTTCCCTAAAATTTAATAAAAATATCCATGTCTATAGATAATGGCCAATTCTTGAGTAGGGGGTGAGGGTTGGGTGCAACATGGCCATGTTTTCTCTTCTGTCACTTCTTATCTATGTGCTCGGTTCAGCATTTATGTATGCAGGCAAAACACAGCGTTTATGCAGATAGGCTTGAAATAAAGGAGCAAGGCATATCAAAGTTTGAGGGACAGCTTATTATTAA
Organism: Cervus elaphus; assembly: GCF_910594005.1. Classification (NCBI taxonomy): domain Eukaryota; kingdom Metazoa; phylum Chordata; class Mammalia; order Artiodactyla; family Cervidae; genus Cervus; species Cervus elaphus. The sequence continues at coordinate 43,310,358 of NC_057833.1, read as the reverse complement.
GAGAAAATATTGTATTCAAAGTCCTCTTCTAGCTCTGATTCTAGCCCCATTTCTGCTTTTACTGTGTGCCTTGGGTTATTCAATTCAATTCATTCAATTTTCATAGTATCCAAACTATATTAGATACTAAAAGTGTAAAACTATGACTAACCACCGTCAGATGGATCTTACAAATGAATAAGAAAATGAAGGCAATTACAGAAATGACTTTAATAGAGGTGGATTAAGGTAAGTGCACTACAAGAGGTAGTAAGAGAGAGATGCAGTTCTAATGCAGATAAGCTCACTTTGAATGGTTTTTCAGGAAAAGCTTTGTGGTAGGCAAATTTTGGCTACATGACCTTCTTTCCCCCTGACCCGCCCCTGAGTCATACCATGTGAATATGTTATATTATATGAACTTAAGGGACTTTGTAGATGTAATTAAGGCTGCTAATCAATTGGAATTAATTTGGGGAGATTATTTTGGGTTATTCCAATGGGCCTGCTGTAAACACATGTGCTCTTAAAAGTAGAGCTCTCTGCACCATGAGGGCAGGAAAGGAAATCAGAAAAATGTAGCAGAAGGGAAGGCAAATAGATTCAAAGTGTGACCCACCTTTGCTGGGGGTGGGTACCTGAAAATCATGAAGCTGAGTGCTTTCTGGGAGCAAATATCAACACCTCAAGGAAATAAATCCTACCAACAACCTGAGCAAACTTGGAAGTGAATTCTTCCTCAAGGACTGCAGTGATAAACAACACTACTAACTCCTTGGTGTTGGCCTAATGAAACCTGGAACAGAGGATCCAGTTGATCTATCCAAGACTTTGGACCCATAGAACTGTGAAGTTAAAATTTTACATGGTTTTAAGCCTCTAAATATGTTGTAGCTTTTGTGGCAGAACAGAAAACTAATACCGGCTTCATGGATATGGACTTTGATATATGGTTAGGATAACAAAAAAAAAAAAAAAAAAAGAGAGAGAGAGAGAGATTAAGAGGCAGCATCACAGGCAGAGAGTGGAGGATAGGTAATAGCACAAAGGTAGAATAATTCAAGTGTGATACAAAATCAATTCAGTTTGTCTCATAAAACTGAATCTCACAGCTTCAGTTATCTCACTCATAAGTGAGTTATAAACAGTATTCTTTGGAGGCCTGGAAGGTCCAAGAAAGGCTTCAGATGAAACTGGAAGAGAGGGGCAACTATTAAAGGAAAGAATATTGTTGATTTATTTGAGACCAATACACTTCTCACTCTTCTAATATCTTAACCATTAATGTTTCACCTTTATCCATTCTCTATACAGGACTCAACAGAGTGTCATTCGAAGAGAGGATTCAGCAGCTTAAAACTTTTAGAAACCACTAAACTTGACAATTCCTTCCAGATCAACAATCTACAACTATTTCTTGGACATGTTATAAGCATCAAATTAGATAACAATGAAATGTTCTAGTTTCACATTACTGTTAGTTTTCCTACAGTGATGCACATTGAAATAAGCCTGACCCAGAGAATTACCATTAGGACTGGCATTGTTGTTAGAAATAAACACACTCTAGTAAAAGTATAAGGATTTCAATACAATAGAACTCCCTCCCCCTTCTTTTTTAATAGTTCATAATGTATTTTCAGGGTCAAGGAGAAAAAAAGTACTCTTCTATATAGTCATTCAGGACCCAAATTGCCTGAGCTTTGCTGTCTTCAATATGTGTGCGCTCGTTCACTTAGTCATGTCCAACTTTTTGCAACACCAGGTACTGTAGCCCACCAGGCTCCTCTTTTTATGGAATTTTCCAGGCAAGAATACTTACATGGGTTGCCATTTCCTACTCCAGGGGATCTTCTTACCCAGTGATAGAACCCATGTCTTCATTGGCAGGCTGGCTCTTTACCACTACACCACCTGGGAAACCCACTGTCTTCGATATGTGACAACTAAGTCTTCTCGGGTTATCATTATTGTCAATCTAGCCAAAGGGAGGGGGAAAGAGCAGGGAGAAAAATTTGAGGGAGCTTTAATGATTCAGGATAGGATGTAGTACCTATAATGTCTATTTTCATTTCATTAGAGAGCATGTGACCTGATTATACACCAGGCTGGGACATGAAGTAGTACCAGTTGGAAAATGACAGCTGCTATGGAAGGTGTCCAGTTAAATATTAAACCAATGACTGTCTCTGCCTCAGGGTCTTGTTCAAACATATGCCTCCAGGATAGGCCAAAAGTACTGTTTTTTACAACAGCAAAAATCTATGAGGTTGTTGAGTAGGGGGTGTGTATAGGTGGAAGGACGAGAGTGAGTTCAATGGTGGTGGTAGAGAGAAGAAAAGATAGCAGTAAGAGAAAGGTACTAGGATTTTCTCACATATTTTAGGAAACCTAAATTTTTCTGCTCGTGCTAAGATTTTGTGATATTTCACAGTAACAGAGGAATAGTCAAGAATCCTAAATAAATTCCAGGGCCATAGGTGGGCACAGACCTCAAAAGAACTAGAAGCACTACACCTACATGAGGCTTCATGAAACTGGAAAGAGCATCTGAATGAGAGCTTCAAGATGTACACATGCTGTAAAGGCAATGGGATCTGAAGAGGGAGATCTTAAATTGTCACCATTACAAAAGAAGCGAAGGACAAGAGGAGTTTGGAACTTGATGGCAAAGACAAAGAGTTTTATCAAGGTCACATTTGGGTGAGAGAATCGCTATTTAATGAATTCTTTACTATACAATAAACTTGTTAGTAAGACTCTGTGCCAAGGGTGCTTTCAAGATATGTTTGACATGAAAATAAAGGATATGCCTCTTTTTTATGATGCCTATATCTTACAACTAACAGTAAGAGATTCATGGAAAACATCACACATCCTTCTCATGAAAGAGATAATTATCACGAGGTAAGAAACAAAACCAGGTGTATAGTTACTGATGAGTGAAATGAAAGGGAACATGCAAATTGTGTTTTTAAAGACTTGTGTAGAAGAGGAACTACATTTGCTTTTTGGAGTGTAACAGATAGAGCCACCAAGAAACAGTGGAAATTTAGAGGAATTGAGTATGTTGTTTTACAAACAAACTTTATGCTTCAAAGATAGAGGGAAGTCTTAGGAGAAAATTTACACTCTTGTTAAGCAGAAGACTGCAGGCAAATTCTAGATCATCATTTGGAAGGAATGCAGCAGAGAGGGGAAATGGATATTAGGGCAGAGATAGTTATAAACTCTTTAAGGTTCCTTCAAATGTTAAAATTATCACTTCATGACAGAAATATAACAAAAGCAAAATTCATGCAGGCCTTAAAAATAACGCAGGTGTGCTGGGTCTTACTTCTCTTTTGTGGGACAAGTGTTTTATTTGATTTTTCTTTTTACTTTTTTAAAAGCTTGTGCAAAGATGATCCAATATAAATCAACCTGCTTTAATGACATTAGACACTATAAATCTGTTGCTTAATCCTTACTTAAGAGAGAAAAAAATATATTTTCTGTAAAGAGTAGAGATATTCCTACAGGCATTTATTTAGTTCTAAAACTCCCAAGAAATAGAGGTGAGGGAAGTTATTAATATACCTACTTTATAGACAGGATATAAAGCATAATACGATTTGCTTAAGGCAAAACATCAAGTCAGTGGAGGAAAGAGAAAATATCTCACCTTTGACTCTGTTTTGGTGTTCTGAATCCTCATAGCAGCTGAATCCTAAAAATGTGACTTCTATGTTGATTAGTGTTATTTTAAACTATGAGTTCAGAATTATTGGCCTGAAGCTTCAAACTAAAGAAAACAAAAATAAAGACAACTTTCACTGTCTAGGGAAAGTTAATTTTTAACTTTAAAATTTTAAAACAGAAATTGGAACTTCCCAACAACAAAAAAAGTGTTTGTCATATATAGAATATTGATTAAAGACATCATCTTTGCTTTGTCATTCTATAATACTAAACAGCTTTTACACAAAGTTTTTAACTCACGTTTATTTAAGAAGCTCCGGGAGCTTGTGTAGCATTTTTATTTTTATGCAACTAGCTCTGCTTCTGCTGAGCTTTCAACTTCTGCTGCTGCTAACCTAACTTAAAGCATCATCTATCCCCTGAACTATTGAGTACTTTCTTAAAGAAACAAGTCCAGCCCTTCAATGTTCAATCCATGAGTGGTTGCCTGGAGAAACATTCTAAATTATAGACTGGGATATGTGACTTTGTCCAAGAAGCTTGAATGCCCTTCTGCTAAATACAAAGCTCCTACAAAATACAAGGTAAGTTCAAATTCCTTAGCTTAACATTAAGCTCAACAAGTTGGTACCAAAATACCTGTAAAAAAATCTTTTCTTCCAGTAATTTCTTACACCTTCTTATGCCTTCATAGTCCAGGTATATGAGGGCACTTAATACCCATTTTAAACAGTTATTTTAAATATATTTTTTTCTGAAAGCCCTCTATTTTCACACTACAAGCTTCATAAATGCTTCACCAATTTCTTCTCTATGCATCAAGCTTGATTCAAATCTAAAGTCTTCTTGTAAGCCATCCATGGACCATTAAGTAGCCATGAAATCATCTTTCTTCCTTTTATTTCCATTATATGTTATAATCAGTATCATAGAACATCTACTACTGATTAGTTTGTTTTAGAATCATTTATATAAATGTCACTGACTCAATGGACATGAGTCTGAGCAAACTCCAAGAGATAGTGAAGGACAGGAAAACCTGGCGTGCTGCAGTTCATGGGGTCACAGAGCTGGACATGACTGAGCGACTGAACAGCAACAGTGTAAGTATCTGTGGCTCTCTATCAGTTAGTGTCCAGTCAAGAGAACATAAAACACACCAATTTTTAACAGAAAAAATGTACATAATTAGTTGGTTATTGAGTATTAGAAAATTAAAAAGACAAAACAAAAAAACATTGGGATAATAAAGAGCTATTTCTTTCTGGAAGAAGCAACTATTCTTGGACATTAGGTTAAAGAAAGGGAAGAGGTAGGTGATTTTAAAACTCTACAACTTGGAGGAGGTTCTTCAGAGGTGGGACCTAGCCCTTTTTGAGAAGTTGCTGCTCAGTTGTGCTGGGACCTCAACATCTCAGAGGAGAGAATGTGAAGCTGGCACTCAAACCGGTGAAGAGGGGCACACCCTGACTACTGGTGCTATTTCTAAGGGAGGACAATGAGATCAGTTCTGGAGTGAAGAGAGAAAACTAGAGAGTGGCTATCAACTGCCACTGCCAGAATTAAACAGATGCTGCCGGCATGTGTGGACAGGAACGGAGAACAGCGCACTGTGGGATTCAGCTCCTCATTTTTCCCTAGTGCTCCTCATTAGCAGATCTGTCAGGGAAGCATTTAGGCAAAGCAGAAACATGACTTACACAGTCCAGTAAAAGCATCACAAAGAAAGCATAGGAAGGGTGGGGTTGACACTGAGAGGCAAAGTATCATAAACCAACACCTTTTCACAAGGCTTTGTATTCCCACAGGACCAAATCATGTCTGGATATCCATATGTCTCCTGTTGAGCATATCATAGTACTTACCATGTAGTAGAAAATCCATAAATATTTTATTTGAAATCTGCATAAGTTCTTGATTATCTGAGAGTCACAGATATCTCACATGTAAAATTTTAAAAATGCAGTACCTTCTAGAACTAAAAGGTAGAGTGATATAAAATAAATTATGTAAAAAATTGAGAATTTTTAATGAAATTTTACACTTCCATTTTCTGTTATGTTATAGTCAGACCATTGCAGATAAATACAATAGACCTTTCCTAATGTTAAGGTTACACTGGTTTTCCAGGGGAAAAAGATTAAAAGAGCATTCCACTGTGTTACTAGGCCTTTATCTTGATGCTGTCTGCAATCTTTTATAAATATGAAAAAATTTCAGCTGTTCTGGGTATGGAAAAATAAAAGAGATGTCTCTGAAATGAAATGAAGATAATAATTATGAGCAAATAAGAATGAGATATTTAGAAGGTGGGATGAAGTAGATAAAATATCTTAAGTATACGTTTCTGGGCTTCCCCGGTGGCTCAGTGGTAAAGAATCTGCCTGCAAGGCAGGAGTTGCAGGAGATATGGACTGTATTGCTGGGTCAGGAAGATCCCCTGGAGGAGGGCCTTGCAACCCTCCCACCCACTCCAGTATTCTTACTTGAAGAATCCCATGGACAGAGGATCCTGGTGGGCTACCATCCATAGGGTCGGAAAGAGTCAGACATGACTGAAGAAACTTGGCATCCATGCATATACATCTCTAGACATGACATTAATCTTATATCTCAGGAGCTAATCTGGGCTAATAAGACATTGTAGATAACATGGAATTGAGATGGGGAGTATCATCTAAAGAACAAGAGATCTAAGTAGATTAAACCTCCATAATTGTATCTTTTGGTAAAAAATACTTCTCCATATTTGAGCAGAGCATGAGAGATATTCCTTATAAAGTACCATTTATTATGGCAAAGTGTATGATATATTTGCTATTTTAGGCATTCAGAAAAAAAGAGAGAGAAGGAAACAAAGCCAGAAAAAACTTGTGTGTGTGCACATATGTATGGTAAATATTTGGTACTGAAGTATTGTGATTTCATACATTAATATTCCTAAATTATTCAATAAGATCAACACAGAAAACATCTTTATTTCTCTTTACTGAACTTCCATGTACTTTACAAATAAATAACCAAACAAATCCCTGCATAGAAAATTGGCTAGCAATAAAATAACTGAACATTTATGAAGCCTTCAATGCTAGTCATTTGAGGCAAGTCCTATATAAAATTATTTAGTTTTCACAACATTCCCATGATGAAAGTACTATTATGTTATAAGGAAAATATCTGGTACATAAAGATACTGTGTTAATAATTAATAAATAGATAAATCACTAAATTCCCATTTTACAGATGATATTCTAAGCTATGAAGGAAAAGTTGCTCTCTGTTCTTTTATTTAACAAGTTCTCAGGATTTAGGTTCAGTTTAAAGAAAAACAATTATCAGTTTCTGAGATGAAGGTTTGGTATGATTAAAATAGCTAATGTTTAAAATCATATGTTCACTGTAGAAAGAAAATTTTCCCTCTTTGAGATAATGTGTTGCAGAATAGTAGTAGCAATGGTCTTCACATTAAGAATGGCAGTATTATAAAGTATTCAGTATATTCAGTATAGAAAGACAACCAGTATAGTAAGAAAACCACTGCATCTTATTTCTCACTTGATTAAGGCAGTTCAGTTCAGTTCAGTCACTCAGTCATGTCCGACTCTTTGCGACCCCATGAACCGCAGCACAGCAGGCCTCCCTATCCGTCACTAACTCCCAGAGTCCACCCAAACCCATGTCCATTGTGTCGGTGATGCCATCCAACCATCTCATCCTCTGTCGTCCCCTTCTCCTCCTGCCCTCAATCTTTCCCAGCATCAGGGTCTTTTCAAATGAGTCAGCTCTTCGCATCAGTATTGGAGTTTCAGCTTCAACATCAGTCCCTCCAATGCACACCCAGGACTGATCTCCTTTAGGATGGACTGGTTGGATCTCCTTGCAGTCCAAGGGACTCTCAAGAGTCTTCTCCAACACCACAGCTCAGAAGCATCAATTCTTCAGCGCTCATCTTTCTTTATAGTCCAACTCTGACATCCATACATGACCACTGGAAAAACCATAGCCTTGACTAGATGGACTTTTGTTGGCAAAGTAACGTCTCTGCTTTTTAATATGCTGTCTAGGTTGGTCATAACTTTCCTTCCAAGGAGCAAGCTAAAATCATTCTTGATTAAGGCAAGCCATGTGTATTTCCAAAATGATTTTAGCTTATCTACAGAAAAATAGAGGCTGACAATAAAAAGCTTATATTTCTCTATGTGTTTTAATACATTAGATTAATCTCATAAGTATGTTTTTAAAGTCACTTTTCTGACCATTTATCTCTTTTCCCCTTGGTCAGTCTATGGTTCTAAGATATGTATGTCAAATTCCTATCCATTCATACAGATCTTATTCAGAGCCCACCTCTTTCATGAAAAGGTTTGTTCTTGATTCTTTTTTTTTTTTTTAAATATTTATTTATTTGTTTATTCATTTGACTGCCTCAAGTCTTAGCTGTGGTATGTGGGACTTACTTCCCTGACCAGGGATTGAACCCTGGCCCCCTGCACTTGGAGCATGGAATCTTAGCCACTGGACCACCAGGGAAGTCCCTGTTCTTGATTCTTTAGTCCCAATCAGTATATATTTCCTGTGAATGCTTATTGCCTTTCAACTCTGACTTTTGGGGGGTGCATTTTGCCATCTTCTTGTATAATGAATAACTGGAATTGAAGCTCAATTAGTAGCCAATTCAATTCCTGAATGGCTTAAACTGTCTTCCAGAAAGAAAAGCAAATTATACATGGAGGAAGATAACATCATTCAGAGCCTTATTAATTTTTAAATTTTTACCCACATTTTCTAGCACTCTATCAAAAATAATCAGTCACACAGAACTGACTGAAAATCAAGAGAAAATAACAATGAGAAGAAATGCATGAGAAATTTAGATTTTAGAAAATCAGAACTATAATTTAAAATTACTTATATGTTAATTAATGCTTATAAATTGTTTCATAAATTAAAGAGCTAGTCATGAGAGTTGAGTAAAAAGTATAAAAAGTGAATTATTCAGAAGTTCTGTTGTATGCATTACTTAAAATATAATGATTTGATGCTCCATGCACGGACATACTAATGTATTAGGCCCAGTCGATAAAAAGAATTTGGGATGTGGAAGATAGGATTGCAGAAATATCTGGACTGAAGAATGGAGAGACAAAGGAAATGATGCAGAATACAAAACAAATCCAAAGATAAATGAGATGTGGGGAAAAGGTTCATATAAGACTGAAGATTAAGAGAGGAAAAAAAGAGAGACTAGGCCAGAGCCATGAATTTTTCAAAATTAATAAAAATTATATTAAGCTTAAGATGTAAGCATTAGAACCTTAGCAGAATAAATACAAAGGAAATCCTATTAGTATATCATAGTAAGACTTTTGAAAACTAAATACAAAAATAAAACCTTAAAGCAGCCAGGGACAAGAAAATGGGAATCAAAAGAACTGCAGAACTTTGCAAATGATTTTAAACAATAACAATGAAAATCAGAAATCAGTGGAATGACATATCTAATGGCTAAAAGAAAATACCTGCCAAACTACAATTATTTACCCAATGGAAAATCCTTTAAAAAATGAAGGTGATATCAAAGTTATTTTTCAAACAAGCAAGGATTCATCACCAAAAGACTACACTAAAGGAAATGGCAATAAGATTCATAAATCATTATGAAGAATAGATTAATCAATAAATGGTGTAGTTTGTTATTCATATAAAATTTATGGGAATCTCTACTTCATACCATATACAGAAAAAATTTCAGATGATTAAAGACCTATTGTGAAAAAAAATCTTTAATTTTTTAGGAGAAATATGTGGCAGCATTTCTCTGCAACTGCATGACAGGGAAAGATGTCTCAAGCACAGATCCTCAAAGATGATAGATAAATAAGATAAATATATATATAATAGATAATAAGATAAATATGTTTATAATAATAGTAAACCTTTCTCTGAATAAAAATTCTCTATAAACAAGTAAGGCTACAATAAATCATATATTGGAAGAAAATATGTATATTGCACACAACTGATAAAATTATTATTCAATGCATATCAATAATTTCTATAAATCTATAGGAAATAAAGAAAAAATTCTTGGTAGAAAAATCAAAAGAATAAATAGAAAAGCAATTCAAAAACAAAGAAATCTGAGTTAGCTAAAGCAAATAAACAAAAGAAAAAGAGAACTAAAAAATGCCCAAGTTTATGAGAAATCAAAAAATTTTAGTTTAAAACAGTAAGGTATGAAGGACTTCTGCTTCTTCTCAAGATGGAATAATAAAGGTTGGGTTTACTTTCTCATGCAACAAGTGAAAAAAAACAGACAAAACATATGATACTTCAGTGTAAAGACTGAATAAAAGTCAATGAAGGACATTAAATCCTTAGAGATGGGTGCCACAGGAGCTACTTCTTGAGAGTATTGACTTGAGAAAGTTTCTAGGTCTTCTTGTAGTGATGAAAAACCTAGGTGTAGTAGTGGAATAGTTGTCCTCAAAGATGTCCATTTCCTAATCCACTGAATCTGTGTGAATATATTAACTTAAAGCAAAGGATCTTTGTAGATGTTGATTAAATAAAGAACTTTAATATGGGGAGATAATCCTGGATTATCTGGATAAGCCAAATCTGATCACATGAGTCTTTTAAAATCAGAGAAAATTTCCCAGTTCAGTTCTGAGATAGAAGGAGATGTAACTATGGAAAAATGGCTAAAGAAATAGAGATGTAATACTGTTGGCTTTAAAGATGGAAGAACGGGTCATAATCCAAGGAATTTGGGCATCCCCTACAAACTGGAAGTCAAGGAGAGGGTTCTCCCCTGGAGCAACCTGAAAGGAACCCAGCCTTGCTGACTCCTTGGTTTTAGCACAATAACACTCATGTTGGACTTTTAACCTACAGAACTGTAAGGTCATAAATTTGTGTTGCTTTAAGTTACCAAGTTTGTGGGTATTTGCTTTAGCAGCTTTTTTTTTTTTTTTTTGCTGTCGCTTTAGTCATGTCGACTCTCTGCTACCCTATGTCCTGTTGCCTGCCAGGCTCCTCTGTCCATGGGATTCTCCAGGCAAGAATACTGGAGTAGACTGCTGCATCCTCTTCCAGGGGATCTTCCTGACCCAGGGATTGAACTGGCTCTCAGGTCACCTGCCTTGGCAGGCAGGTTCTTTACCACTAGTGCCTGGGAAGCCCATAGAGGCAACAGGAAGTTAATAAGCCAGAAGGAGCCTCTCGGACTTCCTGAGAGTCTAGGAAGACCAAGGTAGTCAAACTTCCTAAATAGGAGAAAACTGCACACACAGAGACTTACAGATCTCTGCAGAGAGTCCCCTTATGCATTCAGCTGAGAATTGATCTGTGCATGTATTTAAGAAAAATATCTGAGGTTGAGGAAACAGCCACAGGATTAAAGGAAATGATATCCAGCATTCAACACAGCTGTGAATACTGCTATCTCTTACCAGCTAGAATGGAAAATCTACAGGACTTTAGGTAGAATATACAGATGGATCTTACTTTAATAATGGGTAATTAATAGCTAAAATGAGCACTGCTCAGAGTGGTATAATATCATTTGAAGTTACACAGTGATAAGTTACAGAGGTAAACTGTAAATCCATAAGCAATCACTAATTTAAGAGATGCAGAATATATAAGAAAGTGGAGAGGAAATGGGATTATAAAGAAATAATTAATGGAAAAGAAGGCTGAAATGAGAAAATGGTTAAAAAAAAAAAAGCACAGAGAGAAAACAAGGATTAGTTTATTGATTTAAGTGTAATTATATAAATGAACACATTAAATGAAAATGGACTAAACACCTCAACTAAAAGGCAAAAACTGTCAGATTGGAAGAAAAAGCAGAAACCAACCATAAACTGCCTACAAGAAATACACTTCACATTTAAAGACATAAGCAAAAAGTTAGAAAAAGATATGCTGGCACTAATCAAGAGAAAGCTGGGGTGGCTATATTAACATAAAACTGGATTATATATAAAAGTATATTACCAGGAATAGAAAATTATTCACTAATAATAAGTAAGCAAATTTATCAAGATAATAAATCTGAATATCACTAGTAGAGCTTCCAGCTAAAGGAAGCATCTGACAGAATTACAAGGAGAAACATACAAATCCACAGTTATAGCTGAAGATTTCAATACCCCTCTAAATAAGTTACAAATACACAGGGAACAAATAATCATATAGAAGGTCAAAAAAAGTTCTTCAAAGGACTTGACTAAAATTTGAAACAAAATTTTAGCAAATCTAATCCAAAAACAAATATAAGTTAAAACACATAACAATAAAAAGGTTTTGTGCCAAAATGCAGTTTGTTTAATATTTGAAAATGAAACTATGTTTTAAACCACATTTGTAGCTTAAATAATAAAACATTCTTGATAATGTCAAAAAATGCAGAACAAGTGTAAAACAAAGTCAAATATCATTCCTGACAAAATCATTCTACAATTTTGGAATAAAAGTATATAGCAAAGACCTAACTCAACAGGTCTTAGTTGCTCAGTTCAGTTCAGTCCAGTTCAGTCGTTCAGTTGTGTCCAACTCTTCGCGACCCCATGAACCGCAGCACGCCAGGCCTCCCTGTCCATCAACAACTCAAGTAGTCTACCCAAACTCACGTCCATTGAGTCAGTGATTCCATTCAACCATGTCATCCTTTGTCGTCCCCTTTTCCAACTGCCCTCAATCTTTCCGAGCATCAGGTTCTTTTCAAATGAATCAGCTCTTTGCATCAGGTAGCCAAAGTATTGGAGTTTCATCTTCAACATCAGTCCTTCCAAGGAACACCTAGGACTGATCTCCTTTAGGATGAACCAGTTGGATCTACTTGCAGTCCGAGGAACTCTCAAGAGTCTTCTCCAACAAAACAGCTCAAAAGCATCAATTCTTCAGTGCTCAGCTTTCTTTACAGTCTCATAACCATACATGACTACTGGAAAAACCATAGTCTTGACTAGTCGGACCTTTGTTGACAAAGTAATGTCTCTGCTTTTTAATATGCTGTCTAGGTTGGTCATAACTTTCCTTCCAAGGAGTAAGTATCTTTTATTTCATGGCTGCAGTCACCACCTGCAGTGATTTTGGAGCCTCCCCAAAATAAGTTCTGCCACCATTTCCACTGTTTCCCCATCTATTTGCCATGAAGTGATTCCAATGAAGTAATGGGACTGGGTGCCATGATCTTAGTTTTCTGAATGTTGAGTGTTAAGCCAACTTTTTCACTCTCCTCTTTCACTTTCATCAAGAAGCTCTTTAGTTCTTCACTTTCTGCCTTAAGGGTGGTGTCATCTGCATATCTGAGGTTATTGACATTTCTCCTGGCAATCTTGATTCCAGCTTGTGCTTCCTCCAGCCCAGCTTTTCTCATGATGTACTCTGCATATAAGTTAAATAAGCAGGGTGACAATATACAGCCTTGATGTACTCCTTTTCCTATTTGGAACCAGTCTGTTGTTCCAAGTCCAGTTCTAATTGTTGCTTCCTGACTTGCTTACAGGTTTTTCAAGAGGCAGGTCAGGTGGTCTCATATGCCCATCTCTTTCAGAATTTTCCACCGTTTATTGTGCATTGGCATAGTCAATAAAGCAGAAGTAGATGCTTTTCTGGAACTGTCTTGCTTTCTTGATGATCCAGCGAATGTTAGCAATTTGATCTCTGGTTCCTCTTTTCTAAAACCAGCTTGAACATCTGGAAGTTCATGGTTTATATATTGCTGAAGCCTGGCTTGGAGAATTTAAAGCATTACTTTACTAGTGTGTGAAATTAGTGCAATTGTATGGTAGTTTGAGCATTCTTTGGGATTGGAATGAAAACTGACCTTTTCCAGTCCTGTGGCCTCTGCTGAGTTTTCCAAATTTGCTGGCATATTGAGTGCAGCACTTTCACACAATCATCTTTCAGGATTTGAAATAGCTCAACTGGAATTCCATCACCTCCACTAGCTTTGTTCATAGTGATGCTTCCTAAGGCCCACTTGACTTCACATTCCAGGACGTCTGGCTCTAGGTGAGTGATCACACCATCATGATTATCTGGGTCGTGAAGATCTTTTTTGTACAGTCCTTCTGTATATTTTTGCCACCTCTTCTAAATATCTTCTGCTTCTGTTAGGCCCCTACCATTTCTGTCCTTTTTCGAACCCATCTTTGCGTGAAATGTTCTCTTGGTATCTCTAATTTTCTTGAAGAGATCTCTAGTCTTTCCCATTCTGTTGTTTTCCTCTATTTCTTTGCATTGATCACTGAGGAAGGCTTTCTTATCTCTCCTTGCTATTCTTTGGAACTCTGCATTCAGATGGCATATCATTCCTTTTCTCCTTTGCTTTTCTCTTCTCTTCTTTTCATAGCTATTTTTAAGGCCTCCTCAGACAGCCATTTTGCTTTTCTGCATTTCTTTTTCTTGGGGATGGTCTTGATCCCTGTCTCCTGTACAACGTCACGAACCTCTGCCCATAGTTCAGCAGGCGCTCTGTCTATCAGATCTAGTCCCTTAAATCTATTTCTCACTTCCACTGTATAATCATAAGGGATTTGATTCAGGTCATACCTGAATGGTTTGGTGATTTCCCCCACTTTTTTCAATTTAAGTCTGAATTTGGCAATAAGGAATTCATGATCTGAGCCACGGTCAGCTCCCGGTCTTCTTTTTGCTAACTGTATAGAGCTTCTCCATCTTTGGCTGCAAAGAATATAATCAATCTGATTTCAGTGTTGACCATCTGGTGATGTCCATGTGTAGAGTCTTCTCTTGTGTTGTTGGAAGAGGGTATTTGCTATGACCAGTGAGTTCTCTTTGCAAATCTGTATTAGCTTTTGCCCTGCTTCATTCTGTACTGCAAGGCCAAATTTGTCTGTTACTCCAGGTGTTTCTTCACTTCCTACTTTTGCATTCCAGTCCCCTATAATGAAAAGGACATCTTTTTTGGGTGTTAGTTCTAAAAGGTCTTGTAGGTCTTCATAGAACTGTTCAACTTCAGCTTGTTTAGCATTACTGGTCAGCACATAGACTTGGATTACTGTGATATTGAATGGTTTGCCTCAGAAACGAACAGAGATCATTCTGTCAATTTTGAGATTGCATCCAAGTACTGCATTTCAGACTCTTTTGTTGACTATGATGGCTACTCCATTTCTTCTAAGGGATTCCTGCCCACAGTAGTAGATATAATGGTCATCTGAGTTAAATTCACCCATTCCAGCCCATCTTAGTTCACTGATTCCTAGAATGTTGACGTTCACTCTTGCCATCTCCTGTTTGGGGACTTCCAATTTGTCTTGATTCATGGACCTAACATTCCAGGTCCCTATGCAATATTGCTCTTTACAGCATCGGACCTTGCTTCCATCACCAGTCACATCCATAACTGGGTGTTGCTTTTGGTTTGGTTCTGTCCCTTTATTCTTTCTGGAGTTATTTCTCCACTGATCTCCGGTAGCATATTGGGCACCTACCGACCCGGGGATTTCATCTTTCAGGGTCCTATATTTTTGCCTGTTCATACTGTTCATGGGGTTCTCAGGGCAAGAACACTGAAGTGGTTTGCCATTCCCGTCTCCACTGGACCACATTCTGTCAGACCTCTCCACTATAACCCATCCATCTAGGGTGGCCCACAGGGCATGGCTTAGTTTCATTGAGTTAGGCAAGTTGTGGTCCATGTGATCAGATTGGCTAGTTGTCTGTGATTGTGGTTTCAGTCTGTCTGCCCTCTGATGCCCTCTCTCAGCACCTACTGTCTTACTTGGGTTTCTTTCACCTTGGACATTGGGTATCTCTTCATGGCTGCTCTAGCAGAGCACAGCTGCCGTTCCTTACCTTGGACGTGGGGAAGCTCCTCTTGGCTGCTCCTGCGCTGCACAGCTGCTGCTCCTCAAGTCTTGCATTTTATAATTTTTATGACTGGCACTTGACCACTTCTTGGAAATCGAATCCTTGGAATGATTTAACTGATAAGAGTGTTTTGAATGTTTACAGCCTAGAAACATAATATACTAGCTAGTCTAGAAACTTTGTGCAAACAATGTGATTTACGTGAACACCTGCTTTTCTTCTAGGGGTCTGGAGTTTCATTAACTGCAATCAGTCATGTGGTTATGTGCCTACACCACAGATCCCCAGTATAAACTCCAGACACCTGGGCTCAGGCAAGCTTCCCTATTCAATGGCACTTCGTGTGTACTATCACAACTCCTTGCTGGAGGAACCAAATGTGTCCTATGAAAGTTTACTGGTAGAGGACTCTCAGAAGTTCTATCTGGATTCCTTCAGACTTTTCTATATGTACCTTTCCTCTGTGATGATTTTTCTATGTCTGATGATTTTTCTGTGTGACCCCTAGGAGAAAAGCAGGTGTTCACATAAATCACATTGTCTGCACAAAGTATCTAGACTAGCTAGCATACTGTGATAATTTGTAATAGTGAGTATAATGACTACCCAGTCAGTCACTGATCCTGGGAGTAGTCTTGAGGACTCTTGACACAGAGAGTAAGTAACACAACCTGATAAAAACCTTGTAGCTAACACTGGACCAAATGATGAAAAACTGAGCAGTCTATCCCTAAGATCAGATGCAAGACTCTTCAAGTCAAAAGTGTAAATGAAATTCTGGCTAGTGCAATAAGGCAGGAAAAAGTAACTTAAAACAATTAGGTTGTAAAGGGCCTCCTTGGTGGCTCAGCAGGTAAAGAATCCCCCTGCAATGCAGGAGTTCGAACTCTAGGTTGGGAAAATGCCTTGGAGAAGGGAACGGCTACCCACTCCAGCATTCTGGCGTGGAGAATTCCATGGACTAAATAGTCCATGGGGTCTCAAAGAGTCAGACATGACTGAGTGACTTTCACTTTCTTTCTTTCTAGGTTGTAAAAGAAATAAAAACTTTCTTAATTCACAGGCATGATTGTCTGTTTAAAACTCAATATAATCTATCCTAAAAAGCTATTAAAACTAGTAAGTGAGCTTTGCAAGATTAGATATATATATTCATATGAATGAATGAATATATATATTCATATATAAATATGAATCAATTTTTCAAAGTACTAGCAACAACTGAAAATTGAAATTTAAAAATTCATTTTATAATATAAATATTATAAAACACTAAAAAATGAAATTGGATAAAATAGGCAAAACCTGTACATGGAAAACTACAAACTAGTGCTGAGAAAAATATAAGACCTAAATAAATGAAGAAATGAACTGCAGTCATAAGCTGAAATATTTACTACTGTTAAATATCAATTATCCTAAAACTTACTTATAGATTAAATACATTCTCTATTAAGATGCCAATAGTCTTTTTAAAAAGTTACATGTGAATTTACAAACTTTTATTAAATGTATGAAGAAATGCAAAGGACCTAGCATACCCCCCTAAAAAAAACCATTGAAAAAGCATGATGTTGTACTATTACTTCCTCATTTTAATGCTTATTATTAAGTTATAATAATAAATACAGTTTGATATTGGTATAAAAATAGACTAATAGGACTACTAAACTAAAAATAAAGCCCATAAGTAGACTCATATATATACACACATATATATATATATATACATACATAGACCCCTTAATTTGCATAAAGATGCAAAAGTAATTCAATGGGGAAGAAAGAATTTGTTCAACAATAGTGTTACAACCACTGCTGCTGCTGCTAAGTCACGTCAGTTGTGTCCGATTCCGTGGACCCCATAGACGGCAGCCCACCAGGCTCCCGTCCCTGGGATTCTCCAGGCAAGAATACTGGAGTGGGTTACCATTTCCTTCTCCAGTGCATGAAAGTGAAGAGTGAAAGTGAAGTCGCTCAGTCGTGTCCGACTCTTAGCGACCGCATGGACTGCAGCCTACCAGGCTCCTCCGTCCATGGGATTTCCCAGGCAAGAGGACTGGAGTGGGGTGCCATTGCCTTCTCCATACAACCACTAGGTGTCTATATTTAAGAGAAAGGAAACCTTGATCCACTTTTCAGATCATACAAAAGCTAATCTAAAATGAACTAAATGTCAATTCTAAAAATGTAAGATAACTAGAAGAAAATATTTGAGAAAACTTTGCAATTTTCTGCTAGAAAAGATAATTTTTAACCTGAAAAATGAGAAGCAAGATCCATAAAGGTGAAAACTAAAGAATTTGATTTCATCAAAATTAAAAACTCTTCCTTTCTGAAAGTCACTATTAAGTAAATGATAAAGCAAGTGAAAGACTGGTACAAAGTAATCTTCAAATCATGTAATTAATAAAGAACTTGTATTCAGAATATATAAGGAAACTTCAAAACTCTCGTTCACTCCTGATTAGGTTGTAAAATGGTAAAACGGCTTTGGAAAACGAAGGTAAACAGACATCACCCATATTATTCAGCCATTTAACTTCTGAGAAATGAAATAGAGAAGTAAAGCAAACTGCAAGTATGTACCCATACAAAGATTTGTAAATGAAAGATTATCACAAATTTAATATAATAACTCCAAACTTGAAACAACCCAAATGTCCATCAAAAGTTGAAGACATAAACAAATTGTGGTCTCCCCATGCAATGGGATATCTTTCAACAATAAAAATAAGTGAATTACTCAGATTACAACATGGGCGAATCTTCAAATAATCAAACAGTGAAAAAAGCTTGCCAATCCTCTCCTCAACTGCCACCAACCACATTCAATGTTATTCCAGTTATTTTAAATTTTAGATATTTCTAACAAATTTTTTAGAATTTAGAATCTGTTTGTGGCTTAACACAGATCAGAAGGTGGGGACAAAGGGGAGGGACAGGGAAATAAGGAGGAAGGGCTTACAAAGAGGCAGAGGGAAATCTTTAAGAGTGAGGAATATATATATATATTTGTCAAAACTTATCAAATTGTATCCTTTAAATATATGCAGTTTACTACAAGTCAATATTGCTCAGTAAATATGTTAAAAATATAAAGCACAATATTGAGGGATCATTTTAAACCCCAAACAGGTATTGGTGGTATGTGGAGCAATGGGAGTTCTCATATGTTACAGGGGGAGTATAAATTGTTGCAGCAAATGTGGAAAGCAATCTAGCAAATTTCACCAAAATTGCAAGTCATGCATACCCTGGAGTACATCAATTCCACTTCTAATGATATTCCCTGTCAAAATTTTTGTACGTGTTCACAAGGAAATAAGATGTACAAAAATGTTTAATTCCACATCATAATAACAAATTTAAGATAAAATGCAACATTCAGAATAAACAATATATTTAAACACAAGTCATAAAACTTAAAAACACACATATGGGAATGATCTTCATAAAAAGTTTTAAAGATTATTCTTAAGGAAAAATGAGTGAGAATGTGATTGGGGAAGATGATATAGAATCTCCAATATTTGTAAGTTCTTAATTCTTAAGTAAGTGAATCGGTACCTATTATATTATTCTCAAAGTGAAGAGGAACTAAAGCCTCTGATGAAAGTGAATGAGGAGAGGGGAAAAAAAAACTTGTTTATTTTTGACATATCTGTAACGTATGTAGGAGCTAGTCTTTTAATTTAAAGATATGAAAAATTTAGAATCAGAAAGGCTTTGGAGTTTTTCCCAATGTCACATAACTAGTGAATAGAAAATTCACCTAGGATCTAAACCTTCTTTCCTCTGGTCCTTCTTCTGGTTTGTTTACACCACTGTTTTCCTTTGAATTTAAAAAACAAAAAGAAAGTAAGAAATTACTTGTATATGAGATCACAGAAATATGTTAATTTTTTGTTACCATAAAGCATTAAAATGCCTACTTAGTAAAATATATGTAAAGAGATAAAAGAGCATTCATAAGCATACTCTGGGGCCTGGATATTGTAAGGAGAATGAAACAGCTAAATGTATGAAAATCTGAACTGTCAGGAGCTTGTGGGAGCAGAAAGAAGTAATAAGGGACACATAGGTAAAAAAGATATTTGATAAATAAAAATAAAATAAAAATGAGAAAAGACATATTTAAGCAAAGGACTTCCATGTCATTATGTGGAGAGATTTTTAACAACTAGGTAACAGAAAGGTGCATGTAAAAAACACCGCCTTTATGCTGATGCAAACAAAAATGAAGTAATTTCTTAAGCCCATACCTTAAAAGTTTTAGTGTTATTTGCTAAAATGGACTTATATGTGGCCCTAACAAACTAAACATATCAAGACATACATTTATTCATTCATACATGTGCAGAGATATTTGCTTGTCCATAATATTAATTAAAATAAGATAAAAAGCTGTAACATATAACACATATATCATATAGCTAAGCATTATCTTTGGTTGAACAAATTAAGATATTCTCACAAATGTTATCATGGGAGAGACTGTCCTCCTTGATAATTTATGTTAAACTTTAGTTAAATCTCAATCAAATATATTCAGTTTAGATATTAGGACCATAATCAGAGGAACGTGTTCTGTAATGCTGACTAAACCATTACTAGTCTTTCTCTATGCAATAATGATTTATTCAACATGCATTCCTTATCAGTAAATGTATACCAGCATAGGTAGGTAGCAGGTACTACCTAAACATTGGTGATAGAGAGAGATCTGTGCATTTAGTGACAAATATTGGGCTTCTCTGGTGGTTCAGATGATAAAGAGTCATCCTGCAGTGTAGGAGACATGAGATGCAGATATGATCCACTTGGTTGGGAAGATCCCTGGAGGAGGGTATGGCAACTCAGTCTAGTATTCTTGCCTGGAGAATCCCCATGGACAGAGGAGCCTGATGGGCTATGATCCATGGTGTCACAGAGTCAGACACAACTGAGTGACTAAGCACAATGACAAATATTAAATGACTTATCAAAATACACTGTTATGAAGATTATGACAGGAGTATTTTTAAATTGCTTCTGAGAAAGGAGAGAAACACAGGCCAGACAAGTCAGCAAAAGTTTCAAAGATGTCATTATAAATAAATGGAATCATATCTGGAAAAGTATCTTCTTAACATTAAAGACTTATACTATTTAAGAAATTATTATTATAAATTCTGCCATCTCAATTCTCAATAAAGAGGATATTTCACAGCATGATAGAACTTTGGAGATGTAAGCATTCAAATATTTCATGGACTGCCAAGGCTTACTATCTTTTCAAACATTTATTTTTCCAGAAAGGAAAAAAAAAAATCTACTTATAAGTAAACATCTCACCCATAAGTGAAAATAAGTACAGTTAACAATTTACCAAGGGTAATTTTTGCACAACTCATTGCCAGAACAGCATATCATTTTTTAAAAAATGTTATCGGTAGGTAAAATAATGGCTTCCTAAAAATAAATAAATAAATAAATAATGGCCTCCTAAATATGTCCACATTCTAATCCAAGTAACCTATGAATATGACAGGTTACATGAACATTACAGGTTAAATTAGCAGATGGAATTTTTTAATGAGTTGCTTGAGATACATGCAGGGTACATCTTGAGAAATGCTGGACTGGAAGAAGCACAAGCTGAAATCAAGATTGCCGGGAGAAATATCAATAACCTCAGATATGCAGATGATACCACCCTTATGGCAGAAAGTGAAGAAGAGCTAAAGCACCTCTTGATGAAAGTCAAAGAGGAGAGTGAAAAAAATTGGCTTAAAGCTCAATATTCAGAAAACTAAGATCATGGCATCTGGTCCCATCACTTCATGGCAAATAGATGGGGAAACAGTGGAAACAATGACAGACTTTATTTTGAGGGGCTCCAAAATCACTGCAGATGGTGACTGTAGCCATGAAATTAAAAGATGCTTACTCCTTGGAAGGAAAGTTATGGCCAACCTAGACAGCATATTAAAAAACTAATATATTACTTTGTCAACAAAGGTCTGTCTAGTCAAGCCTATGGTTTTTCCAGTGTTCATGTATGCATGTGAGAACTGGACTCTAAAGAAAGCTGAGCACCGAAAAATTGATGCTTTTGAGCTGTGGTGTTGGTGAAGACTCTTGAGAGTCCCTTGGACTGCAAGGAGATCCAACCAGTCCATCCTAAAGTAGATCAGCCCTGGGTGTTCCTTGGAAGGACTGATGCTGAAGCTAAAACGCCAATATTTTGGCTACCTGATGCGAAGAACTAACTCATTGGAAAAGACCCTGATGCTGGGAAAGATTGAAGGCAGGAGGAGAAGGGGACGACAGAGGATGAGATGGTTGGATGACATCACTGATTCAATGGACATGAGTTTGCGTAAACCCCAGGAGTTGGTGATGGACAGGGAGGCCTGATGTGCTGCAGTCATGGGGTCGCATAGTCAGACACGACTGAGCGAGTGAACTGAACTGAACTGAGATGTAGAGCTTATTGTTTGTTATCTCTCTAGGTGGGACCAGTAGAATCACTTGGGACCTTAAACGTGGGAGAAGGAGACAGAAATGTCAGAGTCAGAATGTTATAATACAGTGTGAAAAAGATATGAAGGGCCATTTCTGGCTTTGAAGATGGAGGCAGGGTACACAAGGCAAAGAACACAGTCAACTCTAGAACTAGAAAAGGGAAAGAAGTGAATTCTCCTCTGGAGCTTTCAGAAAGTGAGTAGCTCTGCCTGATTTTTAGCTCAGACTGAATTTTGACTTCTGAACTGTTAAGATAATAAATTTGTGTTGTTTTTTGTTTTAAAATTTGTTGCTGTTTGTTACAACAGGAATAGGAAACTATTACAGTGAACACATTTCATCCTCAGAAAAACAAGTTCCATGAGCCTTTATTGAAAACCTCAGCCACCTCTGTTATAGTCTTTTATTCCTGCAATTTACTGCAACTGTGGTGGCTTAAAACAACACCCATTCATTGTGGCATGGTTTTGTAGCTCAGACATATGGGCAGGCTCCACTGGGTTCTATGGTCAGGATCTCACATGGCAAAAATTAAGGGTTGGTCAGCCTAGGTCCTTATCTGGAAATTCTGAGAAATAATCTGTGGTGCGGTGGTTTAGTCACTAATTCATGTCCAACTCTCTGCGACCCCATGAACGGTAGCCTGCTAGGCTCCTCTGTCCAAGGAATTTTCCAGGCAATTGTATGGAGTGGGTTGTTATTGCCTTCTCCAGGGGGTCTTCCTGATCCAACCCAGGGATTAAACTCAGGTCTTCTGCGTTTCAGGTGGTCTCCTGTGTTGCAGGAAGATTCTTCTCCAAGTGAGCTACATTTCAGCTTCTCAGCAGACATACTTCCTTGCAGCAGCAGGCTGGGGTATCCATTTCCTTGTTGGCTATCACCTTGGGGCCTCTCTCAGCAACTTAAGACTACCTACTTCTCATACAGCCCACTTCAGTCTAGTAATGGCACTTCAAATCCTTTTCATGTTGCAAATCTCTCTCACTTCCCCTTCTGTCATCAGCTGCTGAAAGTAATGTCTCCTGTGATTAAGTCAGATCCATTTGGATAATCTCCCTGTTTTACAGTCACATAATATAATCATGGGAGTGATATCACACCATATTCACAGGTTTTGGGAGATCATAGTGGGACATAAGGGCTTCCCTGTAGCTCAGATGGTAAAGAGTCTGCCTGCAATGCAGGAGATACAGGTTTGATTCCTGGGTCGGGGAGATCCCCTGGAGAAGGAAATGACAACCTCCTCTCAGAGGAGCCTGACACGGTACAGTCCTTGGGGTCACAAGAATCAGACACAAACTTAGTGACTAAACCTCCACAGTGGGGCATATTGGGGGCTCATTTTAGGAATTCTGCCTATTACAACTATTCAATTGCTTCTTTAATTTTCCATATATTTAAATGATTGATGGATTTACTTATGTGGCTTGCTTATACATTGCCCTGTATTCTGATGTATTTTTTTAAGGAGACATGTTTCCAACAAAACAGGAAACTCCTAAGCACAAGAATAACATGCTGTATTCTTTCATTAACTGGCATTATGTTAGAACAAAGGATACAGAGATAAATAGCTTGTCAAGAAAGAGTATAATGGCATAATATTTGGAAGAATTGGAAGAAGTTCAGGCAAATTTGAAGAATACAAAAAACCTATTGATACAAATATAGTGCTTATATGATCTAAAGGCAGATTGATTATGGAGTAAGAATCTTTACTCTTTAATCAAGTTTAGTTATCTCTGAATGCATAAAAAGTGTATTCAATGAACACCAACTATGTGCTAAAATGGAAAAAAAATACTATTAGACTATTATCAAGAGTTTTTTGAGAGTCGAATGAAATTCAGTTCACTTCAGCCGCTCAGTCGTGTCCGACTCTTTGCGACCCCATGAATCGCAGCACACCAGGCCTCCCTGTCCATCACCAACTGCCGGAGTTCACTCAAACTCATGTCCATCGAGTCGGTGATGCCATTAAGCCATCTCATCCTCTGTCATTCCCTTCTCCTCCTGCCCTCAATCCCTCCCAGGATCAGGGTCTTTTCTAATGAGTCAACTCTTCGCATGAGGTGGCCAAAGTATTGGAGTTTCAGCTTCAGCATCAGTCCTTCCAATGAACACCCAGGACTGATCTCCTTCAGAATGGACTGGTTGAATATCCTTGCAATCCAAGGGACTCTCAAGAGTCTTCTCCAATACCACAGTTCAAAAGCATCAATTTTTTGGAGCTCAGCTTTTTTCACAGTCCAACTCTCATATCCATACATGACCACTGGAAAAACCATAGCCTTGACTAGATGGACCTTTGTTGGCAAAGTAATGTCTCTGCTTTTTAATATGCTATCTAGGTTGGTCATAACTTTCCTTCCAAGGAGTAAGTGTCTTTTAATTTCAGGGCTGTAATCACTATCTGCAGTGATTTTGGAGCCCCCCAAAATAAAGTCAGCCACTGTTTCCACTGTTTCCCTCTATTTGCCATGAAGTGATGGGACCAGATGCCATGATCTTAGTTTTCTGAATGTTGAGCTTTAAGCCAACGTTTTTCACTCCCCTGTTTCACTTTCATTAAGAGGCTTTTTAGTTCCTCTTTACTTTCTGCCATAAGGGTGGTGTCATCTGCATATCTGAGGTTATTGACCTAAGCCAAAATATTTATAATAAAGTATGAAATTCTACTCAAACATGAATTATTAAAATTATTTGTATAGGTCCCTATATATAGTTTCTATACCTACATCATCCAGCAGAGAGCAAATCATGTAACAGATGCT
Source organism: Cervus elaphus (assembly GCF_910594005.1). Taxonomy (NCBI): domain Eukaryota; kingdom Metazoa; phylum Chordata; class Mammalia; order Artiodactyla; family Cervidae; genus Cervus; species Cervus elaphus. The sequence continues at coordinate 43,285,564 of NC_057833.1, read as the reverse complement.
CAGAAGATTGACCACTGCCATCAATAAGTAAATACATGCATTATATTTCATTTCTTTTTAACCATAAAATGTTTCTCTAGGAAATCAAAGTAATTCCTGTTTATCACTTCTTATTTCATCTGTATTCTTCCTTATTTGTCCTTTGGCTATACAGGACTTTAGTTTCACATTTGCCTAGAAGTGTCTTGCTGTGGAAAGCCTTCCTAATAGGTGAGATGATTCAAGGCCAGACAAGGGTAGCAGATGCTACGACACTGATGTGATGTGGCTGAGTTTGCAACAATCTGCTGAAGTTCCCTGTACTAGCTACTCTCGCATCTCCTGCATTGCCAGGCTGATTCTTTACCAATGTGCCACCTTGGAAGATCACAGAGAACCTCAGAAGCTGCCCCAAACCTACTGTCCAACAAGCTTATTAATGAAGTGCTGGAGAGTTAGCTAGAGGCAGTGGGGCTCACCAACTTTCTATGCATAAAAATTATCTAGGATTGCCTGTTAAAAATACATACTCCAAGTACACCCTGAGAAATTCTGGTTTAGAAGGTCTAGGGGGAGGGGAAGTATGAAACCTAGAAATCTGTATCTTTTAATAAGTTATCCATGAAATTCTGAAATAGAATAACTAATCAAAACATTTATATTATTTTTCTTAGCTCTTATGAGGAACAACATTGCCCACCCCCCCCGCAAAAAAGCACTTAAGGTCATGTCTTTTTACATCAGTCTGTATGTGAATTTTAACAATTCCAACATCTTATTTACTGTGTGATCTTGAATAGGTTATTAAAACTTACTGTCTCAGAAATTTCATCTGTAAAATGATCATCATTGTAACTAATGCAAATGTGGTAGGGATTAATGTTTTAGCTATTCTAGTTGTTTTTGTCATTGCAATCATTATTATTATCCTCCCTGAAGTGCTTACAATGGTGTCTCTAAATTACCAGGGCCCTAGGGCACAACTGACTAATTTTGAACATCTCTAAACCAAATGATTAGAAAACTCTTGCTGGATCCCTATGGTATACTCATACTAACAAAGCCCCTTTTCATATTTTAATAATAAGCAGCATTAAAACATAAAGAACAATGCAATTGTGCAAGAAGAAATTAAACTGAAGCTATGTGATGGGACAATAACATCTGCTGGGCAGTACCAATCATTGCCGACAGCACAAAAATGATCCTGGGGCCATGCTGTGGGGGTGGCTTCATGGACTAAGAAATTTCAACAAAACTGGAATAATAAGATTCTATATCATTGTTTTTCACATCCCTTACTCAGAAGTAGGGTCAGGAAAAGAAAGAGAATGCCCAAGTCTCTCATATCTACAACATTTGTTAGTTTCCCGCCCCCCACCCCCAAAATATACTTATTGGTAAAACGCAGTGGTAAAGAATCTGCCTGTCTGTGCAGGAGACGCGAGAGATACAGGTTCAACCCCTGGGTCTGGAAGATCCCCTGGAGAAGGAAATGGGAATCCACTCCAGTATTTTTGCCTGGGAAATCTCATGGACAACAGGAGCCTGGCAGGCCATAGCCCATGGGGTTGCAGTGTTGGATGTGACTGAGCACACACAAGATGCTCTATATACAAATTCTTCACATATATTAGGCTGTTTTGAGGAAGAAAATGAAAATCATACACAAATAAATTCTTAAAATGGGAGAGATATTCAGACAGACACTCAGAAGAGATGATAAAAAGTTTGAATTACTAGCTCTCAGAGATGAGGTCTTCACAAAGCTCCTGCCCCTTTCCTAGCAGGAGGGGGATTTCCAATGATACAGGTCCAGGGTGGTAGCTTGCCCCTCCCCTGGAAGAAGACAGTTAATTTTCTGATCTTTTTCTACAGCTATACCGGGTCTTCTGGGCCTAAGAGAAAGAGATCTTGCAGCCTTTCCTCAATGGTTTATGGCTTTTGTCCCATAGGTGAGAGAGGGCAAAGGATCCTGGCACTACCCTGCCTTGTGCATAGCACCGTGGCTTCTCTGCCTCAAGCCTGGACACAGGGAGATTTTCTGTGGTCTCCTGCTATGCCCTCAATCCTTCCCATGTGCATCTGTTGAGATTCGTAAAGAAGAGCCTGCTAATTGGTGATAATTTCCACTCTATCTGTGGCTCCTGGCAGTATTATCTTCATTCTAGACCATACCCTACTTGACTTCCATCAACTTAACAGAAAATCTGATCTGAACTCTTCCTAGTTTTTGTAACACTCTATCTGCCCCAGGTAAACAAGTGCTTATATCCCATCTGACCAGCATGACTAAACTTAGGCAGGATTTCTGGTGACTCTAGGTCCCTGACCTTGGATTTCTTATAAGTGTTTACTTTAGAAAACTTGTAACTATGAACTATTCCATCCCTTTGAGATGCAAATCTTTTAAAAAGCCTCTTGCCAGTTTTACAACCCAGGAATGTCCTTCTCAAGGAAATCAGAGTGCTCCTTCCGAAATATATTCATCTTGAAAGATGGTGTCCCTGTTCCCAAATCTCTGTGGAAGAGTAGGAGTTAGCCTATCTTCAGTGGATGTTTTGCCCCAAATTGCAAAATTACTTGCTGTCATAAAACTATGTGAAGTTTATTTTACTAAAGTGAAAGTGTTAGTCACTCAGTAGTATCTGACTCTGCAACCCCAAGGATTAGGGTACATGAGATTCTCCTCTGTTCATGGGCTTCTCCAGGCAAAAATACTGGAGTGGGTAGCCACCCCCTTCTCCAGGGGAATTTCCTGAACCAGGGATCTCCCACACTGCAGTAAGATTCTTTACCTTCTGAACAACCAGATAATGTCAATTAGCAAATACAGATAGTCCATAACTGCTCTCATCACTCTCACTGATTTTCTACTAGCTCACCCCAGGACTTAAAAACCTTCTTGCCCTTTGCTTCTATGGAGTTGAGCTCTAGACACTCTCTTCTATTGGAATAGCCTTGATTAAAATCTTTCTTACTTGTTTAACTTTGACTAGTGCAATGCTTTCTTTGGCATATTTCTCCTTTGAGAATCCTTTTTTTCATTAGATTTTAGGCTAGTTTAATTACCCTCAGATCTCTGATATATGAAAGAAGAGTTGTTATCTGAATTTTTTATGGCTTTAATGATAAAAGTTACACTCTTCCCAGCTTGCTACTCCTTAAATAAAAACCAGAGGACTTTATGTTTTTATTATATTCTTTGGTGAATTCAATTGAATGTGAAGGCACATTGCCACAATGGAGGCAGGACATTTGAATGTTAGAACACATAGCATTTATAAATAATAAATAGACTGAGGATGCACCCCCAATTATCAATAAGGAAGTGAAATCAAAAGTATTCAAATCACTGGAAAATATATTACAGAAGATTTAATAAGCCACACCTTGGGAAATTATCAACAAAGGTCTTTTTTTTTTATTGTATTATAAAAAGTTTATCATTGTACTTCCATGAAAAAGAATTGAAAAACTAGACCAAAAAAAGACATCATACAAGAGGAAGTACAAAATAATGCAACCACAAAAAAGAAGAAATATAAACAATTTAGCCTCACAAATGCTCTGGGTTTCTGAGCATTTAACAGAACCCAATGCAACAAAGAGGAATTCAGTGCTAGCAACTGGATCTGAGACAAGGAAAGAGACTAAAGTTCAGGAAAAATGAAAGTAGGCTCAAATGAAAATGCAATTTAAAAAAAGAAAATGAAAATCACATAAAGAAAAAATTAAAATGATTGGGAAAATAGTGGAAATGGAAGACAGGGAAAAGGAATAATTTTCATATTATTGAAATTTTTGATGAAGAAAAATTGAACAATGGACCAACCTCAAAGATATTAAAGTTCTAAATCTTTAAAACTCTTATGCCAACCAGAAATAGAAAAAGATGTGAATCTGCACATTGAAAAGATTCTCAAATTACCTGGAAAAATTAACCCAGAATAATTAGCTCTGAAACATATTTTAATAAAACAATCTTTTTTCAAGGCTTCCAGGAAAGTAAATTAAAAAGTCAAAAGAAGATTGGCAGAATTTTCAAAACCAACATATAATGTAAGGCAACAAGGGAGCAGAATTTTAAAAAATATTTTAAACAGCTTTATTGAGGTCTAACTGATTGAAAATGTTATAATTTAAGGTGTACATTTTGACATATGTATACATTTATGAAACCATTACCACAACTAAGATAATGAACATAGTAATTTCCCTTGCCTCTGTAACATCAGTAAGCAACCACTGATCTGCTCTGTCACTATATTTACAGTTTGTATAAATAGAATCAATGTGCTTATTGACAGATTGAGCCCCCTTCCCCCACTCAAAGTCTGCTCTAAGTAAGGACTATTAAAACGAAAATCTCACAAGGGTCATTTATTATAAGAGTTGAGCCACATGCCTACATAATCATGATACTGATATGAAACAACCTAAAGAAAGAATTTCTAATCTCTTACAAATATTTTTAAGGGTCATTCCATTGCTATTTTATGCTTTACTGAGATATATTTATAGAAGGTGGGATACAGAAGGCATTTTTTAACTCTAAACATTACTCAGCTACAAAGATGAATCAGACAAAAATCAGTATCATAGGAACTTTAAATATAAAGGGGAAAATAGCCATACATGGAAGTAACTCTAAAGCAAATGCTTTCCTAAAAAGATTCAGCAACAAAGAAATATTCCAGCTAGTAGCCCATTTATGATGCAGACAAAACTTTAACAGCCATCCTGAAAATCTACACTTGGCAGACAAAATAAGTTAAAAAGACATCATCAATCTAAGCTTTATAAAAACCATAAAATAAAGAGCATTCTCTGTGTTCACATTTGCAAATTCATCCTTCCAGCAAAGCTCAAACAGCACACAGAATTAGCTGAAGCATTCAGGTCAAAATTAATACTGAAATAGAGTTCTGAAAGCTCAAATAACCACCCTCATGAGTGCCATGAGAGAGGAATTTAGCTCCGCCTAAGGGGCAATATGTTTCATAAAACCCCTATCTTTTTTTCTTTGATATAATGCAACTAGTTTAATGGGCTTTGCCTTTTAAAAATCTTCTAAAATCTGCAGCAAAATAACCCCAAATTACCATATCTTCAATTAAACATACTGTGCTGCTCTGGGGATTGGAATTGAATACAGTGTTTACCAAGACTGCAAAGTCTGAGAGTGGCCATTGCTCTATTAACTGGCTAATTTGAGCCTTAAATGAGAACATTAAAAGGGGAATATAGATCTCGTTGAATGGAAATAATACTTAACCTGGTAAGTTTTCTTTTTTCCTGGATTGAGGCGCTACATGTCCTAACCATTTCCCGTATCTCAAATGTAGCCCATTTTTTAAGGCGCAGTCAAACATCAACTTCTGAATGCCATCTTTGATTTTCTCAGAATAAGGGGAAATCTTTCTTTGAACTTCTTTAACACTTTCTATTCCACAACTTTTAAATATATCACTACTTTTTTTTTGTTTGTTTGTTTGTTTATATATCACTACTTTTAACACACTATAGTTATATGTATTGTCTCATTCTACAGGATATCAAGTTCTTTGACCCCAAAATATGTTTTATATACATTGCTAAATTGATATCTTCAAGGCGTCTGATATATGTCTAATGCAGAGCAAATTAAGAAGTTCTTAAAGTAACATAGAAATGATAAAATGTCTGTTCATGAGAATAGATAGTTCTATTTTAAAATTCTATTAGTATAATTTCATTTGAAAATAAAACTTGGTCCTACTATGGATTAAACATTATCTTTTGGAATTCCTAAAATGTTCTAATTTCATGATTTTACTTGATGATATTACTTGTCATTTTACCTTAAACACAGAAACAGATTTGAAGAAAAATGTGGAAGAAGAAAGTAGCATGGAAAGAAGGTAAGAACTAAACAAAACTCTGTAGGAATGAGGTGATAGAACCTGTTTTAACTGATGTGAAATGAATTGAATGGTGTACTATATTATCACAAGCTTATCAATATGAGTGTGTGTCGATGCTTTTTTGCAAATGGTATAGTCATCCAAAGTCTGAACTGATAAAGCCAATTTGGAAAATTTCCATTTGGAATATACAGGTGATTTTACTTGAACAGAACATTCATTTTATTCTTTTGCTGAAGAGAAAAAGCATGTTTCTGAGTAGATTATAGGCAAAAGAAAAAAACCCTAATTTAGGTATGTTGGGCTACACATATCTAAGGAGGATGAGACAGAACTTAATTTAATTGTGGCCATGAAAGCGTATCTCTCAGATACTCTTAAGATGGACTGTTCTAAGGATCAGAGCTGACTGACCATACCATTGCTTTATCACTGAATTCACCTAGATAGGAACATGGAAGCCACACTCGGGTTATTCCCAGATAATAACATGGTGTCCTTTGTTGCTGGGCCTCTCCTGCATAAATAAGAAACTTTTGCTTGAGTATTATCATAGATTGAGGCACCCTTAGTATTGGGCTGAGGCCTGAGAAGATAGGATGAGCACCAAATTTCCTTTCCTTTACCTGAGTTCACTTTTTTTCTGTCCCTAATGTTAAGATTCTGCATCACTGTCTAAAACCTCTCACTGACAACTCCAGCTTCTTTTATGATTTGCAAGCATTTCCTTCAATAAATTTCTCAGACTTCCAGTCTTGTCTTCTCTTCTACTTCTTTCAGTTCATTTAGTTCAGAATGAAAAAGGTTATCCCTTTAGATGTATTTGCCCCACAGACAGAGGCTCAGATTTAAGCCATTCACATGAATAAACTTCAGATTTTTCCTATACCCCACATTCTAAATTGTGATTTACTAAAAGATATTTTCTTTTTTGTAGTGTCTAGAGCACTCATTTTCAAACACTATTCTGAGAGTTATTCTCAAGCATGCTCTATTAAAACCAATTTTTTAAGCATGTTTGTATCTCAAGATATCATGATTGAGTTTAAAAATAGTTTAAAAATGTACAGAATATGTGTCTTTAACCACATCCCCTAGGTTAATTATGTAAATATCATGTATATTAGTTTTCTACTGCGGCATAACAAATTACATAAGTTTGGTAGTCATAAAAACACAGGATTATCTCACAATTTATATGGGTCAGGAGTCCAGCCATGATTTAGCTGGATTATGAGCTCAAGATCGCACAAGGCTGTACTCAGTTTTCGGTTGTGCTTTATTCTCATCTAAAGGTTCAAGTAGGAAGGAATCTGTTCTCAAGTACATCAGATTACTGGTAGACTCCTCATCCATGCAGCTGTCTACTGAAATACCCAACATCTTGTTGGGTGATAGCTGGAGGCCCATTTAGGTCCCTAAATGTTGCTCACAAGATCCCCAGTGTATGACTGTCTTCACAGGTATAACATTCATAACATTGTTATATATTTCATCAAGACCAGTAGAATTTCTTTTTCCCCATCTCCTCAGATAGAGTCCTAACACAATGAAATATAATTTGGGGGGAGCATCCCATTACCTTGCCATATATTATATAAAAGCTAGTTAGAAGCAAAGCATGAACTCTACCCATAGGCCAGGGGAAAGAATTACATGAAGGCTTGGTCATCGTGGGTCACTTTATCTTGTTTCACTACTTTGGGTTTGGGAACCATCAGCCTAGATGAGGAGAATATGCTTTATCTAAGAAAGTGGACCTTGGTGGTGCAGTGGTAAAGAATCTGCCTTCCAAGGCAGGAGATGCAAGAGACATGGATGGGGAAGGTTCCCTGGAGTAGGAAATGGTAATCCATTCCAGTATTCTTGCCTGGAAAATTCCATGGACAGAGGAGCCTGGCAGACTATAGTCCATGGGGTCCCAAAGAGTTGGACACAACTGAGCGACTAACATACACACACAAATATAAGAGACTACTAGTGCAATATGTGAATTAAGGGATAGAGGCCATAACTCAGAATTCTCTTCTCAATCAAGTTGCAGCTAAAAGGAATAACTTTTTATACATTCAGGGTCTATAAAAAACATATTATTAATGTGTATTATTTCAGAAAAAATTATTCAGATATATAAGCCATATGAATGACTCCTAATAAATAAACCAAAAAGTATGAAAAACAAAATAGAAAGGTACTAGTATTTGTGATCAATGAAATAGTTGAATGTGTGGGGATGTGCCTAAATAACTATTGAAACTGTGATCACAATAGATGGAAAAATGACAGTATACAATTTTAAATTAAGTATATATGTATATATACACACATTAACTCTGGATGTTAAAATCTTAGATTTTCAGCCAAGAAAACTGACTAGCAAAACAAATATTCTTCTTCATCTTTGATAAATGGGTACTGCACTTATTTTTCTGGTTTCAAAAAGCTTTATGCACACATATGTATATATATATATAAAATCATAATAGTCAAGAAAATGTATGACATTAATTATACCTCTCTATGAAAAGTCATTTTTAAAAATTTTGTATTTAAAAAAAATCCATAATTTGCCTATGTGATTTAAGACAATATGACATAGTAAGGTTAAAACAAAAAGAAAAATAAATAGTCATGGAGACACAAACAAGTAATAGATCTATATGTAAGATTTAAAGAGGAAAACAAAAAAGATATAAAGCTTCACTTTATGGTAAAGTAACAGACAATTTAAAAATAACCATTCTAGCATTAATAAAGACAATAAAATAGTACTAGAATAAAAATAATTATACCAAAGGAAACAATAAAAATAATCAGATTTAGCTCCATAAATACCGAGAAAATAGTAAAAGGGAATTTATTAGCTGCACTTTCTAATTAAAACTTAATAGTTTTTGAAACTACTAATTAAACTTTTGAAACTTTCTAATTAAAACTTTCATCAAATAATTAAAAATTTTCTACTCTCTTTGAATATTCAAAAGCATCCTTTTAGTAAATATTGTATTAAGGTGGAATTTAATATACTGTTAAGTCAATATTTAAAAATAAACAGACAAAAATTAATTGAATTTGAACAAAGATAACTTTATAAATCTAAATGCTCTCATTATCTGAAAATAGAAAGGAAAAAAATTAGCTGAGTTAAATCAAATGGTAGAGGAAAAAGTAATCTAAGTAAATTAACAAGCTGAAAAATAGCAGCATTCAAAAATATAGAGGTTGTATTGTTTTAAAGTAACACTGGAAAATAACTGGAAAACCCAGCCAAGAAAAATGTACACAGAAATAAGCTTTTGCAAGAAAAAGAAACTATAGCAATATATTGGATTTGAGCAAATATAATACACTTTAGAAACAGTTTACTTTTAATAATTTTTAAAAACGGTTTTCAAAAATGTAAAGTTCTAAAGAAAAAGAAAATGTGAATTTACTTTAAACTAACTTAAAATGACATAACTTTACTAATGAATTTAGATGATAAATCTACTAATTAACAAAATATTTAAGCTAAAGTTTTAATTAAATAGTGTAACTTTGGTGTGATATTCAGTTATAATTGAGAAATAATCTTTAGTATTAAGACTATAGACTATGTAATGACATAAAAAATGCTTAGAAGAAAGTCAAGTGAAAAGTTGAATAAACATTTCCATAGTTACTCTAAATGTTAAATTCAAAAATTTATTATAAATTCTATAAGATCTATAATAAATTCTAAAGACAAAATTATGTCCAAATGTTAATAATGATTGTAATTTCATGTTTCATATATTTTTAAGCTTCTTCTAGTTCTTTGATGCAGTTATTATTCTAGGTCCAATGATTTCAACAATAAAAAGAAAGAAAGAAAGGAAGAAAGAAGGAAAGAAAGAAGAAGAAATAGGGAGGGAGGGGGAGAGAGAGAAACAAACAAAAAACCCAACCTCTCAGAGCTTCTCATCTAATGAGCGAAATAAAGGGGTGTGTGTGTGTCTGTGTGTGTGTGTGTGTGTGTCTGTGTGTCTGAAAATACAGGATATACTATGACTCCTGAAAAAAGAGATTGAGATGAAGAATGATGTGAGGCTATCATCATAGATAATACTTCTCTGAGGATTTGTTGTTTAAGAGGAGATCTAAATAAAGAAAGGAATTGAGCCATATGAATATTTGGGCAGGTTGATTCGTTTAAAAGAATATTAACACAAGGCCCCAAGGTGGAAATATGCATTGAGTTTCCAGGAAAGGTAAGAAGGCCGGGTAAGGGTGTTGTAGTCACACGTTCCGGGAACAAACTCACTCAGAAGGACAATGCAGATAGTGGAGTGCTGTTTATTATACCAGCGGGCCCAAGGCAGAGTCTCCTCTTAGACAAGGGCCCCGATATAAGTTTTTGTAAAAACCTTATAAACCCTAAGTGTATGTGCTCAAACCCACCTCCCCAAATTCTCTGAAACTAGTCTGAACAAAGGAAAAGAAAGACACAATCAAAATTAACCCATGATTCATATGCCTTAAGCCTAGGTAGTTAACAGTGGACAATTATCAATAGGCCTGTGGTCATACCCCAATAAGAGAATTTATGATTCTGTTTGGTTACACAGATAATTAAGATATTCTTTTAGGCAACCAAGAGTCTAGGTACGAACCCTGGGGCTTTTCCATCCTGGGGGTCTGGTTTTCCAGTTGGTATGTCATTTCCATAGATACTGGGCATAGAGCTCAGAGTCCACAGTCTGGCCCAAGATGGAGTCCTGCTTTCAAGATGGAGCCTGTTCTGTCTGTTTCCTCCTTCAAGGGGACTGAAGTAAGGGGATTGAGTGGATTGAATAAGAAGAAGAGTTATAGCAGATGTTTGACATCATACAGGGCCTTAGGAATTATGTAAAGGATTCTGGATTTTCCTCTGGAGTGGGATGGTTTTGAGTAGGGAATGATGTGATAGGATTTATGTTTTAAAATTATTCTCTTGGTGGCTTAATAGAGACCCATGCCAAGTGAGAAAGGAGGTGAGGAAAGAAGAAATAAGACCAATTAAAAAGAATATCACAAGCGGAAGATTGTATTAGTTAGGGATGTTTTTTAATCAAAAATGTATTACTCTAATAGCTTAGATATATGACTCAGCAGTAAAAACCTGGGAAAAATACTTGTATTTATAAACGGCTAAGGTTTAAACTTATAAAACTTCATACAAATTAATGAGAATAATACTGTGACCACCACAATATTTTAGTTATTAAAAGTTAATTAACAGAAAAGAGATTATACTAATTAAACAAATCTGAAAATATGCATACTTACTAGCGACCACAAAAATGCAAACAGAAACACTGTAACAACCCTGATTACTTATTGTGTTAGCATTTTTATTTTTCAAAACGCCTATGCACAAATATAATAGGGTCCTGTGGAAGAAGTTTTGCATATATTGCTATTTTAATTTTATTAGGCCTAAATAGGTTTATATCCTTTGACCTAGAAAGTATAACTCTCAGAAAATACCTTATGGAAAAAATACTTAATTTAAAATATGCTTATAAGCTAAATTGTCTCAGAATTTATAAAAATATGAAACTTAGAGAGACTTTTAAAAAGCTAATTTAAAAAATAGGGAAAGGTCAAATAAAGCTGCTGGAATATTTATGAAACTGTTAAGAAATCTACTGCTTCATGTAGAAAACTACCTATCGTATTTCTAAGTGTGAGGGGCATGTTATAATATTTAACATAAAGGGTAATAAAAACCATGTATTTAAAAGTGCTATAGATATAGAAATATACTAGAAGAAAATATAACAAAATATTAATGTTGGTGATATTTATCTCAGGTAAATATATACTTTTTTCTTTGCTTTCTTTAAATTTCACATTATCTTTAATAAGGATATATTATTTGAGTACAGGTGTTTTGGATTACGTTAAATTCAATGAATTGCATTTTTTTAAAATTTTAAAGTGTTTATTGTTTTTTTTTTTTTTTTTTTTTTTAGCAATCACTAAAGTGTGCTCAATAGAACACAAAGAGCACTATTAAAAAAGGAGTTAGAACCCATGGGGTTGCACATAGGAGACCAACTCAAGGAGAAAGTATCTGTTTTACTGGGCTGTTGAATCAGAGATCTGAGTTCAAGGTTGCCAGTGAGGCTATAAAATTTAGTGGTGAAATTCAGGAAAGGAAGTTTTTATAAACTGTGTACATTAAAATATGCATGAGCTACACATTGGGTTAACGTCTAAAATACTATGCATGAGTGAAGTTCCCAAGGAGAGCAACATCTAGAAACCTGAAACAGGGGCTTAGTAAGCCTTTCAAACTTCAGTGAAAGTCCTCCACGGAGGACTCATATTTTAATAACAAAGACCATACACCAAGGTTAAAACATTAGGACAAGTGGTTAAAAAACACTAACAAAAATAGATTTACTACAATAATGTCTAAAGCCAGTCTTCCACAAGAACAATATGATATGCCAGTCATCTAACTGTTTGTTGGAGTAAAACTTATAAAACACAATACCTTTAATAAACAGAATTCAGTTCCTAAACTTTACCACTCACAATGCCCAGCATACAATAAAAAACTACTATTTATGTGAGGAATAAGAAAAATCTGGAGGAATGTGATCAAATAACTTTCAAAATCACCACATGCTATTCTCAATTTTTGAGGAATCATAATGTGTAAAACATGCTGAAAACTCCCCGAAGTTTACAAAAATCTGCTTAATGTTGTTTAATTCAGTATTTCCCAAACTTATTTCATGATTAAAATAAATCCTCAGGGAAACTTAATATTCTGATGAATACTTTGAGAACAAAGCTCTCAAGAATTAAAACATATGATAATCATTCTAGTTGGGTAATATGTTTTAGTAAAAGATGTAAGTTTGTAGTGTCTCTCCAAAAAATATTTTAAAATATATCAAGTTAGCAGTGTACTCGCAGAAACATCATATGCAAATGGGTGACCCTGTCTTTAGAGTCTCCTATCATGGGCACATCTACTGAATCATTTCTATCAAAAAGTACTAAGATTTCCTACATATTTTCTGTTTCACTTATTAATTTCTAACCCAAAGATTTTGTGTTTATATCTTTGAAATGTATCTGAACTTTCCAAAATGTTAAACACCACAGAGTACTACATTAGTGATACAATGTTAATCACGTTTAAAATAAAATGACCATTGAATTTTAAACAAGCCTTCCTCAGAGAGCTATTAACTGCTTTATTTTGCATCTTCATGCCTAATTTCATTATTACTTCCACCTACCATGGAGAACATTATGTTCCTCTGAAACTTTATTTTTTGCTGTTTATAAAGCTTTGGGGACCATGCATATGAATTATGAAGATTAATTCTTCTGGGTGCCTCTCTAACTCAAACTTCTAAAATATAAACAAGAACAAGTAAGCAAACAAAATTAGGTATTTCTATGAAAGAAAAAAAGAGGCACTTAGTTTTTAAAACATTATGTTCCTCTGAAACTTTATTTTTTGCTGTTTATAAAGCTTTGGGGACCATGCATATGAATTATGAAGATTAATTCTTCTGGGTGCCTCTCTAACTCAAACTTCTAAAATATAAACAAGAACAAGTAAGCAAACAAAATTAGGTATTTCTATGAAAGAAAAAAAGAGGCACTTAGTTTTTAAAGATAGGAAACATATTTTAGCTAATTATTAATTAAGAAACGTGGAGTTAAGAAAGTTATTATGAATGCAGAAAGTTCCAAATATCAAGTAACTTCCTATTTAATTTCAGAAGAGATTAAATAAATTTCTTTCTGTGTAATTTCTGGCTATATTCATTGAAGTAATGTATCTAGATATCTCAGGCCAGAGTCATTTCATCGTTCTTCCTCATACGAGGAAAGATAAAGAACATCTCTAGCTTGGAGGAAATGTCTTAAAGTGCTCCACTCCCAGGTTCATTTTGACATTAGCATATTCCAGTTTGCCTATGTGGATCTAAAATAGTAACATATGTATGACCATAATCCACACATTTATACAGGAATTCTAATCAGTCTTTCTGTTTAAGGAAGAAGTCCTTTGCTACTGACCTATCATTCTGTAGAATAGGCACTCATACATTATGTGGATGGATGGCCATGATTTATGAAAAAGAGTTAAGAACTCAAACAAAGAAAGATATGAACATTAACATGTATCTCATATCCTTGGAAAGATTTGAGAGTCAATTACATTCATTGAAAACAAAAATAGACTGCTAAGGAAAATGATCAATTCTAAAATTTATCATCTCTAAATGTGGTACAACCAGGCATGGTGCTCCCCCTGACATGCTACAATACAAAGTACACAGTACAAGTTCTAAAGTATACTGGCCAAAAATATTGGAACTGAGTATCATCAAGCTTTAATTTCTAATTTCTAATTCACAGGAAACAGGGTGGACAGAATAATTGCACCATAAGGAGGTAATCAGACAAATCTTGAATTAGGGTCTTCTGTCAAATGATATGGTTTCCTCAAAAGTCAATGACAGAAAAAAAGAAAAAAAATGGCAACAGTGAACATGATTAAAAGAGACTTTATTTGAAATTTGATTCAAATGGACTACATATAAAAAGTTGTTTGAGGGCAACTGGGCAAAATTTAAAAAGGATTTAGTATTAGAATACATTAACACATAAAAATATTTTAAAATATGCTAAAAATAAGTTTTGCTGGTGTTATAATCAAGTTGTTACATAAGAAACTGTACTTAGATTTTTAAAGGTGAAACTATAGTATTTAGGGTCAACATGCAGTGAAATTAGTAAGATAGTTATTAAAAAGATTTCACAGTAATAAAAAGAGTTTAAAAAGACAAAGATACACAATGAGACGTTGATACTTGTTAAACACAGAGGATCATTATTGAACATAGTCTATTCTCTCTAATTTTACGTCTTGTACACTATCAAATCTTAGATGCTAGCCAATGCACCACTAAAGAACAGGCAAGAATTAAACTATGACCATCATCAACTGTGAGCTATATTCCAACCTTAGAGATATTAGGAGCTAAAAAATTAAGTGTACCTTAGAATCAAGGAGATGTTGTATGGTTGGATTTTTCACTTAAAGAAAAAGAAGATGACATTATGGAAGTTACAAGTGTATGTAAGAAGTAGAGGTGGGGTGGGAGTCAAAACGGTGAATGATCCCAATTCTTTTGGAAGGGACTCTACCTGTCAAAATAGGTAACTGTGCCCCGTCCTGAGAGAGAAGGCAGGTTTAAACATAAACAGCCATGAAAAGAATGAACAGAAACAGGCACTAAGACATAGAAAACAAACGCATGGATATCAAAGGGGAAAGGAGGGGAGGGATAAGTTAGGAGTTTAGGATTAAAATATATATACTATATGTAAGTTAACTATATATAAGCTAACAAAGACCTATTGTATAGCACAAGGAGGGGAGGGATAAGTTAGGAGTTTATGATTAAAATATATATACTATATATAAGTTAACTATATATAAGTTAACAAAGACCTATTGTATAGCACAACGAACTATACTCAATATCTTGTAATAACCTATAATGGAAAAGAATCTAAAGAAGAATCTATCTATATCTATCTCTCTATATATAATCAGGTTGCTGTACCCCTGAAACTAATACACATAGTAAATCAACTATATTTCAATAAGTTTTTTTTTTCCAAAAATAGGAATTTTGGTGTGTGTATTTGCCCAGGAAGCCAAGAGAAAGTTTGTCACCCACATAGCTCATTGGCTTGCAAAGAGTCACTTAGAAATTACTCTTATTAAAACATAGTCCAGAGCACCCTGACTCCCACATTCTTCGGAGAGAAAAAACTCCTAGATAGAAAGGAACTTTCTTTGGAAGGATGCAAAATTTAAATGGGAGATTATGTAACAAGGTTATAACTCAAAATATAGATCTAGTTTTTCTTTGCACACTCCCTTCTTTCTTTCTCTCTTCTTCCGTGAAGAGCCTTCTCTATTCTTTAAGTCACTGGAAAGCAAAAACAAAACTATAAAGCACTAGTCCCTCACCTCAACTATAAACATCTAAGTAACAATGAAGAATCCTGCTTATAACATACATGCATATATATATATATATATAATTTCCTAAAAGGAATGTTTCATATAAGCCTGGAACTAGTGGAAAGGAGAGAGAAGTGAAGTGTACCTTTTATAGACAAGTGGAAATTAGAAGATGGCCTGGGTAAAGAGCGTAAAAGGAAAGAACAAATCTGATTCCATATAGATCTATTTCTTTTACTCTAATCTTTGGATTCTGTTGCTTTTGCTACAAGTTAAGAATGTTGCCTATACCTGAAATATACAGTGTAGCCCATTCTCAATGTATAACATTCTGCCATTCATACAGAGATAAAAATTTGCAGAACAGAGAATAATATTTGTCTAGTTGGAGATTTACAGGAACATTATAACTTGACCTACCAGAACAGCTACAAGAACAAAGGATTCTGACATCAAGAAATTTGCAACTACCAACCACACCCCCTCCCCTTTTAGTATAAAGGAAGCTTGAATTCTAACTTAGATTTTTTGGGGGACACTAGTTCACAATCTTCTTCATCTGATGGCTTTCCAAATAAAGTCACTATTCCTTGCTCCAACAACTTCTTGATTTACTGCCCTGTCATTCAGCGAGCAGTACAAGATTAGACTTGGCAGTATGAGGGAAAAGATAGAAGGGACACAGAACTATTCTTGGGTGTGAGTTTTCTCCACAGAAAACTTAAGGACAATCTGCCATTTGTCAATCTGCATGGACATTTGTCAGAAGGAAAGGACCTTGAGTCCCTAAACTCATAATACAGACAAATGAGTTGTATGTAAGTTAAGTAAGAAAAAGCTAAAACAGAATACAGACTGGGCTGTAACGTATTTTGGGGAATCTTGAGGGCAAGAGAAAGGCTAACTGCCTGCTTTGGAGGCAGAGCAGGAAAGTGTGATTGTGTAGGGATTGCTCTTCACACCAGAGATTGTTGAGTAAGGAATGAAGATTTGGGGGCTGTCTCCAAATCTTCATTGCCTTAGAGTCCTATCCAATGGGTTGACTGGGGGAGTCTAGGAAACGTAAGAAGAAAGTAACTGAAATTATTCCCCACTATATACCTAATTTCAGAGAGAACTACAACAAGCTACTGCTGTGAAGAAAGAAGCATCAAGGAACTGAAGGCTAAAGACCTCAGCAGGAAACCTGTGGAAAGCCACTAAAAGGCTTCAGGAGAGAACGAATCATCTTTAAACATCTGGCACTCACCTAGAACTCAAAGCTGGCATTCAAAAGCACAAGTTCAAGTAAGAACTGTCTCCTCTACCTTTCCCCACTTTAACCTTGATGGGAGAGCTAAACAGCAGGGAGTGAGTAGGGAAGGAGGTGAGCACAGAGAACAGAGACGCCTACTGTGTTCTAATTTCCCATCACAGTCTGCAGTGCCTTAAACTGGAAAAGGGGGAAGACTTAACACAAGTGAGGATGTCTGTGGCTCAAAGGGACAGCGGGACTGTTTATTATCAAACACGTGGCAGAAAATTCATGACTTTGCTGGAGTTTTTAAACCAGGGACAAGACAAAAATAAAATTTTATGTGCTAATCATTTTTTCTTTTGGTATGCTGTTAAATATGATTACTGCACTTTCTTAATGTGGAGGAATCTTCTCCAGGGGTGAGGCCACGTAGTGGTATTACAGGATGGTCTTCCCAAATCAACACTGAGGTGACTAGGTGAATTTCTCCTGGATGAGTTTGTGTTCTCAGGTTCATATTTACCAGACTACTGAAGTCAACTAGCATCCATGGAGCTAAAAGCAAAATTTCTTCATCTACTCTCTTTCCTCAGGTAATGGGTTCTAGGTGAGACAAGCTGGGACTGCGACCCTTTGCTGCAGTCCTTGCACTTAGACAAAAGTCTCCTCAAGCAGCAAAATAGGAAGAAACTATGAGACTAAAAATAACTGCATGCATTCACAGTTGGGGCAAATTGTAGACAACAAGATACAAAAAGACCAAAACAACCTGACTGCCACTTCTGAAGAGCTGGGAGCAAAAGCAAGGGGTTGGGAGAAAAAGCCGAGTACTGTGCATGCCTCCTGCACCCCAAAGGGGTGGACAAACCGCCTAAGCCACCCCTCTGGGCCGACCCCTGGACATACCCCCTACCTACTACTCTCACTATATAAGGAACCAACTTGCTCCTCCCTGAGCCAGAGAATGGACAAGGGAGGCTGTTTTTTATTCTCACTCCCTGCTTTGCAGCAGGGCCCGCAATAAAGCCTTGCCTAAATTTCCTGCCTGGCCTCTGATCAATTTTTAAAGAGTAAGGAAGTCAAGAACCCTGGTCCATAACATCAGGAACAAAATCTTTCTTGATAAAGTGGCCATGGTACTACCAATGGCTTTACTGCCTGATTGGAAGAGTTACTGAGTTAATGCCCTGCTAGTATTGGAAGTCCCATTAACTCTCAGGACTTATGAAAAATTAGGCACATCAGAGACTAAGCACTGAATCAGCACAACCTTTGAGACCTTGAAGCTAATGAAAGGCATATCCTAAATGTAGCTGCAAATGGAAGAACATTCATCTTTTTTTTGAAAAGGCATCAAGAACACCTCTAGATGAGACTGAGTTCAATCACGTATTTAAAAGCACTGAAATCTCTGGACATTTAATTCTGTAGGGCAAAATAATTGTATTTCAGGACATTTTAAATTTTGATGTCTGTAACTTTCAGAGAATTTTAATCTTTAGACTTTTATTTTCCCTAGGAGTTTGATATGATTCTAAAATTTGGGGCAGCTTTGCATTGTTGGCTTTTGTTGCTGGAATGTCTTTATAGATTAAAATTTTAATTGATACTTTAAAAATCAGTAACATTTATTTCTAAATATAGAGGATGGAAGAAGGATATAGTCTAGGTGTTTAAGCTTGAATTCTCTTTATTGGCTTGTTAAAAGACTAGGGCCATATATGAACTGTTCACATTTATCTCATCACAATTGGTTTTGCAGTTTTTAAGAAGCCACCTAGAAAGTGAAGAACACATTAGAAACAACAAAAATAGAACTAGAGAAACTAGTTGGGAACCTGCTGCATAATTTTTGTGAGAGGTGATGAAAACAGTAAGTGCGGTAAATGCTAATGGAAGGTGAGGAGAGAGATTGAGGAAGATTCAAGGGAGATTCAGATTTCGTGCCTGACTGAATTTGGGTGGTGAGAAATAAATGATAGGGGAGACTAATAAGATGTTCATATTTCCGGCCTGCAAAACTGGGTGAAAGGTGATGTCATTCATGGACATACAGGCAATTAGAGAGATAATTACATCAGGTTGTAACTTACTGAGCTTGAGTTGCTTGAAGGGCCTGTGACACTTTGTTGTGAAACTCTTTTATAGATATTTGGATATAGAGAACAGGTATTCAAAGGAGAAATTTATCTTGGAGATACAAATTTGTCATTGAATAACTGAAACTATAGCAAGAGATGAGTACGAACCACTCTGAAAGCACAATGTGATAGAGGAAAGTAGTCTCATGTAAGGAGATAAATGTTTAAGAGCAGAGGAAAATGGTTAAAGAAAGCAACAGGAAACCTTAGAAAAGCATACATTTCTCCTGTGGCTTGATAAAGCTTCACCTCAGATTGCTCTCCTAATGCTCCTGCAAAGTCCACACATAGGAATTATTCCTTAACCTTAAGAAAGGATTTCTTCTTTTTTCTGCTCTTCCATAAAGAATATGAATCAACCTACAACTTAACTACTGTATGTTTTACTCATGTTCTCTGATTAACTTATCTTACACTTCCTTCCACCCACTCATTATAAGTGTATTCTTGACAGCAGGAACTACATATGAATCATGATTACTAGACCTTCCCTTTCGTGTATTATAGAATTTATACAATGCTTTTAACACTCAGAGTCTAATCTGTCACTATTGCAAGGTAGTCAGAACAGTGGTTAAATTATGTTACAGAATTTTTTTTTACAATGAACAAAACTTATAAAATCAGATCCTAGGGATCCTCAGATTAATATTCTCTAACTTTATATATAAAAGAACAGTCAAGAATTAAAATAGACATTTCATAAAAGCTATGAAATCCAGAAGACAATGATTCAACATATTTAAATTATTGAAAGAAAAAAACAACAATAAACCAATTTTATAAACAGGCAAAATATTTTTCAGGAATTGGCAAAACAGAGAAAGTTCAGGAAAACAAAACCTGAGATTATTCATTATCAGCCATCCTTAAGAAAAGAAAATGGTAAAATGTTCTCCAGTCAGAAGTATTGACATAGTAGCAACAGATATTTTGATCTACACAAAGGAAGACAATCAGAAATAGTAAAAATTGTTCTAATTGCTTTGAGAGATATTTGTCTAGAAGGTAAAAATTCTTACACTGCACCATCAACTTTCTTTATAGAAATAAAGGTATAACAGTAATCATACAAAGAATGGGAGAAGTGAAATACCATTTCTTGTAAAGTACTTACACTATTCAAAAAATAAAAATACTGCTTTACTTTAGATTATGATATATTAAATAAATATACTATAAACTTGAGAGCAACCTCTAAAACACTTTTATAAAAGACATAACCAAATAGATCAATAGTGTAGATAAAATTATACCATAAATAATACTCAATTTAGCAAAAGGCAGGAACAGATTTTTTTTAAATAATGAAAAATAGGACAAATAGGAAGCAACTAGCAAGATAAATAAGTAGAAGATAAATACATACATCCAATAGGCTAAATAGTAATTCTCACTGTAAATGGTGTATACACTTCAATTAGAAGACAGTGATTATCAGAGTGTACCAAAAAAAGCAAAATTCAAGTTTATACTGTATACAGTAAACCTATATTACTTTAAATATAAAGATATAAATAGGTTGCAAGGAAAGGGGTTGGAAAATATATACCATGCAAATACTAATGAAAGAAGGCTGAAGAGATTACATTAATGTCAGACAAAGTAGGAATGTTATCAGATATATTAATATCATAAAGAAGTCAATTCATCAAGATGACAGAATTCTTTTGCATTTATCCAACCCATAATTTCAAGAACACAAAAATGAAATTCACCGTATTAACAAGCTAGCAGAGAAAATCACGTGATCATATCAATAGATGCAAAACATTTGTTAAAATGCACTATTTATTACTGATAAAAACTCTCAGCAAGTTAGGAATAGAAGGAAACTGCCTCCACGATAGAGAGTATCTACTAAAAACCTGCAACTAATATCATACCTATTTATAAAAGACTGAATGCTTTCTAAGACTGGCAATATCTTCTCATCACTTCTACTTGGTATCACAGTTAGGACCTTAGCCAGAGTAATAAAGCATAAATAAATAAATAAATAAATAAATGTAGTATATAGATAGATAAGACAAAAACAGAACTTCATTTATTCACAAATCATATGATTAGCCTCTAAGGAATCTCCACCAAAACAGCTATTAGACCCAATAACTGACTTCAGTAGTTGGTGGAATAAAATCAGTATCCTAAATTCTATTGTCTTTCTAATTATTAGCATTGAAAAATTAGAATAAATTTAAAATTCTATTTACAGTATGAAGATATACAAGACCCTGTAGAACTAACATACAGAAAAAGGTCCTTTTCATCATAGGGGACTGGAAAGCAAGAGTAGAAAGTAAAAAGATACCTGGAGTAACAGGCACATTTGTCACTGGAGTACAAAATGAAGCATGGCAAAATCTAACATAGTTTTGCCAAGAGTCAGAGCAAACACCCTCTTCCAACAACACAAGAGATGATTCTACACAAGGGCATCACCAGATGGTCAATACCAAAATCAAATTGATTATAGTCTTTGCAGCTGAAGATGGAAAAGCTCTATACAGTCAACAAAAACAAGACTGGGAGCTGACTGTGGCTCAGATCATCAACTTCTTATTGAAAAACTCAGACTTAAATTGAAGAAAGTAGGGAAAACCACTAGGCCATAGAGGCATGACCTAAATCAAATCCCTTAGGATTATACAGTGCAAGTGACAAATAGATTCAAAGAATTAGATCTGATAGAGTACCTGAAGAACTATGGACAGAGGTTTGTAACACTGTAGAGGAGGCACTGATCAAAACTATACCCAAGGGAAAGAAATGCAAAAAGGCAAAATGGTTGTCTGAGGAGGGCTTACAAATAGCTGAGAAGAGAAGTGAAAGGCAAAGGAGAAAAGGAAAGATATACCCATCAGAATGCAGAGTTCCAAAGAATAGCAAGGATAGATAAGAAAGACTTCCTCTGTGATCAATGCAAAGAAATAGAGGAAAACAATAGAATGGGAAATAGAATCTTCAAGAAAATTAGAGATACTAAGGGAACATTCCATGCAAAGATGGGCACATTAAAGGACAGAAATGGTATGGACCTAGCAGAAGAAGAAGATTAAGAAGAAGTGACAAGAATACACAGAACTATACAAAAAAGGTCTCAATGACCCGGGTAACCATGATGGTCTGATCACTCACCTAGAGATAGAAATCCTGGAATGTGAAGCCAAGTGGGCCTTAGGAAGCATCACTATGAACAAAGCTAGTGAAGGCTATGGAATTCCAGTTGAGCTATTTCAAATCCTAAAAGATGATGCTGTGAAAGTCCTGTACTCAATATGCCAGCAAATTTGGAAAACTCAGCAGTGGCCACAGGACTGGAAAACGTCAGTTTTCATTCCAATCCCAAAGAAAAGCAATGCCAAAGAATGTTCAAACTATGGCACAATCACAGCCATTTCAAATGCTAGCAAGTTCATGCTCAAAATTCTTCAAGCTAGGCTTCAATAATACATGAACCAAGAACTTCCAGATGTTCAAGCTGGATTTAGAAAAGGCAGAGGAACCAGAGATCAAATTGCCAACATCTGTTGGATCATAGACAAAGGAAGGGAATTCCAGAAAAACATCTACTTCTGCTTCATTGACTACACTACAGCCCTTGACTGTGTGGATCAAAGCAAGCTGTGGAAAATTCTTAGAGATGGGAATACCAGACCACCTTTCCTGCCTCCTGAGAAACCTGTATGCAGGTTAAGAAGCAACAGTTAGGACCAGACATGGAACAAATGGACTGGTTCCAAATATAGAAAGGAGTACCTCAAGGCTGTGTATTGTCATCTGCTTATTTAGCTTATATGCAGAGCACATCATGTGAATGTCGAGCTGGATGAAGCACAAATTGCAATCAAAGTTTCTGGGAGAAATATCAGTAACCTCAGATGTGCAGATGACACCACACAAAGGCAGAAAGGGAAGAGGAACTAAAAAACCTCTTGATGAAGGTGAAAGAACAGAGTGAAAAAGCTGGCTTAAAACTCAACATTCAAAAAAAGGATCATGGCATCTGGTCCCATCATCTCATGGCAAGTAAATGTGGAAAAAATGGAAACAGTGAGAGACTTTTTCTTGGACTCCAAAATCACAGCAGATGGTGAATGCGGCCATGAAATGAAAAGATACTTGCTCCTTGGAAGAAAAGCTATGACCGACCTAGACAGCATATTCAAGAGTAGAGACATCACTTTGCCTACAAATGTCCACATAGTCCAAGCTTGGTTTTTCCAGTAGCCATGTACGGATGTGAGAGTCGGACCATAAAGAAGGGTGAATGCTGAAGGATTGATGCCTTCAAACTGTGGTTCTGGAGAAGACTCTTGGGAGCCTCTTGGATTGCAAGATCAAACCAATCAATCCTAAAGGAAATCAGCCCTAAATATTCATTAGAAGGACTGATGCTGAAGCTGAAGCTCCAATACTTTGGCCACCTTTTGTGAAGAACTAACTTGTTAGAAAAGACCCTGATACTGGGAAAGATTGAGGACAGGAGGAGAAGGGAGTGACAGAGTATGAGGAGATGGTTCAATGGCATCATCGACTCAAGAGATATGAATTTGAGTAAACTGTGGTAGATAGTGATGGATAGGGAAGCCTGGCATGCTGCAGTCCATGGGGTAGCAAAGAGTCAGACACAAATGAGTGAACAATAGCAGCAAAGAACACCGATGAGAGAAATCTTAAAAAGTTATACATTAGTGTAGAGATATGCAATGATCAAAGATCATAAGGCTCATCATTGTTAAAATTCCAGTTCTCTCCAAATTGATCTATGAATCTGAAACACAGTTGGACCTTGAACAATGTAGGTGTTTTAGGGATGCTAACCCTCCAAATAGTCAAAAAGACACATATAACTTTACAGATGACCAGCTCTGTCCATGGTTCCTCATCAGTATGTTCAACCAACTGTGGATCACAGTACCATCTATGTGTAATAACATAGTACATATTAATAATTAGTTAAAAATATCTGTGTATAAGTGGACCCATGGAGTTCAAACCATGTTGTTTAAAAGTCAACTGTAATCCAAATCATAATTCCACTCTTTTTCTCTTTGGTAGAATTTGACAAGTTTAGTCTAAAATTTATATGAAAATGCTAATTATCTTGAATAAGCAAAATATATTGAAATTGAAGAACATAGTTGGAAAATTCATATTGCCTGATGAAAAGATTTACTGTAGTCAAAACTACAGTCATGGCAAGATGTGATATTACTGTAAAATACATATCAGTGAAACAGAATAGAGAGCATAAAAATAAACCCATACATGTGTGGTCAATTGATTTTTTTGACAGATGTGACCAAGTAATTAAATAGAAAAAAGATAACATTTCAATAAAAGATTCTGGAATAATTGGACATCATATTCAACATCATAAAATATTTTTGAACCATTTCTCTCACCCCATCAAAAACAACTTGAACTATATTATGTCTAAATGTAAGACCTAAAGTTACAAATTTCTTGAAGAAAACAGAGAAGAAAATATTTATGAAACAGGGTTAGGCAAAATATCTTAGGACATAAAAAGTACTAACCATGCAAAAAGAAATTGATGAATTTGGCTTCACTAAAATTAAATGTTCTCCAAACACATATAGAAACATAAGGACAATCCATATACTGGAGAAGAGTATCTGCAAAACATGTACTTAATAATGAGCTTGTATATGTATTTTTTAAAGGATTCTTACAACTCAATTACAAAGTTACAAATTACCCAATAAACAAATGGATCACAAATTAAGACTTAAATAAGTACTTTAAAAAGACAATGTCATTAGCCATCAGAAAAAATGCAAGTTAAACTAAAAGTGAACCAAGATACACACTAGTGGAGCGGCTAAAGCTGAAAAAGAAAAGACAATACAAAGCACTAGCAAAGATGTAGGGCAGCTGAATATTTTATACATGCTTGTGAGGATGTGACATATGAAAGTCAGTTTGGAAACCCATTTGGCAGTTATTTTAATAAAGTTAAATCCTAAAATGCAGCAATCACAAACCTCAATATGAATTCAGGAGACATAAAAACATATGTCCATACAAAGTTACCTCCACACAGTGTTTATAGAAGTTTTATTCACAGAAGCAAATAAAGGGGAGGTCTATCAACTGGTAAATGGATACAGAAATTGTGGTACATCCTCACAATGGAATAATATTCATCATCAGAAAAAAAAATTGATACATGCAACAACACATTCATTCATAACAAAATAATTATGCTTAATGAAAAAAGTTAGACATGAAATGTTATAATATATGATTCCATTTACATGGCATTCTGAAAAAGGCAAAAACGCAGACATAGAAATAAGATCAGAGATTGCCTAGAGGAGAGGATGGAGGGATAGAGTACTGATTTAAAGTGGCATTATAGAACTATGCAGTGATGTAAATAGTCTGTATCTTGAATGGTGGTGAGGGCTACATAACTGAATACACTTGTCAAAACTCTGAATTGAACATTTATATCTAAAGAAGGGTGAATTTAACTGCATTTAAGTTATACTTTGCAAAAAATTAATAAGCAGAAACCTTAGTAAAAGAGAATTGGGAGACCAGAAGGGGAAGCCTCACAAGCCTCACCAAGCAAGGACAGCCAAACCCAACAGAAAGACCTCTTCTTCCTGGCAACAATTTAGTCAATGAAGCCACAGATTCTTGGTTTACTAAAGCCCTCTCAATTTATTTTTCCTCTCTGTAAAAGAGTTCTCCTTCCCCTGCCATGAAAGAAGACTTGCATGTTGTTCGCCTTGTGACAGACCCTATGATTCAGTTCTTTGTGGATCTTGAATAAACCCATTTTTGCTAGAGAAATAACTGGCAGTCTATTCCCTTTAGGTCAACCTTCAATACACATGACCTATTAAAGAGAAACATGGTTTTAAGTTGTTATTTTCCTTTATCTAGCTGTTTGATCTGGAGACATCTATTCCTTAAAAATTGCCCCCAAACCTTATATTTCTTGCCAATTAATTATGGTTTTAAGTTTTCTTAAATAATTTGTAGTGCTCTTTCTAACTGATTAAGTTATTATGGGAATTAAATTAACTTTTACTCAGTGGATAAGCCAAATTAATTCAATACATCTTACTGATTTTTAACTCATCGATTAAATATTTTCACCCCAAATGTCCACAATCCCTTTGTACTTCAAAGACATCTGTAAAATAAGCAGGTTGAGATTGCACCCCTGATTGCTCAATTACTGGGAAGAACTAGAATATGAAAAACTGGTATATTGAGAACTAGATCCAAAAACAAACAGGCAATTCTAGAAGATGTATTTTTCCAGAGTTCAAATTGCATCAGTATCATAAATAGAAATTGTCCAGAGCATGACTAAATCTGTATCTTTATAATTTTCCCCAAAAAATATTTTGAGTGAGAAAGTAGGTAAAGAGAACACACATATTAGTCTTTACTGTATTTACTAGCAGCAATAAATACTTTTGATCTACAGAAATGTATTTCAGGTATCACAAATGATTAAAAAATTGATTGTCTACAAATACAAAATGTAATAAAACTTTCAATACAATTTAGACTGATAACTGAACATCAGCATATTCCTTCTGAGGGTGAATTTGTATTTTATGATTACTCATGGATTGAGACATAGCATTTTCTGTAAGGGGCAAAAGTCATAGCATCCCATTAAAGATATTTTTAATGTTAAAACAAGTATTTCAAAATCCATCTTTCAGCCAAAACAGCTCTTTGTTATCAGGGATTGTGCCTTTTTGGCATATATAAGAGCACTATGTCTGACACATGGTATATACTGAAATTATATTGATGACTTTTAAATAATAAAAATCCTGGAAAGTATCAACTTTTAAAACATTTATTATTCATTTATTAAGTTCATGTTAGGCGCAGGAGGAGAAGGGGGAGACAGATAATGAGCTGGTTGGATGGCATCACCGACTCAATGGACATGAGTCTGAGCAAACTCCAGGAGACAGTGAATAACAGGGTAGCCTGGCGTGTGCTGCCGTCCGAGGAATCGCAGAGTGGACACAACTCAGCTGCTGAAGAGCAACAAAAGTTCACACTGACAGACCGCAAATTGTATTTAGCAATAACCTATATTTGTAGGTAAAGTAAAAAATGCATTTTCAGTATACTAGAGCTTCAGACAGGGCTTGGATGTTTATTTTGGTGAAGATAATTTCTGAACTTTTAAATACTTAAACCTAATTACTTCTGAAACTTTGCCCTGACT
Organism: Cervus elaphus; assembly: GCF_910594005.1. Lineage (NCBI taxonomy): Eukaryota > Metazoa > Chordata > Mammalia > Artiodactyla > Cervidae > Cervus > Cervus elaphus. The sequence continues at coordinate 43,258,047 of NC_057833.1, read as the reverse complement.
TTAAATGGCTCTTGTGATCATTGCCTTCATTTTTGGAAGTAGCAAGTCTCTTTTCATCTGGCTGGTGATACCGTGTTCTAATTCTTGAATTAAATTTGGAGTAAAGCAGATACTTATAATCATTCATTCAGTTTCTGTTATAGCCATGCTTTCCGGGAAACAGACTCACTCAGAAGGACAATGCAGATAGTGGAGTGCAGTTTATTACACTGGCGGGCCCAAGGCAGAGTCTCCTCTTAGCTAAGGACCCCGTCCAGCATTTGTGAAAATCTTTTATACCCCATGCATACGTGTCCTAACCCACCACCTACCCCATGTGTACGTGTCTAAACCCACCACCTACCCCATGTGTATGTGTCTAAACCCACCACCTACCCCATGTGTATGTGTCTAAACCCACCACCTACCCCATGTGTACGTGTCCAAACAGTCAGTAGTCAATAAGCCCGCAGTTACATTCCAACCAGTTAATAATCGATAAGCCTGTGATTACATCCTGATAAATACGAAAAAAAGTTTATGACCTGTCCGGAGACAGGGGTGATTACGGCATGCTTCCTCTTAGGCAATGAGTAGCCTGGATGTGATCTTCAAGATTCCCCTGTCTGGAGGGGGTCTTATCCTTCCATTGTCGTCCCCACAGGCACTAAGCAGAGAGTTCAGAGTCCGCTGGAGAGGCAGCCGAGCACGGCCAGCACGGACAGGCCTGAGATGGAGTCCAGGCCCTATGAATTCCTTCTTCATTTCCAAAGATGTCAGTCTTAAACTCATTTTTGTCCCCTTTCTTTCCAGATAATCACGTCTTTTGGATTTTATTAGCAGAATATTTATCAAATCTGTTTCCTCCTCTCAGTTTCCTCCACCACTCTCATGACCTCTCACATGATTACTGAAAGTGCTCAGAGGCTTCCAGTCTTGTTCATTTCAGACCATTCTCCATACGCCCCTGGAATTATACATCTGTAATCCAAATGCACCACTTGACTCTCCCATTGATTATGGCTCAGTGGTTCCAAATTACTTACAAGTTCAATTTTCTGAATTTTCCTTGTAGGCTCTTCTTGATCTGGCCCTGTCTATTGCTAACTTTATTATTAGTTTCTCTCTGCTTTGAAAAATACCCTCCAACACATTTTTTATGTACAATTCTTTCAGAAATTTTACTGTTTATTGCTTCTCAGCCATTGCCCACATTATTCTTCTTCCTGGAACATCTCCTTTAAACTATAATCTAACTTTCACTTATTGTTTAAGACTTTTCAAGAATTATCTTCTCCAGAATTTCCATCCATGACCATGAAATTTGCATGAGCTATTTGATCTCTATATTGCCATAATACTCTATCCATATCCCTGTGATTATACTTTCCACATTGTAGTATAATCATCTTCACATTATTTTTGCTTCTCTCAACCTCTCTATTGATGGAAACTTAAGGTTTCTTGTTTTATACTCACAGTGCCTAGGATAGTGTTTGGCACATAATAGGTACTCAGTAAATGCTTATTGTGAAGTCAAGGGGGCGTTAGGAAGCATCGCTACAAACAAAGCTAATGGAGGTGATGGAATTGCAGTTGAGCTATTTCAAATCCTGAAAGATGACTCTGTGAAAGTGCTGCACTAAATATGCCAGCAAATTTGGAAAACTCAGCAGTGGCCACAGGACTGGAAAAGGTCAGTTTTCATTCCAATCCCAAAGAAAGGCAATGCCAAAGAATGTTCAAACTACTGCACAATTGCACTCATCTCTCACGCTAGTAAAGTAATGCTTAAAATTCTCCAAGCCAGGCTTCAGCAATACATAAACCTTGAACTTCCAGATGTTCAAGCTGGTTTTAGAAAAGGCAGAGGAACAAGAGATCAAATTGCCAACATCCGTTGGATCATTGAAAAAGCAACAGAATTCCAGAAAAACATCTATTTCTTCTTTATTGACTATGCCAAAGCCTTTGACGGTGTGGATCACAATGAACTGTGGAAAATTCTGAAAGAGATGGGCATACCAGACCACCTGACCTGCCTCCTGAGTAACTTGTATGCAGGTCAGGAAGCAACCGTTAGAACTGGACATGGAACAACAGACTGGTTCCAAATAGGAAAAGGAGTACATCAAGGCTATATATTGTCACCCTGCTTATTTAACTTATATGCAGAGTACATCATGAGAAACGCTGGGCTGGAGGAAGCACAAGCCAGAATCAAGATTGCCAGGAAAAGTATCAATAACCTCAGATATGCAGATGACACCACCTTTATGGCAGAAAGTGAAGAAGAACTAAAGAGCCTCTTCATGAAATTGAAAGAGGAGAATGAAAAAGTTGGCTTAAAGCTCAACATTCAGAAAACGAAGATCATGGCATCCGGTCCCATCACTTCATGGCAGATAGATGGGGAAACAGTGGAAACAGTGGCTGACTTTATTTTGGGGGGCTCCAAAAGCACTGCAGATGGTAATTGCAGCCATGAAATTAAAAGACACTTACTCCTTGGAAGGAAAGTTGTGACCAATCTAGACAGCATATTTAAAAGCAGAGACATTACATTGCCAACAAAGGTACATGTAGTCAAGCCTATGGTTTTTCCAGTGGTCATGTATGGATATGAGAGTTGGACTAAAAGAAAGCTGAGCACCGAAGAATTGATGCTTTTGAACTGTGGTGTGGGACAAGACTTGAGAGTCCCTTGGACTGAAGGAGATCCAACCAGTCCATTCCAAAGGAGATCAGTCCTGGGTGTTCATTGGAAGGACTGATGTTGAAGGTGAAACTCCAATACTTTGGCCACCTGATGCAGAGAGCTGACTCGTTTGAAAAGACCGTGATGTTCGGAAAGATTGAGGGCAGGAGGAGAAGGGGATGACAGAGGCTGAGATGGTTGGATGGCATCACCAACACAATGGACATCGGTTTGGGTGGACTCCAGGAGTTGGTGATGAACAGGGAGGCCTGGCATGGTGCAGTTCATGGGGTCGCAAAGAGTTGGACAGGACTGAGTGACTGAACTGAACTGAACTGAAATGCTTATTGAATGGATGGATGAGTGAATGAATATTTTTAAAGTATCAGTCAGCTGCTTGGGAAATCAATTTGCTTTACAATCTATTTTATGAATCCCTCTTAATTAGTATACTAAAAAGAGTGATAGGTATTTGGGATGAAACAAAGAATGCACTGGCTTCTAAGAAGAGCATCCTGTTATAACAAAAGGCAGCAATTACACTTAAACACATATGCTAAACTACAATAACAACATTAACCTATGTCTATATAAGAAATTTTATGTGTTTTTTTCAACGTACTAGAGCAACAGTGAGAGTTTGAATGCTTACTTTGGCTAAAACTAATAATTAATTGGGCGCTTCCCAGGTGGAGCAGTGGTAAAGAACATGCCTGCCAATGCAGGAGATGGGGGTTCAACTCCTGGGTTGGGAAGATTCCCCTGGAGAAGGAAATGGCAACCCACTTCACTATTCTTTCCTGGGAAATGTCATAGATGGAGGAGCCTGGCAGGCTACAGTCCAGGGGGTCACAGAGAGTCAGACACGACTTAGCAACTGAACAGCAACAATAATAATCTATCAACTTTAATTACCTAGAAGATTTGAAACTTTCCTTGGCTGTAAATTGCTCTTGTGATGAATCGTCATCATTTTTGAGAGTAGCTGTTTTGTACAGCAAAGAAAACAAACAAAAAAATGCATAGAGAAACCCAATGTTAAATCTTCCCCTAATTTATAAGTTTTTATACACCCGAAATTGTGTTATTCAAGGTCAAATTATTTATAAAAAAGAAAACTGCTGCAAGAATTTTTAAAGGTACAAATTAGTTGTAACATTTGCTGTGTTAATTACATCTAAAAATACTCCAAACTTTTTTCTGTTAGCACTTAAACATCTGTTGGTATCTGCAAAGATTCTCATTGATTCCTGAGTAAATTAAATGATGTTTTCCTTGAAAAGAGTCTAAAATATGACAATAGGCTACCACTAAGATAATTGCCTTAAAATATTAATATCAAAGCAATCAGTTGCTTTAGTGTTGACCAATGTTTTGGAATTTGTGAGTTTTCTCCCTCTTGATATCAATATGCTTTCTTAAGAGGCCTATAAATGAAAAACAAAGACTATCAATAAAAAACAATTATTTGAGGTTTAATCTTAATATCAGCAATCCACAGATTGATGAAAATTCTTTTGTAATACTAATGCCAGTGGATCAGAGTTTTTCAAAAAGTTATATGTCATTAATGCTGTTTTTGTTTAGTTGTAAATCATGTCCTACTCTTTGTAACCCCACAGCCCATCAAGCTTCTCAGTCCATAGGATTTCCAAGGCAAGAATCCTGCAGTGGGTTACTATTTCCTTCTGCAGGGGATTTTCCCAATGCAGGGATTGAACTCATGTCTCCTGAGTCACCTGGGAAGGTCCATGGCATTAATGTAGCTCAGATGTGGGTTCAATCCCTATGTAGGGAAGATCCCCTGGAGAAGAAAATGGCAACCCACTTCAGTATTCTTGCCTGGGAAACCGCATGGACAGAAGACCCTGGTAGACCGCAGTCCATGGGGTCACAAAGAGTCAAACACGACTTAGTGACTAAACAACAACAATTTACTAAGATACCTATACTATCAGAACAATGAATTATTTCACAGTTAATCAGTATAACATATAATTTATTTATTCTTCAAAAAGCTCCTGAATATCTGCCATTTTTAGACAGTATGCTAAACAATGAAGAAACAGATGACTCAGATGTTTGCAATACTTGCCTCAAGAAATTCAGAGTCTTTGTAGACCAATAGGCAGGAGGAAGAATTTTAGAAGAGAAGAACATTAATTTCAAGTCAGCCAATACAATATAAGCATCCAGAGCAATTGCAATAATAAAAGTAACCATGTAATAATAGTGAAAAATCACAAAAAAACTACATATCACAATTTATTTCTAAAAAGTAAAAGTATATCTTAAGTTAGTCATTACCCAAATATTATTAAAGCTCTGCTAGGAATTTTCAAGATACACTTGCTTCATATTTTGTGTTAATTTTGCCAAGAAGCTGGAATCATGTACCTGATTCATGGAAATTAGTTTCTTCATTTCTTGTACCTATATGTAAATTTTGGAGAAAATTTTATAAAAGGTGAAGTGGAGTTTAGTAAGCAGAAATTTTTTGCTGGAGATAATTGTTTTGATTTTGCATGCAAAATTCCTATCAGAACTTTAATACGTGGTCAAATTCAGTTTTTTAAAGATTGAAACTTGAAAATAGCATGATGATGCTATACCGTTTTTAGGATTTATATTTTTTTCTGCAATTTGTTATTATTCAGCCACAAAGTCATGGCCACTCTTTGGGACCTCATGGACTGTGTAGCACACCAGGCCCCTCTGTCCACTATCTTCTGGAGTTTGCGCAAATTCATGTCCACCGAGTCAGTGATCCTATCTAACCATCTCATCGTCTGCCATCCCCTTCTTCTTTGTCTGCAAATAGGGGTCTTAAAATCTTCTACTGATGGATGGTATGACTATTTCAACTTTTATTCCTGTTCATTTTAGGCAGCCATCACTTTAAGTAAATAAAATTTTACATCCTTCTTATATATTTAAACTTCTGTCATAAGAAAGCATTCTATTTATTCCAGTTAATACTTTTTATGCTAAAGGCTGCCTTGTATTGTTACCATAAAAGAAACTGAAAGTGTTAGTCACTCAGTCAAGTCCGACTCTTTGTGACCCCATGGACTGTAGGCCATCAGGCTCTTCTGTCAATGGGATTCTCCAGGGAAGATACTGGAATGGGTTGCCATTCATTAAATATTAAAATTCCAGACAACAGGTATAAAATTCGTACAGGCTTCCTCCACAGTCAATTTCTCTTGTCTTACAGCAGGTTGCTGTAACAGGAGCAACTTTAAGTATTGCTTCTAGTTTTTAAGATTCTAAATACCTTTGACTTCAGTTCAGTTCAGTTGCTCAGTCGTGTCTGACTCTTTGCGACCCCGTGAACTGCAGCACGCCAGGCCTCCCTGTTCATCACCAATTCCCGGAGTCCACCCAAACCCATGTCCATTGAGTAGGTGATGATATCCAACCATTTCATCCTCTGCTGTCACCTTCTCTGCCTGCCTTCAATCTTTCCCAGAATCAGGGTCTTTTCAAATGTGTCAGCTCTTCGCATCAGGTGGCCAAAATATTGGAGTTTCAGCTTCAACATCAGTCCTTCCAATGAACACCCAGGACTGATCTGCTTTAGGATGGACTGATTGGATCTCTGTGCAGTCCAAGGGACTCTCAAGAGGCTTCTCCAACACCACAGTTCAAAAGCATTAATTCTTCGGTGTTCAGCTTCCTTTATAGTCCAACTCTCATATCCATACATGACCACTGGAAAAACCATAGGCTTGACTACACGGACCTTTGTTGGCAAAGGAATGTCTCTGCTTTTTAATATGCTGTCTAGAATGGTCACAACTTTCCTTCCAAGGAGTAAGTGTCTTTTAATTTCATGGCTGTAATCAACATCTGCAGTGATTTTGGAGCCCAGAAAAATAAAGTCCGCCACTGTTTCCGCTGTTTCCCCATCTATCTGCCATGAAGTGATGGGACCGGATGCCATGATCTTAGTTTTCTGAATGAAAGCTTTTTCAGAATGAAAGCCAACTTTTTCATTCCCCCCTTTCACTTTCATCAAGAGGCTCTTTAGTTCTTCTTCACTTTCTGCTATAAGGGTGGTGTCATCTGCATAGCTGAGGTTACTGATACTTCTCCCAGCAATCTTGATTCCAGCTTGTGCTTCCTCCAGCCCAGCGTTTCTCATGATGTATTCTGCATGTAAGTTAAATAAGCAGGGTGACAATATACAGCCTTGATGTACTTCTTTTCTTATTTGGAACCAGTCTGTTTTCCATGTCCAGTTCTAACTGTTGCTTCCTGACCTGCATATAGGTTTCTCAAGAGGCAGGTTAGGTAGTCTGATATGCCCATCTCTTTCAGAATTTTCCACAGTTTATTGTGATCCACATAGTCAAAATCTTTGGCATAGTCAATAAAGCAGAAATAGATGTTTTTCTGGAATTCTGTTGCTTTTTCAATGATCCAACGGATGTTGGCAATTTGATCTCTGGTTCCTCTGTCTTTTCTAAAACCAGCTTGAACATCTGGAAGTTCAAGGTTTACGTATTGCTGAAGCCTGGCTTGGAGAATTTTAAGCATTGCTTTACTAGCGTGTGAGATGAGTGCAATTGTGCAATAGTTTGAGCATTCTTGGGCATTGTCTTTCTTTGGGATTGGAATGAAATCTGACCTTTTCCAGTCTTGTGGCCACTGCTGAGTTTTCCAAATTTGCTGGCATATTTAGTGCAGCACTTTCACAGCATCATCTTTCAGGATTTGAAATAGCCCAACTGGAATTCCATCACTTCCACTAGCTTTGTTCGTAGTGATACTTCCTAAGGCCCACTTGATGTCATATTACAGGATGTCTGGCTCTAGATGAGTGATCACACCACTGTGATTATCTGGGTCATGAAGATCTTTTTTGTACAGTTCTCCATATTCTTGCCACCTCTTCTAAATATCTTCTCCTTTTGTTAGGTCCCTACTATTTCTGTCCTTTTTTCAGCCCATCTTTGCATGAAATGTTCCCTTTGTATCTCTAATTTTCTTGAAGAGATCTCTAGTCTTTCCCATTCTGTTGTTTTCCTCTACTTCTTTGCATTGGTCACTGAGGAAGGCTTTCTTATCTCTCCTTGCTGTTCTTTGGAACTCTGCATTCAAATGGGTATATCTTTCCTTTTCTCCTTTGCTTTTTACTTCCCTTCATTTCACAACTATTTGTAAGGCCTTCTCAGACAGCCATTTTGCTTTTTTGCATTTCTCTTTCTTGGGAATGGTCTTGATTCCTATCTCCTGTACAATGTCATGAACCTCTGTCCATAGTTCATCAGGCACTCTGTCTATCAGATCTAGTCCCTTAAATCTATTTCTCACTTCCCTGTATAGTCATAAGGGATTTGATTTAGGTCATACCTGAATGGTCTAGTGGTTTTCCTCACTTTCTTCAATTTAAGTCTGAATTTGGCAACAAGGAGTTCATGATATGAGTCACAGTCAGCTCCTGGTCTTGTTTTTGCTGACTGTATAGACCTTCTCCATCTTTGGCTGCAAAGAATATAATCAGTCTGATTTTGGTGTTGACCATCTGGTAATGTCCAAGCGTAGAGTCTTCTCTTGTGTTGTTGGAAGAGGGTGTTTGCTATGACCAGTGGTTTCTCTTGGCAAAACTATTTGCCTTTGCCCTTCTTCATTCTGTACTCCAAGGCCAAATTTTCCTGTTACTCCAGGTGTTTTTTGACTTCCTACTTTTGCATTCCAATCCCCTATAATGAAAAGGACATCTTTTATGGGTGTTAGTTCTAGAAGTTCTTGTAGGTCTTCATAGAACAGTTCAATGTCAGCTTCTTCAGCATTACTGGTCAGGGCATAGACTTGGATTACCATGATATTGAATGGTTTGCCTTGGAATGATTTACTCCTCATCCATGGGATTTTCCAGGCAAGAGTACTGGAGTGGGTTGCCATTTCCTTCTCCAGGGGATCTTCCCGATTGAGGATTCAAACTCGGGTCTCCCGCATTGTAGGCAGACGCTTTTACCATCTGAGCCACCAGGAAAGTCACCTTTGATTTATCCTCTACTTTTAATGATTAGTTTTCCTAGGACTGTGAGAGTGAATGGGTGGGGTTTTTATCATGATTTTCAACTTTAGGAGGGCCAGAACTCATTGACACTTTAAGGCTTCCAAAAGTCCTTCTGAGTTTTCTATTTCCTATACTTTAGTATCCAGTACAGTTTAAGAATTTTCAAAAGCTCCAAAGAAAAATAGAGCTCAGAGCTGTAGGCGTACTTCTCCATACTTCTTTCTCTCCAAAGTCTTTGTTCCTCACATTCTAACTGCCAACTCTGTCTCCAGTTTAATGAAATCACACACATCTCTCTTATTTCCTTAGTCCTTAATCAGTCTCCTTCTCTATAGCTTTGTAGGCTGTCACTATCTACAGTTTAAGGTGTAAATGGTGACACTGAGCTCACATTAGCAGAATTCCTTTCTTAAAAGATTCATGTCCCTTCAAGCCCTGGTGCCTCTGAAACTGTCCAGTCTGTGCACAGAAGTGTTGCTGATGCTGTTTTTCTGCTTGTTCTCAGTGTGAGTGTTGGTCAGTTGCAAAATATTCTGTCATAGGTAGAAGGAGATATTCCCAAATTACATATTTCACCTTTTTTCTAAATTACATATTAGAAATCACTAAAATCCCCAGTATTATTGGGAATTTTATAAATCCCAAGAGGATAAGCTTTTTGCTGTTTTGGTAAATGTTTTGTTGTAATTTCTAGTATTATTTTATTATGTTCAAGAATTAGGACTGCTACAAATTCTACCTCAGGGAATTGTCAAATCTTGAAGAAAGGACGTATTTTCATCTTCATAGAAGGAAAAGAAACAACATTTTATTATGGTGGAAAAGTACATTTTGGATGTAGTCAGAGATATATCAGTTTCCACTGGATGATTTCAATTTTATGGGGAAAATAGGAAGTAAAAACATTGTCTGAGAGTCATTAAGTTATGGCAGTGTATTAGTTATCTATTTCTCTCCAACAAATTACCACAAATTTAATGATTTAAAAATCACATGTTTAAAAAAATAAAAAAGTAAAAATAAAAAAACACATGTTTAGTATCCTGAAGTTTCTGTGGGCTAGGAATCTGAATGTGATTTAGCTGGGTCCTCCATTCATGATTTTACAAGGCTTAAATCAAGGTCCTAGCCATTTTGAGGATTTCCTGGGGAAGAACTGTCTTCTAATCTCATTCAAGTGATTAGTCAAATACATTTTATTACATCTGTATAACTCTTGGAGACCTACTTCTTCATGGCAATCAGGAAAATCTCTTTGATTTCTAGGCTCTTTATGGCCCACCTGATTAGGTCAGGCTCATTCAGGATTTTTCTTTGGTAAACTTAGAGTCAACTGATTCTAGATTTTAATCAGGCCTAGAAAAGTCCTTCATCTTGGCTATATCTTAGTGGTTAGAAACAAGTTACAGGTGCTACCTACACTTAGAGGAATAGATTATGTAATATCATTATAGGGATCATCTCAATATTCTGGCCACTAACAGCAGTATAGGAGGTTTTTTTGGTTGTTATTTATTTATTGAGCTGTGTTGGGTTCTGGTTGCATCATGTGGGATCTTTCATTGTGGTGCCCAGACCCTCTAGTTGTGGCATGCAGACTCAGTAGTTGTGGCACACAGGCTCCAGAGCACGTGGGCTTCAGTAGTTGGAGCATGTGGGCCTCTCTAGTTGTGGCATGTAGCCTCCAGGGTGCTTGGTCTCAGTAGCTGTGGCATGAACTTAGTTGCTCCACAGCATGTGGGATCTTAGTTCCCTAACCAGGAATAAAACCCATGTCCCCTGCATTATAAGCTGGATTCTATTTTTTTTTTTTTTTACAATTTTTTTTCCATTTATTTTTATTAGTTGGGGACTAATTACTTTACAATATTATAGTGGTTTTTGCCATACATTGACATGAATCAGCCAAAGATTTACATGTATTCCCCATCCCGATCCCCGCTCCCACCTCCCTCTCCACCCGATTCCTCTGGGTCTTCCCAGTGCACCAGGCCCGAGCACTTGTCTCATGCATCCAACCTGGGCTGGTGATCTGTTTCACCCTAGATAATATACATGTTTCGATGCTGTTCTCTCGAAACATCCCACCCTCGCCTTCTCCCACAGAGTCCAAAATTCTGTTCCGTACATCTGTGTCTCTTTTTCTGTTTTGCATATAGGGTTATCGTTACCATCTTTCTAAATTCCATATATATGCATTTAAGCTGGATTCTTAACTACTGAACAACAAGGGAAGCCCTGGAGTTTTAAGACAAGGGCAAAGATTTTGAATCAGTCAGTCACTGCAAAGAATGTTAGGGAGAATCCTCCCTAACCATTTAGTATTATTTTGGGGCATTGTTATAGGTTCATCTAAGAAAAGAGAACTCCTATATTTAAAATGGCACTAAATGTAGTGGGTTTTTGCTTTTTTTTTTTTTTTTTGAATGGTGCAAATCCTTCCATCAAAAGATGGGGCCTATGCCCCTTTCCTTGAATCTGAATAAGCTGATGACTCACTTGTAAACAGTAGAATTTGTCATGTGGTTCTTAGTGACTTCCAAGTCTCTAGCTAGAACAACGATTAGATTTTGCTTTGTTGGCTAGGATACTTACTTTTGAAGTCTTGATCTTCTACTACAGAAGAAGTCCAATTTCATGGAGGCTTCCATATTGTGAGGAATCCCAGACTATAAGAAAGATCATGTATACGTGCTTTGACTGACAGTCCAAACTGAGGTCCAAGTCAATAGCCAGACAAATAAGTTGAAGTATCTCCATATGATTCCATTACCCAACAGTCAAATAATTCCTTTTCTGTTAAGTCTTTCCTGCTGTGCCCTGTCTGAATGCCTGGTCTATAGAATTTATGAATATAATAAAATAGTGGTATTAGAATTCTGAACTGTTATAATTTGTTATGCAGCAACAGGAATTGTAATAAGCACCACTTTGAAGATGGTGTAATTTTTCTCTATATTATCCAGTAATTTTTATCTAATCAGTCCTAAATTATCCAATGTGGATATTTGGCAAGTGTTTTGAGAAAAATCATGGAAGCAGTTTTGATTAAAAAGTCAGAATTTCTGGATGCTTTACATTTAGTTTATGATTTAAATTCTGTTTATTTTGAATTGCATTTAATGAGGTATGAGGGAAAGCAGAAGTATTTTAACTTTAGTGCCTGTAAAGGTCTCAATCCAGTTTAGCGTATAGCAGGTAAGAAGATGACATATGGATGAATCTGGAGTAGCTATGTTAGGTAAAAGCACATAGAAGGATAAAAAGATGAAAATTTGGGCCAAGAAATGGTTGAAATGATTAGCGTTGGAATCTAGGTTGAACAATGATCCACTGACTTGGTCAAACGTGGCTTTGACAAGGTAGTGGTAATAAGAACAGGAAGAAAACAATACTTGAAGGTCAAATAACTGAAAGGAACAGAGTTTTAAAATGAGTTAAATAGCAATGCCCTAGAAATACCACTATGCTTATAGGAAAATGCAGGTACCACTCCCTTACCCTGGTTACTAAGGGGTGTGAGAGAAATGAGCACCATATGTTTAAGACAGCTGCAATGGAAATAGAGTTCTTAGAAGAGAGTATATTTTCAGTAAAGGGCAAGAAGTAGCAGAATTGGTTACCTAAAACACATGGCTCGGGGAATACAGTTGTAATGTCTGAAAGATTAAATGTGTAGTGAGTGTTTGAATCAAAGGAAAAGAAGCTTGAATATGATGGTGATGAGAATACTGCACAGAAGATAAGACAGGCGCCAAAATTTAACATTAGCAAATTTCTGGCCCGTGGATAAGGCTGAGGACTCTCAGGAAGTCAGTCAGGGTCTAGATTACTTATAGTTTCAAGAGAAGTCCTAGAATAACTGCAGAGAAACTACAGGCAAATGTGTTGCCAGGGCTTTGACCTCTTGTAGAAAGAGCACTTGCTTTTGTCAAATGGTGATATGTTAAGTTTGGATAAATCTTCATTGCTACTTTTGTGTTTTATTGATATGACTATCTTTATCTTGAGATCATTTGACTATCTTTTGCTTTGAATCTTTCTTTCTATTAACAGTGTTTATTATCCCTTGCATGCATTGCTGTATTCATAACTATTTTGGCATGACTCATAAACCACAAATAATTTTAATCCAATTAGAAAGTCTACACTTTTATTTTAGAATTAGTTTCATTTTCAGTTACCTTTTGAAGTGAAATATTTAGCTTTCTTTTATGCCATCATGTTCTCTTTCTCAAATTTTTACATATTTTTACTCTCTTTTGTATCTTTCTCTTTGTCCTTATTTTCCCAAGAGTTTTGAAAGTTATACATCCTATTTATTTCACTAAATATTTGTTTCAATTTTTCTAAAAATAGTATCTAAATAATCTTTTTATAAAATGATTTAATATATGAAAAAACACAGGGGAAAAATTTAGTAAATAATTAGTATTAACATACGCATTTGCTAGATGACAGTAAATCTAATAGGAATAAGCTTAAGAGTTTGTTTTTAGCTCTCCTTTATTTTGGCAAAGAGTTGCCTACAATGTTCCCATCTCCTTTCCCTCATTTGGTTTTAAATATTTGCTAAAATAATGTGGGTTTTTAAAATTGTATTACAAATTTTGTTCCTGTACTTATTCTAAACTTTGCCTGTATCTTCACCATTATAATCAGAATTTATGCCACAAGTGTCCCTATACTGGACTATTAAGTTTGCTTGATCAGTAATTTGGAGTAATTTTTCAAACTTTTTTTTTAAAGAATAAAAAGAAGGATTTGCAAGTGGCATCTTTTCTGAGCCAGCAAATAGTTAAGAATCTCCTGTTTTTTTATATAGAAAAAAACTTGGCAACATATAAAAGTCTTGTATGTCAATATTTTCCCTCAAAATGGATGATATTTCCCCCTAGTATTTAATATTGCTAAAAATCAAAGTGTATATTTATGTTTCATACTTTTAAAATTATCAATATAAATAAAAAGATTTCCCTAAGGATATCCTGGTGTTGATATCTTTCCTATTGTTTAGCTTTGAAGATATTATGTTCTTTTGGTTTACATTGTCAGGTCTTATGTCAAAGAAATGGTCTTCTGCGATTGCTTCTGATCCATTTATTAGAGCCTTTCGTTCAAAAATGCCCAAATCTATGTTTAAGCATTCCAGTGTAAATTTCCTGCAATTATCTTCTTTCTCATAATTCTATTATTCTGTTTTTCTAGAATATTTTAGAAAAAATTTCCAAGTTTGTACTTCATATTACTGGTACATATACTCCAAGAATAAATTCTGTTTTTTGCCATATCCAATGCTGAATTATCTCTGCTATGTTATTTTAGTTTCTTTGAAATCCTTCTCTATCCCAATCATTTCCTTTCTGTATATAATTTTGTTGTCTTTTAATCTCAAGCTATGCTTTTTGACATCACTCCTAATCTATATAATTCTAGATCCTCATGCATTATTCTGAGATCAAATACTTTTCTATTTTTTCCGTTATAAATTAAACTATTTTCAGAGGAATTCTGTACATCTGAATATTCTATTCTCTTTCTCTGTAAAAATTTTCAATAGGCTCCTCCAAAGCAATCTTTACATACCATCAGGCAACACAGAATCTATACAAACCTGGTATTTCTTAGGAAAAGATGGTATTAAATTGGTGCAAAAGTAATTGCAGTTTTAGACCATGAATTTTCAATAATTATAACTAGGCTTAAATACATCTTTATTAGTCAAAATAGGAACCATTACAATCAACATATTTTTGCCAACAAGAAATCTTTGTTTATTCCTGTAGTGTAAAAATCCAAGCTTCAGGATTCAACAAACTTTGGCAAGTATTTTCTGCCTCCTGCTGGCTGTGGGAGTGTTTTCCCTGCATAAGTTGTCAAGATGCTTGAAGAAGTGGTAGTCTGTTGGAGAGAGGCGAGGTGAATACAGTGGATGAGGCAAATCTTTGTAGCCCAGTTCATTCAACTTTTGAAGCTTTGGTTGTGCAACATGTGGCTGAGCACTGAGTGGGGAATTGGGCCCATTCTGTTGACCAGTGCTGGCTGCAGGCGCTGCAGTTTGACGTGCATCTCATGGATTGGCCGTGAGTGTACTCCTCAGAAGTAATAGTTTTGCTGGGATTCAGAAAGTTCTAGTGGATCAGACCAGCAGGCCACCAGATAGCAACAGTGACTTGGAAAGTGCTTTGGAGCTTCTTCTTGAGAGTGGTCATTGCTGGTTGTGTAAAATCCACTTTTTGTTGCATGTCACAATCTGATCGAGAAATGGTTCGTTGTTTTTGCATAGAATGAGAGAAGAAAACTCTTCAAAACAATGATTTTTTTTTTTTTTAATTTTCAGTCAGCTCATGAGGCACCCTCTTATCTTTTTCACCTTTCAAATTGCTTCAAATGCCGAATGACCATAGAATGGTCGATGTTGGGTTCTTCAGACACTTCTCGTGTAGTTATGAGAGGATCAGCTTCAATGATCTCAGTGGGTCACTGTCACTTCCACTGGCCAGCCACTGCGCTCTTCATCTTCAAAGGTCTCATCTTCTTTGCAAAACTTCTTGAACCACCACTGCACTGTATGTTTGTTAGCAGTTCCTGGGCCAAATGTATTGTTGATATTTCAAGTTGTCTCCACTGCTTTATGACCATTTTGAACTCAAATAAGAAAATCACTTGAATTTGCTTTCTAACATAATTTCCATAGTCTAAAATAAATAAAAAATAAACAAGTAATAAGTCATTAGCAAAAAAATAAATAAAGTGAGAAAAGTGTATTAAAATGATGTATAACATGACAACATTTAAGAATGTATTCTAATATCAAACAGTAAGTGAGAAGTTCAACAATGCAAAATCACAATTCCTTTGCACCAATCTAATAGACTGCTTTCATCTCACTGTCTGTTGATGTGTCTGTTAAGTGCCATTTATAGTCCTCAAATGGAGAACAGAATAAAATATATGTCTCCAAGTTTCCACTGGTCTTCCAGCCAAGATATATCTGCTCTTTGGTAGTATTATCTTCCTCTTTTCTTCACAACATAACTATCATATATCCTTGAGCAGATATACTTGCTAGTGGTCAGTGCTACCAGTTTTTCATATTTCTGCTTCTGCCTGTATTTGTCCAACACCCAATAAATACCACACAAACATTTAATTGTCTACTCTGTGCCAAGCGTTCTGCTTACTGCCGACAATACTGGTGATCAAAACAGATATAAAGCACAACATTTCCCTAGTCCTATGGAGCCTATTGGTCAAGTAAGGAAACAGACAACCACGTGTGCAGAAACAATAAATGACTCCGATGATTGCCATTAAATCATTAATTCACTTAGCCAACAAACATTCATTGAGTACCTTCTTAGTGCCATTAACTACTCCAGATTCTGAGGATGGATCAGTGAAGAAAGAAAAATGTCTTGTTCCCATTGAGTATCTTTTATTTTAGTGGGCTAGCCCATTGTCAAGAGGAAATGTAAAATAATAGATCTGATCTAGTCTTCAGCAGTCTTTTCTGAGCATGTGACATTTGTGCAGCGATATGAGGTATCAGTAGGAGTCAAACCATTGTGTTGTTAAAAGTGAGAGAAAGAATACTTCAAGAAGAAGAAAAAGCAAATCCAAAGGTCCTGAGGTAGGTTGGAGCAAAACCTATGCAGCACTTTTTTTTTTTTAATTCCAGTGGAAGCATCCTTTAATTAATTTTCCCTTAATTAATTTTCTATCAATCTTTGTTTTCAATACTATGAAAGGCATTTCTTTATGAATTTTTCAGAAAAAAATGTTGAGCAAAATCTATTAGTTTCTTCTATCCAGATGACATTTTAAATCAGGGATACCGAGCCCCTTTTGTAATAGCAATCTTAGTTTCTTCACACTGTTTCTTATCTCATGTGGTTTTTTCCTCTTTACTTCCACCTCTCAGCCAGCTGCCTTTTCATCACAGTCTGTTGTCTTATATTGTTGTTTTATCTCATCTTTGAAGTTGTTTTATAGATTCTATGTTTCATTGAATTATATTGAGAGAAAAATCCAGAAGCTTTGTTAAATTTATTTGTTTTGTAATATAAATCTACAAATAAATGTTCCTGTTCTGTCTTTAGCATTACATTCTTTCAGGTTATAGAGATTTTCCCATATATCCCATATCTGGTGTACCAGCTCAATTCCTAAACATTTAGAAAAACAAATAATGCAACCTGGCATTGAGTTATTCAGGGAAAGGGAATCAGATTCTCTTGGAGGCTGAGTTTCATTCTAGCCCCTGAACTCACACCATGAGCTAGAGTCAAACAAACAAGCAAGCTAGGCAGCATGTCTTCCCTGATTAACTGGACTGAAGCATTTCACAGTGGTTTTGAAAAATGCCTGTTGCGGGGGGATATGGGGGTGCGTATGTGTGTTTCCATATAATTGTGCAGATACACACATTTGTTTGGAAAAATTGGTTATAACTTTAGGCACTAGAATAAGATACTCAAAATTTCACCTCACATGATATTTCATATAACAAGTCACGTCAAATCATTATTCACAGGAAGAAAACAAGAAATAATATATATAACTGCACATAATAAAATGTGTCACAAAAGGAAAGTATCTGTGTTGGCACAACTTTGATTCCTCTCAATCTACTGAAACCAGTTCTATCTTCAAATCATCCATATCCAAACACTCTAACAAACACTCAAAAAGCTAATATTATAATGAATATTTTTATTTGCCATGTACATTGAATACCATAAAAGAGAAACTTCTAGTCACTGGAAAGTTAATTTCACCACATTTATTCAATTTCTCCGTTTCAAATAATTTTGATTATTTTGAATCAGTCTCCAAAAGTTGGTAACATTTAAGGTAGTCAATAAGCAAACTGTTTGCATTTGCAAAATTAAAGATAATACTCTGAACCACGATGACCTCACAGAGGAGT
This sequence comes from Cervus elaphus, assembly GCF_910594005.1. Classification (NCBI taxonomy): domain Eukaryota; kingdom Metazoa; phylum Chordata; class Mammalia; order Artiodactyla; family Cervidae; genus Cervus; species Cervus elaphus. Next base: position 43,240,410 of record NC_057833.1, on the reverse strand, counting down.
CACATCCAAGAAGGCAAGGCACTTTCAGCCGCTCAGTCGTATCCAACTCTGTGGTCCCATGGACTGTAACCCACCAGGCTCCTCTGTCCATGGAATTTTCCAGGCAAGAATACTGAATCAGGTTGCCATTTCCTACTCCAGCGGATCTTCCCCACCTAGGGATTGAACCCACATCTTTTGTGTTTCTTGCATTGGCAGATGATTCTGTATCACTAGCCACCTGGGAAGCCCAGTTACAGTATCTTTAATGGCTAACTTAAACATCAGATGGAAAATGCAATTCCCAAAGCAGTAACAACCCTAATTCACAAATATTTGTCCCTTTAAAATTACCATGGATTTCAAACTGCCACTTGACAAAACTAATGGATTATACTCTCAGGAATGTACCTACTGTAAATGTAATAAGTCTTAAATCTATGTTTATACTTTAAATCGATCCCAGTTTATAACTAGAGCACATCCACTCTAATTTCAAAGATCAAAGAAATGTTTAGCCCTTCATCAGAATCCTTCATCATAGAATTTTAGGAATGGTGGAGTGATATAGATGTCTAAAAAAAATTTCTTGAATGAATTTTGAAAGAAGTAAATATTTTGGTCTCAGGCCATGTGTCAATCATCTCTCCAATAATATTCAGTGAGCAGGGATGAATTGATCATTCCCATTCATAAGCAGCTTCCATTTGAGCAACCAAGATACATTAATTTCTGAATAATCATATTAAGAATCATTAGCATTTTTTAGTAGGTTGTAGTTCAGGGGATTTGACCTTTAGATGTGGAATGTTGTGCAACATGAGGTCGAGCACTGTGTGGAGAATTGGGCCTTTCTGTTGACCAACACTGGCTGTGGCATTGTACTACTAATGCCAAAGAAGCTGAAGCTGAACAGAAGCTGAATGAAGAAAATGAAGTTGAATAACATTAAGAGATCACTAATGCCAAAGAAGCTGATGTTGAATGATTGTATGAAGACCTATAAGACCTTCTAAAAATAGCAACCAAAAAAGATGTCCTTTTCATCATAGCAGACTAGAATGCAAAAGCAGGAAGTCAAGAGATACTTGGATTAACAAGTTTGGCCTTGGAGTTAAAAATAAAGCAGGGCAAAGACTAATAGAGTTTTGCCAAGAGAACGTACTGGACATAGCAAATACCTCATCCAACAGCACGAGGGATGACTCTGCACATGGACATCACCAGATGGTCAACACCGAAATGAGATTGATTACAGTCTCTGCAGCCAAAGATGGAGAAGCTCTATACAGTCAGCAAAAACAAGACTGGGAGCTGACTGTAGCTCAGATCATGAACTCCTTATTGCCAAATTCAGACTTAAATTGAAGAAAGTAGGGAAAACCACTAGACTATTCAGGCATGACCTAAATCAAATCCCTTATGAGTATACAATGAAAGTGACAAATAGATTCTAAGGATTAGATCTGATAGACAGAGTGCCTTAAGACGATGGACAGAGGTTCATAACTGTACAGGAGGCAGTGATAAAAAACCATCCTCAAGAAAAAGAAATACCAAAAAGGCAAAAGTTGTCTGAGGCCTTACAAATAGCTGAGAAAATAAGAGAAGCTAAAGCCAAAGAAAAAAAGGAAAGAGATATCTGACTGAATATGCAGAGTTCTAAAAAAATAGCAAGGAGAGATAAGAAAAACTTCCTAAGTGATCAATGCAAAGAAATAGAGGAAAACAATAGAATGGGAAAGACTAGAGATCTCCTCAAGAAAATTAGAGCTACCAACGGAACATTCCATGCAAAAATGGGCACATTAAAGGACAGAAATGGTATGAACCCAACAGAAGCAGAAGATATTAAGAAGAGGTGCACAGTCATCAAAACAGTATGGTACTGGCACAAAGAAAGAAATATAGATCAATGGAACAGAATAGAAAGCCCAGAGATAAATCCACGAACCTATGGACACCTTATCTTTAACAAAGGAGGCAAGGATATACAATGGGAAAAAGACAACCTCTTTAACAAGTGGTGCTGGGAAAACTGGTCAACCACTTGTAAAGGAATGAAACTAGAACACTTTCTAACACCATACACAAAAATAAACTCAAAATGGATTAAAGATCTAAATGTAAGACCGGAAACTATAAAACTCCTAGAGGAGAACATAGGCAAAACACTCTCCGACATAAATCACAGCAAGATCCTCTATGACCCACCTCCCAGAATATTGGAAATAAAAGCAAAAATAAACAAATGGGACCTAATGAAACTTAAAAGCTTTTGCACAACAAAGGAAACTATAAGCAAGGTGAAAAGACAGTCCTCAGATTGGGAGAAAATAATAGCAAATGAAGAAACAGACAAAGGATTAATCTCAAAAATATACAAGCAACTCCTGAAGCTCAATTCCAGAAAAATAAATGACCCAATCAAAAAATGGGCCAAAGAACTAAACAGACATTTCTCCAAAGAAGACATACAGATGGCTAACAAACACATGAAAAGATGCTCAACATCACTGATTATCAGAAATGCAAATCAAAACCACAATGAGGTACCATTACACGCCAGTCAGGATGGCTGCTATCCAAAAGTCTACAAGCAATTAGTGCTGGAGAGGGTGTGGAGAAAAGGGAACCCTCTTACACTGTTGGTGGGAATGCAAACTAGTACAGCCGCTATGGAGAACACTGTGGAGGTTCCTTAAAGAGCTGGAAATAGAACTGCCATATGACCCAGCAATCCCACTCCTGGGCATACACACCGAGGAAACCAGATATGAAAGAGACACATGCACCCCAATGTTCATCACAGCACTGTTTATAATAGCCAGGACATGGAAGCAACCTAGATGCCCATCAGCAGATGAATGGATAAGGAAGCTGTGGTACATATACACCATGGAATATTACTCAGCCATTAAAAAGAATTCATTTGAATCAGTTCTAATGAGATGGATGAAACTGGAGCCCATTATACAGAATGAAGTAAGCCAGGAAGATAAAGAACATTACAGCATACTAACACATATATATGGAATTTAGAACGATGGTAATGATAACCCTATATGCAAAAACAGAAAAAGAGACACAGATGTACAGAACAGAATTTTGGACTCTGTGGGAGAAGGCGAGGGTGGGATGTTTTTAGAGAACAGCATCGAAACATGTGTGTTATCTAGGGTGAAACAGATCACCAGCCCAGGTCGGATGCATGAGACAAGTGCTCAGGCCTGGTACACTGGGAAGACCCAGAGGGATCGGGTAGAGAGGGAGGTGGGAGGGAGAATCGGGATGGGGAATACATGTAACTCCATGGCTGATTCATGTCAATGTATGACAAAAACCACTACAGCATTGTAAAGTAATTAGCCCCCAACTAATAAAAATAAATGGAGAAAAGAAAAAAGAAGAGGTGTCAAAAATACACAGAACTATACAAAAAAGATCTTCATGACCCAGATAACCATTAAGGTGTGATCACTCACCTAGAGCCAGACAGCCTGGAATCTGGTAGGGTGGGCTTTAGGAAGCAACACTACGAACTAAGCTAGTGGAGGTGACGGAATTCCAGTTGAGCTATATCAACTCCTAAAAGGTGATGCTGTGAAAGTGCTGTGCTCAATATGCCAGCAAATTTGGAAAACTCAGCAGTGGCCACAGGAAAAGGTCAATTTTTATTCCAACCCCAAAGAAAGGCAATGCCAAAGAATGTTCAAACTACAACATAATTGTACTTTTCTCACATGCTAGCAAGTTCAGTTCAGTCGGTCAGTCATCTCCGACTCTTTACGGCCCCAGGAACTGCAGCATGCCCAGCCTCCCTGTCCATCACCAACTCCCGGAGTCCACCCAAACCCATGTCCATCGAGTTGGTGATGCCATCCAACCATCTCATCCTCTGTCATCCCCTTCTCCTGCCTTCAATCTTTCCCAGCATCAGGGTCTTTTCTGATGAGTCAGCTCTTTGCATCAGGTGGCCAAAGTATTGGAGTTTCAGCTTTAACATCAGTGCTTCCAATGAACACCCAGGACTGATCTCCTTTAGGATGGACTGGTTGGATCTTCTTGCAGTCCAAGGGACCCTCAAGAGTCTTCTCCAATACTACAGTTCAAAAGCATCAATTCTCCAATGCTCAGCTTTCTTCACAGTCCAACTCTTACATCTATACATGACCACTGGAAAAACCATAGCCTTGACTAGATGGACCTTTGTTGACAAAGTAATGTCTCTGCTTTTTAATATGCTGTCTAGGTTGGTCATAACTTTCCTTCCAAGGAGTAAGCTTCTTTTAATTTCATGGCTGCAATCACCATCTGCAGTGATTTTGGAGCCCAGAAAAATAATGTCAGCCAGTGTTTCCACTTTGCCAGCCACATCCTAGCAAAGTAAAGCTCAAAATTCTCCAACCAAGGTTTCAACAGTATGTGAACCAAGAAATTCCAGATATTCAAGCTGGATTGAGAAAAGGCAGAGGAACAAGAAATCTAATTGCCAACATCCATTGGATCAGCATGAAAGCAAGAGAGTTCCAGAAAAACATCTATTTCTGCTTTATTGACTATGCTAAAGCCTTTGACTGTGTGGATCACCACAAACTATGGAAAATTCTTAAACAGATGGGACTACCAGACCACCTTACCTGCCTCCTGAGAAATCCATATGCAGGTAAAAAAAAAAAAAAAAAAAAAAAAAGCAGTTAGAACCTGACATGGAACAATGGACTGGTTCAAAGGGAAAGGAGTATGTCAAAGCTGTATATTGTCACCTTCCTTATTTAACTTTTATGCAGGGTACATCATGTGAAATTCTGGGATGGATAAAGCACAAGCTGAAATCAAGATATCCCAGAGAAATGTCAATAACTTCAGATATGCAGATGATACCACCCTTATGGCAGAAAGGGAAAAAGAACTAAAGAACCACTTGACGAAAGTGAAAGAGGAAAGTGAAAAATTCAGCTTAAATCTCAACATTCAGAAAACTTAAGATCATGGCAGCTGGCCCCATCACTTCATGGCAAATAGATGGGGAAACAAAGGAAACAGTAAGAGATTTTATTTTCTTGGACTCTAAAGTCACTGCAGATGTTGATTGCAGCCATGAAATTAAAAGATGCTTGCTCCTTGGAAGAAAAGCTATTACAAACCTAGACAGCATATTCAAAAGCAGAGATATTACTTTGCTGACAAAGGTCCATCTAGTCAAAGCTATGGTTTTTCCAGTAGTCATGTATGGATGTGAGAGTTGGACTATAAAGAAAGCTGAGCACTGAAGAATTGATGGATTTGAACTGTAGTATTGGAGAAGACTCTTGAGAGTCCCTTGGACTGCAAGAAGATCAAACCAGTCAATCCTAAAGGAAATCAGTCCTAAATATTCATTGGAAGGACTGATGTTGAAGCTGAAACTCTAATACTTTGGCCACCTGACGCGAATAACTGACTCATTGGAAAAGACCCTGATGCTGGAAAAGATTGAATGCAGGAGGAGAAGGGGTCCACAGAGGGTGAGATGGACTTGAATTTGAGCAAGCTCTGGGAGTTGGTGATGACAGAGAAGCCTGGCATAACTGCAGTCTATGGGGTCACAAAGAGCTGGACATGACTGAGCAACTGAACTGAACTGAACTCATAAGCAGCTTCCTATTGAGCAAGGAAGATACATAAATTCCTGAAAAATCATATAAAAATCAAGAGTATTTCTTTTAGTAGATTATCGTTGGGGTCTTTTACCTTTAGATATGGAATGTTGAGTGATAGGGGATAAAAGAAGCCTTGCTTTCAGTCACAGAAAGAGTAATATTAAGAGTTCCCAATTGAAATGAGGCTGGACTTTCTCATTATAATCCTCTTACTGAATCGTGTTCCAATGAAGTCAGAAGTATACTCTCTACAGATCACTGCAAATTCTCATTTTAATTGTTTTAACTGTCATATCCATTCTGAATCTCTCTTATGTTAGCGACATTTTACTCTGCAATGCAATAAAACTGCTACAGAAACATTGTTGCTAATTATATTTATCTATTTTACTACTAACAAAATGTTTTGAATAAAAAAATCATAAAAAACTTCTCCTTTTTAGGTATTTAAGAATATGACAACTCTGTTCATATACGTATGATAAATTTGATTGGGATGAGTATAAGAATCTTCTTACAGACAAATAAAATACTTTGTGTTTACATGCAAACTGTTTTTCCTTTGAAAATCTACAAAAATATACTTAGTTTTACAAATATTTTCACTAATAGAAGCCTGAATTTAAAATTATTATTTCCCCATAATAACAAAAGCATCTACCAGGGTAAAAAATGAGTTACCTTTACTTCACAAAGAGCAGATAAATGGGAAAATATAAATTAATGTTGCATCCTATTTTGTCTAACTCATAATATATTAAATGAGTTATACTGATGTTCTAAACCACAAACACGGGAGTGAAGGGCTAAGAAAAGGATGAGGTGATTTTTATCAGAGGAAAGGAGAGCTGTCAACCTAGGTAATCTTTTGAATTCTATTTAGCAATTCCCTTCTGAAACACCATCACTCCAAATCACTTCAGTAATATTTCTCACCAAGCTGATTTTCCTTGATGAGATTCTCTTGCAGTGTGAATGCATCTTGCTGCTACACCACCTGGGGCAGCTATTTCTTTGTCTTACTTCAAAGCTGCAGCAAGGACTGCTTGCTTGGATGGCTGCCCAGGAAACCAAATGGGAATTATGCTTGTTTCCCTCTGAATCATATCCTGCTTGGCCCTTACAGTTGGGGCAGGGTGGAGGTAAAGTTTAAATTTCTAAACACTTGTACAGCAAGAGAGAAAATTTTCTTCTTTGGTACATAAACTATAGGGTGGAAAAAGTAGCTTCCATATTAAATTTCATAAACAACATCTATTGATGAGTGCCTAGTTTTCTAGAACTTAATGAATGATCAATATGGTGAATACTTAGACCACTGCTTATCTGCCATTAAAGACTATCCAAAAGTGTTAGTAGCTCAGTTACGTCCAACTCTTTGCGACCCCATAGATTGTAGCCTGTCAGGCTCCTCTGTCCATGGGGTTTTCCAGGCAAGAATACTGGACTGGGTTGCCATTTCCTCCTCCAGGGGATCTTCCCAAGCCAGGGATCAAACCCGGGTCTCCCACATTACAGGCAGATTCTTTACTGTCTGAGCCACCAGGGAAGACCTTAAAGACTATAGGACATTAATACTGATTTCTTCTCAGTTTAATAATTTTGCTCATTTGACTTGGTACTATTGCCTTAAATAGGCTTTCTTAGCACAAACAACTTTCAAGAAACCAAAATAATTAGCCTTAAACCAGTAGAATAAATACAGTATACTTTACCAGAGCACATAGATGCATACAATTAGGATAGAGTGTCTATGTTAAAAAACAAAATAAAACAAGTAACTGTACACTGAAATATTGACAATTACAGATTACTAATACACACTGTCCAACTTTCTAAAAAATGTGCAATCATTGGTATTTGATAGTATATGCTTAATGTATCTGTGTGTGTGTGTGTGTGTGTGTGTGCTCAGTCGCTCAGTCATGTCTGACTCTTTGTGACCCCCATGGACTGTAGCCCACCAGGCTCTTCTGTCCATGGGATTTTCCAGGCAAGAATATTGGACTGGGTTACCATTTCCTCCTCCAGCGGATCTTTCCGACCCAGGGGTTGAACCAGTGTCTCCTGCATTAGCAGGCATGTTCTTTACCACTATCTCACCTAGGAAGAACATCCATATGTAGGGAAATAGGTATTTATACACTCCTTCAAACCTAGATCTGCCCAGGTTCATGCTTAGGTGATCCAGTATTTCTGTTTATTACCTTCTCAAGTAGAGAAAAATATGGACATTTTCAGAAATCAGCAAAAAAACTTTTTCAATGATGGCAACATAACTAGAGGAAGCACAATAGGATTGGGCCAACTTGTTATTGACAATGTGTGAGAAAGGGAGGGAAGATCTCTGTATGAGTAACTAATGGTTTACCAATGGTGAACCTTTGATGGAACAGGGAAATACTGAATTCCTCCTTTTGTAAAACACTTCAGATAGAAAACACTTCTGTATATTACAAAAGAAAACTCAAAATGAAGTTAGTATTGACTAGAGGGCAATCTACAATGGAGATCGGAGGCCATGAAGGAAGTATAGCTTATCACGTCTCAGACTACGTAGAATCTGAACTTTTGACCATTTATTCTCCTAATGAAGTCATCAAGAACACCTTCCAAAAACTCAAGCTACTTCTTAGATCTCTTATCCTAAAATAACCTATAAGAGCCTAACAACTTATCAGACCCCTACCCTAAAATTACCTTTGATTCTTTAAGGACAGATATTTCCTGACTCATATGAGTCAATCACAGTTCTCAAAATGAACAACCTTGTGGCTAATTTTTGTCTTTATAAGCTACTGACTTTCTCTTCCCCAGAACCCTCTTTCATTTTTATCTGAAGCTATTTCTCTCAAATTGCAATCCCTAAGACCACAAATTATTTCCAGCCTCCTGCATTGTGTGTTTATTTTATTTTATTTTTTTGTCAACATTACATTGGTCAACTCAGTTCTGCTGGTTCCAATCTCCATAGTACTGATCATCTTCACTTTCTTTCATAGGGCCTAGAATATTCCCTACAGTAACGGGGAATATTCCACTAGTCTCACTGGTGATCTGGCTAAGCTGTCTTATTCTCCTCCACCTTATTAAGAATCTGCCAGTCTTCTCTTGATCCCTGGGTTGGAAGGATCCCCTGGAGAAGGGAAAGGCTACGCACTCTGGTATTCTGGCCTGGAGAATTCTATGAACTGTACTCCATGGGATCGCAAAGAGTTAGACACGACTGAGCAACCTTCACTTCAATCTTCTTTCACACCTGGGACTCAGATATAGCAGTGTGTGTGTTTATTGCCAGTTGTGTCTGATTCTTTGTAACCCCATGGACTGTAGCCCACCAGGTTCCTCTGTTCATGGGATTCTCCAGGCAAGAATACTGGTGTGTGTTGCCATTTCCTTTTCCAGGGGATCTCCTGACCCAGGAGATGGATGGATGGCATCACCAATTCAATGGACATGAATTTGGGCAAACTCTGAAAGATGGTGAGGGACAGGAAGGCCTGGTGTGATGCAGTTTAGGGGATCACAAAGAGTCGGATATGACTTGGCATCTGAGAACAAGTCTCTCAAAAATTAAAATTTGTGACAAGTGACCCAACTCTCTTAGTGACATTGGCCAGAAATCTCCTGATGAATGTCACTCATTTAAAGGATCAGTTACCAAACCCCCAAGGTTTGGTAACTTTCCCCAGTTAAACTTGAACTGAAACCAGGATATCCTCATCTAACACTATTTCATTTAAACCTTGATGCTTTGTCCAGGAAAGTCCTCTGCACTAGGAACAGAGATCCAACACATTGGCATTCTGGCAGCCTTAGGTTTAAAATGTTAAATCTGAGGGAACTCAAAGAGAGGAGGAAGATATGATATGGTAAAATGAGCAGGGGAAGAAAGTCCAGCTAAAAGTCACAGTTCCATTTATTTTTGACAAATCACTTTATTGTTCTCTGTACCAGTTGCCCACCTGCATTATGGGAAATCTGCCTCATGGGATTGTTGAAAGGATCAAATAAAATGATTACTTAAAGGAATCTTGGAAACACTTAGGAAACACTATCTAAATTTGATGAACTGTTGTCTTATCAGAGACAGTATAAACTACTAATGGCTGTATATTAGCAGATTTTTTTCTCTGGCTATAAATCATTTTCTATTTAAAAAAAACTAGAAGAAAGAGAAAAACACCTTTTGCAAACAAAATTTGATTCACCATATTCCTTTCTAATTCATGATGCAAGGGCAATTGTAAGATGATGATGCTCTGTTTATTTGAATTTATGCTCTTTTCATCCTATTTCTCTTCGGTGACTCAGTACAATTAGCATGTCAGTTAATTTTTTCACCCAAAGCCTATTTCTTTGAAAATATTTCTCAAGCTTAAGCTCAAGGCAATGTCTAATGATTTGCTACAACGATTTTAAAGCAACAGCCATATGCAATGTGGCTTAGACCATTAGATGTAGCAGCTCAACAGGGGGCCAGAGGGGCCTACAATTACCTCCCTAATCAGAATGCATTTCACAAAGGCAGCCAGGTGTCATGTCTCAAATTTTTTCAAGATTTTTTTTTTTTTTTTGATGTGGATCATTTTTTTAAAGTCTTTATTGAATTTGTTATAATATTGCTCCTATCTTTGTATTTTGGTTTTCTGGCCTTTAGACATGTGGGATCCTAGCTCCCTGACCAAGGGTCAAACCTGCACCCCCTGCACTGGAAGGCAAAGTCTTAACAAGTGGACCACTAAAGAAGTCCCTCCTCACTGTTCTTTTTTTAAAATATGTATTCATTTATTTAATTTATGGTTGCCTGGATCTTCATTGCTGAGTATGGGCTTTCTATAGTTGCAGCAGGGGCAGATACTCTTCATTGCAGTGTGCAGGCTTCTCATTGCAATGACTTCTCTTCCTGTGGAGCAAGGACTCTAGGTGCGCAAGTTTAGTAGCTGTGGCTGGCAAGCTCTAGGGCAGTGGCTCAGTAGTTTTGGTACATGGCTTAGTTACTCAGAGGCATATGAGATCTCCCCAGATCAGCAGTCAAGACAGTGGCCCTTGCATTGCAAGGCAGACTTAACCACTAGAACACAAAAGAAGCCCCTCCTCATTGTTTGTTAAGAAAGATCTTGATGTATTAGATAACTCATGAGATAAAATTTATCATCTAGGGAATAGCTAGTAGCTGTATTTTTGATAATATTTGTTTCCTTAGAAGATTTCTAAGCTTCTTTTTCTTTACTGAAATATAACTATGACATTCTGGTATCAGCTTTATGAAGAAAATGTAGACTTTCTAAATGAGTAAGGAGAAATCAGAGAAAATAAGCCTATGAATAACACCAGAGCTGATTCTAGTTCTTATCCTGACACACCAACCAGCTTGCTACATGACACTGAGAAATCCCTTTCAATCTGAGTATGTAAAATAGGCAGCTTGAAATAAATGATTCTAAGGTGAGTTCTAAAGTGAGTTAAAGTTCTACATTTTACTTCTTACCTTCTGTGATTCTAAAATATTTGGAGAAAAGTAAGCAAAATACGTAAAATTATTGACTGCAAGGAGATCAAACCAGTCAATCCTAAGGGAAATCAACACTGAATATTCATTGGAAGTACTGATGCTGAAGCTGAAACTCCAATACTTTGGCCACCTGATGCAAAGAATCAATTCACTGTAAAGACCCTGATGCTGGGAAAGACTGAAGGCAAAAGGTGAAGGGGGCAGTAGAGGATGAGATGATTAGATAGCAGATAGCATCACTGACTCAGGGACATGAATTTGAGCAAACCTCTGGAGATAGTGGAGGACAGAGGAGCCTGGCATTGCTGCAGTGCATGGGGTCACAAAGAGTTGGACAGAACTTAGTAACTGAACAAAAACAACAGCAAAGCAAAGTACTCTTTAAAAATCATTATTTCACACAAATTGTATGTGAAAGTGCAAAATAGAGGGGTTTTCCCTTTCTTTTTTATAAAACTATCCTTGTGGTTTCATTCGTTTGTTTTCCTCAGCTGTCAGTACTTAAGCATGAAGATTTATAGTTGCATTATTTTTTTTTCTGCAGAGGCTAATAGCCTCTTAATTGTTTTTAATGGGACATTTTGGAGGAGTCCCATATTTCCCACACTGCAGCATATTTTTTTTTTAGTATAGAACCTCTGATTTAATACAGAGCTCAGCATCAGCTGGTAAAATAGATTATTTTAAAAATACTGCATGGTATTAGTCAGGCAAATGTGTCATTATTTTCACCATATAATTTTGGCTGAACTCTGGATAATATTCAGATCGTAGCTGAAAGACTTGTCCCTTGCCTAGGAGACAGTTTCATACCAGAATTGGGATACATTTTTCATATGAATATAAGCCAAATATTGCTGCCTCATTTTTAGTGAGTATTCTCTAATGTGGAAAGTAAAAAGATGACACCATAGTGAAACCTACTGAAAATTCAAGATAGGCAAAGCACATTGATAATCAGATCATTTTCTGGAGTTCTAAACATAAGTGTGCCTCCTGCCGATGAGCCACAGTAGCAAATAAGGGCCAGGAAGTTCAATGGATAGATCTGAGAACAGTATGGTTTTATCTAAGTTTCTCATAACTAGGATCGCTGTATCATCAGGCCACCCAAGATGGCTGTTCTCTTGCTCTCTGTACATTCCCTGCTCAACCTGTTCCTGCCTCATCCACACCCTATTCACCTGATTGAACTTTCCTCTTAATCATAAATCCTAATCGGTAAATGCCTATGCACTTGCCTCTAGCCCCAGCTAATAACTGTTATAATCTTTGAATCAGAACGATCTCCACTATAATAGTTTATCAAAGGGGTGGTGAGGTGCACACCCCCTGCCAGTTTCCCTGACAGCTGATAAGACAACCCAACATCAGTTGCCCCTAAAAGCTGGTAATCTCCCCCTTCCTCTGGTAGTGAAGATTGCTGCCATGACCTGCCCACCACCTGGCACACATGGTGAGATGTCGCTCTAGGACCTTGCTTCAGACAAGTAAGATCCTCCTATCGATTAAACCATTAATATCGCTGTCCCTGGCTCTGGTCTCTTTCTTTAGTCTCAAGGCTGAGCAAATACAGGGCTTGTAGGCCTGTAGAGTGTAGCCTAACTATTAGGCTGGGAAAAGAACATGAGTAAAAGTCAAGTGGTCTCATTGCCTGCTGTTTCATTTACACACACACACACACACACACACACATTATGGGAAGTCTTCTTCTTTCTTAGAGCCCTCTTACCTCCTCCATGAGAGAAATATTGATCCCTCATACCTCAAATGGAGAAGGAAATTGCAGCCCACTCCAGTATTCTTGCCTGAAGAATCCTGTGGATGTAGGAGCCTGGTGGGCTGCTGTCCATAGGGTCACACAGAGTTGGACACGACTGAGATGACTTAGCATGCATGCATGCATTGGAGAAAGAAATGGCAATCCACTCCAGTGTTCTTGCCTGGAGAATCCCAGGGACAGAGGAGCCTGGTGGGCTGCCGTCTATGGGGTCGCACAAAGTTAGACATGACTGAAGCAACTTAGCAGCAGCAGTAGCAGCAGCAGCATACCTCAACCCAGAGACACCACCAGACTCTACTATCCATCAAGCATTTCCATCTTGGTAAATAATACAACTACGTCCAATTACCAGACACTACAAGACACCATGTTATCTGGCCCCTTCTCATCTCCTTGTTGCCCACCCTACCTACACTCTGCACTATTCACACTTCACTCCAGCCACCGTGCCCTCATCTATGTTTCTTGAGTATTCCAAGCTCGCTTTTGTCTCAGGGGTTTTGCATTTATTGTTCCTTTTGCTTGGAACATTTTTCCCTAGTTGAAAACATGGCTTGCATTGTCTTCTTATTTTTGTTTTAATTTAAATATCTCTTGTTGGGCTTTTCTTTTTGAACCTCATTTCAATCACTTCAAGTTCTAAAATTATGTGTGATTATTTGGTTTTAAAATATAGTATCTCTTTCCACTCAAAAAGTGTAAGCTTCATCCATAGATGGGTGAAGAGAGCCAAAAGGTACAAATTTCCAGTTAAGAACAAATAAGCCATGGCAGTGCAACGTGGACTTCCTCAGTGGCTCAGTGATGACAAATCCACTTGCAGAGCAGGAGCCGCAGGAGACACGGGTTTCACCCCTGGGTTGGGAAGATCCCCTGGAGGAGGAAATGGCAGCCCACTCCAGTATTCTTGCCTGGAGAATTCCATGGAGAGAGGAGCCCGGCAGGCTACAGTCCATGGGGTCGAAGAGATGGACATGACTGAAGCGATTTAGAACTTAGAATGGTGTATTGTACAGCACCATGTACAGTAATACTAATCATTAGTATTCCTATACAGAATATTTAAAAGTTGCTAAGAGAGTATAACGTAAAATTTCTCATCACAAGAAAAAACATTTGTAACTATGTGTGTTTATGGATGTTAACTAGACTTATTGTGGTGATTTTTCATGATGTACATACAAACATTAAAGTACTACATTGTATTCCTGAAACTAATATGTCAATTATATTTCCATATTTTAAAAATTTTGAATTTAAATTTGCATTTAAATTTAAACTTACATTTAAATTAAATTTAAATGTAAGTTACAATTAAATTTAAATGTAAGTTACATTTAAATTTTAAATGTAATCTCCCTGAGGGCTAGAACTGTTTCCATCTTATTTACTATTACTATCCTATACTATTATATTCCAAAGCCAAAGCACACTGCTCAACATACAGTAGGAAATCAATCTGTATTTTTGATTGACTAAGGAAACTGAGTAACTTGTAAGATTTTCTTTGGCTCTCATATTTTATAAGTATTTGGTATCTATATAAGAAAGAGAAATTATGTAAATAACAAAGCCTGTTCTATACCTCTTCACTCTCTAAGTGAACTTTTTAAGGTGGCATTCAGCTGTGAAATTTTATGATCATGAAAATACTTGCTACTGCTTCTCTTTTTATTGTCATCATGCTTATCCCATGTTATCACTATTTTCATAATAAATCCAATTAATGTTGAGTATAAAGTGTTGGGAAACCAAGAGGAAGCAAGATCAGAAGAAGATAAACCGGGGATGATAAGCATTTGTGACCAAGGGTAGGGGTTGAGGAAAGAAAATTGAATTAAAGGCGATTTGGCAGCCTTTGGTGATGGCAGCCACTGGTGGAAAGAACTTTTCTTTCATGGTTATTTTTCAGGAGAGGTGATACTATTCTACTGAGCCTATCATTTATATACCACAGAGGAACAGAGGTAACTAGGTATTTACTGATGACTGGTAGCTTTCACAAGGTGGAAACTGAATGAAAAATTGTATAGGAAAACAAAAAGACAGGGGTAGAATTGATTACTTGATTGAAACAGAGCCGAAAATCACATTCTTTCTCTTCCCTAGTCACATTCACAGTCCCGGAAAACACACAAAGTCTAAACTTTGGAGCCAATACGTGCAAAACTTTATGTGCCATACAAGACAAAGAAATAAAATGCTAGTACTACGGTTCAGTGCATGTATACCCTGAATCAGTACTACCCATATACAAACTGTGTATTTAAAGTTGGTGTTTATGCTGTAAGGAAACAAAATTTGTCACTCAAAAACATCTATCTCGCATGTGCATTATTTTGAGCTAAAAACAACAAAGCGTTTCTGTGTCCCACATTTCAAGTATGAAAGACATCAGTAAGCTACCTTTTTAAAGAAATCTTAAAGAGAATGCAAGTCACAAGGCTGCAGGCAGATCCACAGACAGATCATCAAATACTAATCAGAGGGGTTTCCTGAGAAAAGAACAAAAATAACAGTTTGCTGAGGAGTGAAAAGAAATATGGGTCATATTTTATCCTCTAGGTTTAAGCTTGGGAGATTTCATGTTCCCACTGTCAAAATGTTCTGTACTTTGTATAGAAACATCTTTGTCATCTAGAAGCTCTCATTGTTATAACTCATTGGAGGTCCTGAAACTCTTATAGAATTTAATGTTTGTATGCTTTTTAATAAGAACTAGCAGTTACTGGGAGTCTAGTATACATGGGAATTCTTTGAAATTTCATTTACATACTGCCACATTTAATTCTAAAAACAACCCTTATATGTAAGATTATTTTCTCCACACTATGGGTAAGGATGCTTAAGCTCAAAAAAAGGTGAATTATCTACCCAAAAATTATCTACACAGCTCTCCAAGGCCCGTCTTTTAACTCTTAGCTACTGTGCCAGATTTTTCTAACTGACTTTTACTTATGCAAATATAAAATAACATTTTCTCATAATCCTTGCAATTATGAGAGGATCAAAGCAGGTTTACCCCCATTTTGCAGCTAGGAAAACAAGTATGTATTTGGAGGATAATATTGCCTTTCCTCCCCCAGGTCGTTACTAGCAGAATCAGAAATCAAGAGTCTTAACTAAACAGTTTAAATCTTCCTTTTCCCACAACATTAAGCTGTAATATCTAGAAATCTGCTTTTCCTATTAAGAAAGTCAGCTAGGTCATGTCATAGGATTTAGTGAGGAAAAACTAATAAAATGTGATTGTAAAATCCTAGAGAATTGCTGAACGATGCAGTCTGCAGTGCTTTCCCTTGTTGGCATACATTCTAGAAATAAATAAATCAGAGAGGCATCCTGTGTTTGTTTGTGGAAGGGAGAGAGGCAAAAGAGGTGATCCATTAAGCGCTGTTTTCCAGAGTAGGACGCAGATCAGCCAGCAGTGCCAGAGCCAGATTTTAAATATTCATGAGGCTGTGGGTGGTGGCCCAGAATAGGCTGCACTCCAGGGAAAGGCATCCCACGCGTTCTGTCACGAGGTGCCCTATAACTGCACAGAATCACAGAGATTACAACACCGGCCAAAGGGGGAAACCCTGGCCCCCTTAATAGAGTCTTTGGTAGTTTCTGCTCAGAAATAGCAGCAAAGCCTTGAGGAGAGATTCTGATGGAATCTGCAAAGGAATTTCCTTCGCCTGAAGCTGGGGAGATGATGGAATTAGTGTTTTACACTGGGCTTTTCACTGATGATGCTCATCATTTGCTTTGCTTGTGAGTGTAATGCAATTCTTTCAAAGCATCTCCAGTAATAAGGCCAATGTACATGATAGCTTCTCAAACATGGTTGTGAATATTACCTTTTGTGAACAGTTCAATTCAGTTGCTCAGTCATGGCCAACTGTTTGCGACCCTGTGGACTGCAGCACTCCAGGCTTCCCTGTCCATCACTAACTCCCAGAGCTTACTCAAACTCGTGTCCATAGAGTCAGTGATGCTATCCAATCATTTCATCCCCTGTCATTCCCTTTTCCTTCCACCTTCAATTTTTCCCAGCATCAGGGTCTTTTCAAATAAGTCAGTTGTTCGCATCCGGTGGTCAAATTATTGGAACTTCAGCTTCAGCATCAGTCCTTCCAATGAATATTCAGGATTGATTTCCTTTAGGATTGACTGGTTTGATATCCTTGTTGTCCAAGGAACTCTCAAGAGTCTTCTCCAGCACCACAGTTCAAAAGCATCAATTCTTCAGCACTCAGCTTTCTTTATGATCCAACTCTCACATCCATACATGACTACTGGAAAAACCATAGCTTTGATTAGATGGACCTTTGTTGGTAAAGTAATGTCTCTGCTTTTTAACATGCATCTAGGTTGGTCATAGCTTTTCTTCCAAGGAGCAAGTGTCTTTTAATTTCATGGCTGCAATTACCATCTGCAGTGATTTTCAATTAGCATTTTGCTCTTTTTCCTAAAGGAAATCACATTTCTAAAAGAATGCATGTGAGTCCAAACAATGCTAACTCCAAGAAAAAAGGGCTTCTCTGGTGGTTCAAATGGTAAAGAATCTGCCTGCAGTGCAGGAGACCCAAGTTCAGTCCCTGGGTCGGGAAGATCCCCTAGAGGAGGAATGGCAGCCCACTCCAGGACTCTTGCCTGGAGAAGTTTATGGACAGAGGAGCCTGGTGGCCACAGTCCATGGGGTTGCAAAGAGTCAGACAGGACTGAGCGACTTCCACTTTCCGAGAAAAATATCTTTATGAGTAGTTTTTATGAGCTCAGAGAACTTCAGTTTGCTCAAGCAAATTGGATTATCCTTAAAGAAATACTTATATTCTAAGACCATGAAAACAAGGAAGATCAGAAAAGGATCCTGTAATGTGCTAATTTCCTAGAGGCAGATAAGATATTTAAGTACGTTTTCAACTTTATTGATAGTAGCACATAGTAGTAAAAAAATGCCTTTAAATCTGAACAACAGCAAAAAGGTCTTGGGAAAGGCAACAAGAGGAAAAGTTAATGTGCAGAAGGAAATTTTTTTCCCTACAAAATAATACTATCATTATTATCCATAATGTGTGTGATATTTTCTATTCTGTTTCAATCCATTTTATTCTCTCTGATTCTGTTTTTTCAAAGTATTGGTCCTTAAATTGATTAAATGGTCCACCACTCAGTTTCAGTCTGCAGTTTCAAAGATATGTAAAGAATTCTCTCAACTAACATAACTAAAATGCTTTATCACATATGAAAAATATGTACATATTTCTGTGTATGTGCTATTCACTTAATCATGTCCAACTCTTTGCAACCCCATGGACTGTAGCCTGCCAGGCTCTTCTGTCTGTGGAATTCTCCAGGCAAGACTACTTTAGTGGGTATTCTCTTCCCTAGGGAATCTTTCTGACCCACGGATCGAACCGAGTTCTCCTGCATTGCAGTCAGATTCTTTATCATATTTCTGAATATGATGCATATATTCTTTTCCTGGAAAAGAAGCAAGTATCAAAGTTTGCTTCCATGCAGAGTATATTTGCATAGCCCGAGAAGATTGGAGTTTTATTCATATACTTTCAGAGTATAGCCATCAGAGAATAAAGCCAAATGCCAGAAACCAGTGGCAATAGAAATTAAAAAAAAATATTGGCTTTTGTATGGACATAGACTACAGTATAAAAATAAAACATGTGACTAAAGACATGAAAGAAAGGTTAAAAACATGAGCAGGTAAAAGAAAATTTGAAAATAATCATTTAAAAATTTTTCAAATTTAAATATATATAATAAATGTAATTTTAAAATTTATTGGGTAGATTAATTGGCTAGAATATTAAACACAGCTGAATAAAGAATTAGTGAACTAAAATATCCAAGGAAAGGATCCAGAATACAGTCAGACAGTGGGAAAAAAAAGAAGGATAGATAGTATCAGCGATCAAGAAGTATGGAAATTAAAGTGTAGAGATTTAATACATATTATTAGAGTTTCATCTCAGAAGATGAATAAGGAAACGGGGAAAAGGCAATATTTGAAGAATTAATGGCCTAAAGTTTTCCGCTGGTGTAAAAATAAAAACTATCAGCCATCAATCCTTCAAATATAGAGTCCATAGTTTCAAGAGCCCCAAGAAATACAGACACACACACACACACACACACAGAGTAGTGTAAAACCAAAAAGAGAATAAAAATGAATGATATAAGGGGTTATAGCTATAAGAAATGACTGCAGCAAACAACAGTTAGTGTTTAATTTTGAGGAAAAGCAGGCTAGAACCAAAATTCTGAATAACAGTAGAATGTGAGTTGGAAGATTGTTATTAGGTTCAAAGTATCCTTGAGAATTAATATGCTTAGGAACATTGGTGTTAGAGTTTTGTTAGGTTTTATAGGCTCATGCAAAGGTAATGAGGTATTTGTAAAATAATAGGTAGTGAGTATATAACTTCTGAAAATAGGCAAGAATTCAAACATTTCCAGGAAGACAAGAAAGAAGGTATAAAAAAGCAAATTAAAAGCAAGACATATGAGATTATGACATGGAAATTTGGTATAAATGAATCCAGATATACAAGAATCAAATGTGAACAGACTTTTGATGGATTAAATATGGTTACAAAAACTTTATTACTCTTTGAAAGGTGGTGTTTATATCCCTTCCCATTGAATATGGGCTGGCTCTGAGGTGCTTAGGCAATAGAAGGCAACAGAAATGATATTTTGCAAATTTCAAGCTTAGCCTTTGAGAGAATGATCAGCTCTCAGTTTTTCCTCCTTGGAACATTTATCTTTGGAAAGTTTCTGTAGAGAGCTTAGTTGCTGGTGTGAACAACTCAAGCAACATGGAGAGGCCCAGTACAGACTTTGGTCCCACATAAGTCTCATCTTTAAGTGAGAACTTAATATGTGCCAGACTCTGTCCTAAGGTCCTTATACTCTTAACCAGAACACCTTACTACTTTCTGTTGTGCCAGGTTCTGCTCTAAGGCTTTTACCCTCTTAACCAGAACACCTTACTACTTTCACTAGAAGAAAATGAGATAAAAATTTTAAACAAATATACACTAAATCAATGTAATCAAAAGCAAGCTAGGATAGCCTGGATAACAACATAATTTATAAAGAAAAGAGCATTGCTAGAGGCAAAGAGATCATTATGTAATGACAGAAGTTTCAATAATTCAGGAAATTATGATAATTTTAAATTCCTAAAGTTATGATAAATTTTAAATAATGCAGATTCAAATAATTCATAAGCTATACTGATACATTTTTTAAAAATAGCATCATAGAGCAAGATTTTTAGCATAGCTATTTCAGTAGTATATACACCAAGCAGGGAAAAAAATCAGTAAAACAACAGATTTGAAAATATAGTAAAACAATTAAACTTTACATAATTTACATATATAGACTATTGCACCAAACTGCAAATTATGCATTCTTTTCAAGCTTGCAATGAAGACTGGTCACATGTTAGGTAAGAAATTACAAACACTTGGTATATTTTGATAATATTTTCTGACCACAAAACAAGACAGAAATCAATAGCATAAACACTACTAGAAAAAACACCCATAAATGTCACCAATCCTATTCATAAACAAGAAAGCAAAATCTTTAAAAATCTATCAAACTGAATCCAAAAATATACTAAATATGTAATATATTAAGACCAAGTCATATTTACCACAATAATACAATATTGGATTCAATTCATGTACTATCTTATTCTACTGGGTTAATGTAACTCTTGTATAATCTTATTAAAGTGACAAACTCTCGAATCATCTGTCTTGCCATCTATAAAATGGTGAATTAGCTATATTCAATCTCTATCTCAAATGATAAAGATGATCAAATAAAAGTAAGTTCAATAACTATAAATGTGGTTTGTGAACTGAGAAATCATATTTTACACTGTAAAAAAGTAAGATGAATTATTTTATTATGTACAAAAGTTGTTATTGGTATTTCTTTTTTCCTTCTCAGCC
Organism: Cervus elaphus; assembly: GCF_910594005.1. Classification (NCBI taxonomy): domain Eukaryota; kingdom Metazoa; phylum Chordata; class Mammalia; order Artiodactyla; family Cervidae; genus Cervus; species Cervus elaphus. The sequence continues at coordinate 43,219,515 of NC_057833.1, read as the reverse complement.
AATATCAAAAATTGTCAAGAGCTACATAGAATACTATGGTTAATACTAGCTAAGTGTGTTCTTAAAACAAAAAAAATGTGAAATGTCCAAGTCTTTCCAACTCCATGGACTGTGGTCCGCCTGCCTCCTCTGTCCATGGGATTTCCCCAGCAAGAACAGTGGAGTGGGTTGCCATTTCCTTCTCCAGGGGTTTTTCCTGACCAGGGATCAAACCTGTGTCTCCTGCATTGGCACGTGCATTCTTTACCACTGAGCTACCAGGGAAACCCCCTTTCCTTCTACTAGAGAACTTTAATATTCTGTATAGTATAGGTCTGCTCATAATGAATTCAACTTTAGATAACTGAAAATGCCTTCATTTTGCCTTCTTTTAACATATTTATCTGAGTATGGAATTTTAGGTCCATGGCTTCTTTTTCTCAGTAGTTGAAAAGACAATGGTCCGCAGTCTTCTCATTTATTTCCCATATAAAATTTGCTATCATCTTTATCACTGCCCCTTTGTAAATAAAGTAAGATATGTTTTCTTCTCTGGATACTTTTAATATTTATCTCCTCATTGGTGGTTTTAAATAGTTAGATTATAATGTACCATTTTAGCCTCAAAGAGTTCGTTCAACCCCTGTATCTACATGCTTATAATTTGAATCAAATTTTGAAAACACTTGGCCATTATCTCTTCAAATATATTTTTCTGTGCCCACCTCTCCCTCTTCTATTTTAAATATTCAAATTTAATGTTTATTAGGCTGATTGAAGTCAACCAGCAGCTTACTGATGCTCTGGTCTTTGTTATTATTCCCTCCATGTTTGTGTGTTTCATCTTGGTAACTTCTGTTTCTACTGCTGTCTTCAAATTTAGTAATAGTTCCTTTTCTAATGTCTAGATACCTGTTGATTCATTTCTATCTATCTGTAACAGACATGTAATACTTGTAGAATTAGAAAGAAAACAATAAATGTCATTAAAATGAAAAAAAAATTATCATAAATGTATGATTTTTATTTCTGGACTTTCAATTCTATTTCATTGATATATAACTGACATCCTGTCAGTACCACATAGTCCTGATTCACTTCAGTAGCTCAGTCGTGTCCGACTCTTTGTGACCCCATGAACTGCACCACGCCAGGCCTCCCTGTCCATCACCAACTCCTGGAGTCCACCCAAACCCACGTCCATTGTGTCGGTGATGCAATCCAACCATGTCATCCTCCTCCTGCCCTCAATCTTTACCAACATCAGGGTCTTTTCAAATGAGTCAGCTCTTTGCATCAGGTGGAGTTTCAGCTTCAACATTAGTCCTTCCAATGAACACCCAGGACTGAACTCCTTTAGGATGGACTGGTTGGATCTCCTTGCAGTCCAAGGGACTCTCAAGAGTCTTCTCCAACACCACAGTTCAAGAGCATCAATTCTTTGGTGCTCAGCTTTCGTTATAGTCCAACTCTCACATCCATACATGATCACTGGAAAAACCATAGTCTTGACTAAATGGATCTTTATTGACAAAGTAATGTCTCTGCTTTTTACTATGCTATCTAGGTTGGTCATAACTTTCCTTCCAAGGAGTAAGCGTCTTTTATTTTCATGGCTGCAATCACCATCTGCAGTGATTCTGGAGCCCAGAAAAATAAAGTCAGCCACTGTTTCCACTGTTGCTCCATCTATTTGCCATGAAGTGATGGGACTGGATGCCATGATCTTAGTTTTCTAAATGTTGAGCTTAAAGCCAACTTTTTCACTCTCCTTTTTCACTTTCCTCAAGAGGCTCTTTAGTTCTTCTTCACTTCCTGCCATGTGGGTGGTGTCATCTGCATATCCGGAGAAGGCAATAGCACCCCACTCCAGTACTCTTGCCTGGAAACTCCCATGGATGGAGGAGCCTGGTGGGCTGCAGTCCATGGGGTCGCAAAGAATCGGACACGACTGAGAGACTTCACTTTCACTTTTCACTTTCATGCTTTGGAGAAGGAAATGGCAGCCCACTCCAGTGTTCTTGCCTGGAGAATCCCAGGGACAGGGAAGCCTGATGGGCTGCCATCTATGGGTTTGCACAGAGTCAGACACAACTGAAGAAGCAGCAGTAGCAACATCTGCATATCTGAGGTTATTGATATTCCTGATTACTGTAGCTTTTGTGTTAAGTTTTGAATCAAGAAATGTAAGTCTCCAAAATTCTTCTTTTCATATATGTATTTATAAATATTATATATATTTACATACATTTAGTATATTCATATATACTGTATATATTTACAAATATATATACATGTGTGTATATATATATTACTATTCTGGGTCCCTTGCATTTCCATAAAATTTAAAAGATTAGTACTTTCTCAGCCTTTCCTCACTAGATGAAAACAGCCCTGCTCCTGCCAGTGGCCTTCAAGATCCCCAGGATTATGGCAAATATTTTCAAAGCCCAGTAAGAACATTTCATTCCTTAATTTTCTCCCTTCTCAGTCAACTTTTTTTAGGTTCAACTGGTAGTGTCACCTCTGCGAGCTGCAATGTTAAAAAATTGCCCCTTATGGTTTCAAAAAAAAAAAAAAATCCTGACAATAGAGCTACTCACACTGAATGAGTTCTGACTGAGGTCAAATAAGGAAACGCCTTAGGAATAAAGCTGTTCAGTGAGCTTCTAGATGGGTCAAATAGTGACATTTCTCTGAGGATAAGACTTTGGGGGGATTTTCAACCTTTTTTGTCTCCTCCAGTGACTGCTGGGCTGCTGGTAACGCTGTTGATCTTCAAAGCTGCCATTAAGTTGGGGAAAGGGGACAGAATTAGGGAAATTTTAAAACATCACAAAGCTCAGTGTTATTACTGAGATATGGCTGTTTTTTTCGAATAGCACTCTTTGGAATGTTTCAAACATTTCATTAATTTCCAGAATTCTGAAAAAGGGGTTCAAACAGATTTTGCCAATGTTCTCATTGCTTTATGAAGAAGCATATTTTCCAAGGTCCTTAATCTGCCATTCCAGAGTGCTTCTATCTGTGATAGGATTTAGTCAGGGTTATGGCTAATCTATATTCCCTACAAGATTTTTACCTTTAGTTTCCACTTGCTACCCTTACACTTCTTCAATCTGGGACTTTATTTTCTTGGTTTCAAGGAAGAGAATTTTAAAAATTTCTCTTTTAACCTACAAATTCATATATTTCAGACAGGGAGGGTACATTTCTACATGAATTCTATACACAGTATTGAACAAAAGTGTAAAATTATTTTCTAAAATGATAGGCAAGAATTTAGTGAAGTGAGATAATTTGAAGATCAAGAACAAAATGTAATTTTTCCAAAGTCTCCAGGGGTGGTAAGAGATGAGATGCATAACAAAGGTGATTGCACAATTCTTCCTCAGGAAAAAAGTCAACTCTTTTAGTACAATGGAAATACAGGATGGGGATAGGAATGGCAGAATACCAAGAGTTTAGGATTGTGGGGAGAAGCAGTTAAGGAAGATTTTGTATTATGATATGTTTTTTTCTGTGAATGAAATGTAGAAAAAGGTTGGAAATGATAGAATATGTTCTTGAAAAATATAAAGTCAAGCTAAAAAAATGAAGTCTTGAAAAAATGTGGAGGATTGAGGGAGAAACCCAAGGACTCAGGATAATATTTCTCAGCTTTGAGAATGTAGCAAGGGTAGAGAACAGTGTCCTGCTGTTCAATGTTCTTGTTGTTCTTGTAATGTCAATAATCTGCACCATTGTGTGATTTAATGTAACACTGGAATGCTCAGTAATATAACACTGAGGCTGAAACCACATGGAATCCCCTCCTTTTCACCAAATACATTATGTCATTATACTTGTTCAATGCCCTTATCCAGTTATCTACAATATAAAGCATCTATTCATTTCTCATTTGCTTCGCTCCAAAGGAGACACTATGCCTTACCTGATTAGTGACTTAAATAAACAGCCATAGCCTTCATGCTAACTGTACCTCAGATCACCCTTCTTGCATATAACCCTATTCTGGTGGAGTACACCCACAGAAACAGTCTTTCCTGCACTGTATGGAAAGAAACAGTTCTTATCTTCTTTTTAGAACTGTTCTTAGACTGTGATGTGTTTAGATAAATCAATTCACTTAGTAGATTGGTACTTAAGAGGCATACTTTTATATCTGATCCAAGCTCCATTCTCTAATAAATCTTTATCAGTATGAAAAGATAAGTTGATCCCTGTTTTAGTTCAGGCTGCTATAACAAATTCTGTAGACTAGATGGCATATTAACAATAGAAGCAATAGAAATCAAAGTTCTAGGGCCTGGGAAGTTCAAGATCAAGATGCCAAATGATTCAGTGTCTAGTGAGAGTATTCTTTTTGGCTCATAGATACTGTCTTCTAGCTCTACCTTTATATGGAGGAAAAGGCAAAAGAGCTTTGTGGGTCTCTTACTTTACTTAGGGCATTAATCCTATCGATGAAGCTTCCACCCTTGTGATATTTTCTTCAATTTAAGTCCGAATTTTACAATAAAGAGCTCATGATCTGACTCATAGTCATTTCCAGATCTTATATTTGCTGATTGTATGGAGGTTCTCCATTTTTGGCTGCAAAGAACATAATCAATCTGATTTTCAGTATTAACCACCTGGTGATGTCCATCTGTAGAGTCATCTCTTGGGTTGTTGGAAAAGGGTGTTTGCTATGACCAGCATGTTCTCTTGACAAAACTCTGTTAGGTTTTGCCCTGTTTCATTCTGTATTCCAAGGCCAAGTTTGCCTGTATTCTGAGTATCTCTTGACTTCCTACTTTTGCATTCCAATCCCTTATGATGAAAAGGACATCTTTTTTCATTGTTAGTTCTAGAAGGTGCTGCAGGTCTTTATAGAAACAGCTTCAGCTTCTTTGGCATCCATGGTTGCTGCACACATTTGGATTACTGTGATGTTGAATGGTTTGCCTTGAAAACAAACTGGGATCATTCTGTTGCTTTTGAGGTTGTACCCAAGCACTGCATTTTGGACTCATTTGTTGACTGTGAGTGCTACTCCATTTCTTCTAAGGGATTCTTGCCCACAGTAGTAGATATAATGATCACCTAAATTAAATGTGCCCGTTCCCATCCATTTTAGTTCACTGATTCCTAAAATGCCAGTGTTCAATCTCGCCATCTCCTACTTGCTGCTGCTGCCGCTAAGTCGCTTCAGTCATGTCCAACTCTGTGTGACCTCATAGACGGCAGCCCACCAGGCTCTGCCATCCCTGGGATTCTCCAGGCAAGAACACTGGAGTGGGTTGCCATTGCCTTCTCCAATGCATGAAAGTGAAAAGTGAAAGTGAAGTCGCTCAGTCGTGTCTGACTCTTTGCGGCCCCATGGACTGCAGCCCACCAGGTTCCTCCGTCCCTGGGATTTTCCAGGCAAGAATACTGGAGTAGGTTCCTACTGCCTTCTCCATCTCCTACTTGACCATGTCCGAATTTACTTTGATTCATGGACCTACCAGTCCAGGTTTTTATGAATACTGTTCTTCAGAGCACTGGGCTTTACTTTCACCACCAGACACACCCACAAGTGAGCATCGTTTCTTCTTTGGCCCAGCTGCTTCATTCTTTCTGGAGCTACTAGTAATTACCCTCCACTCTTCCCCAGGAGTATACTGGACACCTTCTGACCTGGAGGGCTCATCTTCCAGTATCATATCTATTTGCCTTTTCATAGTGTTCATGGGGTTCTCAAGGCAAAAATACTAGAGTGGTTTGCTATTCCCTCTTCCAGTGGACCATATTTTGTCAGAACTCTTCACTATGACCTGTCCGTTTTGGGTGGCTCCGCATGATATAGCTCATATCTTCATTGGGTTACACAAGTCCTTTTCCCATGACAAGGCTGTGATCCATGGAGGGGATGACCATATTAGGCATTAAAATTTGGGGAAGACACAAACATTCAGCCTATAGCAATCCCCTTTGTGATATTTTAGATTATATGTTATTGTCATTCTCAAATGCCAGCAGACGTTAATAGAAATTTTAACACATTATTGGTTTTCCCTGTGAACATATTTGCTGCTCTATACTAGACTTTAAGTACCTTGAATGCAGTAAACATGCTTGTCACTATTGAATACCTAGCGCCTAACCAGGTAACCAAAATATGTTAGGCACACTGTGATTGCTGATTGAAGCAGAGGACAATTTCCTTACGGCAAAAAGGGGAGGAATGTATAGATTTCAGAGACAGACTTCCCACTTACTATATTTTATAAGTTCAATGTAAGCAACTGCTGGACAAAGCAATATATTGTAAAACAAGCTTTAAAAGAAAAGATAGATAAGCAAAAACAATAGATAGTTGCTGTTTCTTTCTGTGACTCTAAATAAACAGGTCAGAGTTTGAAGAACTCTTAAAAATCATGCATCCAGTTTCAAAAAGTAAGAATATCTTTACATACTTTCATATAAATGGTCTTTAGAATATGTTGAAAAGAATAAATAAAGGTGGATAAAATTTATATATGTTATTGTTTAAATAAGAGCTAGGAAATACCAATATATATAGACCTATATTTTTATTAACAAGATATGCAGTAAAATTTAGCAAATAAACATTTAGTAATTAGCTTCCAGTTAACTTATAAAGGTTAAATTTTTCTTACCTACAACTTCTGGTTGTTTTATTTTTCCCCATCAAGTGTACGCCTCCTTTAAAAAGACATTTGTAAAGTCGTCTTTTCCAATCACATTATTGTTTACAACAAATGTGTGATCTTCTTGAAGAATGCAGGTGTTTGCATGTGAAATCTGACACTTGAGTTGCTAGGGTAACAGTCTGCTACTTGATAATAAGAAAGAAATAAGTACTAGAGTAAAAAGATGTGCTGTGCAATAGACCAGCTACAAAGTCTATTTGAAAGGAATAAAAAAGGTCTTGTTCCAATTCTGAATGAAACACCGGTAAATCAGAAATTTAAACTCTTAAGCTCATATTTTTCAGCTTCTCCCTGCATTCAAGGGAATTTCTCATGAGTTATTTGCCCCATATTATTAATACCCCCTTGCTTTCTCCTTCACGTCCCAGAAAAACTTGCACCTTTATTTGCTGAAGGTGTGAATAACTGTTTACAGCTCATAAAATGTAACATTTCTCCTCAAATGGTTTTTTCTGGACCGAAAAGATAAAAGACAATGCACCCTCACACTCTCTGTCTCTCCCCTTCCAACCCAGACTTTCCAAGAGACACTGAAATGATACCGCTTAGGTGCTCTTTCCACAAGCCAGATATTTAGTTCTTTGGTTCCCTGATATTACTGCCTGAATATTACTACTCCACAATCATTGTTTCTCAGTTGGGAATCTAGATTCTGAAATCTAGAACATAAATTCAATAGACACACAAAATTATGTGGAAAAATAAATCAGCCAGATCTTAATATCTTACATTTATTATTAGTGACTGTTCTAACCAAGGGCAAGCTGATACTTTTATAGTTTAGTTTTATCTCTGAAACAAGGTAAAAGGTTGAGAATTTTGATTTAAATTTTGCTCGATATGGTGATTACATCTATTTTCTTGGACTATTTATTTTCAGTTCTCTCACTCAAATTTTCACTCAGATAGTATGGACTTGATATCGTCCAAGTGATTTTCTGTTCTAGCATTTTGTAAGTCACTATTTAGAATAATTTCTTTTTTAATAAAAAAAATTAGTGTGTTTTCTGCCCTATATGATAGTTGAAAATCAAAAATATAGGTGTGATATTAATTCAAGAACTGAGGGTCCAATACAGCAAAGTTGCAAAGCAGAAGTTGACTTCAGTTACTTTAGAATTCAAAACTCAATAAAATGATAGCAACAAAATACAAAAGAAAATAAATTCATAAATGTGCTGAGATTAGGAGAGGAGGATACAAGGAGCCCAAAGATTTTTAGAAGATACTAGTTACAAAGAATTGCTTTGATAGTGAAATAGGATTAATCAGTGAATAAGAATACCCTCAGTTCATACATTTGCAGTTTCATCTAAGTCATCTTTGTCATGTTCTAGAACTTTGCATAGATAATTCTTTTTGTCTGAAATATCTTGGACCTTTTCTACTTGTTTGTCATTGCTGATGAAATGAAACAGAATTAAATCCAAATTCTTCACCTCAACCCAAGGCCCTGTAAGAGCTAGTTTCTTCCCAACCCTCCAGCCTAATCTTAAACTTCTCTCTTGTTCCATAGTTCCAGCTCCATCAGCCCTCTTCATACTCTTATAGACAACAAGTTTTTCATTGTTTTCAACTTGCTGCATAGGCTATTCTTCCTGCCTAGAAGTTTGTTTCTTTCTTTCATATTTTACCTAGGTTAACTTCTCTTCATACATCAGGTCTCAATTCATGTATCACTGCCACAGAAAAAAAATCTCTTCAAATTTATACCTATATTGAACCAAGGTCTCTATTCAGTTCGGTTCAGTCACTCAGTGGTGTCCAACTCTTTGTGACCCCATGAGTCGCAGCATGCCAGGCCTCCCTGTCCAACACCAACTCCCGGAGTCTACCCAAACCCATGTCCATCGAGTTGGTGATGCCATGCAACCATCTCATCCTCTGTCATCTCCTTCTCCTCCTGCCCTCAATCTTTCCCAACATCAGGGTCTTTTCAAATGAGTCAGCTCTTCCCATCAGGTGGCCAAAGTACTGGAATTTCAGCTTCAACATCAGTCCTTCCAATGAACACCCAGGACTGATTTCCTTTAGGATGGACTGGTTGGATCTCCTTGCAGTCCGGGGGATTCTCAGGAGTCTTCTCCAACACCACAGTTCAAAAGCATCAATTCTTTGGCACTCAGCTTCCTTTATAGTCCAACTCTCACATCCATACATGACCATTGGAAAAACTATAGCCTTGACTAGATGGACCTTTGTTGGCAAAGTAATATCTCTGCTTTTAAATATGCTGTCTAGGTTGGTCTTAACTTTCCTTCCAAGGAGTAAGCATCTTTAATTTCATGACTGAAATCACCATCTGCAGTGATTTTAGAGCCCCACAAAGTAAAGTCTGACACTGTTTCCACTGTTTTCCCATCTATTTGCCATGAAGTGATGGAACCGGATGCCATGATCTTAGTTTTCTGAATGTTGAGCTTTAAGCCAACTTTTTCACTCTCCTCTTTGACTTTCATCAAGAGGCTCTTTAGTCCTTCTTCACTTTCTGCCATAAGGGTGGTGTCATTTGCATATCTGAAGTTATTGACATTTCTCCCGGCAATCTTGATTCCAGCTTGTGCTTCTTGTGCTGGGCTTCCAGCCCAGCATTTCTCATGATGTACTCTGCGTACAAGTTAAATAAGCAGGGTGACAATATACAGCCTTGATGTACTTATTTTCCTATTTGGAGCCAGTCTGTTGTGCCATGTCCAGTTCTAACTGTTGCTTCCTGACCTCCATACAGGTTTCTCAATGTGGTACACTGGAGAAGGGAATGGCAAACCACTTCAGTATTCTTGCCTTGAGAACCCCATGAACAGTATGAAAACATGAAAAGATAGGACACTGAAAGATGAACTCCCCAGGTCGGTAGGTGCCCAATATGCTACTGGATGGAGATCAGTGGAGAAATAACTCCACAAAGAATGAAGGGATGGAGCCAAAGCAAAAACAACACCCAGTTGTGGATGGGACTAGTGATAGAAGCAAGGTTCAATGCTTTAAATAGCAATATTGCATAGGAACCCGGAATGTTAGGTCTATGAATCAAGGCAAATTGGAAGTGGCCAAACGGGAGATGGCAAGAGTGAATGTCGACATTCTAGGAATCAGTGAACTAAGATGGACTGGAATGGGTGAATTTAACTCAGATGACCATTGTATCTACTACTATGGGCAAGAATCCCTTAAAAGAAATGGAGTAGCCATCATAGTCAAGAAATGAGTCCAAAATGCAGTACTTGGATGCAATCTCAAAAACGACAGAATGATCTCTGTTCGTTTCCAAGGCAAACCATTCAATATCATGGTAATCCAAGCCTATGCCCCAACCAGTAATGCTGAAGAAGCTGAAGTTGAGCAGTTCTATGAAGACCTACAAGACCTTCTAGAACTAACAGCCAAAAAAGATGTCCTTTTCATTATAGGGGACTGGAATGCAAAAGTAGGAAGTCAAGAAACACCTGGAGTAACAGGCAAATTTGGCCTTGGAGTACAGAATGAAGCAGGGCAAAGGCTAATAGAGTTCTGCCAAGAGAAGGCAATGGTCATAGCAAACACCCTCTTCCAACAACACAAGAGGACTCTACACATGGACATCACCAGATGGTCGACACCGAAATCAGATTGATTATATTCTTTGCAGCCAAAGATGGAGAAGCTCTATACAGTCAGCAAAAACAAGACCGGGAGCTGACTGTGGCTCAGGTCTCTATATATGTATTCAATGGACCCTGTGTTTCTTCTTTATATTTATATTACATGTTTCTAATCATATGCATTTATGTGATTTTTAAAATCAATATCCATCATTCACCATGAGGCTTTAAAAATCCATGGAAGTATTGATTACTTTTCCTTGACAAGGGATCAAGTCTTTCTTCTAGATACCCTAGCACCTAGCAGCACAATTACCAGTCATTTGATAAACACTTGAATGAGTTGTATTAAAAACTTTTAGTTAAAGAAATTATTACCCGATGAGAAAAACTTTGTCATTCTATCTTCTCAGATGGGCCAAAATTTCCACACATACTTTAAAAAAGCTAAATGGCAGATTAAATAAACTAATACCCATAAACACTTGTATACAACACATAATTGAATTAGAATTCATTCCTCATTATCTTCTCTAACACTATGTAATGTAATGAAGGTTTAAATAAAGTCATTCTTTTCATTGTGATTGTATTTAAAGTGCAGTTGGTAAAGGATTTAAAAAGTAATTCAAAACATTCACCTCTCTTTCAGTGTTTTTTTCTCCCAAAAAGCTAAAGTCATATTCAGAAAATGATGACAGTTAGATATTTGGTCTCCAGAAACACTAAGCAATTTTAGCAAACATTCTTTGTATGAATATCAGTTTCTATATATGTAAAGATGGTCAAATCCGCAGGATTTTCATTGTTTACATTTAATTGTCCTCTACTGAAGGCATGAGCTAATGAATGCACATAGCCTCAGGGTTTCATTTGTGCAAGTATATGCTTTCCTCTGTGATTTTCTTGGGGAAATTTTATACTTGAATGTATGTTCAACAAATATATACTTTACATTAAAGGCAAACAACTTTTTCATTTTTAAAGAGAGAATGGTTCTCTCTGGTGTCATTGTTTCAATCTCATACAGCAAAATATGCAAGTTAATGTAAGTCTCATAAAATATTTTGACACTTATCTTTCTGGATCTTGAAAAAATATTCAACAATTATTGGACATGGTTTATATTTCTATTTGACAAATGAAGAATCTGAAGTCCAGAAATTGATTTGCAAAAGGTTGTTCTTGAAGTACTTAATATGAATTCTATTTTCTGTTTCTACATAAGATCAAACATGATATGTGTCCTGGTTAGTATTAAAAATTATAAATATGTGCATATACATTTCAAATAGAACAAACTCCATTTCTTAGACATGGTGATTTAAAAAAAAAAAATCTTGCTTTCTATTGAAATATAAGAGGAAATGACTTAGTGGTGGGAGCATTTTCTCTATTTGTAGCCTTCACAAAATAAAATGATTCTTCTCAGTCCATGGCTGTTGTTGTTCAGTGGCTAAATCATGACTGGCTCTTTGTGAACCCATGAACTACAGCATACCAGGCTTCACTGTCCATCACTATCTCCCTGAGTTTGATCAAGCTCATGTCCACTAGTCGGTTATGCTATCCAACTCTGTTGCCCCCTTCTTCTCTTGCCCTCAGTTTTTCCCAGCATGAGGTTCTTTTCCAATGAGTCAGCTTTTCACATTAGATGGTCAAAGTATTGGAGCTACAGCATCGGTCCTTACACTGAATATTCAGGGTTGATTTCCTTTAGGATTGACAGGTTTGATCTCATTCAAAAGCATTAATTCTTTGACACTCAGCCTTCTTTATGGTCCAACTCTTACATCCATACATGACTACTGAAAAAACCATAGCTCTGACCAGATGGACCTTTGTCAGCAAAGTGATGTCTCTGCTCTTTTTATGGACATATGGACTATGATTCATCTGTGGTTTTGCTGTAATCTGTGGATCTGTTTCATCTCTTACCCTTGAGTTTTCTTATTCTGGAATCTAGGTTGAAGATTTCCCCCAATTAGGGACCATGTGCATCCTCATAAAAAAGATGAATAAAAGAATTCATAAACAGAATACTTAGGCAAATAGTCAGGAAATCAGAATGGAGGTGTGGGGTTTTCACATCCTCTGTCAATAGCAGAACAAAACAGAAAAAAATAGACAGTCTTTTTTTCCTGGTGAGAGCTAAGCCAATAAGATCATAACAACCAAATCAATGAAAAGGCATGGACTCTGTCTTATATGTCTGAGGGGAAAAAAGCCCCTGAAACCAGAAAAACTAACTTTTGATCAGTAATGCTTTCAGAAAAAAAAAAATCTTGATTTATAAGGGGATATGTAAAAAAATTAATGAACAAAAACTTCAGGTAAATAAATTCAGGAGACTCGAATGGAAGCTCTCTAGCCCCATGGCCAGTCAGTTCAGTCACTCAGTCATGTTTGACTTTTTGTGACCCCATGGACTGCAGCACACCAGGCTTCCCTGTCCATCACCAAGCAAGCTCCCAGAGCTTGCTCAGACTCATGTCCATCAAGTTGGTGATGCCATCCAACCATCTCATCCTCTGTCTCCCCTTCTCCTACTGCCTTCAGTCTTTCCCAGCATCAGGGTCTTTTCCAATGAGTCAGTTCTTTGCATCAAATGGCCAAAGTATTGGAGTTTCAACTTCAGCATCAGTTCTTCCAATGAATATTCAGGATTGATTTCCTTCAGGATGGACTGGTTGGATCTCTTTGCTGTCCAAGGGACTCTCAAGAGTCTTCTCCAACACCACACCTCAAAAGCATTAATTCTTCAGTGCTCAGCTTTCTTTATAGTCCAATTCTCACATCCATACATGACTACTGGAAAAACCATAGCTTTGACTAGATGGACCTTTCTCACTAAAGTATTATCTCTGCTTTTGAATACTCTGTCTAGGTTTGTGACAGCTTTTCTTCCAAGGAGCAAGCATCTTTTAATTTCATGGCTGTAGTCACCATATGCAGTGATTTTAGAGCCCAAGAAAATAAAGTCTCTTACTGTTTCCTTTGTTTCCTCATCTATCTGCCATAAAGTGATGGGACTGGATGCCATGATCTTACACTTTTTGAATATTGAGTTTTAAGCCAGCTTTTTCACTTTCCTCTTTCACTTTCATCAAGAGATTATTTAGTTCTTCACTTTCTGCCATAAGGGTGGTGTCATCTGCGTATCTAAGGTTATTGACACTTCTCCTGGCAATCTTGATTCCAGCTTGTGCTTCATCCAACCTGACATTTGGCATGATGTACTCTACATATAAGTTAAATAAGCAGGGTGACAATATATAGCCTTGACGTACTCCTTTCCTGATTTGGAACCAGTCTGTTGTTCCACGTTCAGTTCTAATTGTTGCTTCTTCACCTGTATACAGAATTTTCAGGAGGCAGGTAAGGGCCCTTCAATAGTAGAATCCAACAAAAAGAAGACTCCCTCTCCTTGCCTGGCAAGAGCTCAATCAATAAGAGATGATCACAATGCAGGCAATGAAAAACCATTGACTCTTTGTTTACTATAGCTCTCCCAACTGCCTTTCCTCCTTTTAAAAAGAGTTCTCCATTTATTTCTGTGAGTGACTTGCATGTGGTTTACAATGATTGTAGACCCTGAATTGTAATCATGTGTTGATCTGGAATAAAAGCATTTTTGCTGAAGAAATAACTGGAAATTTGTTTTAGGTCAACAGACCAAAGAGCAAAAGGGAAGGCAAAAAACTTAGGATGTCTCTAAGAGGCTCTGATTACCTGTAGGTGCAACATATTTGCTCATAATCTATTGGTAAAGCAAGCTAAACCCCATGTCAACACGTTGCTGATGTAAACTCCTCCCATAGGAGATATCGGTAATAAACAATTGGTGAGCAAGTAAAAACTCCTTTCAGAAAAGGAGAAGTTCATGATTGTGAAAAATGTTATCTATCAAAGACTTCTCTCTTGATCACAAATATTTATTTCTCTCATTTCTGTATGCAAAATATTCTATTTATTTTCCCAAGGAAGATACCCTAAAATTTCATCTCACCATGCACTCAGCTTTGAAGTCTAAGACTTATAATAGCTTTTATATCAGATCCACATATTGCTCCTTTTGATCCAGGGACATGTAGCTAAAAATTCTGTTACCCCACATACTAATGCACACCTCATGTTAAAAAGAGAAGGAAAAAAACTGCTCAGAGGTTACTGGGTTACAGAAATTATTTAATCTCATTGGGCAAATATTATTAAATTTCTTACCTTGAAGCTTGGTAGTGTACCATTGATTGGACCAAGGCATACTTCCTATAGGAGAAGGAAATGGCAACCCAGTCCAGTATTCTTGCCTGGAGAATTCCATGGACAGGGAGCCTGGTGGGCTACAGTCCATGGGGTTGCAAAGAGTTGGCACTACTTAGTGACTGAAAAACAACATTCTTCCTTTAAGTGACTTCACAGTTTATCACTCTCCATGAATCTTCAGTCTGCTTTCTGAGAGTTCCTTTCTTTTTCATTTTCCCCTCTGTCCAAATCTGAAGAATGCAATGAAAAACATGACCTCCTTGGAAACTGAGCAATTTTTCAGCCTACTTAATGCCTGAAGATATTTTGAAAACCAATGTTGTTTCACATCAGAAACAAAACCTCTTTGTAAGAACACTTTTATTCCCTTCTTCTTGAGCCATTATGTCCAACTAAAAAGATGCTTTGGGGTCCATATTAAACTACAGAGATATCTTAACAAAGGGAATCATGGCTGTATCATTGATTTGGGATATGCCTTGAAATCAAGAATGATTCTTTGAATAATTTCTCTGTTCTTTAACCCATTAGACATGAGTAAAAACTTACAAATCTTAGATTTACAATACTGAGAATTTCTGAATTTTTTCTTTGCATCCCTGCATACAAATGGGCCAATTCTTTTCTAAGCACATAAAGTAAGTAGTGTTTGTCTTGTATTATTTGCCTAATACAGCTAGTAAACAAAAGCCATAGTAAAATTATGTATCACAAAACCCATTCACCTAAATCCACACATTTATTAGGTACATTGTTTGCCTTCCAAGTTTTCAATATCTTAAATATACCAAGTCTTTACCTCCAGTGATATTTATTGACATTTTTTCTATGTTCCAAAAACTTTCCATCACTGACCTGCTACACATTTCGTATAATATAGTTTGGGGTATTTTGTTAGGGCAGCACTTATTTCTGGTACCACATTTTGTCGAACAGTTGGCTTTGCTATATAAAAAAATAGCACCAAAACTACAGTGATTTACAGAAACAAACTTTCTTATTTTCAGACTCTGGCTGCTATGGCTTTTCTTATCGCTGCTTCCTGTGAGTTTTCATTCCAGGAAACAGGCTGCGAGAGCAGCCTTTGTCTATAAGAACATCATCTTCTTCAGATTTTAGCAGTTTTCTCAGCCTACTTGATATCTGTAGATATTTTGGAAAGCAATGATTGTTCTACATCACAAACAGTTGCAATATACTAGCTGCTTATGGCAGAGAAAAAAGAGTGAGAGGTACATAGAATTTTTAAGCAGAAGTTAGTGTCTTAATATATGCCAGAGTGCCAGATTTTTTTTGGTAGACAGGCTTTTTCTGCTATAACAGAAGTCCTTATGGTATTATTCTGAGTACCTCATTACAGACAGGCTTTGCAGTAGTGACTGTGAATCTTGCTTTGTTGTCATTCATAAATTTTATATCTGTTAAAGCAAGCAAATTTTCAGAGGTTATGAAAGTAACCTTATTATTATACAAATGGGAACATCAAAGAATAAAGGAGTAAGTGTCTTTCAAAAGGTAATGCAATGCTAATGTATAAACAATGAACAGAATTCGATTCAACTCACTCTTAGTATAGAGTTTTGCCCACTGCTTTATGCTTCTTCTTTCTGAATAAACAGGAAATTATTTAGTAAAACCAGTGTTTTTGTTATTATTGTTATTTGTGTTATTAATATCTACAGTGAAAAACTATCCCCAGTCTCATATTCACATATACTATCTGTCTCATATTCATATATGTTATCTCTTAGCTTAAGCTAAATCAAACAGAATGTCTATATCAGTGAATTTAGGCCAAGTTATGTTATAATAACAAATGACTCCAAAATCTTAGGCTTAAAGTGACAAAGATTTGCTTCTCATTCATGTTCATGTGCACATTGGGGTGAGATATAGTTGTTCATTGCAGTACAAAAGGTGACAGGACCATGTAACAGCTTGATCCTACAAAGCTATTAATTTTTGGAAAGTCATCCAAATAACTTCTTCCCAGATATCATTGCCTAATACTTATGTTGATGGAATTGATGAAATAATTTTTCCATAGATAAAGTTTCAGAGCAGAAGGAGAGGGTTTGAAAGCAGGAAATATTTTGACTATGGCATAATTTGTATGTACAGATAATAACTTAGAGAAAAATAATTTGTCTGTCTTAATCACCTTATTTTATGGAATAATAAATATTAATTTTTTTATTGAAAAGGGGCTAAAAATATGTAGAAAATAGATCAGAGCTCTTGTTGGCTTTCTCATGATATGTATACCAGGGTTCTGTTTCTAGAGTATAGGAATAAGCTCCTAAAAAAAAGATCTTTCCACAAATAAGAGCTATTGACTCTCAAAACACAACTACCTGAGGGCACTGGAGATGGAAGCTGAGGGAGAATCCTTTGCAGGGGATTTAAAACTTGGAGCATGTGCCAGCAGGGAGTAAGAATATTCTTTCTTAACTGCTCTGCACAGAAAGACATCACAGAAGCAGTACTGGGCATAGAGTTGCTATAACTGCAAAAGAAAAAAAATTCACTCTCTTTTTGGCAGCAGAATCATAGAGAAGAACCCAAAGAAACCAGAGCCTCTGGAAAAGAAATATCCAGTCTCCCTCATTGCAGGCAGATTCTTTACCATCTGAGGCACCAGGGAAGCCCAAGAATACTGAAGTGGGTAGCCTATCCCTTCTCCAGGGAACTTTCCGACCCAGGAATCAAACCGGGCTCTCCTGCATTGCCGGTGGATTCTTTACCAGCTGAGCTATGCAGAAAGCCCATCCAGAGAAAAGGAATCCCTAAAGCCTGAAACACTGACTCTTGAAGTAGGCATGCATGGGCAAAGCAATTAGGACTTGAGATCTGAAGATCCAATGTACAATCTGAGGCACTGTCACTACAGTTTATTTTGAGTTTAATTTGAGTCTGAGTTAATTTTTGGATTAAAAAAAAATCAGCACCATTTATCATACTATAACAATATTTAGAACTTGCACAATGAATTCAGAATGCCCCAAATTCAATTCAAAGTCACTTCATGTACAAAGAGCCAGAAACAGTGACACATTTTAAAGGAAAAAGAAAATCAACAGATGTCAACCCTAAGGCGAATAGATGTTGGAATTATCAGACAATAACTTTAAATACAGTTAGTATAGCTATGCTCAATGAGATAAAGAGAAATAGACTTTCAAGAAATAGATAAGAAGTCTCAGCATAGAAATAGAAAATATAAAAAGGAACTAAATAGAAACAGTAGACTGAAAAATATAAGATCTAAACTACAGATTTCCTGGTTAGGGTTAAGTAGGAAAATGGAGATGACAAAGAAATTTAAGTGAGGTTGAATATAGATCAATAGAAATAATCCAATTTGAAAAAGAGAGAAAAAAGACTGAAAAAATATTATCTGGGCCTCAGTGACATGGGTAATTTCAAGGCATATAGGCAATTAGAGTTTCAGAAAGAAAAGAAGCAAGGTTGGGGCAGAAAAGTTTTGAAGAAAGGGACCTAAAATTTGCCAAATCTGGTGGAAAAAGAAAACATTTATCGGTTCCAAAAGATCAGTAAATCCCAAACAAGATAAATTTGTAAAGAATAATACCTAGGCATATCATCACAGTCAAACTGCTGAAATCAAAGATTTGGATGGACAAAATGCTGAAAGTACCCAGAAACAAAAACTTTACATCCAGGTGAATCATGATTCAAATGATGGTAGATATGACATCAGAAACCATTAAGAACAGACAGAAAACAGTGGAACAACATACTTAAAGTCTAGAGAGGGAGAAAAAAAAAAAAACAACAACTAATGGTTAACCCAGAATTCCATATCAAGTAAAAATATAATTGAGTTTTTATTAAAAAAGACATTTTAAAATAAAGCAAAATGACGAAAAATACAATTGAACTTCTTTTGACTCCAAGAGAATTGATATCAGAGGGAATCTCAACTTTTTAAGAATTATTAAAGTTTAAATGAATAAAGATTTAAAGTAGTCAATAAATGGTTAAATACAAAAATAATTTCTCATAATTTCCTTGATATTCAAAGTTAGTGTAGAAAATCAACTTCATTTTGTATATCTGCAGCAAACACATTGAAAGTGAGATTTAAAATCCTTAAATAAAAAAAATTGTGCAAGACCTTTACACTGTAAACTACAGAGAATTAGAGTAATTAGCAAAAACTTAAATAGAGAAATATTATGCATTTATGGATTGGAAGAATCAATGTTAGTAAGATGTAAAATCTCTTCAAAGTGATTTACAAAGGCAAGGAAATCTCTGTAGAAAAGTTGTTTGTAGAAATTGAATAGTTGATTTTAAAAATAGAAATACAAATAAGGTAGAATAGTGAAAGCAATGCAAAACAAAACGAGACCTGGATAACTGACACTATCAGACTCTGAAAATTACAATAACATTATAATAATCAAAATGATGAAGTATTGCCTAAGGATGGATGTAAAGATAAATGGAACAAATCAGAATATCCAGAAATAGACACAAACATATAGATGAATTGATTTTAAAATAAGGTGCCAAGCCAATGGCAGGGAGGGGAATGCATTTTCAAAATGCAGAATGGAAACAAAGTGAAATCAGATTCAGTTTAGTCACTCAGTCATGTCTGACTCTTTGTGACCGCGTGAACCGCAACACGTCAGGCCTCCCTGTCCATCACCAACTCCCGGAGTTCACCCAAATCCATGTCCATTGAGTCGGTGATGCCATCCAACCATCTCATCCTCTGTCGTCCCCTTCTCCTCCTGCCCTCAATCTTTTCCAGCATCAGGGTCTTTTCAAATGAGTCAGCTCTTTGCATCAGGTGGCCAAAGTATTGGAGTTTCAGCTTCAACATCAGTCCTTTCAATGAACACTCAGGACTGATCTCCTTTAGGATGGACTGGATGGATCTCCTTGAAGTTCAAGGGACTCTCAAGAGTCTTCTCCAACACCACAGTTCAAAAAAGCATCAATTCTTCAGCGCTCAGCTTTCCTTACAGCCCAACTCGCACATCCATACATGACCACTGGAAAAATCATAGCCTTGACTAGACGGACCTTTGTTGGCAAAGTAATATCTCTGCTTTTAAATATGCTATCTAGGTTGGTCTTAATTTTCCTTCCAAGGAGTAAGCATCTTTTAATTTCATGGCTGCAATCAACACCTGCAGTGATTTTGGAGCCCAGAAAAATAAAGTCAGCCACTGTTTCCACTGTTTCCCCATCTATTTGCCATGAAGTGATGGAACCAGATGCCATGATCTTAGTTCTCTGAATGTTGAGTTTTAAGCCAACTTTTTCACTATCCTTTTTCACTTTCATCAAGAGGCTCTTTAGTTCTTCACTTTCTGCCATAAGGGTGGTGTCATCTGCATATCTGAAGTTATTGATATTTCTCCCAGTAATCTTGATTCCAGCCTGTGCTTTCTCCAGCCCAGTGTTACTCATGATGTACTCTGCATATAAGTTAAATAAGCAGGGTGACAATATACAACCTTGACGTACTCCTTTTCCTATTTGGAACCAGTCTGTTGTTCCATGTCCAGTTCTAACTGTTGCTTCCTGACCTGTATACAGGTTTCTCAAGAGGCAGGTCAGGTGGTCTGGTATTCCCATCTCTTTCAGAATTTTCCAGTTTGTTGTGATCCACACAGTCAAAGGCTTTGGTGTAGTCAAGAAAGCAGAAATAGATGTTTTTCTGGAACTCTCTAGCTTTTTTGATGATCCAGCAGATGTTGGCAATTTGATCTCTGGTTCCTCTGCCTTTTCTAAAACCAGCTCGAACATCTGGAAGTTCACAGTTCACGTATTGCTGAAGACTGACTTGGAGAATTTTAAGCTTCACTTTGCTAGTGTGTGAGATGAAAAAAACAAAATAAACAAACAAAAAAACACTTAACCTTAATTCACACAAAATCTAAATGGGTTAAAGGCTTAAGTATATACACTAAAGCCATAAGACACCTATTTTACCTATTTTAAAATAAGCATAACTATGGACAATTAAGGGTAAAAAAGCATATCTTAAAATATATAAGCCATAATCATAGCACATACATACAAGAATATACATGTAATATATATCAAATAACTTTTACCTAGAAAATATAAACAACACAACTCAATATTTAGAAAGCAATTCTTTTCTTTGAATGTTCAAAAGATTTGAATGGATAATTTATAGAATAAGTTATATGAATAGCCAATAAATACATGAACAGATACTCAACATCATTAATCATTAAAAAATACAAACTAAAACACAAAGAACTACTACCATCACCCATAAAAACAGTTAAAATGAGAAAGACTGACAGTAGTAAATGTTGGCTAGGATATGGAACAACTGACACTCTCATAAACCACAGATAGGAGTGTAAAATGATACAACTGACAAAAACAGTTCTCTCATTTCTTATAAATTTAATAATATACTGCCCATAGACTCTGCCATTTCAGTCCTAGATATTTACACAAGTCAATAAAACCAATGTCCATGAAAAGATATATCCGTAATTGCTCATAACTTGATTTGCAATATTCCAAAATGGAGACAAGGGAATGTTCAACAGTGAGTGAACCAATAAAATAAAAAGTAAATGTTATCCACTCAGTGGAATTATATTCAACAAAGATTGAACTACTGATATATACAATAATATAGATAAATCTCAAAATACTTGTGCTAGGAGAAAGGTGCTAGACACAAAAGATGACAGTATGAGATGATTCCCTTTATAAAAATACAAATTAATCTGTGGCAACAAAAATTCATATACATGGTTGCTTGCAGCCAGAGCTGGAGGGAGGACTAACTATAAAGCCACTAGAAGGATCTTTTAAACACGATGAAATGTTATATATCACATGATGGTGAGTTTTTGGGTATATACAGCTGTCAATACTCATTGATAACACATTTTAAATAAATACAGTTTCTTGTATGGACTTTCTGTGTAAGAAAGTTGATAAGAAAAAGGTATTTATGTATACCTTTAAGTTTTGCTACTTTCAAATCTAAGAGTAATAATTTCTTTTTTTGATAATTGTACCCTAGCTTATTGCAGATCAATCATTCTTTTGAGAACAGCTAGAAAATATGGGAACCATATTTAAAAGGACTACTCGATGGTATCATTAATATCTTCTAAAACTATCAGACTTGAGGGGCCAACATAGAGAGGAGAGAAGCCCAGAAAGGTGGGTGCAAGATTCACAACACTGATCTTTTTCTTAAGGAATTTATTGATTGACAAGCTGTATCTGAGAGGCTGAGAAACCATGGACATTTTCTGACAGTCTAATGGGAGTCTTTGAAAAAAAAAAAAAGAAGGAACACACAAACTACCAGCTGGTGTCTAGTAATGTATGTCCCTAGAAATTCCAGGACAGTTTTCATGTATAGAAACAGCTAAAATAACAATACTGAGAAAGAAGCAATCATTGTACTTGGAGGGAAAAGCACATCTAATTAGATGATATTGATGCTAAGCTTTGAATTTGAGTTGTATTTAGTGGTGATGGTATTCCTAAGCAGAAGGCATAATCACTAACTAGCTCTTCATAAGTTTTCTCAGAGAGTTTCCTTCTCTTTGAGCACACACCAGGAGGTCAAGACAACAGGGAAGCTTCCAGAAGGTTCTAAGGTAGTCCCTGCCTTTTCTCAGGAGAGAGAATTAGTGTATTTGCTTACTTAGTTTCTTTGCCATAGTTAATCTACACTGTTCTAGTAGTAGAATCAAGTCCTATAGGCTGGCATTTTCAGTATGTAATAACTATTCAGGATGTAATACAAATGCCAAGAAAAAGAGCACCGTTCTTTTGGAGCCTCTTTATTGTCAATACCATTCTTTAAAATGACATAATATTAAGGTAAATATTGAGCAGGAAAAATGTCATTAGCTGGCTTTTGCCAGTCTCACTACTAACCTTGGGGGTCAGAAAAATGAAATTTTGTTCTTGTCCTGATAGCAAATGATCTTGATCAATTAATCCATCCCTCAAATTAAGAATCTGACAAGGCCATCAGACTAGAATATCATGCCACAAACAGCAGAAGAAATATTAAAATGCCAACCAATCCATTTGCTATACTGCATATCATGCTGACTGCAATTTAAAAAAAAATCAGTAACATACATTCTGTCTACTATAAGAAAAGTTCCATACTAAGTCTGATATCATTGAGTTACCCTACACAATGACCATTCCTGTGAATCTTAAAAGACCACTGAAAGTTTCCTGTACAGTATTAAATATTAGAACATGTCCAAAGGAACTCCTCATCACTTTTCTTTGAAAATTTCTCTCCTCCTTAAAGTTCATCATTAACTTAGCTATATCTTTCCCCAGCTACGAAAGCAGTTAAGGCAAAAGGGCCACATTATAGCATGGTGATGAGCTTTGCAGAATCAATTTTTAATTTTAAAATGCCTAATTTGGAAAGCAAAATAGGTTATTAAAGTAAATTACAACTAATAATGATTATATTGAAGAAAAATTTTATCTTGGTATTTCCTAGTGTCTTACAATCTCTTACAAAGCTAATTCCAGGTATCTTCATATTTACTTTTTATCTATAGATTTTTCTGCTGTTAATGTTTTGCTGTAACAAGGAAGCTGAATTGGTTGGCAAAGATCAGCTGTGTGATATGGATCTTGAGATAAAGGTATTGCTTATTCTAATTTTGTTTCCAGAATTTCGAGACATTTCATTAAAAATAATTTCTGAGTGATAGTCACAAACACATATAAACACACATATCCATACACACACATCCACTAATCACAAATACACTCTCTAGGGTATGGTGAGAGACTGTGATTATCATTTTCGTTTAGTGTTTTTCAGTTCTGTGTTTTAACGCAATTCATAATTTCCCTCTTAGCCGCCTCCCATAAGACATCAACTACAAATCCCTAATTAAAAGCAGTGAAAGGAAAAAAATAAAGAGGGAGTTTCTTTCATTAATTCTTTGGAAAATTAAAAAAAAAATCCAATAAAAAACAAGGATCCATTAATTCGATCAAAGCCCCTGTAGAGAAGATTTTCCTCTCTGATAAAGTCCCAGCTTGACCTGACTTGGCCAATTCACCCTGCCTTTATTACTTCTTGAAGTTGATGCAGCCACTAGGTAATAAGTTTAAAGGAAAAAAATCGACATGTTCAGCATGGCAGAATAGAAAATTAGTAGAAGTCTACATACTCAATGTCATCAAAAGCAATCCAACCCGGAACAACTCTTTGAAGATATATTGTTATGTGAGGTTATTAGACAGCTTTTTTGCTTACACTGTTTCTCAGGTATTCTGACACCCTGTAGCCAGACGTCTTATACAAAGCACAATAAACCCATTACATGAGCTGACAGTTACAGCAAGGATATCAGCTTCTCTGTGTTGCTTTCATTATCTGAGTTCAAAACATAACTTTTATTATTATGACTATTATCTGAGTTCAGAACACTTATAAACCCATATGACTATTCAACTTCCTCCCTTGGATGATTAAACACCTCAAAGATTTTCTAAAAAGCTCAAAGATTTTCTACTCCAAAATCACTACATTCAAAATCCCTCTACTATTAGCGCCATTGTTTATGCCCAAAACCTGAGACATTTTATTAATTTTTCTTTCTCTCAATTCCTACTTTCAACAAATTGATAAAATTGTTGGCATTAGTGGAAAAAAAAAATCCAAATCTGATTATTTATAATCCCAACTGCTATGGCCCTAGGCCAAGCTCCGGTCTACTGTTATGTTGTTACATGTGCATGCTCAGTTGTGTCCAATTCTTTGCACCCCATGGACTGTAACCCTCCAGGCTCCACTGTTCATGGAATTTTTCAGGCAAGAATACTGGAGCAGGTTGCCATTTCCTACTCCAGGAATCTTCCTGACCCAGGGTTCAAACCCTCATCTCCTGTGTCTCCTGCTTTGGCAGGTGAATTATCACTGAGCCACCTGCAAAGCCATAGTCTACCCTTATCCCTCCAATATTGTTCCTGCTTTCACGTTTAGGCTGTGTGGGCCACATAGGAGCTAGAAAGGTCCGTTTTAAATAGAAAACAGATAATGCTGCTTCCCTATTTATACTTCAATGTCATTTCACCACTTTTAGTATGTGATTCAAGCAATTACAATGGTCTGAGGGACCTCATAGATAGATAACTGCCCATATCTTTGACTTTCTCTCTTTCCACTTTTTCTCTTTCATTCATTCGACTGCAACAGAACTAGACTTCTTGGTATTTCTTGAAGAATACAATTTTTCCCTGACTCAAGACCTTTCCACTTGCTGCTTTTTCATCCTGGAGTACCCTTTGCCCACACCACTTGCAGTCTCATTTCATTCAGGGGTTTGCCCAACTATCACCCCAACAGATGGTGTCCCTAAACGACCCCATTTAAAATAGCATGGCAGAAGCAGAAAATAGTAGATTTGGATTAAAATTCCACAGAATCTTGAGACTTGGTAGTATTATGGACGAAGTCTCTAAAGATTTGCATCTCACTTTTCTTATCAGTAAAATAGGTTAAAATAAGGCATGAACATAAAGTATGGCAAAATTCTGAGTATACATCTGCTTGAAAATTGGTCATTAATCTCACAAAACTGTGAAGATGTAGGATTATAATTTTTAAGTGCAAATAATTGGAAGCAATATTTCACTGACAATAGTAATATGGCAAAACCACATACACACCTATATTGATATATTGTTTTGGATTTTACAGCTCCACAAATGGTTATACAATGATCTTCAAAATGATCTGATGACAATAAACAAGTTATAGTACTATTAAAATCATTGGACTAAGAGAAAACTGAGATCCTATAACTTGCAATCACAGCCTAAAAGTATTCAGTTCAGTTCAGTTCAGTCGCTCAGTCGTGTCCGACTCTTTGCGATCCCATGAGTCGCAGCACGCCAGGCCTCCCTGTCCATCACCAACTCCCGGAGTTCACTCAAACTCATGTCCATCAAGTTGGTGATGCCATCCAGCCATCTCATCCTCTGTCATCCCCTGCTCCTCCTGCCACCAATCCTTCCCAGCATTAGGGTCTTTTCCAATGAGTCAACTCTTCTCATGAGGTGGCCAAAGTATTGGAGTTTCAGCTTCAGCATTAGTCCTTCCAATGAACACCCAGGACTGATCTCCTTTAGGATGGACTGGTTGGATCTCCTTGCAGTCCAAGGCACTCTCAAGAGTCTTCTCCTACACCATAGTTCAAAAGTATCAATTCTTCAGTGCTCAGCTTTCTGCACTGCCCAACTCTCACATCCATACATGACTACTGGAAAAACCATAGCTTTGACTAGATGGACCTTTGTTGGCAAAGTAATGTCTCTGCTTTTTAATATGCTATCTAGGTTGGTCATAACTTTCCTTCCAAGGAGTAAGCATCTTTTAATTTCATGGCTGCAATCAACATCTGCAATGATTTTGGAGCCCCCAAAAATAAAGTCAGCCACTGTTTCCACTGTTTCCCCATCTATTTGCCATGAAGTGATGGGACCAGATGCCATGATCTTAGTTTTCTGAATGTTGAGCTTTAAGCCAACTTTTTCACCCTCCTCCTTCGCTTTCATCAAGAGGTTTTTTAGTTCCTCTTCCCTTTCTGCCATAAGGGTGTTTTATATTTATACAACATTTCTATAACTAAAACTTTAATACTTTTTGTGTAACACCATATAACAGGTCTAAATACCAGAGAGGAAGATACAAACTTAAATATTCTACCCATTAAGATCTATATTGATGATTATTCAGTAATCTCTAATGTGTTGATATACATACTAAACCATTCCCACTTACACTAAGAATGAGATATTTTTTTTTTCATTGCTTCAATCATCAAAGCAAAGAAATTGGAAATTGTTTGGAGAGAGCTTATAGTACTCTTCTCAGTTCCTGAGTTTGTCACCACAAATGAGAGTCTTTCATAGACCATAAAATTAACTTTCTCCATTGCCACTTGCCCAGCTGCACAAGGCAACCTGCACGTCTTTTTTAATTGGATGAAGCAAGCTTGCTATGTTTTCCTTTCCTTCTCACTAGCAACACAAGCTGTCTGAAATTTTCCAAAGGGAAAACCCTCCTTGACAAGATTTACTCCTGACAATCTGTCAAAGCAGTGTAGGGCCAAGGTTCCAATGAGTGAAGATAAGTGAATATTGCCCCACTATGCTCAATGAGCAATTGGGAAACTTCACGGTCATAGATACTTGAGGGATATCTTTCAGAGAATTTTCTATACATTAGTATTGTAAGCATGAGAAATATTGTGGGGGCTTTTCAAGCTTTATTCTACAATTGTCCAGGAAGCATTGTGTTTTAAGTCCAATGGTTCTAGAATACACTTTTCATGAGCATGGATTCAAACTTTAGAATGTTATTGTCAGAGAAATCAGCAAACTACTCCAAGTTTTCAGCTTAAAAATGTCTTTGTTCCTTGGTTTAAATTTGTATTGATTCCTACTGTGTGCAAGATTTTGTGTTAGATGCCAAAGAAGACACAGATAATTGTTGCTTTTCTAACCCATGGTGGTTATTGTCTAATAGAACTGATGAGACTTTTATAAAAATAATGTTATCTACATAAGGTTATATCTACATATCTAGAATGACAAAGTAAAATTTCTCTAAAAGCAGAAGAAAGTATCAAGTTTGGGAAGTTTAGAATAGTTATGACTTTTATCGTAAATTCTGGGTTGTAGAAATGAAAGGTAGTTAAAGATTATTTAGCCTAGTCTCCTCATTTTTAATATGAGGAAATCAGAATCCTGAGTGAAAAAATAATTCCTCCTAGTTCATACAGCTACTTAGTAAGAGTCAGAAAGAAAGTTCTCCAAGTTCTCTGTCTTTTGATACTTATAGGAACAGATGTTCACAACAGTTAAGAATAACAACCTTGGGCTCAGTAGAATTGAACACCTGGATGTTTTTAATATCAGGCAGTCAACTAGTTGCTACTTTCACCATTTAGAATCTTGGCCAGCCTCTCAGGTTGCATCTAGCTCTAACTGTTCCAGTGGGAGCTCTTAGGGAAACAAACCAGACCATCAAGAAAAGAAACAAAAATCAATTCTAGCCTTCAACAATCCAAAAAAAAGTCTTTGTCATTGACACATGAATCTCAATATTCTGACAAGTCTTCTTTCCAGTGCCTGGGTTCAAACCGCCAGTTGGACAGTTACATAGATATTTAAAATGCACTTCAAACACAAAATATGTAAACCCAATTGCATTATCTCCCTTGCAGTACACGTTTCTCCAGTTTTATTCCCTCTCCCAAAGTAACTGCAAAATTCTAAAATGACTTGTAAAATGTGTTTATTAATAATTCAGTTTCTATCCTTGTATCCTCCTCTGTGAAAGCCTGCCTTCCTCTAAACTCCACAACTTCCTATATAACAAGCTTCTTAAAGTTCCTGGGGAGTTAATATCTTCAGTTGTAAAATAGAGACTGTAATATCACTTCCCCTCAAGATTGTTATGGTGGGATCATGGTGGTTATTGGACGGTTTCTTCTGCTTACTTATTTTTATCTTTATTTTCCATTTTATATAAAGGGCATGCATTTAACTTTAAAATCACAAAATAAACTCAAAATTTAAAGCAAAAAACACATCAAGAGCATTTTTCATATCATTTTTGTGATTATTTCCATGCAAAGATAAAATACACCCATTATTTTTAAGTTCAAGGAGTAACCACCGATTATATAATAAAAAGTAGGTCCCTCTATCCATGGCAGAAAAATTGTGTTCAACAAAATTCATTTCCTCTTTTCCTGGGCACACAGCCATATCACTACATTTTCAGTCTCACTGGCAGTTAGGTATGGCTTCCTGATAGTTTCCTAGCCAATAAGTAAAAGTTTAAGCTTCAGGCCTTCCCATTAAAAACCTCCCACATGCCATTCGCTGTGATCTTTGCCCTTCTTTCAGCTGAATTTTAACATTCAAGAAAACTTTGGAAGCCACAGGGGAAAAAGATACCACAAACTTGATCACCTTGAGTTCCTGAATGACTATATGAAGAGATGACCACCTTCATCAGTCCAATTAATGCTAAACCTCCATGGACTGATAAATGAACAAAAAATAGACTTCTGTTGCATTTGAGCTATTACACAATATGGAGTCTATATATTACAATAGTAAGACAATTTTAAATGCATTTGGTTTCCTTAATTAATTGCTCATAGGAGTTAGGATAGTCTATGTTTATTCTGTGATAAACAAAACCCCAAATAGTTTAACACAGTAAGCATTTATGTGTTGTTCCAACAAACTTCTCACCAGATCAACTGACCCTCAGGCAGCTGTTTTATACATGAATCAGTTATTCAACTGTTTTTATCTTGTGGCTTCACCTTTTCAACATAAGACCCTCTGCTTGAAAACAGAGGGGGATTTGCATTTCTCTAATAATGAGTGATGTTGAGCACCTTTTCATGTGTTTGTTAGCCATCTGTATGTCTTCTTTGGAGAAATGTCTGTTTAGTTCTCTGGCCCATTTTTTGATTGGGTCATTTATTTTTCTGGAATTGAGCTTCAGGAGTTGCTTGTATATTTTTGAGATTAATCCTTTGTCTGTTTCTTCATTTGCTATTATTTTCTCCCAATCTGACGGCTGTCTTTTCACCTTACTTATAGTTTCTTTTGTAGTGCAAAAGCTTTTAAGTTTCATTAGATCCCATTTGTTTAGTTTTGCTTTTATTTCCAATATTCTGGGAGGTGGGTCATAGAGGATCTTGCTGTGATTTATGTCGGAGAGTGTTTTGCCTATGTTCTCCTCTAGGAGTTTTATAGTTTCTGGTCTTACATTTAGATCTTTAATCCATTTTGAGTTTATTTTTGTGTATGGTGTTAGAAAGTGTTCTAGTTTCATTCTTTTGCAAGTGGTTGACCAGTTTTCCCAGCACCACTTGTTAAAGAGGTTGTCTTTTTTCCATTGTATATCCTTGCCTCCTTTGTCAAAGATAAGGTGTCCATAGGTTCGTGGATTTATCTCTGGGCTTTCTATTCTGTTCCATTGGTCTATATTTCTGTCTTTGTGCCAGTACCACACTGTCTTGATGACTGTGGCTTTGTAGTAGAGTCTGAAGTCAGGCAGGTTGATTCCTCCAGTTCCATTCTTCTTTTTCAAGATTACTTTGGCTATTCGAGGTTTTTTGTATTTCCATACAAATTGTGAAATTCTTTGGTCTAGTTCTGTGAAAAATACCGTTGGTAGCTTGATAGGGGTTGCATTGAATCTATAGATTGCTTTGGGTAGAATAGCCATTTTGACAATATTGATTCTTCCAATCCATGAACACGGTATGTTTCTCCATCTGTTTGTGTCCTCTTTGATTTCTTTCATCAGTGTTTTATAGTTTTCTATGTATAGGTCTTTTGTTTCTTTAGGTAGATAAAACCACAATGAGGTACCATTACACGCCAGTCAGGATGGCTGCTATCCAAAAGTCTACAAGCAATAAATGCTGGAGAGGCTGTGGAGAAAAGGGAACCCTCTTACACTGTTGGTGGGAATGCAAACTAGTACAGCCACTATGGAAAACAGTGTGGAGATTCCTTAAAAAACTGGAAATAGAACTGCCATATGACCCAGCAATCCCACTTCTGGGCATACACACTGAGGAAACCAGATCTGAAAGAGACACGTGCACCCCAATGTTCATCGCAGCACTGTTTATAATAGCCAGGACATGGAAGCAACCTAGATGCCCATCAGCAGATGAATGGATAAGGAAGCTGTGGTACATATACACCATGGAATTTTACTCAGCCGTCAAAAAGAATTCATTTGAACCAGTCCTAATGAGATGGATGAAACTGGAGCCCCTTATACAGAGTGAAGTAAGCCAGAAAGATAAAGAACATTACAGCATACTAACACATATATATGGAATTTAGAAAGATGGTAACGATAACCCTATATGCAAAACAGAAAAAGAGACACAGAAATACAGAACAGACTTTTGAACTCTGTGGGAGAAGGTGAGGGTGGGATGTTTCAAAAGAACAGCATGTATACTATCTATGGTGAAACAGATCACCAGCCCAGGTGGGATGCATGAGACAAGTGCTTGGGCCTGGTGCACTGGGAAGACCCAGAGGAATCGGGTGGAGAGGGAGATGGGAGGGGGGATCGGGATGGGGAATAAGTGTAAATCTATGGCTGATTCATATCAATGTATGACAAAACCCACTGAAATGTTGTGAAGTAATTAGCCTCCAACTAATAAAAAAATTTAAAAAAAAAAAAAAAACAGAGGGGGAGACTGGAGAGTTTTAAAAAGGCTTTTCAGTCACATTTTATTTGTTAGAACTAGTTTTGTGGCTCTGGATAAATACAAGAAGTTTGGAAAGTATAATCTTCTTTATCTCCAAGAAGAAAAAGAAAACTAGAAGACATGAATACTAGTCATATTTACCACACAACCATAATCTATTTCTTATACTTCTTACCAAAAAACTGTTCATACATTTAAGCATATCGTAGAATATTAGATAAATGAGAAAATACTATAAGCAGTGTTTGATGTCTTACTTTTCTATAGAATATATTTTGCAGATTACAATATAGATCATTCTATAAACAAGGTCCTACTATATAGCACTGAAAACAACAACTATATAGCACAGAGAACTATACTCAATATCCTAAGATAAATTGTAATGGAAAAGAAAATTTAAAAAGGATATACAAATGCATAACTGAGTCATTTTGCTGTACAGAAGAAATTAATACTACCTTGTAAATCAACTATATATCAATTTAAAAAGATATAGATCATTCCTTTTTTAAGTTTTACTTTTAAAATATGTCCCTTAGTGGATATTTAATTTACTTGCATATATTTTCTATTGCAAACAAAATTGTAGTGACCATTCTTTGGGTTTTTACAAGACTATCTATGGGACAAATACCTAGAAACAAACTTGCCAACTAGACTTGTATTTTTAATTTTGATATATGCTTTCATAATTGAAAAATGTATAATTTCCTCTCAATGACTCTGCATCAATTTACATGCCTACTAACAGTTTATAAGGGCAGGCTTTCCTGTCCTTCACTATCTCCTGGAGCTTGCTCAAATTCATGTCCATCGAGTCAGTGATGCCATCCCACCATCTCATCCTCTGTCGTCCTCTTCTCCTCCTGCCTTTGATCTTTCCCAGCATCAGGGTCTTTTCCAGTGAGTCAGTTCTTCGCATCAGGTGGCCAAAGCATTGGAGTTTCAGCTTCAGCATCAGTCCTTCCAATGAATATTCAGGACTGATTTCCTTTAGGATGGACTGGTTGGATCTCTTTGCTGTCCAAGGGACTCTCAAGAGTCTTCTCCAACACCACAGTTCAAAAGCATCAATTCTTCAATGCTCCACTTTCTTTGTGGTCCAACCCTCACATCCATACATGACTAATGGAAAAACTGTAGCTTTAACTAGATGGACCTTTGTTGGCAAAGTAATGTTTCTGCTTTTTAAGATGCTGTCTAGATTGGTCATAGCTTTTCCTTCAAGGAGCAAGCATACTTTTAGTTTCATGGCTTCAGTCAAGGCCCACAGTGATTTTGGAGCCCAAGAAAGTAATATTGTTCACTGCTTCCATTGTTTCCTCCTCTACTTGTCATGAAGTGATGAAACTGGAAGCCATGATCTTAGTTTTTTGAATGTTAAATTTTAAGCCAGCTTTTCACTCTCCTCTTTCACACTCATCAAGAGGTCCTTTAGCTCCTCTTCACTTTCTGCCATTAAGATAATATCATCTGCATATTTGAGGTTGTTGATATTTCTCCTGGCAATCTTGATTCCAGCTTGTGATTCACCCAGTCCAGCATTTCACATGATGCATTCTGCATAGAAGTTAAATAAGCAGGGTGACAATATACAGCCTTGTTGTACCCTTTTCCCACTTTTGAAACGGTTCATTCTTCCATGTCCAGTTCTAAACTGTTGCTTCTTACCTACACACAGAGGCAGGTAAGGTGGTCTGGTATTCACAACTTTTTAAGAATTTTCCACAATTTGTTGTGATTCACACAGTCAAAGGCTTTAGCATAGTCAATGGAGCAGAAATAGACATTTTTCTGGAATTTGCTTGCTTTCTCTATGATCAAAAAAATGTTGACAATTTGATCTCTGGTTCCTCTGCCTTTTCTAAATCCAGCTTGTACATCTGGAAGCTCTTGGTTCATGTACTTTTGAAGCCTCACTTGCTGGGTTTTGAGCATAATTTTACATGTGAAATAAGCATAATTGTACAGTAGTTTGAACATTCTTTGGCATTGCCTTTCTTTGGGATTAGAATGAAAACTGACCTTTTTCAGTCCTATGGCCACTGCTGAGTTTTTCAAATTTGTTGACCTATTGAGTACAGCAGTTTAACAGTATCACCTTTTAGTATTTGAAATAGCTCAACCTGAATGTCATCATCTCTACTAGCCTTGTTCATAGTGATGCTTCCTAAGGCCTACTTGACAACACTCCAGGATGTCTGGCTCCAGGTGAGGGACCACACTATCGTGACTATCTGGGTCATTAAGACTTTCTTTGTATAAGTTTTGTGTATATTCTGGCCACCTCTTAAACTCTTCTGCTTCTGTTAGATCCCTACCACTTTTTATGATCAGAGTGAGAGTAACAGTTTATTTACCAGTTTTCCAGCCACACTAATATAATTCTATTAATGAAAAAAAAAATCTACTGAGCATTTCTGTGTTACAAGACCATGTATCAGATATCACAGAAGATAAAAAAATGAAACAGAGGCAACAATATTCTCAGATTAACACATTGTCTGACAAAATGGAAAAATCCATACAGACAGAAGGATTAATTCCAGTCACTACATATTTATAAGCACCTGTTTTCTCCAGTCACCATTCTAAAGTGCCATGAATACAGTAGTCAGTGCTGTAGGCAAGGTATCAGCAGACAGGAAGTATACATTTTAATTTATACAGTTTACATTATACATTTTATACACTGCTCCTTAGCAGTGCTGGGGAGCAAAATACGATGATAGAACAGCCAGTGACTGGGAGGTGACTTCACCTTGCATGGTCAGAGAAGATCTCTTTGTTGTGGCAGAATTTTAAGTTAAGACCTGGATGATAAGAGTCAACCAGATAAAGCTGGAGAAAATATTCCAGGATGAATGAACAATTAGTGCAAAGACTTAAGGTCTTTACTATATGACATATACTACATAGTGTGCAGGAAAAGGATGAGTATACTAAGGTGCCCTATAACAGGAAGCTATGGGAATTCAGAAGTTCAAGAAATATGTGGAGTGGGAGATAGGGGATTTGTGAAAAAATCTAAATGAACCTCAAGTTTCAGTGGTCTGCCATCAGAAGGACATGTGTCAAGGTCAAGGAATAGAACTCAGATTTTAGATATCTGCTGTCTAACACCATGTCTACAATTAACAATAGAGTATCATGCATTTAAAAACTTGTTTAAAAATAGGTACTTTGGTAAGTGTTCTTAACACAAAAATAAAATCAAGAGAAAGTCAAGAAACAAGTCTTTTGAAGGTTATTTGTATATTATTACTTTAATTGTGATGATGTTATCTTGGGTGAAGGTGAATGTCCAAATTCATCAAAATGCATATATTAAATATGAGCAATTTTTATTAATCATGCCAAAATAAACCTGGAAATAAGAAACTAAAAACATAAACTGATAATTTCTATTAAATAATCATAATCTTCCACCACTTTATCCAGTGATGATTAATACTTACTAACACAAAATGGAAGAGTAACCACAGGAAGTCTTTGGTGAGCTTTCTCCAAAAATACCATGAAAGAACACCTAAACACCTAGTCACTTATTTCACAATCTCAGATTAAGTAATTTTCCCTAATATCCAAGATATAAATAATTTTTAGAAAGAAGTTTAATTTTCATTTTTAAAATTTTAAATCGTATCCTCCTTTCCTCTGTCCCAAAAGAGATTGATTTTTAATTTTCATTTCATAGTCTGTCTGACAAAGATACATTCTCATTACTTGAAACTTTCAAATATTTGACTAAACTCAGGCAACTACAACACAGTATAAGGTCTATTAGATGTAGTTTGTTAAAATGAATAGTTAAGGTATCAAAATATGTGAATTGTTTTCATATTTTGTAGTTAGAGATGATTCAAGGTAATTTCTTTAATATCAGACTTGTTCACTTTGCATTCATATATGCTTTCTAAAAGGTCAAAAAAGAGTGGGGTTTGTAATATTTAGTGTCATATAGAAAATCTATCTAAAATATACTCTCCTATAGTTCACTCAGCATTTTTTGAATTTAGCCTAAAAACACAATATAAAAATGTGCAGATACAACCTTTAAATATAGCATGAAAAAAAAATGTCTAAATATTGGTAGGAGTTGAAGGAGAAGATATAAGACCTCTTTTCTTTTCATCTCTTTATTTTGACTAGATTAAGGATGATTGAGACAATACATTTCTAATTACTCACATCTCTGCCTGCTTACCTATCAATCTAACCACCAGCAAAAAAAATCAAATACCTTCCGTGAATACACACAATGATTGGTCTGTTAATCTGGACTCAGTCCTCTCCAGCATGGAAGGCTCAGAAGGTACTTAACATAACTCCAAGGAAATATAGCATATTAAATGTTTCCTAGTTCCCCTAAGCTCTCTTGTTGATCAGATCCAATTACAAGTCCCCCCATAGTATTTACAAATATCTAACTGTTTTGAATTCTCAATTTTAGTTACTTGTGCTTTTGAAGTACTAATCAGGAAGGAGAAACAGAAAGAAATTAGGGAAGAAGTTTCCATTATATTTGCAAAGAAAGTAATGCTGGAGGTTACAATTAGTGTTCCTCTCAATTATAGTAACTCTCATTGAGAGGAGAAAACAACACAAACATAATTAATATGCAAAGTCTTAAAATAAAATAAAGCTTTCAAAATTAAAATATTTATGATGCTTTCTCAATTGTTTGTTTTTAGAGACAGGAAACAGTTTGCCTGGCTCTCTCAATTTATAAGGTGATGTCTACACACTGTCCTTGCTGAGTTCAATAAATCTGACACCCGTCTTGCTGAGCTGATGTAATCCACATCTCACCTCACTTCAATTTGTCTGAATTCCCTTGATAACAATTGCCATATATCCTGATGCTTTTATTTGTAACTAAGAAAATTCCAATGCTGTCTTTGGCTTTTTTCCAAAATGCCAAAAGCTGGCACATTTTAATTCAATAGCTAATCCCTCATAGCTTAATCATTTCAGGTACATTCTGACATTTATTTTATATATTTTTAAGTTGGTAACAGTTTTCTACCCTTCCAAAAGGGATATTTTTCTTCCTGCAATCAAATTGCCTGTCTTTCTCTATGCTGGAAGTTGTTATTCATCCTCTGATAAAGCAAGGAGGTTCAAAGCCAGCAAAGCCAACCTAGCACTTTGATCACCTCATACTGTCATTTGAGCAGCATTACCTCAAAATTCAGCTTTAAAAAATCCAGATACCTCAGGTAAAATGATCAGAAAACGTCCTCTTACAACTCTTCTGTTTAGGCCACAAGTTGCTTTTTTTATCCCTAACTTTAATCTTTTAGATAGATATAGGACCTTGACATTCTGTAAGTTTCCTAGCTCTTGCTATTGGCAGAAAGATGTCTTCATAAATCATTCCCAGAAGAGCATGGCCATTTAAACTGTTAGAGCTAGAAATTGTGTGATATAATTGTAGGTATACTTGTTCAGCCAGTGATTCTTGGCATGACCTTAGGTAAATCACTTCACCTTTCCAATTCTCATTCATTTTTCACTTGTGGGGCAAATGGATATTATGGCTCTCTCTTCTGTTCTTGCATGGGATAAACAAGAGGGATAACATGAGAGAAACAGCATACTACAGTGCTGTAAGTGATTACTAAAAAGGAGAATGCATTTTAAGAAAACAAATAAACAAAAAAAAACTCTGGTAAAAGCAAGAAATAACAGTCTTCAAGATAGTTGATTATAATGTGGCTAATTGTGTATGCTTCAGTTGAGTATAATGTATATGAATATCTGTGAAATGAAACAGATGAGGGTCTTCTTGATTTGACTATATCATGGTGAGCACCTCTAATCTTACCTTATAAAAGTTTTCATCAAGCATATATAAATATTGTTTCTACTTCAGAAACCATCATGTTCCAGGAAAACAAATAAATTAGATTTAGACACACCCAAAGAAATTTTAAAAAGAATTAAGTAGTTTCCTTAATTCTAATTTACATATATTATTAATTTTATATTATATTTAATGAGTAAGTAAACTTATACATGCTGATTTTCTGTCCTAGTTTTTTCAGAATGTGTTAATTATCAGTATAAGCTTCTAAGACAGGAAAGCTTCTGAAATGTCTTTATTCACTCCCAAAATAAAATTGAGTAGAGTACATTATGTCCATTGAAACACATTTAAGTATTAATTGATTGATATTTGTGTACAGTGTAAAATAAGACTCTAGTTCTTTTGCATGTGGGTATCCAGTTTTACCAACACCACTTATTTAACAGACTATCCTTTCCCCCACTGTAAATTCTTTGTGCCATTTCCAAAGATTAGGTGACTGTTTATGGGTAGGTTTATTTTAGGGCTCTCTATCCTGTCCCACTGATCTTTAAATCTGTTTTAAAGTCACTGCCATACTGTTTTGACTACTATAACTTTGTAATACAGTTTGAAATTAAGATGTTTGATGCCTCAAGCTTTGTCTTCTTTCTCAAAATTGTTAAATAAAAAGACAGGGACACTTCCAAATTCATTTTATGAGGCCAGGATTACCCTGACACCAAAGTCATAAAAGGACAATACAAGAAACAGCAAAAAAAAAAAAAAAAAAAAATTACAGGTCAATATCCCAAATGAACACAGATGCAAAAGTCCTCAACAGAATACTAGCAAACCAAATTAAACAGCACATGAAAAATATCACACACCATGATTCACTGAGATTTATTCTTGGAGTGCAAGGATGGTTCAGTGTGTGCAAAACAGTTAATGAAGACACCACATTAACATAATGAAACATGAAAATCATATGATCATTCAAGAGATGCAGAAAAACCATTGACAACATTCAGCCTCATTTTATGATAAAAATGCTCAACAAATTAGGTATGGAATAAATGTACCTTAACATAATAAAGGCCATATATTACAAGACCAGAGCTAGCATCATACTAGATGGCAAATACCTGAAAGTTTCTCTTTTAAGATCAGGAACAAGACCAGGGTATCCACTCTTAACTCCTCTATTCAACATAATACTGGAAATCCTAGCCAGAACAGTTAGGCAAGAGAAAGAAATAACTGGCATACAAATCAAAACAACAGTTAAATTGTTTCTGTTTGTAGCTGATGTGATATTAATAAATAGAAAACCCTGTGAAGACTCCACCAAAGACCTCTTAGAAGTAATAAAGGAATTCAGCAAAATTTCAGGGTACAAAATCAATATATAAAAATCAGTCACATTTTTCTATACTAACACAAAATACTAGAAAAAGAATTTAGGAAAACAATCTCATTAACAACAGCACCAAAATGAATGAAATACTTACAAATTATTTTAACTAAAGAAGTTCAAGATCTATACACTGAAAACTATAAGACATCAATGAAATAACTGAAGACAAAATAAATAGAGAGATTTCTCATATTCATGAATTACAATAATTAATATTGTTAAAATTTCTATTCTACTCAAAGCAATATATAGATTCAGTGCAATCCCTACCAAACTTCCAAATGGTACATTTTACAGAAACAGAAAAAAGCATCCTAAAATTCAACTGGAACTGCAAGACTCCACATAGTCAAGGCAATATCTTAACTCCATAAATATTACACTACTTCAATGCTAAAGCAATTGAAGAAACTAATAAATGCACACCTCAGGGCAAAATCTGAGACACTGACCTTTCATGTTATCTGTTTAATATTTAATCAGTTGATAGAAATCAACTGATATAGACAGGAATATTTTATTTGTATGTCAACTTTCTCACCTTAATTCTCTTCTTTGATTAATGCTATTGCATTTATTCAGAGAATAAATCTTTGTTTTCCATATTTTACAAGCAGAAGTTATGAGAAAATGTCCCCTTTAAGATTAATCAAAACTTTGATTCCTTTCATAGGAATGCTTATTTATTAATATATTCATTCAACACACAGTTAAATTCTAGTAAGTACTGGGTATTATTATAAACACTGAATATAGCAATAAGCTGAAAAGCTGAAAATCTCTTTTATTCTAGTAATAGACAACCACCCAGAAACAAAATAATAAAAAAGATTACGGCAGAATTAGATAAATAAGCAGATTTAGAAGATGAAGCAAATAAGTAGATTAATGAGATGAAGAATAGCTGTGGGAGGAGAACACCTCTAGCTAGTTAGTTTTAAGGAAAAATCTCCAAGAATTTTCTTTAAAAGCTAATACCTGGAGGGTAAGGAGAATTAC
Source organism: Cervus elaphus (assembly GCF_910594005.1). Taxonomy (NCBI): domain Eukaryota; kingdom Metazoa; phylum Chordata; class Mammalia; order Artiodactyla; family Cervidae; genus Cervus; species Cervus elaphus. The sequence goes on along the minus strand of NC_057833.1, from coordinate 43,180,465 downwards.
AAAAGGAAGAAGTAATAATTTAATCCCTCAGTGATGAGAAAGATTGGAAACATTCAAGAGACACAGGAGACAACTGTGGCTGGATCATAATGCAAGATATAGAAAATGATATGAGTATGGAGATATAAGCAGGAAGCATTGTGTTTTAGGTCTTGAAGACAGTGATAAGTAATCTTCAGTTAAATTAAGTTTTATGGGATGTTTTTGAAGGCTAGTAAGCATGATCCTATCTCATTAAAATTTTTTTCAGTTTCACTGCAGCATGAAGGTTATTATACATTTGCTAAAAGTCAATTGAATATAAGTCTGGGGCTCAGAAAAGGAGATGGAAATATTGAATATATCACCATAAAATCTATTCCATTTAGAATAGAAAATTTGATTATAAAGAAAATGACACAAGTGATACAACTTTTGAAAGACAGAGATGCATAGAAAGGTAAGATCTCACAAGGGTTTTTTAAAAAATAGAAAGAAGATCTTCCAGTAGCCAATACTGGAACAACTGGAGCAACAAAATAAAGTAGTATTGGATTATAACCAAAAATATAAAACAAATATCCATGAGTCCCTATGTTACGAAGTCAAGCTTGCTCTCTGCTCGCCACAGGACAGGCCAATGAATTGGAGATGAAATGTTCAGGCAAGGAATACAACTTTATTCAGAAAGCCAGCTGACCAAGAAGAAAGCAGACTAATGTCTCAAAATAACCATATTATTGGGGTCTGGATGCCAGGTTCTTTTATAGAACAGAGATGGGGAGAGAGGAGGAAGTAAAGCAAAAAGGCCAATAATCTTGCAAATATCTCCTGGAATGACCAGTCTCGGGAAGGAGGTATGCTAATTTCTTCTTTCTTGTAGCCACTCACAGGCAGATAGGGTCCTGAATAAATGCATTTTGGTTTAACATTCAGGCAAAGGGGCAGGGTATCCTGAAGCAGCCCATTATGTATGGACAGTATCCTTTCAGAGAACAAAAGCAACAAGAAGCAAAGGTCAAAGTAAGAGAAACAGATCCAGCATGGAGTCAGTTCTTCTCTGTAATATATATACATACATACAGGTGGCAAAAAATAGACAAATCTCCTGTGCAGAATTCTAAATAATTTATGTAGAAACTCCATTCTATAATAGATACACCATAACCCCCACTCCTTATAAGTGTTTCACACATAATGAATTCCTTCAAAAAGATTGTATGAAAAGGGGGAAATAGAGTAATTTTTCAAAGGATTAACTAAATATTCACTAGTTTAGCCAATGACCAAGATTAACATCAAAAGTGACAAATTAGGTTGTCAGTACACCTAACATGATTTGGTGAGAATGATATTCTATGTCGTTTCTAAATTTTAACTTTGTGGTCTTTCCTCCCCAAAACTGATAACTCCAGTCCAATCATGAAAAACACATCAGACAAATACCACTGATAAACATTCTTCAAAATATCTGACAGTTACTCCTTAAAACTGTCAAGGTCATCAAAAATAAAGAAAGTCTGAGAAATTGTCATAGCCAAGAGGAATCAGAGGAAACATGGTTTAGGCAGAAGGATGGAAATAAAGTGTAGAAATAAAATGAAACTAGAAAACAGACAAATAATAAAACATTAACAAAACCAAAACTTAATTTTTTGGGAGGATAAATAAAATTGACAATCTCCTAAATAAATCAAGGGGGGAGGAAAAATTAGTATCATGAATAAAAGAGGGATTTTTGCTACTATTCCATCAGACATTAAAAGATAATAAGAAAATAACATGAACACTATTATGCAAGCAAATTCAGCAATATAATATGAACACCATTATGGCAACAAATTCTACAATTTAGATGAAATGAAAAATATACTGAAAAAATATAACACAAAGTTGACATAACAATAATGAGAAAATATGAATATTTTATATGCATATCTTTAAATAACATTAGCAAAAACCTTCATACAAATAAAACCAAATAATTTCAAGTGTGAATTATATTAAAGATCCAAGAACAGTACCAATAGTACACAATCTTTTTTCAGAGAATAGAGGAAATAAGCACTGCTCAAATCAATTTATGAAGTTAACATAAACATAAATCATTACAAAGACATTTTAAGCAAAATTATGACCAATATCCCTCATGAACATAGACACAAAAATCTTTAACAAATTATTATAAAAATTAAGCCAAGTAATATATAAAATTATAATACGATGTAAACAATTAGATTTTATCCCAGAACTGCAAGATTGATTTAACAATCAAAAATCAACCTATGTAATTCACTGTTACCATAATAAAGAAAAAAAGTGACAATTTCAATATATCCAATTGACAAAATACTCATTCATGATAAAATTCTAGTGAAACTAGAATAATAGGAAACTAATAAATAGGAGCATCACTCAAAAATATATCATTAACATATACTTAATGTGGTGGTGGTTCAGTTACTAAGTCGTGTCCGACTTTTGGGACCCCATGGACTGAAGCCCGCCAGGCTCCTCTATCCATTGGATTTCCCAGGCATGAATACCAGAGTGGGTTGCCATTTTCTTCCCCAGGGCGTCTTTCTGACCCAGGGAACAGACCCATGTCTCCTGCATTGCAGGTGGATTCTTTAGCACTGAGCCACATAGTGACAGACTAAATAGTTGCCAGTTAAGATCAGGAACAAAACAAAGAAGCTCACTTTCTCTGTTTCTAGTCAACACTGTCTTGGAGGTCCTATCAATTGGAACATGTAAAGTATAAGCAATAAAATTCATAAAGTTCACAAATAAAGAAGTAAAGCTATTCTTTCTAGATGTCACTTTTGCTTACCAAAATAACAACAACAACAAAAAAACCCAACAAATCTACAAACAACTGTTAAAACCAGTGAGTAAATTTTAAAAGTTGCAGGATAAAGAGCTAATATAAAGAACTGCTTTCCATGTGCATATATTAACCACAAGGAAATGTAAAGTGAAACCTTTAAAAAATCCATATACAATAGAAAAATATAGCAAGGAAAACCAAGATCTTTGCACTAAAACTTATAAAATATTACTGATAGAAATTAAAGAAGGGGCAAATAAATAACATAAATGGATTGAAAGACTCAGTTATTGTTAAAATGTAAATTTTTCACAAAATGGCCTACATTTTCAATGCAGTTTCAATGTAAAACCCTTTAAGCTTTTTTTGTGTGTTTTATTCCACAGCACCCAGCATACTGCTAGGCACACAGCATGTACTGCAAGGGAGGAAAGAAGGGAAGAGGGGAAAGAAGGAAGAAGTGAAACTGAGCAGGATCTTGTGAAATCCTCCTGGGAACAAAAAGGCTTTCTTGATTTCTCTATTTTTCCTTGCCACTTGAGTTTTTGTAGAATCAGTATGACTCTATTTAAGCTAATACATTTTGCAGGAGCTGCCTGAGAAGGAGCAAAGATAAAAACCCACAAATAAAATTTTCTCTCTTTAGGCAGGAGATGGACATGGTTCTTGTCCAAATTCCAGAAAGCGTTCTATCCCCTCCTTTACCTTAGCCCATAGTGGCTGTCTTTGAAATTAACTGACCTAATCTTAGATGTTTTATAGAAACATTTCAGAATGACTAATGCCTGTAAGAACTCAAGGTTTCTACATCTCCTCCATCTCACAGGTGGTGAAGGGACTTTAATAAGACACCCAGAGCTGAATATTAACCACTAACACTCCTTTCCCCCTTTTGCTTCTCTGTTCTGCCTTCTCCTTTAAAAGCTCTTTGCCTGAGCCTATATGTTAAGTTGGTTTTTTGTTTTTGTTTTTTTAAATAAACTAGTCCATCTTCTTGGTCAGCAGGCTTTCTGTAATAAAGTTGCTTTCCTTGCTTCAAGCCTTGTCACCCAACTTATTGGCCGGTCACGCAATGAGTAGCCAAATCTGTGTTCACTAACAGAAGAAACAGCTCTTTTACTTTGGTCTTTTACCTTATCTATTTGAATATTTTTCAGAATCTGACATCAACATTTCTATAAGGTGATAAAGCCAGCACAATTTAAAAAAATAAGTCCACCTAAACCTAAAAGCCAACACCGGGCACTGGGTTCATTCTAAATCCAGTTTAGACCATACTAGAAACTATTTTGGGCTTCCCAGGTGGTGCTATTAGTAGAGAATCTGCCTGCAAATGCAGGAATTGCAGATTTAATTCCTGGATCGGGAAGATCCCCTGAAGTAGGAAATGGCAACCCACTCCAGTATTCTTGTGTGGAAAATTCCATGGAAACAGGAGTCTGGGGGGCTACAGTCAATGGGGTCACACAGTCAGACAGGCCTGAGCACACACAGCAGCAGCTATTTCACAGGGATTCTCATGAATGCTCCTTTGTGCCTGCTTCATGATATTCCTACTGAGAATCTGTTTTAGAGACCAGCTGAGCCACCATCTTCTCAACACCCCACCCGGGCCACCATCTTCCCAAACCAGTCTTTCAACAAAATGCTTAAGTGAATGAAGGAGGCTACTTGCTCTGGGTTGAATAACTGTCTTACTCTCAGCCTTCAAAACCATAGGTAGTGTGTTGGTTCATAATCTTGGAAGTCTCTCTGTGAAACTTGAAACTGCCCCCTGTACAAGGATGGCAAAAAGAGACAGAAGGAAGGGGCAGATGCCTCCAAATCAGTGGTGACAAGTCTGAAAGCAAGGGAATGTACATGTGAGGCTGGTCTTGAGCGGCTGCCAGATGAGATCTCTGAATCTGTCTGCCAGGATCTTAAGCATTTAAATAGAGGCCCTCACAGGGTTCAGTCACGTTTACAGTCTAGATGGTCTCAATAACACATTACTCTCTCAAGGTGAAGTGGCTCCTAGTGCAGGAACCATAGGCTGAATGTACATTCCAAGGACAGGGCAGGGAGTAAAGTCTCTGGAACACCCCTTGAACAGTCACATCCTCTTGATGACCCCCTCCATCCATAGTACCATGATCTGCCATGGATCCCATACTATGCACAACAAGCCAAAGTGAATCCACCTTATGAAACCCTCAGTCTTCCCAGACAGATCCTCTTTTCTCGGTGTGCTGTGTAATGAAGCAGGACCCTATTGGACCTTAGTGGGAAATACCCTCTCCCCCATATTCTCCGATTTAGCTCCTCTCTCAAGTACTCAGATAACAGTGTCTCACACATTTTTCCTGAATTTTTCAGCTGCTAAAAACCACCACCAAATGGAAGAAATTAACTACTTGATGATCCTGAGCTCCCAGACATCCTGACATCTAAGGACTGATAACATTAACCGCTCTTTTACCTCAGTCAACAGATCAGAGAATTGTGCAGGGGCTGACCACATACCCTAGGATGCCCCTCCCTCACCTGTGTTCTAATACTTTGTTAAAACCCCTCATGGAGTTTGGGTCTTTGAGGCACATGAGTCCTCTGCTCTCCTTGCTCGGCCCTTCAATGTGCCTTTCTCTGCTCCAAATTCTGATGTTTCAGCATTGTTTAGCCTCACTGTGTGGTGACAGTTGGAATTAATAAGAAAGAAAGAATCTAACTCTTTTGCATATTCCTGACCACTGTTATTTGGGAGTTTTACAGTGCTGCCTCAAGATTAGTTACAGCTGAAGCAGAAAACCAAGCAGTCACTGCTTCAGAAGTCAAGAAACAAAGGAGAAAATACTAAAATAAAATAATAATACTAATAACAAAAACAACATATTTTATTTATAGCATCCACATATAAATGCAAAAGAAAAATCATGAGATAAAAATATTGCACTCATCCAAATGAAAAAAGTGAAACTAAGAGAACAGAGAAGCATTTAAATCATAAAAGTAGCAACTGGGAGCTAGAAGTAACATTAATGTTCCTCTCATTGAACCTCACTTTAAAGATAAAGAAAAAAAATTGACAGAAATAATAAATTTTACTGTATCTTTGCTAAAGAAAGACTAATAATGATTTTGCTTATAAGAGGGACAGGCTAAACTAGTTCCAAAGGAGAGGTTGACCTGAGTTATACTGGTTTTGGAGTGTTTTTTAAAACGCTTCTAGTGGCTGTTCCCTCTTTCAAGGAATAGCCTTTTCTTAGATACTTAAGTAGCTCAACATCTTAGCTCTTTCATGTCCCTGCCCAACAAATGTGGGCCTTCCCTGACCAACCACTGCTATTTTACAACTTTTGCCACTTTCTATCCCTTTATTTTCTTGAAAAAGCTTATCAAATCCTAACTCCAGAGTTTGTATTTATTTGTCTACTTGTTTGTTTTCTATCTCCCCACTAGAATGTAAGTTCATGACTTTGTCGTACTCAGGACTGTAACCCTGATGGCCTACAATAGTGCCTGGCGCAGATTACACTCTCATGATTATATGATGATGTAAGAAATAGATGAGTTTTCTGAGCAGCTCACTGTTGTTCAGTCGTTCCAGCCTGTCTGACTCTTTTGTGACCCCATGGACTACAGCACACTGGGTTTCCCTGCCCTTCACCATCTCTCAGAGTTTCTACACTAGATAGCAAGGTTTCTACTAGGTTCTGTTCATTGGGTACAGTCTGTTGTGTAAGGGAAATGGGCTCAAGACAAGCTCTTCACCTTCAGAGAACCCACTGCCTGGGTATATTGAAGAAGGAAAAAAAATTTCCTTTATTGATTATTTAACTCTATGGTATATGAGAACATAAAAATATAAACTGTTATACTATAGATAATAACATATTACCTTATGATACCTTGAAAGGAGATCTGAAAAGCTTTCCACACAAAGTTCTGGAAGAGGTAAACAAACAGTCCAATCAGTAGAGAAGGATGGAGAAAGATACTCCAGACAGAGAAAACTATACAGAAAATGGCCTAAAGGATGGGAATGCAAGGCATGTACAGAAACCATGTCCAATTCCTAAAGGACGGAATATGTGAAGACAAGTCCTCTAATTGAAATGCTGGCATCAACCTTTGGCAATATTTTAACTCTGTTCACAGATATTTGGAATTTGTTTTCTTGGTAATGGGAAGCCATTGATGGTTTTGTGTAGTGGAGAAACATTAAACAATTGAGTAGTATCTTTTTTTTAATATCAGGCAACTTTCTTAGAAATTAGATAAAATAATCTGGTCAATAAGTCTGAAAATAAGACTGTGGAGTTTAGGGAATAGATTCTCAGAAAGATACATAACCTGACATAACCTGAAAGGGTAAAACAGCTTGTAAGTACAAGGAGTAGTTTTAAAAGAGGTTTCTTATCTTGAGGCTCAGTCTTTGTTCCATTCTACCTACCCTGATCAAATCTCCAGTTTAAAACATTACTTCGGAGACCATGGTGAGAAAAAGAGTATCTAGTTATGGAGTTCATTTAGGAATGTCTACAATAAAAGGCAGGGTAGATACTGAGAGCTTGAACTAAAACAGGGGAATGGAAGTGAAAAGACAGATGGGATAGGTAGTATAAGGTGATTACAGAGACCACTGGACAACTGGGTATTTTCCCTCTGGGGGAGTTTAGTTTTGGAGAAGAAAATAAAAATAAATTGCATTTCATTATTATTATTTATTTGGTCAACTAGCTTAGGGGAATAAAAATGAAAATAGCAGTAGAATATAAAAGCAGGTGCCAGGAAAGAATTTTAAAAGAAATGGGCCCTCTAAGTTTATTCCCTCTCTATCTTTCTTAAAAAAAAGAGACATAAAAGCTTTCAGTGTTTGTAGGTTTCCAAATCCACCCACTTACACCTGTTCAGAAACATCTGTTTCTGGTATAATGGAAACTGCAACAAATAAAAAGGCCAGCTAATAATAACATGATGAAGAGAAAAATTTTTGTTAGCTTCTTTAGTTTTATTTTTTTCTAGACTTAAAAAGGGTAATTTTTAAAATAATATGTTTTTAGAACTAAATGGTGCATTATTAGTTAGACCTATGCATGAATTTGGATTCTTGGCATTTTCTTATTTCTTAATGTAGTTAGTGCATACGTTATTTTCATATCGTTCAATAAATATGTAGATATTTTGGGAATTTCATGTCACTGTTTATTAAGATTTGAATTATATATATGTAGAAAGAGAGAGAATGAATCCCTTTATTTCGGAATATAGTAAAAACTGCTTAAATCTTTTATTTTAGAGCTGCAGAGACTCTAGCAGCTCTAAATAAATTCAAATCTAGCACAACAATTTCTTAGCAAGGAAATAACTGGCTAAGAAGATGATCTATGGGACCTAAGAAGTAAGTGAAAGAGACAGCCACACAAAAACCAAGACACCCTTTCAAGTTAATGGATAGAGAGTAAGAATAAGCCTGGAATTCTCAATAGATAGAGGAAAATCTAGTGTGAATGAGGTGAAAAAGGCAGTGAGAAGGGACTTTGGAAAGGTCAACAGGAACAAGACTATGCTTGCCTTGGGGGCCGTGGAGGAAATATTTTTTCTCTTTACAGAGGAAATTCATTAAAGTGTTTTATTCTAGTGAGTAAGCAGTCCATTTTATGTTTCTAAAAGCTTACTGTGATGACTCGATGGGTAATGAATGCACGAAGGCAGGAGTAGAAGCAAGGAGACCAGTTAAAAGGCTTTTACTATAGCCAGGTAGGAAATGATTGAAGTCTTGGAGTGGAGTGATAGAGTTAATATCCAGTGCTCGTATTGGAGATATACAGTGGATGAATGAGTATATCTGGTAATAAATTAGCATGGAGTTTATGCCCTTAAATTCATTTTCAGTTGGTCTATGTTGCACAGAATTTCCTTTGTTTTAAATAAGCAAAAACTATTCTCTGATGATTTAAATAATGATATATTAAAATATAGTTTTAAAACTAGAATTCAATACACAATGGCTTATAGTACCAAAACTTCCCTTAGATATTAATTAAGTCATTTTACCCATAAAAGAACATTGATGATATAACATTTATAACAAACATGATTGCTTATTTATCATTTATGTGATTTATTCCTTATAAAATTTCTCACTGTCTTATGTCACATTTGCTTTTATGCATTGAACTGTTGTTATTTTCAGAAAACTTTTATTTAAGGAATATGTCTAATGTGTGAATTTCAACAAAATTGGGTCATTAAAACACAGAAATGTTTAAGCGTTAATTTATTTTCAACGTACAGAAGACTTATGGGTTTCTCCATGCATGAGTAAAATATAACTGAGCTATTTGATAGTAAACATGGCTAATGCTTTTAAATGAAAACCTATTCTCGATCTAGAGAAATGCCTATTTAGCCGGAATTATGTGAACAGTTTATATTTTCTGCTAAGTGCATTCAAAGTCGTGCTTGTGTAATGAGATAGTCTACATTAAGCTCTAATAATGGTTTGCTGCATGATCATCACAATGATAATGTGTGTAATTTATCACACCTGCCATTGAAGGAGCTCTCAGAATTCCACAAACAGGCCCCTCATTAATCTATTCATTTAGCTTCCTTCTTTAAAGTTTCTAAAGCTGTGCAAGAAACTATGCAGCAACTGTGGGAAAGAAAAAGGCTTTAAAATAGTCAGAAGAAGGCATTAAAGTAGGGTGGGGTGCAGGATCACAAAGATGATAAATTCTGAGTAAAACTATCTGGAGAACTGTCACAATCACATGTGTGATAGATTCTTGTTTTGTTAAATTGGAAAACACCCTAAAATATTCAAATCAAATTCTTCATTTTAGAAGTTGAACATCCCTGTTGATTTACTTACTGATCTGCCCTCCCTGGAAGTTTGAAACACACTGAAGACCCAGAGGTCTTTCATTCTAAAACAAAACTTGTGTTTCTCCAGTGCTGTATAATTCTGTACTCAAAAGATTGTTTCCCATGTAACTAAAGTGGATGTTATGTTTGTGTATAATATACTTGGTATTCTAAAATATTATTTGTATTGTCTAATAATAAAGAATAAAATGTATTCTGAATGCATTAGTTAAGGTATATGTTCTAGATAGGCATAAAATGTTAGGCAAGCTTGAATATTAACAGACAACAAGTAATTGTTCTTTAATTTTGTGATCATTTCATATATATACATATATATATATTTTATCAGATTATTATTTTTTAAGTACTTACAAAACACTTCCATTCAACAGACATTATATAATATTACCAAAAGTCCAACCACTAATTAAAGGTTTCTGCAAGGATAATAAATACCTTGGAAAAAAAAATATTTCCAAGGTTTGGATCAGGGTGGGATGAATAGGCAGAGCACAAAGGTTTTATAGGGCAGTGAAAATACTCTGCATGATACCATAATGATGAATATCTACGTGTCATTATACATGGGTCCAGTCCACAGAATGTATAACACCAAGTGAATCATAATATACACTACAGAAAGGAGGTGATTATGATATGTCAATGTAGGTTCATTAGGAATATTGATGCTGGTGGAGATTATGCGTGTGTGGAGCAGCGTGCATATAGGAAATCTCTGTACCTTCCTCTCAAATTTGTTGTGAACTTACACTGCTTTAAAAAAATAAAGTCTGAGGTGGCCAGGCCCTTGGAACCCATAAGGCACATGTCAGAGCTTCATCTCCAAGGAGAGTCCTCGGGGAAGTGGCCAGGTCATGCAAGGTGATGGAGCACCTGGAGCACCACGCACTTACAGACTTGGGCAGCCATGAAGACTGCGGCACAGCTGGAGAAAGTCGTTGCTTTGTGAACCAGCTCCACTATTGGACATGAACAGAATGGAGCCCATGTTGTCAGTACTGGAGGACAAATGTCTCCACTTGAGATCCAATAGTGTGGTAGGATATATAGAGAGCTACTACAAATCTCCCTTTATCTTACGGAGGAGTATTCTGCGCCTCCACCCACACCTCCATCCCACCCTCTGCAAGTCTTTGCCAAAGATGGATGAACAAGAGCCTGTCTCACCTGCTGAGTAGCTGTTCTGGGAAGGGGAACTCTGTTCACAAGTGGGCATGTGAATACATGGATCAGACGGAAGCACAAGGATAGTGTTCGATATTCTGAACACTAATAGTCCCAACTTCTTCAGCCACCTGAAAAAAAAAAAAAAAAGATAGCTAAATGTTTTTTAGTAATTAACTCTTCTGAATACAGAAATAGGAAAGATCTGGTCAAAACAAAGCAGTGAGTTCCTGATGCTAGTGGAAATAAAGGGTATGGCCAGTTTCCAAGGAAATGGATCCAGTATTTACTCTCAGGCTATTCAGTATGAAAGATGTTATTCCCCTTTGTCTTATCCCCAAAAGACTTGTGTTTCAACTGTACTTAAATAAATTTTTATATTTATGTAACTCTTAGATATTGCATCTAATCCCTATGTGACAACCTGAATTGTTCACTTGTTACTGCCATTTCTGTCCACCTGAGTAGTCTTTTCTCTTTAACAAACACACTTGAAATTGCTACTGGGTCCCCACTTTGTTCCCAGTAGAAAGAACTTTCTGCTAAGAGCTGAAGAGTGTTTAAAGTAGATTAAAGCTTGGAAACTCATAACCTAAAACTATCCACCATCCCACAAAGTGATTATATGCAAAAAAGAACACTAGCCACACATATGGTTTCTCTTTCTGAAAAAAAAAAAAAATTATCATCAAAATAGCCCTGAGACAGCTAAAAATATGGTATTGTATATTAAAAATTTGCTAAAACGGTAGATCTTACGTTAAGTGCTCTTGCCAGATATAAAAAAATAAAGACGTAAGGAGGAAATTCCAGAAGGTGATGGGTATGTTCATGGCCTTGATGGTGGTGATGGTTTCATGGGTGTATACTCAACCTCAAATTCATTCAGTTGCAAACATTAGATAAATACATATTTTTACATATCAGTCATACTTTTTAATAGTATTCTTTAAAATAGAGTTGAAAAACAAATTTAAAAATATAATGAAGATAAAAATAAATTAAGATTCACTTTGATTTAAGAAAAAATTTTAAATGAATACAGTTCTGGTTTATATCAATATTCACAAAAAATAATTCTCACAACAAAAATATACTTTGCAAAAACATTCAATATAGGATTTGTATAGGCATCATTTTATATATTCCTGTTTAAGCTGTATATTTTATGTAGAAATATTATTTAAAGCTCATATGATGGGAAATAGTTTATACTCAGAAAATATTCAGATTCTTCTTTACAAGTAATATGTTTGAATGGAGTTGAGAAGCTGCAGAGCTTTGTGAAGGAGTGGCCACACACTCTAGTATTCTTCCCTAGAGAATTCCGTGGACAGTGGAGACTGCAGGGCTACAGTCCATGGAGTCGCAAAGAGTCAGACGTTAACTGTGTAATACTTTCACTTTCTTCAGCAAGCAGATGTAGCTAATTAATTATGTAAATGTCAAGTCAAACATCCATCTATAGGTGAAGTAGGTCAGCAGAATAAAATGTCCCCTTAATTAGATAGAAAAGGACAGTCCATTTGGAAGTGGTATATGCAGATACAGATATATTTCTGAATGAATGAAATTAGAGGTTTCATTTAAAAATGCATTTTAAAATGATGCATTTAAAAATTATGTTGCTTACACACATCTCAGGTTTAACACAAAGCATGCCATCCTCATTTCCTATGGCTATCAGAATCAACTGCAGAAGAAAATGTACAAAATAACTCAAAACTTAAATAATTTGGGGGAGTGCCTACAAGCCGGAGGATATCTGATCCTAAAGAATTTTAATTGTGAAAAAAATATTTAACATATAACTGTGTAGACATCACTTTGTATGTTGAAATTTAGCCACTTCATCACGAGGTTATCAAAAATAACTTTTACTCTGAAACATTACAGGCAGGATTGAATCCCCCAGGTACTCCTTGCATCCCATTGCCCTCCTTTACAAAAGGTCTTAAATAGGCTTTATGTTGCATGTGTCAGACCCATTCATGGTCACCTACATTTACCTCCTATATTTTGCTCTCACTGAAGATAATTATATTGTTTTGTATGCTTTAAGCTTTATATAAACGCTATCATGCTATGCACATGTTTTTCCAAGTTGTTTCTTTGCCATGATCTTATGTTTTTAGAACTTCATCTTTGTTGATACATTTAAATAGAGTTAGTTTATTTAAATTGCCCTGTACCATAACACATTATGGATATGAAATAACATATCCATCCATCCACCTGTTGATGATGGCAACAAAACTTCACAGATTTGCAGGAATGACATACAGAATTTTGCAAATCTTTAGTGGTAAATGTGATAAAATATTTTAAAGATGTAATTAGTAACACTAAAATATATGGAAAGATATTTGTATGTACTAGATGAAAGACTAAGTGTCATAAAAATGATGATTTTCCACAAAGAAGTCTATCCATTTAATGTAATTCCAATCAAAATCAAAATAGAACTTTTTGATAATCTGATTCTTACATTCACATTGAATATAAAGAATCAAAAATAGTGAGGAACATTTTTCAGAACTAAAACAAGCTGAAAAGTATATCACACGAGCATCACTCTTGACTTGCTTTGCCTCCTGCCCCAGGCTTTTGCTTCACTGAAGTCTGAGGCATCTGCTTCTTACCACGTGTGTGCGCTGACCTCACCTGCCTCAGCTCATGCATTTGCTGTGTCCTTCTTGCCTTCTGTCTCAGAGTTTCCCTGTTCACACCAAGTCATCGAACTCTCATCAGTCTCAAATCACGGAGGACATGAAAGGGCATGAGAATAAATGCCTCATGAATATATATTTTTCTTTCCCCCTCTGCAAAGTCTGAGACTCAAAGTAGATAACTTATTTGAGGACTGCCCAACAATCAGTTACACTCAAGAGCTCATCCTCCTAGCAGTCCCTTATTCCACTTGTCTCTCATTTCTCCTCCCCAATAGGTTGTACTACATAAGCTTTCTGTTGTAGTCTTTGCTTCTTGGAAAATGCAGAATAAAAGATAGCCAGGGTTACCATAAAGCTGTGGTTATTAAGACAATTTGATATAGGTACAGGAGGTGGCAAGAATACACAGAAGAACTGTACAAAAAAAGATCTTCATGACCCAGATAATCACAATGGTGTAATCACTCACCTAGAGCCAGACATCCTGGAATGTGAAGTCAAGTGGGCCTTAGAAAGCATCACTACAAACAAAGCTAGTGGATGTGATGGAATTCCAGTTGAGCTATTTTAAATCCTGAAAGATGATGCTGTGAAAGTGCTGCACTCAGTATGCCAGCAAATTTGGAAAACTCAGCAGTGGCCACAGGACTGGAAAAGGTCAGTTTTCATTCCAGTCCCTAAGAAAGGCAATCCCAAATAATGCCCACTACCGCACAATTGCACTCATCTCACATGCTAGTAAAGTAATGCTCAAAATTCTCCAAGCCAGGCTTCAGCAATACGTGAAGCGTGAACTTCCAGATGTTCAAGATGGTTTTAGAAAAGGCAGAGGAGATGATGTGTAGAAAAAGCAGAGGAGATGATGTTTAGAAATGGCAGAGATCAAATTGTCAATATCCGCTGGATCATCGAAAAAGCAAGAGACTTCCAGAAAAACATCTATTCCTGTTTTATTGACTACGCCAAAGCCTTCAACTGCATGGATCACAATAAACTGTGGAAAATTCTGAAAGAGATGGGAATACCAGATCACCTGACCTGCCTCTTCAGAAACCTGTATGCAGGTCAGGAAGCAACTGTTAGAACTGGCCATGGAACAACAGACTGGTTCCAAACAGGAAAAGGAGTACGTCAAGGCTGTATACTGTCACCCTACTTATTTAACTTCTATGCAGAGTACATCATGAGAAACGATGGGATGGAAAAAGCACAAGCTGGAATCAAGATTGCTGGAGAAATATCAATAATCTCAGATATGCAGATGACACCACCCTTATGGCAGAGAGTGAAAAGGAACTAAAAAAGCCTCTTGATGAAAGTGAAAGAGGAGAGTGAAAAAGTTGGCTTAAAGCTTAACATTTAGAAAACTAAGATCATGGCATCTGGTCCCATCACTTCATGGGAAATAGATGGGGAAACAGTGGAAACAGTGTCAGACTTTATTTTTGGGGTCTCCAAAATCACTGCAGATGGTGATTGCAGCCATGAAATTAAAAGACGCTTACTCCTTGGAAGGAAAGTTATGACCAACCTAGATAGCATATTAAAAAGCAGAGACATTACTTTGCCAACAAAGGTCCATCTGGCCAAGGCTATGGTTTTTCCAGTGGTCATGTATGGATGTGAGTGTTGGGCTGTGAAGAAAGCTGAGCGCCGAAAAATTGATGCTTTTGAACTGTGGTGTTGGAGAAGGCTCTTGAGAGTCCTTTGGACTGCAAGGAGATCCAACCAGTCCATCCTAAAGGAGATCAGTCTTGAGTGATTGGAAGGACTGATGCTGAAGCTGAAAACTCCAATAGTTTGACCACCTCATGGGAAGAATTGACTCATTGGAAAAGACCCTGATGCTGGGAGGGATTGGGGGCAGGAGGAGAAGGCGACGACAGAGGATGAGATGGCTGGATGGCATCACCGACTCGATGGGCATGAGTTTGAGAAACTCTGGGAGTTGGTGATGGACAGGGAGGCCTGGCATGCTGCGATTCATGGGGTCGCAAAGAGTCAGACACGACTGAGCAACTGAACTGGACTGAACAGGAGATGACAAATGGACCAAAGGGACAGACTAGAGTGACTCAAAACAAATTCACACAAACAAAGAAGCTAAATAAATGACATAGGAACATTATAACTTACTGGGGAAAAGATATACTATTCAACAAATTGTGATAAAGTAACTGCTTATTATTACTGATTTAAAACAAAAAGACTGCAAATTATTTCTTCTTCAAGAGTGAGTTTATTCAGGATCAGCAAAGAATTGCAATTCAGGGTCGGCAACCTTGGTTAACCAAGCATAAAGACAGAGAGAAGAACTCTTTTACTAAGGAAGTCGGGAGGGCTCTAGTAAACAAAGTCTCCATGGCTTTTAATTGACTGACTTGGGTCTGTTTCTCATTGGTTAGCTCTTGCCAGTCAAGAAGAGGGAGTATTTTTCTCCTTGTAGGACTCAGTTATCATGGTAGAGGATAAGAGCTTTCCCTTCTGGCCTCATGGTCCTATTGATATGTGTCATCTCAACTAATACTCCAACCAATCTTATTTAAGGGTAATGCAGATGAGAAAATTGTGATTCAGTAATTTTTTTCAATAGTCATGATGCTATTAAAAGTGGAAACTAGATTTCAAACATAACTGTTGCATTCAAAGCCAAATATAATAGGAGACCATCCTTCACTCCCCATTGTATTTATTTGAAATGTAAGAGAAAATACAGAGCATTGCAAAATTGTCTGACGTATACCTGTGGTGGCAAATGTTTTAAGTTTTCTTTTGAATTAATGTGCTTATTAAGTATATTTACTGCATCATCCAAATCTTACATATCTATTTTTATCAAAATGGTTTAGGAAATCAGGCATTATTTTTGTGTACAAAATATACACAGCAAGTATGGTAACAAGAATCAGACTGCTGGCCAGGCATTTGCTTAATCTCTGTCCATTAACAAAAATAACTTTTCCATTACTACACTGCATGCTCTGGCAACAATCTTGTTAGTTTGTCCCTATTAAGTAAGGGAGTTAGACTAGATAACTTATGCATCTCTCTAAACCTACATGCAGACAGCAACGTATAAGGGAGGGAGAGAGTATAACAAATCAGACATAAAGAACTGGCAATCAAAAAATGATTCTCAATCAACTGCGTCCACATATGTAAAAAACTTTCCTGCATTACAGTGTACACAACATATGTCCCAGAGTAAGGCCTTGAAAAGTAAGCCTTACTAATATTTTAAAAGAAAATATTTTCTATTGTTTCATTATAGGAAGGAATTTTTGAAAACAGGAATTGGAAATTATAAAATATAAAGAAAAAGACAGGCAGTTTTGACTATATTAAAATTAAATAAGTAAATATATGAATATATTGAAATATCAATTTGTTGTTGTTTAGTCACTCATTTGTGTCCAGCTCTTTGTGACACCATGGACTGTTCACCAGGCTCCCCTGTCCATGGAATTTTCCAGGCAAGATTACTGGAGTGAGTTGCTGTTTACTTCTCCAGGGGGTT
Organism: Cervus elaphus; assembly: GCF_910594005.1. Taxonomy (NCBI): domain Eukaryota; kingdom Metazoa; phylum Chordata; class Mammalia; order Artiodactyla; family Cervidae; genus Cervus; species Cervus elaphus. Next base: position 43,163,433 of record NC_057833.1, on the reverse strand, counting down.
CTTCCTGACCCAGGGATCAAACCCAGGTCTCCTCATCTCCTGCATTGCAGGTGGATTCTTTACCACTAAAATATCAATTAGAATACATTAAAGTATATTAAAATACATAGGCATGAGTACAAGTCCCATACATTCATGACATACCATAACATGTATGTTATGTGTTGTGGATATGTTGTGGATATCTATTGATAATAGATATTAATAGTATATACTTGCACACAAATTGAAAAACTGTCAGAGATTGGGAGACTGCTAGTATCAGTAAGTAAAAGACAAAAAGCCAATGCAGAAGGAGAGACAGTTTTCAGAGACTTAAAAAACAACTGGAAGTTTCCACATAAGATTTTTTTCTTAATAGAAGATAATAAATAATTACTCTGCATAATAGACACGAGGTTTCCTTTTGGAGGGCTTTCCTTGTGGCTCAGCTGGTAAAGAATCCACCTGCAATGTGGGAGATCTGGGTTCGATCCCTGGGTTGGGAAGGTCCCCTGGAGAAGGGAAATGTTACCCACTCTAGTATTCTGGCCTGGAGAATTCCACAGACTATATAGTCCATGGGGTCACGAAGAGTCTGACACGACTGAGTGACTTTCACTTTTATTTTCCTTTTGAAGTGAATAAAATGTTTCGGAATTAGACAGAGATAGTTGTGGCCCAACACTGTGAATGTGCTAATGCCATTGAATTGTTCACTTTAATATGGTCAATTTTATTACATTACATAAATTTTTTCAATAAAAATTTGAAATATATTAGATGAGGAAAATCTTGTTAATTTGATCACTGACACTATTATCCTCTTAAATTAAATTCTACCATAAGAACAGAGAATAATTGGTATGTTTAAATATAGGATATAATCATTTTAATGTACTAAATATGAAATGAAAATTGATGATTCTAAAATCCTGACAAGATCAAGGTCAGAAAAAGTTAGAACATGGTGTCTTTTGCCAGATGTCTGGCACACCAAGCCAGACTGTTGTTTGATAAAATATTATGTATGCTGTAGGAAATGTTTGATTTCCACTGAGACAAGGTTAGATGACTGCACAAGTGGCTTATTCATTCCCTGGTGACTGCATGTTCAAGGTCTAAATATTGTTAACCATTTTCTCCCCTTATACTTCTTTTGCTTTTCTTTTATCAACAATTCACCCTACTCCCTAAAACTCATTTAAGTACACAGACAAACCCATTATCTCATTCCCCCCTCCCCTAGCCCATTAATTGACACAGAAGGAAATCAGATCAAATTATTCAAAAGGTTTGGACTAGAAGTCCCAGACATAACATAGTGGTTGGTACAGGTGCTTGGGGGCTCAACTCGGGCTTCCAGTGGTAGTTGGTAAGAGACTGATGTAGGCTCTCCACTTCAGTTATGTAACAGTGGAGATGGGAATTAAATTTCATATAACTCAGTTGCCTGATTTGTATAATGAGAATGATAAAAGTACCTACTTTCAAGGTTATTGCTATATTATTAAAACTAGAGGTAAATATAGAGTACTTTGAATAGTTTTGTCACATGGTAAGAACACCTTTTAGCTATCATAATGTCATTATTTAGTGCAGCCTCAAAGCAAAGCACCTTGCCTAATAATGAACCAAATTCTGCTCATGCTAAGTCTAATATTTTTTGAATTATGAATCAGTACAGTTTCAAGAGAAGAAATTGCACCACCAGGAACCACACATACACACACAATAACTGATTGTAACTTTCTGAGTATTTCATAGCATGTAGCTGTCTGAGTTGGTTAAAGGAACAATGGGCTGGTTCAAAATTGAGAAAGGAGTAGGTCAAGGCTGCATATTGTCACCCTGCTTATTTAACATATATGCAGTGTACATCATATAAAATGCTGGGTGAAAAGCTGGATGAAGCACAAGCTGGAATTAAGATTTCTGGGAGAAATATCAATAACCTCAGATATGCAGATGTCACCAATCTTATGGCAGAAAGTGAAGAGGAACTAAAGGGCCTCTTGGTGAAGGTGAAAAAGGACAGTGAAAAAGCTGGTTTACAACTCAACATTCAGAAATTGAAGATCATGGCGTCTGGTCCCCTCACTTCATGGTAAATAGATGAGGAAATAATGGAAACAGTGACAGACTTTCTTTTCTTGAACTCCAAAATTACTGCAGATGTTTACTGTAGCCATGAAATTAAAAGACACTTGCTCCTTGGAAGAAAAGCTATGACAAACCTAGACAGTGTATTCAAAAGCAGAGACATTACTTTGCCAACAGAGGTCTGTCTAGTCAAAACTGTGGTTTTTCCAGTAGTCATGTATGGATGTCAGTCGGACCACAAAGAAGGTTGAATGCCGAAGAATTGATGCTTTTGAACTGCAGTGTTGGAGAAGACTCTCTGGAGTCCCTTGGACTGCAAGGAAATCAGACCATTCAATCCTAAAGGAAATCAGTCCTGAATATACACTGGAAGGACTGATGCTGAAACTCCAATACTTTGACTACCTGATGTGAAGAGTTGACTCATTAGAATAGACCCTGATGCTGAGAACGATTGAATGCAGGACGAGAAGGGGACAGAGGACGAGATGGTTGGATGGCATATCTGACTCAATGGACACGAGTTTGAGCAAGCTCCGGGAGATGGTGAAGGACAGAAAATCCTGGCGTGCTGCAGTCCATGGGGTTGCAAAGAGTCAGACACGATTGAGTGACTGAACAACAACAAGAAGGCTGCTGTCTTTGTGTCTTGTGCTGGAGACTGAAGTGGGGAAGGGAAGCAAAACAAGCCGTAACATATATTTGTTACACTGGGAAGGTGCTGCGGGGGCAGCTCCCTCACACTGCTGCTGCGTGCTGCTCACCCTGTCGGTGGGGGGCAACAGCTGGGCATTTGTTTCTGCAGTTGTCACCACTCTCCTTCAGCTTCTCTAGTGTGCCTCATGGGCTGTTTAGGAATGCCAATTTGACAAATCAATTCATATCAAAATAGAGAAGGAATAGGCATGACTAACAGAGTTCACATTTCTGCAACCAGCCTCATAGTCATAACTGGTATTTATAGCTACATTTTCCCAGTACCTGTCCTGTGTTCCCTTTTTCCTCAGCAAGTACCTCATCTGGTCACAGTTACTTTCTGAATAAGATGTCCCACACTTTTCATTCTTGAAGTGTATGGACTTTTAGCTGACCTGCTTGTATTGGGCCATTAAAGTTTTTCCATTGACCTTAACACAGGATATGCAATTATGGAACCACATCCCAGGGGATACCCCTGGATTGTTACAGACATATTCCTCTTTATCTACTTCTTATAGTAGCAACATATAAAGTTATAAACACACATAGTTATATACAACTTTGTATTATATATAATACATTGGGTTGGCCTAAAAGGTCATTCAGGTTTTTCTGTAAGATGCTATGGAAAAACCCAAACTTTTTGATCAACCCAATATGTACATACATATACAATCAAATAAAAGATTTAGTGTAGAATTTGACCTAAAGCCATTGTGGGAGTTGGTCCAATAGTCAATTAAGATTACTGTGATTCAGTCGCAATTTCACAGGCAAGCAACCAGCATGGGAAGGGAAGATGGATATGAAGTTGATGAGTACACGGACAAGCTGTAACCCATGAGAACAAAGATCTCCATCTCATATTAGCTTCTCACTATCTCCAGACCTCCAACTTCAGTGCTACAGTTATTCTACAGGATATGCTGATGCCCTTCGACCGAGAGACAGACTTGTACCCGGCCTAGAAGTCATAAAAGCCAAAGGATGATCAAGAGAACTACACTAACTAGGAGCTGGGCATAGAAAGGAATTCTGAAAAACATACTTATAGCCCACTTAGATTGGTACAATATAAATTCATTATACATTCCAAGACAGGCAAAAAAAACCAATCACAAACAAAACATCAACCTGGATTGGAATGTAAGAGATTTCTAATCTTTTAAGAATCATCCTTAATGTTTTTCTTCCAAAATTAGAGATATACTGCACATTCTAAGTTGGAGAATGCTTTTCTAGAAGTTCTGCATCCCAGATTAGTTTGCAACTTAGAAACTCTGTGATATTTATTAATTTATTTAACAATTGTAAGGCTCAGCTTCCCTGCCTTGTAATTGGGACAAGTAAATGTAAGGTCTCTTCATTCACTGATTTGTAAATGAGATAATGGATGTTGATGTATTCTCTTCCTAATAAAGAGTAATGTACACACAAATAATAGAATTATTAAATCTGCTTTTCATTTTGGTGAACAACAAAGACAGATGATGTCACCAGACCTACAGAGATTATAATTGATCTTTGTGGCCTCAGTCCAGGGCCTTGTGACATTTTTCCAGCATTTCAACAAGCTGCCTGATTTACTTGTGAGGAATTTTCTTTCCATGTGGCCAGCAGCAGGAAATGAAATCCATTATAGCCCCATGTAGGTGGTTAATTTGTTTGAACTGTCATTTAGCTGGGCCTTCAGAATCTTCCTAATGATCTCCCTGGTGCAATGCAGTGCAATTCTTACATGTTACCTGTCACCAAAACAGCTGTTTTCAAAGATGCTATTTTGTTTTATTTTATGAATTAGCATCTTTCCATACTTTAATGAAAAACTCACAATACACATAAAAATTCTATAAGAAAATGTAGGAGGTAAGCTTCTTAACATTGATCTTGGCAATGATTTTTTGGATTTGACATAAAAAATAAAGGCATAAAAAGCAAAATTAAAGAAGCGGGATTATATCAAGCTAAAAGGCTCTGTAAGCAAAGAAACTCAGCAAAATGAATAGGCAACTTCAGAATGAGAGAAAAATTTGAAATAATATATCTGATATGGAATTAATAACCAAAATATATAAACACTATATACAACTAAATAGCAAAAAATAAAAAAGATCTGATTAAAAAATGGACAAAGGAACCAAAAACATTTTTCCAAAGAAGGCATACAAATGGCCAATAAGTACATGAAAAAGTGACCGACATCACTAGAGATCAGGGAAATGCAAATCAAAGCCACAATGAGATACCACCTCACACCTGCTATTATCAAAAAAATAGAGATAAGCAAGTGTTGGCCATGATTGGAAAAAAGGGAATCCTTGTGCACTATTGGTAGGTATGTAAATTAATGCAGTTACCATGGAAAATAGTATGAAGGTTCCTCAAAAAATTAAAAATAGAATTACCATGTGATCCAGCAATTCCACTTCTGGATATATATCCAAAGGAAATTAAAGCATATCAAAAGATATCTGTATTCCCATGCTTAGTGCAGCAATATTTGCAATATAGCCAAGACATGGAAGCAACTTAAGGGTCTGTCAACAGATGAGAGGGTAAAGATGTATACATATATATGAAATAAATACACATATACATATTTCATATAAAATGCATAGATTTTATATATACATCAGGGAATATTATTTACCCACCCAAAAGAAGGAAATAATGCCATTCAAGACAACATGGATGGACCTTGAAGGCATTATGTTAAATGAAATAAGCCAAACAGAAAAAGACAAATACTCCATTGTGTCACTGACATGTGGAATCTAAAAAAAAAAAAAAAAGCAAACTCAGAAGCAGAGAATCAAAAAGTAGGCTCTCATGGACTGGGGAGCAGCAGAAATAGGAAGAGGCTGGTAAAAAGTACACAGTTTCCCTGGTGATTCAGATAGTAAAGAATATGCTTGCAATGCAGGAGACCCAGGTTCAATCCCTGGGTAGGGAAGATCCCCTGGAGAAGGGAATGGCTACCCCTCCAATATTCTTACCTGGAGAATCCCATGGACAGAGGAGCCTGGTGGGCTACAGTCCAATATTGCTATTGGGTCAAAAGAATGTAGGTTTTGGTTCAAGAGCAGTTAGGACAAATGACATTATGAAGACAAGATAACATTTGAACTGGACCTAGAAGAATATTCAAAATTTCATTGTGTAGAGATGGGATGTGTGTATGTTGGGAGTTATGACAAAGGGGAGAAAAATAATTATGTATAGAAGAAAAACTTCCCACGAGCATGAATATAGACTAGGATATAGACTATGACAAAGCCTTGACTGTGTGGATTACAACAAACTGTGAAAAATTCTTCAAGAGTTGGGAATACCAGACCACCTTACCTGCCCCCTAAGAAATCTGTATGCAGGTCAAGAAGCAACAGTTAGAACTGAACATGGAACAACAGACTGGTTCCAAATTGGAAAAGGAGTAAGGTTGATGGTGGCCTCATAGAATGAGTTTGGAAGCTTACCTTCATCTGCAATTTTCTGGAAGAGTTTGAGTAAGATAGGTGTTAGCTCTTCTCTAAATTTTTGGTAGAATTCAGCTGTGAAGCCATCTGGTCCTGGGCTTTTGTTTGCTGGAAGATTTTTGATTACAGTTTCAATTTCCTTGCTTGTGATGGGTCTGTTAAGATCTTCTATTTCTTCCTGGTTCAGTTTTGGAAGGTTATACTTTTCTAAGAATTTGTCCATTTCATCCAAGTTGTCCATTTTATTGGCATAGAGCTGCTGGTAGTAGTCTCTTATGATCCTTTGTATTTCAGTGTTGTCTGTTGTGATCTCTCCATTTTCATTTCTAATTTTGTTAATTTGGTTCTTCTCTCTTTGCTTCTTAATGAGTCTTGCTAATGGTTTGTCAATTTTGTTTATTTTTTCAAAAAACCAGCTTTTAGCTTTGTTGATTTTTGCTATGGTCTCTTTAGTTTCTTTTGCATTTATTTCTGCCCTGATTTTTAAGATTTCTTTCCTTCTGCTAACCCTGGGGTTCTTCATTTCTTCCTTCTCTAATTGCTTTAGGTGTAGAGTTAGGTTATTTATTTGGTTTTTTTCTTGTTTCTTGATATAAGCCTGTAATGCTATGAACCTTCCCCTAAGCACTGCTTTTACAGTGTCCCATAGGTTTTGGGTTGTTGTGTTTTCATTTTCATTCATTTCTATGCATATTTTGATTTCTTTTTTGATTTCTTCTATGATTTGTTGGTTATTCAGAAGCGTGTTATTTAGCCTCCATATGTTTGAATTTTTAACAATTTTTTTCCTGTAATTGAGATCTAATCTTACTGCACTGTGGTCAGAAAAGATGACTGGAATGATTTCAATTTTTTTGAATTTTCCAAGACCAGATTTATGGCCCAGGATGTGATCTATTCTGGAGAAAGTTCCGTGTGCACTTGAGAAAAAGGTGAAGTTGATTGTTTTGGGGTGAAATGTCCTATAGATATCAATTAGGTCTAGCTGGTCCATTGTGTCATTTAAAGTTTGTGTTTCCTTGTTAATTTTCTGTTTAGTTGATCTATCCATAGTTGTGAGTGGGGTATTAAAGTCTCCCACTATTATTGTGTTACTATTAATTTCCTCTTTCATACTCGTTAGTGTTTGCCGTACATATTGAGGTGCTCCTATGTTGGGTGCATATATATTTATAATTGTTATATCTTCTTCTTGGATTGATACTTTGATCATTATGTAGTGTCCTTCTTTGTCTCTTTTCACATCCTTTATTTGAAAGTCTATTTTATCTGATATGAGTATTGCGACTCCTGCTTTCTTTTGGTCTCCGTTTGCATGAAATATTTTTTTTCCAGCCCTTCACTTTCAGTCTGTATGTGTCTCTTGTTTTGAGGTGGGTCTCTTGTAGACAGCATATATAGGGGTCTTGTTTTTGTATCCATTCAGCCAAAACAAAAGACCTATACATAGAAAACTATAAAACACTGATGAAAGAAATCAAAGAGGACACAAACAGATGGAGAAACATACCGAGTTCATGGATTGGAAGAATCAATATTGTCAAAATGGCTATTCTACCCAAAGCAATCTATAGATTCAATGCAACCCCTATCAAGCTACCAATGGTATTTTTCACAGAACTAGAACAAATAATTTCACAATTTGTATGGAAATACAAAAAACCTCGAATAGCCAAAGCAATCTTGAGAAAGAAGAATGGAACTGGAGGAATCAACCTGCCTGACTTCAAACTCTACTACAAAGCCACAGTCATCAAGACAGTATGGTACTGGCACAAAGACAGAAATATAGATCAATGGAACAGAATAGAAAGCCCAGAGATAAATCCACAAACCTATGGACACCTTATCTTTGACAAAGGAGGCAAGGATATACAATGGAAAAAAGACAACCTCTTTAACAAGTGGTGCTGGGAAAACTGGTCAACCACTTGTAAAAGAATGAAACTAGAACACTTTCTAACACCATACACAAAAATAAACTCAAAATGGATTAAAGATCTAAATGTAAGACCAGAAACTATAAAACTCCTAGAGGAGAACATAGGCAAAACACTCGCCGACATAAATCACAGCAAGATCCTCTATGACCCACCTCCCAGAATATTGGAAATAAAAGCAAAAATAAACAAATGGGACCTAATGAAACTTAAAAGCTTTTGCACTACAAAGGAAACTATAAGTAAGGTGAAAATACAGCCCTCAGATTGGGAGAAAATAATAGCAAATGAAGAAACAGACAAAGGATTAATCTCAAAAATATACAAGCAACTCCTGAAGCTCAATTCCAGAAAAATAAATGACCCAATTCAAAAATGGGCCAAAGAACTAAACAGACATTTCTCCAAAGAAGACATACAGATGGCTAACAAACACATGAAAAGATGCTCAACATCACTCATTATTAGAGAAATGCAAATCAAAACCACAATGAGGTACCATTACACGCCAGTCAGGATGGCTGCTATCCAAAAGTCTACAAGCAATAAATGCTGGAGAGGGTGTGGAGAAAAGGGAACCCTCTTACACTGTTGGTGGGAATGCAAGCTAGTACAGCCGCTATGGAAAACAGTGTGGAGATTTCTTAAAAAACTGGAAATAGAACTGCCATATGACCCAGCAATCCCACTTCTGGGCATACACACTGAGGAAACCAGATCTGAAAGAGACATGTGCACCCCAATGTTCATCGCAGCACTGTTTATAATAGCCAGGACATGGAAGCAACCTAGATGCCCATCAGCAGATGAATGGATAAGGAAGCTGTGGTACATATACACCATGGAATATTACTCAGCCGTTAAAAAGAATTCATTTGAACCAGTCCTAATGAGATGGATGAAACTGGAGCCCCTTATACAGAGTGAAGTAAGCCAGAAAGATAAAGAACATTACAGCATACTAACACATATATATGGAATTTAGAAAGATGGTAACGACAACCCTATATGCAAAACAGAAAAAGAGACACAGAAATACAGAACAGACTTTTGAACTCTGTGGGAGAATGTGAGGGTGGGATATTTCAAAAGAACAGCATGTATACTATCTATGGTGAAACAGATCACCAGCCCACGTGGGATGCATGAGACAAGTGCTCGGGCCTGGTGCACTGGGAAGACCCAGAGGAATCGGGTGGAGAGGGAGGTGGGAGGGGGGATCGGGATGGGGAATACGTGTAAATCTATGGCTGATTCATATCAATGTATGACAAAACCCACTGAAATGTTGTGAAGTAATTAGCCTCCAACTAATAAAAAAAAAACCAAAAAACAGAGACATTACTTTGCCAACAAAGGTCCACCTAGTCAGAGCTATGGTTTTCCAATAGTCATGTACAGATGTGGGAGTTGGACCATAGAGGAAGCTGAGCGCCAAAGAATTGATGCTTTCAAGTGTGGTATTGGAGAAGACTCCAAGAGTCTCTTGGACTGCAGGGAGATCAAACCAGTCAATCCTAAAGGAAATCAGTCCTGAATTTTCATTGGAAGGACTGATGCTGAAGCTGAAGCTCCAATACTTTGGCCAGCGTATGCAAACAACTGACTGGAAAAGACCCTGATGCTGGGAAAGATTGAATGCAGGAGGAGAAGAGGACGACAGAGGATGAAATGGTTGGATGGCACCACTGATTTGATGTACGTGAGTTTGAGCAAGCTCTGGGAGTTGGTGATGGACAGGGAAGCCTGGTGTGCTGCAGTCCATGAGGTCACAAAGAATTGGACACGACTGAGCGGTTGAACTGAACTAACCTAAGCACCTGGTTTATGTATGTTGCAAATAGTGGAGGACTGCAAATGCCCACCCACTCAGCTAGAACTCTCCAATAAGCAAACGTGAGTCAAGTGAACAGGGCTAGTGATACAATCAGAGTAGTGCTTGGAGGCTTGCACTGTTAGCCATGGGGTGAGAAACCAAAGTATGGGGAAATACTTGGCTTGTAATAGTTCCTGTATAGGGGGAAAGGCTCACTGAGGGTGAAGATCATGCTGCAAAAAAGGAATAGTTGTGAGATGCAGGAAACAAAGAATAAAATTAAAAACATTGTGTTGCATCAGTCCTTTTAAAATCATTGCCTGTTCCTGTCTGAAATGAGATATATTTCATTGGAGGAAAAAGTAAGGTGTTATAATTATTCAGTGAAGCAGCATCTTTTTGAAATGTTACTGCTGAAAAAATATTTAAAGCAGCCATGTAAGAACTAGGATTCTGTAAATCTCCACTGTCTTTGTCTGCATCGTTGTAGTTCTGAAAAATCTGCATTTGGAGGATCACTTCACGATACAGAGGTAATAAGAGGATGCACCTCTGCTCTGAGAATGGCTTCAGGTTATCCGCGGGTGATTGAGACCAACAACACACGTCTTGGCTAAGAATAAACATTATGGCATATTTAAAAGTTGAAAGATTCACAATATCTTCTCCCCAAAACACAATTAAGCCACCATCCAAAAACGTGTTCGCTGTCATGCACCATCACCTATGTTTTCCTGTCTGATACCAACCTTGTATTGCACGAGAACTGGCCAGAGGCCAGCCTCCCAGCTTACCATCATCACTTGTTCTCCCATTTCATCTTTATCTTTGCAGTTTCCCAAATGTCTCATGCTGTTTTAATTATGCACGCTTCCATAATTTTGTCCATGCCACACATTTTCCTCTTTGCCTAGAGTACTGAAACCCCCAATTCAATCTGCCTGAACGATTATTATTCTTCCTCAGGTATTTAGGGTAAACACCATTTATTCTAGGACACCTTCTCTGACTCAATCAAAATCTCCAAAGAAATATTTAACATGTTATCCGCTACCTTAACTGTTAAAAACTGTACTATGTGTATACTTCCAATGTTAGCTTTAGTGAACATTGAACTGTCCTCATCAATTCATAGATGCTCCTCAGAAGTATATACTGTTCCATAGTCTGCATTTTATGCAGTAACCTATCTCTGGCCATATTTCATTGCCCTATCTTTGTTTATCCTTATCTTTTTTACCAGTTTATAACTCAGAATGCTTTATAGTGTATAAACTTTTGTAGTTTACATTAAATCATTTTGGTGCAAGTTTTATATATATATATATATATATATATATATATATATATATATAAATAAATAAATGTGTGAGTAAACAAAGAAATCATCTTTTCTACTGTTCTGTATAGTCCTTTCAGCAACCACTGTCTTTTGGTGACCTTAGATGTCCCAGAGATAGCAGAATAGATGGCATATGGCAAGTGTTCGATCAATTAGATTCAAAAATCAAACTGTAACTTTTCTTTCAGAGCTACTTTTGAACACTATGAAATAAATAAATTAGCATTTACATCTTACTGTATGTGTTGCGAAAGCAAGTACAGCTTTTACATCTTAAATGAGCCAATTGTTGAAAGAAAATGTACATGCTTTTAAACGCAAATAAAATATTCTGATTCTGTAGATAATAAAATCTTTTAAGTGTTCTCAGTGTCATCAAATATACCAACTTTAGATATTCTGTATAATAATTACAGATCCTCATGTAGAAAAAAGGGTAAAAGTATAAGTGGGATTTTATGCTAATGTAAACTGAGCACCTTCTGCTTTAAAATCACTTACTTGTGTTCTATCGATCTCATGACTCCATTTCTTTGCCATGAAAAGGAGAAAAAAAAACTTTAATTTTTTAAAAAGATACATATGTATTTGAAATAAACAGAACACTGAAGTCAGATAAATGGTGCTGTTTGGATTTTTGTTTTGTTTTTAATTGCTTAACTTAACTAGGTTATATTGATTTTTTTTATAACTAGATACTTGTGCAAATATATCTGATGAACTGAAGAGTGTATACCGATACAAATCTGTATTGGAATTTAAGATAGGTGGTAGATTGGATATTCATTATGATGTTATAATTACATCATGCATAGTTGTAAATAAAATAATTATTTTTCAAGGATCCATATTTTGTTAATTAACTCAACAAATAATTATTGAGAAGCTGCTTTGTGTCAGGCCCCTGTCTTAGGCTATGAGGATAGAGCAGTCAACAAAACAAAAGAAATCCCTACCAGTATTAAACTCACATTCTAGTGAAATAGATAATCTGTAAATAAAGGTATAGTGCACTGTCAGTAACAGTGATATGATGAAAAACAAAGCACTATAAGGAAACTGCTGTGCTGCTTTAAGACAATTGGCAAAAATATTTTTAAAAAATTCGTTGAAGACTTAACAAAAGAGCAGAGGAGAGGAACATCTAGGGAAGAGCTTTCCTGACAAAGGCAACAGCACATGCAAGGATTTTTATACTATTTTACCATAGGACCTGTACATACTATATCAACTCACTTAAATGATAAAAATTGTCAAAACAGCTGGGGCCCAGAGACAGCATCTTTAATCCTAGTCAGAATCTTAATGTTTTGGTTATGGAAGAAACCATTGCTTTTTTTACTAGTTTTTTGTTTGTTTTATCTCTTCTTTTGCTGTGTTTTTGTTTTATTGCTGTTATGAAAGTGAGATAACTATTAAGACCAACAGTATTGTATTACTAACAAGGGCTTTGAAAATAACAGATGCTTCCTTTTTGGCATCTTGCTCACTTACGGTTAGTTGCCATCATCTTGAACAGTATAACAACCTGAAGTAAAAGTGAGGGTAGAATGAAATGATAAAGTATAAAAGAACTGGATTTAATATGATGAGAGATTTGGTATTGGCTCAGAATGCTGGTTATTTGAAAGCCCTAAATGAGCAAGTGTTTTCTTAAAGGAGAAGTGAAACCAGTTAGCAGAAGGCAGGCCTTTAGCTGCATATCAGGATAAGCCTCCTGCCTGCCTCCAGACTCCAGTGAGCCTCATCTTTTGTATTGATTTTAAGGGAGTCAATGCTGAATAGGTTTTCATTAATTATGATGATGATTATTGCACAGTTAAAATAATAGAGAAACTGAATGTTGGTTCTTTGATGGAAAAATATGCAGGGTTGAAACAAAAAAAAATCATCATGGCATTAGGATACGCTGGATACAAAATCATTTCAGAGATTGATGACATGTCATGGTAGCCTTGAAATATCTGCCTTATTCCTTTAAATTTATGTTTTGATCATCCACTTAAGCAAGTGACATATTAAGGTCTATTAGCCCCAGTTATTTTGTCCTCCAAATAACTTTGGATAGTGCAGAAACAACTTTAAAATTGAATGGATTTCTTTCTGCATTATGAGATATGATATTTGACCTTTTATGTTTTTTATAAGAAATGCTTAGTTATTCTAAAAGTGGCTTGATATGCTATTATATTGGCCATAAAATATTTCTTTGTGTAATGTCCCTTTTGCCCTTTCTTTCACCATTAGCATATATTTTATACTTTCAGTTCAACGTCTAAGATCATTTCCATGGAAAGACACTCCTAGATCAATTGTGAAATTGAAATACTATATAAACTCACTGATAAGAAAAACCTTTAAAATCTTGAAACATCTTTTTACTGATCTCACCTAGGTTTGAGATATAGACATAAATGACAGAGGAGATAGAAAGGGAAAGGTATTAGAAGCAGAGAAAAAACCTTGCTAAAGACTTATTGATTCCAGATGAGAGTGAGAAGAGAGGCATGGTTCTGGCTGGCACAGTTCAGCTGCAGGGCAGTAAAAAAGCCAGGGGCCCAGTTGGGCAAAGAACAGCACAGGCTGTTGTGAACCTTCTTTCTCTGTCTCACCAACTTAATACTAGCCATGGTGCCACCTCACCTTGGAAAGTAATTTTAAATGTTTATAAGAAAATGAGCAACTATTCCTACCCCCACTGTAGTTACACAAACAGTTACTTCTGGAAGCTGGAGTAGACCTTGAAAGCTACAGAACTTGAAAGCTAGCTACCATATGCTATAAGAGGCAAGAAAATCACTTTCCTAATTAGAACAAGGAACAAATGTTGAAGGCTTAAATTAAGGCAAATGGGAAGATAAAATAAGACTGAAAAATCCTATGTATATACAGATAAAAGCTTTGGAACAAGGATTAGAAACTCAAGGTTCACCTGGGAACAGTAACATCACATTATCATGAGATTCATTGGCCAGGTGAACTGAAGGGCACATACTTCACTAAAAGTTTCGTATAATGGTTCAGTTCAGAGACAGAGAAGAAGTAAAACAGTCACTGTCGGCAGATCACATGATACTATATGTAGAAAACCTTAAATTCTATGCCAAAAAATTTTTAGAATAAGTGAATTTAGTAAAGTTGCAGGATATAAGACTAATATACAGAAATATGTTGCTTTTCTGTATATTAATAATGAACTACCAGAAAGAGAAATTAAGAAAACATTTCATTTAAAATCACATCAAAAAGTAAAGTACCTAGGAATAAACTTAATTAAGGAGGTGAAAGACCAATACTTGGAAAACTATAAAACATTAATGAAGGAATTTGAAAATCATACAAAGATATGGAAAGATATCCTGTGTTCTTGGATTGGGAGAATTAGCATTGCTAAAATGTCCATACTCCCCAAAGCAATCTACAGATATAATTCAATCCCTAAGACATTTTTCACAGAACTAGAACAAATAATCCTTACATTTGTATGGAACCACAAAGACCTTGAACTGCCAAAGTTATCCTGAGAAAAAGGAACAAATCAGGAGTTATCATGCTTCTTGATTTCAAACTATACTACAAAAGTAAAGTAATCAAAATGGCATAGTACTGCCACAAAGACAGATGCATAGATCAGTGGAACAGAATAGGAAGCCCAGAAATAAACCCATGCACTTATGGTCAGTTACTCTATGAAAGGAGGCAAGAATATATAATGGAGAAAAGACAATCTCTTCAATAAATTGTCCTAGGATATTGGACAGCCTCATGCAAAAGAATAAGATAAGAAAATTTCTTCATACCATATACAAAAATAAACTCAAAATAGGTCAAAGACTTAAATTTAAGATCAGAAATCATAAGTTTGCCAGAAGATAGCGTAACACTTTTTGACATAAATTATAGCAATATATTTTTGGATCTGTCTCTTAAGGCAAAAGAAATAAAAGCAAAAATATACAAAGGGGACATAATTACACTTAAAAGCTTTTGCATAGCAAAGGAAATCATTGGCAAAATGAAAAGTCAAACTACTGAATGGGAAAAAAAAATTGCAATGATGTGTGTGTATAAATGGGCTTCTATGGTGGCTTAGCCAGGAAAGAATCTGTTTGCAATCCAGAAGACCTGGGTTTGATCCCTTGGTCAGGAAGATCCCCTGGAGAAAGAAATGGTTAAGAATGGCTACCCACTCCAGTATTCTTGCCTGGAGAATTCCATGGACAGAGGAGCCTGGTGGGTTACAGTCCATGGGGTTGCAAAGAGGAGGAGACTTTCCTGGTAGTTCAGTGGTAAAAAACCTGCCTGCCAAGCAGGAGATGTGGGTCCAATCCCTAGATTGGGAAGATCCCCTGGAGAAGGAAATGCCAAACCACTCTAGAATTCTTGCTTGGGAAATCCCAGTGGACAGAGGATCCTGGCAGGCTGCAGTCCATGGGGTAGCAAGATTGGACATGACTTAGTGACAAAACAACAACAACATATATAGATATAAAATATGCAATGAATATTATTCAGTCATTAAAAACAAAATCCTGCCATTTGCAGCAATGTGGATGGAAGTATTATGCTTAGTAAAATAAGTCTGACAGAGAAAGACAAATATACTATGTTACCACATATGTGGAATCTAAAAAAAACTAAACAAATGTATGTAACAAAACAAAACAACTCACAGATATAGAGAACAAACCAATTGCTATCTGTGGGGAGAGGGAAGGGGAAAGGATGAGATAAGAGTTTGAGATTAAGAGACACAGACTACTATATATAAAATAAATAAGCAACAACAATATTTTGTACAGCATAGGGAAATACAGCTATTATTTTGCAATACTTTTAAATGGAATATAATCTATAAAAATATTGAATCACTGTGCTACACATTTGATTGTAAATCAACTACACTTCAATTTAAAAATGTATATTTTTAATGTGTGGTTTTTGCATGTTTTTATTGAAATATAGTTGCTATACAATACTGTGTAAGTTACAGGTGTATGACATAGTAATTCACAATTGTAAAGGTTATACTCCATTTATAGTTATAAAATATTGACTATATTCCCAATATACAATGTATCCTTGTAGCTTACTTTACTTAATGTATACATTTTTTATGATTTTGGACATATGCATACATCACCACACCACAATCAGGGTAATAAACATATCGACCATCTCCAAAATATTTATGTCCCCTTGCTGCTGCTGCTATTTATTTTTTGGTAAGAACACTACATAAGATCTACCTTATTAAGTTTTTAAGTGCATAGCATCATACAGTTAACCACAGACACAATGTTGTGTAACTGATACCTTGAATCTATTTACTTCATATAACTGTAGCTTTATACCCAATGAACAACTCCCCATTTCTTTCTTCCCCTCATCCACTGGTAACCACCATTCTATTCTCTGCTTTTATGAATGTGACTATTTTAGATACCACATATAAATGGAATCATGCAGTATTTGTCCCTTTGTGACTGACATTTCCCTTAGCATAATTTCTTCCATATCTATTGATGCTGCTCCAAATGATAGGATTTTCTTCCTTTTCAAGGATAAACAACATTCCATTGTATGTATATAGCACATTTTCTTAATCTATTCACCTATCAATAGACCTTTGTTTCCACATTCCTTACTATTGTGAAAAATGACACAATGGATATGAAATAGCAAGTGTTGGCAAGAATGTGGAGAAATCTGAACACTTCTCACTGCCGAGGGAATGTAAAATGGAGCAGCCACTATGGAAAAATACTATAGAGGTTCCTCAAAAAATTAATCAGAGAAGGCAATGGCACCCCATTCCAGTACTCTTGCCTGGAAAATCTCATGGATGGAGGAGCCTGGTAGGCTGCAGTCCATGGGGTCGCTAAGAGTCAGACACCACTGAGCGTCCTCACTTTCACTTTTCACTTTCATGCATTGGAGAAGGAAATGGCAACCCACTCCAGTGTTCTTGCCTGGAGAATCCCAGGGACAGGGGAGCCTCATGGGCTGCCATCTTTGGGGTTGCACAGAGTCGGACATGACTGAAACAACTTAGCAGCAGCAGCAGCAAAAAATTAATAATAGAACTAACTTAAGATCTAGCAATTCAACTCTTGCATATATGTCCAAAAGAATTGAAATAAGGATCTTGAAGGAATATCTGCACAAACATGTACAAGAACTTCAAATTTTTTAACTATTGACATTTAATTCAAATCAGTTTAATGCATTAGGTATCCAATATAAAGAAATGTATATAAAGAAATATAAAGAAAATAAAGAAAAAAATAAAGAAAGCTGAGCACCAAAGAATTGATGCTTTTTAACTGTGGTGTTGGAAAAGACTCTTGAGAGTCCCTTGGGCTGCAAGGAGATCCAACTAGTCAATCCTAAAGGAAATTAGTCCTGAATATTCATAGGAAGAACTGATGCTGAGACTGAAACTCCAATACTTTGGCTACATGATGCAAAGAACTGACTCATTGGAAATGACCCTGATTCTGGGAAAAACTGAAAGCAGGACAAGGGGATGACAGAGGATGAAATGGTTGGATGGCTTCACTGAGTTGATGGAGATGAGTTTGAGCAAGCTCCAGGAGTTGGTGAAGGACAGGGAAGCCTGGCGTTCTGCAGTCCATGGGGTCGCAAAGAGTTGGACACAACTGAGCAAATGAACTGATCCAATATAAAATGCATTTGATGGTTACCTATGATAACGTTTTTGATTTCTGAATCAGAGCCATATGAAAACAACCTAATTGCAATGCTCTATGTTAATGCAAATTGACTATGGACCTAAGCTGTGCAAGATAAACATTAAGTTAAAGAAAGCACTTGAAAAATGTTTCAGTATTTGGACTGACTGGAAACTAAAACCGTTTCTATTACTCCTGGATGTACCAGATTAATTCAATTCAGGATGTTTGTTTTGAATAGCAGCAGTTTTTAGATATGGGAAGATTTTGCATTCTGCTTTTTTGTATACATATATGAGTGAGTGAGTGAGTGAAAGTCTCTCAGTGGTGTCCGACTCTTTGCAACCCAATGGGCTATACAGTCCATGGAATTCTCCAGGCCACAATACTGGAGTGGGTAACCATTCCCTCTCCAGGGGAGCTTCCCAACCCAGGGATCAAACCCAGGTGTCCCTCATTGCAGGTGGATTCTTTACTAACTGAGATACCAGAGAAGCCCATATATATATACGAAATTCTACCAATGTGAATAAAACATTAATAATATAGAGTACTCATATGATTATATATACATGTATTAATATATATGTGTGTGTGTATACATGTTAGTACTCTCTCTCTCTCTCTCTCTCTCTCTCTATATATATATATATATATATATATATATATGTGCTGCTACTGCTACTGCTAAGTCACTTCAGTCGTGTCTGACTCTGTGCAACCCCATCCCTGGGATTCTCCAGGCAAGAACACTGGAGTGGGTTTCCATTTCCTTCTCCAATGCATAAAAGTGAAAAGTGAAAGTGAGGTTGCTCAGTCATGTTCGACTCTTCGAGACCCCATGGACTGCAGCCTACCAGGCTCCTCTGTCCATGGGATTTTCCAGGCAAGAGTACTGGATTGGGGTGCCATTGCCTTCTCTGATATATATATATATATATATATATATATATATTATATAAAAAAATATATATGAAATGAAACTAAGTTGTGTGTACGTGTGTTTGAAGCACTGAATTTGAAGTTAGAATGCCTGGGATGGAGTCAAAGTGAATGCTTAACAGCTATGAAACTTTAGGCAAATTCCTTCAATCATCCAATCCTGAATGTACTTCTTGACGAATAGGACAATAGTACCTATTATTGCCTAGCAGGATTACTATAAGGACCAAATTATATGAGAGGCAAATAGGCCTCAACATTTGGTCAATTCATTCTTGCATTTTTCAGACAATTTACTCTTGGAACAAACAAGAAAGTATGATTGGCAATGGCATAAACTTATCAGTCATAGCTACAAACCACAGCGAGTACGTAATAAGTACTATAACTTAAACCTACCAAATTGTCAGTGTGAATATTAGCTGGCTGTGCTTGCCAACAATACCTATTTGCTTAAATAAACTAGCAGGAGAATTCACTGATGGGACTTAGAAGACCTTTGTCTAATGTGATTCAGAAATAACACCCTACAAATCAGCCTTCCTTTATCAAGGATTATTAAACATAAAATACAGTCTGCAGTGACATAATATTACACAATTATCCTAGTTGAGTAACCTTCTTCCAAAAGAAGAAACTCAGCATGAGGTTTATATAATACTCATTATTCAAGGGCATCAACATGGTCAGTCAGCTCCAGAGCAGTTAGAGCAAAAGAGAAGAAGCTCTGCTAGCCGTAGGCATCATGGGTATTTGACCCTCCATCCCTCACAATTCACTGGGTGTGACACCATTATAATACTTAGAACTTTATCCCAGGTTGTATAAATAGTCTTCATTGATTTGAGATCAGACCTCAACACAAATTTTGCAAATTTCATCCTTTCACATTAGCAAGGATTAAAATGGAATTACTAGTTGGGGAAAGGTCATGAAAACTGTATTTTTAATCCCAGTTAAACTGCTTTTAAACTCTTCTGTGGCTTTGGACAACTTAACTGCCATTTCCTCACTTTAGTGTCCTTTTCTATATTATTACGTGGTTGGACTAGTTAATCTCTAAAGTCCCATAAAGCTCCAATATTCTATTTCTGTGAGCTCACCAGGTATTTCACTTTGAAATTGGAGAACAAAAAGCTGATAGCAAGCATGCACCAGAGCCAAGAATATAGTAATGAATAAATATTTATTATTACTATTCCACTTTGTCTCATTGTTTTCTTTCTCTAGGATATTCTGAAATAACTGCTTAAACTGTTTCTGTAATTATTTCTCTGAGGTAAGATGTTGTTAAGGTTAAAATTCAGCTTAGTCATTTTCTTTGGATCAGAAAGTGGAAAACAGCATATATAGTTTATTTGTTTCATTTAGCCATGGGTATATTTTGCATATAAATTTCAGGGGGAAAAATAATGTTCAAAATCTTCAATGTATGTGTGAAAGTGTATCTCTGCAGAACTATTTAAAATATGTTGAGATGGCAAAGACCCTTACAAAGTATCAAGTCCATACCATGGTCTTTGTAGAAATAACAATATCCAAGACTACAGAGTCAGGTTTACTACTTATGATACAATCAGCGGGAATGGTGTAATTTCTGATTCAATGTGGAATTTACTCACAAACAATGTCCTACGGGAGGATGTATGTTTCTAGTTCCATATGTGGGGGAATTAACAGCTTGCCAAAAACAGAACACTGCTACTCTAAAGAACTGAAGTGTACATGGTTACCTTGGTCAGCCCCTCTCAAAAGTAATTAAGAATTTAGATATAAAATTCTACCTAATATATAGCTAAAATTGCTTATTATTTATTAAATATATTTTACTTTTTTAAAATGGTCTGGTGGTGGGAAGGGTGTGACAAGTCCTGTCCCTGCCATATGCCGGGGAAGACAAAACAGTGCATATGTATATGTGTCCACACATGCGTGCACACACACACACACAACACACACACACATAAGAAAACTACAAAAGGGTAAACTATCAATCTATGCAGTAAGAAGTTAAAATAGAGAACTATCAGTGAAAGGTAATTTTTATTAGGGAAGTCTCATTTGAAATAAGCGGAACTTGAACTAAAACATGAAAAATGGCCAGGATTTAGATAGGCAGGAAAGAGAGTGGAAGGACATTCTCAAGAAATAAAAGGAGACTATGCTTAGACGACTTGGAGCTCAGACTACTTAGAGCTCAGACTGAACAATTTGTTGGGAAGAAGAGGAACTGTCAAGACAATTGTTCTTACCCTTGATCACAGGGTGTAACAAATACACAGAAAAATAACGCGGTGTCAAAGGATCTTTCATAATGGGTAAAGGGTTTCAGCCAATAAATGATATGGAGTTGGGAGTATGGGAGCAACCCACTAAAGATAAAATATAGCAATGCCATAAAGAATAGACTAACTGAAAAAAAAAAAAAGAGCCAGAGGCTAGGAGAACAGTTAGGAAGCTCTGGTGGAAATTTCACTACAAAGTTAATGTGGTTCAGAATCAGACTAGGAAAAATTGACAACATGTAATATTTTCAGAAAAAAATACTTTTGGCATTTAATTGCAGAATTGCTACAAAGGGTAGAGAAGACTTTCAAAAGTTTATTCCAAGGGAAAAAAAATAAGAAGGAAAAAATTGAATAGGGGTTGGGATAGTAGAGATGAAAGGGCTAAGGGTGTGGAGTTTGAGTCTTAATGTGGCAAACAAAAATACAGAATATAGAAGAAAGTTTGCATATGATAAATACATTTGGGAGCTATCAACTTGAAATGATACAGATTGATATATTCTACATGAAAATAAGTATGGTGTGGTTTGTAGTATTTTTTAAGGTTACAGATACCTGGAGAATGTAACTAAGAATGTAGAACTTTTTCCCAGGTAAAAGAAATATCTGTAATACTAAACACATACATAGTTTTGCACATAATTTCAGGAGACTCAGAACAAACTCCAAATACAGTAAAGACAGTTGGGGATTTATAGCCAATGAGCAGAAAGGGGGGCCAATGGATACAAAATTACTAAGAATAATTTGATTAGCTATCAGAGATAGAAGGATTCTTGATAAAGGAGGGCCAAGTGATCAGATACCAATGGTGGGGTGTTCTCAATACACTGGCTTAGTAGGTTCTTCGCTAAAACTGGGCTTAGGAGGCTAAGAGTAGGTTATTGGTCTCATTCAGTCACTAAGTCATATCTGACCCTTTGTGACCCCATGGACTGTAGCACACAAGGCTCCTCTGTCTTCCACTGTCTCCCTGAGTTTGCTCAAATTCACGTCCATGGGGTCACAAAGAGTTGGACATGGCTGAGCAACCGATCACAGCGCGATACAAAGTCAGTGATGTTATCTAACCATCTTATCCTCTGTCGCCCTCTTCTCCGTTGCCTTCAATCTTTCCCAGCATCAGAAACTTTTCCAAGGAGTCTCAAGATCAAAATGAGAGGGCCCCTGACTAAAGTTTGGTCAAAGAGGGAGTCTCTGTCAATCTCTTCACTTTGCATACATCTCTTCATTCAAAAACATTTGTTGAATTTGAACTATATACAGGCACTGTATTAAGGATATTTAGATGAATGAAACAGGTCTGTCCCTGCCCTTACAGAACTTGGATAATTGCTTTATGTCTCAGATCAAAGATTTGCTCTTCTATGAAGATTTTCCTGACTCCACTTCATGTGGATCTAAACACTTCATCACAAATTTACCACTCCAGGCTATAACCTCCTGTTTAATTGTCTATGTATCCTATTAGACTGTAAGCTCTAGAGGATGTGGGCTATATTAACCCGGTTCACTCATGCCCAATCAGTTCAGTTCAGTCACTCAGTCGTGTCTGACTCTTTGCCCAATAGCCAGCACTAAACCTGGCCAAGTAGTAATTTAGTAAATACTTAACAAAGTTTTGAGAATATATGCAATAAAAACCAGGAACAGAAAAGTGATGCCATGCCAAATGCTAATCAAGAAAGATGTGGGGTTATCTTGTTTCCCACATACAAAGATACAAAGACTACAGAAAAAATCAAATGGATGAGAAATTAAAGACACTATCAAAAGTAGGAGTTCCAAGTTCTATTCAGTTACTAAAGTCTGAGGTCCTCAGAGGACCAAATAGCGAAGGCGCTGGGATTTCAAATACAATTTATTAGAATACAGAATATGAATTTGATGCTGAAGCAAATGACTCTTTACTCTTGACCCTCGGAGGAGCTATAATACTTTTAGCTAATATAAGCTTCCAGAGCTCAGTTTAATTCATTTCTTTCTCTGGACCTCATTTTCCTCATTAGCAAAATGAGGATCTGTGACAGGGAGAGTTGACAGCAAAATATGTGAATATATGGTGCAATACATATGAGCAATAATTTAAAGTCTCTGATTTCTTTGCCTACCTGAGTGTTTTGAGGCAGTAGAGGGTTATCAAAGGAGCTAATTTTTTTTTTTAAAGGTGACATATGGGTTGTTGAGGATAACAGGGGTCTAATTATTAGAATGGAGCTTCCCTGGTGGCTCAGTGGTAAAGAACCTGCCTGCCAATGCAGGAGCCGCAGGAGACTCACTCCTTAGACTGGGAAGTTCCCCTAGAGGAGGAAATGGCAACCCACTCCAGTATTCTTGCCCCGGAAATCCCAAGGACAGAAGAGCCTGGTGGGCTACAGCCCATGTGGTCACAATGAGTTGAACATGACTGAGCATGAGCATGATGATGAATTAATAGAATATCATATTTATTTTGTTTAGGCAATTTCCAGCGCAACTGTCATCTTTTGTTCTCTCACTGAAAATCAAATTATAAAAGAGCTTTGCATCAGGTAAGAATGATATTTCTTTAACGAAAATCATATAGACTCAAAGACCAACTGCCTAGGGTGGAATTCTAGTTTTGTTACCTGTTAGCTATGCAACCCTAAGCAAATACTTAAACTCTCTGTACTTTTTAATTTCCTCATGAGATAAATGGGAATGATTATATCTTATTCATGGAGTTTTTATGAATATCACATAGACCATTACTGGTGAAGGTCTAAAAGCACTGCCTGTCACATAATACAGGATCCAAAAATGCTTCACTTATTACCATGGGGGAGCGTACCAAAATCAGTGGCATAACAAGTGTCAAGGACAAAGCTAGATATTTTTACATAGATTATATCATTTGATCCCAGCTATAAAAAGGTTATAGATCAGAGCCTAACATTCAAGACTTCTCTCATATCCCTATATCTGTTTATCTCAGTGATTCCAGCCAGCTGCTGTATGTATGGGGCTGTACTGGGTGTCACTTCCTGAATCCTATAATTAGTAGTAAGGAAAACTACTGAATTAAAAAACAAAAAGAAATTAAGAAAACTCTCACGTTTTCTTCTGTTTTTCTGTAGATGCAATATCAATGCTGACTTTCCTATATATGACTAACCTAGTTGCAAAGACAGCTCTGCACATGACCATATTGTGTGGATAATCCAAGTGTATAACTTTATTTCCCTTACCTCTGAGAACCTAGGATGATATTTCAAGATTAAATTTTCAAGGTCAAATGCTTCTAATGTCTGCTAAATCTGAGTCCAGATGTCTTTCATAGTCAGTCTATGTCCAAGTTCATAATCAACTTAGGATTTGTGATTTTACCTGTATGTTTAGCACAAATAAAACAAATTTGCTTTTGTTAGTCCACGTCTGAATAATAACCCAAAAATAATACCATCTTGTGCTGCATAAAAATAAAGTAAGGACAGGATTAAATCAGGACAGGATTTTTTCTTTTCAACTTTTCTCCTGTCTCTTATTTTTATCCAAATGATTAAACCCTAGACAAACATTTAGAAATCTGAGTACCAATATCCAACACCTGTATGCTTGTGAGTAATGATTAAAGAAAATAAGGAAATGGCCACTATGAATGCCATTTATAATCACTCCTGCTGTTCTGGATATAATTTGCTTTTAATTATTGACACTTACATTGTACATTTCAGTTTACAGCAAAATACTCATGTGTATTATGTCCTTATAACAACCCTATAAATAGCTGTCAATCTTTTTTTCCAGTTGACAAACCATGAAACTGAGAGACCCAAAAGTGAGTCAATAATAAAACCAGGGTCTCTGCGTCCCCTGGCAAGTCTGACTACACTGATCTCTCCCTGCCCAGCCCATCCTACTAACTCAAACAGTACTTTCTTTCCTCTATTCTACAGTAATTTTAAATGCCTTATCTCAGTTTTCAGTGAGGTTCTCTGTGGCCATGTTTTTACAGATCTGTAACAAAGACCTGTAAGAGACCACGGAACTAATCCCACTGATTTTTAAAATAATGGGATCAAGCTTCATTGGTCTATTTATTTCTAAACATTTTTTGTTTTAGAAAAAATTCAAGTTTGTTTCTTTACCCCACAAACCAAAAACACTAGACAAATGGTTTTATTTCCATTACTGAGCTACATACAAGCTGTTCACTTTTGGTACATTTGGCAAGGGAGTATCGTGTTCACCTTGTTCTGTAAAGAGCTATAGAGGTCCAGGTGTCTGGCCGGGGATAGAAGAGAGATAAATTCCTAAATCCCTCCAGGTCAGTGATTCTAACTTTGCTGCCCATCAGAATAACCTAGGGAGCTTTTGAAAAATACCGATGCCCAGGCCCTTCCTCCAGACAGTCATATTTAATTGGTCTGGCATGCTGCCTGGGCACAGGGATTTTTAAAACTCCCTAAGTGATTCTAGTGTCAGACAGGGTTGAGAATCACTAACTTAAGACATAACCTAGAGCAGTTCTCCTCAATATTGGCCTCACATTAGAATGTCCAGGGGGACTTTTAAAAATACTGTTGCCAAGGCCCTGTCCAAGATCCAATTAAATCGGAAGCTCTGTTTTAATTCAGAAGGTCCAGGCATTGGTAGATGTTCAAGCTCCACAGGTGATAATGCTGTATTATCAAGCTTGGAGATCATCATTCTAAAACCCTTGTCATTCAATATGTGGTCTATAGATAAGCAAAAAAAAAAAAATCAGAAACAAATCCTAGCACCTGAAAGATTGTTATGACTGAAGAATTTCAAGCTTCATGGACATACCAAATAACATGCATACTAAAGTGTGAACAGCTCCGTTCTGAATTCATTTTCTAAGGACCTGAGGGCAGTGTTGGTTTTGCCCAGCTCTCCCCTTTCTTCTCACTTGACTCTCTTCTCAAGTTCCATGTGACAATGTACAATTGGCCAGGGTCATTGAGATAAACTGCTTGCCATATGCCTAACTGTCATATACCTTATTATCATCAAATGTGCTTCGTCACTCAGTCATGTCTGACTTTTTGTGATCCCATCAGGCTCCTCTGTCCATGGAGTCTCTCCAGGCAAGTACACTGGAGTTGGTTGTCATGCCCAACCCAACCTTGGGTTGGATCTTCCCAACCCAAGGACTGAACCCAGGTCTCTCACATTGCAAGCAGATTCTTTACTGTCTGAGCCACCAGAAAAGCCCATCAAATAGTTTTCTACTAAACTAACTCCTGAGCTTGAAATTCAGGAATTTTCATAATCTAAATTGATTTAATCACTTTCTTGCCAATCTTCCACCATCTATTCTCACTCTACCCTCTACCTAAATATAGACTGCTGTGTTCTCCCAAGCATGATCCACACCTTCTAGCTTCCTAACCTATGTATCCATCTCTACCTAATATTCTTTCCTTCCGTGTTCAAATATATCCTTTAAAATGCAGTTAATGCCATTGCTCCATGAAGGCTTCTCTGATTCTGCCCCATGTCCAGGGAGTGGTAATAATCTCTCGTAGCACAGGATATTCATAGCATCCTACCTGTACCTCTCTTGCAGCCCATTTTATATCCTTCACATCAGTTTTCCAGACTTTTTTTATATCATCTATTAGATGATAAGTTATGTTAGGAAAGGAGCCATGCATAATTCACTTTTGTAAAATTCACACTCCCTTTCTCAGAGCCATATGTATAGAAGGTAATTTTTGTCTTTCTTTTTACAACTTTTTAGTGCTTAACCAGTTCAAGCCAGGCTTCTAAGCAAAGTGTCATCCGCCTTTCCTTTTGAACTTACTGATAAAAAGCATTCAGGTCTCTCTGCTCATCAACTCTGCCCTGGATAGGCTAGCATTTTACAAACTGTAATCTTTGCAAAATGGGGAATATAAATCTCTAAGGAAGATACTGTATGGGGTGGTTAAGAAACTTTATTCTTCAAAGCATCTTTTTTTATATTAAACTTTTTATTTTGCACAGGAGTATAGCTGACTAACAATGTTGTGATAGTTTCAGGTAGACAGCAAAGGAACTCAGTCATACATATGCACATATCCATTTTCTTCCAAACTCCCTCCCATCCAGGCATCCACATAACATTGAGCAGAGTTCTCTGTGCTATAGAGTAAGTCCTTGTCGGTGTCCCTTGCTCTGGCAGGTGGGTTTTTAACCACTGGACTATCAAGGAAGTCCCTAAAAACACCTTTTTTTAAAG
The DNA here is from genome assembly GCF_910594005.1 of Cervus elaphus. Lineage (NCBI taxonomy): Eukaryota > Metazoa > Chordata > Mammalia > Artiodactyla > Cervidae > Cervus > Cervus elaphus. The sequence goes on along the minus strand of NC_057833.1, from coordinate 43,135,945 downwards.
AAAATTCTCACAGGCATTATTTGTGCTGTGTGACACACTTTGGGATATTTTTAATAATAGTGAGTAATAAGTCATCCAAGATTAATGTAGGACTATTCAGGATCTCAGGGCTTGCCTAGATATTTTGTCAACATTTCTTCCTTTCCAATGAGAACATGGGAGTCCTGACCAAAAGAGATAATACAACAGCAGAATTCTCAGGCTGAATGGGTGAACACATGGGACAAGATATTGTCAAAGGAAGAAAACAAGAAAATAACAAAAACAAAAAACACCCTATGTTATTGCTAGGGAAATTCCTGTGTTATATGTGGATTGAATAGGACACTTAGCATATAGTCTATTATGTCTGAGAAATGCTATGTACATAATGAGCTCAAACTATCTTAGGAAAAACTTGCACTAGTGATGGTCTTGGATGTAATGTATTCTACTCTACTGCTTTAAAAATATGAAATAAAAGCAGGAAGAGGAGGGAATTAAAAAATACTTTTATCATCTCCAAAATTTTAGCAGCTTTTTTGATTTTAAGAAATAAAAACAAAGAAAATGACAGAACCAGCTGTAACAGATGGTACTAATTAGTATCTTAGAATTCATTAGGAACTATGTTAAAGTTGACTGGCTATTTGCAAAAACATTTCTGATAAGTTGTCTAAGCTACTTCCATAAATGTAATGGAATATTCCACCACATTTTACCAATGTTGAAAATTTCAAAAGAAAAGACATAGTGATGTAGACACTATTTAGTTACTATTTTCTAGTAATGACATTTCCTCATCAAAGCTAATGATTAAGCACCTTTCCATTTCCTATTAGATGGCTTTAGAACAGAGGGATAAATGGATTGAAGGGGAAGATAGCTGAGTCTCTGTAGCTAAAGGTTAAAAAAAAGAGGTCAGGTATATTTACTTTATGTCTGATATCTATATTTATCTCTATTGACTCTGATTTCAGGCATTCCCAATGACTACATCCTTTGTTCCTTACTTCCTACAAAAGGATAAAAGGATACATCTGGAGTCTTTTTACTGATGATTCCAGAAACACATGAACTAAATTGATAAGAATATTGGTATAGAAATGTTTCATATTGAATTAGTTTGTGTCTTTTCAAATGGTTTTAAAATAAAGCTCACTACCTCTGTATCACCGGTGACAGTGACATTAAAAAATTTCACCACCACACAGCTTTTCCCAGCCATAGTCGTTTATGTTTAATCGTTTAAATCATTCATAAATATCTCTCCCAGTTGAATTGCCAGAAGATTTAATACACTTTTTTCTATCATTTAGACCAGTGGCTCCTTAACTTAGATACACATTGAAATTACCTGTGTGCTTATAAAGATATTGATCCCTGGGCCATACCTTCAGAATGTGTATATAGTTATTCTTATATGTGTCCTGGGGAGTATTTTTTAAATCTCCCTATGCCATTCAAAGATGAAGATGAGGTTGAAAAAATAATTATTTAGACCAAAATTTTCAACAATGAATTTCAACATCCCATTTTACTTTCATCTTTTTACTCTCATAATGCGTATGAATCCTGATCTCTACTACATGATTCTAGTTCAGATTTTTTGTTAGATTCTCTCAAAGGTCAGGAAATTCTTCTGAATATCTGACTCCAAATCTGAACACAAATGACCTACTTAACGGTACACTGATAAATAACAGTAAATGTCCTATAAAACCTCTTTTTAGGAAGAGAAGGAAAAAGAAATGAAAAGTCACCACCATCTAAGTTTGCTACCCCCATTGCTTCTTTAACCATTTGTATCCACCTACTGTGAATATAGTCCTAAGAGCACTTTTTCCCTCTACTAATTTCAAACCCACTACTTGTCCTATAACATACTAAGAATGAGTTCACATTTCCTTCTTTCTTTGCCTTCTTTTATTTCCATGGAAGACAAAATAATAAAAGATTTTAAATAACTAAATCATGACCAACGTCAGTATGAACTTATGTTTCAAATTGTAAAACCTGTTTAGAAGTCTTATAAATAAAAACTAGTATATAAAAATGCAAATTATTGCCAAATTGATTTGTTCACTGTGACATTCATGTAGCTTCTTCTTCTGGACTCCACGTCCTCTCCAGTGAAACACTGGCAATATTATATGCCAAATGGAAAATATCAAAGGTGGATGACCTTATAAGAAATAGTTATATCTGCCAGGAAATAACTCTCAATTGTTGAAAAGCAGCCCAAAAACTGAGAAAAGCCATTAATCATATACAGGCTTAATACCAAAATGGAAACATAATGATGGACTATAGTATTCACAGATACCAATATGCTTTCTCGACTTCCATGTTTAATTATCCTCGCTACCAAGCTGTAGAAGATGTTCTTTATGAACTGTCCTAAGCCTGTATGTCATCCCAAATCCAGGGTCCTTTGGCAGGTAATAGTAGTTGCAGAACCCACTCCAGTCCTCTTGCCTGGAAAACCCCATGGACGGAGGAGCCTGGTAGCCTGCAATCCATGGGGTCGCTAAGAGTCAGACACGACTGAGCGACTTCACTTTCACTTTTCACTTTCATGCACTGGAGAAGGAAATGGCAACCCACTCAGTGTTCTTGCCTGAAGAATCCCAAGGCCGGGGGAGCCTGGTGGGCTGCCGTCTATGGGGTCGCACTGAGTCGGACATGACTGAAGTGACTTAGCAGCAGCAGCAGCTGTAGTTGCAGAAGAATTTTGAGTTTGTTAAACCCTCCTCAACAACCTTGCTACTAACTTATCAAAACAGCAGGTCTTAGAAAACATTTGTGTACATGGAAACATGTATTAATTAACAACTACTATCAATTCAGTGTAAGCTAAACTATACACTTATCTTCTAGACCTTAAGAAAATCCAGCCTTCTTATTCTTCCAGATAACAAAATACCACCTTGCAAGAAAAATTCACTGAAGATAGTCAAGATTCCAGAGGTAGAATCCTGTTTTCCTTATAATTGCTACTCTTATAGTTTTGCTGGTCAGCAGGTCAGTGTACAGGTTGATACAGATCTTGGGGGATTTCATTAATGAAGGGCAGAGGCCTTGAGGATTCTTAGAATCTGTTCATGCAGGTATATGAAGTGTCTCATGTATTTTTGACAATCTACCTCTTGGAAAGTTTTAATATCACCAGTAGAGAACCATTTCTAGGATTCATACATTTACTGTACTAATAGGACACCAAGTAAACCCACTTCTGGCACTCAGGATGAAAACTAGCAAAGCTTTGATCATAACTGCAGAAATACAGATGTCATAGCTGCCTCCGTAGGTTTACTGAGTATAAGTTTACTGAAGTCCTGAGTAGAGTTCCAGCTGCACCTGGGATTTTCTGAATAATTATATTTATTTGTTTATACACATAGTACATATCTGTATACATACATAATAAGACATATGTGATTTATACATGTAATCATATTGCTGACACTGAAGAATTTAAAATATCTTAGCCATTGAATCAGGGCTGTTTCTGTTTCTGTCCTATAAGTTGTTTGTTTCCTTCCTGCTTCATCAGAATTTTTTACCTACACAGCCTTCCTTACTGAATTAAGGTTCTTGATGCCAGAAATACAGTGTTTATTTTTGATCCCTCAACATTTAACGTGATAGTCACAAATACGCTTAATATATATTTTGAAAAATACACTATTTTCTAGAAATTCTAATTCTTATTGTGTTTAACATTTTGGTCTTCAACTTTTTTAAAATTTGTGTTTGAAATTGTCTTGATATTTTTATCTTGAAAAAAGGGAAAATCTAGGCAGAAGTGGTCACTAAGTGCTTATTAGCCATTAGATTTCAGAAATTATCACTCTTTGTCATTTTTTTTTAAGAAAGAAGACTGCAAATGACCTCTCATGACTCAACAACTAAGTACAGAACACATTTTCCAAACCACTACCATCCACTTGCCACGACTAACAAACAGCCCACTGTAATCTCAAATTCCAGCCACTTGTTTTGTGAGAAGGAAGATGAATTGGAAAGATGCAATCATCATTACTCAATTTACCCTGCCAGGGTTTCCATCTTATTGCTCCAGTTTGTTCCTCACAGGCATGCTGGAAGATAGATGTGAGATGGTTTGCCAGATTCATTTTGAGAAATTACTGATTGGGAAATTAAAACTGACATTTATTTTTTGCTTCTGTAAAGACTGAATTCTGAGACACCTAATGATTAAAGTATTATAGAAGCAAATAGCACTTAAAAGTCCCTGAAAATGTGTGAAGCTAATTATACCCCCTACACGTTTGCTCATGATTTGAACTGGGTAAATTTCTCTCTCGGCAAACAACCTATTCCTCAGGAACAATATAGACAGATACAGATCATAGATCATCTAATTCCTCTGCGTGGTTATCAGAATTTCTCCCTAGGTGGGGTTGTTAGGCCACAGACGAGGGCCTGGTTTTCTCATGCTGCAATTTCAGCTTTGGCAGTCTCTAGAGACACTCACTGTTAGAGCAGTTTTTTCAGAGTTGCATTTCAAAGGCACCTTCTCAAGGGGTATAGATAGTTTAGTCACATCTGAAGAGGCATGCTCCCAAAACAATGAGACATTGTTTTCTGACTTGGTTCTTGTATTGGTCTATGTCTCCAACACCTTGGGATTAAGGTTACCAGATCTGTCCTTAAAAGAAGAATGAGCAAGGGTCTCCATTGTGACTGAGTCAATAGGCAACTTAAGGGTTAGAGAAGTTAACAAAGTGATGAAACAATTTCAATTTATGAAATTCTGAATTTTTCTGGAGTTTTGAAGCATTATTCTGCATTAAATAGAAAGACTTCAGTTGCATTATGTATAAGGAACAAAACATATGACTGGGTATGAATCTGGTGAATATCTCACTGTCTGATTTACCTTGCAGGACAATCTTCCATATATTTACTTTCGTGTACTGTAAAATAAAGGGTACTGTGTAAGATGTTATATGAGAAAAACTGATAAACCAAATAGGTTTTTCTGGTAGGGAAAATAAACATTAAGTAGAGTGGACTGATTTAAGCAATTGTAATGACATGTAGGAAACAAAAACAAAAAAAATTCATATATGTATTTTTTAAAGTTCAGAATTAACCCAAGTGTGTTAACTATACAGGAAACATCCTCAAATATGATTATAAGAATTGGTAGGAAAAGGAGGTTATTGGATAATCAAAGCTGTTATTAGAAAACTCTACAAGGATAATAGAAGTGAAGAACTGAAAATCATCACTTGCTTAAAAAAAAAGCTGACTTCTGAAAAATAGAAACTATTAAAGCTTCTTTCAAGTATTGAGTCATGGCACATGTTGCTGATTTTTTCAGCTGTGAAATATATTACAGATAAAATAATAGCTAAAGAATGAGTTGTGTTTAATGGTGTGCCCTTTTTTATATAAATTGAACAGATATAAAGTCTTCCTTTTAATAACTTCAGTCATACTCTCTTACCTTTCTGTTTGCTATCTTGTGTGGGAGACAAAATCAGAGTTGCTTCCTCCGAGTTCCACAGCCTCATCCATCAGATGTACCAGAGCAAAATGAAGAAAGCAAACAAGCCAATGAACCAAAAGAAGGTCAAGAACTTCTCCATGATCAATATTCACTGAGGCAGAGCAATTAGGCAGAGTAGAAAGTAATTAACAAGGGCTCTATATGATATTGCTCACAGTTCTTTTAGTTCAGGGACATTCTCCTACAGAAACCATGTTAGTATTCTCCTTACTTCTCTGACTTTATAATGCAGAAAAGATTAATCTTAGAATGAACTCTCAAGAAGCTGAAACTTAGTAAAAAGAGATGAGGATAGTATCATTGTGCTAGCTACAGTTTATTGGACATTAACACATTTCAGGTCTGTGCTAAATGCATTTAATATATTGTCTCAGGTAAATCTCATGAAAATATTTTGAGTCCAATATAATCTCTTGATGAGACACATTCGGATTTGAAAATTTAAGAAACGTTAGCTAATGTCACATGAAAACTAATCAGAAAATTGGGATTTCATGTGAAATCTATTGTCACATTTGATGATGTTCTCTGTATCGCCTCATGTAACAATAACAGAAAATATGTGCCATAAAGAAATGGCAAATAAAGAACTGCTGGATTGAGAAAAGAGAGAGGGCTTTCTAAAATGGAATCATACAAAGGTCTTTCTTTAAAAAGTTACTATATAAGGATATGAACTAAACTAGCATAAAGGTATCATAGAGTCCATGAGTCTTAGGGGGTCTTGCTCAATCCATTGGCTTCTCTCTTATCCCATTCTAATTACCAAGTGAATTATGAGTTTGGCACTGCTTTCCAGACTTACACGCATTTACTAAAAAGATAACAACTTAATGTGGAAATTGCCATCCTCTCATTTTCTCTAAAAACTAAAATTTTGCAGATTCTATCTGAAACTAGGGAAACAATTTATAATGTGCTATTTCCTTACTCTTGGGCTTGAGGGAACACTGTATTTGCATTATTGATTGAAATGTAATTTAAATTGCCTTTGTGCTAAAGTGACTTGTGAGGTGTGAATCATTTACTTGAAAAAACAAAACTAAACTTCCAGGTCTCATTAGCATCATCAAATAACAGGAGACTTCCTATTTTTTTTGCTCATCCTCAGGCCATACTCTAGTTTTCTGTTGGAAGGACAGAGGCAGATGGAGCTTCCGAATCATGTGCTTCATTAGAGCACATCAGGTACCTTCAGATCCACACTGTGAATCTCAGAGGATCTACAAGTCTGGAGCAATTCTAAAACTAAACCTTTTCAGTAATGTTTTTTTTTTTTTAATACAGAGATGATCACTCATTTAATAATCAAACTAAAATTTAATCCGGTTTTCTTTAGAGTCTTAGTTTCCAGAAGAGCAAACCCAAAGTTTATTTATTACATAACCTAATAATTATATAAATTCAAAACTGATCACAATTTTATTTCTCGATTTAAAAATTCCTCTTTTTTTTCTGTTTTTCTTTTTCCCTTGGTGTTCTATATCTTGTCCTAACAAGGAAATGTGAAAGTGAAGTCGCTCAGTCGTGTCCGACTCTTTGCGACCCCATACACTGTGGCCTACCATAGACTGTAGCCTACAGGCTTCTCCATTCATGGAATTTTTCCAGGCAAGAGCACCAGAGTGGGTTGCCATTTCCTTCTCCAGAGGATCTTCCCAACCCAGTGATCAAACCCGGGTCTCCTGCACTGCAGGCAGACGCTTTACCCTCTGAGCCATATTTGGAGTATAAATACTATAGTGTGCTTTTGTCAGTCATGGAGAAGGAAATGGCAACCCACTCCAGCATTCTTGCCTGGAGAATCCCATGTACAAAAGAGCTTGGCAAGCCCCAGTCCATGTGGTCACAAAGAGTCAGACATGATTGAGAGATTAACACTTTACTCTGTCAATCACAGCCGAAGCATTTTCCAAGTTGTTCCACAGACTTCATAATTAACATTTTAATGACTAAGAAATAATTATTTATGAATATAATTTATTATTACACATGAAGATCACTTTTAATCAAAATAAATACAATTTAAAATTTTAAAGCCTTCATATCCCAAGTTTGGAGAGTATTTATTACTTGTTTTATTACTCCGTATGACTGCATGTGCTATTGTAAGTATTCTCAAATGATTCCTTACAGCATATATGAGTGATGTATATAACTGAATGAGATAAGCAAATGAATATATCTTAGAGATCACATACTTGGATTGTGTTTTCCGTGAGGGACAAGGGAGAAGACAGGCAGAGATGGAGAGGGTAGTCATTATTCTTTTCACTCTGTAGACTTTATCCCATTGGTGGTGTGTCTCATTGTTTTCCCGTACTCTCAATTTGATTCTGGTGGCACGTGCTTTGCTCTCAAAATGTAGTAAAAGGATAATAGCTTTGTAAAGAGCTACTTTCTTAATAAAATTTCCAATAGCATATTTTGTGGAGAAACACTTTTAAGAGGACTATCCTCAACCACTGAAATTTGGCTGAAACTTTGTCCTTGTTACCTGGCAGACAGACTGCAGTGGGTCAGAAAGGACTTTTTAGTCACTAGGTCTTCTAGTCATTTCTCAAAACATGAGTCTCAGGTATACTTTACTCTGGTTCCCACCATGTGGGGGGGTCTATATCCACCATAAGAAATACATATTGATTACACTTAGTTTGAGAATTTCCGTTGGTTCTTTTCTATAGATTTTATTTCTCCACTGAGATATCCTATCTTTTCATTTATTATATTTCATCAAGCTTATTTTATTAAATGCCTGAAATAATTATCTGCTTATTCTAACATTTGGGTCATCTCAGATTTGGCCTCCAAGGGCCACATTTATTCTTCCCAAGAATGATTATATTTTTGTTTAATAGGCAGTTATTGGTTAAACATACACTGTAACCTTTGTCTCCTAGACAAAGGTCAGATCTAAGCCTAGTTTTTTGGTTGTTGTTTTTGCTTTATGTCCTGACTCAGTGGGATTGCTTAGAGTCTGCCCACATATGCATGGTTTAGGGATCGGCCAGAGATCCAAGCAAAATTTACATACAGATTTGGGGTCCTCCTCTCTGGTTCTATCTGTCCTGGGGTTCTACACTTACTATTCAGAAGCAGTAACTGCCCTAAACTCTGTCATCTAATACTTCACACCAGAAAGCCTGTAAATTATTGGTGTTTTATTCCTGATGCATAACATTAAAGGTCACCTATCCTCAGGCTAAAACAACAGGAAGTGCACCATGTGCATGCCTCTTCTTCCAAGTTTTGTTTCTCCTCACATACATCCTCCAGATTCTTTAATTTTTTGTATTTTTTCCCCCAGAGTTTATAAATTGTTATCAATGAGAAAGTAAGTTTGATATGAACTCAACAGATCATCACAGAAGCAGAGTCTTGACAAATAAACTTCTTTAAAACCAACAGCAAGAGCAAATTAGAATACCTGGAAAGTATCATTACTAAACCAAACACACGAAGCTTACTGGATTCATGGTTGTCTTAGGCTTGAGGAGACTCGTTATAAACAAAGAACAAATATGTTGAGAGTAGCTCAGGATCTTTAAGGAGTCAGCCAACCAGAGCCTGACCATATCAATGGTTCTTCTAGAACAATCCTAATACAGATCTCAACAACACAAATCTGAACTTCAGCAATGACTTTCTAGATCACTTAGAAGCATCTTTCTTCTAATCTTGCCTGAATATTAGTTTTGAGTACCTCTGGCCTCAAAAAATTTAATATGTCATTGTCAAATTAATTCTGAATTTCTAACTTTTTTTTTTTTTACTTTTCCTCTCATAAGTGGTAAATAGAAAACACTGAACATGGACTATGAAAATTGGTGCTCAGATTATGCTTAGCAGTTGTGTGACTTTGGATACATTTTTTAATCTCTCTGCATCTCAGTTTCATAGTAGGAAATTGGGGTTAATATAGTACTACCCTAAATGGGTTGGTTTACAGATTGAATGAGGGAACACCGGAAGTCATCTTAGAACTGGGGAGCACATGATGCCCCAGTAAGTGTTTGCTACTATTATCATTACCTGCCTCTTGGTTCTATTCTCTGTGAAATGGAGGATATAGTTCTATTTGAAAGAAGAAGGGTTCACATGCAACAAATGTTTAAAAAGTAAATAAATAAATAAACCTCTGTTCAAATTTGAAGGCAGAGGAACTTGGCTTCAGCTAAATAGAATGATCTGCTATTTTTTGCTCTGTACATTATACAATTTGTAGCTTCCCATGTCAAAGTAACTTTTATATGTGTGAAATGACACTCTCTTTTATTTTATGTGTTAAAATTCTTCCCATCCCTTAAGGATAAGCAAGCTAAATATCAAACCACCTCAAAACCATTCCTGAGCTCACCCAACTTGCCGTTTCTCCTTCCTCTAACTTTCCAACAAGGCACTTCATGCATTTCTTACACAATTCTTCCATTCATATCATAAGTTTTCTAATAGGTTGTGGGTTGCTTGACAATAGCACCTGTAATTTATCTATCATTTTATCCTCAGCAATTCTTCAAGCAATACTTATACATAGTAAGATGTCTATAAATATTTAATGAGTTGAATTAAAATATAGTGTTCAATACTATGAGAGTCTCTTGGACTGCAAGGAGATCAAACCAGTCCATCCTAAAGGAAATCAGTCCTGAATATTCATTGGAAGGACTGATGCTGAAGCTGAAACTCCAATACTTTGGCCACTTGATGCGAAGAATTCTCATTTGAAAAGACCCTGATGCTGGGAAAGATTGAAGGTGGGAGAAGGGGACGACAGAGGATGAGATGGTTGGATGATATCACTGACTCTTTGGACATGAGTTTGAGTAAGCTCTGGGAGTTGGTGATAGACAGGGAAGCTTGGCATGCTGCAGTCCATGGGGTCGCAAAGAGTCAGACACGACTGAGCGACTGAACTGAACTGAACTGAACTTAATCATTACATCAGCAAATAAAAATTTACATGTCTGCATTTATACCAGGAAACTTAAAATATTATATAAATTGTCATTTTTCTTAAGTGATAACCCAAATTGATGCTACCATCAATAAAAAGAGAAAAGCGTCTCTCTCTGAAGCATATTTTAGGACTTTCATTAACATGCAATTGAATTTCACAGTATAAGTAATAATGTTATTTCACATTCCAAAGTCCAGCCCCATGGCCCGTTTGGCTCAGCACAATTCACAGGTAGCAAAAACTGCTTATTTCTGGATTTCACACCTGGTTTCCTGGGACAGAGTGGACCAGCAGTAAATAGTACTGAGAAAGATCCTATAGATTCCTGAGAGCCATCTGGGCACAGTGGTATAAATGACAAACCAAAGCATTTTATCTGTCATCCCCAAAGTTAACCTCCTACCTAGGGGACTAAGACAAAAACAGAGGCAGAGTGCTCTGGTAGGCTGGCAGAAGCTTTGTTTCCCATCTGACAGAAAGCAAATGTGGAGCATGCAGGCAAATAAAGCCTGTCCTGTTATCAAGCACTTGTTCCTGCTGCAATGGTGTTATTCCATAAGGCTGTCCTTGCAAGCTGTTGCCCAGAGATCCATCTGGAGCTGTTTACAGAGTGTAAATCTTATTTGTTGACTTCTGGACATCACTCCTTGTCCTCTACCTAGTCTAAACGCTGCTTTGTAGGTCTATATAGTTAAAGACTGCTTTGGTGGGTTTACAGGAAAGTCAAACACAGTTTGTTTGTACTCTTTAAAACACCTCAAATGTTAAATCAGAGGTGCTCTAAGAGATTGCATATCTCTCTTTGTTTTTCTATTGTGGAAATACAACTTCTGTGCTACAGTAATTCAAAAGCTCAAAATTATGTGGAGTGGATCACTTGGCTTTCCTGTTCATCAGGTGGTGATTGGTGGTTTTACATCTCCAGGTCCTGGTTTTCTTAACCATTAAACAAGAAAATTACTATAAATTTTTAGAGACCCTTCTAGTACTAACTTGAGAAGTCAAATCTTCTATGATGGCTTCAAGGTTGTACAGGTTGTTGGCAGAATTCATTTCTTTGGGGTCTTAGGGCTTAGTTGCTGGTTACATACAGCTTGCAGCCTCTAGAAGCTGTGTGTACTCTTTCACTTCAGTTGTATCTGGCTCTTTTGTGACACATGGACTGTAGCCCGCTAGGCTCTTGTGTCCATGGGATTCTCCAGGTAAGAATACTAGAGTGGGTTTCCATGCCCTCCTCCAGGGGATCTTCCTAACCCAGGGATCGAACCCAGTCTCCTGCATTACAGGCAGACTCTTTATATTCTTTGCCACTAGGGAAGCCCAGACAGTTTCCAACATATGTCTTTGTATTCCTCCAGACTATCCAGAATGAGATTCTCTAACTTTCTCTTCAACTAGCAGTTATAGAAAGCTTGATGGGGCTCATGTGTTTAGGTCAGGTCTACCAAGATAAGATACACTGTGCCTTCTAATCTAATCTAATTGAGGAAGTAAAATCCATAATTTTTATGACACTGGGCAGGTATACTGGAATATGAATATATTGAAAGTGAAAGTGAAATCACTCAGTTGTGTCGGACTCTTTGTGACCCCATAGACTGTAGCCTACCAGGCTCCTCTGTCCATAGAGTTTTCCAGGCAAGAGTACTGGAGTGGGTTGCTATTTCCTTCCCCAGGAGATCTTCCCGATCCAGGGATCGAACCCAGGTCTCCTGCATTGTAGGCAGACTCTTTACCGTCTGAGCCACCAGGGAAGTCCTGAATATATTGGGGGATCTATTATAATCCTGACTACCACAGGTAGGTGTCAAGGCTTCAGTTACTATTTTACTATTCCAGGCCGTAACATTCATCATGGTTCTTCTAGTGATAACCATCTAGTATATCTCTCTGACTTGGATATATTGAGATAGTTGTTTTTATTACTCTGACTATGTTTTGTTTGCTTTGGCTTTCTCTCTGTATTACTTCTCATCTGTACCTACATATCTGGTATAAACAATTCTATTGTTAAATGTTTGAAATGAAGAAGGCTTGAATTATAAATGATTAATACTAAACCTGTTGACGCAAAGACTCAATTTTAGAAGATATTTTTACCAAGTCTATGCTCCAATAAATAATGCTGAAGAAGCTGAAGTTGAATGGGTCTATGAAGACCTACAAGATGTTCTAGAACTAACACCAAAAAAAGATGTCCTTTTTATCACAGGGGATTGGAATGCAAAAATTGGAGTAAAAGGCAAATTTGGCCCTGGAGTACAAAGTGAACCAGGGCAAAGACTAACAGAGTTTCTCCAAGAGAACACACTGGTCATAGCAAACACCCTCTTCCAATAACACAAGAGAAGACTCTACACATAGACATCAAAGATGGTCAATACCAAAATCGGATTGATTATATTCTTTGCAGCCAAGATGGAGAAGTTTCATACAGTCAGTAAAAACAAGGCTGGGAGTTAACTGTGGCTCAGATCATGAAATCCTTATTGCCAAATTTAGACTTGAATTCAAGAAAGTAGGGAAAATCACTAGATCATTCAGGTATGACCCAAATCAAATCCCTTACTATTATACAGTGGAAGTGACAAATAGATTCAAGGGATTAGATCTGATAGACAGAGTGCCTGAAGAACTATGGATGCATGTTCATGACATTGTACAGGAAGCAGTGATCAAGACCATCCCAAGAAAAAGAAATGTAAAACAGCAAAATGGCTGTCGGAAGAGGCCTTACAAATAGCTGAGGAAAGAAGAGAAGCTAAAGGCAATGGAGAAAAATATACCCATCTGAATTCAGAGTTCCAAAGAATAGCAAGGAGAGATAAGAAAGCATTCCTCACTGATCGATACAAAGAAATAGAGGAAAACAATAGCATGGGAGGATTAGAGATCTCATCAAGATGATTACAGATACCAAGGGAACATTTCATGCAAAGATGGGCATGAAAGGACAAGAGGACAAAATGGACAAAATTTTGGTCCAAAATGGACAAAATTTTGTCCAAAAAGGACAAAAATGGTATGGACCTTACAGAAGCAGAAGATTTTAAGAAGAGGTGGGAAGGATACACAGAAGAACTATACAAAAAAAAAAAATCTTAATGACCCAGATAACCACAATGGTGTGATCACTCACCTAGAGCCAGACATCGTGGAATGCAAAGTCAAGTGGGCCTTAGGAAGCATCACTACGAACAAAGCTAGTGGAGGTGATGGGATTCCAGCTGAGCTATTTCAAATCCCAAAAGATGATGCTGTGAAAGTGCTGCACTCACTATGCCAGCAATTTGGAAAATTCAGCAGTGGCCGCAGGACTGGAAAAGGTCAGTTTTCATTCCACTCTCAAAGAAAGACAATGTCAAAGAATGCTCAAACTACAGCACAATTGCACTCATCTCACATGCTAGCAAAGAAATGCTCAAAATTCTCCAAGCCAGTCTTCAACAGTATGTGAACTGTGAACTTCCAGATGTTCAAGTTGGATTCAGAAAAGACAGAGGAATCAGAGGTCAAAGTGCCAAGATCTGTTGGGTCATCGAAATAGCAGGAGAATTCCAGAAAAAGCATCTACTTCTGCTTTATTGATTACACCAAAACCTTTGACTGTGTAGATTACAACAAACTGTGGAAAATTCTTCAAGAGATGGGAATACCTGACCAACTGAGAAATCTGTATTCAGGTCAGGAAGCAATAGTTAGAACTGGACATGGAACAACAGACTGGTTCCAAATGGGGAAAGGAGTATATCAAGGCTGTGGCAACCTGCTTATTTAATTTCTATGCAAAGTACATCATGAGAAACGCTGGGCTGGAAGAAGCACAAGTTGGAATCAAGATTGCCAGGAGCTATATCAATAATCTCAGATATGCAGATGACACCACCCTTTTGGCAGAAAGTGAAGAGGAACTAAAAAGCCTCTTGATGAAAGTGAAAGAGGAGAGTGAAAAAGTTAGCTTAAAGCTCAACATTCAGAAAACTAAGATCATGGCATCTGGTCCCATCACTTCATGGGAAATAGATGGGGAAACAGTGGAAACAGTGTCAAACTTTATATTTGGGGCCTCCAAAATCACTGCAGATGGTGATTGCAGCCATGAAATTAAAAGACACTTACTCCTTGGAAGGAAAGTTATGACCAACCTAGACAGCATATTAAAAAGCAGAGACATTACTTTGCCAACAAAGGTCCATCTGGCCAAGGCTATGGTTTTTCCAGTGGTCATGTATGGATGTAAGAGTTGGACCGTGAAGAAAGCTGAGCACCTAAAAATTGATGCTTTTGAACTATGGTGTTGGAGAAGACTCTTGAGAGTCCCTTGGACTGCAAGGAGATCCAACCAATCCATCCTAAAGGAGATCAGTCCTGGGTGTTCATTGGAAGGACTGATGCTGAAGCTGAAACTCCAGTACTTTGGCCACCTCATGCAAAGAGTTGACTCATTGGAAAAGACTCTGATGCTGGGAGGGATTGGGGGCAAGAGGAGAAGGGGACGACAGAGGATGAGATGGCTGGATGGCATCACTGACTCGATGGACATGTGTTTGAGCAGACTCCGGGAGTTTGTGATGGACGGGGAGGCCTGGCGTGCTGCGATTCATGGGATCACAAAGAGTCGGACACGACTGAGCGGCTGAACTGAACTGAACAGATTGATGATTTATGAAGGGAGCCCAGTTTAAAACTCCCTAGTCGGCATGATCCTGGTCTTGTGTGGACTGAAAAATACTCATAGTCTTGACAGCTTTGATACTGTCTGCCAAGTGAAATGTGGTTACTACACCCACTCACTTTAGGGCTACATATTCAATCTTCATCTTTGACATCTGAAAATTTCTCTTTCTTGCTTGGCTACAGGGTCAGTTTGAACAGAAGCATAATATTTTATTTTTAATGCTTCTAAGTATGTGGAGATGGGAAAGAGGTGAATAAGGAGAAGATAACTTTTCACCATTTAAAGCTGTCTATTAGTGAAACTGCTCTAGAAAGTAGTGAGTTCCCCTGTACTGTATGTGATAAATAATAGGAGAGATGGCTATCTACCAAAGGTGCCTGAAGCAATTTCTTTTTCTGTAAGAATTTAGATGAGGTTACTTGAATTCTTAAGTCTAATGATCTAAAGGTGTAGATGCTACATTGTGTGTGCGCACACACTCAGTCATGTCTGACTGTTTGTGACAGCATAGATTGTAGCCTGCCAGGCTCCTCTGTCCATGGAATTTTCCAGCAAGAATACTGGAGTGGGTTGCCATTTCCAGGGAGATGCTACATTAGGCATCTAAAAAAGCTACATCAGGTGTCCGCAGAGCCTTAGTTCTCCCACCTAAAATCTTAATGACTTTGAACAAGTCATTTTCCTTCCAACAGGCATAGTTTCATTTATCTGTAAGATGAGATACAGATAAAATGATCTCTAAGCTTTAAATACTATGACTATCACTTTCCTTCAGATTGCTTTATGTAAGGAAAAATTTTAACAGAAGTTTGACTCAAACTGCTGACTGAAACACTTTTATGACTTTTCATGCCCATAAAGTACATTAAAATGCTGGGAGGAACGGCTTCCTCTGACCGTGGGATTATATGTTACACTCATTTGGTGCTAATATAAATTCAGAACCTCCACATAGCTCCTTAGTTTGAAAGTTTAGACTGCCGTTAAGCTGTTGGGCAGGAAAAAAAGACATTTTCCTGGTGCTAATGACCAGCTTACATTGGCAAGCACACATGTACCTTGTAACTAAAAGAAAGATGCTGTTGTCAGCAAGCCACTTTAGCACAACCTTTATCACAATGCATTCTAATCATCCGTTTTCTTTTCTGTGCTCTTCACTAGACTGCAAGACGCTTGAGGACAGAAGTTGCTATTTATACACCAATATACCCCTAGTACCCAATACAATAAAAATAATAGCTATATGGCATGAGGCTGATCTGCTTAGATGAATTATCTTATTTAAGATATGATCTTCAATGTTATCAAGCTTATCTAAAAACCATCTCTGGAGAGAGGTAAAAATATTATCCCAATTTTACAGATGAGAAAATTAAGGAAAAGAGACTAGAAGAGATATTAAAGAGTATATTGAAAGCACTGAATGCTTTAGAGCTTCACATAAAAGGATATTGGATCCCAACCAGAAAAGACTTTAAAAGGAAATGGCATATGAGAGAAGTCTTGAAGATAGATAAGGTTGTGATAAGTTGATAAAATTTTGATAAGAATAAATACTATGGAGGTGAAAAATGAAGATGGCATAAATCATAGTTAGGAAAGGTGGATAAGTCATAGTTTAGCTCAAGCACAGGGTGTTTGTATAAAAGTGGACAGTAAGAAAGTAGATGTTTATTTTTCTCCTAATCATCCAATTCAGAGTTTTACTGGTGACATTACTGTTTAGGCAGAAGTATCAAGCAATGTCAACTGAAATTCTATTCTAACTATAGCATCTCCAGGATTGGGATGTGATCTTTGCTGACCAAGAAAGTATTTTATGCCATGACCATTGACAAAGAATGCTGTCAAGAAATTACATTCTTTTTTGAGAGATCCTCTTTCCTGGGGATTTGGCAAGGGAAAAAATATCTGATCCTACCCACATTCTAGTATTCTATTAGTTCTTAGACTTACAGAATTATAGAAATAGAAGTGTCCTCAAGAAATCATAAGCATTCAAGGTTGAAAGGTGCTTTGATTATCCTCTAGCCAGATTTATCTCCCTATCTTCCCAGAGATTTTCCTGTGTCTAAACCAAATGGCTGCCTAGCTTTTCTTACAGCTCCCTAGAGGGAAAAAAGCCTCTAAGGCATCTCTAGGTCATATGTTCTTTCATCTTCAAGGATGGAAATGGTCCTATTGCTCTGATTTAGAATCATGCATTAATGCTTCTGTCTACCAAGAAGGATCGAGTAACACCAAGGTTGTCAAAAAGGATAGATTGGAAACTTGCAGTTTTGTGACAAATAAAGTATGTTATTTAGGATGTCAGAAGACGTGAAGAGTGAATGAAAGCTTGAGACCTATAACTCAAAAACTTCCTACTGTTCATTAATAATAGGGCCAAGTTACTCAGTTTGTTAGTGCCTGAATTTCCCAGTCCCCAAAACAGAAAGACTAACTCCATATTATAAAATTGGCTTCTATAACTTAAGGCAATAATAAAAATGAAAATTATAAAGTAATAAAGTATAACTTATACATATAAAGTTTCACTATTTTATGTGGATCAGTTTATGGGTTTACTCCTGACTCTTATTTGCTTCTTTTCATTACACAACTAGGATATAAGTTCCATGAGAGGGAATCCATATATCATGGAAGTTCATTTCATCTCAGCTTTCAGCAGAAGCTCTGACCCCCTTCAAAAACATTTTAATAAATGGAATTTTTTGCACTTTTATCTTGCCAGAATTTCCATTTAGAAATTCCTTATTAAATTTGTGGTTGCTTTATTTGATTTTCCTTTTTTATTATGTAACTCACAGTGATTGTACTCACTTGGCTGTAAGAATCATGATTTAATTAGAGAATGATGTCAGAAATTTTGTCTAACTGAAAATAATTAAAAAACAAACAAACAAAATTATCCCTGAGATTATCTAGAAATTCACTGGAAGCTAAAATGAAAGAATTATTCTAGGATTCTATACACACAGATACACACATGCAATTTATTTTTTAGAATTAAATAATATCTCCTTGAATAGAGATTGTATAATAAACCAGTAAAAGCAACATGTGAAATATCACAAGTACAGCAAGGAAAATTGATTTGTAATGTTTAAGCCACATGCATTTTCTAGGACACCAAAGGATTCTAGCATTTTGAAACCAGCAGTTTTTTTCCCCCCTTTTTACTTGCTTAGATTTTTCACATTTTCTTTATTTTCTAAGGTATAGAAAGAAAATTAAAGCACATAATAAATTCTCCTTATTTGTAAGTCCTAAAACCTCCTCCCTAGCAATACAACACTACTGAAAATAAATAATGAGCCCACGTTTAGCACTCACTCAAATCAGTTCCCAGAAAATGGTCATTCACTGCATAGCTAAGTACTGATGCTATCCTGAGCTTCTTTTATTCATAACAGTTCCTGTATTAAGCTAAGTCAGAAGAGTAAGTCCAAGTTATATAAAGCTGCTTGTTGTGTTATTAGAAAACATGGCCTCTTTTTAAAATAAAAGACTCCTTTTGGATATACTCTCACTACCGTCATGTTACTGGTAACAATGGAATCACTCTTACATAGCAGGAAGTCACATTTATCAGGAATTCTAAAGAACTTCATGATTGTAAATATAAAACATTAATTTAGGGAGTGTCACCAGTTCCGATGTACTAAATCCCCACCTGCCTCTATCCTAAGCAGTGGTTGGAGGTAGACCAGACACGCAGGAAGCTTCCATTGGCCTATAGGTAAGCACTTCATTTAAGAATGACCATTTCAATCCATATATTGTCAGTAGGCCAAAGGAGTAAGAGATACACTAGTGTTGTGCTAAGGTAACAGGAAGTAAGCCTTCAAACAGCAGCCTTTTATTTTATAGGATCCCAAGAACTGATGCTTTAGAACTGTGGGGCTACAGAAGATTCTTAGGAGTCCCTTGGATAGCAAGGAGAACAAACCAGTCAACCCTAAAGGAAATCAACCTTGAATATACATTGGAAGGACTGATGCTGAAGCTGAAGCTCCAATACATTGGATACCTGATGCAAAGAACTGATTCACTGGAAGAGACCTTATGCTGGGAAAGATTGAAGTCAGGAGAAAAAGGGGACTACAGAGGATGAGATGGTTGGATGGCATCACCTACTGAATGGACATGAGTTTAAGCAAACTCTGGGAGACGAGAAGCCTAGCATGATGTAGTCCATGGAGTCGCAAAGAGGCAGACACTACAGAGCAACAGAACAACAACAACAAATATTCTGAGGAAATCCCATCCCTGGATGCATGGTAACAGTCAATGAAATAAACTTTAAATACTGAATTGCAGAGTTGCTGAATTGCATAGCAGAATATTTTCAAGCAATCTGATGTGTTATTTAGAACGCCTAGGCAACTCAGTATTGTTAACTGTGATTATTTCTGGGTAATAGGACTTAGGATGAACTTTGTATGGGTTTTTGTATATTTTTCATTTTTTTTTTAAAGTTCTCCAGCTCCAAAAGATAAAACAGCTCTTTTGAGAAGCAGCAGCATGTAGTGGGGAGGCGAACAGGCAGTGGAGCCAGACCAATGGTTCAAATCCCAGTTTAAACACTTACCAGATATGTGACCTTAAGCAAGTAGCTTTTCCTCCATGGCCAGAGTTTTCTCATTTGTAAAGTAGGAATGACAATAATAATAGCAATTATCATAAATTATAATGAGGACTCAATAACTTGAAATAGATAAAACAATTAAAATAATGCTGGCATAAAGTAAGCACTGCATAACAAATTATAATTATTTTTAAAAGGCATATCTCCCACACTGATTCTATTTATCCACAGCATGGCTTGGCAATGTCTTTCATATGGTGATCTTCAGGCCCTGTATCCAAAACAAACCTCTTCAATTTTGATAAGTGATCACATCATTTCCTTAATCCTCATTATTGACATTATCGACCTATTTCTAAGAAAAGAGTGATGTAAGTACTAGACACAGCATACTAAGTAGAAATTTGAAACTACTTCAGGGGAATAGAGTAGCACAGATTAGAGAACAATAAATTTTATTACTAATTGTGTGGGTGACATCTCTGGGCATTCTCAGCTTCTTTATCTGCAGCACTGTCTATTCTATTTCTTTTCCAGTCATCATCTCTACTCCTCTATCCATAAAATGGGTAGAAAAGTATAGACCAGCAGTAGAATTTTCAAAATATCAGTATTTCTACGCAAAATACTATACAAGCTGATCCACTCTGTGAGAGAAGTGATACCTCCTCCCTATCGTTAGAAGTTAAATAAACAACTCATTGGAAGTTTAAATTTAGACACCATATAACTCTCATCAAAGTCAAGTACAAAGGAGAGCAACTGAGCATCTGCTAAGTGCACATGAAAGTATGTTGTCTTCGCTCAGTGAGGGAATTTAAATGACTCATTGTCTTTGATTAGTAGTCTACCGCTATATATTCCCACTTTTCATCATTCTTCTCTTTTCTAGGTAAAGTGAAAGTGAAAGTCATTCAGTCGTGCCTGACTCTTTGTGACCCTATGGACTGTACAGTCCACGGAATTCTCCAGGTCATTATACGGGAAAGGGGAGCCATTCCCGTCTCCAGGGGATCTTCCCAACCCCGGGATTGAACCCAGGTCTCCCGTATTGCAGGCAGATTCTTTACCATCTGAGCCACCAGGGAAGCCTTTTCTAGGTAAGGGGAATATCTAATAAATCAAGCCAAAGATATTCCTGCACCAACTTAGTTATCTTTTTTAAGGTTAAATACATACTAGGAAAAGAGGGACATTCAGAGATAATCCTGCCCTTGAAAAACTTGGAGTCCAGTAAGAAGGACAGGTGAGTACGCCAAAGACCAAACCACAAAAGTCAAATATGCCAAGTGCTGTATGATATCCCAGGTTCTAGGAAGTCTGAAACATTCTATCTAATAAGAAGATATGACTTGTGCTTCAATTTACAAGAATTTAAAATGACTTTGGTTCATTGTTAACATCTAAAAGAGTGCATCATGAGTTCAGTTCAGTTCAGTCACTCAGTCAGGTCCAAATCTTTGTGACCCCATTGACTGCAGCACGCCAGGGTTCCCTGTCCATCACCAACTCCCAGAGCTTACTCAAACTCATATCCATCGAGTCGGTGATGCCATCCAACCATTTCATCCTCTGTCATCCCCTTCTCCTCCCACCTTCAATTTTTCCCAGCATCAGGGTCTTTTCAAATGAGTCAGTTCTTCACATCAGGTGGTCAAAGTATTGGAGTTTCAGCTTCAACATCAGTCCTTCCAATGAATATTCAGGACTGATTTTCTTTAGAATGGACTAATTTGATCTCCTTGCTGTCCGAGGGACTTCTCAAGAGTCTTCTCCAACATCATAGTTCAAAAGCATCAATTCTTCAGTGCCCAGCTTTCTTTATAGTCCAACTCTCACATCCATACACAACTACTGGAAAAACCATAGCTTTGATTAGATTGACCTTTGTTGACAAAGTAACGTCTCTGTTTTTCAATATGCCCTCCAGGTTGGCTTCAGCAATACGTGAACCGAGAACTTCCAGATGTTCAAGCTGGTTTTAGAAAAGGCAGAGGAACCAGAGATCAACTTGCCAATATCTGCTGGATCATCGAAAAAGCAAGAGAGTTCCAGAAAAACATCTACTTCGGCTTTATTGACTATGCCAAAGCCTTCGACTGTGTGGATCACAATAAACTGTGAAAATTCTGAAAGACATGGGCATATCAGACCACCTGACCTGCCTCTTGAGAAACATGTATGCAGGTCAGGAAGCAACTGTTAGAACTGGACATGGAACAACAGACTGGTTCCAAATAGGCAAAAGGGTACGTCAAGGCTGTATATTGTCACCCTGCTTATTTAACTTCTATGCAGAGTGCATCATAGAAATGCTGGGCTGGAAGAAGCACAAGTTGGAATCAAGATTGCCGGGAGAAATATCAATAACCTCAGATATGCAGATGACACCACACTTATAGCAGAAAGTGAAGAGGAACTAAAAAGCCTCTTGATGAAAGTGAAAGAGGAGAGTGAAAATGTTGGCTTAAAGCTCAACATTCAGAAAACTAAGATCATGGCATCTGGTCCCATCACTTCATGGGAAATAGATGGGGAAACAGTGGAAACAGTGTCAAACTTTATTTTGGGGGGCCCCAAAATCACTGCAGATGGTGACTGCAGCCATGAAATTAAAAGACACTTACTCCTTGGAAGGAAAGTTATGACCAACCTAGATAGCATATTTAAAAGCAGAGACATTACTTTGCCAACAAAGGTCCATCTGGTCAAGGCTATGCTTTTTCCAGTGGTCATGTATGGATGTGAGAGTTGGACCGTGAAGAAAGCTGAGAGCCAAAAAATTGATGCTTTTGAACTATGGTGTTGGAGAAGACTCTTGAGAGTCCCTTGGACTGCAAGGAGATCCAACCAGTCCATCCTGAATGAGATCAGTCCTGGGTGTTCATTGGAAGGATTGATGCTGAAGCTGAAACTCCAGTACTTTGGCCACCTCATGCGAAGAGTTGACTCGCTGGAAAAGACCCTGGGAGGGATTGGGGGCAGGAGGAGAAGGGGACGACAGAGGATGAGATGGCTGGATGGCATCACTGACTCGATGGACATGAGTTTGAGTAAACTCTGGGAGTTTGTGATGGACAGGGAGGCCTGGTGTGCTGCGATTCATGGGGTCGCAAAGAGTCGGACACAACTGAGTGACTGAACTGAACTGAACTGAACTAGGTTGGTCATAACTTTTCTTCCAAGGAGCAAGTGTCTTTTAATTTCATGACTGCAGTCTCCATCTGCAGTGATTTTGGAGCCCCCCAAAAAGTGCATCATAGTGGGTAAACAGTGAAGTCACCATTTTTTAGTTTTTCAGAATCAAAGATTGATAGTTTTGTAAAATGAAATACAAATGACTGCCATAAAACAAAAGGAAGGAATACAAAGATGTATCAAAAACAGTCTGTTTCCAGACTCAATGACTGTGCCAAAGATTTAAGTAATCTTGAAATCTTCCTTTCCAACCAAGTCATTTCATATACAAGGACCTAAAAAATAAAAAATGTACAGGGACTTTATATTTATATAAATATAATAAAAGGGCCTGTATGTTTGCATACATATTTAATACAATATTATATAATATTTATTATATAATTAATTAAATAGAACATAATTATATAAATGTAATTCACATATATAATTAATTAAATTAAAGGGACTGTATATTTATATACAGTCTTTGAATGGAAAGACTGGAAATCTTGGGAATGTCATTCACATTGAACGCTTCAAGAATAAAATCATAGTCGTTTCTGAGAAACAGTTCTCTAATAGGTATTTGAAGTACCTTAGCAAGAAATACTCAGAGAAGGCAATGGCATCCCACTCCAGTACTCTTGCCTGGAAAATCCCATGGATTGAGGAGCCTGGTAGGCTGCGATTCATGGGGTCGCTAAGAGTCGGACACGACTGAGCGACTTCACTTTCACTTTTCACTTTCACACATTGGAGAAGGAAGTGGCAACCGACTCCAGTGTTCTTGCCTGGAGAATCCCAGGGACGGAGGAGCCTGGTGGGCTGCTGTCTATGGGATCACGCAGAGTCGGACACGACTGAAGTGACTTAGCAGCAGCAGCAGCAGCAGCAGCAAGAAATACTGGTCGCGGCATAGACTTGGATTACTGTGATATTGAATGATTTGCCTTGGAAATGAATAGAGATCATTTTGTCATTTTTGAGATTGCTCCAAGTTCTGCATTTTGGACTCTTTTGTTGACTATGATGGTTACTCCATTTCTTCTAAGGGATTCTTGCCCACAGTAGTAGATATAATGGTCATCTGAGTTAAATTCATCCATTCCAGTCCATTTTAGTTCACTGATTCCTAAAATGTTGATGTTCATTCTTGCCAGTTCCTGTTTGACCACTTCTAATTTGCCTTGATTCAAGGACCTAACATTCCAGGCTCCTATGCAATATTTTTTTACAGCATAATAATAATACAGCTGTAATAATTCTTTACAGCATCTGACTTTACTTCCATCACCAGTCATGTACACAAATGGGTGTTGTTTTTGCTTTGGCTCTGTCTCTTCATTCTTTTGGAGTTTTCTCCACTGATCTCCAGTTGCATAATGGGCACCCACCGACCTGGGGAGGTCATCTTTCAGTGTCCTATCTTTTTGCCTTTTCATACTGTTCATGGAGTTCTCAAGGGAAGAATACCGAAGTGGTTTGCCATTCCCAGTGGACCACATTTTGTCAGAACTCTCCACCATGACCCTCTGTCTTGGGAGGCCCCACATGGTGCGGCTCCTAGTTTCACTGAGTTAGACAAGGCTGTGGGCCATGTGATCAGTTGGGTTAGTTTTCTGTGGTTGTTGTTTTTATTCTGTCCACCCTATGATGGATAAAGAGAAGAGGCTTATGGGAGCTTCCTAATGGGAGAGACTGACTGAGGGGAAAACTGGGTCTTGTTCTGATGTGTGGGGCCATGCTCAGTAAATCTTTAATCCAATTTTCTATTGATGGGTGGGGCTGTGTTCCCTCCCTATTGTTTGACCTGAGGCCAAACTATGGTGAAGATAATGAGGATAATGGTGACCTCCTTCAAAATGTCCTGTGCACACACTAGAGCACTCAGTGCCTCCAACCCTACAGCAGGCCACCGCCGACCCATGCCTCCACTGGAGACTCCTGGGCACTCACGGGCAAGACTGGGCCTGTCTCTTGTGGGTCACTGCTCCTTTCTCCTGGGTCCTGGTGTGCACAAGGTTTTGTTTGTTCCCTCCAAGAGTCTGTTTCCCCAGTCTTGTGTAAGTTCTGGTGGCTCTATGGTGGGGTTAATAGTGACCTCCTCCAAGAGGGCTTATGCCATACCCAAGTCTGCTGCACCCAGAGCCCCTGCCCCTGCGGTAGGTCACTGCTGACCTGTACCTCCACAGGAGACACTCAAACACAGTTTTGGCTCAGTCTTTGTGGGGGTCTTTGGGTCCTGGAGCACAAAAGTTTGGTTTGAACCCTCCGAGCATCTCTGGTGGGTATGTGGTTTCATTCTAAATGTGATTTTGCCCCTCCTACCATCTTGCTGGGACTTCTCCCTTGCCCTTGGATGTGGGGTATCCTTTTTTAGTGGGACCCAACATTCTCGTCAACAGCTTTCACAGTGAGTTGTAATTCTGGAGCTCTTGCAGGAGAAGATGAGCTCACGTACTTCTACTCCACCATCTTGACAAGTGTAAGAAAGCCTTCCCCAGTGATCAGTGCAAAGAAATAGAGGAAAACAATAGAATGGGGAAGACTAGAGATCTCTTCAAGAAAATTAGAGCTACCAAGGGAAAATTTCATGCAAAGATGGGCTCAATAAAGGACAGAAATGGTATGGTCCAAACAGAAGTAGAAGATATTAAGAAGGGGTGGCAAGAATACACAAAAGAACTATATAAAAAAGATCTTCGTGACCCAGATAATCATGATGGCATAATCACTTACGTACAGCAGACATACTGGAATGCAAAGTCAAGTGGGCCTTAGGAAGCATCACTACGAACAAAGCTAGTGGAGGTGATGGAATTCCAATTAAGCTATTTCAAATCCTAAAAGATGATGATGTGAAAGTGCTGCACTCAACATGTCAGCAAATTTAGAAAACTCAGCAGGGAACACAGGACTGGAAAAGGTCAGTTTTCATTACAACCCCAAAGAAAGGCAAATCCAAAGAATGCTCAGACTACTTCACAATTGCACTCATCTCACATACTAGCAAAGAAATGCTCAAAATTCTCCAAGCCAGGCTTCAACAGTATATGAACTGTGAACTTTCAGATGTTCAAGCTGGTTTTAGAAAAGGCAGAGGAACCAGAGATCAAATCGCCAGCATCTGCTGAATCACTGAAAAAGCAAGAGAATTCCAGAAAAACATCTACTTCTGTTTTATTGACTACAGTAAAGCTTTTGACTGTGTAGATCACAACAAACTGTGGAAAATTCTTCAAGAGATGGGAATACCAGATCACCTTACCTGTCTCCTGAGAAATCTGCATGCAGGTCAAGAAGCAATAGTTAGAACCAGACATGAAACAACACATTGGTTCCAAATTGGGAAAGGAGTACATCAAGGCTGTATATTGGCACCCTGCTTATTTAACTTCTATACAGAGTACATCATGTGAAATGCCCAGCTGGATGAAGCACTAGCTGGAATCAAGGTTGCTGGGAGAAATATCAGTAACCTCAGATATGCAGATGACACCACCCTTATGGCAGAAAGTGAAGAAGAAATAAAGAGCCTCTTAATGAAAGTGAAAGAGGAGAGTGAAAATGTTGGCTTAAAACTCAACATTCAGAAAACTAATATCATGGCATCTTGTCCCATCACTTCATGGCAAATAGATAGGGAAACAATGGAAACAGTGACAGACTTTATATTTTTGGGCTCCAAAATCACTGCAGATGCTGACTGCAACAATGAAATTAAAAGATGCTTGCTCCTTGGAAGAAAAGCTATACCAACCTAGACAGCATATTAAAAAGCAGAGACATTACTTTGCCAACAAAGGTCCATCTAGTCAAAACTATGGTTTTTCCAGTAGTCATGTATGGATGTGAGAGTTGGACTATAAAGAAAGCTGAGTGCCTAAGAATTGATGCTTTTGAACTGTGGTGTTGGAGAAGACTCTTGAGAGTCCCTTGGACTGCATGGAGATCCAACCAGTCTATCCTAAATCAGTCCTGAATATTCATTGGAAGGATTGATGCTGACGCTGAAACTCCAATACTTTGGCCACCTGATGGGAAGAACTGACTCACTGGAACAGACCCTGATGCTGGGAAAGACTGAAGGCAGGAGGATAAGGGGATGACAGAGGATGAGATGGTTGGATGGCATGACCAACTCAGTGGACACGAGTTTGAATAAGGTCCCAGAGTTGGTGATGGACAGGGAGGCCTGGCATGCTGCAGTCCATGGGATCACAGAGTTGAACATGAATGTGTGACTGAACTGAACTGAACTGAACCAAGAAATACCTTAAAAAGAACAATCTTCATGATCGGCTTCATGTGGTTGCATCTGACAAGGAGACTTATGAGCTGCATTACTTCCAGATTAGTCAAGATGAAGATGAATCTGGGTTGAGAACTAGATGAAACTATCCTTTATAGGGCTTTGCTTGCTAATAAAACAAATTAAGCATACCAAAGAAACATCTTGAAATGGACCTTTAGCTTATCAGTGAATAAAAAACATTGTTTGTTAAGCATTCATCTTTTAAGTGTATGCTGTTTATACAGTGCTAGCTTTCCTTTAATTCTTTTCTTCTTTTTAAAAATTTTATTGGAGTATAGTTGATTTGGCTTCCCTCAAAACACAGTCGGTAAAGAATCTGCCTTCAATGCAGGAGGCGTGGGCTTGATTCCTAGGTCAGGAAGATTCCCTGGAGAAGGAAATGGCAAACCACTCTAGTATTCTTGCCTGGAGAATCCCATGGATAGAGGAGCCTGGCAGGAGTCCATGGAGTCGCAAGAGTTGAACACGACTTAGCAACTAAAGAGAGAGACAGAAAGGGACTTTCCCCAAGGTCACATAACACAACTTGAAGAGAATAGGAATAAAAACTCAAGTGTTCACAGTTCTACATAAGGAATTTAGAGATTTTTTTATTATACCTCTTATGTACTTGCTTTCATCCTGTATGCACTCTTCATCTCATCGAGGTTGATGTTAAAAAATTAGTCGTGTCTGAGTTTCCTATTATAAAAATTTTCTACTTTAGATAAAATCAATTTCCCAACTTATTAACAAAATACTTTTTCCCCAAATTGTCTCTTAACTTTCATTGTAGTCACTTAGCTAGTGTTGGTTCATCTTCCTTTCTACTCTCAAATGACTTCTAAAGTGGAGTGAAAGGAAGGAAAAAAGGAGAAAAAAAAAAAAAAGATGGTTATAATGCTGCAAATTACAGCCATTTCTTATCTATTACTCCTTAAATTATTCACCTACATCCACAGTAATTCTATATATAGGAAAATAAAATTGCAAAGACATGAATGTACCCTCAGAAGAAAAGTCCAATCTCTGAACTATATTACTATTCTATCCAGACTCCTTGTTTGGTTTCCTTTTGATGTTCACATCTTAACTTTAATTTAGAAAACAGATGAGCAACAATCCTTTAATGCCATAAGACCAAGGGTATATCATCTCATCACTGAAACTGGTATGGTCATCATCACCTGAAAATTTCAGTTGATCTAAAATGCAGAATGCTTGTAATATTTATAACACTAAAGCAAATAGATTGGGGGATCTATTTTAGTCTCAAAGATTCTATTAACTTTGAAGATTCTCTGGCCTATTCATCACAGTAATATTCTTAAAATGATAAGAACTCCAAATGAAATTATATCCCTTTAATATAAAACTTACACTTCTCACCTGCTATCTCAGCACATGTTTTTGGAAACTTACTAAATAATATGGTCAACATGTAAGGACAATAATAAATCTAATCCTTTGTGTTCTTCAATTCTTTATATCAAGAATTCTCAAACTTTTTGAGGAAATTAATCTATTCTATAAATTTATGGTCATGTCTATGAGGAAAGTGGGAAATACCCCTTGCTATCAGTTCCCCCAAACCCCCAATCTTCTGGGAATCCTAGAAGACCAGGAGGGAAGAAAGGAGAATCATAGCAGTGATAAAACAAGGACTATAGAATAGGTAAATCTTATAGATAAAGCAATGGGAAACATTCCAAAAATTGTTTCTTTATTTTTAAAAAATCCTCGTATGTGTTAGAGAAATCAATATTTGACTGTTTGGCAACACTGGATTCCTACTATGAAATTAGAACTCTAATGAGTTCCCAATGCATGCGTTCATGCTAAATCACTTCAGTTTATGTCCAACCCTCTGCGACCCTATGGACTGAAGCCCAAAAGATTCCTCTGTCCAAAGGGATTATAGGCAAGAATACTGTAATGGGTCGCCATACCTTCTTCCAGGGGGTCTTCCCGACCCAGGGATTGAACCCATATCTATTACATCTCCTGCATTGGCACGTGGGTTATTTACCACTAGCACCACCCACAAAGCCCCAAGTTCCCATTAGAACACACTTATTTATGGTCACTAGCTGCCATAGCCAACACAAAACCTCTCATTTAAATTCCAAGCTTTAGAAATGAATAGAGTAAATCAATAGAGTAAATGTGTTGATTGTTCTTCCTTTTTCTGAACATCAGCCATCATATTTTTTTAGTTGGAACACGTTTTTAGCTACAGTTCAGTTCTCTATTTTGCATCTTCAATTAACTTCAATTTAACCTACATTAAAAATCTTTGAACTAACCAGGCAGAAATACACCAAACTACAGCCCAGAAATAGGTGAAATGAAATCAATGTTACTAAATTTGCATGTAGTGATTATAGACAGAAAAATTCCATTGTTGCCATGACAATGCCACATGTGCCTTTGATATTTCACAGAATAAAAAAAATGTGCATTTAATAGAGATGTTTAATTGTCTTTCACTCTGGATCAACATAGCAACATGCTTTGTGCTCAACATCACAGTATTGAAGTCACTCTGCCTCCAGCTGCCATTAACATATTTTGTATTCATGCTTTGTAAATATTCTCAAAAATGTTTTCAGTTTAGCTTCCCAACTATGCATTTAATTTATACTTAATGAGATAGGAAAATGTTAAGTGTGAATTGATTAACTTAAATAGATGTATTGGTGTTTATTAACCTAACAGTGGATAATTTTGTTGACTATCTCCTGAAGTTGTTAAAACCTAATACCTAAACAGATTTTCTAGTTGAAATTTAAAGGTAAATTTAAGTACAGACAGATTAAGATGATACACAGATTGGCCCTTTTTGTTATTAAAGTCTTGTGACTGACCCAGTTTCTTCAAGCAACTCATGAGAAGGTCCTTGGAAGTCTATTAGTCCTTTTTCTATTAAACATAAAATGTTCTTTTACAACCAAACCAGAAATAGTTATGCTTAGCCACTTGGACAAAATATGAGTCTTCACTCAATCAAGCCATAATTTGTTAGATGTAAATCTTACTATTGGTCATAAATTGTGGCACTCACGGGATAAGGTCCTAAGTATTATACAAAGCTTTCAGGTCTCTCATAAAACTATTCTTTTATTTACAAATTAGCACCAGGTACTTGGATAATATTCACATAAACAAGCAGCTGTCTAACCCAGTTGACTCTACACACCAGTTTCTTCCATAAGTTATGAACCTATTGTCCATAAATGGCAGGAGCAAACTATGATTCAGTGATAGTTTTGTACCACTTTCCAGACCTTCCAACCTACATACCCTTTTCAAATTCTGACAGGGACTATGATGAAGTCTTTTGGCCTATCAGCAAATGTCCTATGAAACCATTGGTCTGGTTAACTTTGGTTTCGTATAGGTGTATGGATTAGGCAATGCTTTCTAACATGGCTGACTTTGAGTAGGGCTAATTATAAGGCTGCTATTCCCTGGTGGCTCAAATGGTAAAGCGTCTGTCTACAATGCGGGAGACCCAGGTTCAATCCCTGGGTTTGGAAGATCTCCTGGAGAAGGAAATGGCAACCCACTTCAGTATTCTTGCCTGGAAAATCCCATCGATGGAGGAACCTACATCCCATCGATGGAGGTAGGCTACAGTCGTGAGGTCACAAAGAGTCAGACACGACTGAGCAACTTTACTTTACTTTACTAAGGAAGGTAATCTTATGGCAAGATCATAAGCTCTTGGCATTTCAAGAACATATCCTCTTGTGAAAGAATTCAGAAACAAATACAATTCACATGCATATGAGCTAGGCTAAAAGACAATATTCTACTGAAAGTATATGGTACTTATAACTGAGGATTGTCAAATACTCAGTGAAGTAAATAGAAAAAGACATAGTATAGTAAACTACTCTTAAAAGCTCTGGTTCATACACATATTTCCTTTAATTTTCTCATGGTCACACCATAATTGAGTAGCAGATCCAAGATTCAAACTCAGGTCCATAACTTTAAAGCCTACAAACTTTTATTATACCCAGTGTCAACTGAAAGGAAAAAAAAAAAAAAAAACCACAGCCTATAAGCTGAGAATTATGTTTTATTTGGTAAACTTGCTGAGGACTTAGGCCAGGGAGGCAGCATCTCAGATGGCTCTGAGGGACTGCTCCAAAGAAGTAAGGGACGAGTGACTGTGTAAAGGAGCTTTTGAAACAAACAAACAACAACAACAAAAATCCAGGTGGCTGGACCATCAAGAGATTATATCAATGAAAGAAAAGCAGACATCTCAAGTTAATGAATTTAGTGCCTTTTTGTGAATGAGAAGATGCAAAAGTCTGGGCTCACTGAAATCATTTCTTTGATTAGTACCTTAACAATATAGGGCCAGTATCTTGTTTTTTCTCCATGTGAATCCTCTCAGGTTACACAGTTGGTGGTGGCTGCTGATGGCTTGATGGTGGCATCATCCTTTGTTTACTAACATGGCAGGCAGCATTTTTGTCCACATTTTATTTTTGTCCACAGTTTCATTAATACAGAGACCTGCCTAAACAGTAGAGCTGACAATGAACTATACCACAAACCAAGAAGTTTTCTCACTATATTTACCATATGAATTACAGTATAAATGAATTCTCCAACTTCAGACATAAGAATGTATCCTAAAAATTCATGAAGTTGTATCTGAATTACTCACTCAGAAGAGAGTGTCTAAAGACAGGATGGGACAGAAACAACTGACCAGGGCTCTTTGCTTTTTGTGGACCTACTACTTTACCCTTAAATTAACACCTTCTCATGGTTTCTCCATTTCTATAGATGACATCATCCTCCATCTCTCTAAATAGACCACAAACTGAGCAACCTGGCTATATGGCCTCACAGTAGTGATGGGTCCACCTGAAGCCCTCCCCTTCACATGCCTTGTCCAAAACTGTGATACCATGCAAGTAAAACACCCCATGTGGTTTCACTGTCTTTTTTCTGGCTGCTTCATTTCTAGGGTACCCTACCCAGTTTACTAAATTAATCTTTCTAGAATTACCTCCAAACTTGTCAACTACTTACTTAAAAGCCCTGGGATTCTCCATTACCTATAAAATAATCATTTCCTTGTCATCTAAAGAACTCTACAATAATAAGTCTCATTTCTACCTTTCCAGTTTCATTTCACATTACCCTGAACTGATATCATACATTCCAGCCAAAGTGTTCTATCTAATTTTCTGAACATGCACCACAGTTTCTCACCTTGAGGCGATTACTTTAGGCTAAAATGACTTTCTTAACCTAGAGTCATCCTATTTAACTTCAGCTTCAAGACCCACCTCAAATGAATCTGCTGTCTTGCTGATTTTTGTTTTGTAACCACCACCACATCCAGATCTTAACCTCCTTTAAATTCCTCAAAGGAAATTACTTCAAACATGGTCATTATTTTATGTAATACACAGACATACATGTGCATGCACAGATACCCCTGCATCTCTCTTCTAGATTCAATTACTCTTCTCTACATCCCTCATAGTGTGGGGTCTTAAAAATAAGTATCAGTAAGTGCTGCCTGAAATAAATTAAAGTAACCTAAAGCACCCTCTGTAAAATGTTGAAAAGATGCCCCAGTGTATTCATACCAAAATGCATAGGAGTGAACACTACAGAGCTTTTCTACAGTAATAAAACTGCCTGACTTTATTAATGCAAGGTCAGAAATACAAGCCAGCTTGGTACAATAAGTACTTTCACATCACCCTCACTCCTACCCTACCATACACCTAGGGACACTTTTTTTTACCAAGTCACAGATGGCATAAGAGAGAAAATGGAAGAACAGCTGGTAGTTCCACAAAGGTACCTTGGGCTTTCTCAGAAGCTCAGTTCAAACTGTCCCCATAGCCAGAACAAAGCAGTGAAAGAAACAAAACTGACTGGCAATAAAGTACTTTATTTCACTTGAATTGCCTGAATAATAGCTTCTACCCTCTGTTTAGCTTTAATGTAGGTGACCTGGCATGTACAATTGCAGTGTGTGGGCTTCTTCAATAACGGCAACAAAGGCATCCTCTCAGAAAGCTGCCGGCAGTATCAGCCTTTAGGTGTCGCTGGTCAGTCTGAGCATCGGTAGGCAGGAGAAAAATAGAAAAATAAAAGGAAGAAGGGGGAGTCAGGACGATGAGAAAAGGCAAGCCAGTGGCAGAAGAGACCATCCAGTCCCACTCTTCTGCTGAACAGTCTTATCTGTAAAATGACTGACAAACTCCTTCAAAGATTTAGCTGATATTCTAGTTAAATACACTGTTTAGTTTACATCTCAAGCAGAAGGAAGATAATGAGAAACCCAAATGGAAAATGCTTTTCATGTTTATGTAGCATATTTACCAGAAAAGAGATTTTTTTTCCAGGTTTGGAGATTGGATGAATAATTCCCTAAGTATACATGATTCTAGATTCAATATACAAACTTAGTTTTTTCTTCTTGGAAGCCTCTCTGGGCTGGACCTTCATTCTTCAAAATGTCACCTCCTAATTGAAACTTTCACCCAACCCTCCCAGGAAAATGTATGTATTTATAGAATAAGCATCAAGTGCTTACTATGTGCCAGGCAATACTTTAAACCCTGAAGATACCATTGTCACATAAGACACATTGTCTTCAGATCTCATGGAGCTTATATTTTAATAGGAGGAGAAGGAACTAGTGGTATGGTGCAGGGAGGAGAGGGATGAATAAACATAAATAAACCAGATAACTTTAGAGTATGTTAAGTGGTATGGCAAAGATAAAAGAGTGTAATAGAGGACTGTCAGATTTGGGGAGTGTTGAAATTGAGGTCACTGGGGAAGAGTTCTCTGAGAAGGGGATATCTGAGTTATGACCTGAAAAAAATAAATAAATAGATGAGAGAGCAAGGGAGAGAGTGAATACAACTGGGCAAAAAATATGAACCCAGAGCATTCCAAGGAAATGATCCAGAGTATTTCTGGCAGAGAGGCTCTAAGATGGAAATTAGAATAAGTTTGTTACATTTGGCATGTGCAAATAAAGCCAGTGCCAATGTGGCTGGAACATAGTGAATAGAGTTGTTTGTTATTGTTTAGTCGTTAAGTTGTGTCCAACTCTTTTAAAACCCCATGGACTGGAGCCCACCAGTCTGGTCTGTCCATGGGATTTCCCAGGCAAGAGTACTGGAGTAGGTAGCCATTTCTTTCTCCAGGGGATCTTCCCGACCCAGGGATCGAACCCACATCTCCTGCATTGGCAGGCTGATTCTTAACCACTGAGCCACCACAGAAGCCCAGTGAATAGAGCAGAAAATACTAATTCGGAAAGTGTGACTAACAGGCAGAGGTCAGATATAATAGGCCCTAGAAAGGGAACTGAATTTGATTCTAAGTTCAGTAATGGGAAGCCTTTTGAGGATTTTAAACAGAGGACTGACAGGATGCAATTTACATTTTAAAGGATAATTCCAACGCCTGTGGGAAGAATGGACAGTGAAGAACCAGAGTAAGAAGGAAAAGAAGAATGAAAGTTCGGATGTCGGCTCAGGTGAGAGCTATCATTGGCCTGCATCGGAACAGAAGCACTGCTGCCTCCACAACGCTCCGCAATACTCTGAATGACCCTCCGACACAGAATTAGCACAGAATTAGCACTGAGCACTTTCGAATGGGCGTTATCTACACTAGACAATCGTATCATATTCACCTTCCTAGCCCCCATCATACAACGCATGGCTGACTCTCAGTAAATGTTTATGGCATGAATTACAATACTGTGGTCTCCAGTGTTGCTGAGAGGTAGCATTGATATAAAAGAAGTCAAAAGCCAAAGATTCCATTCTGGGTTCATGACTCACAGTTCTTCACCTTGCATAGATTATTTGACCCCCAGACTCCCCAAGCCTCCGTTTCCTCATCTGTCAAAGCATATGCCACAATTTAATTAAGTTCATGGTTTTGTTAACAGTAAAATAGATAATGAATGAATAGGGCATTGTATCAATAAAATTACATTTCAAAGTCCCATTGAAATTTAAGTCTTTATTGTTAGTTCCTCTCTTCTTTTTTTAAACACTTGCCATTTTTATGAGAGAAAAATATTGCCTCCAAATCACAACTCACTAGAATTAGCTTTGGAAATCTTAGCAGATCTACTGAAAATTTGGAAATTCAGAATAACCATTTGATCCTCTCAACTTTCTGGTTGCGGTAGATAGTTTAAGAAAGTCCAGGTAATTCCTACCTCCTTCTAAGTTCCCCAATTATTCTCTTATTCCCTCCATACTATGGGGCTCTATTAGTAAAGATCAAAAGCAAATACAAGGAAAGTGCAGTGTAGAGAAAATAGCACTGCACTTACAGGCAGGAGGCCTGGAGTCTCCTGCTTGGTTTTGCCTCCTTCCAGTGTAGTTTGCTGCATGATTTTAGATGTATCATTTATCATGTCTTGATTTTAAACTTCCCATCATTTTTGAGAAGACTACAAGAAAGGTGTTTAGTTTTCCAACAACAGTTCTCTAATACTAACTGAACGCTGGACAATTCAGTTCAATGCAGATACTAAATACCTGGAGTTAGTGCTGACACCACAGGTTAAGCATTAACCCCACAGATTAAGGCAGTCCCACTAGACGACATCCACTTCAGATACCAGTCACAAATGGGGTCCCCAAGCTACCTACTGAGCGACTGAACTGAACTGAATTGAACTGAAGCTACCTTCACTTCAGCTCAGTTCAGTTCAGTGGCTCAGTCATGTCTGACTCTTTACCACCTCACGGACTGCAGCACACCAGGCTTCCCTGTCCATCACCAACTCCCGGAGGTTACTCAAACTCATGCCCATCGAGTCGGTGATGCCACCCAGCCATCTCATCCTCTGTCATCCCCTTCTCCTCCTACCTTCAATCTTTCCCAGCATCAGGGTCTTTTCAAATGAGTAAGTTCTTCATATCAGGTGGCCAAAGTATTGGAGTTTCAGCTTCAGCATCAATCCTTCCAATGAATATTCAGGACTAATTTCCTTTAGGATGGACTGGTTGGACCTCCTTGCAGTCCAAGGGACTCTCAAGAGTCTTCTCCAACACCACAGTTCAAAAAAGCATCAATTCTTTGGTGCTCAGCTTTCTTTGTAGTCCAACTCTCACATCCATACATGACTACTGGAAAAGCCATAGCTTTGACTGGATGGACCTTTGTTGGCAAAGTAATGTCTCTGCTTTCTAATACTCTGTCTAGGTTAG
The DNA here is from genome assembly GCF_910594005.1 of Cervus elaphus. Lineage (NCBI taxonomy): Eukaryota > Metazoa > Chordata > Mammalia > Artiodactyla > Cervidae > Cervus > Cervus elaphus. Next base: position 43,099,488 of record NC_057833.1, on the reverse strand, counting down.
TCATAACTTTTCTTCCAAGGAGCAAGTGTCTTTTAATTTCATGGCTGCAGTCAGCATCTGCAGTGATTTTGGAGCCCAGAAAAATAAAGTCAGCCACTGTTTCCACTGTTTCTCCATCTATTTCCCATGAAGTGATGGGACCAGATGCCATGATCTTAGTATTCTGAATGTTGAGTTTTAAGCCAACTTTTTCACTCTCCTCTTTCACTTTCGTTAAGAGGCTCTTTATTTCTTCTTCTCTTTCTGCCATAAGGGTGGTGTCATCTGCATATCTGGGGTTGTTGATTTTTCCCCTGGCAATCTTGCTTCCAGCTTGTAGTTCATCCAGTCCAGTATTTCTCATGATGTACTCTGCATATAAGTTAAATAAGCAGAATGACAATATACAGCCTTGATGTACTCCTTTCCTGGGGTTCCCACAATGCACCCATCAGTAGCAAAAATTTGCTAGAATGATGCACAAAACTCAGGAAAGTACTATACTTAAAGTATTATCATAAAGGCTACAGCTTCCCTGGTGGCTCAGCTGGTAAAGAATCCACTTGCAATGTGGGAGACCTGGGTTCGATCCCTGGGTAGGGAAGATCATCTGGAGGAGGGCATGGCAACCACTCCAGTATTCTGGCCTGAAGAATTCCATGGACTTTATAGTCCACGGGGTCTCAAAGAGTTGGACATGACTGAGTGACTTCCACTACAACCACACTACAACTTCAGGAACAGCCAAATGGAAGCAATGCACAAAACAAAGTATTGGAGGAGTGGGGGTATGCAGAGCTTGCAAGCCCTCCCAGCACATCAGTGTGTTCTCCTAGAAGTCTGCTTAGCCTTGCTTCATAGTTTCTATCAGAGTTTCATTAAAGACACAGCAAGACATGACTGAGTAAATCATTGACCGCAGGTGATTCAACTCAATCTTCAGCTCCTCTCTCCTCCAACAGGTTGAGGGGTGAGGCTAAAACTTCTAATCCTCTAATCAGGTGCACTGCTTTCCTAATGGGGACAAGTCCCACTCTAAAGCTATCGAGGTTTCCCTGGAAGTGTCACCTCATTATCAGAAACTCAGGTGTGTGGCTCCTTATGAAAAATAAGACAATTTTATTGCTCAGTAAATTCCTGGGGTTTTAGGGCTCTGTGCCAGAACCAAGGTCCAATATATATATATGTTTTTTATTACATCACAAAGCATACTTCACTAGATTATTTCTAAGTCCTTTTCCAGTTCTAAACACTTTTTTTTCCTTTTTTCTTTATACCAGTTTCTAAAGGCAAGTTCTGTGCTAATGGCCATAAAACCATGTGAATATAGATGTGTGTGGACTATATAAATTTTAGCACAAAAGTAGAATGAAAATGGTTAGCTCTGCATTACTTATAACAAAAAGAAAAGATTCTCAATACTAATGAAATTTCCCAAGACTAGGTAGAAAGAGATATAGAACAAAAACAACAATTCAGGGGGTGAGGGAAGAAAGTATAAAGCAATAAGCCCCATGAATTCTAACTTTTTTGTAGATTTAATTGTATTTTAAACTACAAATAATAGCAAATGTTTTTCCCACAGACAACTCAAATAAAAATATACATTTTCTGGGAGGACTCCTTGAAATGTATTTAAGATAATCAAATTAAACAATCAAATATATACACATTCAGGAACAAAAAAATTTACAAATACTGGTATACTATTCACAAGAATTTAGTCATCAAAACATAAATTTCTAAAGCACCACATTAATATAGGGTTTTTATAAATCTAATAGTGGTCATGTATGGATGTGAGAGTTGGACTATAAAGAAAGCTGAGCGCCAAAGAATTGGTGCTTTTGAACTATGGTGTTGGAGAAGACTCTTGAGAGTCCCTTGGACTGTAAGGGGATCCAACCGGTCCATCCTAAAGGAGATCAGTCCTGGGTGTTCATTGGAAGGACTGATGCTGAAGCTGAAACTCCAATACTTTGGCCACCTGATGCAGAGAGTTGACTCATTTGAAAAGATCCTGATGCTGGGAAAGATTGAGGGCAGGAGGAGAAGGGGACGACAGAGGGTGAGATGGTTGGATGGCATCACTGACTCAATGGACATAGGTTTGGGTGGACTCCAGGAGTTGGTGATGGACAGGAAGGCCTGGCATGCTGCGGTTCAGGGGGTCGCAAAGAGTCAGACACGACTGAGTGACTCAACTGAACTGAACTGATAAATCTAACAGAATGTTAGCCAAATTCCTAATTATAAAAAGGAAAACAAGAAAAGAAGAAACTGGCTTTAGACTTGATGAATCAGATAGAGTGAGAACTTTCCATTCGTATGTTTTTGCCACACTACTGTGTTTGTGGGAATTTCAAGTAGAGATTTGTCACTGCAGGGATACATAGGCAACTAAAGTAAGGATTTCACTCTCTGCACTGAGGGCAAAGTAGATGTTATATTTTCTCCAGATCATTTTCTGTACATTCTTTCATGGCCAGTAACAAGTGATCATAAAGTCACTGACAAAGACTTTGTTACTTGCAAGTAATCATAAGACAGAGAGTTTGACAACTAAACATGAAATTATTCCAAACTGTACCAAAGGCATCTTAAATGTCAGTCAATAAAGGAAAGTCACATTTATAGCACCACCTTGTGAAAACATAAAGAACTGACTTGCCAAAGTAGCAAGCAAAAAGCAAGCTTTTCTGAGCTCCTTAAAGGAAATTGCTTTAAAAATTAACTTATTTTTCATTGTCTTTTTGTTCTTTCGCAATATATATGTATGTTAACAGGCAACTCAATTTGGAAAAATTTTATACTAATTTTCAGTATTTTTCTGCAAGCATAATTAAATCATTTTTATATTAATTACTGGAAACAAGTGGACTAAAACTCTACATGCTGTCCTTAAGCAAATATGAGTTTATATTTAGTGAAGCAAAACATTCGTCATCTTCCTTTTCTGTCTCTCAGTGTTCTCTTTTTTCCCTCCCTCCCTCCCTTCCCTTCTTTTTTCCCTTCTTCTAACCTCATCTTTTGTCCCTCCATAGATACAAGGACGTTCAATTTTTAAATGAATGGAAAAAACAGAGGTCAGGGAATTCATTTCTAATAGTTTTACATCACAGGGCATAAATCAGAGCAGCATAAATTGTATGTCTATTATCTAGTATTCCAATCGATACTTGTTCTACAAATTAAAAGTATAAAATTTATGGATGTTATTATGACATTGGTTTTCTGAATTTCAGGAAGAAGACTCATTAATGTTTTACTCATTAAATTTTGTAGAATGTCATTTATTTTTCTAATTCTTTGCAATGTGTACAATTACCTAGTCCAGTGGTTTTCAGATGTTAGCATGCATAAAAAACATTTGGAGTATTTGGTGCTTTTTACCAACCAGATATCTATCCCTACTCCCAGGCATGGATTCCAGGGAACTGAAGTTGGGACTCTATACCTTGCTTTTTTACCAGCACACAGTAATTTTAAGGCGACTGATCTATGGGCCACTCTCTGAGGAACAATTCAATGACTCTATAACATTTCATTTTACCACTTGAATCTGTTGATTCTCTTTATTCCCATTTAATCAATGTATTTTCCTCTTCTATCATATTTTTCCATGGATTATCTTGGCCCTACATTTGCTGTTCTTCTATTCTTATATTTTTCAATCTTTTGAATTCCTCCGTATAAAATGGATTTACTATCAAGTGTCTGACTTAGGGTAAGGGGACAGTCTGTTAATTTCCAGAACAAAGGGAGCACTTAAAGGTTCAACAATTAAGAATATCCAGACACGACTTTGAGTTCTTGAGGAACTGTTTGTCCTTTTCAATGCACTGTTCCCTTGACCTAGCACAATACCTATCACTAATAGACAGTCAATAAATAGTTACTAAATAATGACCAAATGAATAAATACACATTGAAAAAAATGTAGCTTGAAATAACTACTACAGAAGTACTCAGTTACTGACACTGACCCTTAAAATGATCTATACTAACTTCCTCATTTTACAGATACACAGAGGTACACAGAGTCCCTCCTGGGGCACTTGCCTTGAGCAAGCTACTTACAGAAACACAAGCCAAGTCTTCTGACTCCTAGTACATGCCCCCGACCCCCATTACTATAGCAGATTATCCAATTGTTTACTAAATAACCTTATGGCAATACTTTTTAAATAATGTTCAAATTCTTTTTTTCCCTTTATGTCTTTATTATTCTTTATTGTTCAGTTTTAACCTGACTGTTTAGAATTTCTGAGGACTGCTATCTCTCCACTCCTGTTCTCTGACCTTGAACCTTCAAAATTGTATTATCTTCAACTTCAAAACTTGCCTGAGTAAAATCCTTAACCAGAAAAGAAGAGGCCCAGCTGCATTCTAAGCACAGCTCTACTCACTACCATCATTTTGACTTTTCTAACAAATTCCTATAGTCCGGCATTTATAGAGTATGCTCAGTAACCGTGTTTTCATCACATTCAAGGTAGATCGTTAGTCTCCTTAGTTTGTAGAATAATTGGGCAGAGGGAAACAAATGTGTGGGCATACACATGTGATGAATGTACACATTGTACATTATAAATGTGTGCAAATACACATATAAATAATAAAAGGAAGCCATTTGAGATGCTAGAGAGAGCTTTCTAGAAGCTATTGGGTAACATGACTCTGAGCTTTGGTTCTGCTACTAGCTTTTGCAACACTTCCTTCCTTCTCTCAACCCTGTCCCCATTTTCCAAATCAGGGATTTGAATTTGGTGGTCTAGGGAGGCCTAAGATTCCCCCCAGAAGCAGTGTCTTAGGAATCTTAAGGTCACAGAGTGGGCAAATTGCTCACAGTCTAAATGATCTAACTTGCACAGTCTTAAAGTTAGAACATGAGTTGTACCTAAGGAAAGATCAGACCATAGTTCTACTGCCAGCCCGTTTCTAGTCCACATCGACAGCTCTTGACCTAGTAAAGGAAAGTTGGAGCTTAAGCAGTTGTTTCTGTCATTGGCCCATTGTGCTGTGCTCTGCTTAGTTGCTCAGTCGTGTCCGACTCTTTGCGACCCCATGGACTGTAGCCCACCAGGCTCCTTTGTCCATGGGGATTCTCCAGGCAAGAATACTGGAGTGGGTTGTCATGCTCTCCTCCATGGGATCTTCCCAACTCAGGGATTGAACCCAGGTCTCCTGCATTGTAGATGGATTCTTTACCAGCTGAGCTACCAGGGAAGCCCCATTAGCCCATTAGCTATTAGTAAATCTATCCCACCTACTCCCCATCCTCTTCATTCTCAGACTGAGTTAAGACATCACTGAGGGTTGTCTGTATGTCTCCAAAGCCCATTGAGTTCACAGATATTAGTCTCTTCTCTTGGCTTCATCATAGGCACCACTCTCACTCTATATTTTACAGAAAAGTCCATTCTTTCACTTTCAAGAACCCAAAAAGGAACCTTTTACAAAAGTTTATTCTTTAACCCGAGAACTGAACTTCACAAGGTTCATGAGATGGTTAAAAAAACAATAACAGAAACAGCTGGATGAGGAATTCTCTCTCTGCTACTTACAATCTCTAAGACCTTGAACAAGCTCCGTAATTGTGTCGGGCCTCTATAAATAAGGATTATAACAGCCACCTCACAAAATCAGTGTTGTCATCAAAGATGATGATGTTCAAAAAATCAATCTCAGAGCATAGCCCATCACAAGAGGCAAACAGCAGTTACAATACCCAAAAGGCCCTTCCCATGCCTCACATTTCAGAGACGTGTGAGAGAAAAATCCCATTTTACATGATTTGAAGTCTGTAAAAATATAATGTTATTGTCCTCCTCTGAGAAAGTTCAGTGCTGAGCAAAGAACACAGAAAGCTGCCCACGCACATCCTGCCACTGTCATTTAGGAAAAAGTTTTAATTTCACAAAATTAAATGCAGCTGTACCTGATTTCTACCTGATTTCTGACTTGATGTGTGGCTAAATCGCTTGACCTCCCTGGGTTTTCAGGACCCCATCCGTGCAGGACTAGGATGGAGCTAGACGACCTCTAATCGTCCTTCCTGTTCAAGGACTGCAGCGGTGCAGCCAGCTGGAGGCTCTGCCGCTTAAGCCCTGCGCCCCGCTGGCCGAGTGCCGATCGGCTGCCTGGCTTCCTCCTCCCGCGGGAAGGGCTTCCCTGGGCGACCCAGGAGGCTGCCGCCAGGAGCGGGGGCGGCTCTCCCGCGCAGCTCCGGAGAGGCGAGAGGCGGCGAGGCGGGAGCTGTCTACCCACCATCAATAATGCGGTCTTTTGTCAGCAATAAATTCCCTCCAAAATTAATGAAACAGCCCTTTTAAATTCTCATGTCACTGCCTCATCTAGCAGGAGCTGGGCTAGGCCTCCTGCTCTCTAAATAAATATAAAAGCCATATAAATTGTCTGGAGGCGATATCTAGCTTGCTGGGCACAATCTAATCTTCTCAACCGCCTACAGAAACAAGGAGAAAGAAGGAAACCCAGCATCCATGCTTGCTCTCCATTGCAGAAGGCACAGCACTCCATCACCCACCCGGAGCCCAAGTACCGGGCAGGGCTCTGCTGGCATCTGTCGCCCTGGTCACTCACTCTGGAGTAGTCTGCATGTGACCTAGTCCTAGAGGATACCATTAAGGAATATTAAGGCAGAGGGATAACCCTTTTACAGGTGAAGACGCCAAAGCCGAGAGGAAAAAACAAAGAACCACAATCTAGTGCCTTAGTGTTCTAAATCCCAGCTTCTCAGATTTTAATGTGCATGCAGTAGTTGGGGGTGGGTGGAGGTTGGGTTGTGCATTTCTGTAAAGTCCCCAAGTGCTGCTTCTGCTGCTACTGGTGGTACTGCATGCTTTTGCACAGGTGGGGCAAACCACAAGCTCCAGTGGGGCAGAGCCAGACTTACTTGTTTTTACTGTTTTCAGCAACTGACACAAAGTCAATTAATTGGTGCATTAAAAAGGCAGCATTTTATGATTAGAAATTTGTACTCTGGAGTCATCCTACCTAGGCTCACATCCCAGTAGCACCACTAACAAGTTGTGTGCCTTGGGCAAGTTATTTAACTTCTCTATACCCCAGTTTTATCAACTGTAAAATTGTATTACTAAAAATACGCATTTTATAGAATTGTTTAGATGGGAGGGAGCTAATATATATATAAAGTGCTTAGAACAGTATCTGGAGAGTGGTATAACACAAAAATGTGACTTGATTCAGGTCACATTTAGAAGATCTGGGCTAACATTCATATCTCAGACATTATATTTCAGCATTAGCAAGCAGTATCTGGCAGAAGAACATTCTATTTATTTAGTTACAAAACATGACATGTCCACCTAACCTGTAGAGTTATGAAATGGGAATGCAAATCACATGAAAAGATATTCCCTAGTCAAAGGTGGCAAACAATTGAACACAAACATTTAAGCCAACCAGCAACTCAAACACATATGACTTAGTAATATGAAGGAGTCCAAGCCTTTTGGTGACACATATTTGAGTTCAACCTGATCATCCACATTCAAACAGTGGAAAGGTAAGTCAGCCATTCTCTCAAAATGACAACTGGCACAGGGATAAAATGGAGAAATATTAATCTAGCTTGGAGGGTTGACATGCAGACTAAATGAGATAATGTTCATATGGCATGTAATGCTGCCATGTACATAACAAAAGCTCAAAAAATAATAGCTTGTAATGGTAGTAGTAGTAAAGCCATAAAACATTTACAACAGGTACAGACTGAAAAAAAGCAACTAATTGTTTTCCAACTGGTGTCCCTAAAGGCAAGGCCCTTTAAGCCTCACAAAGGAAATGTGGACTAGAAGAATGTTCAGGCTTTCTCCAGCTTTGACAGATACAATGCATAGTTTGACTCCAACATACTAGAAACTTGTAGCTTGGAGCCTGGACTGGAGGTTGTGTCAGGCTCTCTAGTGAGGGACCAGAACAGGGCCTGTGTAGACCTGAAAAGTCTGCATGCAACCAGAAATGAGAGAGAAATGGTGGATTGTCATATGACCTTGAGTTTTAAAAGGAGAATGATGAGTCTTAGGATTTAATATTTAAGCCACAGGGTCCTGAATGATAGTATACGCCAACTCATTTTCATGTGGGGAACCTGAGACATGGTTTTTCTCTCTGAGAATAAATAGGTATGTATGGATCAGTAACCTGAGTCATCAGTATAAGCCCATATGTCCACTGTCAAAGAGTAACTCCATTAGTACATGCTTGAAAGTTCAAAAAAACACATATGAGGAAGAATTTCTGGAATCAATCAACTCTCATATATACATATAAAGTGCTTAGAAGTTGTTAACAACAACAAAAACTGGACAAACTAAAATCCATGACTTTTCTTGAATTTACCAGATAACAGAGATTACAGGGAAACCTGTACACCCAAAATCTGGAGAAACAGGCAAATCCAGAGAGACATAACAACCAAGATCTACTTAATTGAAGCCAAAATCATGAGACCCTAAGCTGGTGGGAACATTTAAATGATTTTTTTTGATGAATTACTGGCGGCTGACTGTGGTCTAACATGAGAGTGAGGAAGTTGTAGAGACTGCAGTCTTAGGGAGGCTCCACATTTTAATGGGCATTCTCTCCAGAAACCCCAGCTGTGAGAATCCCAGAAAAATCTTGTCATAGGTTCTGGCAGGGGGACGTGAGGAAGCACCATAATGCACTACACCCAGAGTTTTCTCCATAGCAAAGGCCTATGCTCCAGGAAAAAAGTCATATTGCATGAACACAATTTTGATACCATCTCCAATCTAGGGAAATGGAATTCCTCTTTACTCTAGTCCCCTCCAGAAATCTTGTCTAACCTAAGGGAAAAAAAATCAGTCAGTAGGGACAGTGCTTCAAGGAAATAATTGGAAACTGTAACCAGGAAAGGAAATGGAGTCAGAGGAAGAAAAAAATGTGACTGAAAAAAATTACTTTAGGTCCCAGTCAGGTACATGGGTCTACTGAAAAACCAAGTCTAAATTAGATTTTTATAGAATACTTACCCTCCCCACTCCCATACCTTACCACCACACCAACGTGGCTCTAGTATAACAATCATGGGTTAGAGCAGAAAGGCCTATGAATGGACTCCCTTTGATAAATACATGGGGAAGCCACGAAGTGAGGAGAGGAGGGAAACAAATACAAGGATACACGTGGTATTTGAAGCCATTAATACCAAAAACAAACATTGAACACTGCTCAACTCCTATCCGATTTAAAATAAATTCTCGTACTAATCTGTGAGCTAATCCTTACAGACTGAGTTCTTTTTATCTCATTTCCTGTCACCAAATAAAACATACCTGACTTGAACCACAAAAATTTCAAGACCTACTAAAAGGAAAAAAACAAATAAACTCCCAGTTTGACCTAACCCCAGTCAAAATCCCAGTAAATTGTTTCATGAATACTGACAGACTGATGCAAAGTTTATGTGAAAAGGCAAAGACCCAGAATACTCAACACAATATTGAAGAACAAAGTTGTAGAACTGACACTAACCAACTTTAACACTTACTATAAAGCTGCAGTAATAAACACAGTACTGGTAAGAGAATAGACAAACAGATCAATGGAATAGAAGAAAGAGCCCAGAAAAAGACCCACATAAATATAGTCAACTGATCTTTGACAAAGGAACAAAGGCAATGCAAGGAGCAAAGATGGTCTCTTCAACAGTGATGAAACAATTGGACATCCACAAGTAAAAGTAAATCTAGACACAGACCTTACATCCTTCACAAAAATTAACTGAAAGTGGATCACAGACATAAATGGAAAACAAAAAACTAAAATTCCTAGAAAATAACATAGGAGAAAACTTAGATAATTTGGTAATGACAATGACTTTTTTAAAGATTCTTTTAAAATGTTCTACCACTGTTAAGATTTAAGTGGCATGCTTTATCTTTATTTATTTATTTAAAACATTTTTTGTCCATGCCATGGAACATGTGGGATCTTAGTTCCCCAACCAGGGATCAAACCCATACCCTGTGCAGTGGAAGTACAGAGTCCTAACCACTGGACCACCAGGGAAGCCCTGACAATGACTTCTGACATACAACACCAAAGGCACAATCCAAGGGGGAAAAAAAAACCACGATAAGCTGGACCTCATTAAAATTAAAACTTCTGCTCTGTGAAAGACAATGCCAAGTAAATGAGAAGACAAACCAGAGACTGAGGAAAATATTGGTAAAAGATAATTCTGATAAAGGACTAAAATCCAAAACATACAGAAAACTCTCAAAATTCAATATTAACAACAAAAATTTTTGATGGGCAAAATTTTGATCAGATCCCTCACCAAAGAAGATATACATATGGCAAATAAGCATATGAAGACCTGCACAGATAACTGTCCTCAGGGAAATGCAAATTAAAACAACAAAGAAACCACTGCAATCCTATTAAAATAGGTAATATCTTTAAAAAATGACAATTCCATTTGCAGGTACAGATGCAAAGGATCAGAAACTCTTATTTATTCCTCATAGGAATGGAAAATAGTACAGTCACTTTCTAAAATAATTTGGCAGTTTCTTACAAAGCTAAATATAATCTTAACGTATTATTCAGCAGTTTCACATTTAAGCCTTAACCCAACTGATTTGTAAACTTATAACAACACAAAGATCTGTATGCAAATATTTATAATAGCTTTATTTATAATCATCAAGATAGATTTTAAAAGGTGAACTTGTAACCAAGCTGTGGTACATTCATACAATGGAATACTATTTAGTGATAAGAAGAAATAAACATAAGATGAATTTTAAACCCATGTTTCTACGTGTGAGAAGCCAGTCTGAAAAACCTACATCCTGCATGATTCTAACTATATGACACTGAAAAAAGCAAAATTATGGAGATGGTAAAAAGATTAGTGGTTGACAGGTGTTTGGAGAGTTGAGAGGTGAAGAAGATTGAGTAAGTGAAGTAGAAGGAATTTTTTAAGGTGGTAAGGAAAATATTATGTATTATACTGTAATGGTGGTTACATGGCATTATACATTTGTCAAAATTCATAGAAATTTACAATACAAAGAGTGGACCTTCATGTGTGAAACTTAAGTGAAATCATTTATGAGGCTGGGGAATCCCAGGACAAAGTGCAGACTGTGATTAAAATCCAACTGTACCACAAATTTATAAAATAACTTCACTGAAGGGGATGGAAGGAAATGTGCTGATCTAAGTAATTTTGGAAATGAGTAGAATCTGTAAGACTGAAGTGAAAAGGAACTATACAGAACACTGTACTTTACTTCAAAGTCATTTCCCTCATGGACTGGTATAGGAATTTTGAAATCACTATGCATATATACTATAATTTAAACATCAAATAAATGGATGACAGATAGTAGGAGCCAAGTATCTCACTGTTATAATGGGAAGTTTTAGATAACCAAGATTAAGAGACTAGAATGAACCATGTGATAATAGATTAGAGTTTAAGACAAGGGTGTGAGCGCACATCTAGGTCAATTTTGATAGAGATGATTATTATCAATAAGTGAATATACACAGCATAAACATAGATATTTTTCCTTGCTCTGTCAGGTGATAATGAGTAGTAACAGTGAGCACAACTAGCACCCAGATCTTCGTTTTAAACACCACATTTTAAATAGGTTTAGTTCAGTCGCTCAGTCATGCCTGACTTGTTGTGAGCCCATGGACTGCAGCACGCCAGGCCTCCCTGTCCATCACCAACTCCTGGAGCTTGCTCAAACTCATGTCCATTGAGTTGGTGATGCCATCAACCATCTTAAACAATTTAACTAGGTCAAATTGTTTTAAATACTATTTAAATTGTAAATTTAAATTACTTTAAACAGTATTTTTAAAAGCCATTTTTCAATAAAAGATACCAGGGCTTCTTCAAGAAATGGTTAATTCTAGGGCTGTGAATGGAAATATACAAGATGAGCTTGTAGCATATGGTATTGCCAAAAAATAACAAAGTGCTCAAAATACGCAATAATGGGAATATGTCAAATGGATACAGGAGCCAAATGAAGAACTCCCAATGGCTAATGCTGGAACAGTTTGAACAAGAAAATAAAGTTGAAATTTCGTCCCCATGAGTCCACACTGATATAAATATTGAAAAAAAGAAAAAAAAAACAGAAATGGTAGAAATTAAACAAAACCCCCGATGTGAGAGATTCCAAATAATTTATGTAGATATTCAGCCTAAAAGAAAATAACCACACTCCGTGAATGGGAATATCTTAGCCAAAAGGAACCTAAGAAGACGTGATAAATATTTGCAGTATTTTATCCTGGATAAGATTTTTGGATTAGAAAAAGGGAACTAGGTAAAATTGAGTAAGTCTGAATAAAGTATAGGCTTTAGTTGATGATAAAATATCAATATTGGTTCATGAATTGTGACAGATGCACTATGTCAGATGTTAACAATAAGAAGAAGTGGATATGGGATGTATGGGAACTCTCTATCTTCACAATGTTTCTATAAATCTAAAACTTTTCTGTGGGTTTCTCTGGGGGCTCAGATGGTAAAGAATCTGCCTGCAAAGTGGGAGACCTGGATTCAGTCCCTGTATTGGGAAGATCCCCTGGGGAAGGGAATGGCTACTCACTCTAGTTAAACAAGAAGTTAGCTAGAGCAAAAAGTGAGTGTCTTTCAAATATCTGTGAAAACACAAATGCTTCCTGAGACTTACTCTTTTATCTGTTATCAGTCACTTACATGTTAGTAAGTAGAAATATGTGAGATCAAATTCTGGTCTGAAGTTTGCAGAAAAGAGGAGAGTTCAGTGATTCTTGAATGTAAACAGGTAAAAAGCAGGGTGTGTGGGGGTCATGATATGCTAGGTGGATGAGTATACATTCAATAAAAAGAGCAGTTGGGTACTCTTCCTGTATTATTTAGTTAAAGTCATTTCCTAGCTTCAGCCTCAGTTTTTTCATGCACATAATCAAGGAATAGGATTATAACATTTAAAGAGGTCATTCACCTGTATCTTTCTATGATGCCACAGTATTGTTCTATCATGGGCTAAATGATAGGGGAAATTAAAAAGAGGCAGAAAGTTTAGTTAAATTCACGTTAACTCTTATGTCAATTTCATAACCAAGGGAAAAAGCCTATTGCATTTCTCATATAACACAAGATTTCCTACTTAAAAAAGGAACCAAATGAAATTCAATTTCACGTTTGTTTTTTGGTAATAAAAAAATTGATTTTTAACATAAAACTTGCATTTGATCAGAAAAGGGGAACATGTAGTTAGCTTATTCTTTTAGTTTGGTTACACTTCACAGAAACAGACCCATAAAGTATAATATCTGTATGTCACAGAAAGAAGAAAATTATTTATGTCATAAAAGAATAGAAGCATATATCCGTTTAAATAAATTAGCATTTAAAAGGACATTCTCCACTTCCTACTATACTGATTGCCACTTCATGAAATCTCTCAGATGTAACATTATCAAACTAAAGTCTCACTGCCAAGATTTCATACCAAGAGAGATCAAATCAAGAAAAAAAGCTAGTGATTATAGGCTTGTTTTATTTACTGGAGAAACTGACGAAGGAATAAACAAACTAGCAAAAATAAAGAATTGTTTCAATCTAATTTGCAGTTGTTTTACACAGTAGAATTCCTACTCAAAATTTAATCTTAAAAGACAGAACCAGTAGAAAAAGAGAATTCATTTATAGCAATTTAATCTTAAATTTTTATTACACTTTGCTGATAGTACTGATACTTGATGTGCGTACATTGAGAGTCATTGTGATTGATGAGGGGAACGCTTTGCAACTTTGATTGTTACAGCCATACTAGATCTTGGAGAACATCAATTCAACTGTCATATATTCCAGTTGAGAAGTCTGATACTTGAGAGACATAAAATAGCTAACCTAGAGTCACACAGTAAATTTATACCAGGGTCATTACAAAATCTCACATCATGAGAGTCCTACTTTAGTGTTGCTTTACCCACATTGAAAGATATAGAACTAGGCAGGAATATTCGGAATTTTGTGAGCCAGAGGTTAAACAATTGTCAACTTTAAATTGACAGTGATGGGTGGATATACATCATGGAAATGAACAAATATTAAAACTGTTGCCTTTTTTTTCTTTCCTTTTAGGGAGTTGGTTAAACAACACACTACTGGCCTTAGTCCTCAAGTTGCAGTTAGATAATAGTGGGTTTCATAAAAAATAAACTTGATACTAAAGACTATGAATGTTGATATCTTAAGGCCATTCTTAGCATTTCTAAGTGATGGTGTATTCTATCTATGTAGGAAAAGCTTAGAAATAGCATTCCATATTTGTAAAGAGTTACAGTTGAACATATGTGAAATTTGTGTAACTGTGATTGATAGAGAATGTCAATCCACAGTACAGAGAACTGAGGATTTCAATTTTGGTTGTGTTTTCTCTTGTACTGATTTCTTACCAAATTAGAAATAGGTATAGCTATTTTGAGCTTCCCAGGTGGCACTGGTGGTAAAGAATCCACCTGCCAATGCAGGAGACATAAGAGACACGGGTTCAATCCCTGGGTTGGGAAGATCCCTTGGCGGAGGGCATGGCAACCCACTTCAATATTCTTATCTGGAAAATTCCACGGACAGAAGAGCCTGGCTGGCTACAGTTCATGGGGTCACAAGCAGTTGGACATGACTGAAGCAACTGAGCATGCACATGTAGTTATTTTATGAAAGCAGGGTTATTTTTACGGTGATGTTATCAAGATATGGTGATTAGTTAACTTAGCCAGAAAGCCAGTGAGTCTAACCTGGAGAGGAGCATGAGTGGCTCCTGGGAAGCACTGAGGAGCCAAGGGAGGAATAAAATATAGGGGTCAGATTTCCAAGGATATATGAACCTGATCAAGGAAGAGAAGGACTCACAGGCCAACTTCTTTTAAGTCCTTTCTCCTCAATTTGTTGCTGTGCCTTGGTTAAAAAAAAAAAAAAAAAAAAATGCTGACTCAATCCTTGGACTTGGATAACCTAACTTCATTATAGAAACTATCATAGTTAATAAATATCATTGAGGCTTAACTAACTGAATGGTCAGACATTGTTTGAAGTCTGGGAAATGAAAAAGTGGTGCATTTCATTTTTATAACAGGATTTGAGGCATTTATGAGAACTTCAAATGAGGAAGGCCAATTGGCAGTTTGACATATGATTCTATAGCAGGGTTTTTCTATTTCAGCTCAATTGACTGCTTGGACTGGATCATTTTTTGTTGGGAGTTGAGGGGGAGGGGAGTATCCTATGCCTAGAAGGATGCTTTTTAGCAGCACCTGCCCTAAAGCCATGACATAGCAGTAACAGACTCCTCCCCTGCTCATCAAAAATGTCTCTAGTCATTGCCAATTTTCCCCTGGAGGAAACATCTGCTCCCAGTTGAGAACCATACATATATAATGTGGAAATATAAAGTCTACGGTCAAAAAATAGATTTGGGTATTACCTTTGAGGTAATTGTTAAATCTTAAATAATGGTGGAAATTCTGCAGAAGCATGTTTAAGGTAAAAATAAATAAATAAGAAGCCAAAGTCATTGGAGACGTTAGAACTCTTTCTGTTGTAAATGATGGTTATCTAACTCGAATTAAAGAAATAAGGAAACTTATTGGACTTTTAGAAATGAGATCTTGTTAACACCAACATCTGAGGAACCAGAATAATGTGCTCATGAAGGAAAAGAAAGAACAGGCAATGATATAAAAAGAAACCCAGAAAAAATGGTAATAAAAAACAAGGAGATTCGTTATCTTCCCTATTCAACTCATACTGAACCTCCCTGTTTTGAGACTGAGTTCAACTTTCCTGTTTTCACTGAAGTTATTACTATATCTTCACTTGTTACTATCATTCTTGTCTCTGATTCCTTTTCTTAGTGACTATGCCAAGCAAGCTTGCGATTAAGTGGGCTCTTTTCAGCAGTATCTGTTTCTGTTTTGCAAATTCTGTTCTTCTCCTTCCAGCTAGCTTTCTATTTCCTGAAGGAGAAAAGCTTGTGTTGTAGTAGACATCCAGATCCTCTGATGGGCTCAATGTAGTTAGAAAGTCAATAGATATTTCAGTAGTAAAAGCTGATTGGTGCCATATATTGTTATTTTAGAAGAGCATCATTTCAGTAAACATTAATGAGTATTTTTCTCATGCACCATGCTTTGTTCTAGGCACAACCAGAAAAAATAAAGATGCCACACAAACTCAGAGCAATATTAGCTTAACATCACTCTCCAATGGTGCTCCCTGTCTATACCACCTACCAACATGCTAATAACTACTTACCTCAAAGAGAGGTAAATCTGGCTTCATTTTCCTTCTAAACTTCAAACTTATTTTCCTACTAAAACATCCTAAGACACACCTATAATTGTTTTCCTTGAACCCAATCTGTGTTTCTAACAAGAATATGGTATGCTATTTAGAAATAGTACTAAATGAGGAATAGAAAGACATTTCCATTCTTACATTACCACTAACTTTTACTATGAAATTTCATAAAAGTATTGCCCATCAGTTTCCCACTCTGTAAGGTAAGGTAGTTTGAGAAATGATTTCTAGGTGCTCTTCTAATTTTGACATAGAATTCAGTGATTTAGTCAAGTAAGTCATTCTACTTGATGTCTGACTGAAGCATCCGTAAAGTCTTATGCACTGTAGAGGATAGCAATACATTATGTATATTTTTTGATGACTGGAAAAAGTAATTTAGTAAAAGCATCAAATGAGTGTTCAGCTTTATAATAAGTCATGTCAGTTGACAACATTTCTTTTTTTGTGGCAAACGGATCTAGTTCAACTTGGCAATAAGACAGAGGTGGATAGACCTATGAATACTATTGCAACTAATTCTGCTTCCAGCTACTTCGAGAGAATGCTGAGGTTAGCAAGACAGGGAGGTGGGCAATAAATTGCTTTTTGTATAGATGGATATATTTTACTTTCTATCACAAGACTGCCTAATAAGTGAGTCCCTTGAGCACAAGTTGGCTTCTATGAATATTATTTAATCTTCACATTTTATCACTTTAATTTAAATAATATCCCATATTTTACTTTATCTACAGATAGCCAAGCTTTATCATCACAATGCTGTGCTGAAAAACCACCCCTCCCTATCTGATGGGTGCCTATTTGATGAGTCTTTTGCTGTGAGCAGGGATGCCTTGCACATATATTTTATGCCTCCTGTCCAATGCTAATAATCATGCAAAATAAAAAGAATTTGTGACTCCCTCTGTTTTGTAGAGTTCCTAGAAGTTAAAGACTATGCACAACGACCACCGAGTTAAATGTGCCAGTTACTCGTGTTTTAAACTATGTATATGCATTGCAAACCTTCACATTTGCAAAATATAACCGTCTGCAAACTGCTTCCATGCATTTCCAAATATTGCACACATAATAATAATCAAAAAGGAAATTTAATTAACTGGATGCTTCCACCCTAATATCTCCTATTTATAGATTTTGTTGTGGTTGGTATTTCTTTCCAGCCTTTGTTTGTGCAGACATAATTTACATTTGGCTTTTTTACACTGCATAACATTTCTCATTCTGCCTCACAGTCATTATAATGTAAAATGGCTGCTTAACATTCAATTTCTCATGCTCAGACTAAGCCAAATGGTACTTATTTGCCATTTCTTATACCCAGGCCACGATCTGGGGCATAAGAACCTTTGCATGTACTATTCCCAGGGCTTAAAAATGTAGGCCCATCTTCCATATGTTCACATTCTCTATACATACTTAAAGGTTGAGTTCTAGGAATATGATTTCAATAGAAGTTTTCATCCCCAGAGGATTCACTTCTCCTTTCTCTGAATTTCCAGTTAGCTTTCATTTGCTATCTTGGATTTTCCCCTTTGAATTACAGAGGTGACTAAGATGCATTCTTTGGCTTAATTATGAGATCCTTGGGGAGAAAACTCAGGTCTGACCTTTCATTGTGTCTTCTACAGCAACCAGTACCTACTGGAGACAAATAAAAGCTGATGAAATAAGTGATATGGGGGCTATACTTA
Organism: Cervus elaphus; assembly: GCF_910594005.1. Classification (NCBI taxonomy): domain Eukaryota; kingdom Metazoa; phylum Chordata; class Mammalia; order Artiodactyla; family Cervidae; genus Cervus; species Cervus elaphus. Next base: position 43,081,422 of record NC_057833.1, on the reverse strand, counting down.
TTTTCTCTAGCTGTCTTATAAAATTACTGAAAATTTGGTAGCATAAAACAATTTTTTTAAAATTTTACTAGTAGTGTAGATTAGAAATATAATCCAGGTCTCACTGGGTTAAAATCAAAGTGTCAGCAGAGCTATCTTCCTTTCTATAGGATTTTCTAGGTGAGGATATGTTTCCTTGCCTGTGCCTTTCTTCTGTAATTACAACTTCTTTTCACTCTGACTCAGCTGGAAAAGGTGGTCCGATTTTACAGACTCATGGGATTAGATTCCATCTAGATAATCCCAAATATCCCTATCTCAACATCTTTAATCATATCCGTAAAGCTACTTTTGCTAAGTAAGGCACAGATTCATAGGTTCCAGGGATTAAGACCTTAATATCTTTGGGACATGATTATTCTGCACTACCACAGATGCTCACAGTAAAGTTAAAATAGAATGGAGCTGAGAAGTATTCAAAAATGATTGGGAGTGTCCCCTCCTTAAATAGCTAAGAAAACATTCAGAAAGGAAAAATTTCTTGTTCCGAACCCCAAATAGAGGAAACGAAAAATTAAGATCTTGACTCACTGGGCAGTAATCTTTGTATTTAACTCTACCTGTTCCCCATATCTCTGCTTCTTATTGGAAACAGAAAATATTTTACTTGATAAGATGTATAAGGCTGAAAGAGCTAAAGATATTTGCTCAAAATTACACAGATGGAAAGAGAAAGAGCCAGGCTTGAGTTCTGTCTCTTTATGAATTCTACTCTAGTGCTTTTCCTTGCAGACCACTCTGGTCACCATCCCCAGGTAAGTCCAATAAACAAATACTGAAAAAAAATCCAATAATGACTTACTGCGACAAAAATTAATTTCCTTTTTATATTCTCAGCAATAACAAAAAGTTGGTTAATAAATCTAAGTTGTCTAGACTCCCTTGGGGGTTGTAATTGGGGGAGAAATTGGGTTATCTCAGGAGAAAATTCCTCCCATGACTCTGAACAATAAGGTGATATATTCCTTTCTAAGAGCTGTAAAGTATATCCTCTTTGAGTGCCCTTGAGAAAAATCAAAACCCTGAAGATACTTTAGCCTCAGGACAGGCCAAGACAACCAACTGTACTGATGAAGGGAGTGAAGATTCTAATTGACATCACTGCTCTGCTGAGCAAGGGATAAGAAGGCTTGTCTGAGCCCCAAGCGTTTGGGAAGTGTGAAGCATTGAAAGGAAAAGAATTTCTGAAATTATTCTACAGAATGGAAGCGAAGAGTCCTATAACCCATTAGAGTATACATAGGACGTTCGCATCTCTTCAGTTAATTCTTAGAATACCTTGTGAGGAAGGGGTTTTTCTTAGCCCCAATTTACATATTGAAAAATTAGTCTCTGATTGCCATAAAGGGATTTGTTCAAGATTATCTCAAACATAGTTTCTCTGACCAAATTTTTTCCATGATGTCATGTTCCTATAGAGGAATGTCTTTATGTAACTACAAATTAAAATGTTCACAACATTTATCAAGGGTCTGAATAAAAAAGAAATATGAGTATAACTGACTTTTGACTAGATTTTTTCCTTACCTCCTCATTCCTAACTATGTCCTTAGGGAGCTCTCACGTACAAGCTGTTCACCTTCCCTATAAAGTCCTCCATTTTTTTCCAACTTCTAAACTAACTTTCCTTTGCTGGGGACTGTTGTATCTGTTGTTACAAACATCTCCAGTGAGTGTTGCCACTTCCCCCAGATATGAATTGCTTTTAAGCTCTTTCTGAGTACCACCACCTTTCCTGTGTCCACACCTGCTTCTTCTTGATACCACCACATCCACTGCATATAGAGTATATGTTTCCACTAGACTCTGCCATGTTCCCATTATCCCCATGCTGTTATGCCTACCAAATCCCACAACTTTCATTAGACACTACTATTGTTTAGTCACTAAGTTGTGTCCAACTTTTTGTGACCCCATGGACTGTAACCCATCAGCTTTCTCTGTCCATGAGATTTCCCAGGCAAGAATACTGGAGTGGGTTGCCACTTCCTTCTCCAGGGGATCTTTCTGATCCAGGAATCAAACATGCATATCCTGCATCTCCTGCATTGGCAGGTGGATTCTTTACCATGAGCCACCAGAGAAGCCCATTAGACCCTATTACCAATATAATTAAGTATCATTAAGGTCCTGGAGATTTCACTTTGGGGCAAATTCTATAAATATTTCTCTTATTATTATTGTATTTTATTCAGTTATTAGCACGACAAATTATCAAAGTAATGATTTGCTGAACTCTAACTGCCTTAGAGAAATTAATAATTATCTTAAACTTATACACGTCCTCTTGTGGAGCCAGACACAAAGTCTATAGATGACCTCTTCACCCTAACAGTTAAACAAACAGTCCTGAGGTACTCTCTCTTCTTTTATATTCTCTCCAAAAGGTTCCTCAGCCTCCCAGAAAGATTCCTAAAAGGCTCATTTCATTATGGTTCAGGCATGAACTGATCTACAATACAGCATTACTTTGACCAATTAATGGGTTGTAAGAAAAGAGAATTCATTTGGCCCTGACTAGCAAAATTTTCTCTTTAAAGAGACTTAGTTAATGTTTTAGGATTACATTTTCTTTTCTCTATAGATCCAGTTACACAACTTGGTTCTGCAGTGAATGATATTCCCATGATCTTAATAATGTAAACAATTTGGATTTTGTTTTTCACAATTTTGTCAACAAAGTATAGAATTCTTGTCTATAAATCATGGAAATGTTAAAATTATGCTACAATTCTTAGAAACTAGGAGACAGAAAAAGGGACAAAAGAGAGAGAAGAAGAGTGTATACCTGAGCAAAATGCATTGTTTGTTTTGGGAACAAACTGCTACTACTACAGTTTATTAAACTTAGGGGTGGTAAAGTAGGGAGTACCAAATACCCACCAGAAAAAGTGAAGCCAAAGAAAAGTAAGAGATTGCCCCTTGTAGTAAGCCCTGTATGAGCAGGAGGAGTGTAAGATTATACTTTTTGCTGTTTGCCCTGCCATAGTAAGAGAATATTTGGGGGATCAAGCTCTTGTATACTTGAATCAATTTCTTCTCAATGTGCAAATGGAATTCACCTATCCTAGATAATATACACGAACCCATGGTCGAAGAGCACCAGCCTATTATAACCCAGAGTAGGTATACCCAGTTTTCCCCTCCTCTCTTCTAGGCAAGAAAGACCAGTCACTTGCCACCATAAGAGGTCCTAAAGATCAGGGAAACAAACCTTCATCTGACACTGACTTCTCGGCCTCTACAATCTTGTGCCTCCTTAAACTCTGCTATAAGACAGAGCCCAAAACTTGAAGAAGGCCTTTTGTAACTTCTCAAATTTTTATAAACATGCTATCATGAAATGAAGGATAAATTCCATGTGATCCACAAAAGAAAATTTTGTAATTCAGATAAGTAAATATACAACATTTGCTGTTGTTCAGTCACCCAGTCGTGTCCGACTCTTTGCAACCCCGTCGTGTCCGACTCTTTGCAACCCCATGGACTGCAGCACGCCAGGCCTCCCTGTCCTTCATCATCTCCTGAAGTTTGCCCGAGGTCATGTCTATTGCGTCGGTGATATTATCCAGCCATCTCATTCTCTGATGCCCTCTTCTTCTGCCCACAATCTTTCCCAGCACCAGGAACTTTTCCAATGAGTTGGCTGTTTGCATCAGATGACCAAAAGCTTTAGCATCAGTCCTTCCAACCAGTATTCAGGGTTGATTTCCCTTAAGATTGATGGGTTTGATCTCCTTGCTGTCCAAGAGACTTTTAGGAGTCTTCTACAGCACCACAGTTTGAAGGCATCAATTCTTTGGCCTTCAAGGCCAAATATACAACATAACCATAACCAATATACAACATCCCCTGTGAAGAAAGAGTGCTGCCATCAGCCATTTTCCGGTGACTCGCTTCCTGCACTGCCGGATGCCTATTTATGAACTGCCTGTCACTTAGAAGAATGATGTGCATCAGACCAGCTTTTTGGAAGAGTCATGCACATGTTAATAAAAACTGTAAAACAAACAAACAAAAAAACACTTTGCTCTGTTCCAAAATCATAAGGCAAATGTTTATTAACCAGCAGTAGCTGTAAAATTTTTGTATCATAACATCTAGGAGGCCCTAAAAAAATTTTGTTGAAAGTAGACATTATAAACACACCATTAAAAATGGTAAACTGTTTTACCATAAATATTTTTTCCCTAAGTCCACACGAAATGAGAGTGGGAAAAGAAGCTATGACTCCTATTGCCCACCAGACTCCTACCATCCTTTTTAAATGGGACACAGAAAATACTGTTTCTATATCCAAATTACAACCCACATGTGATACTTACTAGGAAAAAGGACATTTTGTATATAATAAATAATTGGTCATCAACTTTTTTTTGCCAGTCTATAATTGAATGTTATTTTTTGCCTGTTGGAGGAATTTTCAAAATTATCTGGACCTTCTAAAGCTTATAAAAAAGTGAACTGTCTTTTTTCTTGTTTCTTTCATCCTGTGGAATAATTCTCTCAGCAGTTAGAAAGCATTTGGGTATACCACTGATTTGTAGCCTGCAATGATTTTTTTATATAGCCATAAACACTAAACTTTGGATGGCCCATCTAGTGCATGATACTGATTCTAAGATAGCAAGGGATTAAGCGAATTTCAAAACTGCAACTCAACAAAGAGGCCCAGAGATTATATCGACCCATTTGTGTTTAAAATTGCAGAGTCATTCAAGAAAAAATTGTTACTATAGCTCCACACCTGGAAGTGATCCCTGATCATCTTTGACATTTTCCAAAACAGAAAATTATTTGGCTTTATTTGAAATGTCACTACTCTGCAGGATGAAGAGTTTATTCATTTTGGAGAGTGCAGGATGGAACAAACCATGCTGACGCATGCTGGCTACAGAAAGTTTAACAAAACTGACTACATTCTTGAGAAATAAAATTTGAGTGTTTGCTGAATCATGTGGAGGCAATGAGCAAAAGAAAAGCTTTTACTTAATCTTCAGAAGCAGTAGGGTGCTGAGGGGAGTTTCCTGGTCTAAGAGTCAGAATGCAGGATTTGACTTCCAACTTCAACTCTAACTCTGGAGGAGAGTCAGCCACCTCCCTAGGCCTCTGTTTCTACATCTATAAAAGCACAGTTGGAAATACTATTTGGTAGTAGTATTAGTTCTTTGGTCTATTTAAAAGCCTTTGCTTTCTCATTTTTCATTTTATATCTCATCCTTAGGCTCCTCATCTGAAAAAATAGGGCTTAAAATTCCAGGCCCTGATAGAGAATGCTGTTCTTTATCCAGAGAATATGGATGTGAATCCACTTTGAAAACCATAAAAAAACCAGGCATGTGTTTTATTCATTGATATAGCTGTAAAATAAAAAAATATTTTAAAGAATCTATTGCCTCTATTTGCCTAAAATATTTTTTAAGCATTAAAATTGAGTATTATGGCCATAACCTAATTTGTTTGAATTGATCGGATATTTCTAATCTCTTAACTCACATGGACATGTTATCTTTTAGAACAGATATAGAATTTTCTTTCTGGACAAGAGCGGGAAGAGCTGAGAATTCACATCAGCCATCCTCTAAGTGTGGACCTGGAGTAGTGTCATTTGAGAAATGCAGTGGTAGTTTCTCTTGAGAGGAAAGAAAGCTCACAGGCATTCTGAAGAAGCTTCATGCTTTCTTATGTGGGGCTCTTCACTGTTCTGTCCCCCTGCCATTCTTTGCGGTTATAAATTTGGCATCACCTGAAAGAATCTCTATGATGAGTATTCTTTGTGAAAACATCTCTCCTGACATATCTTTAGGCACTCAAACCCTTCCCTACAGTTCTTACTGCTACCTTAATCAAACTATTTCTCAGTATTCACTGTATATTGCCCCTTATTTTCTTACTTCTGTTCATGTTGTTTCTTCACTTGGGATTCTTTCCCTAAGTGGTTCTATCGTGAAATTGTCTCCATCTTTCAAAATCCATTTGGAATTCTAAACACTGGATGAAGACTTCTATGATGACCCTCACATGTACACACCACTGTATTTTAAATGGATAACCAACAAAGACCTACTGCATAGCACAGGGAACTCTGTTCAATGTTCTGTGGCAGTCTTGATGGGAGGGGTGTTTGGGGGAGAATGAATAAATATATATGTATGGCTAATTCTCTTTGCTGTCCACCTGAAACTATCACAACATTGTTAACAGGCTTTAAGTTATTTTAATATAAAATAAAAAGCTGTTTTTTCCCTGAAGGTTTGAATGTTTCCATCCTCTGGAATCCACAGGTTTTTAGCCCCATCTAAGAAAGTACTCAACAATATTACTTTTGCTGCTTACCTCTCTGGTCTGTCCTTTTAAAAAATTTTATTAGAGAACAACATCCTTTATTTGGCACCAGTAATGCAATAAGTTTATCAGTAGGGTCTCTTAATTCATTCCAACACTGACATGCTCACCTGCTCACCCCTCTAGAGATGGTTCTGTCTGAACTGGAGTCCCCAGGAGCCGCATGTCCAAGTCTTTGTTTCTTTGTCCAAGTTTCTGTACATTTCCGTGTGGCCAAGGGCCCCGCCACTGCCATCACACAGTACCACTGGACTCTCGATTTCGCTCACAGGCTGCTCTGCTATCAGATCAACTGCAAAGTTTTCATTGACCTCTTTCTGACCACCTACAAATCAAACTTGCCTGTCGTCTTTACATCATAAACCTCAACTGTCTGCGTGACCTTCTTCCTGGTAGGTAAGGTCCATACTCTGAAGCCTCTGGTGCCCCAGGGCAGGCTCTGCGTGGCGCACCACCCAGTCTTAGCACCCTAAGGAACACCAGCACTGGCCCCACCTTGAGGACCGACCCTTGATCCAGCGGTCCAAGAAGCTGACTGATGACGCATGCGCACCGCTCTCCTATCGCTGATGTAAATCCACGTGCCTTTGGGCCAAGATGTGGTCATTACAGTATTTCCTTGAAGACTTGGCACATAACAGTTAATATGTGCTAAATGAATGTATATAGATTACTAAATTTAAATGCTACCAATTATCTCAGCATAACCAGGCTAGTAAAACTAAGTATAACTATGTCTTACTGAGTCCCCAGTACCTACAGGAAATTTTGTCTCTTGCAGAAAGAGTCGTCTTTGCCTCAGAATCTCTGAGACTCACTCAAGAAGTCTGCTCATGTTTTGCTTAGGGATGTTTGGAATGTGCTGTAACCCTTATTCAGCTCATGATACCTTATGATGTCTTCAAAGTACAATTGTTCCAGGTAAAGTTACCTTTTCCACTCACTTTGTAGTTTACCAGAATGTTTTTGTCACTGAAAACATCCTTGAATGTCATCCTTGTGCCTTTATTTATTTATTTTTTTAATATTATTTATTTGACTGTAACAGGAGTTAGTTGTGGCACTTCGGAGCGCCGATCTTCACTGTGACATGAGGGGTCTTTAGTTGCAACATGTGAGATCTAGTTCCTGACCAGGGATTGAACCTGGACCCCTGCATTGGGAGCTCAGTCTTAGCCACTGGACCACCAGGAAGGTCCTCATCCCTGTGTATTTATGCACATTCTTTCTTCTCTCTGTGATTGCCATGACTTTCTTCTCTACATGTTAAAATCTTATGAATCCTTAAAAAGCTAGATCAAGTGCCTCTAAAGATACCATCCCTGCTTTCTTAATGGGATTTGACTCTTAACTTTCTTTAAAACTTCATTAGCAGTTTATATTAACTGTATTAACTTACTTCCGCTAGAAATGGAAGTATTCTTATCTCTACTACTACCATGAACTCATCTTCCCTCTGCCACACTTCTACCTCCTTCAGCCCTCCACACACACAACACCTAGTATCTTTGAGGTCAAGACCAAGTATGTTTCATCTCTGTAGTTCTCACATTACCTGACACATTACCAAGTACATCTTTGAGGATCAGTAAGTACTGATGAACCTAAAGTACATAAATTGCAGAGGAAAGATTCAATGGAATTTCAAGATTTACCTTTCAACTGCTCTGTCACAGAGCAAACAGTTCCACAGCATTAGACAGAGGAGAGAGTACAAAGCCTAAGAGCTCCAGAATCCTCCCCAGGACCTAACCCAGGACCTTACTAGAATTGTGGCTCTATCTGTGCCTCAATAGTCCTAGTGGAAAAAGTAAATAACAGGGCTGGCACATAATCTGGAAGGCTGGCACCAATGCATATGCAGAGCTCCCAGGAGTAAGGGAGTCCTCTTCCCAGGGGCTTGCCTCTGAACTCATAGTGAATGGGTAACCTCCCAAAGAACTGAAATTTTTACAGTGGAATGAGTTTAATACCTGGATTGGAGATGGGTGAGAGGTCCTTGCCAAATTGCCTGCACAGTGCCCTATGGCTAGAAAGCAGTGGTGGGACATAGCCCTCCAAGCAACCTGGTCACTTCCTTGAGCAAAGGGTGCAGTTTGCCACAGGGAAGAAGGAAGCAGGCAAGAACATTCCCCAGGAAGGTGGAGAGGTGGTGAGAGGCAGGAGGCTGCACAGGTCCCTGTCCCACTGCATGTTCTCCATTGTCACGTCAAACTTAGCTTATGAGACAAAAATTCAGATATCAAATTTCTAAAAATTTTAAGATGGCAACCAACCACAGAACATTAAACACTAAATGCAGGGCCCCGTGAAGCTGCACTAGTTACAGGCTCATGAAAGTGAAAGTGAAAATTGTTCACTTTGCAACCCCATGGACTGTAGCAGCCAGTCTTCTCTGTCCATGGAATTCTCCAGAACTCTTTACCTTTTGAACTACTCAGGAATCTAGCAGGTTCATGAAGTCACACTAAAATTAGTAATAAATCTCTAGAGTTGATGTAAAGTCTACATTTTCATGCACTGAATAGTAAAAAGACATGTAAATCTTCAAGATTTGCTGTTTATATGGAATCACTGGGCATCACACCATGAATATGGATCTAACTTTAGTCTGAATATTCCTCCTTTCTAATCCTGAACCCCTATAAAGGAAGAGGAAGGGGCTTCCCTCATGGCTCAGCGGTAAAGAATCCACCTGCAGAAATCACGTGGGTCTGGATGCCAGGCGCCCTTGCGGCGTCTCATGCAAGCGGGTCATGGCCGGCCCGGTGCAGGGCGCAGGGCCCGGGGCCCTGGACCTGCTTCGGGCTCTGCCTCGTGTGAGCCTTGCTGACTTGAGGCTGAACCCGGGCTCCAGGAAACCGGAAAGACGATGAAGTGGTCAGAAAAAAGGTAGGAAGTGTGGCAGGGGCCACAAGGGAGAACGTCAGAGAGGAATCTGGCCCCAGCTGGGCTTTGAAGGAGGCCAGACTCCATTTTACCTTCGAATCCCAAAATACAGGTTTAATGAAGGACACAGTTTCAGACACCAGTATCAGCCTTTGAGTCTCAACAGGCTTCAGTACCTGATTGACTTGGGCCATGTTGATCCCACACAACCTATTGACTTAACCCAGCTGGTCAATGGGCGAGGTGTTACCATCCAACCATCTAAAAGGAACTATGGAGTCCAGTTGGTAGAGGAGGGCGCCTTTAAGGCAAAGGTTAACATCGAAGTTCAGCTAGCTCCTGAGCTGGCCATCGCCGCCATCGAGAAGAATGGGAGTGTCGTCACGACCACCTTCTACGACCCGCGAAGCCTGGAAATTCTGTGCAAACCCATCCCATTCTTTCTCCGTGGGCAACCCATTCCCAAGCGGAGGCTCCCCTCCGAGGCACTAGTGCCCTACGACACTGATGCCAGAAACCGAGGCTACGTGGCAGATCCCGCCGGATTTCCGGGGATTTCCCGAAGCAAGACTGGAGCTCGCCAAGAAGTATGGCTATATTTTACCCGACATCACTAAAGACGAACTCTTCAAAATGCTCAGTACTCGGAAGGATCCACGGCAGAGTTTCTTTGGTCTGGCTCCAGGATGGGTGGTGAACATGGCAGACAAGAAGATTCTGAAACCTACGGATGAGAAGCTGCTTGAGTACTACAGCTCCTGAGCTCCGTCCAGGGGAGCCAGTGGTAGGAGGGCACTGGAAGGGGCAGTGACACGTGTTTCCCACTGCATTGGCTCAGTTTGTGGTTCTGCGACGGATGATGTTTTCTGTGTAATCACGTCTTTTTTTTTTTTAATCAAAATTAAAAATACAGTAAGCAAGGGCTGCATAGAAGATGTGGATCTGTGTGTGTCTCCGCAACACGAGCTTGCTGGCATGCTGCCCAGGCAGCGGGAGGCTCTTAGACCACTTCCCCTTGAGTTTTCCATCATCTTCCCTTTCAGGTCTTGTCTTATTTGTTGCAAATCAGAATGAAAGCAAATGGGCTGGGCTCGCTTCATTGTCCGCTCGGTTGGGGTCTGAGGGCTGCTGGGGAGCTGGTGTACCTCATGGTTAGCCCTGAGGAACCTCTTACCCAGAGTCGAGACAGCAACCCTTCAATCCAGACTGATGAAGATGTTGGATGTGAGTCTAAGGCTGATGAATAGTTTCTAAATATTGCAGTATTTGCTGGCAAGATTGAAATGAAAATTCCGGGTGAATTCATTTTTCTCAACTCTGGCAGAGCTGTCAGAAACGATCAAGCCATTAACATTTTTTTTCTTTGAAAAAGGTAAATGTTCTAATGATATAATTTTGCTTATTTCCTAGACTTTGAAAACCTTTGTGTTTCAGTCATCTTAAATGATTTTGAAGAAAATGGTCAATGGTTATATAAGCCATTAGAACAGTTGGTAATGTGAAAATTAAACTATTAATGTAAAAGGAAAAAAAAGAAAAGAAAAGAATCCACCTGCAATGTAGGAGACCTGGGTTCTATCCCTGGGTTGGGAAAATCCCCTGGCGGAGGGCATGGCAACCCACTACAGTATCCTTGCCTGAAAAATCCCCACGGACAGAGAAGCCTAGCGGGCTACAGCCCATGGGGTCACGAAGAGGCGGATATGACTCAGTGACTAAGCACAGGAAGGAAAGGAGTGAGGGAAGAAGGTGAGAAAAAAGGGAATGAAGGGCAAGAAAGGGAGAGAAGAAGGAAGAAAACAAGCAAGTTCCATTTTAATTTTAACTAGGACATAGAAAAAAAATCCACAAATTCAAAAATACATACAGTCTAAAGCAGCTGAAATTTGCCCTTAGCCTCATGGAATGAAGTGGCATAGAGAGCAGTGGTACCTGTAGAGAAACCAAGTTTCCAGTGGGGCTGAAAAGCAGCAGGAAGAACCAAAAAGGAAAGAAAAGAAAAGAAAAAACTGTATTTCTTGGAGGCCAAGAGTCCAAGGAGAAAGGAGTTTGGAGAAATATTTTGAGTGGAGATGAGATGAAATAGACAGATCCGATTGAGATAGCATGTGGGTTAAAATGGAGTGATTAAATGGAACCAAAGTCAAAGAGTGGGAGTTAAGCCTTTAAAAATTCAGAAAAATCCAGAAGAACACAACTTCTGACAATAAGAGGCTCAGTCATGTTTCTGGGACAAGAACCATGCTCCTTGGTTATATTAACCAACAAGGAAGCAGAAAAGCCCAGAACAGGAAGAAATCCTCCAATGTCCAATGTTTATTGAGGCATGTGAAGAAGATACATCCTCACAGGAAAACTCACAGTATGATCCTATTTGAAGAAGACAGTTGGTATCATTTGCAGCAGAGGACAAATTTGGAAGGCCATAGTATTCCTTGACCTCTTTTTCCTCTTCTCAAACCTTTGAAGAGCTACTTCAGGCAAATTCAATTCATTCAACCATGTATTATAAAGAGATGATCTAACATAACCTTGACAAAAAACACTATAAGAAAAATGGAAGAATCAAAAGTTACTGTTGGAAAAAAGAAGATATACAAAAAGTATATTGCCATGTATTAATAACATGAAAATTATAATCTATTATCAAATTCAAAAGTTTAATAAACCAATCATGGCCACAAAGGAAAATGGCAAACTGAAAAAATAGGAATTGAGGAAAGAGGGAAGATAATAGGAGGAAGTGAAATATAAGTGGCCAAATTGAAAGAAGCACAAGAAAGAGTGGGTATTGTGGAATACACAGTAAAGAAAATTGAGGATAGAAATAAACACATTAAATAAAGAAATGGAATTAAAATACATTAGTGAAAATGATAGATATGAAATGGGATGAAAATGGAATAAAGCAGTGGATGAAATAGAGTGCAAATGACAGATATAGAAGGTTGGTAAAGCAGGGCCAATATAAACATAATAAGGTCTCTGAAGGAAAAAAAAAAAAGACAAAAAGACAAGACAAATATTTTAAAATAAAACTGAAGGAAATTTTTCTGGCATAAAAAGTCATCAATTTAAATATTAAAAGAGTAAATTATGTACCAGTGTGGAAATGGTGAGCAGAATATACATTCCAAGAATAGTGGAGGGCGTGAGGCTCCTCCAATTGCCAAGATCCGGTGCAAAGATCAACTTATTGACAAGACCCCCTCCAACAACACAAGATGATATTTGCAAATAATATGACTGTATTGCTTGACCGATGTAACTAACTAAAAACCTAGTATAGTCTGAGAATTCAGTAATACAGCAGGGCTTCAAACTATAAATCAGAAATAAAAAGAATCTATGTAAACAGAAAATAAGCCAGAGGATTAAATGGGGGTGGGGGGGGGGGAAGCACATTTATATCAGCTGTAAAGAAAAAAAAAGAAAAAGGAGCAAATTATTAGGAGAAACTTAAGAAATATTCATATATTACACAAGGAAAAATTTAGAACACTACAGAAAATCTCAAAGGAACTGAACAAATTAAAAATACCTCTGCTTCTTAAAAAGGAAGAATCAACAACAGAAGGATGTCAATTCTTCTGAGTTTATTTATAATGTAACATGATATTTATATGTTTTATGAGCTGCTGCTTCTCCCAGACACAATTTCTACGCCAGAGCTCTGGAGCTGTGGGCAGCACAATGGCAAGCTTCTCTTTGAGTGAAACCCCACAGCACCCTGGTAGGTGGGTGAGGGGGCAGCCCACAGTTGGAAATCACCTCTTGGCTTGCCTCTCCTATATCTAATCACTGCCTTACAAGCCTGGGCAAGGGCATTTAGAGCCTTGTACTCTCAGCGTATTGCGCCCAAGTAGAGTGTTCCCTTTAGGGACTGAATGGGAAATGAAAATCTTCATTTCTGAACCAAATTTGCCTCGCACTGAGCTTCTGAGGGCACAAATCAAGGCAGAATGCAGACTGCTGATGTCTTGCTCCTTCCAGGAAGAAAGTTCTCTTACTGGGAGCTGCTGGGGAGGGAGCCTTGTGTTCTTGGCTGTGGCATTCTGAAGTGAATTTTTCACCTTGCTGAGCTGGGTATAGAGAGGGCACTCAAACACCATAGATTCTGGCCTTTCCCAATTTTTATGGATTTTTTTTTTTTTTTTTTTTGCTTCTTGCCCTTAGAACCATTTCTAGAGGCTTCAGATGGTTGCTTTTTAGAATTTTCACTGTTTCTCTGGGAAAGAGATCAAAAGAATTCCTCACACTGACATGCCAGGAGTTAATCTGCTAAACTTTTATTTGTAGTAAGAAAATTAAAGGGGAAAACTGTACCAAGATTTTTAATCAATCAGATTAGCAAAATCTAAGTATGTTTCAATACACTCTGTTGATAACTCTAAATAAACCATCCTAAACACTATTCAGGTTGGATGTAAATTTATATGATCCCTAGAAAGGCCAATCCTGAAACACAAGTTACAAAAGCATTTACCCTTTGACCTGGCAGTTCTACTTCTGGTTTTTATCCTATAGTTGTATCTGCATGCATAGCATTATTTCTAAGAACAAAATACTGGAAATAATGGAATTATTGAAGGAGGCTAAATAAAGAGTGAAGAAATAATCTATATAGTGATGTGAAAAGAGCTCCAGGATATATTCAATGGGGGAAAAAAGATGTATACTAGCTTCTTTGTGAGAAATTGGAGGGGAGGGACAAATATATATTTACTTGAATTTTCAGAAAGAAACTCTCTATGTGAGTATGGGAGTAGAAGACACAAACCACTATGCATAAAATAAGTAACAAGGATATATTGTATAGCACAAGGATATACAGTCATTTTTTCATAATAACTTTATATGAAGTATTATCTGTTAAACTATTGAATCACTATATTGTACATCTGAAACCAATAAGATACTGTAAATCAACTATAATTCAATGAAAAATAATTAAAAAGGAAACTGTAAAGATATCAAAGAAATCAAAAAAATTAGAAACTTGTACAGAACATAGATATGGCAGGGGTAGGAATGAGGTTTCCACAGTGTTCTTTTGATACTGTTAGGCATTTTGAACCATGCAAACGTATTATCTGCATAAAAAAATTAAATTTACAAAAGAATCAAAACATAGAATTTCTAGTAGGATAAACTTACCAGACAGAAAGTGGCCTTTGCTTTTATTATATTCAGCTCCTTGAATTTACAGATGAAGAAATGAAGGTCAGGATAGAAAAAGGGACAACCCTAGGATACATGCCAAGTTCTTAGCAGAATTGGGATTGGGACTTATATGCTCCGATTTTAAATCAGGTCTTTGCCCACTTTTGAATATCTGCTTTTGTTATTAGAGAACCCTTTGTTTAACTTTTACTATGTATTATGGAAAGGAAACATCATAGTGAAAACTAATATACCCTGAGCCCTTTCTGCCCTGTGGTGCGCTCTATCCATCTGGAATGTGTGGCTTATCAAAATAGCATCCTCCACATCACCCCTAATGCTGGCATGACAGCTCCATGTGCCAGGAGCACCTTTCATTAAAAATTCACGAAAGCAGACTCCAGATGGCCACATCCTGCAGCACTTTCTTCTTGCAAACCACTTTACTAAAGTTTTTCCCTTTTTTGGCCATCTTAGAAATGCCATCTTAGGCATTTATCTACCTTGATGATAGCATGGGTATTCATATCTAAATTCATATTTAAAATCATTCATATATTTGGTAATGCCCACAAAACAATCTGTCTAGAGATCAGAGGGATAGTGTCTAAATTACCAAATACTAAACCAGAGGCAAAAGCTGTCGAGAACAAGACTTGATTGATGCAAATGAATTTAAGCTTTTTCTACAGATATTTCTTAATACATTGGCCCTGGTTGCATCTCAAAATGTGTAAAGCAGGCATAATTTCTCTGTGAATGCTTTCTCCTGCTCACTACTCAGTCCCTGAGGTTTAAAGATTGTTGAGGAGCACCAGCTACAGGATTAACCATGTGATCCAGATGTGGCCAGAGGACCCCATCCTCCTGACCACAGTGATTAGATCAGGTATAGGCACATGACTCAGACTTCACAGGTGGTACTAGTGGTAAAGAACCTGCCTGCCAATGGCAGGCATAAGAAGCATAGGTTCGATCCCTGGGTGGGGAAGAACCCCTAGAGGAGGAAATGGCAACACACTCCAGTATTCTTGCCTAGAGAATCCCATGAACAGAGGAGCCTGGTTTGCTATAGTCCACGGGGTTGCAAAGAGTCGGACATGACTAAAGTGACTTAGCATGGAACATAATTCAGCCTGAGCCAATAAGAACACATAAAACTTTGCTGGCCATGTCCAGAAAAGCCTCCCTTTTCTCTTGGAGTTGTTAAACCGAAAGAACGCTGCCGCTGCTGCTGTTAAATCTCTTCAGTCGTGTCCGACTCTGTGCGACCCCATAGATGGCAGCCCACCAGGCTCCCCCGTCCCTGGGATTCTCAAGGCAAGAACACTGGAGTGGGTCGCCATTCCCTTCTCCAATGTGTGAAAGTGATAAGTGACAGTGAAGTTGCTCAGTCGTGTCCGACTCGTAGCAACCTGATGGACTGCAGCCTACCAGGCTCCTCCATCCATGGGGTTTTCCAGGCAAAAGTACTGGAGTGGGGTGTCATTGCCTTCTCCAGAAAGAACGTTAAGTCTAGAGATTCCAGTAGTCAGCTTTGCTCTCACAAAGAAAGAATTCAGAAGAAACCCAACATAGAGAAATCAGAATCTGAAAGACTCCTGATGACAGTACTTGTACCTGAATCAGCTGTGTCTTAAAATTAGTCCTTGAACTTTCCAGTTCTATGAAGAGGGAAAAATAGGATCTTTTTTTGTGGTTATTTAGGCTAGATTTGAGGATCTGTCTCTTGCCGCTCAAACATCCTAACAGAAAACTTTTCTTATTTAATTATAAGGTAGGTTATAGAAACATTTTCTTACATTTTAATGCTCTCTAAATTATTTTATTCCAATAAAGTCTTCATGAAAACACAAAGATTATACTTAAGGAAGCAGATATTTAATGTATATTCCTTACTTTAATCTCAAATTCTCTGAAGCACTTGGAAGTTTTTCAGTAGAAAAACAAGATTCTGGGAAAAAAAAGCACTAGGAATAATTTTTATGATCCTTCTTATAAGTTATAAAGCACAGTCATATGCTAGCAATCTCATTCTCCTTAGCAAATACTGAGAGATAGTAGAGGACAGAGGAGCCTGGCGTGCTATAGTCCATGGGATTGTGAAGAGTCAGACACAGTTTAGCAACTGAACAACAACTATCCCCATGACAAGTTTTTAAGGTGGACCATGTTTCAGCAATATCATTTTGAAAATAAACAAAGCCAAGTCTTAACTTATCCAAATCACAGAGCTAAGGAAGGCAACAAGATCTGAACGCAGGTATTCAAATTTATTCCTCATATGTCCATTCCACCACACTGACTTAGATCAGAACAAACAAAATGTGACTGTTCAATTGAAAGATTTAATCTCAACTGCAACTGTTCATTTTCACCAGGGTTCTGAAAACCCTATGGATTCTCTCTTTTACATTTGCAAATCAGTAAATCTATCTGGGCCGTTTTTCCTCAACCAGCCCAGTTCAGAAAATCTGTGTTCACATTATTCAGAGATATTGATTTTGCTTACCAAAGAAATATTTTTAAAGTATTGTTTATGAAAAGTGTAGGGGAAAACCTCTTTCATTCATAACAGATAAGTAAGCGTTTCTTACAGAGCTGCCTGAGGCTGTTTTAAGATAATCTAATTTGCCTCAAAAACCATTTACAAAGTTCATAAACCCTGTGAAATGGTGCTAGATGTGATGGTGGAAAAAGATGAGGAAAATGACCAAAAGGAATAAGACAGAGCCCCTGTGCTATGGAAACAATGGATGTAGCATGGTTAAGGGCATAGCGCAGGGCAAGTTGTTCAGGATTTAGAATTGCAAACCACTAAATTCCTTCCATGTTAACTGGGCAAAGAGTCTGGTTTGCAGGTTGTGTGAGTGCCTGCTAAGTCACCTCAGTCATGTCCGACTCTTTGAGACCCCATGGACTGTAACCCACCAGGTTCCTCTGTCCATGGGATTCTCTAAGCAAGAATACTGGAGTGGGTTGCCATGCCCTCCTCCAGGGGATCTTTCTGACCCAGGGATTAAACCCACATCTCTTATGTTTCCCACATTGACGAGTAGATTCTTTACCACTAGTGCCACCTGGGAAGCCTGGTTTGCAGGTTAGGTGGATCAAAATATGTCTGAGGTGGAGATTAAGTCAGAATTGGATGTACGTAACCAAGAACAAAATCTAGGGACCACTTCTGCAGACCCTACTGTTCCTACTGATGGGGGCACATATGGCAGCTGTCCTGGACATCAGATGATAGAGCCTGAAACACTCCTGTCTTCAGAGGCCATACATTTTGGTAAAGAGGCTGGCCTGAAAATGGTTCCCATGGGGTGAGTGTTCCCTCAGGTTGCTCTCTTGTGAGGATGTTTCTGGTTGGGAGGGTCTAGGCCACATATCTGTGCCTCTGCTCCTAGGAAGACAAAGGAAACAAATATCTGGATTCTGAATTGAGAATAGGGACACACACTTAACTGAGGGAAGCTTCTCAAACATGGAAAGACTGTTAAAGGGCTCCTGACATTTTCTAAGCATATACATGTCTATAAGACAGATTAGAGGAAATACAAAGGGCAGATTTTAGCAGGAAATCTTACATCTTCTGATGGAAGACGTGGCAGAGAGACTTGGAGGTAATGACTTTGAGAAAGATTGCACTTGAAATAGAGCTTAGGCAACAAAGGTGGACTCCTAGCCCCCTAATTATTCTAATCCTTTCACAAAAGGCTTTGCTCTTCACTCCTTGAATATCCCAGATAAAGTCAGTGTGCACTAAAGATGGTTTTAGAAGCTTTCAAGGTGCTTTCACAGAGACAATAATACTAAAATGTAAATTGCCCCCTCCATGGTGTCAAACATCAAACTCATAGATGTCAAACTCTAAACTGAATCCAAGTACACTAAAATCATTTGTTAAATGAATAAAACAAAACTCCAAAATGGAAGATTAACACCTCAAAGTCTAATGATGAGTCAAGCAAAGCAGTTCACATTCAACTATTTGAAGTGATCCCGAAAGCACTGATTTATGATAGCCCTGAGCTAACATGAAGCTGGTTCTAAAGAAATCTTTCATCCTTGCTTTAAAGAATGACTAGCAGAACATTAGAGAAACAGGTCAGGCTCTACCAAAGGAAAGGCAAGATTCAGACTATAGCGTCCCCAGGGTACTGTATGGGACACCAGGTCACAGGTCACAATCCCCGAGTCATCTTCCCTAACATTCCAGCCTGTGCCTTCCTGAAGAAGCAACTAACTGTCATGGGGACTGTTCACCTAGCCAGCTTCTAGTCCATTTAAATGTTTTTATATTTGGAGTTTTTAAAAGGCAGTAGGAAAATAGACTATCCCCCTTGCTCTCTGAATGTCTAACATACATCATTTACATGATAGCTTTGTGGATTTTTTTTTTGAAATTCACTCAGTTGAAAAGGAAGATTAGTGATTCTTACTTAAAATAGAATACAATGTAATGATTACAATTATGTCTGTGGAGAAATGCAGGGTACTAAGTATTTTTGATATATGAGTTATATTTTTGAACACACAGAAAAAAATCTGCAGGGATATACCAATTTTTAACAAATGATTGTGTTTAAGTGTTTGGATTTTGTGTGGTGCTTTTAATTCAGCTTTATTCTTAATTTCTTCACTTCCTGGATGTTTCAAATCATCAGCAAAGCATACATACATGCTACATTAATAATCAGAAGAATAATAGTACGGGCGCAGTTTAGGATGTCAAAGTCATGATTACTTTAGTATGATATAAAATACATGATAATTTATTAATGTTTTGAATATATGTTATCCCCAGAAACTTATTTTCAAAATAAAATAATTTGTAATTAGTTCTTTGAGAAGTTTAACTTTCTAAATTGGACTGCTTCCTTTTCAAGAAAGAAAAAGCAAGCCTAAGAAACACTAGTTAGATTTTTCTCAAGGCCTCACATCAATTTCATGGACATCCATACTACTAAGAAAGTAGTATAACATTTTTTATTGCAAAACTTAACATCTCTACAGGTAGGATAGGGCAGGAAGTAGGAGGGAGTTTCAAGAGGGAGGGTATATATGTATACCTATTGCTGATTCATGTTGATATGGCAGAAACCAACACAATACTGTAAAGCAATTATCCTCCAATTAAAAATAAATGTAAAAAAACCAACAACATCTCTGGACTATTTCTGAGCTCCTTCATTTACATATTGTCCTTTGGTCTTCATTTCTGTGGGGTTATGTAGCTGTGGCCACTGTCCCCGAAAGCCAGTGTTGCTTTCCCTTGCCCTCACTCTCTCCCCACTGGTAGAAGAGCTGGTGGAAAGAGCATGCATGTTGGTACCATGCAGCTTGCATCTGAATTCACATTCAACCATTTACTAGTGTTTATGATCTAAGCATTTAATCATCTGCAATGTGGGCATGTGGATAAATAGTAGTACACAAAAACTTAAATAGTATCCAGTAGTACCTAAAAAGAATAGTACTCAACAAGCATTTCATTTTTTTTTTTTTTTGAAAATTAAATTATTTGGAACATGTGAAAGTAGCTTTCAAATAATAAAGTAATATGCAAATGATTTTCTTGGGGCTCCAAAATCACTGTGGACAGTGACTGCAGCCATGAAATTAAAAGACACTTACTCCTTGGAAGGAAAGCTATGAAAAACCTAGATAGTGTATCAAAAAGCAGAGACATCACTTTGCTGACAAAGGTCCTTATTGTCAATGCTATGATTTTTAGTCATGTACGGATGTGAGAGTTGGACCGTAAAGAAGGCTGAGCACCGAAGAATTGATGCTTTTGAACTGTGGTGCTGGAGAAGACTCTTGAGAGTCCCTTGAACAGCAAGGAGATCAAACCAGTCAATCCTAGAGGAAACCAACCTTGAATAGTCATTGGAAGGACTGATGCTAAAGTTGAAGCTCCAGTACTTTGGCTGTCTGATGTGAAGAGTTGACTCATTGTAAGAGACCCTGATGCTAGGAAAGATTGAAAGAAAGGGGGGTGGCAGAGGATGAGATGGTTTGATAAGCATCACCGACTCAATGGACATGAATTTGATCAAACTCCTGGAAAGAGTGGAGGATAGAGGAGCCTAACATGCTACAGTCCTTGAGATTGTAGAGTCAGCCACGACTTAGCGACTGGACAGCAACAACAACAATGCAAATGATTTATTCTACTCAGCTCTAAATTTGTTCCCTTTAATAATAAGCTCTGGCCTTAAAAGCCAGATAAAACTACCAAGTATAAAAGAAATCTAGTAAATGAGCTTTAAGTGTTGCCAGGGGTCTGAACTGAACTAAAGATACCAAGTGCCATGTATATACATATACAAGACATGCATACTATTCCACAGTTTCAACATTTCTAAAATTGGGATGTATCCTAAACCAGTGGTGTCTTGTAACTGCTGCTACCAGATGGCACTGGGGACATGATCATTACCTACCCAAGAGCAAGCATCAAAAGAACCATCGTCAACCCTTGCAAAGTGGGTGCCTGTAGCTTGAAAGAAAGTCCCAGAGTAAAGAACGAAGCACTCTTTGAAGAAATGCTGCAACATCAGTTTCCTAGCAGTGCAGAGGAAAATATTGGGAGAAATGACATGGATGTGAGTCCAAACAAGACCTAGACGAGTCAGACTCTGATTGCAGTAAAATTTAACCAGTTTTTTATGTTTTCATTTTTAGATAGTACAAGGACTGTATAATTTTACAAACTGTCACAAATGACTTACCAATTAAAAACACTTTCCATCAAACAATATAAAATACAAAGAGATATGAAAGTATGCAGTATAATTTTTATTGACAGCATTTTTTCTCTTAGTTGTTAAACAAAATGTTACATCTTACAATCAACAGATACAGTGAAATACAGTAAGTGTACAATTGTTCATTTCTTTCCCTTTTACTCTGAACACTTTAGTATGTCCCCTTAAAAATAAGGACATTCTTTTATAAAATTGTGGTACTATTATTACACCTCAGAAAATGGATAATAATTAGATAATGTCGTCTAATATCCAGTCTATATTCAAATTCTCCAATTGTTCAAAAATGTATTTTATAGTTTTCTTCAAATCAGCATTCAATCAAGTTTTATGCATTGCATTTGACTAAAATTTTTATTATTATTAGCATTGTGTATCAGCTACTCAGTAGGGACAAATTTATTTTGTTTTAAACCTGCTCCCATTTATCTTTTAAAGCATTGGTGTTCATTTTGTTCTATCCCGTTTGTATCTTGTGGAACTTTTTAAAGCAGGAAATAATTAGCAACTTTATAAAAAAATTTGCCTGCCTGGAATCTACATCAATTTTTTTTTTGATGGAGTTTCTTAATCTTTCAGAGTTAAGGATAAATTGAAGATCATTTCATTTTCTGAACTTAACTTTTCAATTGAAACAAATCTAAGTTTCTCTCTGGAGCAACACCCAAGTACACGAGAATTTCCAAATATCTGGAGAAGTGTTGCCTTTGAAAGTTCAGTGTCACGTCCCCTGAGTGTTTTAGGTTTGGCTAATTGCAAGTAACTTGCTTATTTTGCTGAAATATTCCCATCTTCTTGGTGCCACGTTAAAAATAGTTTCTTTCATATTTCCTTTGGAGAGAAGTTCATGCTTTGAATATGATGTTCACATCTTGGAAAGAATGGCATTCCTTGATGAATTAAAATAATCTTTTTCAACAAAGAACTTGCTGTTCCTTTATTGTACAAAATGGTTTAGTACTGTTATAGAGGAAAAAATACACCAACCTGAAGGAAGCGTATGGACTAAAGAACAAAGCAAATTTATGTTCAAAATAGTAGGATGGGCACGCTGCATATTTCTTATTATGCTTTTCATTTATGTTGAAGTCAAAATAAATGAGATTTTGGGGAAAGAATGGATACTAAAAGTAGCACAATACCCAATATAGAGTACAACAGAGATTATCGAATTTACCATCTTTTTAATTTTTGACTAAACAGTTTCCTATCAAGTATGCTAGAATATTTCATTGAAATTGTCTGGTAACCCTAGTGCTGAAATTATGTTGTATATTCATATTTTAAGTTGTTCAGAATTAATATTTTGTCTGCTTCCACCTTTCAATAGGACTTTTCCATAAGTAAGACATCTAGATAGTAGAATTCTGTATGGGTAGAGTTTTTCTACTTATACAAATTATTTCACGTTCAATTGATAGCAAACAATGAGCTAATCCAGAAATGTGCTACATACAGTGATATTTAATCACTGATTTAGCATAACTCTGTTAAATTATTATATAGATTTACTATGCTAACCAGTTTCAAAATGGATTAATCTTAATTTCTTATCAGCTGATACGTTATTAAATAAGTGGACAGACTCTATGAAAAAACATTCCCTTTACTTCTGTTTCTACTATACTCCCAGAATAATGAATTTTTAAAAATCCAAATATATGATCTTGAGATGGAAGATTCCTCAGTTATGCCTCTAAGAGCCATCATCACCACCTACCAGGACATCTCAGTGGGCGAGTAAAGTCAAAACCATTTCTATTTTTTGAGGTTTCTAGTTGTTGTTGTTGTCCTCTTGCTCAGTTGTGTCCAACTCTTTGCAACCCCATGGCCTGCAGCACACCAGGCTTCCCTGTCCTTCACCATCTCCCGGAGTTTGCTCAAACATGTCAAGTCCATGAGGCCACTCAAGCATCTCATCCTCTGTCATCCCCTTTTCCTCCTGCCTTCAATCAGGGTCTTTTCTAATGAGTCGACTCTTTGCATCAGGTGGCCAAAGTATTGGAGCTTCAGCTTCAGCCTCAGTCCTTCCAATGAATAATCAGGATTTATTTACTTTAGGATTGACTGGTTTGATGTCCTTCCAGCCCAAGGGATTCTCAAGAGTCTTCTCCATCACTACAGTTCAAAAGCATCAATTCTTTCAGGCTCAGTCTTTATGATCCAACTCTCTCATCCATACATGTCTACTGGAAAAAACCACAGCTTTGAATAAATGAACCTTTGTCGGCAAAGCAATGTCTTTGCTTTTTAATATTCTGTCTAGGTTTGTCTTAGTTTTTCTTTCAAGGAGCAAGCATCTTTTAATTTCAATCAATTTGTTGTAGTTAAAGAAATGCCAGATTTTGGCTACCAAACTGATATATGTTAAAGGTTCACATTTAATAAATTAATTATGCTTATGCTCTAGAAAATCCAATCACTGTATATGTGACATCTTAGAGATAAGATCAAATCTATATTTTGAAGTCTCAACATGATGAGCAACCCTGTACTCTGTAGTCACTCTGCAATTTCCAGTCTCTCTGAAGTCCCACCAATCACACATTCACTTTTGAAGCATGTAAAGGTTTGATTCTATCATCTTCAACTACTATAAATTATTTTCACTTGGTCACTGTAGCTTTTTTGTCATATTTGTATATAAACATGTGCCATAGTAAAGTACTAAACACTGAAATCTACAGCAATAAAAAAAGGGACTGAAAATAATTTATCAATATCTTGTTCCACACAACTTTTGTCAAGACAAGTCATTTTATATTTTTAGTATACCATTTCAATTTCATGAAGGCCATCAGAATTCCTGTGAAAGTATGTTTGAAAATCCACAGAAATATTGCCATTTTATTTTTTTTATCACAGAGGAGATTTCTCGTACTTCCTAAGATATAGGTCACCATTCAATTTCCTGCCTTTACCCCATCCCTGTCCATCAATAAATAGCAGTATCTCCACAGGCTCTTATCATCTCTCTCCAGTTTCACAAGTAAGTTGATATTATATCAAGTCAAACATAATCCTTAAACTGTGTCTTAAATTGTATTTTCTTCCTTAGAAACCTCACAATATCTTCCTTTTTTTCTGTGCACTCAACAACCCTCTCTACTGCTTCCTTTCTATTCATACATAAATACATACAAATCTCTCTCCCATTATAAAAAACTAAATGTTCAGTCTAATTTCCAGAGTCTTCTAGCCATCCTTTAATCTCCCTGATTTCCTCTGTAACCAACTTCTTTAAAAAGCGGTCTACAGACTTCCCTGGTGTTCCAGTGTTTAAGAATACCCCTTCCAATGCAAGGGGTGAGGGTTCTATTCTTTTCAGGGAGTTAAGATCCTGCATACTTCACAGCCAAAAAACCAAAACATAAAACAGAAGCAATACTGTAACAAATTCAATAAAGATTTTATGAATGGTCCATAAAAAAAAAAGTCTTAAAAAAAAGTCTACAGGTTCTCCTTTCCATTCTGCCCTAACCCTACTATTATGTGATTTCTGTGATTGCAGCCATGAAATTAAAAGATGCTTACTCCTTGGAAGGAAAGTTAGGACCAACCTAGACAGCATATTAAAAAGCAGAGACATTACTTTGTTAACAAAGGTCCATCTAGTCAAGGCTATGGTTTTTCCAGTGGTCATGTATGGATGTGAGAGTCGGACTGTGAAGAAAGCTGAGCATCGAAAAATTGATGCTTTTGAACTGTGTTGTTGGAGAAGACTCTTGAGAGTCCCTTGGACTGCAAAGAGATCCAACCAATCCATCCTACAGGAGATCAGTCCTGGTTGTTCATTGGAAGGACTGATGCTGAAACTGAAACTCCAATACTTTGGCCACCTCATGCGAAGAGCTGACTCATTGGAAAAGACCCTGATGCTGGGAGGGATTGGGGGCAGGAGGAGAAGGGCACGACAGAGGATGAGATGGCTGGATGGCATCACCGACTCAATGGACATGAGTTTGGGTAAACTCCAGGAGTTGGTGATGGACAGGGAGGCCTGGCATACTGCAGTCCATGGGGTCGCAAAGAGTCAGACATGACTGTGCGACTGAACTGAACTAAACTGATCCTTATCTCTCCAGGGAAATTTTTCCCACAAAAGTGATCAGTTACCCCATTTTCCTTATAAAATAAGCACATTTCAGCCTTAATCTTACTTTTGTTGCTGCTGCATGCATGCTCCGTCATGTCTGACTCTTTGTGACCCCCATGGATCCACCAGGCTTCTCTGTCCATGGGATTCTCCAGACAAGAATTCTGGAGTAGGTTCCCATTTCGTCCTCCAGGGGATCTTCCCGACCCAGGAATCAAATTGGCATCTCTTGAGTCTCCTGCATTAGCAGGCAGATTTTTTCCATTTTCCGAATTCCTCTGAAATATATAGAAGTCTGGACAAAACTTCTCTTGAAATGGTCTCCTGGAAGGGTTCTATGATTTAATTCTCACCTATTCTTTCATCCACATCTGCAGCCATGTATCAATCTCCTGTACGAACTCATTTTCTTTCTCCTGTACGAACTCATTTTCTTTCAGTTACCCCTTTAGAGACAGTGTTTCTCAAAGTTCCATCTTTGCTCTTTTTCTCCTCTTTATAATATATTGATGTCCCTGGGTGGCCCTATCTACTCTTTGGATTTCAATTGACGTTGGGTTGCTAAATCACAGATCTATTCTTCCAACTTAGGTGATTCTCTAAAATACTTGACCCCAACAAATGCCTTTGCACTTCTCTATCTACTTTTTCAAGGGTCACCTTAGTCCCCACAGGATCACACAAAACATTTCATCATCTCTCCAAACCACTGCTATTTTCAGTCAATGGAACCACCATCTCGCCTAATTCAGAATCCAAGAATTCTGAATTCTTGTTTCTGAATTCTGAATGCTTGTTTCTTCTCTCTCCCCTACTCCTCACATATAATTGGCCATCAAACCTGTTGAGTCTACCCACAAAAGGTCTTTCAGTTCTGTCAAATGCTATTCCCCTGCACAATTCCTGAAGCTCAGAACCTTGACATTTATACACTTACCTGCTTTTTCTCCTGGCCCCCAGTTTATTCACCTTCACTATTTCTACCACACTACTATGAGAATGGTCTTTGTAAAATGCAGAGCTGACCAAACTATTTCTCATTTCCAAAACTGCTTAAAACAGCTCATTGGATTCCTACAGACTTCAAAATAAAATATCTCCCCCTGAGTATGGCCATCCATAGTTTGGCACTTTCAGTCTCTGCAACCTCATCTCTAACTACATTTACTGTGCAGCCTAACTTTAGTCAAGCTGCAATATAGCAAATACTGACATTTCAGTCATATTGAAATAATGCTTTGAATGAACTCCTGAAAAAATACTCTTTCAAGTATTCACACCTCTGCACATCATTCTTTCTTGACTCAGCTGGTGCATCATCCAGGAAGCTTCGTTTGCTCTCTTTAAAAGACGGGAAATTCTGCTGCTGTGTACTCTCACAGCTCATTTAACTAAACTCAGCTACAAGACTGTGTTGTTTTACGAAAGTCTATGTATTTTTGTGTCCATCAGTGTTCCTTGAGGGCATGGATCCTATCTTCTTCATGTCCCCATTGTTTTTCTCAATTTCTGGCACCTGCTATGTACTCCGTTAATGGCAAATGAGTGAATATAAGTGCTATTTACCAATACTCCTTCACAGTTAATCATATGATAAAAATATATGGCCTCATTTAAACATACAAGTGTTTTATTTTATATGGATGTATAGATAAATATATAAAACAAAAATAAATCAGGAATGTATTAATATGTACAGTAGGAATCTATTGTACACATTAATATCTTTGCCCATATTTTTGCATGCATGCACATGTACAAACATATGTGCATAAAAGTTTCTAATTTTGCAGAAATACTAATTATTATTTTAGTAATTACTAGCAAGGAAAATTATTAAAAATGCTTCTGTGATAGGGAAAGGTATACTGTAACTAGAACAGGTAGGTAAAAAAGTCTTATGCAAGTAAAACGTTTTCCATTGGCATATTTGAGATTTTAACTCTCCTTTAAATGATGTATTCTAAAGGGAAGTATTACGTATGGCTATCTTTAAAACATGATTTTAAATAATCAAATGCATCTCTGAGACTTCAGAGACTATTAAAATATAATGCTAAGACTCTAAGAAAAATCTTGCATAAAAGCATATAGCCTGTAAATGAAAAAGTCATGAGATGTTGGAATTTTAAAAATTAAGTATATCTCATTCCTTTACTGGAAATAATTGGTTTAATTTAAAATATCACAGCCTCCAAGGGCTTTTCTGAAATTTAAAAGTCTCATTTAGACTCTTAAGACAAAAATTAAAAGAAGAGTGATCCTATTTGGTACCCACTTATCATGAGACTCTTTTATGTGGGTGTAATAGTACCACAGGGGCATCTGCTTCCATCTTTAAACTGCTGACAAGTAGAATCTCAGAAAATGCAATTTATATGTCATTAAATCATCAAGAAGATCAAACCAGTCAATCCTAAAGGAGATCAGTCCTGAATATTCATTGGAAGGATTGATGCTGAAGCTGAAGCTCCAATACTCTGGCCACCGGATGGGAAGAACTGACTCATTGGAAAAGACCCTAATGCTGGGAAAGATTGAAGGCAGGAGGAGAAGGGGACAACAGAGGATCAGACAGTTGGATGGCATCACCCACTCAATGGACATGACTTCGAGCAAACTCCAGGATATGGTGATAGACAGGGAAGCCTGGCATGCTGCAGTCCATGCAGTTGCAAAGAGTTAGACATGACTGAGCAACTGAACTGACTGACTGAAATCACCAAGGTCCGTGATGAAAGGAGAAACCTGAAATTAGATAATGCCAGCTGTGACTTAACCATTTTGAGAACAAGGAAACCATCAGGTCACAAGAAAAAGTCTCCAGAAAAACAAAGCCTCGTTTTTCATATCCAGCCCCACCACTAAGGGGGTTATTTACCCTACCAGCCTGGTTACACCACATCTGCCACACAGAAGCGAGGCTAACAGATGGTAAGAGGGGGATACAGATGCGTCTGACGTGATATCACTGCCACTCCCACTATATTATAGTTCCTTTTACTATCAATTCAGTGCATATTGTGCAAATGAGTTTTAGATCTCACGCTTAGTTTTCTTAAAATGAGATACTATACAAAGAGCAATACAAGAGACATTTCAGATAGAGTAGTGTTCTTTATTTCTTTGTAATGTTTCATATGCTAAGAGCAACTTGATGCTTATGTTTAAATGTGGTTTTATATTATAAGGATTCTTATTCATTCATCATAAGAATAACCTCTACACCTAACCTGCAACCTCTACATGTTGCAAATGCAACATACAGTTTACAAAATGTTTTAAAGAGGTATAACTCCAGGGGATCTTCCTGACCCAGGAATCGGGCCCACATCTCCTGTGTCTCCTGCATTGCAGGCAGATTCTATACCCTCTGAGCCATAGGCGAGGCCCCTACAAAATGTTTTAATGTTTCATCTGATCTCTACAGTCATGTAAATATTTTTATTTTTTACTTTAAGAACTGTAGTATTACTTAATTCTACAATGTCTTTAATAATATTAAAGTGTAATATACTTATTTTCTTCAACAAAATTATTCAGAGTAAGTATATCGGGTTGTTAGTATATAGGGTTTCAATTGTATTTGCTTTGTTGAGATATGCTTCTACTCTAAGAAAAAAAGTACCTGAACTTTTGAGTCTCTAAATAAAAGATAGAAATCACTGTTAAAGGATAAATAACCTGAAAAAATATAAAGAAAGAAAGAAAGAAGGAGGGAGGGAGGGAGGAGGGAAGGATTGGTTAAAGGAAGAAGGAAGGGAAAGAAAAGGGAAGGAAAAGAAACATCAGACACTTCATTTTAAAGAAAAAAGGTGTATTATGTATCTAAAACAGTCCACCTTCTAAATCTCTAGCTCTTTTAGCAAACTCTGCATACAAGTCTTCATATAAATAGGTACGGCTTTCTGAAAAAAAAGAGTATAAGCAATTCATGTATAGCAGTCTACTGCAGCATCGTCAGAGAAGTATATCTGCTAAAGTAAGGAATTGTTTGTATAGGAGAGAGAAAATAATAAGGCAAAATGTTCTAAGAGTAAGGAAGAAGCAATTCAATAAAGCAAAGAGAATCTTAGAGGGTTTATGAAACTCATGGTATTTGAAATGGGTCTTGAAATATAGGTTGAATTTCGACAGGAAGGGTAAAGGAAAAAAGGACATTCCGTGCTTTGAGAAAGGTAGGGGCAATGATACGGAAGGAAATGCACGCCAGGGAAGAGGCGAATGTTGTGACATAATGGGAACTTGGATTGTGTTTGGGGTCAGGTGGGCTGGAATGCTTCCGAAAAGGAAGCAAGTTTATTTTCTTGTTTCGAAGCAGTTTGTGTTAGCTTCAGTAAGAATAAAAACACCAGAGTCTCTGACCTGAAAAAGATGGTTTGTTTTCTTCCCTTCTTTGTTTTACAGAGGAGAAAGTTGAGCCCTAAATCCAGTTTCTAGCTCTGTGCTTTCTCTTAGTTCTTCCATATAAAGGACAAGCCTCGGTTCTATTACTATTCCGTTAGAGAAAGTCTCAGTTAGTGCTTTTTACACTGTGTATGCTTCCTGCCTCATTTTCATAAGCAATTTGGTGATTTCTCTGGGCTTCCCTGGGGGCTCAGTTGGTAAAGAATTGGCCTCCAATGCAGGAGACTACCTGCAATGCAGGAGATGAGGGTTAGATCCCTGGGTCGGGAAGATCCCCTGGATCCATTCCAGTATTCTTGCCTAGAGAAGCGGATGGACAGGGGAGCCTGGCAGGCTACAGTCCATAGGATTGCAAGAGTCAGACAGTACTTAGCAGCTAAACCATCACCCACCAAAGAAATAAAATATCTTCCCTTAAGTATATAGACAAAGCAGACCTTAAGGCATCTTTGCCTTTTGGATAGTGTAGATTCTAATCACAACTCTTTGGAATGAGCTAACATCCCCATCCAGCTCATGTTCATTTCTTTTTGGGTTCCTTTTTCTCATCCATCCAACTAAAACATTTCCAATTCATACAGTTCAAGAAAACTAGGTTGATTGAAGTCACATGTGTTGAGAGTAAAAGTTATTTTATCGTTTCATTGCTATCTCAGTCCAGCACTAAAATCTTTAAGGAAAGAATTGACTATTGTATGGAAATAACTTTAGAAACTTAAGGTTCATGGGTTATTTTATGTTCTCAGTTCCTTTTTCTTTAGAGGAAATACATTTGTATATATGTTAGCTATGTTTAAATTGTTTTAACATGTTTCAAATTGTCCTAAGTTGTTAGATATAATGAAGTGGCCCCTTATATAGGGATTAAGTTCTAAAATCAGCACAGAAGGTGAAAATCCCATATTCCAAATTACCCTATATGTGTGTATATGTATGTATAATATTTATGTGTAAAACTTACTATGATAATTTAAAATAGTGCTGTCACAGGAAACCCTACTCAATGTTATGTGGTAGTCAGGGTGGGAGGAGAGTTTGGGGAGAATGGATACATGTACATGTATGACTGAATCCTTTTGCTATCCACCTGAAACTATCACAACATTATTAATCAGCCACACTCCAATATAAAATAAAAAGTTAAAAAATTAAAATAAAAAGACTCGTTCACAGACTTAGAAAACAAACTTATAGTTGCCGGGGAAGGGATAGTTAGGGCCTTTGGGAAGGTCATGTACACGCTACTATATTTAAAATGGATAACCAACAAAGACCTATTGTATAACACATGGAGTTCTGCTCAATGTTCTGTGCCAACCTGGATGGGAGTGGGTTTGGGAGAAATGGATACAAGTATATGCATGGCTGAGTCCCTTTGTTGTTCATCTGGAAGTACCACAACATTGTTAATCAGCTATACCCCAATACAAAATAGAAAGTTAAACATTGCCAAAAAAATCAAATAAAATAGTGCTTATCAAAGATACCAAGAGACAGGCAGAAATCAGAAATCCATGAATTACAGAATGAGAAGCATAGGGAGTTGAAAATTAGTAACCTAAAATGCCATTTGATAAAACTTCATTATATATTCATTATAGGACCTTACTATATTAATAAGGAAAATGTATACTAAGAAATTACTCTTTTTGTATAAAAAACTATTGTGGTTATTGATTAGTTATCAGTTTGCTCATGCGTCCACATTCATTCTATCCTCTGAGATGGTGGAGCTCAAATTACACCAACTCTGTTTCCCAGATTCCCATGCTGGATGGCTGACTGTGACCTCGCACCAAAAGGAAGGACTCTGAGAGCAGCCCCAGAAAGTAAGAGAAGGAAACAAAGAACATCCATTCAGCCCAGGGCCCCACCACGGTAGCTGCTATAGCAATGACACTTGTCCAAGTCTGCAGCTTGTTTTTAGTTCCCCAAACCAACTACTCTGTGTTGCTTATCTTCACTGTTTCCTCTTTATCCCAGGCTCTTCCTGGGGCTATTATTCTAGGCTACCAGGTTTCCTTTTTGCTCTTTCAGCTCTTTGCTGTGTAGTGATATCCCAAATCAAATCTATTTTATTTTCAATGACAAATGTAGTTTTCATTTTCCCATCAGGATTCCAACTGATGCTATAAAGAATTTCCAATTGAATGCCAGTCTGTAAATGCTTTACCATTTCCTACAATGACCATAGATGGATAAGAGGAGAAGATTGGCACAAACAAAAGGAAAAAAAAAAAAAAGCCAATGACAGCATCCTGCCCTTTGGAGCCAAAAAATAGTACAGAAATAAACATGTGCAGAATCCAGTGAGCAAAAGATGTATTCTCTAAAGTTACCCAAGGCAAAGCAAAATTCCCTACACATCAATCACTCAGAAAAGAGGAGTAAAAGGAGAACAACTTTGTAAGAGAGTTTTCCACTAGAAACTGGGTCAAAAGTGGGGGGAGGCGGATTAAGGAACATTTTTATCTTCACTTCAAGACTTCCAACATTATTTTATGCTTTTTGGCTTCAAAAATGGCCTCATTCATAAAAGTTTTATGAGTAATTTAGGTATTTTCTGCAAAGTGATACAGAATATACAATGAATTTTTGAGTGTAGGGGTTTTCTCCATTAGCAACTAATTTCTATTTCCTCTCAAAAGGCTCCCCAGAAATTTTGCCATTGCTATCACACTCTGATTTAGTGAAGAATTAAGTGAAAACTGAAGCCGTCATTTTAATGTAATCTTGGGGATAAAGGTAATGCTATTTTAAAGGTCAGATATTTTAGTTTAAGAAAACAGCTCAGCACTTAAATGTCTTTTAGAATGAAGGCAATAAATAGCACTAGTGGGCCACCCATTAAGGTATATTTGAGAAATAATTTTATGGCTACAGCCAACTTAACTCTTTGATATGTGCGTCATGGCAGAGTGGTTCTATGGCTTTCAAAAAGCAAAGCTACGTTGAAACCCCACTGAGTGCTGCCAGCAGAAATAGCATATAAACCAAGGACCTTCAAGTAACCAAGGACCTTCAAGACCTCAGAAATAGAAAGACATGTTTATCGCCCATAGGTGTTAAGAGCAAGCTGAGTTTCTGCTCATCTGTGAATATTTCAGCAGAGCAATTAGTTCTTTACATTGATATTTCTAGAGGTAGACTATTCTAGCAAAATGGTTTTGCCCCTACTCATTTAAATCTTTTAAAAATACAATAGTGTTGGGACTTCCCTGGCAAGCCAGTGGTTAAGACTCTGTGCTTCCAACAAGGTATGGGACAGGTGGGTAAAATCCCTGATGGGAAACTAAGATCCCACATGCCACTCAGTCAAAAAAGTTTTAAAAACTTTTAAAAAAATTTTGCCATTTCATATTTGAGAAGAATTATAAATTATTTCGTATCTCTTAACTAATCTGACCCATGCAGAAGCATCACTCTGACTTGACAAATGAGAAACATGAATGCTTCTTGAGATGGGCCCTTAGGCCTGATCACAGGGATATGGAATAGGGAGCCAAGACTAAGAGTCAGAATCATCAAAAAGCTGGGGGACATGGTACTTAATATTCCCAAACAGAGAGGATATACTCAGGGTTTAACTTCCTTTTTTCAAAGGAAAAAAAAAAAGGTTTTATTTCAGACCTGTTCCAGAGATATCAGAGGATAACTTATTTCAGCCAGAATCAAGCAAGATTTTATTCTGTATTCACAGGAAAATGAAAACAAATTATTGAGTGACATAACATTCCCTTGGAGCTAGTCTTTCTTTCATAAAGGAAAGTCCAAAGAAGAAACACTCTGATCTAACACAGCTTAGAACTGTCCTTGAATGACTCACATATACAACAGTATAAAAGATGTTGATGGCATTCTACAAGTTAGAAAGCATGTAAGCTTCTAACAAATAAACTATAGCAGATGAGAGTTTCCAAAACCTCAGCATAGTCTAGAGCAATGGTTCTTTGTGGTCCCTGCCAGTAGCATCAACATCACTGGGGAATTTGTGAAAAGAATAAATTCTTGGGTGATGGAGCCCAGAAATCTGCCTTTTACAAATGCTTCCAGGTAACACTGACGCATGCTAAAGTTTGAGAATTTTAGGTCTAATGGAATAATTAAATTTAAGGTCAAATTTGAGTTTGTAAAAGTGTTTACTGTGTCATCTAGGGCAAATAATCCAATTTTTCATAGTCTAAATTTATTCTCTGGCAAAATGGGAAGAAAAACATGTCCTTACAGTATTATTTTAGAATTTGAAATAATCATAATAGCCACTGCTCTCATGCTGAGAACTCAGCACAGATATATCCTAATAAAGAAGTGAATCAAATAAGCATTTCACAAAGAAGTTACCACTAAAATAAAATTCCTTGGACACCTGCTTCACCTTGAGCAATGCTTGGGCCATAAAAGTTTAAAAAATCACAGAGGCTGTCAAAAAACTCCACACAGAGAAGGCCATTCTGCAAGAATGCTGAGCATGGTTTATGCATTGAGGCAGAACTCAGTTCTCATCCATATTGCATTACTCCTTTGAAGAGTGGATGTACAAGATTTCAGACCATAAATAATTTACCTAAATACCCACGAATCTTTTAACTATCAGGGCTGTCCTTTTAAATAGGCCAAAATCTGTGAAAATCTGCCAAAGAAAGACAGCTGTGCCTAAGTAAAATCTGTTCTTTAGTGAGAGTCAGGGCCCATAATGGAAGGGTTGGCATTCTGGGACTAATCCAGTCCCTAGAGATGGGGGATTTTCCCATCCTCTTCCCACTGAACCTGGAAAGCCTCAGACCTCACAGTGGGTCTTCTCAATTGTTTCCAGAACAGATGAAATCTAACTAGCATCTAACTTCAGAAATCTAACTTTCAGGAGCTTCATGCACACCATTCCAATTGGTCTCCCGGATCAGGTCTCCGTGATCACACAGGGTTCAGCTGACTGTGCCCTGGGAACCCCCAGGATTGCCCTGACACTCTCACGAGGCAATCTCCTGACTCTCTCCCCAGGGAGAACACAGCCCTAAAGGCCACTGGGAGTATTGGAATCCAAAATGCAGATTTCGAAGATTCTCCCATATTTTCTGGAGCAGGTAGGGACTGTCACTTGTTTTCTCAGCTTAGAGCAAATGACAGCAAGCATTAGCCAGTATTCCTATTGAGGGTCTAGATGAAGCTTATTGAAAATCAATCAGAGCTGACTGTAAAGTTCTCATAGCCACAACAGGAACTACAAGTCAACTCTGATGAAGCAGAAGATGCTATCAAGAACTTGACTTAAACCTGTGATTAGAGGTGGCATTCTGATCACATTTAGTTCAGTGCAGTCGCTCAGTCGTGTCTGACTCTCTGAGACCCCATGGACTGCAGCACACCAGGGCTCCCTGTCCATCAACAACTCCCGGAGTTTACCCAAACTCATGTCCATTGAGTCAGTGATGCCATCCAACCATCCCATCCTCTGTTGTCCCCTTCTCCTTCTACCTTCAATCTTTCCCAGAATCAGGGTCTTTTCCAATGTATCAGCTCTTCGCATCAGGTGGCCAAAGTACTGGAGCTTCAGCTTCAACATTAGGCCTTCCAATGAACACTCAGGATTGATCTACTTTAGGATGGACTGGTTGGATCTTCTTGCAGTCCAAATGACTCTCAAGAGCCTTCTCCAACACCACAGTTCAAAAGCATCAATTCTTTGGCACTCAGTTTTCTTTATAGTCAAAATCTCACATCCATATATGACTACTGGAAAAACCATAGCCTTGACCAGACGGACCTTTGTTGGCAAAGTAATGTCTCTGCTTTTTAATATGCTGTCTAGGTTAGTCATAACTTTCCTTCCAAGGAGTAATCATCTTTTAATTTCATGGCTGCAATCACCATCTGCAGTGATTTTGGAGCCCCCCAAAATAAAGTCTGCCACTGTTTCCACTGTTTCCCCATCTATTTGCCATGAAGTGATGGGACCGGATGCCATGATCTTAGTTTTCTGAATGTTGAGCTTTAAGCCAACTTTTTCACTCTCATCTTTCACTTTCATCAAGAGGCTCTTTAGTTCTTCTTCACTTTCTGCCATAAGGGTGGTGTCATCTGCATATCTGAGGCTATTGATATTTCTCCCAGCAACCTTGATTCCAACTAGTGCTTCATCCAGCCCAGCACTGTGATGATGTACTCTGCATAGAAGTTAAATAAGCAAGGTGACAATATACAGTCTCGATGTATTCTTTTTACTATTTGGAACCAGTCTGTTGTTCCATGGCCAGTTCTAACTGTTGCTTCCTGACCTGCATACAGATTTCTCAAGAGGCAGGTCAGGTGGTCCGGTATTCCCATCTCTTTCAGAATTTTCCAGTTTGCGGTGATCCACACAGTCAAAGGCATTGGCATAGCCAATAAAGCAGAAATAGATGTTTTTCTGGAACTTTCTTGCTTTTTCAATGATCCAGCGTATGTTGGCAATTTGATCTCTGGTTCCTCTGCCTTTTCTAAAACCAGCTTGAACATCTGGGATTTCACAGTTCACGTATTGCTGAATCCTGGGTTGGAGAATTTTGAGCATTACTTTACTAGCATGTGAGATGAGCACAATTGTGCAGTAAGTAGTTTGAGCATTCTTTGGATTTGCCTTTCTTTGGGATTGGAATGAAAACTGACCTTTTCCAGTCCTGTGGCCACTGCTGAGTTTTCCAAATTTGCTGGCATATTGAGTGCAGCACTTTCACAGCATCATCTTTAGGATTTTAAATAGCTCAACTGGAATTCCATCACCTCCAGTAGCTTGGTTCATAGTGATGCTTCTTAAGGCCCACTTGACTTCACATTCCAGGATGTCTTGCTCTAGGTGAGTGATCACACTATTGTGATTATCTGGGTCATGAAGATCTTTTTTGTATAGTTCTTCTGTGTATTCTTGCCACCTCCTCTTAATATCTTCTGCTTCTGTTAGGTTCATACCATTTCTGTCCTTTATTGAGCCCATCTTTGCATGAAATGTTCCCTTGGAATCTCTAATTTTCTTGATGAGATCTAGTCTTTCCCATTCTAATTTTTTCCTCTATTTCTTTGCACTGATAGGCTTTCTTATCTCTCCTTGCTATTCTTTGGAACTCTGCATTTGAATGGGTATATACCTTTCCTTTTGTCCTCTGTTTTTTACTTCTCTTCGTTTCATTGCTATTTGTAAGGCCTGCTCATGAAAAAGTTCCCCTGGAGAAAGAAATGGCAACCCACTCAACCCACTCAGTAGTCTTGACTAAAGAATTCCTTATGGGGACAGAGGAACCTGGCGGGCTACAGCCCATGGGGTCACAAAGGGTTGCACATGACTGAGCAACTAACACTATCACTTTCACTTTCTCACATGTATATATACACATACACACATATATACTTGACATTTGGTTAAATCTTTCTTATGTTGCTAACAACTAGAATTATGTCCAAAGCATATCCAAGATAAATGATAAGAAGTTTGAGGTCGATGCACTGGGCCCAACACCTGCACATTATTATCAAGATGCTTTTTCAAGTAAAAATTAAATGATAGTGTTCAGCTGCTGCTTACCAGCACTGGTACAATTAGCAGGGTATTCAGATGCAGGGCTGATGGCGTCCAAGGGCTCAGTTCTGTCCCTGTGACCACACGTGTCCTGAGTGTGTAGAGATAAAACGATACGGCAAACCCTGCCTAATAGTCAGAAGACCCCACTCAGCCTGTGCCATGCATGATTTGTTGTCGCCTTTCATTTATCCTGTCATAGAGTGAAATAAACATGGTGCTGAGTAAAGCCTATTCTTTCTCTCATGAGTTTAACAGTTCAAACCTAAACCAACACCGCTGGTCAGGCAGAGCAGACACTGTAGTCTTAATTTGTATCTCTCCGAGTACCATTAAGTTCCCATCTGCATTTCTTCTCCAGACCATCTGTTTGTATTTTTAAAAATTTTTCTATGGGTTGTTTGTGTTTTTCTGATTCATTTGTTGGGAAACTTTTTTTTATATTAGGTGTAGCAATCCTTTATCAATAAGCATTAGGTTGTTTCTCCTAGATTACTGTTCATTTTGTGAGTTTGTTTTAATAGTGGCTTTGGCTGTGCACAAATTTTTATTCTATGTGGTTAAATTTGTCCTCTCGTTATTTGGGGCTTCTGGGTTCCTAAGATTTATACAAAGAGTACCCTTTATTTTCTTCTCACAGTTGTGTTTTTAATTTATTACATAACATTTCATATTTTTTTCATTTGGACTGCAGTATACCATTCCTGATTTCCT
The DNA here is from genome assembly GCF_910594005.1 of Cervus elaphus. Lineage (NCBI taxonomy): Eukaryota > Metazoa > Chordata > Mammalia > Artiodactyla > Cervidae > Cervus > Cervus elaphus. The sequence goes on along the minus strand of NC_057833.1, from coordinate 43,043,450 downwards.
TCAAAGAAAGTAAGTTGTCCCATTATCATTATTAAATTTACCTTCCCCCCTCCCCTGAATTGAAATGCAGGCTACACAGATACAAAGAAAATACATATTTACAGGTGTAATGTTTCTGCTCTCTATGCTGATCTACCAATGTATTTGTCTATTTCTGTTTTTTTTTCTGTTTTTATCAATCATAGTAGCATTAAGTTGTTTTAAATCTGATATGCAGATCATCCTCTATTATCATTTGCCAAAATCTTCAGTTTCTATTAAGTATGAGATAGGCTACATGGATGTATAGTACAACATGGGAAATATATTCAATATTCAAAAATAACTGTAAACGGAGTATAATGTTTAAAAATTGTATACTTTTTATTGAAAAATAATACTAAATTATCTTCCTCAGTTTCTATTGGTTAATATTTAAGTGCTTACACTGGGTTTGCAAAAACAATTTTGATCAAATTGCATTCGCTCTCTGGAAGTCAGTTAGAAAATTAGGTGAGCGGCTCTCAATGTGTACCATTCAGTTCATGTAGTTATTCTCTAGTTTCAGTCCTTTCCTCCTGTTCCTGGAGACTTCTTCAAGCTCAGTTGTGTGCTTTCAGTAAGATATCAGTTACCTATCTTCTTCTGTGCATAGATTTTTTTATTTTTTAAATTGTTCTCTTTTTCGGAGCGTAGTTGATTTACAATGGCACAGCAGTGACTCAGCCGTACTCGATTACCTTTCATTCAGCATCCCAGGCAGTTGTGTGTGTGTGTTGTGGGGTGGAGGTAGTCTTGCCGTACAGGTAGTTATGCTAGAAGTCTTCACATGTCTAAGTCTGCAGGGATTTTTCTCTGAAATAAGGGAGTTGGACTAGATTTTCCTCCTCAGTGTGCTCCCTGGAGCAATGACTGGGGCATTTCTTGGGAGATTATTAAAAGGCAGAACATAACCTCCCACCTCAATGTTATGTTTTTAATAAGTCTCAGGGCAAGTTTGCATATCTGAGTATGAGAAGCACTGACCTAAGGGTTTCATGTCTTTGCAGCTCTAGCCTTACAGAAGCCAATAACTAAGTTAGAATCCTGGTTTCCCTGATTTTTCCTACATCAGACGGAATTAAGTCTGGGAATATGCTTCAAGTTTGAAGAACTTCTCAAAAGAGTCAGTAAGAGGGAAGGAGAAAGCAGGTTTACCTGAAATTTTCCCAATTCATGGTAAATACAGACAATATCGTCCTGGTCACTGGCATGATTTATGTCCTCTCCTGATCCCTGGGCTTCCCTGATGGCACAGTGGTGAAGAATCCACCTGCCAATGTTGGGGACACAGGTTTGATCTCTGGGTTGGGAAGATCCCCTGGAGAAGAAACCCACCCCAGTATTCTTGCTTGGAAAAGTCCATAGACAGAGGAGTCTGTCAGGCTACAGTCCATGGGGTCACAAGAGAGTTGGACAAAACTTAGTGACTAAATAACAACAACCACCTAGTCTCCTGGCCTTCCGACCCTTCTCCCTTCCATTCTTTCTGCAAATTTCTCCTCCCTTGCTCAGCAATATTTCACTGATTCTTGTTCTCCTTCCCCGACAATCTGCTTCAACTTGTGTGGCTATCACTCTATCTACTTCATATACAGAGTTTCCTTCCAATATTTTATTTGATAATGGGTTCTCTAGTTTAAAAAAAAAAAAGGAAAGAAAAAGATCTCATCTCTAGCATTCTCATATTTTAGTATTTTACAAGTTAGAAAAGAAAATTTACATAATAAATATAAATAGCCAATAAGGATAGGAAAAGAGCTTACTCTCTCTAGTAGCAAGGAAATGCCATTTAGAATACCTAGTATTTGTCAACTATCAGCTTCACAAGGATTAAAAATAATGGGCAAGGTTGTGCAGGATAAAGTTGTTTCTCAAAGTTGGGAGTATACAACATTGCTTCATTCTGAAAGAAGAAATATGTATCAAAATTCCTTAGTTAAAAATCACAGTAATCATATTTTCAGGAGTTTGTCCTAAGCAAATATTTAAGTGTACAGAGATTTAGCTACAGAGATAGTCATCACAATGGTGTCCCTTTTAGGGAAGAGAGAAAAAAAATTGAAATGACATAAATATAAATAAATGTGAACTAGGTTCAGTTGTTTATGGTAAAATTATACCGTGGAACATTTACCTAGAAAAATCTTTATTTATAAAATAATATGATCCCATGTTAATAAAATAAATATGTGTATTTGCATGTATATTTGGCTTGAGGAGACTGTATTAATAAATGACTTGTCATCTTTTGTTCTGGAATTACAAAGTGTTTCCCCCTTCTGTTCTCTTTTCTGTGTTTTCTAATTTATATAAGATATTTATGGCTTTTAACTAGAAAAAAAAATAAGAAAAAAGCATTGATAACTTTCAAAAAGTACAGTCTTTCTCCCAAGGCTGATAATGGATGAAAAAGAGATAAAATCTAAGAAAAATTTCACCCGGCCTTTTTCAAGTTCTTAACCTATTGTCCTTTTTGATGAAAGCTCCAAATTGCCAAATCACCGTGCATGACTGTCTTGATGGGGCCAAAGTCAATTACTGGGGGGCATTATTCATTAAATAAAAATGAAACTACTTGCATCCCTTCAATAGACACAGTATGTAGGGCCTTTGTGTCTTTAGTTTCTCTCTGTACCTGGCAAGGCACTTTTTAGCACCTTTGCCAAATGGGCTCAAGACAACTGCATATATACTTATCCAGATGACTCACTTTGCCCTTTTTTTTAGCAGCTTCAGTTAAACTCTAAGTGTTAAAGTAGGTGAGAAAAATTGGTTGAAGTTTGGGAAAGAACAAGATATTTTTTTTCAACTTTTCTCCATGTCAACAAGTAGGAAAAACCAAATACAAGAGAAACCATTGTATTTCTGATTTCAGCAAGGTTAAAATAGGCACTAATATTTTGCAAATTGAGATGAAAAATAAATTTATTACTTGTAAGTTTAATTTCTAAGCAAGATGGAATAAAATCTAATGAAGAGTTTGCAAGTATAATAACTATTGTTTCCTCATTTTGGCAAATAATACAGCCATTTGAATAAATTAAGAAAAAATAGATAAGCAAAAGAAAAATATATTAAAATTACCCATAAATCTCACTGCTAAGGAATGATATCCTTGCCATTTATAAGCTTATTGTGCCAGTCTCTTTTCTATTCAAAAATATGTGTATGCATAGTTTATATAACTTGAATCATAGCATGCTTATTCTTTATAAGCCTTAATTATATTAAAAAATAAATCATGAAGATATTCTACGGATTAAGATTTCATAACATTAAGTGTAATGACAAAAGAATGATCTACATGACCAGGTGTCCAAATTCTTTTTCATGTAAATTTTAGACTTACAGAATAGCTACAGAAATAATACTGTACAAAGAAATCCTGAAATCCTTTCACCTAAATTCTCTAAATATTATTCTCCTGCTTATGTTTATCTGCGTGCACGCCTCTTTCACTCTTTCTCTGTGTGTGTATGCATGTGTATACTATACTTATTTTCTTGAACCATTTAAGGGTAAGCCACAGAGAACATGATACCTGTTTAAACAGTAGCATGTAACTTTCTAAACTGAAGGATATTATCTTGAATAAACACACTACCATGATTAAAAGCAGGACATTAACATTGATATGATACTTCTGATATACAGAATTTATTCAGATTTTTCTAATTGTCCCATTAATGTTTTTTATAGAATTGAAATTGTCTTTTTCTTATCTGGGGCCAATCAAGGGTCACACATTGCATTAATAAGTTGAGTAAGAGTCAAATTAGGGTGAACATTAAGACGTAGGACTATTCAGAGAAAGACAAATACTCTATGATATCACTTACATGTGGAATCTAAAAAAAAAAGATACAAATGAACTTATTCATGAAACAGAAACAGATTTACAGACAGAAGAGAAGCTTATGGTTGCTGAAGGAGTAAGGGGTAGGGAAGGGATAAATTAGGAATTTGGGATTAACATATATACACTACTATATATAAAATAGATAAACAATAAGGATGTATTGTATAGCACAGGAAACTATATTCAATATCTTATGATAACCTGTAATGGAAAAGACACATATTTGTAAGTGTCCTTTTCAGGGTTTACCTGATGCAAAGAGCTGACTCACTGGAAAAACCTTGATGCTGGGAAAGAGTGAAGGCAAAAGCAGAAGGGGATGACAGAGAGTGAGATGGTTAGACAGCATCACTGACTCAACGGATACAAATTTGAGCAAACTCTGGGAGAGAGTGGATGACAGAGGAGCCTGACGTTCCGCAGTCCATGGGGTTACAGAGTAGGACACGACTTAGGTGACTGAACAACAGCATGCTCATACATACATGTATGTGTATGACTGAATCACCTCTGTATACCGGGTATTGTATAAATTGTATAAGTTGTATAAATCAACTATAAATAAGTATAAATAAGTTGTAGAAATCAAATATACTTCAATAAAAATTAATGAATGAATATTTTTTAAAAGATGTAGGTCTATTAAGAATTTTTTACTTAATCTTATAAAAATAGGAGACATTGGGGGTTTTAAGCAGGAGGGAAGGTTTTGAGATTGTTTTTTAAAAAAGCATTTCTGTTGTTAAACATAAAATTATTTAACAGAAAAAGGTACTTTCATAAATTCCTGGGATCATGAGAGGGAGGAGGACAAGGTAGAGACTGTATGGATAGAGAAGAGGGAAAATAAGAGATGGATGAAAATCCAGTGTGCAAAAGTCACCCCGCTCTGATATTCCATAACAGCAGTAAAACAGTTTAAGTCTGTGATGCCAGACCTGCTCTTATCACTGGTATGAAAATTCACACATAAAGATCTAAATGTAAGACCAGAAACTATAAAACTCCTAGAGGAGAACATAGGTAAAACACTCTCCGACATAAATCACAGCAGGATCCTCTATGACCCACCTCCCAGAATATTGGAAATAAAAGCAAAAATAAACAAATGGGACCTAATGAAACTTAAAAGCTTTTGCACAACAAAGGAAACTATAAGTAAGGTGAAAAGACAGCCCTCAGATTGGGAGAAAATAATAGCAAATGAAGCAACAGACAAAGGATTAATCTCAAAAATATACAAGCAACTCCTGAAGCTCAATTCCAGAAAAATAAATGACCCAATCAAAAAATGGGCCAAAGAACTAAACAGACATTTCTCCAAAGAAGACATACAGATGGCTAACAAACACATGAAAAGATGCTCCACATCACTCATTATCAGAAAAATGCAAATCAAAACCACAATGAGGTACCATTACACGCCAGTCAGGATGGCTGCTATCCAAAAGTCTACAAGCAATAAATGCTGGAGAGGGTGTGGAGAAAAGGGAACCCTCTTACACTGTTGGTGGGAATGCAAACTAGTACAGCCACTATGGAGAACAGTGTGGAGATTTCTTAAAAAACTGGAAATAGAACTGCCATATGACCCAGCAATCCCACTTCTGGGCATACACACTGAGGAAACCAGATCTGAAAGAGACATGTGCACCCCAATGTTCATCGCAGCACTGTTTGTAATAGCCAGGACATGGAAGCAACCTAGATGCCCATCAGCAGATGAATGGATAAGGAAGCTGTGGTACATATACACCATGGAATATTACTCGGCCGTTAAAAAGAATTCATTTGAATCAGTTCTAATGAGATGGATGAAACTGGAGCCCATTATACAGAGTGAAGTAAGCCAGAAAGATAAAGAACATTACAGCATACTAACACATATATATGGAATTTAGAAAGATGGTAACGATAACCCTATATGCAAAACAGAAAAAGAGACACAGATGTACAGAACAGACTTTTGGACTCTGTGGGAGAAGGCGAGGGTGGGATGTTTCGAGAGAACAGCATGTATATTATCTAAAGTGAAACAGACCACCAGCCCAGGTGGGATGCATGAGACAAGTGCTCGGGCCTGGTGCACTGGGAAGACCCAGAGGAACTGGGTGGAGAGGGAGGTGGGAGGGGGGATCGGGATGGGGAATACATGTAACTCCATGGCTGATTCATGTCAATGTATGACAAAACCCACTGCAATGTTGTGAAGTAATTAGCCTCCAACTAATAAAAATAAATGAAAAAAAAAAAGAAGACAAGAAATGTCCCCTACTTTTAACTTATACTTACAAAGGATGTCTTAAGATTGAGTCTGTAACGAGTTGCCTATTTCTCAGTGGAAGGGGAGAGCCCAGTTTCACACCTTCCCATTTCATTTCTAAAAGTCCTTTTGTACCATCACAGTCCCTGTTATTTACTCCAATTAACCAGTGAAGTTGCTCAGTCGTGTCCAACTCTTTGTGATCCCATGGACTGTAGTCTACTAGGTTCCTCCATCTGCGGAATTTTCTAGGCAAGAGTACTGGAGTGGGTTGCCATTTCCTTCTCCAGGGGATCTTCCCAACCGAGAGATCGAACCCAGGTCTCCCGCATTGCAGGCAGACGCTTTATCATCTGAGCTACCAGGGAAGCCCAATACTCCAACTAAGACAGGACCTAAACCCTTAGGTTATCCCATAGTCAATGCAATGTTAAAGATCATTCCTAGGTTTTACTTGATTTTAACTAATCACCTCTTTAATATTTGTAATGCTGAACCTCTGTCATGTAACAAGCTAAGCTAAAGAACAATCAACAGCTTTATGAATTGAAATGAAAACATGTATACACATGTGTTGTTTTCTAATTCTATGAAGCCTGAGAGGCTACTCTAACCAAAAATATTCATCAATTACAAGTCCAATCTGAGAACTTAGTATATTACAGATTTCAACATGCACATGACTCTTCCAAGAATAGAGTTAAAATGCAGATTCTGATTTCATAGGTTTGGGCTAGGGTCAAAGATTCTGCTTTTGAACATTCTGCCAGGGTTGGGGTGGGGCATGGCACTGGTTGCTAGACCACATTTTGAATAAAAATGTAGAGCTCAATTACTTACCACTAAATAATAGATTTTTCCTTGAAAATGGAGGTAGAACAGCAGGTTGGAAAGAGCACAGGGGTGGTTTTAGGATAAGAAATCCAAAACCTGTCTGCCATCAATGAAGATCCTTTAATCATTCTGAGCTTCAGTTTCCACAATGTAGAAATCTGCAATAGAAGAGTAAATTGCTTTCTAGGGCATAAGGTATGCTTTCAATAAAACTTTAAGAAAATTTAAGACTTCAGGATGAATAAACTATAATTGGCTTAATTGCAATAAACATCTTTAAAAATGGTAAATCTTTTCCAGCTGAAAGTGCCACCCCAAATAGCTACCATGTGATTTTACGGAAAATGAAAATCTCAATTACCTCCATGAGAAAGTGACCCTTGCTTTTTACGAAGTCACAAGCTGAATGAAACAATAAACAAAGAACGTGACCAAAAACCATGATCCAGAAGATTAAAATATCTTTTCATATAAAGAAATGGATATACTACTCTTCTGCCAAAGGCATGGCTTTTAGCAAAATATACTCTTTGAACTTGGAATGAAGCAGATTTTCCCTTCAACATCTGTCCCTGAACTGATGGGAAGTAAAGAAAAATCAAGTGTTGAGTCTCTTGCTTAAGGAAGCGTTCAGATGAGTATTGGCAGAGCTCCCCGAGGAATAAAACTGGGAGACTGAAAATCCAAAAGTATAGACATTATACAAAATATTATTTCATAATAATCAGCAAGTGATCAAATAGCAAGGATGGAGCTTTTAAATTCAGAGACAGACAGAGAGTGTTTAACTTGGTCTAGGCCTTCACTGTTGACTGGATGGTGAATAATCCGCCAGCCAATACAGGAATCACGGGTTCAATCTCTAATCTGGGAAGACCCCACAGGCCATGAAGCAACTAAGCCCATGCACCACAGCTACTTAGCCTGTGCTCTGGAGCCCAAGAGCCACAACTACTGAAACCCAGACTCCCTAAAAAGTTTGTGCTCTGCAACAAGAGAAGCCACCATAGTGAGATGCCTGCACCCTGCAACTGGAGACAGCCCCTGCTCACTGCAGCTAGAGAAAAGCCCACACAGCAACAAAGACCTAGCGCAGCAAAACTAAAAATAAGTTATCAAATTAAAAGTTTTTAAATTACATTATTAAATAAATTACTTTTTTAAATAGTGAGAGAAGTTTTATTAAAAAAAACAACAACTTGGTCAAGCCTTATCCTGAACACGTTCATTTACTTCCTCACAAATGTCAGGATCAGCTGTGTTTTTGAAGCAGATGACTATCCAGGGTCACCTTCTGCCAGCTGCCTGAGTCCTGTTGCTTTTGATCACCTTCTCCGGCAGATGTGATGTGATTCTTTCCGCCAGCTCACTCCTCTGTGTCTGCTAACTTGCTGCAGCCCCCTCTCATCTCACTAGCAAGGCTGCCTCTGGGTGAAGGCGCTTACTGCTGCCGCAGGTCCCTGTCATCTCCCGACAGCACAGACTCCCGGGGCAGTTCTCCCTCTGGTCCTGGCGTCAGATTCAAAGGCCTGACCAGCTTCCACTGGCAGAAGCTGCCTCTTAATTGCTATAGATCAGAAAGTACTGAACATGTCAATTAACATAGAGTGGAAGAGGGCAGAAGAGATCTGGCATTTACCAAGATAACCCATTTCCTGCTGGGTTGATGGCTTTCTTTAAGCCCCATGGTCCTGCCTGATTAACGGGCAGGTCATTTCCCAGCAACACCAGGAGCACATCAGCTGAGGACAGTGTCTGTCTCCTTTGCCCTACTCTAGAACACTTTTCTCTTTCCTGTCATCCGTTCTCTTCTTTAGCAAAAAGGGTTTGTCCCTAGAACTAGCTACATATTTCCAGAACTCTCCCAAACCACACACGCAGATATGAGGAAAGAAGCCCCAGTTCTTTTCATTCACTTATTTGTCCTTTGTTCTTTCCTGTTACATTCCATTTGGAATGTATGTATGTAACTAATGACATGGCTAAAAACTTGATTCTTAGAGCTGCAAGAGGGCTTCACCACATAGAGTCTAAAGATGAGTGAACGAAGATCCAGGATTTGAGCTGACTTGCACAGGGCTACACAGACGCTTTCCTTCCTACCTCGCTTTCTGGACGATGCACACTTTCATTGCATGGCTACGTTCCCAGGCTCTCAGTGTCTCAATAACCTGATTGAGAACTAGACAGGCAATCCCATGCAGGATTGAAAAGCAAGCCTACTATGCTCATTGGTCCTGCCACCTACTAGCTTCTTTTTCTGTACATCGGGAGGTTACAGAAGTAAGATGGTCAATGTTGGCAAAGCTCTTGGTCTGAACACATGGTGAATTCTACTCACACTCTTAATTGTGTGGAAATTAGTATTCAAGAGGTTGATGGGTCCAGGAAAACCTGAATTATGGCAACTGGGCATATTGAAAATCTGGGGCTGGAAGAGTTCAAGAAAAGCAGAATTAGGAAGCTCATCCTGACCTTCCCTCCTTGTCCACCCTTCTTCCCTGAGGCAGGTCATAAACCTCTCATGGGATGGTTCCCTCCCTTATATCAACTTACTCCTTAAGTTGGGGAGTTTGGAGCTGAGGAATCTGTATAAATAAACCTTGTTAAACTTGCCATTGTCTTCCCAGTTACTTCTTCACCATTTAGAACTTCAAGCTCAAACACCTTGCCATCTTGCCATTTTTTCATGGATTTATTGTTTCTTTGCCCTTCCTTGGTGGCTTAGTGATAAAGAATCCACCGCCAATGCAGGAGGCCTGGGTTCGATCCCTAGGTCAGGAAGATCCCCTGGAGCAGGAAATGGCAACCCACTCCAGTGTTCTTGCCTGGGAAATTCCATGGACAGAGGAGCTTGGCCAGCTACTGTCCAAAGGGTCACAAAGAGGCAGACACAACTTAGCCACTAAACAGCAACATTGTTTCTTTGCCTAAAAATGTAAAAGCCTCCTGATCTGGTTGTTTCTTCAGGTCTTCCTTCTTTTGTGAAACTTCCCATGGACATGTGAAAATTATGCTTTTCTCTTGTTAAATCCTTATCAGTTTAATTTTCAGACCCTGCCAAGAACCCTAAGAGGGTAAAGGAAAACTTTTCCCTTCTCTACAAAGTGAAAACATTATTTAATGTATCTAAATGTATTATTTAATGTATGTAAATAAATTAGAGACTAATACTCTAGTTTGGTAGCTCAACATTTGGCCAAAGTTTATTTTTCCAAGTAAGCAGATAAAAAAATTCTACTTCCCATCACAACTATTTTGTAAATTAAAGAACACTTAAGTTCAAACTAGTAGAAAGGGTACAATTGGAAAATTAAAAACAACCCTTCTCAAAAAGGAACAATTTTTTTGCTTTTGATGAGAAAAGATGGTCAGGGCCAGTGTTGGCACAAACCCTGGAGCTCACATGCCATTGTCTCTGGTTCATCTTCTCTAAGGAAGAAGCACGTTGCCAGAGGCTGTCTATAGCCTCCTTCCCTCCACTTTCCTGTGGCAAGGCTCAGGGGCTCTTACTGTGAAAGACAATTTTCAGGCTTCTAAATGGAGCAGCTGCCAATCACCCAAGCCTTAGCCAGGGTTCTTCAAATCTGCACATAAATCCAATTTTCCAGAATCAGAATGCCCAAAACATCTTCAAAGGTAGATGATAGGCAGATCTGCAAAATGAGCAAGCCCTGCTGTTTGTTGAAGAAAATCCATCTTCTGGGAAGTCCATAAAAATGGTGCATGAAAAACAAACAGAACACTTAATAAAAGATCAGTGTGGGCTTTATATTTGGAGGCTCTAACCTGCCATCTTCTCAGTCAGCCAGCTCCCCAATTTTTTGGCCTTCCTAGGTGTTACTAGTGGTAAAGAACTCGTCTGCTAATGCAGGAGATGTAATAGACATGGGTTCGATCCTGGGGTCAAGAAGATCCCCTGGAGGAGGGCATGGCAACCCACTCCAGTATTCTGCCTGGAGAATCCTATGGAGAGAGGAGCCCAGTGGGCTACAGTCGATAGGGCTGAAAAAAGTTGGACACAACTGAAGCGACTTAGCATGCATGCACATGGGTTTACCTGCATGAACTGTGTCCATACCTAAGATGGTGACGGCCCTACTCAGCACTGTGGGATTCAGCTTGGAGGTGAGGTGCCTGTAGGGACAGAGGCAGACTGCGACAGGCACAGAGGTGATCAGGAGTGCCAAGGCCCTGGTCTGTGTCACAAAAGGCCACTGAAGACCCAGCGATGACTACAGGGAGTCACTCTCTCCAAATATCTGAGGACCTGTCATGAGAAGAGAAAGCAAAACTGCTGGAGGGCTTAAGGTCAAATGACTGGAAATAAGGAAAACCGATTTATGCTACAGAAGGAAAAAACTCTTAACTCCTACAGCTGTCAGGAGGAAAGAAAAAGAGAAGAGAGAAGACAGAAGGGGAAGGGAGAGAAGAGAAGAGGAGAGGGGAGCAGAGGGAAGGGGAGGGAAGGGGAGGAACTTACAGATTTTAACAAGAAGTTAGAGATCATGATAATCCTGCAGTTTGATCTTGAATATCTCCTGGCTTCTTTCTGTTTTTCTTTGCCCACTATTGAATTTATTATTGATGAACTCAGAACATCCTTCCAGTTTGAATATGTTCTGGCTTTTATCAATAAATATGTCTAAATTTTTTCCCCTTAGTTTTGGTTACAACTATCATTCATTGAATATTTTCTATGAAAAAGGCACTGTAAAACCAGAAATTTTATTCTATGAGTAGTGGGATTTCTCTATTAATAGTGCAAGTTCTGAATAATTCTTTTCATCATGGTTGATCAATCTCATCAGCTTTGAAACATGCCCGGATCTCTCTGAGCCCACATTCCCCTTAATGTAACCATGATTACATGGAATTAAATTCTATGTGCAGAAAAGATCCTGGAAATTTTATTCATAGTAAAAATACTAAAAAAAAAACTTATTCATAGTAAAAAGTATCTGTGTTTCAGTGGGACTGGGGGGGTGATGCATTAATTGATGTAAATTCTACTTATTACAATTATTAAAATTTCTGCAATTAGCACCTAATTCTTTCATAAGGTATTGGTTTTGTAAGAGTATGATTTTTCCTAACTGAACCTGGTTTTTATATCCAGCCAATCCAGTCAGTTAGAGTGCCGAGTCTCCAGTACGTCCAAGTTAAAGACGACCTGCCAGCTCCGAGCGCCCTCTGCTGGTAAGATTTGGGTACAACAGGCAAACTAATGGAATTTACAGTTAAGTGAAGGTTAGAATTCAAAAATAGCTGCGAGAAGGCGAGGGTGGGATGTTCTGAGAGAATAGCATTGAAACAAGTATACTATCAAGGGTGAAACAGATCACCAGCCCAGGTTGGATGCATGAGACAAGTGCTCAGGGCTGGTGCACTGGGAAGACCCAGAGGGATGGGATGGGGAGGGAGGCGGGAGGAGGGATCGGGATGGGGAACACATGTAAATCCATGGCTGATTCATGTCAATGTATGGCAAAAACCACTACAATATTGTAAAGTAATTAGCCTCCAACTAATAAAAATAAATGAAAAAAAATAGCTGCGATGAGATGGTTGGATGGCATCACCGACTCAATGGACATGAGTTTGAGTAAACTCCAGGAGTTGGTGATGGACAGGGAGGCCTGGCGAGCTGCAGTCCATGGGGTCGCAAAGAGTCAGACACGACTGAGCGACTGAACTGAACTGAACTGAGGGTTAGAAAACACCATTTGTGGTATTGATCAATCACTTTATAATTTACAAAATGCTTTCACTTCCATTGCTGTGTAAGAGCTAGTTAACATGTTAAAATGGAACTCTCCTAGTCTCCGTTTGAACTGATGTGATGTAATAGACCTGTGCTCTTTGTTGGAGGAGCCACTAGCCAGCTCCAGTTCCTATACTTGAAATGTTTGAATTGACAGGCTTTGTGAGTATAATACACACCATATTCCAGAACTTATTACTGGAAAAATTAAGGTTCAAATATTAAGTTTTGGGGAGTTCTCAGCTATTATTTCATTCAATAAGCTCTCTGCTGTCTTTTCCTTCTGGGATACCCATTACCTAGTGTCACCCTTTCTAAAAGAATTGATTGTTCTTAGAAAATTTCCTCACATTTTTACATCTTGTCATTTCCCTTCTACTTGTATCATTTCTAGATTTCTATTTCAAGCTCACTATGTCTCTCTTCCATATCCCCTGCTCAATTACCAATGCTTTTAAATGAATTCTTCATCTCATTTATTAAGCTTTTCAGCTTCAGAATTTGTTTGGTTCTTTTTTCAGAATTTTAATTTCTTTGGTAAAGAAATTAATTTTTTCATCAATTAATCCTGTTCGTTAATTTTATCCCTGAGCTCATTAAATTGCTTTCCTGAATTTCCTTGCAGCTTGTTGAGTTTCTTCATGACAGCTACTTTTGAATTCTCTAACAGATTCTAATATTTTGTGACTTTAAGTTTGGATTCTGAAGAACTGTCATTTTCTTTTTGTGATACGTTTTTGTGGTTCTTCACAGAGTCGGACACGACTGAAGCGACTTAGCAGCAGCAGCAGCCTGGTGTTTGATGAGCTGTTCTTTTGCTGGTGCCATTTGAAGTAGTAAAAGGACTAAATACTACTAAAGTAGCATTTCTACTTGAGATAAAGCTTTTTTTTTTTTTTTCTAACCTGATTCTAAAGAGTCAACGGGTTGGAAATGAGAGGCCTGTCTTTTCTTTCCCAGTAAGTGGCACCATAGCACAAGGTTTTGGTTTCTCTTTGAGCTGTTTCTGGTTGTATCAGCCTCCACTGCCTCTGCAAGAGGTTTGGTCAAGTGCTCTGATGAGCACTGCTTGTGCCTTTGGGGATGCTGGCACTTCGCCTGGAGCACTAAGGTGGGGAGCACTTCTGCAACATTAAAGATCTTTTTAGTTTCGGTTTCTGCTGCCACAGGGGGAGAGAAATGGGAAGACGGGGAGCCAGGGTCTGCCTTGCCCTGTGCTGTCAGGTCCCCACCTACCACCACTGCAGGCCACAGTCAGGGGGCTGAATCTGTGGGCACCGCCACAGCTGAAAAGATGTGGTATCAGATGCCACTGCCTCTACTGTTCAGTTGGGTTTCCCTGGAGGCTCAGATGGTAAAGAATCTGCCTGTCATGTGGGAACCCAAGTTCGATCCCTGGGTCTGGAAGATTCCCTGGAGAAGGGAATGGCAACCCACTCCAGTATTATTGCCTGGAGAATCCCCATGGACAGAGGAGCCTGGTGGACCACACTCCATGGGGTCGCAAAGAGTCAGACAGGACTGAGCGACTAACACCCACCTCTGCTTTTCAGTTACTTGTGGCCACAGGCACCACTACGACTGGGGGGCTGGAGTCCTGCACACCACTCTTCCTGCTGATCCTGGGTTCTGTGGGGCTGCAGGCTCTTCTGCCATGTCCAGAGGACCAGACTACAGGCACAGCCTCCAGGGTTCCCCTGGGTTTATCTCCTCTGTTCCACCCACCTTTGGATGCACAAATGTGTGGAATTCTCTAGCATCCTGGTATGGTGGGTACAGGCATCTTTGTTGAGTTGTGGATGTTATATTGGCTGTAGATTGAAAGGTTCAAAGGAAACACCTCACTCTACCATGATGCTGGCATTGTTCTCCTTTGTTCTTTTATTCTTCATCCTATCAACGCTTCCAGCCTTTCACCCCATTTTACAGTTCTCCAAAAGAAGACTCTGCTTCCTAGTTTGTCTGCTTAGATAGTTTATTTGTATCACCTAAACTGTCTTCTTTAATCATTTTTTAACACTCTGCATAGTTATGGGGATCCCAAGAATGTCACGGTTGGGGAGGGCCTTATGAATCTTCTTTCCATCAATCAATTCACCATGAAAACTGCACTGAGTTCCTACCATGTATCAGATATCGTGCTGGGCAAGAATAAGATGCAGTCCTAGCCAGGGTTGTATTTGGTTAGAAATCACTATTTCTCAGTGTAGCCTATTTCACCTTGAGAAATTGTTTGTATTAGAAAGATTCTGTTTACTAAAATAGAATTGTAAAACAGCCTGCATATTTGGAGAAAGTAATTTCATTTTGATTGGAGCATAGCTTGACAGATAACTTCCTGAGGCAGCCTAACAGCTTTAACTGTTAGAAAATTTCACTGACCACTTTGTCAAAATCATCCTGGTAAAGTGAAGTTTGCAAATTTACAAAATGTTCCTCTTTTTCGCTAGTAATATTTCTACTAAAGTTTGCTTTTTCTGAAATTTATCACAGCTTTCTTTTGGTTAGTGTTTTCATGGAACATCTTTTTTTTTTTTTTTTTTTTTTTTACTTTCAATCTTTCTGAATCATATCTTTTAAATATTTTTCTTATAAGCAGCATAAATTTGGATTTTCTCTGGAACATTTAATTCACAAACAATATAACTACTGAAATGTTTTGGTTTGAATTTACCATCTAACTTCTGACTTTCTAATTATTTCACTTTTCCCATGTTCCTTTTAGATTGATTATATTTTATTTTTCCATTTCCTTCAGCATTTTCTAAGTAGTCTTACATTCTTTTACTGCTTTTTGTTGTTATAATAAAGGTTACAGAAAGCATATTTGACATACAAAGTCTAATAAAATTTAGCATTTTTACTCTTCCAAGATATCGCAGAACCTTTACCTTGCTACTCAGTATATTCTGGGACCAGCAGCATAAATATCACCTGGGAGCTTGTTAAAATTCAAAATCTCCAGTCCCACTTTTGGGACTCCAAATTCTCCAGGCAATCTCCAGTCCACTTTTTCAAAAGTCCCACCTTTTGATCAAAATCTACGATTTAACAAGATCCCTAGATTCATGTGTTGAAAGTTGGAGAAATATTGCTTTATGGCACTTTAACTCCATCTACATTTTTATAATTCATATACAATTTTTATATCTTTATGTTTTAAACCGCCAAGATACCTTACCATTGTTTTAGATGATCAGTATTCACTTATATTTACCAACAAATATATACTTTTCATTTATGTTTATTCTTTCTGTTTTTCTGACTTTTCACCCAAGATCTTTCCGCTTTTGCCTGCAGCATGTATACATCTTTAGAGTAGCTTTTCATAGTTTTTGTTTCAAAATTTATTTCCTTGTCATTTAAAAAACTTTATTATGGATGTTGATGTGTTCCGAGTTGCTGCAGTCATGTCCAACTCTTTGCAACTCTATGAACTATAACCGGCATAACCTCCTCTGTCTACGGGATTCTTCAGGCAAGAAAACTGTTGCCTTGCCCTCCTCCAGAGGATCTTCCTGACCCAGGGATTGAACCACTGTCTCTTGTCCCCTAAGTTAGCAGGTGGGCTCCTTACTACTAGTACTCCTTATTATGGACATTTTCAAAGATATATAAAAATAGAGAGAGTTCAGTTCAGTCACTCAGTCGTGTCTGACTCTTAGTGACCCCATGGACTGCAGCATGCCAGGCTATCCTGTCCATCACCAACTCTTGGAGCTTGCTCAAACACATCTGTTTAGTCAGTGATACCATCCAACCATCTCATCCTCTGTCGTCCCCTTCTCCTGTCTTCAATCTTTCCCAGGATCAGCGTCTTTTCCAATGTGTCAGTTCTTCACATCAGGTGGCCAAAGTATTGGAGTTTCAGCTTCAGCATCAGTACTTCAAATGAATATTCAGGACTGATTTCCTTTAGGATGGACTGGTTGGATCCCCTTGTAGTCCAAGGGACTCTCAAGAGTCTTCTCCAACAACACAGTTCAAAAGCATCATCAATTCTTCAGTGCTAGCTTTCTTCATAGCCCAACTCTCACATCCATACATGACTACTAGAAAAACCATAGCCTTAACTAGATGGGCCTTTGTTGGCAAAGTAATGTCTCTGCTCTTTAATATGCTGTCTAGGTTGGTCGTAGCTTTTCTTCCAAGGAGCAAGCATCTTTTAATTCCATGGCTGCAGTCATCATCTGCAGTGATTTTGGAGCCCAAGAAAATAAAATCTTTCACTGTTTCCATTGTTTCTCCTTCTATTTGCCATGAAGTGACAGGACCTGATGTCATGATCTTTGTTTTTTGAATGTTGAATTTCCGGATGCCATGATCTTTGTTTTTTTGAATGTTGAATTCTAAGCCAACTTTGTCCCTCTCCCCTTTCACTTTCATCAAGAGTCTCTTTAGTTCTTCGTCAATGTAAGGGTGGTGTCATCTGCATATCTGAGGTTATTGATATTTCTCCCAAGGATCTTGATTCCAGCTTCTGCTTCATTCAACAGGCACTTTGCATGATGTATTCTGCATATAAGTTAAATGAGCAGGGTGACAATAAACAGCCTTGATGTACTCCTTTCCCAATTTGGAACCAGTCCGTTGTTCCATGTCCAGTTCTAACTGTTGCTTCTTGACCTGCATACAGATTTCTCAAGAGGCAGGTCAGGTGATCTGGTATTCCCATCTCTTTCAGAATGTTCCACAGTTTGTTGTGATCCACACAGTCAAAGACTTTGGCATAGTCAATAAAACAGAAGTAGATGTTTTTCTGGAACTCTCTTGCTTTCTTGATGATCCAGCAGATGTTGGCAATTTGATCTCTGGTTCCTCTGTCTTTTCTAAATCCAGATTGAACATCTGGAAGTTCACAGTTCACATACTGTTGAAGCCTGGCTTGGAGAATTTTGAGCATTACTTTGTTAGCGTGTGAGATGAGTGCAATTGTGTGGCAGTTTGAGCATTCTTTGGCATTGCCTTTCTTTGGGATTGGAATGAAAACTGACCTTTTCCAATCCTGTGGCCACTGCTGAGTTTTCCAAATTAGCTGGCATATTGAGTGCAGCACTTTCACAGCATCATTTTTAGGATTTAAAATAGCTCAACTGGAATTCCTTCATCTCCACTAGCTTTGTTCATAGTGATGCTTCCTAAGGCCCACTTGACTTTACATTCCAGGATGTCTGGCTCTAGGTGAGTGATCACACCATTGTGGTTATCTGGGTCATTAAGATCTTTTGTGTATATTTCTTCTGTGTATTCTTGCCACCTCCTTTTAATATCTTCTGCTTCTATTAGGTCCATACCATTTCTGTCTTTTATTGTACAGGAGGCAGTGGTCAAGACCATCCCCAAGAAAAAGAAATGAAAAAATAGAATAGCATAATAAACCTGATTTACCCATTCCCAATTATTGATATGTGGCCAATCATTTCTTTTTTATACCTCATTTATGTTCTATCCCCTGACACCATATTATTTCATATGTAAATATTTCAGTGTGTATCTCTGAAATAACTCTTTTGTTTATAACACAACCCTGATATTATCAGACCCCAAAAAATTAATATTAAATTCCTAATATCAACAAATATCCAGTCAGTGTTCACATTTCCCAGATCACCTTATAGATTTCAGTCTGTTTTCAACTAAAGTATTGCTTGTATCTTATACCCTCCCAGTTCTCCATTGTCCTCACAAATATATTTTATTTTGAAGAATTTTTGCTATTTGTTTGATAAAATTTATCAGTCTGAATTTTGCCATTCAATTTTATGTTGCTATTTAAAATGGTCCTCAATGACCTATACTTCCTATATATTAGTTGAAAAACACAGAAAGTTGGTAATTTTGTTGATACTGCTATTTTCATTTGGAAGGATATAATACCTAATTTTCCCTCTTAGAATACCGAATGTTGGTGACCATTGTATAGATCTACTAATTTTTGAGAGTTGCAAAATGATTATATCATTCTGTCATTTTTTTAAAAATGACTATTAGTTAAAATGTTCTATAAAGGGAAATTTATCAAATTTATCAACAATTCATTTATTCATCAATAAGGTATAGATCTTGATTTTTAAAAAATCAGCAGAATAAATCCTTGATTATCCCTCTTATTCACCAGTTTTCAAAATAATGAACTGACCCACAGCATCTGAGTAGCCTGGCAGTCTATAGTCCATGGGGTCACAAAAGAGTACAACATGACTTAGCAACTGAACACAAACAACCCACAGCATCTACCACAGGTGATCAGTGCGGGTCATTTTAAGCAGATAAAATCATTTTAAATCATTGGTTTAAACATATTTGATATGTTTCTATCCATTTCAGTTATTATCCCTGTTGATGCACAAAATATCCTCTCTTTGGCTGACTGGGGATATGTTGACACAACCTTAACTCCTTTGACAGCTTCCTAAGCTATGACAAACCAAGATATTGCATGAAAAAGCAGAGATATTATTTTACTAACAATGGTCCATATAGTCAGAGATATGGTTTTTCCAGTAGTCATGTACTATATTTGAGAGACCATAAAGAAGGCTGAGCATTGAAGAATCAGTGCTTTCGAATTGTGGTGTTGGAGAAGACTCTTGAGAATCCCTTGGACTGCAAGGAGATCAAACCAGTCAATCCTAAAGGAAATCAACCCTGAATATTCATTGGAGAGACTGATGCTGACGCTGAAGCTCCAATACTTTGGCCACCTGATGCTAAGAGCTGACTCACTGGAAAAGACCCTGATGCTGGGAAAGACTGAAGGCAGGAGAAGAAGGCATCAGAGGATGAGATGGTTCGATAGCATCACTGACTCAATGGACATGAATCTGAGCAAACTCTGGGAGATAGTGGAGGACAGGGGAGCCTGGCGTGCTCTAGTCTATGGGCTTGCAAAGAGTCAGACACGACTTAGTGACTGAACAACAGTTATTCTATTTTTAATTTCTTAAGGAACCTCCACACTGAGGTTTGCTAAGAGAGTAGATCCCAGGTGTTCTCACCACACACACACACACAGGTAACTATGAGAGGTGGTGGTTATGCTAGTTTGACTGTGATAATCACTTCACAATGTATATGTACATCAAAACATCACACTGTACCTCTTAAACATGTATAATATTTGTCAAAAATAAGCACAGTTTGTTTTTTTTTTTTTTAAGGATACAAGGTCAGAAATGAGGCCTTTCAAATGAATGCCTAGGAAGTTTGTGGTTTTCCAGGCCCCCAGTAGTGCATGAGATTCTTCTCTTTCAGAGCATCTTAAAGGAACCCAACACATCTTGACAGGATCCTAGAGTGTTACACCTGAAGGAATGTGTACAGATTACCAACCCTCACTCCAACAAGCTTATCAGTAGGAAGATTAAGTGGTGTCCCAGGGCCCTGAAGCAAGTTCACAGCAAAGCCAGGACTAGGACCCAGGAGGCCTCCTTACTCCTATTGATTTCTTTAGTCATGGCTTTCCTGCAGTGTTCATGTTTGTTTAAGAATGTGACTCAGATATAACAGGGAGGAAACATGTGATCTTTCTGCCCCTTAATATGTGGGTGCTGCTGCTGCTGCTATGTCACTTCAGTCGTGTCCGACTCTGTGCGACCCCAGAGATGCAGCCCACCAGGCTCCTCCATCCCTGGGATTCTCCAGGCAAGAACACTGGAGTGGGTTGCCATTTCCTTCTCCAATGCACGCATGCATGCTAAGTCGCTTCAGTCTTGTCCGACTCTATGCGACCCTATGGACAGCAGCCCACCAGGCTCCTCTGTCCACAGGATTCTCCAGGCAAGAATACTGGAGAGGGTTTCCATTTCTTTCTCCAGATATGTGGGTGAGATTTCTTCAAATCCCTACCCTATGACATGGTATAGCCCCAAGTCCTCTGAGATGTCTCCAAATTTCCAGAGTATAGAAGGTGGCTAAGATTCTTCTGGATGCCTTTAAAGGAGGGGGTATCCCGTGTGCTTCCTCTCCACACCACATGGCCAGAGCCTGACACTCAGACCCAGCCATATGCACAAGACCTATCCAAGAATACTGGGTACCTCCTGCTGCAGATTATAGGAAGTTACCTTAATTATCTACTTAAAGTTTTAATTGTCTTCTGGGTGTGCAAACTTTTATCCCTACCAAGCTTCATCCATTCTTTAGAAACTGAAGGCTGAATTCAGCACACCAAATTTCTTCAAATTAAAAAAAAAAAAGAAAGCAATGTCTGCACATCACTGGTGCTCCTTAGGTGTCTGGCACTGACAGTTAAAACAGAGCAAAGAGCAATTTTGCTCAGGCAAAACTGAGGGTATTTGGGAAAAGGACTTGCAATTTGCGACAAGCAAACTATGCTGAAACATAAGCAAGTCAGGAGAACAAAGTGAAGGGCTGTTTCAAACAAAAGTTTGTTTGAGGAGAATGAGATTTCAAAGTGGTGGCGTCTTCTCGTTGGCTGAAACCTAGAGCAGCTTAGAGTTGCCAAGTGAGAGAAGAAATCTTCCTTCCTCCTGCTAAATTACACGAGCAGCAATGCGTGGGACGTGTGAGAGCCCTCCTCTCGTGGCTTCCCAACTCCAATTTTGGATTGGGTTTCCTTAGCACATTTTCACAGTAGTATAAATACATAATAGGGATCACTTAGACTCCCTGTAACATTTGCCAAAGAAGAAAATGAAGTCTAGGGTCTGGTTCAGGGAAACTAAATAGTTCTCTCTCTTAAATCAGTTTAATAGGCATTGAAAATAGTGTCTTAGTTTTAAGTAACCAGCTGAATTTCTGCAGAATCAGTTTCCACATCATGGCTAGTCTAGCAAACAAAATTAGATAAAGAAACACACCTCATAAAGCTAAAATGTACAATAAATGGTAGTTATTATCGATGTCTATTTTCAACATCCATGGAATACGTATGTGGTGCAGACTCTTTTTGGCCTCATGGAGTGTAATCATTCGGATTATTGTGTGAACTTTCACTCATGTTTTTCTCTCAAATAAATCAGCCAAGCTATCAACCACCACACACAAAACAAAGCCATTTCTCTAATGGTTTAGATTTGGGAATACTTGTTGAGTACACTGAGTTGAATACATTGAGTTAATGTACTAGGCATCAATGTACGCTTCCCTGGTAGCTCAGCTGATAAAGAATCTGCCCACAATGCAGGAGGCCCCAGTTCAATTCCTGGTTCAGGAAGATCCCCTGGAGAAGGGGCAGCCTACCCTCTCCAGGATTCTTGGGCTTCCCTGGCACAGCTGGTAAAGAATCTGCCTGCAACGTGGGAGACCTGGGTTTGATCCCAGGGCTGGAAAGATCCCCTGGAGGAGGGCATGGCAACCCACTCCAGTATCCAGTATACTTGCCTGCAGAATCCCCATGGACTGAGGATCCTGGCAGGCTACAGTCCATGCAGTCACATAGAGTCGGACACACTGAGTGACTAACAGCACACAGGCATCAGTATAATGTTATATACCGTTACAGTAACCAGTATAAGAGAAAAAGCTACTGTTGTTAAATATTTTAGGGTTAACTTTATAAAGAAAAAACAAATGAATGTTCACAGAACTCCCCAAGTCCTTGAATGCAGTAAAAAAAACATGAGACAGAGACCATTGATGTAACAAATGAGTGACTTTATTAAGAGAAAATGACAAGGTTGGTGTTTGCCACCAACCATTCAGGAAAACAAGCACACAGACTTATACAATACTTTGGTTTAAAAATTATTCATAATATCAATGTTAAACCTGATGTTAAAGAAATCAAATGGGAAGCGAGGTGTAAAAAATGAAACACTGAAACACAAGCTTGCATAGATGAACAGATGGAGATGTGTAAGCGGCACTGAAGGAGGCTTGAGTGCTGGTCAGACATCGCCACCTCAGCTGCCCAAGACACAAGGACGTCTCCAGGACCGTGTTTCTCACTTCCCCCAAAGGCGTCATGAGCAGGAATGTGTGCTGCATGAAGGTGAACCGAAATAGTCTGTTTCCATAAGCCTCGTCCAGAAGGATGCACACACACCTGCCAGGACCCAATATCCGCCACCTTTAAGGCATCCACAGTGTCTCTCAGTTTCATTAATCTCTAGACAGGCATGTGATTTGAGGTGGCCTCCTCTTTTTCTGAACTGAGGCCAGTAACTCTATTCCATTAAGGTTCTGTTCAATTCTGTGAAATTCAAAGCTGCCTTTCCCCTAGGGCTTGGCTACAAACTGTTAAGTGCTTGGGATAACATCTCACTTGTTTAAACATCCACATTCTAAATGTCAAAGGGCTTTTTACCAAAGCATCCAAAACCTTTTGGGCACTGTGCAGTTATTAATCTCTCTCTCTCAAGAGCGTACTTTCCCAAATTTTGAGACAAATGACAGCACACCTCAAACTTCCTAAGCGACTTGATTCATATGAAAAACTCCTGTACTTTATAATTCAGCACCCATCAAAATACAACAGTGTGTTGGGATGGATTCTTCTAAAGGACAACTGCATTTACAGAGAATTCTCACTTTGGAATATCATTTTTATATCCTATCATCTCATAATACTTCATGAACAAATACTACTTTGCTTTCAAGAGGCAGGTGGAAAATACAGTTATAGCTGGGAAATGGCATTTGGCTTTCAGTTGATGGCAAACCTTAAGTTATAGCCTACAGGGATCCCAGCGACTAATTCAATGAGAAATTTAAAAAATTCTAACATCAAAAACCTTCCCATTATATTTAACAGCTAGGAACTATTTTAGCAATTATGGTCCGAAACTCAGGGCAACAAAAGCTTCTCCCAAGCATATGAGGTGTAACAGTATATCCTCTCAACTCTCTCTTCGCTGTCCTTAACCCTTGCTCTTTTGTGAAGGAAATGTCACTCAGACCCTGTCTTTCAATTCTTCCATTCTTTCTATATGAACCTCTGCAATGAGTCATGGGGCACCAAGGTACACAATTAACTCTGTCCTTATCTGAAACGCTGAAATCAGCTCAGCGCCGGCTCCTCAGGCTATGCAAATTTACTCAAAAGTGAGAGAAACATTTTCTAGTTTGCTGAGAATACACAAAAACATTTAAGTCTATTAGGAACATATTTCTAGGCAGTGTTCACAAATATTTAAGGGCAGAGTGATCTTTAGGACCAGACATTTCCACAAATCAACATGATTACTTAGATGACACTGTATTACTCTGTGGCATCAAATGCAAGCCTAAAAAACCACTCTGGTGTCTTCCCTACCCTAGAAAAGATTTTCTGATTTTCTCTTGAAAGTAATAAAACAGAAACACTTTTCATATCAACAAATCTGCCATTTGAGTAAATGTCTCTGTTTTGTTTGGTTTTTCTCCTTTTTTGTTAACGTCTGTATGCATTTCAATACACAAGAGTGTTAGCAACATTTTTACAGAATAACTGACTTCACTGCGTAACAGAACCTTTGGAAACATCTTCTACACAAACACCATAGGAAATGAAGACAGTCAACTCTCAACTATTCAGGAAGTGATCACCTGAAGAATAAGCTCAGGAAATTCTCACTCTCCGACCACCAGCCTTTCTGATCACGCCACTGCTCATTCAGACCGAGAGGCAATCTGAAATGAAATGGCACACCTGTCACTGTCTGTCACCCACAGCTCGGTGGGAGGAGGTCCAAAACGTCCGATGACACGGATGTTTGGGGCTCACCTGTGAATTTGATACCTCAATGGAGAGTTGACAGTCACTCCTCTAAGGAAATACAGTACACTGATCTTGGTCAGAATCAAACTAATTTAAGGCAATACTGCTCCTCACACACGTTGCTGACATAAGTGTAAGTCTCATAAGAGAAGTGACTCTGTAGAAGTGAGGGTTTCCTTCTTTACCCTTCCCTTCTTGACTTCTCTAGAAATAAATCTACCATTTCTAATGAGAGTTAAACGGCAGGAGCAACAGCAGCCTCAAGTCTTCCCTTTGATGATCTTATGTACCACCAGGGATGAAAGAGACTCTTTCTGGAGATCCCTGGGTGAGACTGAGCCCTGCGCATCACCATCAGGACAGTCTCCATGTGCGTCTCCCTGCCCAGCTGACCTACGATAGACGAGGGAGGAAAAAGATCCTGTCACCAGTAAGACCAGCAGTTATGGCTTTCAGACACAGGCACCGCCAGACAGAAGGAAAAATGGGATCACTTTATCTAATCACTCCTCTGACTCTGAGCTGTAAGCAATAAATAGACAAAGTATTATTAAAAATGTTCGTTTTGTTTTTTTTTTGCTCAAACACCTGGTTTTGATTTTTGTATGTTTGGTTCTAAAAAACTGATGTTACCAGGATAGTACACACTATGTAACAGTGAAATCTATTGTAGAAAGGGTTCCCTTTCTACATTAAAGTCCCCAACACAAAGCAAAGGGAAACAAGCCTTTGAGAGCACGTTCTGTTTTATCCTCAGTTCTTCAGAAAGCTGCTTACATGGCAGTCTCGTGCTTTTAGTAGGCTGAGGATATTACAATCACTACAGTTACCTTTCAAGAAAATCAACACTGAATAAATGAATAATCTCCCCCAATGTGGTTTTTATATAAAGGCAACACTCATTAAAAATCAAGGTCCTAAAATGTTAACCACTCTTGTGGTAAATTGAATGCACCATATTATAGCAGGGGTTTCTAAAGAGCAATTTGGCACAAGACAAAATTTGGAGAATATCTGACAGCATTAAAGAAAAATAATTATCAGTTAAACATTAGTTTTATACTGAAAAGTCCCGACATTGTGCGAAAGGTATGGACAAAGTCAGCAATGGATTTATTCATCATCCAGGTCTGCTGCAGGCCAGGCAAAGAAAAGGGGAAAACAGGTTCTGTTCCTAATTTTCTCAATTGAGTTCAGTGGAGCACAAGGCCCAAGGTCTCGCTTTTTGGAATATGTTGATCTAGATCCAAGTGGCCACTGCTATTCTTGAAAGGTTTTCCTCTTGGGAGCATCTATCCATATCTTTTCTACTTCAGATGTTTCCCTATGATCAAAACCCATGAAGTCTTTTCTGCAGTTCATCTGCTGCTGGTTATTGTAAATTCACTTGATAAATATTAAGTCACTGTGTGCAAACTCACATCCTAAAAATCTCAGTGTCATTTTAAAGCATATGAAGCAACCATCCAGTCACCCAATAAAATTATGTCTAACAACAATTTGACAATACAGTCATATTTTTTTCCAACTCAGAACATTTAAACTGACCCTTTTCTAACCTTGCTTCCAGGTGATTACTTACAAAAAGTTAGGTTGGGGTGATGGGGTGTCCTTGTCCAGCAGCCTCATGATAAGGCTCCACGGCACACTGTGCTCATTTGGTAACACTGATGTTAATGGGGTCTGGCCCCTGGGAGAACAGAGGTATGGAAACAGGGAGATTTTCCAAGGCCAGAAGGATTACTTTATATCACAACATTAAAGCATAATACACTGTGGATCTAAAAATTAAACTGCATGTGTTCCAGCAATAGGAAAAGAAATAAAATAAATGCTTCCATATTTATATAAAAATGACAAGTGGAAAGCAGAGAACACAGTGAAGATGTTTGGCAGTTTCTTAAAATAAAGTGCTAGTTGCCTCTAAATGGGGCTTCTCAGGTGGCGCAGTGGTAAAGAATCCACCTGCAATGCAGGAGACCCACGTTCGATCCCTGGGTTGGAAAGATCCCCTGGAGTAAGAAATGGCAACCCACTTCAGTATTCTTGCCTGGAATATTCCATGGACACACACAGTTGCTTCTATAGTCTCAAAATTAACAATAATTAACAATTACACTATTTGAATGAGCATAAGAGGAATTCAACTGGTTGTTTGATATGTCTTCTTATTCACAGGGAAAGAATTACTCTGATACTCCTTAAAAAGTGTTTGCTTTACAAAAAAAAAAATTAAATTAAATTAAAATATTTTAAAACTCTCATCTTTTAAAAACATTAAAAAAAATAATGAATTTTTAATACAGATGTTGAATTGTGTGTAACAAGGGAAATACTACCTTTGGTCACTTACTAACATAGCTGAAACACTAACATCCTGGTTACGTGTAAAGTGACCTGACATTTTTTGAGTAAAATACACCCAGTTAGCATTTTACAGTAATAAATATGATTGCATGAAGTAGTACATGAAAGGATAAATGGAGAATTTGAAAAGAAGAACTGATCATTGTATGAGATAGAAAAATAAACATTTATAAAATAAAAATATGGCAAATGATGTTGCCCATTTGCCTGATTTTCAAATAAAAATACATTGTTTTTCTTTTCTTTAAAGCTACCATAAAAAACTTTTTAAAACATGAAGCAAAATCACAGGGCAGACAAAGAAAAATATAGCATTACCAAGAATCAACAAGGCCTAACCTTTGATATTGAAAACATCCTCTGGAATTTGATTTAAGGCTAGGACCTCCATTTGGTCTCCTCTTGTCTATTTAACTGGAGATTTTTCTTCCTCAGTCATTTCATCTTGGACATGCAAAGTTCTGTTCTTTTCCCTTTCCCTATTTCTCCAAAATGATTACAACCTTAACGGTTTTATTTCTAGATTATTATTTTCTCAAAACTTAACTCTTAAGTATCCTTTACTTAAGTTTATACAATCTAAAAACTATGAAACTAAAGCTATTCCTCAAAATGAAAAACCCAAATCCTCTGAGAAGCTAGTCTAAAAAACTTCATGAATATTGCCCAACTAGAAAGACTATTTCAAAAGATAAGGCAAACAGAAGGCAGTTCCCAGCCAGAAAGGAATGGATTAACAACTTTTTTCTCAAGTATAAATACGCTGAATATACAGCATGACTGATATTTACGTTAACTAACTGGTATGGAAAAAGAAGCATTTCCATGAGGCTAGAAGATTAACAAAAATCCCAGATTTCCTGAAGAGGGGTTTAAGGTCTGGCACAAAGAAATCCAACGCCCATGTGTCACTAACATATGTGCAGGACCAAATACTTGGATGAAGAGCTTCTTTATCAACTTCAAGTCCAATTAATCTGCTTATTGACAGATAACACAAAATATTTTTGAGAAGTTGCCAAGCAATGCTGTTATGTTTTATATGCAAGAGGAAAAATTCAATCTTACAGCCAGAGAAAATGACAGCATCATTACTTATATAAACATCTTTCCAATTCTAATTCCCTTGGCTTTATATGTAAATGTAAAATAAGAGAAGGGATACAAAATTTTTCATCTTTAACTGATCTTGCAAACTTGAGTTAAAACTTCTTAGAATTAAATTTTTGCCAATAAGTACTAAAAAATGGTTCAATGCCCAGAGGCTTCGAATTTTTGCTATTGAGGAGGCAATGGCAGAGACGGTGTTATTGAATGACATCTAGGCCAATTTTCCCAGGAGGGTGTGTAAGGATACATAAAACCTCTACAGTCAGTTACATATTTCAACTGTTCCTTTTTTTTTTCTTTTTAAATACTTTATGGTTGTGATTTTTTTCTTTCCCTGAATAGAAAAAAAAAAAAAGCAAAAGTCTCTTATCTTTTAATATATCATACACTAATGCACCAAAAAGCTATTTCTTATATTCTTTTATTCTGCATTGCATCCAAACATTATGTTTTACTTCAATCACTACCTCCACAAAATCCTAATTGCTAAGTAAAGCCTATTCATTAAATATCAATACCCCATACCTAATGAAAATGGCATTTTATAGCGCTCTTAGATACTACACCCCAGGAAGCATATGCTCCATAGAGATGGCCAATATTCAGAAGCTAGATTTTCTTGTACTGCCCAAGTGATCAGGAATAACCAAAACATTTTAAATGAATGAAAATTATTCATGGTTCAAAAAACACTTGAGGATAAATCTCAGGAATACAAAATAGAGGAAGAAAAAAATAAGCGTGGAATGTGTTCTGTATCATCCAGTAATTTTGCTACAGTGAGTCCATTTTCAAGGCAGATTCCTAGGTTTTTACCGTTTATAATGGAAACCTGAGGAGAGAAGGAAAAAGGAAGAAAAACAATTAAGGAAAAAAATCTCAGAGACACTGTTTTTCTCCCTGTTCAAATAAAACAATGCATTTCAAATGGTTCATGTGTTTTGTTTGTTCTTGGTTGTAAGCATACAAATTGGCTCTCCATATCTGTGGGTTCTCCATCCAGCATGGATTGAAAATATTCAGAAAAAAAACAAAATCCCAGAAAGTTCCAAAAAGCAAAACTTGAATTTGACATATGTTTGAAGTATTCACAGAGCATTTACATTGTATTATGCATTATTAATATAAGTAATCTAGAGATGATTTAAAGTTTAGGGGAGGGGGTACGTAGGTCATGTGAAAATACTATGACATTTTATCTAAGGGGCTTAAGAATCCAGGGATTTTGAGATCCTCCGGAATTCTGGAACCAATCTGCTGCAGAGAGGTACCTAGGGAAACTGTACTTATATTCAGAATCAATGTCTTGGTTTAGTATTATGTATTAAATGTATGGCAAGGACATGAATGCACCCCCTAAAAGTAATGCTTGTATATAATTTGAGAAAGAAATCATGAGTTAAACAAGGGATGCTGAAAAGGTCACCAACTGATGAAAATCATAGTGTATAGGTTGTTCCGATAATGTTCAACTAACCTCATCTTTTTGTCTTATTCTCAACATTGGATAAATGGCAGAATGATAGGGGAACAGGAGAAGGAGAGCTGTTTGTTATTTTTATTTTTAATTGGAGGATAATAAGGAGAGATTAAAAAAAATACAACGTCTGGCAAAATGTGTCCCCCAAAATTCTAATTTAAAGGGTTTGGAGTGGCACCTGTGCATTGGTATCTTGTATATCACTGCAGAAAAGAAAATTTAAGTAAGCTTGGAAAGGTAATCATTAGATTTGGGAAAAGATAATGAAAACATCACCTAAGAAATCTTCAAAAAACATAAAAAATAAAAAACATCAACTAATTAAGACCTAATATTTGTGAAGTCTTTGCAATCTGCTTTCATGTATTTTACTTCTATAATCCTGACAATGCTGACACCATTAAAATCACCTATATTTTTAGATGAGCAAATTAATATAAGAAACTACATTTTCATTATCTCATTTTATGACTGTCATAAAATTACACATTAAGTCAATGCCTATCATTGGTAAAGGAGACAGACCTGATTATTCCTTTTATTTTAAAGATCTGGTCCAACTTAGATCTCATGTTCTTTCTTCATTTTCTTTGCCCCATTTTTCTTCACCCCATTTTTTTTCTGTGTGATGTTTCTGTGATGCGTATGTGTATCTGTGTACTTTAATCTAATTAAGAGAGAGTCATGGGCTGATGGGAAACAATAGCCAGGACAGTAAAAGTCCAAGAGATCTAAATGGGGGACAAAGCCACCCATTAAGAATCTGATAAAAGCTATGAACTCTCCCAGAAGAAAATGCAAATACTGTTGACCCCTGAACAATGCAGGGAGGGTTAGAGACACTGACCCTTCGCATGGCTGAAAATCCACGTACA
Source organism: Cervus elaphus (assembly GCF_910594005.1). NCBI lineage: Eukaryota > Metazoa > Chordata > Mammalia > Artiodactyla > Cervidae > Cervus > Cervus elaphus. Next base: position 43,013,215 of record NC_057833.1, on the reverse strand, counting down.
ATTTACAGAGGCCCTCTGTATATTTGTTTGCTGACCCAACCCACATGGATGGTGTAGTACTACAGTATTCATTACAGGAAGAAAAAAAAAATTCCATGTATAAATGGACACTCAAGCGGTTCAAAACTGTGTTGTTCAAAGCTCAACTAAGTGCACACAGAAAATCTTCCATCCAATTTAAGGTGTCTGCTTCCTATTTTTAAATCATTTTTTTGTTTATTTTCTAATAAATGAAGAATAACATAATGATATCCTCCAGTAGATCTTCCCAACCCAGGAGAATCGAACCGCTATCTCCCGTATTACAGGCAGATTCTTCACCAACCGAACTATCAGGGAAGCCCTCTAATAAATGAAGAATAATATAATGATTTCCTCAGAAGAAGACAAACTTATTTTTCCACTCTAGTGATCTATAATATAGCACCTGGCTTTTCCACTATAGCATGGTGATTATTAAAAAAGATTTTACAGCTGAAAATACACTTGTCTTACCTTTATGAGAAGACTCTGACTTTGAGTAGTGACGTGTGGGATTATGCTGGTTTCCAGAAGGAGTGCAATCCAAACCCTCAGCATCGGTCATGGCAGGTGGTGGTGGCCTAAGAAAAGTCAAGATTTAAAGAGCTATTCTACATAGTGATGACTACGATTCTACCCCTCACTGGATCACTTAGAAAACACAGTTTTGGTGGAGATGCAAAGCCAGAATATTTCAGAACCCTCATGGTAGTTCCTAGCCAGTTGTATAACCTTGGATAAATTATTTAACTTGTTTCTTTGTTTTGATGCACATAATTCAATAAAAACAAGTATCTTCTGAGCATCTAATAAGTGTGAGGGCATTGTGCTAATAAGTGTGAGGCACTGGCAGGCTTCCCAGGTGGCTCAGATAGTAAAGTATCTGCCTGCAATGTGGGAGACCTGGGTTCAATCCCTGGGTCAGGAAGATCCCCTGGAGGAAGGAAATGGAAACCCACTCCAGGTTTCTTGCCTGGAGAATCTCATCGACAGAGGAGCCTGGCGGGCTACAGTCCACGAGATCACAAAGAGTCAGCCACGACTGAGCAATTAATACATTTACATTCATTCACTGTGCTAAGGGATAGATAAACAAAGATTCATGAGATATGATCACTGCCATTAATGAGAAATATATTTTGTTTTCGCAGGTTTCATCAAGAAAAAGAGAAAGAAAGGAACAGACAGACGGGGGAAGAAAGTAATTAAGGGAGAGAAGGCTGCAGCTAAGAAGGGAGGGGAGATGGGACATTGGTCCGCACAGAAAATTTAAAGCAAAGTTTGTTTCACCACTAGGTGGCAGAGTAGAGCTTAGAGAAGGAAAGGACAGTTTTATTTTTTTGTTTGTTTGTTTTATTTTTTTTTTATTTTTTTTTTTCCAGTGGGTTTTGTCATACATTGATATGAATCAGCCATGGATTTACATGTATTCGCAATCCCGATCCCCCCTCCCACCTCCCTCTCCACCCGATTCCTCTGGGTCTTCCCAGTGCACCAGAAATACAGAACAGACTTTTGAACTTTGTGGGAGAATGTGAGGGTGGGATATTTCAAAAGAACAGCATGTATACTATCTATGGTGAAACAGATCACCAGCCCAGGTGGGATGCATGAGACAAGTGCTCCGGCCTGGTGCACTGGAAAGGACAGTTTTAATACATGTGCAACTTCATGTCAAAACAAGACAACAGTAAAAAAAAATGGGAAATTTTTAAGACTCCAAACTTTTATTATTTTAATTATATAACATATTTTTGCAGACACGTGGCATTGATAAAGCTGGAAAACAAAATCTCTCATTTTTTTGGTGTTTCCCAAAGGTGTGCTCAAACTGTGTGTTAACAGCATGGAATCATTTGTTTATAAATATTAGAAATTAAATAAGTGTTTTTCTTTCATCATTCACAGACACTTAGAACATTCACCTTTAAAAAGTAACATAAGTCTTGGCAGGTAAAGTTGAGACAAAGCAATCTGACTCTGGAATTAAGAATATTAACTAAAGAAGTAACTTACACTCAAGAAAACAGGATTTGTAATCAGGGTGGCAGGGTCTATATTTTACTCTTTTCATTATCTTCATTAGATGACCAAATACTGGAGAAACGCAAGGCAACTGGCACTGTCAGAAAAACTCTTCACCAAGGAAAGGGATGCTGAGGTGCTGAACAAAGGTTAGGATGCCAACAAATGCTCTAGGATCCCCCCATGAGGATAAACAAATCAGTCTAGGATACCCTCAGTTATCTGGTGTGCTGTTTTATTAATTTTTTGCTTATGTGGAGAACAAATCTTGGGTTAATGCTTCAAGGGGTCCTACCAAATTATTTGTTGCACTGGAGACAGTTATTTCAGTTAGGGGTATTTAAATTCAAAGTTGGAAAAATCTTGTTAACTAATAGTTTGTTTTATAGTTTCTGATGTATTAGGATTACCTGTTTCTAACTGTTCTTATGAAATGATTTATATATTTAAGCTAGTGATAAAACCAAATATACTTCAGAATTCACTCAAAATTCATTTCTTCAAGAAGCCTTCCCAGACACCAGACTAGGTTAAATGTCTCCTTAGGCTCTTCCAATAACCTGCATTTTTCATCCTTAGCATTTAACACAATTATAGTAGTTAGCTGCATAATTGTCTGTTTAGATTATAAATTTCATAAGAGCAAGAAAATTTTTGTTGACTGCCACTTATTCTGGGTCTGGGCAATTATTATGGGGCTCAATAAATACTGGATAAATGAATAAGTGGAGAAAAATATATTTCATATTCATAAGAACACTGTAGGAACCAAATGACATTTATAAAATCCTTAAGTTTTTCTAAGGGAAAAATACAAAAACAAAATACCAAGTAGCATTATTAACACAAAATCCTATAGTTAAAACAGGTTAGAACTTAGGTTAAAACTTTTTCCAATTACAAAGAATTGGAGTTAATTCAGATTGCCAACTAGTTTTCCGTTTTTTAGAGCAGAAGTCTGTAACGGACAATGAAAATGACTTCTAACCATGACTGTTACAAGCTCTACGTGAAAACCTGCTTCCCCTGTACCACTGTTAGTACTACACTGAAGAAAACATCTCGAACTAGCAAGCTCATGTTTCTCAACCCCTGAAACCATCTCTGTCTGTACAAATGGTTAACTCATCTTCCACCATGATTAAATGCGAAGAGGAAACCAGACTAACCTTAACAAAGCACACCTTCTAACATTAGTTGTGCAAGTTATCTATAATAAGATCATAAGCTGTAAGTTTTAACTACGAAAATACAAGTTTCATAAAATTCTTATTCATTTTGCTTTGCCATAGTCTCTCTGCAAAAAGATTTTTTTTAGTATTTTATTTATTAAAAAGATAAAAAAATGTTTATTTTAATAGTTAAAGACAAATATTCGTCTTAAGTCAGAAAACAACTTCAGTTTTACTAGTCATAGGCCACTTTTCACTCATTTACAATGGCCAGTTTTAACACAGGATCATTTGATTATTCGTTCTTTCAATATATCAAATATTTTTAAGAGAACCCATTACATTTCAGAAAGTTGTTTTCAACTTTAATAAATCCTTTAAATAGACATTTCAGGCTGTTCTATCATATGCTGTCAAAAATACTGCTGTTCTAAAAAAGTCCAAGGACTTCAAAGGCTGCAAAATAGAGAACTCTAAGATGATTTTAATTCCCTTTATTTAAAAAAAAAAAGAGGCATAATAAGCAACACCTACCTATTTACCTACTGAGAACAGATTAGTTCTTCTTATTTTACTTGGATGTTGTGCAGGGATATAAATAAAGCTGAACTAAATCTAAAATTTGCTTTAAAAGACATTTGGAATGTGGGTAACTAAAAGCTATAAGAGGAACCAACTGTATACAATTAGACAAACTACACTACTGTGCCCTAAATGTTTTACAATCTGATATAATTTTCTGAAAGGTATTATCTTCTGAAAGCCCATGGGTTTAAAAACAGAGTATGGCTTTTCAAGAACATTAAATATATTATTTAAGGAAATAAGTCTAGTAGTTCAATCATGAACAGTGAGTGACAACAAGAGTGTATATTTTTCAATGTCATAAAACTTACGCTTTAACAATTAGTAAATATATCAATAATCAGGACCAAATTACTGTACAAGGTTTCAATAATTTAGAGTTTTCAAATGTTAGATTTAGTGTTACTTTTGTCTTTTTCTATTTAACATTCTCTCTTCCTCTTCCAAAAAGTTTTTCCTTGAAAAGCAACAGAAAACAATAAAGAAAAAATAAAGGCTGCTTCCCCAAAGACTTAAATGTTGACAATTTGCAGTGGAAAAGTAGCAGTTGCTCCATAACCACCACCCCAGACTGTCTGAGAGAAGTTACAAAGTATACATATGCTGTGGCCACAGCTACCGGCTGTAGAGGGAGAAGGAAGAGTCTGCAATGACTGAAGTGAGTATTTGCCTAGGACACCGAGACTCACACAGAAATGAACTTAGACGTGTGTAAATGTCATGCACACACCAATGTGATCATGGAACTCAGTAAACATTTAAAACCTGAGATTTTACTTAAGAAAATGGTTAATCTCATCCCTTCTTAACTGAGGGCAGTCAATTAGTGACTCCAGAGATAAGAACTGGTCCTAACAAAAAAGTGCATCTCTCCTTACCTCAGCTTCTGTAAAATTCCCCATCTTCCTGACTTGACTTGTTCAACACAATTTAAAACAGAAAACAAAGCTTGAAAATAATCCTGTAAGACTTGATACCACCTCACAACTGCAGATTTCTGGATCTCCTCTCCAAGGAACACACACTCTTTTCAGGCAGCCCATATCTCTTGCTCACCCCAAGGTCAAGATCCTCAGTCCCCTTTCCAGGTGTCATCTTACCGTGCTGGTCTGTCATTCTTGGAACGGTGAGGTTCATCACTCTCTTTTGACTTTGAGTGTGCTGATTTAGCTGTTTTTGGCTAAGGGGGAAAGAAAAAAGACACACACACACAGAAAACAGCAAACAGAGAAAGATTAGATTTATAGATTATCTAAATGATGTCAAACTCTCCTTTCATAATTTTAGGTTACTTACACCTAGCTTAGCAACATAAAATATTTTTAAACACAGTTACTTAGAGACCAAAAAATTATAGTTACGAAACAGTGTTGCAGGTTGTCAGTACAACCAGAGGAGTGGACTAAACCCTCACAAACAGGCTTGACTACAGAGGTGCGCTTGGTCACCCACCAGTAACAAGGCAGCTACACGGCAGCTGACAAGAGCTGTAACGAGCACGACTCTCTCAAGCCTTCCCCTGCCCCACATCCTCTGCTGCAGCTCCTTTATGAAGTGCTTAGATAAAAGTATATGGTGCTCACTCCCGAGTGGTTTTACAGATGTGAAAACCCTCACCACATGGAAGACGTGAACTACCTGATGACCACAAGCACACAGTCTCCAGATCTTTTAAAAATGCTTTCCTGAAACCCACCAGGGAGTTTGGGCCTTTTGAGTACTAGCTGTCCCTGACTGTATATGGAGCCTTACAATAAATGCTAACGCTTTCCTTCACCACAGCCTGGTATATCAGTAGATTTGCTTAACTGTGCAAAGCAAGCAGATCCAAGTTTGGTTCAGTAACAGAACTGGAGGACTCCCAGAGTCTATGGAATCCAGCTTCACGCTCTTAAACTTATTTCTTAACATCTGACTTGGGGATGATAAACTTTCAAGCCCAGAAATAAGGCATATTCATGCCAGTTATTCTAGAGAGAAACAACTCCAGCCCCACTGACAGAATCTAAAAATAACAGAAGTCCTGATGCTTGCTAGAAATGTGACCTTCTTCCTCTTCCCTTCCTGATTTGTAATCTTTAAAAATACCTACTCCAGCATAGCTGAGTTAACAAAGAACTTGAGGAACTCTTGGGCAATTACTTGCAGCTTAATACGTAACAGGAGCATTTGGGAAGCCTTCTATGAAAATGATATATGTTTGTTTGGAGAAATCCTAAATTACGAACAGGTTAAATAGATAACATGGAAATAATATTTTCATTTGCTTTTAGATTCACAACTGAGCAACAGGCAACAGTAGAGAAATACTATTACAATACTTCTCTTTCTTCGCTTTTCTCAAGACATATGCTGAGACTGTGACAGGACCAGAGGCCCGAGGGAGGATTTTGTTTGAGAGAGGGAGGGAAGCACGGGGGAGGAGAACCGAGCGCAACCTCAGCCACATCATGGATACACACCTGGTTGCGTCCTTCCAGCCCAGTACAGACTACCTCCCTGAAAGCCTTTACAGGATAAATCCTCACTCCAGCTCCTTTTGTTTTTCCACTATGCATTTTTCAGCCAGCGTGACCTCACATTTGTTAGCTGTCTATAGTCTGTCTTCTTCCCAACATTATACATTATTCTGAAGAAAATCTATCTTTGTCTCTCCCTGTAAGTCCAGACAAACTAATGAGGAAGATCTGTTCAACTAAACTTGCAGTCACCACATACAATAATTAGACTATGGCAGAATGAACAGCAGTCGCTGTCTATTTTGTCTCTACTGTTTCTGATTAACGAGAAGAAGGTAACAATTGAAGCTCACGCTAGGTAGTTTCATAAGCAATGATGGCTGGCGGTAAGAACGGCTGTCCATCTGCCATGGATCAAGTGATGCCAGAGGCAAGAGAGACAGCTGGCATAGGATCAAGAGGGAAGGGCAATATAAGCGAACAGAAAAGTCCAAAGAGGAGGGGAAAGCCCCTGTGGAAATTTAAAAGTATGTGGAGAACATTGCACTCTCCTGGAAGGCAAGCAGAGTAAAACTATGTCTGCTTGTGGCCATAGGCATCTACCTCTCAGTAGGTCTTAAAATGAAGGAAAGGAGTTTTTCAATCTCATAAGTAACTTCTTTACATAGTTACTTTCAAGAATTCAATATGAGTTTTCATGGTGAAACAACTCTTATAAGTCAGATTCACATACGAGAGACAGATAATTTATACGCCCTAAATATATCTGTGAGTTTACCCTAAAAGAGGACTCCCCATTATAGTTTTACTTTTATTTTTCATTAAAAACAAATGCCCATCAGCAGACAAATGGATAAGGAAGCTACAGAACATATACACAATGGAATACTACTCAGCCATTAAAAAGAATTCATTTGAATCAGTTCTAATTAGATGGATGAAACTAGAGCCCATTATACACAGTGAAGTAAGCCAGAAAAATAAAGACCAATACAGTATGCTAACGCATATATATGGAATTTTAAAAGATGGTAATGATAACCCTATATGCAAGACAGAAAAAGAGACAAAGATGTACAGAACAGACTTTTGGACTCTGTGGGAGAAAGCGAGGGTGGGATGTTCTGAGAGAGTAGCATTGAAACAAGTATACTATCAAGGGTGAAACAGACCAGCAGCCCAGGTTGGATGCATAAGACAAGAGCTCAGGGCTGGTGCACTGGGAAGACCCAGAGGGATGGGATGGGGAGGGAGGCGGGAGGGGGGATCAGGATGGGGAACACATGTAAATCCATGGCTGATTCATGTCAATGTATGGCAAAACCCACTACAATATTGTTAACTAATTAGCCTCCAACTAATAAAAATAAATGGAAAAAAAAAAAAGATTAATTGTTAGTAATTGAGCACAGTTTGGGGGCTAATTATATAAAAATTAATATTAAAGAATACGACCAAACTGAAAAAAAAAATAAAAAACAGACTCTACCTTCCACTCAGGGTCATGCTTTCTTTTGTCCAAAGATGATTTCTCCCGCTCCCTGGCTTTCTTGTAAGCTTTCTTTTCTTCAGCCATTAGAAGTCTAGCGATTTCCTAAACAAAAATTGCAAAGCTGTAAGTAGAAAATTACTGGGATATTTCCAAAGAATAATGGCGAAACAAGTTAACACGGACGCACCTCATCCTGGGCAACTTGAGCTGCTCTCATGTCCACCTGGGTAGCCTATGGTACAGAAAACACAAAAAGTATAATTTACCTGGAATCTTAAAGTTGTCCACTGGGGGGGAAAAAAGAAAAGGCTTACATTAAAACAAACAAACAAAAAAAAAACCCACTGGTATTTGAAACTAATTGTGATCAACATCCCTGAAGATGATAATAAGTTTGTATACTTTCATTAGCCAGTTCAGTTCAGTCACAGAGTCTGTGGCACAGAAGGATTTCCTCATTCTTATAGCTGAATAGTATTCCACTATACATATATATATATACTGTCAACTACAAGCTGGCACTTGCCAAGATTGTTGGCGACAACTAAGCAAATAGGGCATTTGCCATCTGCTCTGCAAAGACTAAACCCTGGGCTGTGGCAGCTGCTGGCCGTCAACAAACGTGAGGGGGTTCACGGCAGAGTAAGGCACTCTGTGCTTGGGACAATCTGGAGGGACAGGTCTTTCAGTTCAGTTCATCTGCGTATTTGAGGATATTGATATTGCTCCAGGCAATCATTAGCTAAGACAGGGTCTATTTTTACCAAATTAGAGGAGAGTGAGAAAATTGGCTTAAATATCAACATTCAGAAAACAAACATCACAGCACCCAGTCCCATCACTTCATGGCAAATAGATGGAGAAACAATGGAAACAGTGACAAACTTTATTTTTTTGGGCTCCAAAATCAGTGCAGATGGTGACTGCAGCCATGAAATTAAAAGACGCTTAACTCCTTGGAAGAAAAGTTATGACCAATCTAGACAGCATATTAAAAAACAGAGACATTACTTTGCCAACAAAGGTCCGTCTAATCAAGGCTATGGTTTTTCCAGTAGTCATGTATGGATGTGAGAGTTGGACTATAAAGAAATGTGAGCACTGAAGAATTGACGCTTTTGAACTGTGGTGTTGGAGAAGACTCTTGAGAGTCCCTTGGACTGCAAGGAGATCCAACCAGTCCATCCTAAAGGAGATCAGTCCTGGGTGTTCATTAGAAGGACTGATGCTGAAGCTGAAACTCCAATACTTTGGCCACCTGATATGAAGAGCTGACTCATTTGAAAAGACCCTGATGCTGGGAAAGACTGAAGGTGGGAGGAGAAGGGCACGACAGAGGATGAGATCGTTGGATGGCATCACCGACTCAACTGACATGAGTGTGAGTAAGCTCCAGGAATTGGTGATAGACAGGGAGGCCTGGTGTGCTGCAGTCCATGGGGTCACAAAGAGTTGGACATGACTGAGCGACTGGACTGAACTGAACTGAAATGAACTGAATGCTTACTCAGTGAATAAAACTGGACACATTATTCCTGTTGTCTTGCTTTTTCCACCCATAAAAAAGGTATCAGTTTCTCAACAGAAAGGACTAAAACACCTATTATATAAATGCCAAGGTTGATTCAATTCACAAAAAACTGATTCACCTAAAATCGTGTGTTAAATTCTGCTCACCAAAATCTCTTCTTCTTGAAGTTTTCTGGCAATTTCAGCATCATACCATTCCTGATCTCTGTGGGTCACTCGTGATGGAGTAGAAACTGCTTCTTTCATCACTCTGGGCTTCATTCCTAGAAAAAAGTCAGTGCAATAAGGCTACTGAGGAATTTCATGAGAAGTTGAACCATTTAAGAAAAAGAAGTTTGTCTTCAGTATCTAACTGTGACAGAGCTGCATCCACTCTAAAACTCAGTGTAGGGTGTGTTGGAAACAACTGTTTCCCCTCGGCATGGGAGAGGTGATACAGGTAATCCACACATTTAAACACAGTTACCCACCCAGACCTGCCTGGTAAAAACTGCCTCTCACACAGTTTCTCCAACAGAAGTAAACCATACAAAGAACTGTAAGTGAAGCTTCTGTAAAACAGGAAGTGAACAAAGATTAAGTCCCTGAAATAAAAAGAATTTAGAGAAAAGAAAGTTAGCTGGAATTCTGAAGAGACTAAGCTGTCAAGGCTGGAGAAGATGAGAGGCTTTCCCTTTTTTCGCCTCAGCCTTGGAGACCTCACTTCAGAGGGAACAGAAAGAGCATCACCCGAGAGTTCTGTGCCAGTCCCTGCTAACCAACCCGCGGCCGTGCCCTGGGTTGTGCTCTGATAAGCCTCCAAATTCACTTGCTTTAGATCTCTCTCAGTGCTCTGATCAGTTTAATGTTGTTAAATTTTACGGAGGATATAACATAAGTGAAATGTCAGAGAGCACAATGACCTTAAGAGTTTTACTTGCTCTGAGGAGAAAGGAACATGGGGACTAGTAGGGAACTTTGACTTTTTACTTTGTTGTGTGTGTTAGTCCAACTCTGTGACCCCATGGACTGTAGCCCAACAGGCTCCTCTGTCCAGGAGATTCTCCAGTCAAGCATACTGGTAGTAGGTTGCCATTCCCTTTTCCAGGGGGGTCTTCCCTGACCCAGCAATTAAATCTGAGTCTCCTACATTAAAGAATCATAAAGAATCACTGCAGGCAGATTCTTTACCATCTGAGCCACTGCTGCTGCTAAGTCGCTTCAGGCGTGTCCGACTCTGTGAGACCCCACAGACGGCAGCCCACCAGGCTCCCCCGTCCCTGGGATTCTCCAGGCAAGAACGCTGGAGTGGGTTGCCAGTTCCTTCTCCAATGCATGAAAGTAAAAAGTGAAAGTGAAGTTGCTAGGGCAGCATATATTCCTTTTATAACTCTTAAGTGGTGAATGCTAATGGTTATTCCAAAATTTTGTGTATTGCCCTCTTGGTATCCTTTTTTTTTTTTGGTATCTTTTATAAATTACAACTTTTCAACAATGTATTCAACAATGTATTATATTAAAAAATAATAAAAATCTTTTATGCAGTGAACAAGATTAACCATCTGGAACAGTGACTTTCAGTAAATGTGTCACTGAAGGAAGGAAAAATAATTTACTCCTAGTTGCCTATTTCTTTATATTAGTGGTTCTCAATCATGTCTATACATCACAATCACTTGCGATACTTTAAATACACATGAACATTTTTGACCCAAACCCCTGAGATTCTAAAAGATATAGTGTGGGTGTGATCTGGCCTTTGTTAGTTTGTTTTAAATCTTATAGTTGATTCTTAATTGCAATTACCTCTCGAACTACTAGTGTATTATGTCCATCAAATTAACTGTACATGAACATAATTTTTATCAAAATGCCTTACTTCATGATTCACTTGCTTTAAATAAAAGAGGAAAAAGTAAAGAAAAAAATACAACTAAATTCTGGGCACATGAAGAGTTTACTTATCTGCTGCAGCCTCTTTTAGAGCTTTAAATCCAGCATTGTGATAAAACCAAAAGCCACAGGCTCATCTGCCTTACCACAAGTGAAGACTAGTGAATCTGGCTTTGTTAGGTTTGGCTCAATTACACAAAATGTGAAAACTACTTCAACTTCACATCATCCCTAGAGTTTCCAGATCTTATGCTGGCTGGGCTAGTTTTAATGCAGATTTTCAAGCTGTTTGGGACAATCAGGAAACAGTGGCATACTCACTCACAAGAGTAGATAAACCTCCTTGAGTTATAATTAGCTTGGTCATAACTAGAAGGGAAGATTTTAGGGAAAAATAAATAGATAGGCATTGGGAAAAGTCAACAGACAAGATAGGTTTCTGTATCATATGTCTATCTACAGAGCCCTCTTGTGTCCCAGATGGTAAAGAATCTGCCTGCAACTCAGGAGACTTAGGTTCGATCCCTGGATAGGGAAGATCCCCTGGAGAAGAGAATGGAAATCCACTCCAATATTCTTGCCTGGAAAAGTCCACAGACAGAGGAGCCTGGTGGGCCAAAATCTATGCAGTCGCAGAGTCAGATACTACTGAGTGACTAACACTTTCACTTCATGCCCATCTACAGTAAAATGACACTTTCACGAGCAGTCCAAAGCCTAGTTGAGGACAACAGGGGAGATCACACCCTGTTCCTTCAAGTAAGCCATCTGGTGAAAGAAATACAGTGGAAATGCACTCAGATTTCGAGAACTAAACTTTCTCTGTGGCGCTGCCTCCTGCTCTCTACCAGAAAATTAACTGAGAAAATATTTTGCTTTAATATCGATCAAGGATGCTTGGAAGGCATTCAAATGAAATGATCAAATGAAGAGTCTTAATTGATTTGGAAGGGTGTTAAGTCTGTGACTTCTTGGCAGCTAAAAACAGAATGACATATGGGAATTCTGTGGGGATCCAGTGGTTAGGACACCGAGCTTTCACTGCTGAGAGTGTGGGTTCAATCCCTGTTTGGGGAACTAAGACCCTGCAAGTTGTGCAGCCAAAAAAAAAAAAAAAAAAGAGAGAGGAAGATACACAGATCAACGGAGCGAAACAGAGAGCCCAGATGTATAAATGGTCAATTGATCTATGGCCAAGAAGACGGGAACACAGAGCGAACAAAGGACAGTCTCTTCAGTAAACACCGCTAGGAAAGCTGGACAGCCATATTCAAAGGAATGAAACCTGACCATCTAGCTACACCATACACAAAAATTAACTCAAAATGGATTAAATACTTGAACATAAGACCCAAAACAATAAAACTCCTAGATGAAAACACAGGCAGTAAGCTTCTTGACATTTGTCTTAGAGATGATTTTTATGGATTCAACACCAAAATCAAATGCAACAAAAGTAAAAAGAGCAAGTGGGACTACATCCAGCTAAAAAACTTCATAGCAAAGGAAACTGTCAACAAAATAAAAAGGCATGGGAGAAAAAAAGAATGGGAGAAAATATTCACTAATCACATATTTGATAAGGGGTTAACATCCAAAATACATAGAGAACTCGTACAGCTCAATAGCAAAAACACAATCTGATTGAAAAATAGGCAGAGGATCTGAACATTTTTTCAAAGGAGACATATAGATGGCCAGCAGGTATGAAAAGGTGCTGAACATCACTGATCATCAGGGAAATGCAAATCAAAGCCACAAAGAGGTGTCATATGGCACACTTTTAGAATAACTATTATCAAAAAGACAAGAAACAGCAAGTGTTGGCAAGATGTGAAGAAAAGAAAACCCTTGTGCACTGATGGTAAGAATGTAAATTGGTGTAGCCACTATGAAAAACAGTATAGAAGTCTCTCAAAAAATTTTTTTTTAAAAAACTAGAACCACCATACAATCCAGTAATTCTACTTTTGGAATTTATCTGAAGGAAATGAAAATACAAACTCAAAAAGATATGCACACCCTGTGTTCACTGTATTATAATTTACAATAGCCAAGACATGAAACAACCCAAGTGCCCATTGATGGATAAATGGATAAAGAAAATCTGAGATTTACATACACACACACAGAGCAATATTATTCAGCCATAAAAAGAATTAAATCTTGCCATTTACAAAAACAGGAATGGACCCTGAAGGCATCTTGGTAGGTAAAGTAAGAAAGAGAAAGGTTCAGTTCAGTTCAGTCGCTCAGTCGTGTCTGACTCTTTGCAACCCCATGGACTGCAGTACGCCAGGCTTCCCTGTCCATCGCCAACTCCCAGAGCTTACTCAAACTCATGTCCATTGAGACGATGATGCCATCCAACCATCTCATCCTCTGTAATCCCCTTCTCCTCCCGCCTTCAGTATTTCCCAGCATCAGGGTCTTTTCCAATATGTTGGCTCCTCACATCAGGTGGCCAAAGTACTGGAGTTTCAGCTTCAGCATCAGTCCTTCCAATGAATATTCAGGACTGATCTCCTTTAGGATGGACTGGTTGGATCTCCGTGCAGTCCAAGGGACTCTCAAGGGTCTTCTCCAACACCACAGTTCAAAAGCATCAATTCTTTGGCACTCAGCTTTCTTTATAGTCCAACTCTCATGGAAAAACAGCCTGGTTCCAAATACATCAAGGCTGTATACTGTCACCTTGCTTATTTAACTTATATGCAGAGTACATCATGAGAAATGCTGGACTGGATGAAGCACAAGCTGGAATCAAGATTGCCAGGAGAAATATCAATAACCTCAGATATGCAGATGACACCACCTTTATGGCAGAAAGTGAAGAAGAAATAAAGAGCCTCTTGATGAAAGTGAAAAAGGAGAGTGAAAAAGTTGGCTTAAAACTCAACATCTGATCAAACTAAGATCATGGCCTCTGGTCCCATCACTTCATGGCAAACAGATGGGGAAACAATGGAAACAGTGACAGACTTTATTTTCGTGGGGCTCCAAAATCACTGCAGTTGGTAACTTCAGCCATGAAATTTAAGACACTTGGTCCTTGGAAGAAAAGTTATGACCAACCTAGACAGCATATTAAAAAGCAGAGACATCACTTTGCCAACAAAGGTCTGTCTAGTCAAAGCTTTGGTTTTTCCAGGAGTCATGTATGGATGTGAGAGTTGCGACTATAAAGAGAAAGGTAAATAATATATAATTTCACTTATACGTGGAATCTAAAACAAAACAACAAAACAAAAAATTTTGAGCCCAAAGATACAGAGAACAGATTTGTAATTGTCATAGGAGAGATTGGAGGATGGGCAAAATGGGTAAAGAAAGTCATAAAATACAAACCTCTGGTTATAAAATAAATAAGTCATGGGGATATAATGTACAGAATGGAGACTGTATTATACTGTACATCTAAAAATTGCTAAGAGAATAAATCTTCAAAGTTCTTATCACAAGAAAAAAATTTTAATTAAGTATGGTGATGATGTTAACTAGACTTATTCTGGTGATCATTTTGCAATATATACAATTATACACTTGAAACTTAATGTTATATGTCAACTATACCCCAATAAAAATAAATATTGTTAAATTTTGAGGTAATTTCTCCCTAGGTTAAATATTTAAAGGGAGAGAGAAGAGTTTATTTGAACTCTTTGTTTGGAACTTGTAGATCTCATTAAGTAGAAAATTTCTATAGCCTGGAATACTAGATTTCTAGACTGACAAGACTGCTTACTAACTGCAGCATACTTCATACCAAAGGTGAAAAGAGCTTTTCTAAGTACCTAAGAAGGAATTTCAGATAGTACACTGTAAGCCTGTCATTACAGAAAATAGAGATGCTTCAAAATGTTATTAAATATAGCTAATTCAAAGAAATTAAGAAAATCGCAGTCTTCATTTTGGTAACCTAATCTGGAAACTAGCTTTCAAAAAACCAGGTGAGCCATATTTTCAAGTTCCACATTCACTTTTTAATCAAATTCTTGCTTATCTTTTTCTGTTCATCATTCTCCAGTTTGAGAAAACAAGAACCTCCCTCAATAAACAAACAAAGCTTACCTTTAAAGAAATTTTGATAAATATCATAGAATGGTGTTTAACGGCTCTGAGAGGTTGGAAGTTAAACTGCAGAAAATTAATAAGCTGTTTCAATCTAATAGCCCAACAGCGATGTTACCCTCAAAGGTAGTATGGATTTACTGCTCTTTAGAAAATTAGCCCATCATATATATAATTTTGCAATTTTATTCTGTGTTTCTTTTTCAACGGATCATCCCACAAACCAGTGCTCTTAGAACTAGCTCTCTGCTGTCCTGCTGGTTTCTTCATTATTAGGTTAAACAAAACTTTGGCCTATGCTAACAACTTTAAGAACTTTTTCAACAGCAAGAATAGACACCAGTACATAATTATATTTTAATGTAATCTTCTGGCCTATTCTAGGGTGGTGGGTGGCTCACAAAATCAAATGCCAACAAAGTCTTTGGCATTGTAAAGTAAGAAATCTGCAAAGTAAGCTGAAAATAAGATGACAGATGCTAGCAGCTACGTTGCTGCCATTTTAGTAACTGCCTAGTCACACTGTTTTTAAAACTCTTATGTTATTAAAATAAAAGGGACAAAACGTTTGCCTACAACTCCAGTAGTAGGGTCTGTGAGTCACTGTGAGTTTCTTTCATACTATTTCCACCCTTTCTAAGTCTGTTTAAAATACCCTTGAGCATACTAAAAAAGCCATAGAGGTTAACCAGCCCTCAGAGCACACTTAAAGGGTTGGATTCACAAAATCAGAAACACAGAGGTCGATGAAATCACCCTTCCTCCCTCCAACACGTCTTTCTAAATCTGATATAAGGTAACTTACAAATCACACTCCAGGTAGATTTTACCACTTCCTCCTCTATTGCCCCAGAGCTCTTTGTTCAAAGTATATCAAATTTGCAATGGCTTGTTTACATATCCATCTTTGTGGCTTGACTCATGAACTGTTTGAGGCTCAGACCCAAGCATCTACCCCTAAACACAAAGCCTGAGGCAAGAAGATTTGTGGCATATAGACAATTGCTGAACTGGATTTTCATTTTATCACCAAGTCCTTTAAAAATTTAAAGGACTAACATGACAGGAAGAGATAAAATGATAGGGGGAACCAAAAGAATCAACATGAACCTGCAGCCCAGGAATCACTCTCCAGACCAGAAGCAGGGGTTGGCTGGGCAACAGTAAATGGAAGGAAGTAAGAAGAGTCGGTTCCTTGGTATTTTCCCCCCATAACCCCTGAGTCTCTGTAAGCATTCCATAAGAGCAAAACAAAACTAGGGAGATGAGTATAGTCTAACTAAAACACCAGACAGCCAGTGCTACGACTCGGAGTGGTACAGCCACATGGAAAAAGCTCACAGCAGCAGTTTCCAGAAAAGCATGGAGAACCATTATTGTGTCAGCGACGGGCTTCAGAGTTAGGCCTCAGGGATGCCAGAAATTGGAGGCTTAGGTCGACCATTCACCTCATTCCTAAGTAAGTACCAAGAACCTACCTGACACTGGTGCTTCAGAGCACCAGATGGAGAGCTGAAGCTGGTTAAAGCACAGGAAGGAACTCAAAACAACTGTTTTCAAACGTTAAGTGCGTAAGAATCACCTCCTGGTAAAACAAGCCCAAGTTGCCAGGCTGCACTCCAGGGATTGATAACACATGTAAGATCCAGAAATCTGCATTTTTAGGAAACAGCCCAGCTGATTCTGACGAAAACAAACTAGAGGCTCACTATTTGAATAACACTATCTTAAGAGACCGCCTGTCTCATCTCTCACTTCACAACTGAGAAAGATGAGGTGAAGAAAATCCAGTACTTCCAGCCCTGTAGGTCTTCTTTGGAGGCAAATATTATGAAGTTGGTGTCATTAGACCTTCTGGGTTCATGGAATCAAAATCAGAAACTCAATAGCACTGCTTTAGTACCAGAATCTCTGATGTAAGGTCTTGGCAGATTAAAAATTGTACCTGGGACGAGTACCTCCACTGCAATCTTGGGGCTGGAAGAACCTTGCAAGGAGTGTGAATTCTCTTAGAAGGCAGAAGGGAAAAGATACAGATATTCTCCTTCTTGAGATTTGAGATTAAGTAAATACCTTTTGTAATATCTGGCTCCAGGATTTATCTCAAAGCCATAAGCATAAACCAGAGAGAAAGGACATGTTGTCTACGGCGCTTAACAGATACATGTGTCTGCACGTACACACACGACAGCAGGACTCCCGACCAGGCTGGCCTTCATTACCTGTGTCGTGGAGCTGGAGCTGCTCCTCGCTCTCTGAGCAGGGAGGAGTCCGGGGCCTGCGTTTCCTCTCTCTGTGCTCACCTTGCCCATGGTCCCTCCTAAAAACGGCTTCCTTGCAGGGAAGCCCCGCTTTCCGTGAGGTTTTGGGAGAGAGCGGGTCTTGCTGTCTGAACTGTTTTTCCCAGTTCCGAGTTCGATGGCTAGAGCGAGCCTCCCAGTCATCCGCTTCGGTGCTCAGAAGCACCTCACCGCTGACCTTGGGGAGGGGAGGTCTCCGGAGCCTCTCGTGGCCACAGCGTTTTCTTTCAGGCTCGGTGTTAATTTGGGGATCGTCCCTCACTTGACCCGAGCTAGAAGATGACAGAGGTTTCTCTGACGAACAGTGCTCTTCGGAGTCTGTCAAGTTCTCCTGTGGATGTCTGGATCTCTCCCTCCGGTGCTTCACAGTCTTTTCCTCATGTTGAAGTCTACAAGGCCTTGAGCTTCCAGAACCCAACTCCCCTGCCCTCCTTGACCGTGGCTGGTCTGAGCGGAGGCGGAGGGACGTGAAAAACAGAAATGCAGGTTAACTTAATGACTGAGTATGAACTCACTACAGGATGGACACAGGCCTCAAGCTTAATATATTTTAAAATGAAGAAGACCATTTTTTCAGTTTAACAAACTGAAACGAATGGATGAGTATTTTCTGGAATGGTCCGTGCATACATGAAGGATTCTAGGTACATAGCCAAAAAGGTAATAAAACTAACCTGAAATTAAATGAAATAAGTTAAATCTGAAAGAAGAGCTTGATCATGATTAGGGAAGGATTAACATAGTACTTTAATATTTGCCAATAACAAAAATTCCAGTCATTAAGTGTTCAATTCTATTTATAAAATCGATTTGGAACTAGTATATGGTGGGGGAGGGTGGTTAAGTGAGAGATGAAGGAATCTTATAAAAATAGAAAGAACTAAGCTTTGTGATTCCAGTCAGAGACTTTGAAATATTCTTATTGGAAATAACAATAAATTTAATATTGCATTTCTACTTGGTTCAGAAAGATGATCCACAGATTTTGTATTCCTCCATCCTCTCCCCTTAGGTAGCCAAAGCAAACATTCCCAGGAAAATTACAGTTCAGTGTGGAAGAAGAGGGAGCAAAGGAGAATTTTATGTGAGTAAATGACCCTGTTATCTTTGGATGACTCTCTTTCAAATCTTACTTGAAGCTGTGTAGAGGAAAATAATTAAAAATAGATGCCATAACAGAGTACATAAAAAGAAGCCAATTCCTAAACACATTTCAAAAAACTTTAAGATACTGTATTCTGTATATAGAAATACAACATGTGCTAAATATGCAAGTCCCTAAGTTTAACACAAACTAGAGAAACAGCACAGACTTGGTGCTTTGTTGTCAGGTCTCTTTTAGGAACAAGCAAACTATGAAAACAAAGGAAGTGAATTAACAACGAATATTCCAAGAGCACATTTAACATTTCCAAAGACTTTTACTATAATGGGGAAATAACAAAAAGAAATCTTAACTCCATGGAAAATTGCTAGGACAGCCAAGATTCCCCCTTGGAATTAGTCACTTGCTGAACTGCATTTGAAGCAGCTCTTGTAACTGGATGGAATGTAGAAAAAATAAATAACCGTATCTTTCCTTAGTTATCAGGGTTTTTTTGTTTGTTTGGTTTGGTTTTGGGCTCTTTGCTTTTGTTAATGTTTGTTATTGTTAATCTAGTGAAGGAATACAGGAAGGGGAGATATGGATATGTGTTAAATGCATCAATGATGCCAATAAAGCTTGCACTCAAAACTCTAAATGGTTTCTTCTTGAGTTTTCCAGAAGAAAAGAACGTTTGCTTCAAAGACGATGTCTAAATTAAAACCTGTCTTCCAAAAAGTCTGTAGAGGTATTTATCTTCATAATTTATGATAGAATTTATTTTTTACATAAAGCAAAAGTGAAACAGAACAATTACTCTAATAAAAAAGTATGTTTTACGCAAACTATTATTTTAAGTGTATCTTGACAACTGAGAATCTATTTACTACTGCTGTGAATTATCATAATACTGACCAGCTACTTAAACTACGATCACAAGGAGGAAATGATGGTTTAGTGTTAATACCAATGTTCCCACAGAAAACTGCAGGAGTGAGGCCTGCCTATAAACCCAAAAAGAGAAAAGAAAGGTTTTGTTTTTAACACGGACTTGTGAAGTCATGATTGTTTTATTTTTATTTTTATTTTTACTTCTTTTAATACGTTAACAGATATTAACAGTTGCACTTTAGGGAAGTGTGTTGCAAGAATTAGAAAAGGGCTGTCACTACATTTTCACAGAGTTGATAGGGAAAAATATTTATTGTGCTCACTTGTGATATCTTTAAACCTGGGGCAAAAAAGAAGACAGGGATGGAGGAATGTTTGAATCCTTTAAAACCCTGTCCAGTTAAGAATTGAGACTTCTGTATTTCTTGAGACCAAGTTATTTGGCAAATATAATTAACTTCCTTATAGGCAATACGTACATACATATATATATGTATATACATATACATATATGTGTGTGTATATACATATATACATATGTATACATATATATGTATAGGTATACATATATACATACACACACACACATATATTTGCAAACATTTTGTGTTCTTCCATGTTTGTCTTTCAAAATAAAATGATTTTTGTTTGGACAGACCAAATATTATTTAATACACACATTACATTAAAGTGAAAAGTGAAGTCACTCCGTCGTGTCCGACTCTTTGTGACCCCATGGACTGTAGCCCACCATGCTCCTCCGTCCATGGGATTTTCCTGGCAAGAATACTGGAGTGGGGTGCCATTTCCTTCTCCAGAGGATCTTCCCAACCCAAGGATCAAACCTGGGTCTCCCACATTGTAGGCAGACGCTTTACCATCTGAGCCACCAGGGAAGTCCACTTTACATTAATATTTGTACAAATAATAGTACTTTATAGTTTAATAAGTCTTCACAAAAATTCTATTGTTTATTTTTCAACATCCATGTGAAGGATATATTTTTAGAATCTTCATTTTACAGATGAGAAAAAGGATTACAGTGATTATAGTGGATAACTTCCTTAATATTACAATTTTTCTAAGGAAGGGATGTAACTTGAATCGAGGTCTAATGACTGCAAAGACCATGACTTAAAAAAAAAAATCTTTAATATGCCAGCAATACAGGTGAGGGGCTTTGAAAGAGAAACATGGATTCATAAATAAGATATACAATTTCAGTTGATATAAATCTGACAGGGGTTTTGGATAAGTCCAGATTTGTAGAAAATCTATAAATGATTACTTTTTAAAGATTGATTTATTAAAGTCTAAGTAAAATTAAAGCTAAAGCGACCACTTCCACAATGATTCGCTCTGATTATTATGTAAGACAGACAAAAATTATATTGCACGCAAAGGCAGAGAAGTACAATTCAAGAATATCCCTTATGTGTTGGGAAAGGACCACTGCAAAGAACATACAGCTGCTTTGTAAATGTCAGCTGGACTATAATGTGGCCTCTGTAGAACTCACCTTGATCTGACTCAAAGGCATATAAATGAAGATCACATGTTCAGCAATGTATCATCTCCCAACAACAACACAACTGAAGAGAAATTCCAACAGTACTTTACAGGTACACACTCAGGAGATCCCTAGATCCTATTCCCAATCCCCCCCTGCCCCAAGTCCAAGAAAAGCACACACAGCACTCTCTGTAAGTTTACAAAAGCATTAAATATAAATTTTTTAAAAATTTAGGTTGTCCCTGAAAATCTACTGAATTATTAATATAGTCTACAGAGACAAATCACAATGATAATATTCTGGTCGAAACCACCAGGTTTGAGTCCCAATTTGAGTTAAGTGTAAGGTTTTAAAAGAGGAACACTAAAATCAGGACTTTAGTGTACTTATTTACCACCCTAATGTTTTTCAATTCAAAAGTTTAGAATGGTTATATTTTTATCTGCAATGAACGTGCCTTCCGGCAGAATTACAAAAAAACAAAAAAATCAGATCATATCTCTAAGATTTTAATTAAAGCTGACGAGTAACTCTTTACCTTCGGATCTCTAGTACAGAAAAATACTGGCAATTTTTCTTCTTGAATGATGTATCACATAATTTGATTAGAAAAACCAGGATAAGGAAAATGGCTATCAAAAAAGAGTTGAGCATTTCACATGTGGAAGAACACACCAAGCCACAGTAGAGAATCAATCTGCTTACTAATTGTGTTACAGAGTTGAGCTCTACTCATTTTGAAAGATTTAGAACAGTGTGACTGGAAGACTCAACTATAATAATCCTATTATCTACATACACATCCTTTTCATTCTACTCACCAAAGAAAAATACCTACTTACCTTTTATGATACTATAGAAAAGCAATTGATAATTAATTTTCAGGGGCCTTGGGGATTACTCATCTTAAAATCTTTACTCTCTAGAAGCTGCCTTTAGATTTTATTTGGTTGCTATTTGGTATCCTAAGTATGGTCTCCAACTGAGCTACCACGGAAGCCAAGTTGGTTCAGAGGGTAAAGAATCCGCCTGCAATGCGGGAGACCTGGGTTCCATCCCTGGATTGGGAAGATCCCCTGGAGGAAGGCATGGCAACCCACTACAGTATTCTTGCCTGGAGAATCCCCAGGCAATCCCCAGGCACCTAGCAGGCTACAGTTCATGGGGTCACAAGGAGTCAGATGCCAACTGAGCGACTACGTACAGCACATGGTCCCCAAGCTGAACTACAGTTAAATACTGACACTAAAAACTACAGGAAATATCCGTCCTTTAACATGTCTTTAAAAAGAACTAAATAATACTTGCAAATACTCATTTCCCAACACACTTTTAAGATGAAGAATCACGGTGACCACAAGCGCTACCACCACCACACCACACCACCACCACACCGCAGAAGCGGGCACTAGAGAAGGGATCTCTCTCTCTCAGAAAACCTTCTATGTGGTAGAAATAGCAAAGAAAGCATGAAAAGCAAAAACTCAACAGAAAATCATAATATTCAATTTTGTCACCAGCAGGGTAATCCACTGGCCTAGGTTTAAAAGATAAGAAGCATGGGGAAAAAGCTTTGGTATCCCATCATCTATAAAGGCTGTACCTCCTTTATTATTTGGGCTACTTTGAGGCTTCAAACAGTACTGCCCAGATTTCCTTGAGGCAGAGACTCATCTGCCATTTTTCCTCACCCTAGTTTATGTACTTAGAATGTAATATAACATTCTAAGTAGCAACAGTGCAAAAGAACACATGTCAGATTCTGCTAAACTGTATTCACATTTTACAGCCATAAAAATGACTCTGGTCATCCATCTAAAGAACAGATGGATTCATTAGATAAGATAAAATTCCACCACAAATCTAAATGGGCCCTAGAGTCACTTTACAGACAAATTTAAAAGGTGTCTTGCAACTGAGTCTAAAGACAGGTATTATTACCTCCATCTTCATAATAGTAACTATCACCATAAGCACTGACTCCAGAAGACTCTGGAAAGTGTTTCTTTCGCTTTTTCTCTTCCTGTAACTCCTTTTCTTGCAAGAGTCGAGCAATGTCCTGCAAATACAGAGAGAAGAAAAATAAATACTTCGGAGAAAGAACAAACGCCATACAGTAACCCTGCAGGTCAGTGGTTTGACATTCCATTCCCAGGCTTTTGTGGCTCTGCCTATGGTTTTCCAGACCTTCTGGTATTACGCTCACACTGTCCAAATGTCAAGGACGACTGCTCAACAGGAAGCACACAAGATGAGGGAGAAAGGTTTCTTAACTAAATTTAAATCTAACTCAGCCTGAAGATAGTCAAATACAATATTCCTAAAACTGGTTATGGAACAGAAGTTTTCAAATACATATTTATGGGCCCTTTTTCCAAGATGATGATTCACTAAGTCTGAATGAGGAAGACTGCCATAATCTATAACTTTTTTTAAAATTTATTTTAAATTGGAGGATAATTGCTTTACAATATCGTGTTGGCTTTTGCCATACAACAACATGAATCCGCCACAAGCATACACATGTCCCCTCACTCTTGCACCTCCTCCCCACGCCTCCAGGTTGTCACAGAGCGCCACGCTGAGCGCCTGTTTTATACAGCGACTTCCCATGAGCTATTTATTTTATATATACTAATGTATAAATACACTGATTTCATTTCATTTAAAAAAAAGTTTTTTAAAGAATCTTTCAGCTGATTGTGATTTAGCTTTGCGTTAGAGGACGGCTGTCTTAACTAAAAAAAAAAAACAAAACAGAAAACAGTCCTCCTCCTGTCTCCCCTGTGCTCCATCTCCAGATGAGTTTTCAGCAGCTGCTGAGTGGCAAATAACATTCTGATTTCATCCCCTAAAAGATCACCACCCACTTTGAAAACAAGAAATACACAAATAACTGTAACACAACCAAATTGTAAATGCCTCAAAAAAAGGGGGAGAAATGTCTATGAGAGCACCAAAAGGGGAATACTACTTCTGTTTATATGAATTGGTTCAAGGCTTTGCATTAATGTTAGGTTTTAAACAAAGAACTAGATTCCAATAAGCAAGGGAAGATATTCTTTGCTGAGAACACCACCAGCAAAGTTATAACTTTTTTAATGGGCATCACTCTAGAAAACAACCAACAGTCCAATTAGAACACTGGGTGTGTGTTTAAAAAAAAAAAGAACACTGTGTGTGGGGTGTTAGAGAAAGATGAGGTTAGAAAAACAGAGGCTGGATGCTAGGCACCCTTTACAGTCAATTTTAAAAAGTCTGGAGTCTATAATGTAAGGGATGAAAAGTTGCTAAAGATTTTGAGCTGGCAAGAGATAGAGTTCAGAATTTGAAGATTATTTCTATAAAAGGCCCAACAAAAATAGCACATAAACTTTGTTTTTGTACACTTTTTAAAAAAGAAAATCCCTAGATGTTACTAGATTCTTAAAGATCTTACAAATAAGGCAACAATACCCACTGATACAAATGGTAATAAAAATCACAGGCAGTTTGAGGGGCTTACTTCTGAGGCAAAAATTAATTACCATTCTTTCTTCATTTTTCTGAATAAGTCAGATGAAGAATATACTAAGACTGCAAGGCAAATAAAATTCATCTGAATGACTTAATTTCTCTTATATTAGTGTAGAAATAAGCTGGATGTTGAGGCTAGATGAATTAGCAGAGGTCATCAGTATACTTGGAGGGCTTCCCAGGCAGCTCAGCAGTAAAAACTCCACCTGCCAATGCAAGAGATGCAAGAGACTTGGCTTCGATCCTTGGGTCAGGAAGACCCCTTAGAGAAAGAAATGGCAACCCACTCAAGTATTCTTGCCTGGGGAATTCCATGGAGAGAGGAGCCTGGGGGGCTACAAACTATGAGACTGTAAAGAGTCGGACACAAGTCGACTGAGTGCCTAAGCACGCACATATGCACACACACATCCATGTACGTGGCTTTTAATGCTCACGAAATAGGCCTAAATTCAAACTTATATTATTAACATATATTCTGTAACTGACTTCTATGCTGGAAACTTCTCATGAAACTGTGTAAACATATGTACATATATTTGATATATGTACATATGTTTACACATATGTACATATATTTGATAAGTTCCAGTTCAAGTCAGAGATGCTTCAGAGACACTGGAAGAAAAACATTTAACTATTAAAATGAATTTCTTTGGGCCTGAATTCTTCATCTGTAAAATGAAGAGTCTGAACTAGTGAACCTTAAAAGTCAAATATCTTGACACCCCACTACACATTTTAATAATTCTGGAAATGTTACTGGGTGCCCTCCTCTGTGCCAGGTTCATTACATTGATGCCTTACAAAGCAATACAGTAATCAGTTAGGAAGAGAGAGCCGTGACAAGATAATTTATCCTCCTCATTCTAATATCTACTTCAGAATTTCCTAAATCCATATACATCTTACTACGAAAGTAAGAAGAAAATGTAAACACTTCCCTGAGTTGTCATGTTGACTGAACACCCAACACTACATTTTCTTAAGTGGTTTGTTTTACTGAAAACAAAAAGTCTCCCTTTATATAACTGAATAAAAATATAAAGGAAAACTGCCAGGTCCAACTGCCAGCCGAAATTATTAAACTGCCCTCCAGGGACTTTATAATTGCTTTCCTGCTATCAAATTTATTCCTAATGAATACACAGTAATAGGGCACTTTCTCAACATGAAGAGCCAAAAATGAACCAAAGAGAAATAAAAGTGATACCCGTTTTGTACCATGTATTAGCTGGTCAAAAGGAGTGCTTTTAACCAAGTAGGAAAATAATAATCACAACGTGTCATGCATCTTAGCACCCAAACCTTTGTTCTTTTAACATCTCAGCTCCTTTGTGAATAAGCTTCTTATGGCTGAGAGGAATAAGAATAGCTAGCGGTATTTGAGGTGGGAAAGGAAAAAGGATTTCAACGGAAATCTGCTGCTATACTATAAACCATGGCTCAGCCAAGTCAACTTTCTTCCCTGCTTTCCAACATTACTGCACAGTGGGTTTAGTTAGGTGATTTCAATTAAAAAAAAAAAACAACTCCCCTGAAACAAGCTAAAGACAGCAATTATTAGTCACCACGCTTGGATGCAGCTTAGTCACCCCTGACATAAACAACCTCCTTGATCCTCTGCTTCCTTCCTGTTAAAGGTTAGTCTACAACAGCACTTCCCAAGCTGTTTCTGAGAACCCTGGTATCAAAGGCTCACAAAAAAAAAAAAAAAAAAAAAAAAAAACCAGAAAACATGTATTATATCGAACTCTTTAAACACATTAGCTCATGTTAACATTCTGATGAAAGAAAAGTAATGTTATCTTCTAGCAACCCAGGAATTTCCAAATTTATTTTGTGACAGAGGTCTTTTTGTTACATAAAATATATACATATATATAAACCTTACTAAATTAGTGTTTGACAAAATATAACTTGGGGAAAAAAACAAATTTATAAGAACTCTGAAATTCTTCTGAAGTCACATTCAATTATTTTTTAATTAACAATATTAATCAGGTAGACTTACTTTGGGTTAATATGCAGAAATAACTGTTGTGCAGAAGACTTTCTCTTTTTTTATTTTTTAGTTGGAGGAAAATTACTTTACAATGTTGTGCTGGCTTCTGCCATACAACTAATCAGCCATCATTATACATATATCCTCTCCCTCTTAAGCATCCCTCCTCTCCTCCCACAGAAGACTTTCTAAGTAAAAACATTTATTGAAATAACACTCAACTCTGGAAAATGGGAAGCTTATGGGAGCTTCTTACTTATGGGAGCATAAGTAAGGGCAGAGTTAAGGATTCCTGGAATGCTACAGGAATGATATGTCAAGAAAACAGATTCACTGATTCGTTTCAATGGCTCAAATATTCTGCTAGAGACCTCCTTCAGAGAAATAAGGTACACAGTCATTATCACTAATGTTCTTGTCCATTAAGTGCTAAAAGAAAAATGATTAACATAATGTAAGATATGCAAAGATGAGTGCTCTAAGAGAGACATTCACACACCAAAGTGCAGAGGAGCCCCATGCAACTTTCTCAAGTAAATACAAATTACTGAACTGTTGGATCCTTTTGGGTACTTTTGTGGTTTATACGATTTTATATCAGGGTTACTTCTCCCTTAAAGTTTTCACCTCTATCATAATAGTAGTGAGATTCAAAATGAGAAAATCTTACGTATAAAGATAACCTAAGGGAGATGTGAAAATGTGATTGTCAAATGACTATCAGAAGAATAAAAAAAAGGAAAGCCATTCCATTAATTTGCTAAACTTTTTTATTACCTAGCAATTACTATATTAACATCTAACTCAATAGGAAATGCAAAGCAGGTATAATCCCAAAAGGGTTACTCTGTAAGGCCAGAAAAACAGGTTAGTACCAAATTCATGGCTATAAAAACACCAATATAACTAGTATACAAAGAGAGAAGAATTTTCTCAACCAGAGGCCTCCCACTCACTCCCCCTATCTGGTTATATTTTTGTAAACTTACTTTTAAAGTGCCACAACATAGGGAGAAAATTAAGTAGCTTAAATTATTACTACCTCAGCTATTTTCTAGATATTACCAATTTACATAAATATATTTTTAGACCATGGATTTCTGATCACATTAAGAACACTATGAAAAAGTACCATGGCTCACACTAGATTAATTTTTAATGTAAACTGGTTACTAAGTTTATCCCTGAATAGTTCACATTATAAATGGCTCCAAATTGTTGGATTAGTGCCACAGATTTTCATTTCATGGTTGGCCATGATACTATTTATTTAAGGAAAAAAAAAAAGCTTTCCCTAAAATAGTTTCACATTCACACATATTTGGACCTAGGTTCAAAGGCACATATGTAAATCAATATTCACATATACACAAAGTAGTTAAGAGTTTTATTTAAGAATCAGTTCAGTTCAGTTCAGTCACTCAGTCACATCCAACTCTCTGCAACCCCATGGACTGCAGCACGCCAGGCCTCCCTGTCCATCACCAACTCCCGGAGCTTACTCATGTCCATTGAGTCAGTGATGCCATCCAATCATCTCATCTTCTGTCATCAACTTCTCCTCCCGCCTTCAATCATTCCCAGCATCAGGGTCTTTTCTAATGAGTCGGTTCTTCACATCAGGTGGCCAGTGTTGAAATTTCAGCTTCAGCATCAGTCCTTCCAATGACTGATTTCCTTTAGGATGAACTGGTTGGATCTCCTTGCAGTCCAAGGGACTCTCAAGAGTCTTCTCCAACACCAACGTTCAAAAACATCAATTCTTCGGCACTCAGCTTTCTTTATAGTCCAACTCTCACATCCATACGTGACTATTGGAAAAACTACAGCTTTGACTAGACAGACATTTGTTGGCAAAGTAATGTCTCTGCTTTTTAATATGCTGTCTTAATATGCTGTTTAGGTTAGTCATAGCTTTTCTTCCAAGGAGCAAGCATCTTTTAATTTCATGGCTGCAGTCACCATCTGCAGTGATTTTGGAGCCCCCAAAATAAAGTCTCTCTGTTTCTACTGTTTCTCCATCTATTTGCCATGAAGTAATGGAACTAGATACCATGATCTTAGTTTTCTGAATACTGAGTTTTAAGCCAGCTTTTTCACTCTCCTCTTTCACTTTCATCAAGAGGCTCTTATTTCTTCTTCACTTTCTGCCATTAGGATGGTGTCATCTGAGTATCTGACATTATTGATATTTCTCCTGGCAATCTTGATTTCAGCTTGTGCTTCATGCAGCCCAGCATTTTGCATGATGTACTCTGCATATGAGTTAAATGAGCAGGGTAACAATATACAGCCTTGATGTACTCCTTTCCTGATTTAGAACCAGTCTGTTGTTCCATGTCCAGTTTAAACTGTTGCTTCTTGACCTGCATACAGATTTCTCAGGAGGCAAGTCAGATGGTCTGGTATTCCCATCTCTTGATGAATTTTCCAGATTTGCTGTGATCCACAGAGTCAAAGGCTTTGCTGTAGTCAATAAAGCAAAAGTAGATGTTTTTCTGGAACTCTTTTTAGTTATTTAAGAATTTTTAGTTATTTATTTTTTTATTTACTTAAGAATAACTAAATTAAATCAACTAAAAACACATTTCATGGCTTGATTAAACAATATTGACAAATGCTAAAGCTGTGACCAAAGAGAAAGATCCCAATAAAATGTGTCCACCTGTATTAACCACAAACTCATGTCGTTATGAGGCAAGTACTACCAGAAACTCAGTCCAGTATTACCAAAGGCTACATGCTCCTTCAACAGGGCACCAAGAAAGAAATGCTACTACTACTATATTCGAGACACCATGTAAGAGTTTAAAAAAAAAAGCAAGGAAGACAGGAGGCAAGGAAAGAGGAGGGAAAGAGGAAAAAGAGGGAAGGAAGGGAAGGAGCCACAATGGTGGTAAGAATATAGATCTTTTTAAACTCCTCAACATCTGTCTCAGCAATGGAAATGCTACCTGCCTTACATTTGTGCTCTGTTAAAAAACACAATAAAATTATATCACAGTGAAGTTAGACATGCTAATTCACCCACAGAAAGTTGTATAACTCTACTTCTCATGTACAATGTTGTTCAGTAAAAATATCTGTCCCAACAGGAAAGAACCTTGAATTCTACATCGGGTTGTTCTGAGTGATTATAAGCTACAAAAGAGAGTTGACTCCAAAAATCTGTAAAAAGAGATCTGGGTGAAAATTCAGAGGGGAATTTTCTATAACCCTGCTGCTGGGTAAGAACTTATTAGCTAAGCAGACTCTATAAGGAAGCAGAAGAGCACAGAGAGAGGGAAAATTTATTAAAAAAAAAAAAAAAAAAAAAGGATCCGGACAGTTGATGAGTAACAGGCAGTGCAAAGTTGGCCAGAAAAATTAGCACTATTGTTTCAGTCTCCTCTATGAGGCGCCTTGGACTAAAATAAACAAATAAGCATTATCATACATCCTTCAACATCAAACTTGACTAATGCAAATTTTATTTAATATTAAAACAGTCTAGTCAGCTGGAAGTCACATTTTTCTACAATTAAAGAACCTCTTGACAGAATAGCCATATTCTAAACTAAGGCATCAGTGAAAAGTCAAAAACATCTGGGAAAAAAAAAAAGTGTTGAGTTTTTAAAGGCTAGTCTCATTAAACCTCCACAACTAGATTTCTCGTCTCATCTCTCCATTGCACTGGACAAGGGGAAACATTTCAGTAGGTCAAATAGTAGTGGAGATAATAGGAAACCTGTAAAGCAAGAAAATCCCTAAAGATTCCTGAAATCATACCATATCAGAATATACGTAACTCTGCTTATTTCACCCCCACCTTTTAATTCAGCACACATCTCTCTATTAGAGAAATCTGAGTTGTTACAAAGGGAGAATGGTGGGGGAAACACCTGGCCAGAAAGCAAAAAGGAAAGAATAACTATTAACTTAATATGTAGCAGAGACCTTAAATACATGATTTTAAACTTCATAGCAGCCCTTTAGGATAATGTAGAGTTATCATGAATTCTTCAGTTTGGAACCTAAAAGTCTACGTGGCTAAATGAGATGATAAAAGTCTCAGCTAAAAGTTAAACAGATACGATTCAAACTCGATAGTTTATGTGTTCTATGTTGTGTCACAGTATACCCAAGTCAGACGCAGTCAGAACTGCAGAGACATTTCTTTGGCATCTTACTATAGCCAGGGACCAGTCTTTCATATACTTCAAGACTTAATTTCTTCATCTGAGAAATGCAGTTATTCACAACACTGCATACTTTATATAGTATAACAATGAGATTATTTATTGTGATCGCTATTTAGATTCCACAGGCATAAAATAAAGTATTTTGTTTTCCCTAATTTTGTTTCCCTGCTTTCCCCTGAACGGAAAGGAAAAATATTACAGGACACCAGGAGCATTTATAAGAAGCCAACTTCATTACTCTGTGATTTTTTAAAATAGAAGCTTTCCTGTCTATAAAACATAATCACTTCTTTCAGCTTCCAGACTCATCTCCAAGGAAGTCTTGACTATAGAGAAGCAACACATCCTGCAGTAAGAAAGAGCTCCTGTGTGGATAACAGGAAGGATGAAAAAGAATCCTTCATTCTAACTTACAGTTCTGATCATCACATAATCATGGTTTGTTTCTTAAAGAAACAGCTAAATACACTCACACCAGGTGTCTTCACACTCGCCTGGCATTGAACAAGGAGTTCCAGAGGAACAGGGTGGCTCAGTAGGAGAAAGAGAAGATGCAGGCTGGTTCACTGATAACCCTGAAATATCTACTCAATAGGGTGATTGTATGTGCCAGTTTGCCCAGGAGAGTACACAAAATTTCGGAGTACACAAAATATCGTATGGTCATTCTACTATTAAAAATGATAAATCATTTTTTTCTTTACTATAAGTCAAGACAATGGCCAAGAATAGCAGAAAAGGTATAAAAAGAGCAGACACACAGTCAACACAATCGTTTGTAAGAAATGCTGAAAACGTAACGCAAAAACAATGATCACTAAGTACAAATTCAAGTCTTTTTACAAACCATACACTACTGCTAATTTTAGTCATTTTCAGCTTAAAAACAATACAATTTAAAAATATATACAGAACTAAATGGATCACTGTTTTCAGGCAGGGTATCATAGGAAAGTGAACCCATTAATAAAAAAGAGGGAGAGCAATGACCAGCCCGTGACTCCTGTTCAGGCTACATTCAAGGTTTGCTCTCCCTTAAGTTGTGGGAATAACCCATAGACAGATATCTTGTATTGAGCTGAATTATCTCTTAAAAATTCAGTTATATCAAGAACTTCAGAACATGACCTTATTTAAAAATAGGATCTTTCAGGTAGAATTATTTAAGAGAAGATCTACTCTATTAGGGTGGGCCCTCAATCCAATGACTGGTATCCTACAAAGAAAACAAGAGGACAAAAAGATACAGGGAAGAAGGCCATATGACAACAAAGGTAAAGACTGATATGATGCAACCACAAGGCAAGGAATGCAGCCTGCCAAGAGCCACGAGAAGCTAAGAGGAGGCAAAGAAGGGATCTCTCCTAGTACGCAGCACTGCCCTGCCAACACCTTAATTTCGATGCGCAACCGTCAGAACTGTGAGAGAATCAAGTTCTACTGTTCTTCGCCACCATGTTTGTAGTGATTTGTTACAGCAGCCCTACAGAAACGAATTCACACTTTTTGTCAAATTAACCATTATCATCTTTTAAGATTTTACCACTTAAACAACAACCAAAAGGTGGTTTGGTTTGGTGGTTTATCAAAATAAACAGTGGTCCATGGAGGGCAACACTTGGACTATGCACCCCCAAAAGGGGAACGCTCTCCTGCCCGCCCAGCAACCCTACACTGTGCCTGTGGACAGAGTCAGAGCTGAGCAGCCCTCCTCCACGAGGCGGAGGGGCATTAAACAAGTTGTACCTCATCCTTCTTCTCCTGAATGCGTCGTCTCTCTGCCTCAATAGCCAGCTTCTCCTGAATCTCCTGAGCAATTTCACAGTCTTGCTGTTCACTAAAAAACAAAGGAGAAAACAACATGAAGGAAGGATACAAGGAATGATTTGTCTAACCACAACACAATTCACTGAATACTCACTATGAGCCAGGGCATATTTTTATCTCACTCAGTCCTTACAATAATGATGCAAAGAGGTCAATACCATCACATCCTATAGCTAGAAAAACTTGAGGCCCAGAGTAGTAAAATCACTTCCCTACGGTCACAGAGAAAGTAAGTGGTAGGATCAGAATCTGATCCCCAGACACTACAATGGAAAGCTCCAGGCCTTTCTTGTATGATCATATCACAGGTTTAATTCCTGGGTCATGCGAAGATCCCCTGGAGAAAGAAATGGCAACCCACTTCAGTATTCTTGCCTGGAGAACACCATGGACAAAGAAGCCTAGAAGTCTACAGTTCGTGGGCTCACAAGAGTCAGACATGATTTAGTGACTAAACCATCACCACAGTCCCTCAAGATTCTGCAAAGGAGATGTACACTATGAGAATAAGATCCACAAATATCCAAGTATGCACAAAGTACGCATAAACAAAGTAAGAATGAATTCACTAAAATGTCAGTAATACTGTGGTCACTTAGAGGTGGTGGTATGACTTCAAAACAGTTTTTATAAATTTTTAATTAAATATATTTTTTTCAGTTTCAGTAAAACTTTAAAAATGGCGGGGAATGTATATTCCACAGCTTCAGGTGCCAGGAGAAACCTCTGTGGCTGATGCCAGTTCTCTTAACTCTCAGGCCACTAAGGCAACCAAAGGTTGTAATACTGCGGCTACCATAGTTTTGTTTTGTATCGGCATTCGTGCACTCAAAAAAGACTCACACAACATGTGCTGTTATCCAGGCGCTGTGCTCAACACTGAGGATACAAAACTAAATAAATCTCCATCCTGTGCTCAGAACCCCACAGTATACTTTGGTGGGAGAAACCAGACACATCATTTTGTGGGGAGAAACACGTCCTTTCAAACAGCACAAATGAAGCAGCAGTTTCAACAAGAAATGGGGTTTGGATCTCTCAGAGACAGTCTTTTGGTTTCAGGTTTCAGGAACAGTCAGACTAGACCAAGTTGCATTAGTTGTGTCCAACTTTTCGCAATCCTATGAAATGTAGCCCACCAGGCTCCTCTGTCCATGGGATTCTACAGGCAAGAATACTGAACTGGTTGCCATGACCTCCTCCAGGGGATCTTCCTGAGCTCAGGAAAAGTTAACAGGCAGCTTATAACTCTACAGAGTGTGATAATGCTGGTGAGCCAGCGTTTACATGGCCCTTACAACCTTTAGTTGTTTCCTAAAGAGATATACATATGCTTAGAGCTTGCTATCTAAAAGATGCTGGAACAAAACTACAATTGTGGCTTATACATGCAGTTCACTTGCTAAACCAATATTCCCTTTTATTCTTGCCCTGTCAGTTGAACTTAAGAGTATTCAACAAATCTAGTCTTGGTTGTATATTCCCCGTTTTAAAGCAGCCTTTGTACCTGAAAAGTGTTAGGGTTGGGGGTGGCGGTAATATCCTAGCTTCTCTGGAGGAATAGAAATCCACACATTCTATTCTAACAAAAGTGAGGGGCTGAACACTATTCTTGTTTATATAAGGAAATGGTCCTTTTCAACAAGTTTGGAAATAGTTGGAGATGAGAGTAGATAGGTGCACATACAGGGATGTGTATGTACATGTAGAATATGCTTCCTCCCTTTCTGTCCGATGTGCACATTCTACATGTACATATACGTCCCTACATGTGAAGAAGAGAATACATGACAGAGAGCACACTTTTTTAGAAACAACAAGCTTTTTTAGTCACTAGTAGGAAAATTACTGGACAAAATACCTGGAGACCTGATTTCCGGTCCTGCCACTATTAACCAGTGAACCATGCCCTCTCATGTCATCTTATTAGCCACAAAAGTTTTGGGATTTAATGACTTCATGTTACAGATCTAATATTATAGGATTCTGAACCATTCAAACCACAAAATTGAAAATAAAAATCTACTCATTTATTATTTCTATATCCTCTTTTCATTCACTCAGTTTTTTGAACTTACCAAAAAGTATTTATTAATCTAGTTTTAAAAATACAGAATTTTTCATGAACTTGCATGTCACTTTGGCAAGTGCTCAGTTTTTTCCCCTGAGTCCCTTAAAAACAATGGTTATGTTTCATTCATATCTGTGTTCTCTGGTGCCTTGCATGGTGAAAGGGTTATTTAGCAAGAGTCAATAAGAATGTTTATGAACAAAATAAGGAAACTGAATAAAATAATGAATAAAGTCCTCTCTGCAAATAACAGGACAGAAAAACCCTTCCTCAAAGGTGGCAAAAGTAATAGGCTCTCGTGTTTATTTAAATAAGACAAATAAAATAAACAGAAGGGTCCCTTCACTTCTTCCTTCACTCCTTCCTCCTCAAAACAATTCTGTAGTTAAGTCTACCACTACGGATTGAAGTATAGGAACCTCTCTCAAAGAAGAGATGTATTCTGTGAGCTTTCAAAACATTAAAAAAGAAGTTTAAAAAGTCATTATGATGGGAGAGACCTTAGACATGATCTATTTAGAAGGAGATGGAGAAATAATTTTGGTCAGACACTGAAGTTATGAAGAGAAGGGAGGGTACAGTTCAGAACTTTCCAAGAGAGTCTGCCTCTATATAAAAAGCAAGGGGTTCTCGACTTCCCTGGCAGTCTAGTGGTTAGAACTTGGCACTTTTACTACTATAGCATGGATTTGATCCCTCAAGGAACTAAGATCCCACAAGTCAAGTGGCATGCCCCTCCCCCGAAAAGGCAAGGGGTTCAAGGAAAATAAGAGGAACAAACATTACTAGGAAATAGTAAAGGAACCCAGTAGACTTCAGAAAGTTCTGTGACATCCAGGAATTTGCTAGATTCCTGCCAAACCACAGGAGGCAGAGGAGACAGAGATCATCCCCCCAGTGTACAGTTAAGGAACAGTGAGACACGGAGCTGGACCAGATGGCTCAAAGCCATCAGTGACAAGTGCTGAGTCCTGCCAGAAACTGCACGTCCCCAACCTAGAAGGGAATTCCAGCAACAAAGACAGCTTTTTAAAATAAAAAAAACTATGGGATCGTCACTGTAGGATTTATAATCTAATAGTGAAAGGAACCAAAGGGACAGACAGAAAGTCCTCTTCCCTGAAAACCAGTCCTGGCACAATGCCCTCCCACTCCCCAAGTCCTCACAGGTCTTTATAGCGCTTCTGCAGCTGAGCCTGGGCTTTCAGATCTTCCTCTTGAAGCTGCTTAGCCACCTGCAGATCATGCTGGACCAAACGGTTCCGTTGAACATTCGATGCCAAATGATGCTCAACTGGACAGGAAGATTGGAGAGAGGAATTACAATGCTTTGGCTTATTCGTAATAAACTTTTAAGAATAACCTTAAGAAGAGCCTTTCAATTAAAAAGAACTTCACAGCCATCATTTCCACGTATATTCTCAGTAATGCCGTATAATATGCAGCATAGGAGTTGGCACTCCCATCTTTTCATTAAGGAAAAAGAGAATCAGAAAGGTTAAGTCATGTGGATTTGGTCAGCAGTGGCAGTGCCTAAACTTCTACACAAACCATGTAAAGCCAGGGCCGGGGCTCCTCCTGCTCCCAAAGTTGCCACTTCATTTTAAAAACTGCATTTTTCAACACTGAATTTTTATACTGACACACAAATCACAAGTTCACATATATGTACTTTTGTATAATACATATAACTCAGATTTACTTTTCATAATTACATACATAAATATTCAGAAAATCCTACAATCTAGATACCTCCATTGCCCAGGTAAAGGTATTCGGACCCCTATTCTTATGCCAGCCTTCTACACACTCTTGATCCCCATATAACCACTGTCTCCCCCTACAGCATTAAAGCAAAGGAAATGGCTCAAGTCCCTCTTTTCCTCCGATATACCCAACGGTCTTCTCATCCCCAGCAGCCGTCTCACTTCAAAACACCGAGAAGTGCATTCTTCACCAAGCGGTCACCTGCCTAGACAGATCCCCTGGGATGATGGGTGTGTAGCCTGACAACTCTGTCTTCTCCCCACCTCACCCTAAGAAATCTGCCTCAAGGCTACCACTAAAAAAGAAAACTGGAGGAGCTTGCAGGGGCTGTTACTCACTCTCTTGTTCCTGCAGGCTGTGGGCCAACGTGTGGTCCTCCAGGACAGCAAAGTCTCGGCACACTGCAGAGGACGAGGGAGAAGGGCAGACAGGAAAGCTCATTAGTAGCACTTCAACATAAAAAGAAAGACTTTGTTCAGGACTCCAAAGAATCCATTCTAATACTTCAGGATGATCAACTTTATAAATGGCAATGTACAAAAGAGTAATTAGTTGGTATAAAGTCTTCATTCACACAAATCCAGATAGTATCTGCTCAATGCCAAGTACAGGTGTACAACAAAGTAACAAAATAATGGTGAGGTCCTGGCCTAAGGATGAGGTCCAGAAATTCGAATCCATGTCTATAAAGGGAGGGCAAGTACTGCTATGACAGTAAAAGAGTTAAGAATGTTTTACATACTGCAGCTGAGAAAAATCTGAGTTTTTGCATGGTCAGAAGGATTAAAGGAAATCTGGCCTATGCCTCAGTGATCCCAGGTGGCGCAGTGATAAAGAACCTGTCTGCCAATGCAGGAGATGCAAGAGAGGAGGGTTTGATCCCTGGATCAGGAAGATCCCTTGGAGCAGGAAATGGCAACCCACTCCAGTATTCTTGCCTGGGAAATCCCCTGGACAGAGAAGCCTGGCGGGCTACATACAATCCACGGGATCGCAAACAGACACAACAAAACAACTGAATGTGTACATGCACACACACACACACACACACACACACACACAGAGCTTATGCCTTAGCCATCTGGGGTTCAGCAGATCCTCTCCCAGAGACTTACGCTTATCCTGATCCTATCAGGGAAAAACACACCTTTATTAGCCCCTCAGGCAAGAGCAGATGTATACTTAAAATGTAGTCACATTCAGTGAGTCTACACTCTCACACATGAGTTAGAACTGGTTCTCTAGGTTTCTCTAAATGTAGAGCTACCTAAAAAGACTTCACAAACCAAAAGACAGTAGGAACCTTGGAACTAAGCATCTGCCGCTAACTCTCTCCACCTGGACAGCCACGCAGAATATTTCCTGGACTATTTTTTTAGACACCAATAGGAAGAGATGGTCTTATAGGTTCATTCCACCCAAATTGTAATTTAAACTGTTTCTTAAAGCAAACATACACGAAGGACTCTTGTCATGAAAAATACTGTTTTGTTTAAGGACGTGTAGCTTAGGTGATATATCCTTACTCTATTCCAAACATGTACCTCACATTAAAGAGCAAAGTTCCCAAAGCCTCAGATGCCTGCCATGTGTAGAACTCAGGAACCTGTCCTCCAGGGCTTTTACCAGAGTTTACAGACTTTTTCCTGCAGCTCTGGTTTTGTCTGTGAGGACATTTAATTAAAACAGAATGCAGAAATATTCCTTTGCCATTCTTAGCACTTATGAATGTTCACATACACATTCACACAGCCCTGTCCCTCGTTGAGAGATAATGAAACAAAAAAGCAGGCAGAGCTTGGAGACATCAGATTACTCTGAAAAGGTTTTATGATGGAAAATCATTTCTGTCTCAAAATCATATCAAACCAAATATGACCCGCTGACCCCTGGTTCAAATGCAACCTCAAAACCAGCAATTTCAATAGAAAGTCCTATTCTTTCACACCAGATATATTCTCATAACATTTTAATAACTGGGGCCCAGGTCAAAGTTCTTCCATATTTCACAGAATGAACCTACTTTTAAGAAAAGCTAGTTAAACCTTCTGTTTAATAGGTGAGGAAAATGAGGCCCACAAGGAAGAAAGGACTTATTAAAGGTTTCTACACAGACTGTTGGTGGCAGAGGTGGGAGTCAGTTTTTGGGCAAGCAAGAATTCTTTCTGTTCTTGATGCCCTGACAACCCTCCTGGATTTATGGTAGACCACAGGCAGGACAGACTGCAAGGAGATACTCTACAAGGACTAACATGCTTTCTCTAAAACTTAGCTATTAATAATTAACATCAATTAATTAAATGGCTAGACATGCATGGATTTAGTTCATAGAAAACAAATATTCAGAATGAGTTAGCCAAAATGAATGTAATCAAACCTCTTGCAGAAGAATGCTATTTTAATATGAGTGCTCAGTTGCTCAGTCATGTCTGATTCTTTGTGACTCCATGGACTGTAGACCACTAGGCTCCTCTGTCCTTGGGATTTTCCAGGCAAGAATACTGGAGTGGATTGTCATTTCGTCTTCCAGGGGATCTTCCTGACCCAGGGATTGAACCCACATCTCCTGTGTCTCCTGCACTGCAGGTGGTTTCTTTACTGCTGAGTCACACTGCCTTATTTTCTGAAGCACATTTATTAAACTACAAAAGCTTTTATTATTTGCAAACTAAAGGCAGAATTAATTTTAGATTAAGACTAACTTTTTAGATTAATCTTAAACTAACTAATGTTTTTCAAACCATGGATGGCAACATATTATTAGATTATAAAAGCAATTTATTGAGCCTGGGACAAGCATTTCAGAATGAACAACCTGGAAAATAGAGTATATCACACACAGTAGAGGAAACTATGGTTTGGAGAAATTTTTTTCAGCTTTACACACACATACATGTGTATGCAACATGCCTTAGGTCACAATGTAAAAAATTATCATTCTGCAATTACATTCAAAAATGCTTAAAAGCCACTTCAATTTATGTTATTAGGGCAAAAAGTTATGTCAAAAATATAATTTTCTATCTTTTAATATTATGCTGAATAAAATAAAAATTATAAAATTAGTGCAGTTTTCCATGTGGATAACCATGCAAAGAAGTCAGCATGACATTAAAAATATGTTTATGGATATATATACCTGTAGCAAAAATATAAGTTTTTAATATTTGGTAGTGATATAACTGAATTGAGAACAGTGGTGACCCCTAGAGACACAAGTACATGAGCAAGTGTGCCTTTACCACATACGCTGTTCCACTGCTTTACAAACAGAGAAGACTGAAGCAAATAAGGCAAAATATTAACATCTATTAAATTCAGGTGGTAGGTTCCTGGGTTTTTTTAATGGTATATTTTACATATATTTATTTTCTATGTTTTCTGTACTTTTTGTAATGTTTTATATATGTTACACTTAAATTCTACAACTAGAATTGTTAATATAAAAACTTATAAAATTCACATCTTTTACTTCAGTAGCAGCATACACTATTAAACCATAAACATGATGATATATCTGACATATTATAATAAGCCAAGGAATTTATGAACTTATGATTACCTTAACAATGACTCCTGTCAATTATTTCTTAATATTTAAAAAGCAAGGCTGAAATACATTCAATTATTGTTATTTGACCCTCAATCTTATTACAGTAGAGGCTGAACTGGTACCCACAAAATAGGGGTACAGCCTAAGCTAGTAAAGAACCTAGAAGATCTTCCATGACTACGAAGATGTACACACATCCCTACTTGCATGAGGCTATACTGCAATACACAGTTAGCCTCTAAGGTTTACTAAAAACTTCCAAATCATCATCTCATTTATACTGAAATATTACTTGCTTAATCCATAATTTCTTATACATCCTCCCTAGTCCCTTTCAAAATGAGCCTCTGCATTCTTTGCATTGCTACTCTAATGCAAGATGGGGAAGTCACACAACCAGCCGCTTTTGTAAATCAGTAACCAGGTTGGGAACTACAGAAAACATTTCTCAGTCAGGACAAGTTCAGACAGGATCTTTGCTTCTCCTCTATTCTACTTTGAAGCAACAGCTAGAAACTGTACAGAGAATAAAGAGCATCAACTTAGCGACTGTCCCCCTGCAGGCACGTTTAGGAGGAACCACTGGACCCCGGGCTCTCACCCTCCCTATTCTCAACCTTTCCCTCCCATGTTTGCTCTCATCCACCCTAATCTCAGACCATCTTTTGCCGTGAATGGCCAACCGCATCATTCTCCATTCTCATCCAACCCTACAGTCTCTACATATTCCACCCAATTAGTGCTGGACGTAGCATAAAGTAAGACTTCAGGAGATGGAGATTCTCATTAATAGGGAAAAAAAATGAATAAAAACTGGTCAAAAAAAATCAAAGAACAGAGTTCCATAGACAAAGGATGACGACAATATGTTATGAATAGAAAGAATTAAGCTCTGTTTTTGATGACAGCATCACAGAGGCTTGTAAAATTATCCAGACATTCAAATAAAAACTAGAAACCTCTTCTTTTTCCCATGAAAAGAACAGAGTTTTAGTGATTTTTAAAATTCAGATATGTACATATATACAGTGGAACAGTTTACATAAAAGCAAGCAAGTCTCACAAATGGGAAGCAGGATTTATAGATCTCCCACCTACTTTTCTTGAAGAGAAAGATGACTCTCACTCATCTGTGGATCCCCTTAAATAAATAAATGGCACAGTATGCACCTAGTTAATACAGTTATTCAACAAACATTTGCTAAATTCTATTATTAGAAGGGTTAAGTCATTTACAAGTCATCAAGGAGGTGGAAACGACAGAGAGGTTAACAGACAAAACAATAAATTTGATAAAGGTTATAGAGACCTATTGGAGAAAGGCATGGCAACCCACTCCAGTATTCTTGACTGGAGAATCCCATGGACAGAGGAGCCTGGAGGGCTGCAGTCCATGGGGTCACAAAGAGTGAAACATGACTAAGTGATGCAAACACACATAAAAACCTATAGAAAATTCTTTGGAGGCAGAAAAAAAAACAGTTATGCTTGTTGTGAAGGGGATGGGGGGGAGGGGCAGGTGCAAGGAGCGGGGGTGACCTGCAGAGCTGTATGAGGAAACCTTAAAGTAGCTAACATACAAAGCCAATGTCAAAGAAATGCTTAAGTAGTGAGCATTCTTAGCAGAGGGACCATTTAACTATATAAACTACAAGAGGAGTAAAGAAGTCATTCCCCCTTTGCCATTTTTTTACCCACATTGCAAACATTCTGAAAATACAATTGCTATGACTCAATCTTAACAACCTTCCTCCCACATAAAAATGCCTAGATTAGTAACACATTAGTCACTAGAAACTATATCTTTCAACTATGTCTGTATTACCTTGTATGTTCTGGTATAATTTTGTGAATTGTTCTGTTTTAGTGTAAATGCTATTAGTAGTAGATGGAATATATACGCAATACTGAGAGCTGGGTTTAGGTTTGCTTTCCTTTTTTCTCTACACACGGAAACACATTCTATGCATGGGGAAGATGTTTTGTCTTGAAAAGTTTGGTAATAACAGTCAACTACAATTGACATTAATAGAGTACTTTGGAGATTACAATGCACTTTCACACTTACTTCTCCTAACATTCTGAAGATAGAGGTTTTGTCAGTAGTCTCACTTTATTTATGAGGAAATTAAGGCTCAGAGAAATAAAGTGCCTTGACCAAAATAACACAACAAACGAGCAAATGAATTGGAAACCAAACTGAACTATTCTTGCCTCAAATATTTCTGTTCAAAGAACTTGTAGAAGAAATGGGTCTATATTTAAGTATGACAGAAAAGAGTAGTATTATTAAATACTAATTAAGATAAGACAAATATGAATTAGGTTCTTTGAAATTGAGGGCGAAATAAAATTCAGGTCAGAAAGTGGATTCCAAGTATTAAAATAGAGCAATAAAAATGGGACATAGTTTACTTTATCTATCTCCCAAGAATAAGCCACTAGCAATCACAGTTGGTCTATGTTCACTTTTGAAAAGCAAGGACAAAAAAAAAAAAAAAAAATTCCTGTCCTTTGTACAGTGCTTCACAGATGACCTATAAAAAAAACCCTAGGTAGTAACTGCAGGGGGAAATTCCAAGGAAAATCTCCCTTTGGGATCTAACCACTTTACCCCATCTCCATCCAAAAATCAATGGCTTTCCTTTCCTTTGGTAAGACAGCATTAATGAATTCAGACTAATGTGTCTAATAGTTGTTAAAGAAAATTTTAACTAAGAAATGATAGCATATGTAAATCACTGAGTTCTTATTCACTGCCCTACAAGAGAAATGTCTCTAAACCATTAAAGAAGAGTCTCTTCCCTGTATTTAAAGTTTTAATAAAACTGCCTCAGTAGAAGAGAAATGGGATGCAGGTAAACTGTGAATAGACCTCATCCTAATGCCAAATCTTTCATATTCTCAACCCCAGCAAAGTTTATGTATAGGTAGTGAAGTGACATCGACATCACCACCACTGAAACCAACTCCAAAACCAACCCCATCCATCACCACCACCATCAGCTTCTTAAGAGATGCTCAGCTTTGTCTCTTAATGGAAACACTCTCCAAACAACTTGCCCCAATTATGAGCCCCCAAATAACCCCAAAATTAGGAATCTCAAAATAGTGTTGAGTCCCTGGGTCACTCTGAAAACTGAAATTTCCCACTTTCAGGTAGAAAGCTGAAAACAACTAGAATAACATCTAAATAATGCTTGAGCAATTGATTTTTTAGGGATAAACGGTGACTGAAACCTTTGATCCTTCTCTGACTTTTAGTGTCTATAATTTCCATCTTGTGGTAACGAACAAAATTGAGGTACAGTATGACAGAGAGAACACAGTGGCACATAATTCTGGCTGATGTTAACAGCACAGCTGTTCTATTTTCATTTACTTTGCTTCTGGTCAAAAGTAGCCAATGGAAGGAAGCGCTACTTTTCTTATCTCAAGTCTCCAAATCCCCTGTTCTTTACAATTGACTATGGTTACTCCATCTGTCTGGGAGACAGAGGATCCTTCTCAACAGAAATCTACAAAATATGGTAATTAAATCAGACCCACCTTCCTGTACTTACTACCCTTGGTAAAATTACCCCTACTTACTAAACTACCCACAAAGTGCACAGAGATTTCTGCAATTCCTTTGTGAAAGGCAAAGATTTTCATTTCACATATTGTACAAATGATCAGGGCATCAAGTATCATTAACCAATGCTTCAATTGTTTGGGGACTTTTATGGTTATTGGTTTTGGTTTGTGTTTCTCACGGTTGGTCAGTGTGGGTGTGAAACAGAGAGAACAGGAGAGCCATACAAGTCTGAGGGGAGTCAGTGACCACTGGATACACGGTGGGGGCAGGGACCCTCTCCTATCTGCCGGGGCAACGCTCCATTCTCTAAAACATTCATAACCAACCTTCAGAAAAACTTCATCCAAATGCCACCTCTTTATGAACCCAATCCTACAGAAGACACAACCAAAACCATCACAAATGACATTTTACAAAACCCAGCAGATTTACTTATGCTCTTTTTCCCAATGATTTCATAACATGTAATAAACATAATGCTTGAGGACTAATCATATTATAAGTACATGTATTCATTTGTTTCCCCAGCAAACATTCAAGACCCTGAAAGGCCGGAAAAAATCTTATGATCTTCTTGCCAACGTTTATCCCAGTGCCTAGGATAATAATTTTCTGATAAATCCCTATAGAAAGGATGGCCCCTGAGAAAAATGACTAGTGTAAATGATATGTCATGAAATTCTGTATTTTTTGGAGGTGTGATCCATCCTGATTCTCCACCAAAACAAAGCTAAGGAGCTTCAAAAATACCCACACAGCCTTAAATGACAGTAAAGGGTTTCTGTTCCCAACATCCAGATTTCAGATGTATTATAATGGAAAGGATAATGACCTGACAGACTCCTAGAATACCTAGAAAAGTTGTACACTCAGGAAGGTGGTTAATTGTTGGTTCTTTTAAATGACAATTAAGCACATCACTCAATAAGGCTCTCAAAGTTGGGATAACATGCCAAGGATCACATAGTTAAATACGTGGCACTTCCAGATTAGACCTCAGGGCTATGAAAAATGTGTATACATGAGGACATGTTTGTTAAACTAACAA
This sequence comes from Cervus elaphus, assembly GCF_910594005.1. Taxonomy (NCBI): domain Eukaryota; kingdom Metazoa; phylum Chordata; class Mammalia; order Artiodactyla; family Cervidae; genus Cervus; species Cervus elaphus. Next base: position 42,968,655 of record NC_057833.1, on the reverse strand, counting down.
CCTGACAGGGTACATAGGATGTACATGGTGTTTTGAAGCAGAACATGCTGTGCACTAAAGGGCTGGCATGAATTTTCAGAATCTGGAGCTAATCCTCTGAGTTGTTCGTTTGAAAAAACCGTCTCATGTCCTCAGAAGTCCTCTACAATTGTGCTCAGTCGCTCAGCCATGTCCAATTCTTTGTGACCCCATGGACTGCAACCCGCCAGGTTCCTCTGTCCATAGGGTTTTCCAGGCAAGAATACTGGAGCTGCAGGCTGCCAAATAGACCTGAACATTAGAAAATGTTAATACATTAAGTATAAGGTGAATGGAAAATGAGTCAAAATTGACAGAGACAAAAAAAAGAGGAGGGTAGAGAGGGAGTCTTAAGAAGTCTAGTAACAGAAAGATGTTTTCAAGATTAATTATTCTTCCATAAACATTACAGAAAGACAGAAAGCTACCTTTTTTTATAAAAAAAAAAAAAAACTCCACAAAGACCAGAACAGTGTAACTCAAGATTTTCTGCAAAGCTTCACCAAATATCTACAAAGTCACCACCTTGGTCAGAAGTCCAAAATGTCTTAGAATATCAAGAGGCTTTAATCCCCTCAAAATATCACTGAAAACAATATAGTTCCCGGATGATAGGATGAGCTTCCCAAGTTTCCTCAAATATTTGCTGACTGATTCATCACTTCCTTAAAATTATAGAAACCTATTATTAGAAAGAGTGTGAGGAGTTGCCATGTCCAACTTTGTCCTGTCCAAATAATCACCTAAATATTTAACCACAGGAAGCCCACTTCCTTTTCATACAGCTTTCAGACAACTACAAAATTGTCTGTGGAAGGACTCTCCTGCTAATCTATAGATATCATTCCCTGGTCCTAGTTTCATCCTCAGAGCACTCACCTTTTCCTAGAATGTATGTAGATGCTTTGTACAAACCACTGGCACTCAGAAGTCTGTTACTTTACATACACGACAGACGACTATTCACGTGGCATATTACATGAGCTATGCCCGGGTGAAGGAAGTCCTGAAGGTACTCAACACAATTAAGGCAGAGCCCAAGACTGATCTCTGAGCCTCTGTCTAGGATATGCTCATAGTACAGAGCAGGGGGTGTCCTAGATGGTTCAGTGGCAAAGAATCTGCCTGCCAGTGCAGGAGACATGGGTTTGATCCCTGGTTGGGAAGACCCCCTGGAGGAGGAAATGGCAACCCACTCCAGTATCCTTGCCTGGGAAATTCTATGGACACAGGAGCCTGGCGGGTTACAGTCTATACGGTCACAAAAAGTCACACGTGACTGAGCACATAGGCACACTATAGTGTACATGGACTACGGTTGAAATATCTGGTTTTTCAAGTTAAATTTCATTTAGAAAATACTAGAAAGAATAAACATCAAAGTCCTAACACTCATTATGTACTGTAGGAGTATAATGTAGCTTAGTTTCCTTCTAAAACGTGTTTATATTTTATTTTCTAATTTATATATCATGAAATGGAATCTTATCATTCATAATCCCTTTCTTAATATTTTATAACATTTTATAACAAAAAGATAGATATATATTTTTAATCCTATTTAGGCATCTAAATGGTGAAGCAGGAAATATTTACTAGAGGAAAAAAATGAGTTGCAGTAGCAATGTTTATTTACTCAATTTAATTATATTAATACTGTTTCCTTAAGATTAGAGAATAAGCTTTTTTTTTTTTTTAAGGAAAAAAGTATGCTAACAAAAACAAAGTCTACGTGAGGCCCCAAATTTGTATCTGATTTTCCTGAGAACCAAAGCAATCAGGAAAATATGAAAAGATGCTCAGTTCTCATTATCAAAAAGGAGAAAAAACACCAGTTCCTAACTAAAGAGAAATGCTTTACTAGCACCAAACATGAAAGCAAGGTCAGTTAACACAGGAACGTGAGTAGCAAACATTCAGTTATATAATAGACTCATATACAGTTTAAGTATGAGTTTTAAACATGTGTCTGCATATATACAAACATAAACACACAGCTTCAATAAAAAGCACAAGCCTGAGCTCAGTACGGAGATGCTAAAAAAGCAAAATAAGTGATTTAATCCAAACATTTAACTCTGATGCAATTCATCAAAATAGGTTTCTGAGTTTCTCCCTGCCCCCCTCAGCCTCCCTCAATTCAAAGTTAAATGAAAACCTCAGTAACCCAAACCACTTGTTTGGCAAGGAGATATATTATAGCTAACCACAGACACACTAGATTGCAGGCAAGTGGGTTTGAAAATGCTGAGATAATATGTCCTCAAATCAGAAGCACTACTTTAATATCACAAACCATCTACATCATTATCAGAGACCACAGGGTAACTGGGTAGCTTATTGGAAAAGTGAAAATGGCCGAGTCAGAAATTTCCATATGACAGGGAGAAAGATTGGCCATGAGACAAATACTGAAAAACAGGACAGTGAAAACAGAGAGCGAGGTAGCAGGGTGAAAACACAGCTAATTTTACTCATCCTGGTAGAACTGTTGGACACAGGGAAGACTTTCCATTAGGAAATACCTGACTCAAGTTACCATAAATGATTAAAAAAAAAAAAAAATACCCACAAAGAACCTCACAAGTTTCCTGGGCTTCGGGCATAAACTTTATGGAATGGTGCTCGGAAACCAAACCTTTCTGTGTTGGCAGTAACAAAATAAAAAAGTTACCCAAGAAAAGTTACAACTCTCCAAAACCCCAAGTCAGGAGGTGTTTAGATTGCCCAGCATCAGATGGAACAGGTATTAGAAAATATTTCCTTAAACTGAACCAATTCTGTATGCTCTATCCATCCATTATTCTATCCACTAGGGTCAGAAAAAAAAAAATTGTTTTCACATTGTTTATGGCAGCTACTAGTCACATATAGCTATTTATTTAAATTGATTTTTAAATTATAAAAATCCAATTCCTCAGTCCCACTAGCCACACCTCCAATACTAAATAGACATATAGGATTGGTGCTTACCATTTTGGACAGTGAGAAATACAGAGTACTTCCACCACCATGCAAGATTTGTTGGACAACACTGCTCTGAACAATAATCACAGTATAATAGAAAGGACAATATCAGTTTAGACAACCAGACCACTCAGCAGCATTTAAAACCATTTTAATCATGTGCGTGAGTGTGTGTGTGTGTGTGTGTGTGTGTGTGTGTGTGTGTGTACGAGAGCAAGAGAGAGAGAATGTATGCTTGTTTTAACCAACAGACATAACTCACTTTGCCAGTATGGACAATCAACGATCCTAATATATTTCTAGTCTTGTAGTAGCTACTGATTTAATTTCAAAATGTTTTATGCTTCTTTTCCTCAGCCTTAATGTGATGGTAGTTTTGCTAACCTCAGCCACATGAAAAGAGAGATTTTCTATATTTATCAAGTAATCACTATGCAGATATAGTCACACAAACAAAGTGAACAAATATCCTCTTGGAAAGGAAAGTGAGCTATTAATTCAATACAGTTACAGGAATTTGATTCTGTGAAATACAACCACCACTGAATAAACTTATCAGATCTCTAATACCTTACTGATTATTCATCGAAGAATTCTGGATTCTCATCAGCAAAGAAATGCATTTGTGAATTTCAACTGTCTTATAAAATTAAATTAATCATAACCAGAGAAGACTTCTCCTAAATTTACTGTCTTTGGTGGCTTTCTTAAAGAACAATTACATTTTACATGGGTGCTTCACTTCAGAACAATTCAGGAAAATATGAATTTAAACAGCAGCTAATTACCGTGTACATTAAATAAAAATGATTAAAACAGAAGCACTCCTGCTTTAAAATGATTCAGCTCATTTCCAAATAGATTTATAAAATTTCATATTTAGTCATTAAAAAAGATGACTATCAAATTACACTTAGGAAAATAAGAATCTCTTAAACAGTGTTTTCTGTAGTGCACTGCATACAGTCCTGGTAAGGAGATAGTCAGTAAATACCTACTGCATACAGATGCACTTTAACCAAGACTATGCTTACTTAGATTCTAATCCTAGCTCTAACACTCACCATATGAATAATCTCAAGTAAATTAATATCACTTACATTTGCTCACCTGTAATATGAGTAATAATAACCATTATAGTACTTAAGCATCAGAGGAAATTTGTATTTTTTTACATTTTTTTAATTGGTGGAAAATTGCCTTACAATGTTGTGTCGCTTTCTTTAAAAAAAAGTACTCACAAATTATTCCAACAGAGATAAACCTTTTATGTAGAAAACAACAGGCCACTGATAACCACAGGGGTCTTCAAAAGGGTAAAATACCCCTAGATAAGCAGTGGCAGACAATTTTTTCAAAGCAATTTTCCACTATGAATACCCTCACAGAAAAAACAATTATTTCTTTAATTTTTACTCCACGTATCCCTAAAGAAACTACAACGTTCTGTTCCTCTATTTGAGGCACTTTTCCTGGCACTTAAGCCCTCAAATGGTTTGGCAGGCCTCAAATGGTTTGGTTTTTCTGTTTGCCTTAGCCTAGAAAGAAAAGCCACCCATCTCCTTAAACCTCTGTAGGATAAACCCAGTCATGCCCATTAAAACCCAAAAGATCACACCAATCCAACTTAAGTACAAGTTTACACCAAGGGAAGAAAAACCATTTTGCCTTTATTGGCTTCATATGACAAGTTTCCTTAAGTACTAGCTACTGCAAGTTTTATTTATCCTTGAGTCAGACATTTCCACTCTCAACTTTTCTGCAAGCAGATACATTAGCTAGCACTTTCGTGTTAGGATTAGTAAACTCATTTCAGCTTCAAAAAATTGAAAGAACAGTAATACTCAAAGTTAAAAAAAAAAACAAAACTGCTCATGGGATAAGTAGGTATGGGAAAAATATTCTTACAATCTTGTTCCCATAGAGCAAACTGCAACACTCACAGTTCCACTGTGATAACCATTTGTCAGAATTCTACACACATTTCCAGTCATCTTGGACTATGTAAATCTCAAAGTATGGACATAAAACAAATGGGTGATCTCGAGATTTCTGGACTCTTACTCTGACATGTTGCCATATGTTCAATAATTGGTCATGTTTACTGACTAAAAATGTGTTTTTTGGTAAAGTATCTTAACATCATGGGTACATTGCTAGAGTCAACTCAGTTTTTACACTTACTAGGGGATTGCCTCCCTGAAATACCAGACTGCTCTTATAAGCAGGATTACACTAAAATCAGAGTTCTTCTCCTAGAAGAACTCTATACAGAAGAAGGTTAAGGACCCAACAGCAAATTGGAAGAAGTGAGCCTGAGTTCCAAAGTACAGCCAGAAACTTCCTAAGCAGATAATAGGGAGTTGTGTGCAGATTTTAAGAAAGGATTCTGTCAATCACTTTGGGTTTCCGTGTATTGATAGTTCATCAGAGGGGATATTTTACTTTATTTTTTTTCTTTTTGAGGAAGAAATCTGTATTCACCTTAGTGGTATTTAAATTAGATGTGAACTTTTGATTGTCCTCTAGTCCCAAAGAAAACTGGAAACTCTGTGAATGGAAGAGAGAAGCAAAAATTGAAGTTCAGTAATAAATTCCAAAAAGGAGGATGCTGAGGTTTCTTCAACCACACAAAAGTAAACAGAGTACATAAAATGGCATCACAGTTCTGATTTGGATTTTTAATGTTTAAAAAGTGTTTCAGAAAAGAAAAAACACCTTTCGAGCTATAGAGAGCAGGATTCATATACTGCATTCTTATTGGCTAAAAGATTTTAGACAAGTTATTCGATCTCTTTGAGCGTCAGGTTTCTCATCTGCGAAATGAAGATAAATGTTTTGAGGACTAAATTAGGTAATGATGGGCCAAAGAAAGTATCTGTCACTCGGTAAGAGGAAGTTCAATAAATGGAACTTCCAATTATTATTGGTATCATCAGAATTAGGGGCTTCCCTGGTGGCTAATATGGTTAAGAATCTGCCTGCAATTCAGGAGACACAGGTTGGATCCCTGGGTCGAGAAGATCCCCTGGAGAAGGGAATGGCTACCCACTCCAGTATTCCTCCTTGGAGAATTCCACGGACAGATGAGCCTGGTAGGCTACAATCAGTGAGGTTGCAGAGAGTCGGTCATGACTGAGCAACTCACACTTTTTTATCAGAATTAATGAATTTTTATAATTAGTTATTTTTTATTAAGTACTTCTTTTAGGCAGGTCCCACTAAGTCACTGATTAACATAGATCTATCATTTCCCTAATACAGAATCTATAATAGAATAAGCAATCACTACTTTCTCTCATGAATGCATGGAAATATTTCCTGGCAAGGAATTACAATATAATCAACAGCTGACCACCTTTCAATAGCTCTTTCCTACATTATACGTTTTCTCATGAGGGAGAACACATTTTCCACATGTATACATTGTGGGCCTGAGTTAAAAGAAAATCAGAATGCCTAGAATGTTTAATAAGCTCCACTACACCGAACTTTTTTCAGTTGAATATTAAGGATTAGAAAGCAAAGAAGAATTCTATGTGAAAGTCATGTAGTTACAGTTTACCAAAATAGAATCATCAAAGTATCACCATCAGGTATGGTGGGAGAGCAGACTATCGAGTAGAAGTAGAGCCAGTCAAAATCTAAACAACATATTAACATGGAGATTTAAAATACTGCATGCCTAAAACTAGATGTATTTTCCTAACTTCTGTTCCTTGGATTGTAAAAGCTTTCTGCCAAATCCACATGACATTTTGGTATCTTACTATACAAAAATTTAGTAAGATACCAAAACGCTACATGCATTTAGATATCTCTTTCCCAGGTTGAAGTACAAAAAGCCCAGTTCTTTGTTCCAGATACCAGTCAGAACTTTCCAAATCAGAACCTCAATGTCCTGACCTATTAAGGAAACGGTTCAAATTATTTTTAATAATTCCTCCAACTTAGATAGAGAGTAGTATGAGGTGTAGTTGTTTCAGTGTAAGTGATACACATTTGTCTCCAGTATATTAGCACATCATCTAAAAATGTGATAAGCACAGCCTATATAGACTATCCGTACAGGAAGACTGTTGTACTTTCTTCTACGCCAGATATTGTTTTCTTCACTGTTGCTGATGGTTTTCCTATTTCTGCCATACAAAAGGGCAAACGTCCACTTTTACTTATTTATACAGTGGGCTTCCCTGGTGGGTCAGTTGGTAAAGAACCTGTCTGCAATGCAGGAGACCGCCTGGCAGGCTACAGTCCATGGGCTCACAAGAGTTGGACACGAACGACTGACTAAAGCACCACCACTCACAGTAGTTTTGAAAGTGGAAGTGTTAGTCACTCAGTCGTGTCCCACTCTTTGCAACCCCACGTACTGTAGCTAGCCCACCAGGTTCCTCTGTCTGTGAAATTCTCCAGGCAAGAATACTGGAGTGGGTTGTCATTCCCTTCTCTGAGGGTCTTTCCCACCCTGGGATCGAACCCAGGTCTCGTGCATTGCAGGTAGATTCTTTACTGTCTGAGCCACCAGTAACAATCAATAAATCTTAAAATAATCTTTTGTTCACTCTAGTGCCACATAAAAAGGCAGACTTATCCTATCTAAACTAGCAGTCCTCACAGAACCTTCAGTTTTCATGATAAAATGAGACCATGTTAAGATTCATTTATGGTCCAGTGAACTCAACTGCAGACTGTGCAGTTTATTAAAAGGTTAACCTGGGGTCAGATGATCAGAGCACAGCCTGGAAAAGTGAATACCTTCCATACTCAGAAATCTTGAAGATCACCAAATTTAAGTTCAACTAGAATGGGTTCTAGATGCCTGGGATTTCTCTATGTGCTGTTACTGAAATTGGCTTCAATACAGTATATTTGGTTATCCTACAACATATTTGGTTATCATGTAATTCCCCTGCAGTGGAAGTGAAAGAAAATCAGAGGCGGCCTGCATCGGCGAACAGGAAGACAAGCTGTCCAAATACCTTTTCTGCTCTAAAGCATTCACTTGTTTTGTTTTTTAAGGATTCAAAGTCATTTTGATGATTTTAAAATACCATTATAACATCTACTTGCCAATATAAATTGGTTTTTGTAGCATAGCATGTTTTTAAAAGTGTTAACTTCTAATATATCAGAATGAAGCTGAAACAGACTAAACCATATGTCCTAATTGAGAAAACCATCCTCAAATAAGTATGAATTAAACATATCCACCCCCAAAGCAAAAAACTCTTGAGCTCTTTTGCTCATGCCTTCCTACTCTCTCTTGATCTCATAAACCATACCAAGTTTACAATCTATACATTCATCTTCTTAGTTTCTAACTCATAAGTTTTATATTCTTCACAATCACCTCCATAAACAAGAACTTAAAAATACATGTTACATGTGATCTGTTTTGTTAAAACTTTGACCCCTCTTCCCAAGAATAATTCTAAAGAAGAAAATAGTAAAACATAAAAATTCTGAATAGAATCCAATGCCGTCTAAGAAACTAACTGGATCCTTTAGTAACAGCAGCAAAATGACACCATATGACAATCCTGGAAAATTTACACACAGTAATATGGTCATACATAACCAAAATCAACCCATAAACAGGTAAGATCATTGTTTCCAAAGGAACCTACTATGTGTTTAGGGCTTAAGTTAACCTTAACACCAATCAGCCTCCTACAGAAACCTGAGAGATGGGGAAAATGCATGCAACTAAAAGTGAAAGCGATTGCTTCTAATCCTCTATTCCAGTCCCAATGTATTCATGCAAATGATCACAGCTCTTATTCCAGTGTCATTAGTGTAGTTAGCTCAGGTCATTCGGCCTGTCAGATGGTCTGACAAGTTTCCTGGACTATCTCCTATGAATAAGGACCCCCAGGAAGTACTGAGATCAGTCTGCCACCAGTCTTGTCTTAACAGAGAGCTAGCAGACCAATACAGTGGGTGAGACATGTGGCTTAGGGAAGTTAAGTACCTCAAAAGTAGGTTAAGGAGACACACAGGAAAAAAGCAGGGTAGATGTAACAGAGAATAAGCATTTGAGCTGGGCCTGAGGAGGTGGTGAGAGGATGAGCGGAGAGAAACAGGCTATATTTGGATAGTACAGAAGGAAATATCATGTAAAGGATTAGGGCTCAAAGAACAATGGTCTGGAAAAAAAGAGAAGTGGAAGTATTACAGGGTAACTTGAACAGTAATATCACCAAGATTGAATATATAACACTGCATTTTGCAAAAATTTTCATATCCATTTCTTTCATTAACTCTCATGGAAAATCCATGTATTAGACAAGGTAAATGTTATTTCCAATAAATAGATAAAGAAACTGAAGATAGATATTGAGTGTTTTCTCTGAGTCCTTACATAAAATGAGTAGTAATGAGGAGATGTGAAACCAAGTCTTACAAGCCTAGGTTCAAAATACTTCTCTTTCCAAAGAAGTTAGTCTGCTTAAGCTAAATTTTTTACAAGCTTAACTTCAACCTGGACAAATTATTTAATGTATCAGTAAACTAGAGCAAATACTGCAAAATAATTCTAGGAGGAGCTCAATCATTGAAAAGATACATATGCAGAAAAGTAGAGTAAAATGGTAGCTTCCTACTCCATTTAAAGTGAAGAGAATGATAGTTGTATTACATACTGACAAGTAAGCAGAAATCAGAAATGTGTGCATTTCTTACTTCTCCTCAGTTGCACAAATCTTTTCAACACCCATTCCTCACTTTCAGGGGGTATATATGGGGAGAACAGATAAATAGGAAACAAAAAGAAAACTAACTAAAAGCAGAATTTGGGGAAACTCATTTATGAACAGCTTAATGAAACTTTAATCCTACTACCTTCTATAGAGCAGATTTCATGTTTCATTTAACATCAATTATGAAATAGAAAACACATTAAGAATCTCAAGACAGTCTATGGGAGACAAGTATTCTTTCTGCTCTAAGTGTCAATGAAAACTTTATATACCCAGACAGGGTTTTTTAACAAGGACCTCACTCAGTCATCATATCCAACTGCCTGTGGTATTTCAGCAGCTTCTGGTACAATTATTAAAACTGCCCTTTTTACTCACAAAGTGTCTGGGTTTGTCCTATAAATGATTTGGCAGCGCTGCCTTTAAACCTCAATAGGTATCCCAGTTTGGGGAGCTTAAGTGCCACTGCAACCAAGTTCCTGGAATTTGGGGATATTGAATGCACGTTAAACTGGAGTCTTATTGATAAGAGCTCCCTAACTAACCATTTTCTAAACCTCCAGCTTCTCCCCTCCAACACACACACACAAAGCTGAAATAATCTTTCAAAGATCAGCTCTTTGGAGTTTTCACGGGGAAATTACAAGCAGAAAAGAAAAAAGAAAGACTTCATGGGTAAGCTAAAGTCCAATTTAAATAAAATAATGAGGTCTGACCATGGAAAACTGGGAAAACAACAGAAGCAGATATGGTAAGTTAGAATCCAGCAATCACTAACAGGATAAGAAACATTTGTAAAGGCAGACACTGAGAGTGCAAAATCCTTTCTAAAATAGATGCTGGCAGATGTTAGGCCAAACTGAACATGTGCAGACAGGAGGATATGAATCTTAATCAAGTCCCTTCTTTGTCCTTCTCTACTTCTGGTTTCCCATCTAGACAATAAAAAAAAATTCTGAATGTATTTGTCAACCCTAACATTCTGAATTTTGCATAACTTCATAATATGAAAGAAAAAGCCAATATTTTAAAGTACCTAATGGGAAGTGCTACTCAAAAATTAGTGAGTATAATATTTAAAGTAAACTATGGACTCCTCTATATAGTCAACAGACCAAAAAAAGAAAAAAATTGTTGTTGATGGGGAGGCAGTGAAGGGGGAAAGATATCCTTGTAAGTCATCGTGCTTTTACAAAATGCAATTAAAAGTCCTTGAGTAATGTTAACGGAAAGTGACTCAGTCTTTATGAGTCATTAGAAAAATAAAAGCCAAAAAGTCCAGTGGAGACTCCCCTGATTTTGGTCATTGAGAAGCTGTATCAGGACTGGAAATGCTCCTCACACACTGAGCCTTCTAAATTTAGTGGCAAATTAACCTAGGTACTTCTGATGCAAGTTTCCAAGAGACAAGGTGACACTTCATTCATACAAATGTTGCTCTGCGTGTTTTGAAGACAGTCAGTCATAAGTAATAAACTAAGATCATAAGCAAACTTTTCAAAAGCTGAACTTGTTTACTCACACACTTCACTCAAGAAAGCCCCACTGGCCCTTACTCAGAACTGGCAAATGGATTATCCTTACTTTTCATAACGTTTCTACTTTGATAATCAATTTTGAAGTACCTAGACATTTTTAAACAAGCACATGTTCTTCTTTAAAAAATAAAAATCAGATGTTAAGTCCATATTTTTTAAGTCACTACAAAAATATTGCATGCTATCACATGGGTTCAACCAATAATAGTCTCCAACAGTGCACCACTATATAAAAAAAAAAGTTTTAATAACTGATGTTTATAGCAACTAATGAATTATCAAAAAAAATATCAATTAAGGAAGTTTTTAAAAGGTTTCATTGAAATGGTCCAAGAGAAATTATCGTTTCTCCACAAGGTAACAGAGAGTAAACAATGTAAGCTTTTCTGACCATAGTCTCTGCTGTAATTACTCACTCGTTTCAGTCTTTACAGCACAAAAGCAGTCACAGACAGTATGTAGACAAATGAACAAAGTTATGATCCAATAAAACTTCAGACACAGAAATTTGAATTTCATATCATTTTTACCTGTCACAAAACATTCTTCTTCCTCTTTTTCTTCAATCATTTAAAAATGTAAAGGCTATATTCAGCTCCACTGTATAAAAACAAGCAGTGGGTAGTTGGACTGGCCCACAGGCCATAGTTTGCAAACTTCTATCCTAGAGGAACAAATTTCAATTACTAAAAGGAAAAAAAATGCTGCCATTCTTTAACCCCGATAAAGGTAATGAGTTGCTACTGAAAAAACTTAAAAAATTAAAGTAGTGTAGGATGCATCCCTGCATTACAGTGGCCACAGTATTTGTAGTCAGTATATTCCAAACGTCCATCGTAAGCCCAATGTATAATCTGGGTATAAAAGACTACAGTTTCCCAGGACCATCTCCAAGAGATTCAGCTGGTATCAAGTAGAGCAGGAATGTGCTCACAGCAAAGCTCCTAACATTGCACCAAGGTTCAAAGACCACTGATATTTATAAAATGTTTATCTGATAAGAGGGTTGAATTCAAATACATAAAGAGTTCTCAAAGCTCAATAACAAGAAAACAGTCTGATGTTTTTTAAAAGGCAAACTTTAGAACACACACTTCAACAAATGATCCAAGAATAGGAAAGAAGCACAAGAGTCTCCAATGATTAGTCATCACAGAAATGCAAATTAAAGCCACCTGAGCTAGTATTACTCTGTTAAAATTCAGATCACAGCTACAAAACAACAGAACCAGAATTTAAACCCTTAAGAAAATCGCTAAAAATTTTTAAAAATATATCTTGACAGTGTAAAGTACAGAAAAGGGTGTAGAGCAATTGGAGCTCACATACACTGTTTGCGGGAATGCAAAACGGTACGGCTACTTTGAAAAACAGTTTGGTAGTTTCTTATAAAGCTAAACATATATTCACCATACAACCCAGCAATCCTACCCCAGGTTCTAACCCAGGGCTTCCCTGGTAGCTCAGCTGGGAAAGAATCCGCCTGCAATGCAAGAGATCCAAGTTTGTTTCCTGGGTCAGGAAGATCCCCCGGAGAAGGGACAGAGTACCCACTCCAGTGTTCTTGGGCTTCTCTGGTGCCTCGGTCGGTAGACAATCAGCCTGCAATGCGGGAGACCGAGGCTCAGTCCCTGGATTGGCAAGATCCCCTGGAGGAGGGCATGGCAATCTACTCCAGTATTCTTGCCTGGAGAATCCCCATGGACAGAGGAACCTGGCGGGCTGCAGTCCAGGGGGTCGCAAGGAGTCTTACATGACTGAGCGACTAAGCACAGGTGCTAACCCAAGAGAAGTGAAAACACAATCACTCACACACACAAAAAATTATATGCAAATGTTCATAGAGACTATTTATAACCACCAAAAGCAAAAACACCTCAATATTCATCATCCAGTGAATGGATAAGCAAATGTGGTACAGTCATTCACTGCAATTCAGCAATGAAAAGGAACAAAATTACTGATATACACATGGTATTAGATGTATTATGCTAAGTGAAAGAAGTCAAACACAAAAAGCTATTTATTGCGTGATCCTATTTATATGTCATTTTTGTAAAGGCAAAAGTATAGGGCCAGAAAACAAATCAGTGGTTGGTTGGGGTGGGAAGGAAGGGGTAGAACAATTTGGGGGTTATGCAATTGTTCTATATCTTGACTGCTGCGGTGGTTACAAGACCAAACACCTGTCAAACTCAGAACTGCACATTAAGAAGAATTTTTACTGTACACTGAATTACACATCAATGAACCTGGTTAAAAAGAAAAAAACACTGATATATAAGCCAGACTGGTTTTACACTGGCTCTGGTTTATTAGAAAGTTTTCAGTGCTTTTATGTCAGTGTATGGTTACCAATATCATATGAAGACCTACGTATCTTAATGTGTGCATTTGTTTTAATGAAATAATGACATACTAAAAAAAAAAAAAACACTTCTTTTGAGTATGTGTGTTTGTGGTATCCTTTTAAATATACTCAGTCAGTCAGTTCAGTCACTCAGTCGTGTCCAACTCTTTGCGCCCCATGGACTGCAGCACGCCAGGCTTCCCTGCCCATAACCAACTTCCGGAGCTTATTCAAACTCATGTCCATCAAGTCGGTGATGCCACCCAACCATCTCATCCTGTCATCCCCTTTCCCTCCCATCTTCAATCCTTCCCACCATCAAGGTCTTTGCCAGAGAGTCAGTTCTTCACATCAGGTGGCCAAAGAACTGGAGCTTCAGCTTCAACATCTCTCCTTCCAATCAACACCCAGAACTGATTTCCTTTAGGATGGACTGGTTGGATCTCCTTGCAGTCCAAGGGACTCTCAAGAGTCTTCTCCAACACCATGGCTCAGAAGCGTCAATACTTCAGCGTTCAGCTTTCTTTAGAGTCCAACTCTCACAGCCATACATGACCACTGGAAAAACCAGAGCTCTGACTATATGAACTTTTGTTGGGAAAGTAATGTCTCTGCTTTTTAATATGTTGTCTAGGTCGGTCATAACTTTTCTTCCAAGGAGCAAGCATCTTTTAATTTCATGGCTGCAGTCACCATCTGTAGTGATTTGGGAGCCCCCCAAAAATAAAGTCTGTTACTGCTTCCATTGTTTCCCCATCTATTTGCCATGAAGTGAAGGGACCAGATGCCATGATCTTAGCTTTCTGAATGCTGAGTTTTAAGCCAACTTGTTCACTCTCCTCTTTCACCTTCATCAAGAGGTTCTTTAGTTCTTCTTCACTTTCTGAAATCAGGGTGGTGTCACCCACAGGTCTGACATTTTTGATATTTCTCCTGGAAATCGTGATTCCAGCCTGTGCTTCATCCAGGCCAGCATTTCTCATGATGAACTCTGCATATAAGTTAAATAAGCAGGGTGACAATATACAGCCTTGAAGCCTTGACATACTCCTTTCCTGATTTGGAACCAGCCTGTTTTTCCATGTTCAGTTCTAACTGTTGCTTCTTGACCTGCACACAGATTTCTCAAGAGGCAGGTCAGGTGGTCTGATATTCCCATCTCTTGAAGAATTTTCCAGAGTTTGTTGTGATCCACACAGTCAGAGGCTTTGGCATAGTCAATAAAGCAGATGATTTTCTGGAACTCTTGCTTTTTCGATGATCCAATGGATGTTGGCAATTTGATCTCTGGTTCCTCTGCCTTTTCTAAATCCAGCTTGAACATCTGGAAGTTCACGGTTCACATAATGTTAAAGCCTGGTTTGGACAATTTTGAGCATTACTTTGCTAGCATGTGAGATGAGTGCAATTGTGCGGTAGTTTGAACATTCTTTGGCATTGCCTTTCTTTGGGATTGGAATGAAAACTGACCTTTTCCAGTCCTGTGGCCACTGCTGAGTTTTCCAAATTTGCTGGCATACTGAGTGCAGCACTTTCACAGCATCATCTTTCAGGATTTGAAATAGCTCAACTGGAATCCCATCACCTCCACTAGCTTTGTTCGTAATGATGCTTCCTAAGGCCCACTTGACTTCACGTTCCACGATGTCTGGCTCTAGGTGAGTGATCACATCATCGTGGTTATCTGGGTCATGAAGATCTTCTTTATATAGTTCTTCTATGTATTCTTGCCACCTCTTCTTAATATCTTCTGCTTCTGTTAGATGCACACCATTTCTGTCCTTTATTGTGCCCATCTTTGCATGAAATATTCCCTTGGAATCTCTGATTTTCTTGAAAAGATCTCTAGTCTTTCCCATTCTATTCTTTTCCTCTATACCTTTACACTGATCACTGAGGAAGGCTTTCTTATCTCTCCTTGCTAGTCTTTGGAACTCTGCATTCAAATGGGTATAGCTTTCCTTTTCTCCTTTGCCTTTCACATCTTTTCTTTTCTCAGCTATTTGTAAGGCCTACTCAGACAACCATTTTGCCTTTTTGCATTTGTTTTTCTTGGGGATGGTCCTGATCACTGCTTCTTGTACAATGTCATGAACCTCCATGTATAGCTCTTCAGGCACTCTATCAGATCTCATCCCTTGAATCTATATGTCACACTTCCACTGTATAATCATAAGGGATTTTATTTAGGTCATACCTGAATAGTCGAGTGGTTTTCCCTACTTTCTTCAATTTAAGTCTGGCAATAATTTGGCAATAAGGAGTTCATGATCTGAGCCACAGTCAGCTCCTGGTCTTGTTTTTGCTGACTGTACAGAGCTTCTCCATGTTTGGCTGCAAAGAATATAATCAATGGGTTGACCAAAAAGTTTGTTTGGGTTTTCTGTACCAGCTCACTGAAAAACTCTTCTGTTTTGGCCAACACAATGGTATCTGGGCTTCCCTGGTAGCTCAATCCATAAAGAATCCGCCTGCAATGTGGGAGACCTGGGTTTGATCCCTGGATTGGAAAGATCCCCTGGAGAAGGGTAGGGCAACCCACCCCAGTATTCTTGCCTGGAGAATCCCCATGGACAGAGGAGCCTGGTGGGCTACACTCCATGGGGTCACAAAGAGTCGGACACAACTGAGCGACTAAGCACAGCACATAAACAGCACAACTGTATCTAGGAATTCTTGTACTGATTTCTAAATTCAAACATCTGGGAATAAACAGTCTATATAACCGTAAGGTATATAAGGCCAATTATCCTTTGTAGTTCTTATTTGGGATCTAGGGCATCCTAATTTTACGTTTTGAAGCACAGGACACTTTTAAATAGGTCATCAGCTAGAAGCATTAATCCAACAATCCTCCCAGTGGCTACATCTGAAATTGCAAACATAGCTGTGACAAGGTTTATTTTTTTCCCCCTATAGTTCAGTTAGTAACTATAGTATAGTTCAGTTTTCCCCCTATAGTAGTTAATTGTAAAATACACTCCTTTACTTAAAAAACTGGGATTTCAACAATGGTTTACTTAAGTCTTGTGGTATCACACTGTTTTTTGTTACTGAGGCAACAATTCACTTATCTCAATCAAAACTCTACATCTCTGAAAAGAACTGAGGAAAGATCATGGCCCACAGCTTTATTTCCACAATATGTTTAATCATCTTAAAATATCTAAGCCTCTAAACATTAGCCCCTTCAGGCTGAGTGTACCAGAGAGGAAATGCATCTTCTATGCAGGAAAAACCACTGAGGCAGGAATATGACCTCCTGTACTTCATGCAGCAATTCATTTGCTGAATCAAAACAAAAACCGGAAGGAAAAAAAAGCTTTTAATTAAAAAATAAAATAAAATCTAGGTCAACTTTTTAACATTCATATCAAACACTATCCCTAGAACAACTTGAGAAAAAGCTCTGAAATTGTTTTGCCATTCATTATTTTTATACCATTGTTTTTCTCCGGTGGATCTAGCGGTAAAGAATCCGCCTGCCAATGCAGGAGACACAAGAGACGCAGGTTTGATTCCTGGGTCAGGAAGATTTCCTGAAGAAGAAAATAGCAACACACTCCAGTATTCTTGCCTGGGAGAGTCCATGGACAGGGGAGCCTGGCAGGCTACAGTCTATGGGGCCACAAAGAGAAGGGTACAACTGAGTGACTGAGCGCGCACACACACACATTAAGGAAATATATCAGGAGTGATTCTTTTTTATCTAGAGAATAATTGAAAAGAGAGAAGAACAGAAAAAGGGAACAAAAGAAGAGAGACGTAGGGAGGAGATGGGAAAGGAAGGGGAAGGTGAAAAAGGAGAGAGGAGGGAAGACTGAGCTGTGGAATACTCAATTCTAAACTTTTCTAAATTTAGGCCCCATGTGGCAATTTTCAGATATGTTCAGTCTAAGGGGTTTACTACAACTCACTTCCCCATCCTGGCTCTCAGATTTTCATCTGGAAAATCTGGTGGAGCAGTGGTTTCTAATAGTTTCCCACAAGGGAGAAGTTGTCCTTTATGTACTTGTCAGTTATTAAAAAAAAAAGGCATCTCCTGAATAACTAACATAATCTTTATTTTACAAATAGCAGCTATTTCAGTTTTTTAAAATCACTGATTTATTTAAGAAGGTACTACATACCTGCATATAGCAATGTGAGAGGCATTCTGGGTAGAATTTCAAGAGTTCTTTACAACAACTCCTTCAACTACTCCTTGAACTCTACAGGACTGCCTTTCTAGCACAGTCAAGATCACACCATGAACCACAGGGCACTTTTTACTGTGAAACTACCCTCACACAATATGTGTGACACACATAAATTTCTAAAAAATATGTATATAAGGTTCTTTTCAGCTTCCAAATTATGTGATACTGCTGTGCATTTTACCTCAGGAGGGTAAAAAAATTAAACCTATTACTCAAAAAAAAAAAAAAAAAAAATTCAAATCACCAAACAGCATTTTAGAAATGTTTTTACTAAAATTTTATTCTTAAAAATGCTTTCTTTCAAAGTCAGAGGGAAGAACGTGCAATGACCTTTTTTTTTTTTTTTTTTTACATTCTGTGTTATCCATAAATTTGTATGGATTCCATTTATAAGACATATCTATGGAAAAAAACACTAGAAAAAATACATAAAACATTTTCATAAATGTAATAGTGGCACTAAGATACATGATGTCCAGGTTAAAAGGCATTATTTCTGCCCTCTAAGAGCTTATGCCCTGAGAAGGAACAGGAAATTATGCCAGAGTTAGGATTTCTAAACTAACAGAGAGCATCCAGGAGTCATGATTTATTCATTCACTCATTCACATATTTCCTGACTCTTTGCCAGCTATGTGAAAGATCTGAAGCCAGACCAAGGTAAAGAAAAACAAGACACATACCTAAGTCAAGATTTAGCAGTGGTCTCATTAAAAACAACAACCACCTGCTACCCCCCAAAAAACTTATGGAATTCTGAGGAAAAGAGAAACTGCGTTTGGCCGAGAGCCAGAAAATGGACCTCTTAGAGAACTCCATCACATTATATGTCTTGTGGGCATGCCACATGCTTTAGATCTCTGGGACTACTTGATTACCTTACTGTAACAGACATAATTTTGTAACTTGCTGTTTAAAGTTCTGGACTTATGTCATTATTTTAATTTACCCTCATCTTGCCACTATGCTATTCTGGACCTAAAGTGAATCAGCGCTTTCTAGGCATATTTCGGAAAATGCATTAACTTTGATCCTTAAAGAAAAAGGATTTGCATCAGAGTAGCTAGCTACCTTCATTTCAAGAAATGTCTCTACCACAAGCGCACAGGTGCTCATCAGATGCTAATCGTGAGTAAACTAACTTTGGAGATGTTGGAACTTCCCATTTGAAGGACAGTAAAAATACATAATACATAATAAATTCCCTTACTGCTGAGAGGAAAGAGGAAAGAAGGTTGGCCTAGTAAATGAGAGGATTGTAGATTATATATTACGTGTTCAATGTTTAAAAGTGGGAAAACGCTAATGACTAAAAAACTGCAAAGGAGTTAATAAACTTTAAAGAGTCTAGAAATGACT
Source organism: Cervus elaphus (assembly GCF_910594005.1). Classification (NCBI taxonomy): domain Eukaryota; kingdom Metazoa; phylum Chordata; class Mammalia; order Artiodactyla; family Cervidae; genus Cervus; species Cervus elaphus. Next base: position 42,949,523 of record NC_057833.1, on the reverse strand, counting down.
TTGATTCATAGTCTACATCTCTCAGACCAAAATCTTAAGATAATGTGAAAACTTTGCTAAATATGGGAAAGAGCAAGATTAGCAGTGAGCAATTAAAACTAAGTAGAGCTATGGGAGCGGCTTCCCCAGTGTCTCTGCAGCAAAGAATCCGCTTGCCAAAGCCGGAGACACAGGAGACATGGGTCTGATCCCTGGGACAGGAAGACCCCCTGGACGATGAAATGACAATCCACTCCAATATTCTTGCCTGGAAAATCCCATGAACAGAGGAGTCTGGAAGGCTACAGTCCTTGGGTGTCACAAAGAATCAGACACACAGAGATGGGAATCAGACTGGAGAGAGCAAAAAGTGGGGCATCTGGATTGTGGTTTCAGAAGAAAATTCAGCAAAGAAGCTAAAACTGACCAAAACTCTAAGTTAGTTAACTAATGAAAGTGCTCTTTCTTTTTTCTTAAAGGGAAAAAAAGCTTTGATCTAAACTAAAAAAAAAATTGAAATATTGTTGGAACCTTTTTCTATTGGAGAATACTTTTGTCTAGCATTCACAAATTGCATGATGCATTTGATATATACATCTAGTGATATAAAAAAATGGTTGAGAATTATTTCAAATCTTGTAGTGGAGAACCTCAAATGTTTCCGAAGAAATAAAGCTTTATCTCTAAACAATGGCAATAGTATTTCCATTACAAAAAGTATGCAGATGTTCCAAAAAAACGCTTTTAAACCCAGAAACAATGATGTGTGTTAAAATTCATCTTAGACTTAATTCTTGACTTAATTCTTTTCACTACAAATGATCTCAAACACATCTCTGTCTCCTGTTTTAAGAGAGATTTCCCAAAGTAAAAATACTGCAGTAGTTATTTTTTCAAAGGTTTGTCCAAATGATGAGGATCTTTGACCATCTTAAAACTAAGCAAGTAATAGAATTTAACCTAGAAGAAAAAGTTTTCAAATATTCCCCTTCCCTAAAGTCAGCTGCTACCATGACCTCTGTTGAGATGTCCACAAAAAAGTCCCAGGGCGCCCAGTCCCTTCCTAAAGAAAAGGGCAGTGGGAAGGGGCAGACATCCACTGCATTGTTCTTCTCTGTCTCTACTGGAATCTGCCCAATGATTCCACATTGTAATTGTATACAAAGGTTTCCATTAATAAGATAAGCAGAGAGTTTTTAAAACTGGAGTTTAAAAATCTGTGCCAGAATATTAAGCAAGCTATTACTAAACTTCCTATTCAAACTGAGTTGGAGTTTCAGTATTAAGAACAGTCTAAATGTTTGTGTATGTTTTACCCAATCATGGTCACCAACTTTATTTTCTTTAATTAGGGTCCAAAAAAATCATTAGGGAGCAACCAGACTATAATCAAGAGTTATATTAGAGAAAGATACACTTTATTAGATGTGAATACGTCCCAGAACAAAAACCACACCACCATTAGGACATTCCTAGTACAGTGTATCATTTCCTTTGATGATCTTTGAACCAGAAAAATCAGATGCTCACAAAAACAATGATCATCTCAACAATTTCTGACCACCTTCAAAGTAAATCAATATATGTAATTCTAACTTAATGAAACAACCACATAAATTCCCATACCACTTTACTGTATTATATAAACTGGACTGCCTCACACCAAGTTGTGCAAAACGAAAACCAATCCAAATGAGTTAAACTCCAGAGTTTAGCAATGGAAAAATCTTGCATTTATAGATGTAAAGTGTTTGTTGAAACCCTTGAGAAAGAATATTCTAGAATAAACCATTCATGTCTTGGTTAGAAACCAGAAGACCTAAGAGTAATATAAATGCATACAGAGAAAGAAAGTGAGTTTCAAGTTCGTTTCAGGTCACTAACATGCAGAAAGAGCAAGGTAAATTCCTAGCACTACACGACTGTGAGCTGCGCTAAGTTGTGTCTGACTCTGCAACCCCGTGGACCGTAGGCCACGAGGCTCCTCTGTCCACGGGGATTCTCCAGGCAAGACTACTGAAGTGAGTTGCCATGCCCTCCTCCAGATCTTCCCAACTCAGGGATCAAACCCAGGTCTCCCACACTGCAGGCAGATTCTTTACCGACTGAGCCACCAGGGAAGCCCTAGTTTACAAACTGAGGTTGTGTCTGAACTCCAATTCTCATCCTACTCATTATATATACAAGGATCACTTTTTCTCTCGAGACATCCAAAACACACACACACAACTTCATACCACAAAGGTTAAAGACAATCTCTAAGACTAGGACTTTCACAGTGCAAATTTGCCTTTCCCACCACTCAAGCTGCAGACTCGACAGGGCAAAGGAAAAATCATTTACATACGAATGCGAGGACCTTTACCAAAACCAGGATAGGAACTCAAGGGTTGGAAAACACCACTTGCTAAATAATCTCCAGCCTAAAAAACTCTAACATCCTTTAGGAACAACAGGACAGGCCCTGACATTAAAAATTCTACACAAAACCAGCGACAGTCTCCTGGTGTTTGAAACTCTGGGGCCTAAAGCAGTCAAGCTTTCTTTGGATCCTGGGTTGAGTCCTAGCAGCCACAAGACCCTATGAGTCAAATCAGGTTGGCAATCAAACACACAGTTCCAAGAAATCAAAGATCCTTTTCAATTCTACCTTCCCAGGACAAGAATCAGCTGAAACAAATGACATCCACTACAATCTCTGCAAGCCCGGATAGCACTCTGGGACTTCTATGCTTCCCAGGGACAAATAACAGCCTAAGATTACTAAAGATTATCGCAATCCAGCACCCAAGAGCTCAGTTTTAAAAAAAAAAAAAAGGTCTAGGATGAAAACACGAGGCAAAAAGTCAATGGGCTTCTTGCTAGAAGTCAAGCCAGACCAGTAGTAATCAAGCTCTTACTCTTTCTGGACATCAGTATAGGAAGCTAGCAAAAATCAAGATCACAATGAGTCCCCTGCTCCCCCTGGCTTACTGCTTTTTGTGAGAAAATGCTTATTTATAAGCAGCTTCCCATCTGGCTGCTCGCGCTGGGCAGTGCCCAGACTAAACTTTTAAACCTGGAAGAAGGTGGGAAAGTCAGCCAGCCAGATGCTGCGCTAGGAAACGTAGACAGAAGGAGGGAAAGAGTCAAGTTTCAAAACAAAGGTTCCACAAGGAACTGCACGTCAACCACTCCCCACTTCCTAGCCTTCAAGCCAGCTAGGCTGGGCCTGAATTTTTAAGAAGACAAATAAGTCAGAGGCACCCAGCTCTGGAGCTTTCACTAACAGCACGGTTATTCCCGAGAACCTTTGCACAACCACTTGATGAGAGTGGTGTTGCCCTCTCCCCCCATCTCCCGACGCTGGAGAAAAACTGGGGCTCAGAACTTAGGTGACTTGCCCAAGGTCCCACAGCAGAACCGGAATTCAATTTCTTCCAGGCCAGGGCGGGCCGGCACCCGGTGGGCACCAGGCGAAGGCCGCGGGGGCCGCCGAGACTAGGAAGGCCCTCCTCCCTCGGGAGGGACCCGGCGCTGGGAGCCGGAGGGGCCCGGCGCGCGCTCCACGGCCCGGCCCCTACCTTCCTTGACTCCCGGCAGCTTGGACTGGTCGATGGTGACTTCAGCCATGTTGGCCTGGGGTCCGGGCAGCACTTCGCCTCCGGCTTCCCGGCCGCCGCCTGCACAGAGCACGGCCCGGCGCGCAGCAGCAGCAGCGCCCGACGCGGCGCAAAGTCCAGCCGGCAGCGCTCGGGCCCGGAGGGCGGGGCGGGCCGCCGGGCGAGGGCTGGCGACAAAGGCGGCGGGAGACCGACCCGGGAGCCGCAGGCTGCGCCGCCGCAGCCACCTGCTCCCGCGCCCCCGGCCCTGATCAATACCAAATACCCGGAGCCCGGAAATGGACCCGGGCCGGCCAGTACGGAGGGAGAGAGGAGACAGAAAGGCGGGCGGGCGGGCCTGGGTGGGGAGGGGGAGGGGAGCTGCAGGTCTGTAACCGCAATTCAGTGGCTGGCGAGCGCAGATCTGCTCCTGCGGCCGCCTCCCTGCTGTCTCCTTTGTGCCGAGTGACGCGCCCGAGGCTAGGGCCCCCGCCCCTGCGCCCTGCCTCCCTCCCAAGGGAGGGTCGCGGCTGTCTGCGGGGGCCTTGTGTCCTGAAGGCCTTGGCTAAAAGGCCGCACGGATCCCCCACAACAGTCGTTACTGTCGCCGGTGTAGTCCCCATTCTTGGGCTCTTTCCACGGGATGCTTCCTGTGTGCCTGGCTCTCTGGGATTAGAGGAAAGATGATGTTTGGGCATTAAAAACTCTCTACTACAATGTACAGAACTAGAGCAGCTGATCAGAAACTAGGCCAGTTAAGAGAATGTTCACAACCAGTTGAGGGAACTGAGTCATTCATTCATCAAAAATGCATGAACGTCTCCCGAGTGCGATGTTAGATACTGTGGGTGATAACGTGCGTCAGACATCTCCCTCTTCTGGCATGTCACACATTGGTCTATAATTGTGACATTTTTCTTTCCCCGAAATAGCATCTCCTGGCAACAGAATTCTCCCTCCCCTTGGGAAGTCCTCTTCGGGAGAAGCCTCCTCTCCCAAGCTTGTGCAATCAAAGAACCTCTCCACCATCAACACGCTTCCTCCCTCTCCTACACACATTCATCTAAGGATGGGTGTGTGACCAAGGCAAGTCAAGCAGAATACTTCTCTGGGGTTATTATATAAAGAAGGACAGATAAGCATTGTTTCTTGTGAGGAGCGTTGACTCTTAATAGAGAATGAGACCAAACTGAAGACAGAAGTAAAGGTAAGAAGACAGTAGAGATGAAGAGGGTGTGTTCTGGTGTTACCATAGTAGCAAACCAGCTGGTCCTTGAGATCCCACTGCTCTGGATTCTGGTATTTACCTCCAGCATCTTCTCAATTTAGGCTAGCACATTTTACTACCTTAAACTAGTAAAAGTTGATATTCTGTCACTCAACAGCTCAAAGAGTAACTGTATGAGAGGCCGCATGGAGGAGGGTTTATTGGGACTTGGCATTCATTGACTAAGATTGGCAAAAAATTGAGAGGATTTTCTAAGCCAGAGGGTGGCAAACCCTGGCCCACTGGATTTGAATGGCTGCTTTTTATGTGTTTAAATGATTACATTTAAGTGCTTATAGAAATACAACATAATATTTTTAATCTTGCCTCTTTGTACTCAAATTATAAAATATTTACTATTGGACCATTTTCGGAAAAGGTTAGCCAACCCTATTACTAGGCAGAAAGAACACCCAGTAAATTAAGTGTGTGAATAGAAAGAAATATTAGAAAGGTAGCTTTGTGGGGATTTTTAAGTTGCCTGCTGTAAGATATAGTTCGGGCCAAGGCAGAAAAGGAAAGACGACCTCAACAGAAGTAGGTTACCTTTATTCAGGCAAGGAGGGGCGACACTAGGCCTAAGGACCAGGCTGAGCGCCAAGAGGGATCAGGGAGGCTCCATATTTATAGGAAGGTTTGTGGAAGTGATAAGGGAAATGTTAATCAGGCAGGGTGTTTGGGGTATTCTTTAGTTGAGATGGCATTTGTAGTTGGGCAGGGGGTGATAAGTCTTCTGGGCAGGTGTAAGGGTGGAAGGTTTCTGGACAGGCGGTGATAAGTCCCAGATAGATGCAACAGGCCTGGAGCATCAGGGCAGAACTAAAGTTCTGTTTTGTTTTCTCCGAAGTTAGATGATTCAGCAAGGGCCTTTGAGACTGTTGTTTTCTTTTCTAGGCCCAAAAGACTCCTTCACCTGCCTTCTATGACTTTTCCTTTTTTTAACTTCCCGTGGTCATAGAGAATATTTATAATAACAGTATTGTCTATTTTCCTCCCCCAAATCCATTGTCTTTATCCCTCTGTCATGCTGTGCTCTGGGAGGGTGACATTTATGAAAACATCACCAGGGTCTGATTGCCCTGTGGCTTACTTTTGAGTTAGACCAATGCACAACACTGAAAAAAGATAAAAAAAAAAAAGGAGAGAAATGTGAGGGTGTGTATTACATGCCTTTCCGTTATGCTAGCTAGGCCAAAATTTTGGTCATACTGTATCTCTCTGACTACAATGCCTGTCTAGAAGCCTCTTTCCCAGTGTTCCAGCTCTCATGAGTCTCTCATAATACCATTTCTCTACAGTGCCCCTTCAGGCCTAGAATGGTAATGGCTTCACACTGTTGCTGGTTCCCTTAACCATACCCACACCATTGTAAATAATCCCTTAGTTATATTCTTTCCAGTTTAACCATTTTGAGTGTGCCTTCTTTTGCCTAGACTCTGATTAATATAGTTGAGATATGCCAAAGTGTCATTGCTTTGTTTTCCTTAACAACATCTACATTTCTTATGATCACTGTAAGACCACAAAACATATTCATCTATTCATATGATCTCCACTTCCTATTCTCTCGGTCTTTCTTGACTATTTCAATCATACTTTTTAGCCTCATTGCTCTAAAAAAACAGCTGTTTTTATTAGAATTAGCAATGATCTCCATGTTGCCACATCCAGGGATTAATTCTCAGCTTTCCTCTTATTGGCTTACTATTCCCATATAATAGATATGATTCAACTCATCTTCTTAACACATTTTTTTGTTTGGGGTTTGTTTTAGTTTTTGTATTTTCACTTACCTCATTTATCTCCCTCACTTATCTACACCACTAGCCATGTTGTTAAAAAATGATTCAAACAATATAAGCTCACTTTTGAGGGTTCTTCTGAATACTGGTATCTACCAATTATTGGAGATAGTTATAGGCTTCCCAGGTTGCGCAATGGTAAAGAGTCTGCCTGCCAATGCAGGAGATACGGGAGATGAGGTTTCGATCTTTGGTTCGGAAAGATCCCCTGGGGAAGGGAATGGCAACCCACTCCATTATTCTTGCCTGGGAAATCCTGGGGACAGAGGAGCCTGGCAGTCTACAGTCCATGGGGTCACAGAGTCAGACACAACTGAACACACACACATAACCTAGAAACTCCACCTGAATTGTTTTTACCAGGTTATAAAAAAAGTATGTCTGAAACCAAATTCATATGTACACACATTTAGGTACAGAAAGTCATAAAATCCACTCTGAAAACTTAATAAGGTCTCAATTCTTTATCGTTTTATAGCCTCTAACTACACAGTCCATAAAAGATTTGTGCAAGCACAAACATTATTTTGGAATCATGCCTTGAAGCACCATTGTACAAATTAAAGACTGTAAGGTTCTCTTGGTTCTTATACCCTACCCAAATAAGAGTGGGGAATTTCTTTAAAATATTTCAGCCAATTCACATATCTATATATTTCAAATATCCCCAAATTTAAACCGATTTCTAATATTCACTATATTGTGCTATGAAATTTCTGTTATTAATCTAAAATTTTTGAAAATAGCTTAATGTTCCTATTACAATTTTCTTTAGGGTGTAGCCTTCTGGTAAAAGCCTAGGTTATAACACCTGCAGTTTGTATTCCTAGTCAGGCAACTGACCACCCCTAGAATGTACACCAAAACTAAACACACATACACACACACTCCTATGTGACATTCTTTAAGGGTTCCTCCCAATTTCCTAGACCTTCAAATGCTGGAGTGTTTCAGACCACACTTTAGTATTCAAACTATTCCTTCCTAACTATTCTCATTACTTTTAGTTACTAACCCAGTCTCTTTGCTTTAATTATTAAGTCTCGGGTAAATGAAATTGCCAGTATGGCAAAATTTGACTGAAAAATAATTGACAATTAATGTGATTCAACCTAATATTCCGACAAACCCCAAAACTTGTATTTTCAACCCAAATTCTCCATGAGTTCTACCTTCATGTATCCAACTGCTAAGTTTCATATTCATTTAAAGGTTTGATTGGCTGTAGTGTCAAACATGTTGACAAAATAAGGGCAACAAGGACTGGAAAAGAGAACTTTTGGTTGACATCCAGGTTATTCATAAGGAAGTAGTAATAGGAGAGTTGAGAGAGAGTAATCAGATTACAAAGTTTTTTGTGTACATATCAGTTCAGTTCAGTTGGCCGTGTCCAACTCTTTGCATCACCATGAACCACAGCACGCCAGGCCTCCCTGTCCATCACCAACTCCCGGAGTTCACCAAAACTCATGTCCATTGAGTTGGTGATGCCATCCAGCCATCTCATCCTCTGTCGTCCCCTTCTCCTCCTGCCCTCAATCTTTCCCAGCATCAGGGTCTTTTCAAATGAGTCAACTCTCCGCATCAGGTGGCCAAAGTATTGGAGTTTCAGCTTCAGCATCAGTCCTTCAGTGAATATTCAGGACTGATCTCCTGGTTCAAAAGCATCAATTCTTCGGCACTCAGCTCGCTTTATAGTCCAACTCTCACATCCATACATGACCACTGGAAAAACCATAACCTTGACTAGACGGGCCTTTGTTGACAAAGTATTGTCTCTGCTTTTTAATATGCTATATAGGTTGGTCATAACTTTCCTTCCAAGGAGTTATACATATATACATATATATATATATATATATATATATATATATATAGTATGTATAATATTTATATTTTAGAAAACATGAGTTTTTGCCTAACTAAAAAATTTGTGATGTTTTGATTCCACCTGTTTGACTCAGTATGAATAGAATGCTAGATTTCTACTTTAAAAAAATGGACATGTAACAAGCAACAAAGGGAATAACCTATAATGGAAAATAATCTGAAAAAAATTGATGTGTATATGTGTAACCAAATCACCTTACTGTGCACCTGAAACATAATAAGGCAATTAAACATCAATAAAATATATTTATTAAGAAGAAAAAAGTGAGTGGAGATGTTTCAGTAAAGATGGGGGATTGAATCCAGGTATCCAATTCACTCTCTGCTGAAAATGCACCAAAGCCACACTCCCATTGAAATATAAATTAAAAATAATTTTTTTAGTGTGTGTGTGTGTGTTTGGTTTTATTATCTCCATTTGACAGAGGAGGAAGCTGAAGAAGGGAGAGGTAAGGTCATGTGCAGAGTCATTGGTGAGGATCTAAGATGCAGATCCTGTCTGGCAGCAGGCTGTTGATGCTTATGGTCAATAGACTAGAATTCCTTTCAAACTGATGACAATCAAGACAACTGGGGAGAACAGTCTCCGGGAAGCTCACCCTATGGCAATCCTAAAAGATCTCAAGTGCCTAGCAGAGGATTTACTGGGACTGGAATGTCAGGCCCGTACCTGCCAGCTGAACTCAGCCCTGGGACCCCTTGGGGTTCACCAGCCCCAGGGAAGCGAGGAGAGAAGAAGCCAGGTAGTCCTGTTCATCATGAACCCAAACTGCCCTGAAAGGAGCACAAACTGGTAAAACGTTTGCGGAAATAAGTGTTGAAGCAGGATGTCTGTATTTACAGAGACTGTGATTCAGAATCAGTTTCCACCCCATGCTTCCGGCAACTGGTGGACATGATCATAAACACGTCAGTATCCAGAAGCAAGTTTGCCAAAGACCCTCTGTTTCAGGAAGGACGCCCAGCCCTCACTGCTTGGAGAGCAGCTGAAATCAGCTGATGCCAGGTGATGTTCTCAGCTCTAACAGTTCCTGGGATCCATTCCTCCAGGATTTTGAACAGTGTATCCTCCAAAGGTGGTCTTTCCTCTCTCAGAACATGATGTGACTCTCCAAACCTAAGCCTCAAATGGTTTGCAGATCTTCTGGGGTGACTGTTTCCTGTGTTCTGAGATGCCAGGTGGTGACAGCTTTCTGCCTGAGAACTGTGGACAGCATGTACATGGAAAGCTGCTCCTAGCAGGCAGGAGGTGCCTGGTGGCAAGTATCAGAAAACATGGCCCATACTGATGTGCACGAGAGAGGGAAGCTTGTTGGCTCCTGTAACTGAACATCTCTGGACAGATTTCAGGTGAGGATGGATATAGTGACTCAATCATGTGAAACACACAAAGAAATACCTTTCTTTTTATCTCTTTTCTCTGCTTTCTGAGTTTTTAATGAGTTATAGTTTATATAAGATATTATACATTACAGGTGTGTAATAGAGTGATTCACAGTTTTAAGGGTTGTACTTCATTTATAGTTGTTATAAAATACTGGCTACATTTCCTGTGTGGTACCATATATCCTGTGGTTTATTTTATACTTTATGGTTTGTAGCTCTTAATTTCCCATCTCTATGTTGCTCCTGTCTCCTTCCCATTCCCTCCCCACTGGTAACTACTAGTTTTTTCTCTATATCTGCAGAATCACCCACATTTTCAAATATGAGTCAAAGAATGTCACTCCTTTGTACCTGAATCTCTGTGGCATTCCATCTTCTTTAGAATATAATCCAAAGTGCATACCATAGTCTACTGGAATCACCCTTACCACTCTGATTTCATTTCCTTCCTCTTGTAGGAAAGGAAGAGGCCTTCTCTCATCCTGACACCTTGCTGTTCCTCCTAGGCTGTGCATATTCTTGCATCAGTACCTTTGACTTAAGTGGTCCCTCTTCCTGGAAAGCCTTCGCCCTACACAACCTCGTGCCAAACAACTTCATGACGTGATCCCCTAATTTCATTCAAGTGTCTACTCAAATGCTACCTTCTCAGAGAGATATTTCCTGACCTTATCTGTCATTCTGTATTTGTCCACTCATTTTTTCTCTCTACATCAGTTATTCTTGCAGATATTACAGGTTTATTTGTTTATTCAATACATCTGTCTAGTTGGGTGAGAAGATTGGATCTTTGCCTATGTGAATTATTACTGAATCCTAAGTACATAGAATACTGTTGGCACATAATAATTGCTCATGAAACTGTACTGAATACATTGTTGAAGGAAGTATTTGGTAAAGAAGTATTAAAATGCTGATCAAACAATATTTTAAAAGTAAATTTCTTAATATTTTCTTTTCAAAAATGAGTTTTAAGAAAAAAATCTAGACCTTACCAGATTGTTGACATCCTTGAAAAGATTTAGAGAAACAACTAGGTTAAAAAGACAGAACTCTAACTTTGCCAGGAGGAAACTTTAACTTATTTATAACCATGGCTTGAAGTCTAACTTATGGGGCATTTATTTCTTACATACAAATACATTTCTTAAGTGAAATAATAAGGACCATAAAAAGTAAGTATGGATACCACTGTCATTTGGAAGATTTTTCATGGCTGCCACGAGAGAACAGGTAAGAGACGACAATGAAGAAAGTGACTCCACGTGGAGCCAGAGCAAGGGATTCTCATCCAAGAGACTTGGCAGCAATGAGGTAAGATGCCAACAGGCTTCACATCCAGGGGTGTTAAGTACTCTGGCACAGGTTCTGACTCATGCAAGGAGGAGGATCATGACCTAAGACAGAGCTAAAGCAAGATACAGTGGTGTGAGCTATGGCAAAAAATTCCTAGCCTCTGGGGGAAGAATATCTTGTGTGATGGAGTTACTATCATTTCTGCAAATTGTATAAATAATAAATCTCTCATAAAACATAATTCCATTTTTTTACTGAACTCAGGTACATTTGTGATTCACATATAAAATTGTTTATAAACATCACTAAGATCAGCATAACTTTCTGTGGATATATTTTTTTTCAACCAAAAGTAACTGCAAACAATTATGAATGAAGGAAGGTCTAAATTAAAAGATCTTCCACCTAGAAAAGATTGGAATGCACTCTTAAAGATGAACTGCATACTCAGTTTTTCTGCAGGACACCCATAATTTAGGAATCTTCTTTCTCCATGTTATTTTCCCCATGGTACCTATAACTAAAAGGGCAAGACTATAAATTCAAATTGAGAGAAGGAAATAGGATAAACTTGTGTAACTCAAGTTGTTAGCACTGTAATGGCCTTAGAAGATTCTTAGATAAATACATCTAAGGAATTTCTGTCATGTTACACATTTGTGAAATTTCTTTAATATTTTGTTTGGCTCTATGTAAAGAATGCTTGAAGTATGAAAGGTGTTCAGTGCTAGAGAGAGCTTTAATAAAGGTGTAAAAATATGAATAAGAAGTTTAAACATTGATTACAGTGGCTACCTCTGAGTAGAGGAGGAGGGGAAGGAATAAGGAATGCAGAAGATTATGAGTTGTAGATTATATTTGCAGAAAATGACCACAATCTTGGTTCCTATCATACATGCCCTCTTGTATAATAACATCATAGACCTTCATCGACACATGGAGTCTAATTCTCCTCCCACTGAATCTGGGCTGGATCTGTGACTACATTGACCAGTAAAATGCAGCAGAAATAACATTCTGAGACTTGAAAGCCCTGGCATTAAGACTAGGCAATTTCTGCTTCGATTCTCTGAGAGAAGTAAGTTGCCTTGTAAGAAATGTGACTATCCTAACATCTCCATGCTGTGAGAAGCTCATCTAGCCATGTGGAGAGGCTTTCTGTAGGGGAACAAAGATCCCAAGCCTGAATCCCTAGTGGAGCTCCCAATTGACAGCTAACACCAAGAGGACTGCCAAGCATTTTGAAAATGAATCTTCAAAATCCAGATGAGACATTCCAGATAAAATCATGTGGCAAAGAGATAAACTATCTCACTGATCTGGAGCAGTTTGTCAAAAAGTGAAATTGATAGTTGCTCAGTCGTGTCTGACTCTTTGTGACCCCATGGACTATAGCCCACCAGGCTCCTCTGTCCATGGGATTTCCCAGGCAAGAATACTGGAGTGGGTTGCCATTTCCTTCTCCAGAGGATCTAGATGACCCAGGGATCAAACCTTCATCTCCTGCATTGCAGGCAGATTCTTTACTGTCTGAGCCACCAGGGAAGCCCCCAGTTTGCTGAATATCGAATAAAGAAATGAATGTTGTTTAAAATTAAGAAGCTGTAGAATGGTATATAGTGCTCACTTGCTTCAGTTGTGTCTGACTCTTTGCAACACCATTGACTATAGCCTGTCAAGCTCCTGTATCCATGGGAATTTCCAGGCAATACTGGAGTGGACTCCCATGTCCTCCTCCATGGGATCTTCTCAACCCAGGGATTGAACATGAGTCTCTTGCATCTCCTGCATTGCAGTTGGAGTCTTTACCACTAAGCCATTAGAGAAGCCCTGAGTGGTATACACAGCAGTAAATAACCAAAAGAGTGTATTTCAATTATATCTGCAAAGTTTTGATTCTTTGAGAAAAAGCCACATATTTGAGGCAAGTATGGAAAAATACTGACTTTGGTCTGGGTGTGGTGATATTTTCCATTTTTTTCTTTACATATAAAATATTACATATTTCATCATTCAAAATTTAAAAGCCTATTTAGACTTGCACTTCTTGCTCGGATAGAGTCAATAGTTCCAAGTATGTCCTCCTTCTGTAACAAGTATAATGTTGGAAAAAACATATATGGCAAATGTTTTAAAGTCCTGGGCTTTAGGCAATGTGATCCCTGGGAGAAGGCAAATATGTGAATGAGCTCCCATGCTCTTATTAACTTTTTAGTTTGGTACAAATTCCCAACTTTTATAAAGGGAGTGGAGTCCCAGCACTCTCCCTGGGGAATCATAAAAGAGAGTTCAGGGCTTCTGACACAATTAGAACTTGTGGGGCAGGGGATTGAAGAAGTAGGAACTGCAGATAGGAGTTCCCAAGTCCTTGGTCAAAACTGGCATTGCATATCTGTCTGATGAAACCAACCCTATGAGGCCTCACAGAAAGCAGCATCCACAAAATAGAGGATGGAATGGCCATTTTAGAGGGCACCAGATGCAGGAAAATGTTAAAGATCCACTGAGAGTGGAGAGATCTCTCCACTGGTAACACACCTGGTATTCAGGTAAACTACAAAGAGGCCGTAAATTATATGGATACCCTACTTGTAAAGAATATTCTGTAGCTAATCTAATCTAACACACCCTAAAACCAAGCTTTGACAGAACTTCTGGCATATAACTGCCTGCTGAAACAAAACTCAACAGTCATTAAAAAAAAAAAAAAGGTTAATTTAACCCAGATTCTTTAAAATGTATCATTCAAAATGTTCAGGAGGGAAGCAAAGTTTTCCCACCCAAAATTACTAGACAGGTAAAAGAGTAGGAAAATGTGATGAATAATCCAGAAAAAGGCAATCGGGGAAACAAACACCAAGATGACCCAGATGTTGAATTTAGCAGTCAAGGACGTAAAAGGACTATTTTTAGCAGTTATTAGAAATATTTTTAGGGACTTAAAGCAAAATATGTGGTCATAATGAATAAATAGCTAGAAACTCTCAGTTGTTCAGTCACTAAGTCATGTCCGACTCTTCTGCAAGCTCATGAACTATAGCCTGCCAGGCTCCTTTGTCCATGGCATTTCCCAGTCAAGAATACTGGCCTGGGTTGTCCTTTCCTTCTGCAGGCCATCTTCTCAACTCAGGGATCAAACCTGCATCTCCTGCATTAGCAGGCAGATTCTTTACCACTAAGCCACAAGGGGAGCCCTTGTGAAATCGAAATTCTAAAAACAGACAGTGAACAAATATAGAATTTTAGCAGATAAAAACCAAAAACATAAGTGGAAATCCTAGAAACAAAAATTACAATTTCTAAAGTGAAAAAAATCACTGATGAACTTAATGATATATTGGAGATGGCAGATACAGACTCAGTGAACTTGAGAACAGATGAATAGAAGTTATTTAATCATAAAAAGAGAGAAAACAGATTTCTTTTTTTTTTAAAAAGCCCTTATTACCAGTGGAATAATACCATACTGTTTATAACACAGGGACTTAAGGACCCAAGATAGGAGAGAAAGATAATGAGGGGAAAAAAAAAAAAAAAACCTTGAGAAAATAATGGTTGAATATTTCCCAGACTTTATCTCAAAGCATCAGTCTGCAGGTCCATGAAGCTCAGAAAAACCCAAGAAGGAGAAATACGAAGAAAAAGCACTTAGACCACTTTAGTCGAAATGGGTAACAACCACAGAGGAACAGAAAGTCTTCAAAACATCCAAAGAAAAATGACATATTATTGGGCTGGGCAAAAAGTTGGTTTGGATTTTTCTGTAACATTATATGGAAAAACCGGAAAGAAATTTTTGACCAATCCAATATATACAAGGGAAAATGTATGTAAATGATGACTGACTTCTAACCAGAAACAATATAGGTCAGAAAATAAAAATTATTACTGTAAAGTAATAACAACAAAAAATACCTATCAAATGAATATTCAATATATTACAAAATGGCTCTTCAAGAATAAAATAAAGGTAACTTATGAAAGATGAAAGCTCAGAAAATGTGTAGCCATCATATGTACACTACAAGAAATACTAAAAGAAGTTCAAGAGGCTGAAGGAAGACTAGCTTCTTTTCTTTTTTCCTTTATTTCCCTAAAAGACAACTCATTGCTTAAAGCAAATAGTTCATTACAGGTAGTGTTTATAAAGTATTTAAAAATAAGATTCATGATAACAAAAGCATGAAGTAATATATGGAAAAATGAATTAAAGTACTATGAGGTTGAAGTGTGAAAAGACTTGAATAAATCAGGCGGTGGAAGCATGACCCTATTTATTTTATGTGTGCAGCTTAACACTGAATACAAAACCTGACAAAGATATTATGTGAAGAGAGTAATATGGACCAATAACCCTGATGAAGATAAATGCAAAAGTTCTCAACAAATGTTAGTAGGTCAGTAGAAATATACAAAAGGAATAACACATAGACGCCAATTGAGGTTACTTCTAGGAATGCAAAATTGACTTAAAAAATCAGTCACTGTAACTCAACATCTTAATCATCTCAATATAAAGTATCAAAAATAATCCTGAGAAAATGGAAAACCAATTCACACTTTTAAGAGAAGCGACTCTTACCAGGCCAAGAATAGAAAGAAGCCTCTTCAATATTGTGAAAGGTATTTATGAAAAATAAGAAGAAAAAATAGAGGTTCATGAAATATTTCACTGTTTGCTCCTAAGCTGGGAACAGTGAAAGGATATAAATTCTCCTTATTTTTATTCAGTATTTTACTGTGCAACATTCCACAGTGCAGTAGGATAGAAAATAAAGTCCACTTAGATTGGAAAAGAAATCGACTCTAGTTATATTTGACATGATTCTTTAAATAGAAACTAGAAGCAAAGCAGCTATTAGAAGTAATATATTAATAAAGGCATAGAATACAAGTTCAATACACAAAAATCATTTGTATTTTTGTATACTAGCAACATTTAGAGAATAAAAAATTTTAAATCAATTTCCTATAGCATTACCAGCAAACTTATAAGTAAGAAGCAATATCACATTCCAAAGGAACTGAAGAGATTTGAACCACCATCAGATATCTAAAAGATCTAAAAGATGTATCCTTTGGCCTTCCCATGCAAGGCAAGACACCTGGGTTCGATCCCATTAAAAGGGAATGGCTACCTACTCCAGTATTCTTTCCTGGAGAATTCCATGGACAGAGCAGACTGGCAGGCTACTCCATGGGGTCACCAAGAGTCGGACACAACTGAGAAACTAACACTTTCCCTTTCAC
Source organism: Cervus elaphus (assembly GCF_910594005.1). NCBI lineage: Eukaryota > Metazoa > Chordata > Mammalia > Artiodactyla > Cervidae > Cervus > Cervus elaphus. Next base: position 42,933,072 of record NC_057833.1, on the reverse strand, counting down.
CCTTTGGATCCACCATGGACTCTTGAGGTGCAGCGCTTCCTTGAACTCAGTCCAGATTCATCTGGCCGGACTCAGATGAGTTGTGGAAGACTGTGGCCAGCACCGCAGCACATTGCTCTGTATTTGGTTTCACTCTTTCCATACCTTACCGTCTCTTTTTGTACCATTTGGGAAGCAAAATGTTACCTCTAAGCCTCTTAGGTTTTTGGCTGGGACTCAGAATTAAATTAACATAGACAGATTAATGGAGAAATGTAAAAAATGAATTTAACATGTGTTTTACAGGCTAGAGAGCCCTCAAAAGTAACTGAAGACCCAATGAATCGGTTAGATTTGAATGCATATTTATTCTGAATTGGACGAAGAGCAGTAAATCATAAGAACGTGGCAAGATAGAGGGGCTAAGCTAGGGTAGTTAATTGAGTAGAAAAGTGACCAGCAAGATAATTGTTAGTTTAACAAGGTTTATTTTTATAGTTTTCTCTCAGATAAGAAAGTTACTATCCTCTCGGTATGAGGAGGGCATATGGGGGTTTTATTTCCTGCTTTCAGGAAGAAAAAGCGGAGGGCACAGCATCCATCTTTCACTTGCTTTTAATTTTCAAGTGTCTTTAGCTCAAAATAATCCTTATGTCAAAGTGGTATATTTTAAGGTGGTATATTCTGTCACCCTTCAGTACCATCCAATAAAACACCAGCATGTAATTTTGCCACAAGTTTTCTTTTGTAACGTACTTGGTCTAAAACACAGTGTACTGGCATATGGAGGGTATGTGGAAATGTAGTCAGCAAGGAACCTATAGGGATAGGTTGAGGCAGGCTAGGCTAGGTCAGGGAGAGCCTTCAGTGTCAAGTTTAGCATTCAAAGTAAGCACAGGTTCCAAGAAGCTATGATTCTGTATTCACACAGAGTGGTTGGAATGGAATTCTGCATCAATAAAGTGACTCGGTGCCTGTCCGGGCATTCATTAGCTAATTAAACTAGGGAACGAAGATTGCTGATTCTTTCTCTTCACATAATTCCTATGAACCTCTCTTTCACTTAATTACGTGGGTTGCACTCTCATTCCTGTCAGTAGCCCATCTCTCATGTGCTGGAGAGAAAAGGTCTGCCAGAGGTGAAGCAAAGCTTCTTTAGGGAATTAGTTAATGAGAATTCTGCAGCAACCTCCAGGGTGAAATTTCCCCATCCTTACTGGAGGGGATGATTTAGTGCTTAAGCAGCTAAAGAACCCCAAAGCAGGTCTTTTGTCCACTTATCAATATCTCTATCACACTTTAGGCAACTTCTGAAACTGATACAAATCTAGTGGTTATTGTATATTTCTGACTTAAATTTGGGCCGAGGCATAAAACAAGAAAAGATCTAAACTAAAAAAAATGCATGACAAGCAGATCTTTGCAGGACATTTGGTCCTGTCCAAAATGTCTATAAGATACTTTGTTATTGTTGTTTTTATTGTTTGCTCATTAAGTCATATCTGACTCTTTTGCATCCCCATGGACTGTAGCCCCCCCAGGCTTCTCTGGCCTTGGGATAATCCTGGCAAGAGTACTGGAGTGAGTTGCCATTTCCTTCTCCAGGGAATCTTCCCAACCCAGGGATCAAACCTGCGTCTCCTGCATTGGCAGGTGGATTCCTTACCACTGAGCCACCACGGAAACTCCATAAGACATTTGGTCCATGCCAAAATGTTTTTATATTTGCATGACCATTTGGTCCTGTCCAAAACCATTTGGTGTGGACCAAATATGCCATTGGACATTTTAGATAAGAAATGTCTATTAACCCAAACAGATTATCTGCAAATTGTAAATGTACTAGAGTTAAATCATCATTACGCCTAATCTATAGATGATGAAATCAGTGAACAGGTTGACTATGTCTCTGGAGTGAATTTGTGCTCTTTAAGTTTTTATGTTAATGTAGTCCTTCTTTATTTTATAGGGTAAGTGAGGGAAAAGATAAACAATATGTACATAACTTGTTTTTGTTGAATTTATGTACACTGGAGTTTTGAGGTTAATATTTGATGTTAATATTATATATACACTGCATTAAAGGTGTCTTGATTTGCTTTCAGCCGAAGTACAACTTTGGACAAGGATTCAATAACAGTTTATTTGGGAGGAAATACCAGAAGAGATTGATGGGGAGAGGAGAAATGAGCCTAGGAAAGGAAGAAAGCTGATAGAGTATGTTATCAAGTAGATTACTATTGTGGACACCTGGAGCATAATCTATGAGGGAACTTGGGCTGTCAGTGAAGAACATGCTTCAGAGTTGTCCCAATCAAGATCAAGGAAGCCAACACAATTATTTCTTGAATCCCTTTCATTGGATTAAGGCTGTCTCAGGAACTCTACTAGACATAATTTGAAAGCCATCAGTTAAGTCTCTTTTCTACAATAGATCCTTCACCAAGTTGGCCCTAAACAAGTATGTCTCATCTTATTCTATGTCTCAGTTCAGTTCACTTCAGTCACTCAGTTGTGTCTGACTCTTTGTAACCCCATGGACTGTGACATGCCAGGCCTCCCTGTCCATCACCAACTCCCGGAGTTTGCTCAAACTTATGTCCGTTGAGTCGGTGATGCCATCCAATGATCTCATCCTCTGTCGTCCCCTTCTCCTCCTGCCTTCAATCTTTCCGAGAATCAGGGTCTTTCCAAATGAGTCAGTTCTTTGCATCAGGTGGCCAAAGTATTGGAGTTTCAGCCTCAGCATCAGTCCTTCCAACGAACATTCAGGAATGATTTCCTTTAGGATGGACTGGTTGGATCTCCTTGCAGTCCAAGGGACTCTCAAGAGTCTTCTCCAACACCACAGTTCAAAAACATCAATTCTTCGGCACTCAGCTTTCTTTATAGTCCAACTCTCACATCCATCCATGCCACTGGAGAAACCATAGCCTTGACCAGGCAGACCTTTGTTGGCAAAGTAATGTCTCTGGCTACACAGAAAACTGTAACTCCAGGTGGCTTGGGTGCAGGTCTATATCATATGTATAATGTTCCACAGACAATGGACAGTTGCTCATTGTACCATCAGCTTGAAATACTGGGAAGAAGAGTGGATGAGGAAGAAGATAAAGAAATCAGGATTCACCGGGCATCATGACATTCATGAATAGTGCATCACAAATTGAACTTAGGCATTCTGAACCTTAGTGATAGGTTCTTACTATTATGTAGCACAGCTTATTAAATGATTTTGTCAGGGGAGTGTAATCTGCTCGGTTCTGTCTCGTCTCAATAAAAATTTGAAGCGACGGATGTTAAAGCCCTTGGCGCATCACAGCTCTTGGACAGTCTGTGTTACAGTTCTCGGACAGAGCAGTTTTATTTAGAAAATAAAGGAGAATACATCCTTGAGGTGTGAGGGCGTGCTGACCCAAAAGGCACGAAGAAAAGAGAGAGAGAGAAAGAGAGACAGCACGTGTACGTGGGGGAGAGAGACCCCCAGCCCTTTGGCTCCTCTTTTTATGTTTTTTCCTCCTCCTGGGCCTGCCCTATGTAAATTGGGCTAACCAGGAGTGCTGTTTCTTCTACCGGAGGTCCTCACTCTGGCCTTCGGACCTTCCTTTGTTCTATTTTTGCAGGCTTTTCCCTTCCTTTTCCTTTACTCACCGTCATTCTGGATTCCTTTTCCCTATTCTACCTGCCTAACATTTTTATCCTTTATATCACTTGGCTCACTGATGGTTACATCAGTTCAGTTCAGTTCAGTTGCTCAGTCGTGTCCGACTGACTTTTTGCGACCCCATGAATTGCAGCACGCCAGGCCTCCCTGTCCATCACCAACTCCCGGAGTTTACTCAAACTCATGCCCATCGACTCGGTGATGCCATCCAGCCATCTCATCCTCTGTCGTCCCCTTCTCCTCCTGCCCCCAATCCCTCCCAGCATCAGGGTCTTTTCCAATGAGTCAACTCTTCGCATGAGGTGGCCAAAGTATTGGAGTTTCAGCTTCAGCATCAGTCCCTCCAATGAACACCCAGAACTGATCTCCTTTAGGATGGACTGGATGGATCTCCTTGCAGTCCAAGGGACTCTCAAGAGTCTTCTCGAACACCACATGGTTGGGGTTAAATAGGTATTTGTGAATTAACTGTGAGATTTTTTTTTTTTTTTATAAAGAGAATATGTTCCTAGGCACGACTGTCCAATTCTTAAGTTCTCCATTCCCAGAGAAAATATTTCTTCCACGGGGTACTGATGAAGATATGTATGGAGGTGAATCTCAGCAGTCAACAAAATTGATTATTTCTACATCTTCACTTCCCAAGGGCTCTTTTCCTCTCAACTCACACATCTTAGAAAAGCTCTCAGTAGTGGCAATAAATCTGAGTTCATCCTGTTATAGAACTTAATGGACTTAAGAATAGCTGAGCTGAAAAGTCATACCCAGGCAGGAGTTACAAATTATACAAGTGAGGATAAAAGCTTCATAAATACTGACTCCACCTAATGGTTTATGTCAGAGGAAGAAATCTCATTATGATAATGGCATCTTCTTCCAAAAGCACTGCTCTTTGCACTGAAGTTCGCTGGATGCACTAATATCATCAAGAATTTACTTAATAAAACTGAATTGTTCAACATCTAATTTCATCCATTACTTAATGTATTGATAGCATAGAAAATTTCTCACAGTGAAATCATGAAAAATAATGTGATGAGAAATAAGAGGAAATTTGTGGGTGGCAAGGTAGCATTGTGAATGAACTAAAACTGAGCGAAATGGATTATGTGAAGCCAAGCAAATTTGAATGACTATGTTCCATTCAAATCTTTAGGTCACCAGTTAAAATGAGACAAATTCTTTTGCTGGTTTGACTAAGTCTTACATAAATTCTTACATTTGTTTAGCCACCCAGAAAGACTTCCTGGAATTCAACAAAAGGGGTGGAGATGACTCAGTCAAGGAGAGGAAAGTGACATATTGTGGTAACGAGTAAGTCACTACTATAAATGGAAGAAAAAGAATAATAAACTAGAATACACACACAGACACACAAAATAGACTTAGTGAGAAAAAAAAGAGTAACCATTTTAAGTTAAGGGCTTCCCTGACAATTCAGACAATAAAGAATCTGCCTGGAATGCAGGAGACCCAGGTTTGATCTCTGGGTCCAGAAGATCCCCTGGAGAAGGGAATGGCTATCCACTCCAGTTTTCTTGCCTTGAGAATTCCATGGACAGAGGAGGCTGGTGGATGACAGTCTATGGGGTTGCAAAGAGTCAGACATGATTGGGTGACTAACACACATACATATTCTAAGTTAAACAAAACAGTGATGTTTTCATAGCTTAAATTGATGAATTTTTTATGAGGCTATACTGATCTATTGTGTTCATTACTATGTTGGGTATGAAAATAAATGACAAGAATTTAGCATTATTTTAAAGATGATTTTACATGACAATATAGCTTATAAGAAAGTGTTTAGTAAAATTTTGCACAGACTATTTAAGGAGAAAGAATCTAAGATATACTTACTCTCAGCATCTTACATGGGGAAGACTGGAGTCCAGATCTTCAAAGTCCCAATATTACACGTAGAACAAATTGTATTCATTGTTTTTCTAAGGTAAGCGACAAAAGAATATTGAACCTGACTGGATAAAAATGAGCATATTTCTTTAAGTACATTTTATAATGAATAATGCTTTCTTAAATTAATTTCCTTAGTAAATAGAGATCATCTAAATGAAGATAATGAATGGTGAAATTCATTAATTCACTTTGACCAACATTTATAACCACAAACTATGTGACATGAACCATGCTAATTTTTTTACATCTCATATTTTCTTGCTTCATTCTCACCACAGGCTGGAAGATACATGTTACAGTGAAAAATAAGGAATAGCTATCCTTGTCCTCAAGCAACTCAGATTTAGACAGTGATCCAGACACTGACTTAAGTAGCAACCAATATTGTGCAACAAGTGCAGTAACACATCGAATTATATTATACTATAAATATATGGAAAAGAAACCATTTATTCTTCCCTAAGGAGATTTTATAACTGTTAATTGAAAAATACAATCTTGGATTTCTGTTTTTTAAAAATGGATTTCCAAGGTAGGTTAAACGAAGGTTAAGAATCTTCTCAATGAGGGAACTGTAGGAACAAAAGAATGATCTCTTGAAAGTATTTTCCTAACTCCACTGCAGAGTGAGGCAAATTTTAAGAAACCAGATCTCAGAGCCAAAAAAGCTGAAATCAGGGTTAGAGAAGGGCAAATAGGACTCCTGAGATTAGTTCCTAACAGGAATAAAGTCAGGAAAATGGCCAAACATATATGAATTACTCTATGAGTCAGACACTTACAAGGGACAAAATCTTAAAGTTAATCTGCAGTCCAAATCCCAAAGTCACACACAAGGAGAAAGAGAAAAACACTTATAGGGAAGCTCTTTATTTGAAGAGATTCTCATTAAAAACTGCTTTTTGCTCCTGAGCTTCTCTAAGAGAAGCCTTGATTCAGGCTGTAAGTGAACTGCAGGAAGCCTGCCAGGTTCCTTTTCTGATATCATTTGGTTTCCAACCCTGTTCTTCCCTACAGATAATAACATTCTTTCTCAAGGATAGCAAGCATAATTATAGTTTATTGCTTGGTCTATAGACACATTAAGATATTCATATATATATTATTAATTAGTTTGCCTATTAATTCAAAGTCATGCTCAATGCCAGCTATTTCCTAACTTAGGAGAACAACAAAAAATGAAACATAATATATGCCAGCCTTTGTTTTCTCTTGTCCTCTTTTCCTCTGGGCTCTGAGATTCTGAATTTGGAAATCTCAGCCCTGCCTAGTTTTAGGCATCCTCCCACTTTTCTTGAAATAGCCCTATTCTATGTCTAGAATAGTTGAGAGCCTTCTTGCCTCTAGCAGGTGGAGTTTAAATTAGTCATACTAATGGAAGACACCCAAGCACAAACAGGACTACAAATGGACCTTAATCATTAGATATTCTGTGGAAGACTGTTATGGACTAGGATCTCTTCTGGATGCTGAGGATATAGTTATAAGCAAGACAAACATAAACCTTATAGGCATAGTGAATCTTATAGTGCAATGGAGACAGTCAAGCACAAAAATGTACATGAGTAATTTATTTCAAGTTCAGATACATGCCATTCATAAAAGTATGGCACAGTGGGAGACTATGATGGGAGGACTCATCCGGTATGGAAAAATCAGAGATTTTGCTAAGGAAATGATGATTTTAACTGAGGAATGTGTGTGTGGGGGTGGGGGGGGGCAGAGAGGAGAGTGTGACTTCTTGCTGGTGCTAAGACCCTGTGGCAGAAAAAATGACATTTTTGAAGAACTGAAAGAAGGTTGTTGTGGCTGAACTGTGGTAAGAGAAAGGTGGGTCTGGACAAGATGGAAGATGTAGCTAGAAGTGGAGAGTGTAGGACCTCATCGACCATATTATGCCTTTTGATCTTTATCCTAAGTGTAATGGAAAGAAGTTGAAGGGTTTTAAGTAGGAGTATTACAGACTGGTATTTTCAGTTTCGAAAGATTACTCTAAAAGCTTTCTGGAAAATGGATTGAAAGGGACAAAAGTGGATGTGAAGAGACTTGGTAAAAAGTGTACTTCAGTAACCTAAGTGTGAATGATAGCTTGTTAGTCTAGGGAGGTGGTATTAAAGATAGAAATGGAAAGATCTGAAAAATACTTATGAGGTTTAGACAGAACTTTGTTGTTGGTTGGAAAAGATGGAAAGGAAGGGTTTTCCTGAATGAGTAACTTGGTAAGGGCCCTACAACTTACTCAGGTTGTAAACATTAGAAGAGAAACAAAGCACTAGAGTGAAAAATGAAAGGTTCTCTTTTGTAAATGGTTAAAAAAATTGTAAGAAAACCAGGTATGGTAACCAAAGAACAGTGAGGTGAGAGATACATTTTTGAGTCCCTGGTATGTAGATAATTAAAGTTATACATTTCCTAGAAGAGATTGAAGCCTGATAAGAAAAAAGAATCTAGAATCAAACCCTCAGGAGGTTCATCTTTTAAAGGTCAGAGAAGGAGGAAATGGTAAAAGAAAGTGAAGAAGAATGACTAGCAAAGTAGGAGAACACCAGGGAGTTTTTCAGTAAGAAGAGTGTGGTCAACCAAGGAGATTCTGAAAAGATATCCACGAAAAGGAAAACCTAAGTGGTAACAAGGTCATTGGGAAGGACCATTTCAATAGAGTTGGGAAGAGGAAGCTGAAAGCAAGATTGAAATAGGCTAAAGTAAATATATGAGAAAGAACTGGCAGCAGGAAATTATTTCAGGAAGTTTGGCCTTGGTGGAATGGAGAAACTTGGAATATAGTTGAAAGACTATGTGAGTAGTCTAATAAAGTTTATTTCCTGTTTGTTTTAAGATGGGAGAGAAAAAAGCCTGGAGTAAGTGATAGTGGCACATGGAATTCCTGATCCATGATAGAAGGATAGACTGTCTTCACAGCTACCATCTCCATGGAAACTGAAGGAAGATGGTGAATTTTGAGACATTTTTTATAACCCAGGTCCCCTGTTGGCCAAGGAGACCCAAACTTAAAATGAGGCCCAAACTTCTTGAGAGACTTTTCCTCTCATCTCAATTCTAAGAGTCTAACTTCCTGCTGTTTACAACATCTTTGCACTTAGAGACAGAGAAAGCAATGGCACCCCACCCCAGTACTCTTGGCCTGGAAAATCCCATGGATGGAGGAGCCTGGTAGGCTGCAGTCCATGGGGTCACAAAGAGTCGGACATGACTGAGCGACTTCCCTTTCACTTTTCACTTTCATGCATTGGAGAAGGAAATGGCAACCCACTCCAGTGTTCTTGCCTGGAGAATCCCAGGGATGGGGGAGCCTGGTGGGTTGGTGTCTATGGGGTGGCACAGAGTCGGACAGGACTGAAGCGACTTAGCAGCAGCAGCACTTAGAGAAACTTTTTTCTGTCACAAACACTGCTAATTTAATTTTACATCCTCTGGTAAATCCTGGATTTTGAACCCAAATTTTCTTTTTCTGTTCCCATAGGCTGTATTTCATATGATTTATTGCTCTGTGGTTTCACCTTGGTTACAGTTCTGAATGATGTTCTGTCTTGCATCAAGTAGTATAGGTGTGGGAGCATATATTTTAAGATCCCAATCTGGGCCAGAGTCTAAGCCCCTACTTAACTTCTACTCAAATATTTACCATGCTGTCAAACATGATAAAAAATGCTACTTGAAAATAAGCTAAACTCCCACGTTATATAATGCAGGTACCTAGAAATTCCTGCTTGGAGAAGGAAATGGCAGCCCACTCTAGTATTCTTGCCTGGAGAACCCTGTGGACAGAGGAGCCTGGTGGGCTGCTTTCCATAGGGTCACACAGAGTCGGACACAGCTGAAGCGACTTAGCATGCTTGCTTGCATTGGAGAAGGAAATGGCAACCCACTCCAGTGTTCTTGCCTGGAGAATCCCAGGGACAGAGGAACCTGGTGGGCTGCCGTCTATGGGGTTGCACAGAGTCAGACACGACTGAAGCGACTTAGCAGCAGCAGCAGCAATTCCTGCAGTAAAGCCTTTTCTGGATTCAGTTCTTATTGCTGTTTAGTATATGCTATATATGTTATTATTACTATTACTCTGCATTGGATTCTGCCAGAGAGGTCTCCATATCTTATGGCTCTTCTTGATAAAAAGTGACAAGTATCTCAGTGTTTTGTTTTTAGATTTAAAACATGTATAATCAAATTATTTATTCCAGAAATAGAAAGGCATATAAAAGAATACTATGAAAAAAATTTATGCCAACAATTAGATAATCTAGATGAAATGGATGAATTCCTAGATATACACAGACTGCTAAAACTAAATCAAGAAGTAGAATAGCCCTATGAGAAATAAGATTGAGCTAGTATTTCAGAAAAAATTTCCACCAAGAAAAGTACAGGAACAGATGGTTCTGCTGTCAAATTCTACCAAATATTTAAAGAAGAGTAAACACTAATCCTTTAGAAACTCTTTTAAAAATTAAAAGATAAGCGAACACTTCCCAGTTAATTCTATGATGCCGTTGTTCTCTTATACCAAAGCTGGAAAATGACACAGCAAGGAAAGGAAAACTACAGGATAATATCCCTTAAATGTAGGTGTAAAAAAACCCATAAAATACTAGAAAACTGAGTTTAGTAACATAGTAAAAAAAATCATATACCACGGCCAAATGGAATTTACCCCAGGAATACAAATGTCATTTAGTTCAGTTTAGTTCAGTTCAGTCGCTCAGTCATGTCTGACTCTTTGTGACCCCATGAACTGCACCACGCCAGGCTTCCCTGTCCATCACCAACTCCCGGAGTCCACCCAAACCCATGTCCACTGAGTCAGTGATGCCATCCAATCATCTCATCCTCTGTCGTCCCCTCTCCTCCTGCCCTCAGTCTTTCCCAGCATCAGGGTCTTTTCCAATGAGTCAATTCTTTGCATCAGGTGGCCAAAGTATTGGAGCTTCAGCTTCAACATCAGTCCTTCAAATGAACACCCAGGACTGATCTCCTTTAGGATTGACTGGTTGGATCTCCTTGCAGTCCAAGGGACTCTCAAGAGTCTTCTCCAACACCACAGTTCAAAAGCATCAATTCTTCGGTCCTCAGTTTTCTTTACAGTCCAACTCTCACATCCATACATGAATACTGGAAAAACCATAGCCTTGACTAGACGGACATTTGTTGACAAAGTAATGTCTCTGCTTTTTAATATGCTGTCTAGGTTGGTCATAACTTTCCTTCCAAGGAGTAAGCGTCTTTTAATTTCATGGCTGCAGTCACCATCTGCAGTGATTTTGGAGCCCAGAAAAATAAAGTCAGCCACTGTTTCCACTGTTTCCCCGTCTATTTGCCATGAAGTGATGGGACCGGATGCCATGATCTTAGTTTTCTGAATGTTGAGCTTTAAGCCAACTTTTTCACTCTCTTCTTTCACCTTCATCAAGAGGCTCTTTAGTTCTTCTTCTGCCATAAGGATGGTGTCATCTGCATATCTGAGGTTATTGATATTTTTCCCGGCAATCTTGATTCCAACTTGTGCTTCCTCCAGCCCAGTGTTTCTCATGATGTACTCTGCATGTAAGTTAAAGAAGCAGGGTGGCAATATACAGCCTTGGCGTACTCCTTTCCCTATTTGGAACCAGTCTGTTGTTCCATGTCCAGTTCTAACTGTTGCTTCCTGACCTGCATACAGATTTCTCAAGAGGCAGGTCAGATGGTTGGGTATTCCCATCTCTTTAAGGATTTTCCACAGTTAAATGTCATTTAACACACAAAAATCAATGTAATACAACATATCAGTAGAATAAAGAATAAAACCACATGACCACAATAGATGAGAAAAACCACAGTGGATGAGAGAAAAATTTGACAAAATCCAACACTCTTTTATAGTAGCAACACTCAACAAACTAGGAGTTGAAGGGAATTTCTTCAGCCTGGTGAAGGGCATCTACAAAAAGTCCAGAACTAATACCAAACTTAAAGGTGAAAGACTGAAAGCTTTTCCACCTAATATCAGAACAAGGCAAATCTATTCTCACCACTTCTATTCAACATTGTACTAAAGATTATAGCCAGAAAATTGGTGGGGAAAGTAAATAAAGTCACCTAGATTGGAAAGGATAGAGTACAACCATAGTTGTGGATAATATGACCTTCTAATTAGAAACTCTGCAGAAATCTACAAAGCAAACAAGCAAATAAAAATGTCAGGGCTAATAAGTGAGGTCAGCAAGTTTGCAAGAAATAAGACCATCAATTATATTTTATACACTGGCAATGAACAGTGCAAATATTGAGTTAAAAAAATAATTCCATTTATTATATCAACAAAAAGCTATGTAGCAGTAAATTCAGCAAAATTACTGTAATACTTGTTCACTGAAAACTACAAGACAGCTTTGGAAGTAATAAAATACATAAATAGTTAGATATCCTGGATTTATGGATTGAAAGACTTGGCGGTGATATTTCCCAAATTGATCCTACAAATTCAAGACCATTCCTGTCAAAATCCCAGTTGCTTTTTTTTTTTTCACAGATATTGACAAGCTAATCCAAAAATTTATATAGAAGTACAAGTGATACAGAATAAATGAAAATGTTGGAAGTCTCACACTCCCTGATTTCACAGCTTACTACAAAGCTACATTAATCAAGACAATATGGTATTAACAAAAAGACAATTGAATAATGAAATAATATTGAGAATCTGGAAATAAAGCCACATATCTATAGTCAACTGAGGGTAAAAGAGGAGAGTGAAAAAGCTGGCTTAAAACTCAACATTCAAGAAACTAAGATCATGGCATCCAGTCCCATCACTTCATGGCAAATAGACAAGGAAAAGTGGAAGCAGTGACAGATTTTATATTCTTGGGCTCCAAAATCACTATGAATGGTGACTGCCACCGTGAAATTAAAAGACACTTGCTCCTTGGTAGAAAAGCTGTGACAAACATAGACAGCATATTAAAAAGCAGAGACACCACTTTGCCAACAAAGGGTCATATAGTCAAAACAATGGTTTTTCCAGTAGTCATGTATGGATGTGAGAGTTGGACCATACAGAAGGCTGGGTCCTGAAGAATTGATGCTTTTGAACTGTGGTGTTGGAGAAGACTCTTGAGAGTCCCTTGGATGGCAAGGAGATCAAACCAGTCCATCCTAGAGGAAATCAGTCCTGAACATTCACTTGGAAGGACTGATGTTGAAGCTGAAGCTCCAATACTTTGACCGCCTGATGTGAAGAGCCAACTCTTTGAAAAAGACCCTGATGCTGTGAAAGATTGAAGGCAAAAGGAGAAGAAGGCAGCAGAGAATGAGATGTTTAGATAATATCACCAACTCAATGGACATGAGTTCGAGTAAACTTTGGGAGATAGTGAAAGACAAGGAAGCTTGGCATGCTGCAGTCCATGAGGTCACAAAGAGTGAGACACAGCTTGGTGATCTGAACAACAGTAACGTAGTCAATTGATACAGACACGGTGCTGAGATCATTCAATGGGGAAATTTCCACAAATGCTGCTGAGACAACTAAACGTCCACTTGTAAAAGAATAAGCTGGACCCCTTCCTCACATCATATGCAAAACTTAATACAAAATGGGTCAAATGCCTACATTTTAGAGCCAGAACTACAAAACTCAAAAAAAAAAAAAAAAAGGCCCCATGACTTTGTATTAGGCAATGGTTTCTTAGATACAATACTCAAAACACAAAATGACAGGAAAAAAAAAAAAGATAAGTTGGACTTTATCCAAATAAAAACTTTTGTGCTTCAAAGGACACTATCAACAAAGTGAAAAGACAGTTGACAGAATATAAACTAAGATCATGGCATCTGGTCCCATCATTTCATGGCAAATAGATGGAGAAACAGTGGAAGCAGTGTCAGACTATTTTTTGGGGCTCCAAAATCACTGCAGATGGTGACTGCAGCCATGAAATTAAAAGACGCTTACTCCTTGGATGGATAGTTATGACCAACCTAGACAACATATTAAAAAGTAGAGACAATACAAAGACGCTTACTCCTTGGATGGATAGTTATGACCAACCTAGACAACATATTAAAAAGTAGAGACAATACTTTGCCAAAAAAGGTCCATCTAGTCAAGTCTATGGTTTTTCCAGTAGTCATGTATGGATGTGAGATTTGGACTATAAAGAAAGCTGAGTGCCGAAAAATTGATGCTTTTGAACTGTGGTGTTGGAGAAGACTCTCGAGAGTCCCTTGGACTGTAAGGAGATCCAACCAGTCCATCCTAAAGGAGATCAGTCCTGGGTGTTCATTGGAAGGACTGATGTTGAAGCTGAAGCTCCAATACTTTGGCCACCTGATGCGAAGAACTGACTCATTGGAAAAGACCCTGATGCTGGGAGGGATTGGGGGCAGGAGGAGAAGGGGATGACAGAGGATGAGATGGCTGGATGGCATCACCAACTCAATGGACATGAGTTTGAGTAAACTCCAGGAGTTGGTGATGGACAGGGAGGCCTGGTGTGCTGTGATTCATGGGGTTACAAAGAGTCAGACATGACTGAGCGACTGAACTGAACTGAAAGTAAGTTTGCAAATCATACATCTGATAAGGCACTAGTATCTGGAATTTGAAGAAGCCTCCCAACTTAATAATAAAAAGAGAAAAAACTCAATTTAAAAAAATTTTCAAGGTATTTGGACAGATATTTCTATTTAATCTTGACAAATAAAGGCCATTCGGAATTCTTAAAAAAATCTATGTACTGACGTCAGAATTCCAGAGTCTCTGCTTTTGCCTTCTTTCTCCTGCCTGCTGCTTTTATTCACTAATTTAACTGATGTGTCAGGAATTTTACCAAGAACTAACAGGGTCAGAAAGAGGTCAGAATGAAATAGTTCAATTTTTCTACTTACTGGAAAAAAAGTCCAAGAGTTTAATAGAGTCAAAAAGTGATTATTCAAGTGTGTTAGAGTCACCATATGGACCCTGACTGTTTGCTCTTTTCCTGTTGCTCATGAGAAACAGATAAAATATATGTGAATCTTAAAGCTATCTATAAATTATAACTTGAAAATGTCTTCACTGAAAAAAATGTTATTTATCTGCTGTAATTGAAATACAGATTAAGTGACTAAAAAAACTTGTCTTCAAAATGTGAAGTGAAAGTGTTGTAAGTTTCTTAAAATTGCATGTGTGCATGCTCAGTCACTTCAGTTGTGTCCGACTCTTTGTGACCCCATGGACTGTAACCCCCAGGGTCCTCTATCCATGAGATTCTTCAGGCAATAATACTGGAGTGAGTTGCCATTTCCTCCTCTAGGGAATCTTCCCAACCCAAGCATCGAACCCTTATCTCCTGTGTCTCCTACATTGCAGGTGGATTCTTTAACCACTAGGTTACCTGGGAAGCCTCTCTTAAAGATCAGGTCTCTGTTATTGGAACAATCTGTTTTTCCCTATTTATGGACAAGAGACAACTTGGGTTAAGAATGTGACTTTGCAGTTGGATAGATCTAGGTTTCACTTTTAGTTCCACAACTTTCTCCCTTTGCCAATAAAGGTGAAATGTTACAACAATTATATAATTATTGAGGGATTGAGGTGGGAATTAAATAAGATACAGTAATGTAAAGTGCTTAGAACAGGAGCTGACATGGGATGACTGCTCACTGAATGGCAACAATAACGTCAGTATATAATATTACTGTGTCTACTAATGGCAGGCCTCCCTGGTGACCCAGCAGTAACGAATCTGCCTGCAATGCAGGAGACCCGTGTTCAATCCCTAGGTCAAGAAGATCCCCTGGGGGAGGACATGGCAACCCATTGGGTACTCTTGCCTAGAGAATCACGTGGACAGAGGAGCCTGGCAGGCTGCAGACCATAGGGTCGCACAGAGTCAGACAACTGAAGCGACTAATGGTTCCAGGAACAAACATGCTAATTTCATTTATCTAACACAGTCAATAGTGAAAACTTGTTTTTCTTTGAACAATTAATTTGGCTATACACTCATGTGAAGAATTCAGTAAAATAATTTGATTGTTAGGGAGAGAGGATTGAATGATTTAATGAAAGGTCTTTGTAAGTTTTTTTCCCAAAGAGAATGGGTGGTCGTGAATAAGGAACTTATTTGTCATTAAATTGCCAACATCAACTAAAACATAACAGAAGAAAAGGTTCAGAAAGTTGTATCAGATATCCTGAAAAAGCCTTTGTGGAAAGAAACATAACATAATGTTGTTTAAAAAGAAGTCATCAGTGCTCGCTTCGGCAGCACATATACCAAAAAATTGGAACGATACAGAGAAGATTAGCATGGCCCCTGCGCAAGGATGACACGCAAATTCGTGAAAAAAAAAAAAGTCATCAGTACCTAACCTTATCTGAGAAGACAAGTCAATTATTTAGCCTCTTATTAGAAGGCAAACCCTGTGAGAATAGGGTTCCTTGTTTTGTATAACAGAATTAAAGAAAAAAATTCAGAATAACCTTATTTACATTTAAAAACATTTTTTTTTTAAATTAGGGAACCATGAGCTGAACTTGTCTCTAATACAGTTTTAGAGCATATACATCTTAAGTCTCTTGTGAGAAAAAGTGAATGCCAAGACCAGAGGTCACTACTGCATCTTCAGTCGTAAAATTGCAACTATAGATATACCAAAAGACTTTTACTTAAAAAGAAAAGTACAATTAAAGCAAGTATTAAAGAGAGTAATTGATGGGACATCTGCCAACTTTGAATTAATTAGATTCAGCCTTAATTTTTTAAAGTGTTGGCTGCAGCAAAATGATAGAGTAAGACATTAATGTTCCCATTATGATTCACTTCAAATTTGAACTCTTCCCAGCTCAAATCTGTTTGGTTGGTTAAAAATGAAGTGATGGTTGCAAATAACAACAGTAGCCGGAAAACTATACCCAGTTCTAAATTAGCCAGATGAAAGGCATTGTTCCCATTTCATTGTTATGAAAATCTAACTGGCAGGTTCTCTAGTCTTAGTTTTAGCTTTATGAGGTGCATGTGTCTGACCACGTGTGCATGAGCAGGAACGCCTGCTTTTAGTGAAATGGGCAGATATGAGATATATTGATTGGGTTCTTCCTGCCATTGAATGAGTAGAAAACCTGTCACTTCTCCAAGTAGTGAATCATGTTGACAGAGAGCAATACATTTTATAAGGTTTTTTTTTTTTCTTTGTTCAGATCATTTGTAGTTGAAGCACATTTGCCACCTTTTAAAAGTGATCTCTGCAGCATTCCAGAGCCATTGAAATATTCGTCTTGACCTGGATAGTCAGTTTCTCTGCTAGCGCACAGAAGATTTTTAACATGAACGTGATTCTATCAACCACTCTTTGTTTTGGACTCCTAACTTTGTTATCTGTAATGATCTTTTTAGAATCGGTGCATGGGCTGCCATATTTTATTCAAGGTATGTACACATGAATGCAAAATCCTACAGGTGGGTAAATAATCCTTATTCTCTTATTTGCATTGCTTTGATTTTTCTATCATTATGGCAATAATGTTTTAAACATCAATATAATTTAATCTTCAGACAACCCTTTAGTAGTTGCTGTTTTAAATTAAATGTAATCTGTGATGCTGTTCTCAAGTTAATTAATTTTAACTGACACTGTACTAAATTAATTTCAACTGCACTTGAAATTGCATTTGAAAGGGAAATCTCTTATTTCTATTCCATTAACAAAGACGGGGATGTATAAATAGTAATACAGTGCAATGCACATTTCAAAAGTAGATCTTCAGGAAAAAATAAAAGAGTTTCATCCAGTGAGATTATTAGTAAATTACTTATAAAAGGAGAATGACTCCGAGAACATATCAAGACAACATTTTTATGTGCAGAGACCTAGGGAGAATGATACACTGGGAAATTTATATAGTACTTTCAGGAGGAGGATGTTAACACCCACATAATTCATTGACTGTAATCAGATTTCTAAATACTTAGGGTACTTATATTAAATGAAATAATGTAATTTTTGACATCTACAAATACCATGATAAATTTAGAGAAAATAAGTTTCTATTCTGGTCATATTGGAACTTGATCTTTTAAAAAAAATTTTCATTGCATTCTGTAGTGGAAATAGCTTTTAATCTGGGAATCAGTGGAGTTAGATTTAATGCTGATTTACTAGGCAAACAACCTAATCTCACTGAAACTTTTATATATGTCTTTACCTTTTAAAAATAATAACTTAAAAATAGTGCTGTTTAATATCTTGTCCAATTTGAATCAATCATCTAACTGACCTCTTTGTCAGGAAGAGGGAGACAGACAGCCTTTGCTTTTGTCTTTCTTAGGCAAACCAAGACAGAATTTAATAAATTTTGTTTACATGACTCTGGGTTGAGAAAAGGGATTAAGTTTCCTCTTTCAGATCTAATCCAACTTTACTAGACCGTTTTGCCTCAAATGTGGTTTTAAAAGTCAATGAAAATTAGAACAGTTCTTTTGATAGTGGAAATAAAATTGCATAAACCCTTGTTATTTATTTATCGGGATTTTCCCTTTGAAAAACAAATACAAGCCTGGGACCTAACTGCAAGACCTAAATACAAGCTTGGGGATGAAAATCTGGATTTTATTTTAGGCACTCACATTTTGTCTTTGGCCAGCCAAAATCATTGTACTTGGTAGGCCTTCATTGCTTTTCCTATGAAATAATGGGATTTTCAATGTTCTTAACAGCATAAATGTGTGAGGAAGGAAACATCTGGCCATTCACAGAAGACTCTGCAAAATGAGGATGTTAGTGGTAACTGTATTATAACTTCTGATATCATGTATATGAAATACAGAAAAATCCAACTCAAACTTTTTACTAGATTACAAATAGATAACATCTCTGAAACCAGAATACCACACACTGATGTCAATATATCATTGGCAACATATAGGAAAGGTTTCTCTCTGGGACCCCTTGATCTCAGTTTCACTATATGTAAATAGAGAAGACAAGTTATTGGGAAGTTTATTTTCTAATCTAAATTGTCCAGGATTAGAGTAAACTTCTCACCATTTTTCAAAGCAACTAAATGTTTGACTTATTTTAGTCTTTTAACACACTGTTTTCAAATAAGCATTTGTCCACTGATAGACCAAAGGTGGAGTATCATCCTCTCTGTGTTAGATGCCACCCAAGACCAAGAACACAATCTTCCAGCTTTCCTATGGTTTTGGGGTCACATGAAAGGTGCCTCATAAGCCTGAAACTGGGCAAATTGCCTACCGTGAAATGAACAGCTGTGAATATCATGACTAGAAAGACTATTTAAAAATTTTTTGGTATATTATCATTTGAGGATGTTCCAGGTTTCTTTCTGGCAAAATTTCTTATCTATACCCCATAAAAAGCATCACATTCAAATGACAAGCAAGGACACAACTGCATCTTTTAAGCTTCAGTGTCTCAGGTGGTCATGAGTCTTTTTTTTCCTTGTATATTGCAAAAGTAATCACTCATTTCTGAGTAACTTTGCCATCCTTTCTGGTAAAGGGACATTGGCACTTGGGTAGTTTTTTTATTCAAACAGTTTCTTTATCAACACTAACTTTTAATTCAAAGACAGAAATATTAAAAGTACATGCATCTTTTCTTTTAAAGCTGTATCTGTTTTAAGACTAAAAATAAAAATGAGAAAAAATATTTATTTTCTATTATTTTTCTTATCTTTCTAATGTCTTAATTAGAAAAAAAATTTTTTTTTAATTTCTTAAAAAAAAACTTTTCCTCAGAGTTTCCTTTAAAAGGTGGTTTTCTTAAAAGGTAGTGACAAGAATTTCTGAGGACAGTGTGTAGTCACTGGAAACCAAATGGGTAAAGAATGGTAAATACATTAATTTTCTCTTTTGAAAATGTTCCACTTAAACACACAGAGAAAGGGACTGTAAATTAAGCCAACAAAAGGTTCAGAAGGTAACATTTTCTAATTACCTTCCTCCTAGTTTTATAAATTCCCTAAATTGAAGGCAATGAATCTGTTTCTTTTATCACAGTTCTCTTTCTAAAACAAATAATCATTATCACCTGGCTTCACAGTGTCCCTCATTTTTTCAATGAAAGCATTTTAAAGATTATAGTTTAACATTTTAATGAATAGATGTAATAAAAATTGCTATACTATTGCATAGTCATATCTTTTTCTTAAACTAAATTATTCCTGAGGGTCTTTGTTTAATTGATGTTAAGCAAAAGTTCCATTGATAGTCTATTATTTTAACTACTCAAAGAAAAAAGAACCCCAGAATTTCACAAATAATTTCTATGCCTATGAAGTAATGGAAATTGAGGAACTTTAAAACTGAGGAAATTGAGCAACAATAAATGTGATTGTCAATGTAGAAACTTTGATGATGCCACCTACCCCAGGTCATTTATTGTCTTTCTAAGCAAATTGTTTGTTCCTTTAGTTAGCCATTTAGTTATCTGAGTTCATTAATTGACATTTTGGAGACACAGGGAATAGGAGACAATTTAAAGGAAGAGCCTAGTTAAATTATGAGCCATTTCTCTAACTGAAGCCTCAATATTCCCACTTTTAAATTTTAAGCTCACTAATCTATCTTTTGTCCACACAATATCAGTTATTATGACTGAACTGGAACAGGATCTTATGGTCCTTGCCCCCTAACCCCCTTGCCCATGTCCTCAGACTTTCCTTTTTTTTGTGGAAAAACTTTAGACAAAGAATAAGTTGAATCGGAGAACTGAGAAATGAAGAAACAAAGGGAAACAGTCAAAGGAAGCCCAGTAACAATAATGTAGTCTTTGAGCATAATCAAGGACCTTTAGTTCCTCCTCAAAGGCCATAGATAATATTCTGAGCCATATCCTGTGAGCTGTCTTATAGATACTGAAACATCAGGTGGAGAAATTAACCACCTGCCGACCAGACTGTAGTCATGACATAAGCAGCCACAATTCTGAGAACTGGCCTCAAAGAAATTGAAACAAACTGACACTGGAACTGAAGATTAGCAGTACCTAAAATAAGCAAGATTACACTGGTCAGACCACTGAAGACCAATTTCAAGATGACTGTCAGAGCTGACATGTTATGCATGTAGCCCCCTCCCTCAGCCTATAAAAGCTCTTGCCCCCTGACAATTAGGGGGCAGTCAGACATTGGACAGTTCTCTGCCCTCCACAACCCTCCTGGCTGCTGGCATCCAAAATAAAGCAAACTTTCCTTTCCACTAAGCTGGCCTCTTTGAATGGCTTTTGAGTGGCAGCAGCTGGGCCTGGGTTTGGTAACATGAGGAGAAAAAGAGGGAAGAATGATCCTATAGAAATTATATGACAAAGGTTTGATTATTTTAGGCCACCTTACAAAGTTCATTTTGTTTATAAGACACTAATTATTATTTTAATTCCATTACAATCCTGTTGAATCTTCATTTTTTATAGCTTGAATAAAGTCTATTGTCCTAATTTCTACCCCAGAATCAAAATATTTAGGAAAATTTGGTTGATTTTTTCTGTTTTTAGAGTGCTGAGAGAGTGGGCTGGGAGGTAAATGGACAAAGATCTAAAGCTATGAACACAGAGAAACTAGGCACCATCTGACCACTTCCACAAGGTTGCCTTGGATGGTTCAAGGCAATTCCCAGAACACAAAATAGCTCATATTTATATGTGTATAAAATCTCAAAGTCAAATTTTACATTTTTATCTTAAAAACAACTTTTAATTTATATTTTTTATGTTAAACACAATAGTAGAAAAAATTTTTAAAATACAGATGAAAAAACAAAGTACAGCTTACTATAATTCTACTAAAGCAGAAATAATTACAGGTAAATTTTAGACTGTAAACTTCCAGGTATATTCTCCATCTTTGCTTCCTTCTCTTTCTCACAATCTCTCTTTGAGGGTTCATATACATTCAATGATTTTTAAAACAGTTTGTCTTTATTTATTACACATCTCCCTCTATACACATTTTATTGGCAAGTATACACACTTTCCAGGTTGTGCAGTGGTAAGGAATCTGCCTGTCAATGCAGGAGATGCAAGAGACTCAGGTACTATCCATGGGTCAGGAAGATCACCTGGAGGAGGAAATGACAACCCACTCCATTATTCTTCCCTGGAAAATTCTATGGAAAGAGGGGCCTAGCGGGTTACACTATAGTCCGTGGCATCGCAAAGAGTCGGACATGATTGAGCAACTGAGGACACATATGCATTAATAGTTACCTGTAAAATCTATTTAATCAGAAACACATTCAAGTGACACAGATTGAAAAGAGCTTTCACTTCACTGAGGTAATTATTACAGGAAATGAATTGCTTCCAGAAAAAGAAGATACAGATGGTGAAGAACTATTGCGGGCTCTACTGAACAAAAATTTTGGCTTCCAAAGACCTTCCAACATTGGTGAGTTAAGAATAAAGTCAAACATTATTTATTCCATCTTCTGACCTGTTTTCTCTACATGTTAATTTATATTAAAGAAAGTAATAATTACTAATTTAAAGCTGCACTGAAGGCTTAAGTGTCTGTTATTTCATATTCATGCTAAAAGCAATGGCATTAATAAAAAACATTAAAATCTTATTTTGTTCAATTACAGTATTCTAATGGGGTTAGTAACTGTCGAGTTACAAAACAGTTATCCTTACTTATATTTTTCCCTCTCATCTGTGTCACTCCCCACAGGTACAGTTAGTATTTTCTTTTACTAAATGCTTCCAGGGTATTATTAAATCTTTTGAAATAGGTTTCCACTAGAAATATCTCAAGTTATCTGTGGTTTTGTGGCACTTTTTTTGCAATCAGATTCTTAGGATTTGGGAAATGACTGGAGAAGAAACCATTGAGAAATTTAGGCTCCACCAAGCTTTTCTTTTCTTTGAGGTACAGGATAATCTGATTTACAATTATGCATCAGATTGGTCTCCAAGAAATGATAGATACTGTCAGAAATTTAGCAAGTCTAACCTGAGAGACAGTGTGACAATATGATAATGTACTGCTCTCTCGGAAAACATCTCTTCTAAAAAAATGTCTATTCATGGGACAGGGTACTGGTTAAAACAATACCTTAATAAATACTTAAAAATACAGGATTTAAAAATTAGAAATAAGATGCTTCATTGAGGAAAATGGACATGATTATAAAAAGAAAAATCTGTACTCAAATTGTAAAACCCAGAGAGATTACTATTAGTATTTTGGGAAATTTCCTTCTTGATTAAATTTTACAGATAAGATTTGTGGCCTACTGTTTTTTTTTTTTCACTTAATATTTTTTCATGAGAATGTCCCCATGCCAGTGTAAAAATTTACTTCAAAAGGGTAGTCCTGATTAGAACTATGAAAAGTCTCTATTTAAGAAAACTCCATATTTATGATAGAAATTAGATGCTTGCTCATTATATTACTGATTATATTTCAACATTACAGGCACTGAAAAAATGTTTGGGCTTTATATTGGAGATACATGGATGATTTCAAATCATACCAAAAAAATACCTTATCTTTCTGAATGTGTGACCTGAAGTGAATTAAATATTACTTGCAATGTACATTTTTCATATGACAAATGTGTCTTGCAGATATAGAACTGGCTAACAAGTTGGAGGAACTTAACCAGGTGAGAATGTGAAACACATGAAATCTCAATTTTCATAATTATTATAAGACAATTTCTTTTGAAACAGTAGTTTTTAAAATTATTAATACTATATTTTAAAAAAAATACTATATTTAAAAAAGGAAAACAAGACAAAACTATAACTGAAGTGATCATGGGATAAAATGTCTAGAAATCTGGATTTTAGATCCAGCTCTCCAATTACCTAGGAGACCATGGAAGAATTAAAATTCTCTGGATCTAAATCTCCTTATCTATAAAATAGGAGGCTATAATTAGATTGGTGGTTTTCAAAAGCTATTATTACTTTTCAAAGTGGAAATATTTTTTTCCAAACAAAATTGTATGTGGTCCCAGTAAATGAAATATAAAAGTGGAGCTGTTCTCCTTGAAGCAGCTAGTTTGGGAGGAAAGGAAGTGAAGTGCTGCATCCTTGACCTATCTTTGGCCTCGGGACAGGGAACCCCTTGGCAACCTTATCCCCCAACTTCTCTCTATGAGGAAAATTGGAAAATCATTGCATTAGATTATTTCTTAACTCTTTCAAACACAACTGCATGCAAATTCATTATCATATAAAGCATGTGGCTGTGACAGAAGTATGCCCCATCAATTATTAGCAGCTAGGATATGGATACATGCAGTAGCTCAAGTTGAATTCTGTTTTGATAGAGCTAGATCTCCAGGGTTTAGGCAATCAGTGATCTTGCTAAAGATCAACTTGGCTTACGCTCTGGATGGAAACCTTCAGGTCTCAAAATACTTCTCCTTTCCCACTAGGAAGGACAAATATTTCAGGAAATTTGAACATACACATAAGTCTTCGAAACTCCTTGAAAAGGACTGGTCATTTTGGGTGACATCAAATCAGTTCCAGCTACACAGGCTGTGTTTACAGGCTTCCCATTAATGAACACTGAGACTTGACTTCCTTCACCATAAACCTGTTTGTTCCTGATTGTCTGTTGAGTCATGGACCTTTCCCAGCCAGTTACTAAATGCAAGTTTCCTTTTATTTTTCTGTTTAATTATTTTTATTTTTTTATTACTCATTTCTTTTTCTGTTGCTCTTTCCTCCTTCCTTTTGTCCATCTTTCCTTCGTCCTCCTTTTCTTGCTCTTTCTTCTTTCATAGAAAATGGTATTGCTGTTATTAAAGACTAATAATTTTCATATTTGATTTTTAACAGCTGGAAAAGCTGAAAGATCAGCTCATGGAAGCGAAGGATGCTGAGATGTCTTATGCGATAGATGGTCTATCTTCTTCCCATCCTAATAAGCGAGGTAAGTTTTCCCTTCAAAGTCTTAACATTGAATTCTAAGATTACTTTTGCAAGTATTTCTGAGAGGAAGAAATTAAGTTGACACTTCTTTATCTTATGTTGATGATCAGATCAAAGTTCATATTTAAAAAAAAAAATTCCAATGAAGGCTTCCCCAATGGCTCAGATGATAAAGAATCTGCCTGCAATGTGGGAGATCGGGTTTCAATCCCTGGATTGGGAAGATCCCTTGGAGAAGGGAATGGCTACCCACTCCAGTATTCTTACCTGGAGAATTCCATGGACAGAGGAGCCTGGTGGGCTACAGTCCTTGTGATCTCAGAGTAGGACATGACTGAGTGACTGAACACACAGACATTCAAATGAAGGCATTAAATGTCTGTGAACTCTGTCACATATACAACATGGTTAGCAAGGTCATATGTTCCAGATTTAAGTAAAATTAGACTTTCATGGTTTAAAACTGTGTCTCACCCTTGCCATTTTGCTTAAACACTGGACAGTAAGGAGTACTCTCATTGCTATAACACTTAGCCTAGGTTTTGATTCATAATATTTAATTTTAGAGAGATTTGTCTTTTGGATCCCTATAACTTTTTATAACATTCCTGGAAAATTCTTGTGTATTAAAAAATTGAATGTATGTCTCTTTATTCACGTTGTGATATGAGATTTGCTAAGGCATGCCTTATTCATTTTCATTTGAGCCCTTCCTCTCAGGTTTGTCTTTAACTGCTGTAAAAAGCAGTTTTTACAATGGAAGAGGATGAAACAGCATTCTTTAGACACTTAGCATATACTAGACATTTTATATTTTACTATTTCAGGTTGTTATGGTTAAGTATATAGAGTCTATAGTTAGACTGTCTGGGTTTAAATTGTAATATTGATATATCCTACGTGTGTGACCTTGGGCAATAATCTAACTTCCTGTGACTCATTTTCTTTGCCCCCAAATGCAAATAATAATAATCATCTTTATGGGATTGTTAGGGGGATTTTATAAGTTAATATATGAATGTCACTTAGAACAATATCTGGTATGTAATCAGTATTATGTAAGCCTCACTTTAAAAATTCATATTGATCATTATTACTATAATTATTATTTTATTTTCATCATAATCACCATAAGATAGCTTTTACTATGCCTATATTATAGATGGGAAAATTACATCTCAGAGGGGTTAAATAGCATGCTGAAAATAACCCAATTACTAAGTGATTTAACCAGTGAGCCTGAAGGACATAGATAGAGGATATATTGGAAGGTGGAAGGGAGAGAATCTTCAGGCTTTCTAAGGACTTTAGCTTTTACTAACTGTCATACTGGGTAAGACTGAAGGCAAAATGAGAAAGGGATGGCAGAGGATGAGATGGTTAGTTGACATCACCGACTCCAGGAAATAGTGGAGGATGGAGGAGTCTGGTTGCTTCTCTCAATCCTTATAATCAATTCATAGAATCACAGAGTTGGACACGACTTAGTGGCTGAACAACAATTATCATATGGGAAATCACTAAAATTTGGAGCAAGTGAGTGCTAAGAAATGTTTCAACAGAACCACTTTTGATGTTTAATGGAGAATATACTGCTGCTGCTGCTGCTAAGTCGATTCAGTTGTGTCCAACTCTGTGTGACCCCATAGACGGCAGCCCACCAGGCTCCTCTGTCCCTGCGATTCTCCAGGCAAGAATGCTGGAGTGGGTTGCCATTTCCTTCTCCAATGCATGCATGCATGCCAAGCAGCCTACCAGGTTTCTCTGTCCACAGGATTCTCCAGGCAAGAACACTGGAGTGTGTTGCCATTTCCTTCTCCAGAATACACTGCAAAGAGGAGCAAAAATGGAAGCAGAGAGACCTTTAAAGAGGCTAATTTAAGGATCTAGATAATAAATGGTGGTAACTTTAGTTAGGGTGGCAGTAGTGAATTGATAAGGAGTCTGATACCAGATATATTTTGAAAAAGGAAAAAAAAGTCAACAAAATTTGCTCTAAAATTATCTATGAGTTGTAGAAAAAAGAGGAAGGTTTGTAAATGACTCCAAGGTTTTGCTCTAAGTGACTAGGGATAAAAGGGCAATTTCTGTTTATTGAGGGCTTCCCTGATGGCTCAGAAGGTAAATAATCTGCCTGCAATGCAGGAAACTCAGGTTTGATCTCTCGGTGGCGAAGATCCCCTGAAGAAGGGAATGGCTACCCACTTCAGTATTCTTGCCTGGAGAATTCCATGGACAGAGAGTTGGAGGAGGCAACATGGAGCAAGAGTTTGGTGATGGAAAAGAGTTGGTATAGAGATTTGTTGAATCTTTTCATAGTCAATATGGCCTAGGCTATGATATGTTACAAATTTTAGTCCAAATCTCAGAGACTTAATATAAGGAAATCCATAAAGTTCAATGCACATAGTATTAATGCAAGCCTCTTTTAGTTTGTGGCTGTATCATCTAGATTGTTGCTGTAACTTGACTGCCTCCAAGATTACCAAGATGAAGGAGAGGGATAGAGGCTGCATCTCAGCTCTCAGCTGCCTCCGTTCAGGGACATGCATCACCTCTACTGATCCACTGCCTTTAATTAGTCACTTGAGCTGCCACCAAAATATTGGAAGAACAAGCTAATAAAAGTTAGAAAGCACTTATAAAAGTACATGGGGAATACCGCCTCCACCACAGTCAATCCTTTGATCTTTTCTTAACCACATAGATTATACTCAACTGACTCTCTGTTAGAGACAAGCCCAAATTCCTTTCACTGCTGCACCCCAAACAAAGAACAGGCTCTCCAGGAGATACTAAGCTTTGTCAAATACAATGTGGCTCCACTTCATTCACAGACTTATTAGCTAAAAGGACAAATTCAATAATCAGAATGGGAATAGGGAAAGGATAACAACAATCAATCATCTTATTCATAAGGGAAAAGAATGTGAGACATGAGTGGTAACCTCTAGCAATTCTGAAATCCCACAGGGCAAATATTATATAGGTCTCTTACCCTGGAGATGGAGAAAAGTTTCTTGCTTAGGACCTGCTAGTGTGTAGGAGGAGTCCTTTGTCCATAGTGTTGTTTCTCCTTTCTCTACCTTTTCCCAAGCTTTTGCTTTTTTTTTTTTTCCATTTTTTCATTTTTCAACCCTCAACACAGCTTATGTGCTTTTGGGGGACTGTTCTCTTTGAGACCTGAATGGTTTTCTCAGGCCTCCTCCTACTTTCACAAAATTGGAGGCCCAAGGTTTATTTCATTTTAAAGTGTCAAAGATGTTTTTAGTTCTAGGGTTTATGGTGTCTTTGACAATGATTTCTTCTCCCAATTTAGACAGCCTCTCAACTGTTGCTACATAGTTTTTAAAAAACTACTGTAACTATTTTGTATTCTTACCCCCAACTGAATTGCCTTGAAGAATATACTTTGAAAACTAACACTTAATCTAATTTTTTTGCCCTGAATTCCTTATTTCAATTGATTCTTACCTGACTTCACTCATTTAGAATCATTTTAAATCCCTTTTTATAGTTTTGGTATCTAGAAACAGCTCTTGAAATATTTCAAGGTCTTGTATTTCTGAACTACCTTTGTTTCTTTTTTATTTATTTGTAAAGATTCCATTTTCCCCTAAGCTTACTATTTCTTGTAATACCTGGCTAAGTGAATGCACCAGAAACCTAAAAATACTGCTAGTGTTCTATTTCCTTACCTTTTTCTTCTAGAAGTTCCAGAGGAACACATTCTGAATCTGAACTGTTCTAGATGTCAGTTTTACCACACGTTTTGCTACTTTGTAAAATGACTCTTCTTGTTTCCAGCCTGTGGTATCAATTTCCTTGTCTGCCATTAATCAGTTGCTGAGGCTGTGCCATGATTTAGCTTCCTCTTAGAGTAGCACCCTCCTTCAAGTTATTAAGGTGTATTTTGGGATAAATTAGGCAGACCACATCAACAAAAAAACCTTAAAAATTCAGTGGTGTAACCTGGTTTAAGATTTACTTCATGTTTACATGAAGCTTTGTGTACCTTGATTATTTTCCTTCACTCATGTGTCCCTATAGCAGGATAGGAAAGATATGGAGGAAAACACATCCTCACCTTCCAAAATTAGGCACATGTTCTCAATCTAACTTAATGGGATTAGGGGAGCACCCGGGAAATGTCAAGAAACCCAATGAACAGTTGGAGAATCCTATCTCTACTATAGATATTTTGAGCTTGTTATGCCATGTATAACAAAATCTTCCCAGTAGTGATTTGAGTAAACCCCTGAGTATATAAATTTGGAGCTTAGGGAAGTAGCCCAGACTGGAGATCTACCAGCTACCAGACTGGAGATCTATGATAGCTACCTGCATGTCAGTATTGCTTGGTATTGTGATGAGACTCTCTAGGGAATCATTCTGCTGCTGCTGCTGCTGCTGCTAAGTTGCTTCAGTTGTGTCTGACTCTGTGTGACCCCATAGACGGCAGCTCACCAGGCTTCCCCATCCCTGGGATTCTCCAGGGAAGAACACTGGAGTGGGTTGCCATTTCCTTCTCCAATGCATGAAAGTGAAAAGTGAAAGGGAAGTCGCTCAGTCGTGTCCGACTCTTTGTGACCCCATGGACTGCAGCCTACCAGCCTCCTCCGTCCATGGGATTTTCCAGGCAAGAGTACTGGAGTGGGGTGCCATTGCCTTCTCCAAGGGAATCACTCTAGATAGATATAAAACAGAAGACATCCAAGGACAAATGCCAGGCCATACCAAGGTTAGAGACTGGGCAGATAAGAAAGAATTAGCAAAACAGACTGAGAAGGAGCAGCTACTGTTTAGAAAGGCCATAAGGAGAAAAATGCCTCAGATGTCAAACAGAAAAACTGTTTCCAGGAAGACATAGTTTGGCTGCTCCTAAAGCTATGGTAGGTCCAGTAAAATGAGAGCTGAGAATTTCCATCTGAATAGCAACGGGAAGGGTTTTAATTGTTTTGACAAGAATTATTTGATGGACTTTTGGTTAAGGAGAATATGATAAAACAACAGAAATGGCTAACAATAGACAACTCTTTTGAGGAATTTTGTTCTGAAGGGTAGTAAAAATTGAAATATTAATTGGAGTAACTTGGAGGAGTCAAGGAAGCTTTGTGATTGTTTTTAAGCAAGGAGATATTAAAGCATTTATGCATGTAGTAGGAACAAAGTAAATATTTGTGGTGATAAACATATGAATTAGATGCCCAGGTTAGGTGACAGAAACAACCCACATCACATCTGTCATTTTCATTGGGATAACTAGAAACAGTCTACCATGAATAACAATATATGAAGGTGAAATGAACTCAGAGATTCAGCTTAAAGCTAGGATATCTTAAACTTCTGTGAAATAATGTTATTTGTTTAACCATTTAATATATACTTGACAGACACCCGGTAAATCCTTCCTTTCATTAAAGATACAGCTGTCCAACACCAAGCCTCATGCTAAAAACAGGGATTAGAAGAGAGAACCAGATAGATGTCAAGAGACAGAAGAATGCTGGCTAGGGTCTTCCCCCCAACCCCCACATAAATGATAAATGATAGATAAGCATTGAGGAGTTGGTTCTACTGGTGATATCATTCACGAAGATTTCCTTCAACTGGGAAGTATATTCCAGTGTACCAGAACTGAGCTGCTCTTGAGGTGCAAGTCTTGAATATGTGTAGATTTATATTTTCCTTCTTGATTGAGATATTCAAAGATATCCAAAGGGACAGAAAGGGACTTTCCAAAATATAAAAAGAATATTGGATTAGAGGGCCAAGCTCCTCAGTTTACTGTCTGAAAATAAATTTCTGCTTTCATAGGATTTGAATGTGTTTTGTTGAAAGAAAACTCTGGCTCTTTTAGGAATGAGAAGTAAACTCTGAGTACTATCATTAACACTCTGTGTATATGTGGTGATGAGCACTAAGGCCACAGTTTAAAGAGTAAGTGGAGTTAGGGAGAGATAACCTGGGCAGGAAGATAGGCTTTTATCATTTATGGCAAAGAGTGTCTTAACTGTTCTATGAGTTTTTCAACTCATTTTTATTGTGCATCCTATTAATCAATAGTGAATCAAAGACCTTTATCCCCAAGGTCTTCATTTTATAAAACATTTAGTTTGAAGGAAATTAGAGAAATTTTAATTAACTAGATGAAGCTGATGTTAAGTCAGACAATTGATTGAGAACAACCCACAGAAGATTTAAAATCACTCATTCATGCATCTAAAGATTTAAAATGCTGCTTGAATTAGTTTGATTTTTTTCTGAAGAATCACTTTATGATCAGAGTGTGAGATTCAATTTGACAATCAAATTACATAAATATCATATGGTGGTTTGCAAAGGGAAGTTTAAATTCTCTTCCTTCTTTTTCTTCCAGTTGATAGAAGCATATTTATCACTGATTTTGCTTATTTGCTTAGTCCTCTTTGGGACTTAAGTTATGCCAACTCTAAATAGAAAGTGAAAGTTGCTCAGTCGTGTCTGACTCTTTGTGACCCCACGGAATAGTCTATGAAGTTCTCCAGGCCAGAATACTGGAGTGGGTAATCTTCTCAACCCAGGGATCGAACCCAGGTCTCCTACACTGCAGACAGATTCTTCACCAGTTGAGCTACCAGGGAAGCCCCCCTAAAATAGAGGAGTACATCTAGTGGGATGGCCTATTGTATTCTTTGAATTGTATTACATGCATTATAATGTAAAACAGAGCTGTCCACTAGAACTTTCTTTAACGAGGTGACCATTCTCTAACTTGCACTGCCTGTTATGGTCATCTATTGAGCACTTAAAAGTTGGTTAGTATTATAGAGAAGCTGAATCTTCAAAAATTTATTTAATTTTAATTAATTTAAAGATCCATATGAGTCTGACCACCACTAAATATCTGTTTTAGAAAACTTTCTCATACTCAGGCATACTTAAACTATTTTATTTAAGTGTAATATTTTTATCGAAAATCTTTTTAATAAAAAATTGTTTTTTTTTTTTTTTTTAGCTTGTTTTTGGAAATACTGTGTCTAAAGTTTTTGCTCTGGGTGCAAAAAAGGATAAGAACATTAGAAAAAGTTACATATCTACCTACTCTACTGTTTAAAGATCAAAGCTATTTCAAGCATAAAAAAATAGTGGCAGAATTTATACAGCTGGTTACATGCTTAAAGTTTATGTTGTGAATTGTAGTGACAAATTAGTTGCCCTTGAATGGCATGAACTATCAGAATGACTCTGTAGAGCTAAAGTTGAGAGTTCTGTACCTATTGTATGCTTTCCATAAATTCATTGTCTACATATCATTTGGTTCAGTGATGACTAAGTTGTTGAGCTATCAATTAAAAAATTCAAAAATTGCTTTGGAAAATTAAATTATATTGCCTGAATCTATGTGGAAAATATGTATCTTTGTTCTTTCTCTTTTTTTGTGATTCTGCTGGCTACTATCTCTTTTCTGTTCATTAGGATAATTGTTAATAAGACTCTTAGTACCAAATGAATGTATTACTAGGGAGCAGACGTCTTGTTTATCGGACTCTAGGAAAAAGTAGTACTAGGTGTTTGAGAGAGAGATATTAAGAACATTTTCTTACATAACAATTTGCCTTTGGGCCCCTTAATTCTTATCTCTGCCTTCATCACAGTATCAGAAATTGAGACTTTTAGCATGTCTGTGAGAGACTAGATTCAGTGTGCTAAAAACATCAAACAAAACACAAAAACTCATTGAGTTTTTTTTTTTCATTCATTTCTTTCTCACATCTTACCATTAAACTGCTCTTGCTTATGTCTGAACAAACTTATTTAATCAATTCAAGGCTAGGAATCCAACTTCACTTTTATTTGCCACCTGTGGTGACACCGAAACATTGTCAAAGAAAGTTTATAATTAAAAAATATCAGTGGTAGACTATCAATGGCCAGATAGTCTACAGGCATTCCCTTATATCACAGTACGGGGGAAATGTAGTTTATCTACATATGTTAATTGTGTGGTTCTTAACAATAAGACTATCTTATGACTTAGAATGAGCACTATTACTTAAGTGAAAAACAATTTAAAAATTCTTAAATCAGACCAAGTTGAGTAATATACCTGTAGTGCTTAAATAAACTTGTTAGGAGCCACTTGAATGTACATAAATATATAGTTGCTTAACAATGCCTGAATGTTTCTCACATGTTTACACCTGCTGTGAACACAAGCATGATATTATTGTTTTCATCATTTCATGTTTATTAACTTTCACTTAGCTGAATGATATTCAAGCATTTTTAAACTTTAGGGGTAATGTTATTCAAAAAGTTTCTGATACTTTTTCCCTTTAGAGAAAATTATTAATAGTTTTCCTTATAATTTATTATTTTTTTAAATTTGCCTTAAGAAGTTTAATTCCCTAACAATATCTGTAAAGTAAAGGTAGAATTCCTTAGATATTTTTTGTTTTTGTAGTCAGCAATTAACATCCCCCGTGAAAAATTAGTTATGTAATTGACACCAGAATTCAGAAATCCCTATTCACTGCTTCATGAAGCTTCACACAGGAACAAAGAGGAAGAAAAGGTAATCTATTTCTTTGAAACTAGATGAAAAGTCCCTTCAAGCTGGTAACTTTCAATGACATATAGCTGGATTTAGTAATACACAATACATTGTACAAATGGATGAGATGACTTGTCATATTCTTAAGAGAAATTATTATTTAATTTCCTGATATGTTAAACAAATATCTTATTTTAAACTAGAATACCGCTCATGATTTTTCTACTCTATATAAAGTAGTTGTAGAAATTAAAATATGAAATCAAATAGTTACAAGTAGAGAAAACATTTTTCTTTTTTTCTTCATGTAAATCTGGTGTATATGCTATGAGACAAATGCATTGCACATCAGAACAAAGTGTAAATCAATATATTGTGACTTCTTACTTTAGTTAAAATGGAAGCACAAAAGCATAATTTTGAATTTAAAAATTAAAGAAGATAGGAAATCAATTTGTTTAATCCAACTTTAAATCTTTACCATGATAAATTTTTAGGCTACGCTAGGTTTTAATACCTTTTGTCAAAGCATGAAACAGCAGCACCCAGAGTGTTAATCACTCAGTCATGTCCAACTCTTTGTGACTCCATGGACTGTAGCCTGCCAGTCTCTTCCGTCCATGGAATTCTCCAGGCAAGAATACTGGAGTGGGTAGCCATTCCCTTCTCCAGGAGATCTTCCTGACCCAGGGATCAAAGCCAGGTTTTCTGCATTGCAGACAGAGTCTGACAAATATTCAAAAGGGAGAAAAATGAAAGAGTTGCTAAGGAATAGGATACATTTCTATACATCATCACAAAGTTGGGCAAGATAAATTGTAACTTAAAAATTCTTTCAAATAGTAAGTCCTGCAGGATCTTTGTCTGTGTACCACTGCTAAATTTCTAGTACAAGAATATGAACAGAAATCAAAGAATCTGTGAGCTTTCTAAAAATTTACTTTTCTTTGCTAAGGCTCCTCTATTACAATTCAAAGAATATCTCATTTTCAGTTTTTTTTCTAAATTAAATTTAAAGATTTTCAGCAGTTAGAAAATGTCTCCCCCAAAGAAACTACACACAAATCACTTTGTGTACAATGCTAACTATATATGTTCATTTCTGTGTTTTGAGTTTATTTTATTCTTTGGATTGTATGTTGATTTATTTTTAGTTAAAATCAACAACTACCCACTTCTCTCCTCTTCTTCCAGTATAACTGTACCTTCTCATTACACTCTTCCTTTTTAGCTAAAATAAACCTTTCTCTACTGGTCAAACTTTTTTTTTCTCACATATCAGGTCTGCTTGACAGTGCTTACTAGAGTTTAAAGAAGTGTTTTCAGAGGCTTTTTAAACTTCTGCTAATTTATGCTAACTCTCTTGTTCAAGTCATAAATTCTCTGCATGTTTTTAAAGCATATACAATGCACAATGGGCTTATGCACTTAAATTACAGCAACAATGCAGTTTTTGCTGAGGACTGCTTCCCAGAATACCAAACCTTGTGCTTTCATAGGCAAATTAAAAATAATTTGAATCATTTTAAAGAAATCATTCTCAAATATATTATACTCTTCAATGCTTTATTAAACACAATATATGAAACAGATTAAATGGATTCATAGATGGGTGGTTAACATTAAGAAGACTGCTTATTGTAATGTGCTAAAATGTACTGTGCTTCAATTAGGTGAACTGAACTGGCCCCAAGAGCTCTGGTGGTTTCCTATTTGACTTCCCCCACAATTTCATGTTATTTCTGTAAATAGCTCTCCTAATCAGCCACTGCTACTCTCAGTTAACTATAAGTTATAATTTAGAGAAATGGAAAGATGTTAGGGGACACGAGATAGCCAAACTTGGCAAATGAATAATATTCTTCGATTCCTGATTCTAAGTCAGTATGCTCTGACCTGCAGTGTTTCTCAATTTATAGGGAGAATAAAATTTATGGGCTTAATTACTGCTGTTTTTTTCTTGCTCAGAGAGTTTTTCTCTTATATCTGGAACTGGGATTGTGTTTTATTTGGTTGAACCAAATTGACATTTGAATGTAAAATAAGCCTAATTTCATAATCATTACCCAAGAGGCTCACAGACAAAAGATAAGGGAGGAGTAAAAGTCTTCGAGAGAAAATACACAGCATCGTCTTTCCTTGTTCCCCAGTGATGATCAAATGGACTGTACCTAAATTCTACTGAAATAAATCAGTCAATCTTTAGTTATTATTCCTCAATTTCATATATGTAAATGGTAAAGGCACACAGAAAGCATTTCAATGTATTGTGTTTCTTAGAAAAGTAATGTTTGGCGTGTAGTAACCATTCATGAATAACTAAAATATATATTTTAAAAATATCCATGCATTGAAATTATCTGCACAATTTAATTGAAGTTATAACAATACTGTGATGTGATGAACAGAAGTTCAAGCTCTGGAAAGGATGACAGAAGTTTCCTTAGAAGTTTAATCATTAAGGAGTGTGAAGAACTTCAAAATATCTTCCATGTTTCTGTGACATTTCACCCAAGGAAGTTGTGTCTGCAAAAATGAAAGTTGAAAATGTTACAGCTAATGAGAACTCTGCATAAGGGGAAATCCATCAGCTTCAGTTGATAAGAGCTAAAACTTTAATTACATGAGGTTTCATTATAGCTTTTATTTAAGTGCCATGTCTTTTATGGCAGAGACAATAATGCAAAATGATAATTTCAGATCAAAATTTAGTAAAAAGTGTACTTTAAATGTAATAGGTAGGTGCTTATGTTGAAACCACACCTCCTTTCTTCTCGTACCTCTTTCTTTTGAGTTTCCAATCTTAGGTCAAAGGATGTTGCCGTTACAAGGGAAAGATAAAGAAAATTTGATTACTACTTTCTGTTTATTGTTAACATGCTGATAACTGTTGTATATTTTGCTCTCTTTAAAGGACCCAAATATATGCTGGTATTTAAGCATAGTATTTCTGTTATTTGAGAGGTATGTTGCTTTATCAGAATGATATGTGTCAATATTGTTCTAAAATAAAAATTGTCGGTATAATTGCAGCAACATGTGTTTTACATTATTAAAAGTCTTAAGGTACTGTAGCAGCAAGGGGTAGCACAATTAATGATCATATTTACCACATTTCATTAAGTTGGCATCCTGTTTCAACAGCAGGGACCTAGAACTTTGCTAACTGCAGCTAGAGAAGCTGCGTCTTACCACTCTGAATCTGAGTTGCTTAGAACTGAAACCTATTAAAAACTAAAAAATTTGGTCCAATATATTAACAATTTGAGGAGGACATTGTGTAAAAAGAAGATTATCATCCTTTCCAAAATGTGTATCAGGAAGAGACAAACATTTATTCTGGAAACTAAGTAACACACAGCAGCTGTCCCTAGACTTGACCTCAAACCAAGAAAAACTTCCATGTAAGTACCAGTTTCATTATTAGTGTGAAGACTTACAGTGAAACCCAGAAGGTGAAAACCCACAAACAAAACTGCCTCCAAAGAGTGTATATTAGCTCTCACAGAAGTGAAACAAAGATTTTCATAAAGTCTGAGATACTATTTCTGTTTGTTTAAGAAATGGATAATCAGTGCAGTCAGCAATAACAATTTAGCACACAGATCTTATGGGCCACGAAGAGAATGTTGGCTTACAAGTCCAGAGGTTGGGACCTGGAGCTTGCTTTGTCCAAAAGTGTGTAAAATCTTGGGCAAATCAGTTTCCTCTCAAAGCCTGTGTTCTCATTCATTTACAAAAATGATTTAGGTTGAAGGAGACTTTATATCCTTGGATTTCAAGTGATTTCGTTGCGTGATTATGTGAAAATTATTTAATTATTCATGTTATCTATTAAATGATTCACATATTATATCTCCTATTTAATTCAAAGGAATATTGTGACAATAAGAAATAACACAGCAAAAATAATTTTGAAAAGTTAAATGGAAATTAAAACCATATTTTGATAGCCTTTATTATTCTTAAAATATAAAAACATGAAACTTTACACGAGGAAGTAAAAAAATGTCTGAGAAATCTTGGTGCTAGTGGCAGGAAGTAAAGAATAGAAACAATGGTTGAGCAGGTGAACCCACAATGATTGAAGAAAGGGAAAGAGAAAAATGTATGATATTAAACTCTCTTCTCAACATATTTTTATGATATTGCTATCTTTAGGTTTTAATAATAAGGACAGTGATGGGGATCTTCCCTAACCAGGGATTGAACCTAGGTCTCCTGCATTGCAGGCAGATTCTTTACCAACTAGGGAAACCCTTAATGCTCTATAAAATCTATTAAGTGAAGGACATAATATATTAATTTGTATTTCACATAACAATGATTCAGAAAACAGTAATTCAACTCCCTTTTCATAGTTTAGTAACTCTCTGGAGATTTTATGGTCTAAAACATATGTAAAATTTATAGGAAAAATGAACTTATATGATTTTTTTGTCATACACGTGTTTTGGTTAAACTCAGAAATATTAAAATGAGTGATAACCCAGAGTTGCAAAGGTGATGAGATATATGTGGAAACCAACTGAATTTAATTATTTTAATCTCAGTGTCATAATGTTCTCAATATATCAAGAAACTGCAGGGTTGTGGCCCCGATTTCTAGGAGTTACTTAACTTTTAATAGCAATTAGTTTCTACTCAAATATAATGTGGTGATTTTTTAGCATCCCTGAAGAGTAACCATCCTTCTTAGTATATCTCTAGAAATAAAAAAATTTCAGCCTGAGTTTTGAAGATGGCGTTGCTCAAATGGCAGTGTCATTGGTTATTTTCAGTAAGCCCTCCTGTAGTTATGGACATTCAGTAACCTTGCTACTTCACTGACCAATGATTCCATAGAGGAAAAAATTATTTTAATTGACATTCTGTGAATGAGATAGTTGAGGTAAAATATTGATTTTTCATTGTGATTGAGAGTATTTGATGAGGAGGCCAAACAGCATGGCAAATTAAGAGGGTCAAGGCTAATGTGATGCTCTGGGCCTCTTCATCATTGGTCTGAGGATTATCTTGAGAAAAGCAAAAAGCAGTTTTCTCTCTGTAGTCTGAAATTGTCAAAATAGTTCTTAGCTGTCTTAATCTGTTTGGGAGAAAGGACGCATCCTCTCTGTAAGCCTTATTGGGAGTGCCTAGATTGTGTGTCCAAAAAATATTTACTGTTTAAAACATATAATATGTACAATTAAATATATTTAAAATATAAGCTAATCATTTAAGCTTTCTGGAATTGAATTCTACTTGTATCACTAGCTGTGGGGCATTGTGAGTTAATTAATATAAGCTTTCCACTTATTTGTACAATAATAATTATTATTGAGTACTTAATTATGTCTGGCACAATTCTAGGTGCTTAATGTATACCAATTCATTTATCCCCAGGACAATGCAATGTAGTTGAAATTATTATTATCCCCATTTTATGAAGGAGGATTTCAGCATTTAAGCAAGTTGCCACAGCTAATAGATAGATGACCCAGGATGTGACCCACAAAACCAGACCTGTCCATCTGGTAGTTGTACCCCTTATACTGTATTACTTTTCAAGATATTGGAATAGTAACAGTACTTACTTTACAGAACATGATGAGTAAATAAAACTAAGTATAGGGCTCAGCATAGAGCTAATTTTCAGAACTGTAATACAAGCTCTTCTCACTTGCACATATTGTGTGTCTAATACAATTTAGAATTAGTACAGGCATCTAATGTAATCTTCACAACACCCTTAATGTTATTATCTAAATGTCCAAGCTGCATAGAAATCAGTTATCTTGATGGAAATGAGATAATGAATGACAGAACCAGGATTTGGATTAAATGTCCTGATTTCAGGCCTGATACTCTTTCTGCTATATCATTTTCTCTCCTGGTTCATGATGATAATTGGGTAGTTTAGTCATGAGCAACAAGATGGTGTATATCACCAGAATGTGTCTTCTTAATAATAGAGGGATTGCTACATGTTTATTTATATTTATGAAAATGATTTATTGCTAATTAGGGCTTTAATCTTTGTCTGCATATTAATACTCAATATGCAAGTTTGTGAGAATAAGTCTTCTTTTTAGGGCAAAGTAAATCTAGGCATTGTTTTTTAATGTTATTTAAATTATTTAACATCAATATACTAATCAAGTAAGAAATGTTTGAAAAACTGAGTTTATAAGCCAAGAGATCCAAAGGGGGATTTATAAACCAAGATGGATCAATTAGCCCACTGTGAAATATTAATCAAAGCCTGCAGGTATTGTTATTTCTTCAAATTTTACTCACGATTGGAATCCATTAGCCTCTGGAATTTGAAAGCCGGTTTCTTCCAATCCGATCCACAGGGATACCAAATCGCCTTTTTGGATGATCTACTACTTTCCTGAAACAAACCAAAAATAACATATTTAAGCTAATGTTCAATTAGTTTTGCTCTTTTTATTTCCCGCAGATCTGGGGCCTTTCTTCTGGAGTAGGAATGACTAGTAGTTCTTGTTCATCAGCACCCAGGATATGTCAGACACTATCTCTTATCTTTTGGACATCCGTTGAAGTAGGTATGCCCACTTCCATTTTACATCTGAGGACACTGAGGCTTAGAGAAATTAAACAACTTATCCAAAATCAAATAGATGAAAAGCCAGATCTTACCAGCATACCAATCTGCTAAGTGTTTAGTTTGGGTAAGTCCCTTTCCCCTCTTCAGATTTTGGTGTGTTCCTGTCAGTTGAGGGAGGTTGCACTAGGTCAGTGGTTTTCCCCAATCTCTTCCTTACAATGGTTTTCCTGGGGAAGGATGGTGTTGGAAGAGGAACAGATACTGAAGCCAAGACTGGATATGGAGTAAGTGAGCCCCTCAGGTCTTCACTCAGAGTTTTCCTAGAGAAGCTTTGTGTGTGATAGTCTATATTTGTTATATATGTTCAGATATTGTTTGGGGGAAAAAAAGTTTCATTATTAAAATAAAGTTAAAAAATTCTACAAGAGGCCTTACAATTTGTGTGTTTTATGAATTATCTGTTTAAAAAGACACATTTTAATTTGATTTGTTATTGCCTTTACTTGGTTCTATTAAGTCAAAATGCTAATAGGAAAGATCCCAGAGCTGTGAATGCATAACTTTCACTGACCTTGGATTTAAAAGTTTTTATCTTCTTAAGAAAGATAGAAATAGGGAGAAACTAAGAAAGCCATGTAAGTAAGTGACTTGTCTCACAGCTGAGGGGAATTGACTTAACAGATTTGTTGGGTTTTTTTATTGACATAATATGCATACAGAAAATAGGATAAGTATTTTGTAAGTGAACAATATGAGATATATACAGATTATAAACACAATTACTACCCAGATCAAGAAATAGAACATTACCAGCAATTAAATATTTTAGAATAGGAAAGAGTCTTAAAGTTAATTTTTGCACCAAACGTAAGAATATCAGCTCCAATTTTTGATCAGCGATGATACAGCTTATCACTTGAAAATCTCAATGAGGAAGATCTAATTGCCTCTCAAGACAACTTCATCAATATTCAACAGCTTAAAGAGTTTGAAGATTTGATTCAGAGCATTTTCAATAGTTTTTTTGGTTCTTTCTAATTACTTGCATTATATTGTCAGTATTAGACTACATAATTTAAACACTAAAACTACATCATCTATAAAGGCTTCCAGGTGGAAAAGAGGTAGAGAATTCAAATGCCAATATAGGAGATGCAAGAGATGTGGGTTCAATCCCTGGGTTGGGAAGATGCCCTGGAGGAGGAAATGGCAAACCACTCCAGTATCCTTGCCTGGAAAATTCCATGGACAGAGGAGCCTGGCAGGCTGCAGTCGATGGTGTCTCAAAGAGTCAGACACAACTGAACGATTGAACAAGATGATATACGGCACTTCTGACCTACACAGTTGTAAGATAATACATAAATTTGTGGGTTTTTTAAACCCAGATGTTTGTGTTAATTTATTACCACAGCAATAAAAAACTGAATATGTTTGTTTGTATGATTTAGGGCTGATGTCTGAGTGTATTACAGCTAATACCTAAAAACAGGAAATGTGATTTTTATTCCTTGAGTCCTCAAATTCCTTCATGAACAACTCCCATTATAACTCCAGGGAAGGGATAAGGTAGAAGCCATCCTGGGATAGAGAAGAATGCTCTGGGGAAGTCCCAGAGAGTAGAAGAGGAAGTGAAAAACCAGCATTTCCAGGTGTTTAAAGGACTGAGGAGAAGAGAAAGGAAATGGCAGCTGGGAAAAGAGTAGTGGCCCACATGTGAACTGACCTCTGAAAGCTTCTGTGGAGTGAATAGTGTCACCAGAAATAATCCTTTTACTTTTTTAGAGAAGTGTGATGGTTTCAGGGCTTCCCAGGTGGCCCAGTGGTAAAGAATCTGCCTGCCAATGCAGGAGACACAAGAGGTGGGTTTGATCCCTGGGTGGGGAAGGTCTCCTGGAGTTGGAAATGGCAACCCACTCCAGTATTCTTGCCTGGAGAATTCCACGGACAGAGAAGCCTGGAGAACTAAAGTCCGTGGGGCCACAGAGAGTCCAACACGAGTGATCACAGCACAGCATGGCGCAACAGCACGATGGTTTGGTTTCATGCATTATTATAAATTAGAACATGTATGGGTCCATATTACCAACATATACTTTCAAAAGTGAAAGTAAAATAAATGAAAATAGCATTTTTTTCTTTCTGTACTACAGTTAATCTACTTTTCCTGCTCAAGTAGATGGGAGGACACTACAGTCTTTCCTGGTGGCTCAGACAGTAAAGAGTCTGCCTGCAATGCAGGAGACCCTAGGAGACCCTAGGTCAGGAAGATTCCCTGGAGAAGGAAATGGCTACCCACTGTTGCATGCTTGCCTGGAAAATCACATGGAAGGAGGACTCTGGTGGACTACACCCCATATGGTTGCAAAGAGACACTACTGAGCGACTAAAACACACAATGTCTGATAAAAAGAAAATAAACTCTTTCTCGTTTTCCCTCATTCCCTGTTCTTTCCTTCCTTTCTTTCCCCCAGATTCGATCCAAAAAAGTATTAGAAATCAGGAGATATTGACTTGTATTCTATTTATTTCTTCTACTTACCAAAAAATGAGAATAGCTAAGTCAAATAATTTCTATATAGTTATCTATCAATTCAGAAGTAAAATGGCAAGCTAACATTTATCTTAACATTTTTGCTGATATGAAATATATATAACAATACTACACTCTTCAGCACATACACTGACATGAATACAGAGTGTGTGAAACTTAAATGCTAACACAGAAAAATAATCTTAAGACCAAAAGGGAAAACTATACTTTCTAACCATCTAGTCCCTCTTGTGACAAAATAATGGAATGACATGGCTTATATATTCATTGAAAACAGTCCATCTTTTCCATTCTAAAATATTCTGAAAGTAGTATAAGGATTCAGAATATAGATCAAAGTAATATAATGAGGATGGATTATTTTAAATATAATTTTAAACTTCACACTAAAATATAGACAGCCTAAGTCATTTATATTCTTTGATAATTCAATTTCTAAAGATGTTCACCATTCTAAAACAACTGTTGGAAAGCTTGTATTTATACTTTTTGTTTAGAATCACACATATCAAAGAGTCTATAAATTTATCTATGTTCAGTTTTAGAAAATAAAAGAAACATCCTTATTGGTAGCACCAAATTAAGAAATAAAATATTACCAACACTTAGAAGTCCTCCGTGTTCTTCCTCCCAAATTGATTCCCCCCATAACTTAGTCACAGAGGTAATCTGAAGGATGAATTTTTATCTAATAGTTCCTTTGATTTTCTTTATAATCTATATGTATTCTTCCAAACTCTCTTGATTAGTTCAGATGGTTCTAGAATTTTATTTGGAAGAAATGATGTGTGAATTCTTCTTGACTTCTTTCAACAAATATGTGTTTCATGTTTTGAGATTTGTCCATGTTGACTTGTGTAGATGTAGTTCTTTTATGTTCACTGTTGTATAGTATTTCATTGTAAGGATAATGAATAGGCAACAGCTTATTAACACATTTTACTGATAGTAATTTGAGGTATTTCCTCTTTTGTTACTATTGTTATGTACTGTTCAGCTAATTTTTTTCATTCACATGCCTGTAATGCACATTTGAGGATTTCTCTATGGTAAATTTTTAGTAGAATTGCTAGCTATTCTTATACTTATTTTTATTACATAATGCCATACTGTTTTTCAAAATGGTACCTATTTACACACCCGAGAGCAGTGTATGACAATTTCTATTGTTTCATATCTATGCCAACCCTTGCATTGTGGACTTTTAATTTTGCCAGTCTATTGCATTGTCAACTTAGTGGTCATTGCATTGTGACTTCTCTGTGATCTTAGTTTGGTTTCCATGGCTACTATTGAATGAATTTGCTCACCTCTTCCTTTGCTTATCGACCACTTGAATTTCTTCTTTTGGAAGTACTTATTTGTCTGTTGCCTACTTTTCTCTTGCTTTGGTTTTTTATTTTTTAAGTATTGATTTGTAGGAGAGTTTCGTATACTCTGAATATTAGACTTTGTCAGTTATAAGCAAATATCCTTTCCCATTTGTGGTTAATTTTTTTTACTGAGTCTTTATGAAAATCTTTAGTATTGTTTTGAAACTTATCAATATTTTTACATTCGTTTGATTAAATCACCTCTAATGGCATCACTGACTTGATGGACATGAGTTTGAGTAAACTCCGGGAGTTGGTGATGGACAAGGAGGACTGGCGTGTTCATGGGGTCACAGAGTCGGACACGACTGAGCAACTGGACTGAACTGAACTGAATGTTATAAAAGCACCCCACTCCAGTACTCTTGCCTGGAGAATCTCATGAACAGAGGAGCCTGGTAGGCTGCAGTCCGTGGGGTCGCTAAG
Organism: Cervus elaphus; assembly: GCF_910594005.1. Lineage (NCBI taxonomy): Eukaryota > Metazoa > Chordata > Mammalia > Artiodactyla > Cervidae > Cervus > Cervus elaphus. The sequence goes on along the minus strand of NC_057833.1, from coordinate 42,889,182 downwards.
AGTCGGACACGACTGAGTGGCTTCACTTTCACTTTTCACTTTCATGCATTGGAGAAGGAAATGGCAACCAACTCCAGTGCTCCTGCCTGGCGGATCCCAGGGACGGGGGAGCCTGGTGGGCTGACATCTATGGGGTCGCACAGAGTCAGACACGACTGAAGTGACTTAGCAGCAGCAGCAGCAGCAAAGTTATAAAATATTTTCCTATGTTGTTCTAAATATTTTTTTTCAGTTCTGTCCTTCATATTTACATATTTAATCCTTTTGAAGTTATTTTTTATTTATGCAGTGACATGGTCATGTTCCTTTTCTTTTTTTCCTATATTCACACTTAATTATTTATATATTCCAAATTCAGTGTCAAGTTTCATGGGAAATCCTCTTGCAGTTTTACCTGGAATTGTGTTGAATCAAAGGTATAAATCAATTTGGAGAAAATTGAATTCTTTACAATATTGACTCTAACTATCCAAGAATAGCTGTTTAGATTGTCTTTAATGCCTTCTCATGTATTTCTATAATTTTATCCATAAAAAAATTTATTGGATTTGTTGTTGCTTATCATTTAAGAATATGTGTTGTAGGTTTTTTAATAGTTGGTCCTTCCTTGGTTAAAAAAGATTTCCTTCTGTTATTAGTCCACTGGTGATTTAGATCATAAATAGATGTTTAGCTTTATTGAGTGTTATTTCTGGATCTATTGGATGATATGACTTTACTCTTCAATTTGTTAGTTCTATTAGTTGGCTTTCTAAAGCAAATCAAACTTTTATTTATTTATTTTTTTAGAAAAATACACTCTTTTGCAAAAGAAACAAAAGAGACCATAGCAAAAATCAACAAAGCTCAAAGCTGGTTTTTTGAAAAGATAAACAAAATTGACAAACCATTAGCAAGACTCATTAAGAAACAAAGGGAGAAGAACCAAATCAACAAAATTAGAAATGAAAATGGAGAGATCACAACAGACAACACTGAAATACAAAGGATCATAAAGAGATTACCACCAGCAGCTCCATGCCAATAAAATGGACAACTTGGAAGAAATGGACAAATTCCTAGAAAAGTATAACTTTCCAAAACTGAACCAGGAAGAAATAGAAGATCTTAACAGACCCATCACAAGCATGGAAATTGAAACTGTAATCAGAAATCTTCCAGCAAACAAAAGCCCAGGACCAGATGGCTTCACAGCTGAATTCTACCAAAAATTTAGAGAAGAGCTAACACCTATCTTACTCAAACTCTTCTAGAAAATTGCAGAAGATGGCAAACTTCCAAACTCATTCTATGAGGCCACTGTCACCCTAATTCCAAAACCAGACAAAGATGCCACAAAAAAATAAAACTACAGGCCAATATCACTGATGAACATAAATGCAAAAATCCTTAACAAAATTCTAGCAAACAGAATCCAACAACATATTAAAAAGATCATACATCATGACCAAGTGGGCTTTATCCCAGGAATGCAAGGATTCTTTAATATCCACAAATCAATCAATGTAATACACCACATTAACAAATTGAAAGATAAAAACCATATGATTATCTCAATAGATGCAAAAAAACATTTGACAAAATTAAACATCCATTTATGATAAAAACTCTCCAGAAAGCAAGCATAGAGGGAACATACCTCAACATAATAAAAGCTATATATGACAAACCCACAACAAACATTATCCTCAATGGTGAAAAATTGAAAGCATTTCCCCTAAAATCAGGAACAGGACAAGGGTGCCCAGTCTCACCACTACTATTCAACATAGTTTTGGAAGTGTTGGCCATAGCAGTCAGAGCAGAAAAAGAAATAAAAGGAGTCCAGATAGGAAAAGAAGTGAAACTCTCACTGTTTGCAGATGACATGATCCTCTACATAGAAAACCCTAAAGACTCTACCAGAAAATTACTAGAGCTAATCAATGAATATAGTAAAGTTGCAGGATATAAAATAAACACACAGAAATCCCTTGCATTCCTATACACTAATAATGTGAAAACAGAAAGAGAAGTTAAGGAAACAATACCATTCATCACTGCAACAAAAAGAATAAAATACTTAGGAGTATATCTACCTAAAGAAACAAAAGACCTATACATAGAAAACTATAAGACACTGATGAAAGAAATCAAAGAGGACACAAATAGATGGAGAAATATACCGTGTTCATGGATTGGAAGAATCAATACTGTGAAAATGAGTATACTACCCAAAGGAATTTATAGATTCAATGCAATCCCTATCAAGCTACCAACGGTATTCTTCACAGAACTAGAACAAATAACTTCACAATTTGTATGAAAATACAAAAAACCTCGAATAGCTAAAGCAATCTCGAGAAAGAAGAATGGAACTGGAGGAATCAACCTGCCTGACTTCAGACTATACTACAAAGCTACAGTCATCAAGACAGTATGGTACTGGCACAAAGACAGAAATACAGATAAATGGAACAAAACAGAAAGCCCAGAGATAAATCCATGCATCTATGAACACCTTTGACAAAGGAGGCAAGAATATACAATGGAAAAAATACAACCTCTTTAACAAGTGGTGCTGGGAAAGCTGGTCAACCACTTGTAAAAGAATGAAACTAGAACACTTTCTAACACCATACACAAAAATAAACTCAAAATGGATTAAAGATCTAAATGTAAGACAAGAAACTATAAAACTCCTAGAGGAGAACATAGGCAAAATGCTCCTTGACATTAATCACAGCAAGATCCTCTATGACCCACCTCCCAGAATATTGGAAATAAAAGCAAAAATAAACAAATGGGACCTAATGTAACTTAAAAGCTTTTGCACAACAAAGGAAACTATAAGTAAGGTGAAAAGACAGCCTTCAGAATGGGAGAAAATAATAGCAAATGAAGAAACAGACAAAGGATTAATCTCAAAAATATACAAGCAACTCCTGAAGCTCAATTCCAGAAAAATAAATGACCCAATCAAAAAATGGGCCAAAGATCTAAACAGATATTACTCCAAAGAAGACATACAGATGACTAGTAAACACATGAAAAGATGCTCAACATTGCTCATTATCAGAGAAATGCAAATCAAAACCTCAATGAGGTACCATTACAAGCCAGTCAGGATGGCTGCTATCCAAAAGTCTACAAGCAATAAATGCTGGAGAGGCTGTGGAGAAAAGGGAACCCTCTTACACTGTTGGTGGGAATGCAAACTAACACAGCCATTATGGAGAACAGTGTGGAGATTTCTTAAAAAACTGGAAGTAAAACTGCCATATGACCCAGCAATCCCACTCCTGGGCATACACACCGAGGAAACCAGATCTGAAAGAGACACGTGTACCACAATGTTCATCGCAGCACTGTTTATAATAGCCAGGACATGGAAGCAACCTAGATGCCCATCCGCAGATGAATGGATAAGGAAGCTGTGGTACATATACACAATGGAATATTACGCAGCTGTTAAAAAGAATTCATTTGAATCAGTTCTAATGAGATGGATGAAACTGGAGCCCATTATACAGAGTGAAGGAAGTCAGAAAGATAAAGACCAGTACAGTATACTAACGCTTATATATGGAATTTAAAAAGATGATAACTATAACCCTATATGCAAAACAGAAAAAGAGACACAGATGTACAGAACAGACTTTTAGACTCTGTGGGAGAAGGCGAGGGTGGGATGTTCTGAGAGAATAGCATTGAAACAAGTATACTCTCAAGGGTGAAACAGATCACCGCCCAGGTTGGATGCATGAGACAAGTGTTCAAGACTGGTGCACTGGAAAGACCCAGAGTGATGGGATGGGGAGGGAGGCAGGAGGGGGAATCGGGATGGGGAACACATGTAAATCCATGGCTGATTCATGTCAATGTATGGCAAAAACCACTACAATATTGTAATTAGCCTCCAACTAATAAAAATAAATGGAAAAGAAATGATAGTGGGTTATCTTTTGATACATTAGTAGAATTGTTTTGCTGATTTTTTTGGGTATAATTTATATCCGTAATTATTGATGAAGTTATTCTGTAATTTTCTTTTCTTACTCTTTTCACACATGGTTTTGGTGTTCAAATAATGCTATTCTCATGAATTGAGAACTATACCTTCTCTCTTAGGTATTATTTTGTTATTTATTGAATTTTTTCATGCTCTGAGACTATGTTCTGTATGACAACTAAGCTTTTAAAAATGATAAAGCTTATTTTGTGAACAGATACTTATTTAAACAGTTGTTTCATGTGAACGTATTCATTTTTTCTCACCAATTGTAGGATACACAACAACTTGTATTGATTCTGCTTATAGTTTTGAGTTTCAAAGAAAGAAACTTAGGACTAAGTTTAGTGTGGAGAGTGTTCTCTCAAAACAATGATTTGCTACTACATCTTTAAGGGACAATAAAATACCCGGACTCTTTCAAGAAGGGCATATAGCTCCACCAACGTTGAGTAACAACAAAAAGGGGTAAATACTGTAATGGCTAACAGAGGATGCTCATTTAAATAGTTCAGTAATTGGGACTTCCCTGGCAGTCCAGTGGTTAAGACTCCGAGCTTCTACTTAGGTCCCTGGCGGGGGAACTAAGATCCTGCATGCTGTATGGTGTGGCCAAATAAATAAATAAATAGTTCAGTAATTTAGATTAGTAAAACACAGAATTAAATATGTATACTTTAAAGGTTAGGTGCATATAGTAGCCACGCTCCAAGATAAACTCCCATAATTCTACTATAATGCAGTCTCCTCCCACATTGAACAAGACTGACCTCTGTCACCAATAGCATATTGTGGAAATGACTTCTAGAGCTAAGTAATGAAAAATGCTGCAGCTTCTGCCTTGCTTTGTTGGATTACTCACTCTAGGGGAAATCACTTACCATTTTCTAAGGCCATCCTACAGTCCTTTAGAGAGGTTTACATGACAAGGAACTAAGGCTTCCTGCCAAGATCTAGCAAGGGCCTGAGACTTCCTGCCATTAGCCTGTGAGTGGGCCATTTTGAAAATGGATATCCCCAGGCCCCATGCAACCTTCAGATTACTGCAATCCTGGCCAGCTTCTTCACTGTAACCTTGAGACAGACTCTGAGCCAGAATCACTCAGGCAAACTTTTCCTAGATTTGTGATGCACAAAAACCGAGTGAGAACATAGATGTGTATTATTGTCTTGCTGCTGCTGCTGTCACTGAGTCATGTCCATCTCTTTCTGACCCCCTGGACTGTATGCACCAGGCTCCTCTGTCCATAGGATTCCCTAGGCAAGAATACTGGAGTGGGTTGCCATTTCCTTATTGTCTTAAGCTGCTGTATTTGGGTAACTTGTTTGCATAGCAATAGATACCTAATACAGTAAGACTCAAAGGGCTGTGGGATTCCACAAGAGAAGAGATCATAGCCAAATTTGAGGGTTCCAGGAGGAACTTATGGAACACATGAAAACAATAAGACAAACGGTGACCCCCGAACTCTGCAATCTTGTTAATCACAACTTAAAATTATAGAATTAATAAATGACATAAGAAGTTAGATATAAATGTAAGAGCTTAGAAAAACTAATATATGAGACAGACTAATACTGCTGAAGGAGACTCAGCAAGGGCCTGTAAAAATGAGAATGAATGAAAGGTTAACTTTTAAATGGATTTTTAAATTTAGAAGAGATCATTGGGCTTTCAAATTCAAATTCCAGAATGTTCTGATGAAAGACCACACAAGTCTTAGTGATGATGTAATCTTTTTAGGGACCAATACATAATGCCCCCCACTTTTTCTGAGTCCATCTTTAGACACAAAATAGAAATAAGATATGAATGATCAATGCATAGAAATCAAAATGCCATTTTGTTTAAGCTGAATGTAGAGTAAGATTTCAATTTGCATTTAAATGACTTTCCTACATTTCCTCTGAGGATTAGACAGATTTACACAATTAGTCCTTATTATCAAATAAAAACAAGAAGAAAGTGGATGAGCTGAACATGCTCAACTCTTCCTTCCAAATTAACCTATCTGGTGCATGATTACTTCTCCTTTGGGAAAGAATAAATAAAGGATTAGTGTTTGGGGTCAGTATTTTTCTAACTGGAGTTCCTCTACTTGGAAACATGAGGCTGGAAAATATGACTTAATAAATGCGATATGTTTGGAATGATGAAAGAAACTGCTACTTCATTAGCACACAGTTGACTTATGACTTTTGGAATTCTACCTCAAAAGTGGTAATTCAATCTTAAGTAGATTCTATTAAATTTTTGATGATGGTGCTGACTAGGCATACTGTCAGCTTCTGAAATAGTACCCCCCAAATGGGCCATATTAACAGGCATTCAGAAACAAACCAGGAGCTCTGGAATTAAATAGTGAGATTTAAAGGGTTCCAAATCAGACATGCCTGATTTGGAAGCTACTGTAGATTTGTAGGACTAGGCAGAAAGGATTTTCATTTACTTGGCTCATGAGCCTCTTTGAGGGTCTAATGACAGTTGAAATTTCTATCCAGCAAATGAATTTACACAAAAATATCTTCTATAATTTTCTTTTGTGGGGAGTGGATAGTGTACATTTCAAAACCCATATATGGAATTAAGTATTATCCCTTTTGGGGGAAAGTTTTAAACCTTCATGCATGAGTTAGGTTAGAAGTAAAAGGTAAAGAGACTGTTTCTTTTCATGGACCTGAGTTGGGGTGTAAGAGGCAAGCCATAAAGAACAATTATTGGGGAAAATGGCCCAAGATCAATGCTCAAGGGCATGTCCTATAGAACAGACTTTTGAATATGAGGATGGAAACATGAAAATAGGGCACCACATTCTGAGTTCTTTCTCTGTGTTCTTCACCATGAAATTGAGCCCATTTTGAACTATCTGCTTTAGACATTAACAATTAAAAGCTGGAAAGGAGTAAAAAAAATCGTGGAATAACTGGATTGGCCTTAGTCTGTGGCATTGTTTTACAATGAATTAAAAAGGTGAAATCTTAGGATTTTTTACCCTTAATCTTTGGCATGGTTAAGAAGGGCAATTGTGTCTGACAAATTGAAGTTGGAATTGCTATTCTCAATTTAGTTTAAACTTTATGTCTGGCTTAGGATAGAAACATATATATCATTGGTACAGTTTTTCCAAAATGATTTATTTAATGTAGTCACTCTAAGTGAATTTCACTTTTTCTGGCCTTGGACAAATGCCTTATTCACACATAATTTAATTTCTTTATCATAAGCAGCTTATTTCTCTAGAAAGTTATTGGACTTGAGGTTCAAGAACCTGGTCTAGCTAGATTATAGCCAGGAAGTCATTTTATATCTGTGAAAATACACCAATAAAAGGGGGATAATATTTTCTTAGGGTGTCAGGAATTTTAAAAACCCAGTGTATTGGAATGTTAAAATGGGATTCTTTCTGTCACAGTTTTGGCTGTGGCCCAGAAAAACTGAGGGGGAAAAAAGCATGGTATTTCCTCTTGCATTCCAAAGTAGGGTGCTAGAGTTATGCAGTATTTGTGAAAAAGGTTGCTATAAACTATTTTTCCAAACTTAAACACCCCTCCCCCCCAAAAAAAAGAAAGAAAAAGAAAAAAGATTGATACTGAATATCAGGTAAATAGAATTTCTCTGGAGCAAGTTATTGGAGAACAGGGACATTTCCCTCTTTTTTCATATGGAGAAAGGGCTTCAAGAAAATCTTGTTTCTCTGTCAGTCTCTATGCTTTGGCGGAGGAGCCTGGGGGGCTGCAGTCCATGGGTACGCAAAAGAGTTGGACATGACTGAGCAACTAAATGACAACAAATACCCTTTAAAGCAGGGTAGACCTCATAGAACAGACTATGAAATCTAAAGGGCAGGAAGCTGTGAGAATTGGCTCAATTCCAGAGTGAAGAGATGGTTACATAAGCAACAGCTTTACTTTCAGTGACCAGAGTCAAGGATGTGGGTTTTCTGTGGAACAGATGTAGAGCAAGCATGTGGGTAGAGTTGGCCTAGGTTGATTATAAAAGGAAAGTTCCCCTGCTTTTGGCCAGGGGTTATGGGTGATGCGGCCTCAGCAGGATGCTGGTGGTGTCAAATGAAGAAACCAAGCGAATAGGATGAAGGTGAGGAGCAAAACTGATCTACTGGAAGAGAAGCATTGCTGGAGGCAAGGGAATTTATGTCAGTGTTCACAATGGTTATGCAGGGACCCCACAAAAACAGCTGATGGTGAGGAGTCAGCTTTGAGCATTCACTAAGGGCAGAGAACATAAAAGTCAAGTCATGATAGTATCAATAAAGTAAAGACTTTTCTTTGCACCCTCTTCCCCAGTACTGGAGGAGACTTAAGACAGCCCAGAGTGAAGGGGAAGGAGTGAGGGTAAATTGACACAAACCATTTCCCACTGCAGCTTTCCAGCTTGAAAAGGAGAAACACTCTTAATACTTATAATTTGGTCTAAGACTGCTGCTGAAGCTGCAATACTCTGGCCACCTGATGTGAAGAGCCGACTCATTGGAAAAGACCCTGATACTGGTAAAGACTGAGGGCAAGAGGAGAAGGGGGTGACAGAGGATGAGATGGTTGGATGGCATCATTGACTCGATGGACATGAGTTTGAGCAAACTCAGGGAGATAGTGAAGGACAGGGAAGACTGGCATGCTACAGATCATGGGGTCGCAAAGATTTAGACAGGACTTAGTGACTGAATAACAGCTAAGACATATGAATAGTTATTTTAATTACTGAAATAAGATTGTTTTTCTAATAAAAGTGATCAGACAAATTTTTGTTATTTCAATGTGACCCACAGAGTCATAGTACCTTCTTTTGTTTTTACCCAAAAGATAGACAATAACAACTTCTATTGAATGTGAGTGCCTATGGGTGAGGGACAAAGCTGCTTTTCTATTTATGTTCTATAAAGTCCTTCTCTTTCAATTAAGTGATTATAGTAACAGTGTTAAAAGTAAAGTGTTTATTGACCTGAATCTATAGAATGTATATAACTGTTCTGGGTAACTTCCATCTGTTCTCCAGATACACTCTCTGCCTTTTCAGTCCAGGAAATTAACCTTTCTGGATCCCACAAACATTCCTGTACTCCCTGGCTTTGGTTTGGGGCAGGCAACGGGCAACCTTGGCAGAAGAGACTGGAAGGAGAGAGGAAGTGAAATCAGGATAATTTTCCACTTGCTCCCTCCTTGCAAGATCACTTCCTCTTAACAGGAGGTCACAGCTTCTCCCAAGGAATCTGACTCTTCAAAAACCAGGTCCCTGGGCTATTGTGCCATACATTACGATTTGCCTCTCCCAGAATTTCATAGTCTTGCTGTGTCTAAACCCTTCTCAAATTTTCCTGTTTCAAATGTCCTGCCTGTTTCCTGTGGAAATGCTGACTGACACCATGATATTACTTCCCTTCCTGACCTCAAAGTATTAATGGGAGAATTAGAACAATACAGTTGTGAAAATATTTAACCTAATTAAATTTAAATATAAGTATTATTATTGTTAATATTTTACAAGGCATTTTCAGTGTTGTGTGAAGAAGAGAGAGAAACCACTTTTTAGGAACATTCCAATATCTTCTAATGTTAAAGGTCATTCAAATAGTAGATATTATTTTGCTAGGGAAGTGGTCGAAGCTACTTCCTTTTATTTTTCATAAACTGAATGTCCACTTCAGGCTTTAAACAAGTGAGTTGAATGGAGAAAATATTTTGAATTTCAAAGCATATTTGAGATAACCCTGCTCTGAGAATTAAAGTAACTTACACATTCAATTGAAGATGAAGCTAGTGTCATAATCAAGTGGAATAAATATTAAATATAATGTAAAATAGGAAATAATAGATGGTTCTTTGCTTCATTTTATTATAATCTGACATAGACTTTGTCCTGTGTTTTTTTATGCTTGTTTTCTTTTTTATTTTTCTCTAGCTGTTCATTCATTCTTCCATTTCCATCTCTTACGGACCTTTCCAAAAGCAGATTTAAAAATTTTTCTTTTCTGAATATTTTATAGTAACTGAAAATAAACCAATGCATTTCATATGCTTGAGACAGAGCTTTAAAATCTGGGGTCATGTACCAATATAATTCAAGGATCCATAAACATGGATGGGAAATGTTACGTCTTTAGTCTCATTACTCTCTAATTGAAATACAGCATTGTTTCAGTTATAAATGTACAGAATAAATTGCAATAATATTAGTAGTAAGTAGACCTTGTCACAGTAGAAATCACAGATACACTCGGATCACATTTTTGTCATTACAGATACTTCGAAAATGCTGTGATACTCAACCCTACTTGAAATTATTATTTTTTAGACATGTCTTTCAGATCTTATTTTATACATTAATAGATTAGTATATATGCTGTCATTGCAAATTCATTATTAAGTATTTTGATAATTCTGTTGCTATATAGTTTATTGATAACTTTTCAACTCTTGAAGTTTGTCTATTTAAAAACAGTATTCTGAGAAAAGGTCCATAGTGGCCTTTGACACAAAAAGAACTTATGAATTCCTAGGCTAAGTGATGGGTGAAATCTTTGGCTACAGTACGAAAAATGGAGCTCAGACCTATAACCTTATATTGGTGAATATGAGATGATAGACAATGAAAAATTATTGAAGAACCCACTCATAATTTCTTTAAACAGTGATTTTCTTCTACTTATCACCACTAAATTCTAACTAGATTAAATTGTATGTTATAATTTCTCATTCTAGTCTCCATATCTTTGTGGTATATTCTGAGTCATTTTCTTAAGATTATTATATGATGAATGTAATTACTCTTTTGCCAGGTCTAATCTGTGGTTTATCTTATTGTTTAGTTTTGTTTCTTTACTTTGTTTTGAAATATTTCAAATACAGTTCAAAATAGAATAGTATAATGGACTTTTATGTAGGTATCATTCTAAATCAACAGTTACTGACTATGGTGAGTCTTGTTTCATTTATTCCATTCTTACTCCTGTATTATTTTGAAGCAAATCCCAGAAAAATACTTTCAGCTGAATATTTAAATGACAGTAAATCTAATTTTAAAGTAGCTGCAGTACAATTTTCTTATTTAAAAGTAAACAATAATTAAAATCAAGTAGCCATAGTTCATATTCACAATTCTCTTAACACTTGTTAATTTTAAAACAAATCATTGTTTGAATAAGGACCCCGACCCCTCAAATTGTGACTGGTTAATAACTCCTTTGTTGTTGAGTTCGTAAGTCATGTCCAGCTCTTTTGCAACCCATGGACTGTAGTTCTCCAGGCTCCTCTGTCCATAGGATTTCCCAGGCGAGAACACTGGAGCGGGTTGCCATTTCCTTTTACAGGGGACCTTCCAGACCCAGGGATTGAACTCATGGGTTCTGTCATGTCGCTTGCATTGTAGATGGAATTTTTACCACTGAGCCACCAGGGAAGCATAGTAAGTCCCTTGAATCTACTTTAATCTTTTCAATCCCTAATCCCCCCATCTCTTGTTTTTCTTCAAATCTTTGTAATGTATTTATGGAAGAAACTATGTTATTTATTCTTATTTTCTACAGTCTGATTTGCTGGTTGCTTCCTTCTAGTATTGTTTTTAAAGATTTTTTTGATGTGGACCACTTTTAAAGTCTTTATTGAATTTGTTACAACATTGCTTCTGTTATATGTTTATGATTTTTCTGGCTGCAAGGCAGGTGGAGTCTTATCTCTCTGACCAGGGATAGAATTGGCACACTCTGCATTGCAAAGTGTATTATTAACTAGTGGACTGCCAGGGAAGCCCCAGATTCCCTGTATTGTTTCTGGTCATTTCTAGTCTTCTCATATTTCCTGAAAATTGGCAGAAGGAACTCGAGGCAAGAATTTTCTTTTGTAATTCTGTTACATAAGTAGTACTGAGTTAGTCCAATATAGGGCATATAATGACTTGCTCTTTTTTCTCTTGTGATGTTAGCAGAAAATTGACAATCATTGTCTAGAGGCATCATTTCGTTAGGGTTTGCAAAATGGAGACACTCTAATACTATCATTCCTCCTTCACTTATTAGCTGGAATAATTATATAAAGGGGAATTTCAACCTCATCTAATATGTGTATTGTTTCTTCATTGCTATAGCTGTACAAATTTTATAAAGAGGAAATTCCACCTTTTCTTCTTTGTGTTTGCAAGCAACTATTTGTTGTAATATCCTTTTGTGCTCAGTTAATAGCCAAGAAGCAATCAAAAACTTACCTAAATTTTATATGGTCTCACTAATGACCCTAAATTGCTTGATATTTTGCTACATGTATCTTATCAGACTGCATAACTATAATACATGACACTTTTTTTTTTTTTGAAACCACTCTAATTCTAAAGTTATGCTTGCATCAGTTCTTGTGGGGGTAACTCTAGAGTCATTTTGACTGAACAAATTCATCCAGTAGCTTCCTCAGGAAGTACTACTTATGAGAACAATATTCCCTAATCTTTTAAACAGTTGTAATAGTTTATTTTTAGCTTTCAAATGTGAAATGCTGTTTAAATGAATATTAATGTTCACCAATTTCCCCTTATTGCCTATAAATTGAGCTATGTTAGGTAGATTATATCTCCTGATAGCTTAAAGAAATCATTATGATGAAAGCTCCATGTAGATTATATATATTTATATTTATGCAATATTATAAATTCATATACAAGTTTTACATAAACATTTACATACTGATTTTCAAATTATTTTGTAGACTGTGCTGCAAGATCCAAGAATCAAAGAAATTCTCTTTATTAGAAGGCACAATCTTTTCTCTTATCCTTTGCACTTCCATAATCTTTATAAATTGCTTTTAAATGTATCTCTTGCTTTGTGTTATAATTGGTTAAAAATATTTTTGCTTTTAATTGGCATGTGATTTATTTGAGGGACAGAGACTATATTTTTCTTCTTTTTTCCGCCATCGTCCAACAGTGCCTAGAACATAGGTGAAACTAACTTGTATTTTTTAAATTAGAATAGGATCTGAATTTCAAAATACAAGTGTGGAATTTTTGTCAAGTATATGTAGGATAAATCTAGGCCCAGAATGATTTTATTTCCCAGGGTTGCTTTGAGAATCTTTCAGAACAGAAGTCTAGCAATTGCATCCTGCATGTTGAAAATCACAGTGAAAGCAAAATCATTCACCAGGAACAAATGTGACAAGTCCCAGAATTCCAAGTGACCAAGTAAAACTGGACTAAAGGATGTGGAGTTGAGGGCAGGAAGAAATGAGGTGTCAGTAAATGAAACTCTCCATAGGATTTCCTAAGGAGTTTGCTTTTCTCTTGTTAGCAATGGGAACTTTTCACGAAAAAATTTTTGTGTTAGATGATTCCTCTGGTAGTAAAAGATACAATTGGTGATCTAAAGAAGTGAGGACGGTGGTGGAAGAAGAGATGAGGGAAGACTGGAGAAAGAAAAGGTGAAAAGATCATTTAGGCCAGAATTAAGAAAGTCTTCATGTGAAAGGCTCTCTCGGAGATATTTAACATATAAAACAAACAAGATTTAAAGAATTTAGTGAAAAACGAAGTGTTTCAAGTGAAGAGGATTCCTGTGAGCAAAAGGGATCCTAGTATAGTCCCCAAATTCCGGACTATGGGAACCATGTAGTCTCTTGGGCCACTGCTAATATGAAGTGTCTAGCACAAGGAATAGATTTTGAAGAGGTAGAAAATGAATTATGTTTGGAATGAACTGCTTTAAAGTACTGACAATTGCTCAATGATTAAAGAGAGATTTAATTACTTTAATTTTATTATAATAATTAACAGTTTGCAAAGTTCCCATTTGATTTTTATGGAGGTAAGTAATTATCCCCTTTTTCCAAACAAGCTGAGGAACACAGAGTGTAAGATACTTATACAAATCACATGGCTAGAAATAAAAAGAAAATTAACATAGACACATTTGTTTTAACTCTAGGTCCTGAGAGATCTTCACTACCTTCTTGGTATAGGAGAGGGGACTTACTCATATCATTTGGAAAGCTTTGTTAAAAAAAAAGGGTAAAAATAAAAATGGAATTCTAGTTACCTCTATTAAAGGGAAAACTTAATTGACGGGAACATTTATCTCACAGTATACACTTTTGACCTTACCTCCCAAATGCTGTATGTCTTTAGTAATAATTACTTTATATCTACATGCAACAGAATCTTCTTCAGAAAATATTTTGACAAAAGTATTAGTGCATATTAGTGGCAAATTCAATTTTAAGTACTTTGATAATTCAAAAGTGGCAGTCATTTTGTTTCCCAAACTTTATTTCCAAAATGATGCCTTTCAGCTCAGAAATGGGCTAAGACACTTTCAAATCTGTTTACCTACAAGACTTTCATTGTACTTTTTTCTAGGTAGGATTCTCTCTGTTTCTCCACCCAGTGTGGAGGAATTAGAAAATGAAAATGTTCCTTCTCCAAGAATTCACTTACCTCTGTTTACCTTTATGACTTACAGAGCCAGCTGAGAGTCTGTCCAGGGGAGAACCAAACCCAGAGAAGCTTCTTTTCTTCTTTGTTTCAATCACGTCATTCTCCAGAGATACAAGTTCATCAAGAAGTAAGAGTTTTGCTGCCAGGTCAGTGGCCGACTTCTCTTCTCTGACTGTGGGTGATGACTGAACACCTAAGATTCCAGAATCAAAGGCCTGTTGGGCAAGAAAGGTGAGTCCATTCATTAAGAGAAAGAGTATACATGCAATCATCTATATTTGGATTTTACTATTTTTTAGCTGACATGCCATGAAACTTGGTTGCTCACAGAGCTATGATCTAGAGAGAAATACTTTTGAGGAGAAAAACACATAAGGTTGAAGTTTATCCAAAAGAAATGAAACCAACACACACACACATACACACAAAGAAAGAAAGGATGAACTCCAGATCTACCTCTAAAATTTAGTGTGTTAACTAATTATTCTTTCAGATTCTTTCCCAGTAACAACTGCATTCTTATTACTCTAATAGCATTTTATCTATACTTCTTCCATCTCTACAATTATTACATTTTCCCTTGTATTATATTAACTACAACACATGTATGTTGCATATTAGATTGTGAGTAACTTGAGGTCAAAGACTATGTCTAATCAGCATTTTCTTTGTGCTGTTTAATCCCTATTCTGGTATTTTGCTCATTATTATTGCACCAATTAGTAATTATTTCTGATGAATATTTATTGAATGAATTCTGAAAAAATATAAACCTCTTGCTGTTTTCTTTTCACTACTCATTCATTCATTCAAGTCACTAAACATCCACTATGTAGGTCCTGTATTTGACCGAAGAGATACAAAAATAAGAAAAATCCAATCTGTGCTTTGAGGGAGCTTACCATCTCTACCAGTGTGATTTACCAATAAATAGCAATCAGTATCTATGGAGAGTCAGAGCTATCCCAAGGATTTTATTGTCCCATGTCAAATTTCTTAATTGTATATTTACACATATTGCCACTTGGTAGTCCATCCAAGTCATAAAAGTGTAAGTGTCTGGTTTATGAAGTCTATCTTCCTTTCTCAGGCCCAATCACAGCACTTTAAAAAAATGCTCCTATTAGCAATCTGGAGTCATTCTGTAGTCCAGGGGATGTAACTTCTTTCCCAAGAGTTTGAGAATATTCCCCTCTGAGAAGAAACATTAACTACAGCCAGACTCTTGGTGTGAGCAGGACTCATTTTTTTTCACATCCTGTCTTTGTTTTTGAATTGTTTATCTCATTCTCTTTCTCTTCCGTTCATTTTTTTTTCCACAATAAAATGAAAGAGTAGCATTTTCTAAACCTTTTCATCATCGACTCAAACATTTTTCTTTTGGAATTCTTGCAGTCTGCCTCAAAGCTCTTGAGACTAATGGCCATTGAACTTCTTTCCTTAAACAAGTCAAATCTGCTCTAAGTATGGCTAGTTCTTCTTGGAAAATCCCTCTTGCCCTGCTCTTTCTGATTCCTATCAGGAGTGATTGATATCAGATCCTCTTGGCAGCAGAGGATGAGATGGTTAGATATAATCCCCAACTCAATGAACAAGAATTTGAGCAAACTCTGAGAGATAGTGAAGGACAAGGGAGCCTTGTATGCTGTGGTTCATGGGGTCTCAAAGAATCAGACACGACTCAGCAACTGAACAACTGCAACGACCTCTTCACTCAGTGCACCCTCTGAATCCCCATATAATTTATTTATCCCCTCTCTCTGTCTCTTTTCTAGTCTGTCCTGAGTACTGCCACGAAGTAAATCATCTCCAAACACTACTTTCATCATATAAAGAAATTAAAAATCTGTATAACCCTTCGTTACTTACAGTGTAAAGTCCAGAACTCCTTTTAAAAAAAGCTTAACTTCTATTATTTCCCTATATAAACTGGGAAGCATAGAAACTAAAGAGGGAATAATCATGAGAAAGAAATTATGAAGATCAGGAGAAAAACCAAAGGGCAAAGTTAAGAGGTCTTTTATTATCTCTCAGAGGGTCCTCCAAAAAATATGTGTTCATTCTTCCTACTGATATACGTACAAAGTCAAGTTTTCTTTCTTTTTAAAGATATTCTTAATCCTCAGGAAAAAAGGCACAAACCTTTTATAAAATTTGCCCTTCAGTAAAATGCATTTCAGATTCTCACTTCATACTATTTAAGAAAGTACAAAGAATGCATATTTCTCTTAAGATCAAATGAGCCAAGTTAACTTTTCTCTGTGTCAAGATGTCCTCACATTTCTTTTTCTTTGTAGTTTAGTATTGGCAGCAAGAAAACATTTATAGAGTGATAAAATTTTGGCCAAGCGACTCAAATCCTGACATGTAGACAACTTTAAATTTCACATAAAAGCACTTCATCTTTATATAATTCATTCAATTATATATATATATATATATATATATGGCTGAAATTATAATGAATTTTCTCCTAAAGTTTTTGGTTTATGGAATACCAATCTTTGTTTGTTACTTACAGTTTCTTTTTTTTTTCTCTTTTAAATATTTAGATACCGGATTTTCTCTGAATCCATTGTGAGGACACAGCATAGAAAGAAATGTCTATTTACTTGATTTTTGTGTTATTGAAATTTCTCCATATTTGTCAGCAGCACCTGCTACTGACCTTAAGAAAAATGATTTAAGTTCACTAAAAAATACGGCCCCTGGTTTCCATTACCTCTGTTGTGACACCCACTGGGAGCACTTTTCCTGAGCTCCAGAGCATCAGTGTCATAGCCAGGATAAAATGTGCGCTTGCTAATCTCCAGTCCAGCATCTAAGGGCCACACACAACAGGGTTAACATTCATTAGTTTGACATATAAAGACAGGAAACAAAAATGCCTGTAAAGCTTGTTATAGGCAGGTAATAAACTAGATTATTCAGTTTCTCTACATTGGAGTGCACCTTTGCAATGCTTAAATTATACTTAATAGAGGCTGTCAGTCTCCCAGAATGAATTCTATCAAGGTTTCATTTCCATGGAAACCTAGACTGGGGCTGTACAGCTATAATCATAATTTAACTCAAAAAAATCGAAGTCTGAGAAATCTAGTTTGTGGAACCTTATTCTTTGAGTGTCTAATCCACAGGTTACAACATCATGTACCTAAAGAGAAATGTGTTAAATTGACTAGGTATGATAAACCAACTCCTGCTGGGGTTTGTGGTGAACAAGAGAGAATGTGCTGTGTCTAAAAGCAATTTTATATGAAATTTCAAAAACACCACTGTTCCAATAGTAGAATATCTTTATGTCCCATGATTTAAAATGATTTTTTGAGCAAGATTCAAAAGGTGAACTTCATAGAAAAAATTAACAAATTACACTATATAAAAATTGAAATTTTCCATGTGATAAAGTAAGTAAACAAATTGCAATAAATAACAAATTACAAATGAAATGTATTTTGAACAGATATAAAAAAGTAAGACTAGCATTTGAAACATTTAAGTAACTCTGATAAATAAAATTTAAAAAACAGACACAATTAAATAAAAATGGGCCAAAGTTTATAAGAAAACATGTATTTGAAAGTTCACAGCCTCGTTGTTTATAGCAGTGAAAAAATGAATCAACCCAAGTACCTTACTCAGAAGGAAATGGATTTGTCAGTTGAAGTACATTCATAATGTGGACTTAACGCAAACAATTTAAATATGTGTGTTATCTATGGTTCAAACAAATGACGTAAATGTTATGTGTAATTGTATGCATGGATTTAAAATAGAGCAGATTTGAGGGGAAATTAGAAATTCTAGAACAGTGTATATGCCATGCTACCATTTACCTAAATTGGAAATACATAAAGCAATTTGCTGTATTTTGAAATCTATGAAAGTGAAGTTGAAAATGAAAATGAAGTCGCTCAGTCGTGTCTGACTCTTTGCGACCCCATGGACTGCAGGCTCCCAGGCTCCTCCATCCATGGGATTTTCCAGGCAAGAATACTGGAGTGGGTTGCCATTTCCCAAATTGGAAATACATAAAGCAATTTACTGTATTTTGTTTTGTTTTTTTTTTTTAATTTACTGTATTTTGAAATCTATACCTATAATTAAAATAGAGACCAATGGAAGTTGATTCATGGCTGATTGCTTGCGGGGAAAGTGGGGAAGAATATAAGATTATGAAGAAAACATAAGGGACTCAGGTTTTACCTATATATACACAGGAGAGCAAACAAGTCAAAAGGTTACATTTATTAATTCTGTGTAGTAAGCACAAACGTGTGTCATTGATACTTTTATGAATTTTTACATTAATAAAGCACTATAAATCCAATTAAAGCTTATTTACAGTATAGATTAGACCTCTGACTGCCAGTCTGACTGCTGGTTAAAATGAGAGGCCTTGCCCCTCTGGGAGAAAATCTCTGGCTCTGGGTTACTAATAAAAGCAGCTTGACTTCTCCACTTAGAAGTGGAGTGACTTCTCCACATGACACTGGGAAGTCCCCCAGCTCATCATTAATAAGAATTCTCAGCAAACTTTTGTTTCCTTAAAAAACATCATTTGAAAACCTGCAGGGAGCAAAAAGAAGAATTATTCAATCTGAATAATTGTAATTGAGACTCATATTTGCTTTAGTAATAGTATGACCTTGGGTTTGTGTTACTTAACCTGTTGAAGTTTATTTCCCATATTGGTGAAATGAAGAGTAATTCTGACTTCAAAAGAACTTTGAGAGGTTTGGATTAATTCACATATAAACTCTTCACCGCATATATTGTTGTTCAGTTGCTCAGTTGTGTCAGACTTTTTGCGACTCCATGGACTGCAGCATGCCAGGCCTCCCTGTCCACCACCAACTCCCAGAACTTGAACAGACTCATGTCCATTGAGTCAATGATGCCATACAATCATCTCATCCTCTGTTCTCTCCTTCTCCTCCTGCTCTCAATCTTTCCCAGCCTCAGGGTCTTTTCCAATCAGTTGACTCTTCATATCAGGTGGTCAAAGTATTGGAGCTTCAGCTTCAGCATCAGTCCTTCCAATGAATATTCAGGACTGATTTCCTTTAGGATCGACTAGTTTGAGGTCCTTGCAGTCCAAAGGACTCTCAAAAGGCTTTTCCAACAGCACAGTTCAAAAGTGTCAATTCTTCAGCACTCAGCTTTCTTTCTGGTCCAACTCTCACATCCATACATGACTGCTGGAAAAACCATAGCTTTGACTAGGTGGACCTTTGTTGGCAAATTAATGTCTCTGCTTTTTAATATGCTGTCTAGGTTGGTCATAGCTTTTCTTCCAAAGATCAAGCATCTTTTAATTTCATGGCTGCAGTCACCACCTGCAGTGATTTTGAAGCCCAAGGAAAGAAAGTATGTCACTGTTTCCATTGTATCCACATTTGTTTGCCACGAATTGATGGGAAAGGATGCCATGATCTTCATTTTTTGAATGTTGAATTTTAAGCCAACTTTTTCACTCTCCTTTTTCACTTTCATCAAGAGGTTCTTTAGTTCCTCTTCATTATCTGCTATAAGTGTGGTGTCATCTGCAGATCTGAGGTTATTGATATTTCTCCTGGCAATCTTGATTCCAGCTTGTGCTTCATCCAGGCCAGCGTTTCTCATGATGTACTCTGCATATAAATTAAATAAGCAGGGTGACCATATACAGCCTTGACGTACTCCTTTCTCAATTTGGAACCAGACTGCTGTTCCATGTCCTGTTCTAACTGTTGCTTCTTGTCCTGCATACAGATTTCTCAGGAGGAAGGTAAGGTGGTTTGGTATTCCCATCTCTAGAAGGATTTTCCACAGTTTGTTGTGATCCACACAATCAAAGGCTTTGGCACAGTCAATGAAGCAGAGTAGATGCTTTTCTGGAACTCTCTTGTTTTGTCTATGATCCAACAGATGTTGGCAATTTGATCTCTAGTTTTTCTGCCTTTTCTTTTAAATCCAGTTTGAGCATCTGGAATTTCATGGTTCACGTACCGTTGAAGCCTGGCTTGGAGAATTTTGAGCACTACTTTGCTAGCATGTGAGATGAGTGCAATTGTGCAGTAGTCTGAACGTTCTTTGGCATTGCCTTTCTTTGGGTTTGGAACGAAAATTGACCTTTTCCAGCCCTGTGGCCACTGCTGAGTTTTCCAAATTTGCTGGCATATTGAGTGCAGTACTTTCAGAGCATCATCTTTTAGGATTTGAAATAGCTCAACTGGAATTCCATCACCTCCACTAGCTTTGTTCATAGTGATGCTTCTTAAGGCCCACTTGACTTTGCATTCCAGGATGTCTGGCTCTAGGTGAGTGATCACACCATTAAGATATTTTTTTGTGTAGTTCTTCTGTGTATTCTTGCCACCTCCTCTAATATCTTCTACTTTTGTTAGGTCCATACTGTTTCTGTCCTTTATTGTGCCCATCTTTGCATGAGATATTCTCTTGGTATCTCTAATTTTCTTGAAGAAATCTCTAGTCTTTCCCATCCTATTGTTTTTCCTTGATTTTTTTGTATTGATCTCTGAGGAAGGCTTTCTTACCTCTCCTTGCTATTCTTTGGAATTCTGCATTCAGATGGGTATATCTTTCCTTTTCTCCTTTGCCCCATAGCTTCTCTTCTAAAACAGCATCTAGGCTCTAAAAAGAGCTGATCGTGATTATTTCTCTAAATTAGGACAGAAGAAAACTAACAGGAAGAAATGTAAACGTTATCTGGTAAAAAATACCAACCAAAAACTGCATTACTTATTCTTTCAGAAAATCAGGTGTTGAATCTTATTTTTCCTTCTGATTTTGTTGATGTCTTTGACTTTCCTCAGCAAAAGGTAAGCTATATTAAAAATATAACTTTTTTTTACAATGACCTCATACTTCTGGCATATCTTTTAAAGAATAACTCTTCCATTCACTCAAAGATAAGCTTATAATTGTGATGTTTTCTTTCCACTCTTTTTTTAAACAGTTTTAAAGTGTGAAATTTTTCAATTTTAAAAGCTTTCCTGTGTTGACTTTCTTCATCTATTTTTATGCACATTTTACTAACCAGGTTTCTCTTCATCTCTGCAATCTTATAAATGGCACAGGATGGTGGATGTTTATAATATTGATGATTATGTCTGAGGCATATATTTTTGTTCTTGGGTGTAGATAGGAAAAAAGTCGTAATGTGTCATCTTACAGATAACCACATCCTGATTATTTGGATAGGGAGAAATAAAAATAAATGCTGAGTTTAAATACACACATTTAACGGTTTAAAGCCATGCTTATAGCCAGCTAACCAAAAGGCCAAGTTCCTAAATATGGCATTTGGTACACTAATGAAAACAAACACCCTGGCACCTGCCACACAAAAGACATTTGATTAACTAGTTGAAACTTGATTGCTACAAAATTAGAAACAGAGGAAATTATAGGGAGGGAAGGGAAAGACCAGGTTCAGCTCCATTTCCCTATTTTGTTGATAGTGGATAAATATAGTCCATGACTAAAAATCTACTCAGCACCATGTACACTGCAAATTACAGAAAGAACACTCAAAGCATGTTCATTGTGTGACTATATGACAGTGGAGGCACCTACAGCCATAATTTTCATTGAGAAATTTTTGAATTATAGTTCTCTAATGTGAGGAGTTTCCAAATAGACCATGGGCATGAGATCTACCTTATAAGATTAGGTGTGTACTTCATTTTCAGTCAGTTGGTCTAGCATGTGCACATATTGTCACTAATGATTTTGCTGAATAAACAAACATCTTACATTGTGTAACATCTTAACCTTTGTTTCAAAGACTTCTCACATGCAAGAACTCATTTACCCTGAAGGGATCATCCAATCTGTGGCTGGAGTGGTGGTGGGTGGAGGAAGACCTGATGTTTTGTCACTGAAGTTTGGGTTGCAGATAGGCATTTATTATAGCCACAAGGCTTCCCTTGCGGCTCAGCTGGTAAAGAATCTGCCTGCAATGTGGGAGATATGGGTTGGATCCCTGGGTTGGGAAGATCCCCTGGAGAAGGGAAAGGCTTCCCACTCCAGTATTCTGGCCTGGAGAATTCCACGGACTACAGTCCATGGGGTTGCAAAGAGCCGGACACGGCTGAGCAACTTTCACTTTCACATATATTCCCTTAAAACATTGACAGTGCACACTGACATATTAAAAATTCTGGTTTAATTATATTTAAAATAGGACTAAATGAGAAGTCTGCTAAGACAAAAAAGATGTTTGCATTATTGACTATCAGTGCTGCGGTGAGTCATCGTTATTATGGAAAATAATCTCTAATGTGGGCTGGGCTAGGAAAAGACTGGCAACCATTCTTTGATGGTTGCCAATGTCTTTGGGGCTGGTGTTGAAGAAAACCAAATCACTCAGGTGACTAAGGAAATTTCTCCTCAACAAGTTCTAACTTAGAGATAGTGGATCTAGCCATTAGAAATTCATGAGAGGACTAAATTTTTAGGTTGAGTCGATAATTTTTTGGATGTTTTATTTTACTAATTTCTTAATTGGAAATATACAAAATAGACTCTACCCACCTTACTTTAAACAGAAATTAAAGTCTTAATTAAAGATAAAGTACTTAGAAAAGTAATTAAACTTAAAAATCCTCTCCCATTGTGACATTGCAGGCACATAAATGAGATTTAACAGGACATGTTGTGAAAGGTCCCTAGTTCTGTCACTGGGAAATGGCCTTGTGAGCCTGCACATAACACTCCTCAAACCTTCTTTCTCTGAAAACAGGGGTGGTCTTCTAGGCAAGTGGTGGGTCAGCTTGGTCCCACAGTAAAACTGAAAAGCAGAGTAAATTCTAAAGCGTACCCTTTGCATGCTAAGTTGCTTCAGTTGTGTCCGAATCTGTGTGACCCTGTGGTCTGTAGACCCCCGAGATCCTCTGTCCGTGAGGTTCTCCAGGCATGAATACTGGAATGGGTTGCCATGCCCTTCTCCTGGGGATCTTTCCAACCCAGGGATCCAACCCGAGTCTCTTATGTCTCATGCATGGGCAGGTGGGTTCTTTACCACTATCATAACCTGGGAAGCCTGATATTGTAGGCTACTTTTACAGTGTAGCCTTTACCCTTCTCCACAACGTCATGCTCACCTGAGTCTTTTTAATAATAGAGGAAAGCTTCCAGAATAGTTGATAATAGAGTAACTACCTTTTTTCTTATTGTAAAGGCGAGTCTAAGGGACAATGGTGAACACAAAGTCTGTATGAGAGAGACCTGAGCTAGGGGTTCTGAGACTCAGGCCCTGCTCTTGCTTGGCTGCTGGTTCACTATATGATTCTGGGCAAACGACCTCTAAAGTTGCTTCTAGCTTTAGTAAAGACTGTTGCTGAATTTGACTCTTTTCCGATGGAAGTACAGACATTGTATGTTGTTGGTGTCGGTTTGGCTGAGAAAACCTTTCCGCCCTTCCTCAAATCAGGTGAGTCTATGCATAAGACTTTGCATTTAGGTTTTCAAGTAAAAATTCTCCTCATGAATTTTAAGTATTTCTAGCTGAAAAGAGAGGGCCTTCAAGTCTTCGATTTTAAGATTTTATTTGCAGTGATTCTATTTTATAAGTGTATTTTAAGAAAGAAAAAAATGCTATCAATTAAGTTATGACATGCAATCAGGTATAAGGGCTTCCCTGTGTCTCAGTGGTAAAGAACCTGTCTGCCAATTTAGGAGACACAAATTTGATCCCTGTGTTGGGAAGATCCCCTAGAGAAGAAAATGGCAACCCGCTCCAGTGTTCTTGCCTGGGAAATCGCATGGACAGAAGAGTCTGACGGGCGACAGTTCATGGGGTCGCAAAAGAGTCGGACAAGATTGAGCGACTAAACAATAGCAATCAAGTGTAAGGCATTCCAATCTCAGAGATGTTAGAGGTGCACAGAATGGATGAAATATGCTAGATCTATTTACCTTCAATTATTTACTTGAAGTTTTTTTTCTCATCTTTCTTAGGACTGTATACTCAGTTCCCCCACACTTTAGAAATAATGTTAGAGCTGAAGGAGGATCCAGATGCCCCAGTATGCAGCAGTTATATCTGCTTTTTGGGGGTGAGAGAAAGGATTGTGCAATATTTAACGCATTATTAGCTTTAAATTAAAAAAAAATCACATAATGTTGGGAGTTCCCTAGTAGTCCAGTGGTTGAGAATCCAGCTTACAATGCACGGGACATGGGTTCAATCTCTGGTCAGGGAACTAAGATCCCACATGCCTCGGGGCAACCAGTGTTGCCCAGGCACAGCCAGTGTTCCCCAACAAAGATCCTGCATGCTGCAACTAAGACCTGATGCAGCCAGAAAATGACTAAATTTTTTTTTTAATCACAGAATGTTAAAAAATTTAAAGATTTGACTGAGTTCCTATTCCTCTGCATTTGTTATTAACAGTGTGTCTATCAAGGTAGAATAATCATTTGAATATTTTCAGAGTACTCACAAGTGTTAGTATTAGTGGATGTGCCCAGTCTTTTCAGTTCTGTCCAACTCTTTGCGACTCCACCAAAGTTGGTGGACTATACTCCACCAACCCCATAGACTATAAATAGCCCACCAGGCTCCTCTGACAGTGGGATTTTCCAGTCAAGAATACTAGGGTGTGTTGCTGTTTCTACTTCATATATTAATGGATACAAAATTAGTATTACCAGTACCAAAAGTTCTTATTTTTAAATACAAAAATAGGAATTTTTGATAATAGAAAATTTCAGATATATAGAAAACATATATTTCTGTGATGGAGAGTGGTGAGGAAAACTCAGAATCAGACTTGAAGGATAGGGATAACTGTCCTTGTTGTGTTAGTTAACCTTGAGCAAGATGCCTAAACTGTCAAGTTGTCTAATAAACCTCATGTATGATCTCACATTTTAATTAATTGAATTTTTTAAATTTAGAATTGTTTAATTTACAAATAGCACAAATCATTACGGATTTGCCTTGTTTGCTGAAAAAGAGCAATAAAACATGTACTTTTATATTTAGTATTATTATTGAGAATGTATAAAGATATACATTTATCTGTGAAAAAACACTGTGTCATTCTTATTTGATCATAGGTAAAACTTTTCAATGGAAACTCTAAATTTTGCACGAAACCATTTTGTATAAAAATGATTATTACTGAGTGCAGGTATTTGAAGTCAAGTCCTTCCGGGGAAGTAAAGCTTATACCCACAATGAGTTAGGGAACTTGGGGTCATCTTTAAAGTCAATCAGCAAAGTCTATGTTAAAAAATCAAGAAGATACCTAACAGTTTGACATTATAGGGATAATCTTAATGTTTCAACGAGTGACATTTGAACAGGGCGTTAAGGTTGTTCTCAGTTTTCATTGATGAGAGAAGAAACCAGGTGCTTGAGACACTTCCCTGCTTGAAAGCAGAGACTTGGATGCTGGAATCTTTGCTTTATTGGTGCTGCCTTGCCACAACCTTTGGTGCAATTGGCTCCACAAACAAGAGATCTCATGGCTAAGGCACTTAGAACTTCAGAAGTGGGGATTAATTTCAGATCATCTTAAACTCAAATACTAAATTTGAAGTCATTGAGGATTTTCACCCAAGAACAACTGAACTACAACTGGTTGCTTCTATCACTAGCATATACATTGTCTATATCATTCTCACTGAAATACGTCTGAGAAATACTCATGGTGTTTATTTTATTTAAAATTCTCTTTGTGAAATTTGCTCTTTTCAGTAGATTGCGTGATGGGCATTTGCTTGATAGATTGAGTATGATTTTGAAAGGAAGGTGCAAATTGAGACTGAGAAATTTAACATTTTTTTTTAAATGAAAATGTCAGGAGTGCGTTCTTTCTCATTTCTCATTGTTCTTCCATCAGGAGTAGTCAATTTTCCAAAGTCACAAAGCCAGTTAGAAGAGCCAGAACAACAACGTAATGCTTTCAGCCTCTCAGTTTCATGCTCCTTCAAGTTTAACTTATTTGTGGAAGTATAAAGCATTTTCCCATCTCCAAAACAAATTGCTTATAAAGTCAGATGTGTATGGATGAGGTGTTCTTAATGTGGCAGACACCTGCATTTTAAAATGACTTTCCCTGAGTACTATAAATCAGGAAGAATGATAATTTACTAGTATACATGTGTTAACTGACTTTATTCTGTCTGGCACCATTTTTGTTCTTTTTCAGACACTATTGCCTTCCAAAATCATAAAACTTTGTTGTTGAATACCTCATTTTTTTTAAATTTTGAATTTTCAACCATACTGCTAGTATCTTTCTCACACAAATTTAAGAAGGTAGAAACCTACCATGATATTAGTAAGATCACATTATTAAAAAGCCCAGATAAGTAATGTACATAAATGTTGCTATAAACTCCTTGAGGGTAGGAACTATGTCATGTTCACTATTTTATCTCAGCACCCAACATAATGCCTGGCAGGGAGTCAGTATTATGTGTTGAAAGAATGAATGAAGGAAGCAGCGCTTTGTGGTAGGTAAACAGAAATGTGGGACAGATACTAACTGATATGGAAACTAATGGGAAGAGATTTGCCCAACTTTTATACTTACAATAATATGTGATGAAGTTACGCCAAACTCCTGGTATGTCTGTTCATGCTCCACATCACAGATTCTCATTCTAATGAGAGGGACTTGTGTCCTTATTCCCTAATCATTAATCCAGTAAAGTTTAAGATTTCTCCTTATCAAACACTAATTTGCATTCTGATCCCTGAAATATTGTAAATTTCTTCATAGAAAACTATGTCCTCTAGAAATAGAAGAGAACTTCATGTATGATTGTGTACAGTACTGGTAAGGGGACTTGCTGTTTAATTCTAACAGTTAATAATGGGAGAAAAAAGAATCTTCAAAACTAGAGATGGGGAAATGTTGATAGAATTGCACTTACACATGCTATTTGGTCATTTGATGCAAGCCATTTTTATGTGGTATGAAAAGGCAATCAGAGAGTAAAGTTGGGTAAATGCAGTTAAATATGGCATATATATGCATCAGGATAATGTGGACTATTACCACTCCTTCAGTTTTTACTCCACTTTGTACTTGCGTATACTATTTATGGGCTTTCCAGGTGGCGCTAGTGGTAAAGAACCCACCTGCCAACGCAGGACACATGAGAGACGTGGGCTTGATCCCTGAGTCAGGAAGATTCCCTGAAGGAGGGCATGGCAACCTGCTCCAGTATTCTTGCCTGGAATTCTCGCCTCTGTCCCCTGGACAGAGGAACCTGGGGGGGCTACAGTCCATGGGGTCACACAGATTTGCACACGACTAAGCAATGGCACCCCACTCCAGTACTCTTGCCTGGAAAATTCCATGGACGGAGAAGCCTGGTAGGCTGCAGTCCCTGGGGTCGCTGCGAGTCAGACACAACTGAGTGGCTTCGCTTTCACTTTTCACTTTCATGCATTGGAGAATTAAATGGCACCCACTCCAGTGTTCTTGCCTGGAGAATCCCAGGGACGGGGGAGCCTGGTGGGCTGCCGTCTATGGGGTCGCACAGAGTCGGACACGACTGAAGCGACTCAGCAGCAGCAAAGCGACTCAGCATGTATGAATACTATTTAATAAAATAGTAAATTACATTTCAATTACATTAAATTAGACAATATAATCAATGAAAAAATACTCTAAAATATAAATAAAAGCCCAAAATATATTTTATAATACTCAACAACAAGATGTATTTTTTAGGTATATGCTGTTTATCAGGCACCAGGGATATAGACATGAATGAGACAGTCTTTCTGTCATCCAGTTGCTCACAGCCTGGCGGAGACGAAAACTCCTTGGCCACTGGCCCTGCCCAGCCAATGATTTCTTCCTGCACGAGCAGACTTTTCCTGTAATGCTTTCATTTCCTTCAAGTACAGTTGTTGTAAATAACAATTTTTATTTTAATGTCTGCAAGGTACCTTATTATTCTGAAATCTGTCTATCTCCTTTCATCCTCCTAATAGTCAAGTTATGATTTATATGGAAAATATTATAATTCCACTTTTTAATAGATGAACTGACCCAACTCAGGTTGCTTCCTCATCTCCTGGCTCCTGGTATTGTAGTTATACTTTCTAATCCAAGAAAAGTGAGTTAGTAGAAAGAGATTGGTTGTTCTTAAGTTACACAGACTTGAATATGACTCTTGACTGGAAATGTTACTTCGCTTCATTGTTTTAATATCTTCACCAGGAAAATGGGGCAAAAGCTTACTTTTTAGCTTTATTATAAGGATGAGAAATAATACAGGTAAAGGGACAGGCATAATAAGTGATAGCTTATTAAATAATAGCTACTATTATCCTGATATTAGGGGCTTCCCTCATAGCTCAGTCAGTAAAGAATCTGCCTGCAGTGCAGGAGACCTGGGTTCTATTCCTGGGTTGGGAAGATCCCCTGGAGAAGGAAATGACAGCCCACTCCTGTGTTCTTACCTGGAGAATCCCATGGAAAGAGGACCCTGGCAGGCTACAGTCCTTGGGTTTGCAAGAGTTGGAAATGGCTTAGCGACTAAACCGCCACATCCTGATATTGCCTTCTAAAAACGGCAACTTGTCAAAATATTTCTTTTTATTCTTTTATTTTTATGAAAAAATTTTATCCTTGTTCATTTTAAGGAATAAAATTGGACCTTGGAATCTAGAATTATAGCATAGTGATAGAAAATAAAATATAATAAAATAATATTGACTGAGGGAAGGAAATTTTACTAAAGAGAGTTATAAATGGCAATCACTTTTAACATTTAATGTTATAGTATACTATGCATTAGCATTAATTTCAGCCATAATATTTCTATTAAAATATTAGTGTAAAACTATGAACAATATCTGGCTTCCCAGGTGATACTAGTGGTAAAGAGCTTGACTGCCAATGCAGGAGACATAAGAGATGTGAGTTTGATCCCTGGGCCAGGCAGATCCCTTGCAACTCAGTCCAGTATTCTTGCCTGGAGGATCCTACGGACAGAGGAGACCAGTGAGCTATAGTCTCTGGGGCCCGCAAAGAGTCGGATATGACTAAAGCAACTTAGCAAGCTTGCACACATGAACAAATCATAATGAAAAGAAGACAAAGGGAAGAAATCTGTTATACTTAAAATATAATTATTTTTCAAACTCTTATATTAACCAAAGTAAATTTTTAATTGAATTTTAAATTTATATTTTGTTTTATGGTTCATAAAATATCTCTATTAATTTTCTTTTTTAAAAAAATCGTTAATTATGTTGAGTCATGGTTTTCCCACAGTTTTTGTAATGTTGACAGTATAGCAGAGTCAGGCTGGGTAATGGAAGCGGAGCCAACATGGTTGTTATTGTGGTCAAGGACTTCTCTACAGGAACTAAACTGTACACAAACATGGGAGCAGCCAGGGAGGGATGGACTGTGGAAGAGGAAGAGGAAGAGACGCCACTTTTTAAACATCTTAGTGCCCTGGCATGGATGGACAAGTCAGAGTTTGCAAGGAAATGCAACCACCAGTGTGGGAACACAGGGAAGTCATGGAGAAGTACATGGAAAGGCTCTTGGAGAGGACTATGGAAAGCCACAGCTCTTACTTGGTGGGCCAACAGCCAAGTTATCGGTGGTGGCCCAGCTGATATTTTAAAGGTGCATTTTTCACAATGGTTAGAGCTTTGTGTTGTAGGAACAAAGAGTTTTAGAAAAGAAGGAGGCTATCATCAGAAACTGGAATTTACTCTTTTCAGCAAGGGTTTCCCTCATAGCTCAGCTGGTAGAGAACCCACCTGCAATGCAGGAGACCTCAGTTTGATTCCTGGGTCGGGAAGATCCCCTGGAGAAGGGATAGGTTACTTACTCCAGTATTGGGCTTCCCTTGTGGCTCAGCTGGAAAAAAATTCGCCTGCAATGTGGGAGACCTGGGTTGGATCCTTGGGTTGGGAAGATCCTCTGGAGAAAGGAAAGGCTACTCACTCCAGTATTCTGACCTGGAGAATTCCATGGACTGTATAGTCCATGGGGTAGCAAAGAGTTAAATATGACTGAGCGACTTTCACTTTCACTTTCATTCTCAGTAATTGGAGAGAGCCAGACTCAAAGGTAATTAACTTGTCTAAGGAAGAGGAGATGAAAGGGAGATATAAAATGGATGAAGCGGGGTAAGCAGAAGGAGGCGTGGCAGAAGAGTTGGTTCTGGAGGGAGTGTCTGCTCTGTGCTGAGACCAGAGCTGATGAGGCATTGATAAAGGAGAAAAGGCAAAACTGAGCAACAGCCAGTTCATGCCAACCATTACAACAGTAATTACTGGCCAGTGATGTTAACCACTGCTCCTGTGAGGTGCCCTGAGAATTATTTGGAGAAAGGAGGAGAACTCAGTTAAAAACATCTCTAATCAGAGAGATCTTCAGGGACAAGTTGGCCCATGTAGAGAGGTGCCCAGGGCTAGGAGGGAACTTGTGACTCCTCATTTGTATACACGCAAACTCTAGTTTTACTAGGAGAGAAGGAAGCCCCTGGGAAGCTGAGGAAAAGCTGATGAAGTCAGGACTGAGATTAGAAGGCTGTTTTCCTGACTCCAAAGCTTGTGTTCCTCTGATAACACTGAATCTAAGCGAAGATTGGCTGGTGGGTACAGATCACAGTGGATGAACTGTTGGTAAGAAGGTCAAATTAGATGATGTCTAAGGATTAGCCCCAAGATTCTGTGATTCTTCATTCTCTAATATGGTGAAAAGGGATAGATGTGGGAGCTTCCCAGGTCATTCTCACATTCAGTATCACTGGCACTTTTAGTTCTTTTGTCGTTTTCAATGATAACAAAATGTTATGGAGCACTACTCTGTGCTTAAGCTTGCCTGAAGTTGCACAATTGCATAATGACAGAGTTGGGTTAATATTTTGAGACTACTCAATTTGAGCTCTGTTCCAATCTAATTTTATTAACTAATGTTCAAATCATGAAAATATTTGAAGAAGTTAAAAGTGTACCCCTAAGGTCCCCAAACCTAGTCTCTAAACATAACTGCTTCTTTATTGCCCATGATTCATTGTATCAGAATCAGTTAAAAACCCTGAGAAATACAGGGAGAAAGCAAATAACCTTAAATCCCTTAAGTAACTTACTGAATGAAGCCACATTCAATTAACTTATAAAGAGGAGACTTGAATGCATATCTACAGGAAGCTCTCCTTAGAAAAGTTCTATAAGAGTGCTGAAGAGTAATACCAAATTAAAGAGAAGACATAAAAATGTGCCTGATGTTTGTGAGAGGCCATTAAATATACTGCTATCAATTCTATAGCTTACCTGAGCACTGAAATCATCGTAAATCATTGTTTATCTAATTTCTAGAAAGATAACTCAGGAATATATAGTAATCACTTTCCTAAACCTATAGAACATATAATTGGAATTCAAAGGAGTCATATTTTGTTTTGCTAGAACTGAATTTGTAGACTGTACACTGTTTCCACAGATCAAAACTTGAAACAGCATTTTAAATTTCTTCTTAAACAGAACTCTAACGTATGTTTCATATTAACACTTAATTCAATCATTAATAGCAAGAGCACTTCAAATACTGAAGAATAAACATGACCTAAGTCTATTTTAAACTAGGTTATTAGTATCATATTTGCCTATTTGAGTTTCATAAGAATAAAAGCGCTGGATAGTATAGGTCTGAAGAACATAGAGCATATACTTTGGTTAATTTAGGGATGTTTCTTAAGTTCTAATTTTAATAGAAATAAAGATAAGAGAGAAACTTTCTTTTCTACCTAGGTCTTTAGAATCAGGCCACTTTGTAACTTTAAAAATTTCCTAACACTGGACATATTTGATAAAAGCAAAATTAATATATCTAACACTCTTATAGGATCATTATTTTGAGTTCCCTTTCTCTTTATTTTGAAATAGAATATAAAAGCAAAAACAATATAACAAGTATAAAATGCCTGAGCAAACAATTATCTCTACCCTAAGTTTGCATCACAAAATATCTTAGATAGTTTACTCATTTTTAGAGAGGATAATATTCCCAAAAACATTTCTAATTTTAACAAAATCAAGATATAATGAAAGCATTTGAAAAGTATTCAAAAACTTTAAAAAGACAGTTAAAAGGGAAAAGCCTAACTCTTTATCAGGTTTTGTATTTAACTTACCTTGTGAAAAATCAGGAGAGTCTAACTTTAGAGTCCTGTCTGTGCAGTTTCTCCCAAACTCAGCTCTGATGGTGAGTTTTCTCTCTGAGTTTTTATAGTCTCAGTTATACACCCCTCACTCCAATCCCTGCCTTTGCTTTCTCTTACATCATTTCTACAGATTTTCCACTGAACATTTTCCCAAGCTTCTTCTCAATCTCTCTCTCTCATTCTTTTCTCTCTTTCCTCACTGCTGTCTCTCTTTCTCTGTTTCCCTTCCCTATTCTTCTTTTTCATATTTATTCTATCTATTGCTTTGACCATGGAATTTAAATAGCAATGGGAGCATGAGCTCTGGAAAATTTAAGTACACATTTAATATTGTGTTTAGTCTTAGACTCATCACCTCTTCCTGAGGTTTCAGTCCAGCTCTAATCATTACAAATCACATTTGTGAAATAAAATGCACTAGTATTCATTAAATAGAAAGTCACTAGGCCATTTCAAAAGAAGATTTAGGGAAGCAAAATCAGAAACACAAACTGATTTATTGGTGTATATTTTGGACTCTTAAAATGATCATGTGTGGAAATGGTGAATTGTTTCAGCCTCAGTCAGGTGCACAAGTTTGAAACTGACAGCTACTTCATAATTAACATTGCTATACTGGGAAGGCTGTCACTTACAAACCTATAAATACTGAACTGTGACATGTGGGCTATAAATGCATACATTTTGTACTCATTTTTATCTTGCTTTTGTTCTCTTGTATTTTAATTTCCTTTTAACTAAAACATTGCTGCCTCTGTCTGAGTTTCCTTCATTCCCATTTCTTACTAATCACATTTGAAACTTTACATACATGAATTATAAAAAATAAGCTATTAAGTCCTTAAAGGAATATGTTGTCAGATCATTATTAGCTCACTTAAGTCACCAGTAGATCCCCATTTGACAGATAGAGACTGAGGCTAGATAAGTGATTAAATGAGATCACACAGCTAGCAAGCAACATTAGAGCTAGATTTCAAATACAGATCTTCTTAATTCCATATCCAGTTCTTTTCCCACAACTTCATTCTGTCTCATTATTTAAAAAGCTGGAAAAGAGAATCCAAACCAGATTAATTGGCACAAATAGAAATAAATTTGTTCTTTTTGGTTTTACTTTAAAAGCCATTTAAAATAACTACTTGCTTGTGTAGGAACTATTACATGGTTTACTTAGTTCGAGATGGAGAACTGACCAGACTATACTGAATTGATTGGACAGTAAAATACTTCATTTTTATGAAGGGTTTCCAGGGATAACATATGTCTCAACAAGCTTGAAATTTGAGTAGTTGGCAGCAGTAGTTCACAAGTCAAGATAAAAATACAACCTAATTGTGGATCCTTGTTTAGACATTACTGCAATAAAGTGATTATGTTAACTTGAATCCACATGATGGAAAACTCTCAATATAGATTTAATGGTTTCATCATAATGTTACTAGAAGCTGATATTTTTGATGTACCTTCTACCCTTATTTGCAAGGCCTCCCTTAGAGTGCTGACAAGTGATATCTGTGGCTGATTTGTTCCAGATCTACCCCTGCTTAGACAGTCCAAAGATTCCACCCTATTTGTGGATTTTGTTGACCTAATTCAAAAATTTGACTTAACTGTTCTGTAGCAGTAGAAATAGCAACAGTTTATTCCAGGAACATAACCATGGTACATTTAAGCCATTTATACAGGCTTCTGCACATTATAAAGCCCTATGTAAATTACTTATGCATTTATGCATAATAAAGAAATTGTTACTTAAAAGAGAGAGTAGAAATAAGAGCATACGAAGACGCTGAAGGAGAATAAACACCCAGTAATAGAGAGACTAAGATGAAAAAGGGGAAAAGTATTACTAAAAACTTACATCATTATTTAAGTCTCATAATAACCTTGCTAATGAGGCATTATTATTATATAACAGATGGAGAAACTAAATACCAAATTTGTGAAAGGGTAGCCAAAGTGCTCACACTTAAAATGATACACACTGCTGTGTATAAAATTGATAGCTGGTGAGAACCTAGTCTATAGCACAGGGGACTCATCTCAATGCGCTGAAGTGATCTAAATGGGAGGAAAATTTTTTTAAAAATGGGATGTATGTATACATAAAACTGATTCATTACTAGCAGAAACTAGTACAACATTGTAAAGCAATTATACTCCAATAAATTTTTTTTAAAAAGTGATGAGGCCAGAAGACTTAGCTTTTTGTATCATTCAGGATTCTGGCAATAAAGAAATGATAGATTCAAATTGAATAATTTGAGAATAATTTATTGTGGGCAGGGTGTGGAGGAACCAGAAAGGATTGTGCAGTATACTGAACCCCCAATAATAACCAGGTATTCCTAAACCTGAAGGATTAAAAGTGAGATTACAGGGACCCAGGATAGAGGGACCTTGGTAGAGAAAGTTGCTTGGTAGAAGTGTAGCTTTTCATCAAGGGACACATGTAGTTAAGAGTGACCTACAAGGGAGGGAAACAGGGAAACAAACACTGAGATTTCACTCTGCTTCCTGGACACAATCTCCTGTTGTATTTACCTCTGGTCAAACCTGAGAGATAAAGGACTCACCATGTTGTTTAACCTCAAAATTGCATTAAGAGGCATATAAATGGCATTCCTTATAAAGATCAACTTGAGTGTGAATGCCACTATTGCCCACACTGTTATGCCACACTTCCTGATGCCTTTTTCTGGTCAGGTTTATTGAAGGATAATTTACATGAACTAAATTCACCTTTTTAAAGTGCACCGTTTGATGAGTTTTGACAAATGTAGACAGTATGTAGCCTACGCTACAATCTAGATAAAGACCATCTCTATAGCCACCCCCACCCCCACTGCCCTTTACAGTTAATCCTCTACCCCACTCCTAGGTCCTGGTAACCACCCATCTGATTTCTGTCTCTATAATTTTGCTTTTTCCAGAAGGCTTTAGGAAATTATACAGTATGTAGTCTTTGGTGTCTGGCTTCTTTTACTCAGAATAAAGCTTCTGAGATACATCCATGTTACTAAATGTATCAGTACTTGGTTTCTTTTTAAAAATGGGAATGTTCTATTGGGTGGATGCGCCACATTTGCTTAATCATTTACCAGCTGGTGAAAATTTGAATTGCTTCCAATTTTTGGTGATTCTGAATAAAGCTGCCATAATCATTAATATAGAAGTCTTTGAGTGGATATACATTTTAATTTCACCTGGGCAAATACAAAGAAATGGGATTTCTAGATCACATGGGGAGGGTATGTTTAACTTAATAAGAAATAGCCAACATGATTTCCAAAGTGGCCCTACCATTTTGCATCTGCACCAGAAATGTATGAGAGTTCCAGTTACTCAGCATCCTTGCTAGTGTTGGACAGTCATTGCCAATTCCAAAAATTTAGCGTTTCTAATAAATGTATACTGGTATCTAGATGTACTTGAGATTTCCTCAGGGGCTCAGTGCTAAGAATCCATCTGGAATGTAGGAGACGTAGGAGACATGGGTCCAATCCCTGGTTGGGGAAGATCCCCTGGAGGAGGGCACGGCAACCCATTCCAGTATTCTTGTCAGGAAAATCCATTGACACAGAAGCCTGGTGGTCTATAGTCCATGGGGTAGCAAAGAATCAGACACGACTGAGCACAAGCACTATACTCTATACTATCTTACTGTGTTTAATTTGTATCTCCATAAAAAACTAAGGGATGTTGATAATCTTTACATGTAGTTACTTCTCCGTGTATATCTTCTTTGGTAAAGTGTTGGTTCAAATCTTTTGCTTAATATTCAGTTGTGAGACTTCTCTATACATTCTAGATACAAGATTTTTTAAATGAGATTTGTGTTTTGCAATTTTTTTTCCCATTCTATAGCTTGTCTTTTCACTCTCATAGCAGCTTTGTTTCATAGAGCAGGCATTTATAATTTTAATAAAGTACAATTTGCCATTTTTAAAAAACAGAGCATGCTTTATATAGCCTAAGAAATCATTTCCTCACTCAGGTTTGCAGTAATTTTTTCTTGTGTTTCCTTCTTGAAGTTTTCAAAATTATTTGGCTATTCTTAGTCATTTCCATTTCCATTTAGGTTTTAAAATCAGCTTATCAATGTGTACCAAACAACTAGCTGGGATTTTATTGCTATTTCTTTGAATCTATAGATCAATTGGAGGAAAACTGACATTTTTCAAGTATTCTGATATGTGAACTTAATATGCTTCTCTTTTATTTAGCTCTTTGATTTCTCTTTATGATGCTTTTAAACTTCTACTAATCTTGTATTTATTTTATTAAATATTTCAGTAATTGTTTGATATTTTTGATGCTATTACAAATGTAGCTTCTAAAATTTCAATATCTAAGTGGACATCTCTAGTTTACAAAAATACAATTGATTATTGTCTATTGATCTTTTATACTGTGACCTTTTAAAACTTATTTATCAGTCCTAGTAGGTTTTTATAGATTAAACAGGATTTTATGTACATATATAAAATCCTATGGTTCAGGAAGGAAACTTGTTTTGTATCTTCTACTTCAATTTGTATGTCTCTCATATTTTTGTAATTGTTTATTGCCTCATCCAGCCCCTCCAGTGTAATATTCAATAGAAGGGGAGGGTGAACATCCCCACCTTGTTCCTGATCTTGTGGTTAAGAAGGCATTCATTTTTCATTAAATATGAAATATTTACATTAAATACATTAAATATGATAATGTAGGGTTTTATAACTGCCCTTTATCAGGTTGTAGAAGTTTCCTTCTGTTATTAGTTTTCTGAAAGTGAATTATAACCTCGTTCTTCTGAGATAAATTCCACTTGATCACAATGAATACATTTAAGGGTATTTATTTATGAGGGAGATAGGCTTTTTGCTTCCTTAAAATGTATTTTTCAGCTTTTGGTATCAGAATTACAGTGGTCTCACAAAATAACTGGGAAGAATTATGCCCTTGTCTTAGTTCATTCAGGATGTTATAATGAAAGTACTATAGACTGGAAGGCTTAACAACAAATATTTATTTCTAATTTTCTGGAAGCTGGGCAGTCCAAGATTAAAGTGCCTGCAGATTTGGAGTCTAACGGGAGCCTATTTCCTGGTTCATATGTGATGAACTTCTCAATGTGTCCTCACATGACAGGAAGTTTGAGAGAGATCTATGTGGTCTCTTTTGCATGTATTCTCAGTCTCTCAGTCGTGTCTGACTCTTTGAGACCCTATGGACTGTAGCCAACCAGGCTCCTGTGTCCCGTGTCCATGGGATTTTCCAGGCAAGAATATACTGGAGTGGGTTGCCATTTCCTCCTCCAGGGGATCTTCCTGACCCAGGGATCGAACCTGTGTCTCCTGCATTGGCAAGTGGATTCTTTATCACTGAGCCATCTGGGAAACCCATTGGGTCTGTTTTGTAAGAGCACTAATTCTATACACGAAGGTTCCACCATTATGACCTAGTCACTTCTCAAAGACCAGCTCCCCCCCCCCCCCCATCTCCTAATACTGTCACATTTGGGGTTAGGATGAAAAGTGAAAGTGTTAGTCGCTCAATCCGACTCTTTGCGACCCTATGGACTGTAGTCCTCTAGGCTCCTCTGTTCATGGGATACTCCAGGCAAGAATACTGGAGTGGGTTGCCATGCCCT
Source organism: Cervus elaphus (assembly GCF_910594005.1). Classification (NCBI taxonomy): domain Eukaryota; kingdom Metazoa; phylum Chordata; class Mammalia; order Artiodactyla; family Cervidae; genus Cervus; species Cervus elaphus. Next base: position 42,850,947 of record NC_057833.1, on the reverse strand, counting down.
TGCCCAAGGAATCTTCTCAACCCAGGGATCAAACCAGTCTCCTGCATTGCAGACAGATTTTTTACCCTCTGAGCCACCTGGGAAGACCCTGCAATTATTGATATACTTATTTTTAAAGCTACAATCTTAAAACTGGTGTTTTTTGTCTCACCTATTTTCTACTATTCAACTTTAATTTGGATTATTGTTCATACCTATGTTTTAAGTTGTTGCTATAGATTTACAATATGCCAATCCTTATATTGCCACAGCTTACCTTCAAGTCATATTTTTTCACTTCACATATAGGGTAACAATCTTAATTTCATATTATTCTTCTGATCCTTTGTAGTATTATTGTCACACTTTTTAATTTTTACTTTTATAAACCCAATTATTTTTTCTATATTTATTTTACAAAGTCAATAATTTTTAGTGATTTAAAATTTTTTAAATTTATATTTGCCTATATTTACCATTGCTGATACAGCTTTTTGTGTTTGTGTGTGTTTAGATTTACACTTCTAAGTAATATTTTTCTTTTGCTTAAAGAACATTCTTTAACATTTCTCATAGTATTTTTGTTCAAGAGAGTGTTTAACTTATCTTCATTTTTAACTTTTATTACTGCTCATGATATAATTCTGAGATGATAGCTTTTCTTCTTTAATGTTTTAAAGTTATTATTACTACTTTTTGCTTTGCATAGTGTATGTTTGGAAACCTGTTCATCTGTGATATACTTTATGATGTGCTTAGTTGTATTTTTCTTTCCATTTGTAATCCTGAAGGTTTCTGAGTTTCTTGATTGTTTTCTTTCATTAATTTTGGGGGAAATTGACCATTACCTCCTCAAATATTTTTTGTCTCATTCTTTCTTTTTTCTTCTGCGACTCTAAGTACATGTTTGTTAGAACATTTGATGTTGTCCTACACCTCTTGGAAAGTCTGCTTTTTAAAAAATATCTTTCCTCCATATTATTCAGTTGAAATGGTTTCTATTGACCTAGTTTTTAAATTCATTTACTGTGTGTTTGTGTACACATGTGTGTGCCCATGTGCCTGTGTGTATTTAATTTTAGCATATTATAGACCTAGCAAATGAATGAGGACTTCACTTATACATTGACTTCTGGGAACTCTAAACTCTCATGCCAATGACACATTTACTTTAAAAATTTGTTAAAATTTCAATTGTTCTTTTGTTCTTAACCACTTTTATGTTGGCTTCCTATTTTTCAAATGCTGTACCCAAGGTGAGACAATTTGTACGTCCTCTCTCCCCTCAGAAGAACTGCAAGAATTTGAAATTTACGAACCCTGATTATTATTGACCTCAGATCCCTGATGGTCTCAAACAAAGTTAAAATTTTGCATGATTTTGTGAAAGTGACATTGTCTTATGGCTTCCATATACCAAATGAAAGTATGTTTTCTTCCTAATATTTTATGCTTGTTTGGCTGTATAACAATATTTCAATAATTCTTTTCCATTTTTGACAATATTGTATTTATTATCACTCCAGTTTTGTAGATGTTAAAACAGATTTTAAAGCACTCACACAGTAGAAATAAGATGCACAGCTTGTCTCTTAGCTATGTCCTTTTCCACTGCATTTTTCATCTGTATAAATTATCCCTTTAATGATGAAATTCAGAGGTGTAAGAATTGCATTCACAAGCCTCCTCATATTTCCTTTGCATTTAGCTTGAAGTGAATTGAGAAGGCTAAATTTTCATACTCTAATCTCCCACATCAGAAGCCTCATTTCTACTTCTAAACTCTATAGAACACCTTGTGTGACTCTGGTTTGCATTGATTTTTGATGTACCCCATGCCTAGGGCACACTGCTTTTATATAGTTGCAGTGGTGGGGGTTTTAAAAAATAGACTGGAGGTTTATAGATCACTTTTGAGCCAAAGTACATTATCTTTCACCTTTATTTTATGGGGCTTGAGCCTCAACCTGACTTGCTGGCCTTATTTCAAGAATTGTTTTTATAGCCATGACATTTGCTGACCCTGATTGAATGCTCTTGCTTTTTTATATCCCTGTCCTTCACATCCTTCCTTTATTATGATCACCCTACTGTTATGTTAACTACAGGAGTCTATCTGCTAAATTATAACAGTTCAAAGCACTGACTTCAATTTAAAGGACTACCAGAAGCCACACTAGAAAACCAAACTGTCATATATTTCCTCAGTTTCATTACACACACACACACACACACACACACACACACAGGGCTACAGGAGGAAATCACTTGCCTGTAATGATATACTAATAAAATAATAATAATAACCTATTAACTTCTCTAGTAACTCAGCTGGTAAAGAATCTGCCTGCAGTGTAGGAGACCCCAGTTCAGATCTTGGGTCAGAAAGATCCCCTGGAGAAGGGATAGACTACCCACTCAGTATTCTTGGGCTTCCCTGGTGGCTCAGATGGTAAAGAATCCACCTGCAATATGGGAGGCCTGGATTCAATCCCTGGGTTTGGAACATTCCCTGGAGAAAGGTATGGCAACCCACTCCAGTATTCTTGCCTGGACAGAGGAGCCTTGGCGGGCCACAGTTCATGGGATTTTGAAGAGTTGGACATGACTGAGTGACTAAACACATTAACATATAGCACTTCAAAATTTATAAATCTTTTTACTTCTATGCACTGGAGAAATTATTATTATCTTCCTTTTACCAGAGAAGAAATAAAAACTTAGCTAAAGTCAATAAACTAGTTAGTGGTAAAGCCAAAATTTAAAGAAAAATTTTCTGACCTTGAAGTTTATGGTTTTAACAACTACACTGTATTGTCTCTCCATCTAATCCTTGACACATCTTACAAGGTAGGAATTATCCATAATTAAATCATGGGGAAATAAGGTTTGGAATATGTTCAAAGTCATACAAGTATAAAGGTGAGAGCTGGGATTTGTGTTTGTGAGTGACTCCTCTAAAACTTTTCTTTAAAACTTCTTCAATACTGCTTTCCACTGTGCTATACCAATGATGCTGAGAAGTCAGCCTGACAGTCCTGGGTATACCCAATATTCCTGGAATGATCTATTTAGGTCATCAACTTTCATCGTTGTGGAGAAGTCATGTCTCTATGAATTATATACACTTTAAATTCCTCTCTACAAATTCACACTGGGAAGGAGACTCAGGTATCACAAAATAAATAAACTTTGCTCAATGTGCAATAGTAAATAAGACAAGTAAATTAGAACCTCTTAAGTAAGTAGGAAGTGCTGCTGGTGGACTGCACCTTTCAGGCCTACAAGTCTTGTACTTTCCCAGCTTCAGGACCAACGAAAGAGCCTGGAGTCTGAGGCTGAGATGTCAATGGTTTAATGGATGGAGGAGCTTACATGTCGGAAGCAAGGTCCTAGAGTGACATCCCACTGTGTGTGGCAGATGGGGCAGGACATGGCAGGAGACTTCCCTCTCTCTCGAGGGTGGAGAGAAGTTACCAGTTCTGAGGGAATTGACATCAAGTGGGTCCACAGGTTGGGCTTTCCTGGTGGGTCAGTGGTTGAAAATCTACCTACCAATGCGGAAGCCATAGCTTCAACTCCTGAGTTGGAAAGATCCCCTAGAGAAGGAAATGGCAACCCTGTCCAGTATTCTTGCCTGGGAAGCCCCATGGACAGAGGAACCTGGCAGGGTCTATGAGATCACAAAAACATGTCCATGGGGTCACATAAGAGTAGGACACGAATTAGCAACTGGACAACAGCAACGACAATGGGCTCACTGGTTACTGGAAACCAGAAGAGAGGCATGCCTCTTACCCTTCCTTTTGGTAAGAGTTATCACTAGCGGGGGCCTGGGGCAAGTGTGTAGAAAAGTCAGTCACGTGAGCAGAGTATAGGTGAGGTATGCATTGGTTGAGCAGGGGATGTAGGGAGGGCAGGAGAACAGCCACCTTAGGTGGCCTGACTATACAGCCAGTAACAAGATACAAGATTATTAAATTCTCTGTCGATTGTTCAGTCACTAAGTTGTATCCGACTCTTTGCACCTCCATGAACTGCAGCATACTAGGCTCCCCTGTCCTTCACTGTCTCCTGGAGTTTGCTCAAATTCTTGTCCATTGAGTTGGTGATGCTATTCAGCCATCTCATCCTCTGCACCCACCACCCACCCCCCCAACCCCTACCCAACCTTGCCACATTTTGCCTTCAATCTTTCCCAGCATCAGGCTCTTTTCCAATGAGTCAGCTCTTTTCAACAGGTGGCCAAAGTATTGGAACTTCAACCTCAGCATCTGTCCTTCCAATGCACATTCAGGGTTGATTTCCTTTAGGATTGACTGATTTGATCTCCTTGCAGTCCAGGGGACTCTCAAGAGTCTTCTCCAGCACCACAATTCAAAAGCACCAATAAAGCAAGACTTTAAGTAAGATAACCAGTGCAAATTAACTATAGTATGAATGCTATAGCACAGGGGACTCATCTCAATGCGCTGAAGTGATCTAAATGGGAGGAAAATTTTTTTAAAAATGGGATGTATGTATACATAAAACTGATTCATTACTAGCAGAAACTAGTACAACATTGTAAAGCAATTATACTCCAATAAATTTTTTTTAAAAAGTGATGAGGCCAGAAGACTTAGCTTTTTGTATCATTCAGGATTCTGGCAATAAAGAAATGATAGATTCAAATTGAATAATTTGAGAATAATTTATTGTGGGCAGGGTGTGGAGGAACCAGAAAGGATTGTGCAGTATACTGAACCCCCAATAATAACCAGGTATTCCTAAACCTGAAGGATTAAAAGTGAGATTACAGGGACCCAGGATAGAGGGACCTTGGTAGAGAAAGTTGCTTGGTAGAAGTGTAGCTTTTCATCAAGGGACACATGTAGTTAAGAGTGACCTACAAGGGAGGGAAACAGGGAAACAAACACTGAGATTTCACTCTGCTTCCTGGACACAATCTCCTGTTGTATTTACCTCTGGTCAAACCTGAGAGATAAAGGACTCACCATGTTGTTTAACCTCAAAATTGCATTAAGAGGCATATAAATGGCATTCCTTATAAAGATCAACTTGAGTGTGAATGCCACTATTGCCCACACTGTTATGCCACACTTCCTGATGCCTTTTTCTGGTCAGGTTTATTGAAGGATAATTTACATGAACTAAATTCACCTTTTTAAAGTGCACCGTTTGATGAGTTTTGACAAATGTAGACAGTATGTAGCCTACGCTACAATCTAGATAAAGACCATCTCTATAGCCACCCCCACCCCCACTGCCCTTTACAGTTAATCCTCTACCCCACTCCTAGGTCCTGGTAACCACCCATCTGATTTCTGTCTCTATAATTTTGCTTTTTCCAGAAGGCTTTAGGAAATTATACAGTATGTAGTCTTTGGTGTCTGGCTTCTTTTACTCAGAATAAAGCTTCTGAGATACATCCATGTTACTAAATGTATCAGTACTTGGTTTCTTTTTAAAAATGGGAATGTTCTATTGGGTGGATGCGCCACATTTGCTTAATCATTTACCAGCTGGTGAAAATTTGAATTGCTTCCAATTTTTGGTGATTCTGAATAAAGCTGCCATAATCATTAATATAGAAGTCTTTGAGTGGATATACATTTTAATTTCACCTGGGCAAATACAAAGAAATGGGATTTCTAGATCACATGGGGAGGGTATGTTTAACTTAATAAGAAATAGCCAACATGATTTCCAAAGTGGCCCTACCATTTTGCATCTGCACCAGAAATGTATGAGAGTTCCAGTTACTCAGCATCCTTGCTAGTGTTGGACAGTCATTGCCAATTCCAAAAATTTAGCGTTTCTAATAAATGTATACTGGTATCTAGATGTACTTGAGATTTCCTCAGGGGCTCAGTGCTAAGAATCCATCTGGAATGTAGGAGACGTAGGAGACATGGGTCCAATCCCTGGTTGGGGAAGATCCCCTGGAGGAGGGCACGGCAACCCATTCCAGTATTCTTGTCAGGAAAATCCATTGACACAGAAGCCTGGTGGTCTATAGTCCATGGGGTAGCAAAGAATCAGACACGACTGAGCACAAGCACTATACTCTATACTATCTTACTGTGTTTAATTTGTATCTCCATAAAAAACTAAGGGATGTTGATAATCTTTACATGTAGTTACTTCTCCGTGTATATCTTCTTTGGTAAAGTGTTGGTTCAAATCTTTTGCTTAATATTCAGTTGTGAGACTTCTCTATACATTCTAGATACAAGATTTTTTAAATGAGATTTGTGTTTTGCAATTTTTTTTCCCATTCTATAGCTTGTCTTTTCACTCTCATAGCAGCTTTGTTTCATAGAGCAGGCATTTATAATTTTAATAAAGTACAATTTGCCATTTTTAAAAAACAGAGCATGCTTTATATAGCCTAAGAAATCATTTCCTCACTCAGGTTTGCAGTAATTTTTTCTTGTGTTTCCTTCTTGAAGTTTTCAAAATTATTTGGCTATTCTTAGTCATTTCCATTTCCATTTAGGTTTTAAAATCAGCTTATCAATGTGTACCAAACAACTAGCTGGGATTTTATTGCTATTTCTTTGAATCTATAGATCAATTGGAGGAAAACTGACATTTTTCAAGTATTCTGATATGTGAACTTAATATGCTTCTCTTTTATTTAGCTCTTTGATTTCTCTTTATGATGCTTTTAAACTTCTACTAATCTTGTATTTATTTTATTAAATATTTCAGTAATTGTTTGATATTTTTGATGCTATTACAAATGTAGCTTCTAAAATTTCAATATCTAAGTGGACATCTCTAGTTTACAAAAATACAATTGATTATTGTCTATTGATCTTTTATACTGTGACCTTTTAAAACTTATTTATCAGTCCTAGTAGGTTTTTATAGATTAAACAGGATTTTATGTACATATATAAAATCCTATGGTTCAGGAAGGAAACTTGTTTTGTATCTTCTACTTCAATTTGTATGTCTCTCATATTTTTGTAATTGTTTATTGCCTCATCCAGCCCCTCCAGTGTAATATTCAATAGAAGGGGAGGGTGAACATCCCCACCTTGTTCCTGATCTTGTGGTTAAGAAGGCATTCATTTTTCATTAAATATGAAATATTTACATTAAATACATTAAATATGATAATGTAGGGTTTTATAACTGCCCTTTATCAGGTTGTAGAAGTTTCCTTCTGTTATTAGTTTTCTGAAAGTGAATTATAACCTCGTTCTTCTGAGATAAATTCCACTTGATCACAATGAATACATTTAAGGGTATTTATTTATGAGGGAGATAGGCTTTTTGCTTCCTTAAAATGTATTTTTCAGCTTTTGGTATCAGAATTACAGTGGTCTCACAAAATAACTGGGAAGAATTATGCCCTTGTCTTAGTTCATTCAGGATGTTATAATGAAAGTACTATAGACTGGAAGGCTTAACAACAAATATTTATTTCTAATTTTCTGGAAGCTGGGCAGTCCAAGATTAAAGTGCCTGCAGATTTGGAGTCTAACGGGAGCCTATTTCCTGGTTCATATGTGATGAACTTCTCAATGTGTCCTCACATGACAGGAAGTTTGAGAGAGATCTATGTGGTCTCTTTTGCATGTATTCTCAGTCTCTCAGTCGTGTCTGACTCTTTGAGACCCTATGGACTGTAGCCAACCAGGCTCCTGTGTCCCGTGTCCATGGGATTTTCCAGGCAAGAATATACTGGAGTGGGTTGCCATTTCCTCCTCCAGGGGATCTTCCTGACCCAGGGATCGAACCTGTGTCTCCTGCATTGGCAAGTGGATTCTTTATCACTGAGCCATCTGGGAAACCCATTGGGTCTGTTTTGTAAGAGCACTAATTCTATACACGAAGGTTCCACCATTATGACCTAGTCACTTCTCAAAGACCAGCTCCCCCCCCCCCCCATCTCCTAATACTGTCACATTTGGGGTTAGGATGAAAAGTGAAAGTGTTAGTCGCTCAATCCGACTCTTTGCGACCCTATGGACTGTAGTCCTCTAGGCTCCTCTGTTCATGGGATACTCCAGGCAAGAATACTGGAGTGGGTTGCCATGCCCTTGCCCAAGGAATCTTCTCAACCCAGGGATCAAACCAGTCTCCTGCATTGCAGACAGATTTTTTACCCTCTGAGCCACCTGGGAAGACCCTGCAATTATTGATATACTTATTTTTAAAGCTACAATCTTAAAACTGGTGTTTTTTGTCTCACCTATTTTCTACTATTCAACTTTAATTTGGATTATTGTTCATACCTATGTTTTAAGTTGTTGCTATAGATTTACAATATGCCAATCCTTATATTGCCACAGCTTACCTTCAAGTCATATTTTTTCACTTCACATATAGGGTAACAATCTTAATTTCATATTATTCTTCTGATCCTTTGTAGTATTATTGTCACACTTTTTAATTTTTACTTTTATAAACCCAATTATTTTTTCTATATTTATTTTACAAAGTCAATAATTTTTAGTGATTTAAAATTTTTTAAATTTATATTTGCCTATATTTACCATTGCTGATACAGCTTTTTGTGTTTGTGTGTGTTTAGATTTACACTTCTAAGTAATATTTTTCTTTTGCTTAAAGAACATTCTTTAACATTTCTCATAGTATTTTTGTTCAAGAGAGTGTTTAACTTATCTTCATTTTTAACTTTTATTACTGCTCATGATATAATTCTGAGATGATAGCTTTTCTTCTTTAATGTTTTAAAGTTATTATTACTACTTTTTGCTTTGCATAGTGTATGTTTGGAAACCTGTTCATCTGTGATATACTTTATGATGTGCTTAGTTGTATTTTTCTTTCCATTTGTAATCCTGAAGGTTTCTGAGTTTCTTGATTGTTTTCTTTCATTAATTTTGGGGGAAATTGACCATTACCTCCTCAAATATTTTTTGTCTCATTCTTTCTTTTTTCTTCTGCGACTCTAAGTACATGTTTGTTAGAACATTTGATGTTGTCCTACACCTCTTGGAAAGTCTGCTTTTTAAAAAATATCTTTCCTCCATATTATTCAGTTGAAATGGTTTCTATTGACCTAGTTTTTAAATTCATTTACTGTGTGTTTGTGTACACATGTGTGTGCCCATGTGCCTGTGTGTATTTAATTTTAGCATATTATAGACCTAGCAAATGAATGAGGACTTCACTTATACATTGACTTCTGGGAACTCTAAACTCTCATGCCAATGACACATTTACTTTAAAAATTTGTTAAAATTTCAATTGTTCTTTTGTTCTTAACCACTTTTATGTTGGCTTCCTATTTTTCAAATGCTGTACCCAAGGTGAGACAATTTGTACGTCCTCTCTCCCCTCAGAAGAACTGCAAGAATTTGAAATTTACGAACCCTGATTATTATTGACCTCAGATCCCTGATGGTCTCAAACAAAGTTAAAATTTTGCATGATTTTGTGAAAGTGACATTGTCTTATGGCTTCCATATACCAAATGAAAGTATGTTTTCTTCCTAATATTTTATGCTTGTTTGGCTGTATAACAATATTTCAATAATTCTTTTCCATTTTTGACAATATTGTATTTATTATCACTCCAGTTTTGTAGATGTTAAAACAGATTTTAAAGCACTCACACAGTAGAAATAAGATGCACAGCTTGTCTCTTAGCTATGTCCTTTTCCACTGCATTTTTCATCTGTATAAATTATCCCTTTAATGATGAAATTCAGAGGTGTAAGAATTGCATTCACAAGCCTCCTCATATTTCCTTTGCATTTAGCTTGAAGTGAATTGAGAAGGCTAAATTTTCATACTCTAATCTCCCACATCAGAAGCCTCATTTCTACTTCTAAACTCTATAGAACACCTTGTGTGACTCTGGTTTGCATTGATTTTTGATGTACCCCATGCCTAGGGCACACTGCTTTTATATAGTTGCAGTGGTGGGGGTTTTAAAAAATAGACTGGAGGTTTATAGATCACTTTTGAGCCAAAGTACATTATCTTTCACCTTTATTTTATGGGGCTTGAGCCTCAACCTGACTTGCTGGCCTTATTTCAAGAATTGTTTTTATAGCCATGACATTTGCTGACCCTGATTGAATGCTCTTGCTTTTTTATATCCCTGTCCTTCACATCCTTCCTTTATTATGATCACCCTACTGTTATGTTAACTACAGGAGTCTATCTGCTAAATTATAACAGTTCAAAGCACTGACTTCAATTTAAAGGACTACCAGAAGCCACACTAGAAAACCAAACTGTCATATATTTCCTCAGTTTCATTACACACACACACACACACACACACACACACACAGGGCTACAGGAGGAAATCACTTGCCTGTAATGATATACTAATAAAATAATAATAATAACCTATTAACTTCTCTAGTAACTCAGCTGGTAAAGAATCTGCCTGCAGTGTAGGAGACCCCAGTTCAGATCTTGGGTCAGAAAGATCCCCTGGAGAAGGGATAGACTACCCACTCAGTATTCTTGGGCTTCCCTGGTGGCTCAGATGGTAAAGAATCCACCTGCAATATGGGAGGCCTGGATTCAATCCCTGGGTTTGGAACATTCCCTGGAGAAAGGTATGGCAACCCACTCCAGTATTCTTGCCTGGACAGAGGAGCCTTGGCGGGCCACAGTTCATGGGATTTTGAAGAGTTGGACATGACTGAGTGACTAAACACATTAACATATAGCACTTCAAAATTTATAAATCTTTTTACTTCTATGCACTGGAGAAATTATTATTATCTTCCTTTTACCAGAGAAGAAATAAAAACTTAGCTAAAGTCAATAAACTAGTTAGTGGTAAAGCCAAAATTTAAAGAAAAATTTTCTGACCTTGAAGTTTATGGTTTTAACAACTACACTGTATTGTCTCTCCATCTAATCCTTGACACATCTTACAAGGTAGGAATTATCCATAATTAAATCATGGGGAAATAAGGTTTGGAATATGTTCAAAGTCATACAAGTATAAAGGTGAGAGCTGGGATTTGTGTTTGTGAGTGACTCCTCTAAAACTTTTCTTTAAAACTTCTTCAATACTGCTTTCCACTGTGCTATACCAATGATGCTGAGAAGTCAGCCTGACAGTCCTGGGTATACCCAATATTCCTGGAATGATCTATTTAGGTCATCAACTTTCATCGTTGTGGAGAAGTCATGTCTCTATGAATTATATACACTTTAAATTCCTCTCTACAAATTCACACTGGGAAGGAGACTCAGGTATCACAAAATAAATAAACTTTGCTCAATGTGCAATAGTAAATAAGACAAGTAAATTAGAACCTCTTAAGTAAGTAGGAAGTGCTGCTGGTGGACTGCACCTTTCAGGCCTACAAGTCTTGTACTTTCCCAGCTTCAGGACCAACGAAAGAGCCTGGAGTCTGAGGCTGAGATGTCAATGGTTTAATGGATGGAGGAGCTTACATGTCGGAAGCAAGGTCCTAGAGTGACATCCCACTGTGTGTGGCAGATGGGGCAGGACATGGCAGGAGACTTCCCTCTCTCTCGAGGGTGGAGAGAAGTTACCAGTTCTGAGGGAATTGACATCAAGTGGGTCCACAGGTTGGGCTTTCCTGGTGGGTCAGTGGTTGAAAATCTACCTACCAATGCGGAAGCCATAGCTTCAACTCCTGAGTTGGAAAGATCCCCTAGAGAAGGAAATGGCAACCCTGTCCAGTATTCTTGCCTGGGAAGCCCCATGGACAGAGGAACCTGGCAGGGTCTATGAGATCACAAAAACATGTCCATGGGGTCACATAAGAGTAGGACACGAATTAGCAACTGGACAACAGCAACGACAATGGGCTCACTGGTTACTGGAAACCAGAAGAGAGGCATGCCTCTTACCCTTCCTTTTGGTAAGAGTTATCACTAGCGGGGGCCTGGGGCAAGTGTGTAGAAAAGTCAGTCACGTGAGCAGAGTATAGGTGAGGTATGCATTGGTTGAGCAGGGGATGTAGGGAGGGCAGGAGAACAGCCACCTTAGGTGGCCTGACTATACAGCCAGTAACAAGATACAAGATTATTAAATTCTCTGTCGATTGTTCAGTCACTAAGTTGTATCCGACTCTTTGCACCTCCATGAACTGCAGCATACTAGGCTCCCCTGTCCTTCACTGTCTCCTGGAGTTTGCTCAAATTCTTGTCCATTGAGTTGGTGATGCTATTCAGCCATCTCATCCTCTGCACCCACCACCCACCCCCCCAACCCCTACCCAACCTTGCCACATTTTGCCTTCAATCTTTCCCAGCATCAGGCTCTTTTCCAATGAGTCAGCTCTTTTCAACAGGTGGCCAAAGTATTGGAACTTCAACCTCAGCATCTGTCCTTCCAATGCACATTCAGGGTTGATTTCCTTTAGGATTGACTGATTTGATCTCCTTGCAGTCCAGGGGACTCTCAAGAGTCTTCTCCAGCACCACAATTCAAAAGCACCAATAAAGCAAGACTTTAAGTAAGATAACCAGTGCAAATTAACTATAGTATGAATGCTTAAAAACCTCTAACATAGACATAGTATCCAAAGGATGAAGGTAATCATCTTACTCTACTCTACACTTGTCAGATTGTACCATACTTTGAGAGAGTTGCAGACAAATTAGAGTGTCTCAAAATGAGGACCCAGCTCAGGGTGGTATCTGGAAGACAGTTGCTTTAATAACCATATAGAAGAATGCATATGTTTAATTTGAGGGGCAAAAAATTAAAACAAGCAAACAAACTATAGAGGGTCCTAATACTGATTATGGGTCACAAAATACAGGAAGAGAGATTATTTTAATTCAATAGGAACAAAACACTGTCAGTAACATTTTATTTAGATCTTTTGATAATAGAATTATTTCCCTCAAAGAACAATTAGTCCCAACATCAAAAAGGAAAAGTGAATTTGTTGAGTGTGTTGAAAAAAAGATTGCACTTCTAATCTCTTAGATTAGAGAACTAGTAAGGTTCTAAACCTGATTCTCTTAACAAAAATTGAAAAGTATATATTGCTGCAAACTTGCATTCAAATATACGGAGTGACTTGTTTATATCATCTGTCATATATTGATCAAAGTTATTACCATGTGGAACTTTTAAAATATAAAACACACTCCTTAGTGTGGTTGCCAGACATATTGGACAAGTTAAAATAAATTTTCATTTGATAATGACCATCTTTGCCCTAAAATCAATTTATATCTTATTACCTAAACAAATACACTAGTTGAATAAAACATACATGTAATATGTGATACAATCATTAATCTCTTTTGCTTCAGAATCATTCTCTTATTATACTTGCTCACAAAATTATAAATATTTTCATTCTAAATGGGAGTAGATAAGGTATAGGCATGAATGTAAGTCCTAGTCAAGAATATTTCTTATCAGATTTCACTCATCTCCCTAGTTACTACCTCCATATATTAAATAATAGTAATTTACTCTTACCTCAGGCAGATGGTTCTACAGTAATCATTTTTCGCTTTTTAATTAATTGTTTTCTCAGCAAAAAAGTATATAAGTTTAGTTTTCTTTGTCTTTTTAATAATGAATTCAAATTGAGGAAGGAGGAGGGGATGACTTACAAGTGACTTTGAAATTCTTCAAACACCAAATTTCTTTTCCTTTCCCTTCAAATTTCAAATTAGGAGGTATATTAAAGGATTCAGTGTTTAGGAATCAGAAATATATTTTAAAATATGCTCTGTATTTATTTATGAAAATAAATATTTAAATACAGGTTAAATATATATTTAAAATTTATTGAGTACTTACCATGAACCATATACTGCTCTAAGGTGTTTTACATGTATCAGCTTACTTAAAATCATCACAATAATTCTCTGGGGTTAATTCTTTTATTATATTAATTTTCAAAAATAAGGAAACTGAGATATATTTAGGTTAGTCAACAAATTCAGTTTGGTTCAGAGGCCAGACTCCTGTCCCTCACTTTTTACTGATAAAGTGCGTTGTGCTAAGAGAGTGACAAATGACAATTTTAGCTGGAATAGCAATAGGCTTTAGCCATAAAAATTAGGAATTAGTAAAGGTAATATTTTCCTTTTTGTTTTTAAAAGATATTTATGACTACATGCTATTGTTTATTTTTATATTTTCACAAAATTAATTTCACATCCAATCTTGTTCTCTTTCTTTCATTTTCTCTCTCTCTGTTAGACACACAAACACATACTCTAACATTTTTAATGTTTTAATAACTTTGTGACTGGAGGCCAGTAGATATTTAGCAGAGGCAAGGAAGTTACCTTTTTCTTCACATAGAATCTTTACATCCCATGGCCTCTACAAAACTGGACTTTTGGCTGTCAGCATGATTTAATTGAGGAATATCCCACAGGTTTTCCCTTTGCATATTAGAAGTAAGATACTCACTGGAAAAATTACCCCCGACTACCATGTGGTCTTCCATGGACTGGCATAGTTGGGATTGAAGAGGAAGACTGTCTCCTGTCCTGTGCAGGTCCTGGACAAGTCTTATATTTTCTGAGCTTCTAGTTCCTCATCTGTGAAATAAGGAGCTTTTTTCAAGTGACCCCTATTGGCATTTTCCAGTTCTCAAATGTCTTTGACTCACTAATTCAGGTAACTGCTTATCTGTAAATGTGCTTACATTGACAATACAGTGTAGGGTGTTCATTTCCACAAATATTTCCTTAAAGTCTTTTGTGGACCAGGTCCTTAGAAAGTCGAAGTGTAGGATAAAGAGTTTGTATAGGATAGCCCACATCCTCAAGTAACTTAAGGTCTTGCAGAGAAGAGTGTTAATTTGAAAAATAATAGCATTTCAATGTGATTAGTGCTATACAAATAGTATAAGAACAGTTTTACGGAAGCATATTTTAAACATTATTTGAGAGATTTACCTTCTGTCATATTATTTTAGTTGCCAGGGTGCCTGAAGAGTGACTGACAGGTCTCACCCTAACATTAAGTATGTGCACATATGTTTTCTGAATAAGGATGTATCTTACCATCTGCAAGCTAAGATTAGAAAAAGCCTTCAAGGTGCATGCTATTATGATTGTAAATGAACAAAAGTAACTTTTTTAACATTCAAGATCCATATTATCTTTCAGGGTCCATTGATGTAAAAAAAAATGAAGCTATAAAGTCCATTCTTAATATATCTTACCTACAATTATCACCATGAACTATTTTCTTGAATAGAAATAAAATGTGCTTAGCCTTCTTCTTTTATATTTTTTAGTATATTAAAAAAATTGTTTTTTAAAAAATTGTTCTTGGCTATGCCACCCAGCATGTGGGATCTTAGTTCCCTGACCAAGGATCAAACCTGTGTGCTTCACACTGGAAGCATGGCTTCTTAACCACTGGAACACCAGGGAAGTCCCTAAATACTCTTTCTTACTCTTCACATTGAGCCTTTGTTTCAGCATGTGTGAATCTTGCTCATTATCTGCAATAAACTCTCACTCACTAGTCTGCAAGGTACTAGAATTCACTTATCTGCCAATGTGAAGCAGAACTATATATCTCTCACTAAAACATACACTTTAGCCTTAAATCTAACTATAAATGTGAAAATGGTAATGAACTTGAACATAAAGTTGTGGAATTTGATTTTGCAGAGTTGACAGTGAAAATCAAGACTGTGAGCAAAACCATCCTTGTTCCCAGTCTGTCCCATAACACTTCCCAGTTTCACCCAGTCCTCTCTGAGCAGAACTGGGGCACTAAAATCTCATATTTAGTTTTTACTCATATTTAAAGTCTAGTATGAAATAACAACAAAAATAGGTTAAATCTTTGGAAGAAAAATTGCTTTCATTATTTACATAAAACAAAGTGAAGTAAAAATCACTCAAAATGATAAATATTGAAGTTAACTATTACTGCATTAAAGATTACTTAATTAAAAATTAAAAATAATGTTTAGCTAGTTTAATTATTAAAAGTTTTAAAACACTTTTTCAAGATTCTGAGTTTGTTAAGCAACAAAACTTCCAATAACATGTTTAATTATTTTATTCATGGATCTTTGAGCATAACCTTATTAAATAATTATGATTTATTGAACTTTGTCTCAATAGAAAAATTATCTATCTATTTAATTACCTATTTGGTTATGATTATTTAAAAGCCTCAGGATCCCCCATCCCCATTCCTGTGAACCGAAGGGTGATATTTGATTAAAGAAACAGAAATTGGAACAAAGAATAGCTCATTTCCATATTACCAAAATAGGTGTCTAGTAATAATCATAATAGCCATTAACGTTTATTTAATTCTTCCTCAGAGTCAGCACTCTGCTGATAGTGTCAAATTCCTTGTTTCATCTTCAAGTAGTTTTAAGAGATGGATATTATTATTATTAGTCATAAGTTTGCAAAGCACTAACTTTTCTATGGAATGCTTAAATGCCTTAAGAGAGGTCACAGCTAGTAAGTGGTAAGTGGTGGGGTAGAGGGAGCGGGGGAGGATTCAAACCTAATGTGTTTACAGCCTGTATTCTAACTACATATCATAAGCCTCCTAAATATGAATAATTTCTACTCACCCTTTAAACTAGAGCAAGTTACCTAGAAAGTATCTTTTCATTCTTTCTTTTCTTTTGAGAAACCTGCTAGGATGAAGAAAGCTTCTGCAGAAACTAAGAGAAAGTGAATGGAAGAGGATATACTGATTACATATGTGTATAAAAATCTCCTTTTAGAAACAGGGCTGGATATATTAAGGAAGGAAAAATTGGAGGTAGGGCTGTAGAATCTGGCCCAGTGTCTGTTTACTTTGGTCCAAAGAATTCAAGATCCCAAGGAGAAAGCTCTCTACCAACGCAAGGGCTATTGGTATATCAAACTACTCTGAAATGTGTCTGTTGGAAATGTTTTTCTACATTTAATGTCTTAACATTAAAGTTTTATTGATTGAATTAACTCAGGAAGCAAAAATTGATTTTTAATTTAGGACTTTTTTAAGCTCATTTAAAAATACTGATTCTGGGGTCAAGACGTAATATCTTAAAAAATAGCTTTTACTTTCTCAAAAACCTTGTTTTCTCTATCAACATGCCCTTATTGGGGCAGAGAAAAAACTTTGACTTTCCAAATGCTTATTTTAAAAGATAGGTTTGCACCTACTACAAGAAAGAATTTGCTTCTAAGGACCCTATAAATAGGATAAGTAGATTTAAGTTAATACACGGAAACAAATGTGAAAGGTGGTTTTATTTCTGACATATTGCTCATATCTCCTAATAAGAATGAGTAACTTTCTGTTCTTCTGAGGTTCTATCAGATGCTCCTGAAATACAAAACCCTTACCTGCCTTGGGTTTGGCTACCAGACCCAACCTTGCTCCATCAGGAGCATTTCCAGATCACTTCCGTTTTGTCCCCTCCACAACTTTTTATCCTTAGTTTTTCTGGTTTCTCAAATCACAAGTTAGTTTTGTTACTCATTGTCACTGGTCACTGGTCACCTTGTTATTTGGAATGACTATTTGGTTTTTAAATTTCATTAAATTTTAATCTTTGATTCCTGACTTCTGGGATCTTTCCTCTATTTGCAAGTTATCAAGGTAGAAGTTTCCCATTTTGAGCTCTATTTCAGTTACAGAGAATGTGTCCTATCTGGAATCACCTTTCACTCATACTCGATCTGACAAAGGGATAGAAGTTATTGTTTTCTTCACCAGCATGGAGTAAGATATGTGAAGAAAGTACAGGGGTAGGGTTTGGAAAGAACTGATGTGAAAAGCTTTAATTTATTCATTAAATATTAAGTTATAATTATGGAATTTAATTAGAATTATGGAACTGATTCAATGGACCTGAATTTGAGCAACTCCTAGAATTGGTGATGGACAGGGAATCCTGGAGTGTTGCAGTCCATGGGGTCGCAAAGAATCGGACACGACTGAGCAACTGAACTGAACTGAACTGAACTGATGGAATTTCATTTAATTCCATAACTAATTTGCCTTCAAAAACACAGTCTTCTTACTTCTTTTTACATAGATCTTATTAATAGAGAAACCAGGTATGGTTGTTTTGCACTCCAGACTTGGCTGAATTTCAGGGAGAAATGCAAATCATGAGCTAAATTTGTATCTTTACAGGTTTCACTTCTATCTGGGGATGTACTTTTTAGATAAATTATGAAACAGGATTTTGTTCTGTGGTTTAAATTCTGATGATTAATATATTTTGGTCATGTGATAATAATACCTTACATTGGCCTTGAATTCCATCTTGAGGGGATGTGTCTTTTGGATAAACATTAAATAGAATACAGCACATCATTATTTTTGAAAAGACTAGATCCTCAAGAAGATATAGTCTCCTATACACACACACACATATTTCTGTAACTCCATGGCTGATTCATGTCAATGTATGACAAAACCCACTGCAATGTTGTGAAGTAATTAGCCTCCAACTAATAAAAATAAATGTAAAAAAAAAAAAGAAAGTGGATACCAATACTTATTCCGTAATACTGTAGGAATGATTAAATTTAATAATGTATGTAAAGCAAATGTAAATACTTAATATGTATTCAATAAATGGTGACTATGTTAATAGTTTCACATTGAATTGAATTTTATAAAACAGGTAGTATTTTGAGGTGGTTACTCTCATTAATCAAATTATCTCATGATTTTTTTTAATTGAGGACTCGAGACAAAGTGAAGATAAATGGTCAGCTCCAAAACACATACCCAATAAAGTGTAGAGATTGTTTTGAGCTTTGAGCAAATTGTTCTGTCTCTCAGATAATGTGCACATTGGAAAATATCAGCAGAGAAATTAAATGGTTTGATTTATTTCTAACACGCGGAGAAATTAAATGGTTGATCTTTTTCTAAGTAACTGCAAGTTAATGTAGGACTAGGCAGTGATGGAAATAAAGACACTCTGATGGAAGAGACTCTGGCGACAAAGTTCATTAAAGACAACAGCGCACAGTTCTCCTGTATTGTCTGTCAATGAATGTCTTCTGTCGTAGCCAAGAGAGAGGCCGTGCAGACTGAAACATCTCTTTGAACTGAACTATTGTAACAAAAAATAGGAAATGGTAACTATTCCTCTGTGCCTGAAGCATAATGAAATGCATATGTGGTACTGGGGTGAGGTATTATGAGATAAGATCCACAAGGCAGATTGGCTCATTTAACAAATTCTAAAAAAAAATTTTCAACTATGTCCCAGAGCTAGGCTAAAGAAGCCAGTTCTGCACTTGAGAAACTCAATCCAAGAGAAGAGAAAAATAAGCACACTCTTATAACAAGTGCTATGGCTGCTGTAAATTCAGGGGGAACATGAAGGAAGTCACTTAATTGTCTTTGCCTGGAGGATGGAGGATGGTTTCGTAAGGTAGGAGGTACATGAGTTAAGATATGAAGGATATGTATGGTACTCAGTGATGAGAACCACAGAGAGGTATCTGTGGATGAAAGTGCGTGTTCTAGGGGGAAGGGGTATTATATTTGGGATGGAATATATAATAATTGCATAATTTCTTAATATCAGAAATGGAAAATAAAAAAATCTTAACAAATAACAAGATGGCCACCTAATATTTAAGATAAATTTAACATACCTCTCTTACCAAGTCCATATTTAATGCACATTTGCCTCATGGCTATTATTAGAACATTTTATCACAGACCTGGGTTTTCAAACCAACCTATGAACTGATCAATAATCACAACTTGCTTATTTTCATTGAGCTACCTAATACACTCCATTCTGAAGTCAGGAGAACAGAGCCATATATAGTCGAAAGACTAAAAACCTCAGTAACTAGAACAGACATTTGCTTATTGGCATAGGTACGCTGTAGGATGTTCTCTTCTCACATTACTAACATGTCAGGATTTTTAACAGATGTTATTAAGACACCACAGTAATGTGGAGATGTATGTAAGCTGAGAGCATAATCACTATGAGGACTGAAGGCTGATGATTTGACTGTGTTGAAATTACTCTGGTGCCCCTCTAATTTGTCACATGACTTAATGTCTAACTCCATTATATGGTTTTAAAAACCTGGGTTCTTGATGATTTCTTTTTCTTTTCATGAAGTGGATAATGATTTGTAAACTGACTCTTCCATGTTCCTAAACCACTGAGCATTTAAAAAATTAGTTTCCATGAAATAGATGTGGTTTCGAAGGAAGTCTTGGCTCAAGCAGCTTCTGTTTGTGGACTTTGACTACCAGGATATCCACTGAATGAAAGATGGTGATTTCTAAATTATTCTATTTTTACTTTGATATCCTTTCTTAACTCTTTGGTTTTCTCCATGCTACTTCCCAGGATCTCCTTCTTGTTTGTCCTCATGATATGTTACCACTAGCAACTGTTATTACTGGCCCTCTTTTTTCCATCTACTACCAAATCTTAGGGTAAAAGTGGAAAAACCTTGCAAGTATAATTGCTTAAGGAGATATTTCCACACATATTACTAGGGGCAATCTTTAGCATTCTTTTTCTAATATGTTGAAACATGAAAAGCAGGTGAAAATTGAAAAATGACCTGGATTATTTAGCCTAAACTAAGCCAAAAAAATTAATCGTAATAATAAAAACACAACAGTGGATTTTTCTGTTGTTCTTTTAAGTGGAATTAATTCTCTTCATTTCTATGAAGATTGAACAAAAACATTAACTGAATGCTTGTTTGTACTAGGCACTGTGTTAGTGCTTTGAATATGATTAGAAAGTCAGAATAAACATTCTGCTCTTGAGAAATTCACCAGTTAGAGGGAAAGAGAGACACATATAAAAAGATGATTTTTTAATAAGAATATTAGAATAATTCACATGAGGCAATGCTAAATTTCTGTTCTGGGGGTAGAAAAACAAATTTCTTTTTTATGTATGAGAGACTCACATATTTTAGTATAAACTGTCACTGAAGATTTAGATATGTTTGGGACATGTCTGGAGATCAATAGTAGGGACTCATCTGGAAATTCTTCGCATGACAAACCAAACAGTTTTATAAGAAAGAACTCTGAGTAGCAGAGTGGGTTGAGATGTGTAAAAAAATTGGTTCAAATCTCTTTGGGAGAGGGGATTTTTCTTTGGCTTTCTCTTGTTAACATGTTCTTGAGTCTTAATGAGAGGAATAAAGAAAAAAATAAGATCTGAGTCCCTAACTTTCTGCTTAGGGACAGTGCAGAACTTGGTAGATAGAACTTTAGCTATGGAGTCAGACTTTGAATATGAACTCTGCCATTTTCTATCTGTGTGCTCATGGGTAGTTTAGTTTATCTCTCAAAATTTTATTTTCCTCTTATTTGACATGGAAATATATATAGATTTCACTCGGTCAAGTCTGACTCTTGTGACCCCATGGACTGTAGCTGTCCATGGAATTCTCCAGGCAAGAATACTGGAGTGGGTAGCCCATCCCTTCTCCAGGGGATCTTCCTGACCCAGGGATCGAACACGGGTGTCCCACATTGCAGGCAAATTCTTTACCATCTTAGCCACCAGGGAAGCCCGGAGATATCGATACTTTACCATATAAGCATGTGATGATGATTAATATTCACAAAAACCTAATGAATGCCTAGTCTGTAAAGTAAATTATTTTAGGCAAGGTAATAAAAATAAAAGGAAAGTTAGACGTGAAACCTGCATTTTAGGGGAAATAATATTGATTTGGGGAATAGAAGAGGTACATGAGATAGTTTATATATATAGTCTCAATTAAGTCATGTAGGTGTATTATGAAGTCTACTGTTTTAGCACTGGTTAAATACCATAGCCTTTAAATATTTGTTCAGTATTAATTTAGAGGAGATGCTTGACTATTGTGTCAGGGGAGGGATCTGGGCCAAAGAAGAGAGGACAGCTGGTACTATTTCCAATCTAACTACCCAAAATAGACTATTTTTAAAAGGAAGAGATTGAGACACCTTTATTTGTCAAGGTCAAGGGCTGACAAATAATTTATCAGTTGCCACAGAGCTTGATAGTATGCTTATTTCAATTAGTGAAAGTAAAGTTGTGTCATATCATACTCCCTATTCTGATTATGCATATATATTGTCCCTTATATATAATTATACATTCCTATATATAAATTTAATATATAACACATATATGAAAATAATGTAGAAAAAATTTATTTGTGGAGTTGAATTAAGTATCACAAAGACAGCATCTGTATAATCATCACCCAGTTCAAGAAATGGAATATTACCAGCACCCATTCTACCTTCATTCACTATTTCGTGCCTGCCTCTGAGTAAACATGATGATAATACCAATTTCTAATACTACTCTTTAGTTTTTGAGTTTTGTATAAATGGAAGTATATAGTATTAACATACATTATCCCTGACTGAGTTCTTTTGATAAATATTAGGTTGGTAATATTCAAATATGTTGTTGCTTTTGGCTGTAGTTTGTTTATTTTCATTTCCATATACTATACTAATACATAAATGTATTCTCAGTTAATAGCCATCCTTTTGCTGTTGGATTCTCCCCAGTTCTTGACCATTATGAATACTGCTGCTATGAGTAATTTTATATGTGTCTTTTTGATGCTTCTCTGTATGATTTTTAAAACAATGTAATACTGAGTGGAATTCCTTTGTCATAAAGTAAGGACATGTTACTTCAACTTAAGTAAGAAATGCCAAGAGTGTGTGCTTTAAATTACTTTGTTTAGTCATTTTCTATGGATATTCCAGAGCTTCCCTCGTGGCTCAGATGGTGAAGAATCTGCCTGCAATGTGGGAGACTTGGCTTCCATCCCTGGATTGGGAAGATCCCCTGGAGGAGGGCATGGCATCCCACTCCAGTATTCTTGTCTGGAGAATCCCCATGGACAGAAGAGCCTGGTGGGCTCCACTCCATGGGGTCACAAAGGGTATCAGACACGACGGAGTGACTAAGCATGGATATTCCAAGAGTTTTTGAAAGAAGGTATTTTCTACAGGTGTTGGGTGCAGTGTTGCAAATATTTCAGTTGGATCAAGTTTGCTAACCACATTGTTCAATTTTTTTCTATATATACTGGTTTTCTTTTTTAAATTTATTCTATCAGCCAGTGAATAACTTGCATTGAAATATCCCCTTATCATGTATTTGTCTATTTCTCTTCCATACATTTGTTATTTTTTGTCTCACAAATTTTGAGACAATAGCATTGTGTATAAATGTATATTTTTTGTCTTTATAATCCTAAAAAGTGGGTAACTTTTTACCATTTAATGTGTCTGACTTTATTTCTAATAATGATTGTTTTGTACTAAAGTTTGCTTTGTCTGATACTGATAGAACTTAGAAGCTTTCTTTCAGCTAGTGTTTGTATTCTATATCTTTTTCCAAATTTTTAACTTCAACCTTGCAGTACCTATATATTTTAAAAATGCTTTGTGGGACTTCCCTGGTGGTCCAGTGGTTGGGGGGCTCTGTACTTTCACTGCAGAGGTGTGGGTTTGATCCCTGGTGGGGGAACTAAGATCCTGCCATGCTGCATGATGCAGCCGAAAACAAATAAATAAATTAATTGATTAATTTGAAAAGATTAGCTCTTTGGAGCTCTGTTGTAAAAAAACCCCAAAAAACAGTAAAAAATGCTTTTTTTGTAGGTTGTATATTATTATTTTCTGAGTCTTATAAAAAAAAATGAAGTCCCTCAGCCGTGTCCAACTTTTTGCAATCCCATGGACTGTAGCCTACCAGGCTCCTCCATCCATGGGATTTTTCCGGGCAAGAGTACTGGAGTGGGTTGCCATTTCCTTCTCCAAGGGATCTTCCCAACCCGGGGATCGAACTCAGGTTTCCTGCATTGCAGGCTGACACTTTACCATCTGAGACACCTTAAATTAGAACACAGTCCACTTATAAGCACTAATCCTATTGATATAGTTGTTTTAAAATCTGTCATTTTCCTATTTGTTTTCTATTTATTTCTCCTCTCTCTTATCTTGTTTTCACCTTCTGCTTCTTTGGGGTAGAATACATATTTATCTGGTTCCATTTTTTTTCTCTGTTAGTTGAAAATTACTTTTTATCATTCTTTTTGTAAATACTTTAGGAATACAATATCCTTGACTTAGTCTAAATTAATTGGCACTTATACCTTAAAAAATGAAGGGACATAAAACTTTTTAACTCCTTTTACCTTTACATTTCATATATATGCAGTTGATACATATTTTAATTTTCTTTCTCTCTATATATCTAGCCTAAGACATTATTGTTTGATATAGTCAATCTTTATTTAGACTCACCTTGATATTGACTACTTTTATTGCTCTTCACTCTTTCTTATATCTCTGATTTTCCATCTGAAATTATTTCCCTTCTGCTTAAAAAATACTCCTTTGTAATTAATTTTGTCTGTTGGGAAATATTCTCATAAATTTTAGTTATGTGAAGATAATTTTATTTCACATTAATTTTTGAAGATGCTTGTTTATATCATTTTGTTTTTCTGGGTACAGCAATCTAAAGTTTTATTTATTTTATTTTAGTACTATAAGAGTATATGTTATTGTTTTTATTTTATTACTTCTGTTGAGATTTCAGCTCTCAGTCCAATTATTGCTCCTTTGAAAATATTTTTTTTGTGTGTGTTTTTAGCTTCTTTTATGCTCTGTTATTGTTTCAGGTTTTCAGGAATATCAGTAAAATGTAATTAGGTCAGAATTACTTGGATCACTTGGATCAACTACTTGGATCGCTTGGATCAAACATACCTTCTTAACTTTTGTGTCATTTATCATTGGCGAATTGTCCTGTATTATCTTTTCACATATTGCTGCTGCTTTTGTTCTCTCTTCTCTCTTTCTGAGATTTCAATTATACTTATCTGAGACTGTCTAACTAGATCTTCCTTATGTTTTACCCAACTATTACGCCTTTTTCACTCACTTTGCTCAATGATTGATTAGGACTTATTTCTTGTGATTCACCTTCAAGGTCACTGATTCTCTCTTCAAACCTACTTATTCAAAAGATTCTGAGTTGTTTTGCTTTTTGTGTGTTTGGTTTTAACTTTTTCCTTTTTTTCTTATTTATTAGGAATATGTATGGGAATCAGTTGCTATATAAGAGTAAGACTGCAGATGAAGACTCTATATTTTGCCATATTGCTTATTATGGCAAACGCAAGCTCTGCTTTCATGAGAGTATTAGCAGGCAATTGGCACAAATTAAGTTAGTAAGGATAGAAAATTATAAACCATTTTTATGATAGAAAAGTGTTATGATAAGAAAAATACAGAAAGAAAAGAGGAACAAAAGAGGCTCCGGATGAAAATGAAAAAGGAGAGTGAAAAAGTTGTTTGAAACTCAACATTCAAAACACTAAGATCATGGTGTCCAGTCCCATCACATCACAGCAAATAGCAGGGGAAAAAGTGGGAGCAGTGAAATATTTTATTTTCTTGGGCTCCAAAATCACTGTGGACTGTGAGTGCAGTTGCGAAATTAAGATGCTTGCTCCTTGGAAGGAAAGTTATGACAAACCTAGATGGCATGTTAAAAAGCAGAGGCATCTCTTTGCTGACAATGATCTGTATAGTCAAAGCTATGGTTTTTTCAGTAGTCTTGTAGGGATGTGTGAGTTGGACCATAAATAAAGCTGAGCGCCAAAGGATTGATACTTTTAAAGTGGTGTTAGAGAAGACTCTTGAGAGTTCCTTGGACTGCAAAGTGATCAAACCAGTCAGTTCTAAAGGAAATCAACCTTGAATATTCATTGGAAGGACTGATGTCAATACTTTGGCCAACTGATGTGAAGAGTTGATTCATTGGAAAAGACCCTGATGCTGGGAAAGATTGAAGACAGGAGGAGAAGGGGACAGCAGAGAATGAGATGGTTAGATAGCATCACTGACTCAATGGACAAGAATTTGAGCAAACTCTTGGAGACAGTGGAGGACAGGGGAGTCTGGTATGGTATAATCATGGGGTTGCAAAGAGTGGGACATGATTTAGCAACTGAACACCAACAAGGGGGCAGAGGCAGAAAAATCTAAGCTAGCCTGAGGATTCAAGACATACTTCTCTAAGGAAGAGTAAGCTAACCAGTCATAAGAACAGACATGGGTGATATGTATTCCCAGGGATAGAAGCAATGTAAGGAAAATCTGAGAAGTGAGCATGTGGTCCATTTGAAAGTCTTGATATTCTCAGTCATTGACAGAGATTATCATGAAGGAGTAAGTGGCTTCAGGATGTTAAAGAAGAGACATACAGATCATTACAGCCTCATTGATCTTGGTAAGAAATTGTTTTATAACAAAGGTAATAGCAGACTATTGAAAAATTTTAAGCACATGATAAAAGTGATCCAGTAAGTGATTTGCAAAGATTGCACAGCTGGGAGGAGAATAAAGTAGAAGAGAAATACAGTAGATACAGTAAAAACACTTATAAACCTTGTATATAAGGGAAGAATGTTAGTAACAGATCAGAGTAGTGGAAGTAGGGACATGAAAAACTGAAATGACTTGAGAGCTATTTAAGAAACAAAATGACACGATGAGGTGGTTTGTTGGTAAGGTGGATACTGTGCCATTCAAATCCACTTTTTAGACTGTGCTGCTGCTAAACAGCCCTAGCTTCAGCTGGGAAGCCCTCCCTTGTCTAAGGTTGTACCCCTTCCTAGAGTGGCCACATCCCGTGAATAATCAGGGTGGGGATATAAATATTCATCCATGATTAACCATAGGATTGGGATGGAGCCAGCATCCCAACCCAACTATTCCCTCTACTAGTCCTGTTTCCTTCTTTCCGCCCCCATGCCCGCCCTTCCTTCCCATCCTAGTCACACTTCCTAGTAAACTTCTGAAGGCTAGTTTCTGCCTTAGAGTTTGCTTCCCAGGTTATGAGGCTGAAGAGTGTAGTGAAGAATGATGATTTAATAGACTTTTGTCTTGAAAACTTTCAAGATTTCTGTCTTGAAATCTGGATAATAGATAGGTTATTTAATGAGATAGAGAATCCCAGGAAAAAAGAAGGTGTATGTTAAAATGAAGTTTTAAGTGCCCATGTGACATCTAAGGAGTTATTCAGGCATCTCTTAGCTCTTCAGGTCTGCATTCTAGGAGAGAAACCATGAAGGTTGAGAGTAAAGAAGGTAGGTAAGGGAATTAGAGAACTGACTAGTGTTTGAAATAACAATTAAGTGGATGGGAAAATAAATTGACTAGAATATGAAAACACAGCATAAGCTCTGAACTCCACTGTGAAGAACTGTAATTTGGCACATTTTTTTTTTAATGTGAATTCTTATAAAAATGAGAGGAGTTAAGATGTCATGTCAGGCTAGTTCTTTTTAACATGAGATATAAATTTCAATACTTTGGTAAAAATACCTTCTACCTTAGCACTCTCTGCCTATCTTGAGCCCAGTTGAAATGTTAAGCCCAGTTAAATGTTAAATCTGCAATGCTCAGATTTAACCAGCGAAGAAGGACAAAGAAAGTACTTCAATTTATTTGACAGAAATCTTCTAACAACAAGAATGCATCCCAAAATAAATGTCTCTGGATGAAAAAAACATTACAATACAGTGGAAGTTTGATCCTGTATTTTAAGGTCAAGAGCATATTTTGGCCTGTGTTTGACTCTCAATTCAAAACATCTGTCTTTATTAATAATGTGGTTAAATGGGTCATGTAAGATTTGGCACCAAAGGATTGACTCCCTAAAAGCCAAAAGAGAAGATACTGTTTAGGTGTTTCTTCGGATCTGCTTTGCTGAGAAAAAAAAAAACTTTATATTTATATAAATATATATATATATATATATACACACACACACATACAGGTATATATATATATATACATATATATATATATATACACACACACACACACACACACACCTTTGCTGCACTGAGAATTGCATGGTCTGAAAATTTTTGCTACATAGAAAACTATCTCAGTCATTCATGACTTATTTTTTATTGACCAGAAACTAGATCATAGACTCAATTTTCTAACCCAGGGAAAATAAAACAAGACCTGTGAATGAGAATTCTATCTGAGTGAGTAGAATGTAGTTTTTCCATTTTATTTGAGAATATACTAGATACACAGAGGATAAAGATTGTAATTTTGGGTCAAATAGAAGCTTAGAACCAACACATGGTATTTACTAACAAAAAGCTATTTATCTGCCTACCATGGAAAACAGTGGACATAGATCATATTCTTCCAATCTTGTGAAGTAGAATCTATGCTGGGTAGTTTTTTGCCCCTCCAGAACCTCTATTCCTCTTCCTCCGTTTGCACTTCGGCAGGGAGGCTGACCTCTAAGCTGTATCAGTTGGTTCCCTGTTTTCTAGCATTCAGTTGATTGTGAGGGGTAGCTTGTCCTCCAGGAGATTTGGTGAATGGGAAAAAAGTATCTTCAAGGTTTTATTGCCCCAGTCAGTCTTCCTCAGGGGTTGTTATGAGCTAGCTGTCTATCCAGCAGGTCACATCTCCCGAAAATTAGCCTTCCTGTTCTCTCGAAACTCACTTCACCTCTTTCCCACAGGACTCAGGATGGTGGCAGAACTCCACTGTTATTAGCCTTAGGATATTGTGCTGTCCCTTACAGTTTCCCTACATCAGACCCATGGCTTTGACAAGAATCTGTTTTGAAACTCTCCTCCATTTACTCAATTTGAAAGTGCCAAGTTTTTTTTTTTTTTTTCCTGCCAAGACTCTAGATTGAACTACTCAGATAAAGGTTAATACATTATTCTTAATTGTTCTTCAAACTTCTTTAAAATATTGGCATCAAAAGTGGTGTTTAATCAATCTTAAATGCTATATTTAAAGTATTTTTGCAGTCCTCTAACAAGGTTTCAAAATAGAGTGGACCCTTGAACAAAAGTGTCCACTTTTGAACTATTTGGTTCCACTTTTACTGGATTTTTTTTTCAGTAGTAATTGCTACAGTACTATGTTGTTCATCTGCATCTGTGATTGGTTGAACTGAAGATGTAAAACTGCGGATAAGAAATCGCTAAGGAAGAGTGACTATAAATTAAAGGCAGATTTTTGATTGTGTGAAAGGTCAGCACCTATAATCTCAGCATTGTTCAAGGATGAACTGTATATACATTCATTATAAATTGAGAATTTATTTTTTAGTGCTTACTTGGGTGCACATAACTCGGCAGAAAGATATATTAACCATTAAACCAGCTCTCAAGGTGCCGACAGTAGGATAGGAAACATGGAAAATATTGAATATTGTAGATGACAGGCTTTGGAAATTTAGCACACATTCTGTAGTTCTGATTTCTAATTTTATATTTGACTTTGTTTTCAGTGTTTCTTTTGATCTCATTTACTTTTAGTCCATGTTAGTGTTGCTTCATGTGCTTTTGTTTTTATATTTTTCTGGTTAATTTGGGCAGCTGTATTCTGATTGTAATTACTTCTTTATTTAAAACAGTTCCCTAGTTTAAAAAATTTGAACACTATACTGTTTCTTGCTTTAAAAGAATGAGAAATTTGTGTACATGTATCTTCCTACCTCCTCTGCTTGCTTCCATCACCTAAATTATTTTTAGTGGCATGTTTACAGGGTACATCCTCTTCAATAACCATAATTTTCAAGGCTGTTTAATATGATTAATATTTAAAATAATTCTGTGCTTACACAGTTTTCTTTTGTAGCATAACTTCTCCCCTTTAGAGTTATTTGGGATCATTGTTTATTGTGGTGGGTTTCGATACTAATAAATTTTAAGGGCTCTTTTTATACTCTAGAGATAATTTTGTGCCATGTGATCAGTCGTGCCCAACTTTGTGACCTCATGGACTGTAGTCCGCCAGACTCCCCTGTCCATAGAATTTACCAGGCAAGAATACAGGAATGGGTTGCTATGTCCTCCGCCAGAGCATCTTCCCGACTCAGGGATGGAACCCACATCTCCCGGGGTTGTTGCACTGCAGGCAGATTCTTTACCTGCAGAGCCTTCAGGGATGCCCATGTTGCAAATATCTCCTCCTAGCCTTTTCCTTTTCTATTAACTCTGCCTATGACATCTGTCAGGCTTCCCTGATGGTTCAGCAGGTTAAGAATCTGCGTGTAATGCAAGAGACCCAAGAGATGCGGGTTTGATTCCTGGGTTGGGAAGATCCCCTGGAGGAGGAAATGGCAACCAACTCCTGTATTCTCGCCTGGAACATTCTGTAGACCCAGGAGTCTGGCAGACTACAGCCCGTTGGGTCGCAAAGAATCAGGCACGACTGAGCACAAGGCATATGGCATGACATCTGTCATGAACACAGCTTCTGAACTTTAAGCTAGTCAAGTTTATCAAATATATGCCTTATCATTTATATTTTTAAAATTAAAAAAGAAACTCTTCATAACCTTTATACTTTTGTTGTTCATATTTAGTTTAAAAATTCACCAGTAGTTCTTAGTGTCTTTTTTACTAGATAGTAAAACAGTATGCACAATACCATCTACTAAGGGGTACACATTTTCCTTTCTGACATGTATTTATAATAAAGAAGGTTTACTGAGCACTTACCCTATGCCTACAACATTCTAAGCGCATAGTTCAACTAATTTTTATAAAAACCCTATAACAAAGACTTTAAAAAAATAGTAATGTATGTATTTTTAAATTTTCAGATTTACTGAGGTATAATTGACATATAAAATTGTAAGCTGTTTAAAAGATACACTGTGGTGATTTGCAATACCTGCAAATCCTCCCATTTAGTGAAAGGATGTTAAAGGATTCCTCCCATCTAGTTATTTAACCACACCCATCATTTTACATGTTTACCTTGAAGAAATGCCAAGTGAAATAAGCCAGACCCAGAAAGAAAAATAACTGCATGTTATCACTTTTATGTAGAACATACAATTGTAAAAAAGTTAAATTCAGGATAGAGTATAAAAAATTATTTGGTGGGACCTGGGGAAGGGGTGGGTAAAAGGGTACAAACTTTCAGGTGTAAGATGAATAAGGTCAATATGTTCTTTATTTCATATTGTTTACTTGTTTTATTGCTTTCCTTATCTTTTGGTTTAAACATAAATATAACTCACATCTGGAGAAGAAAATGGCAATCCACTCCAGTATTCTTGCCTGGAAAATCCCATGGACGGAGGAGCCTGGTAACTAAAATATGCATTACTCACATGGTATATATATTTCCTGCTTATTATCATCTGAATATTCAACATCCAGACTTATTATTTGCTAAGTGGGGGAAAGAAGGGGTGAAAGTGGGCACAGGGGGCAATGTCAGCTAGCATACATCTTTAGAACATGTTTCACATAATTTGTGGATATATTTGAGTCAGATTACATTCATGAAGGTCATTATGTCTCACAGCAAACCCTCAAAGAACAGAATTCTCTTCCATTACTTAATGGTTATTTGTATCTTCTCAGTCATTTTAGTTTAGAGCAGCATAGCTGATTTAACGTGAAGATCACATCTTTGTGCTGTCCCTCTTACAGGTTCATCTTCCCTAACGCTCTGTTGAGTGGAAATAGTGACGTGACCCAACAGGAATTGCTTCTCTTCCATTGTGGCTCATTGAAAGCTCTCATTTTCAAAACTAATTATTCCAACAAACAATCCTGATTATGTTATTTAGAAGCTTCTCACAAACTTTTAGTAAAATCTGTAAACTCCTTAATTCTAAAAGCAGATATTTGTTTTAATGTACTCCTACGATTTGCTTCAAATTCTGGCATTAGCATGAAATTTTGTGACATTTAACAAAATCTGCACTTTAGGTAATGGAGAAGACAATGGCACCCCACTCCAGTACTCATGCCTGGAAAATCCCATGGATGGAGGAGCCTGGTAGGCTACAGTCCATGGGGTCACGAAGAGTCGGACATGACTCAGCGACTTCACTTTCACTTTTCACTTTCATTCGTTGGAGAAGGAAATGGCAACTCACTCCAGTGTTCTTGCCTGGAGAATCCCAAGGACGGGGGAGCCTGGTGGGCTGCCATCTATGGGGTCACACAGGGTTGGACACGACTGAAGCGATTTAGCAGCAGCAGCTCTTTAGTTAATAATTCCCTTTGATTGTTACAAATATTTTTTAATTTTCCTTTATATGGTTTTTTAGATTCACCCAACATTTAAAAGTAGATATTTAATTTTCAAATACATGGGGTTTTTAAAGTATTTTTGATATTAATTTCTCATTTCAAAGTTTTCTTCTCTACAATCACCTTCTGTGTTTTTTCAGTCTTTTAACTTGAAGCTTTCAATGGCTCAGTGAAAGATCTCTTTTGGTAAATGTCACAGTGCACTTGAAAATATGTGGCTTATTTTCAAATATCTTCTGATATTGATTTCTAACATAATTCCATAATTTTTGAGAGTTTGATATTGAAACTCAACTAAAAATTTTAATTTATCCACTTAAAAATAATTGTAATATATAGAAGAACTATATGTAAATTTGTTCTGTATTTTCCAAGTCTTCTGCAAATGTATTATTATGCTTTTGTAATTTAAAAAATCAAAAGAAAAAAAATCAAAAAGGAAAAAAGGGTACTTGATTACATTTGAATAAATGTCCCCAGAAGGTGAACTGTTTCCTCTCTTTTTAGGTTATTTTCCTTTTATGCCTAAAATTCATTATTTTAAAAATCTGATTTTTATTAGCATTCAAAGATAAATTGCTTGTTTTTCTCTTAATCAGTGAGACAATTGAAGATTATATGTTGGAAATTAAGTTTTCTTTCAAACCTTTCTTGTTTGATTTACCATATTTTAGTGAAAAAATGAATTTGTTTCATTTAGTATTTGGTATACCAGAACTGGGCTTCCCTGGTAGTTCAGATGGTAAAGCGTCTGCCTACAATGCGGGAGACCTGGGTTCAATCCCTGGGTCGGGAAGATCCCCTGGAGAAGGAAATGGCAACCCACTCCAGTATTCATGCCTGGAAAATCCCACAGACCGGGGAGCCTGGTATGTACAGCCCATGGGGTCGCAAAGAGTTGGACCCAACTGAGCGACTTCACGTCACTTCATACCAGAACTAGAAGTTGAAACTTTATATTCTTGGGCATAACCACATTTACGTACAATTAGCCCAATTAGCCCACTGTTCTTGCCTGGAGAATCCCAGGGACAGAGGAGCCTGGTGGGCTGCGGTCTATGGGGTTGCACAGAGTCGGACACGGCTGAAGTGACTTAGCAGCAGCAGCCTAGTGTAACCTGTGGTGCAGTTGAAAGAACACTAGGTATAGGAGATCTGTGTCCTATTCCATCAGTTCAATTCAGTTCAGTCGCTCAGTCGTGTCCGACTCTTTGCGACCCCATGAACTACAGCATGCCAGGCCTCCCTGTCCAACACCAACTCCCAGAGTTGACTCAAACTCATGTCCATTGAGTCCAACCATCTCATTCTTTGTTGTCCCTTTCTCCTCCTGCCTTCAATCTTTCCCAAAATCCTGGTCTTTTCCAATGAGTCAGTTCTTTGCATCAGGTGGCCAAAGTATTGGAGTTTCAGCTTCAACATCAGTCCTACCAATGAATATTCAAGGTTGATTTCCTTTAGGATGGACTGGTTGGATCTCCTTGCAATCCAAGGGACTCTCAAGAGTCTTCTCCAACACCACAGTTCAAAAGCATCAATTCTTCGGCTCTCAGGTTTCTTTATAGTCCAACTCTCACATCCATACATGACTACTGGAAAAACCATAGCCTTGACTAGATGGACCTTTGTTGGCAAAGGAATGTCTCTGCTTTTTAATATGTTGTCTAGGTTGGTCATAACTTTTCTTCCAAAGAGTAAGTGTCTTTTAATTTCATGGCTGCAGTCACCATCTGCAGTGATTTTGGAGCCCCCCCCCCTCAAATAGTCTGTCACTCTTTCCACTGTTTCTCCATCTATTTGCCATGAAGCGATGGGACCAGATGCCATGATCTAGTTTCCTGAATGTTGAGTTTTAAGCCACCCTTTTCACTCCTCTTTCACTTTCATCAAGAGGCTCTTTAGCTCTTCTTCACTTTCTGCCATAAGTGTGGTGTCATCTGCATATCTGAGGTTATTAATATTTTTCCTGGCAATCTTGATTTCAGCTTGTGCTTCATCCAGCCCAGCATTTCTCATGATGTACTCTGCATATAAGTTAAATAAGCAGGGTGACAATATACAGCCTTGAGGTACTCCTTTTCCTGTTGTTCTATGTCTAGTTCTAACTGTTGCTTCCTGACCTGCATGCAGATTTCTCAAGAGGCAGGTCAGGTGGTCTGGTAGTCCCATCTCTTTAAGAGTTTTCCATAGTTTGTTGTGATCCACACAGTCAAAGGCTTTGGCATAGTCAATAAAACAGAAGTTGATGTTTTTGGGGCACTCTCTTACTTTTTCAATGATCCAACAGATGTTGGCAATTTGATCTCTGGTTCCTCTACCTTTTGTAAATCCAGCTTGAACATCTGGATGTTCACAGTTCACGTACTGTTGAAGCCTGGCTTAGAGAATTTTGAGCAATACTTTACTGGCTTGTGAGATGAGTGCAATTGTGTGGTAGTTGAGCATTCTTTGGCATTGCTTTTCTTTAGGATTGGAAGAAAAACTGACCTTTTCCAGTCCTGTGGCCACTGCTGAGTTTTCCAAATTTGCTGGCATATTGAGTACAACACTTTCACAGCATCTTTTTTAAGTCCTATTCCCTAGATCTGCAATAAATGTCTGCATAACCAAATTATCCATTACCCTGTTCTAGGCCTTGGTTTTCTTATATAAAAAATAGAGAGTGGGCCAGATGGTATCTGATTCTTGTTCTTAAATCTATGAGTTTAAAGTGTAAATATACTATGGAATTAAAGAAGAAAATTTTAAAAAATCTTTTTCATTTTTTCCTTGAAAATTCAATAGCCATAATTTTTATATTGAGTGTACAAGATTTCAAGTTAGCAGGCAATTGCTTGGAACATTAAGCACACTGTTTTAGCTATCAAACTTACATGATGAGATTTTCCTGGAATAAAGTCTACCTAAACAAATTTCCAAGCACTCTATGGGATTCTAATCTGTGTCTATAAATTATTATACAGACCTAAGTGTTTAAGAGTCCAAGTTATTTTTACAAGTTGAATTGACATTCAAAAGTATGCCATGCTTGCAAGCCAGTAGCTCAATGAACAACTGCATACACATGATATTTTTAACTCCTTTTATTCACTATCCAGACCACCAAAACACTTACATCCTAAATGTGATGCTTGACATTGTAATCCAATTTAGGAATCTTTAACTAGTAGAAATAACAACTGCCCTGGTAAAGACTTCAAAGTTAAATGAGCTTCCTCATAAAATCATGTTCCAGGGTTGACATGGTCTTATGGCATGCAGAGAGTTATCATATAAACTGACAAGCAAGATTAACTAGGTGTGAGGGATTGTTCCAAAAAAATTTCCAGCCCCAACCATTCTAGCTAATTGAAGAACAAAAATAGGGTAACTTCTCTTCTGTATCTAAAATTACAGCTTTATTGTTTGAAAGCTTAAGCAAAACCGTGATCTGTGTCTGGTGCAATCATTTCAGAGTCACTGGAGGGGAACAGAAAAGAGTGAACACTATACCAGGTGCTTTTCTGGCTTCTCAAATATGGGGTAAAATGATAATCAGGTAAAACAAACCTGGAATAGACTAAAACTGGCATCTCCTCCAAGGAAATTTCCAGTTCGTGTTGCCCTAAGTGATAAACAAAAACAGCATAGTCTGGGAAGATAATTTTTGTCAGGAATTTGAGTTTTGTAGAAGTTCAAGTTAACTGTAAAATCATTGAGATTATTACTTTAATTGATGATGTTTAAAAGGATAAAGAGATATACTTAAGGTCAAACACTAAGTTGAATAATGAGAATTGCAACTATAACTTTTCTTGTGTTTGGTGAGACATTCTTGGTCTTGATTTTTTGCCCCAAACCTGCATTAACCTGAGTAATTGTATGCTGTCCTGTTATTCCTTCAAGCCCTTTGTCCTGGTGCTTGCAGGTCACTGGCTGATATCTACGTTGCTCTTTGAGTGGGAATTGATAACAAATTTGGGATGTGGTACTATTTATCCATGTTCTTTCTCTAAACTCCTCTGGATCCACCCTTGCCATGTAAGTCCTTCGACAGAAGAGACACAGACAAAAGAGATCTTCTAGTTTATTTTCTGCCATCAGGAAGGGACTCAGCGCTAACACCTCACAAAGGCTATTTGCTTTCACACTAAAGTAAGGAGACCCTAGGCTAGATATATAGCTATATCACAATGATATAAATCTAATACCAGAGGTATACATGTTGAAGAAAAAAAATTCTATAAATTTCAGCAAAATATATGAAAGGAGAAAAAAAAAACCCACCCTTTTCCAGATCTCCATATACTTACAGAATAAATAGATAAGATAAATAAGATTAACAGATAAGAATTACAATAAATATAAAATGATCTTTCTCCTCTTCCAGAAATAGACACTTTTGAATTGGGTAAAATCAGGTTAAAAAGTTAATGAAAAAACTAAAAAAAAAAAACCAATTAAACACTGTTCTGAAGAATACTTATAATTTTTACAAAGTTGAAGACAAAGTTAAAATATAACATCGTGTGTGTGTGTGTTAGCCTCTCAGTCATGTCCCACTCTTTGTGATCCCATGGACTGCAGCATGCCAGGCTCCTCTGTCCATGGGATTTTCCAGGCAAGAATACTGGAGTGGGTTGCCATTTCCTTCTCCAAAATATGACATATGTCAGGCAAATTCTAGTCAATATTTAACAAATTCTAACAAAATACAGAAACATCAAATGAGGGAAAGAAGATATTTTTATTGTTCTCTTGGGAAATTTTTTTATTTCTTCAGAATATATTACTCTTTGAGTTTACTACTTTTCAGATTTTTAAAAATATACTAATTTTAGGAGGTTTTGAATTTAAGCATACAAATGGGATTTTGTTTAGGGTGTGTGTGTGTGTGCATGTTGATGGTTTTGATATCTAGTATCTTAAAATGATTGAGCAGTTTTCTGTCTACAATTTATGATTTAGAAAAGTTTATGTAAACATAGGACCTATTTGTTTCTCTGGGTCAGAATATATCTTTAAATATACTTTCCTGTTCATTCTATGGTATTGAATTTTCAGTTTTACAGCCATTTTTTGTATAAACATTACTCATTTATATCTATATATTTAAGTATTTAAGTATATATGATATATTTAAGTATATATAGATACATAGCTATAAACGAGAAACATTTATATATTTTAAACATCTATTTTGCTAGATTTTAAAATATATTATAAAACAGTTTAAAGGAGTAGTGCCTCATTTGCGCATTTGTAATTTCATAAGGAACCAATATTATAGAACAAATTGTAGCCTTCTTTTCTTTGGAGATCTGAGAGGATGAAAATTTATGTATTTTCACCTGCTAGGCTTAGGATTTGGAATTTGATAGAAGCAAACAACTTTATGAAGTCCTTATTCAGGGGGCATTTGATTTCTGCAACCAAACGTATGCCTTGTGGAAGTAAGGTATTACTCTTTTTTGTTGCTGCTTCTCTTACTTATAAATTAATAAATGCAAGTTGTTAATTCTCTGCCTCAGTCTTCTACATTTTCTGGAACTGCTGTCATGCAAACTTCTCAAAGAAAACCACTTTTTTTTTTTCATTTTATATTCTCAGAACCTAGCATGGTACCTGGAATATATTAGGTGATCAATATATATTTATTATTTGAGCTGTAAACTGACAAAGTGTAAAATGCAGGTTCAATTTCATATTTTTTGAATAGTTATCAATGTAAGTGATGATAATGGTATCTACTAAGATTATAAGTTCAGAGACTGGAAAGATCATTGTAGAAGAGGTGAAAAGCCAATTACTAGAATATTAATCCCTGCTTCTGAAGGCCTCATGTGCTGGTGCTTTTATTACCTTGAATCCATATATCCTTGTCTATTGCCAACTTTGGTGTTTATTAAACTTTGCCAGTTTATTGAAGGATTATGTATTGAAGCCAGTTACCCTTAGGGGAAGTCAGGAAATCAAACAATCACTTGCGAGCTATTTATAAGTTTGGGTTAGAGAGTGTTTGAGAATTCAACAACATCCTGAATGTATCATACCATGGCTTCCAGGATGTAAAAGAGCTTACTCATCTATAGATATTTATTACTGTTTAGGTGTCCTAACTTCATGCCATTTCCTGTAAGCCCTTTACATTTTTCAGGAGAGGAAACAATTATTTTGTCTTCCTTTTCAGACCTTTTTTTACCAATCACAACCTTAAAAGGAATTTTTCACCACTGTAGTTAGAAGATTTATGAGATGTGGGAGAATCTTGGCCTAGAAACTGAAGCTATTGGCGGAGCTACTAATTCTTGTAGATGGAAAGTGGACAACATTTGTTTTAGCCAAATGTTTGAACAAAAACAAATGGGTTTCCAACCTTAGCTAGGTGCTGGGTTATCTTCTCCAATTTTTTTCCTTTTCTGAGTTCTAGTGTTATTGGTTTATATGATATGCAAGATTTTGAACTACTGTATTATTTTATCTCCTAGGTCACTACTTGATTTCAAGTGACTTCACATTACCTACTTTGAAAACTTTACTCATGTTAAAAGAATAGTAAACTTTATCTTGCTACTCTTCTCTGGCTGAATAATTGATGAGAAGGATTTAGAAAATTTAGGTTGTTTGAATGCTACAAGAATAAAAATATCTTTGGTGCAATAGTAGAGAACCTGTGAAACTAAAGTGCTAGTTTCAGATTTTTAAACCATTTAGAGACATGAAAAGAAGTGCTGCTCCTCTCCATATTTCTGGACCTATGAAGAAAGCATCAGTGTAGGTAACACTGTGGCATTCAGGGGACATTTATCACATCCTAGAACTTTTAATAGGTATCTCCCTCAATGTTCAATGTGGGATTATACTGTTCAAGCTTGAATGTTTATAAACTGGGAGGTGCCCATCTCTAGTTATGGTAAATATTATTTGGTTATAGATACTTAAAGCTATAGAAATTTAGAGGAAATCTATATGCAGAGTACATCATGAGAAACGCTGGGCTGAAGAAGCACAAGCTGGAATCAAGATTGCCGGGAGAAATATCAATAACCTCAGATATGCAGATGACACCACCCTTATGGCAGAAAGTGAAGAAGAACTAAAAAGCCTCTTGATGAAAGTGAAAGAGGAGAATGAAAAAGATGGCTTAAAGCTCAACATCCAGAAAACTAAGATCATGGCATCTGGTCCCATCACTTCATGGCAAATAGATGGGGAAAGAGTGGAAGCAGTGTCAGACTTTACTTTTTTGGGCTCCAAAATCACTGCAGATGGTGATTGCAGCCATGAAATTAAAAGACGCTTACTCCTTGGAAGGAAAGTTATGACCAACCTAGATAGCATATTAAAAAGCAGAGACATTACTTTGCTAACAAAGGTCCGTCTAGTCAAGGCTATGGTTTTCCAGTGGTCATGTATGGATGTGAGAGTTGGACTGTGAAGAAAGCTGAGTGCCGTAAAATGGATGCTTTTAAACTGTGGTGTTAGAGAAGACTCTTAAGAGTCCCTTGGACTGCAAGGAGATCCAACCAGTCCATCCTGAAGGAGATCAGTCCTGAGTGTTCATTGGAAGGACTGATGCTGAAGCTAAAACTCCAATAGTTTGGCCCCCTCATGCGAAGAGTTGACTCATTGGAAAAGACCCTGATGCTGGGAGGGACTGGGGGCAGGAGGAGAAGGGGACGACAGAGGATGAGATGGCTGGATGGCATCACCGACTCAATGGACATGAGCTTGAGTGAACTCCGGGAGTTTGTGATGTACTGGGAGGCCTGGCGTGCTGCGATTCATGGGGTCGCAAAGAGTCGGACACCACTGAGCGATTGTACTGAACAGAACTGAAGCCTCCAATAAATGGGGTGACTTCACCAAAAAATTATATATGTAATTTATTTTTATATAATCAAATATTTATGTATAATAATACAATAAATATCTCTGAGACATAGTTTCCCACTTACAAAGTAAGGGGATTCAATGATTTCTAATGAAAGAATGGAATCTTCATGGCAAGTGCTCTTGATGAGCAGTGATGAAACTGGAAGAGAGGCAAAGTGAAAGTTGTCTCACTTGGGGGTATAGAAGAAGCAGAATATTAAAAAGGATAAGAACAAGGTATAAAGAATTGTGAAAATACCTCCATATCATTAATTATCAGGCTCTAAGGGTTTGGTCAACAGTTAGCAATTTCCTCTGAAATCTATGGTGCAAATTTTCACCCAAATCCCTTGATGATTTTGCTCTTTGCTGGTCTTGGATTAAATCCTAATTCCCAATGAAGACAAATTTCATTCAGACCTTTGCTGGTCCTTGAAACACATCATTTTGGTGCTTAGCAGAGACGATGACAGTGAACAGTGGTTTTGTTTTGGTTTTGTAATATGACATTTGGTCACTTCACCAGTCCTCACATCTGGTTCCAGTTTGAGATGAAACCACTTAAACCTCATGCACCCACTGAGAGCTATGGTTTTGTTACAAAACTTTGTCACAAAATTTACAAAAATGTATAAACACAGGAAAATCTGGCCAATTTTGTTTTAAAGTTTTGGTTTATTCCTTTGAGTTCAAATGAAATAAATCCAGTAAGAACTGAACATCAAGAAAATTATGCTAACCAGACCAGACACCAATGTGCCACAACTATCCTTGGAAATCAATATAGAGGTACTAGCATTCAATATATTAATAATTTTGTACCTATTTAATGTTGGCTTAACAGTATATTAACCAACTTCTATTTTGGGCAACGCTATCTTATGTTTTATTCCTTATTTGGAAAAACAGGATAACTGCTTTCATTTTTTTGATATATGGATATTCATAGTGAAATTTTAGTTATAATTTGCCTTTTTCCTTCTTTGCATGGAGTCATCACACTTTCAGACATGGAACAAATCCTAGAATTATCAAATATGTCCATCTCCAACCTGCCACTATATAAATGTGGAACTGGATTCAAAGAGAATCTAAATGCCAGATGATATTGGCCAGGTTCTGGTTTTGCCCCTATCACATAATTGTTAATCAGTTTCGGTTGTGAGAATGTAATAGTGATGAGGCCAATGTTTCCAACTGGGTTACTGGGAAGGAAGGCTCATTATATACTCTTAATAGGCAAGTATTTTAACAACAACATCAATTTAAGTTGTCACTCATTTCATGGGAGAGCAGTGTGATCAAATAAGTTCAGACTTATTAAAAAAAAAAGAGAGAACACCATTCACTCTCTTAGACACAGGCAAACATGCTTACTGTACACAAACAAACATACACATACAGACAAAACCTCTGAAAATACACAATTAAAACTTTTACTGAATACTCAATACTCATAGGAAAAAGGTCCAAATCCCTTAGGTTGCCATTCAAAATTACTCACAACTGGCTTCAGCTTCTAAGTCTAGCCTTATTTCCCACTATGTCCCCTCTAGCACCCATGCTAAAATGTGTCCAAAACAGCACTAGCTACTAGACATGTCATATTATTACACTGCTTAGATATTAAGCTTTCTCTTCTCTCTACTGAGCATGCCCAGTTCTACCTTCCTCTGCTTGGAAAATGACCACTCAGCTTTCAACCAACAATTTTGTCTTCAGTTAAATTTTTCCTTTATCCCTCAATTTTGCTCATTGCAGAACTGTCAGAATTGTTCAATTCCCTCTCAGTGTCTATATAACATTTTGTGCATACCTGTGACACAGCGTTTATCACATCTGGTCAAAATTATTTACTTACAAGCCTATCTACCTGATTTGAATGCCAAGTTCTTGAGACCGTGCATCCAGTCTGTGTTTCTTTACACAACCCAACTTCTCCTCAGTTTTTGCATTTGCATTTTTGCTCTGTAAGTTGTTTTCAGACTGCTCATTTTTCTC
Source organism: Cervus elaphus (assembly GCF_910594005.1). Taxonomy (NCBI): domain Eukaryota; kingdom Metazoa; phylum Chordata; class Mammalia; order Artiodactyla; family Cervidae; genus Cervus; species Cervus elaphus. The sequence continues at coordinate 42,809,076 of NC_057833.1, read as the reverse complement.
TCCTGCTTCAGTTTCTGTCCACATCCCCTTCCCCTGATAACCTGTTTCAAAGTACTTATCATGGCACTTTTCTTAAAAATGTCAGTGTATCTCACATACTCTAAGATGAAATCTGTGGCCCTTATTTCATATACTGGAAATTAATCATTTTATCCTGATTTCTTTACCGCTTTGTAAATGATTTCCTTTTTTCGTCCAACTTTGACTAGTCACTTTGAGGAAAACAACTAGACTTTATCAAATATGAGTAATCATAATATCTTCAAGCCCACCAGCTCCAAATCAGTCTTCCTTGCATTTAAACTCCAGTATTCCAGGAACTATACTTTTTAGATCTTATTATGTTTCCACTGTACTTATATCCCCTATGTCTTCAGATAGCTTAGAATTCTTCCATGCATCATACTGCCCCTCACATCATACTAATTTTACAAAATTAAAGTTGATTAAATTCATTACTGCTTCTGCAATCATAATGAGTAAAACATATTCTTTACTTAATGACACCACTTTTAACTACATGCCTGCTAATCTTAGACATTTTACACTGATTTATAGTCCATTTAGGGAAACGTCCATTTTTTTTCCCCTACTTCTTTAGAGGTCTCCTCTAAATCTTCTCTACAACCACCTCCTTTCTGGCCTCGCTCTCAGCTGATAAAATTGCCTTCTATTTCAATGAGCAGTAAAAAGCAATGAAAAAAAAAATTCTACAAACATTTTCTACCCCATCTGTGTGCATGCTCAGTCCCTAAGCTGTGTCCAACTCTTTTGAAGTCTGTGGGCTGTAGCCTATAAGGTTTCTCTGTTCATGGGATTTCCCAAGCAAGAATACTAGAGTGGGTTGCCATTTTCTTCTCCAGGGGATCTTCCCTACCCAGAGATCAAACCCACATTTTCTGCATGGTCAGGCAGATTCTTTACCACTGAATCACCAGGGAAGCCCCCCTCAGAGGAGTTAACTTTCACTAATTCTTCTCTATCTTTTCTGTCTTAATCCTACTTTGGTGAGGTTTTAATTATTACCACTCCACTCTAACTGTTCTTGCCAAGTCACTAATTACTTCCCCAATACCAAATCCTATGGGGACTTTTCAATTCTCAAATTACTTAAATGCATTTGTTGGTGTTGATTACTCTTTGCTTCATTAATCTATTGGCACACTAATTCCTTTTGACTCAGTTTTCACTTCCTTCGTCATTAGAACCCCTCTCCTTGCTGATTTTTCCTTCTCTGTCTGGCACCTTAGGACTCAAACTTCGTCTTTTCTCCGTAGATTTACCCCACTGTTCAGAGAATCCAGTCACGAAGTGTTAAGGCCATGTATCTCCTGATGACTCCCCAACTTTTATTTCCAGCCCAGTCATTTGCCCTGAACTCGAGACCCATACATTCAACTACCCATCAAAATCTCTACTTAGTTACAAATTGGCATCTTAAACTGTGTTTATAACTGTCATTTAGATTGTCTAACAAATCCTTGTTCTTCTGGGGTTTTCCTCTTCTGAGTGAATGTCAACTCTACCCTTCTAGTTACTTCAGCTAAAAAACTTGGTGTCAATCTGACTCTACTTTTATCAGTATTTGACCCATTGTTAAACTTTATTGTTCAAAGTATTTCCACGATTTGACCTTTCTCATCACTTCCTCCATCATGATCCAGATCCATGTCACCACCGCCTCTCACCTGGATAATGTCCATAGCCTATTGCTTCTGTTTCATGCTCATCTTCTCACCGCATGAGTCATAGTGTCTCTTGGCAATGAAAGTCAGAACATTCTACCATTTTGTTCATTGCCCTCCACTGGCTTCCCAACTTGCCATTACCTACCAGATGCTCATGTCTATATCCTCTCCTTCCCAAAGCACTTCTGCAACCTCATTTCCTATCACTTTCAACTCATCCAATATTGTAGTTACACCTGTCTCTGTACTTGAACATTCCTGACATGCCCTCACTTCAGGGCATTTCTACTGATTGCTTCTTCTGCTTTGATACTCTTCCCCTGGTGTTTGCATGAGTCACTCTGTCATGTCCTTTAGGTCTTTGCTATAATGTCACTTATTAGACAAGTCTTTCTGATCACCCTTTGTGAAAGTTTAACTACCTATAAACTACCTTCTCTTGCTCTCTGCTTGATTTTCCTCCATAACATTTACTATCACCTTGCAGTCTGTATTTACTTATTTATTTATTGTCTATCTACTCACCCTCCATCAACTGAACTGCTCCATAAGAACAAGAACATTATCTCATTCACTACTGCTCACTAGCAGCTAGGATGACACCCCTTACATAGTACTCGCTCAATACTCACAGAATAAATGAGTGAACTAACAAGTTTTACTTCATTGTCTCATATATAAGGCCAGTATCAGCAACATGTAGTTAAATGCTGTTCACTGCATTCCATAATGTGTCTTGTATTTTTCCTTCTGTCATAATCCATCTTCCAGAACCTCCCCATGCCCCAATTTCCATACTCAACTCATCTATATTTCAAGGCTCAATTTATATGCCATATTATATGAAAAGATATTACTGACTGGAGGGTATATCAGTCTTTAGATGATCCAAAACATTTTATAAATGTGATATAATATGCTTGGAACTTTTAGTGCTTTTCTTCTATCACTCTATAAATTCTTAGACAGTAAGTACTGAGTCTATCCTCCTGTCTACTTTCTTCTCTAATTCCAGACTCTAGCACATAGGTGTTCTACATCCATTGCTGCTTGAATAAATATAAACATTAAACTTTCACTTCACTAATGTATGCAAAAGTATGCAGACATCCTTACCATGACTTCAAATCAGGGCTTTACAAAATAAAATCCAAACTACTTACATATACTACACAAATTTAAAAGATCTTCCTTACATCATCTTAAATGATCTTGCTAAACCCCACAATTACACTTTGGAGCACCCCCCACCTCAGTCACCATGCTTCTGATCTGCTAGCCTTTTTTTTTCCCCCTGGAATTTTCCAACCTATGTTCTGCCTTAGGATCTTTGCCCTAACTGCATTTGTGCTTGGATTGTTACATGGCTGTTGTTTTGTAAATTGGTTACTCAGGCATCAGCTCCAATATCACCTTCTTATATATGACTCCCTTCCATACCCACCTAACTAAAGGTCTCTGCCAATTTCCTCTTTATCAGATAACCCTGAGTTATTGTCTTCATAGCACTCATCACTATTTGAAATTAAGTTTTGAAATTTGTTTGCTTGTTAATCAGTTGCATTTTATCTCCTCTCTTCTCCAACCTCTTACCTTCTCTCTTCTTGTAACCCATAGATCATAAACCTGCAATGTGTCTTGTATGGACAGCATGGACCATTTGCCTATTTCACTGCAATGTCCCTTGTGCCTAACACTGTGGCACTTTTAGGAACTAAATAAACATCTGTTATTTTTTTAAAAATCCATTGCCCTGCTTGACATTTCAAAAAACAACTATATTTATCCTTTGTTAAATGACAATGTTCCAGCATGTATTAATTGAGCAGGATTTCTTGGTTGTTTCTCCCTTCATCATAGGGATTCATCTATTTTTTTAAAGAAGGAAAGTGCATCTGGAGTATATCTCTTAAGATACACACTAAAGGCAAGAGGAGCCCTGAAATGAGTTGTAATTGACTCATAAAGTCACCTCTAGCCCTTCCCATGTGTGAAAGACAAATATAGCTCCTGAAATAAGCGCTTAACCCTCCTACTCATGGACCTATTTTGTGTTGATGAAGTCAGAGAACATCAATAGTTTCTGAGGACAAGATAATCTGAAAATAATTCCCCAAATCTCAAAGAGAGAACTATTCCAGGATAGGAATACACACAGTAATATTCCAAATCACTAATATTTAAGAATGCTGTTATCTTGTGGCAAATGCAACTTTCAGTGCTTTTGTGTGCATAAATTTATTAAAATCTCTTTCATGAGCCCAAGAAAATAGTCTATATAAACATATAGAATTGACACCATGGAAACAGATTCATGATGAAGGGTTTTATACTTAGATGTCTTCATGTTTTTCCATTATGGTTGACATTTGCTGAAGACAAATGGAAACAACTTGCTTTAACGCGAAGCTTTCTGGGATCCTCCCAAGCAGGCACAATCTCTCTTTCTCTCTCTTTTTACAGTATGTCACTGTCTACTTTGTATTATAATTATGTCTCTCTACTCCAAAGAATGTATTTTAATATTTTTTCCATCATTTTGAATTACCATCTATAATTTGAAGTACATGGAAGGTATTCAATAAATGTTTGTGGAATATACAAGTAATATTTGTGTATGCAGTTTCTTTTTATTCCTCAAAGGTCAAAATTTCCAGAGGAACAAGTTGAAAATGATTGCATTGTTTTCATTAAACTTACTTCTAGGAAGAGAAACTTACATAAAATCATGTAGAACTTTGATATCCAGATTCCTAGAAAGCCAAAGTATCTGTCTAGCTTTGTAAATTTTAAACAAATACCACAATGTACTTAGTATTAATTTATAAACCTATGGAGGAAAGCCCATCTGTGTGTATATTTCTTTCTATATGCTAGTGCAATGCTGCACAAGATGATTATAGCACACTTAGATGTGGCAGAGTGCAATATAGATACATAGAATTGCATTGCAACCAAGCAGAATCAACGGTTCTAGGGACTGGAAATTTCAGGTTTGTTCAGGAACGGCAGGTTGCCTGTTTTGTTTAGAGAGGAGGTTGAAGAAAGAAAAACAGTGCAGGACACTTGGAGAAGGAAGTTGCAGACTGTTACAGGCACTGGACTCTTTGAGTGAGGTTTTTGGGTTCACTTCTCAGGCCATGAACAACTCCTGTTGGTTTCTGAGCAGGATAGTGATGTGATCAAAGATGTGCTTTAGGAAAATAATCAGGGAGTATATGCTCGATAAGTCAGCTAGAGACAACTGATGAAAAACCTTTTCATACGCTTTTTGCAATACTTTAAGTAATTTTTTTTTCATATGGAAAAATATATGAACTAAGATTTTGTTGCTTTTTTGACTCCCAAGGGAAAAGTGACAATAATGAATGGATTGTATATGTGTATTTTTCTGTGTATTCATGCATGTATATAACTATATTTTGTTAGAAATATTGCTGACTACTTAGACTTACAGACTAGAGCATTTGACACTATATAAGATTTAGATCCTAGGTATAAATATCAGAAAGTTTTTGTTTTAACGGATCGCATGACTCCGAGCCCTAGTCACAAAATCAGTTTTAAATTTCATCTGATTTTGTTTTAGGAAATTTCATTATAAAGTTGCTAATGGCAATTGATCTAGAGTAATGATTTAGCATTATGTGACTATGTCAGATGTGATGTCCATCCTCAGAATAAAGGATTTTCACAGCTTTTTGAAGAATCTACTATCAAAGGAAAACAGGTATCAGGCAAGAAGATTTAATTAACGAGTCAAGTTAACTATACCATATGTGTGTGCGTGCATGCTAAGTTGCTTCAGTCACGTGCTACTCTTTGCGCCCCTATGGACTGTAGTCCACCAGGCTCCTCTGTCCATGGGATTCTCCAGGCAAGAATATGGAGAGGGTTGCCCTGCCCTCCTCCAGGGGATCTTCCTGACCCAGGGATTGAACCCACATCTCCTGTGGCTCCTGCATTGCAGGCAGATTCTTTACCTCTAAGTCACTGAGGAAGCCCAACTATACCATACACAGGCCAGTAATATTATTTTGCTATTTTCTGGAAGGATGGACATATTAAGAGAGTTGATTTTACAGATTTTATAGCTCAAAGCTCAAACTTAGGTACCAAAAAAATCTTTATTAAACTGTTATTGAATCACTACTACATTCTGATCTCTTGTCAGATAGAAAGTGCTGCAGAACCTTGCCAAGAGAAATACCTGAGACTAGGGCAGAAGTCATAGGTTTCCAGTTAGGGTTAGTAGCTTATTTTATTATTATTATATTTTTGTCTTATCAACACATGCATCAACCAGTATTAGCTTATCTCTTTGCTTTGTATTTATTTTTAGTTGGGGAAGTGTATGCCATGCAATTTACCTTAGTCCTCTAATCTTGACTTTTAAAATTTTTTTAGTATTTTTAATTGTGGTATGCTAGATATAATATAAAATTAACCATTTAAGTATAGAGTTCTGTGGCATTAAATATATTTACATTGCTGTGCAACCATCATTATCATCCATCTCCAGAACTTTGTCATCTTCCCCAACTGAAACTCCATACCCATTAGATGCTAACTTCCTATTCCCTTCTCCCCCAGCCCTTGGTAACCACCACTGTACTTTGTTTCTAGAAAGTTGACTACTCTGGTTACCTCATATAAGTGGAATCATACAACATTTGTCTTTTTGTGACTGGTTGTTTTGCCTAGCATACTGTTTTCAAGGTTTATCCATGTCATAGCATGTGTCAGAATTTCCCTCTTTTTAAAGGCTGAATAATATTCCATTGTATGTATATACCATATTTTGTTTATTCATTGTGTTGCTTCCATGTTTTAGCTATTGTGAATAATGCTACTATGAATGTATGTACAGATACCTGTGGAATACCCATTTCAATGCTTCGGAGTGTATACCCAGAAGTAGACTTTCTCAATGATACAGAAATGCAGTGTTTATCTTTTTGAGAAACTGTCATACCACTTTTCACAGTAGTTGTATACTTCCAATCTCACCAGCAATGTATGAGGATTCCATTTCTCCGCATCTTGGTCTGTCTGTTTTAGACAGACACTAGCTATTTGTTTTACACATGGTAGCATATACATAAGGTCCATCCTAGTCAAAACTGTGGTTTTTCTAGTGGTCATGTATGGATGTAACAGGTGGACCATAAAGAAAGCTGAGAGCTGAAGAATTGATGCTTTTGAACTGTGGTGTTGGAAAAGACTCTTGAGAGTCCCTGGGGCTGCTAGGAATTTAAACCAGTCAATCTTAAAGGAAATTAGTCCTGAATATTCATTGGAAGGACTGATGCTGAAGCTGAAGCTTCAATACTTTGGTCACCTGATGTGAAGAACTAACTCATTGGAAAAGACCCTGCTGCTGGAAGAGATTAAAGGCAGGAGGAGAAGGGGACGACAGAGGATGAGATGATTGGATGGCATCACTGACTCGATGGACGTTAAGTTTGAGCAAGCTTGGGAAATTGGTAAAGGACAGGGAAGCCTGGCCCTGGTGTTGCAAAGAGCAGACATGACTGAGCAACTAACTAGTGTATATACGTCAGTGCAACTCTCCCAATTCATCTCACCCTCCTCTCCCCGCTTCCCATGTCCACATGTCTGTTTTCTACATCAGTGTTTCTGTTTTTTCCTTGCAAATAGGTTCATCTCTATTATTTTTTCTAGATTCCATATGTGTGTGTTAATAAACAATATTTGTTTTTCTCCTTCTGACATACCTCTCTCTGTATAACAGTTTCTACGTTCATTCACCTCACTGCAATGGACTCAAATTCATTCCTTTTTATGGCTGAGTAATATTCCATTGTATATATGTATTGCATCTTTTACCACATCATTTCAAGTAAGTAACTGAGTGATTAAATAATTTAAAAAATCAGTATAGTAAGAGATTTGATCTATTCCTTCTCTCCATTAACCATGTGAATGCTGCCTTGAAGCTGTGAACGGTGGTCACCCCATGTGGCTACAGTGAGTTTTGTTGCATGATAGCAAATAGAAAAAAAGCAAAGAATTGTGATGATACTAACACTCACATAATTTTACTGATTGCTCTGTTTATCCTTGCACATTGTCTACCTGAATATTTCCTAAAATAATGAAACAAAAAAGAGGGTAAATAAATATGGGAGGAGGACTTACATATCTATATAAAAGATAAGGTAACTGAAACTCAGATTGCTAATTAATGAAAGAATTAGTCTTAAAGATCTTTTACTTTCTGATCTGTGCTCTCTCCACTACTGAAATATTATGACCCTCAGTTTATAGTTTTAGGCCCTCAAATGCTGGACTCTTAATTTAATCAAGTATCTTAGAAATTTCCCTAATGGTCCAGTAGTTAAGACTCTGTGTTTCCACTTCAGTGGGTCTGGGTTCAATCCCTTGTTGGAGAACTAAGATCTTGCATGCTATACTGCCAAATAAATAGACATCTCAGATAAATCAAAAGCCTTGGAACCCACTGCCAATTGTTTCTAACACTGTCCTCCTTCCTGCATCAAAAAAAAAAGTCTCTCCATTATCGTGTTTATTTCATTTGACTCCTCTTGCCATTGGTTATACACACCTGCCCCTTATAGCTCATCACTCATTGTGGCACAGAGGTGATTCCTTACCCATCACCATGAGATTCACATAGTGCTGAATACATTGCTTGGCATATATGTTTGTTATATTTTTTGGTAGGAGCTCAAGAGACATCAATTAATTTAGTTCAAAAGCTTCAGAGGTATAATTTGTTTTCTAAAATGTAAGCATATACTATGTTTTTTCTTTAGTATAATGATGGTTCAGAGGGTAAAAAATCTGCCTGTAATGCAGGAGACCTGGATTGGATCCTTGGGTCAGAAAGATGCCCTGGATAAGGGAATGGCTACCCACTCAAATATTCTTGCCTGGAGAATCCCATGGACAAAGAGTCTGGAAGGCTACAGTCTATGGGGTCACAAAGAGTCAGATATGACTGAGCAACTAGCACTTTCATTTTTATAGTGGTAAAGAACACAGATATAGGACCGAAATCCGGGGACTTGTATCTGGATTCTGCTGCTTACTAGTTGTGGAAAATTTGGAGATATTTTTTTAAAAATTATTATTTATTTATTATTTTAAGGGGAGGTGGTAATGTAGTACTTCCTCATAGGTTACGAAGAGTGGATAATATTTATAAAGCAATTATTACAATATGATGTGGCAAAGCACATGATAAGCACTGTCATGGTTAAACACTATGTGTTGCTACTATAGTTGTTGATTTCACCTTGGCACCTTCATAGATGTAATGATGCTTCCTATACAGATTTCACGGACACTTTTTCCGTTAGAAGAATATGCTGGTTCTACATTTCTGAAAAATAAGCCTAACTCTGAGACTTCCATTTCCTTGATGAAAAAAAAACACTGTTGCTTGTTGCTTCATATTTTGAAGTCTGGCAGATATATACATATCTCAAAAACAAACAAACAAACAAACAAGCATGTGCTGTTAATTGATAGAGAAGTAGTTGCATTGAGATATTGGTTCCAAACCATTGTTTGCTTTTCCATGGTGGAGAATAGTAACCTACATAAGACAAAGAATTATCTATCTTTTCCACCTTTTTCCATTTTTGATTACTTGCCATTTTGCTCTTTTGCAGGAAGAGTAAGTTTGCAAACTCCTCTAGCAATGACAAGACTTCCTTTCCTCTGTTTGTGTGTGTGTTAGTCACTCAGTCAAACACAGTCTGAGTTGGAGGCTTTGAAACAAGATAAATTCTCCATATAAACTAAGAAATGGGAGCTTAGCTCACTTTTTGGTGAGAGAAACGATCAATTCATTCATTCAGTCAGTATTTTAGCACGCATTATCTTTAATGTCTTCTCTGAGCCCAAGTTGGTGATGGACAGGGAGACCTGGCGTGCTGCAGTTTATGGGGTCGCAAAGAGTTGGACTTGACTAAGTGACTGAACTGAACTGAACTGAACCTCTTTTAGGTATGGGGGTTGAAGAGACGAATAAGAAATATGAAAGTCTTCCTCCTGAAGAATTTAATTTATTGAAAATTTAAAAAATTCTCCCATGTATTTTAGCCAAATGCACACCAATGCATGGCTCCTAGGTCAGACAAATATCTCTTGGATTTTGGTGGGTGCAAAAACAGAACAGAGGGCTATGATAGGTCAAATGTGAACACAATTACCCAAATTTAAGTGAGTTACCCTCTGTAAACAAATAGGAACTTACCAGAATGTTTCAGGACTAAACTCAAAAAAATCAAGTCCAAGTTGAAGTACTTCATTAAAAAAAAAAAAATCAGTTCTTTCTCCTTAGAATGCTAAGACCCTCTCCTCCACCCCACTACTTCCCTCTCTACCCACCTTCCCCCAGACCCTTTTGCTCCCCTCTCTGAGAGACACACTCCCTGAGATTTGCCTAACTCTTGATGAGCAGACCTGTCAGACTGTTTCTAGAGTCCCAGACTGTAAGGGACTAGACATAATCAGTAAAACCGTAACATATGAGAAAAAAAAAGACTTTACCACAGAGAGTAATGTTTATAGTCTTTAGGAACACTGAACACTAGATGTGGGAGTAAAGGTGGGGCTCCCAAGAAACAAAGTCCTAAACCAGTAGAGTTCTACATTAATTTCTAAGGACAGTGAGTCCAGACAAATGCAAGGGATATAAATTTCTGTGTGGAATATGAAAACTTGGGGACAGAGCCAGATTGTTCATGGCCACAGAGGAGTGGCTGGTTGCTTTTGTGAGTGTCCCCCAGAGAGTACTTAGTCAGCTCCTGAAAATAAATGGTAACAGCTATCCCTGACCAGCATTTATTATGTGGCAAGAACTATTCTAAGTTTTTACATGTATTAACTCTTGAAATCCTCACAGAAATACCTTTGAGGTAGGGGCTAGTATTATGATCTCCATTTTATAGATGAGGAAAATGAAGTCCACAGAGTTTTAATAACTAGCCCAAAGTTGCACAGATAATAGTAGAGTAGAGTCTGATAAAGAATCTACCTGTGATACAGGAGACTTGGGTTCAGTCCTTGGGTTCGGAAGATCCCCTGGAGAAGGAAATGGCAACCCACTCCAGTATTCTTGCCTGAAAAATCCCATGGACAGAGGAGTCTGGTGGGCTACAGCCCACAGGGTCGCAAAGAGTTGGACATGACTGAGCATAGCACAACCTGAGTCCAGTCTATGTTATTAGCCACTAAACACGTTGACTGCTAAGGTTGTCAGATATTTAAGGAGTATTTGCCTGAAAGGGCTTTCAACTTCTTAGCTTATTCTGAAGACCAACTTCTATTCATGCTTTGAGTATGCATTGAAGTCTCTCCTGGACCACTTCAGGCTATGTTGTGTACCCCTTTCATCACAACCACAACGTCTAGAACACCGTGCTTTAGAAATGTGACTTATTTTTGGAATTCCCAGTGCTTGACACAGCAATGGGAGCTAAAGAGGAACTTGTAAAATGGCATACTGGTAGGCAGGATATTTAAGCATAAGTGGTACTTTGAGATCCAAAGAAAATTGAGTATGACCTTAATAACTTACAGTTTATGACCATTCTAATAAGCAGTTGGTATTTACACTAAACGTATGTTCATCATCATGATCATTTACTCTTCAAATTTCTTCAGAGTTTTTAAGTAGACAAATATTAACTACTACTTAAGTATTAATGCTGTTAATGTTTCAGTATTAGATACTAATATTAATGTTTCAACATTAGATAGTAGTACTGTTAATATTTCAGTATCAGATACTAAGACCAGTAGAATTTTGCCCCTAGAATAATAGAATCTACTTTATTAGTTACATAAAACAAAACTCTTCTGCTTTCCTTTTATAGAAAAGGAAATCTATCCATCCATTTATCTAGATGTTGTTTGACAATTCTCTGTAATTGATGATACAGACTGAAACTTTTCTTTTCTTCCTATCAAAATTAATCCTGAGTCCTCTTGTTTCAAAGTTAGCTGTCACCTTGAGAAGTATATTATAATAGAATGATAATCATTAATAATGGCTCAATATATTTCAACATTGACATATCATATATTCAAAAAGGAAAAATTTTAAAGAAAACTCAGAATTATACCTAGGTTATTAATCTTTAAAATAATTATTACCATTCAATAGGTAGGCCCTACCGATGTCTTTGACACATACAATGGTTAATTACTATGTGTATCATATTTTCACTTCCCGAAAAATTCTCTGTGCTTTGCCTATCATCCCCACCTCAACCCATGCCCTAGCCACTGGAAACCACTGATCTTTTTATTGTCTCCATAGTTGTGCCTTTTCCAGAATGTTATGTAATTCTTTTCATGGCTTGAAAACTCATTTTTAGCACTGAATGACATTTAAGTGTTTGGATGTATCACAGTTTATTTATCCATTTACCTACTGAAGATCATCATGATTGCTTCTAAGTTCTGGCAATTACATTCTCAGCAAAGTTTTAAGTAATTTTTGTTATTAATTACAGTAGCATTCAAATACATTTGATAAGTATTACCCCCAAATAGTCAACATATTACTATATTTTGTCTAAAGAAAAATTTTGACAAGCATTTTAAACTTTTTGCACTGGTAAATTTGGAATATTGGTACAGTAGAAAGAATCCAGGACTTGGAAAGTTTGTATATATATCTGGATCAGTCAGTGAGTTTATTTTCTCTTAAGTAGAGATGTGTGCTTTGGAAACTGACTTGATGTCAGATTTTTGCTTGATTATGAAGCCAGCACAGAGTGTGTGATATTAAAGGAAGCTAGCAATAAAATAGACATCTAAAGGAGAAAGTTTTGTCACGGATCTCTTTTCTAATGATTCTGGTCCATTCTTACTCTTGGTTCGTCTTTTTTCTATTTATTATGGACCATAGACACCTGCTCTGATAGATACCTCCTTCCACCAAGGATTTGGAGATAAGAAAAATAAAGTAGTTCTCTAGCTACAACTAACCATCTTTTATTGGAAGAGGGCAGAATGTCTCCTAGGCTTAATCAGTGTTATTTAAAACTCTGAAGAAATGCCACACTAACCTAAAGCCCAGGATAACAACAAAGTAGCATTCAGAGAAATTCATGAGGTTGTGACAGCACCACCATTCTGGAAAGAGAAGGAGATAGAGAGAGCAAAAAAGAAATTAGATCAAGCCTGGCTGATGCATGTGTATGTGTGTGTATGTGTGTGTGTGTGTGTGTGTGCACGTGTGTGTGTGTATGGGCTCATGCAGCACACCCACTGAGAAGGGGTGCAGAGTTTGGGCACAGGTATTCAGCCCCCTTTCTACAGGGAAAGCAGATGCCTGAATATGCTAAAATTTATTTTGCATGATCTATAAACTAGTTCTGAGTTTAAATAGAAGCTAGGTACTTAAAATGCTCTACCACAAATGATATAATTTAACATATTATTCTATTGGCCAACCTTATAAATTTAGTTAACAAGAGTCTGTAACCAAGAGTTTGATAAACTATTTATTACAGAGTCCAAAGTAGTTTTAAAAAATGCATTTTCAGTCCTCTCCGAAGATGCCTTTTTAAATATGTGACTATGTATACACAAATTCTAGGCCAATGTTTTGATTCTTGTAGCTTCTAGAAGACAAATTCTAAGCACAACATAATTTCTTAAAGTAAAAAGTAGGTATAACATACTTTTTCATTGAGTTTGAAGACGATGTTCATAAAACATTGTGATTGCTGTGCAAAAATGTCTTCCTGAGTTCAATTGTGAGAAGAAAGAATTGGGTGGTTTGGTGAAACTTCCCAATTTTTAATTCATTGAGCATGCTTCTTTTTTTCCTTTAACAAGTACTTTTACTTTCCCCAGTATATGCCACTGTAAATTTATATAGAAAAGAATCATAACTGAAAATAATTTTCAACTGCCCTGACTTTCTGCTAAAGAAGAAAAATAAATATTTGCATTCATTTCATTTTACAAAATAAATTTAGAAAGGAGAATCTATCTAGGTAGCCTGTGTTTTCATTCAATGATTCTGACATAAATATGCTTTAATCATATTTGAAATTTTTCTCTCTTATACAGTAGATGTTGCATACCTCTTCAGGTGTTTATTACAACATACATTTGGATGAAAAATAAGATTAAATGGATTTCAGCCAAGCAAGTGACTTCACAGCACAGATCTAAAGTTCTATTGGTACTGGATTAAGTATATGTTATAAATGGGAAGTTTTACAGTGGTTTCTATTCTATTTGGTGGAGAAGTTAAGTTTCAGGCTCTTGAAAACAAACCAGGAGATAGTTTTTTATAAGTTGTGACTCTCTGTTGTGTATAACCGATTCACTTTGCTGCATAGCAGAAAGTAACACAACAAGATAAATCAACTATACTCCAATAAAAAAATAAAAATACAACCGTGCCCATCACTAAAGGAACAGAGCTAATGTTAGAAAAGCACTTAAGCTATTATCTTCTCTTTTGCCAGTGATAAGACCTAGCTTTCCAGAAGGGCAGTTGGGAGTTTAATATACCTAGGTGCTTTAGACTACAAACAAGCAATTGCAAAGAAGATGACCACTGTACTATTAAGCAGTCTAGAAATGCTATCATGTGAGAAAGAAATAAAAATGAGGCCTCTAAAATATCCTCTGACATTTTTCCCTTTTTGTACTCGTGTTAATGTAGACATGCATCATATCATACTTGAACTTTTATAATATCCTTCTAATTTATCTTCTCTCTCCAACTTCAACATATCTCTAGTCACCCTCTTTGCCACCAGAATTATGTTTTCTAAATTAGGAAATCTGGTAAAATTACTTCCCAAGTTGGTGAAGCAATCTATCAACTCTTGGTGAAAGTTCCATCTTCTTTCCATAGCTTTCTCTTCAACTACATTACTATTTTTTTCTTCTTTCTTTACCCTAACCTACAATAATATTTAACTGTGTGTCATTTATCAAGTGTTCTTAGCAAATGCATCTCATGTAACTGTGAAAAAATTTCAGTGCTATACATTATATATTTCCTTCCATCCAGTTTGCCTTAAAGTTTTTGGCCCTATACAAAACGTATAAGCTCTCATGGTCTTTTCATTTGGATTAATTACTATTAATATTTTGCCATATTTTCTTTCTTTCCATGTATATGTTTTTCTCCTTCTGCTCCTCTTCCTTCTTCATATTATCAATGAAACATTTGAAAGTAAGTTACAGGCATGATGACCCTTTGCACCTAGATAATTCAGTGTATATTACCAAAGAAAAGGGTATTTAATTTACATTACTAAAGCATAATTTCCAAATTAAGGTAACAGTAGTGCAATAATATTATTTAATATACAGTTTATAGAACTTTTCAAAGTTGTGCAGTTTTCAAGTTCTGATGGCTATAAACAAATTTTGACCCTCTTGGGGAGAATTTATAGAGACCAATTCACATGGGAAATTATAAATAAGGCATTGACTAGTATTTGAGCTCTTACTGCCCTATATTTGGTACAATGTTGATGATGGTGACTCACTGGAGAAGGAGAAACTACCCAAAGAAATATAGGTACATGTTTGCAGGCAGCTCCACCACACTAAAAAGTCCTCTAGGCCTTATGTTTAAAACTGATGAAGAATGAAAAGATGCTATCATGAAAATGGATCAGCAAATGCCCCATATTAAGGTAGATTCTTTTTTGAAAAGCTGTCATTGTGTGATTCAAGTTCAAATAAGACAAAGAGCCAAAATCCTAGTCTCAGATGGAAGCAAAATGGCTATGACTGCTGAATGAAAGTTCTCTCAAAACTGGAATAGATGGTGTCACTAATGGTGACCTTGTCTCTCAATATATAGAGTTTTGGGTGGACAAAACACTGGAAATTCATTTGGTTGGGTTGCAAGCAGTTGCCATGTAGCACAAAATGGAAAGTGGATGCACTTTCTTCCTGGCATATAGTAGCTCGCCTACCCTTTTATCCTGATTTCAGTCACTTTAAAAAGAATAATACTGAATTCTCTGAGGAAACTATAAGTAAAGTGAAAAGGCAGCCTTCAGAATGGGAGAAAATAATAGCAAATGAAGCAACTGACAAAGAATTAATCTCAAAAATACACAAGCAACTCCTGCAGCTCAATTCCAGAAAAGTAAGCGACACAATCAAAAAATGAGCTAAAGAACTAAACCGACATTTCTCTAAAGAAGCCATACAGATGTCAAACAAACACATGAAAAGATCTCAACATCACTCATTATCAGAGAAATGCAAATCAAAACCAAAATGAGATACCATCTCACACTGGTCAGAATGGCTGCTATCAAAAGGTCTACAAACAATAAATGCTGGAGAGGGTGCAGAGAAAAAGAAACCATCTTACAATCTTGGTGGGAGTGCAAACTAGTACAGCCACTATGGAGAACAGCGTGGAGATTCCTTAAAAAACTGCCATACGACACCCAGCAATCCCACTGCTGGACATACACACTGAGGAAACCAGAATTGAAAGAGACATGTGTACCCCAATGTTCATTGCAGCACTGTTTACAATAGCCAGGACATGGAAGCAACCTAGATGTCCATTAGCAGATGAATGGATAAGAAAGCTGTGGTACATATACACAATGGAATATTACTCAGCAGTTAAAAAGAATGCGTTTGAATCAGTTCTAATGAGGTGGATGAAACTGGAGCCTACTATACAGAGCGAAGTAAGTCAGAAAGAAAAACACCAATACAGTATATTAACGCATATATATGGAATGTAGAAAGATGGTAACGATGACCCTATATGCGAGACAGCAAAAGAGACACAGATGTAAAGAACAGACTATTGGATTCTGTGGGAGACGGTGAGGGTGGGATGATTTGAGAGAATAGCACTGAAACATGTATATTATCATATGTGAAATAGATCGCCAGTCCAGGTTTGTGGTACGGTGCTCAGGGACGGTGCACTGGGATGACCCTGAGGGATGGGGAAGGAGGTGGAAAGGAGGGTCAGGATGGGGAACACACATACACCCATGGATGATTCATGTGAGTGTATGGCAAAAACCACCACAATATTGTAAAGTAATTAGCCTCCAATTAAAATAAAAAATAGATAAATAAATAAAAAGAATAATACTTAGGGGCAGGACAATTTCTCCCTGTCCCCAACGTGGACTAAAGTTCAAATGCACTGATTTCAATATGCTAAAAAATATCAGAAAAAGGAGAAACTCATACTTTTGCAACTCTGCCTCAGGTGCCAGAAGTCAGCATCTTACCCAGTCCCATTGTGGGAGGAAGTGTTTAGACTCACCGTATGGGAGTTTGGGCAGAGCTCATGATGTGGAAGGGAAACTAACGTGACCTTGTGGAAGAGTATCTTTGGGCCAACTCAATGAAATTTTGTTGTTTATCATACAACTAAATATATGATAGGGATTGATGTTTGTATGCTTTTATTTCCCAATTCCATCTGAGACCAAGTGGATTCTCTCAGTTGGACGGAGTAACATGTAGAGAAGTGCTAGTACCTTTGGTGTCCCACAGTCGTAATGACTACTTTGTGACTGATGATTTTGCCAACTACAGACTCAGGCAAGTGAAGCAGCTTCACCTGGAAGCTCCCCTTGAGATTTTGGACTAACTGTCCCTCTGCTATATCTAATAGTTATGTCCACTTTGAAAAGTAGCTATTGACTTTCTATAGAAACACCTGACTCATGGGTTCCTTGTTAGTCTTCAGCCTGATAGTCTGATAAGGTGTGTCAACTTGAACACAATGAATAATATGGCAGGGAGGGTTCAAAAGATCTTGCTCATCAAATGGAAATAGTATATCGAAGAATGCAGCTAGCTTCATCCCAGAGGCATCTCAGCTTTACCTTTTGCATTTGGGAGAAAGTTTATTTTACACTCTGTTGTCTCATGCTAAGTCACTAGCTTAATGAAGTCCTTGATTGACAGAGGTCTCCTAAATACCTAGTCCAGGTACACTGCTGGTTGAGTTAAACTGCTGTTCAACAGTGGTTCTGGGCTGCTGCAACTGTTCAACCACAGGTGCTAGAAATGGAGAATCCAAATTGCCTATGTTTGCTACTCTCTGTGGGCAGAAATCAAGTCCTTTCTCATAGCTCTGGCCATATTCCCCTGAAGGAACCTTGTTATATTTGGTTCAGTTGGCCATGATAGAGCAGTTTGATCTTCCACTTGAAGAAATACAGAGTAACAGATTTCAATTCAGTTCAGTTCAGTTCAGTCCCTCAGTCTTGTCTGACTCTTTGCGACCCCATGAACCGCAGCAAGCCAGGCCTCCCTGTCCATCACCAACTCCTGGAGTTTACCCAAACTCATGTCCATCGAGTTGGTGATGCCATCCAGCCATCTCATCCTCTGTCATCCCCTTCTCCTCCTGCCCCAATCCCTCTCAGCATCAGGGTCTTTTCCAATGAGTCAACTCTTCGCATGAGGTAAGATACTCTTATTTGGAACTATGCATTATTGAAACAAATTACAATTTTTTAAAAACAAAATGCAACTATACTGCTCACTGAATGCCCCTAAGTAAAATACAAGAGCCAAAGTGGATGACATAATGAATCTCTGTAAGTTTTACAAAAATGTCTTTGTCCTTCCTGCACTTGAACTCTCTTGATCACAGGTGTGGCATGAACAGGTAACTGCTGAAAAATAAGTGTTATAGCAATGGCATAAACCAACTTGGTGGCAATGATGGTGAAATAATAAACCAGGTACTTATGGAAGGAACAATAAAAACCTCCAGAATATAGCAGAAAGAGATACATTAATGATCTTTTTTTTCTTTAATATCCACCACTGTCACCTTCCTCATGAAGGAAAATGCCCAGATAAGACTCTTCCACACTGCTGCAAGCATCTTAACTTCAATAGGAAAAGGTGACAAGAAATGTGTCCTTGACTTTAGCTGAAGTGATTGATGATCCCTTTAAAGGCTCATTATTCTTTCTATCACAGTGAGTGAAGGGAGCCAGACATGCGTCGGACACACTGTATGATTTCATTTATACGAAGTTCAAGGACAAGCAAAAAGGTATCTATAATGCTAGAAGCCAGAATAACAGTTACCCCAAGGATAGAGGCTGGATTGACTGGGAAGAAGCCGAGGTTATTTTCTGGAGTGATAGAAATATTCTGTATTCTCATCTCGGCTGTGGTTGAATGTGAAATTCAAACATGTGTATACTTTAGATTTGTGAAATTTAATATATTCAAGTTATTGTCTATTAAAAATGTTTAAAAAAAGATTTCTAGGGGGATATCACTTTTTCCTTCCCTTCCATCTAGTGCCAGAGATAATAAATTCAAATTCTTATTGACTGTGCCATGTGTTTGCTTTTGCTTCACCCTTACTTTCTGAAGAGCTCTTTGAGGTCCTAGTTTTATCTGAATAATGTCAACTTGAGAGTTTCCTGAAATTCACCTTATGCCCCCATATCACATGTAGTCATCAAAGTGCCTTCTCTGAGGTTTGGCAGACACTCTCAGGATAAATGGCTATACTAACGCTATGCATCCCAGGATTTGTTTTATTTGTTCATTCTTCTCAACATATACCTATTTTTCAGATCACTTTAAAATGAGTTTTATTGTTATTTATTTTTAAAGTCTTTATTGAATTTATTACAATTTGCTTCTTTTATGTTTTGGTGTTTTGGCCATGAGTCATGCCGGATCTTAGCTCCCAGACCAGGGATAGAACCTGTACCACCTGCATTGGAAGGCAAAGTTTTAACCACTAGACCACCAGGGAAATTCCATAACATTAGTTTTAAAAGATGCCTGTGAATGTGCATGTATGTGAGTACATGTGCATTCCATCATTATATGGTTTTATTCAAAAAGGTCACCCTGGCTATCTATGCTATAGTAAAAGAGTGACTCTTATTCTTACTTCTCCTTCTGTGCTTTAGATCTTTTGTTTTCAAGCTCAGTTTGAACAGGAGGTTTTTGTTTGTCATTTGTTATATTGCTCTTGATCTCTGTAGTCCTTGGATCCAATATAGCCATTTTGCAGATGCACACCTATATCCTCATCGCCCATTCTGGTATGAGATCCAATACTTACAACTGGGCCCTTCTCTCCTGTGACAAAACCATGAAAAGACTTATTCATTCACTGAACACCAGATCACTTGACCCACGTCCTATGTGTATGGCTTTGTTTTCTTTCTCTCACCAACTCATTTCTACTGGAGACGTAATCACAAGTGGGCACAGTGTTTTAGCCTCTCTTGGAGCAACCAATTCTGGCTTCTGATTTAATATGATAAACATGGCTTGTGTCACCTGACATATATACATACCCTATAGTTGGTGAAATTGATTGTCTCAGTCTATTTCTGGAATCAGAGCACAGAAAACACTGGCTGAAGTCCACAGTTGCAAATTTTTGTTTTGGTCAAACAAACTTGTTTCTGTTTGAAGTGTTTAGATGTAATTTTATCAGTCATTGTGATATTTAGAGGGAAGGGAGCAATAGCAAGTGTTATCTGACAGTGTGCCATCTGAATTCAAATATCTGCCTCTGGAGGGATCTGCCTCTGGATTTTTGTAACTGCTGATCTCTCCACAAGAAATGAACAGTAAACCATTACTTGGTCTTAATGCTCAGACCAACTGCAACCTGTTTGGGAAACATTTCTTCTCTCATTTCCCTAGGAAGATTGAATAAGCCTTAACCTTAAATCCTCACTGCATTTTAAACTTGCCCTCTTTATAGCTCTTATCATATAGTATTACCTTGTTTTCATGCATCTTTTCCCTATGAAATTCTGAATTCCTTGAGAGCAGATATTACATCATGTTCAAATCTGAATCATTTGTACATAGCAATGTGCCTTCTGAAGTAAGTACTCCAAATACTGTTAAAATTAATTAGCTAATTAATTAAATACCTCAATTTAATTTCCAGGGTTTTATAATCTGACTCCATACAAGTTCTGCATTTTTTTCCTACTCTGATTTTAAACAACCACCCTCTGCGCCAGCTAACTTATTGCCTCGTTTCCCAAACATGCTGTGGCATGCTTATTCCTTTTCTTGGGCTTTTCTTTTAACTTAGAATGTTGTCTCTCTGCTTTGAAACTTAGTAGTGGACATGTGGTATATTTAGCAACTCTCTATTTATAGCAGTATTTTTAAATCTTGAAATGCAACGACCAATGTATGTATTTTTAAAGGACATATAAATGAAAAGCCTCAGAGAAATTGTAGGGAAACTAGGGGAAGTGATTCAAACCTATGTGATATTAAACACAAGTTCAAGTTTCATTCTGCTTGCATTGGTCTGAATTTCACAGAACCGGCTGATAAATGCCAGTGATTTAATGGGCAACAGAGAAATATAATGTCTGATGGGCATGATGCTCTAGTTTGTTTTCCAGAGGTTAGAGGGCTAAGGAGCTTATTTGGAATTTGCTGTTGCAAAACCACACAAACATTATGCTGACGTTAGTGTCTACAATTTGACTAGAATGTGTGTTTAAAAAACCATGTGTTTGTTCCATCCAAACATGATATTAGATAAAACAAGTAGCACTAGAGCAACTGCGCATGTGTTTAAAGCAGATACCAATGTGGTGTTTGGATTCATCCCACACAGTTTTCACTTTACATTTTAAGACTATGGCAGGATACAACCAAAAATGGAATTTTGAATGCTGAATCTATTAACTGGCATGTATTTTTGCGAGTGACAGGTTTCAGATAAAGGAGGAATATTCTCCTTAAAAAATACACTACATAGGAAATTCAAAGCGACTGATCAAATTCATTTCTCCCATTGCTTTTAACAGCTAAATTTATGAAAGTTATACTAGAAATGAGATTTAATTTAAACTTAATAAGACATGCCTCAAAACACAGGAAAATATGTATTATATATTTTATATATTTGCCAAAATATCTAAATAGCCAAAATTAGATATTTGGTTAAATGTCCATTAGCTACAGATGAGTAATAAGTATTTATCAATTTACTATTAACTAATCTGACTAAAAATATATCTATAGGTAAATATAGCATAAAATTTTAAACCTAGAGATTTTGAATGTGTTTGCCATGATTTCAGCTCCAGCTTCACCACTCTTGGCCAGATTACTTTTATACTCTGTTTAAGATACTTCTTGCATAAAAGCAATGTCTATAGCATAGTATATTTTAATTTAAATGCAAATAGAATATATGAGCTAATTTCACTTACACATATATTTTATCTAAAAATACTGTTGTATACATCTGTGTACATATATACATAGTGTTGCTAGAAAATGAAATTAGTTTATATAAATATATGTATGTGAGTTTATAAACATTTAGACATAAAATATATATACTACATGAATTCATATGTATATATGTGTGTGTGAGTGTTTTGACCAGTAAATACCTGGTTTCTAGTAAATAACATAAGCATTACTAATTATTATCACTAATATTGCCATTATGAATGACTGTCTATGTTTTTAGCTAAGGTCATCATCTCCATTTGCACTTCAATTCACATCCACAGTAGCCTACTCCAGTTCATTCTGTTTTCCCTTTCCCTCATCATTGTCTTCCCCTCTCTACTGGATATTTTCCTATCAGCATTCAAACTTGCTGAGACTTGTACCATTTTAAGCAAATGTCTCTTTTACACATAGTGCCACAGCGATGGAGGACAAAGTGCTTTTACTATTCCAATAAATGATACTGAGACAGCTGGAAACCTGTATTAAAGTAAATTTGACCTATACCTTAGAGTTTACCATTTCCAAATGGATTGCAGAAATATATGTGAAAGATAATATATGTTATGATACAGAACAACAGGAGAACACCTTCATTACTGTGGATGGGCAAAGATTTTTTTTTAAGTAAAACGCAATAAGATACTAATCATAAAATTAAAGACTTGAAAAATTGAACTCTATTAAAATTTAGGGGTTCTGTTTATAAGGAGATAGTAATAGAGTGAAAGACCACAGAATTGAATACGATGTTTGTAACTCATATGACAGTGCAGTTTATATTCAGAATATATAAGTTCCTATAATTCAGTAAGAAAAAGACAATAAAATCACTGGCTAAGCTCTTCAGAGGAGGATATTCAAACAGACAACAAAGTATTCAAATGGTGATCAAGTAAAAGGAAATGAAAATAAAATAAAATACTACTTCACACTGACCAACATAAGTAGAAATCAAAAGATAGACAATACCTGCTGTTGGTAAGGATGTGGAGCAATGGGAATTCTCATACACTGCTGCTGCTGCTAAGTCGCTTCAGTCGTGTTTGACTCTGTGCGACCCAATAGACTGCAGCCCACCAGGCACCCCTGTCCCTGGGATCTCCAGGCAAGAACACTGGAGTGGGTTGCCATTTCCTTCTCCAATGCATGAAAGTGAAAAGTGAAAGTGAATTTGCTCAGCAGTGTCCAATTCTTAGTGACCCCATGGACTACAGCCCACCAGGCTCCTCTGTCCATGGGATTTTCCAGGCAAGAGTACTGGAGTGGGGTGCCATAGCATGGAAATATACAGTCACAACTACTTGAACAACTCTTTGTTAGTATTAATTAAAGCTGAGCTTATGTATAACCTATGTCCAGTGATTCTACTATACTGGTTTACATTTTACTTTATTAAAGTCTGGTTTTTTCAACAGAACCACGAGAACAAGGAATTTTATGTTATGTTTGTGGCTGAAACCTAAGTGCCTAGAATATAGCCTGGCCCAGTGTATACACCTGATAACTCAGCTGGTAAAGAATCCACCTTCAATGCAGGAGAGCCAGGTTCCATTTCTGAGTTGGGAAGACCTGCTGGAGAAGGGAAAGGCTACTCATTCCAGTATTCTTGGGCTTCCCTGGTGGCTCGGTCAGTAAAGAATCCTCCTGCAGTGCAGAACATCTGGGTTCAATTCCTTGGTTGGGAAGACCCCCTGGAGAATGGTACAGCTACCCACTCCAGTAATTCTGGCTTGGAGAATTCCACAGGCTGTATAGTCCATGGGGTCTCAAAGAGTCGGACACAACTGAACGACTTTCACTCATTCATTGCCTACATTTGGTAAATGACTTTCAATTCCTGTATTAATATGTAAGGAGATTTCTGAATGGGAAGGCTTTTATTTAGTACATAGTACCTTTTGCCCTTATGATTATTCTTCTGTGATTTGTCAGGACAAAGAAGTGGTTCTACCTAAAAAGTAGTAAAGTTATAGCAGTATAAAATGAATAACTATTATAATCAACACTAATTCTGATTTAAATAACCTCAGTAGGTCAAAACAAAAATGATAAAATATAGCATTTGTAATCTCTCAAGTCTTTTAAAGTAATTCTGAGTCATAATTTTATTTTTATGGCACCTCAGTAATGTGGACAGTGAATTTGTTTATTATCATTTAATCCAACTGTGACCTAGGTAATTGATTCTGGAGAAATTTAAAACTGAGTGTGTTAAAATTATTATCAGGATGGCACTGGGTAGATTGATTGATTGATTGAATATTGTAACCTCAGAGAGAAGGTGTTAAAACTGTAGAAAGAGAGATTTATATCAGAAATTAGAAAGCCTTAAAGAAGTTAAGTCTTATGGTTGACCTTTGTTATGGGTATGAAAATTTCCCTGAGAGTTTTTAAGAAAGCAACCAAGAAAAAATATTTGTGGAACAGCTGCAACATAAATAAATTACAATTAAAGCTTTTTCCTCCCAAGTTTGGGGTTAAAAAATATGAATTTTGGAGGGTTTTTGTTTGTTTAGAATTTTATGATTTGCTATGACATAGTACACAATCATTTGTACAAGTAGAATGAGAAATTTACATTAACAATTTTCATGAAAGTGAAGGTTGCTCAGCCATGTCTGACTCTTTGCAACCCCATGGACTAGACAGTCCTTGGAATTCTCCAAGCCAGAATACCGGAGTGGGTAGCCTATCCTTCTCCAGTAGATCTTCCTGACCCAGGAATGGAACCAGGGTCTAAAATTCTTTTCCAGCTGAGCTACAAGGAAAGCCCCCAAATTTTCATGAATTAACACAAATAATATTTTCCTGAATTAGTACAAGTAATATTTTTTCATGAATTAACACAAATAATGTTTTTTAAGTATTTGGAATTCCCCAAATGTAAATGTGTTTAGTATTAGGTTGAGATGGTTGGATGGCATCACTGACTCAATGGATATGAGTTTGAATAAACTCAGGGAGATATTGAAGGACACGGAAGCCTGGTGTGCTACAGTTCATGGGGTCACAAAGAGTCAGACATGACTTAGTGACTGAACAACAACAAATTTTGATATAATTGCATATATTTTAAGATGGAGTTACATTCAATAATTCACTAACCCTAATTTTACTGAAATGTCTACTAGCTTTGTGATGTAGTTGATAATTAGTAGACAAATACACTTAATATTGAGAGACATTATGAGGTTATTTAAGCTCTCATAAGTATTCATTTTTGGATCCAGATAATGTGGAAAATGGCAATGAATATGTTATAAAGTAGTTTTGATGGTTACATAAGATCAGGTTGGTATAGCATTTAGTGCTAGGCCTGCTACATGGTAGCATACAATAAATATTCATTATTATTATGTTGTAAATATTCATAATTGACATTTTAAATACTTAGCTTAATGACCAGGACAAAACCTTATAATATAGCCTGTTCATGTAACTGGCTATATTTTGTAAAGAAAAGTTCATAAATTCTACAAAGGAATAAAATGAAAATGTGATATTTTAACAGGTTTTTACTGATTCTAAGCATACTAAAAATATAAGTATTTAAAAAAAAAAGAAAGCATTTTCCCTCTCCCAGGGAGCAATTTTGCTTCTGAGATATAAATATTTAAAAACATTTGCCTACAAATTGTTGTCAGTGTAATAGACTAAAGTAGCTAGAAATTAAATTGAAGTCACACACTAGGAAAATATTCATTTTCTAATAGAACCATTAATGTATCCTTTTATGGTCAATTTTTGAAATTTATAAAAATCTCAAGAACACTATACATATAATTTTTTAAAATTATTTTTTATGGAAAAATAATTGCTTTACAGAATTTTGCTGTTTTCTGTCAAACCTCAATAGGAATCAGCCATAGGTATACACATATCCCCTACCTTTTGAGCCTCCCTCCCATCTCCCTCCCCATCCCACCCCTCTAGGTTGATACAGAGCCCCTGTTTGAGTTTCCTGAGGCATACAGCAAATTCCTGTTGGCTATCTATTTTATAAATGGCAATGAAAGTTTCCATGTTACTCTTCCCATACATCTCACTCTTCCCTCCCCTCTCCTCATGTCCATAAGTCTATTCTCTATGTCTGTTTCTCCACTGTTGCCTGTAAATAAATTCTTGAGTGCCATTTCTATAGATTCTGTATATGTGCATTAGAATACAATATTTATCTTTCTCTTTCTGACTTATTTCACTCTGTATAATAGGTTCTAGGTTCATCCACCTCATTAGAACTGACTCAAATGTGTTCCTATTTATGACTGAGTAGTATTCCATTGTGTATATGTACTACATTTTCTTTATCCATTCATCAGTTGGTGGACATCTAGGTTGCCTCCATGTCCTAGCTATTGTAAACAGTGTTGCAATGAATATTGGAATACATGTGTATTTTTCAATTTTGGTTTCCTCAGGGTGTATGCCTAGGAGTGGGATTGCTGGGTCACACAGTGGTTTTATTCCTAGTTTTTTAAGGATCTCCATACTGTCTTCCATATTGGCTGTATAAATTTACAGTCCCAGCAACAGTGCAAGAGTGTTCCCTTTTCTCCACACCCTCTCCAGCATTTATTGTTTGTAGACTTTTTGATAATGACCATTATGACTAGTGTGAGGTGATATCTCTTTGTAGTTTTGATTTACATTTCTCTATTAATGAGCAATGTTGAGCATCTTTTCATGTGTTTGTTAGCCATCTGTATGTCTTCTTTAGAGAAATGTCTGTTTAGGTCTTTCCCCTACTTTTTGATTGGGTTGTTTGTTTTCCTGGCATTGAGTTGTGTGAGCTGCTTGTATATTTTGGAAATTAATCCTTTGTCAGTTGTTTCATTTGCCATTATTTTCTCCTCTTCTGAGGGTTGTCTTTCCATCTTGCTTATAGTTTCCTTTGCTATGCAAGAGATTTTAAGTTTAATCAGGTCCCACTTGTTTACTTTTATTTCCACTACTCTAGGAGATGGGTCATAGAGGATCTTGCTTTGATTTATGCCATCGAGTGTTCTGCCTATGTTTTCCTCTAAGAGTTTTATAGTTTCTGGTCTTATATTTAGGTCTTTAGTCCATTTTGAGCTTATCTCTGTGTATGGTATTAGGAAGTACTCTAATTTCATTCATTTACACGTAGCTGTTCAGTTTTCCCAGCACCATTTATTGAAGAGGCTGTCTTTGCCCCATGGTATATTCTTGCCTCCTTTGTCAAAAACAAGGTACCCATAGGTGAATGGGTTTATTTCTAGGCTTTCTGTCTTGTTCCATTGGTCTATATTTCTGTTTTTGTGCCAGTACTGTACTTGATGACTATAGCTTTGTAGTATAATCTGAAGCCAGGAAGGTTGATTCCTGCAGCTCCATTCTTCTTTCTCAAGATTGCTTTGGCTACTCAAGGTCTTCTGAGTTTCCATATGAATTATGAAATTTTTTTGTTCTAGTTCTGTGAAAAATGCCATTGATAATTTGATAGGATCACATTGAATCTGGTAGTATAGTCATTTTCACAGTATTGATTCTTCTTCCCCAGGGACATGGAATATCTCTCCATCAGTTTATGTCATCTTTGATTTCTTTCATTAGTGTCTTATAATTTTTTGTGTATGTTTTTTTGTTTCCTTAGGTAACTTTATTCCTAGATATTTAATTCTTTTTGCTGTAATGGTGAATGGGACTGATTACTTAATTTCTCTTTCTGAGTTTTCATTGTTGGTATATAGAAATGCAAGTGATTTCTATGTATTGATTTTGTATCCTGCAACTTTGCTAAATCACTGATTAGCTCTAGTAATTTTCTGATACTATCTTTAGGGTTTTCTATGTACAATATCATTTCATCTGCACACAGTGAGAGCTTTACTTCTTCATTTGGATTCCTTTTATTTCTTTTTCTTCTCTGATTACTGTAGCTAGGACTTCCAGGACTATGTTGAATAATAGTGGCGAAAGTGGACACCCTTGTCTTGTTCCTGACCTTAGAGGGAATGCTTTCAGTTTTTCACCATTGAGAATAATGTTTGCTGTAGGCTTATCATATATGGCCTTTACTATGTTGAGGTAGGTTCCTTCTATGCCTATTTTTTGAAGTTTTAATCATAAATGGGTGCTGAATTTTGTTAAAGGCATTTTCTTCATCTATTGAGATTACCATATGGTTTTTATCTGTCAATTTGTTAATGTGGTGTATCACACTGATTGATTTGCATATATTGGAGAATTCTTGCATCCCTGGAATAAACCCAACTTGATCAATGTGTATCAGCTTTTTGATGTGTTGCTGAATTCTGTTTGCTAAAATTCTGTTGAGGATTTTTGCATGTATGTTCATTGGTGATATCTTTTGTAATCTTCTTTATTTTAAGGTCTATTTTGTCTGATACGAGGATTGCTACTCCAGCTTTCTTTTGCTTTTCATTTGCATGAAATATGTTTTTCCATCCTTTCACTTTCAGTCTATGTGTGTCTTGAGGTCTGAAGTGGATTTCTTGTAGACTGCATATATATGGGTCTTGTTTTTGTATTCATTTAGTCAGCCTGTGTCTCTTGGTTGGAGCATTTAATCCATTTACATTTAAAGTAATTATTGATATATATGTTCCTACTGCCATTTTCTTAATTGTTTGGGTTTGATTTTGTATATTTTTTTCCTTCTCTTGTATGTCTTGACCATATAAGTCCCTTTAACATTTGTTGTAAAGCTGGTTTGGTGGTACTGAATTCTCTTAACTTTTGGTTGTCTGAAAAGCTTTTAATTTCTCCATCAAATTTGAATAAGATCCTTGCTGGGTACAGTAATCTTGGTTGTAGATTTCTCCCTTTCAGTCCTTTAAATACATCCTGCCATTCCCTTCTGTCTTGCAGAGCTTCTGCTGAAAGATCAGCTGTTAAGCATATGGGGTTTCCCTTGTATGTTACTTGTTGCTTCTCCCTTGCTGCTTTTAATATTCTTTCTTTGTGTTTAATCTTTGTTTGTTTGATTAGTATGTGTCTTGGTATGTTTCTCCTTGGGTTTATCCTGTATGGGACTCTTTGTACCTCTTGGACTTGATTGGCTATTTACTTTTTCATATTGGGGAAATTTTCAAGTATAATCTCTTCAAATTTTTTTTCATACCCTTTCTTTTTCTCTTCTTCTTCTGGGACCCCTATAATTCAAATGTTTGTGCTTTTAATATTGTCCCAGAATTTTCTGAGATTATCCTCAGTTCTTTTCATTCATTTTACTTTAGTCTGCTCTTCAGAAATTATTTCCACCATTTTATTTTCCAGCTCACTGATTCATTTTTCTGCTTCAGATATTCTGTTACTGATTCCTTCTAGAGTATTTTTAGTTTCAGTAATTATGCTGTTTGTCTCTCTCTGTATGCTTATTCTTTAATTCATCTAGGTTTCTGTTAATTGATTCTTGCATTTTCTCCATTTTCTTTTTCAAGGTTTTTGATCATTTTTACTATCATTATTCTGAATTCTCTTTCAGGTAGTGCCTATTTCCTCTTCATTTATTTGGATGTCTATGTTTCTAGTTTGTTCCTTCATTTGCGTAGTATTTCTCTGACTTTTCATTTTTTTTTTTTTTAACTTATTGTGTTTGAGGTCTCCTTTTCCCAGGCTTCAAGGAAAGTTGAATTCTTTCCTTCAAGAAGGTTGAATTCTTTCTTCCTTTTGATTTCTGCCCTCTTAATATTGGTCTTGATGAAAGTGAAAGAGGAGAGTGAAAAAGCTGGCTTAAAGCTCAACATTCAGAAAACTTAGATCATGGCATCTGGTCCCATCACTTCATGGGAAATAGATGGGGAAACAGTGTAAACAGTGTCAGACTTTATTTTTCTGGGCTCCAAAATCACTGCAGATGGTGATTGCAGCCATGAAATTAAAAGACACTTACTCCTTGAAGGAAAGTTATGACCAACCTAGACAGCATATTAAAAAGCAGAGACATTACTTTGCCAACAAAGGTCTAGTCAAGGTTATGGATTTTCCAGTGGTCATGTATGGGTGTGAGAGTTGGACTGTGAAGAAAGCTGAGTGCCAAAGAATTGATGCTTTTGAACTGTGGTGTTGGAGAAGACTCTTGAGAGTCCCTTGGACTGCATGGAGATCCAACCAGTCCATCCTAAAGGAGATCAGTCCTGGGTGTTCATTGGAAGGACTGATGTTGAAGCTGAAACTCCAGTACTTTGGCCACCTCATGCGAACTGTTGACTCATTGGAAAAGACCCTGATGCTGGGAGGGATTGGGGGCAGGAGGAGAAGGGGATGATAGAAGATGAGATGGCTGGATGGCATCACTGACTCGATGGACATGAGTTTGAGTAAACTCTGGGAGTTGGTGATGGACAGGGAGGCCTGGCGTGCTTCAATTCATGGGGTCACAAAGGGTCGGACACGACTGAGCGACTGAACTGAACTGAATATTGGTCCAGTGGTTTGTGTAAACTTTGTATAGGATGAGATTTGTACTAAGGTTTTGTTTGTTTGTTTTTCCTCTGATGGTCAAGGCTGAGTGAGGTGGTAATCCTGTCTGCTGATGATTGGGTCTGTATTTTTGTTCTGTTGTTTAGATGAGGTGTCTTGCATAGGGTGCTTCTGCTGGTTTGGTGATGCTGGGTCTTGTATTCAGGTGGTTTCCTTTGTGTGAGTTCTCACTATTTGATACTCCCTGGGGTTAGTTATCTTGTAGTCTAGGGTCTTAGAGTCAGTGCTCCCACTCCAAAGCCTCGGGGCTTGATCTCTGTTCAAGAACAAAGATTCCACAAGTGGTTTGTTATGGCATTAAGTGAGATTAAAACAAATATCCAAAAATGAGAAAACAAAGATGAACCCCAGACAAATGGCAATTACAAAATCAGGCAAATAATAATTGAAATGATGTAATATACACACATACATATACACCCATGAGCAAAGTCAAAATAATCCAACAAAAATAAAGTACAGTAGATTGACCCAGTGAACAAAGGAAATAAAAAATTATATTTACCTGTTAAGAACAAAACTAACTAAAGCACAAACTGGAAAATGAAACTAAAGCAAGGTGACAAATGGGGGAAAAAGCAATGAAAACAAAACTAACAAATATGTTGAGAATAAAGGAAAGAAAGAAAAGAGAGAAAGAATAGATACACAAAGCTAAATAGAGGTAGATGAAGATTTATATATATTAAAGATTAACTGCAAGGGGAAAAGAACGGTGGGAAAAGCAAACAAAAGAATAAATGTAGAACAAATAATAGGTTTAAAAAATTAAAATTAAAAAAAGAGAGAAAAAAAAAGGAAAACTCCACGGAACTGCAAAAGCCCAATGGAGAGGCAGAGGTTTATAACAATAGTAAAAAAAAAAATGTGACTGAGATAAGAAATTAAAAAAAGCTCAAAAGCTCAATTAGGTTTCTTAGTGCCAATAACATTGACAACTACAACAGAGGGTGGAAAAAGAAAAAAAAAAATCCAAAAGAATCTACAGAACAAGTCAAAACATAAGAATACTAAATGTTTCTCTTGAGTCACTGTTGTCTGAGTCCTTTCCCTCGCTGGGATTCACAGCCCACCTCACCTCCCTAAGATGCCCTCCAACACTGTGCTGATCTCTGGACCTGCTGTGGGGGCAGCTCAGATTCTAATCTGGTCCTACTCCTGTGTGTTCTTGCCTCCAATGTCCACAGCTATCAGAACTAGTGCGTTTTCTTTTGTGGGAGCTCTCAATGGCCTTTTATATATTCCATAGACAGAGTCTGCCTGGTTGATCGTGTGGATTTAATCTGCAGCTTGTGCAGCTGGTGGGAAGGTTTTGGGTCTTCTTCCTTAGCCACACTGCCCCTGGGTTTCAACTGTGGTTTTATTTCCACCTCTACATGTGGGTCGCCCACTGGGGTTTGCTCCTGAGGCTGCCCTGGAGGACTCTGGTTTGCCCCTGTGAGGGCCAGGTGTGGAGGTGGTGCAACTGTTTGGGTCACAGGGGTTCTGGCAGCACCAGGTACTCAGGGGGGTTAGCGGCTAGGGCAGCAGGGAATATAGTGCTCTAGAAGGGTATGGGAACCAGTATTGGCCAATATGATCCAGTATTCTTGCCTGGAGAACCCCCCTCCCTGACAGAGAAGCCTGGCAGGCCACAGTCTACAGGGTCACAAAGAGCTGGACATGACAGAAGTGACCCTGCCCGCATAGATGCAAGACTCTTTTTGCCTGTGGCAGCTCTGCCCCAGTGAGATTGAGCATGAAAGTGGCGCAGCTGCTTGACTTGCGGGGACCCTGGTGGCACCAAGCGTTCAGGGACACGGAGGGCCTCCATCACAGAGGTTGCGGTCCTATCAGAGTCTTTTTTCAAGCCTCTTATAGCTGGCGATCAGAAGGCCTCTTCGGCCAGTCTTTCTCCATAGGTCTGCCGTTCAGGCACTTAGAGGCTTCCCTTGCCTGGGGTCCTTCTCTGTTGTTTGGCACATCAGGCACATAGGAGGGCCCCCCAGCTGGGGTCCTACCTTGTAGATCAGCACATCAGGCACTTAAAGGGGCACCCCAGGTGGGTTCCTACTCTGTAGCTCAGTGCGTCAGGCGTTTGATGGGCCAGCCTCTCTACTGTTCAGCTGCCAATGCTGGCGTGTGGGGAGAGAGAGGTTATGGTGATGGCTCCACCTGCTGCGTGCGACTCAGCAGTATCGCCTTGCTTCCATGGCTGCCTGGCTTTCCTGCACCAGCATTTCCCACCATGATCTCTTCCCTCACATCCCCTCAATCCGTCTCTCCACAGTCAACAGCAGCCCTTGCCCTGGGATTGCTCCACAGTCCCTAAACTCCAGCTCCCAGCTGCTGCGCCTTCTGGGGGACCAGCGTTCCTGTCCAGGATATGTATGGCTGTGGCAAGGACTGTTTGATTCTCATTCCATTTAGGCTGCCGTAGATCAGCTGTTTCACTCTCGGCCTTAAATGTTTCTCTTCTGACTCAGACAATTGCCCCGATGTGGGAATCAGACCCCTGCTTCAGTTCCCCTACCCGCCGAGGTCAGGTCTAGTCTTACTAACACTCCTGTTTCCCCCCTAGTTCCATCATCCTACCAAGTTTTTGTGGTTCTATATATTCTTTTCCACTGGTCAGGTACTCCTGCCCACTCTCAGCTCATGTTCTGCATGCACTTCTGTGTCAGAAGGTTTATTTCTGATGTATCCATGGAGAGAGATGTATTCCACGTCAACCTACTCTTCCACCATCTTGTTCTCTTTGGTACATATAAATTTTAACAGGGACTTTATACCTAAGATATGCACCTATATTTGTGGAAAAAATGGGCCATATAATAGTCAATAAACAAAACATAAGAATTACCTTATTATTAGCTTAATTTGCTCATGAGTTGCTTTTACGTTAGCTACAAATATCCTAAAAAATTGGATATTTAGCTGTTTGATATGACAAATAAGCAAGCATAATAGAGGCACTTGAAAATTACATTTAATTTTCTTGATTTAAAAGCAAATTTCTTTTCACTCTTATTTGCACTTATTTTCTTTGGTTTAAGTTGGAGAGAAGACGATTCAGTATCATCCGATCCATAGCAAGCTTTCCATTTCCTGGGAATAAGATGATAGGAATAAGCCTATCATAAATAAAACTGATGGACATAGTCACAGTTCCTTAGCAATTAGTGGGGATGGACACAGGGAGGAGAATTATTTGTACAGAAATCAAATTTAGTTTTCAAACCTGTATTTATGATTTTGAAAAGAGCCAAGAACAGAAAAAATTTAAATAGTTATTAGGGGTTTTATGGAAACAGAATAAATGAATGGTTTCAATGGTAAGCCAGATGTAAGTATAAAAAAAAAGATAACTTAGCATTAGCAGGAAACCCATAGATCTTAAAATAATACATTTCAAAAATGAAGACACCCATTTTTGAAAAACAATGACAAAGACAATAAAAAATGATTATCCCATTTTAATGCCTCTCCAGAGTTTTAAAACATTACTTCTTTACTGGCTTATTTTTTTCATTTTTAGTTTGACATTCAACTTTATCAGAGGTAAAGAAGAAATGTAGTTACTTCCTATAGACTTTTCTATGCTCTATTTTTATTATTGAAATACGTGTTGAAAATCTTAAATATCCAGGCAACTCCTTTTCTCTGTAAGTAATTCTAATTGTTGTTGTTATTTAGTCACCATGCCTGAATCTTTTGCAACCCCATGGACTGTAGTCTTCCAGGCTCCTCTGTTCATGGGATTTTCCAGGCAAGAATACTGGAGTGGGTTGCCATTTCCTTCTTCGTGTGATCTCACTGACCCAGGAATCAAACTGGCATCTCCTGCATTGGCAAGTGTATTCTTTACCATTGAACCACCAGGGAGGCCCAAATTATTCTAACAGTATATAACAATCTTGCTAAGTCCCTTCAGTAGTGTCCGACTCTGTGCGACCCTATAGACGCCAGCCCATCAGGCTCCACCGTCCCTGGGATTCTCCAGGCAAGAACACTGGAGTGGGTTGCCATTTCCTTCTCCAATGCATGAAAGTGAAAAGTGAAAGTGAAGCCACTCAGTCGTGTCTGACTTCTAGCGATCCCATGGACTGCAGCCTACCAGGTTCCTCCGTCCATGGGAATTTCCAGGCAAGAGGACTGGAATGGGTTGCCATTGCCTTCTCCATATAGCAATCTTAGTAGATAACAATTTTATTATAGTATTTAAATAGCATAAATTATTCACTGTCTATGTGGCAATCACTATATGAGGTGCTATGAACAAATGAAATAACTAGATATAGTTTTTGGCCTGAAGGAAACTTACAACTAAAGAGGACTAAATGAATATAAAAAGAAATTACATGCATATAAATATCTGAATATATACATACACCTCTTCAAAGGATGAGATGGGTGATGGCATCACCAATGCAATGGACATGAACTTGGGCAAACTCCGGGAGATGGTGAGTGACAGGCAGGCCTGGCTGCTGCAGTCCATGGAGGTGCAAAGAGTTGGGTACAACTGGGTGACTGAGCAATAACAACACATGCATATTCAAGATAGAGATGAAATTAAAAAAAACAAAACAGTGAAGTTGAAAAGAAGGATATTAAGAAATAATACTTCAATAAATGTCCCATAAAACACAGAACAAAACTGAAGGAAGCAGTCAGAATTCTGGGGGGTTTGGCCAATTCTAGGGATGAGTGATCTTATCACAAAGTTGTGACAATAAAAGGTATGAGAAGTGAGGGGGAGAACAGCACTGGGGATGCATACAATGCACCAGGGAATGGCAAAGGAAAAGAAATTTCTGGTAAATGAAATAGCATAGGAAAAAGATGGTTTTCTTAAAAAAAAAGAAGGTATATAAATAATCTAGTAATATATATTTGTGTGTGTGTGTGCTGTGCTTAGTCGCTCAATCATGTCCAACTCTTTGTGACCCCAAGGACTATTGCCCACCAGGCTCCTCCATCCTTGGGGATTCTCCAGGCAAGAATACTGGAGTAGGTTGCCATGCCCTCCTCCATGGCATCTTCCCGATCCAATGTATATATAGCATTCTAAAAACTTCACAACAATGTAAGCAAGTGCTATTAGAAGATAAGTTTGAAAATTTTTTAACATTGTATGTTTTTTGAAATCCCTTTGATTGTTTTTCAAAAGTATGCTCATAGCCTGGACGTCATCTTTCCTTAGCATTTGCAGGGCTGGGGCAAGAGTCCAGAGGAGGCGTACATATCACATAGGGAGTTGTTCTCCTATAACGAACTAGAAGACCAGGTTGAAGCTAAGAATTACTACTCACTGGAAAAGTGGTGATGCATGAAGAGCTGGCTCTTGCCCCTGAAGAGTAGACCACTCCCTTCTGTCCCCACCCCAAATTCCACTGACCTGTGCCATGAGGGGCTGTGCATGAAAGTGGACACTCCAGCCCACACACCCAATTTCTCGTTATGTAGCTACAAAAAGGCACCCAGGAGTGTAATTCATCTCTGGGAGAAAGGACAGGAGGAGGAGGCCCAAGTAAGCTTAGACAGTCATTTTGAAAAAATAATTCCAAGGTCTTGTGTGCCCAGATCATGGGTCTAGAAATTGGGGTGTATTTCTGGATGGGTGTGTCTCCTAGGTCCCTTGGCTTTCTCACCCCATGGGAGGGACATGGCTGGAGGAAAGCCAGAGTGGAAATCCAGAGGATCTCTAAAGCAATATTACTCATAGAAGAGTACTGCAACTGACACCATGAACTATTTGTTACTGGTCCATGATGAGATAAGATGTTTCACCAGAATGTAAATGAGTTACATCCCTAAGCATTTGTTTGTTTTTGCTGACATTTTTCTTTTTCTCTTTAGGATGGCCTGGTAAAGAAGCCAATACTAATTTATATTCTGATACAAATTTCTTAGCTTGTCATGGGTCCACTCATATAGTGGTACTGCTCTAAAATATGGGGCATTCTTGACCAAGTCTAGAAGTCAGAGCTATAAGAGACCACTGCAAGCAGACAAGCTGATTTTCTGATGCACAATATATTCTGGCGATCTTCCCGACCCAGGAATCAAACCTGGGTCTCCTGCATTGCAGGAAGACTTTACTATTTGAGCTACTGGGAAAACCCAACATATTCCAATATTGCTTTAAATATAACAACTGTTCAAGACCGTTCTGTCAGAGGCAAAGTCTCTAATGAACTCACATTATATTCTTCCCAGTAACAGCATCAGTTTAATTGAATTTGAATATATACCATGAATATTTGGACTCTAAATTTTTATTCCATAAAGTCAGTCCTCACCTTGTGTTCTGTTTTCTTCCAAAATTAGTGTTACTAGTTATAATTAAATACAATGATTATATGGAAAATATATGGTAATCTAATGAAAAACCAGAGATGTGAAAAAATTAAAATTTTCAACTCAGCCTCGTTAGCTTATAGCCAAATGACAAAAGTGATGAATTATAAAAATACTGTAGATCCTACCTGAGTTCTGTAACTAGAAGCTTTTATTTAAGTACTATAGAAAAGACTGAGTTGGGGTTATAATAGTTGGTCCAATATCTTCTACATTAAAGGGATCAGAACTCTTAGCATTCAGATTTATAGAGCTGATTAATTAGGCGTTATCTCCCAGAAACTAGAGTTTTTCCTTTAGGAATCACTCGAAGAGAAGACATTTAATATATT
Organism: Cervus elaphus; assembly: GCF_910594005.1. Classification (NCBI taxonomy): domain Eukaryota; kingdom Metazoa; phylum Chordata; class Mammalia; order Artiodactyla; family Cervidae; genus Cervus; species Cervus elaphus. The sequence continues at coordinate 42,771,995 of NC_057833.1, read as the reverse complement.
TGTTTCTTTGTTTTAAAATATGTGTTTCATGGAGAGGCTGTCTATCAAAGAAATTTAACCTCAAAAATTGTTCCCTTGACAGTTAATCAAAGTTATATTTAGTATTGGGAATCGCAAAGTAGTTCCATCAGAAAGTGACTTTAATTTATATACACTTATTTTGCACACTTTTAAGAACAACACCTGTTAGTGTTTTACAATAACAATGCTATTGAAGTGTTTGATTTAATAAATGATTATTTTTTATGAAAGAGAATTCTATCAGCATAGTGAACATAAGGAGATGATTCTGAAAGAAATTAATTTGTTTTGCATATAGGGTTATCGTTATCACCTTTCTAAATTCCATATATATGTGTTAGTATGCTGTAATGTTCTTTATCTTTCTGGCTTACTTCAGTCTGTATAATGGGCTCCAGCTTCATCCATCTCTTTAGAATTCAAATGAATTCTTTTTAATGGCTGAGCTCAGCAGTTGTAAAGTACAATTCATTCTTACACGGGCTCTAGTATGCAGATTAAGGAAAGAATAATAGAAACCTCTTTATTCCTAGCTCTTGGCCCTAAAACTCATTTGGCTGCAGGGATGATCCGTATGTTCAGGTTCATTTTAGGTCAAGACTGAATAAAATATAAGATAAGAGTTCAAGAATGCCCCCACTGTAAGAAGTCAGGAAGACTGGCTTATTGACCACTTTCTTTTCATAGGTATAAACTGAGTTCTGAAGAGAGTAAGTAACTTTTTCAACACTCAGGAAAATGAGGTCATGATTTTCTTTCTTAAATCAGAATGCACCTCTGTCGCTGCTGCCTCTAAAATGAATTGTGTCAATTTAGCCACCCAAGCTAATTAAGAATGATAACCTGTGGCTGAGTGAGAAGCTCATTCTACCTAGGAAGGACCATTTAGGTCTTGGCTACACAGCTACATCATTATTCAGTTATTCAGCCAAATATATGCTGAATAACTTCTATGTGCAAAGCACAGCTGGGCATTATGAATCACAGAGAGAGGATTAAAGCATATTCAGTATCATCAAAAGTAAGATAGTAAGCTTCTGATAACAGTAAGGTACTGAACATGGTTTAATCTTCTCTCGGCTATTTGCAACAACATAGATAGACCTAGAAGATGTTATGCTTAACAAAGACAAATACTCTACGTTATCACTTAAACTTGGAATCTAAAAATAAAACAAATGAATGTATATAACAAGACAGAAACTGACTCACAGATATAGAGAGCAAACTATGGTTACCAGTAGGGGGAAGGAAGGGGAGAGGGGAAAGATAAGGATATGGGATTGAGATATAAACTATTAATGTATAAAATAAATAATCCACAAATATATATTGTACAGGGCTTCCCAGGTGGTGCTAGTGGCAAAGAACCCACCTGCCACTGCAGGAGACATAAAAGACCTGTGTTCTATCCCTGGGTCGGGACGATCCCTTGGAGGAGGGCATGGCAATCCACTCCATTATTCTTGCCTGGAGAATTTCATGGACAGAAGAGCCTGCTGGGCTACAGTCCATGGGGTCACAAAGAGTTGGACATGACTGAAGTGGCTTAGCACACACTTGTATTTATTGTACAGTACAGGGGAATACAAGGGCTTCCCTGGTGGTTCAGTTGGTAAAGAATCTGCCTGAAATGAAGGAGACCTGGGTTCAGAAGATCCCTGGGTTGGGAAGTTCCCTTGGATAAGGGAATGGAATGGCTACCAACTCCATTATTCTGGCCTGGAGAATTCCATGGACTGTACAGTTCATGGGGTCTCAAAAAGTCAGATATGTCTGAGTGACTTTCACTTTCATTTTCACAGGGAAAGAAAGTCATTATTTTATTACTCCATTATTTTAAGTGGAGTATAAGCTATGAAAATATTGAATCCCTATGTTGTACACTTAAAATCAATATAATATTATAAATTAATTATATATCAATTGAAAAAATAGATACAAATATCCAGTATGATTTTAATTCTAATACAGAAATGCTATATTCTTTGAAGGATCAGTTTATAAGTTATTAGAAGTAAAGAACGTATTCCATGGCTGGGGGGTGAGAATCAAAGCTTCAAAGAGGAATGGTGACTGAGACTCAAAGCATTTTCCTTGGAAAGAGCGAAGATAGTGGCAAGTTGCCAAGGAAAGCTGGCAGCTGAAGGATGGAGCAGAGCTGATTATACAATGAAGATACCAAACCTAGCTGAGAAGGAAATTTGATAAAAAACCTAACTGAGAGAGCAAAAGGAAAGGAACCGGCTCACCAGAGCTACCACTAAGGAGATTCAGAACTGAAATAATGTCAGAATGAAAGCACTTCTTGGTCCAAACCATCTTTATTTGGGCATGACTGGCAGGCTTAACATTCTATTCTGGGTATTTGTGTTCAGAGTACGGAGGCAGCATTCAATGATTGCTATAAAGACCTATACTTCTGCTTTCTATCTGACAGGGTTACACTGCATGATGATATCCAGGCTTGGTAAAGGTTTAAGGATATGGGCAAATGCTGGTAGAAGTATGCTCATGTTAACATCTTTTAGAACAATCCAAAGCTTTTCAGACAGTTTTACTATAAGCCAGGAATGTATAAAAAGGAAGTGACATGAATATATACAAAACTTTCAGTTCACTTCAGTTAAGTCTCTCAGTCGTGTCCTACTCTTTGCAACCCCATAAATGGTAGCACGCCAGGCCTCCCTGTCCATCACCAACTCCCGGAGTTTACTCAAACTCATGCCCATCGAGTCAGTGATGCCATCCAGCCATCTCATCCCCTTCTCCTCCTGCCCCCAATCCCTCCCAGCATCAGGGTCTTTTCCAATGAGTCAACTCTTCGCATGAGGTGGCCAAAGTATTGGAGTTTCAGCTTCAGCATCGGTCTTTCCAATGAACACCCAGGACTGATCTCCTTTAGGATGGACTGGTTGGATCTCCTTGCAGTCCAAGGGACTCTCAAGAGTCTTCTCCAACACCACAGTTCAAAAGCATCAATTCTTCGGCGTTCAGCTTTCTTCACAAAACTTTAGGAATACACAAATTCACTGAAGTAATATTAAAATGTTAAATGATTTTAAGCAACATGATTTTTAATACTAATTAAGTAAATGATGATATGACTGTGTGATGTGATAAAGTACTGCTATGGACCATTGTGAAGTGAAGCATGATGTAATTATGGAGTAAAATGTTACTGAAATATGTTAAACTTTAAAGGTTCTAAAAGTGATGTGTGAATGTGTGTGTGTATGTTACATCAAATTGTTTAGGACATACATAGGTATTATTTGGTTGTGAAGCAATTTTATTAAAATGATAAGAACTAAACTGGTATTTCAGAGATAAAGATAAAACTTTTAGCAATGTGGTTAAAAATACAGTTTGATATGAAACTACTCTATAAGGATAAGAAGAGAAGCCATGTGAACAATACTGTGTACTATATCTTTGTCTTCTATTTCTTCATTGTGTGTGTTTATGCTATTTTCTATATTGGTGGATGAGTTTTTTTTTAGTTCTTTTATCTCGGTGGCAGAATCAAAGCTGAACTCAGCTCCCCTTTTGCCAACTACAAAGCAAATAGCAGATGGAAAGATTTTCTGTATGAGGTTTTTGTCTCTGTTCACATAAACTCCGTGTTCTATTGAAAAATAGATTTTATTCTGCCAAACTTAGAAATCTGAGTTGGACTTGCCACTTGCATTTACTAACAGAGTACAATGGAATTGACTGTTTAGGACTTCTAAACCCAGGTCTTAAATGTAGTCACTGAATCTTCTGCTTTTGCTCAGGAAGAACCCAGACACAATATAAGATGTCTAGGTTATATATGTGAATTGAGAGAAAGGCCATGTGAGGAAGATCTGAGGGCTCAGACATGTGTGGGAGCCCTTCTGACACCATAAGAAAAGAGAGGCCCAGTCCTCTCAACCGTCCCAGCTCAGTGAGACAATTTGGAACATTCCAGCTGAGCTGATGTTCTCTGTGTGTGTGTTCAGTTGCTCAGTTGTGTCCAGCTCTTTGCGACCCAGTGGACTGCAGTCCGTCAGACTTCTCTGTCCATGATATTTTTCAGATAAAAATATGGAGTTGGTTTGCCATTTCCTTCTCCAAGGGATCTTTCTGACCCAGGGATCAAATCCTGTCTCCTGCATTGACAGGCAGATTCTTTACCACTGAGCCACCAGGGAAGCCCATTTCTGTATATGCTATTTCTTAAAATAGGATTTTGCCCATAAACTAATGTCTTATATGCTATTTCTTATAACATTTTGCTTATAGGGTTTTGTCATGTTTGTTACTAACATAATAAAGCATGTCTTATGGTTATGTTATATTCTCTGCATAGGATGTAAAGTAAGTCATTTAATGAACTAAGCTGACATTTGGATCTAAGTGCAATTTATGGCAGGTTGAACATACAGTGTTCATGAGAAAAAGGTTTGGATTGGAGAAAGAATCATGCTTCTCCCAGGGATTTGAGGGTGTAGGCAAGTGCTTGGGGAAGCTACTTACTCTTCCCAGGCTCTGATTCCTCATCTCTAAGCAAATGGGGAGAAACTTGTTGACATCTAAATTCCTGTCTAATCAAATACTAAGAGTCTGGACTTAGTTAAATAACTAAGGCTCACATTTTAGATTAAACATCTGTTTTAATTTTTTCTCTTAAACAAGTTTCATAATGTAATGAAGGATTACAAATATAATTTTTAAATTTCTAAAAGTTAGTTTGTGTGATTATATGGGATAACAGTGGGGGAGAAGACTGTCATAACTGAGATTTGGTGATTAACATTAATTATTTTTATCTAGAAATTTTTCTAGAAGCCAGAATTATATGTTGTTGTTTACTGGCTAAGTCGTGTCTGACTCTTTGTGACCCTATGGACTGTAGCCTGCCAAGCTTCTCAGTCCATGGAAATCTCCAGGCAAGAATATTGGAGGGGGTTGCCATGCCCTCCTCCAGGGGATAGTCCCAACCCAGAGACTGAACCTAAGTCTTTAATGTCTCCTGCATTGGCAGGTGGGTTCTTTACCACTAGTGCCACCTGGGAAATTATTTCTAAAAGCCAAAATTATATGAGTAAAGCTAATTCATAGAACACCAAGATTCTGCTTTATTTTGTAGGAGTATTTCAATGCAACCCAGAGAAAATATTTTTTTTTAATTACAGTAAGTACTATTAAAAGGTGAAAATTAATCTGGTCACATGCAGGAAAGAATGGTTAAGATGGTAAAGTACTTGAAACCATGTTAGGTGAAATAATTGGAGTTGGAATATTTAGTCTGGAATAGAGATTGGGGCAGGGTAGTTTATTCTTTGTGGCCCTTAGAGGAGAACAAGAATAAATGGGTAGAGAAAGGGAGACAAAAATTGACTCTGTTATGTGGACGAACTTCTTAAGAATTCCCTCATAAAGAAGTTAATCAAGCAGAGATTATACAATCATTTGAGAGAAAGTCTTCCAAGTAAATTTAAAAATGGATTTCTGCTTATCCTAAGACTCTAGGTGATAGTCTATATGCATAAAGATACTTCTGATTTTAGAATGGAGTTTGGATAGAAATTTCTCCTCCTGGGCCTGGGAGAGTGAAAAGGCAAAGGTTCAAGGTCGCACTGTGGGGATGGTTTCATGTGGCTCATCTCTTAAGGGACAGAAGTATCATCTCCTAGGTGAATAGTCCTGTTACAGGTATGAAGCCTTCACAAGGTTGGCCAACCTTCAAAGACAAACACACATTTCTCTGAACTCTCCTGCACCAAAATTACATCAATGTGTTCTTTAGTTCTTGTATTTTAAAACCCATGATTTTCTTGTGGTGAGTGCCTCCATGCCATTGGAGACCTTAAGGATGAGGACTTGCCAAAGCCAATTGTGGCCCAAGCACATTTGCCAGCTGGATGGTCATGCTTAACTTTGGGTTTCTTATTTTCCTTCTTCTTGCAACTTTGAGTAAAGAACGCTTTCTTGGTTTTCTTGGGTCACAAATAAAGGGCTCTGGACTGAAGTCATCTTTAGAGCCAGGCTGTCATACAGTACCCCTGAGAGAAAGTAAAGTTTGTTTTTACTTTCTAAGGGATTTAGCCAAAGTCGTTTTCCATCTCAGAGCCTCTGTTAAGGAATTCAGAGCTCCTTTTCTGATCTTTCACAGTTCTAAAAAAGAATAAAAGTTTTTCTTTGCATACTTCCCAGCTTGAATATAAGTCCTTATTAAAACTATGGGTGTCTGCTGTGTTCAGGTACTTATAGATCCCTGGATAAACTGCTGATGAACTGAAACATAAGCTACAGGTATACAAAGGAAATGACCAGTATCAAAGTTTTACTAAAATTCTGGCTTTTCAGACTGGAATTTTAGTCCTTCTGATTTTCCTCTAATCCCTCTCAACAATGGTAGAGACAAGAGCTGAAGAATTTAGCTTTGTAAAAATTTCCCTACTTGACCCATAATCATAGAACCCAAGGTAAAGAGGAGAAAACTTTAAAATCATACATTACAAATCCTCCAATTAAAAACTGAGAAAATATTTGCCTTGCGGCATTGAACAGCTGAGCATAGAAGACAAAGATCTTTACTGCTTGTCCAGGGCTCTTCCAACCACACCCTACTTATTCCTAAGACATGTTCTCAGCCTCCAGAAAACTAAGCTGTGATTAAGTACTTGGCTACTATACTAAGAAAGTCTCTTACAGCAGAAAGAGCCCAAAAATCAGACTTACTGCTTGAACTAGATAACAAATATAGTGTTATATGTAAAATATCTAAATTTAAGTTTCTTTCTTTTCCAAAATTCAAAATGGGCAAAATATCAAAAAACAAATTATGGTGTATCCATAGCATGTAAGACAGGAAGATGATTGTTTATAACATGTTTAAATAAAGGAAAAAAACAATTACATCTTATTATATATATAAATAGTAAGGGTAGCATGTTGTTGTTGTTCAGTCATTCAATTGTATCCAACTCTTTGTGACCCTGTGGACTGCAGCATGCCGGGCCTCCCTGTCCTTCACCATCACCCAGAGCTTCCTTAAACTCATGTCCATTGAGTTGGTGATGCCATCCAACCATTTCATTCTCTGTTGTCCCCTTCTCCTCCTGTCTTCAATCTTTGCCAGCATCAGGCTCTTTTCTAATGAGTCACCTCTTTGAATCAGGTGGTCAAAGTATTGGGGCTTCAGTTTCAGCATCATCTTTCCAATGAATATTCAGGACTGATTTCCTTTAGGATTGACTGGTTGGATCTCCTTTCAGTCCAAGGACTCTCAAGAGTCTTCTCCAACACCACAGTCCAAAAGTATCAATTCTTCAAAGCTCAGCTTTCTTTATGATCCAACTCTCACATCTGCCTACTGGAAAGCCCGTAGCTTTGACCATACAGACCTTTGTTGGCAAAGGAATGTCTCTGCTTTTTAATATGCTGTCTAGGTTTGTTATAGCTTTTCTTCCAAGGATCAGAGCATCTTTTAATTTCATGGCTCCAGTCACCATCTGCAGTGATTTTGGAGCCCAAGGAAAGAAAGTGTCATTGTTTCCATTGTTTCCCCATCTAATGTCAAGAAGTGATGGGATCAGATGCCATGATCTTATTTTTTTGAATGTTGAGTTTTAAGCCAACTTTTTCACTCTCCTCTTTCACCTTCATCAAGAGGCTCTTTAGTTCCTCTTTGCTTTGTCATCTGCATACCTGAAATAATTTATATTTCTCCTGGCAATCTTGATTCCAGCATGTGCTTCATCCAGCCTGGCATTTCATGTGATGTACTCTGCATATATGCTAAATAAGAAGGGTGACAATATACAGCCTTGACATATACCTTTCCCAATTTTGAACCAGTCCTTTGTTCCATGTCCAGTTCTAACTGTTGTTTCTTTATCTGCATACAGGTTTCTCAGGAGGCAGGTAAGGTGGTCTTGTATTCCCATCCCTTGAAGAGTTTTCCACAGTTGTGAATCCACACAGTTGAAGGCTGTAGTGTAGTCAATGAAGCAGAAGTAGATGTTTTTCTGGAATTCTCTTGCTTTTTCTATGATCCAGTGGATGTTGGCAATTTGACCTCTGGTTCCTCTGCCTTTTCAAAATCCAGCTTGAACTTCTGGAAGTTCTTGGTTCACGTACTGTTGAAATCTACACAAGCCTCTTATCCTGAACCATCAGAGAGCAGACAGAATGAAAACCAGAATCACTGTTTTAAAAACTAAGAAAACTGATCACATGAATCACAGCCTTGTCTATCTCAATGAAACTATGAGCCATGCCTTGTCTAATCAAGGAAACTATGAGCCTTTAGGGCCACCCAAGGTGGACGGGTCATGGTGGAGAGTTCTGACAAAACGTGGTCCACTGGAGAACGGAATGGAAAACCACTTCAGTATTCTTGCCTTGAGAGCCCAATGAATACTATGAAAAGGGTAGCATACAACTGTGAATATAAGATGTATTATTTATTTCTATGTGAAGATTTAAGAAATCAGCTTTGATATTAAGTATAATTATTAGTTTCATTTTTCTGAATATGCTACAAAAGTTGCTTTATAGTATTCAAATCTTTATTTAATATTATTTTTGTAATTTTCTTTCTAATGATTGAGATACAGATAATTGTTTTGATCCACTTTTATGGCGTAAGTTGAAACACTGATGGGGAGTTTCAATTGCTTAACTTAAGACACCAATATGTGCATTTATAGAGATAAATATTTCTTATCTTTGGGGGACCAATTCAATTCACCACACCTTGATTTATTGCCACTTTTTATCTATGTTTAGGGGCTTAGCTTTTTATAATTAAGATTATGAAAATAAAAGGGAGCAGCATGGTATCTACAGAACAATGTAATCATGTGCACAGACTGAAAATTGCAGGAAATGTCAAGGATGTATGAGTGCTATATTGTGCTGAAAGTCTATAGAGCATCAGTGTGAAGTCTTCTGGTGATGAAAAATCTGGAGGAGTGAGTGAAGAGCTTGGATTTTTATCCTGCCCAATGAAGCCTACTGCCCATCTTCCATAATTTTTAAAAATTGAGATTGTAATATTAGGAAAGACTTTTAGGAAAGGTCAGACTACTAGGAAAAATAAGCTCTGGAGGTAGATGTTGGTTGTTTTGCTGTTGTTTGGTTGCTCAGTTGTGTCCGACTCTTTTGCCACCCTGTGGACTGTAGTTCACCAGGCTCCTCTGTCCATAGGATTTACTGTCAAGAGTATTGGAGTGGGTTGCTATTTTCTCCTCCAGGGGATCATCTTGATCCAGAGACTGAATCTGCATCTCCTGTGTCTCCTACATTGCAGATAGATTCTTTAACTTATGTTCAAACCTCAGCACCTGTACTTAATATGTAATTCTGAACAAATTTTATCTTTCTGTGTCTCAGGTTAGATATTTGTCAAATGGGGTTCATAATTTTATGGCCTTCTTGAAGTTTTTATGGGGCATAAATGAATAGATGAGTATAAACTGGTCATATTGAGTAAGTGCTCAGTACATCCTGGCTATTATTAATATTGTATCTACTAGTATTTGGTAAAACAAAAATCCATAATTCATGTTTTATTTCAGTGAATCTTTGTCTTATCCTGGAAACATATTCCTTAACTTGAAGTATTTGCTCAATTTCAATATGATCCTCTTTTGAGACTTATGTACTATTTTAAATGAATTTACAGCTATAGAGATAAGGTTGTATTCTGTAAATGAGGGTAGGAATCAATCTGATTAAGTTAGAATCTTGACTCTACTAAATTCTAAGCATTGACGGTGAGAAAATAATTTAAATAATTTACTTTCTCAGATCATTGTTTCCTCAGCCCTAAAAGAGGGATAATAATTCTTGTCCACTGTTACAGTTTTATAGAAGTAACTATCACTGAATGGCACTAGAAAAGTAAGTAGGAAGCAGATCAGGCAAGGTCTTGAAGACAGGGTTAAGAAATTTGGCCTTTGTCCTATAGGCAGTGGGAAACTATATGAAGATTTTTAGTAGGAAAAAGAAATGATCAGATGTTAACTTTTAAAAGATCATGCTAACAACAATGTGGAGAATATATTGGAAGAAAATAAGAGTAGGAAGAGGAAGCCCCATCAGACTTTATTACAGGTGAAAAATAACAACAGCATAGTTTAAGGTGTGAGTGCTAGAAATAGGGAAAGATGTGTGGATCAAGACCTGTTTTGGAGATAGCATTAATTGGCTGGTGAAGCTAGTTGGGGGGAAAAAGGGAGTGGGAGGAGTCAAAGATGACACGCAGGTTTTGCCTTGAATATCTGGTAGGAGATGTCATTGACTAAGCAGCACTGAGCAGCTCTGAATGAAGACTAACTACTGCTTCAAGAAGAGGATCATGTTTTTAATATCTGTTGTGCTTGAGTGTCCCTGAAGCAACTAAATATAATAGATGTGAAGTAGGCAGTTGGATAAATGGCCTGGAACTTCAAAGAGAGGTGTGGGTTAATGGTATAGATTTGGTATCCAAGAATTCCGAAGAACTGATGCTTTGAACCGTGGTGATGAACAAGACTCTTGAGACTTGGACTACAAGGAGATCAAACCAGTCAATCCTAAAGGAAATCAACCCTCTATACTCATTGGAAGAACTGCTGATGAAGCTGAAGCTCCAATACTTTGGCTACCTGATGTGGACAGCCAACTCACTGGAAAAGACCCTAGTGCTAGGAAAGATTGAAGGCAGAAGGTGAAGAAGGCGATGCAGGATGAGATGGTTGGATGGCATCACTGATTCAATGGACATGACTTGGGCAAACCCTGAGAGATGATGAGAAACAGGTAGGCTTGGCATGCTGCAGTCCATGGGGTCACAAAAAGTTGGACACAATTTGGTGACTGAACAACAAGAATATAGGTGCTCATTGAAATCAAAGGAGTGGAAGAGATGCTATAGCCCTAGATGGAGAATGCAGAGTAGAGGACAAGAGGCCTAGCACAGATCACTGAGAAAATTCTTACAGCTCCATTAGTGAAGATGGGCCTTCAAGTAAGACTAAGATTAAACAGCCAGTAAAAGAAAAATTAAAATTCTTTATGGTTTAGAAGCTAAAGGAACAGAATATTTTAAAGAAGAGAAAGTTAAATATACTATCAAGGGTGAAATAGATCACCAGCCCAGGTTGAATGCATGAGACAAGTGCTCAGGGCTCGTGCACTGGGAAGACCCAGAAGGATGTGATAGGGAGGGAGGCAGGAGGAGGGATCGGGATGGGGAACACATGTAAATCCATGGCTGATTCATGTCAATGTATGGCAAAAACCACTACAATATTGTAAAGTAATTAGCCTCCAACTAATAAAAATAAATGAAAAAAAAAAAAAGAAGAGAAAGTGATTAACTGTTGATTGGAGACAGCTAAGTGATCTAATAAGCTAAGGAAGAAAATAGTTTCTCCTGGACTTGATGAAATAGATGACATTGATAATAATGATGAAAACAGTTTTGGTGGAATGTAAGGGGAAAATCAGACTGTAGAGGGCCAAGTAATTGTCTTGCAGACTTAAGATTAATGATTGTGAATCTATAAGGAACGTTTTTTTTTTACCCTATAATGCTTCGTACCATGGGTATAGGCATAGAAAAGTCAAAAAGTCACATTAATTTGGAGAATGTGATTTGTTGGAAATGTGAAATGGAAAGATAAAGAGGGCAGGGGAAAGAGTGGTTGCAATAATAACCACAGACTCTAACCTGGATAGGAAGAGAGTAAAGAACTGACAGATGGGGGAAAGCAGAGGACTTAATAAATCAGTGATTCCACTGAGATTGAAGTTCAGCTGTATTGAGGGTAAATGATCCAATAAAGCTGGAATTTACAGAAGATTGTGGTCAGAATCTGAGATGTATTTATTATTGTTCTGAAAGGTAAACTAGCTTATGTGCTGACAAAAGAAGGTTTGCACTTTGGGATCTAGCTGTTCGTTTGCCTTGTTATCAAAAGTGGGCCTGAGGCCTTGATAAAAGGACTCAATTACCACTCCAAAAGTAGGGTAGTATTATGATTGATTGAGAGCTAATGTCCCAAGGGAGACTTAACTAGAGAGCTATGGGGCTGTAAATTGTACATAGAAAATTTGGATAAATGTGTCTGGAGCTTAAAAGAGAGGTCTAAGCTAACAGTGAAGATCTGAGGTAGTCAAATTTTGCATTTTAGGACACAGAATGTAATATTTTTTCTACTATAAACAAAATGCACATTCTTTATATTAGAAATCACTGATTAGCCAAAAAAGGAAAATAAAAATAACCTATCATCCCACCATAAAATTATTGTTGCTACTTGACAACATGTCCTTCTCCTAGAGGTATATTCATATTTATTTAATTTTAATAGAAACAGACTTGTATTATGTATATTATTGTTTATATTTTTCATTAAGGTTGTTGTTGTTCAGTCTCTAAGTTGAGTCCAACCAATTCTGCAACTGTGTGTATAGCAGCATGCCAGGCTTCCGTGTCCTTCACCATCTCCTGGAGTTTGTTCGAACTATCATTGAGTTGCTAATGCCACCCAACCATCTCATCCTCTGTTGTCTCCTTCTTCTCCTGCCTTCAATCTTTCCCAGCATCAGGGTCTTTTCCAATGAGTTGGCTCTTCACATCAGGTGGCAAAAGAATTGAAGTTTCAATTCTCATTAAAATATATATCTTTAATACTTTTCAGGTCACTGCATATCTATCTACATCATAATTTTTAATTCTCCACAAAGCAATACTTATTTTTCCAACCCCAGATACAATAAAATATTCAAAGGACATATTCTAGTCTTTATTTCCAAATTGAAAAACAGAAGCTTTCAAAGCACTAACTAGATTTGGGATATGTCTCTTCTCTCAAAGCAATAGTGTTGAAAGGATTGAATTAGTGGATCTGTAAAATCTCTTATAGTTCTATAATTTCTGTTCTGTTCTATTTTATTCTCTTCTATTTTAAAACTCTAACTGGTAACATCCTAGTAAATTCAATATGTGGTCAATGTATTCATCTGATTATACTTAGAAGAAAACTGGGACAGAGAATGCTAAGTGGCTGACACTGATTTCTTGAGAAAATAAGAACCAGGGCTTGGGAACAGAACTCCAAATGCTTTGCTCCAGTATGCTGTGTTCTCAGCTACCCAGAAGAACCAGACAGGCCACCCCACCCTGCCACTCTGAAATACTGAATTACCCAATTTGAACCTCTGAGGTTTTTGAGGTTTCAACATCACTAACCTTTATGGGCAAAAGCCTGCTTTCCAATCCCAGTGTGGCTTCCTTCTGGACATCCCCACTTTCTAGGCCGGGTTTCCAGCTCAGCATTGGCAATAAAACTCTGCACTCTGGATCCAGGAGTCACATCTTGCCTTGCTGTCAGATCTCATTTTAATCTTTAGTGATTATTCTGTTGGATAACTCCACTGAAACTGATTCCATATTATATTCATTTTGACTTTTCTTTTGCAGACAGTTTTTGTCACAGTGTAATTTGTTTGGGGGCAGATTGGAGTCTGTGATTATAGACTCCTGTTACATTAGTCAGTGAAAGCCTTGACATTTATAGCTGTTTCTCTTTTGTGGTACATTTTAAAAGTTAAGTTTCATTAAATTTTATGAATATACAATATTTATGTATGGTCAGGGTTAAAGGGAAAATGCTCTATGAAATTCATGAGCAAAATCTGAACTAAAATTAGGAAAGACTGTCAATTTTCCTGATTAGCATTTAAACCAATATTAAGATTGAAAGGATATCAGGAGTCTTCAATGAATGAATGATTCAATGAATGAGTCTAGTTGGGAATTTTTTTAATATATGGTTCCATTTGATATGAAACAATCTTTATTTCATGAAATATATTAAGGTAGCTATTTCATAATATTCCTAGGTTATGGAAGAAATATAAATACTTTTGAAAAAGCATCATATCTTTATAATATGTTCTCATATTTCTACACAGGTAATATATGCTCATTAATTAGCTGGCAGTTCTGTACAGAGTTGTCAACAAACTGTTAAAGTTTCACTTAAAAGTTTGGTTAAAAGTCTTGGTTAAAAGTTTGGCTTCCCTTGTGGCTCAGACAGTAAAGAATCTGCCTGCAATGCAGGAGACCCAGGTTTGATATCTGGGTTGGGAAGATCTCCTGGAGGAGGCAAAGGCTACCAACCCCAGTATTCTTGCCTGGAGAATTCCATGGACAGAGGAGTCTGACAAGCTATGGTACATGGGGCTGCAAAGAGTCAGACATTACTGAGAGATGCAGTACAACTTTAAGTGAGTTATAGAATCACACAAATTTCTTCTTAGAAAGAAACAGAGAGAGAGAGCCCCACAGAGAGTTTGGGCTTGGTTTCCCCAAAATTTATAGTATGTACTTAAAATTTGCATAGCCCTAGACCAGCATCTGGTAATTTTCAAATATTGATGCTTTTTATAACATTTATAACATAATGAGGTTTTTTGCTTATTATTCATCTTTCCAGTAGTTTTGGCCTGTTTATTATTATCCTGAAAGATTTATGTCATACTTTTTTTCAAAATCCTCATGTAAAACTCTTTTAAAGCTAAGTTTTAAAAAGAATAAAAATTAACTTAGATCAAATATACCAAAATGATTTTCAAAAGAAAATATGTTACATCCAACACTAAAGGGAATTTATCATATTGTGTGTGTGTTTTAATACACAAAACAAAGAATGTGTAAATTACTCAGAAGTAGTACTTCTATAAAGCCGATCAAGACTGCTTAAACAGAAACATTACTTTGAGAAGAGCTAAAAAATTATAGATGGATATTTAGTGACATGAAAAAGTATTCATGACAAAAAACTTAATAAAATATTATAAAACAATATGTAAAAAATACACCTGTTTTAAAGATGTGTGTGACTCTAAACCAAAGACCTGAGAGATTAAAAGACCTGAGAGATGAATGTCGTGCAGCTTTACAGGCAATAAAACTAAAATTTGTATCTCTGTCACTTTGTATCTATGTTCATATTTAATATTTTTTTCAACTAAAATTGTTGACTGATTTTGATACCGGGGTTATGCTCGCTCATAAAAAGAGAAGTGGAATGCACACAGTTTCTCTGTTTTCTAAAGGTGTTTGTATATTCTTGAATTTCTTTTCATTGAATGTTTGATAGATTTTACCAACGAAGCCATTTGGGCCTGGAGTTCTCTATGTGAGAAATTTTATAATTATAAATTTAATTTATTTAACACACAAAGATATTCAGATTTTCTGATTCTTCTTATATTAGTTTTTGGTAATTTATGAAATGAAAGGCATCTTGAATGGGAGAAGTGGTTGGAAGAAGGATAGGAAAAAGAATATATCCTGCGATCATTGGGAAGAAGTAAGATATAAGGAGAGGCTGAAAGTGTGAATTTGCTGTCAAGTTGGTCATTTGCAGGTGGCATGCATTACTTGTGTATTGAGAAGAGACATGAAAAATGCCTAATCTGAAATGAATTAAAACACTCCCAATGATTTGAGAGTTTAATAACTTCTGCATCTCTGATTCCTAGATTTAATTAAACAATTCCAGGTCTTAAAATAAAAATTGAATTTAATCTACAAACAGAAGATTTGTATTACCTGCAACAAAGCATAATCGCCTCTATAAGCCATCTATTTCTGTAAAACTATCAAGAAAGGTAATTTGTGGTGTTCACTTCCACTAAATTAAGTTGTGTTATAACATTTTATATGTCCTTCATAAATGTGAATTTATGTTTTTAAATACTGACCAAAAACCCCAAACCAAAGCAAGTATATCTATTTTTAGATGACTCTGTCATATCTTGCTGCTGCTAAGTCACTTCAGTTGTGTCCGACTCTGTGCGACCCCAGAGACGGCAGCCTATGAGCCTTCCCCGTCCCTGGGATTCCCCAGGCAAGAACACTGGAGTGGGTTGCCATTTCCTTCTCCAATGCATGCAAGTGAAAAGTGAAAGTGAAGTCGCTCAGTCATGTCCGATTCTTAGCGACCCCATGGACTGCAGCCCATCAGGCTCCTCCATCCATGGGATTTTCCAGGCAAGAGTACTGGAGTGGGTTGCCATCGCCTTCTCCTGTCATATCTTAGATGAATCCTATTAAAGATTATAGCAGAAGTGGGGTGGGGAGGAGTGGCAATTTAGAAATTTGAATAAGGTCAAATAGAAGATCTTAGATTATATGTTAGTCCTGAAATTTAGAAATGAACTTAGGTAAAGGAAAAGTCACACATATACATTTTTCATTAAAAAAATTTTTCAAGTGTTCTGCAAAGCTGTGTTATAGGCATTTTTTACAACCACAGCAACAAATATTATAATTATCAAGCAAATGGAAAATGCAAGTCTGGATCAATACACAGAACTAATATAAATCATAAAGTTTCAGAGGCAGGATTTATGGCTGTCACAGTTTATTTGAACAGTATATGTCTTGGCATCCAAAGAACAATCCTTGTAGTTTTCCCCAGCATCAAGATTCTTAGCTCAAAAGTCAGGATTCTCACTTGAATAGAAGTTTGTCAATTCTGTATTTATCTAGAGGAATGAAATCTAAAGCAACTATGAAAGAGCAGTTTGTGTGTTCTCCTTGAACAAATTGACCCTGCTGTGCGGAAATTATCAAATTTGTGGGTGGGATTAGGTTGGGCTGCTTTATGCCAGTTTATAAATTCCCACCACCTTTTGGTTCTGGTTATTGCTGTGACAACCAGCAGTCTCCAGATATATTTACCTCTTCCTCATGTCTTGCTGTTTGCTCTAGGGGTTCTTTTATGTCTCAATATGGGATGCTATGGGAGCTGACACAGTGATTCTGAAACAGCCAGAGAGACAGTATCTTGCTTGACATGTAGTAGACAGGAATCAGGGGATAAAAATCCCTCTCCTTAGGCTGGCTGTTCTTTTTTATTGATGTGAACCATATTTTAAAGTCTTTATTGAACTTGTTACAATATTGTTTCTGTTTTAGGATTTTGGTTTTTGGCTTCAAGGCATGTGATATCTTAGCTCCCCTAACAGGGATAGAACCTGCACCCCTTGCATTGGAAGGCAACGTCTTAACCATTGGACCACCAAGGAAGTCTCAGGCTGATATTTCTGAGACATATTCTCAGTCTTCTTTAGAAAGTCTGCAGGGGAATTTAGTTCATATCAGAATCAAGGTTAGTCTTCTTTTCTTTCCTATTTCACTCTTACAATTCCATGTTTCCAATGACCTGGGATCACTTCACACATGTAAGACTTTATCTCAAGCTCTGCTTTTGGGAGAATCAAAGCATTCAAACATTATTTAAAGATATGGAAGTTCCCCCTTCTACCTTGAGAAATTGTGTGCTATATTTATTTTTAGTTTAGCTCAAGGGCAAGAAACGCTGTTAGATTTACATCATGAAAAACAATTTAGTGCAAAATAATCACTAGTTATGTCACAAAATCTGTTCTTAAAGCAAGTGGCGGAGTTGGAATTCAAAGTCAGGTTTGCTTACATCATCATTTATGTCTCAATAAGAATAAGAGTGGTGGTGTGTGCATGCTCAGTCATGTCTGACACTTTGTGACTCCATGGACTATAGCCCACCAGGCTCCTCTGTCTGTGGAATTTTCCAGGCAAGAACACTGGAGTGGGTTGCTATTTCCTTCTCTAGGGCATCTTCCCAATCCAGGGACTGAACCTTCATCTCTGGTGTCTCCTGCATTAGCGTGTAGATTCTTAACCACTATTGTTGCCTGTTAAGAGTGTACTCAGATGAGGCAGTCAGGAGAGGTGAATAATTGCTATTTTGTATCTCCTTTCTGAATCAGAGCTTGTGGAGTGGTTTTTCTGTCTCTGGTTTAACATTGTGCAAGGTTTGTGGAAAGGAGAAGATAACTAGTTTTATTACATAAAGTCTGCTGGAACAAGTATCATGTCTGAATTTGAAGAAGAGGACAAAAAATCACCTAAAATCCTGGACTTTGAGCAGTATACAGTGATAGGGTGTGTCCTTGGGATGTTTCTCAGGAGGATGTGAGTGTAGAGAGAAGGAGAAAGTGGATATTTTATGACTACAAGTATGCACTCTGGCACAACTGGCCCAGTGCTGACCAATATCTATATTTTCTTCTTGCTTGGTGCACATCTAGACTGTGTTTCCCAACTTTACTACACAGACTTGAAGCCAAATAATATGGGTCATGAGTAACTGAATGGTTGTGATGACTGCCACCCCTGAGGAATGAAGAGTTTTTCCACACATGCTCTCTTTTTTTTCCCTTGAAGCCTGGATACAAAAATCCTGTGGAGGACTCGGAAGACCTACCTTCTACATAAGCAGAGGGGTTTGAGGTTGAAAATCAATTTGAGGAATGTAAGCTAATTGGATATAGAGTGAGAAAGAAGGAGACTTCTATTTTGGGAATCTACTGACTGGCTGATCACTGAGGAATTGATGCTTTCGAATTGAGGTGCTGGGGAAAACTCTTGAGAGTCCCTTGAACTGAAAGGAGATCCAACCAGTCAATCCTAAAGGAAATCAGCCCTGAATATTCATTGGAAGGACTGGTGCTGAAGCTGGAGCTCCAATACTTTGCTGTCTTACGCAAACACTCAGCTCATTGGAAAAGACCCTGATGCTGGGAAAGATTGAAGGCAAGAAGAGAAGGGGACAGCAGAAGATGAGATGGTTGGATAGCATCACTGACTCAATGGACATGAATTTGAGCAAACTCTGGAATGAGGAAGGACAGGGAAGCCTGGTGTGCTGCAGTCCAAGGGTTGCAGAGTTGGACACAACCTGGGGACTGAACAACAACAGACTGGGATCCTTTTTGTTGGTGGTAGTCAGCCTTATCTAATTAACAGGAAGAGAAAAGCCTTCAATTTAATGTTACATAAAACAAAATAACTGAAGCACAATACGTTAGAAGAAAATAAAAAAGTAGAAACCAAATAATCATAGAAATTGTAAGATGTTTCTTTGAGATAACAAAAAGTAAAATGAAATATTTATGACAAGAAGAGAAACCCACTAAAAATAATAACAGAAGTAAAAGGAATATAATTCCAGATTAAAAAGAGGTTAACTACTAAAACAAAATGAACATTGTATGTGCTAATTTTGAAATTTTAAACAAATGAACAACTTCTAGAGAAATAAAATTTATAAAAACTGTATCAGAGAAAATGAATAAAATTGGTTTATTACCATTAAATACATACACACATACTCTCTCATACACCCCAGTTATTTTTTAATTAATTTTTATTAGAGTATAGTTGCTTAACCCAGCTATTTTTAGAGTTGGAATATACCAAAGATTCAACAGATAGAATTAAAGGTTTTTCTAGAGAATAAAATATGAGAGGCTGTTCCACAACTTTATGAGACCAGTACAGTTTTAATGCCCAAACAAGATTTGGATAGAATGAGAAAGGAAATAGAATAAACTAATCTCATTTATGAACATGTATTCCAAAAAAGAGTAAAACATATAAAGCAATATATTTAAAAATACATAATAACAAGACTGTGTTTATCCAGCAACATACATTGGGTTCAACTTGGAAAAAAATATTAAAAAATATATTAAAGAAAAAGCATATAATAAACAGCATATTTACAAATGTTTGTTAAAATTTAATATTCATTAATGATGAAAACCATGGTATATTAGGAAGGAGATTAGTCTGAAAACAGAGTAAATGTCTAAGGTACAGTCTTTTTAAAACTAGTTAAGACAAAGATACATGCTACAACACTTCTATTCAATAAAGACATGTGGACTGAAAAAGAAGGAAACATCACTTTAAGCACAAGTGAAACATATTTACATAGAAATCAAGGAAAAATATATTTTGTAAATCGTTCAGATGGTTAAGGTAGTTGGATATACAATAAAAAATGTTGCTCCTGTATATATACCCCAAAGAAATTCTCAGAATACAAGCGTATGATATCAGAAATGACTGAAGCAGTATTTATGTTGGTCAGTGGAGTATTGGAGACAACAAAACCTGTTTATCCTTGAGAGTTGTAGACAGTAACGTAAATGGAAAAACATGTGGGATATTATGAAGCAACTGGAAGCAATTTATAGGTGAAATATAGCAAAAGTTGAGGAATGCAACTAAAAGAGCACTTAAAGAGAAATTTATAATATTCAAATACATTAACAATGAGTGCAGTTTTAAAATTAGTAATCTATGCTTTTACCTTCAGAAGCTAGAAATCCAAATATAAGTAAGAGGAAGAAAATTATACCAAGAAAGCCAGCAAAATAGAAAATATAATACCAAAAAAGGAAAAACATAATCACATGTTAATAATTTTAAAAGATCATCAGTTTGGAAAACACCATAGCTCTACAGATCAAGACAAAAGAGAAAAAGCACAAGCTATCAATATTAGGTTTCAAAGATCCCTACTGATCTTACAAACATTAAAACACAGTAAGGCAATTTTGTGGACAACTTTGTGCCAATAAATTTGACAATTTAGACTAAAAGACACAAACTTGCAAAGGATAGCCATATATCTATTAAACAATATGAATTCATAGCTACAAACCTACCCACCATCAAAACTCTAGGCGTAAATAGCTTTGGTAATGAATTCTATTAAATACTTGGGAAAATGGTAATAACACTGTTACATAAACTCTTTCAGAAAACAGAAAGGTAGGATTTTTCAACTTACTTTTGACGCCAGAATAATCCTGATACCAAAATAAAACAAGAACATTAAAAGAGTGCAATTATAAACTGATATAATTCATGGGCATATATCCAAATATCCTTAACAAATTTTAACAGAGAGAATCCAGATGTACATCCAAAGAAATCAGAAGAGTTCCTTTTTGGGGCGTTACCATGGAGTGGTTGCTAGGAAGTCACATAAGCAAATGTTTTGAAGGGATGGAAATGTTCCATATCTTAGCTGTGTGGGTTATCTGGGTGTATACTTTTGTCAGAACTCATTAAACTCCATACTTACGATCATTGTATTTATTAAAAAGGAAAAAATATAATAGTAATTTTACAATGGAAAAATCTGGCAAACACCTCTTTGCCAAATTACCAATGTCATCACCAGTAAGAAGACATATTGATATAATACTGTGAGAAGAAAATAACGCTACTTCTGTATATTATTTTTTAAGTGTATAATGATAAGTGAACACCAGACAAACCTAAACTGAGAAGTATTTTGTAAAATAACAGACTGTTGTTTTCACTGCTTAGTCGCTAAGTCATGTCTGACTCTCTTGCTACTCCATGAACTGTATCCCACCAGCCTCATCCATTCATGGGATTTCCAAGGCAAGAATACTGGAAAGGGTTGCTATCTCCTTCTCCAGGAGATCTTCACGACCCAGGGATCGAATATACATCTTTTGCATTTCCTGCATTGGCAGGTGTTTTCTTTACCACTGAGCTACCAGGGAGTTCAGTTCAGTTGCTCAGTCATGTCCAGCTCTGCGACCACACGGACTGCAGCACGCCAGGCCTCCCTGACCATCACCAACTCCCAGAGTTTACTCAAACTCGTGTTCATTGAGTCAATGAGGCCATCCAACCATCTCATCCTCTGTCATCCCCTTCTCCTCCCGCCTTCAATCTTTGCCAGCATCAGGGTCTTTTCAAACGAGTCAGCTCTTCACATCAGGTGGCCAAAGTATTAGAGTTTCAGCTTCAACATCAGTCCTTCCAATGGATATTTAGGACTGATTTCCTTTAGGATGGACTGGTTGGATCTCCTTGCAGCTCAAGGGACTCTCAAGAGTCTTCTCCAACACCATAGTTCAAAAGCATCAGTTCTTCTGTGCTCAGCTTTCTTTATAGTCCAACTCTCACATCCATACGTGACTACTGGAAAAACCATAGCTTTTACTAGACAGACCTTTGTTGGCAAAATAATGTCTCTGCTTTTTAGTATGCTGTCTAGGTTGGTCATAATGTTTCTTCCAAGGAGTAAGTGTCTTCTAATTTCACGGCTGCAGTCATCATCTGTAGCGATTTTGGAGCCCCAAGAAAAGAAAGTCTGATACTGCTTCCATTGTTTCCCCATATATTTGTCATGAAGTGATGGGAGCGAATGCCATGATCTTAGTTTTCTGAATGTTGAGCTTTAAACCAACTTTTTCACTCTCCTCTTTCAGTTTCATCAAGAGGCTCTTTACTTCCTCACTTTCTGCCATAAGGGTGGTGTCATCTGCATATCTGAGGTTATTGATATTTCTCCCGGCAATCTTGATTCCAGCTTGTGCTTCCTCCAACCTGGCACTGCACATGATGTACTCTGCATATGTTAAATAAGCAGGGTGACAATATACAGCCTTGATGTACTCCCTTCTCGATTTGGAACCAGTCTGTTGTTCCATGTCCAGTTCTAAATGTTGCTTCCTGACCTGCATACAGATTTCTCAAGAGGCAGGTCAGATGGTCTGGTATTCCCATCTCTTTAAGAATTTCCCACAGTTTGTGGTGATCTACACAGTCAAAGGCTTTGGCATAGTCAATAAAGCCAAAATAGATGAATTTTTGGAACTCTCTTGCTTTTTTGATGATCCAGAAGATGTTGGCAATTTGATCTCTGGTTCCTCTGCCTTTTCTAAAACCAGCTTGAACATCTGGAAGTTCACAGTTCACGCACTGTTGAAGTCTGGCTTGGAGAATTCTGAGCATTACTTTACTAGCATGTGAGATGAATGCAATTGTGCAATAGTTTGAGCATTCTTTGGCATTGCCACCAGGGAAGCCCCTCAAAATAATAAATTGGCATTTATACAAAATGAGTGAAAATAACGGATGAGCCCTCATTCAAAATGTCAATATCACAAAAGACAAGGAAAAGGGAGGAAAATAGCCACAAATTGGGGGAGAGTAAGGAGATACAACATCATAAGCAATATAAGACCCTAAATTGGATCCTGGAAAAGAAAAAGAACATTAGGGCAAAAGACTGGTTAAATATGAAAAAGGATTGCATTTAGTTAATAGCATCATAAAAACTTCAATTTCTTGTTTTGACAATTGTATATACTATGTTTATTTAAGATGTTATCATATTATATATACCGGAGAAGGCAATGGCACCCCACTCCAGTACTCTTGCCTGGACAATCCCATGGACGGAGGAGCCTGGTAGGCTGCGGTCCATGGAGTCGCTAAGAGTCAGACACGACTGAGCATCTTCACTTTCACTGTTCACTTTCATGCATTGGAGAAGGAAATGGCAACCCACTCCATTGTTCTTGCCTGGAGAATCCCAGGTACGGGGAAGGCTGGTAGACTGCCATCTATGGGGTCGCACAGAGTCGGACACGACTGAAGTGACTTAGCAGCAGCAGCCTATTATATATACTATGCTTACTGAAGATGTTATCATAAGTGGAGGAAGGAGGGATAAATTAGGAGTTTGGGATTAACAAATACACACTATTATATATAAAATAGAAAATCAACAAGGACATGCTGTACAGCATAGTATTCTGTAATAGTATTTAATATTCTGTAATAACCTATGGGGAAAAGAATCTGAAAAAGAATGGATATATGTATACATACAACTGAATCAATTTGCCATACACCTGAAACTAACACATTGTAAATAAACTATATGCCAATAAAATTTTTTAAAAATTCAAAAAACAGTCATCATAGGAAACAGGTTGAAACATACACATGAACTCTGTATTATTATTGCAACTTTTCTGCAAGTCTAAAATTATTTCAGAACAAAAACTTAAAAAAAATTAATATATATTGAAGAGCTATTACAATTCAACTGTGTAAAAGGATGCAGGAGACCCATGGGAAAGAATGCACAGATGAAAAATAGATCTAAGAATTAAGAAGAAACTGATTTATAAAACAGCATTATTTTAGAAAACTGGGGAAAGGATGAAGATTTCAATAAATAATTTAGCCATATGCCTTTTAATGCAATCCAGAGCCCACACCCCAGCTAACTTGTCTACTGGATTCTCACATTATGGGGCATCATTCACCTGCCTTAGTTACCCCAGGGTCAGGTACCAGATAACTAGGGACAGCTCCTATATCCCAGAGACCTTGGAATTACTCAAGCTAGTTCATCCTAAAAATGTTTAAGCTGCCTTGCCTGTTCCTTCCCATGGAAATGAAAAAAAGTTCTTCAAAATTTCCTCTTCTTTCTCTACCTCCTGATTGAGTCACAGTTTGATACGCCCTTTCTCTTGGCATCTGTAAGAATAATAAACTATATTTTCAATGACAGTTGTCTCTGTTAGCCTTAATATTTCTAAATAATAATAAAACCTATTTTAAAGCAACATGATGCTGTTATATACACCTCCATTCTCTGACTTAATTTTAACATCCAAACTCTGAGAAAAGTAATGAAATCTTCTCCATATTACATAGATAAAGAAATAGGAGCTTATAGAGATGAAGTAATTTTCCCAGAATTATAAAGCAGATAAGTGTCAAGAATCCAAGATCTAAGGTCAGATCTATATAAAATTAAATTTCACATTCATTATTTAGGGTATATAAATGGAATTTGCCTAAAATTCTATCAGTGCTCTTTTAAGTTTAGGAGTTAAAGGGTATATCAGCTCTCAACGACTTTTGTGTGATGTCATCCAATATTAAAGATAATCCTCCAGAATTTTGCCATTTCCACTCTTTTCATTCTTAGCTTCTGGAATCATCATTGCTTTTTCCTTCTTATCTGTATCCTTTCAAGGGTATTGTTCATGGAGACTTACTGGGTGGGGGTGGTTCTCAGATTCTGGTAATCTTCATAAACCTTATGAGTCAGTTTTTACTTTCAAAATTTGGTCAGTATGCATGTGTTAGAATATACATGAACTTCTAAAGTAATTTCCCAGATCCTTAGCCTCCAGGCTAAGAACTCAAGAAAGGGATTATGTACAGTCATTTAATCCACACCTTGATGTCACTAGCTGGAAGGATTTAGACTATTTGTGGCCAGAAATCAGAGAGCTGTGTTAACGTTGAGTTCTTTGTCTCACTAGAGAGCATGCTATTATGACTTGAATTAACTGCACAATCAATCATTACATTACTAAGAAGGGACAATTAAACACTGCAAGTCTCCAAATATGTTACAGGATAAATAGCATCACTTAAGTATTTTTTTCAAAAATGCATAGAGCATCTAATCCTAAATTTTACCATAACTGCAGAGCCAATAATTAGTATATTAACAATACTAAGGAGAGAGAAACAAATTAACCAACATCACAAAGCAAACAGCAAAGAAAATTCAGAAGACAGGAAATTCTAAAGGGCGAGTGATCTGTTGTCTTCAGCAGATCAATAGTACCTAATGAATACGCAAAGGGATGTATGACTGTTTTAGATACAAAGAGATGTATGCAACATAACCAACTGCCAAGTGTGGACCTTACTTGTTTTCTGTTTGAAAAAATCAACTGTAAAAACATATTTTGAGGCAACTGGAGAAATTTGGTTATATAGGAAAATATCCAGATAAATTTTTAAGGATATATATTCTGACTGATAAAGGGGTAAAATATCATAAAGGCTGAGTGTTGCTTTAAAATAATTAAGATGGAAAGAAAAAAGATAGTATAGATGAAACAAAGTGATAAATCCTTAATCACATGTTACAGTATAAAATACCAAATGGGCTTTTAATGTTTCTTTCACAAAGATTAGTATAGACGGATATTTAACCCAGGATTCACAGTTGATGAACTAGAATCCACTTCTTTTACCCCCATATGAAGGGAAAGTATAATTTTGAAATTGTGTCCATTTTAACCCTTTCTTACCTTTAGAAAATCTGGTATATAATTTCTGAGATGAGATTTCCTATCTTAGTTGGGAAAATTTAAACTTTGGAGAGAAAAATAATAATCTGATCAATTTCATACATTTTTGTTTTTATAAATAATATTTGGCAAGTACTGGGAGCATGTAATAGATAATGTCTCTATTGTATAATAGGGTCTTCCCTGTAGCTCAGATGGTAAAGAATCTGCCTGCAGCACAGGAGACCCAGGTTCAGTCCCTGGGGCAGGAAGATCCTCTAGAGGAGGGAGTGGCACACCACTCCAGTGTTCTTGCCTGGAGAATCTCATGGACAGAGGAGCCTGGCGGGCTACCGTCCATGGGATCTCAAAGAGGTGGATACAACTGAGTGACTAACACTACTACTATCACTATTGTATAATACTATAGCTTGATAATATATGATAATAAAATGACATTCAAGTATTTAAGTGCTAATAAAATGGCATTCAAATATTAACTGAAATAAATAATTTGTATGAAAGAAATGGAGTGAATAAAATGAAGAGTGCTTCCTACCTTAAATTTATTTCTTTTTCAGAGTATCTCTCCAACTTTAGGAAATATCAGATCTCTAAATTCCCTATTTCTTATGGTTTTTTTCCCCTATTTCTTATGTTTTAATTAATTCCAGTATCCTAGGAGGATTCCTAGGATATTTAATTCCAGTTATTTAATTCCAGTATCCTAGGAGAATTCCTGAAGGTTTCACAAACAAATGGGCAATATTGTTCAGAGAATTTGGTAAACAATTATGTAGAAAACAAAACTCAGGTCTGCCCCCCTGGGCATTTGTAGCTGAGGATCTTAAAATTATATTGTCTTAACCTCACTTTGGAGCTCAAATAATGGGTAGAAGAGATAAATGATAAGCATCAGGCCACCAGAATAGAAAATTGGTAAAATTTAAGTATTCTATTTAGTGCAGTCATCCTAGAATGTAAGGGATATATGAAATGTGGACAAGTGTGTGCTTGATACACAATAGTTTATAATAGAATAAAGCTTTCCAGTAAGAAGAAATATCCTTAAAAAAAAATCTAGGTGAGTAGATTATTCACATCTTCTTGGAAGAATAGTTTTATTTGCACACTGGGTTCATATAGGGAAGAAGGAAATAGTAGTTAAGAAAAATATGGCTTGGCCATATTGGACAGACCGGTATAATCCCAAATGGGGCTTCCCAGGTGGCCCATTCATAAAGAATCTGCCTGTCAATGCAGGAGATGCAAGAGATGCAGATTTGATCCCTGGCTCAGGAAGATCCCCTGAAGTAGGAAATGGCAACCCAGTGCAGTATTCTTGCCTGGAAAATTCTGTGGACAGCAATATAGTCCACAGGGTCACAAAAAGTTGGACATGATTGAACACAAACACACACATAATCCCCCATACAGAAAAACCATATACTCCCTGGAAAGGAAATAGAGGTGGTGCTTGTTGGAATATGAAATCAAAATTGGACCTGGTAAGTAACCATATACATCAAAGGAAAACAGAAGTTGAAATGACTCTAAGATTTTGAGGTAATCACAATAGCAACAAAAATCACAGCTTGTACCTAAATTTAACAAAGAATAGTTTCTTTACTCATCAAGTATTATTGTGCTAAACAACCTCTGATTTTAAAACATAAATATTGATGACATTTTATACTTTTCTCTATACTAAATTATGGGAAAGAGAAAACAATGCAGTTCGTGTTTTCTTGCTGTTTTATTTCTTGGGGTTATTTTTCAGTCAGATTTTTTCCAAGTCTGAAAATGAATTTTGAAGGAATACATAAAAATCCTGGAATATTACCTATCCAGATCTGGATGCAGACACAGGAGAAGATAGTTTTATTTCTTCCAATAATGACAAAAACAACACTAAATATTATATCTATTTCTGTCTCTCATCTGGTATATTTCTTTAACAAAACTACTTAAAATCTGTGAGGTTCATTTACTTCATCTATAAACTGGGGCTAATAGTGACTTAAGTTTATTTAAGGAATAAGTGAGACTTTATATATACATTGGCACAAGTGTAAGTAGCTTAGCGTCCAAACCAGAGTAGGTATAGCCTTCCAACCCACCATAGATACTATGCCAATGATAGAAGTGATGAAGTTGTAACAGGGAAGTCAATGTGAGGAAAGGTAAGTGAAGTTAAAACTAGGCAAGTGGTCTTTTCCTTTAGAAACTAAGCAAAGTGATAGTTTTCAATAGTCAATGGAAAAGCCAGTTTTAGTGCTAAAAATCAAGAAAGCTTTTCTGGACATTCTCCTCTTGCAGGAATGGAAATAAAATAACTTTTAAGGGGCTTGAGAAACAGGAATACAATTCATTAAATAAAATTAACATCAATGTAATGAACTGGAAAAGAGAAAGAAAGTGAAAAGGAGAAACATGATGGAGTGTCAGCAAGAATAGGATGACAAGAATTATTTTATACAATTCTCTAGGAAGGCCTGGAATTACACATTCAATACATCTAACTGTAAACTTTATTCCCTCTCCCTTTAAGAGCAAACTTGGGTGAGGAGAAAATAAAAGACAACTAAAATCTGTGAAACTCCTGATGTGAGTTTTCCATTACAGATTTCCTGAAATTTCACCTGCTTGTCCACTTGGACATCAGGGCCTTTTCACAAAAAGAAAGACCAGAGATGAAAAATATTCTGGCTTTTCCATTGTCTATTGAGAACTATCACTAAACAAAACAAACCTGACCAAGGAAGCCCATAATTGTTCTTCAGTATGCGCTTTAGGAGACATGATCTCAGCTAACCCAAGCTCTTTCTTTTGAACTTTCTTTCCAGTGAAAAAAGCAGCTCATTTCCACAGAAAATCTGTATAATCTATTTGTTTAAAAACACCTGGGCCTCAAGCATCATAGCTAACTTGACTTTAAATGGCAAGCCAGAGTTCTTTGAAATAAAAATATCATGAGGGTACAACATATTCAGGCTAATAATTTGGAGACTTTTGGCTATGCATTTATATGAGTATCTGAACAATGATTGCTTAATCATGACAAATTTTTATCAATGGCTGAGAAATAACTGTAGAATGCAGATAACAGTACTCACTCATTTAGTAGCTGTATCTTGTGAGCAAGTGATTTAACCTCTCAGGGCTTTAATTGAATTATCTTTAAAATGAAGATAATTTATGTGGCTGAAATTTTAATGCAATAGTTCCAAACTAACTTCCTTCTGTATTTATATGTCAGATCTGTATTTAGATATTACTATTCACTTAATTCAGAAGAGGAGACTTGAGAAGAGCTATATAAACATAAATTGCTTGCATTAATAATATCATGATATATAACTCGTTTGGAGTGGGAGCTGGATGTTATTGTGTCAAAAAGCTAAAATTGTTGATTAGAAGCTACTTTGCTCATTCCTTTTGTCTTTTTGAGAGGGTTAATGACAGATGTTAGCTTGTTTCAGGCCACATAGCCGATATCACAGATCAGGGATTCAAACTTAGAATCCAGTGGTCTTCCCACTTATGAATTAAGTTCTTTAATTTTAATGTGTCTTTTCATTCTGTCAGCTAAGATAGTGTCTTTGATCTGTAGCATCTCTGGCAGGGGCTACTGTGTTTGTCCTCAATTATTAACAAAACTTCTGGATGTGCTGCTTAAATATCATTCCTGGTTTCTTCTAATTTTAGGAGTGAAAGTAATAATCTGTCTAAAATGTATTTCAAAAGTATTTTAATGTCATAATTAAATGCTCCACATAATTGCACTATGAGGAAGGCAAGGAAGATATTATCACTCCTATTTCACTGATGTTAAGTGATTTTTTTCCCCCACGCTGCCGTGAAACCAAGCTTCCTGTCTGTAACTGTAGAGTGCTCTCCGACACCCCAAACAGCTGCAGGGACACCAAGATGGATGACTTGCTTCCACCTGCCTGACACACAGCATCTCTACCCCCACAAACTGGCACAGGCTACAGAAAAGTTGGCAGCCTGAAATATACAGTCCCTTCTCTAAAGAATGTAAACATAATTACATAATAAATTACACACTCATTTAAAATCTCATTAAAGTGTTTCAAAATAATGTTGCTATTTTGAAATAATGTCAGATAGAGCAGAGGAGCGGGAAGGAGAGAGAGGATAAGCTCTTGGTTCTTAGTAAGATAAATTCACCATTGAGGAAACAAATACATCTTTTTCCCCTTTCTGGGCTCCTTATCCATCAAATGATGCTTATCAGACTTTTAACAACTTCATTTGAGGAGTACATTAGTGAAGAATGGTAGGCCTCATGGAAGAGAGTCAGAGAAGACACGAGCTGCAGCCTTATACCCACAAACTATGGAAAGGGTATTCAACTTAATCCATATCTCAGAACTCTAATTTTAATTTCTAAATGCATTGATTCATGATAGATTAAAAAAAAAAAATACTAAGCATATTCCTAACAAAACAGCTTAAAACTTGAAAGTATATGTTGTCTTGTAAAAAGAATTTTACTTTTCTATTGATTCTTATTATTATTCTAGCAATAATATCTGCATCTCTTGTGGAACCAAAATTATCAGGAAGTTCTTTTTCATATACCTTAATCTTCTCTGTTCATTCCTGTATGAGCTACATGGCTACCTCTACATAAACATTGAAATAAAGTGAAAGGATAATTTTGGCAAAGGAAAAGCATATGACTCTGTATATAATCTGCCAAATCTTAATTTTTTTAATTTATTTTTTAATTGGAGTAAAATTGTTTAAAAATGTTGTGTCAGTTTCTGCTATACAAAAACATGAATCAGTTATAAGTATACATATATACCCTTGTTCTTGAGCCTCCCTTCCAAACCCATCATCCTACCCTTATAGGTCTTCACAGAGCACCAAGCTGTTCTCCCGGTGCTATACAGAAACCTCCCACTAGCTATCTATTTTACACATGGTAGTGTATGTAATGTAGGAGTTATTATGCATTAGGTCTTTCTAAATCAATACCCTCTTAAACAGTTCATCAGCAGCAGATATTATAAGACAGAACACAATCAATTTCCTGGAAGATGCCCTTCATTATGAATATGAGACTTCTTGAGATTGGGTCATCCTGTTTTAATATCAATGTAGCTTTGATTTTTTATTACATTAATTTGGAAATATCATGATATTAGAGTGGTTCAATAGATTCCTGACCCTTCTTAGTGAGTGTTTGACAAATTCTCATTAGAAGGATAAATGAATGAATGAATAAATCAATGGATGAATAAAATCTTTTCAATTATTTTTTCTTTGAAGAAAGAAGTAACTTCGTACTGAGTAAATATATATATATATATATATATATATATATATATATAAAATGTTTATTGTTTTTTGTTTTCCTTGTTATTATTTTTGGTTTTTCAAATGAATCAGAATACAAATTATATCGTAGGTCCTGGGGCTTCCCTGGTGGCTCAGATGGTAAAGCGTCTGCCTGCAATGCGGGAGACCCAGGTTCAATTCCTGGGTCGGGAAGGTCCCCCGGAGAAAGAAATGGCAACCCACTTGAGTACTCTTGCCTAGAAAATTCCGTGGACTGAGGAGCCTAGTAGACTAGAGTCCATGTGGTCACAAAGAGTCAGACAAGACTAAGTGACTTCACTTCACTTCACTTCATAGGTCCTGATGTCTGAGTTTATTCTAGGAATGGCTCCTAAAAGAATTTTAGTTTTTCAGTTTTTGGTTTGTAAAAGTAATGAAATTTACAATCTGGTGTTTAAAATCAATCAGATACATTTTAGCAGTGTCAAAGAACATGCAGAACAAAGACCCAAAAGCCATGCAGCTCATCTCTGGGATCCGTGACAACATGGAAAAACGTAGTTTAGAACAGTGCCTCATTTCTGGCAGGAAGAATTAGACGTAAATTCTCTCTTCACAAACTCACCTGCATCACCAACTGTTTCAAAGAAAAATCTCTCCTAAGAAAAAGGAGATGGAGCTCTGACAGTCTGAATCATCTCTGTACTCTACCTACCACCAGTGAGTTTCTTTTCACTCAGTGAGTTCCTTTTGTCCCAAAAGGAACAAAGGTAACATGGCTCAGAGGTATAAGAATCTGCCTGCCATGCAGGAGATGTGGGTTCGATCTCTGGGTTGGGAAATTCCCTTGGAGTAGGAAATGGCAACTCACTCCAGTATTCTTCCCTGGAAAATCCATGGACAGAGGGCCTGGTGGGCCACAGTCCATGGGGTCACAAAAGAATTGGACATGGCTTAGTGACTAAACAACAACGTGGAACACAGTACAAGGAAATCTCCACAATGAAAAAGGTCACAGCTAGTCAGGAAAGGTCAGAAAGTCAGAAAAAGGTCACACTAGGCAGAAAGATCAAAGATGTGTTGGTTTTGTATTTAGGAGGTTGCTCATAAAGAAATAATTTCTGTCCCAGACATGCCTGCAGCACGTGTGTTTCCTAAGAAATGATAGCTGTGAATGTAATTTAAGAGACCTATACCATGGAGAGTTGTAAAACATCAGCGCTCAAGCACTTGCTGGGAGATGTTCAGGCAGGCAAAATGCTGAAATGTTCCCCTTCTGTCACCAGAGCAACACTGGCTTCAGTAAACTGCTAAATATTTGTACTGAGAGAGAAAGAAGCAAAAAGCACATCGCACAACCAGAACTGCTGGAATCACTTGTGGGCAATTGATCTGTGATTGAAGCCTAGCTGTTGAACTCCTAGTCATCAGAGGAAGTCAGTCCCTGATTTATTGGCAGGTACAGCTAACAGTGAGAGATTGAAGAGGAAAAGTTAAAATTTTACATAACTTCCTGCTCCTTCTGCCTCTGTAACTCAGCTTGCTCCTTGCAAAGTCTGGATCACATAGGTCTCGGAAAGTGGGGACTTACAGTACTAGGAACTGAAGCTTATCTCACTCACCCTTGTCCTGCTCTTTGTAATCGCCCAGCCCCTGCAAACCCACAAACCTGCTTAATCACGCCTGTCCGTGTATAAAAACTCTGTAACCCTTTTGTTCAGAGCTCAGAGCTTGGGGTGTTAACTCCTCTGGGCCCGCTGTCATAATAAACCTGAGTTCTCCAACTCTCTGAGTGTAGTGCTTGGTTTCTCAAGTACTAGTTTCTGCAACATTTTCTGGAGGCTTCAGCGAAATTCCAACCATGCTGGCCCCTTGAGCCGTTGGAACGATGGCTCGGCCGGGTCAGAATGCAGGAGCCCCAAGATGAACGAGGAGGCATACCACCTGATGGTATTCTGGGTTCTCTTACAGACTGGTGCTCTGACTCTCTGGATGGCCATGCCCTGACCAGACTCATTGGAGGGATGGACCAACTCACCAGGAATGGCCACAAGATCAGGTAAGGCCCCAGGGCCAGCCCCCAGTCAAGTCCTACTCCAACAGGTAGAAGAGGAGACTGATCACCTCTTTGGAGCCCCCAGGAAGGGAATATCAAATAGGGAGACCTGGGGACTTGGGGAAAGGGAGGTATTGTGATAACCTCTGAGTGATTATGTATGTACGATTGCTGATTGAAGGAAGTGAAAGTGAGCTCCACAGTCCTCAGACTATGGAGCCTGAGAGGGTCCAAAACCTGCAGTT
Organism: Cervus elaphus; assembly: GCF_910594005.1. NCBI lineage: Eukaryota > Metazoa > Chordata > Mammalia > Artiodactyla > Cervidae > Cervus > Cervus elaphus. The sequence continues at coordinate 42,738,611 of NC_057833.1, read as the reverse complement.
CTGTGACGACTTTATAAGGCTGAAAGGTGGTGCCAGCCTCAGGGGGATTTGATCTCTCATTGCAAGGTTTTTCCAGGTCAGGGGTTTATACCGACCTGCCAATGCTAAGAGGTGTTTTAAATCTCCCTCAGAAGAGCGGCCAGGCGGTCAAAAAATGAATGTGAACGAGTGTGTGGCCTGATTCGCTTGTGTTTCAAGCTTGACTGTGTGGCTTCACAGCCTTCATGGCTATGGAGTCCAAGTGGGCCCTATCTTGCAGTTCTATAGTAACCTCACATGGCTCAAAGCAGTGTCTGTCTCTGGGGGACTCAGTCCCTCCCTGCAAGACAGATCCGGATCAGAGGTTTATACTGATCTGCCAATGCTAAGAGGTACCTGTTTCCCTCAGGGATGGGGCCAAGTGGGCACCTGAATGGTCTCCTCTTTTGAGGTGGTACCCACCCTTGTCTGTGCTTGTGCCACCAACTCAGGGCAGGATACACAGGGAGGGAGAAATTATTGGTCACTCTTCTGTCCACTGACTCCTTGAGCTGACATCTAAGATATTAGGTTTTCTTCAAAACCCTGCCAGGTAGATTACATTTGTCAACATGGGTGGAAGTTCCTCTAAGCCAACAGTTTTAGATTGCATGATAAAGAACTTTAAGAAGGGCTTTGCAGGAGATTATGGAGTCAAGATGACCCCCAGGAAGCTTCGTAACTTATGTGAGCTGGATTGGCCATCCTTTGATTTTGGATGGCCGCCAGAGCAGACTCTCAACCTGCCCACTGTCCTAGCAGCATGCCAGGTAGTCACTGGGGCTTCAGGACATCCAGATCAGTTTCCATACATAGACTGCTGACTTCTAATAGCACAGACCCTGCCTCCCTGGACAAGACTTTGTGCGAATGGACAGGGACAGAGTTGGGTATTTGTGACCCAACCACTCAGAAAAAGAAAGAAAAATGGAAAAAACCTATATTCCAGGGAGATCCAGTGGAAGACCCACAGCTGCCCCACCCCATACATTCCCCTGACTCCATAAGCTCCAGACCAGCCAGCACAGGACCCATTGCCAGACAGTTCACCTCCCTCCACGTCCCCCGAACCACCTCATGAGGACTACTCCAGCCCCAAGCCAGTAGTGAAGTGGCTCTGCTCCACCAAACAATCCAACCAGCCTGCAGCCCGTCAGATGCCACTGCGAGAAACTCAAGGTCCTCAACAAGTGAATGAGGATGGCTCAGTCCAGCCTGGTTGCTTCATCATCTACTACCAGCCCTTCAGCACTACTGATCTCCTAAACTGGAAATACCATAACCCAGCATATTCTGATAAACCACAGGCTTTGATTGACCTCCTAGAGTCCATCTTCCACACCCATCAGCCTACATGGGATGACTGTCGCCAGCTCCTTATGTCTCTCTTCACCACTGAAGAAATGCAATGCATCTCGATCGAAGCCCAAAAATGGCTCCGAGGACAAGTCCCTGCAGAGGTTTTAGATGTAGAAGGATGGACACGAGAAGAGATGCCAGAGACGAGATCTAATTGGAATTTCATTACCAGAGAAGGACAAGAAACCCTGGGTCGCCACCATGATGCCCTTCTACATGGACTTTGAGTGGGAGCCAAACAGCCCACCAATATGCCCAAAATTACAACGATAATCCAAAAAGCAGACGAGACTCCCACCAATTTCTATGAAAGATGGTGTGAAGTGTTCTGGACATACACCCTGTTCAACCCCGACACACCCAAGAATCAACAGATGATTAATGCTGACTTTGAGGCTCAACCCTGTGCAGACATCCAATAACAGCTCCAAAAGCTGGAAGGCTTCACTGGGATGAATGCCACACTGCTCCTGGAGGTAGCAAGTAAAGTCTTTGTGAACCAAGACCAGGAAACCCAATGAGAAGCAGGTAAAAAAATGAAACATAGAGCACCCCTGCTAGCAGTGGCATTGAGGAGCTCAGATCAAGTGAAACAGGCTGTTCGCTCATGGACAGGGGAAGCTAAGAAGAGACCACCACTATGGCATGACCAGTGCGCCTGTTGGAAAGAGACTGGACACTGGAGGAATGAGTGCCCCCATTGCAGAGAGACATCACAAGGGTCAGAGAAGTTCAGTCGACCCAACAAAGAAGGGTACTAGACTGGGCTGGCCATCTAAAACTTTACGGGCCTGGCTAGAGCAGAATCAGATTATGGAAGACCGGGCTCCCTGATCCTGGGCCCCCAGGAGCCCACAGTCACGATGAAAGTAGAGGGCCAATCAATGACTTTTATGGTGGATGCTGGAGCTGAATGCGTCATGGTAACCACACCTGTGGCTCCACTCACAGGCAGAACAGCAACTATTGTTGTGGCCACAGGGGACATGGCAGTCCACTCATTTTGCAAGGCACATTCACGTCAGCTAGGGGGCCATCTGGTAACTCATAAATTTCTCTACTTACTGGAATGCCTTGTTCCGCTGCTATGTAGAGACTTACTGACAAAACTGGGGGCACAAATCACCTTTGGCCCTGGAAAACCTGTGGGCCTCACTCTGGGGAGCCAATCGGCTCTGATGATGGCTATGATGATGCCCAGGGAAGATGAATGGTGTCTCTATTCCTCAGGGAGGGAACAAATAAATCTCCACAGACTGAAAAAAGAATTCCCTGATGTCTGGGCAGAGAAGGGGCCCCCGGGTTTGGCCAAAACCCTTGCGCCCATTGTAGTGGACCTGAGGCCAGGAGCCACTCCTGTTAGACAGAAACAATATCAGGTACCACGGGAGGCATGCCTGGGTATTCAGGACCACATCCAGCGCCTACGAGATGCTGAGATCCTAATCGAATGTCAGTCTCCCTGAAACACTCTACTCTTATCAGTCAAAAAGTCTAGAGGGAATGACTACCGCCCGGTCCAGGACCTCTGTGCTGTCAACAATCCAATGATCTCTATCCATCCGGTGGTCCCAAATCTCTACACTCTTCTGAGTCTCTTAACCACTCAGGCAAGCAGGTTCGCCTGCCTCAATCTCAAGGACACATTCTTCTGCCTCCAGTTGTCACCAGCCAGCCAGCCCTTGTTTGCCTTTTAATGGGAAGACCCACATACTGGGAGAAAGACACAGCTGACTTGGACCTGACTGCCACAAGGCTTCAAAAACTCACCTACCCTGTTTGGTGAGGCCCTGACTGCAGACTTGCTGCCTTTCCCGGAGAAACTTTCAATTGCACCCTGCTCCAGTACGTGGATGACCTGTTGCTAGCCAATTGCAACCTCAGATAAGGTTTTGGATGGCCAGCTCAGGCTGGTACCTTTCTTTGTTGGGCCGACTGAACTTCTTCGACCCTTTAGATGTCTCTCTGCCATGGGGGCACTCTCATTCCTCCAGTGTCCAGTCTCTTTGCAATAGTCCAAGGGGACTGCTGGAGAGGTGCCAAAGCCCTTTTGGCTCTGCTGTCCACCACAGGGTAAAAGGTGTCATGGGAAAAAGCCCAGATCTTCAGATAGGAGGCCAAGTACCTCAGTTTGCCATCTCAAAAGGGCATCGGGCACTCAGACATGAGAGAAAGCAAGCCATCTGTTCAATACCTCAGCCAAACACCAAGAAAGAAGTCCGTGAGTTCCTTGGGGCTGCCAGATTCTGCCTGGTCTGGATACCGGCTTTCTCTGAAATTGCCAAGCCTTTGTTGAAAGCCGAAGCAGGGTCTGGTAAGGACCCCTGAAGTAGGGACCTGAACAGGAAAAGGCCTTCAAGGAGATAAAAAGACTCTTGACCAGTGCTCCAGCATTAGGGCTGCCAGATGTGACATGGGACTTTAACCTCTTTGTACGTGAGAAAAATCACACTGCACTGGGGGTCCTCACGCAAACAGTTGGACCGTGGCAGTGCCTGGTCGCATACCTGTCCAAACGACTGGATCCAATGGACGTGGGATGGCTGCCATGCCTCTGGGCACTAGCTGCCACTGTGGTTTTGGTCAGAGAAGCAGATAAGCTTACTCTAGGACAAAATATAAATGTAAAGGTTCCCCATGCTGTTACTGCCCTGATGGACAGCCAGGGGCATAAGTGGCTGACCAACTTCAGGATGATTCACAATCATGGACTGCTTTGCAAAAACCCAAAGGTCCAACTCGAGACTGTGTGGATGCTGAACCCCGCCATTTTTTTACCTACAGAAGCAGGAACCCCCGATTATAACTGTGAGGAGGTCATAGATGAAATTTACTCAAGCAGGCCGGACCTGATGGACATTCCCCTCCAGGACCCAGAACTGGAACTGTTCACTGACGGAAGCAGTTTCATCCAAGACGGGCAGCACAAAGCAGGCTCTGCTATAACAACTGACAAGATAGTGAAGGCTGAGGCCTTGTCACAAGGATAGTCAGCAGAATGGGCTGAGCCACGGGCACTCACCCAGGTGCTAAGGCATGCCGAGGGGAAATGAGTCAACTGAATGAGTCTATACTGAATCAGGGTATGCCTTTGTTACTTTACATGTTCATGGTGCCATTTATAAAGAAAGGGGACTATTGACAGCAGGGGGAAAGGAGATTAAAAACAAAAAACAAATCCTTTAGCTGTTAGAAGCAGTCTGGAAGCCTTCCCAACTAGCAGTTATTCACTGTAAAGGCCAACAGCAAGAAACTGATCCAATCAGCAAAGGAAATTGGTTGGCTGACCAGGCATCTGAAGAGGTGGCAACCCAACCGAGCCCCACAGTGGACCCTGAGTCAATCTTTAAGGTCCTCTTGGCACCACGATTGCCTCTGTCCCTGAGATAAACCAAGGAAGACCAATGGGCTCTAAATGAGAGAGGAATAAAAGAAAAGGAGGGCTGGTGGAAGCTCTCAGACCAAAGACTGTTTGTCCCCAGCAATATAGCAGTCCAGCTGGTAAAACAACATCATGAGACAACTCATTTAGGAAAAACTGCCCTGAAGAGCTTACTGAGCTGCTACAATTTTGTGCCTAAGCTCCCAACCCTGTGTGCCCAGATCAGTGCTAGCTGTGTGACTTGTGCACAAAACAATGACAACCAAGGACCAAGACCTAACCCAGGGGTGCAGACAGTTGGTACACTGCCATTTGAAGATCTAGAAGTGGACTTTACTGAAGTCAAGCCCTATAGGGGTTACAAGTATTTACTTGTGGTAGTCTGCACCTACTTGGGATGAACTGAAGCCTACCCCATGCATACTGAACAAGGATAAGAAGTGGTCAAGGCCCTACTAAGAGACTGAGATATGGGCTGCCTCTCTCCATAGGGTTTCACCATGGGCCACCTTTTGTGTCTGAGATAATCCAAACTTTATCCAGGACACTGGGAATCAAATGGAAGCTTCACACTGCTTAAAGGCCACAAAGCTCAGGGAAAGTTGAACGTATGAATCAGACCCTCAAGACTACATTAGCTAACCTCTGTCAGGAGACCCAGTTATCCTGGGTCAACATGTTACCCCTTGCCTTTACTCCAAGCCCAATGCACCCTGAGGTCATCAGGCTATTCTCCCTTTGAGATCTTATATGGGAGAACACCCCCAGTGATAGGAAAACTCAAGGGAAATCCTCAACAACTAGCTGACCTGGAAATGTCCCGACACCTCCAGGCCCTGGGAAATGTCTTCCTCCATATCGCCAGAGAAACCTTAGAAAGGACACCCGTTACTTCGGGCAATTGGGTTCATCCCTATTAGCCAGGAGAAGAGGTATGGGTTAAAGATTGGAAAAAAGAACTACTTCAACCAGTTTGGACAGGCCCTCACACGGTCGTCCTGGCAACCACTACCGCTGTTAGAGTTACAGGTGCCATCCCTTGGATCCACCACACCAGAGTCAAGAAGGCAGCCGCTCTCTGTGATGAGGACACCCTGAAAGAAGTTCAGGACCCCAAAAATCTCCTCAAGGTCTGGTTCCAAAAGTAATAGCCCTCACCCAGGAAGGACACTGAGCCCTGCTCCAATCAATCAGGAAGCTGACTAGTCAACACAAAGCAGAAGCCTGAGGATTCTTCAGTCTTGCTCCAGCCACACTCCGGCAGCTGGCTGGTCAACACAGCAGAAGCTTGAGGATCTGGCTATCAAAATATCAATGGGTTGTCATTGCCAACCCTGGGCTCTATCCCTGATTGGTGTTATTGTTGTGCTCTTCGCTACAGGACTAGCTTCAGTCACACCCCAGGACTGAGATTTGGGTCAGAAGCTGTGGTTAGCTGTCTGTTTTCTCACTGTAGTGGGAAGTCTCATTCTTATTAGCTGTCTCTTATGATCAATTCTCCCTACTAATTAAATTGCTCACAGTATAGCTGACCCCCACTTCATGATAGGCTCAGTTGCTATAACCACGGCAACCCAAAGATGGGGAGAAAACCTTTTGCTAGTCTCCAGTTTGGAGGAGGAAATGGTAACCCACTCCAGTATTCTTGCCTGGAAGATCCTATGGATGGAAGAACCTGACAGGTTACAGTCCATGGGGGTCACAAAGAGTCAGACACGACTGAGCAACTTCACTTTCACTTTCAGCGTCCAGTTATCTGTTATGTGCAGGCTGCTTTGCAGCCTTTTGGTGTCCCGTGCTGTAACAGATGGTGCCATTCCTTATTCATCGTGTACCTCTTAACATTACAGTCAACCCTTGGAAAATTGCTTACTTGACCATCAGCTAGAACAATGTATAGATAGCCAATCCTATAGGCTGATCACCTACTGCCTTCATAACCATGCGATGTATATGTAGGGACCTGGGTACCAAAAATGTTTTCCAATTATAACCCCCACTACTGCTACCTTTCCCGCATCCCGACACCATGACATTGCCATCATGCCCCTGTGCTTCCATCTACCCCCAAATGCCATGCAGATGTTACAACCCAGAACCGGTGTCTGTCTGCCAAATAAATGGAAAAACCTACAGGACAGGGAAAGTAATACAGGCAAACGAAATCATAGACCAGTTTTGCCCTAAAAAGTCAGGCTCTTCTTGGCAGTATGACCCAGGTTACAAAGTTAACTCCCCCTTAGACCTTCATCTGTACCAGGTTCTCAATGCAACTCATTGCCTTCTTAATGACACCAGCCCCCAGCTGGCCAGGGATTGTTGGTTTTGCTTATCCTTAGGAGCTCCACGGTATACTTAGCTACACCAGCACCACTGAATAATGCAACAGCCATGGAAACTCCTATAGATCCACCGTTACAAGGACGAGTCTTAAGGACAATTGAGTTAACTCAAAAGGCTCCAGAATGCTTGATAGATGATGGAGGAACTGAACCTGTAGGCAATTTAGCTAGGGACGAATCTAATCAAACTTTGAAATGTGAGTGGCCCGCTTATCCTCCCACAAACACAGTATGGTGCCGCCCCCACCAAGACCTTTTCTTTGTTTGTGGGACAGATGCTTATTTATGTCTACCAGTCAATGGATGGGTATCTGCACCTTACCTTTCCTCAGTCTCCAGATGAATATTGTCCCTAACAACCAGACTCTCACCGTACCTCTGGCAGCACATATGCAGTCAAAGAGAGCCATTCAGTTTATACCCCTACTAGTTGGTCTGGGAATTATGCCTGGAATGGGTATGGGAATAGGAGGAATTTCGTCATTAACCACCTTCTACCATACACTATCCAAGGACTTCAAGGATGACATTAAGAGAGTCGCCAAAACTTTAGTGGCCTTACAGGACTAACTAGGTTCCCTGGCTGTGGTGGTTTTACAGAATAGGAGAGGGCTAGACCTACTGACAGCTGAAAAGGAAGGACTCTGCCTCTTCTTGAATGAAGAATGCTGGTTTTATGTAAACCAATCAGGAATAGTCAGGGACATGGCCCAACAGCTAAGGGAACGAATCTTGAAAAAGAGAGAGGAACTAGCAAATTCCTGGGGTAATTGGAACAATATCTGGAGCTGGGCATTGTGGCTTCTCCCTTTAACTGGTCCTCTCTTTATGTTCTTTGCAGCACTTTTGTGTGGTCCTTGTATTCTCAATGCTCTTACACAGTTCATAACCTCTCAAACTGAATTCGTAAAGTTGTAAACGGTAATAGCTCAATATAGCCCCCTAAACTACAACGAGCTCTGAATGTCCTACCAAAACATGAGATGATGCTTTCTACAATGAGTGAAAGAAGCATCAAGAGTGGGGAATGAAGAGGAGAAGTTAAGATGTTACATAACCTCCTGCTCCTTCTGCCTCTGTAACTCAGCTTGCTCCTTGCAAAGTCTGGGTCGTGTAGGTCTCAGAAAGCAGGGACTCACAATACTAGGACCTGGAGCTTATCTCACTCACCCTTGTCCTGCTCTTTGCAATCGCCCAGCCCCTGCAAACCCACAAACCTGCTTAATCACGCCTGTCCATGTATAAAAACTCTGTAACCCTTTTGTTCAGGGCTCAGAGCTTGGAGTGTTAACTCCTCTGGGCCCAACAGCATAATAAATCTGAGCTCTCCAACTCTCTGAAGTATGGTGCTTGGTTTCTCAAGTACTGGTTTCTGCAACAAGATGATCAATACTTACAGAAACATCCTTGAGTTTCACGAAACATCTAGTAAGGAGAACTCTGTGGAACACTGGATTTCTTATAAGTAAAGTATACAAAACCTCAGAGTCTTAGTAAAGTGAACATTAATTTACACAGATAGCATTAGTACTTGTGAAGCATGATTCATTCAGATTATAAAAGGATATTAAGCATAATTGGGAAACAATGAAGAATTATTATATCTTGGACATCGAAAAAGACTTTAGGTGGAGTTGGCACTGAATCAAGGACCCCTATCACTACCAAAATGGTAGGAAATTGGCTGGCAGAGATGAAGGAAACATGTTTAGGATGAAGGCTTAGATCAGCAAAGGCATGGGCATGAAAAGTGGGAAGGATATTTGGGAATGTCCAGAAATATTTGTGATTATCAAAACTCATGGGATAGGGAGGGAGGGTGTGCAATTGCTATCTGCTGAATAAAGGCCAGGGGTGCTGCTCAGAATCCTTCAGTGCCTTGGACAGTTCCCAATAATAAGTATCTGGCCCAAAATGTCAGTGGGGCTGCAGCTGGGAAACCTTGTTCTAATGCATTCTCTTCCACTGCTATAGTAAAATATGCTAGCTCATTGAAGGGGCAGTTTTAGCAGTTGCACTTCTACTATATACCATGACTCTCTGCGCACCACTGACCACCAGGGATGAGGTCTTTAATGCCAGCTTGGTGATGAGTCCTCACCATCTAGCTTTAAGATCCTTTACTAGTGTCTGCTTTTCTGATACCAAATGTTGTGGCCTAGGTTCCGTGGGAACCTGTACATACTCTGTGTACATTCTGTGTACATACTCTGATGTACACAACATACAGGGGTTAGTGTGCAGGAAGTTTATTAGGGAGTATTCGACTTCCCTGGAGGCTCAGCAGTAAACAATTCACCTGCAGTGCAGGAGATGTCAGAGTTATGGGTTTCATTCCTGGATTGGGAAGATCCCCTGGAGGAAGAAATGGCAACCTACTCCAGTATTCTCGCAGGGAAAATCCTATATAAGTAGGAGCCTGGTGGGTTACATTCCATAGAGTCACAAAGAGTCAGACATTGCTGAAGCAACTAAGTATGCATAGATTCTTGAGTTCAGGATCCTTAGAAGGGTAGGAAGCAGTATTGCACTGAAAAATAAGCTTAACTCTGATAGTCTCAACAGAGGTTTCAGCCAAAATGCTTAAAATTTTGAAGCTGAGATGAATGTTCAGAGTTGTCCTGAGATGGGGTGAAGGGTGAGGACTTCATATTCCATGTAATTAGTTATTGGAAACACACTACTTGTGGAAGAGCTTATGACCTTAGGCTAGGGGATCCTCTTCAGCATAGTCAACTCTTTAAGGATGAGGAGCCTGATGCCAAGATCACAAACGTGGAGCCTTATATAAGGTCACAAGACAAAAATCCCCGGAAGTAACCAAACCCCATAGCAACTGTTGCCATGAACCTCGTGATGGAAACCAGACAATTCCCTTACCCCATATTAGGTAAAATGTATTGTGCTTAGTCATGTCCAACTCTTTGGGACCCTATGGACTATAGCCCGCTAGGCTTCTCTGTCCATGGGGATTCTCCAGGAAAGAATATTGGAGAATATCCCTTCTCCAGGGGATCTTCCCAACCCAGGAATTGAACCAGGGTCTCCTGCATTGCAGGAGGATTCTCTACCAGTTGAGCTACCAGGGAAGCCTATACCCACCCTGAAGAAGTGAAGTGAAGTCGCTCAGTCGTGTCCGACTCTTTGCAACCCCATGGACTATAGCTTACCAGGCTCCTTCCTCCATGGGATTCTCCAGGCAAGAATACTGGAGTGGGTTGCCATTTCCTTCTCCAGGGGATCTTCCCGACTCAGGGATCGAACTCAGGTCTCCTGCACTGCAGGCAGATGCTTTAACCTCTGAGCCACCAGGGAAGCCCATACCCACCCTATAGCATCCTAACTAATCACTTAATGCCACCCTGCCAGCAGGAATTTTCTCTAGCTATAAAAATTGGCTGCCAGCCCACAAAAGGGTTAACCCTCCTTTGAGCCACCCTGCTGTTCTAATAGCATCTCCCGCTCTAATAAGCCCTATTGTTCTCTCATTCTGCCTGGAAACTCTTTTCCAAGCCTTACATAGACCACGACAAAGGAGTTAACTGCTAACTACTTTCTTCTAGCAGTATTTCCAGAAGCTGGAGGAGAGAGTTCAATTTTCTTAAAGGGAGATCTAGGCTGCAAATCGCTATATCAGTGACTGTAGTCATTGTCTTAAATTATTAAAGATGTTCTTCTCCTGAAGGCTTGTTTCAGATATGCAGATGACACCACTCTTATGGCAGAAAGTGAAGAAGAACTAAAGAGCCTCTTGATGAAAGTGAAAGAGGAGAGTGAAAAAGTTGGCTTAAAACCCAACATTCAGAAAACTAAGATCATGGCATCCGGTCCCATCACTTCATGGTAAATATATGGGGAAGCAATGGAAACAGTGACAGACTTTATTTTCTTGGGCTCCAAAATCACTGCAGATGATGACTGCAGGCATGAAATTAAAAGACTCTTGCTCCTTGGAAGAAAAGTTATGACCAACCTCAGCAGCATATTAAAGAGCAAAGACATTACTTTGCCAACAAAGTCCATCTAGTCAAGGCTATGGTTTTTCCAGTAGTCATGTATGGATGTGACACTTGGACTATAAAGAAAGCTGAGCACCGAAGAATTGATGCTTTTGAACTGTGGTGTTGGAGAAGACTCCATCCTAAAGGAAATCAGTTCTGAATATTCATTGGAAGGACTGATGCTGAAGCTGAAGCTCCAATACTTTGGCTACCTGATGCAAAGAATTGACTCGTTGGAAAAGAACCTGATTCTGGGAAAGACTGAAGGCCGGAGGAGCAGGGGACAACAGAGGATGAGGTGGTTGGATGGCATCACCAACTTGATGGACATGAGTTTGAGCAAGCTTTGGGAGTTGGTGATCAATAAGGAAGCCTGGCGTGCTGCAGTCCATGGAGTTGCAAAGAGTCGGGGACGACTTAGCAACTGAACTGAACTGAATAATATTAAAATAACAACCTTTCTTTGCACTGTCAGTCTTCTCTTTCCTTTTTTAAATGAGATGTCATTCAATAATGAGTTCCTTCATTAGACTTACTATTCTCCCTATTCCTGAAGAGAAGGGGAGACCCATCTGAAAATTCCAAACACATCTGATTAATCTCAGATTTATATTTCCATCTGTGATGTTGTGATTTATAATAAAGAAATATATATGTGGTCTTTGGGCTTCCTGGGTGGCTCAGTGGTAAAGATTCTGCTTGCAATGAAGGAGACAAGAGTTCTATCCCTGGGTTAGCAAGATTTCTTGGTGAAGAAAATGGCAACCCACTCCCATATTCTTGCCTGGGAAATCCCATGAACAGAGGAGCTTGGCAGACTACAGTCCATGGTGTCGCAAAGAGTGGGTATGGGTTAGTAACTAAAACTTTGTAACTAAACAGCAATGTGGTCTTTGACTCCCTTCCTAGCATTGAACTCTTAAAACCCTTGGAATTTCCTAAATGATGAGACAATCAAGGTATCTTTTTTTATGTTAATTTGATGACCTTCAGACTCCCTTCTAAGAATGAGTGCTGGTTGCCAGGAGAATCAACCACACGATTAAAGGGTTGAAACTTTCAGTCTCACTCCACCCACACTCTGACAAGACTGAGTAATTGAACTGAACTGAACCGAGAAATCTTATTCCCTGAAATTTAATTTTGGGGGTGTTCATTAGAATGGCACTCATTTGTAGTTCTGAATAGGTATCTGAGATCTCCCAGGGGCTCACAGGTGTACTGAATGTCCTCTTCTGTTTTCTTCCAGGGCTTGACTCGTGAGTAGTGAATCCAGGAGTCGTGTCCTGGCACCTTGACTGCTGTGGGGGTAGAAAGTATTACAGGGTAGGGGCCCTTCCATGTGGGCTGGAGTTGAGCCTTTGGGACCCATCTTTCCAGACTTTAACTAGGGCTTGAGTCCCTGGAGCATATCGTGGTGACTCTTTAGAATCTTTTGGGTCCTGACTGCCTCTGCACAATCGTGTACCCTGTTGGAACTGCCCAATGGCCATGATAGAAGACCCGAGGGTCTGAGCCTCTGGATCTAGGAAGAGGTCATTGACTCAAACAAAAGGTCTCCCATATAGCATCTCATAAGGACTGAGATCAGCCTATTCCTCAGGTACAATAGGGGTGCAGAGGAGAGCTATTGGTAAAGCCTCCTTCCATCCCCAGGGAGGTCTCCTGGGTTATCTTTTTTTTTTTTTTTTTAATCGCTGATTTTAAGAATTGGTTGGCTCTTTCTACTTTTCCTGAAGACTGAGGTCTCCAGACACAATGGAGATAATAAGTAATGCCCAATGCTTTAGAGACCCTTTGGGTGACCTTAGAAGTAATTGATGTCCCATTGTCACTTTGTAATGACCTGGGCAGACCAAATCTCGGAATGATTTCAGGGAGCAGTTTTTCTACCACCTCCTCAGTCTTCTCAGTCTGGGTGGGAAAGTCTTCAATCTATCCTGTGAATGTATCCATCATGACTAATAGATATTTATACCCTTGAGAAACTGGCAGCTGGGTGAAGTCCAGCTGCCAATCCTCTCCTGGGTAGGTCCCACATCTTGGGACAGGCTGGGGTCTTCAAGCTGCTTGGGGCTGGTTTAATTAGCAAGCGGGACAAGAGGAGACTACTTGTCTTACAGTCATTTGGAGGCCTGTTCCTCTGAAGGACCTTTCTAGTAATCTTTGGAGGGCTTTTTCTCCTAAATGAGTGGTGGCATGTAAGGAGTTAACCAACTTCCATTGGCGGTTCTCAGGCAGAAAAAGGAGTCCCTCCTTTTGGAACGACCCCATATGATCTTCTTGAAAGCCCTCACTCTTAGCTTTAAGAGTCTCACCTTCAGCATATGAAGGAGTTTCTGGCAAATTAGTCTGTGGAACTAAGGTGGCAACCCCTATTAGGTCATGGTTCTGTAATGCTGCTTTCTTAGCTGCCTGATCAGCTGCTTGGTTCCCTCGTGCCACGTCCCTGCTCCCTTTTTGGTGTCCTTTACAGTGGGAGACTGAAACCTCAGTGGGCAGATGGACTGCCTCCAAGAGCCTAAGGATTTGATAGCCATATTTGATTGGGGACCCTCGGATGGTCAAGTGGCCTCTTTCTTTCCAAATAGCAGCATGTGCATGTAGCACCAGAAAGGCATACTTGGAGTCTGTGTAAATGGCTACTCTTTTTCCTTTTCCTAGCTCTAAAGCTTGAGTCAGGGCTATGAGCTCAGCTAATTGGACGGAAGTAGCTGGTGGCAAAGGTTTAGCCTCTATGGTCTCAAAATTGGAGACTACTGCATATCTGCCTCTTTTTCCATCCAAGACAAAGCTGCTTCCATCAGTGTACCAGATTTCCTCAGGACTGGTCAGAGGATCTTCTGACAGTCCCTCTCAGGGTTTTGTCCAGTGGTCCAAAGTTTCTAGGCAAGAGTGAAAGGGGAGAGAGCCCTTGGGGGTAGGCAGGAGGGTAGCTGGGTTAAGAACCTCATAAGGGGATATAGTGAGGCCTGGATTTTCCATCAGCATTACTTGATATCTGAGGATCCTTTGATCACACATCCCTAAATGGCCTCTCCTATTCAGGAGTTGTTTCACTTGGTGGCTGGTAAAAATAGTTTGCCCCGAAGAGGGAGTTTTAAAGCATCTTCTATCAGGACTGCAATAGATGCAAGATTTCAAAGGCAGAAAAGATCTCTTCCCAATAAGGGAGTAGGACACTCAGGGACCACCAGAAACTGTTGAGAAAATATTTGTCCATCCCAGCAATGAAGTGCTTGGGTGACTCTTTTGTAATTGTTTTTCCTGTAGCACTGAAAATGGTACTGGTTTGGGAGGAGAAGGCTCTGGAGTAGGAGGTCAGGACAGAGTAGGTATCCCCTGTGTCAACCAAGAAATTCTTGGACCTACCTGCCACATCCAGTTGCACCCTTGGCTCCAGCCCCCTGATGGTTATCTGTGACAGAAAATCTGACTGGAGCGGGCTGCTTCAGTCCTGTTGAACCATTGTGAGGGAAGGCTTGGCGCTTGACCTTGAGGCTCTTGGGTCTCAAGGGCAGAGTGCTGCCCAATGTCCCAATTGATGGTATTTGTAGCAAGCCATTTTAGGAGACTTGTCACGGTTTGGACACGCTTTGGCCCAATGCCCCACCTGTCTACAGATTAGGCATTTGCCTCTTGCCTTCTCCTTCAAGCACTCAGGTTTTGCCATAGGGCTTCCCTGGAGGGCGGCCGGCATCTGGGCATGTCTTGTCTCTTTCCTTTTTTCCCTTTCCTGGGCTTTGGCCTCCCTCTCCTGTTCTCTGTTTTAGAAGGTATTGGTGGCTGTCTGGACCATCTCATCTAAAGAGGCAGCAGGGTTCTGTTGCTGTAGCTGTTGTAACTTTATCCTGATGTCTGATGCACCTTGGGACAGAGATTTGTCCTTTAAAATCACCTGTCCCTCGTTAGAGTCTAAGTCCAGTTTGGTAAACTTTTAGAGGGTCTCTTTTAGCCTTTCCAGAAAGGCAATGGGGTTCTCACTGGGCTCCTGAGTTATTGTTGAGGCTGGGCAGAGTCCCACAATAATAGGCTTCCTTCCATTTCCATGGATGGACTTCCTTTGCGGTGAGTCTTTCTGAAGCTTATCCCACCCAGTGCTGTAGCAACCTGAGAGCCAGGTGTCCCCGGGTCAGGGTGCAGATCCCAGGCAAGCTGAGGCACGACAGCCTTCTGGAGATCAAATCCCTGGGCATGTCAAGGTAGGTTGGCTTCCTGAGAATTGGGTCCCTGGGCAGGTCAAGGCATGTTGACCTCCTGAAACCCCTGGACTGGCGGATCCCTGAGCAGGTTGAGGCGTGACAACCTCCCAGGGACCAGATCCCTAGGCAGGTCGAGGCAGGCAGGTTGACTTCCTGGGATCCCGGACTGATGGATCCCCAAGCAGGCTGAGGTGTGATAACCTCCTGGGGAATGGATCCCTAAGCAGGTCAAGGCAGGTCGACCTCCTGGGACCCCTGGGCTGGAATTGAGTGTCTCCAAGGTCTCCAGCATGACCAGTGCTGGGTAGGATTTAGTTCAGTTCAGCTCAGTCACTCAGTCGTGTCCAACTCTTTGCGACCCCATGAACTGCAGCATGCCAGGCCTCCCTGTCCATCACCAACTCCCAGAGTTTACTCAAATTCATGTCCATTGAGTCGGTGATGCCATCCAACCATTTCATTCTCTGTCGTTCCCTTCTCTCCTGCCCTCAATCTTTCCCAGCATCAGGGTCTCTTCAAATGAGTCAGTTCTTCGCATCAGGTGGCCAAAGTTTTGGAGTTTCAGCTTCAACATCAGTCCTTCCAATGGACAACCTGGACTGATCTCCTTTAGGATGGACTGGCTGGATCTCCTTGCAGTCCAAGGGACTCTCAAGACTCTTCTCCAACACCACAGTTCAAAAGTATCAGTTCTTCAGCACTCAGCTTTCTTTACAGTCCAACATCCATACATACATCCATACATGACTGCTAGAAAAACCATAGCTTTGACTAGACAGACCCTTGTTGGCAAAGTAATTTCCTTAATTAACAACTGTTTGAACCAGCCCTTGGAACTCAGGGAAGGTCATGGAGGCTGAATGAAGCCTACTTCTTGTAATCAAAGAAATGGAGAACACATGAAGACTTTGTACCCAGGAGCCCCACATGGCCCTGCTCAATATCAAGAAGTACAGGTAACAATCTGGGCTTGCCACTGACATCTGAAGTTGGGGGCCAGGGGAGGGGAGGCAGGTGGCAGTCTTGTAAAGCTGATCCCTTAACTTGTGCAAACTGATGTGATCTTCAGGTAGAGTCAGAATTGAGTTGAATTTTAGGATATCCAGTGACTATCCTGAGAATTGCTTGTTGATGTGGGGATGGAGCCCCATCCACTAACTTCCCTGCCCCTCACCACCTTGGAATTTGTACCAGAACCAATTTACTGCCTTTGAACACTCTCCTATGTCACCAACTGCATTGAAACTTTTTATACTTGTGTGAGAAAACAAACAAACAAACAAACAGCCCTTGACATTCAGAAGTTTGCCTGGCACTAACAACCAACCACGTTATTCTATTAAATATAAACAATTTTACTTAACATAAGCCCCAGAGAAGGTTACACTCAGACCATGATAAAATGAGAAAAATAGGTACAAACAAAAATAAGGTGACCGTGCCACTCACAAAATACCAAAATTTCCTTTTTGGTCTAAATGAATAACCACTGTTTCTTTGCCAATTATATATTTTATCATCATTCTAGTCTCTTTCCTATTTAGACATGATTTGTTAATATACATAATCATAGAATTACTCTGCTTACTAAAATCCTGACTTCTTCCAACCCTTCCCCAAATCCTCCTCCAAACCAAACCCTAAATCCTATAATTTAAGATTCTTTCTATCACCCTCTTGAGACACACCATCATTCCCCATGTTTGCATTATCCTTCACTGCAATAGAAGTAACAAAACTAACTTTTTCGATACAAATGTGTTCCTAGTGGCCTTTGGCTAAAGAGCATTGACAATGGGTAGTTTGTATATGGCCACTGAGTCCAAAACCTAAACTGATATAGGCCTTTAAGAAGAACCTTAAGACAGAAAGACCACTAAAATTAGGGTCAGAAAATCTGGCTTGAGCTTCCTGGAATATATTCAGAAAAAGCAAAAATACTAACTTGAAAGGACATCTGCACCCCCATGTTCACAGTAGTGTTGTTTACAAGACCTGAAAACAACCTAAATGTTCCTTAATAGATGAATGAAGTTGTGTTTTGTGTGTGTCTGTGTGTGTGTATTGTCAACTAAAAAGATGTACAACTTGAGAGTTGCGAGTTGAGTTTTATTTTTGGCAAAATGAGGACTGCAGCCTGGAAGGCAGTGCTTCAGATAACTCTGAGAGACTGCTCCAAAAAGGTAGTAGGGGAAAGTCAATATATGATTCTGGTGTAGAGGGGAGTTTGGTATCATCAAGCATTCACTTACAAAAAGTTTTCTGCTAGGCACGAGGATCTGATGTTACCATGAAGGGATTTATTGCTTTTCTAGATATGAGGAGATGCAAAGATTGAGATTATAAAATCTAATATAATGTAATATATAAAATATATACTATAAAATATATATACTATAAAATATATAATATATAAAAATAATATAAAATCTAATATAAAATTCCTAAAATATCTAGGGCTTCCCTCCTAACTCAGTTGGTAAAGAATCCGCCAGCAATGCAGGAGTCTGTCTGCTATGCAGGAGACCTGGGTTTGATTCCTGGGTCTGGAAAATATCCTGGAGAAGGAAATGGCAACCCACTCCAGTATTATTGCCTGGAAAATCCCACAGACAGAGGACCCTGACAGGCTACAGTCCATGGGGTCACAAGAGTAAGACAAGACTTAGCAACTAAACCACCACCACCAAAACATCCTTATTGCCAAATCAGACTTAAATTGAAGAAAGTAGGGAAAACCACTAGACCATTCAGGCATGACCTAAATCAAATCCCTTATGATTACACAGTGGAAGTGACAAATAGATTCAAGGGATTAGACCCGATAGAGTGCCTGAAGAACTGTGGACAGAGGTTCATGACATTGTACAGGAGGGAGGGATCAAGACCATCCCCAAGAAAAAGAAATGCAAAAAGGCAAAATGGTTGTCTGAGGAAGCCTTAAAAATAGCTGTGAAAAGAAGAGAAGCAAAAGGCAAAGGAGAAAAAGAAAGATATACTGTTCAAATACAGAATTCCAAAGAATAGCAAGGAGCGATAAGAAAGCCTTCCTCATTGATGAGTGCAAAGAAATACAGGAAAACAATAGAATGGGAAAGACTTAAGATATCCTCAAGAAAATTAGAGATACAAAGGAACATTTCATGCAAAGATGGGCACAATAAAGGACAGAAATGGTATGGACCTAACAGAAGCGGAAGATATTAAGAAGAGGTGGCAAGAATACACAGAACTATACAAAAAAGATCTTCATGACCCAGATAATCATGATGGTGTGATCACTCACCTAGAGCCAGACATCCTGGAATGCGAAGTCAAGAGGGCCTTAGGAAGTATCACTATGAACAAAGCTAGTGGAGGTGATGGAATTCCAGTTGAACTATTTCAAATTCTGAAAGATGATGCTGTGAAAGTGCTGCACTCAATATGCCAGCAAATTTGGAAAACTCAGCAGTGGCCACAGGACTGGAAAAGGTCAATTTTCATTCCAATCCCAAAGAAAGGCAATGCCAAAGAATGTTTAAACTACCACATAGTTGCACTCATCTCACACGCTAGCAAAGAAATGCTCAAAATTCTCCAAGCCACGCTTCAACAATACATGAACCATGAACTTCCAGATGTTCAAGCTGGATTTAGAAAAGGCAGAAGAACCAGAGATCAAATTGTCAACATCCACTGGATCATCGGAAAAGCAAGAGAGTTCCATAAAGGTATCTACTTCTGCTTTATTGGCTATGCCACAGCCTTTGACTGTGTGGATCACCACAAACTGTGGAAAATTCTGAAAGAGATGGGACTACCAGACCACTTGACCTGCTTCTTGAGAAACCTGTATGCAGGTCAGGAAGCAACATTTAGAACTGGACATGGAACAACAGACTGGTTCCAAATCTGGAAAGGAGTATGTCAAGGCTGTATATTGTCACCCTGCTTATTTAACTTATATGCAGAGTACATTATGAGAAACACTGGGCTGGAAGAAGCACAAGCTGGAATCAAGGTTGCCAGGAAAAATATCAATAACTTCAGATATGCAGATGAAACCACACTTATGGCAGAAAGCAATCAAGAACTAAAGAGCCTCTTGATGAAAGTGAAAGAGGAGTGAAAAAGGTGGCTTAAAACTCAATATTCAGAAAACTAAGATCATGGCATCTGGTCCCATTACTTCATGGCAAATAGATGGAGAAACAGTGGAAACAGTGACAGACTTTATTTTGGGGGGGCTCCAAAATCACTGCAGATGGTGATTGCAGTCATAAAATTAAAAGACACTAATTCTTTGGAAGAAAAGTTGTGACCAATCTAGACAGCATATTAAAAAGCAAATATATTACTTTGCCAACAAAGGTCTATCTAGTCAAAGCTATGTTTTTTCCAGTAGTCATGTATGGATGTGAGAGTTGGACTATAAAGAAAGTGAAGTGCTGAAGAATTGATGCCTTTGAACTGTGGTGTTGGAGAAGACTCTTTAGAGTCCCTTGGACTGCAAGGAGATCCAACCAGTCCATCTTAAAGGAAATCAGTTCTGAGTATTCTTTGGAAGGACTGATGCTGAAGCTCAAACTCCAACACTTTGGCCACCTGATGTGAAGAACTGATTTATTTGAAAAGACCCTGATTCTGGAAAACATTGAAGGCCAGAGGAGAAGGAGACAACAGAGGATGAGATGGTTGGATGGCATCACTGACTCAATGGACATGAGTTTGAATAAACTCTGGGAGTTGGTGATGGACAGGGAGGCCTGCTGTGCTGTAGTCCGTGGCATTGCAAAGAGTTGGACAGGGCTGAGAGACTGAACTGAAAGACCTGCCCTACCAGATTGCCTGGAGCACAGAGTGCCTTACTCCACTGTGAACTCCCTCAGGGCGTGTTGAGGGTCAACAGCTGCAACAGTGCAGTGTTCAATCTCTGCAGAGGCAGATGGCAAATGCCCTTGTTGTCAGTTGTCGGCAACGATCTTGGCAAGTGCCAACTTGTAGTTGACAATATATATATATATAAATATGTATATGTATAATGGAATATTATTCAGTTATAAAAATGAGGAAATCCTACTGTGCAACAGCTGCTATATGCATATATTCAAAGGGAATCATTTTCCTATTTGTTCATGTTTCTGAGTTAAGAACAATACAGTGAATACAGCAGCTTTTGAGAATCTTTGGATAATTTTATCCCTTACCATTCTATTCTCAATTTTATAGTTGGTAAACATTCTGAATGTGTTGAAAAAACTGAGCTTAGCATTCATCACTGATTCCCTTCTAGAAAGAAATGAGTTAATGTTGAATGTATTTCAGATTCTTCTCTACTGTACTAATTGAATAAATAGCTAAGATGAAAGCTTGGAAACATATACCACGAAATATGGCTGAAAAAATTTAACAATGAACTAAGAGCTAGAAAACTTTCCATGCAGAGACAAAGTTGTGTGGCTGGCATTTCATTTTCTTTTCCTCCCATCTTGACTGTCTTTCTTCAGGTCAACTCTGGCATTTGCTGAGAGAATCAAGTAGTTTACATTGAATCTCCTGTTCCCTTCTACAGCTGATTCTGTCTGATACAATAACTGTGGCTTTTTTTTTTTTTTTCAGAACAGCAAAAAGTAGCTTAGAAACGTCCCTCTTAATTTCCATAAACTTTTTTTTCTTAGGATCTGAAATGTATTTTGCATGCAAAAAAAGATTAAACTGTGCTAGAGTTGACTGCTCTCAAGTATTTTCTTAAAAACAAGAAACACTTGAATGAATGTTCCATATCCTTTCTGCTTGCTAGTTGTTTGACTATTGTCTTCCTTTCTGTCTTCATGCTAGTTCTTATGACCTCATCAAAATAACAGGAACTTATCCCAAATGATCTTTCTTATATACTTTTAGACCATCAGTTAATATGTGTTGCTGTTAATTTTAATCTACTATGAGTCTGAAACTTGTAGAGTTGGAGCTAGCTGGATTAGTAGTTCCTAAATCTCACTGCAGTAATCTAAGTTGAAGCTTAAAGTGTTTTTTTTTAAGTTCCCAAATTCATTTTGGTGTGGAGATAGTCACAGGAAGCAACAGACCAGAAGACTTTTAGGTTCTTCTTCAACTTTGAGATTTTATGATCCTAAACTCTCAGCCTGTGGCAGGGTTCATTTTAAAATGTAGATTATTTTTTACTGTGATATACCAGTCTGTGAGTTTCCTTTCAATGGGGAATTTCATAGTTTCCTGAGCATCACAATGTTTTGAAAGAGGTACCTCAAAGTGTGTATACTATATATTTAAAAAAAATACTAACTGGGAGTTTAAAAAGGTGGTAACGATAACCTAATATGCAAAACAGAAAAAGAGACACAGATGTACAGAACAGACTTTGGGACTCTGTGGGAGAAGGCGAGGGTGGGATGTTCAGAAAGAACAGCATTGAAACAAGTATACTATCAAGGGTGAAACAGATCACCAGCCCAGGTTGGATGTATGAGACAAGTGCTCAGGGCTGGTGCACTGGGAACCCCCAGAGGGATGGGATGGAGAGGGAGGCGGGAGGGGGGATCGGGATGGGGAACACATGTAAATCCATGGCTGATTCATGTCAATGTATGGCAAAAACCACTACAATATTGTAAAGTAATTAGCCTCCAAGTAATAAAAATAAATGAAAAATAAAAATAAAAAAATAAAAATGTAAAAGTCTAAAAAAAGAAAATACTAACTGGAACACCGTTCTGGGTTTAATAGTCACTATAGTCACTGTATATTGTTCATGCTGCAATGGTTCATTTTAGCAAATACTTTCACATTCCAAGCTCCTTGTATTCAAGGAGTTACAGGAGATGGAGAGGAGATGGGGATAATTTAAAAGAAACAAAAGTCATACCTTTAGAGTAATTACTTTTTTTTTAGAGAGAATATTCAGGTATCTTAATTCAGCCACAGTAAGTGAGCCTTTGCCTAATTTTAATTTGTGTCTTTACCATGGTTATTTTACTCTTATTAAAACCTGTGCAATTAGACATTTGAAAAACTTTTTGAAGTAAAATTTAGTTCTGCATTAAAACCCTAATCTCCTCTGGGATGTGATCTTTCACTCAAAACATCAGCATCAAAGTGTACCATGGTCCATGCTCGCTTTGAACATGCTTACCTCACTGCCTTGCTCTACTGATACTGGTGGGCCTGACTTGCCTTCCTTCTACAGAATCTGCTCTTTTTTAAAAAAAGGCAGAATCTCAACAGTTTAATCTCTGGGTTCAATTAAACTAAGCAGGAGCCAGATTCTCATCTGAACATCTGAGTTCTATGAATAATTTCCTTTGAAGATCTCAGAAGTTCATTTAATATATCAGTTAAGACTTTTTTTTTTTCCTTGCAAGCAGCAGAGATTAAATATGACTAGTTTAAGATGAAAAAGGAAATGATAAAATCATATTTGATAACTCCAGGAAAACTAAAGATCTAGTTTGTTTGAGACTATGTAACCAAAACAAGTCTGAAGTCATGTAACAAATGATTTTCATGAATATACTCTGAAGAACAAGATTCTAACACCATCAATACTGGATTTACTGCCAGCAGAACACCTCTCTTGCAAGAATGGATTCCTCATCTGTTTCATAGAATTAGTTTCAGAGTCCAGACTTGGATCAGTATACAAGGTCCTATGCTCAATACTTTAATCTCTTTAATAAGAAAGTCTGAGGAAATCCATATGTGGCTTTTTTTTTTTTTTTTTTTTTTTTGGCTTTCACAGCAGAAATTTCTGCTTTATATAAGAGGGAGGATTACCAAGACATAGGAAATGAGATATGATTTTGGGTGGCAAAACTCCCTACAAATGTCTACTTTATACATCCTCTTTAATTGCCCAAATTTATCATACTTCCTTTTTTTCAAAACATTTATAATACCCCATCCACCATACTGTGTCTATGCCTTATGCAATGATACACTTCTCTATCATCTAAGTTTTATTTTCAGTTAGGATACTTTTGGGTATAAGAAATAACTCAATTAGCATAAACCATAGGAATTTATAAACCTGTTACGTGTTAAGTTGTTTCAGTCGTGTCCGACTCTTTACAACCCTATGGACTGTATCCTGCCAGGGTGTTCTGTCCATAGGATTCTCCAGGCAAGAATACTGGAGTGGATTGCCATGCCCTCCTCCAGGGGATCTTCCCGACCCAGGGATCAAATCCTCTTTTATGTCTCCTGCATTGGCAGAAAAGTTCTTTAGCGCTAGTGCCACCTGGGAAGCCCAAGAATAATTATACTGGAGAATAAGTTGTTTGCTGATTTAGTAACATAACGATATCAGGTAGAGGAGAGAGGGAGAGAGGGAAAGAGGAGGCGAACAGTTTTATTTCCCTTATCTCTCACTGTTGGGAGATTATTTTCCAGAACATTCCAAAAGACTTTCTCTTATAAATATTGACCAAGACTGTGTCTTCTGCATGTGTCTAAATTAATCACTGGTAAAGAAAATGGGATTACAATGGTTGTCTTAGACCCTCGGGGCAATAAAGGGCTCATCTTTTCTGATACGGTTTTTTTGATAAGTGTAGAAAACAATGAATTGGAGTTCTGAAAGGTAGAACTGCTTCTTTGTAGGCAGTTTCTGCCATAATGAACCTTCCTTTAAAAAAAAAAGTTTCTTAAATTATAAAAGAAGTATCTGGCTTAAATTATCTCTAAATTTTCTTACATGCTAATTTAAGTAGGCTAATTTCAGAAAGGTTTCCTGGTGACTCAGGGGTAAAGAATCTGCCTGCCAACGCAGGAGAGGTGGGTTCAATCCTTGGTCCAGGAAGAACCCCTGGAGAAGGGAATAGCAACCCACCTCCAGAATTCTTGCCTGGGAAATCCCATGGACAGAGGAGCCTGGAGGGGTTGCCAGTCCACAGGGACACCAAAGAGTTGGACCTGATTTAGCCACTAAACAACAATAAACAACAATTTCAGGAAAATACAGAAATAATCTTTAAAGATCATTAATATACAATGAGGGAGATAGAGGAAGATAGACATATAACTCCAAGGCAGAATGAGTTATATATTTTATACAGATACCAGTTATAATGGGATCACACTGAAATGATATATTAATTGCTTGTATGTAGTAATTTGTCAGGGAATGTTTGACGGGAGGATTCCTACGTGCTGTCTCTCATGAGTCCTTTGTCCCTCTTCAAGCGGAACAGCACGCTGCTCCCAGGGACTGAGGTCATTGTGTGAGGCAAGCATGAGTCTCCTTTAGTAAACATTCTCCTTAGGACAAAACAGCTTAATCTCCTTCCCCTTACTTGAGATATAGATTGTCTCCTGACCTTGTGACTAACGTTACCCCTTGTTCCCTTGGTAACGGTTGCTGTACATTTGGTTTTCTGATCTCTATCATTCCCGAAAGAAGTTTCTTGTACTGCAGCCTATATATACTCATAGAAAAATCATTAAAGCACCTTTGCTCCATCAGAGCTTAGATCCCCGGGTCTTTTTTGTCTCTCTCTCTCTCTCTTTCTCTCTCTCTCTTTCTCTCTTTCACTTTCTTATCGTCGACTCCACACCACAAGGTTCTGGTCCATTAAAGGACCCCAACAGTAATTCTCAATACAGATGGACTAAAGTTAAAATTTATAGACATAATATATTTTAATTAATAGGATATAGTATGAAAATCTAATAAGACACTAAAAATTACTGACTTAATTGAGATATCTTGAATGTACAGAATAACAGAAAACAAAAAGTGTTGTTTTTTTTTTTTGCCACAATTCTTTTTCTTAAAGTTAACATTCATATATACAAGAAAATCTAGCTTATATTGAGGACCATCACTACAATAAATTTACATTTATAGAGGTATATATTTTGCATTTGAATATCAAATGCTTCTAAGAGTTTGGTTTAATTTCAAAACATAACTTCATTTCTAAGAGATTTGGCAAAGACTTTAGAGTTGACAAACTGCTTTCCCATTCACTATCTCATGTACTTTTAAAACTTATTGATAAGCTAATAGTTTTAGTTTTTATTAGAGATGACACAAGTAAATAAAAACTAAGGTTCAAATAACTAGTAACTCACAGTTTTAGTGATTAGTACTCAGGTCCATTGACTCCAAGTCCAGTGCTCACTGTGCCATCTAATTTGTATTTTTCCAAAAATGAATAGTATTCAGTACCAAAGTCTTCAATATGATTAAAAATTCATAAAAAATACCATTGGATGGGAGTTTGTCTTTCCTAGTACAGTGTCCAAGAAATCAATTATCTATTTTTTTACTTTAAGAATAAGGTAACCTAGTAGAATAAGGTAACCTAGTAGGTCTTCCCTTGTGGTTCAGCTGGTAAAGAATCTGCCTGCAATGTAGGAGACCTGGATTTGATCCCTGGGTTGGGAAGATCCTTCGGTTTGAAAAGGGAAAGGCCACCCACTCCAGTATTCTGGCCTGGAGAGTTCCCTGGACTATACAGTCCATGGGGTCACAAAGAGTTGGACATGACTGAGCAACTTTCACTTTCAACTTAGAATAATTTTCTTTAAAGGGAATGTTAAATCAGTTAAAATTATAATTAACAAAATATAATCTCTGAGATTCACCAAGGTGATTACTGGGTTGATACTGTGAATGAGAGAAGATATTTCAGACTGATTGGTAGAAGAATGGGATTCACATCAGAGTCCTTCCACTGATTATGTGACCCTTGGGGAGGTCATTTTCTTCCTAGTACTAGACAAAAAGAGTGTAATGTTAGATGCATTGTCGTAGGTTCTTTCTAACTCACATAACTATTTCTGTAGATATAAATTAATCAAGGATTCATAGAATATTGAAACCAAAAGAGACCTTCCAGATAATTTATTCTAATCATTTATTTATGGATAAAGATATCTTTGCCTGGAGAGTTAAAGCCCTTCATAGTCACAAAGAAAATTAACACGCTTTATTCTTCCATTTATGTTGTTGTTCAGTTGCTCAATCGTGTCTGACTCTTTGTGAACCCGTGAACTCAGCATGCCAGGCCTCCCTGTCCTTCACTATATCCTAGAGTTTGCTCAAACTCATGTCCAATGAGTTGGTAATGCCATCCAAACATCTCTTCCTCTGTTGTCCTCCTGCCCTCAATCTTTCCCAGCATGAGGGTCTTTTCCAACGAGTTAGCTCTTTGCATAAGGTGGCCAAAATATTGGCGCTTCAGCTTCAACATCAGTCCTTTCAATGGATGGTCATTGTTGGTTTCCTTTAGGATTGACTAGTTAGATCTCCTTGCAGTCTGGGGGCTCTCAAGAGTCTTCTCCAGTATCACAGTTCAAAAACACCAATTCTTCAGTGCTCAGTCTTCAGAAATAGCTCAGTTTCTTAGTAAGTGTCACTCATTATTCTCTGTAGACTATGTATGAAAGACTCCGAAAGTTAAGATAAACAAAAGTTATTAGCCTAGTAGTAAGTGTTCATTACTATGAATAGGGCCATCAGTTCTTCTTCAAAGCAACTAGCTAACTTATTTCCTTGGACAAATCACTTACTTATCCTGATTTCAACTTCCTCATAAGAGAAAAGATTGGAATAGATTGGATACACATATGCTAGGAATTTTTATGAAAATTCAATTAATTCATCTATTTATTTAAGCAGTATTTATTGAGTGCCCAGTATATATATATATATATATATATATATATATGCTGGATTTTTCTTGGCTCTCTTCTGGGTTTTAGGTTTGCAAAAGCAAGCAAATACATATGTTCTCAATCCTGGGAAGATGCAATCTCCTCTGAAAGGAGGAAAAAAAATTTTTTTTCCAAAAAAGATAAAAAAATAAATTTAAAGCCTAATGCTAGACATTTTAAGGGGCAGCAAATGTGTGAGTTAAAAATCTGTGACTAATGAAGATTTAAAATCTACTAGAGAACAAAATCTTAAGACAGATTCTACATGACTTACAGAATATTGTATCGCAGGAAACAATTATGTGCTTCCAAATAATAAACACCAAACTGGTTAACAAGTAAATAAATGGAAGAGACAACAATACTTGAAACGTTTGTGATCACATTTTTTTCCTTCTATATTTATGATTCCTTTTATAAAGAAGGGACACTGTTGAATTTGTGGTTTTAAAGCATTAATAAAACTTTAAAGAGGATAGCTTCATTGCTTGAGAAGTTGATCTGGAGAAGTAGAAATAAAGGACAGTTGTTTATGTTCTTATTTTATATTCACATCTAGCTCTACACTTCATTCATCTTTTTCATCTGAAATACTGATGTTTTAGGAAAGGTTATTTACTTAGAATTTTTTCCATGCTATTCCATTTTGTCTTGGCAAAGGGGTGAGTTCTTCCTGATGACAAAAATATTAATTCTAAGCAGGAATGAATCTCTCATTCACAAACCATGATATTAACACTTTAGGAAATTTGTCATGCACATTTGCAAGGCCAAACATATTTGGTTCCTTTGTGATAACTGACACAGCTATAAGTAGAAGAAACACCCTTCATGTGAAATGGTGAAAGTTTTGCATATTTGTAAAGTTCAAAGTAGAGGAATGATAAAAGGGAAAATAAGACAACAAGAGAACATCATCGAAATATGTATATTATCTAGGGTGAAACAGATCACCAGTCCAGGTTGGATGCATGAGACAAGTGCTCAGACCTGGTGCACTGGGAAGACCCAGAGGGATCGGGTAGAGAGGGAGGTGGGAGGTGGGATTGGGATGGGGAACACATGTAAATCCATGGCTGATTCATGTCAATGTATGACAAAAACCACTGCAATATTGTAAAGTAATTAGCCTCCAACTAATAAAAATAAATGAAAAAAAAAAAAAAAAGGAAAATAACCATATAACCATTCTGATTCTTGTGCAAATTATACACCACAAAAAATGAGATCAATTATCTCATAAATGGAAATCTGAGAGAATTTCCATTGATATTTCATATTCATTATTTAATTAGCACTTTGAAGCATATAAAGTAAAATATATGTGTATACATGTATCTATCTATATTCCTAAAGTTCTATATCTTTTGTATTTTTTTATGACACAAATTTTCCTTAGACCATGAACCTGAAGGATTTTAAGCATCATAATTAGAATTTCTCAAATCACACAATTCGTTCAAAAACTCAGGAGTTCCCAGATGAAATCTGAAATGACTCCACCCACTAATGTGGAAGGCAAGGAGAGACAAAGAAAGAAGCAGACTACTCCAAATTGGTAGGGAACAGGTCTAATAAGCAAGGGAACTTCCATATGAGGCTTGTCTTGGGTGATATAAAATAAGCAGATCTCTGTATCAGCCTGCCAGAATCTTAAAAGTTTCTATATATAGGCCTTAACTGGGTTCAGTCATATACACAGTCAGAGGGTCTCAACAACACGTTGCTCTCTCACAGTTGTGTCCTTGAAAACTGCTCTCATTCTGAGAACAGTGAGTGGAGTGTACATCCTGAGGACAGGGTATGAAGTGAAGAGTTTTGGATTGCCTGGCTCTACCTCTAGAATCAATCAGAGCTCATGTCCTTTTGGTGGCATTCCCCCAACATACACTTTAGATCAAATATAATTAAAGCATTTCAAAGCATATTATAATTGTGACTAAGTCATTTTCATTTCTAATCAAACACTGTTATAATCCTCAAATTTCAAAGCATTTGTTAAAACCAAGGATACATGGAGTCCTTGACCCAAATCTTGCAAGATCATAAATTTATGATCTTATAATATCTTATAAATTTTTTCCATATTTTTAATTCAATTTGTCCAACTGTTATACACAAGGCATGTAGTAGGTAATGTGAAAGATAATTCGTTCTCTCCCTTTTATAAGCTCATGTTAGTTTTTACTTACGTCTCTATCTCCTAAACTTTATCTCTTCTTTTTTCATTTCACCAGTAAAATTTATTGTATATTCCCATCCTTCAAACTGGCCAAGAAACTCATGAGATTTAATGCAGGGAGTGATAGCATATCCTGATAAAATTAGCAAAGATGTAAGCAGAGTGCAAAGCAAACTATATGAACTAACATTACATGGGAAAAAATCCATAAATATAACGATGTTAAAATGACTTAATATTCTGTAAAAAGCCCATAAAATATTAATGTAAACTTTCATTTGAACTAAGATGGAGAGACAGAGAGGAGATTTATCTCTATATTTAAATAACTTGACAATTGGACAAAATACATGACCCAATGGAAAACTGTTTTCCTGAAAAGGGAAACAAGTAAGCTGCAAAATTTCCCCAGTTTAATGTCTAAAATAGGTGTCTAGGTGACTAAGTGACACTCAGGATAAAGAAACCAAACAGAACTTCATGTTCTTACTTGTTTAAGAAGAGAATTTAGTCATTTAAACAGACATCAAAGTCAGAAAGATTAAAGTGGTTAGAGTCTAGGGGCAGAATACTAGAAAAAATGTAAAATATAAAGTAAAATATATGTGTATACATGTATCTATCTATATTCCTAAAGTGCTACATCTTTTGTATTTTTTTTATGACACAAATTTTCCTTAGGCCATGAACTTGAAGGATTTTAAGCTGCATAGAGGGATTTTAAGCTGCATAGAGGGAAATCACATGAGGTATTCAAAGAGGTTCCCTTAGGTTTTCAGCTGAGTATTATCTGTACACACATCAGAAGACACAATCAGAGAAAGCAACCTACAGAGGAAAGCAGAACAGCAAGATCCCATAATGGGCTAGGAGTTATTCTTTATCCCACCAAACTGGAAAGACCTTACACTTGGAAATGAATGCCACTTCAGTAGTATGGCTAAATTACTCTTAGATTAAAACCCTTGAATCTTCCCTAAGAAAACTCACACCTGTGAGAACAGCTAACATTAAAGTGCTACAAATAACAAATGTTGGTGAGGATGTGGAGGAAAGGTAATCCTTGTACATTCATGATGAGAACATAAATTGGTTCAGCCACTATGGAAAACAGCATGGAGATTCTTCAAAAAACTAAGAATTTGAATTACCATATGATCCAGCAATTTGAACTAACATATGATCCATACATCTGAAGAAAATGAAAACTCTAAAGATGTGCACTTCAATGTTCATAGCGGCATTGTTTACAATAACCAAGATAAAGAAGCAATCGCAGCAATCAACAGATGAATGGATCCAGAAGAAGTGATACACAAACACAAATATGCATGCTGGAATATTACTCAGCCATGAAAAGAATAAAGTTTTGCCATTTGCAACAACAAGGATGGACTTGGAGTATATTATGTTAAGTAAAATAAATCTGACAGAGAAAGACAAATACTGTATGTTACCACTTACATGTGAAATCTAAAAAATATAACAGACAAATTAATATAATAAAACAGAAACATACTTATAAATGTAGAGAATAAACCAGTATTTTCCAGGGGAGAAAGAGATGGGGAATGGCCAGCTAGGTGTAGGGGACTGAGAAGTACAAACTGCTATGTACATAATAATCTATAAGATATATTATATAGCACAGGAATAATGCCAATATTTTATAATAACTATAAATGGAGTATAATACATAAAAATATTGAATTACTATGTTATACATCTGCAGCTAATATAATATTGTACGTAAATAAACTATACTTCAGTTTAAAAAAATGAGGGAAGTCTGACAATTTTCATAAATTGAAGCTTAATGAGACATGACTATTACATGTAATTTGGTATCTGGATGAGGTCTTGGAGCAGAAAAAAGACAAAAATAAAAATGAAGAAAATTTGAATATTGTCTTTAGCTAATACAAGTATATCATTATCGGATCATTAATGTTAAAAAATATAACACTAATGTAAGATATTAATATCAGAGAAGTGTTATGTAACATATATGTGAACTTTGTACAACTTTTGCCATCTTAAGTGTATCTAAATAATTCTACAACAAAGTTAAAAAAATAGTTGTTGTCTGAAATAACCCCAATGCAAAATGCTTTGTATATGCTTCCATTTATATGACATTCCAGAACACTCAATACTATAGCGGCTGAAAATAGATCAGAGGTTTTTATAAGCCATATCTGAAGGAAGGATATTGACTGAAAAAGACAAGGAAATTTTTGTGGTGATTGATTGGATAGTTTTGGTGGTATTTATCTGACTGTGAATATATATCAACATTTATTGTAAGTAAACAGTATCCCAATAAACTTTTTAAAATTATAAAAATCAATTTCAGGAAAACTAGAAATCTGTGAATCTGCTTTAGATATTTTTCAGAAAGTAAGCACCATTTAAATAAATATGCAAGAGCATCTTCTCTTTCAATAAAAGTCTAGAGTTCTAAGAACTGAAAAATATATTCATCATGTTTACTTTCTAATGAATTGCCATTGGTGGACAGCTGCTCCTAGGGCAAAGGGAAAATATGTGACTTTCTTAATTTGCTCCAAGAGTCACCACTGGCAAGGCTGTATCCTAGAGAATATAGGTGAAGATGCTTCTTGAAGGTGCCTTTTAAATTTACTTTCATGATCTAACTGTGATACCCAATTTTCTTAGCTTAACCGAATTTTCTTGGAAGCATGTATAATATTTCTTTATACCTAATACATTGTATTTTGTATTGGACATATAGGATTTATTTAGACTAAAATAAAATTTGAATATAAAGATACACTTAGTCAAAATTACTTATTAACACTTAGTTACATTTCTTTATTTAAATATTATAATTGTATCACATAGGTCTTAAATATAAAAGAGAAACATAAGGAGGAATTATACAGCTTGGAAAAACTGGAAAAGTCCTCCTGAAAGAGATGACAGTGTTCTAGTTTGGAAAGAGTATAGTCTTTGAAATTGGACCCTATGGTCTCAGGAGAGCTGATTTCAAATCTCAGCTCCATTCCTTTACCACCCAATGATACTGAATATCAATGAATATTGATGAGCATCAGTTCTATCCATTTCACAGGTTATTGTGAAGATCCAATGAAATAATATCCGTGAAAATACCTGTATACTATAAATTAATATGCTGAACCTTAATAAATTGCCAGCATTTGAATTTTTATTTTTGATGTAGTGATTTCACACAGTTCAACTTGATACTTGGATAATACATTTTCTAAAAAAAATTATATGCTACTCCACCCTGCATGCAAAAAGCTAGACAGCAGATAGCAATGAGTACATTTCAGGTAGGAGAAGTGGTGTGAATAAAGTCCTGAGAGTGTTGAAGAAAAATGTGGAGGTGTGACCAGAAAGAGTGAAATAAAACCTGACTGGGATGTACAGTACTTAGAGGGAAGATGGAGGAAACACCACTGGGAAACAGGGACTGGTCTTGCAGAGAAAATCCTTAATTTTCGATACCAGGCTGAATTGTTTTAGCCTAATTCAAAGGAAATGAGATTTTTGAGAAGGGGTGTAATATACTCAGGGTTTGCATGAAAAAGTTTACTCTGGCATCATGGAAAGGAAGGTGGAGAGACAGGAGGATGGAAAATCACTTGGAAGGATCCTGCTTTCATCTAGTGCTACGTACTAGGGATTATCTCAGGATGTTTTCCTAAGATATCTGTAGACGTGCATGGAGTTAGGGAAGGTTTAACACTTTGGAGAGTGAGGAGAGAAGAAAAAAATCACATAATGAAATCCTGTCTTTATTTACATAAAGATCTAACCTCCATAGAAAAGATTTTCACCCCCCACCTTCCTGCCTCACCTGCCTTGCTGTGTTCCAGCCGTCAGTTCAGTTATTCACTCAGTCGTGTCCGACCCTTTGGGACCCTATGGCCTGCAGCACGCCAGGCTTCCCTCTCCACCACCAACTCCCAGAGCTTGCTCAAACTCACGTCCAAAAGACATTTAAAATGGTACACTATTTTCATTGTGTGGTTTTTCTGTCAATCAACTGCAGTTCTTTTTATTGTCTCTTCCTAATGAGTTTGTGAAGGACTTTGTAACCTTTGCAAATCAATTTTTGGTCTTCCCAGGAAATGATCCCTTAAAAAAAAAATGCAGTTGTCTAATTGGACACACTGCAAGCAGGAAAGAAAACCGTGAAGAAATCACAAATTTAGAACAATCAAGTCAGCTTAACTGTGTCTCCCAGATCTGAATACATCTGAATTTAGAAGCTTTCCTTTTGAAGACAGAACTTTTTTCTCAGCTATTTTCATGCTCCTGCCCAGGAAACATTCACAAATCCCTCCATTAATATTCAGTGTGAATTTGTGGTGGCATGCTGAATATTTGACTGACATGGTCAAAAAGTACTTCTCTAGTGTAGGAGGTACATTTGAGATTACATTGTGGGAAAATTTAATTTTTTGTTTCAGATATTCACAATTTAAGTGCCATAATAGTTGTATTTGTGGAAATTGTCACTGTGACAAAATTTTATAGTAAACAATTTCAAGCAGTTTCATGAGGATCCCACTCCCTAAAAAAAGGAAAAGAAAGAGGGAAATATATCCCCAAAGTTACATAACAAATTATAGAGCCAGAATTATAAACCAGGTAGGTCATCTTATTTTGGAGCCCACATGTTCAACTGCCACACTATCCTGCTCTCATCAAACACAGCCCTAACTACTGTCGTAAGCCTTACTTTCTGCTCTCTACATTGAATTATAGTTATATGTGGCTATGTTTGGGCTTCCCAGGTGGCACTAGTGGTAAAGAGCTCACCGGCCAATGCAGGAGACATAAGAGACACAGGTTCGATCCTTGGGTCTGGAAGATCCCCTGGATGAGGGCATGACAATCCACTCCAATATTCTTGCCCGGAGAGTCTCATGGACAGAGAAGATTGATGACGGAAGTGACTTAGCACACATGCACACACATGTCTATGTTTCTCTTTTCAATATGCAGAGAGATAATGTTATTTGAAGAGCTTATTTAGAATAGTGCCTGATAATGTGCATTTAATAAATAATAACTCATATTGTTATAAATTAAAATAGAGGGAAAACAAATTTTGGTTTTATGTTATCCAGAAGAACTTGAACTAAGACTTAAAATGTGAGAAGGATTTTGATAGGTAAAGTTTAGTAGGAACAATATCCAAGGTGGGATACTAAAGCATGCAGGTAGAAGAGTGGGGGGTGGGGCTTGGAAGAACTGTAGCTAAATGGAAGGTGAGTCTTGGAAGGACAGATGCTATTGCCGTTGTTCAGTCGCTGAGTCATGTCTGACTCTTTGAGATCCTATGGACTGCAGCTTGCCAGGCTTCCCTGTCCTTCACCATCTCCGGGAGCCTGCTCAAACTCAAGGAAGGATTGATGGGGAGGAACAATTTGAAATCGAGCCAGAATCCCAAATAAAGGGAATTTGTGTGTTCTGTGTGCCATCCCATTTACAGATTTGTCAGTAGGAAAAGGAACAGAATGTTTGTACTTTACAAAAATACTTCTGGAAGCAGAGTGGAAAGTGAGTTGAAGAGAGTAAAACCAGTAGAGAGATACAGCTAGTTGCCCATGATTACTGTTTAAGGACTAAGATTTATAGGCTGCTTTCCATGTGTCGACCACTATTCTGATCTCGTTTAGTACATTAAATAATTTTTATAATAAACTTATGAGGTGAATATTTATTGATGCAGCTTCCCCCCCATTTCACTGTCAAAGTATCCTGCTTTGGACAGTACTTTATCTGGTCACCTCACTCACGCTATCCCTGAGCGACGGAAGTTGCAATAACATGAGACAGTGCTATATACAGCAGCTATAACAATCAGTGGATGTATTGTGAGGGCTTGGAAGTCAGGAGCCTTGAATATAATTTGTAGGTTTACTGTGGGATTAGCTCTTTTATCAAGTATTTCTGATCCTAAGAACCAAATATTGTTATAGCTAGAAGGGACGCTAGAAATCACTAAAATCAACAGATTTTAACTTTATGTGTAGATGGACCTAAAGACACCATGGATAAAATTCAGGGAGATTATAGATCCCCAGCCTTGTAGGCAAACTTTGGAGTATGTTAGTATATGCTCTTTTTTTTCCCCCCTTAGAAAAACATCTTCATTGTTTTATTACATTGTCATTTAGGAGCCATTTATCAGAGACAATCCATAAAAAGCTGAGTAGCATGGAGGAAAAAGTATTTTACACAGTTCCAGAATTAACACTTCTTTTGTTCTCTTTTTTTATACCAATATAAACGACTGAAAGGATGCACTTTTGCATTTTAATGTTTGATATAGTTTATCTAACCAAAGAAAAGTGAACAGTGAATATGAGATTTAAGGAGTCAGAGATTGTATTTGTTTTATTTATAGTGTTCCTAGTACAAATAATTTAGCCTGACACAAGGTAGGCTCTCAGAGACTATTTGTTGAATGAATTAATGAATAATAGTAAACTCTGATTTGTTGCTTCTGTGTTGATTTCTGAGAACGATGTACATTTCAACCACATGGTGGTGCCATTTTACAGTTTATTTGAAAAATAGTGCTAAAGAACAAAGCAAATAACCCAGCATAGTACTTTTCCTTTGATAAAACAATTTAAATTCAGAATATGAAATAAATTATTTAGATAATTTATCCAGAAAACCTAGTTATTTAGAGACACTTGATGGGTAAAATAACCACAAGACTTGAATTGCTGACGGAAGATGTTACTATTGCACATGGACGCTTTTTGCTGATGCTGTTTTAGCGCAGGGAGTGTCTAAATCCAAATGACAGCTACTTGGTAACTTGTATGCACCACATTAGAGCACTCTTTTGGTCATTAAGCATACTTGGAACTGACAAACATCCACAAGACAATGGGATCAAGATAAAGATTGCACCTGATGACTAAAGGGGGTGACTTATGGGCCATAAAAATCTCAGGAAGAGAAACAGTAAGAACTGGAGCTTCTTCAGATGTTTCTATGTTATCTCAGATCAAGATAAATCAAGGAACTAGGATGAAAGGAGACAGAAAATAGAGCTTTCTAAGTGGGGTAGAGCCATGGGGAAAGGCAGTTGTGAAGTCTACTGGCAATGTTCTAAGAAGTGGATGATTCTCATTTCGTTTAGTTTTTACATTCAATAATGGGGGAGGGAGGGAACAGGAAACAGATGAGAGTTCCAGTAACCCTACCCAACACCATTTCAGAGTTGACTTTATGATTTTCTGTCTAAAGTTTTCAGGTTGCTTCTACAAATTCATTCTATCTCCAATACACACACACACACACACACACCCCAGATGTTGCCTTCTGCAATTGTGGCCAATAGCCTCATCCTCTGTCTGCATAGTGCCCTAGGTTTCCAGTTGACATGAACTCAACTATTTAAGTACTGCTTCCTACCTACTATTAATGTACTCTTTTTATTATTTTTTTTCCTCATTTAAGTGTCCTGATGGAGATCTCATCATTCTGAATCTCCCAAAGACAGACATACTTTGAATTAATACTGGGGTTACATTCCTTTTGTCAATGATCCATGACAAACTAGTAAAAAGAAACAAAAACAGTCCTAAGACAAGGAATAGAGAATAGCTGATACAGACTGCATTTTGTAGATTTTCTTTGACTCACTTCAACAGCCATCTCTAAACCCCTTGACATACTTCCTTACATTCTCTTTTTATAGCTTTACTTCCCAAACACTAAAGGTTTTTATATCACCTCATTTTTATTAAAAACTCTAAGATACATATGCCAAAATCTCGCTGCATCGATCTAATAAATAATGCCTCAAAATTTTAAATTTTTCCTTTACCCAACCATATGAAAATGATGTTTTCTCAATGATTCACAGTATTTCATTACAACATCCATCCCATCAGTGAAATCTTCTTAACTGATAGGGCCCATAAGGGGTCTCATTGATAAGACGGCTCATTTATATTGACCTCACAAAGAATAAAGTCACAGTGAATCAGTTCTGCATATCAGTTGACCAAAGTATTGGAGTTTCAGCTTCAGCATCAGTCCTTCCAATGGATATTCAGGACAGATTACCTTTAGGGTTGACTGGTTGGATTTTCTTGCAGTCCAAGGGACTCTAAAGAGTCTTCTCCAACACCACAGTTCAAAAGCATCAATTCTTTCGCACTCAGCTTTCTTTATACTCTCTCACATCCATACATGACTACTGGAAAAGCCATAGCTTTGGCTAGACTGAAATTTATTGGCAAAGTAATGTCTCTGCTTTTTAATATGCCATCTAGGTTGGTCATAGCTTTTCTTCCAAGGAGCAAGCATCTTTTAATTTCATGGCTGCAGTCACCATCTCCAGTGATTTTGGAGCTCAAAAATATAAAGTCTGTTGTGAAGTAATTAGCCTCCAACTAATAAAAAAAAAAAATAAAGTCTGTCACTGTTTCCATTGTTTCCCCATCTATTTGCCATGAGTAATGGGACTGGATGCCATGATCTTAGTTTTCTGAATGTTGAGCTTTAACCCAATGTTCCTCCTTTCCTACTTCACATTCA
Source organism: Cervus elaphus (assembly GCF_910594005.1). Classification (NCBI taxonomy): domain Eukaryota; kingdom Metazoa; phylum Chordata; class Mammalia; order Artiodactyla; family Cervidae; genus Cervus; species Cervus elaphus. Next base: position 42,700,902 of record NC_057833.1, on the reverse strand, counting down.
TCAAGAGGTTCTTTAGTTCTTCTTTACTTTCTGCCATAAGGGTGGTGTCATCTGCATATTTGAAGTTATTGATATTTCTCCTGGCAATCTTGATTCCAGCTTGTGCTTCATCCAGCCCGGTATTTTGATGATGTACTGTTCATGTAAGTAAAATAAGCAGGGTCACAATATACAGCCTTGACATACTCCTTTCCTGATTTGGAACCAGTCTGTTGTTACATGTCCAGTTCTAACTGTTGCTTCTTGACCTGCATACAGATTTCTCAGGAGGCAGGTCAGGTGACTTGGTATTCCAATCTCTTTAAGGATTTTCCATAGTTTGTTTTGATCCACACAGTCAAAGTCTTTGGCATAGTCAATAAGCAGAAGTTGATGTTTTTCTGAAACTCTCTTGCCTTTTCAATGATCCAGTGGATGCAGGCAATTTGATCTCTGGTTCCTCTGCCTTTTCTAAATCCAACTTGAACATCTGGAAGTTCACGGTTCACATACTGTTGAAACCTGGCTTGGAGAATTTTGAGCATTAATTTGCTAGCGTGTGCAATGAGTGCAATTGTGTGGTAGTTTGAGCTTTCCTCGGCATTGCCTTTCTTTGGGGTTGTAATGAAAATTGACCTTTTTGAGTCCTGTGGTCACTGCTGAGTTTTCCAAATTTGCTAGCATATTGAGTGCAACACTTTCACAACATCATCTTTTAGGATTTGAAATAGCTCAGCTGATGTTCCATCACCTCCAGTAGCTTTGCTTGTAGTGATGCTTTCTTAGGTCCACTTGACTTCGTACTCCAGGATGTCTGGCTCCAGTTGAGTGATCTCAACTGGTGATCTCATTGTGGTTATCTGGGTCATGAAGATCTTTTTTGTGTAGTTCTTCTGTGTATTCTTGCCACCTCTTCTTAATGTATTTTGCTTCTGTTAGGTCCACACCATTTCTGTCCTTTATTGTGCCCATCTTTGCATGAAATGTTCCTTGGTATCTCTAATTTTCTTGAAGAGATCTCTAGTCTTTCTCATTCTGTTGTTTTCCTCTATTTCTTTGCACTGACCACTGAAGAAGGCTTTCTTATCTCCCCTTGCTATTCATTGGAACTTTGCATTCAAATGGGTATACCTTTCCTTTTCTCCTTTGCCTTTTGCTTCGTTTCACTTCTTCTCTCAACTATTTGTAAGGCCTCCTCAGACAAATATTTTGCTTTTTTGCATTGTTTTTTCCTTGGGGATGATCTTGATCACTGCCTCTTGTACTATGTCACATACTTCCGTCCATAGTTTTTAGACACTCTATCAGATAATCCTTGAATCTATTTGTCACTTCCACTGTATAATCGTAAGGGATTTGATTTAGATCATACCTGAATGGTCTAGTGGTTTTCCCTACTTTCTTCAATTTAAGTCTGAATTTGGCAATAAGAAATTCATGATCTGAGACAAAGTCACCTCCTGGACTTGTTGTTGCTGACTGTATCTAGCTTCTCCATCTTTGTCTGCAAAGAATGTAATCTGATTTCGGTATTGACCATCTGGTGATGTTCATGTGTAGAGTCTTCTCTTGTGTTGTTGGAAGAGGGTGCTTGCTATGATCAGTACATTCTCTTGGTAAAACTCTTTTAACCTTTGACCTGCTTCATTTTGTACTCCAAGGCCAAATTTGCCTGTTACTCCAGGTATCTCTTTACTTCCTGCTTTTGCATTCCAGTCCTCTATAATGAAAAAGACATCTTTTCTGGGTATTAGCTCTAAAGGTCTTATAGTTCTTCACAGAGCTGTTCAACTTAAGCTTCTTCAGCATTACTGGTTGGGGCAGAGACTTGAATTACTGTGATATTTAATTGTTTGACTGGAAACAAACAGAGATCATTTTGTCATGTTTGATATTGCATCCAAGTACTGCATTTCAGACTCTTTTGTTGACTATGATGGTTACTCCATTTCTTCTAAGGGATTCTTGCCCACAGTAGTAGATATAATGGTCATCTGAGTTAAATTCACCTATTCCAGTCCATTTTAGTTCACTGATTCCTAAAATTAGTTCACTGTTTCTTGGGGTCAGAACAAACTTCAAAGGCTAGTCTAAAAAACTACTGCTTGGATTTATTTGTATCTGACTGTAACCCCATTTATGCCCCAGGACATTATTGAAAACAATAGAGCCAGCAATTAGAAGAGCCTAAAAGCTGAGTGGGATATCAAAGTAAACAGAAAATTTAACAGAAAGATCAGAGAAGGTGAGAGTCAAAGAGAATCCTGCTAAAATCACTGTCCTCGCAAGATGACTGTGTGCATGCCCGAAGTTGCACCCTTTGAAGAGCAACATCAGAGGGTTTAAGCTGTTAGGGGAATAGACTTCACTAAAATAATCTAACCAATTCACCATGCAAAGTAACAGAAAACACAACAAAACAAGCCCCAGAAAAGGGTAAGGAGAATTAGCATCCAGAATCGCTACAATAAATCACCTAAAATATCAAACTTAAAAAAAAATTATGAGACATGCAACAAAACAAGAAAGTGTGACCCATATACACACACACACACAAAGCAGGCGGCATAAAATGCCTGTGAAAGGACCCAGAGGTAGGATTTGATGGACAAAAACTTCAAAGCAGGCACGTGCTTAGTTGCTCAGTCATGTCCGACTCTTTGCAACTCCATGGACTTTAGCCCACCTGACTCTTCTGTCCATGGGATTTTCCACGCAGGAATACTGGAGTGGGTAGCCATTCCCTTCTCCAGGGCATTTTCTCAACCTAGAAATAGAACCCAAATCTCCTGCATTGCAGGCAGACTTTTCTGTTGTTGTTTTTTAACATCTAAACCACAAGGGAAGCCCTGAAAGCAGGCACTGCTGCTGCTAAATCACTTCAGTCATGTCTGACTCTGTGTGACCCCATAGATGAAAGCAAGCACAACTATATCCAAATAACTAAAAGAAGCTATGTTTAACAGAGTAAAGAAAGCTAAGATGGCAATATCTCATCTAATGGTGAATACCAATAAAGAGATAGAAATCATAAAAAAGAATCAAACGAGAACTGTTGAAATTGCCAGAGTATTTTCAAATATATTTCAATAACCAAAAAAAATATTAAAGTAGGGTTGAGTAGAGTAGGTTTGAACTGGGAAAAGAATCAATGAACTATAACATAGAATGAGAATCAGTGCAGTTCAGTGGCTCAGTTGTGTCCAACTCTTTGCAACCACATAGACTGCAGCATGCCAGGCTTCCCTGTCCATCACCATTTACTAGAGCTTGTTCAAACTCATGTCCATCAAGTCAGTGATGCCATCCATCCATCCCATCCTATGTCATCCCCTTCTCCTGCCTTCAATCTTTCCCAGCATCAGAATCTTTTCCAGTGAGTCAGTTCTTCGCATCAGGTGGCCAAAATATTGGAGCTTCAGCTTCAGCATCAGTCCTTCCAATGAATATTCAGGACTGATTTTCTTTAGGATGGACTGGTTGGATCTCTTTGCAGTCCATGGGACTCTCAAGAGTCTTCTCCAACACCACAGTTAAAAAGCATCAATTATTCAGCACTCAGCTTTCTTAATAGTCCAACTCTCACATTCATACATTACCACTGGAAAAGCCATAGCTTTGACTGGAAGGACCTTTGATGACAAAGAAATGTCTCTGCCTTTTAATATTAATATTAATGCTCATATTAATGCTCTCTAGGTTGGTCATGGTTTTTCTTCCAAGGAGAAATTAATTAATTAATTAATTCTTTTAATTTCATGACTGCAGTCACCATCTGCAGTGATTTGGGGTTCCCCCAAAATAAATTTTCTCACTGTTTCCATTGTTTCCCTATCTACTTGCCATGAAGTGATGGGACTTCATGAAGTGAATGCCATGATCTTCATTTTTTAAATGTTGAGTTTTAAGCCAGCTTTTTCCCTCTCCTCTTTCACTTTCATCAAGAGGTTCTTTAGTTCTTCTTTGCTTTCTGCTATAAAGATGGTGTCATCTGTATATCTGAGGTTATTGATATTTCTTCCGGCAATCTTGATTCATCCATCCCGGCATTTCACATGATGTACTCTTCATATAAGTTAGATAAGCAGGGTGACAATATACAGCCTTAATGTACTCCTTTCCTGATTTGGAACTAGTCTGTTGTTCCATGTCCAATTCTAACTGTTGCTTCTTAACCTGCATACAGATTTCTCAGGAGGCAGTTAAGAATGAGAATAGGTGACCTAAAAAACAGTGAGATCAAAAAAGGAAGAAAAATGAACAGAACTGAAAATATTAGAGAAAATGTTGGCTAAAAATTCACAAATTTGATGAGAAATTTCAATCTATACATTCATGGGGCCCCATGAATTTGAAATAGGAGACATACAAAGAGATCATAAACACATTATAGTAAAAATGTTGAAGCCACAGACAAACTTTTGAAAGCAACAAGAAAAAAAAATGGCTTATAGCATATAAGGAACCCTAATAAAAGAATTAGCTGACTTGTGGAGACCAGAGAGCAACAGAATAACAGATTCAAAGTGCCAAAAGAAAGATAGTGTCAACCAAGAACCTTATACCTAGGAAAACTATATATTATAAATAAAGGTGAAAGAAAGACATTTCCAAGTAAACATTGAGAGAATTCTTTTCTAAAAGAATCACCTAATGTTAATTCAAATCTGCATGCAAAAATATAGTGCTGCTAAATGTTATATTGTATCAGTTAAAGACTATATTCATTTCTTCTTTCTTTCTGAACTGATTTTAAAAAGTAATCATATAAAATAATATGCATATAACATGATGTTGGACCTACTAAATATGAAAATGTAATATATTTGGCACTAATAGCATAAAAGTAGTATTTGGGAGAAAAGGCAGTTTGGAGAAGGAAATACCAGAAGATGGTAAATTGAACTAAAGTGGTAAATGAAAAGCCTATAAATTGAAAATCAGAAGATGAGTATTACAAATTCTATAAATACATACATAGCTCTTCTTTTATCAGTTTGTTTAGTAAACATAAAATTATACAAATTAATAATCATAGCAATGTGTTGGGTTTGTAATATACATAGATGTACTACATGTAACAGTAGCACAAAGGGGGATACTATAAAAAAGTGTATACCAACAAATTATATAACTTAGATATTATGTACAAATTCTTAGAAAGACATAAATTATTGAAACTGACTCAAGATAAAAGACAAATTCTCAATGATGTGTAACAAATATAGATACTGAATTACTAAGAGCAAAACTTTCCAAAAAGAATTCCCAGACCCAGGGGGCTCTCCCATTGTATTATCTTAGCACCCTTGTCAAAAATCAATTGACCATGAACATGGACATTCTTGTATTCCTTTGGCCTACATGTTTGGTTTTAGCTATTTGACATGATAGATCAATGAAATAGACTTGAAAATTCAGAAACAAGCCTTCACATTCACGGTCCACTGACTTTTGACAAGGATGCTAAGATAATACAGTGGAGAAAGAATAGTATTTTCAACAAATAATGCTGAGATAAATAGATAGCCACACTCAAAACAAATAATTTAGGCTCCTGTCTCATATCACATAAAAAATAATTCATTCAAAATGGTCTAGAGTCTTAAAATGTAAGCCCTAGTATTATAAAACCCTTAGAAGAAAAATAGTCATGTTTTAAGAAGAAATTGTGCTTCAAAAGTGAAAGTGAATGAAAGTGAGTAGACAACACACTAAATGGGAGAAAACTTTTTTTCATATACTTATAAAAGACTTTAATCTAGAGTGCATAGAAAAATAACCTTTATAATTCAGTATAAAAAGACAACTCAATTAATATCAGATAATGAATTTGAATAGAAATTTCTCCAAAGGGCAAAAACAAGTGGTGAGTAAGCAAATTCATTAGCCACCCAGGGAAATGCAAATCAAAAGCACAATGAGAAACTACTCTATACCAATAAAAGTACCTATTATCAAAAAGACAGGTCAAATGTTGGTGAGGATGTAGAGAAACTGGAACCATCACTGTACTTCTGGTAGAAATGAAAAGTGGTGCAACCATTTTAGAAAGCAGCCTCCCAGTTCCTCAAAAAGTTAAACATGAATTTACCATCTGTTGTTGTTATTCAGTCACCAAGTTGCATTCAACTCTTTGTGACCCCATGGACTGCAGCACACCAGGCCTCTCTGTCCCTCACCATCTCCTGGAGTTTGCCCAAGTTCGTGTCCATTGAATCAGTGATACCACCCAACTGTCTCATCCTCTGTTGCCTTCTTCTGCCTTCAGTCTTTCCCAGCATCAGGGTCTTTTTCAATGAGTCGACTTAACATTAGGTGGACAAAGTATTGGAGCTTCAGTTTCAGCATCAATCCTTCCAATGAATATTCAGGGTTGATTTCCTTTAGGATTTACTGGTTTGATCTCTTTGCAGTCCAAGGGACTCTCAAGAGTCTTCTCCAGCACCACAGTTTGAAAGCATCAATTCTGCCTTCTTTATGGCCCAACAGTCACATCCGTACGTAACTACCAGGTTTATCATATGACCCGGTAATTTCACCCTTATTTGTCTATACACCAAGAACAATTAAAAACATATCCACATAAGAACTTATATGCAAATGTTCATAGCTACATGATTAATAAGTAGTAGAAACAATCTAAAGGTCCAACAATTGATAAATGGATAAACAAGATGTAATATAATCATACAATAGAGTATTATTTATCATTAAAAGAACTTATAGATATGTATATAAAGTTTAACATGGATTAACCTTGAAAATATTATACAAAATGAATCCAATCACAGAACCACATATTGTATGATCCCATTTATATGCAATATCCAGAGCAGACAAATCTATAGGGCATAAAGTAAAACACTGGTTGTCTAGGGCTAGAGGTATTGGGGTAATATAGGTCAACCTGCTAATGAGATGAAGTTTCTTTACGAATAGAGAGATATTTTAAAATGTACCGAAGTTATTGTTGCACAATTCTGTGAATACATTAAAAACATTAAATTTTACACTTTAAATATGTGAATTACATGATATATATCTCAATAAAGCTGTTATTTTTTGAAAATAACATTTTCTGATGAAATTTCAGAAATACAAGGATAACTACGAAACTTCTAAAAGCTTTCAGAAAGGCAAAGTTATCTGTAAAGGAATAGGAATCAGCATGGCTTCAAAAAAAGCAGTAACAGAAGGAGATATGACTTCAAAATCCTGGAGAAAAAGTTAATTTTCAATTTGATTTTTATACTAGAATGTCCTAATTCAACTGTAAATACTGTATTAGTTTACTAATGTTGCATAACAAATTACTACATACTTAGCATCTTAAAACTATCTATACTGACCAATTTCCAAGAGCTCAGCCTGACTTAATGGGGTTTTCTGCTCAGGGTCTCACATTGGAATAATTTATATACTGGTTAGGCTATATTACTCTGGAGCTCCAGGTTCTCTCCAAACTCTTATGGTTGTTGGAAGAATTCAGTTATAAGATTGATATCTCCTCTTCCTCTCTGCTCTTGGCTGGGGGCTAATTTCAGAATAAAATAATATAAATTTACAACTAAATAAATTGTATTTAAAACACAGATAATGAATACTCTAAACATCACTTCCTAGTTATTTTACTGCTGTTTATTACTACCTATGCTCTTGAGGTTATTTACATATATCTCTATGGTAGAAAATAGTGAACTCATTTTTCACTCATGGAATAGAGCTCATCTCATTCCAATCATGCATTCAGTGACTTCATGCTAGCAGTCTGAAATTAGCTTTGTAGGGAGTATTTGCACCATGGGAATTGGCAAATATTACAAACAGGGGCTCAATCCACCATGACAGTGCTGGTTGTTAAATATTTAGCACATAATTGGTGGCAGGCAGAAAGTTTACGTTTCAAGGCACTATGCCCTACAGCAAAGTAGTACGAACTGGATCTTTATAGCTATGAAATTTGAATAATAAGATGATAGCTAAAGGTCTTGAGAATTTGGGCATGGGGAAAAATATTCATAGGGTAGGACAAGGGATTCAGATATGGATACGGTATAGGACCTGCAAATCCATACCCTAAACCCAAACCTTCCATTCCAACTTCTTTTGGAATGAAAATTTCTTAGTGACTTTGGTAAAGACTATACTTCATTAAGGGTTTCCCTGATGGTTCAGTGGTAAAGAATATGCCTGCCAATACAGGAGATGTGGATTTGATCCCTGGGTCAGGAAGATCCCCTGGAGAAGGAAATGGCAATCCACTCCAGCATTCTTGCCAAGAAAATCCCAAGGACAGAGGAGCCTGACAGGTACAGTCCATGGGGTCACAAAGAGTCAAACATGATTTAGTAACTGAACAGCAGCTGCAGCATCTCATCATAATTCCTAGTTCTGAGGGATTAATAATCCTTAGATGAGTCAATCAATCCTAGATGAGTCATACAGTAAGTTATTTTTCTTGATGATCCTGTGAAGTAACAAGGAAAATAAAGATTAGCTGGCCCAGATGGAGAACAAATTTATAATATTATCAGTTCATAAATATCATATTCCTTTAATCTCCATCTTTACTGAAATATATGCATACTGTGGGCAAACATCAACTCTGCCTGAAAATTCTTTAGGTAAAGCATAGGACTTTCAAAGAATAGATGTTCAGTAAATATTTTATGTAAGTGTAATATTAAGTTGAACTGAGCTACATGTAATGGAATTAAAGCTTATGTCTAGTAATTTACAAACAAATGATTAAGGACCATAAAGATAATGTGCTTAGAATAAGTGCTTATGAACAGAAGCAATTTGATGGTCTCTAATGTATTTATGAAGATGCTATTTAGAAATGTTATATATAAAGTGAATCCAGAGGCATATATCTATGTATACTTAAAATACAATTTTATTAATTTTCTGAAAAACAATTAAATTAGAAAATTCCAACTAAAATTAACAACACAGCTCTTCCCCAAAAGTTTCTCTTCTTTATGTGCATTTTTAATATTTTTTCTACCTAAATTGCCAGGGGAGTGTCAAATACTGTTTGACTTCTACTTTAAAGCACATTAAAAAAAAAAAAACTCAGGAAACATTAAAATATATGGTAATTTCTTCATGCAGAAAGACTGTGGCAAGAAAAAAATATTAAAGTGTCTTATTCTTCAGTTACATTCTCAATGAGTACCCGCCGGAACCCAGTATTTTATAAGTAGCTATGCTCACAATTCTAATATTTCAGTTTTCATTGTACAGGTTGAAGTTTCTGATATAGTCCTGGGAAATGACATCCTCAATCAACTCTCCAATTTGCAACACCTCCAATTTTGTAGCCTCTGCTGACTACAGTTCAGTGTTAAGTTTTGAACTTGGTAACAAACAAAAACTCTGACCTTAATATTTGATTTAATTTAATTCAGCATTAAATTGAATGCTAACAGGTATACTCACAATGGTTCTTCAACCAAGTCATAGCTTCTAATCTTTAATGTTTTCATATTTTTATTATCCACCAGCTCCATTTTATCTTCATTTTCCCTCATGACCAGCTTTTTTTTTTATCTTCTACCGTTCAGTAGACAGTCTCTTTTTTTTTTTCCATTTATTTTTATTAGTTGAAGGCTAATTAATTTACAATATTGTAGTGGTTTTTGCCACACATTGACATGAACCAGCCATTGATTTACATGTGTTCCCCATCCCGATCCCCGCTCCCGCCTCCCTTCCCATCCGATCCCTCTGGGTCTTCCCAGTGCACATAAGACAAGTATTCATGACCAGCTTATATTCCATGTTCCACTCTTATAATCATTCAGTCATTACTTTGAAAAACCAAGTATCCCATTTCTCTCTCTGCCTTCATAATCACTGCAAAAATAACTCAACCATCCCTTATTTCTGTGACAACACCACAGCAGCTGGAAAGAGTCATGCAAATGGGTAGAAAGCCTACTGAAACAAATCATCACAAGTTAGTTGGCTTAAAATATAACAGAAAAGTGTGTGTGTCTGTGTGTGTGTGCATGTGTGCGTGTGCTCACTCAGTCATGTCCAATTCTTTGTGACCCCATGGACTGTACCCTGCCAGGCTCCTCTGTCTATGGAATTTTCCAGGCAAGTATACTGGAGTGGGTTGCCATTTCCTACTCCAGGGGATCTTCTTGACCCAGGGGTTGAACTGGTATCTTTGGTGTCTCCTGCATTGGCAGGCAGATTCTTTACCACTGTGCCACCTGGGAAGCCCCCATAACAGAAAATTACTCTCTCACAAATCTGGAAGACAAAAGTCTGAAATCATTATCATCAGCTGAAATCAAAGTGTTGTCAGGACCATACTCCTTCAGAGACTGTTGTGGAGAATATGTTCCTTGACTCTACCAGCTTCTGGTGAGTGCTGGCAACACTTGCCATGTGGCTGTATCATTTCACTTTCTTCCTTTATGGTCAGATTGCCTCCTCCTTTTCTTTGTAAGAGTATAATCTTCCTCTTCTGTACGTATAAAGATACTTGTGATGGCATTTAGAATCTACCTGGATAATCCTGGATAATTTTCTCATTTCGATATCCTAAACTTAATCACATCTTGAAAAAATATTACAATATACGTTAACATCCATAGGTTCTAAGCTATAGGGTTTAATACCTTTGGGAGACTATTTACTAATCTACCACAAATAGTTGCACTTTAAATTCATGATCTAAAATTTTAAGTAGGTTCTCTACATTGCCGAGCAGTCTTATTATATCTACTAACTCTCCAAAATGACTGTACATCTGCTCTCTGTTGAATATCTCATATTATCTCTTCCAAACTTCTCTTTTAACTAATGACTATGAATCTTCACATGATGTTTTCATTTCCTATCTCTCCAACCTCCTTCCATGCCACTGTTCAATTGCCCATTATGTGCAAGCCACACATATAAAGTTTATCCAATATAAAAACTTTTAAAAATTCAGAACATTTTATATATATCATTCTCTCTCTGATAGGCTGTATTCCACTACTATTTCTTCTTTCATCCATTTCATCCTATAAACCAAAACCAAAACTCTTCTTGCTTAATCTTCTGGTGTCACAAACATCACTTTACATTGGTCTTTACAGACAACATTGTCTTATTTACTCTTTCCACTGTTACCACACCTCTCCCACTGTCTACACACTTTGTCTATTTAATGTCTAATGGCCATGATTGTTTATCACCACTAGATACCTAGTATTTTCTTCATTGTCTAGAACTTAAAAGGTTTACAATTATTTCCCATGTGAACTAATTACTGGGACTCAAATAGTAAAATGTAAGAGTTTTAGGTTGGAATAGCTTTATGGCTGGAAATGTGAACTTGGGAATCAGAGACTTATTTTTGAATTCTAGCTTTCTCATTTTTTAATTGGAAGAATTTGGGAAGATTTAATATCTCAATAGTCTGCGTTCAGTTCAGTTCAGTTCAGTTGCTCAGTTGTGTCTGACTCTTTGCGACCCCATGAATGGCAGCACGCCAGGCCTCCCTGACCATCACCAACTGCCAGAGTTTACCCAAACCCATGTCCATTGAGTTGGTGATGCCATCCAGCCATCTCATCCTCTGTCGTCCGTCCCCTTTTTCTCCTGCACCAAACCCTTCCCAGCATCAGGGTCTTTTCCAATGAGTCAGCTCTTCACATCAGGTGGCCAAAGTATTGGAGTTTCAGCTTCAGCATCAGTCCTTCCAATGAACACCCAGGACTGATCTCCTTTAGGATGGACTGGTTGGATCTCCTTGAAGTCCAAGGGACTCTCAAGAGTCTTCTCCAACACCACAGTTCAAAAGCATCAATCCTTTGGCGCTCAACTTTCTTCACAGTCCAACTCTCACATCCATACATGACCACTGGAAAAACCATAGCCTTGACTAGATGGACCTTTGTTGGCAAAGTAATGTCTCTGCTTTTTAATATGCTATCTAGGTTGGTATAACTTTCCTTCCAAGGAGTAAGCGTCTTTTAATTTCATGGCTGCAATCACCATTTGCAGTGATTTTGGAGCCCCAAAAGATAAAGTCTGACACTGTTTCCATTGTTTCCCCATCTATTTTCCATGAAGTGATGGGATAGTCTGCCTACCATTAGTTAAAATATTGTGTCAAGTCATGACTCAACCTATTACCAGTTCTGTGACTATGTACCTTGTCAGGCCTTAGTTTTTTGAACTTTAAAACGGCAGGCCTGAATTCAGTGATCTCTAATTTTCAAATCATGTCTAATATTCTATATTTCCTTTTTGTGTGAGATTCTAAATGGAAAAATTCAATAGGATAGAAAAGTCTTGAAATTTGAGAAAAATAACATAACTAAATATCTGCTGAATATTTAAAACTGTTTAAACTTGTCAATGTTTGTTTAGTAGTAAAATATAGTACATGAAAATGTTGGTTATCACAACCCCTATCTTTCCAAATTTTGCTGTGTTTTATTGAAAAGTTGACAAGTCACACATTTGCCAGTCATCTTTTTTATCCTTGAAACTTGACAGATTTGAAAGCTGTGACAAAGAACTAATTTCAGTTCAGCTTGGGTTATTCTCTGAAACCTTTATGGAATTAGATGGATGTGTTCTATGTGAAACAGGTGCTAGGTTTGAACAACACATTTGTGAGATGGATAGCAAAAGAAACAGTAGGAGTTCACTCAAGAATTTTTATTTTATATAATGTCAGGATATGGAGAAAAAATTAACCTCTTTGGAATAATAAGACAATGTCATCTTTAGAAACCACTGGTTACTAATCAGAAAAATATTTTTAAATGATTTAGATAATCTTTTAGGTAAGAACTGAAGGCCGGCACATATGATTAACAGACCCTTGACATCAGAGCAATGAAAGATATTCAAGATGTTCAGATACTGAGCAATGCAGAAGAATACAGAACCTAAAATTAGGATTATCTGGATTCTAGTTCTTTAGTGCTGCCACAGCTTGCTTCATAACAATATTTCAAAGGAAGGTATATGATGCCAAAGTGTTTCCTCCTGCACTACAATGTGTTGACTCAAGTATTTCCTGTCAACTCCTACACTATTTGTATCATTGCTTAAAATAATCTAATGCATGTGTGTGTGTTAGTCATTCAGTCATGTCCAGCTCTTTGGGGCCCCCTGGACTGTACCCTGCTAGACTGCTTTGTCCATGGAATTCTCCAGGCAAGAATACTGGAATGGGTTGCCGCTCTCTTTGCCAGGGGATCTTCCAGACCCAGGGATTGAACCCAAGTCTCCTGCATTGCAGGTGGTTTTCCTTACGGTTTGAGCCACCAGGGAAGCCCCCCAATAAGATTAAACTCAAAGACCCTGAGCAGTAAAAATATTTATAATTTCATATAAAATGAAGTCTAGTGATTTGGCCACTTAATGTTTGTTCAGCTGCAGAACTGAGATTGTTGAAAACCAAACCCAGAGCCTCATCTTGAGAGAGGCTGAATTATAATGCAAATTGAATACTCAACCTCACAGAAGTCTATTGTTACAAGAAGGGCATTGATTAGGATAGAATGGGATCCTCAAAATGGGAATGGGGACATGGGAAGCTCCTGGGGAAGTTGGAGAAATTAAACTCATAAATTCTGATGGATCTTCTTTGTCAGTAGAAGTTTCCATTATACCTATGTCTAAGATTAACCCTGCTTTGCCTAAAGAAACTATAGTGGCCTTCCTTGAAATAATTTCAAGCCACCATAGATTCTCTTCAGGACCCCTGAAGCCTCTTTGGTTCTAGACTTATCAGTTCAGTTCAGGAAGCCAGGCTTCCCTGTCCATCTAGACTTATAACTAGATTCAAGTCCCAGCAGGCTTGAAAGTTGAGATATGAATTGTGTTCCGTGTAGATGTTTGTCATACTTCAAAAGAACTACAAGCTTTTTCCAATTTATACAGACAGAAATCCAGGGAGTATGTGTGGGAATGGATGTTGAAGCTGTTGGATAATGGAGGAAGGAACATAAAATTAAATCAGGATGAATTTTTTGATATGGGCCTATGAAGCAAAGATTCTGAATTAAATATTGCAACTTAGAGGGTTAGAAAGTGTCTTGCTCTTTGATTTGGCTGATACATAGACCAAAACACAGATCAAAAGGTGGCCTACACTAAATTAAGTTGAAATGCCAGAACTGCCTAGGTATATGGTAAAATGCTCCAAAGGCTTAGGGGAACTGGAATGTTAGATTGTTGTTATCATGTAAGACCTATTTACCCCTGCACGGTCGAGTTCACACCTTTCGAAAAGAGATGAGTTTGTGAGGGAAACCCTAGCATACTTGAAGAGCTTTTTGATCACTCCTTTCTGTAGGTCAGAAATTATCGTGAGAACTGCTATCACTGAATTAGGGAGGCTGAAGTATGAGGGGATAATTGGACTTCAGAGTGGCAGGGGCCAAGTGGCAATACTTAGTTGATGAAGGCAAGGTGGGTGTGGTTTCCATATGAATAACAGAGTCAAAACAGCAATCGGAATAGTTTGGCCGTGTACAAGAAGTAAAATAGTGGACAGTCTACTAAATTCTTACTTACTATGTACATGGGATAGTTCTAGGTCATAAAAGCAGAGCCACAGTCATTCCCAGCGATTAGGGCTCCACACTTCCACTGCAGGGAGCATGGGTTTAATTTGATCCCTGTTCAGGGAACTAAGACCCTGCAAGCTGCATGTGTGTGTGTGTGTGTGTGTGTGTGTGTATTTATATATATATATATACACATACATATGTATTCACTTTATTGTATATATAATAACTATCACATATGTATGTGTATATGTGTGTATAGAAAGAAAGAAAGATAGAGCTAAGTTGTGTACAGTTCTTGCAACCCCATGGACTGTAGACTGCCAGGCTTCTCTGTCCAGGGGATTCTCCAGGCAAGAATACTGGAGTGGGTTGCCATTTCCTTCTCCAGGGGATCTTACCGACCCAGGAATTGATCTCAGGTCTCCCCAGTATTCTTGCCTGGAGAATCCCATGGACGGAGGAGCCTGGTAAGCTACAGTCCACGGGGTCAAAGAATCGGACACGACTGAGTGACTTCACTTTCACTTTTCTTCTGCATTGTAGGCAGTGTAGGCAGATTCTTTACTGACTGAGCTAACGTGGGAAGCTCGGATATGTGTGTATTTGTGTGTGTATATATATATAATATAATGTATATATATATAATGTGTGTATATATAAAATGAAGTAAATATCAAATTCAGTGTTTTCTTTTTTCTAAAGTTTTCTGGAAACCATGATGCTTGGAAAAGATCTATTACTTTGAAGGTCTGACATTGCATAACTGTGGTTTAAATGCCTTTCTGAACACAATTCACTTTTGGGGGACCCATTTAGAAGTACCTTTTCTTAAATACTAGCGGAGTTGGTTAGGACTTCCTCTACTTGTTCTAGAAGATAATATTTAACCCTTCTCTTGGTGTTACCTTCATTGTGCCTTCAGCCATTCATTTGTGTCTTTGGAGCTCTTTTTGTTTACTTCTTTTATTTTTTAAAAACTCTTTCTATTTTATTTTAACATGGAATTCCTTGGCATAATGAATGCCAAGAATATAAACCATGGATTTATCCTTAAGGCTAAACTTCCCCTTGAACCCCTCCCACTTTTTTGTTAAACATTACCAGTTGAATTCACTCTTCCTTGAATAGAAATTTCTTACCCCCTACACAGCCACTGGCAATGACTGCCTCTGCCTACCTCAGCTTTTGAGACTCAAATTCATTTCAAATTAGTTCCTTGTAAAAAAAAAAGTGCTGGGAAAGTTGAAGGGATTTGAGATACTGATTGAAATATTACCTATCAATTACCTATCAGATTATATTTTCAGGCTTGTCTTCTAGAGAAACCTATGTATACAGGGTGAGTGAACCAAGGCCAGGGAAGAAGAACAGGAAGAGTGGTCTGTCCCCTTGTAAAGATGGAGTGATGACTATGACTTTCCTAGTCTCTCAGGACCGGAGCTGTGGGCAGAGGCATCAATATGCTACAGGCACAACTCCCTGAAATTGCCTTACTCCTGCCTAGTCTTTCTAATTCTACTTTCTTAAGTATTAATTAGCAAATGAACTAATCTAAAACCACTTAAATGTTGGCTATTTGCACACTCATTCCCATTTTGTGAAGAAAAAGAGTAGGTTAAATCACTTTAAAAAAGGTGCCATGGTGCCAACATACTTAGTTGTTTAATTTATGTTTAATAAGAAGAAAAAAACAAAACACTAATTGCCTTCCTATCCCCCCTCCCTACTTAGCCTCCATGCTTCATACTTGTTCTTCACTTTGTATGGGATTATTAAATGAGAAAGAATTTTCATGGAAAAGCTATTGCTATAATGTGCTGATTGTTACATTAATTCTTCCCTTAGCTCTATTGCTTGGCAGGAATTTTGGCCTTTACTCAGGAACTGCTTGGTGAGCTTGTCCGTGGATAGGATTAGTTTAATCTCCTCTCACAAGCCTCTAAGCACTGGGAGGGGTTGGGGTAGAGGAGAAAGAGTGGTAAGGCTGAGAGGGCAGGGTAAAAAGCATTGCTGATGACCAATGCCAAGGTTTATTTTGTCTCAGAATTAAGTCTGAATAGTGAGGAGAAAGGAGGGAGGGGAGGGGAGTTAGGAATGGGAAGCGGGGTGGGGGAAGGGGAGTGGATGGCAATGGTGGTGAATAAGAGTGTTAAACCAGGATGAAGATGGTGATCTCTTCATGGTTTCACTGTGCTTGGAGTGTCTCCAAGTCCCAGGGGCTGTGCACAAATGAGAGGGAAATAGAAGGGTGGGGGGAATAGAATGATGACCAGAGTCCACAAATGAAGAACCCTGAGAAAAGGAGGAAAGAAAAAAGAGGAATTTCTGGATATAAAGGAGGAAGCAGGGAGACTTGAGACTTGGCTCATTTCTTTGCTGAACTTTATCCACCATGCAGATGGCCTAGGTGGGGACCATAGTATGGTTTTAACAGAGTTCCTAATTTCTTCACCCTTGATGAAGGTTTAACAAATTGGGTTAGATGAGTTTTATGACACAAAGTTTGTAAAATGTTTTATGAACTCTACTGTGCAAGAGAAATATAAGGATTTATTATCATTGCCATGCCTGTGTCTGGAGAGCAATAGATGATAAAGATTTGTTTGTGTATTGAGAGACGATAAATTCACTGAATATTTAATTTAAAATTGTATTGTATACTATATCTTATCCCAAATAATAGGTAATGAAATTTTACTGATAAAAGAAGCATTTTTTTAAAAATAGACAATAGGGCTTGCACTTTTGAACCTAGGGAACATTTCATGCAAAGATGGGCACATAATGGACAGAAATGATATAGACCTAACAGAAGCAGAAGATATTAAGAAGTGGCAAGAATACACAGAACTGCGCAGGAAAAGATCTTAATGACTCAGATAACCATGATGGTGTGATCACTCACCTAGAGCCAGACATCCTGGAGTGTGAAGTCAAGTGGACCTTAGGAAGCATCACTACAAACAAAACCAGTAGAGGTGATGGAATTTCAGCTGAACTATTTCAAATCCTAAAAGGTGATGCTGTGTAAGTGCTGCACTCAGTACACCAGCAAATTTGGAAAACTCAGCAGTGGCCTCAGGACTGGAAAAGGTCAGTTTTCATTCTAACCCCAAAAAAGGACAATGCCATAGAATGTTCAAACTACCACACATTTGCACTCATTTCACATGCTAGCAAGGTCATGCTTAAAAATCCTTCAAGTTAGGTTTCAACAGTTTGTGAACCAAGAACTTAACAGATGTTCAAGCTGGATTTAGAAATGGCAGAGGAATGAGATATAACCAGATATCAAATTACTAACATCCGTTAGATCATAGAGAAAGGAAGAGAATTCCAGAAAAACATCTACTTCTGCTTCAAAGGCTATGCTAAAGCCTTTGACTGTGTGGATCACAACAAACTGTGGAAAATTCTTAAATAGATGGGAATACCAGACCACCTTACTTGCTTCCTGAGAAACCTGTGTGCAGGTCAAGAAGCAACAGTTAGAACCAGACATGGAACAGACTTGTTTCAAATTGGGAAAGGAGTACATCAAGGCTTATATTGTCACCCTGCTTATTTAACTTCTATGCAGAGTACATCATGCAAAATGTCAGGCTAGATGAAACATATGCTGGAATCACAATTGCAGGGAGAAATATCAGTAATGTCAGATATGCAGATGACACCACCCTTATGGCAGAAAACAAAGAGGAACTAAAGAACCTCTTGATAAAGGTGAAAGAGGAGAGTGAAAAAGCTGACTTAAAACTCAGCATTCAAAAAACAAAGATCATGTCATCCATTCCCATCACTTCATGGCAAATAGATATAGAAACAATGGAAACAGTGACTAACTATTTTCTTGGACTCCAGAGTCACTGCAGCTGGTGACTGCAGCCATGAAATTAAAAGACACATGCTCCTTGGAAGAAAAGTTATGACAAACCTAAGCAATATATTAAAAAGTTGAGACATTACTTTGCCAACAAAGGCCCATATAGTCAAAGGAATGGCTTTTCCAGTAGTCATGTACGGATATAGGAGTTAGACTGTAAAGAAGGCTGGCTGCCAAAGAATTGATGCTTCTGAATTGTGGTGTTGGAGAAGACTCTTGAGAGTTCTTTGAACTGTAAGGAGATCAAACAGTCAGTCTTAAAGGAAATCAACCCTGAATTCTCATTGGAAGGACTGATGCTGAAGCTGAAGCTCCAATACTTTGGCCACCTCATGTGAGGAGCTGAATCATTAGAAAAGACCCTGATGCTGCGAAAGACTGAAGGCAGGAGGAGAAGGGAATGACAGAGGATGAGATGGCTGGATCGCATCACTGACTCAATGGACATGAGTTTGAGCAAACTCCAGGAGATGGTGAAGGATAGGGAAGCCTGGCTTGTTGCAATCCTTGGGGTCACAAATAGCCTGACATGAACAACAACAAGGGCCTGCAATTTTGAATTTGAATAGCAGTAAATGTGTTAAACAAGACTGGAAGTTTTATTCTTGGTCTGAAGAAAGCAATTAGAACTCTTTCCAAGATAATCTAAAAATTGAACAGGATAAAATATAAGATGTTTAAGGAATTTTGTCTTCTAAACTTTTTTGTCTGTTATCAGTTATACATTTACACATTGTAGGTATGTTTAATTGCTGAAAGTGTATATCTAAAATTATAAACTGAAAAGTATTTTGCATATTTTTATGCATATTTCTGGTTTCTTTATTAATAATAAATTGGTCCATTAAAAATTTAATTTGTATATTTAAGAATTTGTATATTAAGAAATATTTCTTAATTTGTAAATTTAAGAAAATTTAATATTCATAAAAGGGATGAACAATCAGAATATAGAGAATGATTTCATGAGGATTTTTGAGGATTTACTCCTTGATCAGAGATAATGCAATCAACTATTTGCAAATTTAATTTTTTCCTTTATGTGTATTTTCAGAGATTTGTCAATTGCATTAGTTTTTCTTAAGCAATGACTCTTGTTTACCTTCTTAAGTGTAAATTAGTTCTTTAGTTCATTACTTTCTATTCTTACCTTTATCACACTGGGGTTTATCCTACTGTTCTTTTTCCTGCTTATTTATCTTCCTCACATAGCTCATTAATATTTAGCCTTTTTCTTCCAACTTTAATTATTTAAAACTTACAGTTTTCTTTTGCATTATTGCTTTATCATAGGTTTCATTAGATAGCCTTTTAATTACCTTTCAGTTCTAAGTACTCTTTAATCTTTATAATGTATTAATTGATTCATTAGTTACTTTACATTTTTTTTAAAGTTCCAACTGTACTTTTTTCACTGATGAATTTATCTTCAATGTTTTATATTTCTAAGTTAATTTCATAGAATGTGAACTCCATGATATTTTTACAATAAACAAGATTGCTTTATGGTTATCAGATTGCATGAGTATTCTATATTTGCCTTAAATTAATGTGCATTTGCAAATTTTTCAATATAAGATAATTTATATGAATAATAGATCATTTATTGTTTTTCTAATCTTCAATATTCTTACTGAATATTGAATATTTAATCTGCATAACCTATCAAATTCTGTGAGGTGTGTAATAAAATCTTCAGTCTTCACTATCACTCTCCCCTTGCTCACTCAGTCACTCACTTTGCATTTCTTAAAGACTCCAAACATATTCAAAAGTCAAGGTCCTTATTTTGATGTGGAATGCTTTTGCCCCCAAGTTCTGTAGAGCTTGCTCCCTCATTTGCTTTGTATTTGACCAGTTTATTTTTTATAGATATTAAAAATGCTTTTTAATCATTATAAAGGGGAGAATTTCAACATTATTTCTTTAATGTTAGATAGATTCAATCCATTTAAACAAATATATAAGCATAGAGATGATCATTTCAGTTGAATTTTGATTCAAAGAATATAGTTTGGGGATTTGGGGTATTGTACAGTCTGTTCCATTGAAGAGGAAAAATCACCTTTCTGTGATTTTTTAAAATTTTTTTCCTGAGAACAGCATCCTGCTGGGAAGTTTATTTTATCCCCTAGGTTTGCTTCATTCTACTTTTTTCCCCCCTAACAATGATGACTGGCTTACAAACAAATTTGTATCCAAAAAAAACCCACAAAGAAATTTGTATAGTTGACATGGCCTTAACCTGTTTATTAAGAACCATCATAAGAGAAAGGGTCAAGTGAAAGTCTCTAAAACTATCCCCTCCCTCCTTGGTTTGTAGCCAAGGTGGTAAAACAGAAGCAATATGCCCTGGGAATAATTGAAGAGATTAGTTCTACAACACAAAAACTTAAAGAACACAAGTTATGGAGTCCTCATTATTCCCTATTAAATTTACCTAATTGGCTCCTAAAAAAAAAAAAAAACAGGTAAATTGTGGCAGATCATCATAAATTGCCATAAAGGTGAACAACCTCAGTCTCCAGTGTGGCTGCTCTGGTAGATGTGTTGTCTTTACTGAGAGGGATCTGCAAAAAATTTGCCATTTAATCTATAACTTCTGGACTGGGAAATGCATTACTCTTAGTCCTCATTGGTAAAGAAGCTCAAAAAATAGTTCAGGTTTATATGGAAAGAAAGAAATGCACATTGACTGTCTTGCCTAAAGGCTCCCATTTTTGGTCACACCATCATCTGCAGAGGTTTTGTTCATGTAGAGTTTCTATAGACTATTATGCCATACAACTACATTAATGCTATCATGTAAAATACTCCAGAAGACATTTTCATATACTTACTGGGTATATCCTATCTTCTAAAGTTATGTTTAGTGTTTTGCCCATTTCTTCAATGAGTTTTACGTCCTTTTGTTATTCATTTGCAGCAGTTTTATGTGTTTCAAATAATTAGGACACATGTATTGCAAATATTTTCCCAACCTTTCAACTGAGTTTTTTCACTCTTAGTAGTATCATTTGATGAACCACAATTTTAATTTTAACAAAGCCTAATTTATTAATACTTTATGGTTCGTATCTAAGAAATCTACTTAGGAAAACTATTTCAAGGAAATGAACATTTCTTCTGTACTATCTTTTAGAAACTTCTTTCTTATTACCGTTTTACTGTTTGCTTTTAGATCTACAATTTTCCTGCAGTTGAGTTTTGGGCATGATGTGAGATACTGGTCAATATTCATGTACTTTGAAAACAAGGATATTCAACTGAACCAGCACCATGTGTTGGGAACACCACATCTCTCTCCCCAACCCCCACCCCTCATTTTGTAGTATTACTTTATCCATATATGTATGTGTGTGTTAAGTCTTATTTTTAGTACAGATACTGCTTGTGTTATATCAAGTTTAGTGTAAGTTTTGTTATAAGTTATACTTTGACATACATTATACCAGAATTATTTTGGTTATTTAGATCCCTTGCATTTCCATACACATTTTAGAATCATTTTCCAATTTCTAGGAGAAAAAAACACTCGAATAAAATACCTTTTTCTGGTATTTCAATTGGGATTATATTGACAGAAATGTTATCTTTGTGACATTGAACCATTCAGTCTATGAATATAGCATATCCCCTCTGCCATATAGATCTCCCTGATTTGTCTCAAAATTAAACCTTAGTATAGAATCTTATACTAAGATTATACTTCCCTTGTGGCTCAGATGATAGAGTCTGCCTTCAATGCAGGAGACCCAGGTTCAATCCCTGGGTTGGGAAGATCCCCTGGAGGAGGGCATGGCAATCCACTCCAGTATTCTTGCCTGGAGAATCCCATGGACAGAGAAGCCTGGTGGGCTACAGTCCATGGGGTCGCACAGGGTAAGACATGACTGAGCAACTAACACACATACATAAATCTTAAGAGCTTCCCAGGTGGCCTAGTGGTAAAGAGTCTACCTGCCAATGCAGGAGACACGGAAAGATCCTCTGGAGGAGGAAAATGCAACCCATCCCCGCATTCTTGCCTGGAAAATCCCATGGACAGAGGAACCTGGCAGACTACAGTCCACGGGGTCGCAGAGTCTGATGTGACTCAGTGACTGAGCTTGAGCATGAGAATAGAATCTTAAATATTATCTTAAACATATTTTATTTTGCCTGTGACAGCAATCCACTTTTGTGTTAGTTCTCCTTTCTAATGGTTCCATTCAAGTTATTACTGAAAATGTAAAAAGGGGCAGAAGTACCCATAGATCACTAGATCAACCACTAGAGAAGCTTCAAGTCGATGTGAAGATTCTGTAGTCCCTTTCCTGGATATGTTCACTCAATTAATTATGGGTTCATCTATATGAATTTTCATGTAGCCCTTACTTCTCCATCTTGCCTCAAGTATTGCATGAAATGCTTATTTAATTTTGGATAGATGATGACTATTTTATTTCTTTGTCAGCAGTCATGGTCAGAGCTTTTAAATCATTTGCACATTGAACATTCAGGAAAAAGCAGAAGCAATGCCAGGATTTCTGGAAGAATTCTTTCAGCTGCCCTGTGTTTGGCCAGCCTCACTTATACCTCCATTCTGCTCCCGTTAGCTTTAAATCCTACTCTTGCATTTTTCTCTGGGAATACATTTATTTGTTTCAGTTGAACCTATTTTTACTGCCTAGCTAGAATATCTTGGATCCTTTGATATCGTTTGGGCCTAAAGTTTGGCCTAAGGTTTTGCTTCCAGACATAAGACCAGCTTGGTCAACAACCCAAATTTTGATATACCTGGATTCATAAATAGACTCAATATTCTGTTTCCATTTTGTCTCTGCTAATTGTTTATAAAACCCCATATCTACAAAGTTTATAATTCTATGAAAACAATTGACATTTAGCTGAATTCATCCCATATCAGCTTTACATTATCACCATTTCCTTCTTTTGGAGAATCTCATACTATATTGCTACTAACTTCCCCTCTGTAATCCTACCAAAGACCAGTTTCAAGCTCACTTTGGTAGTTTGCAGGATATACTGTGTCCGTGCACAGTATAAATCAGAGTACTATCTTCTGTAATCTACTCATTTTCACTTAAAAATATATCATGAAATTCTGTTATATATAAAATGACCATCAATCTTTCCTTCCTTGTTATTTCTTCTTAGGTAAATCTGAAGGTTCTGAATTGAGATGATCTGATGATTCACAGAACAAAGAGACCAACTCTTTACTCTGGAGACTCAATGAATTTGGAGTCATTCAATAGAGATAAAGACCACTTAAAAAACAGCAAGTAGAATGGTGGTTACTAGGGGCTGAGTGAGTGGGAGAAATGGGGATGTTGGTGAAAGGGGACAAACTTCCAGTATAAGACAAATAAGTTCTGGGGCTCTAATGTATAGCTTGACAATTGTAGCTAACAATACTGTGTTCTGTATTTGAAAATCGCTCAGAGAGTAAGCCTTAAATATTCTCCCCACCAAAAAAAAAAAAAAAAAGAGAGAATTGTCTCATGCCACATTGTGGAGATGTTTGCTAACACTGTAACGGTAATCATTTTGTGGTATATGTGTATCAAATTGACATGCTGTACACCTTAAACTCACACAATGTTATATGTCAGTGATATAAAGTTGGGGAGGGGAGTGGGGTTGTTTTGGTGATCCCTGAAATTAAAAGATGCCTTCTCCCTGGAAGAAAAGCTATGACCAACCTAGACAGCATATTAAAAAGCAGAGACATTACTTTGCTAACAAAAGTCCATCCAGTCAAAGCTATGGTTTTTCTAGTAGTTGTGTACAGATGTGAGAGTTGGACTATAAAGAAAGCTGAGTGCTGAAGATTTGATGCTTTTGAACTGTGGTGTTGGAGAAGACTTTTGAGAGTCCCATGGACTGAAAGGAGATCCAACCAGTCAATCCTAAAGGAATCAGTCCTGAGTGTTCATTGGAAGGACTGATGCTGAAGCTGAAACTCTAATATTTTGGCCATCTGATGCAAAGAACTGACTCATTGGAAAAGACCCTGATGCTGGGAAAGATTGAAGGCAGGAGGAGAAGGGGACAACAGAGGGTGAGATGGTTGGATGGCATCACCGATTCAATGGGCATGAGTTTGAGCAAGCTCTGGGAGTTGGTGATGGACAGGGAGGATGGGCATGCTGCAGTCCATGGGGTCACAAAGAGTAGGATGCAACTGAGCAACTGAACTGAACTGAAGTTCCTAGAACAATTTTTGGACATGAAACCTGGTGAACTCTTATCAAGTTTGATTCTCTGGTCTAGAGCCAAGGCATCAACTGAAAAAATGTCTAATTTTCCAGATATCTCTGCCTGGTGCACAAACCTGTGATTATAACTTATTCCTTGGAGCAATTTAGAATTTAGGACTTGATCTCAAGGAAATCTTGACACACCCAAGTTTCTGTGACAAAAGGCAGAGAGCAGGTCTTCTCCTTTGCCAGGGTAGTCATTTGCTCACTCAACTCCATTAACCACTGAAATTTTTAATTATATATTTGTCACTACTGGATAGATAATGTTTCAGAAAGCTTAGTCTCATAAAAATCTATTCTTTTGTCACTAGCATATTCTATTTACCCTTCAATAGACTGCTTCAGTTCTTCCTCCATAAAGATTTTTGTGACCATGCTAGTCCATATTAGCTTCTTCCCTTAAATGTCTCTGGAACTTAAAATTTCAAAGTTGCAAATTCATTACAAAGTTTTAAAGAAGACTTGGAGAACCTAGCTTGCCAATCCTATTTTACAGAAGGAAGTCTGAGACACAGAAGTGAGATAGATGGGAATGGTATATAATTTCACATTGCATAGGTTGTTTAAATGTTAATATTAACACATACATATGTTTGGTTACATATATGCAATTATGCATGCTTATATGCACATAACATATGTATATAATATATTTTCTTGATTTGTCATCTTTAGTGTTTCATTATCTCCCTCAGTCCTAAAATCCAATGTTATTTATTTACCTAATACATTGAATTAATTTGGAGACTTTTAAAAAATAATTTTATAAAGACTCCCAAGCTATAAATAGATAATATCTTCCAATCAATCAGATAATAAAACTTTATTTAAATGTAATTCTTCAAATTCTTAATTCTTTCTCTTTCTTTATAATTAGGGTGGAAAGTAAGAAATGCCTACAGAACAAGTGGAGGTTTATTAGTATTGATCCTGTTCAGAGCTGTGCGGAATAGCATAAGGATACAAGAAAAAGAAAAGCCACATTCTAGCTCTGAGCACAAAGTGTCTAGATGGTTTGTCAATGTGCAGTTAAATCCCTCTCTGAATGGAAACATTAAAAATTCTTCCCACTGTGCCTTTAAAAAGCTTCTTGTGTGTGAGTTTGGATTTTGCTGCCAGGCCTTACTGGGACATTCCTCATCACTCACCACTGAGATTCTTTAAATGTCTGTCAACCAGTTGCTGCCCTTGCTGAATAGTACAGCATTACGTCATGCTCTCAGAAAAGGTAGCAAACAAGCTGATTGTTCCCTCTGCTTATTATTTATTTTAGGCAAATGTGAATCCTTAGGTTTGAGACACAGCGCGAGTGGTAGCTAGAGCACAAAATAATAACTTAAAGAAGGTGAAGGGGAGGGGTTGGCAGCCGGTTCTTACTTGGGAAAGTTGCAGGAGGTGGGGTGTGGGGTGAACAGGGGGTGAAACATGAATTAAAAGAAAAATCCAAGTGTGCGTCTGGGTTCCTTTAACGGAGGCGGCATACTGACTAGTTGAGCAAATTAAGTCTTTTCAGGGACGTTCAGATAAATGATTGGTTTGCATTCAAGCAGAAAACACCATTATTTCTGGCTCCGTGTAGTATGAATTAGAGAAGAAAGATGACAGTTCCTCCTCTGCAACCTGAATATATGAGAGATAAGAAAGCTGCAGGAAAGCGAGAGAGACGTACTACTTTTCTTTCCCTGCAAGAAAGTGTTTATTAAGGGAGACTTTTTTTTTTAATATCAAATTAATGAAAAGTGAAAAGAAGCAAATATTCACTCTCTCTGCAAAACACCCATCCTAAATTGTGTGGAAGGTGAGGTGAAGAGTGACCAGGTCCTGAAGAGGTGGATCAGCCCCTTCACGTGCTGGGCTGTGGGCCCAACTGCGCAAGAGCGGCTGGTGGGGGCTGCTGATACTGAGGAGCAGTTAAACTTAGGGCTTGGATATTTTATGTGAATTAGAACCTTCTCTGATATCTGAATCAGAACAATTTGAATAAAAATCCCCTTCAGTAATCTGAATTTTTGAAGTACAAAGACATTATGTTTGTGGGAACAAAATATTGAAAGGTGACATTTATGTATTTGTGAAGAAACTCATTTCTTATTAAGTTAGAATAGGGTGATGACAGAAACATTCATTGACCACTGATGGAAAATTGAAGAAAAAGGCAATGCCACACATTAACATATGTATATATATATATATGAACTTAGCATGCTTAAAGTTTCAATGCTAATTTTAAAATACAAAGCTTTTATGTGTACTAGCTATTAGAGTCTAAATTAAGTAAAAAAATAATTTTGAGTAGACTTTCATTTGTATTATTAAAGTTCAGAAAAATAATTTTTGTCCTTATAACCTAAGAGATAAAATAATCTATGAAATTTAGAGAGTGACTTAATCACAGATGTATATACTTGAAGAGTGATTTGTATGATAAAAAGAGGTTTGCTGCTAAGTCACTTCAGTCATGACTGACTCTGTGCGACCCCATAGACAGCAGCCCACCAGGCTCCGCCATCCCTGGGATTCTCCAGGCAAGAGTACTGGAGTGGGTTGCCGTTTCCTTCTCCAATGCATAGAAGTGAAAAGTGAAAGTGAGGTCACTCAGTCGTGTCTGACTCTTTGTGATCACATAGACTGCAGCCTACCAGGCTCCTGCGTCCATGGGATTTTCCAGGCAAGAGTACTAGAGTGGTGCCATTGCCTTTTCCGAAAAAGAGGTTTAAAAAGATATAACCAGGCAACATTGTGACTATGGTTAATAATTCTGTATTGCATACTTGAAGGTTGCTAAGGGAGTGCATCTTAAAAGTTATCATCGGCTCTAGGGAGGAGGAGGCGAGAAGATGGCGGACGACCCCAGTGCTGCCGACAGGAACGTGGAGATCTGGAAGATCAAAAAGCTCATTAAGAGCTTGGAGGCGGCCCGCGGCAATGGCACAAGCATGATATCGTTGATCATTCCTCCCAAAGACCAGATTTCACGAGTGGCAAAAATGTTAGCAGATGAGTTTGGAACTGCATCTAACATTAAGTCACGAGTAAACCGCCTTTCAGTCCTGGGAGCCATTACATCTGTACAACAAAGACTCAAACTTTATAACAAAGTACCTCCAAATGGCCTGGTTGTTTACTGTGGTACAATTGTAACAGAAGAAGGAAAGGAAAAGAAAGTCAACATTGACTTTGAACCTTTCAAACCAATTAATACATCATTGTATTTGTGTGACAACAAATTCCACACAGAGGCTCTTACAGCACTACTTTCAGATGATAGCAAGTTTGGCTTCATTGTAATAGATGGTAGTGGTGCACTTTTTGGCACACTCCAAGGAAATACAAGAGAAGTCCTGCACAAATTCACTGTGGATCTCCCAAAGAAACATGGTAGAGGAGGTCAGTCAGCCTTGCGTTTTGCCCGTTTAAGAATGGAAAAGCGACATAACTATGTTCGAAAAGTAGCTGAGACTGCTGTGCAGCTGTTTATTTCTGGGGACAAGGTGAATGTGGCTGGTCTCGTTTTAGCTGGATCAGCTGACTTTAAAACTGAACTAAGTCAATCTGATATGTTTGATCAGAGGTTGCAATCAAAAGTTTTAAAATTAGTTGATATATCTTATGGTGGTGAAAATGGATTCAATCAAGCTATTGAATTATCTACTGAAGTCCTCTCCAACGTGAAGTTCATTCAAGAGAAGAAATTAATAGGGCGATACTTCGATGAAATAAGCCAGGACACGGGCAAGTACTGTTTCGGAGTTGAAGATACACTAAAGGCTTTAGAAATGGGAGCTGTAGAGATTCTAATAGTCTATGAAAATCTGGATATCATGAGATATGTTATTCATTGCCAAGGCACAGAAGAGGAGAAAATTCTCTATCTAACTCCAGAACAAGAGAAGGATAAGTCTCATTTTACAGACAAAGAGACAGGACAAGAACATGAGCTGATTGAGAGCATGCCCCTTCTGGAGTGGTTTGCCAACAACTATAAAAAATTTGGAGCTACTTTGGAAATTGTCACAGATAAGTCACAAGAAGGATCCCAGTTTGTCAAAGGATTTGGTGGAATTGGAGGTATCTTGCGGTACCGAGTAGATTTCCAGGGAATGGAATACCAAGGAGGAGATGATGAATTTTTTGACCTTGATGACTACTAGGTAGTCGACATGGGTCCGGCAAAACGTGCCTCACCCTCCAGCATCCAACCCAAGGAGCATACCCGTGGTGGAATCCAAACAGATCCCTGCCTTACAATTGGAACATTTCCAGAACTTAATCCATGAGCATTGGATATTGAAAAGAAAACCGAAACAAAACCAGACCCAACCCTACACTTTGGTTTGTCATGGTGTCAGCGCAGCAGCCTACAACTAAGTTCCTAAATGCCACTTTGGACTAATTTAAAAAAGAATCCCAGTTTTTACTTTTACTTGATGGTGAAATTGGTTGCTCTTGTATTTTATGGAAAAAAAAAAAGATTTTTTTAACCTTCATACATAGAAGCAAAAATACTTTAACTGCTGTAAACCTTCAAAAGTTAATAGAAATGAGATCATACTGGTTTGTTTCTTATTTTGATTGGAGAAAAATTAAATTGCTGCATTTCGCAGTGACCCATTTACATGGCATTCTCAGCTTAGACTGCATAAGAAGAAATATATGTGGTGAAATGTTGGAACCATTTCTCTCAGTCTCTGTTTAATGTTGAAAGAGTGAGCTAATAGGCAATTTCAGCTTCACTCCCTCACTACCCCTCCCCTCCAGGCCGTCAGTTTCAAGGATGCAGGTTGCATTGCAAAGATAAACTGACACATGAAGCATTTGGGCCACTGCTGTTTCCTTCCATCTGTTCTGCAGGCGCATTTTGCGCCCAGGGTTTGGGAGCCCTTAGCATCAACTGCTTTGACAAGGGTTCACATAATCTTGCATACTAGAAACCAGTTTGGGATGGATATGATGGGACTTCTATGCTATTGCTGGAATTGGGAGAAATAAAACATGCAATTTAAGTGGAAGCAAAGACATTTAAATATTTTATTTTGCTTGGGTCTGTCCTTGCAAAAGGGAGGTGGTCGTGTTTTCCTTGTGTTGGATGGCATGAGATTATGTGAATGTTTTGATTTTTTAAAAATGAACTGCAAGGTTTTTCACAGGAACGACAGACGAGACATGTATGACTGTGCATGTAATTGTAAACCCCTGACCTCCTGGTGGGGTTGGAGCATCTGTTTGAAATATGGGACTTACAAGCACCTCTCATAGAAATTATGGGAGGAGGGTGGGAAGGGCAGGGGTGGGAAGGGATGGGGACACAGCTTCTGGCACCAAGGACTTAACCATGTTGGACCCAAAAGTGGGCCTGAAAACTTGAAGCTTAGGCTTCACAGCTGGGTTGTAAATCAGACTTGACCCCAGCTAACATGCAAGGTCACGGACAGGGTGCCTGAGGTGGTGACAGTGAATAAAGTGTATAGGACGTGCCCAGTGGTAGCAATTGAAAAAAGTATACCAAATGGACTTTGAAGGACCAAAGGTTTTAAAAGTCGATTGGTATCCCCCCACACTGCTAGGGTAGTGGGGTGCATTTGGTTTTCAAATTGGGTACTTTAAACACTTTAGTGCCTGACTGCTGTTCTTCACTGACTTGACTCAGTCACTCGTAGCTTTATTGGTCTGAACCAGCTCCTTGTTCCCAGGTTGCAGACCTGCCTATCGTTCCAGTAATCCTGTTTCACTTGAATGAAGGGAGTGTGTCTTAAATGTAAAGCTTCTGGTTCTCAACACTGTACTCTGAGGTCCAAATGACTGTCTGTTGATGTATAACCTGATGTCTCAACCCCCAGTAACAAGAGTCAATTCTTTGGTATTCACCAATGCGGGAGGCTTCACCAGAACAGGCTTTTTCTTTGGGCTCTGCTGTTTGTTTGCAGAACACCCAAGAGCGAGCAAACTTGCTCTCTTCATAGCAGTACCTTAGGGTTTTGCCATTGTAAATGGGTCTAATGTGATATATGACAAGATCAGAGAAATTGGATGTAAATTTACATTTTTGAATATGCTTGTTGTTTCACATGATACATTTAGGGTATGCAGCTCCTTTTGTAGTTTTTATTTTTACTATTTAAGTTTGGAAATGATGCCAAATTTTTGTATTTCTTTAATCAATGTGTTCTCTTCAGTGATATATATTGCATTATATATTGATGTGTGTATCAATATATACTGATATGTATTACACTTACACAATACAAACACATAAATATGAGGGGTGAAAACCGTAGCCTTTGCATTCTCTATAGCCTCTACAGAGAGATCCTAAACAGCAAAATCTTGGTGTTGTGATGTACAGAAATGGAGAAGAGTATTAAACCATATTTAAGAATAAAAAAAAAAAAAAGTTATCATCACAAGAAAAAGATTTTCTGTAACTATGGTGATGGATGTTGACTAGATTTACATGGTCATCATTTTGCAATATATACAAGTATCTAATCTTTATATTGTACTCTTGAAACTAATATAATGTTACATGTCTATTGTACCACAATAAAAAATGGCTTTGATACAAAAGATGTAATGAAAAAAGGAGAGAGATATACAAACAGAGAGATATATGCATTTAATAGAGGTAAGACATAGAATGTAGACACACATATATGTTTATATATAGAAACTGTCAGTATAGTGTGGATCCGGATTTGAATCTTGGTTTGGTTGTATATGATTGTGTCAGCTTGGGTTATCTAATTAGTCTCTAAACTACAGTCTTCTTCTATGTAAAAGAATATGTAAATCTTCTTCTATGTAAAATGAATATAACTTCTATTTTATAGAGTTGTTTAAATTATTAGATTAAGTGATATCACCTACATAACATCACACACATGACTTCACATACATAAAGGATTTAGTACTGTAACATGTGCATGGTAAATGTCCAAATGTTTCTTGATATTTTGTATCTTCTTTTTATCACTAGCTTAGTTTACTGCTTTTTTGTTGTCTGTAATGTGTTAATTAAGACCCTATCTACTAAGAACAGGAGAAGGCAATGGCACCCCACTCCAGTACTCTTGCCTAGAAAATCCCAGGGACGGAGAAGCCTGATGGACTGCAGTCCATGGGGTTGCTACCAGTCGGACACAACTGAGCAACTTCACTTTCACTTTTCACTTTCACACATTGGAGAAGGAAATGGCAACCCACTCCAGTGTTCTTGTCTGGAGAATCCCAGGGACGGGGGAGCCTGGTTGGCTGCCGTCTATGGGGTCGCACAGAGTCGGATACGACTGAATCAACTTAGCAGTAGCTACTAAAAACAAAAGGAATCAATGAAAAAGATAAAAAGTCTTCACCAAAGATGTTCAGGGGAAAAGATAAGAAAGTTTCTTCAAACACATTCTGAATATTTTATCAATATTAGTGCAGGGTAATAATAGAGTGAAGGTAAGACAGGAGTGTTTATATAGTGTCTCTTCTATTGGCTGTAAAGTGACTGAATTGGTAAGGTTCACAAGTATACATGCCTTTTCACTTCTCCCGCATTTATTTATTCCAGTACAATTTTGGACCAGGCTAATGTTTGAGTTGTCAGAGCATGCTTCACCCATCATATACACAGAAAACCTAGGTATTGCCATGGAAATGAGAAAGGATGGCCTGGATTCCTTACAGCATGAATGCTTCAAAACAAACAAACTTGCTCTATGGGCCCACACAGCCTACTTTAATCAGCATTAATAGTTCTGACAACCAGCTCTTTTATCTGCTTTGTTCACAACAATTTGCTAAAGATAATTAAAAATTCCTGGTGTTTGCCAGCAATTCTAGAACCACACTCTTCAACTTAAAAAGATAAAAATAAAAGTGTTAACAGCAGTAGCCATATTAGCAAGTTTTGACTGGAAAATTCAAAGAAATTAAAAAAAAAAAACAGTGCAGAGGAAGTGGTTTTGATTTTGAAGAAGGAGGTGGCATTACATTAACTTCAAAGACCTAACTTTTGTTGGGATAGAAAAAATATTTGTAAATAAGATAAGAATTGGCATAAATTTTTCTTAAAAATCAGCATAACTAGTCATTAGATGAAGTAACTCTTGTGAATATTTTATGTTATTTAAAACTCTGTTATCAGGGATTCTTAACTTAAAATTCATAGACAGGGAACTAACTCTGGGAGAGCACAGTATCCTTGAAATTTTAGACAATATTGTGAGTTCGTTTCCATTGGTGATACTTTTTTTGGATAGAAGATCAATAGCTCAAGAGTTTTTAACATGGTTTGTTATGCGCAAAAATTATTATTATGGTCATTATTTTTCATAGTCTTTGAATTTTCCTATGTTCTTAAATTTTAAAGTTATTATATTGGAAAAGAATTTAAAATATATTTCAAGAGCAATCAAGAGTAATTATCTTTGAGAATTTATCCTAAGTAGACAATCCACACAACAAGTACATATCAATTAGCAGGTTTTTGAGTTGTTTCAATGAAAAAATAGCTTTAAGAATATTTGCTATTTCACATTACAAGAAGTGTAAAGACAAGTGTTACATGATTAGTTAATCCCGTAATTAATTCTCCATCTTTCTGCCTTTCTCCGAGTGTTTACTTACCGCTAAAGCTGGGGTCTACAGGTAGCAGGATGACAGCTGCAGTTCCAGGAAACGCATGTAGACAGCAAAACCCAGAAGTCTGACTGTATTTAAAATCTAGAAAACTTTCCCAGAATTCCTTCTGATGCCCCTTCATTGGTCCAAATCTCCTTATCTCCTTTGCCTAAAACAATTATTAGCAAGAAGATGATGTTTCAGTTTGTACAGATGGGGAGAGGTCCAGACCACTTGAAGGATAAGGTTGCTCAAAGGAGAGCAAAAAAAAAATTAGATATCTGTTGGACAGAAAGAAAATGGCCATTGCGTAGACAAATATTACCGGCCACAATTCACTGCCTAGGGAATTATTATTTTTTAACATTATTTTTTTATAATTAAGTGAAAATGTTATTTTTTTGTGGTTAAATATTTTACACATGGATAAGAATTGATAGTTATATGGCCGTATCTGTGACCCAGCCACTTAGCTTAACAAGTACTAACATTTGCTAGATCTTTATTAAAAGAAGAAAATTGCAAATATACTTGTGACCACCCCTGTACTCAACTTTGATTATAGTTCTTTCTGTTCTTCCTCAGCTATGACTATTAACCTGAATTCCTTATGTCCTTTCTTATGTTGAATTTTATATTTGTGCTATATATTTATGTATTGTAGGAAAATTTTAAAAATACATTTGTGATTTCCCATTCTTGGGTAAAGGAAATACAATAAATATTGTTTGGGGGAAAACAAATAATAATATTATATTCCTAAGATAGAATTCCTGAGATATCTATGCTGACTCTGGGAGAGTTTTAATTCCTTTGGTCCTAAATTTTGTTTCCGGCTGTGCGGAGCTGGAGAAGTGAGCAGTGGCTGAAACTCCAATACTTTGGCCACCTGATGCCAAGAGCTGATTCATTTGAGAAGACCCTGATACTGGGAAAGATTGAAGGCAGGAGGAGAAGGGGACGACAGAGGATGAGATGGTTGGATGGCATCACCAGCTCAATGGACATGAGTTTGGGTAGACTCCAGGACTTGGTGATGGACAGGGAGGCCTGGCGTGCTGTGGTCCTTGGGGTCTCAAAGAGTCGGACACGACTGAGCGACTGAACTGAAATTTAGTTTCATAAGGTCAGTTAGGCAAACAAACCCGTAAAAATTAGAATGCTGTTTCAATAAAAAAGCCAGTGATAATTAATCCCTTCCTGTAACCTAAACTATTTGAAGAAATACATCAGTAAAAATCATGTTCATATAGTATATGAGTAGCAAGAAAAAGAAGGAAATAAACTCTAACTTCATTATGTCATAAGGATGATGTTTTGAGATCCAACTGAATTCTTAAGCTCTTAAATATACAACTGAAAATGGGGATCTGGTAGTACATAGTCCAGGAGAAAGCATTGATATTCTGTCATCAACTATATTCATTCTGCAGAAAATTTCCAGACTGTAATGTAAGTGTCTTGCCTGAAGGGGTATGGAGTTGGTGCCCCTATTTGCTGTACTGTCTGCACTATCCAAATATATATATATATATACATATATATATTTGTATGTATGTATCTTTCTTTAAGACTGTGGTGTTAACAATTCTCAATTCAACTGATCCATAGGGATAGGATAGGGAGTTTGGGACCAAGCCCAATTCTCACTGCCCATAATTGCTCAGGTACCAGGTAGAGCATGTCTTAGTCATCTACCATGTGCAAAGTATGTAGTAGTCAACAAACAATCCAAGATTAAAAAAAAAAAAAAAACAACTCACACGTTAGAAGGTCATTTTCTTTAGGCATAAACAATGGAATAAGATGTGATAAATGGTCTTAAATGAATATTATAGGGTGGTCACATATTAATCTGGGCTTCCCAGGGTGTGTTAGTGGTAAAGAACCCGCCTGCCAATGTAATGCAGGAGATATAAGAGATGTGGGTTCAATCCCTGGGTGGGGAAGATCCCCTGGAGTGGGTAATGGCAACCCACTCCAGTATTCTTATCGGGAGAACCCCATGAACAGAGGAGCCTAACAAGCTATAGTCCATAGGATCACAGAGTCAGACATGACTGAAGTGACTTAGCACCCATGCAAGCGCATGTTAATTGGAAATTTGAGTTCACTTTGGGGGCTTGGAAATGTTTCATGGAGGAACATTTGAGCTAGTTCTTGAAGAATAAGAAAGATTTCACCAGGTAAAGAAAAGAGGAAGAAAGTGTCAAACAAGTAAGGCATACTGTATTTCCTATGAAGGCAATTCCAGTTGGTTCCTGATCTCTTGAAGGTCACCTATTACAGTACACTTTGATTAGATCCACTGCCTTGGCCCTTAATGGACTGCAAATCTCCTTCCATTTTGAGCAAATTTTCTCAGTTCAGCTCTTGGGCTTCTGAGGCTCCCCTCTAATAATGCTTTTCATTTATTTCTTAGTTCCATCTTCTGACCTCCTTTTGCCTTCCTACTTCCCTCAGATGTAATTCTCTTCTCGAACCAAATACTGTTAGTATTCTTTCACAATAGACCTTGTAATCCATTGACACTAGAGCATAAATTTGTAGCAACTGGAAACTCATTTCCCTGTCTTCAAGCACAAGATGAGTTTAAGCACAAGCTGAGGAAAAACTATTGTATTTCCAAAGAATGAAAAAAGCAGTGACCTTTTTAGCAATAGGCCTGTGACAGAAAGTACTTCCCTGATGGCTCAGATGGAAGACTTTACCTGCAACGTGAGAGACCTGGGTTCAATCCCTGGGTCAGGAAGATGCCCTGGAGAAGGAAATGGCAACCCACTCCAGTATTCTTGCCTGGAGAATCACATGGAGGGAGGAGCCTGGCGGGCTACAGTCCATGGTGTTGCAGAAAAACTAAGCATTGAGACAAAAAAGGCTATCTTCCCCTGAATCCTGATCCACAGATAGTTTACATTTGAAAATAATTCCATTCCACATTTCAGCTGGTGGTATAGATCAGCTGTTTCCTTTCACTTTCATTCTAGATTGAATGAACATCCAGAAACTATAAAATAAACTTTTGCCAAAAGTCCAGTGGAGCAGGCTTAGCTATGGCTGTTAACAAGGAGCTGCTGACTTAGAATTCCTCAAAAATGGCTTGTACTTGGGTTGGGGGAACACAATTTGCCAAAAGGGAAATTTGTGGGTGTTAAATTTAGAAGTGAATAGAAAACTTTAGGACTTCAAAATCCCATTTGGCTCCTAAGCCAGACACAACTTCAGGGCTGTGTGGGGCTTTCTCTCTCTCTCTTTTTTTCTTTTCCTATTTTATTCCCATGGCAGTCTTAGAAGAAGGAGCAAGAATTCCTTTCAAGTAAGAATGTTTATTGCCTGCATGATGCAGGCTTCCATTTAGTTAGAAAAACATGTTTTTCAATTAACTTTCCCCTGATAAACAATGATTTAATTTAAAGGGATGGCTGTTTTGCAAATTGCAATAAAACACATTTTATGTAGGAGAAAACATTAGTTTTCAAAAGAAGGGATGATTAGTCCCAAGTTTCTAAAAGCAGAGTCTAATTTTTGAGTTCTTGCTTCTCCTGCCACAATATTTTTAGTAGCATACCTGAAATGCAAAAGCCTGAATAATATCACTTGTGTTCAAGTGAAGATGGCATTTACGCAGTCTAATCCATTTGGTTTTCAACGGTTTGGCTTTGGGTGGACAGATTCTCTCCTGATAGCAATTTGATTTAAAGCTGATACAAGGTCTTGACCTGACTGAGAAAGAACACCTCATCATTTCCTATCAACTCTTCACATTTTAGTCTCTCTATCTCCCTCTATCGACCTCTTTTTGCTTCTCTTACTTTCTCCCTTTGTGTCATTACCAT
The DNA here is from genome assembly GCF_910594005.1 of Cervus elaphus. Taxonomy (NCBI): domain Eukaryota; kingdom Metazoa; phylum Chordata; class Mammalia; order Artiodactyla; family Cervidae; genus Cervus; species Cervus elaphus. The sequence continues at coordinate 42,663,788 of NC_057833.1, read as the reverse complement.
ATTTAATGCCTGCATGCATGGGGATTATCAGAATATTTATTCCTCTGTGACATACCAAGCCAAGTAATTAGAATGTAAATCTCTTGACTCTCATTCCGTTAGCATCATATACAGATTTCTAGGCATATTCATATATTAAAAAATACATAAAAAGAAAAAATGCAAGGATATATAAATTATTGTGGAAAGTTTATAGTAAATTTATTGATAAAACCAAATGATAAATGTACTGATTTTATGATTAACCATGGTGAGAACCATAATGAAAAACAATAAGAGCAATAACAACAATTAACTAAAGAGGATACCTTTCCTTCTCCAAACATTCCCTTCCCAACCACCTGCAGAAGTTCTGAGAATACACCTTATCTAACAACTTGAGTTCTTACCTGGCTTTCAAAAAACTTTAGCTTAGTATGCCTGCATGCATGCTCAGTTGCTCCAGTCATGTCTGACTCTTTGCGATGCTATGAGCTTTATCTGGCCAGTCTCCTCTGTCCATGGGATTCTCCAAGCAAGAACACCAGAGTGGGTTGCCATGTCCTCTTCCAGGGAATCTTTCCAACCCAGGGGTTGAACTCACATCTCCTGTCGCTTTAGCACTGCAGGTGGATTACCGCTGAGCCACCAGGGAAGCCCTTGACTTAGTATATTCACAGCTAAAGTAGAAACCACCAGGCAGTATTTGACCCAGGATTATTTCTTAATTCTGGCACCAGTGTGCAGTTTGAGAATGGGGGTAAGAGTGAGAGAAATGCACAATGCTAAGAATCTAAATAATTATCTGAAATACTAAATTCATTGTGATGCAGATGATCTTACATACTTGGCAAGATTTTAGGAAAATATTTTCCATGAAGCATATTTATATGCTATTCTCTGCATATCTTTGAGAGGTGATGTCTTCATGTGTAAGTGTGTGTATGTTTGTAAGAGATCAAGTGGGTTACCAGCTGGACATGAAGAAAACCAAAATCGTGTGCAGCTCATATTTCCCAAAAGAGCAGACTTGGCATGTTCATGCCTGCTCTGGAATGCTCTCCAAGTCTTGGGGTATCTAAGCAACCTCACAACCCTGGACTATCCTGTGGGTCTAGGAATGCCAAAGGCCAATGTACACTGTCTTGGTGACCCCTGTGGAGTGTGTACTCTAATGAATAACTTAGGCTTTCAAGAAATGAGAGTGGGTCCTAGAAGGAAACCAGTTCTACTGGGTGCATGGTAGGCTTCTCTGGTGTCTCAGTTGGTAAAGAATCTGCCTGCAATGCAGGAGACCCAGGTTTGATCCCTGGGTTGGGAAAATCCCCTAGAGAAGAAAATGGCAACCCTCTCCAGTATTCTTGCTTGGAAAATTCCATGGATAGAGGAGCCTGGTGGACTACAGTCCATAGGGTCACAAACAGTCAGACATGACTGAGCAACTAACACTTAAGAAGATAAGGTAGATTCATAGAGCGGAAGTTAGAAGTTATGTTTGTGGATTCTTTCCAAATGGTAACAGTCTGAAGACAGAAGATCCATATAGGAATCAGAGACATGTGTGAGACTCCTGCAGTGGATTCTTTTGTAGTTTCATAAAATTTTTAAGTTATTCATTCTAGTTTTGTGAGTCACAACATTAGAAGTTTGATAGGGATTTTACTGAATTTGTAGATTGCTTTGGATATTTTAATAAGATTTATTATCTCAGTACATGAACATAGAATATCATGCCCTTTATTCATGTCTTCTTTTCTTCTGTCAATGACTTACAGTTTTCAGTGTACAGATGTTTCATTTCCCTGATTAAATTTATTTCCAAGTATTTTATACTTTTTTATACAATTGGAAATGGAATTGGTTTCATAATTTCTTTTTCTCACCGTTTGTTATTAGTGTATAGAAATGCCAACAGATTTCTGTATATATAGCTTTTGTATCCTGTAGTTTTACTACATTCACTTATTAGTTCTAGCAATTTTTTGGTGGAGTCTTAAGGTTTTCTACATATATTATTTTTTTTTTTCTACATATATTATTATGCCATCTTCAGATAGTGACAGTTTGTTTCTTCCTTTGCAATTTGGATAACTGTTATTTATATGCATTAAATCTTCTTGCTGGCTAGACCCCTTTATCTTTATGCAATGCCCTTTGTATTTTAATACACTCTCTTTTAAAGTCTATTTTGTCTGATTTGAGTATAGCTAATCTAGGCTTTTCCCCCCATTTTCATTTGTATGTAATACCTTTTATTCTATTACGTTCTTTTTAGTCAATCCTGCCTGGCCACCAAAACCAGATATTCTAGGGTGCCTTCTTTGTGGGCTTCATGTAGCCTTCTATTATGGCAGAGACTTATTTATAACAACCCTTGGAAGTAATCCTATAACATTTTATAAAAATGAAAAATGAATTCAAATGATTGAGAAAAAAAGATTATGGTTTGAGCTCAAGTTTTTTCTGTTTTTAAAGTCAAACTTTTTCTTACCACCTAATGAGAAAGTTAGTCAAGTCTGTGTATTTGCATGCAGCAATAATTCTATTGAGCATTGCAAGAGACAACCAGTCTATGGCCACATTTCTCTATTAACATAACCAGATAAGGAATAGTTCAGTTCAGTCACTCAGTCATGTCCGAATCTTTGCGACCTCATGGACTGCAGCACACCAGGCTTCCCTGTCCATTACCAACTCCCAGAACTTACTTAAACTCATGTCCATCGAGTTGGTGATGCCATCGAACCATCTCATCCCCTGTCATCCCCTTCTTCTCCTGCCTTCAATCTTTCCCAGCATCAGGGTCTTTTCAAATGAGTCAATTCTTTGCATGAGGTGGCCAAAGTATTAGAGTTTCAGCTTCAGCATCAGTCCTTCCAATGAATATTCGGGGCTGATTTCCTTTAGGACGCACTGATTGAATCTCCTTGCAGTCCAAGGGACTCTCAAGAATCTTCTCCAACACCACAGTTCCAAAGCATCAACCCTTTGGCCCTCAGCTTTCTTTATAGTCCAACTCTCACATTCGTACATGACTACTGGAAAAACCATAGCCTTGACCAGACGAACCTTTGTTGCTTTTTAATATGCTGTCTAGGTTGGTCTTAACTTTTCTTCCAAGGAGCAAGTGTCTTTTAATTTCATAGCTGCAGTCACCATCTGCAGTGATTTCGGAGCCCCCCAAAATAAAGTCTCCCACTGTTTCCATTGTTTCCCCATTTATTTGCCATGAAGTGATGGGGCCAGATGCCATGACGTGATGGGAACCCCATGCACAATATGAAAAGATAAGGAATAAAGAAAAACATCAACACAAGTAAGAAAAAAAAATACCCTAAGATTTATATAGTGCTTTGTAGATTACAGTGAGGTTTCCCATGACTGTTCTACCTGGTGCGCTATTGCCCACTCTTTGTGGACTGGTACCCATTTGACAGGTGAGGAAGTGAGGGAACAGAGACCCAGAGCAGTGAAGTAACTCAACCAGATCATACAACTGCTAAGTGGGAGAGCTTCTGTGAGAACCTAGATTTTTTTTAGCTCTGGATGTTGTCCTCTTTCCACTCACTGTGTGGTTTCCTTCTCTGATATAATTTAACTGGTTTTCTCATGTTCCACTTAAGTTGGAAAGTTGCAATGATTTCTCAGAATGCTGGTTAAAATTTCAAAGAATATTTAAAACTTTAGGCATCTATGGTGTAACCACAGTACATACCTGAAATATATTTACAATATATAATAACTTAGGGTTGAGTGGCTAGAGAGGTATAAGTGAGAAGTAGAGAAAAATGACATTTTTTTGAGGCTGCCCTGTAGAGTGTGTCCCTGGTAAAACCCTGGTTGGGTTACAAAAGTTTTGTGTTTGTTTTTTAAGTATACAGCCTCCACTTTTATATATTTCTTCCCTTTTGAAACTTTCCATCCTTTCTCTGTGAAGCAAATGCCTATCTTCATCCTGGTTCTCAGAGCTTTTTAAAAAAGACTTCTAGTGTTTAGAACTCCCTCCCTCATCCCATACAGAGTTCAGTTCAGTTCAGTCGCTCAGTCGTGTCCGACTCTTTGCGACCCCATGAACCACAGCACGCCAGGCCTCCCTGTCCATGACCAACTCCTGGAGTCCACCCAAACCCATGTCCATTGAGCCAGTGATGCCATCCAACCATCTCATCCTCCTTCGTCCCCTTCTCCTCCTGCCCTCAATCTTTCCCAGCATCAGGGTCTTTTCAAACGAGTCAGCCCTTCGCATCAGGTGGCCAAAGTATTGGAGTTTCAGCTTCAACATCAGTCCTTCCAATGAACATCCAGGACTGATATCCTCTAAGATGGACTGGTTGGATCTCCTTGCAGTCCAAGGGACTCTCAAGTCTTCTCCAATACCACAGTTCAAAAGCATCAATTCTTCTGCGCTCAGCTTTCTTTATATTCCAACTCTCACATCCATACATGACCACTGGAAAAACCATAGCCTTGACTAGATGCCCATACACAGAGATTGTCAGAATAAAGAAGCACCCTTGAAATAACAGAGGTGTCCTATATTATAGTGGGCTGTCTTAGTGAATGGGAGTCTTCTAGTCACTGGACCTATTTAAACAAAAGGGAAAAAAAGTCACTCTTCCTAGCTCTACCCTTTAACTTTTTTTTTTTTTTTTTAAAGATCAGACTATAGAAATAGAACATCTTGCCTCTCCCTGGTGGAGATGGGGGATGGTTACTTACTAGGCTGACTATATCATGCATGCATGTAACCTTCTAGGACTTTATCTCTTAGAGGTTTTGGTAATTTTTGTACCTAAACCTGGGCTCTTCGGCATTGCCTAAGTCCTGCCAACAGCCGATTGATTTCTCTTCACTCTGTCATCTGAGGTTCTAGACAGAACAGTAATGTTTTTTCTGCTTTTGAGAAGGGTCATGATCAATGGGGTCGCACAGAATCGGACACAACTGAAGCAACTTAGCAGCAGCAGCAGTAGCAGCATGATCAACTATTCATAAAGTTCTGCATTCCTGGAGAGGGCTCCCTAGGTTGGGTGCTGCTGGTATTTTATATCTCTGGAATTATTTTGTCTTCTTAAAATGAAGTCTCTCCTAGATGAAGAAGAAGTTGAAAGAAAGCCTAACTCTGACTTTCGGTTTATGAAGGTGTCCCTGCTCTGTTTAATTAAAACTGCCTTAAGGCCTTTTAATCCAATTTTTTCTTGGATTCACAATATATTACTAAAACCTGCTGACTGTTTATATTTCAGTAAGGAACTTCTCTTGTCCTAGGGAAATAATGTAAGTACCAAGGTGTTTGGACAAATAGAGGTTGTTTTTTTTTATATTATTTGAATTTAGAACTACTGTTTCATATAGATAATCACCTAATATTACAATGACAAATAAAAAGTCCTTCAAAAAAATATATTTATTGTCCTTAGAGTCTTCAAAAAAGAAATCAACAAACAAATTGCTATTTCATTTTGGGGGTAAAATTAAATTTTATATTTTATACAATTACTATCAGAAAATTTGATCCTGATGTTAATGTGGAAACCAAGACAAAATTGTGACAAGACCTGGTCAAGTTTACATAACTTGTAAGTGAGATGATGATTATTTAAATCCAAGTTTAATGTTATAAAGAGTCAGGTTTTATTTACTGTACCATTCTATCATATGTACTGTGATACTTTTAAAGAGAGTGCTTTTCTTTTACTCTTAGAAAACTAACCTCTCTTTCCCAATGTAATATGTTAAATGTACTACAAATACTTAGAAAACTAGAGGTGCTAGTGTAAGATGAGGCATGGCATAGTCAGTGCGAACACCCTTTCTCCAGCCTCAGCTCCAGCGATGTATTTATTGAGCATAGGGTCTTAGACAAAACCAGAAGCTAAGTCTTTGATTCAGTTGTGTTTTGCATTTCCAACCAACTTTATGTGCAAATTTAGCTGCCATTAACAAATTGGCTTTTAAAACACAAGTGTAAGGTATATGTTTGTAAATAAGCTAAAGAAATTTCTTATGGTCAGAAGTTATTTAAACGAATATAATCTTGGGAAAAGCTAACAAAAACTTATTTATGTACACATGAAAATTAAATGTGTATATGTCTGTGTTTTCTTTTAAGTGGACTCAAGCTGGACATAATCTTTTGGTAACTTATTCTGAATACTTCCCCAGATTCACTTGTTTTTTAAATTATGAAGAAAAAAGATACAAGATTATTCTAGAAAAAAGTTTAAAGCATACTGCAAAAAGTATGTAATATGATGTAATGAATAAGAGTATTGATTAAAGAAGCAGAAAAGCTGGCTCTGTCACTCACTAGTTGTATTACCTTGGACAAGTTACTTAGCCTTCATACATAGCAATGCAGATAATATTTTCCATATAGGAATGATGTAAGCATAAACTAAGCAAATACATATAAAACTATTAGGAATGTATCTGTCATATAAAAGCATTTAATAACTAGTGACTCTTGGATATTACAACTACACATATATGTCTGTATAAGTATAGTTTAGAAGAGAAATTAAGTGGGAGGACTCTCTTCTAAACTATTATTTCTCTTCTAAACTGGGATTTCCCAGCCAAGAATTCTGAAGTGGGTTGCCATTTCCTACTCCAGGGGATCTTCCTGACCCAGGGATTGAACCTATGTCTCTTGTGTCTCCTGCATTGTCAGGCAGATTCTTTACCGTTGTGCCACCTGGGAACCCCAGAAAAGAAGCTAAGTAAGAGAAGTGTCTTCTAAACTGTTACTGAAGGACTTATGGCTTGTTCCCTAAGGCCATGAGTCATGAGGGCCAGGGAAGGAATGTGTACTTATTTTTACATACCTTGATTTGCTAATTAGTTAGCCATTCTTCACAGTTTTCATTTCCCTAAAATCTATACTCCCTTTATTTAAGAGCCAGCTTTGTATTTTCACACAGAAGTACAATGTTCTCTTGCTTTTCAATATTCAGTGATGCCAGAATGGTATTTTGAGTTAGTGTAGAATGGCCAAGGAGGTTCAGTCATGGCTGGCAGTTGGTGTTAGCTGGTTGAGAAGTCAGCCTAGCTTTGTGACAAGACCACCTTGATTTCTTCTATATGTTGTTGGTGTTATTCAGTTGCTAAGTCGTGTCCAACTCTTTGAGACCCCTATCAGCTGTAGCATGCCAGGCTTCCCTATCCTTCACTGTCTCCTTGAGTTTGCTCAAACTTGTCCATTGAGTCAGTGATGCCATCCAACCACCTCATCCTTTGTTTTACCCTTCTTCTCTTGCCCTCAATCTTTCCCAACATCAGTGTCTTTTCCAGTGAGTCTGCTCTTTGCATCAGGTGGCCAAACTATCAGAGCTTCAGCTTCAGCATCAGTTCTTCCAATGAATATTCAGGGTTGATTTCATTTATGATTGACTGGTTTGGTGTCCTTGCTGTCCAAGGGACTCTCAGCCTTCTTTATGGTCCAACTCTCACGTCCATACATGACTACTGGAAAAACCATAACTTTGACTATTTGGACCTTTGTCAGCAAAGTGATATCTCTGCTTTTTAATACACTGTCTGTGTAGTGTCTCTGTATTTCTTTGGATTCTCAAAGTCTACCATCTGGATTGTAAGAGGCAGGAGTGAAAACTCCTAATTATTTTAGGCCCCAAAGTTAGAACATTCAAATTATTGCTTTTGCCACATACTGTTGGTAAAAGTCAATTACAAAGGCAGCCAGCTTGAAGAAGGTAAAAAGCTCTACCTTTTGCTGTGAACCGAGAGCATTGGGAGTTTTTCTTTCTTTCTTCCTCTCTCTTTCTTTTGCATATATAAACAGGTTAAATGATTTGATCTACATTTTTGAAAATTGAGGCATCTTATGAACACACACGCATTTTTTTGTTTTGTTTTTTTTAGTTTTTTTTTTCCATTTATTTTTATTAGTTGGAGGCTAATTACTTTACAATATTGTAGTGGTTTTTGTCATACATTGACCTGAATCAGCCATGGGTTTACATGTATTCCCCATCCCGATCCCCCCTCCCACCTCCCTCTCCACCCAATTCCTCTGGGTCTTCCCAGTGCACCAGGCCCGAGCACTTGTCTCATGCATCCAACCTGGGCTGGTGATCAGTTTCACCCTAGATAATATACATGTTTCGATGCTGTTCTCTCTAAACATCCCACCCTCGCCTTCTCCCACAGAGTCCAAAAGTCTGTTCTGTCCTTCTGTGTCTCTTTTTCTGTTTTGCATATAGGGTTATCATTACCATCTTTCTAAATTCCATATATATGCATTAGTATACTGTATTGGTCTTTATCTTTCTGGCTTACTTCACTCTGTATAATGGGCTCCAGTTTCATCCATCTCATTAGAACTGATTCAAATGAATTCTTTTTAATGGCTGAGTAATATTCCATGGTGTATATGTACCACAGCTTCCTTATTCATTTGTCTGCGGATGGGCATCTAGGTTGCTTGCATGTCCTGGCTATTATAAACAGTGTGGCGATGAACATTGGGGTGCATGTGTCTCTTTCAGATCTGGTTTCCTCAGTGTGTATGCCCAGAAGTGGGATTGCTGGGTCATATGGCAGTTCTATTTCCAGTTTTTTAAGAAATCTCCACACTGTTTTCCATAGCGGCTGTACTAGTTTGCATTCCCACCAACAGTGTAAGAGGGTTCCCTTTTCTCCACACCCTCTCCAGCATTTATTGCTTGTAGAGTTTTGGATAGCAGCCATCCTGACTGGCGTGTAATGGTACCTCATTGTGGTTTTGATTTGCATTTCTCTGATAATGAGTGATGTTGAGTATCTTTTCATGTGTTTGTTAGCCATCTGTATGTCTTCTTTGGAGAAATGTCTGTTTAGTTCTTTGGCCCATTTTTTGATTGGGTCATTTATTTTTCTGGAATTGAGCTGCAGGAGTTGCTTGTATATTTTTGAGATTAATCCTTTGTCTGTTTCTTCATTTGCTATTATTTTCTCCCAATCTGAGGGCTGTCTTTTCACCTTGCTTATAGTTTCCTTTATTGTGCATAAGCTTTTAAGTTTCATTAGGTCCCATTTGTTTAGTTTTTCTTTTATTTCCAATATTCTGGGAGGTGGGTCATAGAGGATCTTGCTGTGATTTATGTCGGAGAGTGTTTTGCCTATGTTCTCCTCTAGGAGTTTTATAGTTTCTGGTCTTACATTTAGATCTTTAATCCATTTTGAGTTTATTTTTTGTGTATGGTGTTAGAAAGTGTTCTAGTTTCATTCTTTTACAAGTGGTTGACCAGTTTTCCCAGCACCACTTGTTAAAGAGGTTGTCTTTTTTCCATTGTATATCCTTGCCTCCTTTGTCGAAGATAAGGTGTCCATAGGTTCGTGGGTTTATCTCTGGGCTTTCTATTCTGTTCCATTGATCTATATTTCTTTCTTTGTGCCAGTACCATACTGTCTTGATGACTGTGGCTTTGTAGTAGAGTCTGAAGTCAGGCAGGTTGATTCCTCCAGTTCCATTCTTCTTTCTCAAGATTACTTTGGCTATTCGAGGTTTTTTGTATTTCCATACAAATTGTGAAATTTTTTGTTCTAGTTCTGTGAAGAATACTGTTGGTAGCTTGATAGGGATTGCATTGAATCTATAGATTGCTTTGGGTAGTATAGTCATTTTGACAATATTGATTCTTCCAATCCATGAACACGGTATATTTCTCCATCTGTTTGTGTCCTCTTTGATTTCTTTCATCAGTGTTTTATAGTTTTCTATGTATAAGTCTTTTGTTTCTTTAGGTAGATATACTCCTAAGTATTTTATTCTTTTTGTTGCAATGGTGAATGGTATTGTTTCCTTAATTTCTCTTTCCGTTTTCTCATTGTTAGTGTGTAGGAATGCAATGGATTTCTGTGTGTTTATTTTATATCCTGCAACTTTACTATATTCATTGATTAGCTCTAGTAATTTTCTGGTAGAGTCTTTAGGGTTTTCTATGTAGAGGATCATGTCATTTGCAAACAGCGAGAGTTTCACTTCTTCTTTTCCTATCTAGATTCCTTTTACTTCTTTTTCTGCTCTGATTGCTGTGGCCAAAACTTCCAAAACTATGTTGAATAGTAGTGGTGAGAGTGGGCACACTTGTCCTGTTCTTGATTTTAGGGGAAATGATTTCAATTTTTCACCATTGAGGGTAATGCTTGCTGACACACACGCATTTTAAGTGAGAGGTTAAACAAGCTTTTTAGATCCAAGGGCTGATTGTACAAAAGTATGTTTTCTGAAGTTCACTTCAGTGATAAACTTGCTATCAGTATCATATTATATAATACTCCAGTGACCAGTTTGGGTTTGATTGACCAATTTTAACATGTAGTCATTAGCTTTGGAACTAGGTGACTTTCATTGGTTACCATTGATTTAATATCACCTAAATCCCATTAAACTAAAGATCCAACTATTTAGGCTACTGGAGTAGGTATAGTTTGATAACTATAAAACATGAGCTAACTGACCAAAAATTTTAACTTGTACACTTATTTCTATAGGGTAAAATCTCTTTAGGTGGTATTAACCATATTAAGGCATATCTCACTGGATATTTCATAGATTTTTGGTGACCAGCTAATGGTTTTCTTTCAATTCAGTCATTATGGTCAACAAATCAAAAATAATAAGCAAAAGAAGTAACTGAAGATTATTTTCCTAAGATAGGACATAATCTCAGCAGGGTCACTGGGATTACCTCTTCCTTCATGGTAACAATGACAAAGTTTTAGCATAAGAGAAATATTATGGCTGAGCCTAACCCAACAATGCCTATGGAAATTGTTCAGATGGAGAATTTTGTGCTCCCAGTGGATGTTATTCTAGGGAAATACTGTAAATTCTTACTACTTTAACTCCATTTAATCAGTTAAAAACATCAATATGAACACATGTAAGGGTTCTTAGCACTTTAATGAACTTTAACAGTAAGTGTTCTTTGCCCTTTCATATATGAGCAAATTGGGATCTAAAGAAGTTAAGGACATTGGCCAAGGAAATAGACTAAATTGATCAAGTTTAACGTGAATACCTTTCACACAGAAAATGTTGAAAGTTGAGCAATACCTCAACAAATCCCATTTGTTGTGATGTCTCCTGACCACAATCTCTTTTTCCCTCTCTTTGTAGATCAATCATTTCTAAATTTCATTCAAATTAAATAGTTGTGCAAAATATACAAACATTTTTTTGCATGAGTATTTTGCAGTATGGGACTTCTCAGGTGGCTCAGTGGTAAAGAATCTGCCAGCCGTGAAGGAGACACGGGAAGACTGGGTCTTGGGAAGTCATGAAGGAGACTGGGTCGGGAATATCCCCTAGAGAAGAAAATAGCAACCCACTCCAGTATCCTTACCTGGGAAATCCCATGGACCGAGGAGCCCAGTGGACTAGAGTCCATGGGATTGCAAAGAGTTGGACACAACTTACTGGCTATGCAGCATGCATGCATTATGCATTATAAACTGTATATTATACAAGTATGCAGCTTATATGAGGCTAATTCAATAAAGTTGATTGGTAAATTCTGTTAATTTTTTCAAGCTTTCCAAAGTAAGACATAAAACAATACTTTTGTTTTCTAATCTTGTGAAATACTGGTACTCATTAGGGGTGGTTCAGTGGCTAGGGTTTTGCACTTTCACTGCCTATGGCACAGTTTTGATCCTTGGTCAGAGAACTAAGATCCCACGAGCTATTCAGAGTGGCAATATGTGTGTGTGTGTGTACTCATTAGGCTAATAAAAACTAGAACTTGACCTGAAATTGAAGGGAAGAAGAATTTGTCACCTCAACATTTGCCTCTATTTCACAGGAATAATTTAAGCTGGTTAATTTAAAAACAAACAAAAAAGCAACAGACATGGGTAAAGCTCTAAAAACTAAGAAGTTACCCTTTTTAAGAGACATTTTTTATTCATAGGTGTAAGCTCTATTTATAAGGGTGTTTCCCTCTCTGTACCAGGAAGAGAAAGTTGACTAAATATCTAGAAACTTATTAATGGAGAAGGCAATGACAAATTTGCATTACAAACTTACTCTTGTTTACTGTGCTTTCCCTGTTAACCTCCCAAAACTAGTCTTCCTCCACCACCAGCATCTTCTTTTGTCTTTTCATGCTAAGTTGCTTCAGTCATGTCCAACTCTTTGCAGCCCTATGGACTATAGCCTGTCAGACTCCTCTGTCCATGGGGATTCTCCAGGCAAGAATACTGGAGTGGGTTGTCATGCCCTCCTCCAGGGGATCTTCCCTATCCAGGGATCCAGCTCGCATCTCTTATGTTTCCCGCATTGGCAGGTGGGCTCTTTACCACTGGTGCCACCTGGGAAAACCTCTTTTGTCTTTACCTGGAGGCTGGAGGTGGTGGCTTGGGCCATTTCAAGGAGCTTCCCTGGATATTTCCTATGTGTACATGATGTGTATATATCATTAAACTTCTTTTTGTTTTTCTCCAGGTAAACTTTTTTGTGGGGAGAGAGTTTCAGCCAAGAACTTAGAAAAGTAGAGGGAAAATTATTTTTTTTTTTCCTGCAAAACTCAGGTTTGTCATAAACCCTTGTTTTTGTACTACAACCAATTCTGACATGGCCCAGATTATCACTTCTTAGTGCAAATATTCTTACTTGAACACTCATACTTTACAAAGAATCCTTTCCTTCCCTTGGCCACTGTCCTTTGCAAAGTGATTTAAAGAGACATGAATAAAAGTGATATAAAGATAGGGCACCAGGTCTCCCTCCAATTTGCATTTTTTTCCCCATCTCTTACGAGCCTCATTTGTCCATTTACTACTCTTTGGCCACACAATGTTTGGGCCTTGGTAAAGTTTGTTAGGTATTGAATAAACTAATTCATTAATCTACCTACTTTCCCGCCCTACCAGCCTATAAATCTATCATCATACTGAGAAGGATTAAAAACAAACAAAAAAAAGACCCCTCAGAATGAGGGGAAAAAAGCAGACACTACAGGAATGTCTGAACAGGGAAAGGACTCCACAAAAATGTTTGCTGTGAATTTACATCCTTAAGAGGATTACCTTTAGAGGGGTAGTGGTGCCTTTTTCTCCAGAGTAGGCAGTTCTGGGGCAGTTTGGGATCACCTTTTAGCCTCTAGTTTCATTAAGAGCTCAGCACCCTGGGTGGAGGACTGACTGAGCCGGTTGCCACCCGAATGAGAAGAGCTTTCTTACCCTGTGGAAACAGAGAAGCCGTGCACAACATTGACCGTGTAGTTTTGGGCACTAAGAATCTTCAAGAATTTCTAGTTCTGGCTATTTTTTAAAGTCAACTTTACTAAGATAAAGTCTGCATAAAGGAAACTAGAACTACTTAAGTATGGTTTGATAAGCTTTGGAAAACAAACATCTTTGGTATAAATGCCATCAGAATCAAATATTTAATATTTCCAACATCCTAGACTGTTTCTTCACGCTACTTGACAGTCAATCCATCCCAACTATAGACCAGAAACAATCACTGATTTGCTTTTGATAAAAATAGATTAGTTTTACCTTTCTAGAATTATATATAAATAGAGTTATCGACTATACACTTTTTGTGCCTGGCTCTTTCTCTCAGCGTAATGCTTTGAGATTCATTCATGCTATTCCATGTATTCAGTTTCAGTTCAGTCGCTCAGTCATATCCAACTCTTTGCAACCCCGTGGACTGCAGCAGGCCATTTATTAGTGAAGCAAAGTCTGGCCTCTAGACCTTGACACTGAATTAAATCTCAGAGACAGAATTTTGGGTGAAGTAGAAATGAATAGCTTTATTGCTTTGCCAGGCATAGGGGGCCACAGCAGGTTAATGCCCTCAAAACTGAATCCCAACCTGGAGGGGGTAGTAAGGAGTTCTATAGAAATGGTTCAAAAAGGGCATGGTCAGCCCATGGACATTTTTCTAATTGGTTGGTGGTGAAGTAAGTGGGAGTCACCATTGTCAACCTTCTGCTTCCAAGCAGTCTGGGTCTGAGGTCTACAAGCTTATGGGAAGCATACAGTTAATTTCTTCCAACTGGTGGGAATTTTAATATCTGTAAAACAGTTCAAAGATATTATTATGTTTATTCCTTGAGAGGGAATCAGGAAACTGCCCCAAGGCTGCACTATTGTTTCTTGACTATTCTTCCCTTGTCTCAGCATACACTCCCTTCCTTAATAAGCAACTGTTTGGGCCTGCTCATTGGAACTCAGGCTTCTCTGGTGGCTCAGAGAAAAGTAAAAGGATCTGCCTGTTATGCAGGAGATGCAGGTCTGTGGGTTCTACTCCTGGATCAAGAAGATCTCCTGGAGGAGGAAATGGCAACCAACTCTAGTATTCTTGCCTGAGAAATCCCATGGACAGAAGAACCTGGCAGGCTACAGTTCAAAGGGTAGCAAAGTGTCAGACATGACTTAGGGACTAAACCATTATTGGAACTCAGGGAAGGTCATGGAAGCTGAATGAAGCTTATTTCCTATAATCAAGAAATAGGGGACACAGAAAGGCTTCTGTGTCCAGGAGCCCCACAGGATCTTGCTTGGTTTCCTTAGAATCTCTTATTTTTATGCTGTTCACTTGGCTTTGGACTTTTGATTACTTCCAATTTTGGGTTATTATGAATGAAACTGTTATTTACATTCGTGTTCAAGTCTTTGAAGGAACATATTTTCCATTTGTCTTGGGTAAATATCTAGGAATGGAATTGCTGGGTAATACAGCCTGAGTATTTCCAACTTTATAAGTAATTGCAAGTTGTTTTCCAGAGTGATTGTATAATTTTATAATTATATATTTGTGAGAGTATATTTGCATATATTGAGATAATAATATGTTTTTTACCCTTTATTTTGTCAATATTACCAAACTGGTAAGCAACATGGATTTGTTTTTGAATGTTAAATCAATCCTACATTTTTGGGTTAAACCTTAACTTATTTATTCAAAGATACTAGCTTATAGTTTTCTTTTCTGGTAATGTCCTTGTTTTGTTTTTTGTATCATAAGATGACTTGGGAAGTTTCTGAAAGAATTTGTGGAGGATTTATATTATTTTTATCTTATAAGAATATTAGAAAATAATGCTATTTGGGCCTGATTTTTTTTTTTTATTTTGGACCCAATTTCTTTAACCGTATTGAACTGTATAGAATTTCTAACCCTTTTGCAGATATCTTTATCTATATTGATATCAATATCTTCCAGTAATTTGTCCATTTCACTTGAGCCATTTAAGTGCCATGGACAGGATGCCTTACAAACAACCTAAATTTATTTTTTCTAGTTCTAGAGGCTGGAAGTCTGAGATCAGAGTGTCAGCATGCTTGAGTTCTGTGGAGGATCTCTTCATGGTTGCAGACTGTAGTCCTCTCATTTACATACTCACATGGTAGAAAAAGAGGATGAGAAAGCTCTCTAGAGGGGACCCTCTTAGAAAAGCAATAACCTCATTCATGAGGGCTCCACCTTTATGACATTATCATAAGACCCACCTCATAATATCACATTTGGGGTAAGGATTTCAACATATAAGTTTGGAGGGACATAAACAGCCACTGCTGTTGTCAAATCTATTGGCATAAAGGTGTTCGGAATATTATCTTGCTATCCTTTTCATATTTGAGGAGAGTGATATCCATCTGCCATTCCTAGTATTTTGAGCTTCTCTATTCTTCTTATCCATCTCCCTAGTAATATGTCACTTTTATCTCATTTTTTTAAAAAATCAGCTTTTATTTGATTAATCAAGGCTTTGCACACACCCTGATCCTTTTTAGCAACCCTGCCCTCAAACTACTGCTCTAAGACTCCTCACAAAATTCCCTCAGGTTGGGACACAGTTTTTGAAGGGCTCAAGCCCTCTTTTGCCTAGCAAAGCAATAAAACTATTCTTTACTTCACCCAAGACTCTGTCTCTGAGATTTGATTCGACACCAGTGCGTGGAGATTGAGTTTTCGCCATCAATATGGACAAGTAAATTTTCAATGCTCCCACTTTTTAGCAGTAAAATGAAGATAAGTATACAGCAACCCTGGAGAAAGAAATGGCAACCCACTCCAGTATTCTTTCCTGGGACATCCTATGGACACAGCCTGGTGGGCTATAGTCCACGAGGTCACAAAAATCTTAAACAACTAAACAACAACAATATAACAATCCTATGGGAGTATTGGTTGAATTAAGTAAATTAATACTTGACTGGATTGCTGGTATGCCCACTGGTTTCTGTGAATGTTGCCTGAGGAAGGCAGGAGGTGTTTTCCACCAGAACTTCTAAGTGTCTGTCAATGGGAGAGGGAAGTCTCAAGCCTTCTTGGGGAGAAGAGGTTTTTGCGAGCACAGTTTGTTGTACTGGGATTTCCTGCAAGGGTGGTTAAACAAAGGAAACTGTTGTAGTGGGATTTCCTCCTACCAGTACTCCTCCTCTCCTACTCCAGTGTCTCTGAGCAAGGGAGTGACTCTCGGAAACAAAAAAAGCTTTCTGGGCATGACTGCTTATTCTGGCAGGGTTCCGTTTGCTGGTACTGTTCAACTGACCACATCACTCTTACTTTAAAAAGAGAATCTCAGGCTCACAGGAATAAAAAAGCCTTCCCTTATTGCAAATCACTTACAGTGACAGCATCTTTTTTAGCTGTTGCTGCCCAGCTGTCCAGTATCTCCTGCTGGAGAAGAGTGTCAGATTTGTCTTGGAAGAATGATTCCCCCGGTTGTTTATTGTCCTCCTTGTTCCTGGTGCCATACTAATGTGGTGTTGTCACTGAACTCCTGTTCAATCAGAGAAAGAAATGAGCCAACTTGAGCTGCTTTCTGTTGCATGAGTTGGAGGCTGGGAAACTTCTGGGTCCACTCCAGGTTTGGGGTGTGTGTATGTGTATGCGTTGGGGAGGGTGGTCATAAGTCTTCATGTCATTCATTAAGTGGCCCAATCAGTCCTGGGGTAGCATATTATTTGGCTTTCCTCTTACCACCCTTCAGTATTCTCCTTTAGTTCTTACATTATATCCAGGGTTTTAGTTTTACTTATTAGGGAGGAGCAGAGAGAAATGGGTGCATTCAATCTCGTCCAACAAGAAGTTGTGGATTATTTTTGAACATTAAGAGTGCTTAAAAATAATATAAAGTGAATGGCCAATTTCAAATTTTAATCCAAATCTTCTTGTGATTTAGTGGAAATATCATATACAGTTTAAAATAAATACTGTACCCAGTAAATTTTAGCTGGGGTTACTGTTCATGATATTAGCCACTCTGATCTTCGTAAGCTTTTACAGTTCATTTAATCTCTCACTAATTTATCAACTTGCTCTAATTTATGATGTACCAAACAAGTGTAATAACTCCTTGTATTATAACAGGAAGAGAACACAAAAATCTCCTTTATTTTTGGTTGCTCCCATTCAATCTTTTGATAATTAAAGATTTGCACTGTAATTAATAATGTGAAATTCTGACAGTGATATATAAAGTCAGTTAAGACTTGTATCTCATCTTTTAAAAATAAAGAGTAGGAGAATAGTAAAATACACTCACACTAGAAAGAGTGCATGATTTATTTTGAGTACATACAAGTTTTTCAAAATACTGGGTACCTGGCCAAAGATATGTTGTTAAAGACACACGTACACATGTGTACACACACATGCATATGACCAAATAAACATCATGCAACATATAATATAAAAAAAATTATATGTAACAAATAAAAATGAAAATGATATTATAATATTGTTTTTGCCTATGGAGATGAATATCAAATTAACATTAATGTGACTTTCACAACTGGTTATTATTGTGACCTTAATAATCAGAAAATTCAAATAAAAAATAAAATAAAACTTGAGGAAAAGTAATTAAAAATAAAGTTTCATGTATCATATTTCCATGTAAAAATATTCAAGCTGATAGATTATTTTAGTAGAAGAACAGAATTTTTATTAATTTAAAAGCATTCCTTCTGGAGATTTTAAGAAATCAGGGATTTAATGAGGGAAAGATAACCATAAGAAATAAGTTAAATTTTTATATCATTCTAAATTATCTCCTTCACAAAAAATGACTAAATATTAAGTGTCTTGCTGTGTAGTTATTACATTGTCAAAAGATTGGGAAAATTATGCCTCTAGAGTAGAAATAAAACTTTTTATAAAATAAAACAGTTTAAATTGGTTATTAATTCTGAAGCCAGTCATTTGATGTCCGTTATTCTGTGTGTAAAATCAGTTAAAGACTATTTGGAAGGAAGAGGGATCAAGATAAGCTGAAGAATGATGCAATGCTAAATGTCTGGATTTGTTAACTTTATGATCATATTATTGATCTCTTGCTAATGAAAAATACTTAATACTTCTGATGTTTAAAATGAAAATTCCTTGATAGTCTGCTTTTGAATTCCAAAAGTTCAATATTTAACAGCAGTATTTTATGATTAAATACATGTATTTTTAAATTATGCTTTGGTACAGTTTACAACATACTTTAAAAAATTTAAATATTTAAGAGGGACTTAAGTCACAGAAAGGGAGCTAAGTCGCAATAAACCCAAGTCAGAAACTTAAACACTATGATCTTCCAACTTCTCTACATTATTTGTTAGAGCATTTTATTTATTACATTTAAAAATAAGCATCGGTGTTTGAATATGCTTGCAAAAGTTGATCAAAATTATTTATTTTTAACTGTAGAAACAGTTCGAGACCCTCTTTAACAATGGATGCAATGAGTAATCACTGTCAATAATATAAATATGAATTCAGTGGTTAATCATCTGACTTTGTAATTGAGGCGAACGGCAGCAGCTAACACGCAGGAATAGCACCAAGGCAGTAATCTATTCCCTTCACACAAATAGCTGCCCGAAGGCAGATGGAGGTGCCAGTTGTGTCGGGCGCAGGTGATTACTGCCCAGCCTGCACACCACAAGGCTGTTCTTCTCTCCACCAGTAAACCATCCATTAACTTCCCTAAGAGCCAAAAGCAAAAGGAGAGGAATTTGTGAAGTCGCTCGCCCATATGGCTGGTAGTGAGTTAATCTGTGTCTGAGCAGCAGGTAGCACGAGCCAGTCTGTCTGTTGGGGCTGTTAGTAACCCAGGGGCAGATCAGAGAACAGCAGGGAAGGGGATCAACTCAGCCTGCAAATACAGTCAGGAATGTGGCAGGAAATTATTTCTGAAATCACACTTTGCAGCATAAGGGCAGCCATCAGATGCTACATGATAATCTATCTGCACTTTGTACACTGGTGACTATATAGTGCTGTACATGTAGGAGTAACTTTAATATGTGTTTATAGATACAGCATTATCATAAGATTTTCCTTTATATACCTTCCTGCATTAATTATTGCAAGTGTTCCTTAAAAATGAGATATGAACGCAGCGAGATTCTAAAATTGTGGGAAAAAAAAGAAATTTCTTTAGATTAGCTGTATTCATAAAGGATATGGCTCTAGTCAAAAGGTAGGACAGTAAAGATGAGTGCTCTGAGTAACCAGGAAAAAATTGGGGTTAGATAACAGTTCTATGGTTAAAATAGCAAAATAGGAAGAAAAAAGGGAAATAATGTAAGAATTGCTTGGAAACACTAAGAGAAGGCTGAGACATGGGGAGAGTTAGATACTAAAGCTTAAACAAACAGTGCAAATGGTAGGATGACTGAATGATGGTTATTAGTATCTTCTGCCATCCCACCCATCCCTTCCTTCCTCCTTCAAACTTTCTTCTTTTTCATTCTCTCCTATGTCTGTCTATCTATTTAATCTATCATCTATATATGTGAACGTGAAGATTTGGTATAATTTTGTATTCACAGGATTAAAGTTAAGACATTTACAAAGATGAACTAGAGCAAAGAATATGCTTAAAAGTTTATCCATGCTTATTCATTATAGCCAGAGCATTATTGTCATTCCTTAAAGATAGTTGAAGAGAAAGTTCAAAGCCAAAATGTTCAAAGAGGAAAAATAAGGGAAAGGGGAAATTAGATGAAGGGAGTAAAAAGGTACAGAATTCCAGTTATAAGACAAATAAGTATCAGGGATGCAATGTACAACATGATAAATATGGTTAATACTGTTGCATGTTATATAGGGAAATTCTTGAGAGTAAACCTCATCACAAGGAATTTTTCCCTACTTTTTAATTTTGTATCTATATAAGATGATAAATGTCCACTATTGTAGTAATCATTTCAAGATGTTTGCAAGTCAAATCATTATACTACACATTGTAAACTTATACAATGCTGTGTGTCAATTATTTCATAATTAAACAAAAAAAAAAAAGAGGAAAGAGAAAGCTGAACTTAAATGTCCATGCCCTCTCAAATCTGATATCTTTTAATTAGATTGTTTAATATTGTTTATATTAAATTAGTCAGTCTTAGTTGAGCTGTTTCAAATCCTGAAAGATGATGCTATGAAAGTGCCACACTCACTATGCCAGCAAATTTGGAAAATTCAACAGTGGCCACAGAACTGGAAAAGGTAAGTTTTCATTCCAATCCCAAAGAAAGGTAATGCCAAAGAATGCTCAAACTACCACACAATTGCACTCATCTCACATGCTAGTAAAGTTATGCTTAAAATTCTCCAAGCCAGGCTTCAGCAATACGTGAACCATGAACTTCCAGATGTTCAAGCTGATTTTAGAAAAAGCAGAGGAATCAGAGATCAAATTGCCAACATCCACTGGATCATCAAAAAAAGCAAGAGAGTTCCAGAAAACATCTATTTCTGCTTTATTGACTATGCCAAAGCCTTTGACTGTGTGGATCACAACAAACTGGAAAATTCTGAAAGAGATGGGAATACCAGGCCACCTGACCTACCTCTTGAGAAACCTGTATGCAGGTCAGGAAGCAACAGTTAGAACTGGACATGGAACAACAGACTGGTTCCAAATAGGAAAAGGAGTACATCAAGGCTGTATATTGTCACCCTGCTTATTTAACTTATATGCAGAGTACATCACAAGAAACACTGGGCTGGAAGAAGCACAAGCTGGAATCAAGATTGCCAGGAGAAATAGCAATAACCTCAGATATGCAGATGACACCACCCTTGTGGCAGAAAGTGAAGAGGAACTAAAAAGCCTCTTGATGAAAGTGAAAGAGGAGGGTGAAAA
Organism: Cervus elaphus; assembly: GCF_910594005.1. NCBI lineage: Eukaryota > Metazoa > Chordata > Mammalia > Artiodactyla > Cervidae > Cervus > Cervus elaphus. The sequence continues at coordinate 42,642,708 of NC_057833.1, read as the reverse complement.
AGTTGGCTTAAAGCTCAACATTCAGAAAATTAAGATCATGGCATCTGGTCCCATCACTTCATGGCAAATAGATGGGGAAACAGTGGAAACAGTGGCTGATTTTATTTTTCTGGGCTCCAAAATCACTGCAGATGGTGATTGCAGCCATGAAATTAAAAGACGCTTACTCCTTGGAAGGAAAGTTATGACCAACCTAGACAGCATATTAAAAAGCAGAGACATTACTTTGCTAACAAAGGTCCGTCTAGTCAAGGCTATGGTTTTCCAGTGGTCATGTATGGATGTGAGAGTTGGACTATAAAGAAAGCTGAGCTCTGAAGAATTGATGCTTTTGAACTGTGGTGTTGGAGAAGACTCTTGAGAGTCCCTTGGACTGCAAGGAGATCCAGCCAGTCCATCCTAAGGGAGATCAGTCCTGGGTGTTCATTGGAAGGACTGATGCTGAAGCTGAAACTCCAATACTTTGGCCACCTGATGTGAAGAGCTGACTCATTGGAAAAGACCCTGATGCTGGGAAAGATTGAGGGCAGGAGGAGAAGGGGATGACAGAGGATGAGATGGTTGAATGGCATCACCGACTTGATGGTCTTGGGTTTGAGTGGACTCTGAGAGTTGGTGATGGACAGGGAGGCCTGGCGTGCTGTGGTTCATGGGGTCGCAAAGAGTCAGACATGACTGAGTGACTGAACTGAACTGAGTCAATCTTAAAGGAAATCAACCCTGAATACTCATTGGAAGGACTGATGCTGAAGATGAACCTCCAGTATTTTGGTCACCTGATGTAAACAGTCAATTCACTGGGAAAGTCCTTGATTCTGGGAAAGATTGAGGGCAGAAAGAGAAGAGGGTATCAGAGGATGAGATGGCTGGATGGCATCACTGATGCAATGGACATGAACTTGGGCAAACTCTGGGAGATGGTGAGGGACAGGGGGCCTTTGCACTCCATGGGTTGCAAAGAGTTGGATATGACTGAGTGACAGAACAACAAATAGTAACTTCAAATCCTCACTAGTGTCCCTGTTTCAATTAATATTTATAAGAATTAGAGTCAAGTTTCGAATGTGGACTTCAAGACAGAGAAGAAAAAAATATTTTATTTTATTTTCTCCTTCCTTTAGGGGAAGAGTTAGTTGAAGACCTATTATGTATAGTGTAATCAGTTCAGTTGCTCAGTTGTGTCCAACTCTTTGAGACCCCATGAACTGCAGCACGCCAGGCTTCCCTGTCCATCACCAACTCCCGGAGTCCACCCAAATCCATGTCCATCAAGTCGGTGATGCCATCCAACCATCTCATCCTCTGTCATCCCCTTCTCCTCCTGCCCTCAATCTTTCCCAGCATCAGGGTCTTTTCCAATGAGTCAGCTCTTCACATCAGGTGGCCAAAGTAGTGGAGTTTCAGCTTCAATATCAGTCCTTCCAATGAACACCCAGGACTGATATTTAGGATGGACTGGCTGGATCTCCTTGCAGTCAAGGGATTCTCAGAGTCTTCTCCAACACCACAGATCAAAAGCATCAATTCTTCTGTGCTCAGATTTCTTTACAGTCCAACACTCACACCCATACATGACCACTGGAAAAACCATAGCCTTGACTAGACAGGACTTTGTTGACAAAGTAATGTCTCTACTTTTTAATATGCTGTCTAGGTTGGTCATAACTACCAAATAACAACCAAATATTGGTCATAACAACCAAATACTGCAACAGATACAAAATTAAGAAGATATTACTAGCCATTGTACAATTCATAGATGAAGTTAATGTCATTCCTAATGATCTTGGAGAGAGAGCAGTGAGCAGTTCTGAAGAGATATCTTAGTTTCCTGCCTAGGAATTGAACCTGTGTAGCCAAAATGAAAACCAGGAATGCTAGCCACTAGACCACCAGGGGCTAAAGTCTAGAAGTGACATGACTCTGACTCTTAACCCATTTGAAAGCAAACATGTTTCAAAGAGGCAAAAATTGTACAAACAGGTACAAAATTTATTATTAAAGACAGTGTAAGGAATGGGAGCGCACACAGAGAAGCAGTTTGTTTATTGAAGTTAGAAGCAAGGCAGAAATACTCACCTAGAGAGAAAGGGTTTGAATGTTCTCTCTAATGATGAGGAGCTCAGTAAAGACGTGATTTAAATCACTTATATGGGCTTCAGTGGTAAAGAATTCTTCTGCAAAGCTGGAAACGCAGGTTCGATCCCTGGGTCAAGAAGATCCCCTGGAGAAGGAAATGGCAGCACACTCCAGTATTCTTGCCAGGGAAATCACATGGACAGAGGAGCCTGGTGGGATACAGCTCGTGGGGTCCAACACAAAAGAGTTGGACATGACTTAGCAGTTGAGCACAAAGCATGAAATCACTTATATAGGACAGTTCTTCTGGGTCTTTGTTTACCTTTGGCCAATATCTTTTTTTTTTTCCACACCTGTCCTAGGACCCTTCCCAACATATGTTCATGACTTTTTGCTAGGATAGATCCCACCACAGAGGCCAGTGGGTGTATGTCCTCACTTATTATGGGATGATACCCCCTTTTTTGATCCCCAAAGAGCCTTCCTGCTCATGTGCAGACATGGAGGTTTTTCTTGACCTCAAGAGTGGTCATTTTATCTCTTTACCTTAGCAGAACTCAGCTTCTGCCACTAGCTTTGTTCTTGAAAACAAAGCTTTACTTTTACACTTGACAAACAGCAGTTGTCCAGCCCAGGGGCCCATCCATCTCCTAACTCACTGTGATGTTCACAATATATATATATATTTTTTTTTAATTTTTTTATTAGTTGGAGGCTAATTACTTCACAACATTTCAGTGGGTTTTGTCATACATTGATATGAATCAGCCATAGATTTACACTTATTCCCCATCCCGATCCCCCCTCCCATCTCTCTCTCCACCCGATTCCTCTGGGTCTTCCCAGTGCACCAGGCCCAAGCACTTGTCTCATGCATCCCACCTGGGCTGGTGATCTGTTTCACCATAGATAGTATACATGCTGTTCTTTTGAAACATCCCACCCTTGATTCTCCCACAGAGTTCAAAAGTCTGTTCTGTATTTCTGTGTCTCTTTTTCTGTTTTGCATATAGGGTTGTCGTTACCATCTTTCTAAATTCCATACATATGTGTTAGTATGCTGTAATGTTCTTTATCTTTCTGGCTTACTTCACTCTGTATAATGGGCTCCAGTTTCATCCATCTCATTAGGACTGGTTCAAATGAATTCTTTTTAATGGCTGAGTAATATTCCATGGTGTATATGTACCACAGCTTCCTTATCCATTCATCTGCTGATGGGCATCTAGGTTGCTTCCATGTCCTGGCTATTATAAACAGTGCTGCGATGAACATTGGGGTGCACGTGTCTCTTTCAGATCTGGTTTCCTCAGTGTGTATGCCCAGGAGTGGGATTGCTGGGTCATATGGCAGTTCTATTTCCAGTTTTTTAAGGAATCTCCACACTGTTTTCCATAGCGGCTGTACTAGTTTGCATTCCCACCAACAGTGTAAGAGGGTTCCCTTTTCTCCACACCCTCTCCAGCATTTATTGCTTGTAGACTTTTGGATAGCAGCCATCCTGACTGCTGTGTAATGGTACCTCATTGTGGTTTTGATTTGCATTTCTCTAATAATGAGTGATGTTGAGCACCTTTTCATGTGTTTGTTAGCCATCTGTATGTCTTCTTTGGAGAAATGTCTGTTTAGTTCTCTGGCCCATTTTTTGATTGGGTCATTTATTTTTCTGGAATTGAGCTGCAGGAGTTGCTTGTATATTTTTGAGATTAATCCTTTGTCTGTTTCTTCATTTGCTATTATTTTCTCCCAATCTGACGGCTGTCTTTTCACCTTACTTATAGTTTCCTTTGTAGTGCAAAAGCTTTTAAGTTTCATTAGGTCCCATTTGTTTAGTTTTGCTTTTATTTCCAATATTCTGGGAGGTGGGTCATAGAGGATCTTGCTGTGATTTATGTCGGAGAGTGTTTTGCCTATGTTCTCCTCTAGGAGTTTTATAGTTTCTGGTCTTACATTTAGATCTTTAATCCATTTTGAGTTTATTTTTGTGTATGGTGTTAGAAAGTGTTCTAGTTTCATTCTTTTGCAAGTGGTTGACCAGTTTTCCCAGCACCACTTGTTAAAGAGGTTGTCTTTTTTCCATTGTATATTCTTGCCTCCTTTGTCAAAGATAAGGTGTCCATAGGTCCGTGGATTTATCTCTGGGCTTTCTATTCTGTTCCATTGGTCTATATTTCTGTCTTTGTTCACAATATTTAATGTGAAGAAATATTTTCAGGAAGCTAAAAATTCTATTTGTTTTTAATAACTTTTTTTTTATGCTAGAAACTTATGCTGACCTCAAAGATCTTCAAGAACATAAATATTGAACAAGTATAAAGTTTCAGTTATGCAAGCTGATTAAATTCTGGAGATTTGCTGTGCAACATGTGCCTGTAGTTAACAGTACTGTATTGAGCAATTAAAAGTTTGTTAAGAGAATAATTTTTATGTTAAATATTCTTGCTCATAATTTAAAAAAATTCTCCAGAGAGGGAAAGATTGATCAGGAAGATCAAGTCTGTGCCCTGTGGTCAAAATGCAGCATCATCTTCCATTTTCTGAGTCTTGTGACCATTAGTTTCAATTTACTATATCTCATCTTCTGTTTGATCATAGCTAAAATTCTAAAACTAAAATATTTACTATTTTTATGACTCCATGGTTTGACCCTAGTAATAGGGTTTGAGCATTTCTACAAGTGGCATTATTCTATTTTCTTTGTTGAAACATGGAAAGTGAATTTTTGTTAATTCTGGCACAAAGTATTTGCTGAGATATTTTTTGACTGATTGAATGTCTGAACGAGTGAGCCAATAAATTATACCTTATAATCATCCACTAACATCTACTTAATTGTGGGTACTCTTGGGCATAGAGCTCAGAGACCAAGGCAGGTTTTCTTTTCTCTGTTTCAAATTGGAATAAACCTCTAAGAAAATTTCTTAGAGTGATCAAAAAAGGCATTTGAGCTGGGCCTTGGAGTTCTTGGTTAAGAAGGAATGGAGTGAATTAGAAGTATTCCAGGTCAGTAATATATCAAACACTGAGGTAAAAAGGTAAAATTACCAGACTGTGCTTAGGTGGACAATGAAGAATAGTATAAAACTTAATTCTGTTTTTATGTAGTTTTGAAATTATACCCTTGAGTCCCTGAAATATGAAGTTCAAATTAATAACAATTCTGCCAAAGATTTTATGAGTAAGAAGGCAGCAAGCCCTGGAAGTGATGATTTGGAAGAAGTTTGATGATTCTTAATGGTTAAGGAGAAGGTGAGCAACAAGGACCTCAGCTGGAAAAATGTATCCACCAAAAAGCTCTGTGGTGGTATTTATATATATTTTTAGTAATGTATAGTAAGATTATATAAGTTTCATATAGTATTTAAAGTCTGTTTCTGCATTGAAGGAGCTTATATTTTGTTACATGGGAGGAATTTGTATTTTATTAGCAAAATATCTCTATGTGTAACATTATACAAATGTAATGATTTACAGATTACTTAGCAATTTCATATTCACCACTCCATTTTAACTTTATAATAATATATTTTTTAAAAATCACAATAACCCTCTAATAGACTCCGTTTTATTATAAAAGATCAGAAATTGTTTTATAAAAACAGTTAAACAGTGGTGCTATTCATTCACAAAATCTCTTTAAAATGCATCAGCTCTCATTGATTTTTAAAGTTATCATCCAAGTAATATATGGACATGTTTAAAAGCAACAGCACTCTGCCCCAATCCCACACCAAATTCCTAAAGGCAAAGATTTCTAGCTTATTTTTTGTTTATTAGTTAGCTCCATAAAAACTATGCATGAACAGCTGTTCTTTGTTTTATGAAAATGTGTTCATTGTCTATGGTCTTCCTTCTATAACCAAAAAAAGATTTAGTACATTTAAACCACCTTCTCATCTCCTCTTCTCATGTACTTCTAATATAGCTATATCACTATTTATTCTTTTGGCTACTTTTTTATCATTATAAGTATTCAGTTCAGTTCAGTTCAGTTGCTCAGTTGTGTCCGACTCTTTGCAACCCCATGGACCACAGCACACACTGTCCATCACCAACTCCGGGAGCTTAGTCAAATTTATGTCCATCTAGTCAGTGATGCCATCCGACCATCTCATCCTCGGTCATCCCCTTCTTCTCAATCTTTCCCAGCATCAGGGTCTTTTCAAATGAGTCAGCTCTTCACATCAGGTGGCCAAAGTGTTGGAATTTCCGCTTCAACATATTCAGTTCAGTTCAGTTCAGTCGCTCAGTCGTGTCTGACTGTTTGTGACCCCATGAATTGCAGCACGCCAGGCCTCTCTGTCTATCACCAACTCCCGGAGTTTACTCAAACTCATGTCCATCGAGTCAGTGATGCCATCCAGCCATCTCATCCTCTGTCGTCCCCTTCTCCTGCCCTCAGTCTTTCTCAGCATCAGGGTCTTTTCCAATGAGTCAACTCTTCGCATGAGGTGGCCAAAGTATTGGAGTTTCAGCTTCAGCATCAGTCCTTCCAATGAACACCCAGGACTGATCTCCTTTAGGATAGACTGGTTGGATCTCCTTGCAGTCCAAGGGACTCTCAAGAGTCTTCTCCAACACCATAGTTCAAAAGCATCAATTTTTTGGCACTCAGCTTTCTTTATAGTCCAACTCTCACATCCATACATGACCACTGGAAAAACCATAGCCTTGACCAGACGGACCTTAAGATATGCAAAAGAGACTGCAAATTAATATATCAAATACATATGTGACCACTACACAGTTTAATAAATAAAATATTGACAGTACAATGAAATCTTCTGTATAAACCTTATAATAACAGTCTCCTTCTTTCTTCCCTCAAGGTAACCAACTCTTAAATTTTGCATTTGTTATTCTCATATGAATCTTTATTTTTATTAATACCTATATATCATCTATTTCAAAATCCTTGAAGTCATATGCATTTTGCAATTTAGAACTTTTGGCAGTTTAAAAATTGTATCTTTATAGATACTACATATTACATGACAGTCCTTGAAGAGTCTGGAGCAAACCCTACAGTTAAAATCTTTTAATATTTCTATAGGAAAAAGTATAGCTATCCATAACAAATATGATAACATTTATAAAGAGCTTCATGTTGTTTTGGTTATATTTTATCATCAAGTGAGTTAAGATCCAGTAAAATTTTGTAGCCAGTTGATTTAGAGGAAAACAAACTAATGATTTTCAGAGCTTTAAAGATTTTGGAATTAATAGATATAATGTTATGAAATTGTATTAAAGAATGTATGTCTTAATAAATTCCTGGTGCATTTAATCTTCTCCTCAGTCTATGAAGTGAGGATACCAGCATCCCTCCAATTCTCATGGTTTTCCCAATTTCCCACCTCCCCTGCCCTCTCTGGTTTGGTGATACTTGAATTCTGCATAATCATAAATACGTTTGCATTTGCATATCCATAGGTGAATTCTAAAAGTGGCATGTCAATAGAACGTTTTTCATTGCTTTGATTATGTGAATATGGATCATGCGGAACAGTGATCACATCCATGATCCTATCATTTTTAAGTGTATTTTGTTTCATTGCATTATATTTGAGAAATGTATTCTTAACTTCATCCAAACTTTCCATCCAAATGTGTTTCCCATCAGTTCCCTATGATTCCTAAAACTCTATCAGATTATACATTAAAAATTGACCCCTTCCTTGTTGCTGCTGCCTTCTTTGTGTGAGGCAAACTCCTCTGTGCAATTTAAACTTCTGTTTCCAGTTTCCCCTGACATCTGTACCTACTCCTCCATCTGCATTCAGAAACTTATTGAAATATCTCATTTACTAATGACCCTGAATTGTATTTTTCTATTTATGTTGAGGATATATATACACACACATACATGTGCCATGCTGTGCTGAGTCACTCAGTCGTGTCCAACTCTTTGTGTCCCTAAGGACTATAATCCGCCGGACACCTCATGTCATGCAAGTATACTGGAGTGGGTTGCCATGCCTTCCTCCAGGGGATCATCCCAACCCAGAGATTGAACCCAGGTCTCCTGCATTGCAGGCAGATTCTTTTCCATCTGAGCCACCAGACCAACCCAAGAATACTGGAGTGGGTAGCCTATCCCCTCTTCATGGGATCTTCCTGACCCAGCAATCGAACTGGGATTTCTTACATTGCAAGCGGATTCTTTACCAGCTGAACTCCCAGGGAAGTACAATACCTATATATATAAATAATGTTTTCTATATATAAAAATCACTATTATTTTACAGTGGTATCTGGAAAGAGAGAAAGTAAATTTATATTGCTAGTTTACCATTTCTAATAAGAATTTCTAAATGATCATAACTGCAGAGGATCATATTACCCAGGAGCAAGATGCCAAGGTACAGGGCTCAAAACAATAGTTTTGATTTTAAAGTGTTGGGGAATTCAATACAGTGAACAATAAAAGTACAATAAAAATGAAGATGCACTTTGAAGATATGGATAAATGAAAATAATTTCTACTTTCTCATAGAGAAATCAAAACTTGAAACTGATTCTTGATTCTAGGGTCATTTTATTTTGACACAATAGAAAAAGCACAGTATATAATTAAGAAAAACCAAAGTATAAAATAAATAAATTCAGTAAAAAAAAAATCATAGTTACACATTTCCGTTGGTATTTTGAAGTGAAGGCAGAATTTCTGAGTTCCTAACTACATAGCTAAGTTAATTAAATAGGTAACATATAGGAGGCTATTCAGAAAACATTACTTTAAGAAGTAAAGGGGTTGCTGCTGGCATCTCACTCACATTCTCTTATCCTTCCTCTCAGTGTATACCTGCCCCACTTCTAGAATATGTACATCTTTATCGGAGAGCTGAAACCTCTTTGCTCAACCATGCAGCAGTTCAGAAATGCAAGAGTGACAGACATTGGTACATAAATATTTCAGCTTCTGTTATGGACTGCATATCTGTGTCCTTTCAAAATTCTTGATGTTGAAGCCTTAACTTCCAGGGTGATTGTATTTGGAAATGGGACTTGTGAGGAGGTGATAGAAACTGAGTGAGATCTAACCTAATATAGACAGAGTGCTCTGATAACAAGAGGAAGAGAGGGCAGAGATCTCTTTCAGCCTGTGCTCAAAAGAAAGGCCATATCTGCAAGCCAGGAAGAGAGCTTTCACCAGGAACTGAGCCCTGCGTGAACCTTGACCTCGGGCTTCCTAGCTTCCAGAACTGCGACAGATAAATGTGTGATGTTTAAGCCACTAGTCTTCTTACTATGGCTCAGGGGTAAGGAGTCTGCCTGCCAGTGCAAGAGACACAGGAGATATGGGTTCGATGCCTGGATAGGGAAGACCCCTTGCAGGAGGAAATGGCAACCCACTGCAGTATTCTTCCCTGGGAAAGACCATGGGCAGAGGAGGTTGGCGGGCTGCAGTCCATGGAGTCAGCTAAGCACATAGCACATATCTACATACATTTTGTTACTATCTTCTATCAGTTTGAGCCAGTCCCTTGAGAGGTACGTGTTCCATGCTGATTATGTTTCTCCACTGAGATTGTTTACACTGGGCTTGGAGACTTATGTTTTGTTGGCCCCTGTCTTTTTCCTGTCTTCCTAACCCACGTCACTGTCTCCTTCAACTCCCCTTTTCACTCTAATTTTTGTCTGAGGTTCTGCTTTTGGAGTAACCCAAACGAGGACAAGAATCATATGCATGGTTCAGGTCTTTTGAAATCGTTAATACTTGTTGTGAAGAGGTAGGGATTTGGGGGTTGGGCAAGGACAGAGGAGGCAGGCAAGAAGACTTCAGCTTTAGCTTACTTTATCCATATGCCTTATTTCCAAAGGCCTCAAAAGTAAATAGCATTTTTAAAAAACCATACCCCATTATTCCTCAAAGTCCAGGTCCTAAGGAGTAAGTTATTTTTTTCTCTTTTAGGGCTTTGGAATGGGAAATGCAACAAGAAGTCTAACATAAATTGTATTTAACAAGAAAGATGGAAAATAAATGATCTTTGCACCTTTAATGCAAAAAAGTATTGTCCGGTTGAATAATAATGTTATTTGATATTCACAGAGAAAGACAGTTTTAGGGGTAGAGAAAATTATGATTTTAATAATGCCCAAAATACTGAATATGCTGGAGTTTTTATAAAGACAGATCTTTGAATTTATGTCAATGAATTGCTTGGATAAATTCTATCAAAAATATAAGTCACTGAGTGGAACCTCTCAATTTATCAACCAATTTATCTCTATATGATTAAGAAATGACCCAGGTAAAGAAGTAGCCAATATATCACGCTTGCTTTTCTAACTGAAATCCAGTCTTTGTTTCTTGTCCTTGGATCATCTTTCTCTATATCTTCTTAGTCCTTCTCAGGAATAGCATCTTCTCTCCTTAGTTACTCTTTTGCTCCTTCCACTCTCCTTTCTTCCAGATTGCTTACCTTAGAATCAGTACTTGAGTTATTCATACTTGAGAAAGAAAAGAAAGATAAGCACTAAGTCATTCCGACTTGCGAACTCATGGACTGTAGCCTGCCAGGCTCCTCTGTCCAGAGGATTCTCCAGGCAAGAATACTGGAGTGGGCTGCCATTTCCTTCTCCAAAGGATCTTCCCAACCCAGGAATCAAACCCAGGTGTCCCGCATTGTAGGCAGATTCTTTACCAACTGAGCTATGCGGGAAGCCCTCTCATACTTTGAGAGTTAAATGGAAACTTTAATCTGTGGATTTCCAAGTGCTGTTTAAAAATTTTCCATTAAAATTATCCAAGGCCTTCCTAATTACATTGGCTACAGGGTTTTATTTGATAAAATACCACTATTCAAAAGAAGCAAATAGAAAGAAGTTTATTTGACTGGTTATTGACAATAAGAGCCTGTTGTCTTGTGTTCAAGACTAGTAATAATCTACTGTTAAAGAGTTTATTAATTCCACTAAAGCCTTTAATATAAGCTCATATTAATTGTATCTTTAAGCTTCATTCCTCCGCTTAGCAATGCTGAAATTTCCTAATTGGAATTTGGGCTGTAATTATAATTTACTTAGCTGGAATTTATGAAGTATGTTGCCTCTCGTAATTCTTAAAGTTGAATCCCAAGTCAAAACTTTTGAAAGAGAGGCATGAGGCAAGGTGACCTATACTTGGAGGATGCTGTCATTTTATTTTATTTATTTATTTATTTATTTTGATGCTGTCATTTTATATGTAGTAACCGCCTCAGAAGATATGGGCATTTGGGTATTTATATTCTTGTGATGCTGTGTGAGTAAATGTTCCTTTTCAAATTTATTAAGAAAAAAAGCTTATGAATTCAGTAACTAAAAGTTGGGAAGATTCTTAAAAATGTTCAAAATGTGGGACTTCCCTGGAAGCCCAGTCAATGCAGGTTTGATCCCTGGTGGGGAACTAGGATCCCACAGGCTGTGGTGTGACCAAAAAAAGTTCAAAATGTAAAATTTTTTGGAGAAGAGCTCCTTTTGTTTATTTTATACTTCTTCACAATCACCTTATACATTAGTTTTTCAAATGAGGAAAATACCAGCAAGGACTCAGACAAAAATATATATATTTTTTTTATTTTTTTTTATTTTTTTAAATTTTTTTATTAGTTGGAGGCTAATTACTTCACAACATTTCAGTGGGTTTTGTCATACATTGATATGAATCAGCCATAGATTTACACTTATTCCCCATCCCGATCCCCCCTCCCATCTCCCTCTCCACCCGATTCCTCTGGGTCTTCCCAGTGCATCAGGCTGGAGCACTTGTCTCGTGCATCCCACCTGGGCTGGTGATCTGTTTCACCATAGATAGTATACATGCTGTTCTTTTGAAACATCCCACCCTCACCTTCTCCCACAGAGTTCAAAAGTCTGTTCTGTATTTCTGTGTCTCTTTTTCTGTTTTGCATATAGGGTTATCGTTACCATCTTTCTAAATTCCATATATATGTGTTAGTATGCTGTAATGTTCTTTATCTTTCTGGCTTACTTCACTCTGTATATTTTAAATCAAAAAGACACGTGTGCTTCACCATCAGCATGTAAGAAGTTGAAGTCAATAGCACAAACTGTTTCTAGAAAGTAACTTTATCACTGATAGAGTTGTGTTAGATGCATCATGATGCTAAAAATTCCATGTCACAGATTTGACCTCTATAAAGGTATTTTCTAGTTAAGATAGTGATATTCTTGTGGATGATCATGATTATCATTCAAAGAACAAGCATTTCTGGCAGTAGATTGGAAATTTTCTCCATGTGAAAGGATACTAAAATTAGCTAATTTGATTATCCTAAATGATATTTACATAATTCCAGTGTGTAAAATGATAAATACATGGAGAATATACCATAGAAACATTCAGAACTATACATTTAAGGAAAGTGAAAGTGAAGTCGCTCAGTCGTGTCCCACTCTTTGCAACCCCATGGACTGTAGCCTACCATGGTCCTCTGTCCATGGGATTTTCCAGGCAAGAATACTTGAGTGGGTTGCCATTTCCTTCTCCAGGAGATCTTTGAGAACCAGGGATTAAACAAAGGTCTCCCTCATTGTAGGCAGACACTAAACCATCTGAGCCACCAGGGAAGCAAATAGCAAATTTGAATAGGATCGAGATATTGTTTTATATGTTTTATTTTCTCTTACTTTAGAATTATGGGATGGGGAAGAGAAGTAAATACTTGATTCTGGTAAAATGTATGGGCAATTCAAGCTTGATATACTTTTCTGTTATTGCTGCCATCCATAATAGTAACTATAGTTTACTAAATATAATGATAGACCAAGCTTTAAGCAAAACACATTACATTACCTAATTCTCATGTTCTTGAGCAACAAGTAAAGAAGGTAGAGTTCGGAAAGACTAAGTAACTTTTCTGTGTGTATATTTTACTAGATGATGGTATATCTGGGTTTGGAACAGCCTTTTTGAATGACAAAGAATTTTTAATAGAATTTTCAGAGGGAGATAAAATTGCTACACCATCGATTATAAGAATCAAATAAAATGATGTGTCTGAATAATTTTTGTAAATTACAAAGAATGAAACAGCACTATTAATATTATCCTGCTTAAAGAAGACACACATAAAAATAAATGAAAAGAAAAGAGTGAACATGTAGTATATAACCTATATCTCAATAAAACTGTTCTTTTTTTAAAAAAAAAGAAGACACACATAGACTGGTCGATAAGTGTATGTGTGCTAAATCATTTCAGCTGTGTCTGATTCTGTGACCCTAGGACCATAGCCCGTCAGGCTCCTCTGTTCATGGGATCCTCCAGGCAAGAGTATAGGAGTGGGTTGCCATGACCTTATCCAGGGGATCTTCCCAACTCAGGAATCGAACCTGCTTCTTTTGCATCTCCTGCATTGCAGTGGGTTCTTTACCACTAGAGACACCTGGGAAGCCCATGGTCAATAAGACACGTGTACAAATATAAGGTGAAGTGCAAATACCAACAGAAAGGGACAGAGAATGTGCCACTGTGTCCCAAGGGGGAACCAGTCCATCCAGATAGGCTAAAGGAAAGTTAATCAAAGTGCTACTATTTTTAGCCAAATATGAATATTTGAAAAACAGAGTAGGTAAAGTCTGTGCCAATTAAAGGAAAATACTGAAGGAAAGCTTCTGTTTAATGCATTTAGTTCTTTAGTTCTGTATTTTATGTTGTAAGAGACATATAGAAATTGCAAATAAAGCCCAGGATTTCAGGATGGGAACTCGTTTATTGAAGAAGTGACTTAGAGTCCTAAAATACTTGAAGGAGAGTACATACCAGGTGGTGCCAGTGGTAAAGAACCCTCCTGCCAATGCAAGAGACGTAAGAGATGTGGGTTCAATCCCTGGGTTGTAAAGATCCCCTGGAGAAGGAAATGGCAATCCACTCCAGTATTCTCACCTAGAGAATTCCATGGACAGAGGAGCCTGGCAGGTTATAGTCCATGGGGTTGCAAAGAGTCGGACACAATTGAAGCGACTTAGCGTGCATGCATACATATGACAGTTGGGTACCTTGATGGTGTCCTCTTAGTTTAAAATCTCTTTAATATAATTGGCAAAAATAAGTGAAAAACAGCACAAAAGCCACAACAGGTAAAAAGGAAGTATACAGTTGCAAGGTTCTCATACTACATGGGAAGTTGTATACTGTCATATGGAAGTCAAACAAATCATACAAAAATGATGACTCAAATTGGCAAAATTGGAAATCAGTGAGGGACACTATTACTAAGAGAAATAGAAAGAATTATAAGAAAATACCATGAAAAATTTTAAAAATTAGACAACTTCAACAAAATGTACAAATTCTTGGAAAGTCTAAAATTATTAACAGCAAAACTAACTCAAGCAGAAATAAAAAGACTGAATAGATTGATAACAAATAAATGTTTAAGTAATTTAAAAAATCTCACAAAAATAGCTAAGGCCTATGTGGCTTCAAAGATGAATTAATTCAAATAATAAAGAAAAAATTAGTAACAAGGCTTTACACATTGTTTTAGAAAACAGAGAAGGAACATTTCTATGAGGCAGTATCACTCTGATATCAAAACAAGTGACATCATAAGAAATACAAAAAAAATAAAACAGATGAATAACATTCATGAACACAGATGCACAGATCTTTACAAAATACCAAAAAAACTAATCTAACAATATAAAAATATGATGAAAATGTGAGATTTATCCCACAAATATGAGGTTGGTTTACTATTAAAGAATCAATTCTATTAATATACCATATTTTTAGAATAAAGGACAAAAAGATACATTGTCATTTCAAGAAACACCGAAAAAGCATTTAAAAAAACACAATACCTAGTCTTGAATAAAACTCAAAACAAACCAGATGTAGAAGGGAAATTCTTCAACCTGATAAATGAGAGTTATGGCAAACTTAGAGTTAACATCATAGTGTATGGTAAAAGAATAAGTTGTTTTTCTCCTAAAATCAGTATCAAGTCAAGGATGATTACTCTTAACTTTTATTTTCAGGCTTGTACTAGTGATTGTAGTCAAGACAATAAAGACAAAAGAAAAACTGGATGGGAAAGGAAGAGAGAAAACTATCTTTGTTTGCAGATGACATAATCCTGTGCAGCACAATAGAGATCAATGACAAAACGAGTTACAAAGTCAATTTATAGAAATCATTTGTATTTCTAAATATTAGCAACAAATGTTAGAAACTTTACAAAATAATGAGAAAATTAAACAATTTGGAAGTAAACAAAATTTTTTAAAAGATACAAAATTGCAAAGTTCACTGAAGAAATAAACAGTTAAAGCTATGCATTAATTAATTGACTTTGCAATTGCAAAGAAAGTCCAGCAAAGAAAACTCCAGGCCTAGGAGGCTTCACTGGTGAATTCCACTGAGCATTTCAGAAGAATTAAAAGAATACCAATTCTATACAAACACTTTTTGAATATTGAAGAGGAGGAAATATTTTCTGAATCATTCTACAGGGCCAGTATTTCTCTAATATGAAAAGATAACTACAACCATACTATTCAAGAACATAGATACAAAAATTCATAATAAAATTTTAGCAAACCAAAAAATAGCAATATATTAAAAAGAGTGGTATGGGTGACTGAGTAGGATTTATCCCAATAATGCAAGGGTCATTTAACATTTGGAAAATCAATCAAGGTAATTCATCATCTTAATAGGCACACACATACACACAAAACTGCACGACTATCTTAATAGATGCAGAAAAGACATTTGGCCAAACCCAATATACATTCTTGTTAAGATACTCAACATCTAGAAATAAAGAAGACCACCCTCAATCCAGCTAAAGGCAATCTATGAAAAACCTGGCATTATACATAATAATATTAATAATATTATTTTAATATTATAATTTTTAATATTTATATTTAATATTATATTATAATAATATATAATATATATAATATATTATATTATAATATATTATATAATATATAATATAATATTATAATATTTAATATAATAATAATAATATTAATAATATACATAATAATATTAATAAAATATTGAATATTTTTCACCTATAAAAAGAAAAAAAATAAAAAGATACTTGCTTTAACCTCTACTATTCTGCATCATATTGGGAATTCTAGACCATATACTTAGACTAGTAAGAGAAATAAACATAATCCAGACTGTAGAGGAAGAATTAAACCTCTTTTAAATCACAGCTTAGTTCAATTCAGTTGCTCAGTTGTGTCCAACTCTTTGTGACTCCATGGATTGCAGCACACCAGGCTTCCCTGTCCACCCACTCCCAGAGCTTGCTCAAACTCGTGTCCATCGAGTTGGTAATGCCATCCAACCATCTCATTATCTGTCATCACCTTCTCCTCCTACCTTCAATCTTTCCCAGCATCAGGTCTTTTCCAGTGAGTCAGTTCTTTGCATCAGGTAGCCAAAGGATTGGAGCTTTAGCTTCAGCATCAGTCCTTCCAATGAATATTCAGGACTGATCTCCTTTAGGAAGGACTGGTTGGACCTCCTTGCAATCCAAGGGACTTTGAGGAGTCTTCTCCAACACCATAATTTCAAAAGCATCAATTCTTCGGTGCTCATCCTTCTTTGTGGTCCAACTTTCATATCCATACATGACTACTGGAAAAACCATAGCTTTGACTAGACAAACCTTTGTCGGTAAAGTAATGTCTCTGCTTTTTAATATGCTGTCTAGGCTGGCATAGTTTTTCTTCCAAGGAGCAAGCATCTTTTAATTTCATGGGTGCAGTCACCATCTGCAGTGGTTTTGGAATCCAAGAAAATAAACTCTATCGCTGTTTCCATTATTTCCCCATCAATTTGCAATGAAGTGATGGGACAAGATGCCATGATCTTAGTTTTTTGAATGTTAGTTTTAAGCCAGCTTTTTCACTCTCCTCTTTCACTTTCATCAAGAGGCTCTTTAGTTCCTCTTTGCTTTCTGCCGTAAGGGTAGTGTCATCTGCATATATGAGGTTATTGATATTTCTCACAGCAAGCTTGAGTCCAACTTGCGCTTCATCCAGCCTAGCATTTCACATGATGTACTCTGCATATAAGTTAAATAAGCAGGCTGACAATATACAGCCTTGATGTACTCCTTTCCCAATTGGAACCAGTCTGTTGTTCCATGTCCTGTTCTAACTGTTGTTTCATGACCTGCATACAGGTTTCTCAGGAGGCAGGTAAGGTGGTCTGGTATGCCCATCTCTTGAGGAATTTTCCACAGTTTATTGTGAGCCACACATTCAAAGACTTTAACATAATCAGTATAGCAGAAGTAGATGTTTTTCTGGAACTCTTTTGCTTTTTCAATGATCCAACGGATGAGGCAATTTGATCTTCTGGTTCCTCTGCCTTTTCTAAATCCAGCTTGAACATCTGGAAGTTCACGGTTCAAGTATTGTCGAAGCCTGGCTTGGAGAATTTTGAGCATTACTTTGCTAGTGTGTGAGATGAGTGCAATTGTGTGGTAGTTTGAACATTCTTTGGCATTGACTTTCTTTGGGACTGGAATGAAAACTGACCTTTTTGAGTCCTCTGGCGACTGCTGAGTTTTCCAAATTTTCTGGCATATTAAGTGCAGCACTTTCATAGCATCATTTTTTAGGATTTGAAATAGCTCAACTGCAATTCCATTACCTCCACTATTTTTGTTTGTAGTGATGCTTCCTAAGGCCCACTTGACTTTGCATTCCAGGATGTCTTGCTCTAGGTGAGTGATCACACCACTGTGGTTATCTGGATCATTTATATCTTTTTGTATAATTCTTCTGTGTATTCTTGCCACCTCTTCTTAATATCTTCTGCTTCTGTTAGGTCCATACCATTTCTGTCCTTTATTGTGCCCATCTTTGCATGAAATATTCCCTTGATATCTCTAATTTTCTTGAAAAGATCTCTAGTCTTTCCCATTTTATTGCTTTCCTCTATTTCTTTGCATTGATCACTGAAGAAGGCTTTCTTATCTCTCCTTGCCATTCTTTTTATTCACAGATCATGTGATTTTGTAAGAATCTATTAAATCTGCTAAGAGCCAATAAAACTAATACATGATTTTACAAGGTTGCATAATATATGATCAACATAAAAAATCTATTGTATTTTTATGTAGAAGTATCAAAACCAATGCCATTTCCAACAGCATCCTAAATGCAAAATACACAATGTGTGTAAGATTTGTTCAATGAAACTATGAAACATTGCTGTGAGTAATTAATGGAGTCTAAATAAATGAAGTTCTGTGCTGAGTTAATCGATAGAAAGACCAAAATCCTAGCAGGCTTTTGTTTTTTGGTAGAAAGTTACCATCTGATTTCAAGATACATATGAAAATGCAAAGTCAAGAATCAGCTTTAAAAAATAATAGTAATGTGAAGGACTTAGACTTTTAGACATTCAGTTCAGTTCAGTTCAGTGGCTCAGTCGTGTCCAACTCTTTGCAACCCCATGAATCGCAGCACGCCAGGCCTCCCTGTCCATCACCAACTCCCGGAGCTTACTCAAACTCATGTCCATCGAGTCAGTGATGCCATCCAGCCATCTCACCCTCTGTCGGCCCCTTCTCCTCCTGCCCCCAACCCCTCCCAGAATCAGGGTCTTTTCCAATGAGTCAACTCTTCGCATGAGGTGGCCAAATTTATGGAGTTTCAGCTTCAACATCAGTCCTTCCAATGAACACCCGGGACTGATCTCCTTTAGGATGGACTGGTTGGATCTCCTTGCAGTCCAAGGGACTCTCAAGAGTCTCTCTAGACATTAAGACATCATAAAAGGGGCTTCCCTTTTGGCTCAGTGGGTAAAGAATTTGCCTACAATGGAGGAGACACAGGAAAAGTGGGTTTGATCCTGGGGTTGGAAAGATTCCCTGGAGGATGGCATGATAACCCACTTTAGTCTTCTGACCTGGACAATACCATGGACAGAAGAGCCTAGTGGGCTACAGTCCACAGAGCTGCAAAGAATTGGTCATGACTGAAGTGACCGAATACACACGCAGGTAAAGATACAAAAATCAAGATAGTGTAATGTTGACATCAAAATAGATAGAAGAAGGGAACAGAATAGTCACGAAGTAAATACACATATATATCAATGATAGATAATTCACATAATTGCCAGGACTATTCAATGGGGAAATGACAAGTTTTTAGCAATGGCTTTGAAACAATTATATACCCATATGCAAAACAGTAAATAAATCCATATCTAACAACATATATACAAATTTTAGAAAATGCAAACTATCTATAGAAACAGATGAGTAGTTTTTTAATATATTGCTGCTTTTTGTTTGCTTAGGGAATGCATGGGCAGGAATAAGAAAAATGAGATATTCTAAAGGGGAAATTACAAAAGACATAGGCAAAATAGGTCATAGACCTAAAGGTAAATCTTAAAATTATAAGACTTCTAGAAGAAAAATTATGAGAAAAATCTCTGTAACCTGGGGAGTTTTCTTAGTTATAGCACCAAAGTCATAATTCACATGAAGGAAAACAATTCTAATGACGTGGGTTTCTTGAAAAGATACTGTAAAGGAAATGGAAAGATTATATATCAACAGTGAGAAAATAGTTGGAAGTCACATATTTGATAAAGGATTTATGCTGAATATATTCTGAATATAAAAAGAATTCTCTAAACTCAAAAATGAGGTAACAAACATCCAACAAAAAAACAAAAAATAGGCAATACACTTAAATAAGCAGTTCATCATCAAACATATGACTGACAGATAAGTACATGAAAAGACATTCATCATTATTAGTCATTGTTGTTGTTCAGTGGCACAGTCATATTCGACTCTTTGTGTCCACATGGATTACAGAACACCAGGCTTCCCTGTCCCTCACCATCTTCTGGAGTTTGGTCAAGTTCATGTCCATTGCATCAGTAATGCCGTCCAGCCATCTCATCCTCTGACATCCTCTTCTCCTTCTGCCCTCAGTCTTTCCCAGCATCAGGGTTTTTTTTCCAATGAGTTGGCTGTTTGCATCAGGTAACCAAAATACGGGCTCCTCAGCTTCAGCATCAGTCCTGAGTATTCAGGGCTGATTTCCTTTAATATTGACTGGCTTGATCTCCTGGCTCTCAGGAGTCTTCAGCACCACAGTTCAAAGGCATCAATTCTTTGGCACTCTACCTTCTTTATGGTCCAGCTCTCACAACTGTACGTGACCACAGTGAAAGACCATAGCCTTGACTATACAGACCTTTGTTGGCAGAGTAATGTCTCAGCTTAACAACACACTGTCAAGGTTTATCAAAGCTTTTCTGTCAAGAAGTAATTGTCTTCTGAATTTATGCCTGCAGTCACCATCTGCAGTGATTTTAGAGCCCAAGAAATAGCTTTTTTTTTGACAGTTTTAAGCCGTTTTTTTTTTATTCTTCTCCACCCTCATCAAGAGGTTTTCTAGTTCCTCTTTGCTTTCTGCCCTCAGAGTGGTATCATCTGCATATCTGAGATTTTTGATGTTTCTCCTACCTATCTTGATTTCAGCTTTTAATTCATCCAGCCTGGCATTTCTTATAATGTGCTCAGCATATAAGCTAAACAGGGTGACAACAGACAGTCCTGTCATACTCCCTTCTCAATCCTGAACCAGTCAGTTTTTCCATATAGTTTCTAACTGTTGCCTCTTGATCAGTATACAGGTTTCTCAGGAGACAGGTAAGATGGGCTTGTATTCCCACCTCTTTAAGAATTTTCCACAGTTTGTTATGATCCACACAGTCAAAGGGTTTAGCATAGTCAATGAAAGAGAAGTAGATGTTTTTCTGGAATTCCTTTGTTTTCTCTATGATCCAGAGAATGTTGGCAATTTGGGCTCTGGTTCCTCTGCATTTTCTAAGCCCAGCCTGGACATCTGGAGGTTCT
Organism: Cervus elaphus; assembly: GCF_910594005.1. Taxonomy (NCBI): domain Eukaryota; kingdom Metazoa; phylum Chordata; class Mammalia; order Artiodactyla; family Cervidae; genus Cervus; species Cervus elaphus. The sequence continues at coordinate 42,621,754 of NC_057833.1, read as the reverse complement.
TGGTTCACATAATGCTGAAGCCTAGCATGCAAGATTTTAAGTATGACTTTACTAACATGGGAGATGAATGCAATTGTCTGATGGCTTGAACACTCTTTAATACTGTCTTTCTTGGGAATTGGGATGAGGATTGACATTTTCCAGTCCTGTGGTCACTGCTGGGTCTTCCAGATTTGCTGACATATTGAATGCAACACTTTGATAGCATCATCTTTTAGGGTTTTGAATGGCTCTACTGGAATTCCACCACATTCACTAGCTTTATTGACAGCACTGCTTCCTAAGGCCCACCTGACCTCACACTCCAGAATGTCTGGCTCTGGGTGACTGACCACACCATTGTGGTTATCTGGTTCATTAAGATCTTTTTTGCACAGTTCTGTGTATTTTTTCCATCTCTCTTGATCTCTTCAGGTTCTACTAGGTCTCTACCTTTTCTGTCCTTTATTGTGCCAATCTTTGGGCAAAATGTTCCATTAATATTTTCCATTTAGTCATTAAGAAAATGAAAATTAAAACTACAATGAGCTACATTGTACATCTATTAAAATATCTACCATACTGCTTGATGGCAAAGGCTTTTGATAACTAAACTCTAATACATTCAGTGGGAAGATAAAATCCTACATTCACTTGGTAAAACAGTGTGGCAATTTCTTGAAATATCAAAGATACACCTAACATATTACCTAGGCATTCCACTTCTACCGTATATCAATACAAAATCTAGTGCATAAGACATCTCAAATGTCCGTTAACAGATACGTTTATGCATTCTAAGCTGCTTTAGTCATGTCTGACTAATTGTGACCCCACGGACTGTAGTCCACCAGGCTCCTCTGTCCATGGGATTCTCCAGGCAAGAATACTGGAGTGGGTTGCCATGTCCTTCTCCAGGAGAATCTTCCCAACCCAGGGATCGAACCCTCATCTCTTACGTCTCCTGCATTGACAGGCGGATTCTTTACCACTAGTGTCACCTGGGAAGCCATACATATATAAACAGGTTGTTATACAGATATGGAATATTACTTAGTGGAAATTTGTATAATAATAAAAATGGCATACAGCAACATGGAAGAAAGCAAATTTATAAAAAAAATAATATACACTCTTCCATGAATACTAAATTTTAGAAAATGCAAACTAATCTATAGAGACAGATGAGTAATTGCTCAGGGAATGCATGGGCAGGAGTGAGAGAGTCTAATGGGGAAATTACAAAAAAAGAGACTTCTAAGGGTGATGCATATGTTTTAAGTCAATAAAGTTAATTATATGATAATTTTTTGTTTATTTGCAGACAAAAAGAATTCAATTAATGGAGAGAGAAATATCAGGGGCTGAAAAGGATGTAGAAAAGTTTTGTATTCATTGAAAGAAAGTTTCCTGATAGATAGATGATTAATTTTTTATTTCTACAGAACAAATCACCTCCAAATAAAATCATTTTATTATACTTATGGCTTTTGTGGATAAGAGATCAAGGCTCAGAAAGCATGGCTTGTCTTTGTGTTCCATAGTGTTTGTTGCCTCAGCTGGGAAGGTCTGAGCAGCTGAGGTGGGGTATCATCTGCAGGCTTCTTCCCTCACATGTACGGTACACAGACTGAAATGACTCAAGTGACTTCCCTCCAATAGTTTCAGAGTCTCTTCATGTGGCCTATTACATGACTTGTCCAGAATGGTGGCCTCAGTGTAGTTGGAATTTTGATATTACAGCTCTGGTTCAAGAGGGGGTGTCTCAGTAGACAGGATGGAAGCTTCATGACTTTTGAAAATTCAGCCTCTATATAGCACCATGCGTGTATATGTGCTCAGAGTTTTCCATTGTGCTGGACTCTTGGCAACACAATGGACTGTAGCCCACCAATCTCCTCTGTGCATGGAATTCTCCAGATGAGAATACTGGAGTGGGTTGCCATGCCCTCCTCTAGGGGATCTTCCCGACCTAGGGATCTAACCCTCATCTCTTATATCTCCTTTATTGGCAGGTGAGTTCTTTACCATTAGTGCCCCCTGGGAAGCCCCATATGTAGCACCACTTCCATCTATTTGTCTAAGAAGTAACAAGCCATCTAGATTTAAGCAGAGGAATTACAGGTCCCTATCTATCTATTGGAGTACAGTCAGAGCATTTAAGGCTGTGTTTTGTCCTGTGTCCTATGAATGTGCACTCAGTTGTGTCTGACTCTTTGCAAACCCATGGACTGAAGCCCACCAGGCTCATCTGTCCATGGGATTTCCCAGGCAAGAATACTTGAGCAGGTTGCCATTTTCTTCTCCAGGGAAGCTTCCCAACCCAGGGATTGAAACTGAGTCTGTTGCATCTAATTTTAGAGAGAAGAAAATCTCAGGTTTATGGAAGTGATGGATAATTAAATCTCCATAATTTTCTCAGCAAAACACATGACACATCTAACTGTTGAAACCTGTGTGGTAGGGGTAGATTGAAGATGAGAGAAAGAAAATCTTGTGATTTGTTATGAAGGGGAAAGTTCTAGAAAAGCCATCTAGGCTGAGAAATCAATCAATTTTGAGGTTCTTCTAGTAATGAGAAAAATAGTGAAATGAGAAAAAAAGTTTAAAATAAAATTTATTAATCAAATGTGATGAAAATACAGTAAAGTAAAATTGTAAACAACAAGTTGAGGAAAAAATAAATGATAGACTATCATTTTTAGGATTAAAATAATCACAAATCAGTAAGACCAATGGCCCAAGGTAGAAGAACATAGTGTTCTAAAAATTAACTAATATTACATATAAGCCTGCAGCATTATGTGAAAACTTGGCATATCCTTTTATGTGAATATTGGTACTATTTCGAAAATAAGGAATAACAAAGACTGTTTTCATTTTTAAAGTTTTTTGTTAGCTTTATAATATCTGATGACAATGAAACACACAGCACACATTTGGCATCTCTCTGTAGTATTTGCTGTTGGCATCAGGAACATATTTGAATTTCAATATAAGCATCGATCAGCAGCACGTACTTTGTTATAGATTTTGTGTGGGAAAGGAAATGAATATTTCCATGTTGAACAGAACAAAAGAAATACTTCATAAATTTCATGCAAAATATATTTTGAATAATTTCAGTTTATTTTATCACCATAAACATGAATATGCAAACTTGTCACTGGGGCACTTATAAGTTCATAAACTCATGTTTCCCTTTGAATAGCAAAATAGAAAGAAACCATCCGTTCCCAAATGGTGCTCTCTCTTTATCCCCACAGGTGGGCTTCAGGCTTTTCTATACATGCGGTTATTACTGGACAAATCTTTCTCCCTTTCTCTAAGCCATTTACCCCCTCCCTTGAGCTCCAGTTCTTTCTGATGAGATGACTCATTAAACTTTCTTCCTAGCAGGGAGCTGACACCCAATTAATGAGCTGACACTGTTCTGTGTCCGCTCTCACTAGCGCAATAAGGCTCTGTTTACAAACACAGGCTGTTGTGCCTGTTAGAGGCTGCAGGTTAAAACCTCCCTGCTGGGCCAGTTTGTTCAGAATCATACAGCTTCTTTAAACAATGTCTTTGTGCCTTGAACATCAGACATTCTGCTTTCAGCAGGATGCAAGTCACCCTAATGGCAACATCCTCTTTGGCGGGAAAGGGACAAATGGGACAAGGTTTTGGATTATAAATAATATAAATGGTATTATTTTATTGCAAAGTTATTCTCAATACTATCTACAGGTGGATAATTGTTTACTTTTAAGATAAAATTTCAGATATGCAGACTTTTGTTCTTCAACCAAATGCACTGTTAAATCTAGACTTCATCTGAGTTTTTCTCCTTCCGTCAAAATTCAATTTGCCCTTCTCCATTTGGCAAACACCTTTCTAACTTCCAGCCCCAGAAATTAATAAGATAGCATCTCTTCTGTGAAATCTTTCTCAAATTTTTCTGGAAGGAGTAACTGCCTATACACATTTTGTAGAAATTTTTTAATGATACTATAGTAGTAGTTATCATATTAGTTACCTTTTAATTCTTCTCCTTCACTAAAGAAATTACCAAGATATAGCATAGTGCATGACACATAGTATATTACTTGCTTCAGTTCAGTTCAGTCGCTCAGTCATGTTCGACTCTTTGTGACCCCATGAACCCCTTCGCAGCACGCCAGTCCTCCCTGACCATCACCAACACCCGGAGTCCACCCAAATCCATGTCCATTGAGTCGGTGATGCCATCCAACTATCTCATTCTCTGTCATCCCCTTCTCCTCCTGCCCTCAATCTTTCCCAGCATCAGGGTCTTCTCAAATGAGTCAGCTCTTCACCTCAGGTGGCCAAAGTATTGGAGTTTCAGCCTCAACATCAGTCCTTCCAATGAACACTCAGGACTGATCTCCTTTAGGATGGACTGGATGGATCGCCTTGCAGTCCAAGGGACTCTCAAGAGTCTTCTCCAACAACACAGTTCAAAAGCATCAATTCTTCTGTGCTCAGCTTTCTTTATAGTCCAACTCTCACATCCATACATGACCACTAGAAAAACCATAGCCTTGACTAGATGGACCTTTGTTGACAAAGTAATGTTTCTGCTTTTTAAATAAGCTATCTAGGTTGAACATAACTTTCCTTCCAAGGAGTAAGTGTCTTTTGTTCACATTCTATGAATATGGGTTTCCTACAATTGTGCTTGAAACATATTGGTACCACTGTAACAAGAACCTCACTGGTTGCCAAAAGCACATCTCCTTCTATTCTGTTTGTAGGTAGATGTAGATGAATGTGTAGTCGTGTCTGACTCTTTGTGACCCCATGGACTGTAGCCCACCGAACTGCTCTGTCCAGGGAATTTTCCAGGCAAGAATACTGTGAGTTGCCATTTCCTACTCCAAAGCATCTTAATGATCCAGGGATTGAACCCATTTCTCTTGTGTCTCCTATTCTGCTTGTACTCTATGCTTTTTCCTGCCTAGCTAATTATCTGTCCAGATCAGCCCTAGTAGTACCAACGTAAAATTAGCATACAGGTATAGTGCCAGCCATGTGGTTCTCCTTCCAACTAAGTTTGATATAAATAATATAACATGTTGTATGTGAAACAAGACTGGGATGAGAGATGGGTCAAGATTTTTAGCTTTCATATTTTTCTGGATAACGGACTCATTGACTAACTGTGAACACACTGGTACTATGGGGATTCTTGAGTTTACTTTTTTACATGTGTTTCAAGTGTCTTGAAGATACCTAATTGAAGATGCAAGGAAGCAGTAGATTTTTGTGTCTACAACTAAAGAAAATTTCAATACAGGTATTTGTTTATAGTCATCTGCACATAGTGAGTATAGTTGTGAAACCATGGACATTGATGAGAAAACTTAGAAAAAGAGTATAAAATAAAGATAAGAACATCTAGGATTGAGTTTTGAGAAACCTCAACACATAATGGTCAGGTATAGGAAAAAGAGAGAGTTGGTAAGGAGAGAAGGAGGTTCAATGGTAAAGAACCCACCTACAATACAGGAGACTGACGCAATTCATCTTCCCAAACTGAAATGCCATGTACCTTGAACACTAGCTCCCCATTCCTCTCTCTTCCCAACTATTTAAAGCAGTGGGAGGAGATGGAGAAGAGTTAGAGAAGAATGTGGATTTGAGAGCCCTTGCCAATGTTTTCTTTTTTGCCTAAATGAAAGAGGCCGGCATTTTTAAAAGTTCCTAAGAAAAATCCATTTGAGACAATTAATAACAAAAGCTTCCTAAGAAGAAATAATGCAATTGTGATTGAACAATAAGAATTAAGAGTCTTAAATAGGAAAGGGGATGGTTTCTTTACGGAAACAAGAAAAATGAAACACAAAAGCTATAAATAAAAGTAAATTAATGTTTGGCATTAAGAAAACTGGGAATTTCCTCTGTGATTATTTATATTCTTTTTATGAATTTCAAGGCAGAGTTCATTAGCCCACTGTGTAGGGGTGGGGTTTGTTGGAGGTATGAAGAAAGTAGAGTAGGTTTGATAAAGTTGCTATAGACAATAGCAAAGAGATTTCACCAGAATAGTTGAAAATAGGTATTCCAGAACAGAGGCTCTCTTACATTTTAGATATGCATTCAAACACATATATAGTCAAGTTCTTTTATACAGTATGTATTAAATGAGCCACATAACACCAGATACTGCATTAATCATAAGCGATCACAAGGTGAGCAAGAAAGAGCCCATTATCTCAAAGATCCCATAATCTCATATAAGAATAACTAATTTTTTTTCCAACTCTATACTGTCCCTGAATATTAGGACCTGGATCCTTTCAATACTTACTTTGGAATGGAGATAAATAGGCCAGGAAGAGAAACAACTACTCGTGGTGTTTCTATTGGCTAAAAAGTAAAAACCTAAAGAGGATTTAAGTGTTAAAATGATATTACTAGACCAAAGTAATGACAAAGCGATATTTTCCTTTAAAAAAACAACTGACATTGATCCAAGTCCAAAGGCTCCCATGTATTCAATAGTTTCCCAGTAAATATTGACTTGGTGTTCAAATTCCATTTAGAGGCTCATCCTGATTCGACAAAGTCTGAATATGAAGAATACATATGAATGGTGAAAGAGCTCAAAGCTATAAAATTAGAAACTGCACTTATTTGTTAATCACTGGTTTAAGAAAAATAGAGCAAAGCTCCCAAAGCACAAGACAGCATATTCACTATTTAGGAAATGTATGTAGAAATATTGGAAATCAATATTTTGTAAAAGAAATATACATGTTGAGCATTTTAAAAAGACATTTTTGGTCCACTGTCTTCTCTAGGAACTCAGAAAAATAAGAATTTAAATTGAAATAAAAAGTGTAGTCAATAAAATAACCATGAATTCAAACAAATTGTAATATGCATTATTTATGGTATAAATTAGGAATTAATCTAAACACCTTATGTAAAAGAATTCATTAATTGTCATAACAAATATATGATTAAAATGCTATTTTTGTTCGCATTTCACAAATGAGAGAACTGATACAAGGAGAAGCTAAGAAATATATCCAGGGATTTGTAGATAGAGAGTGGTAGAGACAGACTTCAAGCTGGGGGGTCTGGTTCTAGTGTTTAAACTCTTTATACTGTCTCTCAACCATTATTCCGTAATGGAGAAATGCTGAGAAATCTGGGAGCCAATATAATATACTTCTCCAAACTGAGGACAGATATGTAAAAAAAAGTGTGTTTCAGCTCACACATTCAATATAGACTCATCCAATGATCCTTTGGTCAAGGTTACATTCAGAAGTATTCAGATGGAAGACATATGAGAACAAGAAAGGTTTTATTGTCTTAGACCTGGTCTCTTTATTGGAGAAAATAGTTAGAAGTAAATGAAGAAAAGGAGAATGAGAAATTAGAGAGTCCTAGATCGTGATTAATAGAACCTACAGCCATATGGATGGTCCTCCCTGGTGGCCCAGATGGTAAAGAATCTGCCTTCTCCTGGGTTTGATCCCTGGGTGGGGAAGATCCCCTGGAGAAGGAAATGGCTACCACTCCAGTATTCTTGCCTGGAGAATCCCATGGACAGAAGAGCCTTGTGGGCTACAGTCCATGGGGTCACAAAGAGTCAGACACGACTGAAGTGACTTAGTACACATGCACACATAGCCATATGGGGGCTTCCCAGGTGGTCTAGTGCTAAAGAACCCTCCTGCCAATACAGGAGATATAGGAGATGCAGATTCAATCCCTGGGTCAGGAAGATCCCCTGGAAGGGGCATGGCAATCCACTCCAGTGTTCTTGTTTGAGAATCCCATGGACAGAGGAGCCTGGTGGGTATAGTCCATAGGGTCACAAATAGTTGGACACAACTAAAGAAGCTCAGCACGCATGCATGCATGCATATAGCCATATGTGTCATAAGTAGCAGAGTTTTAAGTCTTCGTTTGCTATGAAGCATGGCTATCATACTGTTGCCACACTTCATCTTCGGTCTCACCTGAATATCTTACTAACTTGAAAAGCACACTGTAAGCTGAGTCTCTTGAATCTCTAACTTTCCTTCCACCACTGAATTTCCATAATTTATTAATTATATTCTTTAGTTTCCAGAATGGCAGACAAGTTATTACTAGGCTTGTACTTTTCAATTTTATTCTGCAAGAATCCATTATGGTCATATTGTGTAGCTTATTTTGCATAGTGGAAACAGGGATGCATAGTATTTATTTTTTCATATAATATTTCTGCAAACATTTATTAAGCATGTCTTAGGATTCAGATACTATGTTAATGATTGAAATACAAAAATTTATCAGTCATTATTGTTATCATGCTATAAAATTAAGCATAACTATAAATGATAGCATTCTGAATATCATTCTTGCAAGGAACTTGTAAAGTTATTAATATCTTTATTTTATGCAGAATGAGACTGAGACTTTGAAAAGGAAAACAACTTGACCAAGGTCCTATACCTAATCAGTGACAGAGACAGAATTGAATCCAGTTACAGCTAAGTTTAAGGCTTGTACTGTGCTGCGTTCAGTTACTTTAGTTATCTCCGACTCTTTGCGATGCTATGGACTGTAGCCTCCTAGGCTCCTTTGTCCATGGAATTCTCCAGACAAGGATACTGTAATGGGTTGCCATGCCCTTCTCCAGGGGATCTTCCCGACCCAGGGATCAAACCTGTGTCTCCTGTATTGCAGGCGGATTCTTTACCAGTGAACCACCAGGGAAGCCCCAATTTTAAGGCTCATGTTCTTAATAACTACAGATTTTTTCCTACCTCTACCTGAGTGGTAGAAGACACAGAATGAGGCATTTGCAGCTAAAACAAAGAATTTCTTTAAATGCACTGATAGAAATCAGAGAAAGAAATGATTGCTCTCTTGCCAAGAAGAGACAACTGGATCTAGGTTTTAAGGAATGAGTACAAGATTTCCAGGAAGAGAAGCAAAAAATAAAAACAAACAAACAAAAACACCTTATTTGCAAAGGCAAAGAAGAGGAGAATATGGTTAGGCTTAGGGGAGTGTAAAGTGAAAAGAGAGTGAAGTTGCTCAGTCGTGTCCAACTTTTTGTGACCCCATGGACTGTAGCCTACCAGGCTCCTCTGTCCATGGGATTTTCCAGGCAAGGGTACTGGAGTGGGCTGCCATTTCCTTCTCCAGGGGATCTTCCTGACCCAGGGATTGAACCTGGGCCTCCTGTATTGCAGGCAGATGCTTTACCATCTGAGCCACTAGGCAAGCCCCTAGGGGAGAGTGGATAGAGATTATTAAGGCCTGTGAATGGTGGAAATGAAAGTTGAAGTTGAAAAGGAAATTAGAGCTAGTGAACACATTACAAAGAAATTAGAGCTTCACTTGTTCCTGAGCATAACTCTCAAAGTTGTCTAGTGAAAATTTTAGTAAATATCAGAAACAGTTTATTTGGTTCTTTTTGCTTATAATTTTTCCACCACCATCATAGGATACCAACAAACTTACTTAAATTTGCCAGGTAATGGTATTCCCTCAAGAGACAATTTCTACTCTTTTTTAATTAGTCTGTAATGTAGTTAAAAGTGACACATAAAATATGTATTAATATATATAGTACATACATAATAGGGCTTCCTAGGTGGTGCTAGTGATAAAGAACCCACCTACCAATTCAGGTGATATAAAATCTCGGGTTTGATCCCTGGGTGGGGAAGATGCCCAGGAGCAGGAAATGGCAACCCACTCCAGTATTCCTGCCTGGAAAATCCCATGGACAGAGGAGCTTGATGGGCTGCAGTCCATGGGGTTGCAAAGAATCAAACACGACTGAAGCAACTCAGCATGCATGTACATATGCTGCTGCTAAGTCGCTTCAGTCGTGTCCGACTCTGTGCGACCCCATAGACGGCAGCCCACCAGGCTTTCCCGTCCCTGGCATTCTCCAGGCAAGAACACTGGAGTGGGTTGCCATTTCCTTCTCCAATGCAGGAAAGTGAAAAGTGAAAGTGAAGTGGCTCAGTCCTGTCTGACTCTTAGCGACCCCATGGACTGCAGCCTACCAGGCTCCTCCCTCCATGGGATTTTCCAGGCAAGAGTATTGGAGTGGGTTGCCATTGCCTTCTCTGGCAGGTACATATACATAATACTTAAAACCATGTATATGCCTATGTGTGTATATTAGTATACAGGAAACAAGCCTTCCTAATTCTGTTTATTCTTGCTTCCTTACACTTGTTTGACCTCTGAGGTGTTTTTGTCATGAAGTACTTACTAATAAGCAATAGAACTATGGTACCTAGAGTCCCACTTTGGTTAAAACCAAAGGACAGGGCTGCAGTCATCTTAAGACTTGACAGGGGCTGGTTGACCTGCTTCCACATGACCACTGACACAGACCGCAGTCCTTTGTCAAGCATCTCCACAGGGCTGCTTGAGTGCCCTCACAACATGGCAGCTGGCTTCCTCTGTGGGTGATCCCAGAGAGACAGCAAGGAAAAAGACATACTGTTTTTTATAACATAGTCTTATGCTGACAACTTTGAACACAGTCTGTTTGTTCCAAGAGAGTTACTAAGTCCAGAGGACTCAAGGGAAGAGGCATTGAGCTGCCCCTATTGAAGGGAGCAGTGCCAGAGAAGCTGTGGGCATGTTTTTGAACCACCAACCACACAGCCCTTTTGAGTGTGAGTGGAGAAGCTCAGAACCCTGCTACCTCAGTCACCTCATTTTTCACTACATCTTTAAGATTTCATTATGGAAATCCAGGCTCCCTCAAAAAGGAGTTTAAAATCATTGCTAGCCTAGGTAATTTTTAACGTGGAAAATGTTAACATTTTTCAAGTAAATATAGTGTTCATCATCTGCTTTAACGTAGATTATAATTTTTTTGTGAATTCTGATACAATTTTACCTAGAAACACTTTATTCATTTAAATATCATATGAAACATAATTTGAGGGTCCTAGTTCTGTCTAGTCTTCAATGTAATAAAAGTTCTACTAACCATAAATTCTTGTAATTCTCAAATAATAAAAATAGGAAGTTTAATTTAAGAATGACTACATCTGCTAACCATTAAAACAATATTCCCTAAGCAAAGTTAGGTTCTTATATTTGTAGTAGTAACAACAGTTTTGATTTTTATTTTCATAAGCATATTGCCTATTTCTATGTGAGTTTATTTCTGTTTTTTAAACAAGTCCATTTGTATCACTTTTTGAGATTCCACATGTAAGTTATTTTTTTTAATCTTTTTTTTATTTTTTATTAGTTGGAGGCTAATTACTTCACAACACTTCAGTGGGTTTTGTCATACATTGATATGAATCAGCCATAGAGTTACACGTATTCCCCATCCCCATTCCCCCTCCCACCTCCCTCTCCACCCATTCCTCTGGGTCTTCCCAGTGCACCAGGACCGAGCACTTGTCTCATGCATTCCACCTGGGCTGGTGATCTGTTTCACCATAGATTATATACATGCTGTTCTTTCGCAACATCCCACCCTCACCTTCTCCCACAGAGTTCAAAAGTCTGTTCTGTACTTCTGTGTCTCTTTTTCTGTTTTGCATATAGGGTTGTCGTTACCATCTTTCTAAATTCCATATATATGTGTTAGTATGCTGTAATGTTCTTTATCTTTCTGGCTTACTTCACTCTGTATAATGGGCTCCAGTTTCATCCATCTCATTAGGACTGATTCAAATGAATTCTTTTTAACGGCTGAGTAATATTCCATGGTGTATATGTACCACAGCTTCCTTATCCATTCATCTGCTGATGGGCATCTAGGTTGCTTGCATGTCCTGGCTATTATAAACAGTGCTGCGATGACACATGTAAGTTATATCATATGATATTTGTATTTAGTGGGGGAGGGGAGAGAGGAATTAGGAGTTTGGGATTAGCATATACACACTACTGTATATAAAATAGAGAAACAACAAGGTCCTACTGTATAGCCCAGGTCACGATACTATCTTGTAATAACCTATAATGGAAAAGAATCTGTAACTGAATCACTTTGCTGTATACTTGAAACTAACACTACACTGTAAATTAACAATGCTTTAAGAAAAATTTTTGAAAGGAGTATTACATATGTCTATGCAATTCTTCAAAAAATGTAAGCATACAAATAAAACTTTTTGTATAAGAATCATATGACAGACATACATTTTGGGTTTTATTCTCAATTGCATGAACTTGGACAAGTCACACCACTCTTATCAGCTTGACTGTCTTCTGTAATCATGAAATAATTAAAATATGTTGCTGAATTAGATGGTCTAAATGTCCTCTGGTACAGTCTTTGATTCTGAAATTCCCACTTCTAGTTTAAAATAAATCCTGGTAAAATCTTATTGCTACAATCTGTGCTTATCTTTAAGGTGCCAAATAAATGGTAGATGTTTAAGTGAATAAAAATACATGAGAAAATACCCTGGAAAGGGTGTTTTTAACTTATCTGTTACATGCAAAACATGCAAAAAGTGTTACGTATGATTCCATTGGAAACCACACAGGTATTCTTAATATTGATAGAAAGTTTTATTTTTATACAAGGTTCTAATAGACTTACCCTTTAAAATGAACTATTTTCATTGAATTTTCTTAATCTAAAAGATCAAACAATGAAGTAAAGTACTAGGGTGTAGCTGAGTGATGGATATTTATGTGAAGAAGAGAAAGTGAATCAAATTATGAATCCAGAGCTTAAAACAATACATTGCAGGCATTCTTAACTCATAATTCATAACAAAATAAACAAAAATATGTGGATTGATGAAATTAGGACTCTTTCAGTTCTGATCTTATTATTGATCTGCTCAATAAATTTCCATCAGCTTAAAGGAAGAATTATTTTCATGACCAAATATATAACATCCATTGTACAGGTCACCACAAGGGAGTGGCACCAGTTAGTTAATCAGACCTGGAACACAGGTAGCCTCTGATACAAAGCCATCCCATTTTGACCACATTGCATAAGCTTTTCAAAAAATGAGAAGTTCTAAAGAGAGAGAACTCTGATGTATGAGCTGCGGAGGTCATCTCTCAGTGTGGGTCAGGAAGCTTTTATCATTGAAGCAACCATCCCTTCACTGAACAGATGTCTTGGAACTCTTTTGTTTTGTAAGGTTTCTTTAACTAATGACTTAAATAAGCTCTATCTTTACCCTTGATAGAGCCTTACCTTCTTGATTTGGATTCACCATTTCTATGAAATTTATGCTGAAGTGTCAGGTCACCTAAAGACAATTAGAACTATGTAAGAGTGTTATAAGTCTCTCTCTATCTCATTTTTAACAAACACATATCTAGCATTTAAATTCTGCCATGCCTGATGCTAAAAACCTCACGTAAAATTTTTCTTAATTTATCCTTATACTAACCCCCTGTGGTAGATCTGGTAGGTCAGGTTCTATTTATGGATAAAGAAATTGTAAATTAAAGGAGTTAGCAATTTTTCCAAAGTCACACTGCAGCTAAGTGTCAGAGCATTGCTCCAAACTAACGATAGATTCCATGCTCAACACTGTCCCACTTCTTTGTTATTCCAAGATTCCTCTAGGTGTATTTGTGGCAATTTGTAGTTTGGGTATTTAAGAATATGCTGTAGCTAGCTAATTTAAAAAAGGAAAACTGTATAAACCATTATCAGAATAATGTAAAACAACTAACCACATTCACATACACATTCATTCACATGCGACTCTGTTCATGTGTATTCTTTTTAATGGCAGAATGTACAGGTGAGTCTACTTGGTCATATCTATAACATTTCTTCCATCTGAGATCACTGATAAACACCGTAGAAGAAATGTGAAGCTGCTGGTGACCATCTAGTAAGAGAGATTACATAGTCATTTTATACAATTACTATTTCCAATTTAAATGATAATATAAAATATCTATACCATCCTGAGCAATTAATATAAGAAAAGCAGTAAATAAAAGGTAGGGTTTGAAACTGTTTAGCAAACCTTTCAAGAGGAAATGTTTCCTGGTTGGTAGACTCATTCTCTATAGACATCATGGAGATTTTATTTTTCTTTTTGGTATCCAGAAAGTTTAGAGTTCTGGATGAAGTTGATAAAACTTAGACAATCGATAGGTCTTAGAGTCAATAAACAAAGCTCTATTGATTGTGTCTGATTTTGAGTACATGGATTGCATAACCCTAAATATTTGGGTACTTGTGATGGGTACCAAATATGAGCGCTGCACACCAGTTTATGAATGATGGAAAGTATGTATGTGGTACCACTGTTCAGTTGAATACCAGGAGTATATGTGATTTTTCAATTTATCTGACAGAAATAAAATTCAAAAAAATATTTTAAACTATATACTGTTACTTTCCCAAGAAACCTTCCTGTCTATAAAATAGGATATCTCTTTATTCTCCTTCAGATCCAGTGATGGCCCAGTCTAATATTTCTCCTCCTCTTCATACATCTGCCTGTTTCTCTAGGTGATTCAAGTATAAATAATACACTTCCATGGCTCCCACTAAAGACTTTTCTGCAGTTCTTTTCTCAAGGCTTCTCTTATTCCTCTGATGGCGATCACACCAATAAAAGATGACATCTGTGCCCCAGATCATTGTGAACCACTCAGGTGGGCCATGTGTTGTACCTTGACCTAACGTCTCATTTCTGTTCCCACCACTGTGGCCAATTAAATAAGGGTCTCGTACGGAGCCAGTTGACTGGTCGTGTGCCGGCTATCACCACAAGAGCTTAAGGGCCACAAATCTCTGTTATTACCAAGCTGTTGCTGCCAGAAGCATGCTGATTCCTGACAAAAAGAATAGATTAGGATCAATCAAATCTCCTGGAGGCTTGTCAGTGGGACTTTTAACCACACCTTCTACCTCAAACTTCCCCCTTCACCTCCTTCCAAACACCTACGCAGCAGCAAGCTAACAAGGTGTCTGCCAAACCATATGTTCATAATTAGTTAACTTCTTGCCTGTCGCTAGAGGCACCACTGATTCAGCAACAGCCCTCAAGGGTGTTGGGCATCCAATAAGACACCACCAACCAGCACCGACCCCTCCCCTCTGCGGTAGGAGAAGAGGCATACTTAATTCCAGCTGTGGCTTTGTTGAGTGAATTAACTTTATCCTCAATTTAAAAAGCCAGCATGAAATCAAAGGAGACCCCAGAAAAGAAAAATAGAGAAAATGGAAAAAAAAAAATGCTTGTAGGTTAACTCAACAAATCTGATGAATGAACCTCAACTGGTTGGCCTCATTTAGCCAATCACTGCAAAGCAGGTTTCTGGCACTGTTGTTACTTCTGGCGTAATTCTTCCTTTTATTTCCCAGTTCTGTGGTTAAGGTCTCTTGTTACACACAGAGGGGACTGATGATATAATTGTTTATGAGCCAGTGGAACACATTTTTAGGTAGTAGTGAGGTTACCAAGCAATGAGATATTAATGTTAGAAACAGCAGTGTACGATGCTGGCTAAGAAATCTCATCTCAAGGTAAGAGTGCTGCATATAAAATTAAATTTGCAATCTCTACTTTGAGCCTATAAATTCTTGACTGTGTGGTTTTCTTTATGGGAAAGAGTTGGTAAATATCTTTCAAAAAGTTCTAGGGCACAGAGAGTTCTAAAGTCTTTTTGTTCTCGTTGACTAAGAAAGAAATGTCTAATATTCTGAAAAAAGACATTTTCACTAAATTTATTTACATGAGGATCACTAATAGATCGTACTGTTTTCAACTGAAAAATCTATATAGTGTTTGAATAAATTTATCAATATTATTTTTCTTAAAGGATTAAAAATTAATACTAAAGGCATATATGATCCTGAATTTTAGCAGACAAAATTGGTCAATGTCATTTCTTAGTTTCAAGACTATGATGAATAACTTTTAAACTTGAAAAACCATAAGGATGCTTTTCCTACAGCATAAATATTATGAACTTAATTTAAAATTTATATAAATTAATGAATTATTTAATTTATATATTTAATTTAGAATAGAAAAAACTAGTTAAGCGAAAATATGTATTCTTAATATATACTCTTAAAATAAAAATTGCTGCAAAAATTGAGTGCCTAAATGCAGTTGTGTAAAAAAATAGCATTTGTATTTTTATAAATGATGCTCATGAGACCAAAATGTGGATTACAAACATGCAAAAAGATAAAGCATTTACATTTAAAATAATGAGATTAAATAATTTGTGTTAAAAGCGATTAAGTAGAAATCAGTTTATTGTTTAAACAATGTTGGTCTCAGAATATTGTGATTTTACTGTTGTAGTTGATGTTACCATGAAATCCTCCTTTGACGCATTCTAAGCACTTTGGACAATGTATAGAACAGGACTGGAGCATGCTCAAGCTCTAGATATCTACTAAGGATAGGTCATTGTTTTAAGTATCAGCTTGAGCTCTAATTTCATTGTCAATCACATAATCTCTGCTATTGTATTAAAAAGCCATTGAGGTTGGCAGGGACTCAGGGGTTTTAAGTAACAGACATTGTCATGATGCTATGCGGCTTAAAATGAATTAAGAAACAACTGATGTGGTTTGTGACCAGGGAATTAGAAAACATAAGCCAAAGGGAAAATGCAGAGACCACAGATTGGTACAAGTTACAGGCAATTTTTTTTAAATAACCCCTTTATAATAATGTCAGACAAGACACATCTAGTATCTTCCCTACCCTCTATGGAACAAACCAATTTATAATCAAAGCCAAATGTTTGCTTTCAAAGAAAAGTTGCCATCCTAAAATACTCCTTAAAAATATTTTTTACAACTTGTCATTATGCAAGTAGCACATTTCTTTTATTAAAACAAGAACAATAAAATAACTTGCTAAAAAATGCCCATAAGTTAATGAGCACTCTTTTCAGTTTATTCTGTCCAAATTTTCAACTTTGATATGTTTTAAACAAGATAGAATATGAATCAACTAAAATATAATATTGTTTCCATAGCCAAGGATATTTATAATTCCACAATACGGGGGTCTTTATTTTAACTTTCAGCGTGATTAACTTATAATGAGATTTACCTTAATGAGTATTACACTGGGCTTTCCTGGTGGTTCAAACAGTAAAGAATCTGCCAACAATGCGGGACACCTGGGTTTGATCCCTGGTTGGGGAACATCCCCTGGAGGAGGAAATGGCAACCCACTCCAGTACTTTTGTCTGGAGAATCCCATGGACAGAGGAGCCTGGCAGGCTATAGTACATGGGGTCACAAAGAGTCAGACATGACTGAGTGACTAAGCAGAGAGTATTATGCTATGGAGCATGAAGATATGCATACTAGAAATAAGAAACAATGATGATTGAGTTTTAAGAATTGATTTTGAGGAATCTTAAAAATCTTCTAGCCCTGTTGCAATAAGAAATAGTGGACCATTGTAGAACAGTAAGTAGCGATCTAACACGATGATAGGATGCTTTAACAAAATATGGGCAGTAGTGAACAGTGCAGATTGGAGGAAAACAAGAGGCTTATTGAAGATGCTGTGTTCCATATCAGTGATATGCACTTGGCCAAGGACTGTGAAAATTGGGCTGGATAGAAAGAGATAAATATGAGACATATTAAAGACTGAGTCAGATTACTATAACTAATGAACAAAGGAGAGATTCAAGATGATAAGATCAAACTGGCAAACTTCAGTAGCAAAAAAATGTGACACAAAAAGTGATGTGAAGAGAGACAATGAGGTTGGAAGTCAGCTTTTTGGCAGACAGCATACTGAATTTGGTTTTAGTCAAATTACACTTGAGGCATGATATGCATAATAGGAATAGGCACCTGAGAGATCTAGGGTTCTGATGAGCAGATTGGGAACATTTCAGTTTGGGAGTTAGGTGGTGAGGATTACTAGACACATGTAAATGGTGTGTTCTTCAAGGGAGGGGAGATAAATCAAGAAAAACAGGTCAGACTGTACATGTAGCTCAGTCAGTAAACAATCTGCCTGCAATGCAGGAATCCACCTGCAATGCAGGAGACCTGGGTTCGATTCCAGGGGAAGAAAGATGCCCTGGAGAAGGAAATGGCAACCCACTCTAGTATTCTTGCCTGAGAAATCCCATGGATAGAGGGTCGGGCAGGATACAGTCCATGTGGTCGCAAGAACGGACATGACTGAGCGACTAAACCGCCACCTACATGTTGACTCCCAGAGTAAAGGGGCAGAAGGGAAGGAGTTAGGAATGAGAACATAGGAAGAATTTTAAGAAAAGAGTCAGTAATAGAACCTAATAAATTTAATGATATTCTCAAAAGCAAGGAAAAGTGAAAACATCTTGTGGAGCATAGAGGTCAATATAAAGAAAATGGTTAAAAATCCAGTGAAGCCCAGTTAAACATCACTGGCATTTTTCAAAGTCCATTTGCAAAATATGGGAGCCAAAGTGTCCAAACAATGTGGAGACAGTGATAAGGAAACACAAGCAACATTTTATAATGTATTATTTAGTATTTTACAACTATGCTTATAAGGGTAGCTATCAATAATTCTCCTCTCATGCTATTTTTGTTAAGATTTTGATATGAAAGTTATATTAGCTTCATAAAAAGAACTGGAGTATGTTATCTCTTTTTCTCTTCTCTACAACTATTTGTAATATAAATTGAGATTACCAGTCCTTTGAAAGCTTGACTAAAAACACACTTATAAAACCATCTGAACCCAGTGTATATTTTGGAGGGAGATTTTTGACGATGCATTTAGTTCCTTTAAAAGTCTTCATAATACTTTGAGCTACTATTCTCTTGAGTCATTTTGTTGTATATTTCTATGAGTGGTCATTTCTTCTAAGTTTCCAAAAATATTTGGATTAACAAATTCATTATGTTATAATTAAAAACTCAAGCAGCATGGAGACAAAGCCCTAGAGAACAGGCTTGCTGGACACAGTGGGGAAGGAGAGAGTAAGACTAATTGAGAAAGTAGCGTTGAAACGTATGCATTACCATATGTAAAATAGATACCTAGTGGAAATTTACTGTGTGATGCAGGGAGCTCAAACCTGGTGCTCTGTGACAACCTAGAGGAGTGGGATGGTGTAGAAAGTAAGAGGGAGGGGACATATGTACATCTATGGCTGATTCATACTGATGTATGGCAGAAACCACCACAATATTGTAAAGCAACTATCTTCCAATTAAAAATAAAAAAAAATTTAAAAAACTCAACCAAAGTTAAAGTTATAATTTCCTTCTTATTTCTAATATTTACTTCTTTCCATAATCAAGGATCTATATATGTCTATTGGACTAATGTCTTTCAAAAAATTACTATTGAGTTTGTAGGATTAGCTCAACATTTTTCAGTTCTTTGTTTCAATTCCTCCTATTTTTAAAAAATCATTTACTCTCTTCTAATTTTTAAAATCTCTTTATCTTAATTTAGATTAATCTTAGATTAAAAGTTAGTTAACTTTTGATTTTTCTCATTTCCCAGTATTTTAATTTGAGTTGTGAAACAATTTCTAAATCTCTGTTTCTAACAAATTTTTATACAAAATTATTTTACGTAGTTCCAAAAATTTTATGATATGCATTGTGTTTTTCTGCTTTAGTTCATTTATTATTTAGATGTGTAAACATGAGGTTTTAATTTTTTCAGTTATATTGGTTTTAGTTTGTATTATGAATTTATAATTTTAAGAGTCGGTAACTTACTAGAAAGTATTCCCTAATCTCTGAGTTCAGCAAAGCTAAAGAGTGACTTTACTGTCATTATGGTACAAGACAAAAATACCAGAAGCTTGAACCATGATGGTGGGCTGTATCAGAAAAGGCATTCAGGATTGAGAGTCCATGGCTGATGGGCTATAGCAGGTGAGGGTGGGAAGAGTCACCTATGACTTCCATGATCACAGCCTGAGCAACAGGATGGATGGGGTCACCACTTACTGAGATGGAGGAGGCTGAGAATGATAGCAAAGGCTGCATTCAGTTTTGGACAAGTTATGCCTGTGTTGCCTGCGAGATAGCAAACAGGGGATAACAAGAATGTAATAAATATACAAACCTTGAAATCACAAGAAATTTCAGGCTAAATGTAAATTTTGAAGCCATCAAGGGGTGGAAAGTCATTGAAAACATGGAAAGGGAATAGTTTGTTCAGGAAAAAGTCATAGAATAATTTTTGAAAGGTGGCAAGACTGAAAGGTTGAGCAATTTCAACGTCTGACGTAGGGGGTGGAGTTTCCAATGGCAACTCTTAAGTCACAGAGTGTGAAGAAGAAGAGGTATCATAGTGGACAAGAGAACAGAGTATTTTGAGAAGAAGGGAATGATGAGCAAAGAGATGTCGTTAAAAATAAAATTAAGAACAATTGAAAACTATGTTGATTTTTTTTTTTTTTTTTTTTGCCTCTCTGCATGGGAGTAGGATCTTATTCCTGGACTAGGGATAGAACTTGTACCTTCTGCAGTGGAAGCATGGAGTGATAACCACTGGACCACTAGGAAAGTCCCCAAAACTATATTGAAACTTAATATATATTACAGAAACTGGAGTATAAATTGGTGATTTCCAAGCTGAGGTCTTCATCAGTATTATGATTAATCTGGATTTGAATAGTTCAGGAAGTCTGATGAATTGTTCATATTTTATTGATAGGATTGAATGGAGCTGTCAGATAACTAAGCCTAGTAAAAATTCTCCTAACAAACTACCTCATAGTGAGAACCCTTTATGTTCCAACAAGAGTGATAAGCACTTATTCAAAGCAACTTTGAAAATATGGACAGTTTCCATCTGGAACACAAAATGATTTCAGTAAATAAATACCCCCTTTCATAAAGATATTAAACCTTTCAATTTTGCTTTGTGATTTATAATTTGCCAAGTACCTTTCACATTGTTTCATTTAATTGATACTGTCAACTGAAGGAAAAATCTCTACTCTTCGTATATCTGCTTTAATAATAGAAACAGACCCAGTCTACAGGTCTAAGTTCTTTCTCACTCCCTTTTTGGTTTCTGCCCATAGGAAGAGGATTGGTCACTGACTCTTCTGAACGTTAATAATGTGTTTCTATTTTCCTGATAGGTATGACTTCATTTCTGTAAGAAGCATGCAGATGCCCTGCTGTTTTACTTCTTTTTTTTAAAAAAAAACCATTTTTTATACTACTGGTTTTTATTTGGTCATACCGCATAGTGTGTGGGATCTTAGTTCCCTGACTGAAGATCAAACCCATGCCTTCTGCAGTGGAAACATGGAGTCTTAACCACTGGATAGCCAGGGAAGTCCCTCTTTACTTCTTAGACTCCCATGCTTTCTAGTCCTTGTCACACAACCATCAGGTCTACCCTTTCAATGCAGGCCCTGTGTTCACTCATAGTGAGAGCCCTCCATATTCCAGTAAGAGTGATAAGCACTTATTCAAAGCAACCATTGTATTTTACCAGAGCAACCCTGTTCTGTCTGTGCAAGATGGTGTGGTATAGCTATGGTGTGCGTGTGTGTGTTTGTGTGCATGTGTGTGTGTGCGTGCACGCTAAGTTGCTTCAGTCATGTCCGACTCTGTGCACACCTATGGCCATGGGATTCTCCAGGCAAGAATACTGGAGGGGGTTGCCATACTCTCCTCTAAGGGATACTCCCAACCCAGGGACTGAACCCGGATCTCCTGTGGTGGAGGCAAATTCTTTACAACTAGCACCACCTGGGAAGCCCCAAATAGCTACAGACATTTACGTAACTGGCTGAATGAATGGAGCTAGAACTACAAAACTAGCCATTCTGTAACAGATTCAAAGGTAGCTCACGCAGATGGTGGTGGTGGTGGTTGTCACTCAGCGGTGTCTGACTTTTGCGACTCCATGGACTGTAGCCTGCCAGGTGCCCCTGTCCATGGGATTTCCCAGGCAAGAATACTGGAGTGGGTTGCCAGTTCCTTCTCCAGAGCTCACTTAGATATCCAAACCTAAATGCATTCCTCCATTATATTTTACCAGAGCAACCCTGTACTGGGGATTATCAGGTGAACACCCAAATGAATGCATGCCACACACGCAACACACACATACTTTTCCCTCATTGACGTATTATTTTTGTATACTTTAACAAGCAAACTCAGAGAAGAATTGAATTACTATTCATTTATTATACATCTAAAAACTGAAGTTCTAAGATCTTGGAACTTAACCAATTTTAAGCTATTAATAAAAAGTAAATTGAGGATTTAAATCCAAATCTTTTCAGTTTCTTTTCAATATTATTTTACCCAGTCTATATTTTTTCACACTATCACTATGTAATACATTAACTTTGATTGATCAAAACATACATCTTTCCGTCTATAAAATCTTTGTCATATTTGTATTGATCAATAATTCCATTAAAAAAACTTGAAATCATAACATAATTTCGGTACTTAGCAAATAAGTCAGTTGACTTGTCATCTTTATACAAACATTATTAAAATGTGGAGTTCTGTTTTATGTTCCCACATCAAAACTTTTAAAAATCAGAAAAGAAAAAGAGAACACATGCAGAGTCACACTTAATGAATAAAACACAGCCATAGCTATCCTAGTCTGGAAATATTGTAGCCACAAAAAGAAACTCACAGTCTCATATGAATGCTAATGAGCTCATGGTAAAATTCCTTCCAACTTCTGAGAAGTATAAATATTCTGGAAGATAATAAATGAAATATCTGATACTAGAGAGCATTGGGCTGATGGAACAAAGAAAACAAATATTTAAAACACAGATATAAATATTCTTAGAAATGTAAGGGAGGATGTTGGAAAACAGAAGGGAAGAATCAGTTGGTGATATTGGTTATCAAAAAAGTATTAGCTGAAAAAAAAAAATCCTGAAAGGATTGGGTAAGAGAATAGATACAGCCCAATAAAGAAATGGAAATTAACATAGACTTGTTAATACTCCCATAGTAGGAATAGCAGAAATGATGAAAAAGAATGTAGGGAAGCAATAAATGACAAGAATAACTGAAATTCCTCATAATGATGCCGTCAGTTCTCAGACTGAAAAGCTTTGTAAAATTTCAACCCTTAAGGAAAAAAAAATCCCAACACCTAATAACATACTGATAAATAAGAATATCAGAGATATAGCCTAACAGATCCCAATAGAATAAAAAAAAATAGTCTACAAAAGAACCAATGAATCAGATTAATGTCAGATCTTTTTGATTTAAAGATATGTTGGGCTATTTCTTAATTAAAAAATAATACAGATGCAAATTAGTATCTCATCTCAACCTATATTATTCTTAAGATGATGGATAAATCTTTATTTGTTCTTCACAAACTTCACAAACCTGCTTTCTTTGGAATTTAAGAAATGAGTTCATGGTATTTTTAGTTTTAAGTGAATATCAAATCTCTTTATTTTCTAAAACATACTAAAAAAATACACAAGGTCATAATAACTTTCCCTTTAAAACACCATCAAACAAAAAGATATCTTTTTGCTCTTCCATTGGTTTAAATATTTTCATAAATTTAATGATAGAGGATAGAAATTCTAGATCTAGTTGGTATTTAATTAGCCTCATGCTAGAAATTCATATTGTACAAAATGTTATAATTGCTGCAACATATATTTCTTTCACATTTACTTTAAATTAAAAAGTGAAGTCAAGAACATGGATTACCATTAAGAGGCCCTCGTCCTTTACTTAAATCAGGATATATTGGAAAAGTCTTCAGGAAGCCCCC
This sequence comes from Cervus elaphus, assembly GCF_910594005.1. Taxonomy (NCBI): domain Eukaryota; kingdom Metazoa; phylum Chordata; class Mammalia; order Artiodactyla; family Cervidae; genus Cervus; species Cervus elaphus. The sequence continues at coordinate 42,598,094 of NC_057833.1, read as the reverse complement.
TCTAGTGTCTGAAGGATGCAACAGCTCACTGGCAAAGATTTGATAAAGACAAAGATGTGAGAATTTTAGTTTCTCTGCTAAAGTGGCTGATATTGGAGATCATCAATTCCAATATTCATTCTGTTTGCAAATAGGAAAAGCAAAGGTCCAGAGAGGAAGTGTTTCGTCTAAGGTCACGCTGAAGGTCAATGTTATATCAAGTATGTCAACCCAAATCTTCTGACTCAGCTGTGGACTTGGATTTGGGCCAAGTGGGCCCAGGGTAGGATAAAAGCAAGGAATTTGGGGTGTGTGTGTGTGTGTTTTTAAAAAGATAGGAATATAGAAATGAGGGGAGGGTCACTGGGATTAAAGGAAAAAAACAAGATGGTTAGCATAAAAGTTTAGGGAACTATAGTAAAAAAAAAAAAGTCACTTAGCAATTATTTGCTTATTCTTGTCACCAGTATGAATAGAATTTACTGATGAGCACAACATGAAAATGTCATAACAAAGCAATAAACCTTGATTTCCTGCCCTACTCCAGCTCACGATAATAGACTGGCAGTGGGGTTGTTATTTAAAAACAGTCATGGTGTATTATCTTTAAGCAGGATGTGCAATTTTTGCCCCCTGCCCCTTCCTTCAGAATATCTAAGGGGCAAAAACTCTGTAGAGAAATACTCCAAGGACTACCTTTAAGGACATCAATTTGAAATAGCCTGGTTATTTTATCCTTAAGTGTATGACTTTTGTCTGTATGCTGTTGCTAAGAGTTAGTTTGCGAAAAATTTTCAGCTGTTCCTTTTTAGTGAATTTTGAATGTGAGAGTGTACTGTGGAGGTAGAGAGATGCATCAGATTGTTCACAGTCTAGTGGGGAAAACACAAAAGCGCAGGAGGGAAGATGAGAACATATGATGTCTAGTACCTTTGAGGTTTCAACCTTTGCTATGTCTTAGCCACTTGGAATGTGATGCTGAAGGCTCTGGACATGTATTCCTTGAATACATGTTTTTCTGTGAAAATAGAATATACAGTGCTTGTAAATGTACTAAGAATATAGTGCAGTGGCAGATTCTTTAAAAAAACCTTTGTCTGTCACTACGTTGAAGTTCCTATAAAACTTTTCAACAAACCCTCAGTTCAGTTCAGTTCAGTCGCTCAGTCGTGTCCGACTCTTTGCGACCCCATGAATCACAGCACGCCAAGCCTCCCTGTCCATCACCAACTCCCAGGGTTTACTCAAACTCATGTCCATCGAGTTGGTGACGCCATCCAGCCATCTCATCCTCTGTTGTCCCCTTCTGCTCCTGCCCTCAATCCCTCCCAGCATCAGGGTCTTTTCCAATGAGTCAGCTCTTCGCATGAGGTGGCCAAAGTATTGGAGTTTCAGCTTCAGCATCAGTCCTTCCAATGAACACCGAGGACTGATCTCCTTTAGGATGGACTGATTGGATCTCCTTGCAGCCCAAGGGACTGGGCTTCAGTTCAAAAGCATCAATTTTTCAGTGCTCAGCTTTCTTCACAGTCCAACTCTCACATCCATACATGACCACTGGAAAAACCATAGCCTTGGCTAGACGGATCTTTGTTGACAAAGTAATGTCTCTGCTTTTTAATATGCTGTCTAGGTTGATCATAACTTTTCTTCCAAGGAGTAAGCGTCTTTTAATTTCATGCTGCAGTCACCATCTGCAGTGATTTTGGGGCCCAAAAAAATAAAGTCTGACACTGCTTCCACTGTTTCTCCATCTATTTGACATGACGTGATGGAACCAGATGCCATGATCTTAGTTTTCTGAATGTTGAGCTTTAAGCCAACTTTTTCACTCTCCTCTTTCACTTTCATCAAGAGGCTCTTTCGTTCTTCTTCACTCTCTGCCATAAGGGTGGTGTCATCTGCATATCTGAGGTTATTGATATTTCTCACGGCAATCTTGATTCCAGCTTGTGGTTCTTCCAGCCCAGTATTTCTTGTGATGTACTCTGCATAGAAGTTAAATAAGCAGGATTACAACATACAGCCTTGACGTACTCCTTTTCCAATTTGGAACCAGACTGTTGTTCCATGTCCAGTTCTAACTGTTGCTTCCTGAGCTGCATACAGGTTTCTCAAGAGGCAGGTCAGGTGGTCTGGTATTCCCATCTCTTTCAGAATTTTCCACAGTTTATTTTGATCCACACAGTCAAAGGCTTTGGCATAGTCAATAAAGCAGAAATAGATGTTTTCAGGAACTCTCTTGCTTTTTCAATGATCCAGCGGATGTTGGCAATTTGATCTCTGGTTCCTCTGCCTTTTCTAAAATCAGCTTGAACATCTGGAAGTTCTCGGTTCATGTACTGCTGAAAGCCTGGCTTGGAGAATTTTGAGCCTTACTTTACCAGTGTAAGCGTGTGAGATAAGGGCAGTTGTGTGGTAGTTTGAGCATTCTTTGGGACAAACCCTCAAATAAGGGTCAATTCAAACATTCTTTTTATTTGTCTCTACCTCTTACGGTACTGATCACATAATTTATGTACTACACCTCCATAGTCATTCTCTTCATTTGAACTCTTATCTGATGATCAGTTCCCTCATCTCTCCCCTTTGTGGCAATTTTGAACCTTCATAGCTTTCCACAAGCCTGTATTTCTGTCTCTTAATAGACTGATTGCCTCCTTTAGAGAGAAAATAGAAATTACCAAGTAGGTACTTTCTCAGTTTTCTCTCAGAAAGTATGTCACATCAATATTCTTCCATATCTTTTTATCACCAATTAGTCCTTTTTCCTATTGAAGCTCTAATCTTTATCTTTTCTCTGGATGCTGAATCCTATTTTCTTCCTATCTCCAAAGGTAATTTTGTATTTCAGTACATAATGTTCATGTTTATAAAGCTCAATGTTGTTAGGATAATAGTTCTCAAAATGATACAGAGATTCAATGTATACCAAACAAAACCCTAGTCAGCTTTAGTGAAAAATGACAAACTGACAATGAAGATGCAAATGGACAAGAATATAGTTCAAATATATACTTCTCTTGAAACAAACAAAGCTGTAAGGTTTGAAGAACTTAATATAAAATTACAGTGATTAAAACAATGTAGTGCTGGAGGAAAAGAAAGATGACATGAATAGAAGACCAGGAAGTACAGTGTAGACTCAACTATATGATCACTTGATTTATGATTTATAGCAACACTAACACTGCAGTGCAGTGGAGGAAAATAACAACTTTTAACAAAAATATTGGATCAATAAGATATGTGGAAAAAGATGAAGCTTAAATTCTTCCTCACTTAATACAACATTACATCAGATTGCAGATGCAAAAGTAAAGCAGGAAATCTTTTAGAAGTAAAGATAGGAGGCTATCTTTATGACCTTTGGGGTAGCCAAATATAAAAAAAAATTAAGACAAAAAAGAATTAACATAAAGGTAATAATGACCAATTGAATTATTTTAAAATCCAGAACTTCTGGACATCATAAGACACCAATAGAAGTACAAAAGCAGCATACAGAAATAGATGAAAATATTTTATTATGAAATAAATAATCAATTTTGATAAGATTAATGTATGATAAATTTTGGATTCTCACTAAATATTTTATTACTTTGGAAACTATGTATTAAGTATCTACTAAATGGCTAGGACCCTGTTCACTGGGATCTTTAAAAACATTATTTCATTTATTCTTCACCACATCATACAAAGTATGTGGTAATATATTTATAAAGAAAATGACTCAGAGGGATTTAGTGACTTGCTCTCACAATCTCACTTCTCATAGGAGACAGAGATGTGACTTAAAGAATCCAAAGTCCAAATTCTCTCTCTCTAGATTGGCTTTATTCAGTATCTAGATACGTACCTATTTTAGGTTGTATATCTCAAGTTTTGAGTAGAAAGAGATTCGAGTATCATATTTATACCATAGAACCCTTCAGTGGGTTCTTGAATTTGGAGAATCTAACTGCTAAGCAAGCTTGAGGCATTGCTGAAGGGAAAGCAGAAGAGGAAAGGAAAACTTCAGTGACAAAGAAGAAAAGATAATCTGGAAAAAAGTCCTGTATAAGGAGACAGGAAAAAATGGGCAGACGTTATATAGCCCAGAAACAGAAAAGAGGTATTTCTGTGTTATGGAAAGACTGTACCGGCCTAGGTATACGCAGAAATGTGCCTAAGAAAGAGCTTTACTAGGGTCTCTCCAGGGTAAACCTAGAAAAGTCCCATGATCCCTCTGCTGCTGTGTTTCTCTCCCTATAAAATGAAAGAAATGGACCAAAGTGTCTCAAATGTTCATCTCTGGTACTAAATGAATCTCTCTGTGTATCTACCGTTATACATAGGGCAAAGAACACACACAGCCTTTACAAAGGGAATGCCAAATTATCTACAACTAATGTTTTTCTTTTCTATTTATTTTTCAAAATTATTGGTTAGTCACATTTGAATTAATGCTTTCAATAATTGAATTTGTTTAAATCACAATACTTTTTTTTTTTCTGTAAACTTTAGGTTTTATTTCTACCAGGGACACATTCCTTATTAAATTGTAGTGAGTTCAGTCTTATCAGGCCAATAACACTGATTTGGTTTCCCATGTGACTACCTTGGTATTATAGTTTTAATATATATTTCTTTCACACATAACTTTCCACATAGGTTTCTTTTATGTAAATAAATATAACTGTGAAAATCCCTGGGAATAAATAAATAAATACACTCAGTTGTTGTGGAGCAGCCAAAATCCCATAGAGGGCAGTATGGTTTTAGCTGACTCAGTATTAAATCCTTTTTCATTGTAAAGAACATAATTACTCTTTAAAAGAATAAAAGAGTAAAGGACAGAGAAATTATGATTTTAAAATAATATATAACCACTATAAAATTTTATGACTAAAAATAATTTTTAAATAACCAATTATGCCTAAGTTTAGATAAAACTACTTTGATGTTTATGTATACTGCATAATTACTATCAGATTATATAGTTTGTATTCCTTTTTTGATGTCATATTTAAAGTTTTTCTAGTGTTATTGAATTCTGTGTATGTTATTTTTAATGAATGGGCAAAATCCCTTCATAAGGATACATGTTAATTTAAACCATTTTAGCTCTTAATTGAACTTTGGGTAAGTTTTATATTTTCACAATTAATGTTGTGATAATCTTGTTTTCATGTAAATTTATCTTAATTTCTGAAAATTTATTTATAATGTTTTTAAACTAGAATTAATGAGTAAAAATTTATTAACATGTAAATATTCTTTATATTTATATTTATATATCTCTATATATAATATAAATATTATATTTATATATTAGCATGTAAATATTCTTTATATTCTTTATATTTATCACCAAGAAGTGCTTTACAGAAATGTTATACAGTTAACACTTGTGTGACTATAGCTTTGACAACATGTAATTTTATTTTTACTAGGAAAAATAATATCTCACTTTATTCATAATAATAAAAAGCTTTGGTATAAATAATAGTTCAGAAGTAAACATTCTAAATTATTTCAGTAAAATCTAGGAATAGGTACTAGGCAAATCGAGTGTAAAAGTATTTTAAAGATCTAAGAGGGGCAAACGAGAATAAATTTGAGGGAAATTAAAATATTTTTTAAGTATTATCTCACTGAAATGGAAAGAAGAAATGAAGAAATATAATGCTTTCCTAAGTAAATCATTGAACTGGTGACAGTCTATATCATTTAGAATTTCACAGCTTTGTCTAGACTCAGTCTACCTGGTTTGAAAAACACTGGTTTCACCACGTACCTGTGTGACATTGAATAAGTGGCTCAAATGCTCAGTAGTTAGATGTGATAATTATGTCTACCCTAGAGGATTATATCTACCTGTAGTCTATGACGACAGAACTAGATAATACAGATTATTATAGATTAACTATAATCATAGATAAAGCAGACTATTAACACTTAGAACAGCCTCATAGTATATACTCACTAAATATTTACAAGAGTCAGAGTGAAAACAAAGTAATGAAAATCTGAAAGTAAGTGCAATTGAGAGGCAGAAAAGAGATAGCAATATTAATGTCAGAAAGCAGACCTTATGATTGAAAGCACTAAACAATGTATAAAGTGGATCGATATGTATTAATAAAGGACACATTTTGTGAGGAAGATATATAGGCATGATCTTTGTAGCACAAACAATACAGGAGCTAAATACATAAAGCATTACATATTAGAATATCAGCAACTTGATGAAAATAAAATTACAATTTCATTAAAACCTTTAATAGATCTCTTTTGAAATTTGAGTAAAGCTAAGTACTTCCTGAACATTAACTGATTTAATACTCATCATAATTATCTTGTGATGTGGACACAGTTTTGATCTCTATTGAAACTATTGAAAAATATTGAAGGGCTGGCTAGACTCTAGGTGATTTCTATCAAATATTTCTATCAATATTTAAATTGCAGACACTTCAAGTATATTACAGTAATATGGAAACTATTAGAAAATCTATAGAGATGAAAATAAATGTGATAAAATTTAGTTGTCTATTTAGTTGTGATAAAATTTAGTTGTCTAATACGAGTAATAAGAAATAAAATCAGAAAGAAAAGAAAGTACTAAATTTAATATTTGACTATTCAAGCAAAAGAGCATATTGTTATAAATAGTAAAGCTTTAAAGTAATTATATTTAAGGTCACAGACTGGATAAGGAGGTTTGCTTTTGTCTTTAGTTTTCAATATTTTCTGGAGATGTAAAGAAAGCAAGAGAGTAGGGAAAAAGAAATCATATTAATATTGGGGGGAAAAAAGAGTTTCACTTCTTTCTGTTGTTGATATGATTGTATCCATCCCAGGATGTTCTAGAAAAATCTATCAAAATTAATATGCGAGTTTGTAAGGAATGTGATAAATAGATGTAAAAAAATAGTTTTCTCTTTTGCTCTGAAGCATATAGAAGTGGAAAGAAAAAAATAAAACCTCATTGATAATAGCACACACACACAACAGAAAATACTTAGAAACTAAGAGTGGAGTAGGATCTACATTTGAAGTATATATGAAATTGTGTATGAAATATGTGAAAGTGAAGTCACTCAGTTGTGTCTGACTCTTTGCCACCCCATGGACTGTAGCCTACCAGGCTCCTCCATCCATGGAATTTTCCAAGCAAGAGTACTGGAGTGGATTGCCATTTCCTTCTCCAGGGGATTTTCCCAAACCAGTGATCAAACCTGGTTCTCCTGCATTGCAGACAGACACTTCACTGTCTGAGCCACCAGGGAAGCCCATGATATATATAGATATAATATAGCCAATGTATTATTGTATGGCCAATAAACCTGTTAAAATTATTTTACTTGGTTTCTGTTAAAATCAGTTTACTTGGTTTCTACAAGGAATCATAGAATGAGAAAAATATATAGATAAATCTATATCTCTTCCTATTCTTCTGTAAAATGATGTCAAAATGTAAAATAATGTTAAAAATAGTCCTACATGGCATGCGTGGATGTATTGTCTATACATGTTTACATACACTTCATAACATGGGCATGGATAAACTATCTATGTGGGATATGTTGGTAAGAGTCAGTGTCCAGGATGGAGAAAAACAAGTGATCACTATGGCTTCTTAACAACCCCAAAACTTAGTGGCTTAAAGCAGTGATTCTTAAAGCAGGTTTTTGCCTACCACAGGGCATGTTTTGATTGTCATGACTTGAGGAGGGATTGCTGCTGACAGGGAGGATGTTAAGCATCTTTCTGATGCACAGGACAGCTCTCCACAGCAAAGAATTGTCCAGCATATCAGTAGGACAAAGCTGAGAAATCCTGGCTTCAAGAAATGCCAATATTTATTTGGCTCATGAATCTGCAGTTTGGTCCAGGAAGAACTGAATAAGAGGATCTCCTTTCTGCCCTACACGGTGTCAGGCTAGAAGGCCAGGCTGAAATCACTTGAAAACTCTCTCCCTTAATATGATTTGGTGATGGTGTTGACTGTGGGCTGAGACCCTAGACAGTCAACAGGCATGTGGGCACCCAACCTTTCTCATAACAGTGTCGCTAGGTTCCAGGCAGAGAGAGACAGAGAAACAGAAACAGAGAGAGATAGACACACACCACACACACACACAGAGAAACCATATCATCTTGTGATGTTTATTTGATTCAGGTAGTTCAAGGAACCTGGTAGTTTCAAGAGGAAGCAAACGAGACTCTAGACCCCGCCTCCTGACAGGAGTGCAAAGTTCTAAAAGCACATGTACAGATGGAAATACTGTATTGTTCACTTTTGAAAGTTATCATTTGCCACACAGCAACAGTGAAAGATACACATTTAAAAAATTACTTCTGTAAAATTATCTATAAGTGTGTGTGGATATTTTAGCATTCCTGGTAAAGTTAACAATTTTACACGTCAGTAAGCATTTGCTATTTTCTTCTATGAATAAAGTCCATTGCACATTTTTTCTATTGTTCAGAGTTTCCTTATTTACTTATATATGTTCTTCATTATTAACTATTCTCCACCTCTTTCCAGAAAACACTTAAACTCCTTAAAGGAATAGAAAAATACATGAAGTTGGCATAAAAAAAATAGGAGAGACAGAAGAAACTAAGAAAATGCAAGGACATCAAACGAGAACCAAATGAGGGTAAAAATTACTGCCATAAAAACCTTTACCTTCATATAGGCTTCACACTTACACAGCAACACAGGGAAGAGGGAAACTTAAATCAAGTCTCAATGTACATACTTATTTTGACATAAAGAACAGATTTAGTCAGAGAATTTTAGGGGAATCATGAGAAAATAATACAATATTCAATGAATTACAACAATTTGAATGATAGACCACAATTACTCAATACAGACAGTCCCTGACTTACAGTGGTTTGACCCAATTACAATGGTGCAAAAATGATATACAGTAGTGGAAACCATACTTTGAATTTTGAATTTCAGTCTTTTCCCAGGCTAACATTATATGGTACAATATTCTCTTGTGATGCTAGCCAGTGGCAGTGAGGGTAAACATAAGGGTAAGGTGGGTAAAGAACCCGCTTGCCAGTGCAGGACACGCAAGAGACATCGGTTTGATTTCTGGGTCCAGAAGATCCCCTGGAGGAGGAAATGGCAACCCACTCCAGTATTCTTATCTGGAGAATCCCATGTAAGATAATATAACTGTGCTGAGCACTTTTAAGTTAGACTAGGCTAGCTATGATATTTGGTAGGTTAGGTGTATTAAATACATTTTCAACTTAATGTTTTCAACCTAGGGTTTATCAGGATGTAACACCATTTTAAGTTGAGGAATATCTGTGTACAATAAGAAAAATAAACCTTTGAAATATTGCATGTCTGTTCCCTTGTATGTAATCTCATGTACATACATGTGTAATAGGGCTTCTCAGATGGCACTAGTGGTCAAGAACCTGCCTGCCAATCAGGAGACATAAGAGACGCGGGTTTGATCCCTGGGTGGGAAGATTCCCTGGAGGAGGAAATGGCAACCCACTCCAGTGGTCTTACCTGGAGAATCCAATGGACGGAGGAGCCTGGTGGGCTATCATTCACAGGGTGGAAAAGAGTTGGACATGACTGAAGCGACTTAGCAGCAACTGCACATACGTAATGGGATGTTATTCAGCCATAAAAAAGAAAGAGATCTTGCTGTTTGCAACATTATGGATGAATCTTGAGGGCATCATATCAAATGAAATGTCAGCAAGAGAAAGTCAAATACTGTATGATCTCACTTTTATGTAGACTCTAAAAACAAACAAAGAAAGTGAACACTAATAAATGCAGAGAACAGATTGGTAGTTGCCAGAGATAGGTGTGGGGAAATGGGCAAAATGGCTGAATGTACTCAAAAGGTACAAACTTCAAACTATAAAGCAAATAAATCATGGGGATGTAATGTACAGCATAGTGACTGTAGTTCATTACACTGTTGCATATTTTAAAGTTGATAATAGAGTAGATCTATAAAAAGTATGCATTTATGCTTAAAAAGCCCTCCTGCAACCAGAGTTTGGATTGATATTAAGAATATGGTAGCATTTTATATTACAACTGAATAATGATGCTTTAAAAAATGGCATATATGACTAATACAACTGTAATTTAATTTCAGAGTACTATGTTTTCCTCACAATATTTAGAATACCTGAAGAAGCCCATTAGAATAACTTTTTAACCATTCTCAACTGTAAAATAAAAGCTCCATAGCTCAAGACCTCAAATTGAAAAATGTGACTGCCTCTTAAACATTGAAGAATTATTATAATCACTAATCATTTATTAAAAAACAACATTGATTAGTAGCAAGATTGGGTGGAAATTTGTAGATTCAGTTTCTGGTTCTAGTTTTGCACTTAACAAGTGGTCTTGGGAAGTTCCGGAACCCTTCTGGATGTTCCTCAGGAGATAAGAGATTAGATGCAATTATATCTAAAGACTCTTTCTATTTTAAAAATTATAAATCCAGAGATTTAAAGTTTTAGGCACAACCCAAGATCAAGAAAAATAATATTTTCATTTTGTTTTTATAGGAGAACTTGTTCTGCCCAAGGGTATAGGGACGTGAATTGCCCAGGTGTAACTGGCTGGAGGAGGGCCTCCATTTTATACAATCCTGAATTTGGAAGACCCTTATTTTATCCAATAATTGGTGTTTTGGAAACAAATGTCACTTTACTCATCTAGTTAAACCCTCAATAACTTCCCACTACTCTTAAGATAGAGCTTGATGCCTTTATGACCTGTTCTCATATGCTTTCACAGCCCCATTACTCATCACTTTGGTTCAGAATGGGTTTCAGTACCTTTGCATGTGCTTTTTACCTTCCCTGTTTTATATTTACCTCTCCTCCACCTGTTCAACTCCAACTCTTCCTTCAGATCTTTGCTAAAATGTCATTTCCTCAAGAAAATATATCTTGACACCTCAGTCTACTACCAGCTTTCTTCTTCCAGGTAAATAAGTTAGGAACACAGGTTCAACATTCCCACACCCTGTAATTCCCCCTTCATTGCACTTACCACAGTTTCAATTTAGGTAACTATATGCACAGTGTTCACCTACTAGAGCAGAAACATCATTAAGGCAGAGCTTATTATCCCCATTACATGTATAAAACAGAAGAAAATGGAAGAACTCACTTACTTTTTGAATGAATGCCTACTGCATTCACTAAATAACCTTTCTGTTTTCTGCCTGTGATGGAATACCTCCAGGGATGTGGAGTACCCACTATTGCTTAAGGAAAAAAGAAAATTATTTCTGTTTTGACAGCTCTTTGAAAAAGTATCTTTAGCTATTGAAACTAAATCCGTGTCCCTGTAATTTCTGCCTCATTTCTCTTTTGGCCTCTGATTTAATGTAGAATGAGTGATTCTTGAGTCTCATCAAATTTGTAGGACTTTCTCTGTTCTGTACATATATTTTCAGCTAGAATATAGTTCAAATTTCCAATGCAACATGAATACAGAACCCAATATCTGCAGCAAAATGACTGAATAAAGGAGAGCAAAAGATGAAAGGTCATCTTTTGTTTCACCAAAAGCAAAAAGTAAAATACTTACTTAGTATGTGGTTTTTTTAGCCTCAAGAAACCAAAGGATTTAGTAAAGCCATTTTCACAGTCTCCTTCTTTTCTGATGATCACTTTTTGATCCATTTTCTCCTTATTGGCTTTTATTTATTTATTAAATTTTACAATTTATTAAGGCATCACACCTAATTTCAGTTCAGTTCAGTTGCTCAGTCGTGTTCGACTCTTCGCAACCCGTGGACTGCAGCTCGCCAGGCCTCCCTGTCCATCACCAACTCCTGGAGTTTTCTCAAACTCATGCCCAGTGAGTCAGTGGTGCCATCCAACCATCTCATCCTCTATTGTCCCCTTCTCCCACCTTCAATCTTTCCCAGCATCAGGGTCTTTTCAAATGAGTCAGTTCTTCGCATCAGGTGGCCAAAGTTTTGGAGTTTCAGCTTCAGCTTCAGTCCTTTCAATAAATATTCAGGATTGATTTCCTTTAGTATGAACTGGTTGGATCTCCTTGCTGTCCAAGTGACTCTGAAGAGTCTTCTCCAACACCACAGTTCAAAAGCATCAATTCCTCAGCACTCAGCTTTCTTTATAGTCCAACTCTCACATCCATACATGAATACTGGAAAAACCATAGCTTTGACTAGATGGACCTTTGTTGGCAAAGGAATGTCTTTGCTTTTTAATATGCTGTCTAGGTTGGTCATAACTTTTCTTCCAAGGAGCAAGTGTTTTTTAATTTCATGGCTGCAGTCACCATCTGCAGTGATTTTGGAGCCCCCCAAAATAAAGTCTGTCATTGTTTCCATTGTTTCCAAGTGATGGGACCAGATGCCATGATCCTAGTTTTCTGAATGTTGAGTATTAAGCCAACTTTTTCACTCTCCTCTTTCACTTTTATCAAGAGGCTCTTTAGTTCTTCTTTGCTTTCTGCCAAAAGTATGGTGTCATTTGCATATCTGAGGTTATTGACATTTCTCCCAGCAATCTTGATTCTAATCTTTGATACCTACTTTAACTGTGTGCATTTCATTTTTCTGGACACCCTAGTCTCTCACAGTCTTAAGTTCCCAAATCAAAGCAGCAATGTGAGAAGGAAGCTCAGACTCAGTTCAGTTCAGTTCAGTTGCTCAGTTGTGTCTGACTCTTTGTGACCCCATGGACTGCAGCATGCCAGGCCTCCTGGTCCACCACCAACTCCCAGAGTTTACTCAAACTCATGCCCAGTGAGTCAGTGATGCCATCCAACCACCTCATCCTCTGTTGTCCCCTTCTCCTCCCACCCTCAATCTTTCCCAGCATCAGGGTCTTTTCAAATGAGTCACCTCTTCGCATCAGGGGGCCAAAGTTTTGGAGTTTCAGCTTCAACATCAGTCCTTCCAATGAGTATTCAAGACTGATTTCCTTTAGGAAATTAAAGCTCAGCCTGGTCACCTTTAATTTTCCCTTGAGCCCTGGTAAGTTATGACTTAGTATAACCTGACTCATAAAGGTCCTGCACTCCAAATTCTTAGTTTTCCTTACAACTTAAGCACTTAAAACCTGGGATGGACTCAATATATCCTCACACTAAGTGTACTTCTTTCACTTACTATGACTAGTTCTCAGGATGTGTAGGGACCCTGAGATTGAAGGAAAAGATGCTAAAGGAATGGGGATTGGCAGTGACCCTTCCCTACAACCAACATTTTCACCCACTGCCACCCTCTTGCCATATTCCAAATCACCCGTGGCCCAATGGAAGTTCAACTAAATCACAGTAGAACTCTAAATCTCTGTTCTCTATCCCTGTAAAGATATACATGGAAATTAATTACAAATATTCTTAATCTCAAAATCCTGTTGAATTGTAAATTCTTAATATTGGAAATAATTTTAAGGAGCATATCTTCTTAGTATTATCAGAGTATGAATGAAAAATAAAAAAAATCTGAGATTACTGGTAATCTGGCCCTTCTTTGAATTTTTTTAGTGACCAAGAGCTCACTACTCACAAAGTATCTAGTTCTATCTTTACATAGTACTGAGTGTTAGAATGTCTTTCTTTTTTAAACCGAAATCTTCTAACTTATTAATTCTACCTATTGGCACTAGTTCTATTTAATCTCTTTAATATTTTGTTTTCATTTAAAGATTATAATAATTAATTTTCTTCTTTTATATATTTAAGAAAGACCCAAACCTTCTTATATTTTGTAGTGTTTTATTTTAGTATCAAAGCCTCACTAAGTCTTTGTAAATTTTGGCATTTTGGAGCAATGCAGTATAAATAAAATAAATAGAGTGCCTATTTTGTTGTAAAGCGTTTTTGTCCTCTCTGTAGACTTGTACAATTTTTAAAATAGCTTTGAAGCTGTGGAAAGAAAAGAAATAAAGAATCTTTCTGCCCCTACTTCCTCCTTCATACTACAAATTTGGATTCAAACAAAAACATGTGAAATACTTATTTTAATCAGTACATACACAGATATTATCTATTACTGCTGTTAAAGTTGCTTTCATTTTAAATATGATGTTATACCACAAAAAATTATCTCTAGTGATTTTTCCCCTTACGTTTTTGATTGTATGAATATACTGGTATTATCCTAATAGTTAACATAATGCTGTTTGTCCATGTCTGTAACACTTTTCCAAAAATATTTTCTATGAATACATAGTCCATGCTATGAACATACATGGACTCTATTTACTGAAAGTCCTTTCAAAAGCAATTTATTGAAAGAGTCTCTTATTGGACATTTAGAAAGTTTTTACAGTGTTTATTATACTGATATGATAATCAAAGTGGTATATTATTTTTGATCAAATTTATTACTTTTATAAAGTGATAATTTTGTGCTGCTTATCTAAAAGATATGGATATTTTATTTATTTATTTTTTATATTTATTCATTTATTTGACTGCACCAGATCTTAGTTGCAGCATGTGGGATCTAATTCCCTGACCAGGGATCAAACCTTGACCCCCTGCATTGGGAGCTCAGTCTTAACCACTGGACCAGCAGTGAAGTCCCAATATGGATATTTTAAAGTTCTTAAAATATACATATATGGCTGACTTCATATAATTTTTTTCTGATTACTTATGTTTTATTAGAAAGCATAGAATTTGTGTGTGTGTGCCTATGTATATGTGGCAGTAAACAACGATACTTTCTTTCTTTCTTGAGCTAAAAGCAAGCTATAGACACAAAAAGGCAGGTATGTGAAATAAAATTTATCTTTATCACTTGAAAAAAAGAAGCTTGATTGTCAAATATGACTTAAATATTTATAGTTTTAATAGACTTCCTAGTAGTTATTTGCCCTATCATGGTGACACTGACCAGCCACACACACTTCTTTTTGGGATGGAATCCTCCCTTCTTCCTTTCCTCAAAGGAAGCAGAAATAGTATGTGTTATGTAGATGCTGACATAAATGTGGGTAATTCATTTCCTTTCCTTTCTCCAATCTCACCAATCAAATAACGTTCTTCTCATGGGAACAGCTGCCCTTTATAGAAAAGTGAAAAGAGGAGTACAAGTCTTTGTTTACCAACACCTTTTTCACTTCACTCTGTAAGTATTTCAAGGCAATGGGCTTCATTGATTTTGTCAGATATATGCATATATTAATATATATATAAGCAAACAAATAAACATGTACATTTATATACATGTAAATAGATACATACTAAAGAATCCTCAAAGAATGGTTGCTAGTAATTTTTTTAAAAGACTAAAGTTCTGCAATATGCAACTTGAGTTCTTACCAGTTGTGTTCTTGGACGATAAACTATATTTTTTAAGAGCTTGGTCAGTTCACCTGTTTGTGTTATGATACCCTCTCACCTTTAAATGAAGCTATGAAAACTTATTGTATTTAAGATTATTAGCTATAGTTTGGTCATGCAGTGCTAATACTGATGCTCCAGAGGCAGACAGCTCGAAGGTTTCTGTTTGGAGGAAGCAAAACCAGATTATTTGCACATCATGGCCCTCTATTTATACATTCACAGAGGATTTTGGAGTTTCAGTTTATTGTTGTCATGGTACCTTATTCATAGTCTAATGCTTCTGTTTATTCACTTAAATGTTATTTAGCATTATTAATTACATCACCAACTTAATGAACATGAGTTTGAGCAAACTCCGGGAGATAGTGAAGGACAGGGATGCCTGGCGTGTTGCAGTTCATGGGGTCACAGAGTTGGATGCAACTTAGCAACTGAACAACAGCAATTTCATTATTCTCTGTATTTTCCTCAGATTGTTTTTGAATGTATAAATGCTTCCACTAACTAGAGGTTGGCATTATGCTTTCATTTAATAATAAAAAAAAAAGTAGAAAAAAGTTTGACTAGAGACATCCAAATCTGATTATTACTAATTTCAAAGTAAACTTCTTTGATTGGAAATAATGTGATTTTGCCACAAATTATTGGGTCAAAAAGAATTCAGCTAACATTTTCTGGATTTTTATGGATTACAAAAATAAATGGGATTATAACTTCACTTTAGCTTAATATTTTATATATAAGCATATATTTTTATCTTCTTTTCATGAAAGATGTCATATTATTTCAGATTCTTCATTCCAGGGCAGAAGGAGTCTGGTCCTGGGTGTCCTGTTTTGCTCTTACACTCTGAACTAAACTTTTTGAAGAAACCAGTCAGTGATATCCTTATTTTTATTCTCATTAGGATAAAATTAGATGCCACGATCCGTGCTAATGCACCTTTCAGTTCTTTAATGCCTAGTCAGCAATCCAGCCACTAACCTCAAGATCAAAAATCCCTAAGAGAGACTGAAGGAGCAGCAAAGATACTGAAGTCTAATTAATGAAAGTACTAAGGTTCCTGAAGCAGAAATCCATTTTATTTCAGGTTAGAATGGATCAGCATATCTATGATACATAACAATCATAATAATTCACTATTTCCATGATTTACTAATGTGATTGGAGTGAAGAAATGATGGGTGGAGTTGCATTTGTTTTGTGTCGTTCATGATTCCACATTTCTAATCTTTCTGTTAATGCAAATAGCTTTCACTGCTCATGTAACTTTACAGTAGTATTGAGATTATTTTATTCCAATTTGATGAGAGTGGTTGTCACAGAGCACAGTACACCAAAGCGCGAGTTAGAGCCTTGGGAGACAGCACTGCCTCCAGGCCTCATAGTGACCTGACAGGGCCTGGGAGGAATGGGATATTTGTTCACAAATATTATTTTCTCAAGTGTTATTTTAGGAAAAAAATCAGAAAAAGAAATATTACAGAATATAAAAGGGGTTTGTTTTACTTTACACAGTGAATATTGCATTCACTTGCTAGGTAGCCTTCATTATCAAGTAAAGGGTTGATATTTGAAAGATTTGTGAATATTATTATAGTATATGATGGTTCTTAATACAATCCAATACAATTGAAAAATTAAGCAATCACTCAATGAGTCAATAAATAAAGGTCTAAAGCTGGTTATAAAGCTATTGGAATAAATTCTGGCTGAAACATCCAATAAAATAGTGTCATATATCTCCATTCTCCTGCCCCCTCATTCTACATAGCACTAGTCTGAGTCAGGCCTGTATAGAACATTGCACTCTATAGTTTGTCTTTTCTGGCTAATAACCTGATACTAACAGTTGACTCTCTTTTGTATACTCTTTGTTCATGTAGAGATAGCTTTTACCAGGGCATAAGTTATTGTGTGAGCTTCTCAGGTGGCTCCGTGGATAAAGAATGTGCCTGCAATGCAGGAGACATGGGTTTTATCCCTGGGTTGGGAAGATCCCCTGGAGAAGGGCATAGCAACCCACTCCAGTATTCTTGCCTGGAGAATCCCATGGACAGAGGAGCCTGGAGAACTACAGCCCATGGGGTCACAAAGAGTCAAACGTCGACTGAAGTGACTGAGCATGCACGCATGCAAGCTATTGCATATGTGATGGTTACTAGAAACTATGCTGGGTAAGTGGTGGGTGAACGGAAGGCAAGATTCTGTCCATGTTGACATGACTGATTTCTGTGTATCGCCCTGGAGGAGTGATATTTAACATTAATACTAAATATGTCATGGTTCTCCAGGCATGCTGAAATAAAACATGCAAATGTTAAATCTCCTACTGTAAATCAGTTACTGCATTGAATTTTCTCTAAGGGTTTTGCTTTTTTTTTTTTTTTTTTTACCTATATGTGAAAGCAGGCACAGTATCTTTCTATTCCCTGGAGACTTAGCTATAAAACCTATAGGGAAAGGTTATATTTTACAGATAATTTTTAAATTGTTCTTTTATTATACATGCTACTGAATTCATTAAAGTGTTAGTCTGAATTCACTAATGAGGTAGTCAAATAAAGAGTCCTCCAGGGGTGAAATAAAAGAACATTCCATATGCCAATCTATTTATCTCCTTGGCCCACCTCTGATCATACTCTCTCTCTTTTTTTTTTTTTTTGCCTGCAGACTTGGTTTGTGTGTGGATCAAATTACCTTCTATTTTGTTATATTTTTACCCTGGCAGGAGGCAGTGCCCTGATTCAACAACTGGGCTGTTATTAGCCACCTACATTTTAACACCATCCCTTCAGCCACTATACAAAAGGGAGTTTTAAGCTGATCTTATTTTCCATTGAAGAAAAAAAATCCACATGGGTTGCAGTCACTAAGGAAGGTGCACCTTCTTTCATACTTATAAATAAAAAATGGCCAAAGGATTTCACATTATTGCTGAATTGATTCGTTAAAAAAATAATCAAATAAACAATAAGGCTTATATCTAAGCTGCTGCTGCTGCTGCTAAGTTGCTTCAGTTGTGTCCGACTCTATGTGACCCCATAGACGGCAGCCCACCAGGCTCCCCCGTCCCTGGGATTCTCCAGGCAAGAACACTGGAGTGGGTTGCCATTTCCTTCTCCAATGCATGAAAGTGAAGTCGTTCAGTTGTGTCCGACTCTTAGGGACCCCATGGACTGCAGCCCACCAGGCTCCTCTGCCCATGGCATTTTCCAGGCAAGAGTACTGGAGTGGGGTGCTATTGCCTTCTCCAATATCTAAGCAGTAGACCTTAAATAAAAATATGAGCTTAAATCAGACCTTAAGAATTTGGAAATTTTTTCTAGTAGTTGATGATTTCAGGAAAGCTTTATCTTCTGATTTATATTAAATTGTCAATAGCTCTTCATTGTTTAAAGATTCTCTGCCATCATGTACACTCCCATGTCACTAAGCTAAAGCAGTTAAGGATTTATGAAATATTTGTGTGCTGAAAATCAGTCAAAAGCTTAAAAAAATACTTCTACTCCTCAAAAAAATAAAGACCTGGGAATTTTACAAATATAGTTCATATATTTATTTATTTTTAGTAGGCAAGGCACTACAGCTTATGTGTTCAAAGAGTCTTCTATACCTAACAATAATAATAGCTCCAAGTCATGATTTAGGCAGTGAATTAGGGATTTTCAAGCCATTAGTAATCAGGTTTTTAACAAACCTCTCAAGTAGGTACTTTCTTAATTCACCAGAGGAGCTAGCTGAGGATTTGGAGACCATAATATAGCCTCAGTTGACTCAGTCTCAGAAGATAGAGCAGGAATTTGAATGCAGGTAAATTTGGATGTAAACAAAGTTCTGCCCTTTATATCATTCCATATTTGCTTAGGGCTTCTCAGGTGGTGCTAGTGGAGAAGAGCCCATCTGCCAATGCAGGAGATCTAAGAGACACAGGTTCAATTCCTGGGTCGGGAAGATCCCCTGTAGAAGGGTATGACAACCCACTCCAGTATTCTTGCCTGAAGAATCCCATGGACAGAGGAGTCTGATGGGCTATATAGTTCATGAGGTCACAAAGAGTTGGACATGACTGAAGCAATTTACCACACACACATGCATGCTTACTTATCTATTTGTATCATTTTTGGAGTCAAGAAATTGTATCTTCCAAAGGCTTAAATGTCTTATTTATGAGAGTTTCCCAAAGCAAAACAACTCCCTCCTCCTTTTTCTTGTCCCTGGTGCTCACTGCAAAGCTCATTAGGATCTTCTTTGCTCTGAAGAAGATCACGGATTCTTACCACCTAAATGGATTTTGGTCTATTTTCCCCATCATGTCAGGGGCACATTGCCAGGGCATCCTTGCCCTTCATGCAGCAAGAGCAGAGAGGAGACCACCGTCTCACATCACTGTCTGAGATGAGTCCTGTTGAGTGACTCTGGCAATATCTTTCAGGGAGTGATTCTCAAACCTGGTACTAGTCACTTAAAAAGGCTTGTGAATCAACAGTATTAGAAAAACAGAAAGAGACTCTACTGAATCTGGCACCTTCTTCTTCCATTTTTTTTTTTTTTTAATTTTGGACACAGAACTTAATGAGCATCTGCTATGTTTTGTGTGCATGTGTGTGCTAAGTTGCTTCAGCTGTGTCCAGGTCTTTGCAACCCTTTGGACTGATCCTGCCAAGTTCCTCTGTCCATGGGATTCCCCAGGCAAGACTGGAGTGGGTTGCTATGCCCTCCTCCAGGGGTTCTTCCCAACCTAGGGATTGAACCCGCATCTCCTGCATCTCCTGCATTGCAGGCAGATTCTTTACCATGGAGCCACCATGGAAACCCCTGTTATATATTAGTTACTGCTAAATGCTCGTATGGTAAATACAAGGCAGAATGAATAAAGGTCAAAACTAGTTTAGAGAAAGGATTTTGCAAATCAGAATCAGAACTTTTCTCAGTTCCTTCACTATGTCTGTATTAGTCTGCTAGGGTTTCCATAACAAGAACCACAGACTGGATGGGTTAAATGACAGAAATTTATTTTCTCACAGTTCTAAAGGCTGCAAGTTCAAAAATCAGGATGTCAGTGGACTTCTTGATTTCTCCTGGGACCTCGCTCCTTGACATGCAGGTCTCTGTGTCCTCTCGGGTCATTTCTCTGTGCATGCCATCCTTGGTGTCTCTTCCTTATGACCTCGGACCTATAAGATTAGACTGCCACCCTCATGACTTCTTAATCTTCATGAGGTTAAGAAACCTTTGGAGGCTTTATCTTCTAATACATTGAGGGTTAGGGATTCAGCACATATAAAATTGAGGGGAACACAATTCAATCCATAAAAAATGCCCATTACATAAACGGCCATTAATGTACGGTAGAAAGAAGTCAAAGAGAGTCAGAAACTATAATTATGATAATTAGCATGGATGCTGGAGCCAGAAGTTCAGATCTCTAGTCTGCCACTTTCTAATTGTGTGAACATTGGTCAAATTTAACTTCAGTGCTTCATTCACTATCTTTTGAAACAGGGACAACAAGAGTACTGACTTCCTGGGTTATTGCAGATGAAACAGGAGTTGATTCTTAGTGGTAGATGAATAGTTTTATAAATGACATTATTCATTTTTCTCCTCTGAATATAACATCATAGGAATGGTGAGAATAAAATGCAAGAGGAAAAATGGCAGAAATAAAACACTCTAATTGAGAAATATTAGCACACTAAATTTTCTTTATTATATTAATTTAGTCTATATAATAGTAGTTGTGAAGAAAGACCAACACAGAGACACAATTGAGACTCCTAAATTTATAGCTTAATTCATTCTTTATTCGGCACTCATTACATGTTAGAAATTGTTCCGGGAGTTTAGGAGACAGCAGTGAACAAAATAGTCAGAAACGGCTATTCCCCTGAAGCTTACTTTCTAGAAGGAATATATCACCTCCACATTTCACACCCGCTTCAGAAGGTGGAGAAAATGAGACATATTTAATAGTAGGAAAAAGCCAATCAGTCAGCAACGTCATACAGCAAGTTAATATTCACCGAGCAGCCAGAGAATACCCAGGAGCAGTATTCACCTGGGGGTTGGAAGGCTTCCCCAAGTGCTGCTCTGATGCCTGAGAAGCTGGTGTGGGCTTTTCTGACAACACGCTCTGGCTCTGGGGCCAACCTGTGCGCCCCGCCCAGCCCGGCAGCTGCAGACTCCCTCGGGCTGGAGCTGGTGCGCCCCATCGGTCAGGGCGGCGCCGTCACCGCGGGTCCCGCTGCCCGGGCCAGTGGGCCGCGCAGCGAGCCCGCATCCGCGCGGATTTTGAAGCCGCGTTGCACGCCCGGAGCGCCGCGGGCCGGCCGTGAACACACAGCCCGGAACCCGGAGCCGTTGATCCTGGGTCTAGGGAGCAGGTCGCCGAGAGTGCCAGTGACCTTGGCTTTGGCTGGATGTCTCCTGACCCACGTCACCAGCCTGACAGCCTCGCACCAAATCAGAGGGCGGCGCTCGTCACCGGGAGCTCCTGCAGATTAGAACTCGCCTCTCCTAGCTCCTCCCCTCAGTCCCATTTAAAGCTCCCACCCGCTTATCCGAAAATTAAGAGTGGGCTGAGTTTCCTCAGCGCCTTCTTCCAGGGCAAGATGGTAAGTGAGGAGCTGGCATTAGCTAGTTCCCTGGCGAAACCGGGGGCGCTCAGAGAGCCAGAAAGCTTTGCCTTTAGAATTTCTTCCACCTTGGAAACAAGATTTCTCTGCTACCTGCCAATTAAAACAGGTCTTCTTTGCTGCTCCATCTCCCCTTTCCTCTCCCCTATCTTCTCTTGGCTTGCTATGTCTGCCTCTCTGTCTCTTTCATTCTCAACCTCTCTCATCCTTTTGTCCTTTATTTCTATTCTGGACATTCTCCCAACCGTTTCTTTACACCTGCACTCACTTTTCATTCCACCTCTTCCTCTGGATTATGCACATATTTGCAAACACTTGAACTTGAGGCTAGGGGTATTTGGGGTTTGTTTTCTTCTCAGGTGTCAATTGCATAAGAGCACAGCTCTGATTCCAATAATAACCTCAGGGAAAGAGCCTGCAAACATGCCTTTAGAATAAAAGAAAATAGCACTTGATAAACCTTTGGCCGAATTTCTTTGGTCTGCAATGCCCACGCTGGACTTGCTTCAAGACTGGACTTTTTCAAAACTTAACTTATTGGGAATGTTAACAAAGAATGAGTTAATTGACTTAACTTTCTTTTTTCCTCTTCTTATTTGTTTTCTCTCTGTTTATGCTATGCCCAGGAAAGTTCACAAGACAACAAAAGACTTGTCGTGGTCAAAAAGAGTTTGTCCGAAGCTAGGCTCTGATTAAATGAATGGCTTTTACCTGATTAAACATTGACAAATAATTAGGAATGGTCTGTTGTACAAATTAACCCAGGGAGGCTGCATACCTGCCCCTGGCTGGACATCTGGAAAGACTGTGTGTTTGAGGTTTGAGGAGGCAGGGGCAGGAGGGTGTTCACTGGCTCAGAACACAGTAGAGAATACATGCCAGACAGTTAGTGGTGCAAGATAACTTTGGAAAGGCATTGAGACCTGGTGATGGAGAGACATACGTAGAGCTTGCTGTCTTTCCTAACTAATCTATTTCAAGAGGATCCAGGAGCATTTAAAGTCAGAGGAAGAGAGGAAAGAAGGGCGGAATGGAGCAAGTTTATGATTCAGAAACTAAAATTTAATAGTTAGGGTATATGGTATGTTCTGTCCATTCCAGTCCTAACATTCTAAGTTTTTTAAGGTTATTAGAAATATAACTAAGATATTTGCAAGAAAGAGTCAAATAGTTCTTACATGATTCATTCGTTAAGTAGAATTTCTTTTGCTTAGATCTTGGGTAGCCTGTTAGATGACTGAGGCATAGCAACAGAGAATACTGCTGGATATTTACAAATTTGGTCCATCCAATACTAGCCTGTTCTATGCTGAGAGGACCTACAGGAAGTACTGGATGAACCAAGAAGCTGATTCCTTTCTAGTAATTATATTTGGATCACTCAAAATTAATCTGGGATCTATATTTAGCATCTTTATTGGTTTTTATTCACTGCATGTATTTTCTGCTTCTTTCTCCCACTCTTTTCCCCCTCTGAATGCCCATCACCGCATCTCTTGGGACAACCCCCACCCCACTCCCAACCAACCTACGTACTGAATTTTACAGAACACCGTTCTGCCTTGCCAAGACCAGTACTTTGTAGGAGGCCAGAGCTATAATTGTCCGTATTCCGCTACAACGTCAGAATCTAGTGTTGACGTTTCCACGGAGACTTGGGTCTCTTTCTGGGCTGCTGGTCTCCTGGACAACAGAGAGCCCCAACAGGCACCACAGACACAGGGTAAGTTCTGCTCTTCTGCTTTGCTGGTAGATCTGAAGCCCTTCCCCAGTACCCACAGTTGCAAGGCATTGTGGGCTAGAACTCTAGGAGAAGGAATGATAGGCAAGGTTTAAGAAAGCCTAAGACTCCTATATTTTGCAGCCCAAATAACTAGCTTTTTTTGTACTTGCCAAATAGTGAATATGGGATTCTACTCCTTGCCCACTGGATAATATGTATTTCTTCCATACTATACTATACATAAAGTATAATATGTATACTTTACAGTTCTTGGAGATTTCCAAGTCATTGAGAAAGTTTAGGTCTAGGTCAAAGTTATATAAACAATACTAGTGAATGCTTTGGGAATTAAGATACTAGTTAGAAGTTTTTTGTTGTGGTGGTTTTGTTTGTTTGTTTGTTTGTTTTTGTTTTAATTAAGGAATATTTCCCTGGGAATGAGAGAGAAGCAAGAAAAATTACTAACTTAATCTTTTATTTCAAAAAGAAAATTCTATGAATAGTGCCTTTTAAATGGAAAAAAAAAAGTCCCATTTTGCCTAAAGAAGACTTCAACTTTGGAGGGGAACATAACTTTTATGGGAAATGACATTAATTTTGCCATGGGGCTGGTAAACAGTTTCTATAAATATGAAACAAATTTTCTATATTAACACTCAAGTTTCTGGAATAACTATAAGACACCTCAGAATTCTTTATCTGTAGTGCTATTTCTACCACATAAATTTGTTGGATTTGAAGAAAGACACAAGCAAAAAGCCCCCAATTTTTGAAACACACTTAGTGTCTGGAAGGGTATTATTTAATTTTAGCTTTCTATCACAAGAAACAAAGAAAACAGAATACCCAAGATTATGAAACCAAAGACTGTATAAAATTTTATTCCTATCTTGTTTTCCATCATTCCAATTTAATAAAAACTATTTCAGTAATATTTTAGTTAGAGGTGATCAAGATTCTAAACTGTACTAAATCAGGAAAAGAAATTAAAAGTAAACTAACTTAGCATGCCCAAGCAGTCTTATTGGTAGGCATAGTTTGCTGTCAAACATGAAAACACAAAAACTTTGAAAAAACATAAAACATACAGGTGATGACATTTGACATATATGAGTTTTAGTACAGTTTTGAGATTTTCATTGAGTTCTTCAGAGAGAAAAGTTCAAATTATTTTAAAATAGAAAGTGCTATTCCATAAAATTCTGAATAGATACTCTCCATCAAACTTCACTGATAGGCAGAGATTTTCATCTGGGAAAAAAAATGGTAACATCAAAAATAGGATTTGATTCTACAGACAAACACTATATTACCTAAGCACTACAGCTTAGAAAATAAGATAAAAGCTTAGAAAACATAGTGGAATTGCAATGTAGGCCTAATTGAGGGTGGGGCCAATAAATATTTGCATGAATTAGTAATGCAGATAGGAACTCTTATCTCCTGAAAATTGACCTCTGTAGACACTTGCAGATAGTTTTTAAATATTTGTCTTTCATAGCATTCCTGCCCCTTCTGAAAACTTTAAATATGTCATTTTCCCATGTGAAGTCAATGGCTAACTTCAGAAAGGTAATTGAACTTACTGCCTTTCTGAAATCCTTTGGTTAGTTCTTCATTACACAAAAACTGCATTTGTATTTTCTCAGTTATCCGTTTTGTGTTTTCACATAGAACCATCAGGTGACTCGAATTTCCCTGTTCCTAATTTGTGTTCATGGGAAGAGGCTCAGCTTTCCTCTCAGCTCTACAGGAATAAGCAGGTACGTATAGATAATCAGAACATTGAGATCAGCCATGTTCCAAGTAGTTCATTCTCAACATCGTCCCTTAGTGTCACATGGCTTCCATGGAGAAGTCAAAGTGAAATGATCAATGTGACAGAAAATAGCAAAACCAAAACCCTCTAGAAAGACTTGCAGTCAAGCCCTAAACTCTTACATGTTAGCTATATGACCTCTTGCATCTTCTTTTTCTTTAATCTATGAGATGGAGATATTTGTACTGCTGTGGAAAGGTCAAATGATATAATGAGAGTGATAGTATTTTTGAGTCATAAATAGCTCATCACTTAGAGCAGAGAAGATGACTATAAAAATTCTTACAAAGATTGCTTAATTTTCCATATTTTGTTTGTTGTTATTTCTGAGAGTAATTTAATCTTGTGGACATACAAACAGATTGATCTGAGATGGAGGGAATCCAACCCATATTATTTTTTCTTTCTTCTTTTTTTTTTTTAACATGCAAGAAAGAAGCTCAGCGAAACCTTTCTAAACACTGTTTTCTATATTTAAACAGTTGCACGCAGCTCATTTACCTACATACTTTCTTGATCTCCTTGTGGTTACAATTTTAAAAGTCATATAATCTCTCCAAACACTTTGCAAAGAATAAAAAAAATTCAGAGCACAAAGCTGAACAATCAGGTAAAAGGTGGGTGTAGATTGAATTTACGCCTTGGAGGACAAGGGCTCCCTGAGATTGTGTTCAGAAAACAAACAGAATAATAATCAAGTTTAAGTAGGTTAAGGATCAGTGGTATTATTATAAGGTTACAAAGTCAATATAGTGGAGCAGCCATCACCATTGTCTGCTTTTTGCAGCTCCAAGATACTCTGGTACAGAAGGAAGAAGAACTTGCTAGGTTACATGAAGAGAATAATCATCTCAGACAATACCTGAATTCTGCTCTAGTTAAATGTCTTGAGGAAAAAGCCAAGGTATGTGACTATCCCCTTTATACAGACAGAGGAGCGATATGAGAAAGAAGACCATTTGGGTAAAAGTCCTTGATTAAATTTAAGAAGTGCATGAAACAATGTGTCTTGAAATTCATCAATAGGATGGATGAATTTTTCTGAAAGAAAAACAGCACTTTCAGAAGAATGTTTATGTCTCATTTCTCTGAAGTATCTAGATTGCAGATTTTAGTCATAATGTTACAAAAGGAGTTGCTAAAGAATCAAAAACCAGTCAAGGGGGTTGCTGAGACAACAGAAATTAATCCTAAAATAGTGAGGTGGGAATTAGATCTGAGAGACACAGATTTCTTTTAATTGTCTGTTTGACTTTAGGTGAATCAGTCTCTCACTTGGGGCCTCATTTAGTTCATTTGTAAGTGGATGGACTAAAAAGATCTTTTAAGAATCTTTCCAGCTCTAAATGTTATAAATATGGCTGGAGTTGAAATCTCTTAACTGACAATTAGACATAGCCAATAACATTAACTTTTAATGAACATTGTGTTCTTACCCTTTAAAATGTTTCTAACTCATGGATAGTTTGCCATTAGTCCCTTTTTAAAAATTTTTCCTTTTGAGAGGTTTTGTATTTTTTTATTATCTTTTTGCCATTCTCTTAGCATTATTGTCTTATCATCAATCTTTACCTTACTTCTAGGCAAGCTACATTATTAATCTAATTCAATCATATTGCTTACAACTCTTACCAGATATAACAGTTCACAGAAGAAAACCCACTATGCTAGTTTCTTTAGAATTCTGTTTGCTTTGTTAAGAAAAGAGAGTATAGCTCAGTTATTAGTCTGGGCTCCAATCTTCAGCCACCATTCTGTAATAAAGGACAGTTATCAAAGCAGTAAGTGATACTAATTGGGCAATTTTTTCTCTCTTGTTCTCAATTTTGCAAGATTTAGAATAATTTGATACATATCACATGGGAGTGCTATGAAAGTTAATAAAATTAGAGGAAGTATGTTCCCTAGCATTTTAATCAGTGGTTCAATCTAGATTCAGATGGCTTAGGTTTAAATCTAGGTTGCGCAGTCCTTAGCAAGTCACTAATGTGCTTCTGCCTGTTTCCTCATTAAAGAAGATTTCAATAGCATCTACATAAAATGAGGTCATGCATTTACTTCAGTACATGATAGTTGCTATTATTGTCATAATAACAATAATCATTACTTCCCTGAACTGAAATTTTAAAGACATCATTTATTCCCTTCAACTTTTAAATGACTAGTACAATAATATGAATTGGAATTTCTAAGTGGTAAGAGGTCATCATAGATTTTAACTTAAAGACAGGTTAATCCAATCAGCTTTGCTTTGTATGAGAAAATAAAAATTTATTCAAGTTTTCTAGGGGATTAATGTAACTAGTAAATATTTGACGATAGTAAAGAAAATGATGTTGGGTGATTGATTGTATTTTCAAATACTATTTCCCCAGAAATTGCTGTCATCAGATGAGTTCTCCAAAGCATGTAGAAAATTCAGAAAGGGGAAGAGGAAACCCAAAGAGCAAATATATTTTCCTCCTGAGATTCCCCATCATAAAAATGCCAAGAGAAGCCTTGCTAGTGAATTTGCTAACTGTGGACAACATGGACCCCCTGTGGATCCCTGGGTTCTTCAGACACTGGGGTTAAAAGACCTCAACACCATTGATGACACCTCATCAGCTAACTACAGTGCCCCCTCGTCTCATGCCAGACAGACCACTAGCACATTTCCCCAGTTTCTGGATGAGGCAATTGATTATCCCAATGCCCCTGGGGAAGATCTGCCAATTGACTATGGAGGTGATAGAACAACCCCCTCGCAAGGCACTGCCAGCCACAGTGAAGATTTTCACTTCCTTTCTCAACTTTCAAATCCTCCAGGAGGACTACAAACTCTTCCTTTCTATACTTCTGATGTATCACCCAATAAGACAGAGATGGCCTTTTCCACATCCTTGAGCCCTCACTGTAATGTGAAAACGCACTCCTTCCACCAGGGACAAGCTTTTGTTCGTCGAGATGAAGAGGGAGGCTGGAAGTTTACCTGGGTCCCTAAGCAGTCTTAGTGACCCCCTCTTCTATCACAGAGGACTGCCATGAACTCTGTTTACAAGACCCCTCTTGCACTTGAACCTGACTATGTGGAAAACACAAGCTATTGCCCAGACAGTCTCCTGCCACTTTAAATGTCACTCTCAATTACCCACTTAAATCTGCAGGGAATGGCTTCCAAGAATCCATAATGAAACATGCCTGCTCTTCTTTCACCTAAATTTGACTTGTTTACACACCCCCACCTGCTGTTGACTTCCTCCCTTGGCCTTGTACTTGAAAAGGTATTTTCCAATTGCCTGAATATTCCTTTGAGACCTAAATGTGCTGTTCCAATTATAACAAGTCTAACAGCTTTTCTTCTTTCATCAAGCAGTTTAAATGTTCGTAGCCTTCACCTTCTCAGTTTTATTTCTCTCCTGTTCCTCTTCATTTCTAAAAACTGCTTTTTAAATGAGCGTTTTAATTGCTTGAAGTACCTGCTATTAGGCATTCAAATATCTGAGGGTGGGGTTGAAACAAGTATCTTTGCCCATCGCTGTTCCTGAAGACATAATACAGGTATAAGTAATGTTATTTGAGACAGTTCGTTGAGTGTCCCATGGTGAAATTGACATATCTCTTCAAATGCTATAACTCTACTATTAAGCAACAACACTGATAAATTAAAAGATAAAAGATATTTAAATTTACTTTCCTGCATAGTGTATCAGCTTCTGTGGGTACCTGGCATTGTATCTGCAACCAACATGACTCAAACAAGAACATTTTTTGAGGGACTTGTGGTAAAAGAATAAGTCACTGTACTGAACTGCTTAGATGCTATAAACTTCTATTCTTGAAAGTATAGTCTAGCCTAGCCCTGACATTGTATTACTCATCCATTCAGTCATTCATGTGTTCATTTTTCTTTCATCAATACACCCACAATATTTGTAGAACACCAACTATTGGTGTTGTCGGTGTAGAACACCAACAGTTAGCACCAGGCATCATGCTATGGCGTAGTGATAAAATGTGAACAAGTTAGACGCTGTGGATACCCTCATGAGACTTAGACCCACTCATCTGCTGTGACCTTGAAAAAGCTACTTCCCTGGTACGAACGTTCAGTTTTCTGAGCTATAGAATATAGTCAGACTAGATAATCTCTAACATTTTATAAATCGAGTCTGGGTCCCATCAGCTTTATCCTAACACTGTCATCCTAGGGTACTATTCTCTAGTTTTGATTGGCACTGTAGATATGTTGGATTAACTTTTTTATATATAATTTTTTTTTAATGTTAGCCAATAAAACTGCACTTCTAGTGTAGTTAACACTAGAAGTCATTGTTCTGATCACAGTATTCTTTTCCTGGTATGAATCCATTTTGAGTTAAATCAGTCTAATTATGTGAGAACATGTCTAAAAAATATAGACATTATTTTTCAAATAAGTGTGCATAGATTTAATGGTAATTTTGACATCAAAGATTTCTCTGCCTAGATTAAACATACTCTTCATGCTCATGCTAGTTTTTCTTTCCAACTCCTCAAGCTCCCTATCCTTTCTAGAATATTTTACATTTCAAAGATGTGCACCTATTATTTTGGGGGGGACCAAGCTTCAGGTGACAATAAAACCCACCGTGTTGAATGCCTTTCCCATTTTTTCTTTATTCTGCCCTTCATTAAGTTGCTTGTACAGTCAGTGCCTAGTGAGTGAGTGAGTGAAAGTTGCTCAGTCATGTCTGACTCTTTGCAGCCCCATGGACTATACAGTTCATGGAATTCTCCGGGTCAGAATCCTGGAGTGGGTAGCCTTTTCCTTCTCCAGGGGATCAAACCCCAGTCTCCCACATTGCAGGCAGATTCTTTATCAACTGAGCCAAAGGGAAGCCCTTCATTAAGTTGCCTGTAGTCAGTGCCTAAAAGCATGAGTATTCTATTTGGAATTCTTTGCAACTAAGATATATCTTTCATTTTTTTGTTGCTGCTGTTTGGTTTTTGCTTTATTTTGGTGATGTGAAACAAATAATCTTTGTCATTAAGTTTTGCTGTCACCCAGTTTTCTCTATAATCCATGAAGGGGAATCAAATATATTAAATATTTTATGATTTAAGAATAAATAGAACACATTCTATTTTCAAAAAACAAAATCCAAAATTAAAAAGTTCCTTTTACATTCTAGAATCTGTTCCCTGTATGGGTGAAATTTATCTCTTTTTAATAACAAATTTTTAATAACAAATAACAAATTTTAATAAAACTTAAGAATTAGAATTGACTGTACTATCGTAGTAGGAATCAACAAAGCAACATAAATATTTTGAAAGTCTAAATGATCAAGCAGTAAAACAAAATTGATTAGTCAACAAATAATTATTTTGCATTTTTATGTGCTTTATTATGTGTTACGTACTATGAGGAAGCATCCAGGCTTAGCACATTTGGTACATAAAACAAAGCCACATAAAATGTGATAGCTTTTAAATGAAACTTGGTCTCAGGCCAGTTTAAAGAAATTACAGCACATTTGTTGTAAATGGTAACTTGCTCTGGCTTATGTGGGAGAAAATTACCACTTATTCTCACAATCACATCTATAGGTATTTGATATTCACTTGAATTATGTATAGAATATTATTTTGCTGATGTTTAAAAAGTTAGAAATTTTTCTCACCTGAGTATATGTTCTAACTTTATGGTTTTACTATGCCCATCCAGCAAACCAGAGTTAATATTTTACTAATATAAAGTGCAAAATAAAAATTAAATAACACTTTTGATTGCAGTGAATATTTTTATATTGTGCATAACATTTTCTAAACATTTTCTTCTCCTAGATTTTATGCATACTCATTTGATGTGTACCTGTTTTGTATAATATATGTGACCAGACCAATATTTTCAGCATTTAGAGTTTATTCTTTATCCAGAGTACATTTCTGGTGTTAAGTGGCCTAAAAGGTCAAGTGCTTCTTGTGTACAACACTCTTTACCTAACCTCCCATAAAAATTAGAATCCAGTATCAGTTTTTAGTAGTGATGACATTTCCAATGTCCTCTAGTCATCAGAAAATAAATCATATTTGTATCTCATGAGCATCTGGAAAATAAAGGCAATTGCAAAATTTACTTATGCAGGTGACATTTAATGAATGGGAGTGTTTAACATTACAGTGATGCTAAACTATAATTTTGAAAATTTTGAAGAAAAGAAACTATGTTAATCAATGAAAATAATTTCTCTGGTCTATTTCAAGAAAACAGCAGAAATTTTTAAAAAGCGTGATAAATCAATTCAATAACTGACCTATTAAGTATAGAGTTAATCTGTGATAGTTTTTTGATATTTATTTCTTGCCTGTAAGTCAAGATGTGTGACTTATATTTGTTTCAGTTTACCAAAAGATTCACATAAGATAAATAAATATTAAATGCATCATTTAAAAAAATTTAATAAACCAAATAAAATTGGTTTATAAGTTACAAATATATGGTATATTTCATAACATATCTGTCATATTTTTGTCTACATTTATTGTTACATGAACATAACCAGACTTCCAGTTATAATTCTTACAATGGATATTCTATAAATGTAAAATACAATTTAACACTTAATATTTGAAATGATTTTTATTAGTTTATGATTTAAAATATTTTTAATTATATGTGTCAATTTTGTAATGAATTTATATCTAATAAATAAATAAATGACAAAAATTGAATCCTACTCTTTTGACCTTATTTTAGAAAATTTTTCAGTGAATAAACAACAGGCTAAGAACAAGCTTTTGTATTCATTTCTGCCATAAGTTTGGCAATAGAAAAATATATATTTTATTTTCCAAATAGTGGTATAACTAATAATAGTCACTCATTTGACAGATGTAGTCTGTGCCAGGCTCTGCAGAAGATATAAGGATGAAATATGTGCTCAACTAACATGGCTATAAATGAGAGAAAAACCTTAAGTAAGCTTGTTCAAAGCAAGGGAATAATTAGCCTTCATAAGTAAAAGTTTGTGCTTCAGATATAGCTGGATCTAAGTGCTCAACCAATATTGTCAGGAACCTGGTTTGGGATCTCAAGGAAAACTGATGATTAGGAATGAATTCTGGAATGGTGTTAAGATAGTACTCACTACACAA
Organism: Cervus elaphus; assembly: GCF_910594005.1. Classification (NCBI taxonomy): domain Eukaryota; kingdom Metazoa; phylum Chordata; class Mammalia; order Artiodactyla; family Cervidae; genus Cervus; species Cervus elaphus. The sequence goes on along the minus strand of NC_057833.1, from coordinate 42,565,482 downwards.
AAGTTTGGCAGAAACCAGGATGAGATGGGCAATATGAACCTGAAGAGCAGCTAGTTATATCCCATAAACTATTGTCCAGTTATGTAACATTCTCCTTATCGTTCACATCATAACCCCTCCCTTCCAAAATGAATAAAACCTCAGTTAATGTTCCAGGCTGGTCTCAGTCATACCAAGGGAGATTATAAAAACATTTGGGTGTCTGCACATAAAAACTGTGAGGAAATTTTCCCCTGAGGTCACAACAGAAGCCATGTATCTATCTATCCCTAAGAGGAAAATTAATATCAAGAGAAATAATTTGAGACTCACATATCATGTCAATAATCACTGTTACACAGATTTCCAGTAATGGGTAATTCATATTTTACTTGGTTTCTCTACAGGGATTTTTTTTTTCTTGGAGACAACCACCTCTAAATCTCACGCTAAATAAACTTGAAAATTCATGTCATAAGTACAGGCTGTTAGAAATATCCTGATTTCCACTTTACAAATGAGAAAACTGGTTCTGTGTTTTATAGTTCAAGTTGTAACAAGAAATTTAGGCCTGAACTAAACCCTGGGCACTGATTTCAGACATAACTCTTTTTTTTTCTTTCTATATTATACAATCATGATATTAGGGACAAGTAAATATATTTACAGTCTGCAGTCTGTTACAGACTATTATAGGTCTCAGAGCTAGAGACCTGGAAGTAGAAATTTTTGCTTATTTCACCAGAAATCTTTCTGTGGTCCAAGCTCTCTTAATCCCAATGCTAAAAGGGATTATTCACAAAAGGCTTAATTCATCCTTCATCATTTAAAAAAAGGGAAGTGTAAAAATTGAAAACTACTGTAGAAATTTGGGGTTAAGAGAGTAGAAGTGAAAAAAATTAATGTACTTCTTAAATGAAAGGAAGATAAGAGAAATAAATCTCTCTCTAATCGCTCTGTGCTGCTAACGTAGAAGCTTAAAGTAGCAGTTTATGAGCAATGTTCATGAAATCACTTTCTACCTCCCTTTCTGCAAGAAACAGACTTTATTCCTGTTGAAGTAATAATAGCATTCCTTCTCCTTTAAGTATAACTTCCCTGGTGTCTCACTTGGTAAAGAATCCACGGGCAATGCAGGAGACCTGGGTTCGATTCCTAGGTTAGTAAGATCCCCTCGAGAAGGGAATGGCTACCCACTTTAGTGTTCTGGTCTGGATAATTCTACGGACAGAGGACCCTGGCGGACTACAGTTCTTGGGATTGCAAAGAGTCATATAAGATTGAGTGACTTTCACTTTCTTTCACTTTTCTCCTGTTAATCCTTTTAAGTATAACTCTAAGGAACAGCTAAATAGTTGAGGAAGCATATTTACAGTGCTGAGATCACTTCTTCTAAGACACAGGGAGCATTCTATTCTCTCCTGGAAATCAGGAGTTAAATGATACTTTTTCAGGGATGGGGCAGAGCAGATATTTCTTTCTCATCTCTTTTCCAGGTTTATAATCTGAATTAATAAGGCACTGAAAAGATGTTTCAAGGTAACTTTCTTACTTCCAGAGACGGTCCCTAGGACTCAATGGATGGCCCTTCTGGGATGAGGCTCAAGATCTCAGATCTGTAATCAGGAGCATCCTACAGGCAGTGTTCCCTCAGGGCCCTCTGGTTGCTCTGAAACCAAGAGCAAGAGAAGCCCTGTAATGAGTGTGAAGTGAGAAATCAAAATGCCTCATTACAATCAGGCAACAGGCCGAATCACCCCCTCCTTTCATATTAGTCTCCCGAGATTTGCCACCTTTCAATCTTCTTCCGTCCCTAACCCACAGAGGAGTGTGGGATAAGCGTGGGGCCTGAAAGGGGCATCTGCACAGCGCATCCCTGCTGCATCCACTGGGAGTGTGGTGCACCCCGGGAACCCCAGCTTCCTGTGGGAGCAGGGCAGCATATGGCCAGAGACTTACTCTTTTTCTTCTTTTGATTTTAAGGATAATAAGTAGTCCACCTAGCCCACCCTTCTGTCCTCACTCCAAATTTCTACAATATTTTTAATTAATATGCTTTTTTATTTAAATTTTTAAAAAATATTTTTTAATTGAAGGATAATTGCCTTACAGAATTTTGTTGTTTTTCTGTCAAACCTCAACATGAATCAGCCATAGGTATACATATATCCCCTCCTTCTTGAACCTCCCTCTCATCTCCCTCCCCATCCAACCCCACTAGGTTGATACAGAGCCCCTGTTTGCGTTTCCTGAGGCATACTGCAAATACCCATTGGCTATCTACTTTACATATGGTAATGTAAATTTTCATGCTATTGTCTCCATACATCTCACCCTCTTCTGCCCTCTCCCCATGTCCATAAATCTATTTTCCATGTCTGTTTCTCCATTGCTGCTCTGCAAATAAATTCTTTGGTACCAGCTTTCTAGATTCTGTATATATGCATTAGTATACGATATTTATCTTTCTCTTTCTGATTTACTTCATTCTGTATAGTAGGCTCTAGGTTCATCCACCTTATTAGAACTGACCAAAATGTGTTCCTTTTTATGGCCGAGTAATATTTCATTGTGTGTATGTACCACATCTTCTTTATCCATTCATCTGTCAATGGACATCTATGTTCTAGCAACTGTAAACAGTGCTGCAATGAACAATGGGGTACATGTGTCTTTTTCAAGATGGGGTACAAGTGTCTTTTTGGTTTCCTCAGGGCATGTGCCTCAGAGTGGAATTGTTGGGTCATATGGTGGTTTTATTTCTAGTTTTTTAAGGAATCTCCATACCATCTTCCACAGTGGTTGTATTAATTTACATTCCCACCAACAGTACAAAAGGGTTCCCTTTTCTCCACATCCTCTGCAGCATTTATTGTTGTAGACTTTTTGATGATGGCCATTCTGACTGGTGTGAAGTGATATCTCATTGTAGTTTTGATTCACATTTCTCTAATAATAAGCAATGTTGAGCATCTTTTCATGTGTTTGTTAGCCATCTGTATGTCTTTTTTGAAGAAATGTCTGTTTAGGTCTTTTCCCCACTTTTTATTGGGTTGTTTGTTTTTCTGGTATTGAGTTGTATGAGCTTCTTGTGTATTTTGGAAATTAATCCTTTGACAGTTGTCATATTTGCTATTATTTTTTCCCATTCTGAGGGTTGTCTTCTCACCTTGCTTATAGTTTCCTTTGCTGTGCAAAAGCTTTTAAGTTTAATCAGACCCCACTTGTTTACTTTTGTTTTATTTCCATTACTCTAGGAGATGGGTCATAGAGGATCTTGCTTTGATTTATGTCAAGTGTTCTGCCTATGTTTTCCTCTAAGAGTTTTATAGTTTCTGGTCTTACATTTAGCTCTTTAATCCATTATGAGTTTATCTTTGTGTATGGTTTTAGGAAGTGTTCTAATTTCATTCTTTTACATGTAGCTCTCCAGTTTTTCCAGCATTGCTTATTGAAGAGGTTGTCTTTGCCCCATTGTATATTCTTGCCTCCTTTGTCAGAAACAAGGTACCCATAGGTGCAAGGGTTTATTTCTGGGCTTTCTGTCTTGTTCCATTGATATGTATTTCTGTGTTTGTGCTAGTACCATAGTGTCTTGATGACTGTAGGTTTGCAGAATATACTCTCTTTGGAAATAGTAAAGAATAAATTTGGCTTCTTGTGAGCTGTCCTGTTACTAACAAAGGAAGAGAAAGGGCTGGACCTCCAAAATAACCCTCTAACAAATGTAAAGAACATCCTACCATTGGCCTTGAAAAGGACTTCAGGAATTTTGTTCAACAAATGGAGCCTCTTCTCTCACAACTGTAGTACCTCAGGGATTAATTTAGCCTTCTTCAGCCTCAGTGTATTCACTGAGGAGATAATGGAGATAATCCTGTAAAATGTAAAATGGAGATAATGTTTTCCCTGTCTCATAAGTTTGTGACATCGTCTTTTAATTTTTAAGAATCACGTGTAAATTAAGATTCTATCATTTCTCACAATCTTCACACAGAGTAAATGTCCGTCCAATTTGAGTAAAAAAAAAAAAAAAACTACATACAGCATAAAATGTTACATCTTAAAGCCACTTTTATGTATTTCCATTGATTCAAATCAGTAAATGCCCTCTGTTTTCCTCTTATGTTCAAAGTGCAATTTAATGTTCCAGGGACTACGGCCCATGTATCAAAAGAGTTTGTAAATTGGTGAGTGGAGAGAAAACTAAGAAAGGAGTCATGGGAAGCATGTTGAGATATTCATTGGATATTAAGTTAGAATTGAGTCAGTAAAGCTAGATGTAGGAGGAAAACAAAGAGAAAAGAAGCTCTAGAGGGAAAAGGGTGAGGTCTTTTCAGGGAATAATCACTAGCCAAGTGATTTAGGAGTAGATTTTTTATGAAGTAAAATCTATATTTTTGTAATCTAGCAGAAATTTCTGTACAGTGAAACCTACTACTGACTCTACAGATGTATTATTAATAAAAGAAGTGGGTACCACCTATAGCATTCAGAAGAGTAAAAGCAATAATTTAAATATGTTATTTGCATCCTTAAACTACTTTAATCATAATCTTCACGCCTATTTGCATGATGTTGATATAGTAACTCATAAAGAAGTCCAATTTTGATAGATTTAAAAAAAAATGCTCTTAATTTCTCAAGACAGAGTCAGGCAGACCCTTCAAAGACAAAGTTATGGGGATACAGGTAGTTGAAATGACCAGTTGTTTTTTATTTATATCCAAAAATAAGCAGTGATTTAAGTGTTTTAAAATTCACTTTATATATGTGAACACTTTGAAGTTTCCTTTTGTGTTTTCTCTATTTGCTTAAAATATTAATAACAAGTGATAACCCATCTAGAAATGTTAAGCAGTATCAATTTGTTTTTTTCTCCAAAGCTGTTTCTATTGTCACTTGCAAATTAATTTTTTAGTTTGATGAAAGAGTGTAAAACATTGCTTCTGTGCAAAATATTAATCAATAGCTTTTCTTGTACTATTAGTTACCCTCAAATTACAGCTTGTAAAAGTTTTCCTGGAAACACACTGCATTTTTATATATGCATATTTGCTTATGTATTTTCCATGTAATGTTTATATACAAAGGAAATGACTAAGAATTATATATTAAATAATAAAAATACTATAATGAAACATACTTATAGCTTCATTATATGAAACAATTTAATGAAAATGTATACATGAACAAAGCAAAAAGCAGAAATGAGATAAACAATACAAACTTTTTTTGGGTGGGGACAGTTGAGGATGGAAAATTTGGATGACATGTTTTCTTCTCATTTATGTTTCTGTTAATATCCAAACCAAAACAATTTGCCAAAAAGCTAAAGAGAAGTGACAACAAAAGATAATGAATGGAATTCGTGGTGCTGAACATGTGATATATTCTCATTGTCCCAAAGCAATGAATTGCCAAGGAATAAAAATGAAAAACCTGTTATATTATAGAGTTAAACATTTAGGCAACAAATACTTGAGCTATTTTCTTCCCAGATGAGGTGATTTTTAAGTCATAGGAAATAAGCATTCCAGATCCTTAGTTAATGAGGTGATTTTATTCATCATCCAATTAGGCATTTCTAATTCTTCATCATTTTTGAATAAAACAATACTACTATTAAAATTAATATCAATATCTTTATTTATTATATTTTAGATACTGCTTATATTAATTGATTAAAATGAAAATCAGCCAAAGTCTATAATATACAATGATCAGGAATCCACATGTGCATGTGTATAGATAAACAAAATGTTGTATAAAATACAACTTTTTCTATGGAAGGAGTCAAGTTTACTTTGTGTGTAGCAGGGAGCCTAGAACTCAATTTTTATCCAGAATCTTAAATAAAAAGCAGCTCAGAACCTTTATTATTTATGTCATTGTCATTGATCTTACTCTTTTAGCATGCTTCTACTCTCTAAGAAGTCACATATTGTAGCAAATCCCTGATCATCTGCTTTGCTTTCCCTCTACCTCCCCCCTTCTTTTTCTGTTTCAACTTGCCTATGATTAATTCTATTAATTACAACCATGCCTGGAAAGTAATTTTATTTCCCAGTCTGTCTTATTATCTTCAGAAATATTATCTTGAATATCAAACCTGAATTTTAACAACTTTTTCCTTTGTATCACTACTGTCACAATTTTAACACCCCACCAAGCCAGTGTCTACACATGGATGTGGCCGGATGATCAGTACCAAATTCAGATTGATTATATTCTCTGTAGCTGAAGATGCAGAAGCTGTAAACAGTCAGCAAAAACAAGACCTAGAGCTGCCTATGGCTCACATCATTAACTCCTTATTGCAAAATGCAGACTTAAATTGAAGAACATAGGGAAAATCACTAGGACATTCAGGCATGACCTAAATCAAATCCCTTATGACTATACAGTGGATCTGACAAATAGATTCCAGGAATTAGATCTGATACCCAGAGAGCCTAAAGAGCTATGGACAGAGGTTCATAACATTGGACAGGAGGCAGTGATCAAAACCATCCACAAGGAAAAGAACTACAAAAAGGCAAAAGGGTTGTCTGAGGAGCCTTACAAATGGCTGAAAAAAGTAGTGAAAGGCAGAGGAGAAAAGGAAAGATATACCCATCTGAATGCAGAGTTCAAAAGAACAGCAGGGAGAGATAAGAAAGCCTTCCTCAGTGATCAGAGCAAAGAAATAGAGGAAAACAGTAGAATGGGAAAGACTAGAGATTTCTTCAAGAAAATTAGAGAAATCAAAAGAATATTTCCTGCAAAGGTAGGCACAATAAAGAACCTAAAAAAAGGCAAAAGATGCTAAGAAGAGGTGGCAAGAATACACAGAAGAACTATACAAAAAAGATCTTAATGACCCAGATAACCACAAAGGTGTGATTACTCACCTAGAGCCAGATATCCTAGAGTGTGAAGTCAAGTGGGCCTTAGGAAGCATCACTATAAACAAAGCTAGTAGAGGTGATGAGCTCTGAGTTTATTCCAGCTGAGCTATTTCAGACCCTAAAAGATGATGATGTTAAAGTGCTGCACTCAATATGCCAGCAAATTTGGAAACCTCAGCATTGGCCACAGGACTGGAAAATGTCAATTTTCATTTCAATCCCAAAGAAAGGCAATGCCAAAGAATGTTCAAACTACTGCACAATTGCTCTCATTTCATATGCTAAGCAAGGTCATTCTCAAAATCCTCCAAGTTAGGCTTTAGCAGTACATGAACTAAGAATTTTCAGGTATACAAGCTGGATTTAGAAATGGCAGAGGAAGCAGAGATCAAATTGCCAACATTCATTGGATCATAGAAAAAGCAAAAGAATTGTAGAAAAACATCTACTTCTGTTTCATTGACTATACTAAAGCTTTTGACTGTGTGGATCACAACAAACTGTGGAAAATTCTTCAACAGATGTAAATACCAGACCACTTTACCTGCCTCCCAAGAAACCTGTATGCAGATCAAGAAATAACAGTTAGAACTGGACATGGAGCAATTAATGAACTGGCTCCAAATTGGGAAAAGAATAGATCAAGGCTGTATGTTGTCACCCTGCTTATTTAACTTATATGCAGAGTGGCCAGATGAAGCACAAGCTGGAATCAAGATTGCTGAAATTGTCAGTAACCTCAGATATGTGATGACACAACCCTTATGGCAGAAAGCAAAGAGGAGGTAAAGAGTCTCTTGATTTAGGTGAAAGAGGAGACTGAAAAAGTTGGCTTAAAACTCATCATTCAAAAAACTAAAATCATATTATCCAGTCCCATCACTTCATGGCAAATAGATTAGGAAACAATGGAAACAGAGACAGAATTTATTTTCTTGGGCTCCAAAATCACTGCAGATGATCACTGCAACCATGAAATTAAAAGATACTTGCTCCTTGGAAGAAAAGATATGACCAACGTAGACAGCATATTAAAAAGCAGGGACATTACTTTGCCGACAAAGATGAGTATTGTCAAAGCTATGATTTTTCCAGTAGTCATGTATGAATGTGAGAGATGGACCATAAAGAAGGCTGAGCACCAAAGCGGTGATGCTTTTGAACTGTGGTGTTGGAAAAGACTCTTGAAAGTCCCTTGGACTGCAAGGAAATCAAACCAGTCAGTCCTAAATGAAATCAACACTGAATATTCATTTGAAGGACTGATGCTGAATCTGAAGCTCCATTACTATGGCCACCTGATGTGAAGAGCTGACTCATTTTAAAAGATCCTGATGGTGAGAAAAATAGAAGGCAGGAGGAGAAGGGGATAACAGAGGATGAGATGGTTGGATGGCATCACTGACTCAATGGACATGAGTTTGAGCAAACTCTGGGAGTTGGTGGTGGATAGGGAAGCCTGGAGTGCTGCAGTCCATGGGGCTGCAAAGAGTCAGACATCACTGAGTGACCGAACAGCAACAACCAAGCCAGAGACTTGTGTGGGTATCTGCATGTTCAGTCACTCAGTCATGTCTGTCTTCATGGCCCCATGGACTGTAGCCCACCAGGCTCCTCTGTCCATGGGATTCTCTAGGTAAGAATACTGGAGCGGGGTACTATTTCCTCCTCCAGGGGATCTTCCTGATCCAGGCATAGAAACAGCATCTCCTGTGTCTCCTTCACTGACAGGTGGATCCTTTTACCCTGAGCCACCTGAGAAGCCTATGTAACTCCTGTAACAAGTACAAAGAGAAAGTAGATCACTTAGGAAGGAACAAAGACTCTGTGAGTAGGAAGAATGGTCAGTCAAACTTGGGTGTTCCTCACAGCATCATTATGGTCTCAGATTTGTCTTTTTACCTATATTATCACCATCAATATATATTGGACCCATAAGGTATGTTATGTATTTAAATCTATGATTTCTACCAAGGTTCTTGCTTCACCTTAGCATTGTGAGGGCAAGTTAATGATGTGTTTTTACAAATCATTTTTTTTTAAATCACACATGCTTATGTGAGAAATATTAGAAAACAAAGATAAGCAGAAATTTCAGGGAATGTTTAAAGTGGGATTCCCGTGTGCTGTTTCCTGTCTCTCATGAGCCCTCTGTTCCTTATCAGTTCCTGTCAGGAAAGAGCGGAGTGACACGCTGCTCCCAGGACTGAGATCAAGAGATGGAATGCATGCATAGGATTTCCTTCATTAGCTTTTCCATACGGTGAAAGTGATTATTTACAACCCTCTTTTGGCTTTATGGCCTCTATTACTCCTATTTCCTTGGTAACTTGTAAAGTCTGGTCTTTTGATCTTTATCTGAAGAGGCTACCTTGTAATACGGTATATATACTCACACAGAGTTCAATAAAGCACCCTTGTTCCACTAGAGACTTGGGTCCCCGTGTCCTTCTTTCTCTCTCTCTCTCTTTCTCTTTCTCTCTCTCTCTCTCTCTCTCTTTCTCTATCTCTCTTTCTGGCTGATTCTCTGGAGCCCATGCTGAGAATCATTTTCCTGCCCAGGCTTTCAAGACCTCTTCGAGAGGGTGCCCTGTGCCTTCGTGAGCGGTACAAGCCTTGTTCTAGGACTTTATTAGTTTTCTGTGTAACCCAGGGAGTATTAGCCTCTTTCCTTCTTTCACTTTCTTATCATCCACTCCAGACCACCAGGTTCTGGTCCATTAAAGGACCGCAACACAGAAAGAACAATCATAACTTTGAAACCACTATGTACATGTCTATACACATATTTTTTGTCTTCTATACACAAATGTGTATTTTTTACAAAAATTAAACTATTGCATTTCTTTTATCTTTATTATATATTTTTTATTCTTAAATAATAAATTAAGTAGACATCTTTTTCCATATACAAAGGCACATAGGAATTTAGATAAGATGACCTTTACATTTTCTTCAACTTGAGAGTGACATGATTTCTTTTAAAAGGATGATTATTAAGGTAAAACTCATTGAAGACTTTAATAGATACTTAGAGAATGATTATAACTGGTTATTGCATCTGTTTGCCAGTTACTTTTGAATATGTATTTGTTAGTATAGAGAAACAATGGTTGCTGTATTGTATCCAAGGTGTGCAAATGTATTAAAATGTTCTTAATCTCATTGCTCTGACCAAGGTGCTGAAATCTGCCCCTGAAACTGCATCTCAACTGCTAAGAAGCTAGAACCTGTTATACAGAGTGAAGTAAGTCAGAAAGAGAAACACTAATATAGTATATTAATGCATATATATGGAATCTAGAAAAATGATATTGATGAAATTATTTGCAGAGAAGGAATGGAGATGTAGATGTAGAAAATAGACTTGTAGATGCAATGGAGGAGGGACAAATGGAGAAAGTAGCATCAGCGTACATATTGTACCAGGTGTAAAATGGTTAGCTGGTGAGAAGTTGCTGTGTAGCAAAGGGATCAGAGTCTGGAGCTCTGTGATGACCTGGAGGGATGCGATAGAGGTAGGAAGGGAGGATAGGGAGGGAGGGAATGTATGTGTAATTATGGTTGATTTGCATTGTTGTAGTAATGATTAAGATTAAAGCCACACTATAGCTCACTTTAAAATATTGAACATCTGTAAAGCAAGCAAACTTATATGATGTATTTAAGAGACCATAACACAAACAAATACACAACAGAAATTACAAATAGATATTTTCAGGATATAAGTTAGAATTATGCTAATTTTAATGTCATTATTAAATAAAACAGTGAATTTGTGAAATATGCTATATTGCAATTTCTGGCTTTTATCTTTGAACTTGGGTGTGAAATTTTGGCAAGTGGAAAAAATTCACTTCTGTGCCAACATCTTTCCTCTCCCTGGAATTTCCTTCCTTTCAATTTCTGTTGAAAACTCTTCTTTTTTTTTGAAAACTCTTCTATTTGTAAACTCTCTTCTCATTATTTACATGGTTTACCATCTAAGTGTCACTAAATACAGTTGACACTTATGTCTTAAGGGAGACAAGTTAGTTCCGTGGCCGGTTATTCAGGTATTATATTGTCAGTATTCATCTGCATCTCATTCACCTAGCAGAAATCACTTACTAGCCACTCTGTACTAGTCTATGCTTTGAGGGAAAAGCAAAAGCAATGAGTGTGGGAGATAAGACAAAACAAATAAGCATAATATACATGTTTTTAAATGGTATATTACATAGGACAATATAAATAATGATGAGGAGACTGAATTTAGAAAAAGTTTAATCCCATGTTAAGACAGACAGTTATTGCAGGAGTATGAATAAGGACTGAGGATTGATGAAGTAGCATTTGACTAATGGAAGCTGGAAGATCATTTGACAGGAAAGGAAATAATGAGAACAAAATCATTCAGGAAGGAATTTATGGTGCATGAAGTAGAGTGATGGTATACCAAACTGAGAAATTAGGTGGTAAAAATGTATAGAGAAATTTCTGTTTATCCAGAAACATTTTACGGGGTTTAGACTTATCTTTTAGAAAATAAGGCTTCATGCAGGCTTTTGGGAAAAAGCATTATCCACTCATAACTACATTTTAGGAAAATAAAGATATCAATAAGCATAGGAGGCAATAAGCAGGAAGTGGAATAAGGGGTTCTGTGAATATCTTAGCATTGACAGTAGCAATAGAAAGGAAAGCCAGAAAGGACAGTATTGTATTATTTCTTCCCCAGAAAAAACAGAAATAAGATTTTACTTGACAGTCAAAAGAATAGTGTGTTGGTGAAACCTCCAGTTGAAGTATTTATTATGTGCAATGTTTTTGTTGATCTTATTTAATTCTGTGGGAAAATCTATAATTGGGTATGAATTCTTATTCTTTACTGCTCTCTCTCTCATCCTCCCACTGTTCTAACTGGTATTAGCTTGTTCAGTTTCACAGATGAAAGAAAGGCAGGGGGAGAGAATGAATTCTGGAGCTGTTTTCTAAAAGCTGATAGACAGTATGTGCTTAATAAATCATAACCTAGTCACATGTATAAAATTTTAAAATCCTACAGAAAAGGCAGGATACACATGATCAGCCTCTTGTTGTTGTTTTTTTTTGTTGTTGTTATTTGTTTGTTTGTTATCTCATGAATGCTTACATCCTGGATTGAGATCCATTCAGCATTGCATTTTTAACAACCCACTCAATATATTGAAATTCCTGTAAAGAAGATATTTGAATATGATTTATTATAAACATAATTTTCTTTTTTTTTAATTATTATTTTTTTTTTCCAGTGGGTTTTGTCATACATTGATATGAATCAGCCATGGATTTACATGTATTCCCAATCCCGATCCCCCCTCCCACCTCCCTCTCCACCCGATTCCTCTGGGTCTTCCCAGTGCACCAGGCCGGAGCACTTGTCTCATGCATCCCACCTGGGCTGGTGATCTGTTTCACCATAGATAGTATACATGCTGTTCTTTTGAAACATCCCACCCTCACATTCTCCCACAGAGTTCAAAAGTCTGTTCTGTATTTCTGTGTCTCTTTTTCTGTTTTGCATATAGGGTTATCGTTATCACCTTTCTAAATACCATATATATGTGTTAGTATGCTGTAATGTTCTTTATCTTTCTGGCTTACTTCACTCTGTATAAGGGGCTCCAGCTTCATCCATCTCATTAGGACTGGTTCAAATGAATTCTTTTTAATGGCTGAGTAATATTCCATGGTGTATATGTACCACAGCTTCCTTATCCATTCATCTGCTGATGGGCATCTAGGTTGCTTCCATGTCCTGGCTATTATAAACAGTGCTGCGATGAACATTGGGGTGCACGTGTCTCTTTCAGATCTGGTTTCCTCAGTGTGTATGCCCAGAAGTGGGATTGCTGGGTCATATGGCAGTTCTATTTCCAGTTTTTTAAGAAATCTCCACACTGTTTTCCATAGCGGCTGTACTAGTTTGCATTCCCACCAACAGTGTAAGAGGGTTCCCTTTTCTCCACACCCTCTCCAGCATTTATTGCTTGTAGACTTTTGGATAGCAGCCATCCTGACTGGCGTGTAACGGTACCTCATTGTGGTTTTGATTTGCATTTCTCTAATAATGAGTGATGTTGAGCATCTTTTCATGTGTTTGTTAGCCATCTGTATGTCTTCTTTGGAGAAATGTCTGTTTAGTTCTTTGGTCCATTTTTTGATTGGGTCATTTATTTTTCTGGAATTGAGCTTCAGGAGTTGCTTGTATATTTTTGAGATTAATCCTTTGTCTGTTTCTTCATTTGCTATTATTTTCTCCAAATCTGAGGGCTGTCTTTTCACCTTACTTATAGTTTCCTTTGTAGTGCAAAAGCTTTTAAGTTTCATTAGGTCCCATTTGTTTAGTTTTGCTTTTATTTCCAATATTCTGGGAGGTGGGTCATAGAGGATCTTGCTGTGATTTATGTCGGAGAGTGTTTTGCCTATGTTCTCCTCTAGGAGTTTTATAGTTTCTGGTCTTACATTTAGATCTTTAATCCATTTTGAGTTTATTTTTGTGTATGGTGTTAGAAAGTGTTCTAGTTTCATGGGGAGAGTGCGCCCACCAAGCCCCTGGCTGCCTGGACCGCTCTGACGGGGAAGGCACACAGAGCGGGCGCAGCTTTTCCTTCCGTGCTTTTGTGGAACACCCGAGGGCTGGAACCTCGCGCAGCGCGGGCCACGCTCCATATAGAACAGCCGGAGCCTGAGCAGCACAGATGGAGAAAGCAGCGTCAGCCCCTCCCGGCAGCCCCAGCCCATCCCCGCGGCGCAAGCCTGTCCCCACAGCGCCAGCCTCTCCCTGCAGCGCAAGCCCCTCCCCGCAGAGCGACGGAACTAGCTACCTGAATAAGAGTCCACCTCCGCCCGCCTGTGTCAGGGCGGAAATGAGGCTCTGAAGAGACCGGCAAACAGAAGCCAAATAAACAAAGGGAACCGCTTCAGAAGGGACTGGTGCAACAGATTAAAATCCCTCTAGGAAACATTGACTACACCAGAAGGGGCCTGTAGATATTGAGAAGCGTAAGCTGGAACGAGGAGCTATCTGAAACTGAGCCGAACCCACACTGACTGCAACAGCTCCAGAGAAACTCCTATAAACATAATTTTCAAATAAACTAGAAAATGTTCCTCTATCATGGTAACTATTTAAAAGTTATTCATCAAACAAATACAATGTTAATGGAGTGGTTAAAATGAGACACTAGATTTGCTCAATTTAGGAAATAAATGCACACATGATACATTCTCTTGTCCTCAAAAACTTTTTATCCTAGTTTGGGACACAGAATTATAAACAGATAACTTATATGTAACTAAAGATTTGCATAAATTAAAAAAAAATACTGAGAGGATCTAGCGATGAGATGTAGAGGAAAGCACTGCAGTGGCAGTCTGGAAGTCTGACTTCTGATTCACTTTGTCACTTATAGTCTTGACCTTGCATTCTAAGTCACTTTCTTTATGAAACAGAAATTTGCATGCAGAGGATTTTCTTAGGTATATTCTCAGGAACAAACATGTAAGAGACTATATGCACATTCGGGAAAAGAGAAAGAAATAAATGGTGTTACAGTTAAAACAAAGCCCTCAGACAGACACACGGGGAACTCTGGAGGTGAGCTGGTCCTTCAGAACTGAAGTAAGGAACTTAGTTTATGTACCCCAGCCTTCCAAGTAGAATTAATCTTGGGTGTGGCAGCTTCTTTCAGCTGAAGTTCATCCTTGAAGAAGAGTTAGGGGAATGAGTGCCTTAATGCTGAAAGGGATTTTGGATTACTTATAGTGTTCCTTAAGATGTACGTCTTACACTGCTCAGATTCACTTGCATCAACAATAAATTATTTCATATGAAAATATCTCCTATAATAATCTGATTTATCTTTTTTTTTTTCCTGTTGAAACTCAGAAGAATTTTAAAAATTTAGTGTTCACAAAGACGTTCATCTTGGGACTGAAACTGATACTCATTATATGGCTTATTATCCATTCTTGGTGCACCCTAAACTTCTGTTAGCACCTCTGCTTGTCTAGGTGACATTGTAGTGACTCAGACTGTCATTCTTATATGATCTGATGTGCTGGTCACCATGATCTTCCCACCATAAATAGCTCTGGCTGGTGCTCTTGTCCATTTACCATTAAACTGGGCAAGAGAGTACTGTTATTCCAGTCAGTCAGACGGATGTCAAGCATTTCCTCCATATAACCATTTTGTAATGGTAGCCCAGTATCCTCCTGATAACTAGGATAAACTACCTATACAATTGTTTCTTTTTCTTATCTGTTAATCTCTTAGCATAAAGAACTCAAATGACTTAGAAATAACCACAGCATAAGGTTCTATGAGACTCTTACTGTATCTCTGATGGAGTCCCCTAAGAAGAGGACATCCAGAAAATGAAGATTAAAGCACAAATTCTTCAAGTGAATCAATGGGAGTGAAGGTAAATAGACCATTCTTACCTCCTTGATATGGGACCTACATATTTTACTTAATGGAGGCCTAGCACCATAAAATAGATCACTGATTTCTGATATAAACCACATCCAGGAGGATAACATATCACCTTTGTGGGTTATCATCTTCAAGTTGGTGCATCATCTGTATTACTCAATTATGTTGGCAGATTCCAGGTGAGAAGGAACGTATGAGTCGAATGCTCACTTCTATATCTCTTTTGGTATAGTTTCCTCTTTCTGAAATTATATTATCAGTATTCTCAGGTGTCTCAGATGGTGAAGTATCTGTCTGCAATGCAGGAGGCTCAGGTTCGATTCCTGGGTTAGGAAGATCCCCTGGAGAAGGAAATGGCAACCTACTCCAGTATTCCTGCCTGGAGAATTCCCCAGAGGTGCCTGGAGGACTACAGTCCATGGAGTCACAAAGAGTCAGATACAACTGAGCAACTAACACTAACTAACTAACCAGTCTAAGCAGTAGATCAGAAAATCTATATATTTTTGGATAGTAGTATTGGCCAAGAGAGTAGTAAACATAAACCTATAACTTAAACATGTATCTACCTCAGTCAAAATGAATTTCTACGCTTTTCTGATGAAAGGGATCCAATATACTCATCTTGAAACCAGCTAACTAGTTGATCTCCTTGAGAGATGTGACAGATGTTCTGTATTAGTCTCCATTGATGACCGATTGATACTATGCTAGAACTAGATCAGATTTGGGTTGTTGAAGACCATGTTGGTGGGTCTCTGCAGGCATTGCCTTCATCTTCACCATCAAAACTGCTCCATTTGTCAGCTCGTTGTGTTCCATTACAGTGTCTTTAAGTCTTCTCCCATGGTTAGGTTTTCTTTGGTGAATATTAACTTGAAATGAAAAGATCATCACATTCATGCCCACACCCAGAGCTTTTGATGTATCATCTTGTCCAGGCTAGGAGATAGATTTAAGGGTTTCCATTTTACTTTCCCCATTTCAACAGTCCTGATCCCAAAGGTTAAAAAACCAGCATGGGGTTCCTTCAATAATCAAATATGTCCATTCCAATTATGTGTTCGAGAATCAAAGAAAAAAATTCTGGGATGTCTGCAGACCCAGTGGACACAATGTCAGCTGCACTTGGGCTAGAATTCCATTTACTATCAGGTCCTCACATGCACCAACTTTAACCACAGGACTGTAATAATGGTTCAGACCCTCAAGTGTTAATATCAGTTTAAATTCTTCCATAGGGTTCAAAAGTCAGAGTATTCACATTTCCATGAATGCTCTGAATTTATGGTTATCTGGTTAAGAAGCCATATGTCCTATGGAATATTAGGGAAATATAGCTCTATACGTGCCTTGATGTTCGAAGTCATTCCTCATGGAGACCCAGCCTCTCCATTAATCAATGGATTAATCAATAGAATTTGAGAATTGGCTCAGATATGGAAACTAGACAAGGGATTGGAATATTTTATTGGAGTGGCTGCTAGTACTCTTATTGGCTGACCACCCATCTTTCCCACAGGAACACTGTGTCCTTTGAAACATTTCCATAGTTTTGGGGTTGCACACTGACATTGATACTCATTACCAGAATGACTTCAAACCTGCTGTTATCTGGCATCTCTTATTTTAGGATCTTAATATTCCCATTACTATCAGTGAGCCCAGTTCTTAGCATCCCCTCCTGTCATCTACTTTGGACTGGAGAGGGTAACCATCAATGAGCTTTTCTTTCTTTTTTTTTAATTTTTGTAGAGCATAGTTGCTTTACATTGTGGTGTTAGTCTCTGTTGTACAGCAAAGGGGATGCGCTGTACAGATACTTATATCCCCTCTTCTTAGAATTTCCTTCCTATTTAGGTCACCACAGAGCACTGGGTAGAGTTCCTTGTGCTATACAATTGGTTCTCCTTAGTTATCTATTTTATACATCCTGGTATCTCTCTTATCAGAGCACTGCTAATCACTTTGGTAAACAGAGTCATGGGAGCTCTCTTCCTTAACATCATCAGCTCTTGTTCTTTCTGGCTTCATTTAGTAAATCTACTCTAGCATGCCCACTTGTCTAAGCATTCTTTCATCTTCTGCCTTAGTATTTCTGGTATTTCTGCTTCACTTAGGTGGGGGCCATTACTTTCTTCTGGGGCTTCTCTGGTGGCTCAGCTGGTAAAGAAACTGCCTGCAAGGAAGGAGACCCAGGTTTGATCCCTGGGTAGGGAAGATCACCTGGAGCTGGGCATGGCAATCCACTCCAGTATTCTTGCCTGGAAAATCCCATGGACAGAGGAGTCTGGTGGGCTACAGTCCACAGGATTGCTCGGTCAGACACAACTGAAGCAACTTAGCACACAAAACATTATTTTCTTCTAACTTCCAATAGTCATTTTGACATTGTATTCATGCCATATTTCAGGGTCTTGTATCACTTATTCTTGTAAAAGTTCTGCCTCTCCTTGATCCAACATTTTTAGGATTCATTTAACTATGTGTACCTGAGGTATTCTTATGCATGTTTAAGAAAAGAGGTGAGGCATTCAAGGCATTGAAAGGAGGTATATAAATGATAATTACATGTTAAGAATCAATGCACACTTAATTGAATTCTATGTTAACTTGATGCTTCCCGTTTACATATGTCCTTACCCTTATTGAATATGGATATACTAAACATAGAACTTGCCCTCATTTTTTTCAATAGATCACCACTTCAAATGCACATCACTTTGGATAAGCATGTGCACACACAAACATACACAGTCACACATACGTAAATACTCACACATCCTCCACAGTTCTGGACCCACGAGTTTAAACAACAGACTTGAACTAGGTCAAAAGATGAGAGGAAGAGTAGTTCAAATCTTTTAAGTTTAAGTGACTTCAGTTATGCATGAACAAGAAGACTGAATCCAACTTGCCAAGTAGGTCAGCAGACAGAACCATGAAAGATCAGAACAATCTGGTCATGGATCATCCTTTCCAACACTGGTTCATTACCTTCTATTTTAGCTCATGAACATTACCCATTATACTAAGTCTGGGTTATCTAAGATGAAATAGCTCCTTGCTGCCAGAAACACAGTGGGTGGAAAACAGAGAAAATCCTAATTTAATATTGGAATTCTTTGGAACGTAATTTATCAAGGCCAAGTTAGAGGATCATGAAGTTGTACAGTCACAAGAGAAAAAATAGCCTTATTGCAGAGATGAGAAATATTGACAATTCCAAAACAACTTTTAGATATGAAATAAGCAAAATTAATTGTGACTAGGCATTTACAAAAAAATACTGGAAGAGATATTACTAACTGATAATCTCTTCTGACAAACTCTAAGCCTCTTTATGATTATCAGAATTTGTATGTTTCACATTACTGTTAACACCATGGATAAAATACTGTATTTTAATGAAATTTAAGTATTTACATGTGTTTTTTTCTTTTCTAACCTGGCATTTTATCTTCATATTTAATTATGTATGGTATAGTCCTCTCTCTCTGTCTTTCCTCATCTCTACATTTTGAGGAAAAAAAAAAGTCTCCTCAGCATAAATCTCCCTCTAAAATATGTTTTTGCATGATTAGTCCTTATAGAAGTCAGATAAGGACACTTGAAAATAGGACATTGATTTCATTAAATAAAGAAAAGGGAAGAGCATTTTTGAAACCTCTTAATTTCATTAAAATGTCTCCATTAAAGGGAAAAAAGAATGTTGAAGGATATGAGGAGTCTGGCACAACTAAGCTTACTCCCATCAGCAGGGTCATATATTAAGCTGGCTCAGTTGAAATTTCCATTTTTATAGGACAGATATGGTCTAATATAGGCAATTTCATATAATTTAGTCTACCTGAATAGGTATCAGTAATGTACTTTAATGAAAAGATAATCTGTGAAAGTGCTTAGCTAATTAAACTGGCAAACAAAGTAAATAAACAAAAACCTAGAAGTGACTACTTCACATATAATTGAAATTAATGCATTTTTTCTGAAAAATTGCTTGATAGTAAAGTAATGCTTTCTAATTTCAAAATTTACAGCTAATTCAGATAATTTGTAACCATTAAACACACTTTGGAGTTTAGTCCAAATGTAAGACCAGTAACAGTCACTACAAAACGCCAACCTATCAACGATGTGCTTGTTAGTTAAATTTATCTTGGATTTTATTGGATGAAAAAGCTTTCCTCACCGTACAAAAGTGTATATCTTCACTTGGAGACCTTCATTAGACTCTAAAATTTCAAATATGCTAGATGGTAAAGTTATGGTTACAGTTCTGAGTAATAAAACAAAGCCTCTAACTCAGATACTCTTCCTATTTTGGGGAGCCATTGCTGCCATTTTTGGAACAATACGTTAGTGGAACATAAATATTTGCTGCTTATCTTGAATCCACTCCAATGAAAAGGCTGTCCTTTATATGTATACTTAACTAGGTCAGCACATATCAGCATTCAGGGATCTACTTTTATTCCAATAGGTGCAATCAAACATAACAGTGAAATACAGAGGTACTTCTAAGGACAATAACTAAGTGACTTCTGTGGGCTAAAATTCAGTCTCTTGAATTGCTAATGTCCTTCTATGCTGCAGAAAATTATAAAAGTAATTGTTAAGGAAAGATTGTCTTGCAAATGATATAATGAGGAAATATATGCCAAATATATCTCTAAATCTAAATAACAAAGTAGCACTTCATATTCCTATAGTATTTAGGGGAGTGATGGAAGCATTGAAAAGGTATTCAGAAAAGGCTTGTTAAAATAACAAAAGAATAAATGCATTAATTAATGAATTAATTAATTATTTTAGAGCTCAACATGGTACCTCATGTGTATGCAACATCTTACCACTTATCAAGCACTTTCAAATACATACAATATAATTTTGATACTCAGAGGATGTATGAGGTACTGAAATGCACATACAATTTGGAACGAGAGGATAAAGGTTTATAAGTCTTTCTGTTTAGAAAACTGTGAGCAAGCAAACACTCTGAATCTTAATTTCCACATCTGTAAATAGGATTGATAAAACCTGTATAAAAAGTGTTCCAGCAAGAATTGAGAGATTGCATATAAAAAGAAAAGGGAACCCTCTTACACTGTTGGTGGGAATGCAAACTAGTACAGCCGCTATGGAAAACAGTGTGGAGATTTCTTAAAAAACTGGAAATAGAACTGCCATATGACCCAGCAATCCCACTTCTGGGCATACACACTGAGGAAACCAGATCTGAAAGAGACACGTGCACCCCAATGTTCATCGCAGCACTGTTTATAATAGCCAGGACATGGAAGCAACCTAGATGCCCATCAGCAGATGAATGGATAAGGAAGCTGTGGTACATATACACCATGGAATATTACTCAGCCATTAAAAAGAATTCATTTGAACCAGTCCTAATGAGATGGATGAAGCTGGAGCCCCTTATACAGAGTGAAGTAAGCCAGAAAGATAAAGAACATTACAGCATACTAACACATATATATGGAATTTAGAAAGATGGTAATGATAACCCTATATGCAAAACAGAAAAAGAGACACAGAAGTACAGAACAGACTTTTGAACTCTGTGGGAGAAGGTGAGGGTGGGATGTTTCAAAAGAACAGCATGTATACTATCAAGGGTGAAACAGATCACCAGCCCAGGTGGGATGCATGAGACAAGTGCTCGGGCCTGGTACACTGGGAAGACCCAGAGGAATCGGGTGGAGAGGGAGGTGGGAGGGGGGATCAGGATGGGGAATACGTGTAAATCCATGGCTGATTCATATCAATGTATGACAAAACCCACTAAAATGTTGTGAAGTAATTAGCCTCCAACTAATAAAAAAAAAAAAAAGTACTAAAAAAAAAAAAGTGATCTATAAAAACAATTCAAGTGTTAGAACATCTAATTAGAGATGAACAAGCTTCAACTCTGGAAATTGTTACTTGATGCAAGTACAGCTACAAATCCAGTTTCCCAGTTGTGGTTTACAACAATACTGTTATTCATCATTTTAATCATTCTTATGAACGCCTTAAAAAAACATATATAGTGTTTGTATATAAACCCACAGTGGAAGTGACAAACAGATTCAAGGGATTAGATCTGATAAGCAGAGTGCCTGAAGAACTATGGACAGAGGTTTGTGACATTGTATAGGAGGCAGTGATCAAGACCATCCCAAAGAAAAAGAAATACAAAAAGGCAAAATGATTGTCTGAGGAGGCCTTACAAATAGCTGAGAAAAGAAGAGACGCTGCAAAGGAGGAAAGGAAAGATATAACCATTTGAATGCAGAGTTCCAAAGAAAGCAAGGAGAGATAAGAAAGCCTTTCTCAGTGATCAATACAGAGAAATAGAAGAAAACAACAGAGTGGGAAAGACTAGAGATCTCTTTGAGAAAATTAGAAATACCAAGGGAATGTTTCATGCAAAAATGGGCACAGTAAAGAACAGAAATGGCATGGACCTAAATGTTTTCCTAATTTCTTCTCAGCTCTAAGCTGGTTCATGAAAGTCAGCCTTAACTAAGTTGCCAGCTTTTAACTTCCACACTCATGTTTCTAAGCAATGAGTGTTTAGCCTCTTTGGTGCTCAGTCGCTCTGCCGTGTCTGACTCTTTGTGACCCCATGCACTGCAGCATGCCAGGCTTCCCTGTCTTTCACCATCTCTCGGAACTTGCTCAAACTCATGTCCATTCAATCACTTTATCTGTTATTAGTTCTCTGAGTGTTACTGAGTCCAAGCTCATACTGATCAATGCATGACAGGCCAATAAAACGAGACACGAAGTGTTGGGGCAAGAAATATCAACTTTATTCAGAAATCCAGCAGACGGAGAGGATGGCAGGTTAGTATCCCAAAGAATCATCTTACAGAATTAGAAATTAGGGCTCTTTTATACTAAAAGGGAGATTTTTTTTTTTTTTTTTGGTGTTAGTTCTAGACGGTCTTATAGGTCTTCAATAGACCTGTTATGCAGCCAAGAAATTAAAAGACACTTGCTCCTTGGAAGAAAAGCTATGACCAACCTAGACAGCATATTAAAAAGCAGAGACAGCAATTTGCTGACAAAGGTGTGTATAGTCAAACTATAGTTTTTCTAGTAGTCATGTATGGATGTGAGAATTGGACCATAAAGCTGAGTGCCAAAGAATTGATGCTTTTGAACTCTGGTGTTGGAGAAGACTCTTGACAGTCCTTTGAATTGCAAGGAGATCCAACCAGTCAATCCCAAAGAAAATCAGTCCTGAATATTCATTGGAAGGACTGATGCTGAAGCTGACACTCCAATACTTTGGCCACCTGATGCAAAGCACTGACTCATTGGAAAAGACCCTGATGCTGGGAAAGATTGAAGGCAGAGGAGATTGAAGGAGAAGGGGACAACAGAGGATGAGATGGTTGGATGGCATCACCGACTGGATGGAAATGAATTTGAGTTCCCAGAGTTGGTGATGGACAGGGAAGACTAGCGTGTTGCAGTCCATGGTGTCTCAGAGTCGGACACAACTGAATGACTGAACTGAACTGAACTGAAGAACATATAGACGTTTTTACACATTTCAATACATTATCCCTTAGTAAGCATTTTTAATTACAATCATTATATTTTAACATTTTATTCAAGGCCTCTAGCTCCCTTCTTTTAATGACTGTAATGAATGGATTGTGCTCTTGAATGGAACAAAGCTGTTACATTTCTTCCTCTTTTCAGCTAACTTTATTTTTAAAAAGTTGTATGTTACCCTTATTGATAAGGGCTTTGCAGGAGGCACTGATGGTGAAGAATCTGCCTGCCAGTTCAGGAGATGCAAGAGACATGGGTTCAATCCCTGGGTCAGGAAGATCTCCTAGAGGAAGAAATGGCAATCAGCTCCAGTATTCTTGCCTGGAAAACTCATGTACAGAGGAGCCTGGTGGGCTATGGTCCAGGAGGCTGCAGAAAGTCAGATACAACTGAGTGCATGCACACACACACACACACACACATACACACATACTCATTGATAAATTTATTAATAACTCCACAAGGCAGTTTCCGTTTTTAGACTTTTTTATCTTTTTCTGCAGATTTCAGCCAAATGCAGTATATCCTTCCAAGAAACCTCTTTTTATGCCCCTCAAATTAAGCCAGATTCTCCTGATTTTCTCCCCTGAGAACACTGAACATTTTCTTTATGGCAGTTCCTACAGTTTGAGTCTTTGAGGGCCAATAAGTTCCCAATATTGTTCATCTTTTTTTGCCCCAATATTATTTATCTTTGTTTGGGATATAGTATTGTTCTCAAACCAAGTTGAATGAATACACGAGTCATCCAAAGTGTTTGCCTCAATGGTCCCCCTTTCTGTGAACATTCTTTGCATCATTCTGCTAAGAAAGACTTCATCAAAGATCTGGTGTTTTAATCCAGAAAATAAATACCTCACCTTGTGCTCATCTGAGCTAGATACAGAATAGGAAAATTGATTTAATATACCATTTTTTTCCACAAAAATCATGAAGGAAAAGTTAAAGCCTTTGAAGCTAAACAAAATATGCCTTTCTTTGCTTATTTATTATACCATGTACCAATCTTCCCAGTCTGATTGCATCCCATTCTGACCTATAACTAAACCTATTCATTCATATGACATGCTACTTTCTCTTTCTGTGTTGCTGGCAGAAACTTCAAAGATTTTAGAGACTAGCCCCATATGTGAGGATAAAATCTGATGGAGACAGTTGTGAATGATATATCAAAATGAAGTACTAGCATTGGCATAATCAAGGATTCTAGGGTAGAAGTCACCCTAGTTTTCAACTTAGGGAAGTCTCTCCTCTAAGTGATTTTGTATTTTTACTTTTCTTTTTCCTTCTTAGCTTCTGTGGATCTCTTTGGAATGTGCTGTTCATTTCAGCATGGATGCACTCAGCAGTTTGTGGCCCGCTTGGCTGTTTTATTACTTCACTGCCGAGTTGTGCTTGCCAGCTTTTGTTGAGAAATAACAGGAGGTCATACACAATGTCAAGAAAATGTTGGCATCATTAGAGAAACAGGTAGTGTATTAGTTGCAATGAATTCAGACCCACTGATGGTAGGATTAATGAAATCCGTGTCTGGCACTCTCAGCAGCTCGATAAAGCTTGCACTGAGCTATAGCTTGGACACCGGAGAGGCTCAGCAAGACCCCTGGCCCTTGGCCTGCTTGATCAAGCCAGATTGGCCCAAGGTATTGGAAAACAAGTGCAAGCCTAAAACACTTACCTAGAAAGGGAGGAGCAAACAGATGTGAGGAGACAGAGAGGGCGAAAGAGAAAGGAAGGGAGGCGAGAGGAAGGGAATGGAAGGAAAAGAGATGGAAGGCAGAATGGAAGGCTGGGAAGGAGGGAGAGAAGGAGGGAAGGAAGGAAGGAAGGAAAAGGGAGCATAGAGACAGAATTACATAAAATGTTAATCTTGAGCAATTTCTAACTGAGTTAAAATAAACAGTAGTAGCAAACCTTTATTAATTGCTTTGCTATTGATGAATCATTGATGCCAAAGCTTTACATGGATTAATGAGTGTAATCTCACAACTACACAATGGTGTCCGTAATAGGTGTATCAGTTGGTGTTGGGTATCTGTTTGGCAGATGACAAAGTGAGACACAGGGACCTAAATAGTTCAAAATATAAAAGTAAAGTCAAGAGTGATGATCACAAGAGACAAAGTTTGCTTCCATACCCAGAGTAAGGTTGGAAGCAGCAGATTTGGAAAAAAAAAAACTAACCTGCCCAGAAAAGGACAATTTGTCAGATGAAGAGAAGCCAAACTTCGGGTTAACCTGTCTTTGGTATGACAGAATTCTTTCTGTAAAACACATCAACTCAGAGACGACCTTCCCTGTTAAATGTTTCTCTTAAATAGGAAATTTTTTAAGTAAGCAGAGGCTAGAGGTAGCACTGGATAGCAGAACGGATCTTGCAGTCTTTCAGTCTTGCAGTTTCAAAATCCTGCCGTCTTGAAGACTTGCTATTTCAGAATTCTGTGGTCTCCCTGATTATCAGGCTCACAGTATCCAGTCTATGTACACACTCTCACACTCACACACACACACACACACACAAATGTTGGTTTCTTTATTTAAGCTGTCTCTTGAAAGTGAAAGTGTTAGTTGCTCAATCATGTCTGACTCTTTGCCATTCCATGGACTTCCAATGCTTCTCTTGTCCAGGCAAGAATACTGGAGTGGGTAGCCATTCCCTTCTTCAGAGCATCTCTCCAACTCAGGGATCGAACCCAGGTCTCCTGCATCGCTGGCAGACTCTTTACTGTCTAGCCATCAGGGAAGCCCAATATATCTTTTAATATGATGTTATTAAATGTATTGTTTTATATTTTTGTCCACATATCCTCTGTTGCATATTATACTACACATTCTCCCTTGTGATATAATCCATTCCCACGTTTTTAATTACCAAACACATACCTTTAACCCAAATCCCTTTCTTAAGCTTCAGACTTACTTGCTTTACTAGTTCTTTCCACTCAAATGTCACACATACTTCAAACTTAAATGCAAACTTAATTCTTCACTAAGTTAAAGATGCAATCTTAACTCTTTATCTTCTCTCTCCTAGTTCTGCCTCAAACCTGATCTTTCTCTTCCTTATCATAGAGGATAATACAGTTTCCCAGGTCTGAATCCTGGAAGTTATCACAATTGACTCTTTCTTCTCCCTTATATCCAAATAATTACAGAGAGCTATTATTACTATCATGTAAATATATTTTGATGTCACCTATTTCTCTTTAATCCTTTTACTACTAATAATTCTCAGGAGAGTATTGAGAGACCACTTAATGGAGGCTAATTACTTGTTGAGCCTCTAGACAGGTATTCTTATATATCTGTTCAACCATCATTTTGGAAAAAAGGAGAGGAGAGAATTATGACTACTGGGGCAAGTGCTCTGCCTTTCTTTTATTTTCTTGAATTGTCATCTCTGACTCCAAACCTGTGTATCTGTTAGCAAAGCAAAATCATAGTAAATAATAAGATTCATCATTCTAAAATGGCAAGTTGCTTTACACCTGTGCAAAGTTTGAGATTGCTGTTTAAGTATCTCTATCGTCATGTTAGGAAACATCACTAAGCATCATGTTAGGAAGCATCATTATGAACAAAGCTAGTGGAGGTGATGGAATTCCAGTTGAGCTATTTCAAATCCTAAAAGATGATGCTATGAAAGTGCTGCACTCAACGTGCCAGCAAATTTGGAAAACTCAGCAGTGGCCACAGGACTCAAAAAGATTAGTTTTCATTCCAATCCCAAAGAAAAGCAATGTCAAACAATGTTCAGACTACTGCACAATTGCACTCATCTCACATGCTAGCAAACTAATGCTCAAAGTTCTCCAAGCCAAGCTTCAACAGTACGTGAACCGAGAACTTCCAGATGTTCAAGCTGAATTTAGAAAAGGTAGAGGAGCCAGAGATCAAATTGCCAGCATCCGTTGGATCATAGAAAAAGCAAGAGAATTCCAGAAAAACATCTACTTCTGCTTATTCGGCTACGCTAAAGCCTTTGACTGTGTGGATCACAGCAAACTGTGGAAACTTCTTCAAGAGATGGGAATACCAGACCACTTTAGCTGCCTCCTGAGAAACCTCTATGCAGGTCAAGAAGCAACAGTTAGAACAGGACATGGAACAACAGACTGGTTCCAAATTGAGAAAGGAGTACATTAAGGCTGTATATTGTCACCCTGCTTATTTAACTTCCGTACAGAGCACATCATGTGAAATGCCAGGCTGGATGAAGCACAAGCTGGAATGAAGATTGCCGGGAGAAATATCAATAACCTCAGATATCCAGATGCCACCACCCTTATGGCAGAAAGTGAAGAAGAACTAAAGAACCTCTTGATGAAAGTGAAAGAGGAGAGTGAAAA
Organism: Cervus elaphus; assembly: GCF_910594005.1. Taxonomy (NCBI): domain Eukaryota; kingdom Metazoa; phylum Chordata; class Mammalia; order Artiodactyla; family Cervidae; genus Cervus; species Cervus elaphus. The sequence continues at coordinate 42,538,237 of NC_057833.1, read as the reverse complement.
AGTTGGCTTAAAACTCAACATTCAGGAAACTAAAATCACGGCATCTGGTCCCACCACTTTGTCACAAATAGATGCGGAAACAATGGAAACAGTGAGAGATTTTATTTTCTTGGGCTCCAAGATCACTGCAGATGGTGACTGCAGCCATGAAATTAAAAGACACCAGTTCCTTGGAAGAAAAGCTATGACCAACCTAGATAGAATATTTAAAAACAGAGACATTACTTTGCCAAGAAAGGTCTGTCTGGTCAGAGCTATGGTTTTTCCAGTAGTCATGTATGGATGTGAGAGTTGGACTATAAAGAAAGCTGAGCACTGAAGAGTTGATGCTTTGGAGAAGAATTTTGAGAGTCCCTTGGACTGCAAGGAGATCAAACCAGTCAATCCTAAAAGAAATCAATCGTGAATATTCATTGGAGGCACTGATGCTGAAGCTGAAACTCTAATACTTTGGCCACCTGCTGCAAAGAACCGACTCTTTGGAAAAGGCACTGATGTTGGGAAAGATAGAAGGTAGGAGGAGGAGGGGATGACAGAGGATGAGACAGTTGGATGGCATCACCAACTTGATGGACATTAGTTTGAGCAAGCTCTGGGAATTGGTGATGGACAGGGAAGCCTGGCATGCTGCAGTCCATAGGGTCACAAAGAGTCGGACACGACTGAGTGATTGAACTGACTGAGCTGATGATCATGTTAAGCTGCTTTTCAAAGGATTTCTTCCCAAAACATACTGCCTTTTCCCAGGAGGAGTTTTATCATACTGATTTTTTTTTTTTTTTAATCCTTTTGGAGAAGGGAAATGGCAACCCACTCCAGTATTCTTGCCTGGAGGATTCCATGGGCAGAGGAGCCCGGTGGGCTACAGTCCATGACGTCACAAAGAGTCGATCATGACTAAGTGACTAACTTTCAACCTTCTCTTTTCAGGTTGAAAAAAAAAAGAAAGTAGAAATCGCATCCAACTCTGTGTGAACCCATGGACTGTAGCCCGCCTGACTCCTCAGTCCATGGGATTCTCCAGGCAAGAATATTGGAGTGGGTGTCATTTCCTCCCTCAGGGATTCTTCCTGATCAGGGGATTGAACTTGTGTCTCCTACATTGCAGGAAGATTCTTTACTGTCTTAGCCACCAGGAACTTTTAGGTTGGCGGCCCCTTAAAAATCTTTCTTGCTGGCCTAACTCTCTCCCCAGATCTGTTCACTACCCTAGTAACAATCAGAGCATTTCAGTTTTGCAACAGTTCCCTAACTGGTCTCTCTGCTTCCTGTATTGCACCATAATCCTTTCCACCACACCTACACCAAACACAACTTAGTTTCCACACTTCAGCCAGAATGATCTTCGAAAAGTATAAATCAGATCACATCACTCTCATGCATGAATTATTATATTTCATTTTACTATTAGGCCAAATTCCAATACCTAACAGCACCTAAATTTCCCACCTTACCTTCTGACACTCTTCATCACACAGTGCTTTTTAAGTAAAATTAACTTCCTTGTTAGTCATGTATTCAGTGATATATTTTCTGATCTCTAGTCTTTCTCAAATGTTTTCTTTTCCTGGAATATTCTCAATAGACTGCACTTCTTTACTCATTATTCAGATAGAAAAGTAGACTTCATTTCTTTGGAAAAACCTCTCCTAACCCCTAATATCAACTTGAAGAGAAGTAACTTTCCTTTGTCCTTTCATAGAATCCTATCTTTCCACTATCATACACCTGCCACACTAGAGTTCAGTTAGCTATTATTTCCTCTCCCAGATCGTAAGCTCTGCGACCAAGAGACTAACAGGAACTCAATAAATAGATTTGAAAGTGGTGACTAAATACGTGTACAGGAAATTCTATCACTAGGCCATGGTGTGATTCACTAATCAATTATTCAATGTTAAATAAACATTTATTGAGTATAAGTATAATGTTAGGAATGTCAAGATAAAATCAATAGAATCCATTGATTTCATACTCTTGTAAAAGACATTTGTAAGAAAATATGAGATGCACCTAGTTCTTCAATAATAGATGGAAATATAGTTTTTTTTTTCTTCTAGTCACTCAGTCATATCCAACTCCTTGCAACTACATGGACTTTTAGAAGAGAGTTTTGAAGTATGAGGAACAAATCCAAGAGATGGGGAAGATGAGAGGTAGAGAAGAAACAGCTCGTATTGGAAACTAACTGGGCAACATTTAACACATATATATAGTTAATGTCACAGGTTACAAGCCTTTCTCTATGCTAGGGAAAATCTCTCCACTGGGGTGAATGGAATTTCTGTTCGATTTGACTCACCAGCATTATTCTGAGTTATAAGCTAAATAAGAGTTGTTTCAAAAGCTTAATAAAAAGTTAACTCACATTTTAAACCTCCCTTTTCTAAGCCACATAAATGTGCATTTTTTTTTTCTGTATTAGCTATTCACTATTTTTCCCTCAGATCGTATTTGTCTCATTCACCTTAAACCCCCCCATCTTGCTGTACGTCCCCAGGCAAGATGTTCGCTAATGCACAGCGCCATCTGCTGGCAACACTTTGAAACCAACCTTTTATCTGCGGAAATACCGAGGCTTGTTTCCAGTGGAAAGCCTCGTTCAGCTCTAGCCATGGGTGTGTTGTGCAGCGCTGGGCTAAGTCGCTACAGTCGTGTCTGACCCCTTGCGACCCTATGGACTGTAGTCTGCCAGGCTCTTCTGTCCATGAGATTTTCCAGGCAAGAATACTGGAGTCTGTTGCCATTTCCTTCTCCAGGGGATTTTCCTGACCCAGGGATTGAGCTCCTGTCTCCTGTTTCTCCTGCATTGGCAGATGGATTCTTTACCACTGAGCCACCTGGGAAGTCTTAGCCCTGGTTAGACATTTCCTAAAATAATGGTGTTAGGGAAATGTAGCAGTTACCACTGTGAGAGACTTTCTCCTTTATTAGATACAAACTTTGAATTATAGAGAGGTAAACCGGGATAATCCTTGCTTTTGTATATGAAAATAATAAAACTACTACAATACAAATAATTATAGTATGTGGTCAGTTAATACTGTAGGCTGATAGCACTCTGACATCTGACTTCGCATGTGAGACTGCAAAAAGAAAGCATTCATCTGGAATCAGGCTGGGTGAATCTATTAATAAGTGCTTTTAGTTTGCGGTGGCAGTTTCCACTTTAGGTAAGTGATAATCTCTCTCATTTGCCTTGGAATGCTATTCTGGGGATAAAGTAAGATAATTGATGTGAAAATTCAATGAGATGTAAAATACGTAAATGTGACAAGAGTAGTCATGCTTTGTTGTCCTTTAGTTGCTGTCATGTCCGACTCTCTGCCACCCCGTGGACTGCAGCCTGCCAGGCTGCTCTGTCCATGGGTTTTCCACGCAAGAATTATGGAGTAGGTTCCCATTTCCTTCTCCACGGGATCTTTTCCAACCCAGGTATCAAACCTGTGTCTTCTGCATTGGCAGACGGATTCTTCACCACTGAACCACCAGGGAAGCCCATGGTTAGCTAATGAAATTGGATTGCACCTTTCAGGACACAATTAAATCTGACTCCATTTCAAGCAGGAGTTACAAGTGCGACATTTTGTTGGGCTGAGAAAAATGGAGTATACAGATTATTCATAAATCCATTTGTGGTCCTGGGAAAAATAGAAGCATCCTTCCAAGGGTAATATTCTCATTCCCATGAAAGCCGAAGTCAACAAGGGCTGGACAGTGACTCAGAGAAGGAACCTATTGGACCTGGAAAGAGCTGGCTTCACCATAGGGTGGTCAAAAACACTATGTGAGGGTCCATATGCACATTAAGTACAGCTACATCCTCTGGCTTCACTTGAAATCCATACAGAGAGGAAACAGAACAGATTGGTAGCAGCTCTTTATCCTATTCCCCAAGCCACAGGTGCACCCTTTGCTCTGATGCATGTCTACTCATTTAAGACTAATTTTTAATGCATATTTACCTTTCCGAAAGTAAGTTTGGGGGGAGTTGTGCTTATGACTCTAGTGTAAAGTAAGTCCAATTGCTTTTCTTATTTTTGTTATGTTTTTGGTTTTGGTTTTTACAGATGGAACCACTGATCACCAGAGTAGAAACAGCAAAAACTTCCTCCTCATAGCACAATGATCTAGACAGAGACCTATATATATTGACCCCCAACAAGTGTTTGGTTTGGTTTGCTTCATTTTGACAGGACAGCTGTTGTCCTGGCTTTATGGTTCTCCTTGATCTATATACACTCTAAAGAATGATTCTGATTATTAAACACCAACATCATATAACAGATGGCATCCGATGGCCAAATAACTACTCCCTGGATTAAAAACATAGATCACAAACAGCTCAGAAGTTCCATCGGCAGTGAAACAGAAAGGATGGGTACTTGGATGTCCATGGGGGAGAGGCAGTGGAAAAAGATAAGCCCAGTTGTATGTAATAAATAAGGGCTGATAAAGCTGAAAATAGGTCCAGAGATAGACAAATGTCAACCATCCACATGGGTGTCTAGTGTCATGCAGGTCAATAAGAGGATAATCCAGGTGATGACCCAGCATGTGTGTGGGCAATACCCAGGGGTCTGGGCCAAGATAGGCAGAGGAAATCTCATAATTACTAGGCAACAAAGCCAGAGGCATGTTTCAGGGGTAAAACTAGTCATCCTCTTCTGTGAAGGAGTGAAGATCTGAGCTGCTTGTCAGCAGTAGAGAGTATTCTTTTCTTATTTTCTTCAGACTACACCAGAGAGCTTGTGGGACCTTCAAATGTGGTTCTGAACCAAGCAGCTCTGACAGCCTCTGGCTCTAAGTGAGCACAATGGGAGCTTCTGACTCTGACCTGACATTTGAACTCTTTGGAGGCAGAGTTGGAATTTCACTGAGTTTTGAAGACTATTCACGTTCCAGAGGGATCCTAGATGCTTCAGGGTGCAGGTGTGGAGAAGACTGTGGAAGTGAAGACTGAGTGAAGCAGTATTCTTCACTTAGGCCTAACTCTGACCCCTTGGAAGAGTACATGGAGCAAAGACTCATTGAGCTAGCTGGAACTTGTGGAAACACAGAATGTGGAACTCAGGCTATGATCTCATGTGTCTCTGGACTCCCTAGACTGCTTATATATATATATATATATATATATATATATATATATTTTTTTTTTTTTTTTTTCCTTGATGACCATGAGCGTATCTGTTTCTGGAGCCAAACACTTTAGGAGATAAGCAGTAGGCCAAGAAGCAAGCTGCAACTTGTGTGTACATTCAGGTTTAAGTATCCTAAAGCCCAGAGATGCAAATTCTGGAATAGAAACCTCTTTACTGCAGGTCTCCTTAAATTTTATCCAATATCAAAAAGAAATTCTACAGGGGTGTCTGTATTTACTCAAGAGAAACAAGCAAGGCATATCCATTGCTAGATACATAAATCTATGTGTCACTAGAAGGCACGAGCCTAAGCCAGACCAGACGCAGGGGCCCTGGGTCCTTCCTGTCCTAGACACAACTTGAGACAGTGAATTCTAAAGGTCCGTGTAGCAAGGCTCAGTCTGTCCTGTTAGTTATTAACATTGGCTGCACGCTCCAAACCCATCAAAGCACAGTGACTTTCTACTGTCGTTTAAACCACAACCTTGGGCCCTGTGTCAGACAGCATGTCAGACAGCATGCCAAGGAGGATGAAGGCATGTTAATAAATAAAAGCAGCCTTGAAACATCACACAAAATTCCTCCACTTCAACTATTCATTTTGGAGTCTTTAATGTTTAATATCTAATGGGTGTAGATATAATTGATCATTGTAAGTCTTTATCTTGCACAGATTTTTGAAAGCAACCAACTCAGCTGCCTGTCTGTCGACCCCATGGGGTGAACGTTCCTGGCCAGTGACCTGTGAGCAGCCTAGAGTCACTCACAACAGAAATCTTCCTTTTCAGATTGTTCAGTGGCTTCTTAGGAAGATATTAAAGTTTGAGACCTATCTGGAATCACTTCCTGTTACTAGGATAATCTTGGACCTGAAGTCACACAGGCATCTCAGGAAGAATTCTAGGAGGGATTTTTAGAGTCATCTCTGGACACTACTTTTGGATTCTATTATATTCAGCACACTTTTATAAGAACCTATTATTGAGATGGGCTATGAGGAGTAAATGATAAAATTGATGTGTGAAGTCCCTAGTAGCATGCTTAAAACATAGGGGCTAACATTGTGTTAAAATGCATACCACTAAGGTAATAAATATTTAAGCAGATATTTTAGAAAATTCAGATAGCAATTAAACATAATAATAAAATCACCAATCAGCTCTTGCCACAAAAATAATCCCTGTTAACACTTTCCACTCATTTTCCTCTCATTAAAATACCAATCACTATATAAATTATATTTTCTAACTGTGTTGCGGATACTAAGATAGTCATCCCTTAGAAATTTGGTGTAAAGAGTACTGAATTAAAAGTGAGACATTATTATTTTAGTCTGATTCTGTAGTGAACTAGCTTTCTGACCCTGAGGGATTCTCTTACATCTTTGTAGTTTCCATTTTTACCTCTATAAATGTGAAAGTAGAGCTGAAAATCATTAGTAGCCCTCTACACTGTAAATGGACATTAGAAATAAAGACTTACTGTCCTCTCTTCATTTTATCAACACTTTCACCCTAGTGTGCAGAGACATGAAAAGGATTAAATCAGCTAATGTGGTTAAAATTATCAAGAAGTAAAATTAATTCTCATGTACATTTACAATTTTGATGAATGATCATTTATATATAGTTATAAACATATGCATGCATCCACACACATGCATATACACACATAGTATGCATGTATTCTAACTGGTCATATCTAAGACCTGATACAGTTTCAACAGTCAGACAGGCTAAATTCACTTGGTCTCTTAACTTGTCAGTGAAAAAAATTGATGAGTTGTGCCTGCTCAAGCTCTGAGCTAAGGTCAAAGCACCCTTGAGGAGACAAGAAAAAAGAATAAGTGATTTACAGATAAGGCCGGTAGCCTTGGCACCAGGAGCTTTTGTTTTCTTAGCTCCAGGCCCCGGGAGAGAAGTGTGTCTCCACCGGCACAAAATGTTCCCCAAACAATGTGAGACACACGCCAAATTGGAGTCCAGCCAGGCTCCAGCGACAGCGCTGAGTTCCTGCTTGCCGCCCATGGGCACACACAAAAGGCAGGCCCAGGTTACCACAGCCTCCCAGGTAAAGACCAAAGCTGCTATTTGTCATCATTAAGCGAACGGGCCATTCTTTCTCCTTCTGTGCTCTAATCAGTGGCAATGAAACTGGGCTGGAAACAAAAGTGGGACAAAGAACAACTCCAAATTTTGGACTCAGGTAAGAGTGAACTCCCTCCCCTCAACTGCTTCTATGGCAGGAAATGATGCCAAATTTGCTACTTAACTCTGTCATCTTGAGTTATTTGTTTTTCTGTAAAGCTATATGACTATTAATATAGTCATTGTTCTCTGAGTATGAAAGTAATGCTCATCGTTGTAGATAATTTAAAGGCTCAGAAGAGTCCAAGAAAGAAGCTAAGAAGCTTTCAAAATCCATAACCCAGATATAGATATAGTGACCAATTTACTGTGTATAATTCTGACCGTTTTCTGACCATTTTCATCTGTGTATCATGTACATAGCTGTGTACACAAGTTAGTAAATGTGGAGAATTATGGAACTGGGTTCCATAATTAGTAAAACATTATACATAATATTTTGTATTTTCATCATTCAACAACATATCATGGACATTTCTTCAGGCACTAGTTGTAAAATTGTGAAAATAATATTTTCAGGGTCATTATAAGTACTAAACAAATAAAGGTAAAAGCCTCCTACAATGACCCCTGAGAAGTAGCAATCACTGATATAAAGTTAATTCCATTAGATTCTAATAAACATGAAATAATTTTTCTGTTTAAAATGCTCAAAACTATATAGTAAAGCAATATCTTCAAAGAGAAAGAAAATGGAAAGGGTTTTGCTGAAGGTCACAGGACTAAAATCAGTGGTCTTTGAGTTAGGTTATGTTTCCTCCAGTCTCCTTCTAAAGAGGAGGTCAGGATATATGTGAGCAGAGTCACCAGTACTGAAATTGTTCAATACTAACACAGCCCATTCTATTGTCTGGCAGCTTTAGTCATTAGAAAATGTACCTAACTCAAGATCTAATTGTGTCTTCATATCAACCCTGTGATCCTAGTTCGAGGTGTTTAACATTACAAAAAATGTTTTGTTTTGCTTTCTCAAGACATTTGTGCAGACAACGTAGGATCATAATGTACAGAGTGTGTTAGTCCCTCAGTCATGTCTGACTCTGACCCCATGGACTCTAGCCTACCAGGCTCTTCTGTCCATGGAATTCTCTAGGGGATCTTCCCAACCCAGGGATTGAACCCAGGTCTCCTGTATTGCAGGTGGATTCTTTACCATCTGAGAGGTATAATTCCCTGTGTTCTGCCTAATAGAGAGCACTTATATCTTATGCTCTGGATACTTTGCTTCTATCTATGCAGTTAGATAGCTGCAAGTTATTGCATCAAATTAGAACTTATTGTTAACTCAGAAGTTAACTCATTCTAAAAACGACATCAACCTTGTGGACAATATTGTGTAAAGTATGTAGCATGATGGTACAAGAGGAAGAAAGAACTTCTGAGAGCCCATGATCAATACCAGGTAGAACACTACATGTTAGTCTCTGGGTCCCAAGAAAGGTGTTCCAACATGCTCAACTCTGACTGATAGTTAGGAGGATAAGCTGCCATTCAGTTTCACTTCAGTTGCTCAGTCATGTCTGACTCTTTGCGACCCCATGGACTGCAGTATTCCAGGCCTCCCTGTCCCTCACCAACTCCCGGAGCTTGCTCAAACTCATGTCCATTTAGTTGCTGATGCCATCCAGCCATCTCATCCTCTGTCATCCCCTTCTCCTCCTGCCTTCAATCTTTCCCAGCATCAGGGTCCTTTCCAATGAGTCAGTTCTTTGCATCAGGTAGCCAAAGGATTGGAGCTTCAGCTTCAGCATCAGTCCTTCCAGTGAATAATCAGGACTGATTTCCTTTAGGATTGACTGGTTTGATCGCCTTGCAGTCCAAGGGACTTTGAAGAGTCTTCTCCAACACTATAGTTCAAAAGCATCAATTCTTCAGTGCTCAGCTTTCTTTACAGTCCAACTCTCACATCCATACATGACTACTGGAAAACCCAAAGCTTTGACTAGATGGACCTATGTTGGCAAAGTAATGTCTCTGCTTTTTAGTATACTGTCTAGTTTGGTCATAGCTACCTAACAGCAAAAAGCTCTGAAAAAGTTTAAGTCCAACAGGAAAATATGGAAGCTACTTTTCAGTATTTCATTCTATTATACACCAACAATTATTGTCTGTATGTCCTAAGCACTGTGCTTGGAGCTTCTATATATGCAATTCTGTTGAATTATTAGGGCTTCCCTGGTAGCTCAGCTGGTAAGGAATTCACCTACAATGCAGAAGACCCCAGTTCAATTCCTGGGTCTGCAAGATCTGCTGGAGAAGGGATAGGCTACCCACTCCATAATTCTTGGGCTTCCCTGATAGCTCAGATGGTAAAGAGTCTGTCTGTAGTGTGGGAGACCTGGGTTCAATCCCTGGGTTGTTTAATTATTAATTTTGTTTAATTCTCACAGCAATCAGGAATTTTAAAGACGAGAAAGTTGCTATCCAGTTATTTAACTTTTAAAATACCTTTCCTGTGACTATATAGCTCAAAAGTGATGGTACTGAGTTTCCAAAGTTCAAAATCAATTGTACTATACCATGGCCAGAATAACTGTGGCTGTTTAAACCAATGTTCACCCTCTCCACCATCCCCTGCCCCCCGCCCCCCCCTACACACACCTCTTTAGGATGTACTCAAAACTCAAAACAACATAAAGACAAAAGTATCCTTTTTATCATCTGGACTGTTTTCTTGATTTTTAAGTGAGATTTTTGCCTGCACTCTTTCTTTTAATATATCCTATGTTTTTTAAAGCATATGTCATCATAACAGTTCCCTGCTTGAACAACAACAAAGCAAACTTGGTGGATTTTTTTTTTTCCTTTTTTGCTTTTAGGAAAATCTCCAGATTCTTTTAATTAGAACTCAACTCTTCAGCTCTTCCTAATGTTAGTTGTGGACAGTGTATGGTCCTTACTGTGTCAGTACATCTTTCATCCCTCTGTAATCCGTCCAAATAGAACCATTCAACCTTCCTCACGTGGGTATTTGCCTCCATATTTTTGTTCATGCCATTCTCTCAGGAAGGTTATCACCTGTTTTAATCCTTCATGCTTATTTTCTGTGTTGTTTGCTTGGTTTTGTCTTTTTCGTTGTACATTTAAAAAGAATTTTTTCCACCCCTCCACTCTTGTGTGAGTGTGTGTGTGTGTGTGTGTGTGTGTGTGCGCGTGCGTGTGTGTGTGTGTGCACGCGGGCTAAGTTGCTTCAGTCGTGTCTGACTCTGTGCGACCCCATGGACTGTAGCCCCCAGGCTCCTCTGGCCGTGGGATTCTCCAGGCAAGATTGCTGGAGCGGGTTGCCATGCCCTCCTCCAGAGGATCTTCCCGACCCAGGGATTGAACCTGCATCTCTTATGTTTCCTGTGTTGGCAGGCAGGTTATTTACCACTAACACTACCTGGGAAGCCCTCTTTGCTCTTACATAAATTTAATTTATACTTTTATCATAACATGAGTTTCCTTTTGCCGTTGAAGCTCTTCAAGGTCAGAGAGTACTTGAAAGTGAGGTACTTCACTAGACATTGAAAGTTTAAAGAAAAACAAGAATTCATCCCTGCTCTTTAGGAGCTAACTGTCCAGTGTGAGCAAGGCTCTTGATCTTTAACCTCCCTTCTGTCAGAAGTACTCGTCTTCTTATTTGTTCTACTTGTGTGGTATTCTGTAATTTTACTATGATGTGTCTCAATGCTTACTGCAATTGAAGACTCATCATGTCATTTTTCAATTCCCTATCCATTTGTAACAGCATATAATTGGACTAGTTTTTATATACAGTTTAAATAATCCTAAAGGAAACAATGATTCATTTTGCATATTTTGGAATTATTGATATGCTTTCATTTTAAAATATAATTTTCCAGTTAACTCTTTCTCTGTATTTAGTTTTCTAAATATTTTCACTCTCTGAAATGATGAAATATTTAAAAATATTTTTCTCTTCTTTTGGTTAGAAGTTGCATATTATAGACTTTCTGTTTTAAGGTTTTTCCTAGAGAGTACAGCTCGCATTCATAACAAAATCTAACATTAACAGATGCTTTTAACTTTTTTCTGCCTATAACCAGAACCTTAACAACCCTTTAGTTTCATTTCCCCCAAACACATTCAGTTCAGTTCAGTTGCTCAGTCGTGTCTGACTCTTTGTGACCCCATGAACTGCAGCACGCCAGGCCTCCCTGTCCATCACCAACTGCCAGAGTCCACCCAAGCCCATGTCCACCAAGTCGGTGATGCCATCCAACCATCTCATCCTCTGTCATTCCCCTTCTCCTCCTGCCATCAATATTTCCCAGCATCAGGGTCTTCTCAAGTGAGTCAGCTCTTCGCATCAGATGGCCAAAGTGTTGGAGTTTCAGCTTCAACATCAGTCCTTCCAATGAACACCCAGGACTGATCTCCTTTAGGATGGACTGGTTGGATCTCCTTGCAGTCTAAGGGACTCCCAAGAATCTTCTCCAACACCACAGTTCAAAAGCATCAATTCTTTGGCACTCAACTTTCTTTATAGTCCAACTCTCACATCCATACATGCCAAGCACATTATGTACCATAATTTTTAATTCTCCATATATTTAAACCTAACCAATCATGACATTTAGAGTTTTAAACAGAAACTACTATTTTACTGATTTAAATAGTTAAACATTTTTCGTAAGTACCATAAATGAGTTCAGTTTCAATGCTTCTATCTGAAATAATTCCAAGTCAAGTCTCCACTCCTCACCACTATGGACACTAGAGTATGACTATCAGTTTCCTTGGCTTATGTTTAGAACTAGCCAGCTCATGAGTCACTATTATGTAAGCTCATATTTACCAAACTGCCTTTGAGGGCTTTTTCCCTTCAATTTCTGATTCTGGGGATTTTATGTTTTATTATTGATCTCAACTTCATATCAGAAGGATTTGTAAGGTGCCACATGTTTGTCACGTGACTCCAACTTCTGTTTATCATTATTTATAAGACTTCTTTGAACTAATATTTTTAAAGCAAATAATAAGAAAAAAATATGCTTGGTACACTCTTCTAGTAAAATAAATGTAAAACAGTGTCACTACTATCTATTGTCTTCTTGCATGCACAGAAATTAGATAGAAGTGAATTCAAGAAGTTGATATTTTTAATCTAAATGGGTACTAAATGAAGTGTGCTTATGACTTCAGAATGTTGCTCTAATTTTTGAGGAAAAGAAAGTATTCTATAAAATGCTCATAACTAAAAAAAAAAAAAAAAGCAACATAGAGACATCTGGGTGAAATTTCAAAGATACACAAAAGAAAATATTATAAACAAACTAGGAAAAGAAAACAAAAATTTCTCTTCATTAATGATTGTTTCAGGTAAACCTAAAAAACTTTATTTGATAGCAACTCATAGCCTTGGATTAGGATTAAGTATTTTGGTTCTTAAGCTTACATGGAATGATGCAGAAAAGCACATACATTTCATATGAATTGGGTGAGCTCAAGACTTTCAAACTGAAGTAGCTGAAAAAATAAATGAAAACAGGAATACAAGGAAAATGTGTATGGGCCATACACCCTGCATATCTGGGAAAATTGCTTGTCAAGCTAAATTTTAAGATTTTTTAGTGTGTTCTCACATGTTTAAAGAACTGATTTGTGAAGGAGTAACCAGCATATTCTCTATCACAAAGCCAGCAAACTGGTGGCTAATGAATCATATGCTTTATTTGGCTCCTGTTTTTCTTTTTAAACTGGATTATCTGATCTTATTGAAAAATGCAGAAGATCCAAGTATGGTAAAGATTTATGATTTTTCTTTAAACATTAGAATATATAGCAACATTAGGCCAACACTCCTTTATGGCAACTGTTCCCTAGATTTGAGTGAATTCCAACCCTTTAAGAAAGGACATGTGCTGTCTCATGGACCCTGTTCCACCACATTCTATTGCAAATAAGCATTTCAGGCTATAGCTTCTTATATACACTGCTGCTGCTGTTGCTAAGTCGCACATGGGGCAAAATAAGGAGCAATGTCCAAATGGGTTGGTACATCCCTCAGTGCAAGAAATCCCTATGGAAGAGGGTATTTTTACCACAAAAAAGTCATAAAAATTATGTTCCCTAGTCCTTTCTCCAACCTAGCATCTGCTGATTCACTGATTCTTTCAGTAACTTTCCATCCTCTTACCAGGGCTGGTGGGAACTTTCAAATCCTTGATTGCCACGTCATAAATGACCAAGGTCCAACTGCAGGTTCATCTGCTTGTCCTCCTCTTTCTCATATTCCACACTATTCCTCTCACTCAAGAGTCAAGGGGTTCTAGATTCTCCCATAACTTTCTGAATATTTTAAAAAATTAAACTGCTAAGTATCTTCAAGGAAAACACTGCAGAGAAGTAACAGTCCTGGAATTTGACCTCGTCCATCTATCTCTGTCTGCATTTTTCCCTTTTCATATTCATGAATGTAGAAATGTCAGCCTGTCTACTTTGTCTTCCTTCTGACATATATCTTCTACTTTTTTGTACTTTTCTTCTTCCTAAGACACTAAGTTCCAGGGTTAAATACTAATTGCTAATGGATATCCTACTATGGGGACCTGCAGGTATAGGTGAGCTTGGAAATAGGATAACATGGAACAAAACCATTGCTTTAGTAGCTGAAAAAATTAACCAGTTATAGTGCCTCTATTCAAATTATTCCAAAGACACAGAATGAATAGAAACTTAATACAGATATTCAGGTTGCTATGGCTATGCAATTGTTCAGTCATGTCCAACTCTTTGCAACCCCATGGACTATATAGTCCATGGAATTCTCCAGGCCAGAATACTGGAGTGGGTGACCAGTTCCTTTCTCCAGGGGATCTTCCCAACCCAGGGATCAAACCCAGGTCTCCTGTATTGTAGGCAGATTCTTTACCAGCTGAGTCACCAGGGAAGCCCAAGGTATTCAGGTTAGTAGTGCTATAAAGAAATGAGTAGGAAAACTGGATTATGCATTATTATGTGTTCTACATTCAAAAATTTCCCTAAGACATTCAGAATTACTTGAATTTTGATATCTAAAATTGCTTCCAATTTCAAGTGGGAGTTAAATGTCTTAGAAGTGTAATAAAGTTTCATGATGTACTTAAAATCAATATTAACTATTGAATGCATTCCCTATTTATTGACTTCTTTTTTATGTCATGGTCTATTAGCACACTTGTTTCTTATGCAGACTGTTTATTCTAAGTTCTTTAAAAGGATATTCATCTAGAAAGATAATAAATGTCCCATAAAATGTCAAATATAAAGCTCAATACACAAAATCTAAAGTGAAAGTGAAGTCGCTCAGTCATATCCGACTCTTTGTGACCCCATGGACTGTAGCCCACCAGGCTTCTCCATCCATGGAATTTTCTAGGCAAGAGTACTAAAGCGGGTTGACATTTCCTTCTCCAGGGGATCTTCCCGACCCAGGGATCGAACCTGGGTCTCCCGCATTGCAGGCAGACACTTTACTTGTCTGAGCCACCAGGGACTTATGGAAAGTCTAAACACTGCCTTAAATTCACTTTTTGATACTATTTAATACCAAAAGAATGAATTAAACTTTCAAGTATACTTACAGAATTTGGCATGTTCAGAAAATTTTAGTATTAATTATTAATTTAACCTCAAAATTCTGATACCTGTCAGTAGTTTATCTAAATTTATCATAAACTGAAACTAGTAAAGCCAATTCCAGTTGTTGACTAAATGTCTATCATTGACAAGTTTCCATCTATATTCTTCTACATCAACAAATCTGATTATTCAGTGAAGTGGAAGAAACGGGCAGTCTGCCTCATGGAGCATCACACAATATCCTGGTAAGAATGCAAAAGATTAAAACCCTAATAAATAGACAATTCTTACTACAACAATTATTAATACTTTGTGAACTCAGTTGGATTTTAGGTGATGGCATAAGACACAATCATAGGATATAAGACCTTTATAGAATGGTAAAAATTTATTTCAGCTCACAAACTATTTGCTTTCTTCCCAACAAAAGCAGTACAATGTTTCATAACTTCTTCCTATGCTGTACCAGAGCAGCTTACTTATAAGCAGCACAGCATATTTAGAAACAAGTAAGTTGCAGTAGCATTTTAGTGGGATGATATTTTGAGATATTAAGATATTGATGTTTTATATTTGTTGTTAAGTCACTCAGTCATGTCTCTTTGTGGCCCCATAGACTGCAGCATACCAGGTGTCCCTGTCCTTCACTATCTCCCAGAATTTGCTCAGACTCATGTCCATTAAGTCAGTGATGCTATCTAATCATCTCATCCTCTGCTGCCCTCTTCTCCTTTTGCCTTATATTTATTTGCACTCAAAAGTCATTTTCAACTGATGTCCTCTAAAGCCTAGAAAATAAAATACTCCATATCCTTTATTGTTGTTAAGCATGGTCAAAGAACCCTTTTTGGGCCAATAAGATGCAAAAGGAATTCTCTAGGCTAATTTTTCAGGAAGTTATTTTCAAATTCAGACTAAACTGTTAGGATGTCTTATTCCTTTTGCCTCTTAGCTATTCTATTCATTTTTTCCTTCTTGGATAGCAGTTGTGACGCTGGGAGTGTGGCAGTCATATTGTTATCATGACAATGGGAGCCTTGCGCTACTGAGAGCAGATCAGTTCAGCCCACAGCTCCGATGAGATCTTGAACAGCTGTCTCAGTCGTCAACCTCTGATTGTGAACATCTGGATTCTTGAAGGAAACAACTCCTATCTAATGTACTCATTGCTAGTTGTTGCTATTGCGCTACTTTCCGCCAATGTAATTGTGAACAATATTCTTCCCCTCATTCAGGCATCAGTAACATCTGCCTTCCTCTTCACAGTGAGATGAATATCAGGCATTCACAAAGGCATTCACATTCTTAAGTCCAAAGGACTAACTGATGATCAGTAATTTCTTCATGATGCCTCAGACCAAAGAAACACCTGTTTATTAAGTGGTTAGATTAAATATATCCTGATTATGGGGTTGCTTATACAAATTTTTAGAAACAATAAATTTTCAATATTGTGCTCATAAATTATTGAAACATAGACTATGGTAACGAACTAATGGGATTAGTTAGACAGGATTAATTGCTGAAAAAGATGACGGACCCAAAATGACAATGTGTAGAAATCTAACGTTTATTGAAAGGAAAGGGTAAAGTGGAGAAACAGTATTAAAGTACTGGTGTGCCTCATAGCCAAAGACCTCAAACCTGAGAATCCAGACAAGAGCCCTGATTGTGTGTAAGGGCTGTGTAAGTGTTTCCTTTCTTGGATCAGCAACTATCGATGTGTGAACAGAACATCTTGGAACCATAGAGTCTACACTGGAGTCTTAACTGATACAAATCATCAGTCTCACTTTTGTTGATTAAATAATGTCGATTGAACTAGCGTGAACCATCTTCAAACTCCTTTGGACATATGACTACAAAGGAACACTATTAACAATTACATATCATGCCTTGGAGCTTCCCTTGTTCCTCAGCTGGTAAAGGATCTGCCTGCAATGTGGGAGACCTGGGTTAGATCCCTGGGTTGGGAAGATCCCCTGCAAGAGGGCATGCCAAACCACCCCAATATTCGTTGCCTAGAGAATCCCCATGGACAGAGGAGCCTGGTGGGCTACAGTCCATGAGGTGGCAAAGAGTCGGACATGACTAAGCGACTAAGCACAGCAGCATGGCATCATGCCTTGACCAAGCGTCAATGCTTGGTAGCTACAATGCTGTGTAGCTATTCCAGTAACATAGCTGAGGTTAATTCTAGGTCTATCGGAATTAACCCTCACAGTAAATAACATCTTAATGAACCAAAAACAAACAAAAAATTATGCACTGTAAATTTCTATACAAACATAATGAATTCAGTAAGATAATACTTGCTTTGCACTATTATGTGGAAATAGTGATGACACCACAGTAATAATCACAAATTTCAATTAACATTGTACATTGGGGTACATGTGTCTTTTTGAATTATAGTTTTGTCAGAACATATGTCCAGTAAGTGAGATTGCTGGATTATATAGTAGTTCTATTTTTAGTTTTCTAAGGCACCTCCATATTGTCTTCCACAGTGGCTATGTCAATTTACATTCCCACCAACAGCACAAAAGGGTTCCCTTTTCTTTACATCCTCTCCAGCATTTATTGTTTGTGGATTTTTCAATTATAGTCATTCTGACTGATGTGATACCTCATTGTATGTTCACTGCAGAACTATTTACAATAGCCAGGATATGGAAGCAACCCAAATGTCCATCTACAGATGAATGGATCAAGAAAATATGGTAATATACACAGTGGAATATTGCTCAGCCATAAAAAGGAACAAATTTGGATCATTTGTAGACAACTGATGGACCTAGAGTCTGTCATACTGAGTGAAGTCATAAAGAGAAAAACAAATATTATATATTAATGCATGTATATGAATGTATATGCATGTATATACCTAGAAAAATGGTATAGATGAATGTATTTGCAGGGCAGCAATAGAGACACAGACATAGGGAATGGACATGTGACCCAGTGGTGGGTAAGGGGTGGGAGGAATTGGTAAATTAGGACTGACATATGTGCACTGCCATGAATAAAAATGATTGCTGGTGGAAACATGCTGTATAGTGCAGGGAGCACAACTCAGTGCTCTGTGATGACGTAGAGGAGTGGGGTGGTGAGTGGGAGAGAGGGGATGTATGTGTGTATATATATAGCTGATTCACTTCATTGTATAGCAGAAACATACACATAATTGTAAAGCAACTATACCCCAATTTAAAAAAATAAAAGAAAGATAAAAAAAAAGACAAAGTGCATAGAAGTGTACTACGTTACAACAGAGTAGGATGACATTGACAACTCTGGAAAGCCATACTTTCTAACTGAATCAGAACGTTCTGAATGAAGAAAGAAGGCCACTGTGTCCTAACAAACATAAGTGACCAAGCCATCATGTCCTTTTCCTACTCATTTTGCTTCCTTGCTTAAGTCAATCACTTGTGCTAAAAATAATGACATAGAAAGAAAGCGAAAGATAGGGTAACACATAATTCATTTGCCTTTCAATCTTTCATTGCTCATCAGTACCTGGAGGTAGAGTGTGTTAGTAGAATATGCAATATCAAGAAGTGAAATAAAATCAATCAAGTTCATTTCATGCAATATTTTGCTGTTTGAGTAAGAATGAATTATATATACATGCACCAACTATGTCAATGCTGTATATTGTCACCCTGCTTATTTAGCTTGTATGCTGAGTACATCATGCAAAATACTGAACTGGATAAAGCACAAACTGGAATCAAGATATGCATATGACACCATGCATATGACCATAGATATGCAAATGACACCACTCTAATGGCAGAAAGCAAAGAGGAACTAAAGAGCCTCTTGATGAAGGTGAAAGAGGAGAGTGACAAAACTGGCTTAAAACTCAACATTCAAAAGAGATACATGTATCCCCTTGTTCACTGCAGCACTATTTACAACAGCTAGAACATGGAAGCAAGCTAGATGTCCATCGACAGATGACTGGATAAAGAAGTTGTGGTGCACATACACAATGGAATATTACTCAGCCTTAAAAATGAATGCATTTGAGTCAGTTCTAATGAGGTGGATGAACCTAGAACCTATTATACAGAGTGAAGTGAGTCAGAAAGAGAAAGATACTGTATTCTAACACATATATATGGAATCTAGAAAAATGGTACTAAAGAATTTATTTACAGGGCCACAATGAGAAACAGATATAGAGAATAGACTTATGGACATGCAGGGAGGGGAGGAGAGGGTGAGATGTATGGAAAGAGTAACATGGAAACTTACATTACCATATATAAAACAGATAGCCAATGGGAATCTGCTGTATGGCTCAGGAAACTCAGACAGGGGCTCTGTGTCAACCTAGAGGGGCGGGCTGGTGTGGGGGAGATGGGAGGTGTTTCAAAAGGGAGGGAATATATGTCTACCTATGGCTGATTCATGTTGAGATTTGACAGAAAACAGCAAAGTTATGTAAAGCATTAAAAGTTAAAAAAAAAAAAGGAAAAAAACCCTCAACATTCAAAAAACAAAGATCATGACATTGGGTCCTATTACTTCATGGCAAATAGATGGGGAAACAGGGGAAACAGTGGTTGACTTTATTTTCTTGGGCTCCAAAATCACTGCAGATAGTGACTGCAGCCATGAAATTAAAAGATGCTTGCTTCTTGGAAGAAAATCTGTGACCAACCGAGACAGCATATTAAAAAGCAGAGACATTACTTTGCCAACAAAGGTCCATCTAGTCAAAGTTGTGGTTTTTCTAGTAGTCATGTATGGGTGTGAGAGTTGGACCATAAAGAAGGCTGAGGATGGAAGAACTGATGCTTTCCAACTCTGATATTGGAGAAGACTCTTGAGAGTCCCTTGGACTGCAAGGAGATCAAACCAGTCAATCTGAAGGGAATCAACCATGAATATCCATTGGAAGGATTGATGCTGGAGCTCCAATACTTGGCTACCTGATGAAAAGAGCTGACTCGTTGGAAAAGACCCTGATGTTGGGAAAGATAGAATGCAGGAGCAGGGGACAATAGAGGACAAGATGGTTGTATGGCAACATCGACTCAATGGACATGAATTTGAGCAAGCTCCGGCAGGTGGTGAAGGACAGGGAAGAATGGTGTGCTGCAGTCCATGGGTTCACAAAGAGTCAGACCTGACTGAGTGACTGAACAACAACAGTACCAAGTACAAAATACAAATTGTGCGATTTCAGTGATTCTGCATGTAGTTTAAATGCTCTTATACTTGCATTAAGTCTGGCATTGTACAATATAAAGATGTACAATCAAATGTGTACTAATGCTTTTAAATTTCTTTGCTTGAAAAGTGTTAAACCTCTCAGTTATGTTTGACCCTTTATGATGTCATGGACTGTAGCCTACAAGTCTCTTCTGATCATGGAATTTCCCAGGAAAGAATACTGGAGTGGGTTGCCATTCCCTCCTCCAGGGGATCTTCCCAGCTCAGGGACTACAGGCAGATTCTTTATCGTCTGAAGCCACCAGGAAGGCCCTTTCTTTGAATAAATAAACTGAAAAAAAAAACACTATGACAAGTCAAGAGAAAAACAACTGAAGAAAGGAAAATGTTAGTAATTTTAATGACACATTTCCTTTGCTTTTTGAAAACATACTTTGATTGTGCATTCAGCACCATAAGTTATGTAGCAGGCCCTGGGTAATTAATATTACTGCAATAAGTGTTCGTGATATAATAGCAACATGGTGCTGTAGATGAATGGATATTTGGATTCTTTCAAATACACAAATCAAAATGACATCATTCATTCAAATCCACATATTTCTAAATTATGTCTTGGGAGGAATTGAAAAATGAAATATAAAAAGAAATAGTGAATATTGACCTAGCTAAATGTCTGAAAGAAAAAGCATGAGTAAATTTCAATAGTTTATTTTGTAATGAAAACTGAAAGGTGGGTACTGACTTGCAGGTATGTTCTGGGAAATGGAAACCTCAGGGATCTGATGTTTCCTTGGTGATAGGTCTTTCTTTTCAAATCTATTATCTTTGTTAATACAGAGTTGAAAGCTTTGGGTGATGACTATTTCCTCATTCTTCTGGCTTCAACTTCTTCATAGTGCTAATAATTTGGAGATTGGATATGAAATGGTAGTATGGTATAACACTAAATTAAGTTTGATAAAAACTTACATGGAAGCATGAGTGAAAATATCATTCACTAAGTGTCTTTTATATATTTGAGGACACAGATACTATATTTCCACTTGAAGTCTCTTCTTTAGAAAAACAAAGAACATTCTGGATACATTTTCACCTTTATAAAACACTAATAATTTAATGTGAATAATTTTTTCTTTGCATGGCAAAAATCTCAGATATATTGATCAAGTATTGTATGCTTTTTGATATAGGTGTTAGAATCATCAAGATTTTTCTCAGTTCAGTTCAGTTCAGTCACTCAGTCATGTCCGACTCTTTGCAACCCCATGAACCGCAGCACGCCATGCCTCCCTGTCTATCACCAACTCCCGGAGTCCACCCAAACCCATGTCCATTGTGTCGCTGATGCCATCCAACCATCTCATCCTCTGTCTAATAGAGAATTAATTTTATTATTTTTTTAATTTTAACAAGTCAAAGAAGTTTAATCTCTATGTCACTTTTTAATAAAAAATGTATTAGTTTTATTGAGATAAGATTCACAAACCATAAAGTTCATCCTCTTAAAGTGTGTAATTAAATGATTTTCTGGTATGTTCACAGAAATGTACTACCATCACCGCAATCAATTTAGAACATTCTCACCACCCCCAAAAGAAATCCCATATTCATTTGCTGTCATTACCCATTCCCTCCCAATCTCTCAGTTCTAAGCAACCACTTATCTATGTGACTTTTTAAGTCATATTATCTTTTAAGTATTTGAAGAGCTTTTAGAAGTTGCTAGTATAGAAAGGTGGCATATATGGGTTTCTAACTAAATGATCGATTAATTCAAAAGCAAAAGTAACTCAAGTTCCAAGAAATGTAGTTTTATAAATCCCTTTAAAAGATTGAAAATATGCAGGATTTTAAACTCAGAATTAAGTTCTTTAATGTCATGAAGTTCTTTCTGCAATAAAATTGATTTTCCTTTCAGCCATGAGGATAGCAATGGTCAGTCAGTCAGTCAGTTCAGTCGCTCAGTCATGTCCAACTCTTTGCAACCCCATGAATCGCAGCACACCAGGCCTCCCTGTCCATCACCAACTCCCGGAGTTTACTCAAACTCATGTCCATCGAGTTGGTGATGCCATCCAGCCATCTCACCCTCTGTCAGCCCCTACTCCTACCCCCAATCCCTCCCAGCATAAGGGTCTTTTCCAATAAGTCAACCCTTCGCATGAGGTGGCCAAAGTATTGGAGTTTCAGCTTCAGCATCAGTCCTTCCAGTTAACAACCAGAACTGATCTCCTTTAGGATGGACTGGTTAGATCTCATTGCAGCCCAAGGGACTCTCAATAGCGATGGTAGATCCCTGTAAAAGATGAGGGAAAATTTATAGTATTATACTTTCCTACTTTTATAAAAATATTTTCAGAGAAAACTACTTAAAGTCAATTGTATCTTCTTTTGGAGTTGTCTAAGGTAAATTGTGGGCTTCCCTTGTGGCTCAGCTGTTAGAGAATCCACCTGCAATACGGGAGACCTGGGAAATTGTATACTTTTTAAAAAGTTATGTAATTCAAGGTGATACACCTAATAGAGTAAAGTGGGAGTATGCTGATGTCACATATTTTCTTTTCCTTCCTTCCTTTTCTTCCCTCCCTTCTTTCTTTTCTTTTCTTTTTTTTTAATATCCATTCTTTCTGCTTTATTTAAACATGTGGGTACAGATATCTGTTCAGGAAATATGTACCTAGCAGTGGCTTGCTGGATCACATGGTAGTTCTATTTTAAAGTATTTCTAATGGGCAATTTCTACAGAAATTTCAAAAGCTGTTACTGCTTACTCCCACCAATGGCACCAACTTTTTTTACTACACAGAGTTAGGTGCCAGCTATTATCATTTATAGAACTTTGTATGGGGTACCACCAGAGGCAGTGAGAACCACATCAACTCCATCCAAACGCTGGGACACTATCAACAGCTAAGACTTAAAGCATAAAAGCAACTTTGTATTCCATTCAGGAAATGAGTGAATTTTTTTTTCCTTTTCCTTTTTTTTTTTTTTTAATATTCTAAATACAATCATGAATTCTTTTATAAAGGGACAAAAAAGAAGAGACAGAGACAGGGTCACAAAGGTAAGCCATGCAAGACAAAGACAGGTTGAATCGATTCATGTACAAGCAAGGAATACCAAAGATTGCTGAAGTTACCAAAAGTTAGGAAAGTAGCAGGGAATAGATTCCTACAGAGAGACTTCAGAAGGAACCAATCCTGCCAACACTGAGATTTTGGACTTCTAGACTCTGTATACTTAGTTGCTCACTCATTTTCAATTCTTTGCAACCCCATGGTCTGTAGCCCGCTAGGCTACTCTTTCATAGGGATTCTCCAGGCCAGAATACTAGAGTGGGTTGCCATATGCTTCTCCAGGGCATCTTCCCAACCTAGAGATCAAACCCAGGTCTCCCGCATTACAGGTGGATTCTTTAGCATGGATTCTGAACCACCAGGGAAGTCCTCTGAACTCTAGGACTATGAGAAAATAAGTTTCTGTTGTTTTTTGCCACCAAGCTTGTGGTAATTTGCTATGACAGCCCCAGGAAACTGATACACATGACATACTACACTTGTTAAGTTCATTCAGGCCCATTACTTTCATTGACTCACAAGAACCATTTAAAGTGTATATATTTTTTTGATTTTATAGGTGAGAAAATAGGAATCAGAGTGCTCTGCTGATTTTCCTAAGATAAAATAGTGAGATATTTGGAGGTCTAATACAATGGAGTTTCCACCTATCCAAAGCCATTCATTCACTCAGCAAATACTAGAGTCCAGCTTTTGTTCCCAATACTGTGCTTTTCGTTAGCAAGAGATGAAGATAAGGAAGACATACTTCTTATCATCAATTTACTTGCAGTCTATGCCATAACATACAGAAAATAATACAAATTCTGTAGTGCAGAAACCTAATGAAGAAGGTATTTTAAGTCACTTTGGGGTTGTGGGGAACTGGGTAATATTGTGAGCTGTGGCCTTAGGATACCAGGATTGAGTCAAAGAAAGAAAAATGCCAAAGTTAACATAGGTTTAGCAATGATTATTAATTGTAAAATGCATGAAAGCTTTTAAAACATTTTCACAACTCACAGTTAGTGAGAGTGAATGTAAATCACATACTCAAAAATGAGAAGTCTGGAATTTGATAATTTGGTAAGGCTGGGAATTGAACTTGTGTCCATTTCTGTGTGTCTGTATATGCTGCTATTTAGTATATCATACCACTGCTAGGGAATTTCATATAGTAAATTATATTTCTCTTATCATGCATTTTATTTATTTTCACTTCCTTATAAATAAAAATAGAACATTGATCTCATACACTTCTGTGTTAGCACTAATCACTACTGTATTTGAAAGTGAAAGTTGCTCAGTTGTGTCTGACTCTGCAACTCCATGAACTGTAGCCTGCCAGGCCCCTCTGTCCATGGATTTCCCCAGACAAGAATATTGGAATGGGTTCCCAATTCCTTCTCCAGGGGAATCTTCCCAATCCAGTGATTGAACCCGGGTCTCTTGCTTTGCAGGCAGATTCTTTGCCGTCTGAGCCACCAGAGAAGCTATACTCATATAGTTTTATATTTATTTATTTTATCTGTAGAAGATCTAATTCATGATCATAATGTACATTATTATCGTTTCTTTTAGTTTCCCTTTGAGTAGTATATCTCCTCAATCTTTCTTTTTCATTCATTGGCTTACCATATTTTGAAGAATGTAAACCATTTATTTTGTAAAATGTCTCAGTTTGGGCTCTTCAGATGTTTTTTCATGATTAGAATCATGTTGTGAATTTTGGCAAAAATACCATAGATTTGATGTTGGATCCGTGTCAGGGTATCTGACCAGAAGACACCTAGCAATGATTACATGAGTAGCAAACACCCATATCTTGGTTCCCCAAAATTATTATCCACTAAGAAGAACTAGCGATCTTTGGAGAAATGCCTAATTCCAGAGCTGGGTCTGGAAGTAGTCAGAAGAATCCTGGAACAATTTCCTATACCAGGAGGTAAGAAGATCCTTACTAGTCACAATTGTAAGACAAATGCACATAAAATTCAGTTTTAAAGGCTTTCACTGAACAAATCTGTGAAACTTTGAACATTAAATTAAGAAGTAATAATACTGAGTCATAATCTATTGATTGAAATAAGAATCTGTGAGTCCATCATGTGTAATTAAAGTTCTATTAAAATAATGTGTGTAGAAGAGTTGTGTTTTTTTTTTTTTTTTAAATAAGAATTGTGAGTTCCAATAATCTGTCAGGTTAATGTACTACTTATGCATAGCAATTACTACACTGACTGACACACAGGAAGGACTCACTGCATAGTTACTTGTTATGTGAATATTTGAATGAATAAATAGATGAGCTATACATACTTGCCATAGCTTCATTTTTAAGTCTTGTGACTTTGATTGAAGCATCTTATGCTTTTAGGTCAAAGCATGTGCAAAATAAAGGCTGATGATAACACTTGAAAGCAGCACTCTGGATTAGATGTTTTCTTTATGTTGTTTCTAGATTTTTGAGTCTGTGTAACCCAGTTTGGGTCTTTCCTGAAGATACTTAATGGTATGTCAAAAATGTTCCCTGGGAGTTTCTATTGTTATGGGAAGATATTCATGATCTGAATTAATGTTGAGTAGTACTCTATGCAGTACTTATTTAGGTATAATTGAGGCATATCACTGCTACATTTTTTGTTACATTAGAAACTTGTTTTGCATTTACCTATTTTACTCTGAATTTATTTGTTTTGTGAATAAGATTCATATTTTATTACTTTCTCTATATAAAAAGTTGGACTATAATTAAAGTAATTTATAATTAAGGATTATAAGAAACAGTACAAGTGGAGACATTGAAAGGCTTATAAAATCTATTTATCTGAGGAATAGTTTTGCTGATCACTTTATAATTATGCTGACTTCTACACTGCAACTCATTTAAAACAATATATTTGTTATAAAATCTATCTCCTTTTTATTTTACACAATATTAAAGAGTGAGTTATAACCTGGGTTATTGCAAAAGGTGAAATATGTGATTAAAATTCCCAAGGGAACAAAAGAAATCAAGGTTGAAGAAATGATAAATAATATTATTGAAAGTCCAAAAGCCAAATTTAATCTAACTTAAGCCAAAGTAAACATTTACTGTAACGGTGTGTGCATGTATGCTAAGTTGTGTCCAACTCTTTGTGACCCCATAGACTGTAGCCCACCAGGCTCCTCTGTCCTTGGAATTTCCAAGAATACAGGAGTATGTTGCCATTTCTTACTTCAATTGTAAGGGTAATGAAACGTCTTATGGAAATCATGGAATAGAATGCAGCTGGTCTCTGGCCTTAGAAACAACTGAATCCAAATAATTGAACATTTATTAGAAATATTTTCCCATCTTGGGAATTCTCTCTGTCTCTTTGTCTTCTTGTCTCTGGTATATTTTTGTAGGAAACATGGTTTCTACATGAACATTCTCGGTTTTAAATCTCTTATAACCACCAGGTACCTACCCCTAGACTGAATGTGGCTTGAAAACATAGACTTGGAATAAATATTGCTTTGCTTTCTGTATCCATTTGGATAGAGGAGTAAAG
Source organism: Cervus elaphus (assembly GCF_910594005.1). Classification (NCBI taxonomy): domain Eukaryota; kingdom Metazoa; phylum Chordata; class Mammalia; order Artiodactyla; family Cervidae; genus Cervus; species Cervus elaphus. Next base: position 42,511,592 of record NC_057833.1, on the reverse strand, counting down.
TAGGAAATCTCTCATAAATGTGTGCTAGCATACTAGAATTTTTTTTTTGCAGTTTTATTTATGTATTTTTGGCTGTGATGGGTCTTCATTGCCACATGGGCTTTTCTCTAGTTGCAGTGAGTGGGGGCTACTCTCTGGTTGCATTATGTGGACTTCTCATTGGGGTGGCATCTCTTGTTGTGGAGCCGAGGCTCTAGGACACTCAAGCTTCATAGCTGTGGCATATAGACTCCGTAGTTGTGATTCCTGGGCTCTAGAACACAAACTCAATAGTTATGGCATACAGGCTTAGTTGCTCTACAGCATATGAGATCTTCTTGGACCAGGGATCTAACCGTTGTTTCCTGCACTGGAAGGCAGATTTTTTTTTTTTTTTACTACTAAGCCACTGGGGAAGCCCTACTAGCAATTATTGAGTGCACATAGTGTCCCAGGTGCTTAATGTTGAGTACATCTGTGAAGCAGTTATTATCCACAGTTGTCAGATGAGGAAATAAAAGCTCTGAGAAAGTACATAAAATGTTCATGGCATTTAGTGGGGTGGAGGAAACATCATTTGAACTCATATTGATTTGACTCTAAACAAATGTTTGTTTTCACTCAAGTTAAATAAAAAGCATTCACATTTTTCTAATAGACAAATTAAGAAAAAAGATTGATTTAAATATTTAGAGAAAAAGGGAATAAGTTTTTAAAGAACATGGAAATTGAGTTGTTTTCTATTTAACATATGTATTAGAGTTTAAGTTCTGCCTTAATGAAGGAATAGGGACTGAATTTGACCTTCACACCTTAAAACATTAAAAACTGGGTAAAATATTTAACATGCAATTTTTAAACATTGGACAGCAGGCAGCACAGTAATATGGTCTCTGAGAAAAAGAAAACAAACAAAAGTGAGCATTATATTACACAAACTTTCTTCCTGGAGATTTATTCCAGGTCATAAAGTAGGAAGAGTAAATTAGGATTCTCCAGAAAAATAGAAGCAATAGTGTGTATATATGTATACAGAAAGGGATTTATTTTAAGGAATTGGTTTGTCATTATGGAGGCTGACAAGTGCCAAAATCTGTAGAGTGGATAGTCGGGGTAGAGACTCAGGGAAGAGTCAATGCTGCAGTTTAGTTCTTAAGACCATCTGTTCTTGTTTTACCAGTCTTGTTTAACCCAGGCCTTCAGCTGATTAAATAAGACCTACTAGCATTACAGAGGGCTATCTGCTCTACTATGCGTCCGCCAGTTTAACAGTTAATTTCAATGAATTGATAAGCTTGACTTCATTAAAATTAGACATTTCTGCACTGTGAAATGTCCTGCAAAAAGAATGAAAAGACAAGACATAGACTGGGAGACAATATCTGCAAAAGATATATCTGAAAAAGTATTATTGTCCAAAATATACAGAAAAAATCTTAAAACACAACAATAAGAAAACAAACAATATGATTAAAATGGGCCAAAGGCCTTAACGAACACCTTACCAAAGAAGATATGCAGTGTAATATACATAGAGTGGAATATAAATACAGTGAAATAAATTTTAGTCCTTTAAAGGGAACAAAGTACTGTTTGTACTATAACATTGTACAATGCATGTCTTTAACTGTCTATTTTCATCTGCAAAACATAAACAGTGGATATGTAAAATTTGAGCAAATAAGAAATGTTACTTTATCTTTTGGCATAAAGTATCCTGTATCTTTCAATTTCCCTACATGCTATGACTAATTCTAGTGATTCTCATACTTTAACTTGCTTGCTGCAACAGGAAAAATTATATGGTTAATATGTTCTATAATTTCTTAATACATGTTTAAATTCTAGGGGAATTATGTTTCCTCTTAGTTACCAGAAAAACTTTTGGTTCTTTAACCCAAAGGCTTGAATTTTTTATTCTTACCTGCCATGGCATTTTATAATTTATACGGTGTATAACAGGCCTTTCTCTTTTCCTTCAAATGGAAATCAACTATTGTTGTGAAACATTCACAGACCTAGACTTTTTATTTCCCCAAAGTCTAATTTTGTATTAACATTCTGTAAATTATTGACTTTTAATAGCCTTAGAAGAGAGCTTTCCCAAGAAGGAAAAACATAAAACATCAGAGTCATGAGATCTGGAATCTTTTTGTATCAATGTCCAGTGTTTTGATCTGGTTCTGTTTAGCATTTGATTAGTAGAATCCTATATACTGGAAGAATAGATGATCAAACTCCTTCCCTTCTCCTCTCTTTCCATGCCCTACATAAACAAACCCAAAATACCTTTCCTTCAAATCTCATATGTTGAAGTTTAACTCATTATTTAATGTCTGACAAAAATACACTCTTTCTATAAAAACCTTATCTTCTCAATCAATTGGAAATCTCTGATTATCACCATTTTATAATTATTGTTATCAATAGATTTTCTTGGACAATTTTATCAGATACTCAAAAGATAAAGACTGAACTGAACTGAACTGAAGCATTATGTATATATTTACTTTATCTGATTTAAATTTAGTAGTTAATGTATGTTAATACAATAGCAGGATCCACTTTATGTCTCAAGTCCAATGGAATATTCACTGATATAAACCATATCCTGGGCCACAAAGCAAACCTCAACAAATGAAAACTACTTGTAAAGTTTATATTATGTTCTATTAAACTAATAATCAAGTAGAAGTTGATAACAGAAAGCCAAGTGGAAATTCTCTATAATGTTGTTGCTGTTTAGTTGCTAAGTCATTTTTGACTCTTCTGTGACTCCATGGACAATAGCCCACCAGACTCCTCTGTCCACAGGATTTTTCCAGGCAAGAATACTGGCATCGGTTGTCATTTCCTTTTCCAGGGGATGTTCCTGACCCAGGGATCAAACCCATGTCTGCTGCATTGCAGGCAGATTGTTTGCCACTGAGGCACTGGGGAAGGTCTTTCTAGACATGGTAATACCCTAAATAATCTATGGGTCAAGGAAGAAATCTCAAAGTAAATAAAATATATCTAGAACTAAATAAAAATGAAAAAACAGCATATTAAAATATTTGAGATTCAACTAAGCCTTCAATCAATAATGTTAAGCTTTCACTTAAAAAAAAAAGAAAGAAACCAAGTATGATAAAAAATACCCAAAACAAGAATAAGAAAAAAATAATAAAGACACAAGCAGAAATCAATGCAAATGAAAACAAGAAAATCAATGGAAAAGAAGATGATTCATCGGGAAAAAAATAAAATTGATAAAGCTCTCCTTAAGTCTGGCAAATAAAATAATAGAAAAGACAAAAATAGCTAATATCAATAATGGGACAAGAAGTATTATTACAGATCTTATAGTCATTGAAAGCATGAGAGAATACTACAATTTTCTAGTCATAAATTCAATTTAGAAGAAATAGACAAATTTCTCAAAACCCACAAAATACTAAGGCTCAATAAAGATGAAGTAGTCAACTAAAATAATCCTACTAACTTTAAAGAAATTGAATTTGTAATTTAAAACCTCTCCAAAGAGAAACAAGACCTGGATGTATCACTGAAAAAAATTCACCAAACAGTTAAATACAACAATTTTATACAATCTCTCAGTTCAGTGCAGTTCAGTCGTTCAGTCATGTCCGACTCTTTTCGACCCCATGGACTGCAGCATGCCAGGCTTCCCTGTCTACCACCAACTCCCAGAGCTTGCTCAAACTCATGTTCGTCAAGTCAGTATGCCCTCCAACCATCTCATTCTCTGTCATCCCCTTCTCTTCCTGCCTTCAATCTTTCCCAGCATCAGGGTCTTTTCCAATTAGTCAATTCTTTGCATGAAATGGCCAATATATCAGCTTCAGCATCAGTCCTTCCAATGAATATTCAGGGCTGATTTCCTTTAGGATTGGCTGCTTTGCATCTCCTTGCAGTCCTAGGGGCACTCAAGAGTCTTCACCAACACAGTAGTTCAAAAACATCAATTCTTCAGCACTCAGCTTTCTTTATAATCTAGCTCTCATCTATACATGACTACTGGAAATACTTTGGCCACCTGGTGTGAAGAGCTGACTCATTGGAAAAGACCCTGATTTTAGGAAAGATTGAGGGCAGGAGAAGGGGACGACAGAGAATGAGATGGTTGGATGGCATCACTGACTCAATGGACATGGGTTTGGGTGGACTCCGGGAGTTGGTGATGGACAGGGGGGCCTAGCGTGCTGCGGTTCATAGGGTCACAAAGAATCGGACATGGCTGAGTGACTGAAACTGACTGACTGACTGGAAAAAGCATAGCCTTGACTAGACAGACCTTTGTTGGCAAAGTAATGTCTCTGCTTTCTAATATGCTGTCTAGGTTGGTCATAACTTTTCTTCCAAGGAGCAAGCATCTTTTAATTTCATGGCTGCAATCACCATTGGCAGTGATTTTGAAGCCCAAAAAAATAAAGTCTGTCACTGTTTCCATCGTTTCCCCATCTATTTGCTATGAAGAGATGGGACCAGATGCCATGATCTTAGTTTTTTGAATGTTGAGTTTTAAGCCAACTTTTTCTCTCTTCTCTTTCACTTTCATCAAGAGGCTCTTTAGTTCCTCTTCACTTTCTGCCATAAGGGTGGTGTCATCTGCATATCTGAAGCTATTGATATTTCTCCTGGCAATCTCGATTCCAGCTTGTGCTTCCTCCAGCCCAGCATTTTGCATGATATACTCTACATATAAGTTAATAAATGAGCAGGGGACAATATAAAGTCTTGACGTACCCCTTTTCCTATTTGGATCCAGTCTGTTGTTCCACATCCAGTTCTAACTGTTGCTTCCTGACCTGCATACAGATTTCTCAGAAGGCAGGTCAGGTGGTCTGGTATTCCCATCTCTTAAAGAATTTTCCACAGTTTGTTGTGATCCACACAGTCAAAGTCTTTGGTAAAGTCAGTAAAACAGAAGTAGATGTTTTTCTGGAACTCTGTTTTTTCAATGATCCAGCAATCTCAATCTCTTCAGACAATCTTTTGAAGCAATACCAACAATATAACCCAACAATACAATCTCTTCCAGAATGTAAAAGAGCATAGAGCATTTCCCAACACATTCTATGGGCTTTCTTTTTGCTCAGATGGTAAAGAATCTGCCTGAAGTGCAAGGGACCTGGGTTGCTCCCTGGGTTGGGAAGATCTCCTGGAGCAGGGAAAGGCTACCCACTCCAGTACTCTGGCCTGGAGAATTTCATGGACTATTTAGTTCATGGGGTCTCAAAGAATCGGACATGACTGAGCTACTCTCACTAATACTACCTAGTATCAACATGATATCAAAATCAGGTGAAGACGGTACGAAATAAAAAGAAAGGAAAGAGGAAAGAAAAAATCTACAGATCAGTATCTCCCATGAGCTTACACATACAAACTATCAACAAAATCTTAGAAAAATGAAACCAGAAATATATAAAAAGAAAAATACATAATTACTAAGTGAAATCTACTACAGCTGTGAAGCCTGCTTCAACATTTGGAAATCAATCAATTTAATTCACCATATCAATAAGCTGAAAAAGAAAAATCAAGTCACATATCATTTGACAAAGAAAAAGCATTTTAGAAAATCCAGCATTAATTCATGACTAAAACTAAACTTGTTAGTAATAGAGAGGAGTTACCACAACCAGATAAAGAGCACATGGTGAAATTTCCAGCTATCATCATGCAGCAAGAGTGGAACACTTGTTTTCAAGATAGATCACACACTGGGCCACAAGAAGTCTCAATAAATTTAAGAAAACTAAAATCATATCAAGTATTTTTTTTTAATCACAACACAATGAGATTAGAAATCAACTACAAGAAAAAATAAAAAAGGCAGAGAGGAGCTACCCCACATCCAAGATAAGGAGCAGCAGCTGCGCTTTGCTGGAGTAGCCGTGAAGAGATACCCCACAACCAAGGTAAGAGAAACCCAAGTAAGACGGTAGGTACTGAGAGAGGGCATCAGAGGGCAGACAGACTGAAACCACAATTACAGACAACAGGTCAATCTGATCACATGGACCACAGCCTTGTCTAACTCAATGAAACTAAGCCATGCTGTGTGGGGCCACCCAAGACGGACAGGTCATGGTGGAGAGGTCTGACAGAATGTGGTCCACTGGAGAAGGGAATGGCAAACCACTTCAGTATTCTTGCCTTGAGAACCCCATGAACAGTATGAAAAGGCAAAAAGATAGGATACTGAAAGAGAACTCCCCAGGTCAGTAGATGCCCAATATGCTACTGGAGATCAGTGGAGAAATAACTCCAGAAAGAGTGAAGGGATGGAGCCAAAGAAAAAGCAATACCCAGTTGTGGATGTGACTGGTGATAGAAGCAAGGTCCGATGCTGTAAAGAGCAATATTGCATAGGAACCTGGAATGTTAGGTCCATGAATCAAGGTAAGTTGGAAGTGGTCAAACAGGAGATGACAAGAGTGAATATCAACATTCTAGGAATCAGCAAACTAAAATGGACTGGAATGGGTGAATTTAACTCAGATGACCATTATATCTACTACTATGGCAGGAATCCCTTAGAAGAAATTGAGTAGCCATCATAGACAAGAAATGAGACCGAAATGCAGTACTTGGATGCAAACTCAAAAAACGACAGAATGATCTCTTCATTCACAAGGCAAACCATTCAATACCATGGCAATCCAAGCCTATGCCCTGACCAGTAATGCTGAAGAAGTTGAAGTTGAACGGTTCTATGAAGACCTACAAGACCTTCTAGAACTAACACCCAAAAAAGATGTCCTTTTCATTATAGGGGACTGGAATGCAAAAGTAGGAAGTCAAGAAACACGTGTAATAACAGGCAAGTTTCACCTTGGAGTACAGAATGAAGCAGGGCAAAGGCTAATAAAGTTCTGCCAAGAGAACACACTGGTCATAGCAAACACCCTCTTCCAACAACACAAGAGAAGACTCTACACATGGACATCACCAGATGGTTGACACCGAAATCAGAATGATTGTATTCTTCGCAGCCAAAGATGGAGAAGCTCTATACAGTCAGCAAAAACAAGACTGGGAGCTGACCGTGGCTCAGATCATGAACTCCTTATTGACAAATTCAGACTTAAATTGAAGAAAGTGGAGAAAACCACTAGACCATTCAGGTATGACCTAAATCAAATCTTTTATGACTATACAGTTGAAGTGAGAAATAGATTTAAGGGACTAGATCGATAGACACAGTGCCTGATGAACTATGGACAGAGGTTCGTGACATTGTACAGGAGACAGGAATCAAGATCATCCCCAAGAAAAAGAAATGTAAAAAGACAAAATGGCTGTCTGAGGAGGCCTTACAAACAGCTGTGAAAAGAAGGGAAGTGAAAAGCAAAGGAGAAAAGGAAAGATATACCCATTTGAATGCAGAGTTCCAAAGAATAGCAAAGGGAGATAAGAAAGCCTTCCTATGCAGTCAATGCAAATAAATAGAGGGAAACAACAGAATGGGAAAGACTAGAGATCATGTCAAGAAAATTAGAAATACCAAAGGAATATTTTATGCAAAGATGGGCTCAACAAAGGACAGAAATGGTAGGGCCCTAACAGAAGCAGATGATATTAAGAAGAGGTGGCAAGAATGCATGGAAGAACTGTACAAAAAAGATCTTCACGACCCAGATAATCACGATGGTGTGATCACTCACCTAGAGCCAGTTCCTGGAATGTGAAGTTAAGTGGGCCTTAGAAAGCATCACTAAGAACAAAGTTAGTGGAGGCAATGGAATTCCAGTTGAGCTCTTTCAAATCTTGAAAGATGATGCTGTGAAAGTGCTGCACTAATATGTCAGCAAATTTGGAAAACTCAGCAGTGGCCACAGGACTGGAAAAGGTCAGTTTTCATTCCAATCCCTAAGAAAGGCAATGCCAAAGAATGCTCAAACTACTGCACAATTGCACTCATCTCACACGCTAGTAAAGTAATGCTTAAAATTCTCCAAGCCCTGCTTCAGCCATATGTGAACTGTCAACTTCCAGATGTTCAAGCTGATTTTAGAAAAGGCAGAGGAACCAGAGATCAAATTTCCAACATCTGCTGGATCATTGAAAAAGCAAGAGAGTTCCAGAAAAACATCTATTTCTTCTTTATTGACTATGCCAAAGCCTTTGACTGTGTGGATCACAACAAACTGTGGAAAATTCTTTAAGAGATGGGAATACCAGACCACCTGGACCTGCCTCTTGAGAAACCTGTATGCAGGTCAGGAAGCAACAGTTAGAACTGGACATGGAACAACAGACTGGGTCCAAATAGGAAAAGGGGTACGTCAAGGCTTTATATTGTCACCCTGCTTATTTAACTTATAAGCAGAGCACATGATGAGAAACGCTCGGCTGGAGGAAGCACAAGCTGGAATTAAGATTGCCGGGAGAAATATCAATAACCTCGGATATGCAGATTACACCACCCTTATGGCAGAAAGTGAAGAAGAATTAAAGAGCCTCTTGATGAAAGTGAAAGAGGAGAGTGCAAAAGTTGGCTTAAAACTCAACATTCAGAGAACTAAGATTACGGCATCCAGTCCCATCATTTCATGGCAAATAGATGAGGAAACAGTGGAAACAGTGGCTGACTTCATTTTGGGGGCTCCAAATTCACTGCAGATGGTGATTGCAGCCATGAAATTAAAAGATGCTTACTCCTCCGAAGGCAAGTTTTGACCAACCTAGACAGCATATTATTAAGCAGAGACATTACTTTGTTGGCAAAGGTCTGTCTAGTCAAGGCTATGGTTTTTCCAGTGGTCATGTATGGATGTGAGAGTTGGACTATAAAGAAAGTTGAGTGCTGAAGAATTGATGCTTTTGAACTGTGGTGTTGGAGAAGACTCTTGAGAGTCCCTTGGACTGAGAGGAGATCCAACCAGTCCATCACAAAGGAGATCAGTCCTGGGTGTTCATTGGAAGGACTGATGTTGAAGCTGAAACTCCAGCACTTTGGCCACCTGATGCGAAGAGCTGACTCATTTGAGAAGACCCTGATGCTGAGAGGGATTGAGGGCAGGAGGAGAAGGGGACGACAGAGGATAAGATGACTGGATGGCGTCACCGACTCATTGGACATGGGTTTGGGTGGACTCTGGGAGTCGGTGATGGACAGGGAGGCTTGGAATGCTGCGGTTCATGGGGTCGCACAGAGTTGGACACAAATGAGCGACTGAACTGAACTGAACAAGAAAAAAAATCTGCATAAATACAAACACATGGAGGCTGGACAATATGCTATTAAACAACCAATGGATCACTGAAGAAATTAAACAGGGAGTAAAAAAATCTATAGACAAGTGAAAATGAAAACAAGGTGATTCCAAATCTATATGGCAGAGTAAAAGCAGTTCTAAGAGGGAAGTTTATAGCAATACAAACTTATCTCAGGAAATAAGAAAGATCTCAAATAAACAACCTAACCTTACATCTAAAGCAACTAGAAAAATAAGAAAACAAAATCTAGTTAGTAGAAGGAAAGACATAATAAAAATCAGAGCAGAAATAAATGAAAGGTGCACTAAATAATGAATAGAATAAAATAGATCTATGAACCTCAGAACTGGTTTTTGAAAAGATAAATAAAATTGATGAACTTTTTATCCAGACTCATCAAGAAAAAAAGGGAGAGGGCCCAAAACAATAAAATCAGAAATGAAAAAGAAGAAGCTACAACAACCAGCACCAGAGAAATACAGAGGACCATAGGACACTATTATGAGCAACTTGTTGTTTAGTGACTTAATTGTGTCCAACTCTTTTGTGACCTCATGGGCTGTAGACCACCAGGATCCTCTCTGCATGGGATTTCCCAGGCAAGAATACTAGAGTGGGTTATCATTTCCTTCTCCAGGAGATATTCCTGACCCAGGGATCAAACCCACCTCTCCTGCATGTCAGGGGGATTCTTTACCACTGAGCCACCAGGGAAGCATTATGAACAACTATATACCAATGGAATGGGCAAGCTAGAAGAAATGGTCAAATTCTTAGAAAGGTATAATTTCTTAAGAGCAAACTAGAAAGAATAGAAAATATGAACAGATCAATTATCAGGACTGCAATTGATTCAGTAATTTAAAAACTTCTAACAAGCAGAAGTCCAGGACTACACACACACACACACACACACATTTATGTATAACTGAATCACTTCGCTGTTCATCTGAAAGTAATGAAACATTGTAAATCAACTATACTTCAATAAAAACAAATTAATTTAAAAAAGAATGAAGGTCCAAATATTTTCCCTCTAAGATTAGAATAAAGATGAAAATGTCTGCACTCACTACTTATATTAAACTAGAACTTCTAATCAGTGGAATGAAGTGAGAAAAAAAATAAAAGAAACAAATTGTTCCTTTTTCCACATGATATGATTTTCTATATTGAAAATCTCAAGGAATCTACAAAAAGATTATTAGAACTATTCAGGGACTTCAATATGGTTGCAGGATTCATGAGTGGCACATGAAAATCAATAATATTTTTATATACTAAAACACACATGAAAATCCACATTTTTAAAAAGTACGATTTACAACTGTTCCCTCAAAATAAAATTCTTATGCATAAATGTAATAAAACGTTTAAAGGATGTGTAGCCTCAAAATTACAAAACATTGATGAAAGAAATCAGAGAACATAATGGATTCATGATTTATGAATTCATGTTCATGGATCATAACACTTGACATTATGAGGGTGCCAATTGTCTTTGAATTATTCTATAGTTCTAATGCAAGTCTGTAAAACAACATGTCAAAGACATACTTGATCTTGGTCAATTTATATACTTTATATACAGAGATTGGCATTTTATCTGTATTTACAGGCATAAATTTTCACAATTTAACTCCCTCAAAGTCATTAAATTTCTTCCCCCATTTTACATTGGTATAGCCTAAAAATTACTCAATTAACATTTTGCTGGGTTGAAAATGTTAAATGTCATTTGGGATTAAGTAGCCCATAGATTTTGGCTGATTTATAACTTATGGCATTTAAAAAACTGTCATGTACTAATATTTTCAATGCATAGATTTTGACTTTTATTTTTTCAGCATTTTATTTGGCAATAGAATGATTAACAGAAATGAGAGAGGTTTGTGAATTCTGAGAAGATCCTTGGTTTTATTTGCTGCTTTAGTTAGCAAATCTTGTGCTTTTCCCCACAGATGTTAAAGCTGTTTATTTTTAAATGTTTAGAATCATATCTTCTTCTTCTGATCTTTAACACTCAAAATGCTTAGAGAATCTAGATCTAAGTCCAAAAATATGCCATTGCCATTAAATAAAATCTGTATCTGAGTTTTTTAGGGCTATATCTCTTTAGTCAGATAAAGATTTACTCCAACTTTTTTCTCCCTGTGTCTGGTAGAATGGGAAGTATATTTTTGCTTCTTGGCTCAAATGAAGGAATGGTTCACATTTATCTAATACAGTTTATTATTACAAATGGTCTCAAAAGTGAGGTAATCAGACATTGAGACAATGTAGAAAAGTTATTATCATAATAAATTTATAAATTTATGTGCATTCTTTCTCTTCTTTATAAATCTGTGAGGCCCTTGATGCTATCTATGCCTTACATGTAAGACCTCTCTGTTTCTAGGTCAATGTTTTATTTGATGCCTCAGTAAATCAGAGGATACTCTCATACTGAAATCTGTTCAAGCAAAAAAAAAAAAAAAAGTTAATTTATTGTTTCACATAACTGAAAACTCCAGGGACAAATTTAGCCATCAGGAAAACGGAATCAAAGATGCCATCAGAAGTCTGTCTCTGTCCCTCAATTCAGTTGTTCTGTGTTATTGCCTCATCTTCAAAGATTCTCCCCACCGAGCAGTCTCTGACAAGCTCACACATTAAACCTAGCTAAAGGAAGAGTGTTTCTCCTTCTAATACTTCCTGTTAAATTACAAAGACTGATGATAAGCCTGGAGAGAGTCATGTGTTGATTCCTAAACCCTTTATTGTAGAAGAATATGTGCTTCTCTGAGATGTGCACACCCCAACTCCACCCAAAACCACAGACAGAATGCAGCACTGGGTATTTTCTTTATGGAAATTCAGAATTTATTAATAGAAAATGTTTAATGGGTGCTGGGCAAGCAGAAATGAGATTTCCAAACAATACATGTGCGTACATGCTAAGTTGCTTAAATCATGTCTGTCTCTGTGTGACTATAGACCATAACCCTCCAGACTTCTGTCCATAGGACTCTCCAGGCAAGAATACTGGAGTGGGTTGCCATACCCTCCACCAGAGAATCTTCCCAACTCAGGGATCCAGCTCTCTTTAGTCTCTTGCATTGGCAGGTGGGTTCTTTACCACTAGCTTCACCTGGGATGCCACAAACAATACACATCCAATACAAAAATACCTGAAATGAAGTAATGAAAGCAAATAAATAATAAAAGCAAAACACGAAGAATTAAAGAATGTTCTGGGATTTTCATTTGAAAGAGCAGTGTTGGAATTATAGTTCTGGCACTTTCAAGCCATGTGGACTTAAGTAAATGGCATATACTCTATGAAATTTACTTTCTTTGCTGTTCAGTTTTTAGGAATAAACAAAACGTTTATAATCCACTAATGAGATAACTGTATATAGAGAAAAATCCAAAAGCATTTAAAAATAGAATAGAATAATGTAACACTTCAGCATGTTTCTTGGAAATTAATAGATATCATAAAAATTAACCATAATTTTATGATTTAATAAATGGTGCAATAATGAATTTAAAAAATATAATATCTTAAATACTATAAAAAATGTAAAGCATTTAAGAAAAATGTCTGACAAATATGTATGACACCTCCACACAAAAAGAAATTTAAAAATTAAGTCAGGTGTCAGGTTTATTAGGCTATAATTTCAGTTCAGCTCAGTTCAGTCGCTCAGTTGTATCTGACCCTTTGCAACCCCATGGACTGCAGTACTTCAGGCTTCCCTGTCCATCACCAACTCCCGGAGTTTGCTCAAACTCATGTCCGTCAAGTTGGTATGCCATCCAACCATTTTATCCCTCTGTCATCCCCTTCTCCTCCCACCTTCAATCTTTCCCAGGATCAAGGTCTTTTCCAATGAGTCAGTTCTTCACATCAGGTGGTCAAAATATTGGAGTTTCAGCTTCAGCATCAGTCCTTCCAATGAATATTCAGGACTGATTTCCTTTAGAATTGACTAGCTGGATCTCCTTGCAGTCCAAGGGACTCTCAAGAGTCTTCTCCAATACCACAGTTCAAAAGCATCAATTCTTCGGTGCTCAGCTTTCTTTTTAGTCCAGTTCTATATCCATACATGACCACTGGAAAAACCATAGCCTTGAATAGACATACCTTTGTTGGCAATGTAATGTTTCTGCTTTCTAATATGCTGTCTAGGTTGGTCATAACTTTTCTTCCAAGGAGTAAGCATCTTTTAATTTCATGGCTGCGGTCATCATCGGCAGTGATTTTGGAGGCCCCCAAAATAAAATATTTCACTGTTTCCCATCTATTTGCCATGAAGTGATGGGACCAGATGCCATGATCTTAGTGTTCTGAATGTTGAGTTTTAAGCCAACTTTTTCACTCCTCTTTCACTTTCATCAAGTGGCTCTTTAGTTCTCTGCTTTCTGCCATAAGGGTGGTGTCATCTGCATAACTGAGGCTACTGAATCTTTTCCTGGCAATCTTGATCCCAGCTTGTGCTTCTTTCAGCTTGGGATTTTGCATGATGTACTCTGCATATAAGTTAAATCAGCAGGGTGACAATATACAGCCCTGATATACTCATTTCCCTATTTAGAACTAGTCTGTAGTTCCATGTCCATGTAGTTCCATGTAGTTGCTTCTTGACCTGATGCAGATTTCTCAGGAAGCAGGTAAAGTGGTCTGGCATGCCCATCTCTTTAAGAATTGTCCACAGTTTGTTGCGATCCACACAATCAAAGGCTTTGGCATAGTCAATAAGGCAGAATAGTAGATGTTTTTCTGGAACTCTCTTGCTTTTTGATGATCCTATGGATTTGGCAATTTGACCTCTGGTTCCTCTGTCTTTTCTAAATCCAGCTTGAACATCGGGAAGTTCGTGGTTCACATACCATTGAAACTTGACTTTGAGAATTTTGAGCATTAATTTGCTAGCATGTGAGATGAGTGCAATTATGTCATAGTTTGAACATTCTTTGGCATTGCCTTTCTTTGGGATTGGAATGAAAACTCACCTTTTCCAGTCCTGTGGCCACTACTGAGTTTTCCAAATTTGCTGGCATATTGAGTGCAGCACTTTAACAGTATCATGTTTTAGGGCTGGAAATAGCTCAACTGGAATTCCATCACTTCCACTAGCTTTGTTCATAGTAATGTTTCCTAAGGCTGGCTCAAGGTGAGTGATCATATTTTTATGATTATCTGGGTCATGAAGATCTTTTTTGCATAGTTCTTCCATGTATTCTTGCCACCCCTTCTCAATATCTTCTGCTTCTGTTAGGTCCATACCATTTCTGTCCTTCATTGAGCCCATCTTTGCATGAAATATTCCCTTGGTATCTCTAATTTTCTTGAAGAGATCTCTAGTCTTTCCCATTCTCTTGATTTCCTCTATTTCTTTGCATTGATCACTGAGGAAGGCTTTCTTATCTCTCCTTGCTATTCTATGTAACTCTGCATTCAGATGGGTATATCTTTCCTTTTCTCCTTTGCCTTTAGCTTCTCTTCTTTTCTCAGCTATTTTTAAGGACTCCTCAGGCAACCATTTTGCCTTTTTGCATTTCTTTTCCATGGGGATGATCTTGATCACTGCCTCCTTTACAATGTCACAAACCTCTGTCCATGTTTCTTCAGGCACTCTGTCTATCATATCTAGTCCTTGGATCTATTTCTCACTTCCACTGTATAGTCATAAGGGATTTGATTTAGGTCAAACCTGAAAGGTCTAGTGTTTTTCCCTACTTTCTTCAATTTAAGTCTGAATTTTGCAATAAGGAGTTCATGATCTGAACCACAGTCAGCTCCTGGTCTTATTTTTGCTTACTATATAGAGCTTCTCCATCTTTGGCTGCAAAGAATATAATCAGTCTGATTTCAGTATTGACCATCTGGTGATGTCCATATGTAGAGTTGTCTTTTGTTTTGTTGAAAGAGGCTGTTTGCTATAACCAGTGCGTTCTCTTAGCAAAACTCTGTTAGCCTTTGCCCTGCTTCATTTTGTCCTCCAAGGCCAAATTTGCCTGTTACTCCAAGTATCCCTTAACTTCTTACTTTTGCATTCCAGTCCCCAATGATGAAAAGGACATCTTCTTTAGGTGTTAGTTCTAGAAGGTCTTGCAGGTCTTCATAGAACCATTCACCTTCAGCTTCTTCAGGATTACTGTTTGGGCCATAGACTTGGATTGCTATGATATTAAATAGTTTGCCTTGGAAATGAACCAAGATCATTCTCTCGTTTTTAAGATTATATCCAAGTACTGCATTTTGGACTCTTTTGTTGACTATGAGGGCTACTCCATTTCTTCTAAGGGATTCTTGCCCACTATAATAGATACACTGGTTATCTGAATTAAATTAATCTATTCCGGTCCATTTTAGTCCACTGATTCCTAAAATGTCTATATTCACTCTTGCCATTTGTTCGACCACTTCCAATTTACCTTGATTCATGGACCAAACATTCCTGGTTCCTATGCAATATTGTTCTTTAAAGCATCAGATTTTACTTCCCTCCCCAGTCACATCCACAACTGGGCATTGTTTTCTCTTTTTCTTTGTTACTTCATTCTCTCTGGAGTTATTTCTCTACTCTTCTCCAGTAATATATTGGGCACCTACTGACCACGGGAGGTCATCTTTCAGTGTCATATCTTTTTGCCTTTTCATAATGTTCATGGGGTTCTCAAGGCAAGGATACTGAAGTGGTTTGTCATTCCCTTCTCCAGTGGACCACGTTTTGTCAGAACTCTCCACCATGACCCATCTCTTTGGTGGCCCCACATGGCATGACTCATAGTTTCATTGAGTTAGACAAGGCTGTGGTCCATGTGTTCAGTTTGATTAGTTTTCTGTGATTGTGGTTTTCATTCTGTCTGCCCTATGATGGATAAAGATAAGAGATTTATGGAAGCTTCATGATAGGAGAGACTGACATTGCAGGAAACTGGGTCTTGTTCTGATGGGTGGGGCCATATTCAGTAAATCTTTAATCCAACTTTCTGCTGATGCACGGGGCTGTGTTCCTTCCCTGTTGTTTGACCTGAGACCAAACAATGGTGGGGGTAATGGAGATAATGGCGACCTCCTTCAAAAGGTCTTGTGCAAGCACTGTGGTATTCAATCCCCCTGACCCTGCAACAGGCCACTGTCAACCCACACCTCCGTCAGAGACTCCTGGACACTCACAGGCACGTCTGGGTCAGTTTCTTGTGGGGCCACTGCTCCTTTCTCCTGGGTCCTGGCGTGAGCAAGGTTTTGTTTCTGCCTTCCAAGAGTCTGTTTCCTCAGTCTTACAATCTTGTGTAAATTCTGTAATCAAATCCCACTGGCCTTCAAAGTCAAATTGCCTGGGGGTTCTCAGTCCCTTTGCCATATCCCCAGGTTGGGAACTCTGTTGTGGAAATACTTCATGTGCAATAAATTTTTCTTTTTTCCAAGTACAATGCTATGATTTTTAACAAATGCATGCAGTTGTGTAACCACTAGCACAATAAAGAGAGTCATCATTTACATCACCCCCCAAAATGCTCAAATGCTCCTTTGTTAATCTATTGTCCCCACACCCAACCCCTGGTTACCACTGTTCTTTTTTGTTTTTGTACTTACCATTTTGGCTTTGCCAGAACATCTTATTAATGGAATAATACAGTTTGTGGCTTTCTGAATTTGGCTTCTCTCACTTAGCATCATGTATTTGCTAGCTACCCATGTGCTGCATGCATCAATAAAGCCTTCCATTTTATTGTTGAATAGAATTGCATTGCATACTGTTCCACAGTTTGTTTATCCATTTTACAGTTGACGGACATCTGCGTTGTTTCTAGTTTTTGGCAACTATCAACACTGCAATAAACTTTCCTGTACAGTTCTTTTTCTTTATTTTTGTATTTATTTATTTTTTTTGGTGAACATGTGTTTTATTTCTCTTGAGCAAGCACACAGGAGTGAGATTTCTGAGTCAAATCATTGTCTAAGTTGGATAAAACTGATTTCTCACATGTCTATACTAATTTGCATTCCCACTAACAATATATAAATATTCCAGTTGCTCCACATTCTTGCCAGTACCTGGTACTCTGTTCTATTTTAGCCATTCTAATAAAGGTATAATAATATTTCACTGTGATTTGAATTTGCATGTCCTTAATGACTGATAGTAGTGAGCAGATTTTCATGTTTTTACTTGCTACCTGTGTATCATCTTTGATTAAGTTTCTGTATACTTTGAACTATTTTCTTATTAAGTTATAATAGGTTTTTATATATTCAGAATACAAGTCCCTCATTAGAAATATTTTGTGCATATTGTCATATATTCTAAAGTTATTCTGTTATTTTTCTAAAGTGCTTTTGAAATGCCAGACTTTTATTTTGAGAATGTCCAATTTTATCAATTTTTTGAAAAAATTACAGTCATCATTTTTGTGTTGTAGCTTTAAAATTGTTGTTTGACCCAAGATCACAAGAATTTTCTCCTATCACTTTTATATGTTTATGTTTGATATTTATGTTAATCAATCCATTCAGCTTAATCTTTTATGGTGCAAAGTGACATTGAAAGTTCTTTTGTAGAAAAATATCTCATAGTTTCAGTATTATTTGTTTAAGTGACTATCTTGAACTGCCTTGACAGATATAAAAATATGTATAAGACAATTATATATAAATATATACATATTTATGCTATTTTACTATTTAGTGTTTATATAATTTGTATATATTGTATATAATTATGTACATATAATTATATTATATGAATGCTAGAAAGAAAATATAAATTCTTTTCAAGTATACATGGAGTTTACAACTATATATTTATCAGGCTTCAAATAAATTATTTTTAAAACTCTTGAATGCTTGCTAGCAGACAAAACAGAGTCTGTGATAAGAAAAAATAAAAATTGAAAGTAATGAGTTAAAATTCGAATCAAGAAGCCAGAAAAAGAACCATAGAATAAACATAAGTACATAGAATGAAGAAGATAAAAGCATAAATTAATAAAATAAAATTGCATATTTCTTACACTAAATATTACAGAGAATCAAAAAGGGGGACCTTGTGTAACTAATTTTATGAGACTGGTAAAACTATGACACTTAAAAATTACAGAATATTTTTACATATGAACATAAAATCTAAACATATTAAAGTTAAGCAACTTTAATACAATAGTGTGTGTGTGTGTGTGTGTGTGTGTGTATGAATTATATCATCAGTCAGTTGGATTTACCATAAGAGAGAAATTATAGTCAAATGAAACTGTAACTGATTTACCTATGGACTTTGGCAGATTAAATTTGAGAAATATTCAGATTAGCTTAATAAATAAAAAGGTACTCAATAAAATTAAAAATTTGTTGATAATTTAAAATAATAATAAGAATGTTTTAGCAAAGTAGGAATAGAGGAAATTTCCTTAAAGTGATTAATGACATTACTACTGATGATCATAAACATAATGTTCTACAATGAAACTGTAGGTATTTTAATTAATTAAAGATTAATTGCTTGCTATTGTCAATAACAGCTAATATCTTACCATTTCACACTCATGAAACAAGATAAGAAAAGGAAAGAAGATATTAGAAAATAAAAAGTTAATATCATTTGCTTAGAATAATGAGAATATGGAGGTAAGGCACAGAAAATATAATAGGATTTTCATGTTATCTAGTCAACTCACAAAAATAAATATAAATATTTCACAACATCCAAATAACAATGTAATAGAACAAAATAAGTCATTTAAGATCACACAAAGATTATAAATCATATTGGGATTTGTGAAACAAAGTTGAAGACTCTAAAAATAGATTGAATATGTACAAAGCAATACTCTCAAGTGAAAAATACTAATATTAAAATGTCAATCCTTCTAAATAAATTTATTAATTTAATGCAATTCTGATTTAGATCATAAGAAAAAAAGAGAGAGATAGAGATACAGGTAGGAAAAAAGACAGAGAGCGAGAGAGAGAGAGGGGATGGAACTGGGAGACTGAGGAATAAAAACAGGCAGTAAGATATGGAAGAATAATAATCGGAGAGAAACCTTCCTGGTAAGATAGTTTATTTTAAGGTATTAACAATCATATGTCTCTGCCATTGACACAGGAATAGGGAAATAATACAATGTTTGGAGTTTAGACTTCTCCAAAACAATTTTTTATGCAAAAAAAAATTGTCAATATATGATAGAAATGATGTTACCCATCAATGAGGAATGAAGAGGGAATTTAGTAAATGGTGTGTTGGAATTATTTTAAAATGAGAAAAAATATTTTAAAACTATTAGGAAAACAGTAAGATAACTTTGAACTCTTAGATTTAAAAAGTATTAATTTGATATACAAAATTAGCAAAATCCATAAAAAATTTGACTAGTAAAGAACTCGATTAGGTTTTTAAATTATTGTGACTAATGAAGACCTAGTAAGATGAATGATGAGCCAGATTATGGTAGTGAAAACTGAAAGCGAAAGTTGCTCACCAAAAGTCTTTGATTCTTTGCGATCCCATGGACTATACAGTCCATGGAATTCTCTAGGCCAGAATACTGGAGTGGGTAGTCTTTCCCTTCTCCAGGGGATGCTCCCAACTCAGGGATCAAACCCAGGTCTCCATCACTGCAGGCAGATTCTTTACCAGCTGAGCCATAAGGGAAGCCTGATCATGGTAGTATATATGGCAAAATATTTAACAAACAAATTTATTGCTAAGATTATGTTAAAAGCTTCTACTAATAATTACCTTGACTACTCTGATAGTTCTGTGGATATATATTTACACCAAAGCTTATAAACTTACGTGCTTTAAATATATGCATTTTATTATATATCCATCAAATTTCAATTAAGCAGTTAAAAATTAATAAGAATATAACTCAACAGGAAGGTAGGCAAAATATATGAAAAGGCAGTTCACTAACAAGGAAAATTGAATGGCTCTTAAGGATATACTGTGTTTATGTGCTTAGTCGCTCAGTCATGTCCGACTCTTTGCAGGCCCATGGACTGTAGCCCACCAGGCTCCTCTGTCCATGGGGATTCTCCAGTCAAGAATACTGGAGTGGGTTGCCATGCCCTCCTTCAGGGGATCCTCCCATCTCAGGGACTGATCCCAGGTCTCCCACATTGCAGGTAGATTCTTTACATCTGAGCCACCAGGGAAGCCCCATAAGGATTTAAAAAGATATTTACTCTCACTAGCAATCAGGGAAATACACATTACAGTAATGGTGTTCCATTTTACAACCATAAGATTAACAAAATGAAAAGAAGGTAACAATACCAGATCATGGTGTATGTTGTGGAAAACCGAAAGTCTCATACATTGCTGCTAAAAGTGTGAAATAGTACAATCATGTTACAAAGTAAATTTTGCAATATTGACTAAAGTTGAAAATGTGAATATGCATTAATATCCAAAGGCCTAGTAATTTGAATTCTAATAGCTAGAAAAAAAGATCCTTGTATATGTGCCACATGATACACATACACATACAAAGATTTTTGTTGAAATAATGTTTACAATAGCAAAAATCAAAACAGATCAAAATATTACAAACAGGAAAATGGCTAAGTAATTTATAATTTATCCCTGAATTGAGAGACTTAATACTAGGCAGTAGCTGAGCTTAATTGTAAAGATCATGAATAAAATGTTGAGTGAACAATTTTTAGATTTAAACACACAGACTAAAATAATTTAATCGAAAATTTAAAATACACAAACCTATACTAAATATTCTATAAAGATGCACATATAGGTAATAAAAGTACAATAATATTGGCTAGAAAGATATAAGATATATTAGGTTTTTCATGGTGATTACTTCTGGGAGCTATATAGAGAGAGGTAGTTAGTACTGGGCAGAGAACAAGAAAGTGATTCTGAATTTATCTGGTAATATAATGATTTTTCTCTTTATTTAAAAAATGTATGTGTGTGTGTGAAGCAGTGATAATATTATTAATAATATTAATCTATAATATTATTCTATTCATCTTTCTGTGATTTTAAATATTTTGAAACAAAACAGTGACTTTCTATATTTTCTTAAGATCTAAATGAGTGATAAATGCAAACCTTGTCACAAAATTGCAAAGCACTAAGTATTTAATACAGGTATGGCAACCCTTACTTAAACAAATTATTAGGCCATATCATGTACCCATTTCTTATGACTTGGACTTCCCTTGTGGCTCTGCTGGTAAAGAACCCGCCTGCAATGTGGGAGACCTGGGTTCGATCTCTGGGTTGGGAAGATATCTTGGAGAAGGGAACGGCTACCCACTCCAGTATTCTGGCCTGGGTCTCAAAGAATCGGACATGACTGAGCAAATTTTCTTTCTTTCTTCTGACTTACTGATTGATAAATGAATGCCATCTCATAATTGGTAATTCTTAAGTGAATAACAAATCAGTGACCAACTTATAAGTGCCGAGAAAATATGACAATAACAAAGCAAAGGGACCAGATGGAGGTGGGAGTGGAAATGTGGAGATATGCATGCCTTCCAATGTTCCACACCAGGCTTAGCTTGCTGTCGACACTCAGTAAATGTTAAGCAACAATAATAATAATGGTACCATCTGCATGCCAAATTTAGACTGGTAGAAACATACAGGATTGACAGCCCTAAAGGCCAGACTTCCCTTACTTATTATTCTCAATGTGTACAGTATTTTTCTTAGCTCAGTTAATAGGATAAATATTCTTTCAGAAATCTACCAGTCTTCAGTGTCTTTCCCTTCCAAACCAGGCATAGCATTGCTATTCTAGTTTCCATAAAAACTGCAAGACTATATTTGTTACTTGCTCAGAAAAGCTCTGATAATGTTTTGTTACCTAAAAGGATAAGATCATAGTATTTTAACTTGGTGTATAAAATTTTTTGATTGCCTCAACTCGTATTTCCAACAGAATATCATTCTGTGTCACTTGAAAACCTTCTCTTGCAACCTATTTGCCTCACATATGAGGCTAAGGAATTTTTTTCAAAAGTAAAAAACCCTAAACCTCTACATACTTACACTTTTCCCATGTGAAAAGATCTTCTTACCTCTACCTGTTCTGATTTCTACCCATTATTCAAAGATCAATTTAGTTATCTCCTGTGTGAGAACATTGCTGTTCCTCCCAGGAGAATCTAATTTCTCTTTCATTTTCCTTTTATACATTGTTTGTGCTTTTCACACCATATTATAGTTAACATTTATTATGCATCATATATTCTTCTAAGCTCCTTTTATCATCATATTAACAATATTATAATACATAGTAACATACAATCTTCATAACAATCCCAGAAGGGCATTGTTAACAATTTTACAGACAAGAGAACTAAGGTATGGAGAAATCAACTAATTTGACCACAGATAGTAAGTGACAGAGCTGGGGTCTGAATCCATAGTGCCTGCTTTCAACCACTAGACTAGATTCTAAGCTACTTAAGAGAAAGTGATTCTCTTAAGACCACTTCATAAAGTTTTACCTTGATCCCATCCACCATCCCACATAAGTATCAGATTCCTCACAGCACCTAACAGAGCTTCTTATAGCTGGCAAATAAATTATGCTATGTAAAGGAAAAAGCAAAAAAAGAAAAAGATTCAGTTGATATCACTTAAAGGCATTATTATCACTAATATTGTTATCAAACTAATATTATCTCAACAACAAAAATAAAGCATCTCTCATTTATTCCATCCTTCACCCTCCAGATGGCAACTAGGCTTTGGAGATATTTAGTTCTAGCCTATCTTCCCCGTTAAGAGTAATTAATAGCATTATGTGCTTTATGTACTTCAACTGGAGTTAGAGCTGCTCTGGAAGATATTCCCAAAATGCATTGACAGTGTTCTGGAAGACTTATGCTTTTGAGGGGATTAGGTAGAATTATTCACAAGGAAGCCCTGGGAACTAGACAAAAGGAGAATTATGGACAGAAAGTTTGTGTCTCTGCTCCCCAAATTCATGTGTTGAAATCCTAACCACCAATGTGATTGTATTAGGAGGTGATGTCTTTGGGATGATATTGGTCATTAAGGTGGAGACCTCATAAATAGGATTAGTGTCCTTGTAAGAAGAGATTGAAGCATTTGCTCCCTCTCTCTCTGTGCTCTCTACCATATGAGGATACACCCATCTGCAAACCAAGAAGCAGGCTTTTACCAGACACTGGGTCTAACAGCCAGAAGTCTAGGTCTAGAACTTCTCAGCCTCCAGAACTGTGAGAAATAGATGTTGGTTGTTTAAGATACCAAGTTTATGGCGATTTGTTATAACAGTCACAGATAACTAAAACATAGATTAACCCTGGAAACAGAGTAGGTGTGGTCTCCCTCACAATCAAAGATAAAATAGTCATGCCATTTCTTTAGAAGCTATACTCAAAGAACTCCAGCTGTAGTGGAAAGTTGAGGATCTCTGTGTTCCAGGAAGACATCAATCATGAAAGTTATAGCTCACAACACAGAACCTGAGAAATCAAAGAAAACAATGATCAATGATAGTGACAGAAATAACCAGACTATTAAGACTTCTCCATATGTATGCATTAGTTAGGACCATGTAGGTGCCAAAGAAGGATTAGTTCAGTTCAGTCGCTCAGTCGTGTCCGGCATTTTCTGCGACTTCATGAATCACATCACGACAGGCTTCGGTGTCCATCACCAACTCCTGGAGTTTACTCAAACTCATGTCCATCGAGCTGGTGATGCCATCCAGCCATCTCATCCTCTGTGGTCCTCTTCTCCTCCTGCCCTCAATCGCTCCCAGCATCATGGTCTTTTCAAATGAGGGAACTCTTCGCATCAGGTGGCCAAAGTATTGGAGTTTCAGCTTCAGCATCAGTCCTTCCAATGAACACTCAGGACTGATCTCCTTTAGGATGGACTGATTAGATCTCCTTGAAGTCCAAGGGACTCTCAAGAGTCTTCTCCAACACCACAGTTCAAAAGCATCAATTCTTCGGTGCTCAGCTTTCTCTATAGTCCAACTCTCACATCCATACATGACCACTGGAAAAACAATAGCCTTGACCAGACAGACCTTTGTTGGCAAAGTAATGTCTCTGCTTTTTAATATGCTGTCTAGGTTGGTCATAATTTTCCTTCCAAGGAGTAAGTGTCTTTTAATTTCATGGCTGCAATCACCATCTGCAGTGATTTTGGAACCCCCCAAAATAAATTCTGACACTGTTTCCACTGTTTCCCATCTATTTGCCATGAAGTGATGGGACCAGATGCCATGATCTTAGTTTTCTGAATGTTGACTTTTAAGCCAACTTTTGCACTCTTTCACTTTCATCAAGAGGCTTTTTAGTTCCTCTTCAATTTCTGCCATAAGTGTGGTGTCATCTGCATATCTGAGGTTATTGCTGTTTCTCCTGGCAATCTTGATTCCAGCTTGTGCTTTTTCCAGCCCAGCGTTTCTCATGATGTACTCTGCTTATAAGTTAAATAAACAGGGTGACACTATACAGCCTTGGTGTACTCATTTTCCTATTTGGAACCAGTCTGTTGTTCCACGTCCAGTTCTAACTGTTGCTTCCTGACCTGCATATAGGTTTCTCAAGAGGCAGGTCACGTGGTCTGGTATTCCCATCTCTTTCAGAATTTTCCAGTTTTATTGTGATCCACACAGTCAAAGGCTTTGGCATAGTCAAGAAAGCAGAGATAGATGTTTTTCTGGAACTCTCTTGCTTTTTCAATGATCCAGCAGATGTTGGCAATTTGATCTCTGGTTCCTCTGCCTTTTCTAACCAACTTGAACATCTGGAAGTTCACGGTTCACATACCGTTGAAGCCTGACTTGGAGAATTTTGAGCATTACTTTACTAGTGTATGAGATGAGTGCAACTGTGCAGTAGTTTGAGCATTCTTTGGCATTGCCTTTCTTTGGGATTGGGATGAAAACTAACCTTTTCCAGTCCTGGGGCCACTGCTGAGTTTTCCAAATTTGCTGGCATATTAGTGCAGCACTTTCACAGCATCATCTTTCAGGATTTGAAATAGCTCAACTGGAATTCCATCACCTCCACTAGCTTTGTTCATAGTGATGCTTTCTAAGGCCCACTTGACTTCACATTCCAGGATGTCCGGCTCTAGGTGAATGATCACACCATTGTGATTATCTGGGTCGTGAAGATCTTTTTTGTACAGTTCTTCTGTGTATTCTTGCCACCTCTTCTTAATATCTTCTGCTTCTGTTAGGTCCATACCATTTCTGTCCTTTATCGAACCCATCTTTGCATGAAATATTCCCTTGGTATCTCTAATTTTCCTGAAGAGGACTTTAGTCTTTCCCATTCTCTTGTTTTCCTCTATTTCTTTGCATTGATCACTTAGGAAGGCTTTCTTATCGCCCCTTGCTATTCTTTGGAACTGTGCACTCAAATGGGAATATTTTTCCTTTTCTCCTTTGCTTTTCACTTCTTTTTTTCACAGCTATTTGTAAGGCCTCCTCAGACAACCATTTGGCCTTTTTGCATTTCTTTTCCATGGGGATGGTCTCGATTTCTGTCTCCTGTACAATGTCACGAACCTCTGTCCATAGTTCATCAGGCACTGTGTCTATCAGATCTAGTCCCTTAAATCTATTTCTCACTTCCACTGTATAATCATAAGGGATTTGATTTAGATCATACCTGAATGGTCTAGCAGTTTTCCCTACTTTCTTCAATTTAAGTCTGAATTTGTCAATAAGGAGTTCATGATCTGAGCCACAGTCAGCTCCCGGTCTTATTTTTGCTGACTGTATAGAGCTTCTCCATCTTTGGCTGCAAAGAATATAATCAGTCTGATTTTGGTGTCAACCATCTGGTGATGTCCATGTGTAGAGTCTTCTCTTGTGTTCTTGGAAGAGGGTGTTTGCTATGACCAGTGCGTTCTCTTGGCAAACTCTACTAGCCTTTGCCCTGCTTCATTCTATACTCCAAATTTGCCTGTTTCTCCAGGTGTTTCTTGACTTCCTACTTTTGCATTCCAGTCCCCTATAATGAAAAAGGCATCTTTTTTGGGTGTTAGTTCTAGAAGGTCTTGTAGGTCTTCATAGAACTTTTCAACTTCAGCTTCTTCAGAGTTACTGGTTGGGGCACAGGCTTGGATTACAGTGATATTGAATGGTTTGCCTTGTGAATGAAGAGATCATTCTGTCGTTTTTCAGATTGCATCCAAGTACTGCATTTCGGACTCTTTTGTTGACCATGATGGCTACTCCATTTCTTCTAAGGGATTCCTGCCCACAGTAGTAGATATAATGGTCATCTGAGTTAAATACACCCATTCTAGTCCATTCTAGTTTGCAGATTCCTAGAAGGTCGATGTTCACTCTTGCCATCTCCTGTTTGACCACTTCCAATTTGCTTTGATTCATGGACCTAACATTCCAGGTTCCTATGCAATATTGCTCTTTACAGCATCGGACCTTGCTTCTATCACCAGTCACATCCACATCTGGGTATTGCTTTTTCTTTGGCTCCATCCCTTCACTCTTTCTGGAGTTATTTCTCCACTGATATCCAGTAGCATATTGGGCACCTACCGACCTGGGGAGTTCATCTTTCAGTATCTCATCATTTTGCCTTTTCATACTGCTCATGGGGTTCTCAAGGCAAGAATACTGCAGTGGTTTGTCATTCCCTTCTCCAGTGGACCACATTCTGTCAGACCTCTCCACCATGACCCGACCGTCTTGGGTGGCCCCACACGGCATGGCTTAGTTTCATTGAGTTAGACACGACTGTGGTCCTGTGATCAGATTGGCTAGTTTTCTGTGATTATGGTTTTAGTGTGTCTGCCCTCTGATGTCGTCTCACAACACCTACTGTCTTACTTAGGTTTTTCTTACCTTGGACTTGGGGTGTCTCTTCATGGCTGCTTTTTGACATTCCTGAGTTGGGAGTTTATAGGATATTTTAATTTAATTCATAAAAATAAGGAAATGTGGAAAAATTAATACTTACTTTATTTTATTTTATTTTATTTTTTTTATTAGTTGGAGGCTAATTACTTCACAACATTGCAATGGGTTTTGTCATACATTGATATGAATCAGCCATAGAGTTACACATATTCCCCATCCCGATCCCCCCTCCCACCTCCCTCTCCACCCGATTCCTCTGGGTCTTCCCAGTGCACCAGGCCCGAGCACTTGTCTTATGCATCCCACCTGGGCTGGTGATCTGTATCACCATAGATAATATACATGCTGTTCTTTCGAAACATCCCACCCTCACCTTCTCCCACAGAGTTCAAAAGTCTGTTCTGTCCTTCTGTGTCTCTTTTTCTGTTTTGCATATAGGGTTATCGTTACCATCTTTCTAAATTCCATATATACGTGTTAGTATACTGTAATGGTCTTTATCTTTCTGGCTTATTTCACTCTGTATAATGGGCTCCAGTTTCATCCATCTCATTAGAACTGATTCAAATGAATTCTTTTTAATGGCTGAGTAATATTCCATGGTGTATAGGTACCACAGCTTCCTTATCCATTCATCTGCTGATGGGCATCTAGGTTGCTTCCATGTCCTGGCTATTATAAACAGTGCTGCGATGAACATTGGGGTGCACATGTCTCTTTCAGATCTGGTTTCCTCAGTGTGTATGCCCAGAAGTGGGATTGCTGGGTCATATGGAAGTTCTATTTCCAGTTTTTTAAGAAATCTCCACACTGTTCTCCATAGCGGCTGTACTAGCTTGCATTCCCACCAACAGTGTAAGAGGGTTCCCTTTTCCCCATACCCTCTCCAGCATTTATTGCTTGTAGACTTTTGGATAGCAGCCATTCTGACTGGAGTGTAATGGTACCTCATTGTGGTTTTGATTTGCATTTCTCTGATAATGAGTGATGTTGAGCATCTTTTCATGTGTTTGTTAGCCATCTGTATGTCTTCTTTGGAGAAATGTCTGTTTAGTTCTTTGGCCCATTTTTTTATTGGGTCATTTATTTTTCTGGAATTGAGCTTCAGGAGTTGCTTGTATATTTTTGAGATTAATCCTTTGTCTGTTGCTTCATTTGCTATTATTTTCTCCCAATATGAGGGCTGTCTTTTCACCTTACTTTGCACTTTGTAGTGCAAAAGCTTTTAAGTTTCATTAGGTCCCATTTGTTTAGTTTTGCTTTTATTTCCAATATTCTGGGAGGTGGGTCATAGAGGATCCTGCTGCGATTTATGTCGGCGAGTGTTTTGCCTATGTTCTCCTCTAGGAGTTTTATAGTTTCTGGTCTTACATTTAGATCTTTAATCCATTTTGAGTTTATATTTGTGTATGGTGTTAGAAAGTGTTCTAGTTTCATTCTTTTACAAGTGGTTGACCAGTTTTCCCAGCACCACTTGTTAAAGAGGTTGTCTTTTTTCCATTGTATATCCTTGCCTCCTTTGTTGAAGATAAGGTGTCCATAGGTTCGTGGGTTTATCTCTGGGCTTTCGATTCTGTTCCATTGGTCTATATTTCTGTCTTTGTGCCAGTACCATACTGTCTTGATGACTGTGGCTTTGTAGTAGAGTTTGAAGTCAGGCAGGTTGATTCCTCCAGTTCCATTCTTCTTTCTCAAGATTGCTTTGGCTATTCGAGGTTTTTTGTATTTCCATACAAATTGTGAAATTATTTGTTCTAGTTCTGTGAAGAATACCGTTGGTAGCTTGATAGGGATTGCATTGAATCTATAGATTGCTTTGGGTAGAATAGCCATTTTGACAATATTGATTCTTCCAATCCATGAACACGGTATGTTTTTCCATCTATTTGTGTCCTCTTTGATTTCTTTCATCAGTGTTTTATAGTTTTCTATGTATAGGTCTTTTGTTTCTTTAGGTAGATATACTCCTAAGTATTTTTTCTTTTTGTTGCAATGGTGAATGGTATTGTTTCCTTAATTTCTCTTTCTGTTATTTCATTGTTAGTATATAGGAATGCAAGGGATTTCTGTGTGTTAATTTATATCCTGCAACTTTACTATATTCATTGATTAGCTCTAGTAATTTTCTGGAAGAGTCTTTAGGGTTTTCTATGTAGAGGATCATGTCATCTGCAAACAGTGAGAGTTTCACTTCTTCTTTTCCTATCTGGATTCTTAGAAAAGTATAACTTTCCAAAACTGAACCAGGAAGAAATAGAAGATCTTAACAGACCCATCACAAGCAAGGAAATCGAACCTGTAATCAGAAATCTTCCAGCAAACAAAAGCCCAGGACCAGATGGCTTCACAGCTGAATTCTACCAAAAATTTAGAGAAGAGCTAACACCTATCTTACTCAAACTCTTCCAGAAAATTGCAGAAGGTAAACTTCCAAACTCATTCTATGAGGCCACCATCACCTTAATTCCAAAACCAGACAAAGATGCCACAAAAAAAGAAAACTACAGGCCAATATCACTGATGAACATAAATGCAAAAATCCTTAACAAAATTCTAGCAAACAGAATCCAACAACATATTAAAAAAAAATCATACACCATGACCAAGTGGGCTTTATCCCAGGAATGCAAGGATTCTTTAATATCTGCAAATCAATCAATGTAATACACCACATTAACAAATTGAAAGATAAAAACCATATGATTATCTCAATAGATGCGGAGAAAGCCTTTGACAAAATTCAACACTCATTTATGATTAAAACTCTCCAGAAAGCAGGAATAGAAGGAACATACCTCAACATAATAAAAGCTATATATGACAAACCCACAGCAAGCATCACCCTCAATGGTGAAAAATTGAAAGCATTTCCCCTAAAGTCAGGAACAAGACAAGGGTGCCACTCTCACCACTACTATTCAACATAGTGTTGGAAGTTTTTGCCACAGCAATCAGAGCAGGAAAAGAAGTAAAAGGAATCCAGATAGGAAAAGAAGAAGTGAAACTCTCGCTGTTTGCAGATGGAAAAATTAATACTTACTTTAGCTCATGTGTACATTGATCAAATCAAACCACAGTTTGGAAGCTACTTGTAAAATAAAGTTTTATAGAGAATAGACATTTTTGCCTTGGTTGTTTTTGATAGATCCTAAAATCCATTTGTAGAGAAATCACAGACAGACAGACAATTTAACTAATTCCATCTGAACTTTGATGAAAGAACATAATTAAACAGAAATAATAAAATGAACAGATTATCATTTTCTTTATTAAATGAATCACAAAATGGAAGAGTTTGCAGTTTATTTTGTAATATCTCCACTTGACTAAATCCTAATCTTGTCAATTTCTCCCAGAGGAATAAAGACAGAAGAGTAAAAACTATATATGAAAAGATGTCCTTCACAGTGTTATTTATGAAATAAAAAGTTAACCAAAATAATTTATTCAAGTTGAGACACTATGTAAAGAGAAAACTAGCACTAAAGATTAACAGATATTCAATGATCTATATAACAGGAATAAATTAGGACACTTTTTTGAAGGCTGGAAACTGTGGTTATGGCTACAATGAATTTAGTTAGTTAAATTATAGTCCACGCATTAAAAATATTGGCTACAGAGACTACTCTTAAAATTCTTATTCAACTTAATAATATGTATTACACAAAAGGTATATTGCATTGAATATGTTCCCTGTTTATAGCGAACTGAAATTTTACTGAGTTTTGAAGTTGTATTATAGTGTTATTTCACTATCTAAATATTGTTAGCATACATATTGATACTAATAATTTTTTAAAAAAATAAGAACTTGTGCCTGACTTTTAAGATGGTAAATGAAATTTTTGGTGGTTTCTTTTTTTACTTTTCACTTGTGTTATTTCTATAGCATGTTTAGACAATACTTTAGAAATGACAAAAAAATGACAAATTTGAATATTCATTGGCATTAATAATTGGAGTTAATTAGCAAATATTTTATTTATTGAGCTCTTTTAGGTAATAAGTATTCCCTGGAGGGTCAGATGGTAAAGAATCTGCCTGTAGGCAAGAGACCCAGGTTTGATCCCTGGGTCAGAAAGATCCCCTAGAGAAGGGAAAGGCTTGTGGGAAACAGTCCATAGGGTTGCAAAGAGTCAGACACGACTGATCTACTAACACACACTAGTGTGATAGATACTTCGTTTATAACTGCATATGGTGAACTGTGGAAAATTCTGAAAGAGATGGGAATACCAGACCACCTGACCTGCCTCTTGAGAAACCTGTATACAGATCAGGAAACAACAGTTAGAACTGGATGTGGAAAAACAGACTGGTTCCAAATAGGAAAAGGAGTACATCAAGGCTGTATATTGTCACCCTGCTTATTTAACTTATATGCAGAGTACATGCTGAGAAACGCTGGGCTGGAGGAAGCACAAGCTGAAATCAAGATTGCCAGGAGAAATATCAATAACCTCAGATATGCAGATGACACCACCCTTATGGCAGAAAGTGAAGAGGAACTAAAGAGCCTCTTGATGAAAGTGAAAGAGGAGAGTGCAAAAGTTGGCTTAAAGCTCAACATTCAGAAAATTAAGATCATGGCATCTGGTCCCATCACTTCATGGCAAATAGATAGGGAAACAGTGGAAACAGTGGCTGATTTTATTTTTCTGGGCTCCAAAATCACTGCAGATGGTGATTGCAGCCATGAAATTAAAAGACACTTACTCCTTGGAAGGAAAGTTATGACCAACCTAGACAGCATATTAAAAAGCAGAAACATTACTTGGCTGACAAAGGTCCATCTAGACAAAGCTATGGTTTTTCCAGTGGTCATGTATGGATGTGAGAGTTGGACTATAAAGAAAGCTGAGCACTGAAGAATTGATGCTTTTGAACTGTGGTGTTGGAGATGACTCTTTAGAGTCCCTTGGACTGCAAGGAGATCCAACCAGTCCATCCTAAAGGAGATCAGTCCTGGGTGTTCATTTGGAAGAACTGTTGTTGAAGCTGAAACTCCAATACTTTGGCCACCTGATTGGAAGAGCTGACTCATTTGAAAAGACCCTGATTCTGGGAAAGATTGAGGACAGGAGGAGAAAGGGATGACAGAGGATGAGATGGTTGAATGGTATCACCGACTCAGTGGACAAGGGTTTGGGTAAACTCCGGGAGTTGGTGATGGACAGGGAGGCCTGGCATGCTGCGGTTCATGGGGTTGCAAAGAGTCAGACATGACTGAGCGACTGAACTGAACTGAACTGATGATGAACTTTAGGTTTAAAGGAATTAAGTAATTGACCAAAGGTCAAACACATCATGAATAGCTAACTCCAGCATTGAATGGCTGATCCCAATAAATGTGCTCTTATTCACTATTGCTCACCCACTGGAGAGGGCCCTGTCCTGTTCCACACCTCATTTAATTTTCTTTTGGTTTCATGCTAACATTAAACACTCAAAATAACAGCACTGAATCTGGCTGTGACCCAGTGCAAGGTCTCCCAGGAGACTGCTGGCCCGGTATCAGAGATCCCAGATGGGAAACCCGTATAAGCCACCTTCCTGAGCTTTCTTTGGCAGCGTATATTTTGATCCCAGATGGAAACTGCAAGTGCACAAAACCAAATTGTAGGGCTCAAATATGCTGGATTGATTCAGCTCAAGTTTCTTGAAATTAAATTTTTTAAAAGTTAAAATCATGGGATGAATAATTTTTTAATTAGAATTTTTTCATGTAATCTTTTGACTATAAAATGTAGCCCTCTAAATCATAGTGATGAATTAGAAAAATAATGCCATTTTGCAGTACATTTTACCTTTTTAATAAGCAACTTTCATTTTTGTTTTCCTTAGGTCTTATAGTCCATGTTTTTATCTTCATGTTTTCTTCATGTTTTTATCCTTCTTTTACCTGAAGTATTTTATACACCAGGAACCCATCATCTGAGAAGATGGCAAAAGCCTTCTTCCCTCTCAATAATGGGATAGGGAATTCCTTAGTTGATACAATGGCTAGTATTTGGCATTTTCACTGCTGGGGTGTATGTGTTATTAATGGCTATGTATGTGATGTGATGTGTTCATTGTTGAAGAGTTGAAGAATGACCCTATCCAGGTCTCTGAGGAAGAAATTAAGCTGAAGTTTCATTGAAGGCAAAGAAAGGAAAGAGACAAGTATTTGGTCAGTGAGAGAAATACAGGCAGACCTGGAAGGGGAGTTGGCTTCTCTTTGAAGAATTATGGAAGTGGCAGAGAATTTAGAGGTGATAGCAACTTCCAATCTATGCCATACAGAGTTTGGCTGGACTCCAGGAGGTCAGGCTATTGCATGTGCAGAATGGTTTTTTGGTACCACTCTGTAAGTAACAACAGCAGTGCTGCTGAACGACGAGCACAGTCTTTGAGCAAAAAAAAAGGATACAGTCCTAACATTCAAAAGTGATATTTTATAGCCGAGAGAGAAGAGCTAACCATGTGATCACAATAGCAAAAGAATCATGCATGTTTCCACTGTCCTGACACCAAGTGAGCTTGATATACACCATCATGAGTGACACTGGCTACTCTACTAGCATGAGTGATAAGGTCTCAGAGCTAGGTTTAATTTAATCTAGGGAAAAAATGTAAATGTGGCATTTCTCACATATAAGTTTTATAGAATAAGTTCATAATGCTACATGTAAAATGAGCTATATCATCATAAGAGTTTCCTACTGAAAAAACCATGTGTCATCTACAAAATTGTGAAATCTCTGCCATCTGCAGATCTGTTTAAGTATTTTTGAAAACAAGCTTTTTTGAAAGATTTATAAAGTAAGAACTTCAAGCAGAAATTTTGTTTTCAAAGGTGAGATTTTTCAATTTTGAATATTCAGCAAAATGTATGTGATGTTATGTAGGGGAAAGATGGAAAAGAAAATGGACGTTAACTTAAATTCAACAGTTTTTATTTAGGTGGATGTATGAATATCTGAAACTCCAGTACTTTGGCCACCTCATGCGAAGAGTTGACTCATTGGAAAAGACCCTGATGCTGGGAGGAACTGGGAGCAGGAGGAGAAGGGGACGACAGAGGATGAGATGGCTGGATGGCATCACCGACTCGATGGGCATGAGTTTGAGTAAACTCCGAGAGTTGGTGATGGACAGGGAGGCCTGGCGTGCTGCGATTCACAGGGTCACAAAGGGTCAGATACGACTGAGCGACTGAACTGAACTAAACTGAACTGAACTGAACTGATGAATATCTTTGCTGAATGGCCAAGCATTTGCAGAATCGCCCACCTACTCAACTACTGAGATTAAATCCCATCATACTTTCAGTTAAACAAATTCTTAGGCTACTTTTCCTCAAATCTTTATGAGGATGTCAAGACAGTTTGGTACTAGACATCTAAATGGAAAAGATATGAATTCTGGATATCTGTCAGCTAGTACTTTTGTATAATTCATCATGAATATTAGTTATCTCTTTTCAACAGCATAAGTGGTAGTAAAAAGATTAATGAATTTTTTTTTTGGACAAGCCAAATGTTTCCTGGATTTTTTTTGCAATAGTGAAGAAATGTAAATATTTAAGTAGAAGTATTTTGAGTGTGCTGCAAGATAAATTTCACCAAAACATTATTTATACATTTTCATTCTATAATTAGGCTTACTCACTTGATCAATCTTTTCAAAGAATCAGCTTTTTATTTCATTGATTCTTTCTTTAGATTGAGCACTTAACAGGTTTCCATTTTCTTTCCTTTCTTAGCGTATCAGTTATAATTTGTTTACTTTCTTTAGTGATTGCCCTTGAGTTTGCAATATACATTTAAAACAAATCCAAATCCGCTTTCAAATAACAATATATCACTTCACATTTAGTGCAAGTACAAATATGGCAAATAATTATCATTCTTTACTATCATCCCCTGTATCACTGCTCTCATTAATTTCAGTTACACATAAGCTATAATCATTGAATACATTGTTGTTTTTATTATTTTGAATACACTCTTTTCTTTGATCAATTAAAAATAAAACTAATAAAAGTTTTTATTTTACTTTCATTTTTTTTCTTTTTTGATTCTCCTCTTTTCTTTATGTTGATCTGAGTTTCTGACCAATATTATTTTCCTTATCTCTAAAGAACTTCTTTTAACATTTTTTTTTGCAAAGCAAGAAATTCACTCAATTTTTATTTGTTCGAGAAAACCTGAATTTCTCCTTCATGTCTAAAGTATAGTTTTGTAGGGTACAGAATTCTAAGTTCATGTTTTTTTCCTCTCAACACTTTAAATATTTCATTTCACTCTCTTCTTGCTGCATGATATCTGAGAAGCAGGATGTAATTATTATCTTTGATTCTAAAACTAGAATACTCCCCTGTAAGCAGTAAGGACTTCAGTGCTAGTGGTAAATGGGATAACAATAACTCTTGCATGCCACAGCCTTATATTCAGTAAGAGTCTTACCAAAGATGTTTAGATTAAAGTAAGGTGTAGGCAGAAGCTTTAGCTTCAGCTTCTGGAACAATTTTAAAAGGTTGATATTTAAATATCATGGTAGGGGCAACGGTAATTCTAAAGATTGTCATTAGACTGGCTTTTATTTACAACTTTCAAAGCTTAAAAAATAAAATAATAGACTCAGGTAGTTTGAAAAAAAAAAAAAAACAACTCCATGAGGACATCTCCTGTATACAAGGCAGAGACTCAGCTTTTAATGATAAAAGTAGCACAGTTACAACTAATTCTATGTAACCTTTTCTCATGTAAAAGACATGGTGCTAATGGAAAAAGAATGAGACTTGAGGCCTTGGTGGGAACATTTGATTGAATGAGCTTCACACTTCTAACCCCGGGATTCTCCTGTATATTCTGTTCTGGTAGAGGCAGTTTCTTTTCCCTTGTCATAAAAAAGATGCCTCTATTCCCTGGAGTTTCTGCAAAGACATCTGAGACTTTTGCTTTGCAAGATCATATTTTTGTTTTCATCAAAAATGCCCCCACTTCCTTTTATTACTTCCACAGTAGTAAATACAGCCAGCTTGAACAGGAAAATAAAACCCTTATTTCAGGAGAAAGTAGAGAGAAGAGAGGAGAATGGGAGGGGAGTGTGGAGAAGACAGAGAGGGAGGGAGAATCAATAAGTGAATGGGATAAAATGTTAACAACAGATGAACTGGGGTTAAATTTATATATATGCTTTTTGTACTATTTTTATTTTTTAACTCTTAATTCTGTAAATTGAGATTATTTCCAAATAAAAAATTTTAAAGTGTATATTTTCCAAACTGTGCTTTAAAGGTATGAGAAAAAAATAAGCTTTTCCTCTTGAGACTCTTAAATGCTACATCTCCAAGGAGAGCAAAAGTTATAAAAATATTCTTTGATTTTAAGATTCTAAAAGGAGCAAAAATCTTTTAAACTTCACACTCAACATCCCCAAACACATTTTCAGAAATAAATCTTATATGATTAGTTGGATGAGTAGCTTTTTATACCTAATAAAACCACTTTCCTTAGATATGCCAGAGCAGGAGATTGTGAAATTGGTATGAGCTGGTTCAAAGGTAATCCAAGTCGTTGCTTGCATTCCAAACAAGCAAGATCAAAAAGTAAGTCCAAGAAGCAAGTTGTTCCTTAACTATTTGACTTCTTTGACCCTAAGAAATACCTGAATTCTAAGGGACAAAGTAATACCCATGAAATTGAATTTTCTAAGACCTTAAAATGTAAGATGCAATGTAAATGTCCAAAATGAATCACCCTCCTCGCTTTAGCTAAAAATTATTAAAAAATATTTCATATTTTTTGAGTTTATGAGATATGACAGGGAGAGTAATTTTTAAAATCTGCCAAAGATTGTTTTATTATTATACCTGATGAATTATT
Organism: Cervus elaphus; assembly: GCF_910594005.1. NCBI lineage: Eukaryota > Metazoa > Chordata > Mammalia > Artiodactyla > Cervidae > Cervus > Cervus elaphus. Next base: position 42,474,654 of record NC_057833.1, on the reverse strand, counting down.
TTCACTCACTTGTATAATTTAATGTCCAAATTACAAATGGTAAAATGCTTTAACTAATATATAATGTCATTCTACGGAAACTATTTAGGATGACTGGCTCTTTATTTCTCTAATCTGACCACTGCTTGTCTGCCTTTTCAGTATAAAATTGACATACTACTTATACTGTGAAACAAAAGTGACATTTAAAACCTCTTTTTGTGGGATAAGTCTCATCAGGCAGGGCAAGGAGAGATGAAAACATGTCTCTTATTGCAGAGATGATAATTCCTGGGGAAAGTTTTTGCAGTTCTTTCTCTTTTTTCTCATTTTCCAGAAGCAGTAGTTTAGGGTTTAAATGCTTAATCAGTTCAAACTCCCATATTAGGTGAACTATAGCAGCAAATTAAGACTTGTAAGGTGTGCTAAAAATATCAGGTGATTCACTACCATGGGATAGGCAAACTATATTTGTCCTACAGGTCATATTTTCAGTACCTAAATTTTATTTTAACCCACTTATTTTACATCAGAATAAACTGTGGCCTTGACAAGGAAGATGGGTTGTCTAAAGATGAGTTGGAATTAATATCCAGACATATTCCCACTCTAGTATTCTTGCCTGGAAAATTCTATGGACAGAAGACCCTGGCTGGCTAAAGTCCATGGGATTGCAAAGAGTCGGACACAATTGAGCATGAGCACACACGCGCGCATACACACACACACACACACACACACACACACACACACACACACACACACACACATTTTGTTTAAATCTAATATTATATGAGGCACACCTAGGAAACTGTTTTTGTTTACTCTGGGTTTACCCTGCTGGTGACTTTACTCTGAGTGCAAGATGGAAGCTCAGAGTTCTTGTGTTGATAATGATATTGAAATCACTGCGTATATATTAATTTTAAAGTGAAACAGGACTGCAAGGGGTTTCTGTGTGTTAATTTTATATCCTGCAACTTTACTATATTCATTGATTAGCTCTAGTAATTTTCTGGTAGAGTCTTTAGGGTTTTCTATGTAGAGGATCATATCATCTGCAAACAGTGAGAGTTTCACTTCTTCTTTTCCTATCTGGATTCCTTTTATTTCTTTTTCTGCTCTAATTGCTATGGCAAAAACTTCCAAAACTATGTTGAATAGTAGTGGTGAGAGTGGGCACCCTTGTCTTGTTCCTGACTTTAGGGGAAATGCTTTCAATTTTTCAACATTGAGGGTGATGCTTGCTGTGGGTTTGTCATATATATCTTTTATTATGTTCAGGTATGTTCCTTCTATTCCTACTTTCTGGAGAGTTTTTATCATAAATGGATGTTGAATTTTGTCACAGGCTTTTTCTGCATCTATTGAGATAATCATATGGTTTTTATCTTTCAATTTGTTAATGTGGTGTATTACATTGATTGATTTGCAGATATTAAAGAATCCTTGCATTCCTGGGATAAAGCCCACTTGGACATGATGTATGATCTTTTTAATATGTTGTTGGATTCTGTTTGCTAGAATTTTGTTAAGGATTTTTGCATTTATGTTCATCAGTGATATTGGCCTGTAGTTTTCTTTTTTTGTGGCATCTTTGCCTGGTTTTAGAATTAGGGTGATGGTGGCCTCATAGAATGAGTTTGGAAGTTTACCTTCTGCAATTTTCTGGAAGAGTTTGAGTAGGATAGGTGTTAGCTCTTCTCTAAATTTTTGGTAGAATTCAGCTGTGAAGCCATCTGGTCCTGGGCTTTTGTTTGCTGAAAGATTTCTGATTACAGTTTCGATTTCTGTGCTTGTGATGGGTCTGTTAAGATAACAAAAAGAATAAAATACTCAGGAGTATATCTACCTAAAGAAACAAAAGACCTATACATAGAAAACTATGAAACCCTGATGAAAGACATCAAAGAGGACACAAATAGATGGAGAAATATACCGTGTTCATGGATTGGAAGAATCAATATTGTCAAAATGACTATACTACCCAAAGCAATCTATAGATTCAATGCAATCCCTCTCAAGCTACCAACGGTATTCCTCATGGAACTGGAACAAATAATTTCACAATTTGTATGGAAATACAAAAAACCTCGAGTAGCCAAAGCAATCTTGAGAAAGAAGAATGGAACTGGAGGAATCAACCTGCCTGACTTCAGACTATACTACAAAGCCACAGTCATCAAGACAGTATGGTACTGGCACAAAGACAGAAATATAGATCAATGGAACAGAATCGAAAGCCCAGAGATAAACCCACGAACCTATGGACACCTTATCTTCAACAAAGGAGGCAAGGATATACAATGGAAAAAAGACAACCTCTTTAACAAGTGGTGCTGGGAAAACTGGTCAACCACTTGTAAAAGAATGAAACTAGAACACTTTCTAACACCATACACAAATATAAACTCAAAATGGATTAAAGATCTAAATGTAAGACCAGAAACTATAAAACTCCTAGAGGAGAACATAGGCAAAACACTCGCCGACATAAATCACAGCAAGATCCTCTATGACCCACCTCCCAGAATATTGGAAATAAAAGCAAAACTAAACAAATGGGACCTAATGAAACTTAAAAGCTTTTGCACTACAAAGGAAACCATAAGTAAGGTGAAAAGACAGCCCTCAGATTGGGAGAAAATAATAGCAAATGAAGCAACAGACAAAAGATTAATCTCAAAAATATACAAGCAACTCCTGAAGCTCAATTCCAGAAAAATAAATGACCCAATCAAAAAATGGGCCAAAGAACTAAACAGACATTTCTCCAAAGAAGACATATAGATGGCTAACAAACACATGAAAAGATGCTCAACATCACTCATTATCAGAGAAATGCAAATCAAAACCTCAATGAGGTACCATTATACGCCAGTCAGAATGGCTGCTATCCAAAAGTCTACAAGCAATAAATGCTGGAGAGGGTATGGGGAAAGGGGAACCCTCTTACACTGTTGGTGGGAATGCAAGCTAGTACAGCCACAATGGAGAACAGTGTGCAGATTCCTTAAAAAACTGGAAATAGAACTTCCATATGACCCAGCAATCCCACTCCTGGGCATATACACTGAGGAAACCAGATCTGAAAGAGACACATGTACCCCAATGCTCATCGCAGCACTGTTTATAATAGCCAGGACATGGAAGCAACCTAGATGCCCATCAGCAGACGAATGGATAAGGAAGCTGTGGTACATATACACATTGGAATATTACTCAGCCATTAAAAAGAATTCATTTGAATCAGTCCTAATGAGATGGATGAAACTGGAGCCCATTATACAGAGTGAAGTAAGCCAGAAAGATAAAGACCAATACAGTATATTAATGCATATATATGGAATTTAGAAAGATGGTAATGATAACCCTATATGCAAAACAGAAAAAGAGATACAGCTATACAGAACAGACTTTTAGACTCTGTGGGAGAAGGCAAGGGTGGGATGTTCCAAGAGAATAGCATTGAAACAAGTATACTATCAAGGGTGAAACAGACCAGCAGCCCAGGTTGGATGCATGAGACAAGTGCTCAGGGATAGTGCACTGGGAAGACCCAGAGGGATGGGATGAAGAGGGAAGTGGGAGGGGGGATCGGGAAGGGGAACACATGTAAATCCATGGCTGATTCATGTCAATGTATGGCAAAAACCACTGCAATATATTAAAAAAAGAAAGAAAAAATAAATAAACTATAGTCTACAAAAAAATAAAAACAAAAAAAATAAAATAAAATAAAATAAAGTGAAACAGGGTCATTCCCATGTGAAATCTAACTGGGTCTGCAGAGCTCAAATAGGTTTTAACTTTTGCAGTGGTTGATGCTCAACTCGAGCCTAAGACTTCAACATATATTGTTTTTACTTCTAAAAATGAATTTTTAGTATTTCAAGATAAAATAGAAACTAGAAAAACAGAAAATATTAGCAGATATAAGAGTTAGTTTTTTGAAAAGGGGAAGTGTATTGACAACCCTTTAGCTACCTTAATAAAAAAAAAAAAAAGAGAGAGAGAGAGTGGAAAGACTCAAATAAACAAGATTGTGAATGAAACAGGAGACATTAAAACTTAAGAAATTCAAAGATTCATACTAATATGAAAAAGTATACCCACAAAATTTGGATAACCTAGATGAAATAGATGAATTCCTAGAAACATAGAATTTAGTAAGACTGAATCATGAAGAAACAGAAAATCTGAAGACTGCTGCTGCTGCTAAGTCGCTTCAGTTGTGTCCGACTCTGTGCGACCCCATAGATGGCAGCCCACCAGGCTCCCCCGTCCCTGGGATTCTCCAGGCAAGAACACTGGAGTGGGTTGCCATTTCCTTCTCCAATGCATGAAAGTGGAAAGTGAAAGTGAAGTTGCTCAGTTGTGTCCGACTCTTAGAGACCCCATGAACTGCAGCCTACCGGCTCCTCCGTCCATGGGATTTTCCAGGCAAGAGTACTGGAGTGGGTTGCCATTGCCTTCTCTGCTGAACAGACTAATAGCAAGTAATGATGTTGAAGCAGTAATCATAAACCTCCCACTTGTTAATCATAAACTTCCTACTTGTGAATTTTACTAAACATTTAAAAAATAATTAACACTAATCTTTCTCAAGCTCTTCCAATAAAATTGGAGAGAAGGGAACACCTTAGAATTGCAAACTCTTGTTCTGAGAAATACCCATGGAAAATTTTGAGTACTGCAATGATTCCATATTCTTCCAAAAAGAATTTATGTTTTCTTTGGCCAGATAACTGGGTACACTATCAACTTGGGATCTTTTTAAAATAAAGTTCTGACCTTAAGTTTTGCTGGATAATATAGGTGTGTAACCCTAAGTTACATAACCATATGAGAGTCAGCCTATGTTTGTAGGGTAGTTATGAAATCTGAACTGTCATTGGATCTAAAACACAAGCTCTCAAATGTTTTGTATTTGCCATTTTAGGCTGAGGACTTGTGGAAGGCAGGTGATAAATGGAATTATGGTCCAAATCCGTCTTACTATATGTAGGACAGGTCCTTGGACACATCCTCAGGTTGTATCCGTGATCCCCAGAACAAAATTGGCATGCATATATTTAGAAGCTAGTTGATCCCTCATATTGATTATCTTGACTGTGGAGCAAATGATATTATGGTAAGAATTACCAAGTGAAAGCTCCTGAAACTGTCCCAACACACTGCCAGGATAGTAAGCCAGTTGTATTACCACATCCCAGAAGGAATTGCAGAGGTAAATATAATCATCAAAGATATAAAATAGGCTGGAGTGGTGACCCTCCCCCCATTCAATTCAGCAGTACCATGCCCCAAAACTCAGATGGATAATAACAGATAACAGAGAATATGGAACCTTCACCAAATGGCAGTACCCATTGCAGTGGATCCTTATTGGAATAGACCTAGATAGTCTCTAACACTCGGTATGCAGCTATTGAACTGCAGAATGTATTATTGTCAATCCACATCAGCAAAGGAAAAAAGAGTCTGTTTTGAATGAGATAGACAGCAATACACATTTATTGTTTTGACCCTGAGATATGTTATTTTTTTTATCTTTATTCCAGTAGTTGGCAAGTACTCTGGTTATCTTAAAATTCTGTGTAATATTATACTAGTCCACTATATTGCTCCACTGTGCTAATTGGACTTGGTAAGTACTTTTTGTAATTTATTTGTGACTTCAAAAATTACAAAATATAACTTCAGAAAACAACCTGCATTTCTTCTTAGGTATCTAACTCTTAAAACTTATATAATTTTGCTGTTTCTTGGGAAGTTATTTTTTTCTAAATTTTGAAACATTTATTCTAGATATATTATTAAATAACCTGGAGAAGGCAATGGCAACCGACTCCAGTACTCTAGCCTGGAAAATCCCATGGACGGAGGAGCCTGGTGGGCTGCAGTCCATGGGGTTGCAAAGAGTCAGACACAACTGAGCGACTTCATTTTCACTTTTCACTTTTCACTTTCATGCATTGGAGAAGGAAATGGCAACCCACTCCACTGTTCTTCCCTGGAGAATCCCAGGGACAGAGGAACCTGGTGGGCTGCCATCTCTGGGGTCGCACAGAGTCAGATACCACTGAAGTGACTTAGCAGCAGCAGCAGCAGCAACCCCCAAGTTCCTTATTGATTTGCAGGTGTCTTGAAAATATGTTATTTGCAGTCTATTTTATTGCCTATTTTCTATTTTGCACATATAGTTTATTCAGTTCAGTTCAGTCGCTCAGTTGTGTCCGACTCTTTGCAACCCCATGAACCGCAGCATGCCAGGCCTCCCTGTCCATCACCAACTCCAGGAGTTCACCCAAACCCATGTCCATTGAGTTGGTGATGCCATCCAACCATCTCATCCTCTGTCTTCCCCTTCTCCTCCTGCCCTCAGTCTTTCCCAGCATCAGGGTCTTTTCAAATGAGTCAGCTCTTCACATTAGATGACCAAAGTACTGGAGCTTCAGCTTCAGCATCAGTCCTTCCAAATGAACACCCAGGACTGATCTCCTTTAGAATGGACTGGTTGGATCTCCTTGCAGTCCAAGGGACTCTCAAGAGTCTTCTCCAACACCACAGTTCAAAAGCATCAATTCTTTGGTGCTCAGCTTTCTTTATAGTCTAACTCTCACATCCATATATGACCACTGGAAAAACCATAGCCTTAACTAGATGGACTTTTGTTGGCAAAGTTATGTCTCTGCTTTTTAATATGCTATCTAGGTTGGTCATAACTTTCCTTCCAAGGAGTATTTCATGGCTGCAATCACCATCTGCAGTGATTTTGGAGCTCAGAAAAAAAAAGTCAGTCACTGTTTCCCCTGTTTCCCCATCTATTTGCTATGAAGTGATGGGACTGGATGCCATGATCTTAGTTCTCTGAATGTTGAGCTTTAAGCCAACTTTTGCACTCTCCTCTTTCACTTTCATCAAGAGACTCTTTAATTATTCTTCACTTTCTGCCACAAGGGTGGTGTCATCTGTATATCTGAGGTTATTGATATTTCTCCTGGCAATCTTGATTTCAGCTTGTGCTTCTTCCAGCCCGGCGTTTCTCATGATGTACTCTGCATATAAGTTAAATCAGCAGGGTGACAACATATAGCCTTGATGTACTCCTTTTCCTATCTGGAACCAGTCTGTTGTTCCATGTCCAGTTCTAACTGTTGCTTCCTGACTTGCATACAGGTTTCTCAAGAGGCAGGTCAGGTGGTCTGGTATTCCCATCTCTTTCAGAATTTTCCACAGTTTATTGTGATCCACACAAAGTTAAGTACAATATTTTTAATTTAGAGAAATATTTAAACTATGTCCATTTTTACTTTTTAAATAGCCTTTGACATCCTTACCTGTTTATGTTTCCAGATAATATCTATTGTCTCATTATAGAGTTCCAATTAAAAAAATGGTAATGTATAGTAGTGAAATTTTGTTAATTCTACTAAGTAGTTTTGGAAAATTGAAATCTTTATAATTATTAGACTTATCCATAATAAAAGTTTCTGAACTTATATATTCAATAAATTGTCACTGATTTATATAAAATATGCATATTTTCACTGGGATAATCGCTAGAAGAAAACTTTGCATCATTCCCTTTGTACATGCTATCTACATTAATAAATATCTTATAAGAAACATCAATGAATAAAGCAAACCAGGAAATAAAGCCTGAAATAAATGTATTTTACTTTCTATGTAAATCTAAACCTTATAAATGTAGATATGCTTTAGCATGTAGAAAAGGAGATGATAATAGTGAAGAATCCTTGGCATCATACAGAGAATTAATTGAAAAGTAACAGGATTTAGCTTATATAGATGAGAAGTTATAAGTTAATTATATTGGAAAGTTTTTCATATAGAAAGAAAATATATATATATATATATATATATATATATATATATATAGTCATAAGAAATACAATTGTACCATAGATAGAAATCTCAAGGCAATAGATTTGGACAAAGTATTTTAATAAATTAAGTTAATGATAACATAGGCTATCCTAGATGGCAGTGAGCTAGCCCCCTGCCCTTGGAGAAGACGATACCACTAGGAAGCATATTTGTGAAACAGATAAGATATTAAACAGTGATATTTTGAATTTCCTTCAATGGTAAGTCTATGATAGCATGGAACTCACTGTATGGTTTTTTCTTCATTCTGATGTTCTTCTAATCCCAAATACAAAATTCCTGATCTTAAAAAAATATAGTGGATCATCATTCCCATGACTGCATTGCTTCAGTTTTTAGTTCAGTAAGCATTTTTTTTTTTTTTGGCAGGTGTAATACCACACCTGTAATTGTAGGATATCATTTGAGGACACAGCTCTGATTTAAATTCCTTCAGGGTTCATTTTAAAGTTAATGGTTTCTGCTGCTGTGTTGGATTTGTTTCACATTGTTAAATGCTTGAATACAAGTTAGAAAAGCTAACTTTACATTCTTTTGCTGGTGAACGAAATAAATCCCCTAAGACAAAAACCAAGAAGGGTGATTGACCTAACTCAGTTTTTGTGCCTTTATTTGTTAAGGAAGTTGAAAGTGCCATGAGATTGATTTAATCAAATGAATAGGTTGGGGTTGACACTTAGGTAGTTTGTATAATTCTGTTTGGTTCCCTTTCTAAGTACTGCCAAGCCTGTTTCCATGTGGACAAACCAGACTGTTTGCTGGTAAATTACCACTTTTTGGAAACTGAGCTAACACTACTTCTTCATGTTAAAAAAAAATGCTTGTAAAGTCTAATGTAAATACCTAACAGCCCACTCTTGTTTGTGTTTCACCTGGGTGGTTTAAATTGTTTGTGAATTTTGTTTACTTCACATACAAAATCAGCTGATTTTCTTAGCCTCTAACTGGAAACTGATAACTTCTATTTCTTTGATTACAAGTAGAGCAGTTTTTAATCTCTTGGAAAAGATTTTAAGAAAACATTTATTACTTGTACACTTAACTCATGCATTTTCAAGAATTTTTTCTGTTTTCTAACTTTATTTATTTATTTTATTATTTATCTTTGACTGCTGGGTCTCCATTGCTGTGTGGGCTTTTCTCTAATTGTGGCAAGCAGGAGGTACTCTTTAGCTGTGTTTCATGGGCTTCTCTTTAAGGTTGTCTCTCTTGTTGCAGAGCATGGGATCTAGGATGGGTGGACTCAGTAGTTGTGGTTCCGGGGCTGTAGAGCACAGAGTCAATGATTGCAGCACACAGGCTTAGTTGCTCTGTGGCATATGGAGTTTTCCCAAATCAGAGATCGAACCTGTGTCTCCTGCATAGACAGGCAGATTCTTTATGACTGAGCCACCAAGAAAGCCCTTAAGCACTTCTGAGTGGCACAATGAGCAAAACAAAAGTATGTATCAGCTTTGTTCAGTGAGATTCAGACATCCTACTATACTCCAGGATGTATGTGGGGTTCTAAGGAAAGAGAATTAATCCAGTTTTTGCACAGAATTGCTTAAGAAGTAATAAGGGAGGAAAGAAACAAATATAATTTGTTTTATCAAGCAAAACAAAACCTGAGTAGCACGAGAAAGCGATTAAGTGCCATAAGATTTCCTGAACAAGAATAAAAACCTTTCATTGGGAAAGATGTTGTGAGCTCAAAGGTCAACAGACTTTGAACCAGGAAAATGAAAAAGAAGAATCAAGGTCCAATAATAGGTAAGTAATCTGCTTTCTAAGTGAATCAAATAATTCACTAGTGAATTTTAAAAGGCATGTGCTTTAGTCTATATTAAGGTGAATATTGCCCTTTATGGCATTATTTTTATAACCAAATTAGGTCATTCAGAAAGACTTGAGTTTTCAGGGACACTGAAGCATACATCACCATAAAATCTCCAGAGAAGCCTGACCTGATACTGCATATAATTGAGACATTCCTGCTTCCTTCAGGGAGTAAATCAGTTGATTTTCAACTGTTTTATTCACTTCTAATTTAAGTGTCCTCTTTCTAAACGGTAATTTGACCCAGAACATCTCTGAAATGTCTGAGACATTTAGCAGTTCCTCAAGGGGATCTTATACTTGTGAGTCGTGATGAATTCAGAAGTTAGAACAAGTTAATGACTTTTGAAAAAAAAAAATGATTTGATGTGGTAGGATTCACTTCCAGGAAATCACTTAGCATAAAACTAAAGGTCAGGAGGATGGAAAGTAGTAACATGATTGCCTCACACCATTTCCTTTAATGTTAAATGAGGAACATTCCTGAGTACTTATCAGAAGAGACGTTTTCATAAACTGACATTAGAAGGCAGCATAATATTGTTGAAAGAGGTCTAGGATAGGAATTGGGAGACCTGGAATCAATTCTGATTTTGATATAAATTTCTTATATAACTCTAATCATATATTTCTCCTCCTGGGGCCCCAAATTCCTCCTGTACCTGTCTGATAAAAGAGTTGGAGATCAACTTTAAGGTTATTTCTAGTTCTGACAGTGTTATCTAACTTTGTTGTTCATTTGATCCTTTTGTACTTCTCAGAGAGAGAATTAAGATGCTGACCTGGTTTGAGGATATAGGCTTGAAAATTTTTGAAGATGACCTAGTAGTGAATTGTGCAGAGATGAATCTCAACTAGACTTACATTAGAAGTGAAACTCAGAAGTTTAGGAATACATCACTTGTCCATAAGCCAGTTCTAAGAATCTGGACTTAAAAGAAACTGAATTTATTAATAAGTAGTATAGTTTGAGGTTTTGTATTACATTTGAGTTTCAATTTCAAAGTCTTAAAATAGCAACTATTTGCAAAATTGTAGTCCTAGCAGTGACTGCTAGGAAATTAATTGAACAAAAGACTACAAAATTTAAAAAGAATGAATGGAGTGACAAATTGCTTGATTCTAATGATAAAAAACAGGTTGATTATATTTAAATGACAGCCTAGAAAACCAGTCTGAAAATTGGAAATATTGTTAACATAAGTTCATATGCCCGATGCACAGTGAGGCCAAACAAATTGAAAAGTCAGGTTTGGAGCAGAGAAAGGTTTACTGCAAGACCATGCAAGGAGAAGAGTAGCTTGTGCCCTAAAAACCTGAATTCCCAGAAGGGTTTAGACAAAGCACTTTTAAAAGCCAGGGGGAGGGCTTGTATCACAGGGGTAAATACTATCAGTCTTTAGGCTCAAAGGCCTGGAGCTGTGTGTTCAAGGTCCTCAAGCAGTTAACATCTTCTGTTTGTTGAAGAGGTTTCTTTTTTCTTTCTTTCTTTTTTTTTTTTTTACATATGCAAAACAGCTCAGGAAATATTTGTGCATCAAATACTATTCTTGAGGCAGTTCAGAGAAGTGCTAAAGCAGAGAATATGGGAGAAGGCCTATTCCAGGAAGGCCCCATGGGGTCCTGCTTGGTTATATTATCAAGGTTGGATAAGGCTTTTCTGGCTGACACATTCATTTTATAGATGGGGAAACTGAGGAACCAGAGAGATTTGTCTCAGAGAAAGAGAGCCAAAGAGAAAATGGAAAATATAAACAATTGACAAATATATTTATATACACACATATATACATATACAAATATATGTGTATCTCCAAGATTCTGTGGGACAACCCTCCTCCCCAAAGCCCCCTACTCCTTGTTTGTAGAAAAGCTTAAGCCTCCTATGTCTTCCCTAAGTTCTAATGAGGGATTTAATCAGTAAAGTGAGAAAATGTGGAAACAAAGGAAAATTCAAGCAAGACGAATAACTGTTAGCCATAAAACAAAGTTAAGGACCTTTAGCTCCTCCTAGGTAGTATTCTGAGATAGCATTCTGTAGTATTCTGAGCAATATCCTTGAGTTGTTTTGCAGTCACTAAAACCCCTGCCCCACCAGTTGGATGAAGTTAACTGCATTCCGACTACCAGTAGGTAGACTCTAGACTTCAGACTGGTTGGAACTAGAAGATTAGTGATTTTACTCTGAAACAGCACCTTGTTACCTCACCACCAACCAAGCAGAAGGATGCCCACAAGCTGATTACACAACCTTCGACCCTGTCCTTTATTTTGCTTTCAAAAATCCTTCCCTGAAAACCTTTAGGGCAATCAAGTCTTTTGAGCAAGAGCTGCTCATTCTTGCTTGGCCCCATGTTGGATGCTCTGCAATAAATGCTGTACTTTCCCTTATTACAACCTGTTGTCACTGGATTCTGCTGCTGCTAAGTCACTTCAGTCGTGTCCAACTCTGTGCGACCCCATAGACGGCAGCCCACCAGGCTCCTCCATCCTTGGGATTCTCCAGGCAAGACCGCTGGAGTGGGTTGCCTGCCATTTCCTTCTCCAGTGCATGAAAGTGAAAAGTGAAAGTGAAGTCACTCAGTCATGTCCGACTCTTTGCAACCCCATGGACTGCAGCCTACCAGGCTCCTCCTTCCATGGGATTTTCCAGGCAAGAGTACTGGAGTGGGGTGCCTTTGCCTTCTCCGTGTCACTGGATTCTAGACTGATTTTACTTCTCAAGGACAAGCTGACTCAAGTTTGGTTTGATTATCTGTATGCTTCCCAGGTGGCGCTAGTGGTCAAGAACCTGACTGCCAATGCAGGAAACATAAAAGACGCAGGTTTGATCCCTGGGTAGGAAAGATCCCCTGGAGGAGGGCATGAAAACCCAATTCCAGTATTCTTGCCTGGAGAATCCTATGGACAGAGGAGACTGGCAGGATACAGTACATGGGGTCGCAAAGAGTCGGACATGACTGAAGTGACTTAGTATGCATGCATATAAAGAGAGGGGGAGGGGAAGAAAAATAACTAGTACACAGGTTTTTAGATCTGAAGAATTTAAAATATCTAGAAAAAAACATTTTATTTCAGAAAAAAATCAGAAACTAGCTCTTATTTGAATATTACTTGAGTAGAAATATTTGTTTTCTTAGTTTCAGGTTGAACAAAGGTAAACTATGAAATATTAGGTAAATTCTAGGGATGTTGCTGGAGAAGGCAATGGCACCCCACTCCAGTACTCTTGCCTGGAAAATCCTATGGACGGAGGAGCCGGTAGGCTGTGGTCCATTGGGTCGCTAAGAGTCGGACACGACTGAGCGACTTCACTTTCACTTTTCACTTTCATGCATTGGAGAAGGAAATGGCAACCCACTCCAGTGTTCTTGCCTGGAGAATCCCAGGGACGGGAGAGCCTGATGGGTTGCAGTCTATGGGATCACACAGAGTCGGACACGACTGAAGTGACTTAGCAGCAGCAGCAGCAGCAGGGATGTTGCTAATGTGTTAGGCTTCTAAAGTTATCTAAAGTAGCTCTTCTAAAGTGTTTTAGAAAGAAATTCCTGCATTTGTAATTACTTTAAATTACAGATAGATTCAGAAATATTGGACTCAGTGTGGAAGAACTGGACTTTGAATCATACTCTAAAATTATAGAGGGGTTAATTCAGGGAAGTTTCACAAATGTGATACTGAGAATTGGTTTGCATTCTGATTGGAACTTAAGAAGATATAAAAATGAGGAAGGACCTCCTCAGAGAAAACAGTAGCCTGTGGGAAGATACAGGTTATTTAAAGAGCCAGATGATTTGAGAGAGGGTGTGGAGAGTTGCTGCAGATGGGATTGGAGATATAAGTTGAGGCAAAAAGAAGAAAGCTTCATTTGCTTGGATGCTTGGATTTTATCTTATAAGTAACAGAGTGTTAAAGAGGTTTGTAAGCATGGTAAATGTAGATCAAATCTGTTTTTTAGGAAGATAGTTAAGAAGAAACAACAGATAATAAAGGGGAAAGTATCTGAAATTCAATATAGTGTTCTTTGGCAGAAGCACAGGTGAAAAAAAATTTTTTTTCAAGTAAATCAATGAAAGTAAGACTAGATGAAATCAGAATTCCTAAAATATAATAAGTCAGGTTCTGCACTCTTTGCAACAAATCTCTTTGGATTTGAATATAGAGCCTGAGAAGAGCAAGAAAATTACCTTGAATTTTTTAGTTTGGAAAACCTGTGGATTAGGCAACATTATTCAAGACTGAGACAACTTGACCGATGGTTCTGAAAAGTCAAATCTGTACAGTTAACATTACCTGTTTTCTTTTATCAGTTTTATTTTATTTATCCCTGTTTTATGCCAACCTCTATTTGTAAGGTTGCGGATATTCCTCTGTTCTTTGGAAACTTTCAGTCTCCTTAGAGAGATGGACATGGACCCAGGGACATAAGAAAGAGTTCAGTGAGAATTATGAGATCAGTAATAAAATACTAGCTAGTACTACCTAGTACTAGGTAGTGACAAAGAATAAAGATATTACTTCTGTCTGCTCCTGTACTGGGTCTACATCTCTGGAGTTAAATTGTGAGCTCTTTGAGACCAGGAGCTGGGTGTTATTCATCTATGAATTTGTGAACCTAGCAGTGTCTTAATCCTTATGTGACATTCAGAAAATGCTTATTGACTAGAATTGATAGTAAATACATTAACAGAGAAGTTTTTGTACACAAAACTTCAGTAAAAGTACTTGTTAATCTTTCATTTTCTTATAATCTAATAGAGAGACAGGGTGAGTGAAAACAAATTCAGTTTTGAAAGAATTTGAGCAAAAATAATTCAGAAGAAATGTATTTTTTGTATGGATAAATCTTCTGTGAAATGAGAGTTGGTTTAACCAGGTACACCTCTGGGACCTTACCTCCATTTATGAATCAGAGTTTTTAGGGGCAGGGACTTCCCCTCACTATTTTTTTGTTTCACAGATAATCCTCATATAACTTGTAAACCAGGGCCCAATGTAATAACTTGGTGGATGAGACAAAATCGCATTCCTTTTAAACAAATGAAACACAAAAACAAGATTCACTGTCTCTAGCTACCTAGCCAGCTCTTACCTAGGGTGTGTCTCCTTTTTTTGTTGTTCAGTTGCTCAATTATTTTGACTCTTTGTGACCCCACAGAATGCAGCACACCAGGCTTCCCAGAGCTTGCTCAAACTCATGTCCATTAAGTTAGTGATGTCATCCAACCATCTCATCCTCTGTCATCCCCTTCTACTCCTGCCTTCAATATTTTCCAACATTAGGGTATTTTTTAATGAGTCGGCTCTTCGTACCAGGTGGCCAAAGTATTGGAGCTTCAGCTTCATCATCAGTACTTCCAATGAATATTTAGGACTGATTTCCTTTAGGATTGACCGGTTGGATCTCCTTGCAGTCCAAGGGACTCTCAAGAGTCTTCTCCAACACTGCAGTTCAAAAACATCAATTTTTCAGTGCTCAGCTTTCTTATGATCTGATTCCCACATCCATACATGACTACTGGAAAAACCATAGATTTGACTATACACACCTTTGTGGGCAAAGTAATGTTTCTCCTTTTTAATATGTTGTCTAGGTTGGTCATAGCTTTTCTTCCAAGGATTAAACATTCTTCATGGCTGCAGTCACCCTGCAGTGCTTTTGGAGCCCAAGAAAATAAAATCTCTCACTGTTTCCATTGTTTCCCCATCTATTAGCCATAAAGTAATGGGACTGGATGCCATGATCTTAGTTTTTTGAAAGTTGAGTTTTAAGCCAGCTTTTTCACTCTCTTCTTTCACCTTCATCAAGAGGTTCTTTAATTCCTCTTTGCTTTCTTCCATAAAGGTGGTGTCATCTGCATATCTGAGGTTATTGATATTTCTCCGAGCAATCTTGATTCCAGTTTGTGCTTCATTCAGCCCGACATTTCGCATGATGTACTCTCTACAGAAGTTAAATAAGCAGGGTGACAATATACAGTCTTGATGTACTCCTTTCCCAATTTTAAACCAGTCCATTGTTCCATGTCCAGTTCTGACTGTTACTTCTTAACTTACATACAAATTTCTCAGGAGGCAGGTCAGGTGGTCTGGTATTCTCATCTCTTTAAGAATTTTCCATAGCTTGTTGTGATCCACACAGTCAAAGGCTTTAGCGTCGTCAATGAAGCAGAAGTAGATGTTTTAAGCAGAAGTGTCTCAAGTTCTGATAATTCTCTCTCATTAACTTTATTTTTCTTCTCTCATTAACTTTAGATAAGCAAACACATACTTACAGTTTCTCTTTTAAAGGCAAGCTCCCGACCTCATCATGGTATCTGTAATTTTTATATTAATAAGATTGAACTAGCTCATAGGAAAAATACTCCAAAGAACTTGATGAATTCAGAGTGATTCATTTTTTTAAAATGCAATATCCTCTGATACTTTTGCTGACTAGTCATTAGCTGGACTTTTCTTCTTTTATATCTTTAAACTGTCTGTAAAGATTGCTCTGCCCCTGCTTTTCTTAATCAAATAACCACACACCACAGACCCCAGCATGTGTGCCCATCAATGCTACTTAATGCTGTCAAAGCCCTTCTCTGACTGTAACCACAAACCCTGGACTAGCCAGATATCAGCTGCTGCCTTCCACACTATCTCTCAGAAGAAAGTTGGAATTCATTCTTTAACTAATATCTTCAATATCTCTAGTCATTTTTGCATTATTTATTCTCAAAAGTCTTGAAATAAGTCACACACTTCAGTTGTGATGGCTGCTCATGAAGACAAGCTGCCAAAGCCCTGGGTTGCTATGATGTGATTGCTGGGGTGTCCAGGCAAGCAATGGACTCATGCTCCCGTGGGCTGCACAGGATTCAGAAGCATTCTGATTTGAATAAGTTGGGCTGTGAAAATACTAGCTCTGGAGTTCTAAGACTCAACTATAATTCTTGAAATAAAGAGATTTCTAAGCATGTGTTGAAAAATACAGTAAAGCAATTTAGACTCCTGAGGTAAATTTCTGTTAGGGGCTATGTTTTCACTGGGCTAGGCTCTCCTTTTGAAGCTAAAGCAGTTTCAGTCTGAACAAGAAAGGGAACTCTATCCTTAAATATACCCAAATTTCTTTGTTACATCTGCCAACCCAATAAGTGTATGTTTGTTTTGAGTCACTCTTGATTTCCTCTGCATGGAAATAATAACCATTCTACTCAATTTTACAACATCCCCATAATAATTCTTACTAGGTATTAAACCACACTCTTAGGGAAAAAAAAGATTGTGTAAGGTTAAAAAAATTTTGGAGAGTGATTGTTGCTGAAATATCATATCAACATTATTAAAAGTATTACTGTCATTGTAACACTCATAGTAGCAGTCGTTGCAGTATTAATTTTTTACAAAGTGAATAGGTTATATCAGGTAAATGATTCCTTTTTGTTAAGGCAAATCTTGGTCAAAGTTTCAAGTTTAAAATTCCATAAAATTTTGAAGCTATTTCATTTCTAAGCTGATGGTATTTTACTTAGAATACTGTATGAAATGCTTTTTAAGGACAAACACTTGAAGGAATTTTTGTATCATCCTCAATTCTTTATTCTCTGTAATGTGTCATTATCATCATCATCCCTTGAATGTGAAAAAAATCTTAGTAGTGTATATTTTAGATAAATGTTCACTTAACATTCATGAAAATTTGATTAGGTAGATATTACTATCCTTATTTTACACATGGGGAACTAAGGCCAAAGATGGCATGTGACTTGTCCTGTATAACAGAGTATCAAGCAGTGGAGGCAGAAATAGGATGTTAAATTTCTAACTTGAGGGCATTTTTTTTTTCCTTTAAAAAAATTAGAGAATTTCAACTGGAGTAAAATTTATACAAATTAACAAAAATCTAAAGTACAGATGTATTTTTTACTTGTGAATGTTATCACTTTTTTAAAAAATGTATTTATTTTTAATTGGAGAATAATTGCTTTACAGTATTGTGTCGGTTTCTGCCATATGTCAAAGTGAATCAGCCATAGGTACACACATGTTCCCTCCCTCTTGAATTTCCCTCCCATCTCCTGGCCCCTCCTACCCTTGAGTGCATTAAATAAGAGGAACTTATCCAAGTGAAAATGTTAGCCGCTCAGTCACGTCCAACTCTTTGCAACCCCATGAACTATAGCCCACCAGGTTCTTCTGTTCATGGAATTCTCCAGGCAAGAACACTGGGATGGGTAACCATTCATTCTCCAGGGGATCTTCCCAAACCAGAGATAGAATCCAGGTCTCCTGCATTGCTGGCAGATTCTTTACCATCTGAAACACCAGGGAAGCCCAAGGCAAATGAAAATGTATGATGAAAAAGTGGATAAATAGCATCAAACGAATAGACCCACTTTCATCTACTTAACTGTCTAACATCCAAGACCATTTATTACATGGTCACTATATGTCTCTTGACACTCTACAACTCTTTACAACACAAAAGCCTATTTCAATTTTTTTTTTTTTTTTTTTTTGCATTTCAGGGCAAGAAACTCTTAGGTAGTAATATAATGTCATAGGATGAAAGAAAAATAACAGATTTAAGATTGAAGTAAGAAATAAGAATGCAAAACATGTTTCTTGAAAAATCACAATATGCTCTGGTTGGAAGAAGATGTCATACAGCTTTTCTTAACTGAAGGTCACACAGAAAGCTGTCAACAGTGCCAGGACTTCTAATGAGGTTTAGCTCTTCAGACTCAGTACAGTACTCTTCCTACTGTTCTGCTCTGTAGCATTATCCTCTTGCCCACTGACCTAGTATACAACTGAGACTCCATATTATACTGATCCCATAGCCCCCTGAACTCCAAGAGTTAAATTGATAACACTCTTGTTCACTTCAGGCTGAAATGAGAAAGTGAATCCTGCCAGGAGAAATAGTTTTGGGATGACAATTCTTTTTGGTCATATGAATCTAGTTCCCACCTTTACTTTTGTGAGAAGGTTTTCAAAAAATACCAGTTTTTCACCATATGACACTAGGATAAATACATCACCTACCGAAAATGCCAGAACTCGAAAATGGATCTTTAAAGAAAGGACTACTTGTGACTTTGCAAATAAAAAGCTTATGCTGGTGGACAATAGTTTCAGTAATTGTATCCATCATTATATTTACATTTCTATAATTAGTTGCAACTGTTTGTGTGAGGTTAAAGGTCTCTAGTTTAATGCAGTCATTATAATCAGTCAGTAAATAATAAGTTTGTATTCTGCTGATATGATGGGAAGCATTAATTTTAAAAGAATACCTTTCAAAAGGAGCCCTAATCTCAATCCTTCTACAATTACACCCACTTTTGGCAAGGAACAGGAGTGGTAAAGAGATGGAATTCACAGGCCTTATCCTTAAATAGCATGCACTAAAGTTGAATAAAATGACATAATCTAGAGCCCAGTATATAATAGTATATGATGGTCCAGATGAATGGTATGACCTGTAGTAGGTCAGAAACAGAAGAGATTGCTGTTAACCAAAGGGAGAAAGACTGTGAGAACATGTCACTTTCTTTAGTAAAAATAAAGTCCATTAGTTATAGCAATGGGCTTCCCTGGTGGCTCAGTGGTAGAGAATCCACCTGTCAAGTAGGAGACTCTGGTTCAATCCTTGATCTGGGAAGATCGCCTGGAGAAGGGAATGGCAATCCACTCCCTTATTTTTAATATTTTGCCTATAAGAATGAATATTAAAAGTTAAGTGTGGATTTGAACTCAGTATCTTACTTCTGGTTTAATTTCATTTTCTAGGAAACTTAAGGTCTTATTAATCATAAACTTAGCCCAACTTTTAGGTATTATTCTTTCCAAAATCTAATCTATTTTCTGCTTTTCTCTCAATATTATTTTGTGTTTCCAGAAGAAAAAAAAAATTCCTTCAGTATACTACATCTCTCACAGAGAATATTTGAGAACCATAAAACATTTGAATTATGGTGTGGACTCATTATCATTAATACCTTCATGTCACATCATGATTTTCTCACCTAGAAAAGCGAGAAACTGACACTTGAAAGCTGGTATTACTTTCCATAGGAGATTTCTTCTTTTCATTGTCCAGCTATTGGTTTGGCCATTTGTCTCTTCTTCTTTTTTTTAGATGTTTATTTATTTTTTGGCTGTATTGGGTCTTCCTTGCATCATGAAATATTCTTCATTGTAGTGCCTGGACTTGATAGTTGTGGTGTGTAGACTTAGTTGCTCCGCAGCCTACGGGATCTTGTTCTCCAACCAGGGATTGAATCTGCATCCTCTGAATTGTAACCTGTGTATGTATGTGTGTTTGCGTGTGTGTGTGTGTGCATGTGCACACACGCGCATGCACATGCGAGCACATGCTTTGTCGTGTCCGACTCTTTGCAACCCCAAAGACTGTAGCCCGCCAGGTTTCTCTGTCCACGGGGATTCTCCAGGAAAGAATACTGGAATGGGTTGCCATGCCTTCCTCCAGGGGGTCTTCCCAACTCAGGGATCTAATCACTGGACCACCAGGGAAGTCCTGATATGCCTCTCCTTAGAAAGGGGGAACACCTTTATGAATAATTTCTTATGTCTTCAGCCATGTCTGACTCTTTGAGACCCCATGGACTGTATTCCACCAGGCTTCTCTGTCTATGGGATCCTCCACGCAAGAACACTGGAATGGGTTGCCATTTCCTTCTCCAGGGGATCTTCACAACCCACAGATCTAATCTATGTGTCCTGCACTGGCAGGCAGAGTCTTTACCAATGCACCACCTGGGAAGCCCTTATCAACAGCTTACCTCTTACTAATCTGTTCTTTCCAAAAAGAAACTCCATTAATGTACTGAATGGGAGACCTCTTGGCTCACTCAGTAGTTGAAGTTACAGAAGTCATAATGAAGAGATCTCTAATGATTCCAGAAAGATCCTTGGAGAGGTTATTATGGGTATTAATGAGGTTAGTGAGCCTCTTAATTAGACAGTAAGAAGCTTCACTACCAAAAAGTAAAATTTTCAAGAGCAGAGAATCTCTCTCTATACTCTGCTATCACATGCATGTGCAACATAGCCACAAAGTTTTGCACATAGCTCACTGATTGTGTATTTAGTGAATGAGAGGCAGTAGAGTAAAACAGTGATTAAGTGCACAGAGATTGAAATCAAGGCCCAGCACTGTTATAAATCACTGAGTAATTAAGTGTGTAGAGAAGCTGAGTAGTGCATCACAGTGGTAAGAGTATGATTTGGGAAACCCAACAGCAATATTTCAGTCCCAGGTCCACCTCTTATTCACTGAGACAGAGCAATTTACTCACCTCTCTTTGCCTCTATTTCCTCACCTAAAAATTGAGACTAACAATAATATCTATTCAATGGATTTTATTGTAGATTAAATGAATTAATATGATTGTGTTCTTAAAACCAGGGCCTGGCAAATAATAAGCGTTGGATAGTTACTTATTATTATTACTAATTTATTTGACTCTCACCTTCCTCATCTGTAAAATAGATCAATAATACTTGGCCTCATAACATTGATTTGTGATTAAAGGAAATTATGTAGATAGGGCACATAGTACAGTCACAGCATGTAGTGGGGTCACATATTTTATCTAGTTTTATTGTCATTGTATGACATTGATTTTACTAAAATATGACAGTTTAAAATATGATTGATTACCTGATGTATTTGAGTGTTCCATTAAATAACATGCAAGTCAATGAGCTCATGGTTCCCTTTCTATAATTAAATCTGTGCTGTGGTCATCAGAATTCCTTCTGGTAATTGTCAGTTCTCAGTAAAAAAAAAATTGGAGGGTCATTTAGGAAATTAAGTGTTCTTTAATAGCACAACTGGGCAAGAAAAAATAAATTTACATTAGTCTCAAAACATTGTCCTCACACATAATGCCTCTCTTTTTGATAAAGAAAACAAAAGAAAAAAGAAAGAAACACAAAAGAAAAAGGAAAGAAGCACAAAAGAAAAAAGAAAGACTCTCCTGGATGACAACCTCAACAAGGAAAGTTCATTGATACCACTACTTGGCAGTGGAAATAAGTAAGGAAGAAATTGAGAAAATGTATCAACTTGTTTCACGGGAAATGCTGTTTGGATAAATCCACAGGGGATACTCCATTTCCCTTTCAAAGAGTCTTTTGATGCTGGTTAAAGGTATTCATCAGTCAGTCAGTCAGTCAGTTCAGTCACTCAGTCATGTCTGACTCTGCGACCCCATGAATCACAGCACACCAGGCCTTCCTGTCCATCACCAACTCCCGGAGTTTATTCAGACCCATGTCCATCATGTCAGTGATGCCATCCAACCATCTCATCCTCTGTCGTCCCCTTCTCCTCCTGCCCCCAATCCGTCCCAGCATCAGGGTCTTTTCCAATGAGTCAACTCTTCGCATGAGGTGGCCAAAGTACTGGAGTTTCATCTTCAGCATCAGTCCTTCCAGTGAACACCCAGGACTGATCTCCTTTAGAATGGACTGATTGGATCTCCTTGCAGTGCAACGGACTCTCAAGAGTCTTCTCCAACACCATACTACAAAAGCATCAATTTTTCGGCACTCAGTTTTCTTCACAGTCCAGCAGTCATTTGATGACTATTACCTTTTTCTTATCAGCCATTAGCAGTAGACTTGGTTTATACAGAAACAAAATGGGACAAGAGGCAAAGACAAAGTACAGTCTTATGAGCTACTTTCTGATATGAAAGCTGAAGGCTTTTCTAGGTACTGCCTGTCTTAGGCTGAAACTACTAAAATTCAGCTTAATGGAAGGAACCAGGTATTGCTAATTTGGGCATTTCATCTAACGATATCACATTTGTGCATACAACAAGTAGCAGAACCAGATGGAAGCAGTGTATTTGTTCTGAAAGGATTTTTACCACTTCACTGGAGTGGATACACTTGAAACCAGATAGCCACTATGGCTATCTGATGAAGTCAGACACAGAAACATAAACCATAAGTTTAAAATGTTCTAATGGATTTTCTTTTTATATGGTTAAAAAAAATAAGCAAAAACCATTCCACTCAGTTCCAAGACTTCATGGCGAATAGATGGGGAAAAAAATGGAAACAGTGACAGACTTTATTTTCTTGGGCTCCAAAATCACTGTGCATGGTGACTGCAGCCATGAAATTAAAAGGCACTTGCTCTTTGGAAGAAAAGCTATTACAAACCTACACAGCGTATTAAAAAGCAGAAATATCACTTTGCCAAAAAAGATCCATCTAGTCAAAGCTATGGTTTTTCCAGTAGTCATGCATAGAGGTGAAAGTTGATCTATAAAGAAAGCTGAGCACCATGCAAAGATAGGCACAATAAAGAACAGAAATGGTAGGGACCTAACTGAAGCAGAAGATATTAAGAAGAGGTGGCAAGAATACACAGAAGAACTGTACAAAAAAGATCTTCATGACCCAGATAATCACGATGGTGTGATCACTCACCTAGAGTCAGACATCCTGGAGTGTGAAGTCAGGTGGGCCTTAGGAAACATCACTACGAACAAAGCTAGTGGAGGTGATGGAATTCCAGTTGAGCTATTTCAAATCCTGAAAGATGACGCTGTGAAAGTGCTGCACTCAATATGCCAGCAAATTTGGAAAACTCAGCAGTAGCCACAGGACTGGAAAAGGTCAGTTTTCATTCCAATCCCAAAGAAAGACAATGCCAAAGAATGTTTAAACTACCACACAGTTGCACTCATCTTACACGCTACTAAAGTAATGCTTAAAATACTCCAAGTCAGCCTTCAGCAATATGTGAACTGTGAACTTCCAGATGTTCAAGCTGGTTTTAGAAAAGGCAGAGGAACCAGAGATCAAATTGCCAACATCCACTAGATCATCGAAAAAGCAAGAGAGTTCCAGAAAATCATCTATCTCTGCTTTATTGACTATGCCAAAGCCTTTGCCTGTGTGGATCACAATAAACTGTGGAAAATTCTGAAAGAGATGGGCATACCAGACCACCTGACCTGCCTCTTGAGAAATATGTATGCAGGTCAGGAAGCAACAGTTAGAACTGGACATGGAACAACAGACTGGTTCCAAATAGGAAAAGGAGTACATCAAGGCTGTATATTGCCACCCTGCTGATTTAACTTATATGCAGAGTACATGATGAGAAACGCTGGGCTGGAGGAAGCACAAGCTGGAATCAAGATTGCCAGAAGAAATATCAATAACCTCAGATATGCAGATGACACCACCCTTATGGCAGAAAGTGAAGAGGAACTAAAAAGCCTCTTGATGAAAGTGAAAGAGAAGAGTGAAAAAGTCAGCTTAAAGCTCAACATTCAGAAAACCAAGATCATGGCATCCGGTCCCATCACTTCATGGCAAATAGATGGGGAAAAACAGCGGAAACAGTGACAGACTTTATTTTCGGGGACTCCAAAATCACTGCAGATGGTGATTGCAGCCACAAAATTAAAAGACGCTTACTCCTTAGAAGGAAAGTTATGACCAACTTAGACAGAATATTAAAAAGCAGAGACATTACTTTGCCAACAAAGGTCCATCTAGTCAAAGCAATGGTTTTTCCAGTTGTCATGTATGGATGTGAGAGTTGGATCATCAAGAAAGCTGAGTGCCGAAGAATTGATGCTTTTGAACTGTGGTGTTGGAGAAGACTCTCGAGAGCCCTTTGGACTGCAAGGAGATCCAACCAGTCCATCCTAAGGGAGATCAGTCCTGGGTGTTCATTGGAAGGACTAATGTTGAAGCTGAAGCTCCAGTACTTTGGCCATCTGATTGGAAGAGCTGACTCATGTGAAAAGACCCTGATGTTGGGAAAGATTGAGGGCAGGAGGAGAAGGGGACAACAGAGGATGAGATGGTTGGATGGCATCACTGACTTGGTGGACAAGGGTTTGGGTGAACTCTGGGAGTTGGTGATGGACAGGGAGGCCTGGTATGGTGCGGTTCATGGGGTCGCAAAGCATCGGACACAACTGAGCAACTGAACTGAACTGAATTGAGCACAGAGAATTGATGCTTTCAACCTATGCTGTTGGAGAAGACCCTTGAGAGTCCCTTGGCCTACAAGGAGATCACACCAGTCAATCCTAAAGGAAATCAAACCTGAATATTCATTGGAAGTACTGATGCTGAAGCTGAAGCTCCAATACTTTGCACACCTGATGCAAAGAACTGACTCATTAAAAAAGGCCCTGTTGCTGGGATAGATTGAGGGCAGGAGGAGAAAAGAAAAACAGAGGATGATATCGTTGAATGGCATCATCGACTCAATGGACATGAGTTTGAGCAAACTCTGGGAGATAGTGAAGAACAAGGAAGCCGGGCGTGCTACAGTCCATGGAATTGCAAAGAGTTGAACCTCGTTTAACTAGAAGCTTATATATTTGCAAATATTACATGTGGCTTTTCCAAGTAATAAATTCATACCAGTTCACTGACTAGTCATAGCTTAACAGATGGAAGGTTTGTCTGCATAGTTTTAAAAAAAAGAATTTGACCAAAATGTTGAGTTTCATTTAACATGCTCTGTTTGGTTGGAAAAAAAAACAAAACCTACTAACTGTGGATTAATTTAACTGAGACTATGAATTCAATTAGGGTTTCCCAGGTCGTGCAGTGGTAAAGAATATGCACGCCAATACAGGAGACATAGAAACTTGGGTTCAATCCCTGGGTCAGGAAGATCCCCTAGAACAGGAAACAACAGCCCACTCTAGTATTCTTGCCTGGAAAATTCTATGAATAGAGGAATCTGGAGAGCTATAGTCCAAGGGGTCTCAAAGAAACAGACACAACTGAATGATTGAGCATTATGCACATGAATCCAGTTACTGACTAAAGCATCTAATTCCCCTTCCATTTCATGGTAGAAGCCAAAAGATGACAAGCTTCTTAAATGAAGGAATCAAATGGTGACATCTCTGCAGGAATACTTACAGGATTTTTCTTAGGAAGCTGGAGACATTCCAACATCAAATCTTCAGGTGGAAGAATTGAATAGATTCAATCCCAGAATTGTAATAAATATCACAAACAGAATGGAAACTTACCTTCTTTCCCTGAGGTGACTGTGGGAATTTAAGGTACCCAAATATTAATCTCAAACAGCCACTATGAACCACAGTCAGGGATCCCCATGTATCCCAAGATGAGACACTAAAAGGGGAACTGTGTGCCCTTTCTTGGCATCTCTTGGTAATATGGCTGGTACTAAATGGTTGAAATGATTATTTCAACATAATCTTGCAAATTGACCATGGAGATATCAGTGTTTTCTCCCTGCCTCCTAACCTATAACTTCTTAACATCTGTGATGGAAATTTGGTGTAAATAGCTCAGGAATGCCTACTATATCTTATAACAAAGGGAATCAGATGACCAAACATTATTAAAAGAAATGCATTAACTTTCTCAAACAATATTCTTCCAACCACCAAGATGTATGCAAACATAGTCAGAGCTGTATCTCATGACAGGGTGATAAATACACCTGAGATCAAAGAAATTATTTTTGAATTCATAAGTCAGTAGCATTCTGAGATTCTCCAGTGTTCTCTTTCCTCCTTATTTTCTCCATTTATCAAATCTCAGGGATCAACAATGCCTGAGTGATAAGACCACCAAACCTAATATCAAGCAGTATTCATCTGTGTAGGGCTGAGGAGAAACCACCATACTGAATACCTTCAGAAAGCAAAGCAAAGATGTTCTTTCCAGAAGTATAAGAGACAAGAGTGTCACAAAAGAGGAGCAAAACAATAACATGAAAATGCATATTTCAGATGAAATGAATCTTCTTAGATAAAGTGAAATGAAGATATGAAGCCTCTTTTAACCATAACATATCATAAATGAAGATCTAAAGGATTATTTAGTTGTTACTAGTTAGTGAGCTTAGTTATTACTATTTAGAAAGATCCTTATGGAATTTTTCTATAGGGAATATTTTGAGGAAAGGAATTATTTACATAGTCATGTATGAATTCTCACAGCAGACCTGATAAACGGTTAATGTTCAGCAAGTATTTTGGATTAAAAAATGTTGTTCATCTTGGTGTTCTATCCTTTAATATAGTATCTGACCATAATAAGTACTCAGCTGCTTAGTTCCTTGTGAATAAGTTATGACAACATAAACAACTATTGTCTTTCAATTCCATGTGCACCTATTGCACATTCTCTCTCATACATTATCATTGGCCTTGGGTACAAGTGAGACAAAATGATTTCCAGAGATAAAAAGGAGCCTCCTTGATCGTCAAAGTCTGTGCATACTTTGTTCCTGAGACATAACTGTTCCAGTCTTACCCTTTCCAGTCATTGAAATATGACAGAACTCTATCAGAAGAAAACCTCAACCATTTAAGGTGGGAAAAAAGCAGCAAATATTGGAGACTAGACCTAGCATTCCATCTCACACAGCTTGGGTTAGAGAAATGCAAGACAATGAATGAAGACCAAGTGTCTACATAAGAAATAACATGCTTGACTCACTCAGAGAAGAGAGCAAACACCAGAGCTCATGCTTGGCTTCTCAAGCATGACTGGGTGTCCTTTCATGGGTTTGTTATCTTTCTGGCTGACAATGCAAAAGAGCAGAAGTTCCAGGTGACAACATGACCTCCTTGCTATAGGCCCCTTTAGCAAAGAGGCTTCTTTGCTGAGGGAGGCCAAGAGGACAGTCTAAGGAAAGACCTTATTGGGGAGTATTTTTACCTTAGTCCAACAGTATGTCTCAGCTATGGAAAAATGTTTCTTTAAAAAAAGAACAAAATACTTCACTGAGACATATTCATGAAAATTATATACCTTAATTGACCTAATATGCAGCAGCAGCTATTATATACTAAACATGATGCTTTTAATTGTAGGTACCATCTCCCTCTTAATCCAAGCAGCAATCCTATAGGACACAGATGAAGAAAATGAGGCTTAGAAAGGAGAGTAATTTGTCCTGTATCATATACCTAGTCAGTGGTAGATATGCTTTCCATTTTAACTGAACTATTGAAATAGTCTCTCTGAGCTGGTGAAAATTCTCCCCACTTTGTACTCTAGTTCTCTCTTCCAACACACACACAATTTTTCTTTCACTATTATCAACATTTTCATGCTAAAGCAAAGATTTGGCCATGCTTTCCTGATTGTTGAAAAACAAAACCAAACCTTTTTACTGATCCATGCTATCACCTCCCTGCTGAATAATCTTCAGTAGCTTCCTATTACTCATGGAAAAAGTACTCTGTTAGCCTAAAGTGCTATGTAATTGAGTCCAGACCCAGAAAGTTCCCATTCCATGTCTTTTATGTGTTAACCAAACCCATTCCTCCAATATATCTTCAGCAGTCTCTCACCTAAGGACTTTGCTCACATGGTTTCTTCCATTTGAAATGCTTTACATCCAATTCTGCAACTAGCATACATACCCATTTATCTTTTAAGACAAGTCCAATTTCTCTTCATTTAAGACATAAAAGGACTGAGGAAAGATGCAAATACCTCTTTCTTAAGCACTAAAAGACAAAGACAAAATCACAAGGTGAACACAGTAGTTAGTGGAGGTGGTCACTGTAGACAAAAAACAATTAAAAAGCTAGATTATATATAGTGTACAGACGGTAAGAGCTAAGAAATGAACAATAAATCCTGATTTGAGGCTGTTCTCTACCCATGTGAAACATATATGTCATCTATCCATTCTCATAACGTATCATAAGAGTGTTCAAATAAGGATATGACTTCTTTGAAAAGTTCCATCCGTACAGATTTTTATTGACTATTTATCTTCCTTTCTTCTCTTCAACAGTTCATCTATAGTTCACTAAAGGCCAAAACATCAGAAGATTTAGATCTTATCTTCTTTGCATCAAATAGATAAGGTACATACACTGAAGCTGTTTTCAGATATTTTAAATTGTATTACAGTTCTTGCCTACATGTCATATATTTTTTGTGAATCAAATTAATTTTTTCAAAACATCTTTCCTGCATATTTATATATCTCAAGCATCATGTGATGAAAAAATATAATTGAGATATTTTTTGCATTGTTTAATGTCTTATAGTTAACAGTGTATGTGAAAGCCTTTTGAAAATACTAACATGCTTGTAAGGAATTATTATCAATAAAAGTGTTTAAGGAATACTTCCGATATACATGTTAACCTTTGAGGTTAATGACCAAACAACTTCTTATGTTTTCCAGCAGCTTGTCCTTTAAACAAGCGTTTGTAAATAAAAACATCTGCAGAACAAGACCAATTGCTTATTGTTATCCATGTGGCATGACTTTCTTAAGTCCTTATAAATTTGCTTAGTTCTAGTTTCAATAAAGAGGTTTCAATAAATGCTATAATTAGTAACTATCACTAGTAGTCAACATCTAGATATTTTTGGTTTTATGAAGTCCTAAAATCAGTATTATTGTTTTTATAGTTTTTCAAAGAACTCTCTGGAGTCATAGTTCAAGTGTGATGCATCTGGATCCATTAGTGATTTCCTTTGAGCACAGCTTCCAATGGTGGTTTTGTAAGAAGAAAGAAGTCTTTAATAGATTACAATGAGCAAACACTGCCATCTGACTGCCCATAAAACTGTCAATCACTGTAAAGTAAAACCTAAACATCCTTCACCAGTGTCTTCATTCAGACTGAAGTGTCCATATCGCAGATAAGACAATAGGATAATCAATAGTTTTCCTTCCAGTCATTAATTTAATATTAGTTTGTGGCCCATCTTGGAGTCTGTCCCTACACACAGTTACTGGCAACTGCATGCTTAGAAAGAACATATTCTTCTCAGTTTGGGGGATGTTTCATTTTCAAGTCCTTCACAGTAACTACTACTTGATCATACAATGGACATTTAATGACCATATTTTCTTTTTCTGTTCTTCACTTCTTATGGTAATTTTAGATGACTGCTTCTCTCACAGTAACTGGTATTTACTCAGGAAACAGTTTTTAATTTCATTGTTGGATTGAAAGCAAAACAAAAAAAAAAATATGAAAGAAAATCTGAGCCCACTCAAGGAATTTCATCTTATCAAAAATAAAAATAAAAAAATACATGTTTTAAGTTTTACTTTAAATTTCTGAAAAAAATTATGGTGATTTCTGTCAATGTTTAAAAATCAATGTAAACCTAAATTTTAGGATGGTGAGCCACAGAAAATTAAGCAAGAAAGACCTACACAAATTGTTCCAGTTCAATCCGTGTACCTCAGAAATAGCTAACATTCATTCTTCTTCTCTCAGACATGACCGAGGTGACTCATCAGCTTGGTGCAAAGCCCAGGAATCCTGATTACTGGCTCAATTCACTTCATTGTCTCATACCAACTGGGTTCTTAAAACCTCATTTGTGAATTCGTAAGAACACATTCTCATCTGATAGTGAAAATGAAAGTCACTCAGTCATGTCTGATTCTTTGTGACCCCATGGACTATACAGTCCATGGAATTCTCCAGGCCAGTATACTGGAGTGGGTAGCCTTTCCCTTCTCAACCTAGGAATCTTGGGGATCTTCCCAACCTAGGAATTGCGCTGGGGTCTCCTGCATTGCAGGCAGATTCTTTACCAACTAAGCTATCAGGGAAGTCCTCTCATCTGATAATATGCTTCTAAATGTTGTGGCAGGCATTAAATGCAAATATATACAATGAAAGGAATGAATTTTCATTCTCCAGGTTATTTTTCTATTTACCTAAAATATTACATGTAGAAAATCTAAAACATTATAAGTGTAAAGGGATTACCTGACATGGGGGGTATGGACTTTACCAGCCCTCTTGAGGAAATAATTCAAGCTGAGTATGGAGGGATGATTCTGAGAGAGTCACAGTTGGTGTTAATCAGAAGAATATTCTAGGCAGAGAGAATAGGATAAATAAAATATCTAAAGTAGAAACTATCTTGAAACTTTCAATGATTTGAAACAAAACCATTATGGCTGAAACATAATGAGTAAAATGAAAGCAAAGGTTGGAAAAACAGGTGGAAATCATCCTATGCCCACCTAGCGGACCATGTTAAGGATTCATAGTCTACCTTTTTGTTGTTACGGAAAATCTCTACAGCATTTAAGCAGAAAAGGATAGAATACATTAAAAAATATTCTTCTAGGTTCTATATGTATGATATTTAAAAAGTAGACAAGAAGAATGGGAGGTCATCAGGTAGAAAGCTTAAGCTGTGTCAACCTAAGAGTACATGAGTGTTTGGAGGGTATGAAGACAGCAAGGAGTTGGAAAGAAATGCACAAACCTGAATTTTAGTTTAGAGATAGAACAGACTTAGAATGCACTTCTCTTGTTAGAGGATTGGAAATGTCTCATTAAAGTTATGTACTTAAGTAATAATATTTCTAACCCTGAAGTGCCTTATATTTTGAAACTTTCTTCATCCATGTATATAGGAAATTGAGAGATTTTCATAAATTATCAAAGAAACTATTTTCCGAGCTACAAGTCTCTAGTCAGTATGAATGAAACAAGCTTCCTTTGTGTTCAAATCTTGACTTATTCACTCAATATTTATGAGAACACGGATAACTCATACAACCACGTAAACCTCACTTCCATGAGAATAAGATTAACACTCTATACTCACATAAGCCCATCTTAGTTTTCTGCAAGGTAATGAAGGCACTCCAATTAGGAAAAAAAAAATTGATCATATCCCCTAAAAGACTTAAAATGCAACAAAAAGATGTTTTAATGCTCTAAAATTAAACAGAGAATGACAATATTAAAGCATTTTTTTTTCCAATTTGACCAGCACAAGGAAGAAAACTGATAGCATGCCAAAAGTCCTGGCAGACTCACAGATAATAAGATCCACACAAGCTCTCAGAGAGTACAGTCCACTTTAGTGTCCCTACTTTTAATATGAACAGGCAACAGCCAGGGGTGAAAGAAAGTAAATCCAAATTGAAAAATATAAGAACTCAGGATAGAAAAATAAAAATCTTACAAGCTTCTAGAGAGGAGAAAAATATAACTATATATTGTGCTTATGATTGGTATTCAGAATGACAGGACTTTACAACAAACAATACTGGCAGCAAGAAAAAATTATCAATGCCTTCAAAAGTCTTAGTTCAATAATATAAAATCTAAAATTTTAACCTGAATTGAAAATTAACTCTGAAGATGAGATAAAAATATTTTAGTTCACACAAATTTTGACTAAACTGAAAATTAAATCTGAAAACGAGATGAAAATATTTTAGTTCACAAGATTTTGTTAGCTAAATGGAAAATTAATTGAATTGAAAATTTAATCTGAAGATATATTAGTTTGCAAAAAATTTTCATGAACCATTCTCAGAAAGCTTCTGATTTTTGTCTTCTACTGCAATACAGGATTCAAGTGATCCAATGCAGGAGACAGGTAAGGACAATCCCAGGATGGCAATTGTATGGGAGATATAAAGAGTAACCAGTCCAAATCTAAGCCGGGAAACTGGCACGCTAATGGCTGTCATCACAAAGCTACCTTCTGCTCTGGTGAGCCTGGTTCAGACTCATGTGCTGATAAAGTTCCCACTTTCATTTCCTGTCTCTGCTGATGAAGTTCCCACTTTCATTTCCTGTCTCTGTTGTCAACTGTCAATTAACCCCACTGTACTGAAACTTTCTGAGAACTGGAGTTGACTATGGTGAGCTTAGAATTCTAGGGGGGATAAAAATAATCATGTTGTCTTACAACTAACACCCCCAACCACATCCAGTATCTGTCTTATTTTAGAGACCTAACAAATGCCAAACTGTGCAACTGTTTATATTTCCTAAGGCTCATTCACTGCCTTTACCACCAAATCCCCCTAAAGAAAATTTTTTAATCTCAAAAGGACTCTGAAAACCAAACCATGATCCAAATTCCAACTAAATTATGTTCAGCTATGATTCTTGTTCTTACCACAATATGGCTTTTCTTACAGAGTTACCTATGCTTCCTAATCAATTTTATATGTATAAATCACATAGAAAAAGATATGAGATGTGAAGTGTTTAGCATAGTGACATATGTAGTAAACTCTCAATAAATCACAAATACAGTTGTTATGATTTTATGTAGTTCTTTGATTCCTTGGTAATAGTTATTATTTTGAAACACAGTTTGTATGAAAAATCTTTCGAATAGTCATATAATGACTTGATTATGTAGTACATGTGCCTAAAATGCCCTCTCCCTACCACCAAGAAACACTAGCAAATTCAGAAGTCTTTGAAATGTTAATAATCAAAACCCAGAATTCTATTATAGTCCATAAATAAGATATATATATTCATTTTAATAAAAATATCTGCTGAATGACCTTTATAAACTTTTTAGTCCATATTCAAATAATGTTCATGTAGCATATAAGCAGCTATAAAATAGACAAAAGACATAGTGGGGGAAAAATAACTGCTGCAAAAATTAAGAGAACTTGAATCAAGTTCTGATTCTGTCACTACTTAATTCATCAAGCTTAGTAGGGTCAATTCCCTCAAGGCAGCAGATTTCTTTCCTGCAACATGAGAACATTGGACATTGTGCTGGTTTGTGCTTTGTCAACTTGACTAAGATCACAGCAAACTGTGGAAAATCTTAAAGAGATGGGAATAGCAGACCGCCTCACCTGCCTCCTGAGAAATCTGTATGCAGGTAAGAAGCAACAGTTAGAACTGGACATGGAACAACAGACTGGTTCCAAACAAGGAAAGGAGTATGTCAAGATTGTATATTGTCACCTTGCTTATTTAACTTACATGCAGAGCACATCATGTGAAATGCCAAGCTGGATGAAGCACAAGCTGGGATCAAGACTGCTGGGAGAAATATCAATAACCTCAGATATGCAGATGACACCACCCTTATGGCAGAAAGCAAAGAAGAAATAAAGAGCCTCTTGATGAGGTGAAAGAGGAGAGTGAAAAAGTTGGCTTGAAACTCAACATTCAGAAAACTAAGATCATGACATCACTTCATGGCAAATAGATGGGGAAACAATGGAATCAGTGACAGACTTTATTTTGGGCGGCTCCAAAATCACTGCATATGGTGACTGCAGCCATGAAATTAAAAGATGCTTGCTCCTTGGAAGAAAAATTATGACCAACCTAGACAGCATATTAAAAAGCAGAGACATTACTTTGCCAACAAAGGTCCGTCTAGTCAAAGCTATGGTTTTTCCAGGAGTCATGTATGGATGTGAGAGTTGGACTATAAAGAAAGCTGAGTGCCGAAGAATTGATGCTTTTGAACTGTGGTGTTGGAGAAGACTCTTGAGAGTCCCTTGGACTGCAAGGAGATCCAACCAGTCCATCCTAAAGGAGATCAGACCTGAATATTCAATGGAAGGACTGATGCTGAAGCTGAAACTCCAATACTTTTGCCACCCAATGAGAAGAACTGACTCATTGGAAAAGTCCCTGATGCTGGGAAAGATTGAAGACAGGGAGATTGAAGACAGGAGGAGAAGGGGACAACAGAGGATGTCATCACTGACTTGATGCACATGAGTTTGAGCAAGCTTCAGGTGATGGACAGGGAAGCCTGGCGTGCTGCAGTCCATGGGGTCGCAAAGAGTCAGACATGACTGAGAAACTCAGCTGACTGAACTTGACTAAGGCTGGGGACTAAATTTCCCAGAATCCCTTTCTTTGTTATGATTTTAGACTAGAATTGCTAAAAGAGCAACTTGCCTGAGATTTGGAAGATCAGAGGAAATCAGGCCATTACTTTTGGGAGACTGTCCTAGTCTGGCCTGGTGTTGAGCAGATGCATGTTGTCTGATAGAACTCAGCTTGTGTGCATTTCCCTCTACTTTGTTCATAGATCACCTTCCCCACCGCCAGGCCCACCAGCCGGGACTTGGCTGCAGAATCACAAAGGTGATAGCTACACAGAAGCAGAGCTTCCTGAGAGGCAGCTATTGCCATTCAACTCCCCTCCTGCTTCACCCTTTGGGGTCCCCATTCACAGCCTGAACAGGCTATTATTCTGGATTCCCTTGAAAGCTTCTATTTGTTCATTCACATCAGTGATTAAGGTGGACTGGTCAATGACATTTCCTCAGATCTTCCAACTCCAGTGTAGACTGTCACTTCTTTAGTTCCTCCCATATTCTAATTCCTATAATAAATCCTTTATTCATATTATACCTATAGTGGCTCCCTTTCCCTGATTTATGAAATGGGATGATGTGCTCTAAAGCCTCCTCCAAATCTGATATTCTAGGTTTCTCATATTCCATTCAGTACAATATCATATGATCTATACATAGCTCAATAAACAGCAGGAGCAGGTTCAAGTCCATTCATCTATTTCTAGCAGGCAACAGGAAAGTTAAGCCATATTGTGAGTTTTCATGTGACTTCCCAGAACACCAGGAGTACTGAGTTCTCCAATTTCAAATGTATAACCAATAGAAGGATTTACAGTGACTGTATATGGATTAAGTAGACACACAGGCTCACCTGCATAATGGTATATATTTAGAGCACAAGTGCTTAAATAGGAAATTAAATAAGAAATAACAAATATTTCTATTCATGATTCTTAAGTATACAAAGATAAAATGGAGACTGAGCCCTCACCCCAGCTCCCTCCCATTAGTCCTTGATGGTTGCAAAAGCATTTCACTTGTACCTAAAGGTGAACAATATCTCAGAAACTTTTCCAAGACAATAAATCAAGAAAGCTGGTTTGTTCACATTTTTTTCTTTTCTTTCCTTTCTTGAGGTAAACCTCCCACAGAGAGTTATACCATGCAAAGGATTCAACAAAATGAATGAAAATATATTTATATCACTCATGGATTACTTTTCTGTGGCACAGTTTCTTTCCGTCAACAGTGCTGAAGAAAAAAAAAATGTGTGTGTGTCTGTGTGTTGTATGGTTCCTTAACTTTATAATTGCAGCTGTTCAAATATTTATTATTTCGTGTTACAAAATAAGGAATTCACCGAAGCACAGAGAAGCAGAGAATTCTTCCATCAGTTTAGCATTTGTTCCGGGATTTAAACAAAGTAAATTAAGAATGCATGTGGTTTTCACATAAAATAGTTTGGCTTCTTCAAATCAATTCCCAATTTATCCCTTTTTTGC
This sequence comes from Cervus elaphus, assembly GCF_910594005.1. Lineage (NCBI taxonomy): Eukaryota > Metazoa > Chordata > Mammalia > Artiodactyla > Cervidae > Cervus > Cervus elaphus. Next base: position 42,438,855 of record NC_057833.1, on the reverse strand, counting down.
TATCTTCTTTGGCTGAAAGCATTACCAATTCATCTTTGCACACCACGATAATAATAAAAGTTAACATTGGCATATTATTTCATAGATTAGAAAAACATTCTTATGTACATGAGATAAACCAACAAGGTATAGTAGAAAAAGACACTGGTTTTGCAGTTCAAAGATCTTTATCACCTGTGCAACAGAGTGAATGGGACTGACATGGGGGATCACAGCTCTCCTGAGCCTCAGGTTTCTAACAGAATTTTTGTAAAGCTCAGATAGATCATGTATGTAAAGATGATTTGTGAAAGGTCTGGAATGAGATAAATAAAGGTATTAAATCAATTTGTATTTTGCAGGTGAGAAACAGCCATTAAATCATTCACCCAAAGTTAAATAGACTCATATTAGGACCAGAAATCCACTGTCTTGACTCTTAAGGGTAATATTCTTTCCACTCCATCTCAATGCCTCTCATTCATTATTTTTGTTTAAAAAGAAAAAAAAATTTTTTTAGTGTGAGACACATTATTTTATGTAGAAATTCCAAAAGAAACAAGATATCTTAAAGATGAAAGGCCAAGAGCAAGAGATTAGATTCCAAACATTCTGAGTTTAAATAAGAGCTCTCGTCCTCTCTAGCTTGTTGACTGAGTACTTTAATTAACATTTCTGTGGTTCAGTTTCACTATTCTTAAAATCCAGATAGAATTAACATCAACATCATGGAGCAATTTGAAGATTATATAAGTAGACGCATGTAAAGCACTGAGAATAGTCTTGATAAAGAAGCATTAAATAATGTAAGCAATTATTATATAATCATATAGGCCACTATGTTAATGATATTATTATAGTGGATATTATTATACTGAGCTTGCTGTCAATCGTAAAAGGATTGGAATCCTTAAGAACATTAGGGATGAAGTGAAAAAGACAAGTGCAGGATGATGCTGACTTCATTACCAAAACCTGAGCAGAGCTTCTAAGAAGCAGCCCCAGATTCAAAATGAGCTATACCATTCATTGCTCAAAAGTGCAGAGCTCATGGAACAACCATATTTAAATAAAGGTATGCATTACTTATTTACTTTTCAATAAAACTGTAGGATCTTTGAAAGGTTTAGAAATGACTAGAAAGTATACCAGATGAGCTGTTTTCTATACTTAGAGTTATTTAGAAGTTCAATTAATAGAAGGATCATTTGATATAATATGTCTATAGTAAATGTTGTACACTAGAAACACAAATCTTAGAATGTTAAAGGTGGGAAAGGAATTTATAGCACATCTGGTCACACCAATCCCCATCCCATCTAAAAACTAACTTTCCTCTTCAGCATCCCTTATAAGCAATCTTCTAATAATGAATGCTTTGAAGGACAGGAAAATTCTCACCTCCTAATGAAGTTCTCCTACCACTTGTCAGTAATAGATTTTCAGAAAGGTTATTTTTTAAAATTTTGAATGCTATTTAGTTGCACATCAACTTCTATTATTAGGGACGAATTCCAGGTCCAAAGAGAATAACAACATTTTATAAACAATAAGAGTTGTGTAAAGGTACTATAAAATTTAAGTTGTTGGACTAACAAACTTTATAAAGTAAGCTGTACTTGAGTATCTTGAGATGGTCTTGACCTTATGGTCCTGAAAAATAGACATCTGAAGCTTGATAGTCATTATCTTTTAATTTTCATACAAGATATGAGCCATGCTTGCTTGATGTGTCCAACATACACATTTCATAAATGAATTCGCAGTTTAGTTTGTGTAGATATTTATCTCCTCCCACCCAAAATCATTTGCTGATGATGTACCTTTATTTTACCTCACTCTGACCTACATTTTCATTACTGTTGGAGGAGATCATCTAGAGGACATGACCACAGGTTGACCTGAAAACTGAACCTGGACGATCCAAGGCTTCTCACCTACTCTTTTGCCTTTGCAATGTACTCTCTGCCCACCATTACCATAGCCAAAGCCATTTGAAGGATGCAACCTGAGAGTTATGTGTCTTGACACTATTTGGATGGTATATGTGATTCAACCCTGTTAAGACTTTTAAGATTCTGGTAGCTGTGTGAAGATTTACTTGTCTTGTGACTGCCCAAGACAAACTACAAATGAAAGTTCCTACCAGTCTGGAGTGGTCTGCTTCTTTCTTCTTTCTTTCTCTCTTTGCCCTTTATGTAAGGGGAGTCCACTTTAAATTTCACTCAGGGAGCTTCTAAGGCTGAAATCAAACAACTGGAGAGACCCCAGGAGACTGAAAAAATGGGTCTTGGGAAAGAGACACCTGTGGGGGAAAGCCTGGATTGGCCATTGACTTCTATGTGGGGAGGGCTGGCCTGTATATGAGGTGATTGTGGATTGCTGTGTGATTACCAGGATGCCCCAAAGCTCCAGCTGGTGTGATGCTTTTATTTATTTATTTTTTCTGAGAAACTGTTCATAGCACACTGTGACAAAGAATGGAAATGGATTATTGCCTTGATGGGCTGGCTTCTACTATGTGCGGTTCAGTTGACCACCAATGTCCAGCTAGAGGCTGAAGCTTCAGTTAGAAAGTTAGAAGATATGCTTAGGTTAGAGAAGGATGTGTAGCTGTCCACTACTCTGCCAGCTTCTTGGTGAGCAGACAGGGTGGGAGCTCAGGAGGATGAGTTGGAGTACATAGTGTGCCGTTTTGCAAAACTTCTTATTCAGCTGCTCAGTCACGTCCAGCTCTTTGTAACCCCATGGACTGCAGCACGCCAGGCCTCCCTGTCCTTCACCAGCTCCCAGGGCCTGCTCACACTCATGTGCATTGAGTTGGTAATGCCATCCAGCCATCTCATCCTCTGTTGTCCCCCTTTCCTCCTGCCTTCAATCTGTCCCAGCATTAGGGTCTTTTTCAATAAGTCAGTTCTTCACATCAGGTGGCCAAAATAATGGAGCTTCAGCTTCAGTATCAGTCCTTCCAATAAATATTCAGGATTTATTTCCTTTAGGATTGACTGGTTTGATCTCCTTGCAGTTTAAGCGACCCTCAAGAGTCTTCTTCAATACCGCAGTTCAAAAGCATCAATTTTTCAGCGCTCAGCCTTCTTTATGATCCAATTCTCACATCCATATAAGACTATTGGAAAAACCATAGCTTTGACTAGATGGACCTTTGTTGGCAAAGTAGTGTCTCTGCTTTTTAATATGCTGTCTAGGTTGGTCATAGCTTTTCTTCCAAGGAGCAAGTATGTTTTAATTTCATGGCTGCAGTCACTGTCTACAGTGATTTTGGAGCCCAAGAAAATAAAGTCTGTCACCGTTTCCATTGTTTCCCCATCTACCTGCCATGAAGTGATGGGACTGGATGCCATGATCTTAGTTTTTTGAATGTTGAGCTTTAAGCCAACTTTTTAACCCTCCTCTTTCACCTTCATGAAGAAGCTCTTTAGTTCCTCTTCACTTTCTGCCTTAAGGGTGGTATCATCTGCATATCTGAGGTTATTGATATTTCTCCTGGAAATCTTGATTCCAATTTGTGCTTCTTTCAGCCCAGCATTTTTTGCATGCTGTACTCTGCATATAAGTTAAATAAGCAGGGTGACAATATACAGCCTTGATGCGCTCCTTTCCCAAATTTAAGCCAGTCCATTGTTCCATGTCTGGTTCTAACAGTTTCTTCTTGACCTGCATACAGGTTTCTCAGAAGGCAGGTAAGGTGGTCTGGTATTCCCATCTCTCGAAGAATTTTCCACAGTTTGTTGTGATCCACACAGTCAAAGGTTTTAGCATAGTCAATGAAGCAAAAATAGATGTTTTTTTCAGCAATTCTCTTGCTTTTTCTATGATCCACTAGATGTTGGCAGTTTGATCTCTGGTTCCTCTGCTTTTTCTAAATCCAGCTTGAACATCTGGATGTTTTGTTGCAGATTAAATAAAAGTCTAAGTGCTTGCGATAAAGTGTGATTGAGACACCAAAAAATGAAACTCTGGAAAGGTGATGAAAGCAATGAGGAAAATGTTGTGGTTGACGGTGAAAAGGGCAAAGAGGCCATGCTATCCAAAACCTAATTCAGATGAAAAATTTTAAGTAACAATTACCCTATATCAGATAATAAAGAAATATACTAAATATACTCTAAAACTCCTAAAGGAAAAACTTGGCTTTCTTTCTGTTTCTTGAAGTTTTAAATCTTATCATGTCATGGATAAAACAGGGGACAGGTTTTTAAATATACAGAATGCTACAGAAGCTCCCTTGCCCCAAAATGTAGCTTACACTCTTCATATCATTATTCATCAAGGACGAATACAGATCTTAAAAGTTTTAAAAGTCTGTAAAAAAAATAGTGAAAAGCTTTATCCATGTGAGCAGTTAAACTTGACACAATTTGGATTCAATTATTGTTTATAAACTGGTGAATGTTTTTTATTCTTGTACATGATACATGGCTAAAATTTTGGAATAAAAAACATCTCTGTGTGTGTTTTATATGTTTATGTATGTCTAGGGTGTTTGCTATGTATACATGATATGCTTACACTTTTAAATGTTATTGCCAAAATCAATCTGTAAAAGAGTTCATTTAATTGACTTAAGTGCTTATGTGAATTAAGTATTCCTAAAACTTTCTAAAATATAGAAATTAATGCAAATACTTTTGAAGCTCACGTGATCTGGATTAATCTTCAGTAAATAAAAGCTAGTTTAAGTTTGTTGGTTTGATTAAAATAGATATGTCTTCAGTGTTATCAGCATTAAATTTAATGCAAGCATATATTTTTTTTATTCTGCCTGGGTTTACAGTCAAATAAATCATATTGCCCCAATACAAAATTTGTTGCCAAGAAAAATAATTTAAGATGATGGCTAGCTATTTAAAGTCTCATGAAATTTTCATGAGTGATCTAAACAAAATTGTTAAGAACAATCAAGTTAAATACATGCAAATAGATACAGAGAGTTGGGAAGAGAGTGAAAATCTTACCTTGTGTAATCTTACCTTGTGTAAATTTAATTGGCTAAAATTGGATGTATTTGTTACGGTTTTGTTTTTTTTTCCCAGTAAGCTTTATTATCTATTGTATACTTTGGTAATACTAAAACTTAATATTCTTTCATCTGCTGAAAGGCAAGTTTTCTTGAACTTTTGGTCAGCACCTGATAAGAGATTACAAAAGGATTTTCTTCACCTTTTAATTAATCTTCCTAGAGGCAAATATTTTGTATTTTATCAAAATAATTCCTTGTGCTTTATGTTGTCTTTGATTAGAAAACAGAATCATCTCAACATCAAAAAAGCTTTTGGGTTCACAGCTATGTGATCTCTGTGTTTGCCTTTAAAATCTTTTATTGTCACTTTAGCTAGATTGATAACTAAGTATTGTTGCATAAGAATCGTGCTCCTACTTAGGTAACTTTTGCTGTTTCCCCAAAGTCAAGTTCAAAATGAAGACTTTGTCTTTAAGTGTGTCTTTTTCCTTTCTTCTCAAGTTGAAAGCATAGTTGATTTTTAAAATCATTTTTATTTCTGAATTGATCTATTTATAGCAAAATAATTTCCTCTAAATACTGTTTTGACCTCTTCCTGTACGTTTTCCTATATGGTTCTATTGTATGTTCAGTAAATAGGCAATAAGTTTCAGAGAGATGACCAGTATAGCTGTTATATAATTACTTACTCGTAATTTTAGTTTTCAATTCTTATTTAACCAAACTGTTGTTCTTTGGTTGTCTTTTTTATATTTAATTTTTACTATTATAAAATGTGGTCAACAAATCTGATCTACATTATTTTTACCATTCTGAATTATCGAAATGTTATAAATACTCCAGGGAGTAGAAAAAATATGCACACTTTTTGTTGGCTCTATCTTCTTGCTTAGATATTCAGTTTTCAATTCTATTTTAGCCTATCTATTTTTTGTTTCTGCAATCCTGTTTTATTTTTGAAATTGATTTTTTTTTTTCAAAACAGCCTGTTCATTTTCATGAATGAGTATCCTCAAAAATTTCTTTAAGTATATTAATTATACTTAGCTCTCTTCTGATTCCTAAATTAAGACCTTAGAGTTTAGTTACTTGATTTTTTTGATGTGCACATTTGAAATTCTGGTTAGCAGATATTGGGAGCAGATGAAGATTTTTTCACTCCACCGCATATCTTTATTGCCATGACTGTAAAGCAGATCTGAAAGAAGATTTACTGGGAGGCTTATTTCTCTGAGCATTGACACATCTTTACTTAAAGTCTGGAACCACTACAACTAATAATACCTTGTAACTATGACAGGAGAAGCCGTGGAAATAAAGCTAATGCATCAGTGATGTCTGAGTGAAAAATTAAAAAGGCTCTAGTCCTTGATGTCATTGCTTTAGATGAATAAACAATCCTAGAAATGTCCTATGCGTGGATTTTTCATTTTGAATTAATATATTTAAAAATTTTTATATCCACTATGAATTAGGTTTTCTATAATTATAGCCACAATCATCCAATTCAATACATCACTTTCTACAACCCATTTTCCAAAAATTAATCAGAGCAGTCTTAAAAGCATACAGTACATTATGCTACTCATCTGTCTACAATTCTCCAATTGACTTTTTGTCCTATTTAGAATAAAATTCAAACTCCTCCCTGGCTTAAAAACCTTACATCATCTGACAAAACCTTATAACATCAGCTTCTCAAAGAGCCCTTCCATAAGTATCCAAACTAGAGCAACTACTCAGTAATTCTTTTTATCACATTACTTATCTTAATTATTTATGTTGCATTTATCACAATCTATTATATATGCATCTATCTATCTATCTACCTATATTTAAATACCTGATATCCCTTTTAATAATATAAGTTCTTTAAGAACAGAGATGTTTAGCATCTTGTTCCTTGATGCATTCCCATCATCTAGAAGAGTGCCTAACATTTAAGTGAAGTCGCTCAGTCATGTCTGACTCTTTGTGACCCCATGGACTGTGGCCTACCAGGCTCCTCCGTCCGTGGGATTCTCCAGGCAAGAACACTGGAGTGGGTTGTCATTCCCTGCTCCAGGAGATCATTTAAGTCCTCAACAAATAGTTGTTGAAAAAGTGAATGAATCTATTCTTCATCTTCCAGAAATTCTCCATTTCTCTGGTCAGCTGGTGTTACTTTTCTCTAATTACTCATAGTACTATGGATCTATTTTTATATCTGTTACATCAGTCAGTAGGATTTGGGAGGGAAACATAAATAAATTCATATTTTCAACAGTATTTTTATAGGAATTAGAGATAACATTTCTGGATAAAACCATCATAGACTTTGAAATTTCTAGTGATGTGTATACCAAGTTGGTTTTAACAAAGTAATATGAATTTTCTTACACTTCCCAAATTACTGTAATTTCATTGTCTGTATATAAACAATGAGCCAGAAAAGAGCATCATACATGAAACACATACAGAAGGTGTCCTTTTAGTTCTTGCCACCTTAGACTTTTTCATTAGCTTTAAATAAATATAAAAATAAGCAGTCTCTAAAGTCCAAGTATAGACTAGAAGAAAAATGTGTTAATGAACACCCAAGCTCAAGTTTTCTTATCTGAGATACAAGAGTGTAGATCAGTGATTCCCAGGTTTTCCATATTGTAGATCATAATACTTTTCAAATAGGAATTAACTTTTTCTTTTACCTGCTTAAGACATTTATGAATATGACCATTATTATGAAATAAAGGGCATCATGAATCAAATATTATAAAGAATTTATCTAAGATTAAAGAACTCTTCTTTGAATGAAAAACTTAGGTTTGTAAAAATTTAATTCATTGTTCTTATTCCTCTCATTTTCCAGTGAGCTAGTGGAAAACTTATCAGTTTTCAGTAGGTTGAGAACCAAAAGAAATAATCATCCTTGAAGATATTTTGTAAGTTATAAATCTCTTTATAAATATAAATTACAGATTTGATGTAAGATGAGAGGGGCAGAGTGACTGTTGGTCTTTTTCACCTGAGGAAGCGTAAGTTGCTTTAAACTGAGATAGGAAAACTACATTTTGGAGAAAAGATCAGCAACTTAGTTTTGGATGTGTTAATTCTGAGGTATCTCTCAGACACTCCAGGGGATGTGTCAAGTAGGCATTTGGATGTAGGAATTTGGGGTATATGGGAAAGACTCAGTCAGGAGACATAAATTTAGCAGTTATTAGCTAGCCTACAGGTGGCTTTGAAAAGCCATGAATCTGGAGATCACCAAGGAAATGAGGCAGACCCAGAAGAAAATCCATGTCTGTCCCCCAGGGCATTCTGCGTTCTGACATCAGAGTGGAGAGGAAAGTAAAAGGCACTGGAGACATCTGATGTCAGAGACAACCCAGGAGAGCACAGTGCTGACAATCAAGTGAAAACATTTTCCAGAAACATGAGGTTAGAATATCTCCTTGATGCCCTTCAATGTATATAATGAGCAGGTAGAATGGAAAACTAGCAGCGTGCAGACTTTTCCAGAGGCAGAGCTTTGAGGTGCTCAGAGAAAGCACCAGGGGCCCGAGAGCAGAGTCTGTGGATGTGCTAAATGATAGCTTGGAGAGCTGGAACTCTAATTTATGCTTTGCCAGTGGTCTAATTGGGCAGTATGGCAGTCTACAGATCCAAGTTTTATGTAATGTAACAAAGTCTCAGTCTTTAAAACAACGTGGTAAGGAATTCACAGGTGTGTTCAAATATTAAAAATAACATTTTGCTTTTCTAAAGAAAGAGTTCCCATTTTGGAAAGACTTGCTTATGCTATCTTCTACTGGTGAAATCACCTATCATTATTAAACTAAGTTTTAATTTTCAGAGAGTCAATCTATATCGACCTTTTAGGTAACATACTGATAAAATGACAATACACCACATGCAGCCATAATACCATAGTCAATTACAGTATGAGTATTAATAGTGAGCTCACCAAGTAGAAAATCTAGGGTGAACACCCACTGTATTTTAACTGCTCTTTTTAAAATTTAGTCTCAATTCCAGCAAAATCTTGCCTTGAGGCACTTAGTTGTAGCTTAGTTTGCCCTGGTGCTAACTGACCTTATTGCCACATCTCACCTTTGTTCCTTAAGTTTCCCCAAGGTAAGGGGTGCTGTTTACTGCCCTCAATGCTGACTGGCAATGCCCTCCAGTGGTCACTGTGGGAAAAGAGCCCTGAAAATAATGTCCCAGCTTACCAATGAACCGTAAGAATAAGAAGAGCTAACTGGTACCAAGAAACCATTGCCAGGGCATTAGCTTGTACAAGTAATTTTTTTTTTCTTTCACACTTTTTAATTAGATTCTCTGGCAACTTATTTTTCTTGATATTCTTTCTAAACATTCTTTCTCTCTTGACATTATTTCTAAACACACAAATCTGTATCTTATTTAATATCTCAGTATGATCTTGATACAGATATATATGCTTAGAATTTATGGCATATCAGGCAAGTGAAGGCAGACAGTGCAAATGCTATTTTAAGCTTGGATGGATCCTAGAACAAAGAGAAAGATTATTTGAAGAAATTTTTATTCCTGGAAAATAAATGCAAACGCAGTATTCATCACATTCTTTTCCTAAAATATGTTGCCTAGAGACCAAATGGAATCAATTGTCAATTGATCTGGTGGGAATCTCAATGGATGGTCTGTTTGACTACTCTTTATGAGGAAGGATGAGGATGAGCCTGTGAAACTCTGTCTACTCTGGGGTAAGGAGTCTGTGGCAAGAAGGAATTAGAGAGGGAGGAGTGGGCCTAAAAGCAAGAAAGAAGAGAAAGAGAAAACAAAAAATTTCAGTTGAATTTAAAAGAGAAGAAGGAATAAAAGAAAATGTATAATACTCAAAGAACGCACGTATATTGTCAGACTTTATATATGTATATTGTCAAACTAAACATATATGTATATACAAAATGCATGTATATTTACATGTTTAATCTCAATAACAATCTTATGAAGCAACAAGTATTAATATCAATCTCCTTTTATATTTGAGAAAATGGAAAGAAAATTAAGGAATTTGATCAAAGTAAAAGATAGTCAGAATCCATGTCATTTAGAAAGAACATTATGAAAAAGATTTTTTTTTTTAATGGAAAGGTAATATAGAAGTTTGGAAATAAGTTGTCAGTTCAGTTCAGTCTCTCAGTCGTGTCTGACTCTGTGACCCCATGGACTGCAGCACACCAGGTCTCCCTGTCCATAACCAACTCCCGGAGTTTACTCAAACCCATGTCCAGTGAATTGGTGATGCCATCCAACCATCTCATCCTATCATCCCCTTCTCCTCCCGCCTTCAATCTTTCCCAGCATCTGTGTCTTTTCAAATGAATCAGTTCCTCACATGAGGTGGCCACAGTATTGGAGTTTCACCTTCAGCATCAGTCCTTTCAGTGAATATTCAGGACTGATTTCCTTTAGGATTGACTGGTTGGATCTCCTTGCAGTCCAAGGGACTCTCAAGAGTCTTTTCCAATACCACAGTTCAAAAGCATCAATTTTTTTGGTGCTCAGCTTTCTTTATAGTCCAACTCTCACATCCATACACGACTACTGGAAAAACCACAGCTTAACTAGATGGATCTTTGTTGGCAAAGTAATGTCTTTGCTTTTTAATATGCTGTCTAGGGTAGTCATTACTTTTATTCCAAGGAGTAAGCATCTTTTAGCTTCATAGTTGCGATCACCATCTGCAGTGATTTTGGAGCCCCCAAAAATAACGTCTGCCACTGTTTCCCCATCTATTTGCCATGAAGTGATGGGACCAGATACCATAATCTTAGATTTCTGAATGTTGAGCTTTAAGCCAACTTTTTCACTCTGCTCTTTCACCTTCATCAAGAGGCTCTTCATTTCCTCTTCACTTTCTGCCATTAAGGGTGGTGTCATCTGCATATCTGAGGTTACTGATATTTCTCCTGGCAATCTTGATTCCAGCTTGTGCTTCATCCAGCCCAGCATTTCTCAAGATGTACTCTGCATATTAGTTAAATAAGCAGGGTAACAATATACAGCCTTGACGTACTCCTTTTCCTATTTGGAACCAGTCTGTTGTTCCAAGTCCAGTTCTAACTGTTGCTTCCTGACCTGTATACTGGTTTCTCAAGAGGCAGGTCAGGTGGTCTGGTATGCCCATCTCTTTCAGAATTTTCCACAGTTTGTGGTGATCCACATGGTCAAAGGCTTTGGCATAGTTGATAAAGCAGAAAAGTTGTAAGGACATTTAAAAAAATTAATGTACCTATATATATATTAGTCAGCTCAGGCTGCCATAACAAAATCTTTCCCAGATTAGATAACAGAACTTTTTTTTCTCACAGTTTTGAGGTTAGAAGTAGCGGATTACGGTGCTCATGGTTTCAGTTTCCTGTGAGAGCGGTCTTCCTGGCTCATAGATTCCATTTTCTCTCTATGCTCACATGGCCTTTCTTCCATGAGCATGTGGAGAGGAAAAATGAACTATCTAGTGCAGCTCTTCCTCTTCTTGTAAGAACACTGGTCCTCTGGGATTAGGGCCTACCACATGACCTCATTTAGCCACAGTTACCTGCCTAAAGGACTTTTCTCCAAATACAGCCACACTGGAGGCTAAGTCTTCAATATGTGAATTATGGGATACACAATTCAGTATATTGCAACATATTTTATTCTATAAATAAAATAAAAAACTAAAAGAGATATCAAAAATATTGGGGGTATCTATAATAATACTTATTGTAGCATAAGTCACAGTGTTTAAATGAAGCAAGACAAAACTGAAAAGCAAAGTGAATGTTCCTTAATAAGGCAAGAGGTAAATCAGTCATGACTGCATCTGTGCTGTGGAATATTACACAGTCATTAAAAAGGGTGAATTAGAGCTACTTGATGTAAAGAATGAAGTGAAATATGCAAGAAAAAGAGATGTGTATATAACATGACCATATTTTTATATAAAAACAATAATGAAATAATCCTATATATTTTTTTGAGACATAATTGACACATAACATTATATTATTTTCAGGTATACAACATAATAATGCAACATATGTATACACTGCAAAATGATCACCACAATGCATCTAGTTTAACTTCACTCACTAAAGAAAATATTCTTCAATTCAGCATGTATAATACAATTAAATGTCATCCAGAAAGGGTGGCATAATTCAGAGCCAGGTGGTCTAGCATTAAATGAGAGAACACATTACTTTTCTAAAAGGAGCAATTCATGAAGAAAAGATGACCAGGCCTTAAATCAAAACCTCAGAATAGATTCATATACGCATGCTTATGTTATAACCCCAACTGAGCTATCAGGGAAGTCCAGTATAACCCCAGGAAGGCCCTAAGAGCTAGATTAAACTGAAACATAATTAGAGTAGACTATCTTAGACTCACCTTTCAAAATTTTGTACTCTTCATTCCCATCCCAACATAAATCACTTTACAGGAAAGCTGCCCTTTGTTTCCCTCAAAATAGTGAGGCAAATATTCAAATGATCCTAGGAAACACAGAGACATGGGGAAATAAGAAAATGAAATGGAAGGCTGCCAAAGAAAAGTGCATTATAAAGCCACTTACAATTACAGTCAACTGAAGCTAAATCTCTCCCAGAAACTCTAGAACTCTAGTAGAACAGAACTTATAGGTCTATTTCTGAGGGAGAGGAAGCTGGGGTATTCATATGTCAGCTCCTCATATATCATGGGTTGAGGGCAATTGTTATTGTTTCTGGGGCAAAACTGTGATACGTCCAGTTTCCTTTTGAGTGTAGAACCTGTATGTTCCCATAGTCAAGGAAAAAATCCTCAGGCAAGCAGTAACATGTGTTCCCAATGGGTTTTGAGGTAAGAAAATCTTCTCTAAACTGTTGTCCATCACCACAGATATCTCTGATATATTTCCAAGTTTTTTTGCTTCTACATGCTTAACATCTCTTGAGTCCAGTCACACCTCAACATACACAGTCCTACCAGGCTAGCTCAGTCACCATCTCATGTCTCAATGATTACACACATTTCTAACAGAACTTCTTCCCTTTGATATGCTTTTCCAGACTGTTCTATGCATGGAAGCTTGACTGATATTTATACAATATAAATATGATCATGCTATTTTTCCACTTAAACCATTGTGATGTTTCCTCAATGCAATCTGAAGATAGTCTGAACATGTTGGCTTACTTTGGACTTCTTAGTATAGTCAAGAATCTATATTTCAAGTACCTACCTCCACTAAATACATACTTACAGATTCACACCACTTGACACCAGTTCAGTTCAGTTCAGCTCAGTCATTCAGTCATGTCCAACTCCTTGTGACCCCATGGACCTCAGCATGCGAGGTCCCCCTGTCCATCACTAACTCCTGGAGCCTACTCAAACTCATGTCCATCGAGTCAGTGAGGCCATCCAATCATCTCATCCTTTGTCATCCCCTTCTCCTCCTGCCTTCAATCTTTCCCAGCATCAGGGTCTTTTCCAATGAATTAGTGCCAACGTATTGGAGTTTCAGCTTCAGCATCATTCCTTCCAGTGAATATTCAGGACTGATTTCCTTTAGGATGGACTGGCTGTAGTCCATCTCCTTGAAGTCCGAGGAACTCTAAGGAGTCTTCTCCAACACCACAGTTCAACCCTTCAGCACTCAGCTTTCTTTACAGTCCAACTCACACATCCAGACATGACTACTGGAAAAACCATAGCTTTGACTAGACAGACCTTTGTCAGCCAAGTAATGTCTCTGCTTTTTAATATTCTGTCTAGGCTGGTCATAGTTTTTCTTCCAAGGAGCAAGTGTCTTTTAATTTCATGGCTGCAGTCGCCATCTGCAGTGATTTTGGAGCCCCCAAAATAAAGTCTGCCACTGTTTCCATTGTTTCCCCATCTATTTGCCATGAAGTGATGGGACAAGATGCCATGATCTTAGTTTTCTGAATGTTGAGTTTTAAGCCAACTTTTTCACTCTCCTCTTTCACTTTCATCAAGAGGCTCTTTACTTCTTCTTCGCTTTCTTCCATAAGGGTAGTGTCATCTGCATATCTGAGGTTATTGATATTTCTCCCAGCAACCTTGATTCCAGCTTGTGCTTCATCCAGCCTAGCATTTCACATGATGTGCTCTGCATATGACTTAAAGAAGGAGGGTGACAATACAGAGCCTTGACATAATCCTTTCCCATTTTGGAACCAGTATGTTGTTCCAACATGGCTCCCCCCAAATTTTCATCATGGCTAGCAATCCTTTTCTTGGCTGAAGAAGTGGATCTCTGCAAACTTTTTCATGTTTCTCATCCCTCAGGGAAAGTATCTCAAGAAAGATAGGAGATATAGATACATTATTCCCCTAGACTACCTTTCCCTAGAGAGATATAAATAATCTCATCTTTCCAATCCCTTTGTATAGTATCATTCAGTAAGTCAGTTCAGTCGTTCAGTTGTGTCTGACTCTTTGCGATTAGTATCATTATTTCTTGTGAATGCTGGTGACATAATCCAAGCTTTCTCTGTTGCTTTCACCCCAGCCTAGATATGATATTGTAATCCATTTCTTTTTTTAGGTCTGATAGAAAAGTTTGCAGAACCTTCCCAGGCAAGCTTAAGATGGGAAGCTGCATTTTGAAATTCAGTCCCTTGTTTGGAAAAATATCTAAAACTAATTTACAGAAAAAAAATTCTAGTTGGAATTGAGAAAATTGTGGATTAGTCACATCTCAAAAGGAAAATATTGTGCTCTGATACTCTTTTCTGGCTGGACCTGCAATGCGTAATGGGGCCTTATATATGGCTGAAGCATAGGATAATCCTGTTGTAGCAAACTGTTCTCTTCTATAAGGGACAAATTGTTGAAGCTTTGGTTTGAGGAAACACCAAAAGGTGAAAATTGACCCACATAAGCCAGTGACAACATAAGGTTATTATTTAAATGCTGAGACCCATGTCTTAGCCCTTAACAATAAGATAAGAATTAAGAGTGGAAGAATAAACTTTCTCCTTTATGAAATTTGAATAAATGCATATTGGGCACAATCTAGCCTCTGGTTATTTCTGAAAAAATTTTCTCTTACCGTGATCCTTTCTCCAAATTAACTTTTTCTTCTTTCTTTCTTTCTTTTTTTTTAGTGTTTCAGGCATACTAAGCTTCTTATAACACTCTAGGCCTTTTCACTGGCTCCTTCCTCTGTTGCCTAGAAGAGTTCTCATTTATTATTCCATCAGAGTTGCTTACTTGTTCTCAAAATTTTACTTTAGATATAACCATTTGTGGGGAGGCTTCCTGAACTTTCCAAGTCTATGCTTTGCCTCTTTGTACTCTCATGACACCATGCATAGCCTCTTTCTTCCATTTTGTAAAAATTACACTTATCACACTGTCTTAGAATCACCTTCTTAGTTGCTTGTTTCAACACCAGATAGTATCAATAAAATGATTGATAGCAAAGATTTCCTCTTATTTTTACTTAACTCTGAAGCGTCTTGCATAATGTCTGGTACAGAAGATGCTATGCAAACTATTATGCTATGAATGATATTGATGCTATATTAAGTGAGTTAAGTAGAGTAGATTTGGCTGCTCACCTTTTTTCACCAGGTACCAGTCTTGGTTTTATAGCTTGTCCTAAAATTTAGTTTTCGTCACTCTAAACGTCCTGGTTTCTCAGGGTAAATCATCAGGCAGACTCATCTATAAAGCTTACCTTCTTTCCTTCTGATCCAGGTAAGATATAAATTCCAAGATGATTTCAAGGAAGAAATATGCAACTTCAGGAAGGTAGCGGCTAGTTTGAAATTTAATCAAAAGTTCCTTGAATCCAAGGACCTGAAAGCTAGCAAACCCAACTAGTCCCACTCTTTGTCAGTTGCAGTTAACTCAGTGATCAAACCTCATCCATTCTAATTCAGAAATGTCACTAGAAACTGAGCTCTCACCATCTTTACTGCCTCTGCCCTAGTTCAAGTTGTTTTCTTATAATCTTTTACCTATAATACATTGGTCACAGATCCCTCCTGCCATCTAATCTCCTACACTTCCTTCTCCATCCGTCATTGTCCACATTGTCCACACTGCAGCCTGATTTATCAATTATAAACAAATATTATCAAGTTATTCCCTTTAAAAATTTGTATGTCATCTTTACTTATAGAAAAAAATTCATATAAGGTATTTCAAAATTTGTCTCATGAAAAATGATTACTAGTTAGTGAATAACAATTATGGTTTTTAATTATTTCTGTAGTGATAACTGCTCTTAATGCATCAATTTTTCTTTTTTGTTTCTACAGCAAGAATGACCTGATTTATTCTTGAAAATTTTTGTTGTAATAGATTTTACTTTTACACTGAGCACCTACATTATCTGCTATTTTCCTAGGAGTATCCAATTGGAAAAGAACTACAGTTCAATTTCAGAATTGTTTTTTGTTTAGTACATGCAAGGAGGCCTGTGTGTGTGTGTGTGTGTGTGTGTGTGTGTGTGTGTGTGTGTGTGTGTGTGTGTGTGTGTGTGTGTGTGTGTGTGTGTGTGTGTGTGTGTGTGTGTGTGTGTGTGTGTGCGTGTGTGCGTGCGCGCGCTCAGTCATGTCTGACTCTTTGTGACGCTATGGACTGTAGCCGGCCAGGCTCTTCTGTCCATGGAATTTCCCAGGTAAGAATACTGGAGTGGTTTGCCATTTCCTCCTCCAGGGGATCTTCCCAACCCAGAGATGGAATCCACGTCTCTTATGTCTCCTGCCTTGGCAGGCGAGTTGTTTACCACTAGCGTCATGCAGTGGCAGGCAAATTTTTTACTACTCAGCCACCTAGGAAGTCTTAAGGAGGTCCACTGGACTGAACATAGTCGCACAGTCGTGTCCGACTCTGCGATCTCATGAACTGTAGCCCGCTAGGTTCCTCTGTCCATGGAATTCGCCAGGCAAGAGTACTGGAGTGGGTTGCCATTTCCTTCTCCAAGGAGGTCCACAGTTATGTGAAAAAAAAAAAAAAAAGGAAAGTTACCTGACAACTACTGGGTGGTCATATGTTTCAGTATCCACCACCAGGTGGAGCTAGATAAAACTTTTTAGAGCGATTTTCCACGCAACCTTTATCAAAAAAGAAATAGATGATGCATATGATGTGACTTTCCTGTTCTGAATTCTTCATTTTGGCTGTTTTCTTTGATAATATTAGTAAATTCATCTCAGTAAAGATGGTAACCTGCCAGATTTGAGGGATTCCTCAAGTTTCTCAATTTTCTCCAGATCCTCTTGTAACCAAGAAGGACCCCATGGGGCCTTCCACCATCCTCTGCTTTACCTCCTCTCCTAAGTACTCAGATAATGGTATTTGATGCAAGTTTCCTAAATTGTTTTGCATATGTGAAAACCCCTCACCAAATGGAAGATGCTAACTATGAGAACTTAGCCCTGGGTCTCCTGGAGCCCAGGGACTGATAAAGTTAACCCTTGTGACATCACCCTGCTCCTTCATCATCAGCCCATCAGAGAATTGTGTGTGAGAATCGTGCCTGATCTGATCCTGAGAACGCTTTTACTTATTTATTTATTTTAATTGGAGGCTAATTGCTTTACAGTATTGTAGTGGTTTTTGCCACACATTGACATGAATCAGCCATGGGTGTGCATGTGTCCCCCATTCCGAACCCTCCTCCCAACTCCTGCCCCATTCCATCCCTCAGGGTTGTCCCAGTGCACTGGCTTTGAGTGCCCTGATTCATGCATCAAACTTGGACTGGTCATCTGTTTCACATATGGTAATATACATGTTTCAATGCTATTCTCTCAAATCATCCCACCCTTGCCTTCTCCCACAGAGTCCTGAAGTCTGTCCTTTATATCTGTGTCTCTTTTGCTGTCTCACATATAGGGTCATCATTACCATGCTTCTAAATTCCATATATATGCATACTATTGGTGCTTTTCTTTCTGACTTACTTCACTCTGTACAATAGGCTCCAGTTTCATCCACCTCATTAGAACTGATTCAAATGAATTCTTTTCAGTAGCTGAGTAATATTTCATAGTGTATATGTACCACAGCTTTCTTATCCATTCGTCTGCTGATGGGCATCTATGCTTCCATGTCCTGGCTATTATAAACAGTGCTGCGATGAACATTGGAGTACACATGTCGCTTTCAATTCTGGTTTCCTCAGTGTGTATGCCCAGCATTGGGATTGCTGGCAGTTCTATTTCCAGTTTTTTAAGGAATCTCCACACTGTTCTCCATAGCGGCTGTACTAGTTTGCATTCCCACTAACAGTGTAAGAGGATTCCCTTTTCTCCACACCCTCTCCAGCATTTATTGTTTATAGACTTTTTGATAGCAGCCATTCTGACTGGCATGAGATGGTACCTTATTGTGGTTTTAATTTGCATTTCTCTGATAATGAGTGATGTTGAGCATCTTCTCATGTGTTTGTTAGCCATCTGTATGTCTTCTTTGGAGAAATGTCTGTTTAGCTCTTTGGCCCATTTTTTGTTTGGGTCATTTATTTTTCTGGTATTGAGCTGCATAAGCTGCCTGTACATTTTGGAGATCACCTGGCTTTTAAAAGTGCTTTGCCAAAACCCTTTGGGAATCTCCAGGAGCTTTTTAGAGCATGATCTACCTCCTCTCTTTGCATGGCCTTGCAGTAAACCTTTCTCTGCTCCAAACTCTGATGTTTAAGTTTGTTTGGCATCACTGTAGCACTCTACAACTTGAGAATGCTACAATTTAACATACACATACCTACTACTTATGTCAAAAATCAAGTTAAGGCTTTCTTTCTTGTTAAGACAAAGCAAACCAAAAAACGTGACTAAGAGAGGTAACTTCTTTGTCAAAGATTTTAGTCTAAAGTTTCCCTGCCCAAGAGGTAGGACCAGTCCAGCCATTCAAGTGACCATTTTAGTTAATGATTGAGACTGGTTCCCCAGGGGAAAAGCTGGAAGGGCTTTTTAGCCCAGCCTAGTATCCAGGACCAGAGGAAAAGTCTAGGTCCAAGTCCTGGAAACAGTCTGAGGCTTATTTCCTCCTACAATTTCTACTTAAGAAAATTGAAGCAGGCCATATGCAGGATTTCAGTAGAGAAAACTGGAGAATAGGAGCATAGGTGGACCATTACACAAAAAAAGATCCCAGGGGACTGGGAAATTTGGCACTCAATGGATTATGATATACACTATAAGCCTGACCAGATAGACGCCAATCTTAGACTCATGAATACCAAAAACAGGTGATTTAGAAATCATATTGCAGTGATTTCAAAACAGATTATAAGATTATGGCTTCAAAGAGCTTACTCATATGAGAAATATAATATTCCCTGCCCTATCAGTAAACAAAGGATGTCCCAGTCATCAGCAGTTGCAGTCACTTCCCAGGTAAACCCTGAGGGAACTCAGGAAGGAAAGAATACATGCCATCTAGCAGCCATCAGACTGCAGACACTCCCAATGGTGAACCCTGAGGAAACTCTGGATATGAAAACATAGCATCCTGGCCCTGGATAGCTAAAGTGCATATCAAAGGAATGATTTCAGTGAGCCTAGACTCTTGCATCTCCCCATACACAGGGCAGAGTTAAATTCCTTAACTCAAGATATGTAGTTTCTTTAATTAATCATAATCTTTTGACGTTCAGACTATGCACCCTTTGTTGCAAAACTCCTTTATAGCCTGGCTCCCCTCCTTACCTCCTTGGAGCAGTTCTTTCAGCATTACTTGAGATGCTGCCTCCTGGGCTCAAAGTCTTAAAATTTTTTGCCAGATAAAACTCTCAACTTTTATGTTATGAATATTTTTTTAGTTGACACAGAGAAGTTAGGATAGTGGAGAGAGGGTTGACTGACTGGTAAGTTTCTCTAAGTCAACTAAGGTGAATTTCCTTTTGGTTTTTTAACTTATTGTATTTAAGTTATATTTTCTTTTTTTTCATTTATTTTTATTAGTTGGAGGTTAATTACTTTACAATATAGTAGTGGTTTTTGCCATACATTGACATGAATCAGCCATGGATTTACCTGTGTTCCCCATCCCGATCCCCCCTCCCGCCTCCCTCCTCATCCCATCCCTCTGGGTCTTCCCAGTGCACCAGCCCTGAGCACTTGTCTCATAAAGGATTCCCTTGTACTTTGAATGTAATATAAAAAAAAAATCACTTCCAAGATCAGTATCATGCTTATTCCTTGTGTTTTATACCAGTCGTCTTATGGTTTCAGGTCTTACATTTAATAAGTGTTTAATCCATTTTGTAGAGTCCATTTTGCAATCAAGTTTGCATATAGGGTAAGAATGAAGGCTTCTGAGGTCCTCCTGATCTTTTTTATTCCACACAGAGTAGTCATGGCCAAAGGGGCTCCTCTTGGCACTAGGATGGTTTGTGAATATTCTCACGTTTGCGTTGGCACCAGTGTCTGATGTGTCAGAATATGAAGTGGTCGTGGAATTGAAGTCTGGAGTATGGGTGTGAATGGAAAGACTGTGCCTCTAGGGTCTAGTGCATTGGTGGCACTAGAGCCCACCCAAGGTGCCTCCATCTTAGCAGTGGTAATGGTGAGAGGTGCAAACACTTAGGGAGTGGTCCCATGAAGTTGAGGTGTGAATATGAGTGTGAACAGAATATGAGTGTGAACAGATCCATAGCAGCTCTGGGGTCTGGGAGGCAGACACTCCTGCCGCCATGGCTCCAGTCACTGGGTGCAAGGCATGAAGAGTGGGCTTGTGTGGAGCTACCACAGCTCCAGGTGCTGGGACATGGGAACTTCTGCTGCAGTGGTGGCCCCAGTGTCCGAGGTTGAAATCAGGGTCTGGCTTCCAGGGCTGTGAGAGCAACTGTGGCTGTGAAGCCAAGATCTGGAATGTGAGTGTGCAAGGAGTCCAGGATGTGGTAGGTTTGGGGTTGAGGGCAACTCAACACCGTGGTGGGCAACAGTGGCTTCTTCTGGGGGGCTGTAGCATTATCCCTTTCTCAGGGTGTTTTAGGCAGTGATGTGGCTGTTCTGTCACTAAGTACTATCTGACTCTTTGCAACCTCATGGACTGCAGCGTGCCAGGCTCCTCTGTCCTCCCAGAGTTTGTTCAAACACATCCATTGAGTCGGTGATTCTCTCTAACCTAATCTCATCTTCTGCCACCCGTTCTCCTTTTGCCTACAATCTTTCCCAACATCAGGGTCTTTTCCAATGAGTCCCCTCTTCGTATCATGTGGCCGAAGTATTGAAGCTTCAGCTTCAGAATCAGTCAGTCCTTCCAGAGAATATCAGGGTTGATTTCCTTTAGGATTGACTGGTTTGGTCTCCTTGCTGTCCAAGGGACTCTCAAAATTCTTCTCCAGCAATGTAGTTTGAAAGCATCAATTCTTCAGCCTTCAGCCTTCTTTATGGTCCAACTCTCACATCCATACATGACTACTGGAAAAGTTATAACTTTGACTATACAGATCTTTGTCAACCAAGTGATGTCTCTGCTTTCTAATATGCTGTCTTTGTTTGTCATAGGTCTCCTTCCAAGGAGAAAGCATATTTTAATTTCATGGCTGCAGTCATTGTCTACAGTGATTTTGAAGCCCAAGAAAATAAAACCTGTTACTGCTTCCATTTTGGTCCAGTGGTGAAAGCTGCCACTCTTCTCCATGGAGCAAGTCACTAAAGTCTGTGCCAAGAAACTACTGAGTCCTCCATGGAGAAGACTATAGGGAGTCTTCAGCTGTCAGATAAGCTGTTGGGGTCCTCTATGGAAGAGACTGCTCTGGTTTGCTATAGAGCAGTGGCACCTGATGGAGATCTGATACTGATAGCTTCCGCTCTTCTGTGGCCTCCTCTACAGCTGCTCTATGGCTGTCTTCACACGGCTTAACTATGCTGATCTCCCCAGTGATCCCTTCTGTGTGGTTATTCTATTTTCTGCCCTACTGAGTTGTTGTATGCTCTTATTGAGACTCTTGTGTCTCCCCAGACTATTTTCATGTTTTTAGCTATATAATTGATTTTTGTGTGTGTGAGAGGATGAAAGTTGTAATCACCCCCTCCACCATTTTGCTAAAATCACTACTCCTTACTCTATTTTTAGTTATCATGATTATTTGACTTGTTTTATCATCCTTGCTAGTTTATTTGTTCACTTTTATTTGTATATTTTTGGCTTATTCTTAATATGGCTCTTGGTTCATGGTAAACCCCATGAATACACGTAGAATATGAAATATCCAGTGCCTGACATATAATAGACACTCAACAAATGTTTGTATATAATTGGTTTGAATGAAGCATTAAAAAGTATGGCAATAAATGTCCTTCTGCCTTCAGCTTTAAGAGTCATTTCTTTTAATCTCCTAAAACTGGCTTAGCTAATATACCTGCTCTAAATGTTCACTTGCATATAGAAATAGGGAGTCTATTCCTGGAGTAACTTCATAGGCTCATGAAGGCAATAGCTTTGCCTAGAGCACCTCACTGACATTTATTCACAGAAGGAAACCACCCTAGCATTAGAATGAGCTGAGCAAGCCGTAGGTGTTGCAAATTAGGACTCCAGTTGGGAAACCCACACAGCACACACCAACAAAAAACCCTGCAGCCAGTCTTAAGCTAAATGCACAGATGTGTGTGGGGAATTCCTTAAATAGCCAGGGTGGGTTGTAAGTTTAGACTGTGACATCTCGTCTGCATGCTATGGAGGTGTGGATATGGAAAGAAAACTAAAGCATAAGTACAGGACATTTTAGGCTGAAATATGATGGTAGGAAGAACCGGATATCCAACATTTAGAGAATATTATACTTCCCTTGGCAAAACACTTAGATAAACAGAAAAATAGGTGAGTGAACATCACACATACATACATACACACACTAGATTTATATCACGCTTCTTTCCTTATTGTAAAACAAACAAACAAGCTGAGTTTATTTGGATTTCCAGTGCAAAATAAAAAGTAAGAAACTACAAAAGTACATACAATTGGAAGTTAAAAGAATGAAGTCTTTTTTTTTTTCTTTTCAGAGGAGAATTTGATGTATTGTGTTCTGAGAATCGAGATATATGTATATCTTGGAATCAAGGGAAGAAAATAAGATCCTCAGCTCTCACCATTTCTTTCTGTATCCCAATTGCATAATTGGTCCTGCTCATCACTGTACTGTTAGGTATCATCAATTAGAGTTCCCAGCTGCCCCCAAAGAAAACACTTTTACCTAGAGTCACAGTAAGGTTTCTCATGAACTTGAACCTGAGCCTACTACCTGATTTCTTTCATCTGCTTATGTCAATAGATCAAAAGGCAAAGTAAATAATTGATGTAATAGGGTGCAATCAGGTCAGATTATCTGGAGTGATGTTTTCTGGTAGCTAAGGCTTTCAATCCTAAAGGAACTCAATCCTAAATATTCACTGGAAGGACTGACACTGAAGCTGAAGCTCCAGTACTTTGGCCACCTGATGCAAAGAGCTGACTCTTTGGAAAGGACCCTGATGCTGGGAAAGATTGAAGGCAAGGGGAGAAGGGGATGACAGAGAACAAGATGGCTGGATGACATCACCTACTCAATGGACATGAGTTTGAGCAGGCTCCAAGAGATGGTGAAGGAGAGTGGTCCATGGGGTTGCAAAGAGTCGGACACAATTGAGCAACTGAACAGCAACAGTGTTGGCAGGGAGGAGTATGTTTGGAAGTGCCTTATTGCTTTCCTATCCAGTAATGGTAGTTTTTGGACAACAGCAGCAACCACAGCCTGGAAAAACAATTAAGAAATTAAACCTTCAGGATTAGCAACTCAGAACAGCCAAAATCCTGGCTGAAGATGAGGAAACACTATAATGAATAGATGGAGGGAAAGAAAATGATGACCAACATCAAACACAGCCTCACTACTGCAGCAAGGACTGGAGTATATTTCAATAACTAACTTGCCTTAAATGTTAACATCTAAGTGGTGCTATGTGGCCAACATCTAGGATGAGACTCGGTGACAGATTGGAAAAAAAGAAAAGGCAAGTTGTTCCCACAAAAGTGAAAACTCCAGATTGCGGGATGGAGACCTGAGAGATGTACAGGGTGGTTTCCATCAGATTTTAGTTATTGTCCATTTCATATTCTATCAACCTCACCCCTCTCCTGCTGTGGTCATAGCTGCATAGGTTTACAGCTTCACACAGGGGAAATTTAACTGTATCTTGTCTCATAACTACACTGTACTTTTCTTGCTTCCCATCTTGGGAGTTTTTCTATCATGTTGGAAAAGAGAAGTTGTGGTACTCCCCTTAAGCCCACATATGTGCAAACCAGAGGTGTGGGGAGTTTGACAATTTTGGAAAATACTTGTTCAATAGAAAATGAGTTACTTAATGAGAAAAAAGCTTTTCTTTCTTTTTCTCCATGAAGCAGCTATTCTGATATGTAAAACTATGTATCAAAACTACAAATGACTTCTCAGAGGATGGTCCCTAGGGGTTGACCAATCAGTCACACTTAGTGGTGAACCACTTAATAATATACCCTTGCATCACCTCTCCCTCTTTCCTTTCTACCCTCCCTCCTTCTTGTCCATTGTCCCTTATTCTTATTACATAGGGTCCTTCTCCCTGATAAAGGAATAGCTAAAATCCTTTTAATATGTCTCACTTTCCTGAGGAACCCAAGCAATGACACATGGGCAGTGTTGTTAGTCAATTTCCACAAAGAGTAGCTGAAAAATGTTTCCAACTTACCTGGAGACAGAGAGCTTTGGAACCCTACCAAAGTCAACCCTTATTTTAAAGTTTTGTTTTTTTTTTTAACTTTTGGTAAACTTAAGTCCATTATGGCATTGCCAATAAAATCTTGTTTTCTTGAACTAATTTTAGGAAAATCTCCATTTAAATTACATCTGATACAGTTCCCCCAAATAAGTTCCTAACCTGGGTCTGCCATTTATATCAGTTTTAAGGTTGCTCCTGTCCTTATATTAAAGTGAAAGAAAGAAAGGTTTACAAATGAAGCTTCAGAAGGAGAAAGGTGAGAAGGAGGTAATTGTTAACTGAATAGTCCAAAGGATGTATAAAGCAGTGTCATCCCTTCCTGTCAGAGCTATCTGGCTCGGTGAGTAACTGAACTAAATTAGGGAAGTCTCAGACTAGACAATCATTATCATCACAATGATAAAGTCTCATTAGGTGAATGTAGCTAACAAAAGAGATCTGCTAAGAGGAAGGGCTCTATGAAGATTTAAATCTCTATGTAGCTTAAATTTGTTGCTACTATAGCTATTCTCAGCCTAGAGATTCTTAGCTTCTCTGTGTGGGATCTACAGAGAGGCAATATGTGATTACAGGGGAGGTGTAAATTTTGAGAAGACTTGTGTCTTAATCTTCCTCCTTTACTTCCTGCTTGGTCTAGACCACATCCCTTCATTGCTCAGAGCCTCAGATTTGTCATGGGTAGAATGAGACTGATGGTAAAGACTACAGTACATACTCCCTACAGAGATGTTGTGAACATCACTAAGAGAGTGTTTGTGAAAGCACTTTAATAACTCTCAAGAGCAAGATAAATATTAGTTGCTATTAATATTCTCCCTTATCATCCAATTAAGGTATCTTCCTGGTTGAAGAGGTGATTATTCCACATTATACTTGACGAAAGCAAATGACAAATATGTGATTGTCCCCTTGAACTATCAATAATACGAGGAAGTGAGATGTTCATCTTCTTCAGTTTATCACACTGAAAAGTCTCTCTCTTATCCCCATGGAAAATAAGATCGCTAAACCTCATGAGACATTTAGCCCATTGAGAATAGATGCACATAGATAGTTATGAGCTATTTCTTCAAATACTAAATAATTTAATAATAATTTAAAAGCCCTTTAATTCAGACATGGAACACAACTGATTTTGAGCTGAGAAAAATATAAAATTAACTTATGAGCAAATAATTTTAGCTTCCCTGGGTTTAAATCTTGATTAGCTTAAAAATCAAGATATCTTCATGAAGGGAGATATCTGTAGAAGCTGGGAGGAGAGAAGATAGAATGAAGACTGATTGAAAAAAGTGGATGGAAACAGTGAACCTTTCAGTGGCATTTTCCCCAAGCACCTAAGAAAGTAAGTATCTTGTAAATGCAAAGTACCTTACCCTTCCAAAGGAATTTAAAACAAAATATAAATTTATCTGAAATGCATATTTAAACATCTTCACAAAAACTTAGCATACAACTTCCACATAAAAAGAGGTTATAAGTCACCATTCCATTCTAACAACAGGTGAAAACCTGAACAGATTGAAAAAACCAAAAACTCTCTTTTGATCCATAATAAGAAAGAAGACACAGGACAAACCACTGCCCCCAAAGACTGGAGAGAGTGGTGGGTGTACACAGAGAGTCATAGCTTACCAAAAAAGCTCATCAGTGGAAACCGCTCTAAGAGCCAATTTCAGAGTGGGAAAACATGACTGTATTTGACAAATTGCTGGAGCTCTGACGACTCTTGAGTTGTCTCAGTACGGAGAACACTGGGAGCCAAAAACTCCAGGAGGACATAGCCCTGGTGGTGGGGGTGTAGGGGACAATATAATATTGTGAGTTTTATCTGCAGGATCTCAATGATGTTATCATAGAAAATATAGGAGAAAAATACCCTGGGGTCCTTGCCGAGGTAGGGGAAATAAACCATTTTGAAATATGACAGAGCAATCTGTTCTCAACAAAACCTGCTCTCAGAGGGAATTAGTAAACTGGAGTAATCTGCTAGGGTAATTTTAGAGTCTAACTGACCTGGGCAAGGAAAATACCTAACTAGAGCCCACTCGAGCCATCCTGTCTCAACTAAGGGAGAGAAGAAAACTGATAAACACGTGTGAAGTTCAAAGTCCAGAAGTATAGACTAACAAAAATCTGAAAGTTAAGATTATAGAACACCCCCACAACCCCAAGACACCCCAATACTATATTAGTAATTACTAAAAGCCTATTTATAGTAGTTCCATTTACATGGTGCATCATGTCAAGCTACTAAGAAAAATTATAAGAAATATCAAAAAGCAAAAGACACAATTTGAAGACAAAAAGCCAGTATCAGAATCAGACATGGTAGGGGGTGTTGGAATTATCAGACTGGAAATTTAAAGTGAAAGTTGCTCAGTCGTGTCCAACTATCTGGGATCCCATGGACTACACAGTTGATAGAATTCTCCAGGCCAGAATACTGGAGTGGGTAGCCTTTCCCTTCTCCAGGGGATCTTCCCAACCCAGGGATTCAACCCAGGTCTCCTGCATTGCAGGCAGATTCTTTAGCTACTGGGCCATAAGGGAAGCCCAAGAATACTGGAGTGGATAGCCTATCCCTTCTCCAGTGGATGTTCCAGACCCAGGAATCGAACCAGGGTCTCCTGCATTGCAGGTGGATTCTTTACCAACTGAGTTATGAGGGAAATTTGAAACAACTATAATTAAAATGCTAAAAGCTCTAAGCACAAATTACACAGCATGTGAGAACACATCTAAAATGATAAAAAAACAAAATGTCTGCAGAGATGAAAATTCAAAGAAATAACCAAGAAGAAATGCTATGGTCTAAAAAAATAAAAATAAGCCCAAAACACTGTAGCTGAAATGAAGATGGGCCTATTAGTAGACTGGACACAGCTGAGGAAAGACTTGAGTTAGAGAGATTGGAGAAAACAAAGCAGAACATTCAATGACTGTGGGACAAATCTGAAAGGCATAAGACATGCATAACAAGAATATAAAGAGTAGAAACAGGAGAAATATTTGAAAAAATTATGACTGAGAACTTCCACATCAATGTCAACTATGAAACCATAAAGACTGAAGAATACTAGGCTTGATAAATCATGTATTAGCATGTTATTTTCAAATTATTGAAAGTAAAAAATAAGAATTTGAAAAAAAGTGGAGAGCCTATAGAGAAACAAAAATAAAAATTACTTCTGACTTCTCAGAAATCATGTTACCAAAAAGTAAAGTGAAATATTTAAAGTGTTGAGAGGACAAAACCAGCAGTCTAGAAAAAAACTAACAATAAGGCAAGAAAAGGAAATAACAAGTATACACATTGAGAAGAGAGACATAAAACTTTGTTTACAGATGAAATTATTTTCTATGTAGAAAACCTTAAGAAACTGATAAAAGAAAACTCCTGAAATTAACATTTATAACAAATTTGCAGACTACAAGGTTAATGCACAAAATTTCAAAATAGCTAAATAAAAGATACACTACAAACATGGATGGGAAGACAGGATTTTGTTTGGACGTCAGTTTTCGCTAAACTGGCTTATATAGTCATACAGTCTCAGTCATCATAGCAATAGACTTTATAAATTTATATTGACAAGGTGATTCTAAAATTTTTATGAAAATACAGAGGACTTAGAATAGAAAACCTAACTCTTAAAAAAAGACCAAAATTAAAGAACTTATACAACCTGATGTCGAGATTTACTACAAACCTACAATAATCAAAGCAGTGTGGCATTAACATAAAAATATACAAACTGGTCAATGGAACAGAAGGCTAAGCAAAGAAATAGATTCACAGTTACATGATTGAAATTCAATCAAAGCATTAAAATAATTCAATGGAGAAGCAATAATCTTTACAATAAATGATGTTGGAACTATATACTCAGAAAAAGAGAAATGAACCTCAACCTCTGCCTAGAATGATATAGAAACATTGCTTCAAATGAATAATAAAACTAAACCTAACAACAAGCTAAAAATACACACTTCTATAAGAGAGGATAATAATTTTCTGATCTGGGGAAAGGTAAATTGTCATAGGGAAGACATGGAAATGGATAGACATAAAAGAAAAAATATAAATTAGACTTAATTTAAATTAAACTTTCTGCTTATAATAAGATTACATTAAAATTAATGGGCAATACACATACTTGCAGAAAATCTAAATGCATGTATATGTATGCTACTGCTGCTAAGTCACTTCAGTCACGTCCTACTCTCTGTGACCCCATAGACGGCAGCCCACCAGGCTCCTCTGTCCCTGGGATTCTCCAGGCAAGAATACCGGAGCGGGTTGCCATTTCCTTCTCCAATGCATGCATGCATGCTAAGTCGCTTCAGTCGTGTCCGACTCTATGCAATCCTGTGGACAGCAGCGCACCAGGCTTCTCTGTCAACAGGCTTCTCTGTCTCGCCTATCTCTAGGCGAGAATACTGGAATGGGTTGCCATTTCCTTCTCCAGTATATGTATGCATATATATATAAATGTATACATGCATATATATGATGAGTTTGTATCTAATTTATATCTAGACTATATCAAGAAGTCCTATAACTCAATACTAAAAAGATTTAGCAATACAATGGAGTGAGGGAGGCAAAAATCTTGAAGATATATGCAAATATCAATGCCCACAAGCATATGAAAAATTTTTTGATATCATTACAAGCTAAGAAAACACAAATTAAATTCATAGTGTAATACCACTGCCCACCTGCTAGAATGGCTAAAATTAGCAAGCCTGACAAGACCAAATATTGTATGTGAAACAGTAAGAACTCTCATACATACATTTCTTGTGGGGATATAAAATACCACAATCACTTTTGGGAAAAGTTTAGCAGTTTCTTATATAATTTAAAGCATATACCTATCCTGTAACCATGTATTTCTTTATGCAATAGAAATGAGGGTATATTTTGTCCAAGAGGCTTGTACAGAATATTCACAGAAGATTTATTCTTAAAAAGCACAAACTGGAAACAACTATATGAACTATACAATGATTTTTTTATTGTGATATATTATTACAACAGAGTACAATTTAATAATTGAGAAAGAAAAAACCACAGATGTATGCCACAGTGTGGGTTAGCCTCAAAGATATTATACTAATTGAACGAAGACAGACACAAAAATCTATCTGTATGATTATTTATATAAAGTTTTAGAGAAGGGAAAACTCATAATAATAAAAAAGGTTGCCTCTGGCAGAGAAGGCAGAGAAAGGAAATGAGAATTGATTGAAAGGGGGCACAAAGAAACTTTCTAGAATGATGGAAGTATTCTATATCTTGACTAGAGTGGTGTTTATATATATATACACATGCAAGCATGCTGTCTCTTCAGTCATGTCCAGCTCTTTGCAACCCCATGGACCAGAGCCTGCCAGGCTCCTCTGTCTATGGGATTCTCTAGGCAAGAATACTGGAGTGGATGGCCATGCCCTTCTCCAGGGGATCTTCTCAAACCAGGGACTGAACCCACATCTCTTATATATCCTGCATTGGTAAGCTGGTTCTTTACCAGTAGTGCCACCCGGGATATATATATATATATACACACATATGTAAAATGTTGATACATACACATAATGTGTAAATTTTAAATTTATGGAAATTATATCAAAACAAATTTGTTTTTAACACATACAACATTTTAAAATTACTTTTTATACATACAACGCATATTTCATATAGAATAACAGCAGTACAAATGACTGCTGACTTCTCACTAGAAAACTTTATGATATTATTAAAGATGAACAAAACAAAACTGGCTCTTGAATTCCATATCCAGTAAAAATATCCCTCAAGATACATTTTCAGAGACAAAAATCAGAGAATTTGTTTCCAGCTGACCTAAACTATTAAAAACTTTCCAAAATGCTAACTGAAATTATTCAGGCTGAAAAGAAGTTACCAGATGGAACTCTGGATGAACAGGAAGAAATAAAGAACACAGAATAGATACATATCTGGGTAAATACAAAAATACTTTTTAGAAAGTATCTTATTTTCACAGGAAATTTTAAATTTAAAATACAGTTTGTCTCTTGTTACCAGTGGGGGATTGATTCCAGGACTGACCTCAGTTTCCCAAATCCACAGAGGAAGTCCCACAGACCTCCCTCCTTCCTGTATATGATGTTCCACATCTGTGTATTCAGCAAGCTGTGGATCGTGTGGTACTGTAGTACTTACTGAAGAAAATCTGCCTGTAAGCAGACTGGTGCAAGTCAACTTATATTGTTCAAAGGTCAACTGTACTATCAACTATGTGAAATAATTATATATTATAATGTATACTGCACTTGTGTGCTCAGTCTTATCCAACTCTTTGCAACCCTATGGACTGTAGCCCACCAGGCTCCTCTGTCCTTGGGGTTTTCCAGGCAAGAATACTGGAGTGGGTTGCCATTTCCTTCTTCAGGTCATCTTCCAGACCCATGGATTGAACCCATGTCTCCTGCACTGGCAGGCAGATTCTTTACCCCTGAGCCACCGGAAGAGCCTGATGCATACTGTATGTGGAAGCTAAGTGTAAGACAATTTGGAGCATAAATGCTAGGAAAAGGCAAGATGTAATTATATTAAGATTACATAAAGTAATATTGTGTAATATTATTTGAAGATAAACTGCAAATACTTAAATGTACTGTAATGTCTAGAGCAACAGTTTTTAAAAATACAAAATTATATAGCTAAAGAAACAATTCAGAGGATAAAAAAGAATGAACATGCCCATCCCCACAAAAAGGTAGAAGACAAAGACTAAAGGAACAAAGAATAAATAAAATCAATGGAAAGCTCAAATCATGTCTATAATTACATTAAATGAAAATGAACTAAACACTTCAATTAAAAGGCAAAGATTAAAAAAAACTGAATTTAAAAAAGACCCAACCATATGCTGTTCACAAGAAACACATGTTAAATATAGAACACAGACTGCTGACAATAATAAGATAAAAAAGATATAGCATGCAACATTAAATGTGAGAAAGCTGGCATGGCTATATTAATATCAAAGTAGACTTTAAAATATAAAGTATTATTGGAGATAGAGGGATATTTTATAATGAAAAAAATCAGTCAGGGAGACAGTAATCCCAAATATGTATTCACCAGTAAGAAAGAAAGAGACAGAATCCTTGGATGTTAATGTGACTTGAGGCAATGTTGGAAATTTCTGTAGCTGTATATCAGTAATGTAGGACTCCAGTCTCAGATTGAAAAGCAAAGACTTAGGATAGCAAAGTGAAGAGATAGTAGAAATCTATGCATCTATCCACTTGCTTATTCTATTCAACCATTTGTCCTATCTCACTGGGTCTTACTCTAAACTTCCAATTTTAAGCAAATTACTATTTTTAGTCTCATGCATCCTGCTCAAAACAGTGAAAAATAAATATACAATTTATAAATTAAATAAACATAATCTGGCAAATAATTTAGAAAATTAGTTCTTATTAGCAGATTGTAAGGAATTTGGAAGTGTTGGAGTCATCTGTTGCAGCAAACCTAATATTGAGGAAGTATTAAACTTTTCTAGGACCCTCATTGGAAGAATATCAAATTTATGGTCTTCAAAGATGATATTTTAGATATTTTGTTTGGGATATTTTCACTGTAGATAAACCAGTCTCAGAGATATCTTGAGTCAAACAGAGATACTTTATAAAAACCCAGTTTATTCTTTTTTTTTCACTATGAAATATTTATTGTGATTTTCTAAATAAAATCAGTGCATGGTATCACTTAGAAGTAATATCTTATTACATCTAAAATTAACAATTACTGCAACACTGAAGTAATTATTTATTAAAGTAAACTACCGTAATAATACATCTTTATTCAAATTCCCAAATTGCCATATTATTGTTTCTTTACCCTTGTTGCCCTGGTTCAGGCTGCTACAACAAAGTACAGTATACCGAATGACTTCTTAAAAAAACAGAAATTTATTTTTAATGGTTCTGGAGACTGGAAAGTCCAAGATCAAGACACTTGCAGATTTGGTGTCTGGTGAGGGTCAGAACCCACTTCATGGTTCATAAATGGCCGGCTGTCTTCTTGCTGTGTCTTCACATGCTAGGTGGAGTGAGAGGGGTGTCTGGAAAAACCTCAGTTTATTCTTTACATGACTACTCTGATATCCTTGCCTCTAATTACACCTCTCTTATCACACCCAGTTGGGAAAAACTCTTTCGTCATGCACCTTCTTCTCTTTTATTCTTCCTTGTATCTGTTACTCTGTGTTGTAATTTTTTTTTCTTTCTTTCTTTCTTCACCTAGTAACTCAACCAATGATATGCTTCTTGAAGATAAGTTTCATGCTTTACACATCTTCATATTCATCGTGTCTCGTTTAGTCCCTGCTTGAGTGAATCTTGAAATACATTGCTGTGCTTAGTCACTCAGTCATGTCCGACCCTTTGCGACCCCATGGACTGTAACCCACTAGTCTCCTCTGTCCATGGGGATTCTCCAGGGAAGAATACTGGAGTGGGTTGCTATGCCCTCCTCCAGGGGATCTTCCCAACCCAGGGATTGAACCCAGGTCTCCCGCATTGCAGGCTTGAATCAAATCAGATGAAATCTAATCAAATTGTGTCAATATTGATCTTTTTTCAAAGCAACTATTAGGGTGTATGCATATAGTTAAGTTTTTCAAATTAAAAGCAATGGAGACTCTCTTTAGCTCCTTTAAGTAAAGTGAGTTTATTTTAGACTTATGTATTAATATATGACAAAAGTTCTCAGATGAACCTAGAATAGTTGTTGCTCAGAAACTCTAGGTATGGAGTTAATAACTGACATCTAGTAGGATCAGGGGTTCATAACCTTTACTTTATGGATCTACTGTTAATATGAATTTAAGTTGGAGACATTAAAAAAATTAAAGCACTAACATGATTTAAAAATACTCAAGTATTCACCACTCAGACTTAACAACTAATAGCATTCTCATATTTGTTTCAGCTTCTTTTTTCCCTAGCAAAACATTACAGACAAAACTGAACACATTTTCAAGCATTCTCAATCCCACTTTTCTTCCTCCTCTCCATTAGCTAACCATTAATATGAATTTAACGTGTATCATTCTATTTGTTTTTACTTATTTACATATAAATGCATATATTCATAATCTCTCTACATATATATTCTTCATTTTAACTTTTTGGAGAGATTATGTTATATTAATTACTAATGTATTTGAACTTGTTTTTTTTCTTTTTACCACCATAGTTGTTTTATCTCTGTGTGTGTTAGTCATTTGGTCATGTCCTACTCCTTGCGACCCTATGGACTGTAGCCCACCAGGCTTCTCTGTCCATGGGATTCTCCAGGAAAGAATACTGAAGTGGGTTGCCATTTCCTTCTCCAGAGGATCTTCCCGGCCCAGGAATCAAACCCAGGTCTCCTGCATCGCAGACAGATCCTTTATGATCTGAGCCACCAGGGAAGACTTCCCTTGTGTAGGGGCTTCCCTGGTGGCCCAGACATCAAGGAATCCGCTTGCAATTCGGGAGGTCTGGGTTCAAGCCCTGGGCTTGGAAGATCACCTGGAGAAGGGAATGGCTGTCAACTCCATTATTTTTGCCTGGAGAATTCCATGAGCAGGGGAGCCTGGCAGGTTACAGTCTGACTATGTGTTATCTCTAGATCATGCTTTTTTCTGCCTCCCTCCTGCCTTCTATTGAACTGATAGAATTGTCTTTTTATCTGGACTATCAAAATTTATCAATATACTATTTTAAAGTTAAATATTTATATCATTTTAATATACCTAAAATATTGTTTAATTTGTCTTTTTTAGACAAATTGGTTCACTTTAACAAACTTTATTATTCTTCTCCAATCTTTTACATTGCTTGCTATTTTAATTCCACCTCATTTTTTACACATGCAAGAATTGTTATTTAAAAGTTTATATTTAATACTGTGCTTCTATATTAATATACTTATTTAATTCTTTGTTCATATTTGCTGCTTGCATATTACTGCTTATTTTTGGGTTTACTTTTTGCCTGATTAAGTATACTTCTATTTACAAATTCCATAGACAATGTTTTCACTTAGCTTTTTTTTTTTTGGTAGTGTCTTTATTTCATCCAGAAATTTGAATTATGGTTTAGCTGGATGACAGTTCACTCTTTCCTTCAGTGCTTTGATAATATTATGCCAAAAGTCAGCTAGCCTCAATTTTTGGTGATAAGAAGTTCACTGGCAGTCATATTGTTCAATTGCTAAGTCATACCCAATTGCAACCCATGGAGTGCAGCATGCCAGTCTTCTCTGTCCTTCACTACCTCCGGGAGTTTGCTCAGAGTCAAGTCCATTGAATTGGTGATGTTATCTATTATCTCATCTTCTGTTGCTTTCTTCTTCTTTTGCCCTCAGTCTTTCCCAACATCAGGGTCTTTTCCAATGAGAGGCTGTTTGCATTAAGCGGTTGAAGTATCAGAGTTTCAACTTCAGTATCAGTCCTTCCAATGAATATTCAGGATTGATTTCCTTTAGGATTGTCTGGTCATAAGTACTCATTTTTATATCATTATCTTGTTCTTTTTTTCTTTTTATAGGTTTTCTGAACACTTAACACACATAAATATGCTAATTTTTAAATTTCTTTCTACCTTTTTTTCTTTTCTGTGATTCCAGATATATATTTTTTCCTATGTGTGAGTCTTGTCTGCTTTCTACTTTCATGTATGTAACAACATTTTCAGTGATAAACTTCCTAGGGAGTCTTGTGCAAATTCCAAGCACTGGATGTTCCCCCATGGGACAGTTTTGTAGTCACCTCTTAGGCCTTATGAGCAGGCTGGTCAACTTTTATATCAGTTCTACCTGGAGTTCTTCCAAATAGCTCAGGTGGTATGGACTAAGATCCCAATCTTTTATGGGTCATAGGTCCTTTCCCTATGAACTCAAGAGCCATTGCTTAGTGAGAAGTGATTTCAGAGATTTTAAGATGCTACACGTATACAAAGCAGCAATTATTTTGCTTCCGGTTTATACTAAGAGCTCAGATATAGTCTTCACCGTATGTGAGGATTGAAGTCTTGATCATTTTAATTTTTACTTGTTTTTATTGTAACATAATTTCTTTACCGTGTTGTGCTGGTTTCTGCCATACATCAGCATGAATCAGTCACAGGCATACACATGTCCCCTCCCTCTTGACCCTCCCTCCCATCTCCCGCCTTATCCCACCCCTCCAGGCTGTCACAGAGCGCCAGGCTGAGCTTGTGTTGTACCACAAATTCCCACTGGCTATCTATTTCACATAGGGCAATGTATAGGTTTCCCTGCTATTCTCTCAATTCATCCCAATTTCTCCCTCCCACACTGTGTCCACAAGTCTATTCGCTATGTCTGTGTCTCCATTTTTGCCCTTCAAATAGGTTAATCAGGACTATCTTTCTAGATTCCATACACATGGGTTAATATACAATATTTGTCTTTCTCTTTCTTACTCCACTCTGTACAATAGGCTGTAGGTTCATCCACCTCATTAGTACTGACTCAAATGTGTTCTTTTTTAAAGCTAACATTTCATTGTATATTTGTATCATAGTTTCCATGTCCATTCATCTGTCGATGGACATCTAGGTTGCTTTATGTCCTAGCTGTTGTGAAAAATGTTGCAATGAACATTGAAGTACATGTGTCTCTTTCAATTATAGTATTCTCTGGGTATATGCCCATTAGTGGGATTGCCAGGTCATATGGTAGTTCTGCTCCTAGTTTTTTAAGGGATCTCCATGCTTTTCTCCATACTGATTACACCAATTTACATTCCCACCAACAGTGTAAAAGTGTTCCCTTTCCTCCACATCTTCTCCAGGATTTATTGTTTGTAGATTTTTTAATGACAGACATTCTGACTGGTATGAGTTGATACCTCATTGTAGTTTTGATTTGCATTTCTCAAATAATGAGCGATGTTGAGCTCATTATTATTTTCATTTTTGCATGTTGCATTAAAAATTCAAGTCACTAATGCACATAACCTTATTCTCTCAGAGGCAACATGGTTCAACCCTTGCTAATATCTATGGCTTTGGGATTACTATTAATGCCATTATTAGTTTTTATTTCTGGCATCTGGATATGTTCCTTTCTTGCTTTATAGCCTGCTTTTAATTATATAAAATACATTAGCCAGCATTACTATGTGTTCAAAGCAAGAGCAAGAGCTTCTGCTTTATTAAGTCTGTCCTTTAACCCAGCACTCTGGCTCCTCCATTCCCTCAGCCTGCTTCTTTTTTGGGTTTCTAACTATAGCCATTGCCCCTGAAAGCAGAAAGTTTACACTGTGCCACATCGTATGCTGGCAAACAATTTATGGATTCGCTGTTTTGGGGCCAACCTGCGTTACTGAGTTGACTCAAAGAACAACCCAAATCAGCTTCTTTTAGTAGAGGTGCTAGGTTGGGACTTGGAAAATTAATAGGCCTGGTAGGTACTATTATTAACATATTTTGTATAGTCTGTAATGTAAAACTCTACTACAATCTACTACTCATTCTGAAATGAGTAGTAGATTGGATATCAGTTAAGAAATGAGTCTCGCATATTAGATGGGCTTAGTCACTCAGTTGTGTCTGACTCTTTGTGACCCCACGGACTGTAGCCCGCCCGGCTCCTCTGTCCATGGGGATTCTCCAGGCAAGAATACTGGAGTGGCTTGCCATGCCCTCCTCCAGGGGATCATCCCTACCCAGAGATCAAACCCAGGTCTCCCACATTGCAGGTGGATTCTTTACCATCTGAGCCACCAGGGAAGTCCCACATAATAGATATACAATAGATATGAATGAGTATACAATAGATATGATAGAGTGAGTACATCAGTGAATGAATGGTCTATGTTTTCATATAGGCTCTGTGGTCTTTTGATTTGAGCAAGATCTCTGTTCCTCAACTTTAAAATAATGAAAATAAAATTGACTCTGCCTACTTCACAGGTTGTACAAGAGCAGAATCATAAGGAGGCAGAGTATGTGGAAATATTTTGAAACTGTGAAATGTTATATAAATGTAAGGTATTGCCACTGCTATTGTCATAACAGAAAGTTACATTTGGATTCACGAGGCCATTTATGTAGTCTTATTATAGTCTGTGATCTGTAATGACAAAATAATAAAGCTTATTAATCATCAAGCCATTCTTGATTGGATTTCATTAAAATAATATGTCATTGGTATCAAAAATAAAGAAACAACCATAAAAATCACATTGATTGAAATGTGAGGAGACAGCCTGCTTTGTGAAGAAAACTTAGTCTGTGGAACTGGATTTCTTTGGTTTTCAAGTACTAGTTCTGCCATTTGAAGGTTGTTGGATCTTGAGCAAGTTACTTTTTCTGACTCTTGGTTATATAACTTTTGAAATGGGGATAATTATACAAGCTTCTTATTGTCGTAGGAATGGCAGAATGTAGGTCAGTGAGGGTAGGTAGACCCCACTGCCCTTCATCTCCTCTCTCCAGCAAGTACCCTGCTGTTCGCCAATACAATCCTTAGAGCAAAATTTAAAGTTAGAGAGACTGAAAAGGTCTATATTGTTGGAAGAAGATTCTTTACTCTTTTAAAGGAAAGCCCGTTTATAAGCATGACTAAAAACACATAGCTGTGACTTTTTTGGGTGAGGTTTTATCAGCGTAAGCCATCACAAACGTGTTTCAAGAGAAGGTAAATCTGTGGGTAATTAAGATCTATGGCCAATCACTATGGTCTGTTTCATGCACTTAATGTAATTCTCTGGATAACTTTGGATGCATGAATGTAGCCTAGGATTTTCCAGATGGGGGAATGTGTAACACAGCACTGTAGTGTGTTATGGACATGACGTTGACTATGATTCTGTTATGCTCCTGAGGAAAAACATTGTGTGTTTTTTTAAAATTTTCTCTCCTTTAGTTCTTCAAAAGATAATATGTTTCACAAAAATAGTTAACATGATATGTCTTTGATCTGCTCTTTAAAACTGGAAAGTAACTATGAAATGTATTTGGAGAAGTTCTCTCTGTGCCTTTAACGTGTAATCTTTCTCTGCTTTGTTCTGGATTGTTGCTGAATTAACAATAATTGATTAGTTAATTGATTTATAGCTCTGAATAAAAAGATTGAAACTCCTGAATAAAACATGTTAAAAACTGCTCCTAAGCATAAGCAGGTTGATAAAATGCAATAGGAAGCAGACTTCTTTGAAATACTTTGATTTTAAACTTTTCTTTGTTTCCCTCAAGGGCAGGTTTTGTCTCAGACTATGTGACTCATATTGAATATGGGCACTGTCATAATTGAATGAACCTTTAATTGTAGACTTTAGGTGGCTTTCACAAGGAAGAAGAATTTCTCCTTAATTAAATATCTTTGGCTAATTATCTCTGCATTAATGGCCTGACTGCTATTATTCATCGAGTGGGAATCATAAGTAAAGGGTTAGAGTTGCAGAGAAGCCCTAGACAAGGTCTTTTTTCCCCACTGTTTAAGACAGTCCCTGTTTCTGTTCTGAGTCCTAGAAGGCCTTATAATTATTGGGAGCTTGAATTTTGATTATTGGACACAGGACTTCTGACTAAACATCATGTTAAACCATGGCATTAGTCACGGTTCTTTTACTTACCTTAAGAAAAAAAAGAAAATTTATTGGTTCCCATGATTGAAAAATCCAAGGATTAAAAAAATACTTTAGATATTCCTGAATCCAGGGACTCAACATAGGACTTCAGGAGTCATTCTCTCTCTATCTCTTGCCTCCTCTGTTGGTTTTATCCAGGTAATTTCTTCTCAAAAAGCAAAGAAGGTTGGTCATAGCAGCTCCTTTTCTCTCAGGAACCCTATCAGAAGATTATATTTCTTTCTGAAAATTCTAATGGTAAGCTCATTTTAATTTCTTTGGACTGATTTGGACCCTGTGGCTTTTGTAAACTAACTATGGAGGTCAAGGAAAGATGACTGATTGAGTGGGTTTAAGTCATATACCCTTTTCTGAATCTAATCCTACTATGAAACAAGGACTGAGAAAAAGAAAGAGTCGAATATCCTAAAAAAGTCAGAATTTTATTACTGTGAAATGGGAGAATGGATTTTGAGATGTAAAGCTTTTTTTCTTCATTGTGCATTTGCCAACAATGTGATATTTGTGTTAAGCCTGAAATAATGAATGAAGAAAATTCCGTAAGGTGAACAAATAGTTGTAGGAGATAGAGTACTGGGCATTGGAGGCAAAGGGGTCAGAAAGACATAGGGATAATTAAACAATGTGGTAGTCTGGAGAAATGAGAATAGGTTGCTGTTATGGCTAAATGTCATACTAATACTAACCACCTCCATGCAGTATCACTTCTGAGAGAAACAGAGCATGTGAGACCCTAGGCATCCTAAAGACAAAAAATTTAAAAATTATACTATACAAAGTTAGGTTGATGTATGCAATGGACTATTACTCAGCCATAAAAAGAATAAAATATTGCCATTTATAGCAACATGAATGAACCCAGAGATTGTCATACTGAGTGAAGTCAGACAGAAGACAAGTAACATGAAATCGCTTATATGTGGAATCTTAAAAAATAATACAAATAAATTTATTTATAAAACAGAAATAGATTCACAGATATAGAAAACAATCTATGGTTACCAGGTTACCAGGGGTGGATAGGAAGGAGGGATAAATTGAGACACTAGGGTCGACACATTTACACTACTGTACATAAAAAAGATAACTAATAAAGACCTACTGTATAGCACAGGGACTCTACTCAGTACTCTGTAATGACCTAAATGGGAAAATAATCTAAACAACAGTGGATATATGTATATGTGTATCTGGTGCACTTTGTTGTACACCTGAAACTAACACAACATTGCAAATCAACTATACTCCAACAAAAATTTAAAAAGAACAATGCTAAGTTGAAATGGAAAAGTTAATGTTAAATAGTAACTGAGGGTGGCTTGGTTATTACTTGACAATGGCTTATAAAGCACCTATCATGTGTGACAGCTTGGAGATTATGGAGAAACTAGGCAAATGACAGTAATCATGCTTTCAAGCGAACTGTTACTAAGAAATGTTAGGAAATGTTACTAGGTCATTGTTGAATATGTAATAAATCATTACATACAAGACAGGAAGTAAAGGACCTAGTTCTTATTCTCATAGTAACATTAATGCAGGTCAAGAGAGAGCCCCACTGGGACAACCCTAAGGGATGGGATGAGGAGGGAAGTGGGAGGGGGTTCAGGATGGGGGACACGTGTACACCCATGGATGATTCATGTGAATGTATGGCAAAAACCACTACAATATTGTAAAGTAATTAGCCTCCAATTAAAATAAATAAATTTACAAAAAAAAAAAAAAGAGAGAGAGAGAGAGCCTCAGAATTGTTCAGGTTTCTGACAATAACTTTGAATCCTTCTCATCACCTTTTTGCCCTGAGAGTATTGGGACAAACGTCTTTATGTTCTGGTTCTGTTTGTATCAGTTATGTCCACAGAAGACTCTCTGGTTATCTCAAGATTGCTAAACTTCCCTCTTTATAGGTTTTTTTACACTCTCCTCCCCACTCCCACCCCACAAACAACCTGATCCCACCTCCATTCCATTTATCTGCTGGAATCTGTCAGACCAAGTTAATCATAGGTGGCACATGACTCTAAGGCTCCAAGATGACTTTCATCTTCTGCATTATAATCCATATATGGTTCTAGTCTTCCCCATTTCTGACCTAATTCCTTTCCTTTCTTCAAGTACTACATCACTTTCACCAAGGTCTCTGGAAGTCATGGTCAGTAATTGGCAGAACTTCTGGTAGTCTTTATCTCTTCTCTGTAAATGACCTTCTCTTCTTACTCTAACAGAAGTTGGTTTGCCTCAAAGACACTGTTTATTCTCTAGCCTTCTCAGGTAAAGGCTATTTTCTTCCCATACTCTTGATCTCTCCCTCTCACATTGTAATTTTAACAGCTGAATCACTGTCACTCTTTCTTAATTGTTGTGATTCAAATAGTCACATAGAGTATATTTTCAATACTTTAGCCTCTCAATCCTTGATCTCCTCCCGACTAGCGATCCTATATTCAATCTACCTCACTCCCTCACTGACACTAAATTACCTTTAATGTAATGAGGCTGCATAATTTAAAATTCCCATCCTTTCAGTTTTAAGCACCCACTCCCTGTCATTGCCTATCTTTCTATGTCCCTTGACCTAGTACTCTTATTTTAACAACTGTTTGAGCTTACCAAGATCTCCAATCTATTTATCTTACCCCTTTTTCCTATTCCTAAACTCTCTCATTTCCTCACTGTAATTCTTATATGGCTTACATTCCCCAGTCAATTGACATAATTATGTCTTTGCTGG
Organism: Cervus elaphus; assembly: GCF_910594005.1. Lineage (NCBI taxonomy): Eukaryota > Metazoa > Chordata > Mammalia > Artiodactyla > Cervidae > Cervus > Cervus elaphus. Next base: position 42,396,771 of record NC_057833.1, on the reverse strand, counting down.
CTTTATCCACCCCCATTCTAGTCAAACCCATCTCTCCACCTACTTACCACCTGCATAGTTACAGACAGATGTGGTAGAGATAAATACACATTCATGCTGACTGATGCCATACCAATTTCATGACCATTAGTAGACTCCTATTGCTCCCCAGAAATGATAGTATATTGCACAGGACTATTCACTTTTTATTTTCCATGATACCTATTTCATTTCTGGCCCACTTGTCCTAAATATTTCTTCTCTTATTCTTACTCTAGACTGATTATCTTTATAATTTTTTTCATTTAGAAAGCAATAGAAGAGAGCCAGAAAAGACAATTCTCAAATTCCCAGCACTATATCTACCTACCTACCTACCAGCAACCTCCTGTTACTCTGAATTTTATGCTATTTAAGGAAACCCTTCTACTTGTGCACTATTGCCAATTTACACAGGTTTATTCATCCAACAATTTTCTCCTCTCTATCCTTCATCTTTAATTATCCCCTTTCTGCTTATTTACCTGTCCATGTACAACTAAATATGGATGATGAAAAACACACAAAAATGGTGAATGGTCTCAGGTAAAAAACAGGACTACCATTATAAAGTGAGGCTTTATTATTTTAATCAGCATGGAGGAAACAGCAGAAAAGCACTTCTTGATGCCACTTATACCTCAAAAAAATTCCACTTCTCTGTTTTTAAAGTAAAATCCTTTAAGAATTATTTTACTTTCTGTACCTAGTGCTGTTTCCTCTCTGTCTTGAACCCATTCAGAGCAGGTTTTTTCTCCCACCACTCCACAAGATGCTTATTAAGCTCAGCAACATTCTCTAGTTGCTAAATTTGATGGTTCAATTCTCATCCTCATCTCACTTGATCCAGCCTCAGCATTTGACTTACTAATCATTTCCTTCACTGTGAAGTACTTTCTTCATTCGACTTCCAGGGTTCTACATTTTACGTGTTTTTCCTTTGCTTTTTCTTTACAAGCTTCTTGTTGGTTACTTCTCATCATGATGAACTTCCATCACTGATATTCCTTAGAAATCTTTTGGTTGGACCTTTTCTTTTTCCAGTACATCCACCTCTTTCTAATATATTCAAGTTGAAATAATATTTGCGTTTCAATATGAATACGCCAATATGCATGGCAGAAAAGCAAAGAGAACTAAAGAGTCTCTTGATGAATGTGAAAGAAGAGAGTGAAAAAACTGGCTTAAAAATCAACATTCAAAATTCAAAGATCATGGCAAATAGATAGGGGAAAAAATGGAAACAATGGCAGATTTTATTTTCTTGGGTTCCAAAATCACTGCAGATGGTGACTGCAGCCATGGGATTAAGGTGCTTGCTCCTTGGAAGGGAAGCTATGACAAACCTAGACAGCATATTAAAAAGTAGAGACATCACTTTGCTGACAAAGGTCCATATAGTCAAAGCTACAGTTTTTCCATTAGTGATATACAGATATGAAAGCTGGACCATAAAGAAGGCTGAGTGCTAAATAATTGATGCTTTTGAAATGTGGTGTTGGAGAAAACTTTTGAGAGTCCCTTGTACAGCAAGGAGATCCAACGAGTCAATCCTAAAGGAAATCAACATTGAATATTTATTGGAAGGATTGATGCTGAAGTTAAAGTTCCAATACTTTGGCCACTTGATTGGAAGAGATGATTCATTGGAAAATACCCTGATGCTGGAAACGATTGAGGGCAGAAGGAGAAGGGGGCAGCAGAGAATGTGATGGTTGTATGGCATCACCGACTCGATCGACATGAGCTTGAGCACCCCTGTGAGATAGTGAGGGCAGGGGAGCCTGGTGTGCTGCAGTTCATGGGGTGGCAAAGAATCAGACATGACTTAGAGACAGAACAACAACAACGAACACATCCTGTTTAGTCCTTTGTCTTGAATGGCAAGTTCCCAGTGCTAAGCTGACTCCTAAGCATCATCACTTTGAAGTCTGAAGCATTTTGAATTTAAAACAAGCAAACTGAATTTCTATTCTTCCCCCTCTGTCAAAGCTGCCACTCTATTTTTCAGTTGCTTGGGCCAAAACTATGAATTTAAATTTAGATCCATTCATAGTTTAATATCCCTCTTCTTATAGGTCAGAAAATTCTGTCAACTTAACTTTCAAATTGCAAAGCTTGCAACCACTTCTCGTTGCCTCCTTGCTAACATACTGACCCAATCCTCATTAACTCTCACCTAGTGTATTGCCGTTCTTGTTCTCCTATAGTTTATCCTTCACAAAATAAAATGTCCTGATAAGATGTAAAATATATCATGTCACTCCTCTATTCAGAACCCTCCAAATGATTCCAGATCTGAATATTTTTGTGTGTTCCCTAGATCCTGTTTATGCTCAAAGTGGGCTGAACTTATTAGATTTCATCTACAAGATTCTTTGATCTCTAGATTCTAGTTGGATCTAGCAATGAGAGGAACTAACTAGGAATTTGTGGGAAAAGGAGAGTGAGGTCCAGGTATTCCGCCTGTTTCTGTATGGTCAACAAATGTTGGCTGTTTCCCTCTACTGAAAGCCACATTTGCAGTGTAGCAGCCCACTCCCCACAGACACTCCTGGTGTCTTATAATTACTCTTTCTCTTTGCCATCTTGAGCCTAGGGAAGTAATGGTGCTCATTGTTGCTAGTACTGTGGTAGTCCTCATATTAAGCTTATTTAACCTTTTGCCTACATTTGTAAATTTAAAATTTATTAAAGTACATTTATTTTTCTCAATTTATATATGTCATCTGTTTCCTGTTGAGACTATGGATAAAGCTTTTGCTGTTCTACCTGGAGTAAACTGATAGGAACTTACAATGATCTATAAAGACACACATTATTGTCAAATTACCCCGGTGCCCCTGACTTCATTCCCTGTTCTCCCAGGTACTTATACTCCATGTACAAACCACAGTACTTGTTCTTTTTTTTTTTTTTTTTAAACTTTTTATGCCAGGAAAAATGTCAACAGTCTCAGATAAGCAGATGATACTACTGTAATGGCAGAAAGTGAAGACAAACTAGAAAACCTCTTGATGAGGGTGCTAGAGGAGAGTGAAAAAGCTGGTTTAAAACTCAAAATTCAAAAAACTAAGGTAATGGCATCCAGTCCTATTACTTCATGGCTAATAGGAGGGGAAAACGTTGAAACAGAGACAGATTTTTATTTTATTGGGCTCCAAAATCACTGCAGATAGTGACTGTAGCCATGAAATTAAAAGATACTTGTTCCTTGGAAGGAAAGTTGTGACAAATCTAGACAGTGTATTAAAAAACAGGGACATCACTTTACTATCAAAGGCCTATATAGTCAAAGCTATGGTTTTTCCAGTAGTTGTGTATAGATATGAGAGTTAGACCATAAAGAAAGCTAAGGGCTTTCAAATTTCAAATTGATTCTTGCAAATTATGGTGCTGGAGAACACTTTTGAGAGTTCAAAGGATTGAAAGGAGATCAAACCATTCAATCCTAAAGGAAATAAAGCCTGCATACTCACTGGAAAGACTGATGCTGAAACTGAAGCTCCAATACTTTGGTCAGCTGATGCAAAGAGCCGACTTTTTAAAATTAATTTGTTTATTTTAATTGGAGGCTAATTACTTTACAATATTGTAGCGGTTTTTGCCACACATTGACATGAATCAGCCATGGGTGTGCATGTGTCCCCCATCCTGAACCCTCCTTCACCTCCTGCCCCATTCCATCCCTCAGGGTTGTCCCAGTGCACTGGCTTTGAGTGCCCTGTTTCATGCATCGAACTTGGGCTGGTCATCTGTTTCATATATGGTAATATACATGTTTCAATGCTATTCTCTCAAATCATCCCACCCTTGCGTTATCCCACAGACTCCCAAAGTCTGTCCTTTATATCTGTGTCTCTTTTGCTGTCTCACATATAGGGTCATCATTACCATCTTTCTAAATTCCATATATATGCATTAATATACTGTATTGGTGTTTTTCTTTCTGACTTACTTTACTCTGTATAATAGGCTCCAGTTTCATCCACCTCATTTGAACTGATTCAATTGTGTTCTTTTTAATAGCTGAGTAATATTCCATTGTGTGTAAGCTGATGCTGGGAAAGATTGAGTGCAGGAGGAAAAGAGGGTGACAGAGGATGAGATGGTTGGATGGCATCACTGACTTAATGTACATGAGTTAGAGCAATCTTCAGGAGACAGTGAAGGACAGTGAAGCCTGGCATGCTGAAGTCCATGGGGTTGCAAAGAGTTGGACTTGTCTTAGTGACTGAACAACAACAAAACGTGGCCTTTATACTTGCTAGTAAGTCCATTCATTCCTCCACCTCTCTTATGTCTTTACTCAAAAGCCACCTTCTCTGTGGGGCCTTTCTATGAACACTATTTAAAATGAAAAGTTCCCTCCCAATACTTCTTGTCCCATGTGTCTGATTTATCCAAATCATAGAACTCACTCTGTATCTTAATTACTGATTAAAACTTTACTTTTTTCCTGTTTACTACCACTAGGATGTAAGCCTAAAAGAGAGAAAGAAATTTAATCTGTTTTATTCACTGATGTGTTTTGAGTTTTTACAAAAGTGTTGGGCACAGAGTAGGTCCTCAATATTATTGAACAAGGGAATTAATGGAAAAAATGGGAAAAATACAATGAGAGATTTGATAGGAAAGAAAATATTTTCTGCTTATGGTATCAGAAAAATGATATTTGAACTGTAACCTTGAGAGTAGACACGGGAGAGGAGTAGAAGGGTCTTCCCAGAAATTAACAATCTGAACAAAGTCACACTGATGGAAAAGTATTCGAGAAACATTGTCTCTCAGTTGGACTGGAGTGTTGACTATATATACAAAAGCAGAAAAATGTAAGTTGCTGAAGATAAGCTCAGAATAGAGAATGGAGTATCATCCCAAGTGCAGAGCAAAGCAAATCAAAGCAAGTTTTATTTTGTAGAAAATGAGATGCAGATTATTTGGGACTTGACGTGTCATGGTCTAAGTTATATCCTAGAAAGACTAATTTGGTGGTGGTATCCACAAGAGTTTAGATAGGGGGAACTAGAGTCATTGAAAGAAACTATAAAGTGATTATAAGAAGTAATGAGTCCTGAACCACAGTAGAGGTGATAAACATGGAAAGGAGGGCTGTAAGATGTATTGTATTAAGAGTTTATTGACCCCTAGAGTAAACAAATACATTATGCAGGGTGTTTGGAAGCAATGATCTCTTAATTACCATTTAACCCTGGATCAAATAGTACTTTATTAATTTTTTTTTACAATATCACCTGAGTTTTAAAACTATAAGCAGGTTTAATTTTTTTCTTCTTGAATTCATTAGCGAAAAATACTCTACAGTACACTGTAGGTAGTGATTATTTATCACAGCTTAGTGTCCTATCATTTTGGACTTATTTAATAGCAAGATCACAAATAGAACAGCTGCTGATGAGCACGATGCTGATTCCAGCATCAGCTGTGTTTGCAGATAGTGTGAAACAGGGACAGGAGTCCTTAATGTAGGGGTGGCAAGCAGGATAGGCATGGTGCAGCTGGGCCTCTTCCCACCCATACTAGGTCATGGGTTATCTGTAGTCAAGCAAGGACAAGGGAAAAATTTAACGAAGTTGGATGTGGTGTTGGGACCCCCAGGATTCCAGTATTGAAATTCATCCTACACAGTGATGAACAAAATCCTAAAATGTTATCTTTTATAGGACATTGCATCTTAATGGAGTGGAAATGGAAGTAAGAAAGAGGCATGGCTCTATTACTTTGTACTTAATGATACTGGTCATAATTAATTACTTTATTTAACAAAACATCAATGGAAAAATGTTATGTTCTCATTTTCTTGTTAAATTAAATTAGAGATTCAGTAGATAGTTTCTGTCCACAGACACTTGGAGGATAGTAGGTGAAAGAGAAATACAATAAAGTATAATTCAATAACAGAAGTCTTATGAACAATACAGTCACAGAGCAGGAATATCCAACTCTATCTGGGAAATTTCATAGGTTTAAAAACATTTGAGCTGAAGTTGAAGCATTGACCGAACTCTCTTACATGGGGGAGGAAAAGAGCAGGCATTCAAACAGAAGTAACATTAGCAAAGGTATATAGAGCATGAAAATCCATGGCATGTTCAGAAAAGAGTGCTTGGTGTGTATGTAGCTCAAATTCTTAGAATTCCTGGGGAAAAGAGAAAAAATTTTGAAAGACTTTTGGGAAATAGATGAACAAGAGTTGATGAACAATTGACTCAGGTTGAGTGGGGAGGAGAGATCTCTGAGATCTGTTTTAATCTTGTGCAACTCAACTAGCATTTAATATACTTATGATGAATCAATTCCTTAGACACCTGACTTTGGATTACAGCTCAGAAGGAATCATGGATTATAACCTGAAACAAAGAAAAAAAGTCTTGCTTCTTTATTATACCAGCTCCTAGAATATCTGAGTTAGAAAGGCACATCATGATGCTTGAATTGTATTGATGGGGAAACTATGACACAGTTGGTGCTTTGCTCAGGGTCTCATAGTAAAAGAATTATAGTATGAATTAGAATTCAGATCTTCTAACTCCATAGATGTTACTGTTTATATACTGTGTAGTTTCAGAAGTAGCCTCCATTTATCTTTTGGCATGGTGAAATATATGAACATATGTCACAATAAAAAGGTCACTTGGAGTTTGTTTGGGTAAAAGACAAGAGCATAAAGCTGTTAAGAAGCAAGAAGGTAACATTTTTTTTTTCAATCTAATTTACAAAGTGGTGACTTTGGACTTTGACATTAAAATTGGTTTAGAGAAATTGGAGGCATCAGAGTTGAACTATGAGGAGGCTCCATATAAACTTAATGTATCTTCTCAAAGCTACTGGCAGCAGGCAGTGACAGAAAACAGATAAGGGAGGAGAACAGAAAGAAGTAAGCTGTTTAGCTTTACAAGTGAGGAATGAATGCTACAGGAACTAGGTCTAAACAGACAAAGCACTGTTCATGATTCCTTGAGACGAAAACTTGTACCTTTTAAATATTCTTCCAACTATAACTAGACTGGGATGCTGGTGTATATGTATGTGAGAGAGGAGGGGTTTATTTAAGCATTACTAAATAAACCAAGGGCTTTCCAGTGACTCTATGGTAAAGAATCCACCTGCAATGCAGGAGATGTGGGTTTGACCCCTAGGTAGGGAAGATCCTCAGAAGGAAATGGCAACCCACTCTAGTATTCTTGCCTGGGAAATTCCATTGACAGAGGAGTCTGGTGGGCTACACTCTGTGGGGTTGCAAAGAGTTGGGCACGGCTTAGTGACTAAACAACAACAACAAAGAAGCATAAAATTATAGCATCCTATAGAATGTCTAGTCCAACTCCATCCTTTTATAGGGTTGGGGGACTTAGAAGTCTGAGATACAGGGGATCAGTGACTTGATTATTAATATATAATCATTTCAGTTCAGAGCTAAGACTAGAACCTGGGTTACTTCAAAGAGAGCAATTACCTACTCATCCTTCCTCTTGCAGCAGCTGCTTTTTGAAATGAACTGTCACTTTCAATCTCTTTAGAGGCAAGCCCAGAATAAAAGTTCTATTTCAGGACTCAACTCCAGACCAAGAATATGGATAACCAGCTCCACTTACCTCATCCATCTGCAGTTTTCAGAGTCTGCTTGCTTCTTTATGGAGTAGAACAGAAAGAGGGGAGGGGAAGGAAAAGGAAAGAAGAGAGACATTGAGAGACAGAGACAGAAAGAAAGACAGAGATGCCAGGACTACAGATGATATCCTTCTTCTCCAGTCTACAGTCTTTCACTAGACGGAAGAAATGTCCTAGCCAGAACAAATTAGTTAGCTCTCATTTGAGTTGTGGTGCCAGCGGGTTAGCTTATTGGGTTAGGGGTGAAGTTAGGAAGGCTAATGACCAATCACTTTCCTTTTCTGAACTTCAATTTATTCAACTGAAAACATTTTTTTCTATGTTACAGAGCTGGCTCTAAAATATGTTGACAGATTCTTTGATCCTGCCTTCAAGAGCTAAATTCCCCTCTTCTCGAATTTGGGCTGGACGTTGGGACTCATTTCTAACCAATAGACTATTGCAGAGGTAATGATACATCTCTTTGGAGACTGGGTCATAGATGATACTTAGTGAAACTCTCTTTCTCTGCCTCTCTCTGGAATCCCTTCCTCTGGTGTAAGCCAGCTGATGTGTCATATGGATACTAAGGAAACCTACGACCCTATAGGGAGGTCCATATGGCAAGGGACTGAGGCTTGCTACAAACACCCATGTGCCTGCACTTGGAAGTGGATCCTCTATCCTCAGTGAAGCCGGCAGGTGACCACAGCCCTGGACACACTCTGACAGCAACCTTAGGAGTAACTCTGAGCAGGAACCTCCCAGCTAAGCCTCTTCCAAATTCCTAACCCACAGAAAATGTGATGTAATCAATAGGTATTGTTTCAAGCTGCTATGGGGAATTCATTATATGGCAATGCAAAACAAATAGAGCTATTTTTCTACTTCTTACATTTTCAGAAACTGATTTTTTTTTGGGGGTAATCTTCAGTGTTTAGAGTCCTATGAAATTGTATTGTCTATTCTCTAACTTTTAGGTATGAAAGATTACAATTACTCTATGTATTATGGGAAGTACCCCAGTATTTAGTAGACTAAGGAGCTTCATTCGGACCTCTTCATTTCCTCAACTTTCTTCTATAATATCATTGTCATCTTCACCCCACTATCAAGCACATGTGCTGTGCTTAGTCACTTCAGCCATGTTTGACTCTATGCAACCCTATGGACTGTAGCCCACCAAGGCTCCTCTGTTCATGGAATTTTCCAGGCAAGAATACTGGAATGGGTTTCCATGCCCTCTTCCATGGAATCTTCCCAACCCAGGGTTTGAACCCGCATCTCTTACTTCTCCTGAATTGGTAGAGGGGTTCTTTACCACTAACACCATCTAGGAAGCCCAAGCACATAGTTTCCACATTTTACAGCTTCACGTTTATTATATAATTTTACCTTTACAACAATCCAATGAGGTAGACATTGTATTACTCTTATTTTATTTATGAGGAAATTAAAAACATGAGAGCAAAAGTGTCTGCTTGAAAATCACACAGTTTATAGAAGAATTGTTATTCCAATTCAGGTCTTCTGACTCCTATCTAGTATTTTTTTCTACTATATCAAGAGCCCATATGATGGAAGTAACCATTCAACTTTATTCCTTAATACCTGACATCCACTCCATGTTTTAACTGTCAAGTATGATATTCAGGGAGTTTTATATATCATCCTTCCCTTTTTTTATTACTGGGGTTTGTGAAAAAAATGAATGGGTTCATTTATTCTTTTTTTTTTCTCCTGCCACTTCTTAAAAGTCATCAGTGAGATGGATGAAACTGGAGCCCATTATACAAAGTGAAGTAAGCCAGAAAGATAAAGACCATTACAGTATACTAACACATATATATGGAATTTAGAAAGATGGTAATGATAACGCTATATGCAAAACAGAAAAAGAGACACAGATGTACAGAACAGACTTTTGGACTCTGTGGGAGAAGGCGACGGTGGGATGTGTCGAGAGAACAGCATCGAAACATGTATATTATCTAGGGTGAAACAGATTACCAGCCCAGGTTGGATGCACAAGACAAGTGCTCGGGCCTGGTGCACTGGGAAGACCCAGAGGGAGTGGGTAGAGAGGGAGGTGGGAGCGGGGATCGGGATGGGGAATACATGTAAATCCATGGCTGATTCATGTCAATGTATGACAAAAACCACTACAATATTGTAAAGTAATTAGCCTCCAACTAATAAAAATAAATGAAAAAAAATAAATAAAATTAACTTATCCTTTTAAAAAAAAAGTCATCAAATTGTTTTGCTTATAGCCAGGTTACTACACCTTCAACACTTTCCTGTTCTAGGTGACAGACCACATGTCCTGGCCTTTGACTATGCACTTAAGTATAAAGTTATCATCTGCATTGGTTTTCCTCATATATTATGTAATTTCATATTAAGATATAAAAATAAAAGACTCAAATCTTAGTATGTGAGACTGAGTTTTAAGTTTTGCATTTTAAGGGAAAAAATTGTCTAGTGTATTAGGATTTTTTAACCTCTTTACTCCAAATTTGTAATATGTCACTATTGACTTTTCATTGAAATATTTGCAAATATTGTATGGACAACTTGAGGCAGTCATCCTTGACAAGATTATATATTTATATGTGTGTGTATAAATCATTTTGGTAGATGTATCAGTCTGGAGTAAGTTCAGTTTTTAAAAAGATGTTCAATTCTGGTTCAGAACCATTGTCCAAGGTATGTTTCAAAATATGACACAAATTACAAATTGAGCTTGGTGCTCAGTGCTTCAGCTATATCCCGACTCTTGTGACCCCATGGGCTATAACCCACTAGGCTCCTTTGTCCATGGGATTTCCCAGGGAAGAATACTGGAGTGGGTTGCCATTTCCTTCTCCAGGGGATCGTCCTGACATGGGGATTCAAACTTATATCTTCTGCATTGCAGGCAGATTCTTTACTGACTGAGCTACCAGGGAAGCCCAAATACAAATTAATTGCAAGTGTATGACACAGTTTTAGACAGTAGAAAAGCAATAAGTTGTTATGTATACCTTTGTGTCTTAAATGAAAAATACATCTAAGATTGTATCTTGAGTTTTTCTTTTTATTTTTTTCTATATGGCAATAGAGTGTTAATGTTCTCATTACCTGGAGTAGGATAAAAATAGCTCATGATCCAAGTTCAGTTTATTTTGAATCTTTTTGCTTCCTTTCCATGAACCCATTTCAAAGAGCATTCTTTTCATTTAAATATTTTTAAGTGTTTTTAATTGACCAAAATAAAAATCTTGTAAATTATTCTCTGAAGATTTGAAATGTGTCAATAGTGTCCTCACCTCACTAGGGCATAAAACCTCTTTGTTCAATATTATAACATATAACCAAATTATATATATATATATATATATATACATACACACCCATACATGTATAATGATCACTTCAGTGTACAGCAGAAATTAACACAACATTGTAAACCAAGTATGGTGGCAGTGGTTTAGTCGCTGATTCATATCCGAGTCTTGTGATTCCATGGACTGTAGCCCACCAGACTACTCTGTCCACGGGATTTCCCAGGCAAGAATATTGGAGTGGGTTGCAATTTCCTTCTCCAAAGGATCTTCCTGACCCAGGAATTGAACCCATGGTTCCTAATTGCAGATGCTTCACCAGGGAGCCACCCAGGAAGCCTAAAACCAACTATGTTTAAATGTAGGAAAAAAGTTCCTTGAGCACCCATCTTTACCACCCCCAAAATAGCATTTTTTCTCATGATAAAATGCTATTTCATGATATTAGAAGAGTCATATGAACATTCAGATTTTAGTACAGAGTCTCCAAATCGTAGAACAGATGCCTAGATAATAGTAGACTTCATAAAGCACACATTAGCATTCGTCTCTTCCTTCATCTGAGCTTTAACATGTTCAGTTTGAATTCCCTATTTAGCTTTTCAGATAAATGGATAAGTGATGCTTTCTAATGGACATGTTACATGCTCTGCTGTGTTCTAAATGTCTTTAATTCTTCTGAGGGTTCCTGAATATTCAAAAATGAAATGGCTCATTGGCAGATAGTTTGAGCGTCACATTCTTAGAGAGCTAACTGAATGGAAATTAACCAAATACAGAAACTTAAAATTTTTCAATTTTTAAGAATGCTTCCCCTTAACCAGAAGCTATATTTATTGTGCATTTCTTCAATGATTTTTCTTCAGGGAACATTTAAATGCAAGGTCTACCCTTTTCTGTACATTGTTTTTGTTTGTTTTTCTGTTTTTTTCCCAAAGAAATCTGACTTGATAGGTTGGCAACCTGCGGTAGGGTGTTGGCAGCAAAGTCCTTCTATTCCTTCATTACCAAAGTATGTGACATATCTCAGTTTTTAGGTCTCTTGGCTCTTCAGGCAATCTCAGTATCATATTCTTAGCCACAGATAATGTTATGTGTTTTCCAAGTTCTAATTCATTCTTCTTTCTAGGAACACAGGAAGACTGCATTTTCCAGCCTTCTCTATGACTAGATCAGTATGTGTAGCTAGTTCTGGCCAATGAACTGTGAAAGTACTAAGTATAATAATTAGTCTGAAGTATAGAATAACAGGATGCCACACATTTCAGGTGGCAATGCTAAAGAAAGTAAGCATTTATGCCTGGACAAGTAGCATATATAAGAAATGTCTTATTATATGAAGCTACTAAAATTCTGAGGTTATTTGTTAGCACAGCATTGCTTATGTGATTCTGATAATTATATATTATAAGCTACAGCAATCCTATCAGATTTCAAATGTCAGTGTTTGATGTTTCATATATTAGAAATATACTCTATTAGCTACTCATCTATTCAATATCTCCTCGTGCTGAGGCAACTCCAAGGGTTAAACTTGCCCTATATTTTCATCTATAGCCTGTAAACAACTTGTTATAAGGATGATCCGTAGTCCTCCTTGGCTGGATAAAATCAGAGCCTATAAGGGTAAAAGAGTTAAAGAGAGATAAAAATTATTGTTTCTTAAGCATTTTTGTAACTCAGAATCACCTGGAAAGTTTATTCTGAGTGCAAATCTGCTCTACTCAAGAGATCCTCATATTGCATGGGATCAAGAAATATGCATTTTAATATGAAACCAAAATTGGCTCTCATGTGGATGTATCTAGGAATACACTTTAAGAAACTTTAGAGTAGACTCTAATAAAGGCTGTCTCCTCTTTTAGCCTGAATAGTATAAAAATATGATGGGGTTAGACAGAATTACCATAGGTAGTTGTTTATTTGATGCATGGCATAGCTTATTTGAATTATCAAGGGCCTGGACAGTGTCCAGTACTTAATAAATCAGACTCTCTGGAGTAGGGGTTTCACCTGAGCTCTTCACATGTAAGATGCTCCCCCCCCCAAACAATTTTTAGACACAACAGGGTTTGAAACAATTGCCATAGGGATTATTTGTCCTTCTGTACACATCTTTATGAATAGTTCAATTTATTATTCATGACTTTTTAAAAAACATTAGTTTAGGAACATTAGTTTACCAACCACCTCAGATCTTCACAGAGGAAGTAAATATATTATTACTAGAGTTTTTATTAATTATAAGAAGTAATTGTAACCCATGGTGTAAATGATAGTTCCTAAAATATTATTTTTGATTTTCAAGATGAATGGTGAACATATTTTTATTTTCCATGAAGAAAAATACAAATTATCTATTTGAGGGGAAATTATAATATGATTATAGATTCTAGAAGACAAAATGATTCCACTTTTTAATATTTAAATGTTGTAATATTTTAAAGTGAAATTATATAAAACCATAATATGACAAGGTCAGTTGTCACATCGCATACTTGATATGATATTTAATTCATATGTATGTGGGTTAACATTAACTGCTTTTTTGATTGAAATGTATAACGGTTCGAATTAAATAGTTCTAATTAGGTGACTTTGTAATAGGAATACTTCCACTTGAATCTTACAAGAGTAGTTCTACAATCGGCACTGGGTCAGGTGTCAGAAGCCCAGATTAGAAGCCCAACCCTTGCTAATTGACTGAGTGTCATCAGTAAAGTCACTTTATCTGTATAATATGTTCCTGTTCTGTACTGCTTTTGTGTTAAAAAAATGATGTAATAAAATCAATTTGTAAGCCATAAATAGTTATACAAATGGAAGTTTATGCAATCACAAGAGTGATTTTACTATGGATATAAAATTGGCCAATAATTATTGAGCACTTACAATGTGCCAGGCACTGTGATATGAACCTACATGAGTTATACAATTTAATCCTCACAAAGTCCAATAAGTTTAATAATATTATCTCCATTTTAGCTCACAGGAGATGGAGACCCTTAGAGCCCATGGTAAAACACAGGAGAGAAGGAGATCTCATATTTATCTCTACTTAACTTGAAACTTATTCCTAAAAAGGCAATATTCCTGTGTAAGTGATATCCATTTAACCTACAGCCATATCAATTGAGTTATGAATCTGCATGACCCATGAGGAAATATTTTTCTCATTATTCAGCCCACTGAAATATATTGTACTGAACAGTACATTCAATTGTACCATGTTGGGTCAGGAAATAATGATATAACCTCCTTGCTTTTCTCCATACAGTACAAGTATGGTCTATCATCTGTCTGAATATCTTTCTGATTTTGGCTATATGCCAAAAATCATGACATTTTATTGGTTACATTGTACTTATATTGTCAATGGAAGTTGATACTGACCAAAATTGAACTTTTGAGAATACCATGATCATCCAGCTACACATTCATAATAAGAGTTCATGTTTAATTTTCCATGCTTCTGCCACTAGTCTTTTCATTTACCTTCTTCATTTAGGAAATAATTTATAAATGACAAAAGTAGTCTATCAGTTTTCCCAAACATATTTTATGGTTTGAAACACTGTGCTAATAAGGAATAAGACTGATTATGGATAACTGCATTCTCTCTCTACTTGGGATTTGGAGCAACTTACATTAGCCACTATTTAACAGATTTAGAGAGAAACTACTATCTGTCTTCCAAGTGAAGATTCCTGAATATACATCAAGAATGGATCAATCTCTTTAAGCAATGTAGAGCATGAGTTGCACACGGTCATTTACTTCTGGGTGTTCAGGTAGAGTGGCCCGTCCTTTCCTAATTACAAGTTTCCTGTTGAGTCCCACTTACTCTGGAGGGCCTAATCCCTCATCTTACTTCTGCATGAAAAGGATCTAATCGCTTCTTGTTTCAACAGAGAGTTCTGTATTTCTTTCCAAGGGGAGGAGTGGGATGAAAACTCTGGTTTCTTTCTCCAGCTCTCATTCATTATTAATAACCGAGAAAGGCTGACACCCACTGGGCCATAACTCATGAGGAGTCAGGTTTATGTGCTGAAATGAGTGCTACTGCCTGGTACCACCTTTGCCTCCTTTTACTTTGCTCCTGTTCATGAGCAAAGTATGAGCAAAATTAGACTGTGCTTCTAATTTTCTTACAGTAAAACCACCATGCAGGGACCCTTTATAGACTAGATGGAAGACATGCTATTTCCAGCTTTCTCTCCTTAATGGAGTGTTGGGTCAGTTCAGCCCTATTCTGCGGGTCTGGATGTCTTTAATTTGGGGAGGGAATAAATGTTTTCTGTTATTTCCTTAGGGCCAGTCTGTGTTCTCCAGTCTCAATATCACCATGGTTATTTGGATACCCATTCAACATATGCTTTTTGAGTGAATACTTTAGCTCTGAAATTACAAATTAGTGGCCCTTTGGGTGAATATATGCCCATGTGTTCAGGTTGTTTCCTTTTTTTAAAATGTCATTTCATAATTGACAGATTACTTAAAAATCTGGATTTTCAGATTTATTTGAAAAATAACACTCTTTCAACTCTGGGGCTTAATCATTGACAGGAATCAAGTGAAACAGAGTGAAGGATGCTCCTTTTTAAAGAAATAAACACTTCACCTCCAGGCTTAATTATCTCTATTTTCTCTCTGACTTGGAAATCAAATGCTATGTGTCTTTTATCTCTATGTCCATATACACATGAGTACTAGATGAAGAGTATTATATGATACTTATATGTGGCCCTCTTTTCTCCTTTTTCTTACTTTTTGATCCTTATAGGCACTTGAATGACTATCCTCAGAATTTCAAATGAGAAGAAGGGATTGATGGACCAACCTCTACCCTAACCCCTAACCATACTGAATTTTTCAGCTGTCATTTTCTAAAATTATAATGATATTTTTATATAGCCCTTCATTTCCTTTGAGACATTTTCTCAGTCTCTTTTGGCCCTTTCCTAGATCATTCCTAGAAAGAAACTAAAGATACATCTCAGCTATCCTAGTACCCAAACCAAATCTCAATTTCCTTAAAGAGAATATTCTTCAGATATGAATTTAAAAGCCATAAAAAGTAGAAGGGAAAGAGAGAGGTAAAAACTTGTTAGTACAAATGAAATCACATAAAAATATAACTTTATTGATGCTAACAACTTTAGGCAGTTTAGAGAACACTAGTTTACAGTGAGACAGAACACTGTGTACCCCTGGGTGGGAGTACTCGGTTCTTCCTGGGAAAATGTTCTGTAGGTTTCCCATTGAGCTTATTCCTACAGCTTCCACCAAAATTGAAACTGACATCTTTCCATAATGCTCCCTTGAGATGCACATACCCTGTTAAGTGTCATAGCCCAAGTATACCTGACTGACTTACAGTTTGAGGTTGGTCAACAAACTCAAAGGAAGCCCTGAAATTCTTTGCTCTGTTTAAAACCATGGGGTAAGAGAGAGGATCAGACTTCAGGCAACTTGCACATACTGACCTTCTAGGGCCCAAGAAGAGTGTGCTCTTCTGAGGCCATTAGAGGCAATAAATCTGGATTCAGGTCCTTCGGGTCTTTTGTCTCCTAGAAATAAATAGTTTTTAAAAATCAATAAAGGGGACACAACCTGACAGTCCATTAGATGATAAAAATGTCAATTATTCCCACAGGTTCATGACACATAATGGGCTGGTAGAAATAGCAGCCACCACCCACCACACAGTAATTAGAGGATATAAAAGTCATTGTTATTGGATAAGTCCGTGAAATGGTGAAGAGCAAGGGCTGAAATCTGGGGAGTAGGGGGTTCCAATCTGGTGCCATTTTGTATCCACTGAGTGTCTGACTCTTGGGGAGCAGGCTTACAGAGGTGCGTCTCCCACTGGGGCTGGGTGTGGATCTCCGCCCGGCTCTTGCTCCTAAGCTGACTCTCGCCTTCACAGTAGGTGACACAGCAGCGGCAGGCCGCGGAGGGCTTCCCTCTGTGCTTGGACGCGGTGTCTGGGCCCGGAGAGGCGCCTGCAGCTCTCCCCGAGCTCTGGGGCTCTGGAGGCTCTTTCAAACGGCTTTTCCGCCTTTGCACGTGGTCCAGACTGATGTCAGACTGGGAGGAACAGCTCTCATTCCAGCCAGAGCTAGCACTCAGACTTCTCAGTGGAAGAGCCAGTCTCAAGGCCTTCCAGAATTTAGAGCCAGAATGTTTGGACTTTTCCCCCTTCCAGCTCACAAAAGACACAGACTCCTTCAGCTGTAAGATGCTTGGGTGTGGCTGCTCAAGTGGACGGTACTCAACCACAATGAGCTTGGTGGCAATGGAGTTCTGGCACATGACACCCAGTTTGAACTCTAGCATGCTGATGCTCTTTTCGGTCACATAATCTGGGCTCAGCACAACAATCATCCTCCGGCTCCTTTGAATGAAGTCAAAAACTGCTTCCACTGTATCTATAGGAGAATGAAAGATAGGACAGTGCCTAGTGAAAACATACAAGCTTCAGTTCATCGTTGACAATCCCAGGAAGGACAGGCAATGAACACTTGAGAATATAAGATCGAAGTGTTAAATCATCTACGCAGGTAAGGAATCTCATCTATACTACTCTTATAGTTGCAGTGTCTGCTACCTTCAAGGATGAGGAAGTAACCACCTCTAAAAGCAGCTAATTTCAGCTCTACTTGTAAATAATTTCTTGTTTTGAAAAGTCGTTTCCTTCCACTTTAGTGGTCTTAGATCTAACATTTTAAAATACTTTAAGTATCTCATAATTATTGTGATCTCATTGTATTTTTTTCCTCGTCTCTAGATTAAATAGCTTTCATGAATTTTGTATCTTATTCTCCATATGAATTGGTATCAAGTCTCTTTCCTACTTTTATTGATTTTTTTTTCTTAGTAACATTCAGTTTATGTATATGTCACCTAAGAGTAGTATCATGAACAGGACTGAACATAATGCTCCAGACACAGTCTTATCAGCTAAGATCTACAGGGCATTACTAGCTCCTAAGATCCACACAGTTATTGCTCTTGATACTTAAAATTTTTGGACTTATCAGACAGCTCATAGTATTGACTGTGATGTCAACCAAAATTCCCTTTCTTTTTCTATGTCAAGAATTGATCTGAATAACAATTAAAGAGGCAACAACAATGACAACAATAACTGGTAAAAATCAGCCAATTAGTTGAGACCTCTCACAAAGCATTCAGTTCTAACAGTTATTGTGGTGAATTTGTGCAAAACCTAATGGATGCTTCTTGAGATAAACGCAGTGCTAAACTCATTGTGAGATTTAGGAGCTTAAACAGATTTTCTGAAGCAAATTCCAAACTTGTAAATTGCAGCTGTTGACAACTCCAAAAACACATGCTGTGAACAGACCATGAGATTGAGCACCTATGCTTTTCAGGCCAGGAGTGAAGCACTGAGGGAGAAACTTTTCAGTCTGTGAAGACAAGCTGAAAGTTTGCAGTGAATTGGATCATGAATTTGACAGGGAATGAAGGAGCTTTGCTCTCTACCATATTATTTCTTTCCAGCTGTTGAATTGAACATGAATTTGAAGGAAAACCGAGAGATGTGCTCAGTGTTCAAGAACTTCTGACTGGCTCTATCAAGAGCACAAAGTATTTTAGTTACTTTTTGCTTCAATCACTTATCTTCAAAGCCTGTTTGTGTGTGTGTGTGTGTCTGTATTTGTGTTTGTGTGTGTGTGTATTTGTGTGTCTTGGTAACTCCTTTCATTTCCTGTCTTATTCAGAATCTTATGTTTCTACCTTTCATAAAACCAAGGATGTGAGTTTAGGAAGTTTACTGTTTCTCTTGTATCATGATGAATATGATATGACCCTAAGATAACATGGATAGGTTTTCAACAAAAGGAACTTGTGCACTCAAATTGTATGCGTGTAGGGAGGAGGTGTGTAACTGTGGGTGTGGGTGATTCATTTCTAAATAGTCACTTTAGGAAAATATTTGTTCTGTCAAAAGGGGGTACCATTGTTGAAAATAAAACATTGTCTTAGACCCTCTAAAAAAATTGACTTTAAAGCCTATGGCTTTTTTTTTTTTTTTTTTTAAATTTTGGTAATCCACTTGAAAGTGGAGGATTTGCCTTTTAGAGAGGGTAATGCAAAAAAATAAATAAATATGAATGGTGGAATTCCAGACATTGAGGAATAGATTAGAAGATGGTTTTCAGATAAGAGTTGGTCTATACCTCAGCGTCTTCATATAGTACTTTGAAGGAAACTGCCTCTTTTATGGCCTATTTTAATATCTTCCAAACTGTTGAATTTCATATTTGAGGATGTTAATTATTACTTTTTTTTAATGATGAATATTATTTGGAGAGGGCATCTTAAATTAGGTCATTTATTCTGTTTGGCTCAAAAAAAAAAAGAAAACCTGAGGTGTGGCCATAGATTGATAAGACCAGTTTTTTTGTGTGTGGTAATAAATTGGGTTTGAAGTGACAGTTTCTGATCTAGAACTCTTCACTACTCTAGAATAGTCCTGCCTATAATAGTTACAATATCCTTGGTATTAACTTGGGAGTAGAAAGAAAACTAAAAGAAAACTAGGACTGTAATTTTGTTCTTTAGCTAGATTACTGGTATATGAGAGTGTGTTAAACCTCTCTTTCTCTTAAAACTTGGAGTACAGATTTTAAAAAATAGGGGCATCTAATTTGAAAGATGAATCTGAATTCAAATACTGGTTTCTCCATTTATCTTAATAGTATAATCATTTATTTTAGTATCTTTAAAGTTGAATTCATCCATCTATAAAATGCATATAATGAGAGCCAATTTGTAGGGTTGCTGGACAATTTATCAATACCTATAGGTCAATGTCTACTGCATGGTATGCTTTTGAATTAATCACCTTGATTAAAGTATTATCATTCAGTGTTCACTAAGCACAATATTAAAATAATGTATTGACTAATATTGATTCTAAATTAATCCCTAATGGGAACTTCAGAGGACTGACTTAAAATGTGGTTTCAAAGTTTTCAAATTCTGTCTATTCAGTTTAAAATAAAAGTGGATAATATACTACTGGAATACTTAGCCCATTGCTAAGACTACTTCATATCCCTTGACTAGAAACAGAGAAATAGATAAGCTGCTGAATGTGTCTCTTGTTACACTGCATGTTTACTTGTATCAAAGACCTAATAACCTCAGTTTTTGTTTAAGTCACTCAGTCGTGTCCAACTCTTTGCAACACAATGGAGTATAGTCTGCCAGCCTCCTCTGTCCATGAAATTTTCCAGGCAAGAATAGGCTGGAATAGGTTGTCATTTCCTTCTCTAGGCGATCTTCCTGACCCAGGGATTGAACCTGCATCTCTTGCATTGGCAGGAGGGTTCCTTACCACTGCATCACCTGGCTGCTTATATCTCCAAAGACAGTGATATACATTATGTTTCAGCTCTGCTTTAGGATTTCAGGATTGCTTTTTTTGAAACTTCCATGCATTGATCCTAAGTCTACTCTTTGAAGACTGGTTTGAAACAGGGAACTTTTTTGGAGGAAAAATTTTTACTAAGCAAACCAGTTAAGTTATAGAGGCCCAACAAATATTCTTGGAATAAATAAGATTTATTTTTAAAAAGCAAGAAAGCTCCCCTGTTACTACAGACTTAATATTAACTCAAAAGAAAATGCTTTTTCAAATATTTATCACTGATTTGTTTGAAATAGAAATGCATATTTGATTCAAATGATCACCAGTTAACTAAAGGCACGACATTGTTAGTTGATCTTTTTAAGGCAACTGCTTTTGAGTTGAAAACCTATAAAAGGTAAGCTATTACCGTTAACTGTCCAAGTTTCAAGTTGAACAAAAAGAAATAGGTGTTTGTCTCTATCTTAAAACTCTCTCCTCTCTCTCTGCCTTTCTCTATTCTCCCTTTGTATCTATTCCTCATCTTTTTCTCCATCTCATTCTCTCTTTTGAGTCTCTCTCCACACTCATTCACGTGTGCACATGCACACACACAAACACATACAGATGTCTGGTATATTAGATCAATCCATTTTACTTAAGTAACTCTTTTACTAAGAGGTAAAGAAAGTGTTGAGTTGAAGTTCCCAGTTTTCTTCAGATTTTTCACAGAAAGAGAAAACTAATGTCCCTTAAAACACTTCTTTTTCTAAGTGTATCATTCTTTTTCTTCTCATTTCTTATGCCCAAACATGAAAAATACATAAAACACATGCACAAAATAAAATTCAAAGGTGAAAATAAATGGTTTATTTTTAAAATAAACAAATTTACAAATCAAATGGAAAATGGAAAATACAAACATTTATGAATAAAATAAAAAAGATAGTCTTAAAATATGAAAAACCTATGGAAAGAAAATCAATAATTAACAAGTGGAGTGAAATTTTGTTCCCCAATACAATGGAGTACTTGTTTATTAGAATACTAGGGAATCATCTAAACTACAATGCAGAAAAAATTAAATTATTTTATATGATTGTATAATTGGACACTCTATATATCATGTTTTTTTGTTTGTTTGTTTGTTTAATTGGGTGCAGAAGGTCTTTATACCATATATATAAAACCTTTGAGATTTTTCTTTTTAACATTGGATATTTTTATTCTTAATATTAGAGAGTGATTTCTCCTTGCTCTCCAATGTATGTTTCTCCTTCTCTCAAATATTCTGTACTGGGCATCTTCTGGATCATAAAACAAACAAACAAAAAAGAACTCTTGAAACAGAATTATCCTAGGATGAGATATCATTTCGATTTGAGTTGCTTTAGATTTTTAGCATTTGGAAACGTTCAGTAGCAAATACAGTAATATAAATAGAACAAAAAGTATCTATAAGTTTTTAGGGGTACCAAACATCATTTAGCATAAATATGAAACCAAAAGTGCAAAAAGATGCTGCATTGGCAAGAGAATGGCCCCTTGATAATGGGGCTGTCTCTCATCTATCTAGAGCTCATTCTTGAATTGAAATTCAAATCTTATCTGGGGTCAGTTCTCCTCTGGTCTTTTGATGAAATGGTTAATAGAAGGAATAATTATACTTTGTAATAAAGAAAAGCATTAACAAGGCTAAAAACATTAGATCCAAGATGACCCCCAAACCATAGTTTTATAGTCAATGATTCATGACGCTTTTGTTTTATTTAAAATAACTCCTCCATAGAAAAATGATTTATTAAATAGACTTTAGTAACTCAGAAGGACACAAATATAAGAGATAATTTAAGAATAGTTTATCAACATTCATACTACTAAGATAAGAGTTTCCTTAAATTATGAATTATCATGTTTCATAGGATACCCAGGCTCATTAAAGGTATTTTTATTTTCTTTTTCTTTATTACTTAAAAGTCCAAATAGAGATTTATCTCCCCAAGAGTTGAGCACTAAGATTAATGTAATTTCTAAGTATGTGTGCTCAGAATATAGTAGATGGTCAATTAATGCCAGAGGGCTGGCTACTGCTTAGCAGTGACCATGGAAGCTCTGAGCAGAACAGAACCCACTGCACCCGGATCAACTGTGGCAGTAGTAAGTTATTGTTACTCATCTAGGGAGGGCAGGGGTTAACAACAACTACTCTGTGAGCGTAAATTCACAAATATTATTAATGTGCAGAAAACAGTGACATAAAAATATTACAGTAAAAAACATAATTTAAAAACTGGATAAGAGTTCCAGTAATTTGTAATGTTGTGCCAATGACTATTTAAAGTCATATGTGGATATATATATACACATATGTATGTGTAGTGTGTGTGTGTGTGTATATATATATATACAATTCATGTATGTATGTATGTGTATATGTATTTCATGTGTATATATGCAATATATATATATAGTGTGTATATACATATATATTTTAAAAATCTACATGTAACATAGATATTCAGCACTCTGTAAACCCTGGACTTTGTTTTCACTTTTCCAAGTCTTAAGAACAGTAAAGTTTTACTTATACAAACTAAAACATGTTTAGTTGACAGTGACTTTTCAGTCTAACTTGTTTGAAGTGAGTGTTATTAACTTATCAGTGAATAAAATATGAAAACTACTCAGAGTCCAGTTAATACTTTTAGAGTATTAATGCTAAAAGCACTCTCAAGGTCCCTAAGTCTAACTTTAACACTTTACAATGGGGAGATAGAAACAAGTGAAGAGAAATTCTTTTCCAAATATTTAAAAAAGCTAAGGTTAAAAGACAAACTGACAAACACCCTGTTCTGTGCTTTTCTTATAAGAGAGAAAATGCCCTTGAAAGCTTTTTGCTCTTCTTTTACTCAATATTAGCACCAGTAAGAGAAGCTTCCTCTCCAATGAATCAAGTGTGGAGCCACCTGCATGCTCTGAATGACCGACCCAAAATGCAGGAGGTAGGGAGATGGAGTGATGGCTATGGGTCAACCTACAGATAATTGGGAGTTTACTGCAATAAAATAGTATTACATAGTTTTCAAGCTGACAAATATGAAACCAACTACCTGAGATGCAGTGCATGGGGTGGTGGGGCGAGATGACAGGAGACAATGTGGGAAAGCCCTTTAAGCCAATCATAAGGAACATTTACAGTCACCCTGCTTTATAGCATCACAAGTGGTGTCAGTCACGCTGTGAGGGTGTCTAGTATAGTAGGATGAGCAAAAGAGTTTATTTTCCTTAGTGAAGATAAATTTAGGCCCTGATTATCTTTTAAGGGATGAATAAAAAGAAAGGAAAACTATACTTGAAACTCTTAATGACCCTATTAACAGATGACTCATCTTTAAGGGGTCTTTAAATCAATAACAAAGGCTGCCCCATAATATTAAGATTATTCAAAAAAACAAAAAAAAAAAAAAAAAGAGAGAGAGAGCCAGAGTGAGTGAATAGAGAGGAGTAGGAACAGGAATGGAGGATGCAACAGGGGAATTTTGCATCACCAGGTCTTGCAAAAAATTGAGTGACCTCAGGCATTGGAGACAGGTGGTGGCACAGTCATTCTAAGCCTTGGTATTGCCTGAGGAAGCAGAACAGTTCTTCTACAGTAACCCTGAATTTATCTCTATGGGGAGGCTTCCATAGAATTTGTTTCTGTCCATGAACAACACACTGGGAATAAAGCAGGGGAATCCTCCCTTCCTGGAGTATTGCTGGATCTTTTCATCCATCATTCACTGGCTCTTTCATACATTTTTCAAGGATGAATAAGTGAGACCCTGCTCACCACTTCTAGACCACCTGTGACTTTTCTTCACTGGCATGGCCACCTGCAGCTGCTTCCAGAACCTGCCCTGTGGATACTTGGATTTCTCCCCTTTCCATTTAATGACCGTGAGCACCGTCTTAGCCCTCTTCAACTCTTTCACCTTCGTTTCCTTCACAGCTTTGTACTGCACTAAAATGACGTTGATGCTGCCTCGAGAGGCCATGTTTTCTAGGCCAGCCTTGAGCTCCAGGAGGGCTTGGGTTCCCTGGAGCACGTAGTTGGGGCTTAGGACAACCAGGAGGCGTCTGCTTTTCTGAATGAAGCTCAAGGTCTCATCTGTGACAACTGGGAAAGAAAACACCATGGGGATTAGTGATGGCTAAGAACTCCCTCAAGGTATGGGGCTTGAGGAGCAAGTGAAAAGAAATTAGCATCATAGTTTGAGAATTGGAGTGAAACTTTGATCAACAACACTTAATCCTTAGACCCAATTGCTCTGTTCAGAAAATGTCACTCTCTTCAGGGACAATAGAGACTGAATGCACATATTCCAATCCTGAAGGAATTCCAAACAGGCAAAGCCAAAATGTATTCCTATGACCTTGGTCTTCAGAAGCATCATTTGGGACTTGAAGAATGAGTGGGTAGTACTGAAATCAATTTCTTCAAACTGTGCGGCATATTTTGGCCCAGCAAAATCAGGTCTTGAGCCCTTTCTCCCCAAAGATATCCATGTATTAACTCTCTACTGCTAGTGAGTATTAAAAAAACATATAGTGCTAAATCATGGAAATTAATTTTTCACTAACATAGAACAGCAAGAGTAAAACGCTTCATTTTTTGGTAGTCCCTCTCTACTGTCAGGCACCTCCCAGACACAGACTATTCTATATCATTGGAATAGGAACTTAAGAAAATCTAGCCAACTGAATGGTATTTTGACTGGAATCACATTCTCGGCTCAGCTTTCTATTCTGCTCTGCTCTGGAGCCTAAATTAGTCCCTGAATCTTTCTCCTTAAACTCCTGTCATTACTATGAAGCCATGTGTTTCAGCAGTTGCTAGCTGATGCGTGTGCCTTCCCTGGCAAGCAAATGGTTTCTTCAGGTCGAAAAAGAAGCAGCAGCAGGGGAAAATGGAAATGCTGTATAATTTTATTCTGTTGTCAAGGGTTCTGATTAGTTCCTGTCACTAAATTCTTGGGAATAATCCATCTCCTCGAGGCTGCTTATCAAGGACTGAATAATCCTTTTCCTGGGGTTCAGATAGAAGGCAACTCCAGGGAATGCACCAGTGTTGTGGAAAGCCATCTCAAGGTTTACCATACTCCCCACTCCCCTGGGCAGTCATTTTGCCCTTTAATCTTCACAGGTACAGAGGCAATGGGGAAATAGTTGAAATTAAAAAGCATGTGCAGCCTAGAGGAGAATCCAGGAATAAGTAATTGTCCACTCCAAGCAATGTTGCTGGTTGGCTGTGTGTAGGCAGGAAAGAGACCTAGAGGCAAAGAGGACTGAGTAAAAGAAGCAGGGGGAATGCAAAAGGTCACAAAGGTCAGTCAGCAAAAGCAAAACACAAGAGTAATTACATAGAACTTGAATTCTTCAAAGAACTATCAATCCCTGCTGGAGTCTTACATTGTGGTTATACTGTATACCTTCACATGACTGTTCAGATAGTAGTAAATATCAGTTGAATGACTTATGAATGAGTAATTAGATGAATAAATTATTTAAGATTTTAAGCTTCAAAATGAGTGGGATTTGTCCTTTATCTCTATAGTCAAGTCAGCATTTTCTGGTAAAATTATGCTGAAAGAGATATCTCCTACAGAACAGAAACATGATGGACTTTTGGATGATGATTTTGTACGTAAAGTAAGTGATCCAGCTAATTCAAAATAAAAATAAACATTAATGTCTATTCTGTCTCTCAAATTATCAATATAACTGAAAAATATGCTAAGTGAGTAATGTACACAGGATTTAGGGGAAGAAAATAAATTAGTTTGTTGTAAAGATTAGAGATATTAATGCATTTTAACAGTACAGAGTTTAACAGTGGGTTTACGAGTGCTATTATGCATCTATAAAAGAGACTCAAATGTAGCATCACTTTATGTGTTACTGTCTGGATCTGAAAATTAGAGGTACACTTTATTTTAAATCATTCAGCATTTCAATCTTTTTATACCTATTAGAATATACTGGCCTTTGTAAAATGTTAAACTCATTTCATTTGATATGAAAGAAGAAACAGACACAAGGAAAGAAGGCATTTGAGTAGCACTGGTTTGCTAGAAAACAAAAATGAAAAAAAAGGAAGGAAAATATTCTAATTACTACCAGTAAGTAATATAATGGAGGATTCCATGCATTCTCTTCTGCACCTCACTTTTTGTAAAATTGAGTAAATCTCATCTGTATAAAAATGTTTTAAACTCACTCTTTATGAAAAAATTCTAGGCAAATTAGTGCAAATTAGTTAAACCTTCTAAAAATCTAAATGTGAATAAACAAAATGTTTAAAGCTGTGGCTCTTAGCAGAGCTCCAATGCACTCTGCATCTACACTTTTCTGACATTGCTTTTGAAGCTTACTGGGGAAATATTTTAAAACCATAAATTGCACTTGAATAATCTACATTGATGGACATGAGTTTGGGTAAACTCCGGGAGTTGGTGATGGACAGGGAGGCCTGGCGTGCTGCGATTCATGGGGTTGCAAAGTGTCGGACACGACTGAGCGACTGAACTGAACGGAACTGAATCTACATCTTACAATGTAGAATTATTCCTGTTGTTATTGTTTAGTTGCTAAGTTGTGTCCGACTCTTTGTGACCCATGGACTGTACCCTGCCAAGCTCCTTTGTCCATGGGACTTCTCAGGTAAGAATACTGGAGTGGATTGGCATTTCCTTCCCTATGGGATCTTTCCGAGCCAGGGATAGAACGCACATCTCCTGTGTTTCCTGCATTGGCAGGCAGATTCTTTACCACTGAGACATCTGGGAAGACCAGATTTATTCCTAGAGAGTCTCTATCTATTACAAAAAGAATTGGGCATTTAAATGTCCAAAGATGTCAACATAGAACTGTGCCATGACTTTTACATGTGACCTGAAGCTACGGGTCTACTCTGCCATTCAGTGTAGCATCACCTGTACCCATCTGAAATACCTACTTCCCCCAGGCAGACTGTCTCGGTCAAAGATGCACAGCTTGTATCCAAATTCATTCTCCAAGACTCCACGGAGGGTCAGTAATACAAATTCTTCTTCTTCAGCATTCCTTGCATAGGATACATAAATATCATATTCCTTTCCATCTAGCAAAAATTTAATAAAAGACACAAAACACAGATCCAATATAAATTAGGAAAGTTTCTCAATAGTACTGTATTTTTTCTTAAATCAAACTTTTGGATATTAGACATTTTCATTTTTCACACATGTGAATTAGCTGACAGATTTCAGTGTGATTCCCCACCTATGACAGGTCTCCAGGCAAAATGACTATTTTAAGGTGTAATTGCAAATTTTATTTGATGTGTCTTCTACTCTCATCTCACTGAGTTCAGATTTTGTAGTAGAGAATGAGTGAGGTTTGGCTCATTCGGCTATGAACTGACGGAATCAGGAAGCAAATAGTTACTCAGTCATAGATGCTGGCAAAAATACCATGCAGAACATTTCTAATTCCTGCCCTCATATGTCACTCACTAATATATAAGAATAATAAATTGAGCAAAACCTTGAGAAATATCTAAATCATGTATACCTGAAAATACCTACAATTAAAATATGCTTAGATTTGATGAACCAATTTTTCTCCCAGTTGCCTAAGTATAAAAATCATCTCTTGGTAAAAATACAGGTGCCTATCTCTTCTACAAGCCACTCAATGAGACTCTATGGGATGGGTGTTAGGATTAGTAAATAAATGTTTCATTCTTGTCACCTGGCATAGAGGCACTAAAACAGTGTTTCTTAAACTGTAATGTGTACACGAATCATTTCGGGATACTGTTGAAATGTAGATGCTGATCCATAACAGGGACCAGCCTTTAGATGCTCCTTTTAGTAAGCTCCCATGTGATTCTTCTGGTACACAGATAACCTGTGAGCACAAAGTTTGGACATGCACTGTCTAGTACAATAACCACAAGCCACAAGTGGCTAGTAAGCACTTGAAATGTATCTGGTCTGAATGGAGGTATGCTGCAAGTGTAAAATACAATACATGCTGAACTTTGAAGATTTTTTAGTACCAAAAATAAGACTAAAATATCTCTATTAACATAATATTAAATTACAAGCCAAAATGATAGTCTTTTGAATATGTTAGATAACATAATTATTAAAATTATTTTCAGTTTTTCTTTTCTTTTTCCTTATGTGACCACTAGAAAAATATTAAATTACATATGTGGTTCATATTGTATTTCTATTTAAATAGTGCCACTCCCGACTAAATCATATACTGACCCAAGAAAGCAGAATAATATGCATTAGAAAGATTTTCAATAGTAAGGGCTGAAACCAAAGTTAGTTTAATTATATCTTCCAATTAATTCAGGTTTTATCCAGCCAATATGTTTTCTCAAGATGGCAGTTGGGAGATATACATGAAATTTTCATTACTCACCTAAAATGGTTTCATCTGTTCCAAAATGAGCCCGGTAAAATAAGACCATCTCCAGCCAGTAAACATGGTAAATAACGATGAGAATCACCACGAGGAGGACTGTGGCTCCAAAACCACACGCCAGTTCCACTGTGTACCTTGGAGCTATTACCGGAGAGACCAACAAAGAAACAAATTGATTTGTGCATGATAGTCATGGTGACCCATCATTCTGCAAATAGCTGGTTAAACCAAGCAGCTGAGTCATGAACCTGACCTATATGTGTGAAAAAGCAGAGGCCACCTGGTAGAGGTTAAGCACTATGTTCTAATACTAAATTGTGGCCTATTTATCATTTTGTTTCCAGAAACTGGCATAGAAGGTGCTTCTTAACAATTACATGATTTGAATACACTTCGATGACAATACAAATTAAGACAGATCTTATTGGGAACAATTTAAAAGGTCATCTAAACTGACTCACAAACTGACAACTAAATCTTCTCAAAAATATTTTTGGAAAGTGTTAACTCCATCCTATGTCCAGCTCTTAACTAGACCAGCTGATGACACTGGTAGAATTTTAATTGTTGTAGCAGCTAACTGAGCACTAATTGTAATGTGTTTATATCAGTCTTAGTTTCATCCACTTGTCCAGAGCCATATGGGAGAAATTTAATTCCTTATTCTTTATATTTGGCAATAGGCCTCAACAATTTTATTATCATTGAACAGAAAATGAGGGTATCCACCTAATGCTCAGTATGCTTGGCTCTGAAAGTATCTCTCTGGTGGACAGTTGTAGGATATACATTCTACAAGCCTGCTTCTCCAGTCTTTCTCACTCACCATTAAACCATACATTGTTACAGTCGTCTAGGTAGAGACTGTCTTCTTCATCCATCCTATCTTGAGAACTCTGGGAACTGAATGAACATTTCTGGATATAACGCTACAGACTTCTAAGTAGCATTATTTAAAATAAGTCTAATACTATGTGATATTTAAAATAAGTCTGAAAGTGAAAGTCACTCAGTCGTGTCCGACTCTTTACTGGAGTGGGTACCCTTTCCCTTCTGCAGGGGATCTTCCCAACTCAGGGATCAAGCCCGGGCCTCCCACACTGCAGGCAGATTCTTTACCAGCTGAACCACAAGAAAAGCCCAAAATACTGGAGTGGGTAGCCTATCCCTTCTCCAGCAGATCTTCCTGACCCAGGAATCGAACCTGGGTCTCCAGCATTGCAGGTGTATTCTTTACCAACTGAGCCAACAGGGAAGCCCCAAAATAAGTCCAGTACTATACTATGTATTTGTAACTTCATGTGGCTGCTTTATTAACTTTACTAGTGAAACTTAAGAGTTTGAGATGGAACAAAATATTTCTGGATCTGAAGAAGAAGTGGCTTAAATTATATATTAGTTAATTTGACAATTACTTATTGGCATCTACCATTTGCTAGAAGTTGTTGAGGTTATAATGGCAGATAAAATAGGAAGGGTCTCTGCCCTCTTAGGGCTCAGAGTCTAATGCAGGGAAGTAAATAAGGAAATAAATAAGACAGTTACTGTTAGAGAGTGATCCATGTTATGAAGGAAATAAACCAGGGTAATATGATGGAGGTAGCTGAGGGGAGGAGATGGGGCAGGAGAGGTATTTTAGGCAGAGGTGAGAAAAAGCCTTTTTAAACACCTGAACATTGTGTGTATTGTTTGCCAGGACAAGGCACAGAAAAATGTTCTTCAATCTGGAACTGTTATCAAGGCTTCCTGACTTCAAAGTTCAGAGATCTTTGCACAACACTACCATGAAGTTCAATTATTGATCATACCAGTGAAAAATCCCTTTTAAAACAGGTAGCTATTCTAAGGGGAAAATGGTGAGTAGCCTAGAGCTAAATCTGAAATTCTCTAATTAAAAGGAAAAATCATTGAGTTTTGCATTCATTATCCTAAACTCAGGGTACTAATCCTGCTACAGATACAGCCTGGGACTCAGCTGTACAGAATTACCATGGACTCTAATACTCATGATTTCCAGGTGGCGCAGTGGTAAAGAATCTTCCTCTCAAATGCAGGAGACTCGGGTTCAATAAATCCCTGGGTCTGGAAGATTCCCAGAAGTAGAAAATGGCAACCCACTCCAGTATTCTTGTCTGGATAATCCCATGGACAGAGGAACCTGGCGGGCTACAGTTCATGGCGTTGCAAAGAGTCAGATACAACTAAGCGATTGAGCATGCACACACACAGGCTTGTACTCAACCCATGAACAACAGTGCTTTAAAATAAGATAATAAATGCCATAAAGGTATGTCAGTGCACTTGATGAGAATTTATTAAGATCAGTTTGAGTAGCTGGCATGAAAATTGCTGTATCCTTGGTATTTCTGAATACATGTTATGTTAAAGACACACTGGGCTAATTCCCACTGTCATCCTGATTATTTGCTCAGCTATTTTGGCTCCCTCTGGATGGACATTTCACAATAAGAAAAAATGAAAAAAGGTCAGTGGATCCACTTACCTGAAATGGATTTTTCTTAAAAAACATCAATAGTTACCTTGTTTAGTGATCAAGGTATCAATTACACTCATGGCTTTCCCTCTGCCACATTCATTTTACTACTGCCTGTTTTATTTCTACTAGAGCTTTTTAATTTTGTGTTATACAATTACATATGTCATATTTACAGACTGCATTTTGTTGGGCCACCTTGATGATTTCAAGAAGTTCCTAATGATATTTAACTAATTGAACTCAAGATAAATAATCCACAAGCCTGATTTTCTAAATGGTTTGAGTCACATTTAGGAAGTGCTCTAAAAAGCTTCCAAATTTAGCTTTGCTGGTTTGTTTGAAAGGCTGATCCTTAGTCCACATTTTCCGTCTGCCCCACCTCAAGTCTCTGATGTTTAGGCATAAAGATTTTACTGTGATGCAATCCCAGACCAAAAGGTTTCCAGTCAAAAAGGGTGATATAACTGACCAAACTTGACTCCTAAACTACTTCTATCTTTGTTCTCACTGATAATCTAAACAGGATGGAGACAAATTTAGTGACTTGCTCTACTGTTTCTTTCTGAATCAGAATTCCCTCTATCCTTTTTCCAGAGCCCAAATTTCCAGCTAACTACCCTTGGTTAAGCTAGTACAAAAGCTCTAGTCTTTTTGCTTGTTTCAAGCTATCAGTCTACAATCTTGTTTCTCCTTGAAAACTTAAATTTATTTTCTTCATCTTCATTATCATAGTAGGGGCCTGGTTATCCACTGAATCTCCCAACCAAATACCAGCTGCTTGAATTTCCAAGTATTCCCTGCCACAGAATATTTGTCTACTCTTTGTTAAATTGTTGGGACTACTTGACAATTATTGGTACTACAATTATGGTCACTTGCCTGAATAACAAAGAGAATGTGTGCATGTGCGTGCATGCACTAAGTCCCTTCAGTTGCGTCCGATTCTTTGTGACCCTATGGGCTGTAGCCCACCAGACTCCTCTGTCCATGGGATTCTCCAGGCAAGAATACTGAAGTGGATTGCCATGCCCTTCTCCAGGGGATCTTCCTGACCCAGGAATCGAACTGAAGTCTCTTATATCTCCTGCACTAGTAGTCAGGTTCTTTACCACTAGTATCACCTGATAGTAAATCAGAGATTTATGACTGAATTAACCTTCAGACCTTATTTGTTTGGCTATTTTAGTTCAAACTTGTGCATTTTGAAAATCAGCTTCTGGTCTTACAGAAGTGACAGGGGCAGCCTTCTCTCCATAACATCTAAAATATTATGATGATTTAGGGGCATGCAAAGATTTCTTAGAACAAAGAAAACAATAACCATTAAAACATTAATAAATTGCACCTCATCAATAAAATATACCACTGAAGAAAGGAACTGGCAAGATACAGATTGGGAGAAAGTATTTGCAAAATATCTATCCAATAAGGAACTGGTATCTAGGGTAGAAAAGAGAATTGCTCAGATCTGATAATGAAAATACAATCTACCTATAAAATGGACGAGGTATTTGAACACTCATAACACAAAAGAAGACCAACAACTAACAAGCATATGAAAAGGTGCTCAGTATCTTAGTCATCAGTGAAACAAAAACTACAAAATGAGGTACCACCACACACTCACCAAAATGGCTAAAACTAAGACTGCTGTTTGCTGTTGTTTTAGTCACCAAGTCGTGTTTGACTCTGTGACCCCATGGACTGTAGCCCGACAGGCCCCTCTGTCCATGGGATTTCCCAGGCAAGAATTCTGCAGTGGGTTGTCATTTCCTTCCCCTGGGGCTCCTCCTGACCCGGGATTGAACCCATGACTCCTTCATTGGCAAGTGGATTCTTTACTGCTGGGCCACCAAGGAAGCCCAAAACTAAGAGTAACAACACTAAATGACAAAGATGTAAATACACTGTTTCAGTGAGAGGGGAGAATGATGCTACCACTTGGGAAGAAAGCTCTGAGAGTTTCCCATAAAACTAAGCTGGTAATTCTACTCATAGGTACTCACATCAGAGAAGTAAAAATAAAAGTCCACAAAGAGGCTTGGATAAGAATGTTAACAGAAGTTCTTCAAAGCTGTGAACAACCCAAATGTACTCCACCCAGAGAAAGAATAAACAAGCTGCAATGAATTCTTTAAAAAATCAAACAAACAAAAAAACACTACTTGGCAAACAAAAGCAACTAACGACTGATGCAACAGCATGATTATTAAGATTATTTTCTGAGTGAAAGAAGCTTTATAAAAGAGTGCATTCTGTAGAGGTCTAGGTATATGAAGTTCCAGAAGAGGAAAAAAAAAAAATAGTACATTCTGATAAGGAAAATCAGAAGAGTTGCTTTGACAGTGGTGGAGAAGATAGGAGTAGCAGGATTGATTGATAAGGGGAAGGAGTGGGAGGTTACTGTCTATAGTGATGATAATATTCTATATTTGATTTTAAGTTACACCATGAATATATACACATTTCTTAAGTATTATCAAAGTTCATATAACTGTGATTTGTAATTTGTCACTGTATACAAACTTTACCTAAAAAAAAACCCAAGAGAACTATAAATAAATATTAAAATTTGGATAATACAAGATGCTTACATGTTTAGGTGATAACTTTTACTAATGTCTGTAACTACTTTAAAGGTATAAAAAATAAGGTATATTAATGTATGCATAGCAGAATGGATTGATAGGTAGATATGTGATAAAGCAAGGATAGCAAAATGATAGAATCTATGCAGGTTATATAATTGTTCATTGTATAATTCTTTCAAATTTTCCATGTATTTGAAAATTGTCAATAAAATATCAAAATATAAAAATTAAGATGAAATAAACCTGCAGATTAAAACAAAGCTGAGAGAATTTGTCACCAGCAGATGTATGCCACTAGAAATATTAAATGGTTTTCCAGCTAAAATGTTACCAAGAATGAATAGTGCCAGAAATGGAAAATATGCAAATAAATATAAAAATAATTTTTTCTCAGTTCTTAATGTATTTAAAGAATACTTACTTAAAGCAAAAATAATAGCAATGTATTGTGGCATTTAAATGCAAATTGAAATGCATTGTAACAATAAAACAAAGAGAGAAAAAAAGTAACTACCATTTTAAGGTTCTTATAAAATATGTGAAGTGATTAATTCAAGGTAGATTGTAATAAGTTCAAGATAAATATTGTAAATACCATAAAAAAAAATTTTAAATAACATGGAAGTAAAGTCAATAGGCCAAAAGAGGTGATAAAATAGAATACCAAGAAATTATCAAATTAATCCACAAGAAGGCAGGAAAGGAGGAGAAAAGCAAAGAACAGGTGCAATTCCTAGATAATAAGTAGGAAGATGGTAGACTTGAAGTCAATAATGCTAATAATTACATTAAAGATAAATGGATTAAACATATAAATGAAAAGACAGAAATTATTATGTTATAGTAAAAATAAAAAGCCAATAATATGCTATCTATAAGAGATATACATTAAATATGAAGAAATTGATAGATAAAACAGAATGACAAAAAGATATACCATACAAATACTAACTACAGGAAAGATGGAGTGGCTAAATTAATATCAACAGAATATTAACCAAAAAAAAGACATGTCATAATTTAAAAGAGTCAATTCATCAAAAAGACATAATAGTCCTAAATGTATATGTATCTAAAAACACAGTTCTAAAATATATGAAGTACACAGCAGAACTGAAGAGAGAATTAGAAAAATACATAATTCTATGTAAAAATTTCAACACCGCTCTCTCAGAAGATGAAAGTTTAGCAGATTTAAAAAAAAATCAATAAATATATTGAAGACTTGAACATCACTGACATCAATTGACTTAGCTGACATTTATAGAACATCAAAACTGCAGAATATACACCCTTTTTAAGTGCATGTGAAACATTTACCAAGATAGACAATCTGCTGTGACTTTAAAGAGACACCAATAAAGGAAATGAAATGATGCAGAGTATATATTTTCTGGCCATAACAGAATTAAATTAGAATTTAGAATCAACTGTGCTGCACCATGCTAAGTACTTGTTACTTGCTTCATCCAGTCTCACAGACATTCTGAGAGTTGAAATCGAAAGAATGACAAATGGAAAGCTTAAACCAGTTCATATATACAGTTTGCACCAGAACCACAACCTGAGCTGAAGCCTGTCTAGCACCAAATCCCATGTTCCTTCCACTTCACTCTATAGTCTTCCCAAGTAGTTCTAAGTCACAGGTACCCTCTCCCTGCTTTTAATATTCATTGCTGAATTTTTAAATTACCTAGGCTTAAATGACAATATGAAATATCAAAAATTATCAAGATAAAGAGTGGAAACAGTCATTTCTAAAATTCAATTACATTTTAATACATAACATGACAAAAAAGGTTATCTGGAAAATTCCAAAACATGTATAAATTAAGTAACACATCTCTAAATAAATCATGGGTCAAAAAATAATTATAGAAAATTAGAAAATAATTTGAATTGAATGGTAATGAAAATTCAACATTTCATCATTTGCTTGTTTAAGCTAACGTAGTCTAATGAGGGAAGTTTATAGCTCAATGCTTAAAGGAAAAAAAGAATTATTTAAAAATCAGTGATGTAGCTTTCAACTTCAGATGATAGAAAAGAAGAACATATTAAATGTAAAACAAGCAAAAAAAAAATACAGAGTAAAATGAATAAAATACAAAACAGAGAAAAATAAATGAAAACACTTTTGTTCATTGAAAAATGTCAATAAAACTGGAAAACCTCTTTCTTGATTGATAAACAGATTGGATGAAAATATAAATCGCTACTATCAGGAATGATGGAGGGAGAATCACTATAAACCCTGCATGCATTAAAAAAATAACAAAATGATGTAACAACTTTTTATGCCAAAAATGTGACAATGCAGATAAAGCAAAAATAACAAAATGATGTAACAACTTTTTATGCCAAAAATGTGACAATGTAGATAAAGCATGAAAAATGAATTTGAGACAAATTCTTCAAACTGACACATGAAGAAACAGAATATCCAAATAGCTACTAAAGAAACTGAATTCATAATTAAAAGCTTTCCCATAAAGAAAATGCCAGGCCTAGATAGTTTCATGGGTAACCCTTTTAAATATTTGACTAAGATGTAATATCAATTTTATACATAAGCTTTCAGATAATAGCAAAGAAGGGGTCATCATCCAATTCATATTATAAGGTCAGCATGACTTTGTTACCATGTCATTGCAAGGAAAGAAAATCTCAGACCAATATCGCTCATGAACAAATATATGAGCAAATTCCCTAACAGAAATCTTCTAAGATATTAACAAATCAAATACAGCTATATAAAAAGGGTAATAAATCCTGATGATGTTGGGGTTTATCTCAGAAATGAAAGATTATATCAACATTTTGAAATCAGTCAATGTAAAGTATAATATTAATAGAATAAAAGAGTAAAATAATATGATCATCTGAATGGATAAAAGTCTGAAAAATTTCAAGATACATTCATTATAAAAATAAAACAAAACAAAACTCTCAGCAAACTAAAAATATAAGCTTAATACTTCATGTAGATGAAAGTCGTCTACAAAAACTTGCAAGTAGCATCATACTTATTATGAAAACTGAATGTTTGCCATCTAAGATAGAAAGCAATGCAAACATGGCTGTTCTCAATTTTTTTCTGATCATGCTACAGGAGGTCCAAAAGAGTGAAACAGTCAGGAAAAAGAAACCAAAAGTAGGAAGTTTAGAAAAGCAGTAAAAGTCTGTTTATTTGTGGGCTTTCCAGGTGGCACTAGTGGAAAGAACTTCTTGACAATACAGGAAACATAAGAGACATGGGTTCCATCCCTGGGTCAGGAAGAGCCCCTGGAGGAGGGCATGGCAGCCCACTCCAGTATTCTTGCCTGGAAAATCCCAGGGACAGAGAAGCCTGGAAGGCTACAGTCCACGGAATTGCAAAGAATCAGACATGACTAAAGCGACTTAGCATGCACATCACGATCAGGTGTATAGAAAATGCTAAGACACCAATAAATAAATAAATAAATAAATAAATAAATAAATAAACCAAACAGAAACCCTATTTAATTAGTGAATTTGGAAAAGTCAAAGGGCCATAAAAATTAATTCCATTTTTTTTCACAAATGTGAAATTTGAAAATGAAAAAATTTAAATATTATATATAATAGCATCAACAACATAATAGAGATAAATTTAACAATATGTGTGAAAGACTTGCATTGTATTGTGAAAGACCAGCATTGCTGAGAATATTCAATTAGTGCTAAATAAATTGAGATATCATGTTAATGAATTTAAAAACTCAATATTGCTAAAATTTCAATTCCCATTGAATCTATTTATAAATTAATTTGCAATTCCAATCAAATCACAGGAGCCTTTAATGTAGACATAGATAAGCTGATAGTAAAACCTACATGAAAAACTACATGGTCCCTGAATCCATCTTGGAAAAGAAAATATGGAGGAAAGGACATAAAGTATATGAGCATATGATTTCATGACTTACTTTAAAGCTGTCGGTCAAGACTAAGTAGTATTGGACTAAAGACAGACAAACAGATTAATAGAACACACTAGGGAATTCATAAATAGACTAACATTAAGAGAGTCCTTTTTTTGGCCAAGTTGTAAAATCAACTCAACAAAAAAAAGAAAAAGCGAGATCTTTCAATGTGGTTTCTATATGGAGGAAAAAAAGACATGGTCATAAGCCTAAGTATAAAAGTCCTCATAAATGAAACATTGTTAATATAGGGTTTAGAAAAGTACCAACTATAATAGAAGAAATTAATAAATGGACTTCTTTGTCAAGGAATTCAGAGAAGGACCCCTACATATAGTATATGAACATGAACACAGATATCACCTATGAATCTCAGCATTAGCCGGCCCAGAATAGAATCCACAGAAGCAAACACACAGTTCTGGTACTACTAAGTGCACAGAGAACCAACCATGTTATATGAAATACTAATATAATTTCAGCAGAGATCATCTGGTCTAGTAGACACACTGCTGCTGCTGCTGCTGCTAAGTCACGTCAGTCATGTCGGACTGTGCGACCCCATAGACAGCAGCCCACTAGGCTCCGCTGTCCCTGGGATTCTCCAGGCAAGAACACTGGAGTGGGTTGCCATTTCCTTCTCCAGTTCATGAAAGTGAAGGTGAAGTCACTCAGTCGTGTCCGACGTTTCTCCACCCCATAGACTGCAGCCCACCAGGCTCCTCTGTCCATGGAATTTTCCAGGCAAGAGTACTGGAGTGGGCTGCCATTGCCTTCTCCAGTAGACGCACTAGTAACTCCATATTCCTAAAGCCATTCATATTAAACCATTGGGAACACAGCCTTCTGTGAAAGAAGAGTTACTCAAAGCAGCTCTGGTGGACACACTTCCATATCACTCCTAGATTCAACATGATTTCAGTTGATTGTTTTGATTCTATCCATCTGACACTAAGTTATTAATTTATGTTTTCCTCCATAATTGTTTCCCAAAACACATGCCTTAGAAGATGAAACCCACAAAAATGTTCCATACGTAAAGAATCTGGAATCAAGTCAATTTCATACTACTACATTTCAACTCCACTATATTCCAATTTGATATTCATATCAAATATTGACATATGAAAGAACCATGAGGCTCTGAACTAAAGTAACTTGATCGATTTCACTTATCACAGACCTTAATTATACTTGAGTATAAGAGCCTTTGTCAAATAATACCTACAAAAATCTTGTGCAAGTAATAATAAGATCTAACATTCATTGAGCATTTAATATTTATATATGTTTATATGCC
Source organism: Cervus elaphus (assembly GCF_910594005.1). Lineage (NCBI taxonomy): Eukaryota > Metazoa > Chordata > Mammalia > Artiodactyla > Cervidae > Cervus > Cervus elaphus. The sequence goes on along the minus strand of NC_057833.1, from coordinate 42,357,636 downwards.
AGTAACCATGCTGAGTACTTTAAAACAACTTTGTGAAGGAGTGCTATTATTAATATTTTGCCTACTTTAAATAGAAACTGAAGCTCAGAGAGGTTAAGTGACTTTTCCAAGGTCATAGAATTGGACAGTACTCCAACATAGGCCATCTGTGTCTAGAGTACAAATAATGAATTGCAGTACTATGAAGAGGCTTAGTAGTATTCTTAGGAACTTACTTTGGGAAACATTGTCTTACAACATGCAGTTCAGTCTTCTCTTTTTACACTGCCTTCTGAGGACCAGAAGCAATTAACTATTCAGAACCCATCCACTAAGTCGCCTTAAAAGGCATATATTTCAGGCTTTTGCTCTTTACTTCCTAAGTTGTAATAAAATGCTAAAGTGAAGGCTGTTTTTTTTTTAATCAGTTTTAAAAGAGGTTTAAATCCTATTGCAAAATGCAGTAGTTTAAAATTAACATTTTTAATTTTTTTTGTATATATATTAAAGGCTCTGACTCTGACATAGGTCCAAAATGATTCTGAATGGGTTGACTTCATGTGTGATGAATCGTCCTTATTATTATCTAAATCACTGAAAAACATTCATGAAAGGATTCATTATCTAGGGTTCTTTGTTAGGTGAGAGACCTAAAGAAAATCTTAGACACAATATGTTTCAGGAGCAACCGCTCACACAAGAAAGCTTTATAATTTTTATTTATTGTAGGAAAATATAGTAATATCAACATAGAAATCATTTCACATCACTTTAAGTAATAGTTTTATTAATTTTCATTTTAGCAATTGTGGCTAGTGATATATGAAAAAACCTGCTTGAAATATTGGCAAAGAGTATTTAAAATTATCATTTTTAAATTATAATTTTGTGGATATTTTATATCTTACTTAACTATTTGCATGCAATTAGATGATTGCTATTTATAATGTTTCATTATTATAGATAATGCTTCTAAGAATATCGATAGGGACATAATTCTCTTTCTGTTAAGTTACTTGTTCAAGAAAAATTCCAAAAGTATTAAGTCATATGGTATGACCAGTATTTACGACTTCTGAACTCTGCCATCAATGATTTCTAAAACGGTCTTTACAATTCACCAATGATATGTGGTTCTACCAGTTTTATTATATCTCTGAGAACAGGGACTATTCTTTAGTTTGCATTTTCCTTTATAGATATGATGCTGTGCCTCATTATCATAATCATATGAAATTTTTAAGTCACATATGGGCATTAAATACTAAAACCATAAGACATATTTTCAGTATCATTATATAAATGGAAACTCACAAGATTTTTCATTCAAGTTTCATTTATCACTACGTGTCAGAATGTGCTAAGTGATAGAGCTCTTGTTGTCAATTTCTCCTTTTTCTTTATTCACTGGAGGGTTGCATTTGGACTTCACACATTCATCTGCTGAGTGCATCCATTACCTTTCTGTTTCACATTGGCTGGTCTGTCAACCTCCCCTTTGGCATTTCTGGCATGACAGACATAGTTGCGCTTCAGATCCTCAGCAGTAACTTTCTTGATGCTCAAAAGCTGAGTTCTTGTCTCGTCTTCTGTTACTTTCAGAATTACACTAGGAGTAGGAGAAAGAAAATTAAAGCATTAGTGAGATTCAAAGGCCAAAGGCTGTATGTAAATCAGAAAAGTAGACAATCATAGATCTCCCAGGTGAGGACAGACAGAATGTCAATAAGCTGTGTTTCTCATTATCCTGAAGATACAAAAGGAGACTAATCTCTGGATTCTAATATCATTTTTTACCATCTATACTACACAAAGTCCCAATATCTAGATTCAACACCCAGCATTAGCATCATACTACAGGTCACTCTGCAAAGTGAAGGGTCTCCTTTCCTCAAATATATGAGGCAGGATGCAGCATTGATTCAGTGAGAGGCTTCTGAGGCCTGACACCTTTGAATTTTGACTGAGGTTTTGCATTTACTGGTTATGTACTTTGAGCATGGTAAGTAATCTTTCCATGTCTTAGTTCCTCCTTTGAAAAGGAGGAAACTGACAATACCTACATAGTGCATTGCATGTATTAACTTACTCAAGAATTCTGAGGATTGAGTATGTTAATTCATAAGTATTAGAACAATGCATGCGTGCATTCTAGGTCACTTCAGTCATGTCTGACTCTTTGCAACCCTATGGACTTTAGCCTGCCAGGCTCCTCTGTCTATGGGATTCTCCAGGCAAGAATGCTGGAGTGGGTTGCTATTCCCTTCTCTAGGATCTTCCCGACCCAGGGATTGAACCCATGTCTCTTATGTCTCCTGCACTGGGAGGTAGGTTCTTTACCCACTAGCGTCACCTGGGAATCATTAGAACAATGCTTAATAAATATTCATATAAGCTATTATTATTATCTCACAGTAATAGTTGATGCATTTCAGGGATTTCCAAAACTTGGATTTTGCACACAGATAGAACATTTTGGTCAAAATTCTGAAACCTCTTGGTTATATCTTAAAGAAAGAAAAAACTTCATAGAGCAAGTAAACTTTGTGAAAATAAGTATGTCCAATTCTCTGCAAGTCAGAGATCAAGCGCTTTGGGTCTAAGATCAAGACTGAAGATCTCTCTGAACTACTGTGCTCAAAAGGAAAAAAATAAATAAAAATTCTCTCTCTTACAGTTGACTGACATCCAGGTTCTTATGAGGTTTACTGTCAGTCATGAAAACTTGGTTAAGGGCTGTGATGGAGTTAACCTAAGTTGAACTGCACTGCTCAACAATGAACAGTGACTTGTGTTTCAATAGCAGCAAGGAGGAACAGTGATTGTCATTACTATTCATCCCGTATTTTTATAAGGGTTGGAAGCACAACGTTCAGAATTCCTCAAATGGTCAATAACTCTCCTTCTGTGCATTCAGTCACATCTTTCATCAATTCCTTTAGCAAAAACTGCTCCAATTTCAGGAAACTCCTTCTGTATCATTAAATATGTTCTGTTCCTTGAACCTCTACACCTTTGTGCACGATGTAAAAAAAAAAATGATGTTCTTTTTTCTTTTTACCAGGAACATGCTTTTATTTCTTTTTCCAGTGTATTTCTACTTATCCTTCAAATCTTTATTTAGGCCATGTATCATCTGAGAAGTATTACCTAACTCCCTAAAGCTGACTGGAACTTCCAACTAAATCTTTCCTAATATCCAATACTTCCCTTTTACTGCACTTATCACATTATACTAACATCTCTGTTGTATCATTGCTATACCTGTAAAATCTACTCAGTTAGGAACTAAGTATCTTGCATGTTACCCGATGATACTTTATAATTTCTGTATAAAGTCTGAGTTTACTACTAGGGAATAAATATCTTTTAACTCCTTGAATTCAAGTAACCCAAGATCTATCAGCACAGAGATGATAAGGTGTAAGTTTTCAGAACTACTTTGTTATGCAGTTAGCTGCTCATTTTTATTTATTGTTGCAGTCTTCCTTGCCAAATCAAGCTACTTCAAAAAATGTCATGTTTATTTATGTCATGACCCAGATTGTTATTTTAAAAGTGAGTTATATTACCACCTCATCCACTTAAAAAATAAAATTCAAAGAACATTAATGTTTTTAGTCAATATTAAAAATTATCACTTATAAATGTGATATATATGCTATGAAAATTAAGAAAGGAGAGGAAGGAGATAGGAAATATATGCTTACTGTGAGATAAGAACTAACACAACTATCTGAGGCACAAAAACATAGGCCCAGACTCCAGACTTGAGAAACAGAATAGGGCCATGCTGGCAAGCTTTCATCTATCTACAACTCGAAATCCTGCCCTTTTCATTCATATAGGATATTCATTCCAACTACTTTCAAGTGGGTATCATAAAGATATAATCATCAGGTAGTATCTGGGGCTTGGATTACAAGTCCGAGAATCCTGTTTTGGGATATAGCTACTAAAGACTTGAAAATTAGGCTGATTTTTGTTACTGACAGGCAAAAATTAGAATTTTCATCAACCAGCAAAAACCAGAAGGCATTAGGTTGAGGAACAAGGGTTAGTCACCCCCTTGTCAGTGTCAATGTTACCTTTCATTAACAGATACGTCAATAGTGGTGTCCTCTGGCTTTTTCCCATCAATGGTCCACCAAATCTCATTGCGAGAGTCCTTCAGGTAACTAAAATAGACTTTACAGGGAATGAGTAGCTCTTCTCCTAAAAAAAAAAAAAAACAAGTTAACTCATCAGTTTGTAACCGTCACATGGTTATATTGGTTGTATTTTGTGATTAATCAGAAGTTATAAAAGTCTTATGTGCCTGCAAGCTTACTTCTGACTAATTTTCAAGTGGACTAAAAGATAATGTACCATACTTCATTGCAAAACAAACAAACCAGGAAAAGGACAGCAGCTTTTTATGTAAAATTATTAGAATGCCCATCTTTTAATAGAGCCGGTATAAGTCTTAAAATGACAGTATTTGTTCAAAAAGGCTCTGATAATGTTTCTTTTTTTAGCCCTAAACCTCCATGGACTACTCTTCTCCTTTGTTATTTCCCTCACCAACAATGAGAGATTGAGGAATGGTTATCCAGATATTTGGTCCTTGGCCCAGAGAAGATGGGGCGATGCCATCGCTGAGAGGACTGACCAGGCAGGCTGCATCTTGAAATATTCAGGTTATCACGGTTCAGTCAATGAGCTTAAAGACAACTTACAAATAGAAATGCTATGTTACCCTTCTGAGATGGAACATGGTGAAGACAGGGGGAGTCTCTAGGCAAAACATGGTAATAATAATTGTAACAACAGCAGCAGACTCATTGAGGATTTTGAATGATTCCCTGTGCTAAATGTTTTGGCTACTTATCAATAGATGCACTTAATTTTAATAAGATATTATGAATTATTTTTTAAATTAATGTTTTACAGATGCAAAAGTTGAAGCATAAATGCTGTCCCAAGGTCAAATTGCCAATAAGTGGCAGACCAGGATTTCATCCAGACTGACCTTCTGTTTTTGTTTCCCCAGAACAGTTCTGTTTTATGCTTGCTTTCCTAGTTAGTTATTAATATCGACTACTTTCATTCTCAAAAGGTGTCCAGGTTGAGATGATAAATTATATTGTCATCCCAATTTGAACTCATGTTTGTCTCACTGAGTGGTCATATTCTAGCCTCTCTTCCAATGCAAGGTTCTCATGCCATTCTCTAGACAGTTGCCTATAACAATATGTAGAAAGATAAAGTGACCACGGATTCAGGCATGCTTTTGTAACCATAATATGACAGACAGAGGAAAGGCATTTAGATGACTAATATGGGTTTACCCTGATGTCAGAAAGAATGTTCATATTAATATATAAAACTGAGTTTAGAAAATCTGGTCCATCCAGGGTTAGCAGACTCCCTCAGCGTGGTCTTGTTTCTTTTCACAAGGCAGATCACTATGTGAAACCGTACCTTAATTTGAGGGGATTGTTGTCCTCCATCTGGATTGAACACTGCTTCTATTATCTTTAGTACATTTTAAACAAATTTTCTATCTTTCATTGGGTTGGAATTGAATATATTGGGAAGGATATGATATAGTGAAGTCGCTCAGTCGTGTCCAACTCTTTGTGACCCCGTGGACTGTAGCCTACCAGGCTCCTCCATCCACGGGATTCTCCAGGCAAGAATATTGAAGTGGGTTACCATTTCCTTCTCCAGGGGATCTTCCCAACCCAGGGACTGAACCCGGGTCTCCCACATTGGAGGAAGATGTTTTAACCTGTGAGCCACCAGGGAAGCCCATATATTGGGAAGGATATGATATAAAGGATGTTAAATTTGTCTATGGTTTTCAAGTTAACTTGAGAGGCTTTGTATCAGAAGAATAACATATTATACCTTAACTGGTCAGTTCCAAATAATTTTTGTATAGATTGAAAAAATATGAAAACTAAAAGGAGACCAAGATAGCCAGTGTAAACATTTGACAGTGTTCAAATCAAGAGGTACTACTAGTTTTCTTGTTACCTGTTGAATTCCCAGTTCTGCCTCCAGTTCCACTCCCCACTCCTTTGTAGTGGGGTAGAAGTTTAAGGAAGTCTTTTGCTCATGTTGAAGTTTCAGTAAACCAGAACCCTGCACAGGCTAAAGTTTGCATCAAACAGAAGTCACTAATCAGGAGAGGAAAACTGCTCACAGAGGGAAAAGGGAGCATCTGCCCTGAGAGAAGCAGAGAATATCCCTGAGCTGCCCAAGAGATCAAAAAAGGAGCTCATCCCCAGAGCTGATTTGGTTTCTGATAACACTTCTCTTTCAATTCATGTGTTTCTCTACAACAGCTCTCTATGCTCTTGCATTAAGTGACATTTTAGTCATTGTAATTAAGAGAATCTAACTGATATTCAGAGGCACATCTGTAATTACCTGGTTCTTTCTCGTAGACCACATGATCATCAGGTGAATAGATGTGGGGAGGCATTGCATCATTTGGGGAGCCTGTGGGAGAGAGGAAGGAACCAAGGGAGATGATGTCAAATCATGGACCTTTAATTTCACATAACCTATTTCAAAAATCTGCTCTTCTGTGAAGATTGCCCAACTTCCTGGCACAATTTGTCCATTCTTGAAAGGACCCACAGTTCCATGTACAATCAATTACAACACTTCTTTCACTTAGAACAAGCAAACAAAGAGAAAACAATACATTAAGTATCCTTCATGTTTCAGATAGAACTATTTTATCCAGTGTTTTTGCTTTCCAAAGCCTATATGAGGTAGATTTCTTTCTCATACTACTTAGCAATTAATCGATTGCAAGTCTTCCTCAATTGTTTCTTTTCTACATATTTCTCTTCAGTATGCTCTGAGTGTCTAGCTTGGAAATTGGTTAAATAAGTAAGCTCATTAATGAATGAACAAATGGAAAATTCAAAATCACAATTGTGAGGTCAGCACGGAAGTCTACCTGTTATCTAGTTATCAGTTGAATGTTCATTTGTAGGACTGCTGCTTTTTATAACATTAAATTCAGTCTTATTTTTCTTCTGTATAAATCCCCCACTCAGTAGTATTTCAAAGGTAAGCACAGAAAAAGGAGGCGTGATTACAAAATTATTTGATTTGAATTTTATCTGCACTGTGTTAAAGCCCTTTCATACATTATGCTGAACTTGGTGTCAGACTATACAGAAAGTCCTAAACGAAAAAGGCAGAAGCCTGGGATTTAGAATTACTTCTCCACTAACACAGGGGGCTTCTCTAAGTGGGTTAGTTTCTGTTGTTGGGCCTCTATGGTTCCATCTATTAAAATATAGGGTATGAAAAAACTCACTCTGATATGGTGTCATTTTTATTAACGATATAGTGGGCATGCTGTGCTTGGTCGCTCAGTCATGTCTGACTCTTTGAGACCCCATGGGCTGTAGCCCCCCAGGCTCTTCTGTCCATGGGGACTCTCCAGGCAAGAATACTGGAGTGGGTTTCCATGCCCTCCTCCAGGAGATCTTCCAGACCAAAAGGGATCAATTGCAGGCAGATTCTTTACCCTCTGAGCCACGAGGGAAGCCTACAGTGAGCATAGTAGTATTATATTTAGGGCTCTCCTCTAAATGTTATCTATCCTGAGACTGGTTATATTGATTTCTAGGTCTGCTAGGAGCCTGTTGACTCTGTTTGTACACTGTCTTTCCCATTTCTCTAGTTTCTCATCCACAAAGAAAACAATGGTTGAACACTGCTAACAAATATCTTCAGCACTAGCTACAGAAGTTCTAGTACCCCCAAAATTCATAGTTTACTTAATTCAAGTAAAAAACTGTGTGTTTTTTCTTTTTATAATGTTAACCATTAGTCATTAAGCTTCTGCTGTTTGCCTGAAATTGACTTAATACATACAGCACTAGCATATTGTGTATATTATTTCTAATATTCTGAGCTCTACCAAATGTTAGGCTGTTGTAGTCCCAGAGTATAGGAAAGTCATATTGCTAAAAAATGGCAATGGTATAATTTGAGAACAGATAAGTCTGGCACTCTTTTCACTCCCCAAGCTGTCTTTACTTCACTCATCCATATATTCATTCAGTAGAATAGTTGTTATATGCCTGCTATGCATGTGGAGTTGCTGAGACCTTGGAATAGTACAGTAAACATAAAAGCTAAGCTTCTTTTCTTTCAGAATTTACATACTTCTTTATAACAAAATATTAAGAGCCTGAACAAAATTACTGCACTTTGCTGTGTGCACTTAATACAAATCGTGCTTACCCACCACCTTCACAGTCTGAGTTCTGGTGAGAGTGAAGGTTCGTCCGTTTTCTGGATATGTGACCACACATGTGTAATCTCCGTTATTGGAAACCATGGCTATGATAAAGCTCAAGTTCATGCCTTCCGGTAGTACATTATTAAAGTTATGTATTTTACGACAGCCCTAAGAGGAAGTAAAGTAAAATATGTTTACTATTGAGATACATGCATAGAAAATATACAAACACATATATGCACATCTAACTTTGCACGGAACACAGACATATCTATGCTGGCTATACTTTTTACAAAACTATTTTGGTCCTATATTTGATGATTTTCTGCTAAGAAAGAGTGCAGTAATTTTTATTACCCTTTCTGTAAAAGGAAAATTAATATTCTTAAACTGAAATATGAATTCAAAAGCACAAGGTTCCTGTCTCAAGACCTAGTATTCAAATTCTGGGAATTTCAAATTAATAGTAAAGCAAGGTCAAAGTTTCAAAAAAAAAAATGGTTAAGGAAGCTTAAGCAAATGCATACACTGCTACTTAAAAAAACAATTATTTTTCAATATTTCTTCACTGATTATGTTAACTCAGAGTACAGTCATGATGACAAGCTAGGCTCTGCTTTAGATGTCTGGTTTTGGCATTCTTGATCATTCTGTTGAATCACCAGATCAGTTATTTCCAAACTTCTTTGTTTTTCTTCTGTTTATCCTATTTCTTAATTTGAATAGTATAGAGTCCAGAATTTAAAAGTAGAATATATTTTATGAGTTTTAGCAAAAGTTAAGAGTTTATTTGTACTCTAATTCATATTTTCACATAACTCAGTTGCTTTTTAAAATTTTGATGTTGAAATATCTCATTCAACATAACTAGAATCCTGTTTCAGATCTCTCATCCCCGCTAATTGGCTGTATTGTTTTACTGTTTTCCTTTAAAGAAGAGAACCAATACATCGTATGTGACAAAAATATGCATTGAACATTTACTTTTAGAAAAACTTGTGTTTTTCTTTTAAAAATCAATACTTTATTTATGACAAAAAGAATTGGGCATCCTTAAGGTACTCCAGATCTTTAAAAGTCTCAGAGTCTATTACCAGCTTGTACTTTCAATTTCCTATGTTCATACATTTAACTTTAATTCTTGTATCTTCAAGTTTTTCTTACTTCAATTCCTGGAGCATATGTTTTGAAATATGACAGTTACACTAAGTGGCACATTTTGTAATTCTCTGTCACAAGAAATAACATTTTTTAAGAACAGTACTAAACTTCTGACTCATGGTGATGATCATCAAGAGGAAGATGACATATACTCAGTTATCTTCCTGAATATGAATACAATTTATCCTGTTTTGATAAGCAGTGCCTTTAGACAATTGTCACCTCAGCACAGTATTTCAACACTCTAAAGTTATCACAAACTATAAGGCAACAAAACCCTGTATTCTTATAATAAATTTATGTCATATTTGGTTTAAATTGAGTTTATACTATCTATAGAACTATTTAATTTTTCTAGAAACTTTTGGTTAAACAGTTCAAAGTTATTTTCCTCTTTCATGTGTTAGCTTAGCTGTTCTTAAGTCCATGTGAAGTAGATAAATCAGATTAAATATGCCTTAGTTTTACAGGTGGAAAACAATGAGATAGATAAAGAGATATTCTAGATAACACAGTGCAGAGCTAAAACCCATTTTTTTTAGACAGCTGAGTAAAGGTCTTTCACTAGCTTCTTAATGGAGAATGAATACTAATCTTGATCCATTAGTTGAGGCTGAAAAAAATTATACTGAGACCTGTGCATTGGAAGGACTGATGCTGAAGCTGAAACTTCAATAATTTGGCCACCTGATGCAAAGAACTGACTCATTTGAAAAGACCCTGATGCTGGGAAAGATTGAAGGCAGGAGGAGAAGAGGATGACAGAGGATGAGATGGTTGGATGGCATCACTGACTCAATGGGCATGAATCTGAGTAAACTCCGGGAGTTGGTGATGGACAGGGAAGCCTGGCGTGCTGCAGTCCATGGGGTCGCAAAGAGTCAGACACGACTGAACGACTGAATGGAACTGAACTGTGCTTAGATGTACTGCATCATTGTATCCTTAGTCCAAATTTAGCAAGTCTAGAATGTTCTTATGCCCATTTTATAGATGAAAATACAAAGGCCTATAAAGGTTAAGTGATTGACATTATCATAGAGTCAGGCAGTATCAGAGCTGGAATTTAAGTCTAGATCTACATGTTTTGAGGGTCTTGCTCTTAATCCCTTCAGACACTATCTCCCCACCCACTGTGGTTCTGACCCACCTGGGACCAGTCCCAGTATTAATAGTGTGATGTGGTTCTTACATGAGCTTAATTCTTACAATTAGTGGTAATCTGGAAAAACATAGTTTTTGGCATGAGAAGTTAGCTATTAATACTAAACTTGTCAACAGCACTCCTTAAAAAAATGTTAAAAAATATTTTTTACACACTGTAGTATATATATATACACATATATATATATGCATATATATGTCAATAGAAGAAACTATAACACAATATTGTAAAGCAATTATACTCTAATAAAAGAAAATCCAAGACAGTCAAAAGGTTAAAAATATTTCATATTTTTCAAATCAGTAAAACAAAAACACACACAAAATTTTTTTTAACTCACCAAATATCATTTCTGTAAAAACTATTTAAAAACATATTGCTTTAGGAGATATAGTATGTGCTACAATTATAAAGAAATGCTTCAGAATCAAAGTCTTCTCATTCATTCCTTCACCCGTGAATATTAATCAATAAACTGCATGCCAGGCACTTTTCCAGGTTCTGAGTGTACAGCACTGAATAGAACAAGAGTCAGGCCTCATGGACTTCTCATTAACAGAGAAATGGAATCTGACACATCTAAATTGCAAGGAAAATGTTACAAAACAAGTGTGTATTGATCTCTTGCTAGAGTCCTCTTTCTCTTCACCTTATTCCATCTCTTGAGGATGAACTTGAAATTTGGGCTGAATATGCCTGACTATCATTGGTTCTATGTACCAGTATTGTAAGTCAAGTTCTCTGGGATTTTCTCTTCTTTCCATAAGGTAATATAAAAATGTAAGCCAAGGACAGGTTTTCTTGGAGCTGATTTGATTGGAAAAATATTTCAAATTGAGGAACATTCCATACAAAGGAGTGGAAAACTTTTGGAGTCTAATCTACCATTCAGAAAAATCGGATCATTCAAAATTAAATTAACAACAAAAACAATAAAAAGCTATTAAACCTATAACATGTTAGAAGAGGAAATGAATAAAATATTATATACATTATAGGTTTTTATGTATGTAGTGGGGGTAGCTTAAGGGCATTGTTGAACTAAAAACACCCATTAACTTTAGCCTGTAGTATCTGATGAGCTCTGCTTTTTATAAGCATCTGCTTCTCGAGGCCCTTCATGGACCTAAGACATAAAGGGAATTTTTGAACATAATGCATTATTCCTGAAAATAAATCCTTCATATTTTTGGTGATTTCAAAATCATTCACTTGGAATCCAGAAAAAAAAAACTATGAACAGAGATCTTGATACTCAAAAAATAATAAAAATACATTTCCAAATATAAGAAATAGGTTAACAACATGTGGATTCCACTATAAAGGAGACATCTGACTAGAAGACAAGTCATTCACTGAGTTGAGCCGTCAGTTCCTCATTCTGCATTTGAAAGAGAGAAGTTAAATAGGAGAGCAACTCTTCAACCACGTAATGGTAGCCTTGGCAACCTACAGCAGTATATAGGTAAAGATAAGCACAAGAAATGACTTTGAGATCCTTAAGAGGAAATAAATCATGTGTGAGGTATGGGGTGTGGGTGGGCATATGGCATGACTATATAAGAACAAATATTTCCATTCAGTAAGCCTACAGTTTTCAAAGAACTCTGTTAAGAACAATGATGGAAAAGACACAGTTCTTAACCTACAGATGGAGATATGTAGTCTAGTGGAAGACTGCAACAAATACTATGAAAGGCATACTGGGATGGGGAAGTGGAGGAAGAAGACCGAACAGAAAACATTTAGAAAATCTGCATGGAAAAAGAAGATCTGAACTGGATCTTAAAGGACAGGTAGATTATTAAATCAATCAGGAAGAGAGAAGACATGGAGAGGTACCCTCCAAGGACAGAAAAAAGTACAAACAACCTCCCTTTACTACTCTTATAGCATTTTTCTATCCATGTTAGCACTTAACTAACTTCAACATAATCATCCCTTTTCATTTATCTTATCTCTTTCTCAGAAAATTTACTTCTATGGAATAAAGTGGGGGGCAGGCAGATTAGTACTTCACCTGCACAGCCAGCAACTGCTCAATGCTGGACACACAGTAAATGCTCAATATATCGGTGTTGCATGATCAAAATTATAAACTGAACCAGAGAAGCAAAGACACAATACATGGAGCTGCAAGCTCACATGGAATGGAAATGATAATAAGATGGTGAATATACAGACTTATAAAGATATGGGATGGGTGAGTTATAGGATGAGTGGGGAAGTAGAAGAAAGGATAAAAAGAGTTAAGCTGAGATACGAGGATAGAAGAGTCAAAAATATCTACTGACATTTTTGCTCCCAAAATTAAGTTGTTATAAAATACACCACACTTGTTCAAAAAGGCTCATAAGAGTTTTATACACCAGTCACTTTCAGTGAGCAGAACTATGTCACGCAATATTTGTGCAATAAAAATTGACAAAATCCCCTCTAGGTGTCAGCCATTGAGTTAGAAGGTAGGCATTCAGTAGCCAGTAAAAACAGAAATGGCCCTTATTTCCATGCTATCTTCTAGTCCAAACTAACTCATTCAATTTTTAATCAATTCCTAAATACAAAGTACGTTGATTCAGTTTTGTGATATGTGCTTGATAATCAAGGGAAAGCAAAAGAGAGAAGACACTACTTCATACAGAAGAGAGGAATGCAATCATTACAGTAACAAAGATGAGATATAAATTAAGTGCCATGAAAACAGAGTGGGTGATTCATCCAGCCTAATTCACCCTGAAAGCGTCACAGATATTTGAACTGAGTTTAAGTTTAAAAGATGAACCTTTAGGTCCTCAGAAGCTCTAAAACTATATGTAAAATACTGCGTGTATATATGCATATATGGAATTGTGCGTATGTGTGTGCCCAACTCTTTGAGATCCTATGGACTGTGGCCTGCTAGGTTCCTCTGCATGGAATTAAATAGGTATAATTTGGAAAGAAAATATGATACATAATTTCTTTATATAATAGACTAAGTAAGTGCTGTACTATGCTAAGTTGTGTCATACTCTGCGACTGCATAGACTGTAGCCTACGAGGCTCCTCTGCCTATGGGATTTTCCAGGCAAGAATACTGGAGTGGCTTGCCATTTCCTCTTCCAGAGGATCTTCCTGACACAGGGATCAAACCCATGTCTGCTGCATTTCCTGCATTGGCAGGTGGATTCTTTACCACTGAACCACCTGGGAAACCATACTTTCTTTATACCAAAGGTTAAATATCACTATATAGGGACTGTAGGGAAAGGAAAGAGATAAAGAACCGACCAAACTAAGTTGTCAGATCAAACTGAAATGAGCACTTTAAAAATAACATCTATTACATAGACCTTGCACTAACTTCCTGATAATATTTGCTATGCCAACAAGAAGGCCAACCCTGGCACTGTTTCAGAAATGCACTTTACTGATGGGTCTTTCCAAAGATTTTCCTATTCCCTAACAGGTTTCTAAACAATATCCAACCAATTGTGAACAATTTCATACTGAAAATTAAAGGTGGATATAAAATGCCAATTTTAATGATTATACCAAGGACACGGACAACAAGCTTTTTTTGAAAATTGATATCCAGAATGGTATCTATACTGTTATATCGCAATTGAGAGCATTTCAGCAGCTGCTATAAATGTAACACCCAAAGAATTCAATAAAGTGGTCTCTCCAATTCTCAGGAAGAAAGGGAACACTGACTTTGTTTTCATAAAGTGTCTTTGGGGAAAAAAAATTCAAATATCCAATTATAACAACGAGGAAGAGTAACTACCCATTAATATGAACATCAAAATGACTTGTCTTATTTTAAAGCTCATGTGTCCAAAACATTTAACAATAATAGTGAAAACAACAAGATCATACTTACCTGTGCCATGACCACTATATATCTGGTAGGCTCTGTGAATAAACAGGCAGCCTCCAATTTATATACATGTTGTGTTTCAGAAGTTCTTTCAGAAGCTGGCTATTTGAAAATCAATAAATGACTTACAAACTGCAGTTTGCTTTTCCAGGTTAGTTACAAATACTGACTTACTCAACATTTGCTGAACATTGATTTCACTTACAAGACTGTTGAATTAGAGAACTGTGAATTCTGGGCCCTGGATGAAGAAAACTGTGCCATGCTGAAGACAAGGAGAGAAGGGAAGACATGTGGAGGAAGAAAGCAAAATCCTGCCCCATTTCCCTAAGACTCCAAGACAGAAATGTTGGATTTTCTATTCCTTCCGATCTCAGTTTTTCTGAGCTCCTGATTTCCCAGGGTCCTCTTTTCATAGGTTTCCTTATGTCTCACAGTCCAGTCTACAGCCCAGTCTGTGTTCAAAGATAGTCTTCCCCTTCAAAGTGCCCTGTGTCCCAGAAGTAAAGACTGGACCAACCTTCTCTGTGGCCTTTCTGGAGAGCACAGGCCTGGAACCACACAGAACTGGCCGGCAATTCCAGATTTGCATCTTATCAGGGGGATTGCTTTGAGTAGATTATATAAGATAATGTAAAAGTCTGGGCTCTTGATACAGATTGCATAGCGTTGAATTTTGGACAAATCACTCAACCACTCCACACTCCAGTTTCCTTGACTATCAAATGGAGAAAATAGAGTCTACTTTGAGCTGAGATAACTGAGTGAAATTATTAAAGCATTTAGAATTCCTGTGCTCAATAAAGGTTAGTGATTATTGTTTGTATCTCCAAACATCTGTTTCCTAATCTACATAAGGATAATATCTACCTTGAAGGATTGTGATGAGTATCATGTATGATGGTATTTAAAGTACATAGCACAATGTATTGCCCTAGTGGAATGAAAGAAATATTCAGTTCAGTTCAGTTCAGTTCAGTCACTCAGTCGTGTCTGACTCTCCACAACCCCACATACTATAGCATGCCAGGCTTCCCTGTCCAACACCAACTCCCAGAGCGTGCTTAAACTCATGTCCATTGAGTCAGTGATGACATCCAACCATCTCATTCTCTGTCATCCCCTTCTTCTTCTGCCTTCAATCTTTCCCAGCATCAAGGTGTGTTCCAATGAGTCTATTCTTCACATCAGGTGGCTGAAGTATTGGAGTTTCGACTTCAGCATCAGTCCTTCCAATGAATGTTTAGGACTGATTTCCTTTAGGATTTACTGGTTTGATCTCGTTGCAGTACAAGGGACTTTCAAGAGTCTTCTCCAACATCACAGTTCAAAAGCATCAATTCTTCGGTGCTCAGCTTTCTTTATGGCCCAACTCTCACATTCATGCATGACTACTGGAAAAAACATAGCTTTGACTAGATGGACCTTTGTTGGCAAAGTAGTGTCTCCGCTTTTTAATATGCTGTGTAGATTTGTCACAGCTTTTCTTCCAAGGAGCAAGCATCTTTTAATTTCATGACTGCAGTTACAATCTGCAGTGATTTTGAAACCCAAGAAAATAGTCTCTCACTGTTTCTGTTGTTTCCCCATCTATTTGCCATGAAATGATGGGACCGGATGCCATGATCTTAGTTTTTCGAATGTTGAGTAAAATGAAAGAAACATTAGTTTCCTTTTTTCAATTCATTAGCTTTCATCCTTCCGCTAACAGGGAAGCAAATTTGCTGGAATTGATGAATGTGTCTTTTAACTACTATAGAGTTATTTGTATTGCTAAATGAGACAATTTCTATGATGTCAAGGTAAGGAATTCAGTTGGAAACAACAAAGAGGACTATTATAGGAGGGCCAAGATACCTTGGTGGATGCAGGGAGTGACTATTGAAAGTAGAAAGCAACATAGACAAAAAAAGTAGCAGCATGTGATTGGAGAATGCAGTTACCAAGAGACTTGATTTTATTCCCAGGATGGAAGCACTCTTAGGAGTAAAGCTGTCGATCAATTACCAAAATGTAAAGAAATTAAAGGCAGTATAAAACACATCAATAGCAGCTTTTTTCATAATCAGAGAATAGAAAGGATGGATGGTTACTGGTTATCTTCTTTAGTCACCTGCACATTGTTGGGTATCTGCCATGGTCATGATTTTATCACCATGATTTTATTTCTTAGTCTTCTTTCCAGGCTTTCAGGCTTTATTTACTCCATGAACATTCCCTCCAGATTTGTATCTTAGCCCTTTTCTCACTTTATTTTTCCTACTTAAGGGCTTCAACTATCACATAAATGCATCCAGTTCTCTGCCTCCAGCTTTGAGTTCTTTTTTAATAAGCTCCAGACCCATACACATGTAGCCAGTATTAGCCACTGCCATCTAGATGTCACATGGATAAGTTCAACTCATATGACAGGATCTAAATTCATTACTTGTCCCCCAAATCTGTTCCTCCTCTGCTATTTCATATCTTGATTAATAGCACTGACACTTGTCCAATCAGGAAAGCCAGAGATCTGGGAATTGTCAGAGATACAGAGATGGACATGGCACAATTTTGCCCTCAATAAACAGTCAAACTCATAGAATGCCTATATGCAAACCTCTCTTTTTAAAACCAATAATAAATTCTCTTATAGAACTCATAATTCTACTTTTTGATAAGAATAGGAATTCTTACTTATAAACTTTTTTGAATTAAACTGAAATCCTTTGAAACTACGCTGAGAAGGACATATATCACATTCATTACCATGTCCTCCCCAGACTGCTGACATATTGCATTGAATACAGCTGATGTTCAACAAGTAGGTGTTGAATATATGCATGAATAAATGACTATAAAACAATAAAGGAAGCTAAAAGTAACACTGAAGTAGTCACAAATAAATAGCTATATAAGGGTATATGAGGGAAAATTATTTCAACTAGAAAGAATAGGGAACATTTTGTGAAGGTGTAGAATTTCATATGTTCTAAAGGAGAAAAAGATGACGTTCCAGGCAGAAGGATGTTCCGGGTGAGGAAAAAGAGGAGAAAATAATAGAATATGTATAAAAGTAAAATTATTTATTCAGACAATAAAGTATTCAAAATATACAGAAAGTGAATCGGGTCTCATTAGAAATGAGAGACCTTACTACAGATAAATAGATAAATATATTCTTTTAAACTGGAAGATATACTTATTAATGTAAAATTGTTAATATACTTCTTTTAATCCTTTTTACCATGGAAAAGTACAATCAGAGAGAGAATATACAATGATCCCTTTACCTGTATCTAGTGTCAAAAGTACCATGTCTTATTTCATCTATACCTACTCACTGCATCCGAATATTATTTCAAAACAGATCACAGACATTATACAATTCAATTCATAGATATTTCTGTGTGTACCTCTAAATGACAAGATCCCTTCTGCAAACATAGCCATTATCATAATTTAAAAAGTAATAGTAATTCATCGATGTCATCAACATTCTGCCTGTGTTTATATTTCCCTGAACTTCTCCTAACTTGTTTTACAACTTTTTTTGAATAAACCATGATCCACTTAATGTCCATACATTGCAATTGGTTGTTATGTATCTTAAATCAGTCTTTTCCACCTCCCATTCCTTTCCTGTCTCCTTTTCTTGTATTGATTACAGAATAAAGCATATATGAAAAACACTCAAAACATATGTATGAGTTAATGAATTAGTATAAAGCAAATACTTTTATAATCACCACTCAGGTCCAGGAATAGAACATTGACAGTTTTGAAAGTGATCACATGCTCAATGTCACCTGGACTTTCTTTACTACCTCCCAAAGTAGCAACTATCTGTTTTTGCATAGTGAAATTACTCCTTGTTTTCATTTACAATTTTATTATTCATATGTGTATCCTTAGATACTATAGTCTCAATCACTAAAGCATTTTAAATGTATTTTGTTTCTTTTAATCTGTTCATTCCCACTCTATGCTTCTTTTTTTGGCAATTTATTTGTTGATGAACATAAAACATTTGGCCTATAGAGCTTCTCACTATTTAGATTTTGCTGACTGCAAACTCATGGTGCAGATCAATACATCCTTCTGTTCTCTATATTTCCTGAAAAATGGCAGCAGGAGCCAAAGGTTTTATCAGACTCAGATTTAACCCATTTGGCACAAATACAGGTAATACTGTATTCTGTCATTAAAAGGAGTATGGCTGTTTCTCTTCTTATGATAGTAGCACTCATTGATGTATAATGCTTAGATTTAGTAATTCATTGGGGTTTGCAAAGTGATTATATACTTTTATAAAAATATACTTCCCTGCATCATTTCATTACTCAGTGTACATTTCTTATAGAAAAAGCAGGATAAAATCTTGATTTTTTTTCCTGTTTATTTACCACTTTTCAAGGTAATGCTTTTATTTCCTTAACATTCAAATGCAGCCATATTTTGAAATATCACTATAAATTTATGGATTTTAAACTTAATTCATGAGATGCAACCTGTTAATATCCTTCAGTTCAGTTCAGTCGCTCAGTCGTGCCCGACTCTTTGCGACCCCATGAGTCACAGCACGTCAGGCCTCCCTGTCCATTACCAACTCCCGGAGTTTACCCAAACTCATCTCCATCAAGTCAGTGATGCCATCCAGCCATCTCATCTTCTGTCGTCCCCTTCTCTTCCTGCCCCCAATCCCTCCCAGCATCATATCTTTACTAAAGTTCAAATTACTCCATCTTTGGCCAATGAAAAACTCTTAAATTTGGCTCCCTAAGTCGCTTCATTAATGACTTAAACAGAGACAGATACTAAGTTTTCAACTAGGATTATAGAATTCCCTGTTTCTTCTTTTAATTTTTTCACTTTTTCCTTTGTATATTTTGAAACACTGTTACCAAGCATATATATATATTTTTATTATTTTTATGCCTTCTTGATGAGTTCACCCTTTTATTATTCTAAAAAGTCTTCTTTATATCTCATAATATCAGTCATCTTACAGTTTACGTGATATTGGTATATCCATTCTAACCTTTCTATTTTTACTAATCATTTTTTGATCAAAATTTTCTATCTTCCACCTTTTTTAATCTTCAGGTATTATTTATTGTGTTCATTTTCTGTTATGTTCCTTTTAGTTTAGCATTATTTTTGAAATTATTTTTTTCCAAGCTTTTATTGAGTTATATAATTTCTGGAAGTTTTTATTCTTATTTGTTATTCTTTCTTATCTTTCATCACTTCTTAATGTCTTTTTGCCAATTTTTGAAACAAGTTACAAATATGTCCTTCCTGCATGCGTTCATTTTTTTTCTATAGAAATGTTATTCTGCTTCTTATTCTCCTTTTTTTCTTATAGCTTTGAATAGGATTTTACCTTTATCCTTCTTTTTGTAAAGACTTTTTTTATGTGGACCATGTTTAAAGTCTTTATTGAATTTGTTACAATATTGTTTCTGTTTTATGTTTTGATTTTTTTGGACATGAGCCATGTGGAATCTTAGCTCCCCAACCAGGGATGGAACCTTCGCCTCTTGCTCTGGAAGGCAAAGTCTTAACCACTGAACTGCCAGAGCAGTTTCTTGATTATTCTTGTTACTCATTATTATGTAAAACTAGTTTTTCCTGAGCTTTAGGATTTAGTTGAAGTTTTCAACTTCACAGAGATCCTTCTTCAAAACTATGCTCTTGAGATTCCTGATTCTGTTCTGCTCTTCCATTCTCAGGCAGTTCTCTTTCCATCCTCTACATTGCCCTGACCCTGTTTATTTTGATCTTACTCCCAGCAGTTTTTCCTCAGTGTGAGTGGTTGTTTTACAGAGTTCTGAAGCACAAAAACTATTTCAATTCCTTCAGAATGTCTAGCTATAGGCTTTTCAGACCTACCCTCTATAGAGGGCAAACCCCCTCCCAATTTCCCAACTGCTATTCTCAAATTCATCCACTGCCTTTTTGGGATTCTCATGTTCTAGAGCTTACCAGATACCATATTATTTCCATTTCCATCTGCTTCCTTCTCTATAGATGCTGAATCTATATGGGTCATATTAGTGATTATATCACTTGCTTTACTGAAAGTGATTCTTAAGGATAATTTGTCATTGAGTTTTGTTTTAAATGTTGTTCAGGAGTTTGGGGATTTGGCTCAGGCGGACATTTGAAGAGATAAGAAAACTATGCTGCCGCCACAAATGCCATCTCCCAATATTTTCACTTTTGATTAAATATTTTCCTAAGGTTTCAGAGGTCAAATAGATCACAGATCGAATGTGCCCACAAAGGAGAGCAACCATGAAAACACATTCAAGTATTAAATACAGTACTGATTAACTAAAGAGTAGAAATTCACCAGAGGAATTTCTGGTGAAGCTTCTGACTTCACTCAGCAGTAAGTATAAGTTGGCAATATTTCTCAAATTGTATTTCATAAGAAGTTAATAGAAATAAGACAGTTCTGGCAGCCCAGAGATTATAAGTTAAGACATGGTGAGTTGAGGTAAAGTCTCCACCACTTCCTTTAAAATGTTACAAAGTGAGGAAGCAGTAAAAAATTTGTGTAAAGTTATTAAGGAAGAAATTGTGATGAGAAAAATCTCAGTTTCTATATTAATTCAATTCAACAAATAGTCATTATTGTTTTAGAGAGGGTAAATGACTTCTGGTTTGCTTACCATATACCAAGTGATGTTTGGTTTGATATTAGAAGGAAAAAATCCATCTATGTTTGGACAAGAGATCTTCTGAACACCATATTCTAAATACAGTTTATGCACTGGAAGTTTCATGGGAGAATTGAAGCAGTTATCTTTTTGAACCACTTCCAGAGGGAATGCAACTTTGCTGCAATAGGTAGTATTCCTGAAAAGAAAAATATGCAGTGAATGGGCAGTTTCATTTGTTTTCATGCTGCAAACACATTGAAATGAGTGAAGTACTCCTATATACTGAGACTTTATATGTTAAGTTCATGTAGCAATTAAATGTGTTATGGAGGTATTTCCTAGAACAATTGACATAACAAAATAAAGACAGACACAATTAACTACTATTGATAAACTACTTACATTTTTAGATATACTCCTAAATACACATATGTGTGTGTATATGTATTTTTGGGCTTCCCTTGTGGCTCACCTGGGAAGGAATCTACCTGCAGTGCTGGAGACCTGGGTTCCATCCCTGGATTGGGAAGATCCCCTGGAGAAGGGAAAGGCTACCCACTCCAGTATTCTAGGCCAGAGAATTCCATGAACTGTGTAGTCCAAGGAGTCACAAAGAGTCGGACACGACTGAGCGCCTTTCACTTTCATATGTGTATATATACATATATATATATGTATATATATGTATATATGTGTATATATACATATATATATGTATATGTATGTATGTATGTGTATATATATATATATGTATGTATGTATGTATACATATATATCTGCTGTTCCATTGCTCAGTCGTGTCTGACTCTTTGTGACCCCTATGGACTGGAGCTCTCCAGGCTTGCCTGTCCTTCACCACCTCCCAGAGCTTGTTCAAACTCATGTCCATTGATTCGGTGCAGCCATCCAACCACCTTGTCCTCTGTCGTCCCCTTCTTCTCCTGCCCACTGCCTTCAGTCTTTCATGCTCAGTTGTGTCCAACTCTTTGTGACCCCATGGATCGCAGCTCACCAGGCTTCTTGATCCACAAGATTTTTCTAGGCAAGAATACAGGAGTGGGTTGCTCTCCCGCCTCCAGGGGATTTTTACCGACCCAGGGATCAAACCTGCATCTCCTGTGTTTCCTGCATTGGCAGGTGGATTCTTTACCACTGAGTCACCTGGGATATAAAATGTTTAATTTTGCCCTTAAAACACTCTTAATAACACTACTACTGGAAAGGCAAAGGTAAGAACAGCATATTAACTCATGGTTGATAATGGTATAAATGAGTTTTGGAAAAGAAATGTTTCCAAAAGCATTTTTAAAAGCCTTAATCTTTGCTCTAGTCAGCCTATTTTTGAAGACTTTTTCACATGACAGAAGTAGGAAAAGTGAGAAAAGAGGGAGCACAGGATCAAAAATGTCCATCCTTTGCTGTGTCAGCAAGGAAGATATTGGAATCACTAGAAACACATATGAAAAGGAAACCTGTAAAAAAGCCATGGTACAGCCATCCAAAGTTGTTGTACACACACATATATATATAAAATCAAGCACGAAGGGAAAAACTAACAAATGCATAAAATGTGTTAAGATGACTGGGGAACTGTATTTATGTCTTTAATGTGTATATAAGTCATTTCATCTGCCTGGAGGATTCTTCTTCTCCCATCACCCTACCTTTCACTCAGAGGTTTATGTCACCCTACCTTTCAATTAAGACTTTCATCCTCTCAGCATGTTGGACAATTCTTTGGTTGAATTTATTACATGGCATGGCCATATGTGTTTTCTTTTATTTCTTGCATCTAGCACAATACCTAAACTCTCAGTTGGCACTGAATAAATATTTGTTAGCTACATGGGATAGATATAAAATTGTATTACATATAGGAAAACAATGAAAAGAACATAGATAATAACAATAAGTGATTTTTTAGGGTGATATGTAAATGGGTCATTAATTGTTCACCCTGTTTTGTGATTTCTCTCAATATTTAAAACATCTTATATACTCAGTAACTCATGAACTAAGACTAACCCCAAAGGAAGGTGTGGGAGAATTTATTACCCTTCCCAAGATGGGAGGAAACAGCATTTAAAGATGACTTATGACAATGGTAATAAGGTGGAAAGGGTGAGTGGCAAGCATGATCTTTGCCTATAAATAACAAAAGGTCTTCCAAGAAGAAAAAGTATTCCATAGGTGGATATTACAGAAGGCAAACTTCAGCTTAATAAGATACATTTTCTGACTATAAAAATAAAGTGATGAACAATGGTTAGACTAACTTTTCCAGCTTCATAAGTCAAATATTAATGTTATCTTAGTAGAGGTATTGAAGCAAGAATACAAGCAGTAAAATCCTAGAGGATGAACCTGAGCTTTATGGTGTTAATGACATCAAGCCTATGATTTCACATGATCAGCTTAAGGTCATTCTCTGTTTAAGAATCACCACAGGATTACAGGGGGCTTTTGATGCCCCCACCAGATAAGTTCAATTCAAATTTTCTTTAGAGATGTAGAAGACAGGCAGAAGGTGAATTGAAGAGATGGCAACCTGGAAACTGATCAATAACAGTAAAGATATACTCACACATTGAGGATCATGAGCCCTGCTCCTACAATGAAAAGAAGGCTGAAAACGTTTGAGAGAGAGCTCTAGAGAAGTAGTAGGTTGGTAAGGAAAAAGAAATAGAGGTACTGAAACACTAGAATGCATCAGAGACAAAGGTCAACCAGAAAGCTACTGACAGCCTGTTCCCAGGTATTTGCTGAGGTCCATGTATGGAATGTTACTAGATTATTAATTGTCAAAGATAATAAGGGGCTCAAAGAACATTTAGGCAAACTTTTTCATTTTGTGGGTATAGATACCAAAGCTGTGTTAGAACATAAACAATGGACACATGAGCTCCTTGGAAGTCTAAACCCCAGTCTAGAGTTCAATCCAATAAAATGAAACAGAAGGGGTGAAAGCCTCAATGGACTTAAGAGGTAACAAGAGACTTCCACGGTCACATTGGTTAACATGTGGGTTTTTTGGTGATAAAGAAGTGCTTTTTCACTAAATCACAACATTGGCTAAATTTATCAAAATATAATTATGGTTCTTCATCAGAGAATAGTTAACATCCATGAGAGACAAAGAGCCTTCAAAAGGTGTGGGATTACCTATTCTTCTGTTATTGTTATGTCATCCAGCTCTACTATTATGGGCTAGGTTGTGTCCTCCACTCCAAATTCATATGTTGAAGTTGAGTACTTCAGAATGAGACTGTATTTGGAGATAGGTCTTGAAATTAAGTCAAAGAAAGCTGATATGTGTGGACCCTAATCCAATATAACTGATGCTCTTAAAAGAAGAGAGGACTGGGACACAGAAGACATGGGGGGAAAAGATGCTAAGACCTGGAGAAAAGATGTCCCTCTACAAGCCAAGCGGAGATGAATGAAACAACCATGCTGGCACCTTGATCTGGGAATTCTAGCCTCTAGAACTATAAGAGATCATATTTCCATGGTTCAAGCCACCAATCTGCAGTATTTTGTAATGGGAGCCCTAGAAAAACCAATATACTTATTAAATGGTAGGAAACAATGTTTTAAAATATCCATAACCTAGATGGGAGTTTAAAAAACAAAGTAAAGCCTGAAAGCTAAAAGGGGACCTCAGGGAGTCAAAGAACTAAGCCTTAAAATGGTTAATTTTCAGAGGAACCTCAGTTTTTTCAAGATTTTTTTTCAGATCAAAAACAATATTAATCTGTTGTAAAAGAAAACTTGGTATACTATGAAGTAAAATGCAGAATCTACATGAACCTTCAGAAGAAGAAAAAGTGGGTTTGTAATAAATCTTGCAGTAATGGTAGTAGAATGCTTTAGATTATATTCTTAGATTCCCAGAGATCTGGTGTTCATTTGCTTTATACGGAAACTTTGGTGAAAAGTTTGAAAAGCACTGTTTTAAGTGCATTTGATGCTTGTCAAATATTCTTTCATCTACATGGCACACCAAGGCTTTTGTTCATTTGTGTCCGGTTCTTTGTGACCCCATGGACTATACAGTCCATGGAATTCTCCAGGTCAGAATACTGGAGTGGGTAACTGTTCCCTTCTCTAGAGGATCTTCCCAACGCAGGGATCGAACCCAGGTCTCCCGCATTGCAGGCAGATTCTTTACCAGCTGAGCCACCAAAGAAGCCCTTACTCTGTGCTAGGCACTTAAAAAACTGCCAAGAATAACAGACATGATTGGGTTCTACTGCCAGCCCTGTTCACTGTCTAGGGAAACAGATACATCTCCAAGTTACTCAGAAGTGGAGATAGATTCCAGTGTCAGGGAAAAGGAACATATGAATAAACCTCCATCTCTAGACAACTCTGAATGTATGTCTGGTTTGAAAAGGAACCACCAGTGGAGAATGTTCTCAGAAGCTCAACCTTTTTCTCTGCTCATCTCTTTCAGCTAATCTCAGCTAAGCCAATGAGGTGAAGAGTAACTCTTTCTGGATAAATGCGTCCTTCTCCTCCCCAGCTTCACATCATTTGGGTAAGGGTTCAGGAACAAAGCAAAAAGGGAAAGACACCACAAGGGTCAGCCTACCTCAGCATGCAGGTATAGTTTCCCGTGTCATTGAGAAGCGTGGGCCGGAACCAGAGCACGTCTTTCTCCTTACTAATGCGGTTCTCAGGGAGGCGGAAGTTAATTGGCTCCTCCAGGTCCCGGTCCTGCCTTGTCCAATACCAGATGAGAGTAAGGCCTGCTGAATGGGCTGTGCTGTAGTTATATTTCAAGAAGTGTTCAAAGAGTGGGCACTTGATACGAGCCGGTTCATCCTCATACACTTGGATCTGCCTCATGGTATCTAGCCCCCAGTCATCGCAGCGTTCTGGAATAAACAAAACAAAAGAAAAGGCAGCTGAATCATCTCACCTCCAAAGAACATACCTTCTCCTTAGGATACCCTCAACCTTTTTCAGGACCCTTTTCTTTTGTCATATTAATTAGCCTCTTTCTAATAAATGCTTACAATAGACAGCTGTGCTGTGAAGAGATGACTTCTTCTCATTCCTTCATCTTTTGACTATCTCTTGGATAACAGTGTGATCTGATAGTTTGATCCTGTTGAACCCAACAAGGTATGAGGGAGACTCTCACCTGGACAAGAAAATCAAGTGCTCTTTCACTCCTTTGGGGACAAAGGCAATTCTAAGGATAAGATCATAACTGGAAAGAGAAGCCTCCTAGTTCTCCCCTGGTCTCCGAATTTGGGGGCTAGATCTTCACTGTCCAATAGCAGTAAAATGCCTGCCACATATTTAATTTTAGATGTCTTGATTGCCACATTAAAGAAATAAAAAGAAGCAGGTAAAATTAATGTTTATATTTTATTAAACTTGATACATCTAAAACCGCAAATATTAATATTTTATACTTACATTCTTTTTTGTAATAAATCTTCAAAATTCAATATACTTTACACTTGTTGCACATATCAGACCATCTACAATACAGAGGAAAGCTTTCTAGTAAAAAAGATACATACAGTAGAGCTTAGGCACCCTGCTGGTAGCTACACCCTACAGAAGCAGGACAGTCAGACCTTTTCACAGCTGATCAAAGATGCAAGAACAGAGCCAGCTTGCATCAACTGAGTTGAACTTATCTTACTAGAACTTCCCAGACAACTTACAGACTCATGAGCAATAATACATGAGTAATAAATTAAAAGAGGTTTGTGATCATTTGTTAGGCAACATCTTGGGGGTAACAGATAGCTAATGAAACAACTAACAGTGACTAATGTTGATAAAAGCAAAGAATTTGAAGATTTATGACATGCAAAATGTTTTGTAAGTAAGTAATAAATCTCTAAATAAACAATAGATCTCTGGGAAATTTAACAAGCTGACTTTTCTAAGACTCAACAAATCAGTACTATTTACAACTGTAATGCTTCATTTAGAAACACTTTTTAAAATCCAATATACAAAAAAAGAACTGGAAAGACCAAAATTTTATCCACATTAAGACAAATTGATATTAAAATATTTTAATTAAACATATATCATAATGTTCTTTAAATATATTTTCATTCACACTGCAAAGTTGTAGAATTAGGTCCTTTAGTTTATAGGAAATTGTAACCACAGTTTTTTTTTTTCTTTTTTCTTTTTTTTCAGATAAGTAAGTCAGATTGAATACATGCATCTAATTTCATCCCTTAGTGAAACTTCACTAAAACTAAGTTTTCAAGACATTATCCCAAGTAATAGCAATAATAAGAGAAAAGACAATAGCAAGATCATAACAGACAAAATGGTGACCAGTTTGGCCCATTTAAATGAAAAGTCCTAAATGAGGAGAAGAAAGCTGTAGAACAAACCAACCTGCAAAGTAGAATGCAAAAAACATCAGGAGGAGAAACTCAGTATCGAGATAAGTAATCACTACTACCTTAACACCTAATATTTCTGGGTTCTCTTCCTAGGCACATTGTAAGATTGTACTTTTATGTCCTGAAATAAGAGGATGCCATGTGACTCACTTTTGCCAAAATGATATACCAAGTGTCACCTATGGTGAGTGTTTTAACAGTAAGAATATGTTTCACTATGCTTCCTTTTCTTCTGCCTTAGCATATTTGAAAACATAGACATTGAGACTCCTTTAGCTTATTTCCCTTGATATAGATGGCATATGGCAAAGCTTTACTATTTTAAGTCATAGAGAATTAGGATTGCTTATTACCAATATGAATAATCTATATTATCCTGGCAAATGCAATCACATACCTTAAAAATAAGCACATATATGAAATAGTAAAATAAGGAGAAGTGGATGAAGCCTATGTCAAAATGTGACATTTTTTGTTCCAACCCCACTCTCCCAGCACTCAGTAACCTTTCTCACCGAGGTCCAAGGATTGGAACAGCCAGGAGAGTGTAAACAGTCTTTACACTCTAGGCAGGAGAATGAATGAATGTTCTCTAGGAAACCTGACTACTTCCAGAGAAAAGATCTAACAATCTTACTAAGAGAGAATTTTTTTAAACTTGTACAGCCATATCATTTAACATAAAAAGCTCAAGATTAACAAACCCCACACACACACTTAGAATTTCTAATCAGCTTCCTAATAACTTCTTCTTAAAGACAAACAGCCCTAGGAGACATCTGAGAAAAATCCCTACTATTAACAGTAACACCCAAAGAAACATTGTAAAAAAAAATTGATAAAATCAAAATTATTCAAATAAAGGAAATCTTTGAAAACAAAGCTATCATTAACATTCTCAGAGAGATAAAGAAACTTCTACATTCATCAAGCGAGAACAGGATGATACAACAAAGGAATATTCAGAGAAAAACAAAAAGCTCATTAAAATTAAAAACAAGATTGAAGAGAGGTAAATTTTAATAAATAGCTTATTTGGAAGTTGAAATTGAGAATTTTCTAAAGAGTAGAATACAAAGAAAAATAAATAGAAAATAGACAAGAAAGTTAGAAGACTAGTCCAGGAGTCTTAACATCTCCATAATAGAATCCTCGAAAGAAAAAAAAAAAGGAGAAAACTCTCAATTAAATAATTCAAAGAAAAAACAAATCTCAGAACTAAAGTACATAACCTTCTAAATTAAAAAGAGCTGTCAATTGCTCCAGCTCTGTGGATGAAAACAGACTTACACCACAAAAATATTTTTTAAAACTGAAAAAAGAAAAGATTATACAAACTACTGGCATGTAAGAAGAAGAAGAAAAAAAATAGACACATACTAGGAAGACTAGGAATCAGAATGGCTTTGCAACTCTCAAAAACAAGACTAGAAGCTAGAAGATAATGACTCAATGCATCTTATGGAAATGTATTATTAATCTTGAATCTTAAACCCAACAAAAAAATCACATGTGAAAGTGACATTTTCAGACACATAAAGACTCAGTAATTTTTCTTCCTATACTATTTTTCAAGAAGCTTCTGGGGAATTTGTGTCCAAAAAAATGAGAGAAGAAAACAAGAGAGAGAAAAATGAGATCAAGGACTAGGGGGATCCAACTAAAGAGAGAGGGGAAGGGATTCCCAGGATAACAATGCAGAACATCCTAAGGAAAGCAGCTATACATTAGGGTTTGCTGGTAAATCAGTACAGATAGAAGAAAAATGAAGATCCCCAATAAAGGAAAAAAAAAAAACTATAACTGATGGGTCATCTGATTAGATTATCACAGTGAACAATTATGCTGAAGGGCAATTGAAAAGTATAAAAAAAGTTACCAAAAGATACTAATTAGGGATTTCTCTGGTGGCCCAATGGTTAAGACTCCCTATTTTCATTGCATGGGTTGCAGGTTCAATCCCTGGTCGGAGAACTAAGATCCCACATGATGAACTAAGATCCTGCATAATTTAAATTGATCCCACATCCTTTTTTTTTTTCCCACATCCTTTTTTAAATTGTTATTTTGGCTAGGGTTTTTTGCTTTGTTTTGTTTTAATGTGGACCATTTTTAAAGTCTTTATTGAACTTGTTACAATATTGCTTCTGTTTTATGTTTTGGATATTTGGCTGCAAGGCATGTGGGATCTTAGCCCCACACCAGGGACACAACCCACACCCAGTGCATTGGAAGGCAAAGTCTTAACCACTGGACTGCTGCAGAAGTTCCAGCCTGAAGAAGTCTTTATGACCCTGAACAATAATTAATAGCAAGACAGATGACAAGTGACAGGTGGATTTTTTTTTTTTAAAGATAAGAGAATGCTGATTGTGAAAGGGAAATGGAAAAAGAGACATCAAAACCAGAAGCATGTACTCAGGCAGACGAATTTAGAACAAAGCTGAAATGGAATTTTGGTGTTCACTGGGGCAGACTGTGGCAGAGTCTGGGTAAATGTTCATTAGTTCTGTTTTCTCTTCTTGGTCCGTATGAAACCTGCACATCCTTGGCAATTGGGTTAGGACGTGTGACTTGGTTCTGGCCAATGAGGGACCAGAAATACTGTACAACTTGAAACTCTCAGCATAATCTTTGGTGCTTTCTCTTTCCCCTCCATGGAGTCCTTGAAGACCAGAAATTTGTGAAAAGTGCATCATGACAACATGGAAGGAGCCTGGATTCCTGCCATCAGTCAAAGCAGAGCTTCTCAGGAAAACTTCTTTGAAAGCTTCTCACTTTCGAAGAGTTAAGCCAAATCTCTATCAATTAAGCCACTGAGATGTAGGGCATTAATTTGTTATAGCAACTAGTATTGACTAATAAAGGAAGCCAGAATTTTCCTTTCATAATATAATAACAAATCAAGAGCAAACAGACTTATTTTTAAAACAGCATATGTTAAAGGCCCTTACATACTAAAATTTAAACACAGGTTAACAAAAATTTCTGGTTTATTCACTGAATATCTTTTCAACCAAATTAAATGCAATACAGTGTCAAGGGGAAAAGACATCTTATACCTGCAATGTATCTCCCTTACAGAATATTTCATGGGTCAAATGAATATATCTATAGAGTGAATCAGACTCCTTTACAATAGGGACCAAAGACACACATATTAGTATTTGTAAGCATTAGTAAAAATGATATTATTATTGAGTTTTTTTTCTGGGGCATTTACCCCTTTTGAAATTAGTTCTGTGAGTTCTTTAACTTTCCCTAGCCAGCCACCTGAGGGAACTTTGTCAGAGATTTTTAAATTATTCAATGAGCAAATAAAACTAAAATCTATGACAATAGGCTGGAATGTCATGCAATACCAAATTAATTATATGATTCACTGCAGGCACCAGGCAAAGAAGATACTGGGGAAATGGCTGTTATGCAAATAGATATACCTCTAATAACAGCAAAGGAAATTTAATGAATTACTGGCACAGAGAATTACTTTTTTGTTTAAAATGTCCCTTCCCATCCAGTGCACTCCATAGTGGAAGTCCTCTCTAAGTTGGTCCCTCAACACGGGAGGACTATAAAGTCAGCATTTCCCTCAGTCAAAGGATTTCTTAAGGCTGGGGCTTGGTGGCACAGAAGACTAATGGGAATGTGCAAAGCCAAGTCACTGGAAAATCCAACCCACGCTCCTGACAGCAATTAGCATTTATATAGCAGGGTATACATTTTAACTAATTAATCTCACAACACCCTCTTGGGCTTTCATGCCCATTCCCACATTACATGCCAGGAAACGAAGACAGAAAGATTAATTGACTTACTTTTGCCTGAGTGGTAGCACAAATAAAAGCTGCCTGAACATAGCTCTGGGAGGCTTGTTCCAAAGCTATGCTCACACATACAAAGCAAGATATTTCCCACAGGAAAGCTACTCATATATTTGTATTTATTAAATATTTACTGGAAGCCTGCTGTGTTGGGCGCTACAGCAAAGAGACATGTAAATTTAAGAAATCAAGAAGCTCAAGTACAGGAAGAAAAAAAAGGGGGGAAAGTTTTAAATATTGGAAGAACTAAGGTGGAATTAATGTCTATATGTAATTATTTGCCCTGTGCCACTTACTTACAACCTTGGACAAAATGTTTCCCTCTCAGATTCATGTGTCATATGCCTATTATATAGTGCTGTATGGAAAGCGGAGGTCTAGGGATATGTAAAGAGCTCAGTACATATTAGCTGGGTCTACATGATAAATCTGAGTGTCCAGCAAGAGGTTATAATTTTGGAAAAAGAAAGATATAGACACAAAATTAATTAAAAGAAAATAACTTGGTAAAATGAATGAACCAACTGTTAAAACACGCTTCTAAGCAGGACTGTAGTCATTATATTAGTATAGTATAGTACAGTATAGTGTAGTATAGTATAGTATGGTATAGTATAGTATATACATGGGACAGGAAGAAGTAACAATCCTGAGATTGAGTTTAGATGAGAACCAGGCCCTTTTAACATCCCTTCTTGGAATGCGACGTAGATGAAGTCACCTTAAAAACTCCTGTCAGCCCGTTCTAGTAGTCCTATGTCTGAGGGCAGAGACTCAGTCTAACGGAAGGCTGGTTTTACAACCATCTTGGTAATTTTGAATAGTTTTGTTTTTCTAGTAGTATACTTGGCTCCTCAGGAAATATTACCCTGGTACTGTGATCCAGAGAGAATCTAAGGTGTGAGCAAGCTGGTTAGGCTGGGAAGCAACACTGAATGAGTGGCATGAAGACAAGAAGTAAATCAACAAATTAAGTGTAGGCAAGTCTCTGAGGTAAGATAGAGAAGTGTCAGACACAAAACCCTTAGCAAGAACTATGAGAGAGAAGACATGTGGCACAGAGCATTAACACTGGGGCTAACAAACATGATTCAGAAGCAGACTTTAATACCCACTGACTGTATTAATTCAATTAACAATAACTACTGAGCAATCCATCCTGCGTGTGAGTGTCACTTCAGTCATGTCTGACTCTGCGACTGTACGTACTATAGCCCATCAGGCTCCTCTGTCCATGGGATTCTCCAGGCAAGAATGCTGGAGTAGATTGCTAAGCCCTCCTTCAGGGAATCTTCCCGACCCAGGGATGGAACCTGAGTCTCTTAAGTCTCCTGCATTGGCAGGCAGCTTCTTTACCACTAGCGCCACCTAAGCCAAGTACTGAAGCAGGTACTTAGAATTCATTGGTGAATGAAATAAAGGTCTCACAGAGTACACCTTCTCACAAGGGAGACTGACAATAAACATGCTAAGTAAGAAAAGCATAGAGTACACTGGAAGGTAATAAGCCAATGAAACAAAGAAAAACACTGAATCTCATGAGAGGGATCAAGAATGAGGGAGTTGAGGAGAGAAGAGCGTCAGAAGTATGAAATTTTAAAGAAGATAGGCAGGGTAAGTCATCCAACTATAATGAACCTCAGTTTCCACATCCAAAACATGAAGACTATAATAGTACAGAGTACTTAAGAAAAACAGAGTGAGGTGGGGATAAAAAGTACTATAGAAACTATAAAGCTCTATATATGTACCAGTTGCAATTCCTATGTAGACTGCCATTCTCTCTGTGACCTGTGGAAAGTGATTCTTCTCTCCAGGTCTGTGGCAGAAACTGTTAAATGTGTCTCATTTACCATGCCTCTGTACCCTTCCTTTTTTTAGCATTTGGGAATTTCTACTTGGGCATACAGCCATTCAGAATAAAGGCTACATTTTCCAGCTTCACTCTCACCAGGACAGAGTCGGGGGACTAAGTTCTGGCCAATGGGATATGCTTGAAATAGTCATGTGGGAGATCTCAGAAAGTTGCCTTGAGAAACACTGACATACTGGATGTTTCCTGGGTTCTGCTACCATCCTACTTCTTCCATCTTGCTGCTGGAAACTTGAAAGTGACAGCTGAAACTACGTGATTGACCATAAGAATAAAGGCCACACCCTAAAGATAGAGGAAGGTAAAAGTGAGGGGAGATGGGGCCTTGAATGAAGTATGGAGCTGCTTTATCAAACCTGAATATTCTACCTCTAGATTTTACATAAGAAATATGTATCTTTTAATATCCTTGCTACTAGAAGTGTGATCCATGACCACTATCTCATTAGTACCCCTTGGGAATTTGTCAAAATTGCAGACTTCCAGGCCCCACTTACACTCACTATATCAGAATCTACAGTTGAGCAAGATCCCTAGGTGATCTCTATGGAAGTATTAATTTATTTTGAATCTTCTTATTCACAGCTGATCATTATCCTAATTGATAACAATATCCTATTGCATCTCTTATAATAAGTAGGTTGTTGAACTATTTCTGAGGTTGTATCCACCCTGTGAGTCTATAACTCTGATTAACATTTGCATTTAAAAATATATTTTCTTTTGTTCCTCAGTGGAAAAAAAAATATTTAAACCATCCAGATTTTTTTTAGCAGTGTCTTATTATAAACCACCAGTTTTCAAAAAATAAAATCTATAAACTACATTTCCTAGAGCATGATTTAAGTGAAGAAAAAAGATGATTAAAACTTAGATAATTTTTATTCAGAGCAGAACTACTCAAAGGTCTAGGATGTTGCTGAAATTTAATAGTTGTCATCTAAGTCATCACAAGGAGAGAGACACGTTCCTGATGGGGGAGGAAAGCTGGAGAGGCTGTGAGCACCCATCAGACATCTCAGAATACTTGTACTGTTCAATAAATACTCAGCTAATAACTGGCAGATGGCTTTCCTGGACCAGATAATTAGACATACCTTACTCCCACCAAAGAAGGGAGTTTTCTTGATTGAGTAATTTGAAAAAAAAAAAAAAAAAAAAGAACTAGCTCCAAGAGGATAAGATTTGCCAGTTAAGAAAAGAATGCCAAATTCAGAAAGTGGATTGGGGGAGGGTGAGGATCCACAAGTTACAGCTTCAGTTTTGCAGTTTAGAGTTTGCTGCTAGAAAGAGTATTATTCCAGATAGTATATAACTCTTCCTCAACACTCTGAGCACTTACCTTTACACTGACCTAAAGGCTGCTATTTTACATCAATCAGAGTGGTAGTCCTTACAAGTAAAACAACAAAAAAGTAGAGAAAGTCATTACCAGGCAAACATGAAAATAAAAATAATAGGTGAAGAAAAACAATGAAATCTCACAATTGGTTGAAAACAATGAAACCAGTGATGTTTAGATCTAAAACATACACCAAAGTAGGTGATATAGTAACAAAATCAAACCATCTGAAGGATCACAGAGTTAGGATCTTTCTAAGTCTAATGATTGTTACAGCACCAGCACTCTAGGGTCTCTGAACAGTTTGGTTTTTATTCAATACCTGCCATGTGGCTGTTTCTCTCCCAGTCTGTGAACATGGGTGTCACTTTCTACAGAGCTTTCCTTGTGACAGAGGACTTGAGGAAAAAACCCTGGTGCTCTAGAAATGTTTACAGTTCTCAGGTCTAGGGGAGCTGCTGAAGGTCTCCAGGCTCACTCTTGGTCTCCATCAAGTCATCCCCCAACTGGTGTTTGGAGCACCAACAAAGAGAGCCTTCATCATCATGAGTTAATGTCCCAGAA
The DNA here is from genome assembly GCF_910594005.1 of Cervus elaphus. NCBI lineage: Eukaryota > Metazoa > Chordata > Mammalia > Artiodactyla > Cervidae > Cervus > Cervus elaphus. Next base: position 42,322,570 of record NC_057833.1, on the reverse strand, counting down.
AGGCCCATGCTGTGTATAACAAGGAGAAATATGGAATAGCATTATCTAACAGCCGCCTAGAAAAGGCTCTGCTTCTCTCATCAAAGTTGCAGCAGGGGTGAGCAGGCTAAAGAATGGGTGTGCTGCCTCTTTACCATGGTTCCATTATTTTCTTAAAAAAAAAAATCACTGTAATGAGCATCCTCATGTGGCTGAAGGGAGTGATTTTCTTTGCAGGGCTGTTGTGACAATAAATAAACTGGCTTATGTCAAGTGTGACACAGTGCACTGGGGAAACTCTAAGCAGTCATTAGCTGGTTTTTATGTTTTTTCCCCAAGCAATTTTTTCTAATCCATGATTAAGATGTAAATATCCAATTACTATTCACATAAAATAAGCAGCCTTCGCTCTCATTATTTTCATTATTACTCAATATTTGCTTGGATCCTATGAGTGCTAGGGGATACAAACAAAATGTAGCAAAAAGCAAGGTCTTTGCTTTCAAAATTCCATTCAAATTTGCTTTCAAATTTCCACTCAGTATTGGAAGTAAAGACATTTTGGACATCATCATAGAATCCCAAAACACATGGGTCTTAGATTTGGTTGTAGCCTTCTATTCCAGTAGGATATCGGGTAATACCCCCATTTCACAGATGAGGTGAATGAAGCTAAGAGAAGATAAAAGACATATCTGAGAGATGGGCTACTTATATATGATAGAGGTGGGGAGGGACCGAACAGATCTCACATCCTGACATGGCTTTTCCTGCAGAGCCTCCGCATGTGCTTTCTCAGTCATTTCTGACTCTGTGACACTATGGACTATAGCCTGCCAGGCTCCTCCATCCATGGCATTCTCCAGGCAAGAACACTGGAGTGGGTTGCCATTTCCTTCTCCTGGGAATTTTTCTTACCCAGGAATCGAACTCAGTCTCCTGAATCTCCTGCATTGGTAGGTGAATTCACCACTGAGCCACCTGTGGAGTTTCTGGAGCCTGTCAATTCCAGTTTGAATCCTTATTCTGCTACCTGCTAGCCATGGGGGCATGTGCAAATAAAGTAAATATTCCCATGTGTCAAAGAAGGCTGGTTTTAAGGCTAAACAGACACTCCTTTTTAATGTGTTCAACAGAGAGCTCTTCAGTAGTCCTCACTATTCTTAATGTTATATTCCTCTCTTTCTTGATTCCAAACAGAGTATGGGTAATTTCAAACTAAATATAGCCTGACAAATATTGTTAACATTTAACCTATGGGGACTCCCCTCTAACATGGTGTTTGAGAGTGTTAGACTACAAGGGAGTTTTTGAAACATCTAGAACAACCCTCCTATTTTACATATGAAGTAGCTAAGCCCAGAGAGCTAACTTGATGAATGACTCAGAGCTCATGGGCAAGCATAGAAACTGTTTTTTTTCAAGGCAAGTGTCATGTTCCTTCTACTCCATCATTCTGGTGAAATACAGGTCTGTGCAAACATTCCCAGTTGGTATTAGCAATAGTACAATAGCATATTCTCCTAGAAAACAGAGGTCAAAATGGGCAAGAAAGCCAATCCAGGAAGACTGAAACAGAAAAAAGTAATAGTGGAGCACAGGAGGGAACTCTCCATGTGTTCTGTGTAATAAAGCCACCCAGTGCTCCCTCTCATTTTACAGGTGGCATATGGGTCTTATCGTTGAGGCTGATATTAAAACAAGTGACAGCACTGCCCATAGGTGTGGCACTTGGAAAGAAAGATTTTGTACCCCAGCTTCCTCATATGTAATAACACACGAAGCAAAATATGAAGCTAATGAAAGTTCCTACCTCGTGGACCAAATAAAAGTTCCTACCTCATGGAACTGCTGACAGGGGTAAAAAAGATCACACATGAAAATACCACATGCTTGGATGCCTAGTAACTTAACAAATTTTAGCTAAAATTATTATGTTGAATTTCACAGATGAGGGAAATAAAAACTAGAAAGATAGCAGGGAAAAATACTACGTGCATTTGTTTGCAAGTTTTTGCTGCATTTTACCAGAGTCAGGGCAGAAAATCCAAAATTAAGAGTTGAGTCTTAAAATGTAGAAAGCAGATTAAGCATAAACCTACTTTCTAATTAGCAATGATAGCCAAGTGATCACTTTTCCCTGTGATGGAAATGTAAAGCCCTCCATATACTCAACTGGTCTCTATACCCTCCCTCCTCACATCTTACATCCCAGTTGGAGGTTCAGGGAGGTGTGCTCAGTGCAAAGTACATCAGAGGCCTTCAATTTTTAATTAAAAGCTATATGATTCCCGTGCTTCAAGATCGGCAATCATATTTTATAAACACCTATGAAGCTGAAGGAAAAAAAAAAAGAAGCATCTTGTGAGTTTTGCCAGCAATCTCCCCATAAATTCTCAGGAAACTGCCTGGAGTAAAAGGGTGTTTGAGATCTTCATCACCTGCCAGAGGAAGAGACATGGGTTACAATCCTCCCAGTACATTTAAGAGAGGCATCACCTATAAAATGCAAGTGCAGTTTCATTCAATTTTAATAATGTGTCAAGCATGTAGATTTTTCTTGAAAGCTGGTAGTGACAGGCAGAAAACAAAAGATTCTGAGAGAAAATCAGGTGAAGCAAGCAACAAAGCTGAGCACTAAAGGTCTGGGAAATGTCTAGGTGTGAATGATGATGGAGGGTACAGGAAGAATTCATAAAGTACACATTTCCGAGTGACTGGGCTTCCAGTGGTTCCTCATCTAATCAGCTTCCTAAGGGAGGAGCAGGGTCTTGGAAAGATAAATGCCAAGACTAAATCACGATTCAAGTTTCTGAATGTTTAAGACACTTCTAACCCACTGTGCTTCTAAGAAAACCACTATGCATTGGAGCTGGAAGATTACAAATTATCTTGTTCCAGGACACGTTATACTGACTAGACTCTGGGACTAGAGGGGTGAAGGAATGACTGAAAAAAAGACTGAGTTAGGAGTAGAGGCTGAATGGAATCTTCCAGATTCCTAGTTATCTGCCCCATGTCATGCAGGACTTCTGCCTATAAAACCAATTACAAAATATAATTTATACCACACTTCCATCAATTTTTGTTTTTCTTTACTCCTGGTATATCAAAGTTTGAAATTTTATGCTTATATTTATGCTCAGCTTCTTGAACTCACTGTAGGGTTTAGAACATTTGTCTCATATGTTCATTGCCAAAGAGAAAGCAGAAAACACAAACCAACTTTTCTAAACACCAGAGCTCTTGAAACATAGGAAGCAAAACAGAAGAATAAACTTTTAATATAGAAAGCAAAAGCAAACACTCCAAAGAAATCAAATGCAGAAGTTTTTAGCTAATAACACTTTTATCAGCCCTCTTTCACACAGTACACACATTTTCCATCGACACTCATGAAGCGCTATATGCCAATGTTCTGCCACTGAAAAAAGCAAATAATTATGATACAGAAGAAAAATGAAAACAAGAGAAATACATGCTAGATCAAGAAAGGGGTCTGCAGTCATACCAAGAAGGCTTTCGGGAGCACACAACTTTGACTGCCATTGTATATATCTCTGTTTGTGTTTCTGTGTGTCCACTCAAAGTATATATCCAAAGGCAAAACTATTAAGACGAGTGTCCAGGACACTCGTCTCTGGGTAATTTCCGCCTCTCAATGCTGTGGCTCCCTGCCTTGTGGAGAAAGTGACAACAGAGGTGGTGGATTAGAAACTCTGTAATGACCTATATGGGAAAAGAATTTTAAAAAGAGTTCAGTTCAGTTCAGTTGCTCAGCCATGTCTGACTCTTTGTGACCCCATGGACTGAAGCACACCAGGCTTCCCTGTCCATCACCAACTCCTGGAGCTTACTCAAACTCATGTCCATCGAGTCAGTGAGGCCATCCAACCATCTCATCCTCTGTTGTCCCCTTCTCCTCCCACCTTCAATCTTTCCTAACATCAGGGTCTTTTCAAATGAGTCAGTTCTGCACATCAGGTGGCCAAAGTATTGGAGTTTCAGCTTCACCATCAGTCCTTCCAATGAATAATCAGGACTGATTTCCTTTAGGATTGACTGGTTGGATCTCCTTGCAGTCTAAGGGACTCTCAAGAGTCTTCTCCAACACCACAGTTCAATAGCATCAATTCTTCGGCACTCAGCTTTCTTTATAGTCCAAGTCTCACATCCATACATGACTCCTGGAAAAACCATAGTTTTGACTAGATGGACATTTGTTGGCAAAGTAATATCTCTGTTTTTCAATATGGTGTCTAGGTTGGTCATAGCTTTTCTTTCAAGGAGCAAGAGTCTTTTAATTTCGTGACTGCAGTCACCATCTGCAGTGATTTTGGAGCCCCCAAAAATAAAGTCTGTCACTGTTTCCATTGTTTCCCCATCTATTTGCCATGAAGTGATGGGAGCAGATGCCATGATCTTAGTTTTCTGAATGTTGAGTTTTAAGGCAACTTTTTCACTCTCCTCTCTCACTTTCATCAAGAGGCTCTTTAGTTTTTCTTCACTTTCTGCCATAAGGGTGGTGTCATCTGCATATCTGAGGCTATTGATATTTCTCCCGGCAATCTTGATTCCAGCTTGTGCTTCATCCAGCCCGCCATTTTGCATGATGTACTCTGAATATAAGTTAAATAAGCAGGGTGACAATATAGAGCCTTGACATACTCCTTTCCTGATTTGGAACCAGTTTGTTGCTCTAGATCCAATTCTAACTGTTGCTTCTTAACCTGCATACAGATTTCTCAGGAGGCAGGTAAGGTGGTCTGGTATTCCCATCTCTTTCAGAATTTTCCACAGTTTGTTGAGATCTACACAGTCAAACGCTTTGGCATAGTCAATAAAGCAGAAGCAGATGTTTTTTTCTGGAACTCTCTTGCTTTTTCGATGAGCCAATAGATGTTCGCAATTTGATCTCTGGTTCCTCTGCCTTTTCTAAATCCAGCTTGAACATCTGGAAGTTCACAGTTCATGTATTGTTGAAGCCTGGCTTGGAGGATTTTGAGCATTATTTTGATAGTATCTGAGATGAGTGTAATTGTGTGGTAGTTTGAACATTCTTTGGCATTGACTTTCTTTGGGATCTCCTGACTCAGGGATCGAACCCATATCTCCCGTGTCTCCTGCCTTATAGGCAGATTTTTTACCACTGAGCCACAAGGGAAGTCCTATAGTAAACTGCCGAGCTTTTTCTTTGAATATACAAATTCATTTTCCAACATATCTTTAAACTTCCTTGCCATTAAATATAGTTCCTGAGGTACATCTAATAGTACTCTTTATAGGGAATAATAATATAGGGTCAGCAGACCTGATTTCTGGCACTAACTCTACCAGTGACAACACCGTTACTATAATAGTTACCACTATGGCCACCTAGTATTGAATATTTTCTATATGCCAAGTATTAAGTGCTTTACATTTATTATCTCTTTTAATTCTCATAACAACTCTTTCAGATGATTTTATTATTGTCCCCATTTAACAAGTGAGGAATGAGAGCTTTAGTAAGTAAAAGAGTACTTGCAGGATTACATGGTGTGAAATTAGTTAAAAAAGGAGGCCATCAGACTGAGGTGGTTGTAACGTCTTGGAATCCTACCTAAGCAATACAAAACCTAAGCCTGGGACGCTTCAAGGTAAAGAAAGTCGAAATCTAAGGACAATCAGTCACAAAGAGCCAACTGAACTTTTTCAACTAATGCAACCACTTAAGCTCTGGCCAAGCAAATAAATTCCTTGTCTTGCTCCCACATCTTCTCTATAGAAGTCTTGCCCCTAGCTGCCCTCTGTGAAGTGCTCCTAACCACATCCAGTTTGGCACTGCCCAGTTTGAACTGATTCTTGCTCAAATAAACTCTTAAAATTTTAATATGCCTGAATTTATCTTTTAACAATAGCAAGTAAGTGAGAGAATTCTACCCCAGATCTGCCCTATCCCAGAGTCTAAAATTTAATCATGACTGTGGCCAAATAACTTCTCTTGGATTTTGTTTTCTCACGGATACTACAAAGATGTAAAACCAGACGATCTCTAACCCTTTCCATCTCTGTAACGTGATGGGTTTATCAAGAGTGTTTTCTAGCCTGAATCTTGAAAATGTAAAATCAAGCCTGTTTTTCAGGGATATGGATGGGAGTAGGTGGGCACTTGTTAATAGAAAGCTGACCAAACTGAGTGAGTCTCTTTACTGAGGAGAAAAAAATTAGTGATTAGCAGTTTCCAGTGTCAGAAGGCACATGTCACAGCCAAGAGCAGTGGGCAGATCACACCTGCCTGAATCAGAGTGTCATCATGTAGTCTTGTTTCTAGTGGAGACTTCGAAGCTATCTTCATGCTCAACTTTCTCTCAAACACCCACTTTTAAAAAGCAGAGGAATCAGAAAAGTCAGCTCGTCCTCGAAGGCGGCTCCCTCGGGCATTGACTGCCTCTGTCTTATTAAGTATAGTCAGGCATGACTCAGCTCCTCCATCACCTGTCTGGGAAGGAGAACATTTCATGCTGGTAGAAAATCACCTTAAGCAGAACAATGGAAGGCATTTAAGGTACACAGTTAAAACTGGGTTGCTTATTACTCAAAATCAAATCATCCTTTTCTTATTCTAGACAGTAAAGCATGATCACAGCCAGTAGGGATATAGACTGCATTTGCTTTGAACACATCGGATCATACTGTCACCTCCAGTTACAACTACCAGCCACTCAGACACCTCTTCTGTTTGGGTCACAAAGCAAAGGGAACTGTGGGTTATGCCATGTCTTTTAATCAATAAACCCTCAGTGAGAAACTACTACATGCAATAGTTTCTAATCGGCTCTGATGGAGGGATAAAGACAAAGGGAAGATACAGTTTCTGCCTTCAAAGGTCTCACTATCTCAAGAAGGTAGACAGGCAAATAATTAATTTCAATGCAAAGCAAAATAAAGTAAATGCTAAAAAGAAGAAAGATGCACCATGTCATTAGAGGGCAGAAGGAGCTCTTAATTCCGACTGTAGGGGAGGGTGGGGAGTTCAATGAAGCCTTCACAGAAGAGACAGCATCTGGTTTAAGCCTGAAAAATGAATAAAATGTGCACTGAAAGACACAAAGGGAGGAGTCCAGGCTGGTGGAACATGTAAGTAAAGGCAGAGAAGGCGAGGGAGGCATGACTAGTCTATAAATCAGCTGGGACTGGATTATAGGGTGTGGGATGATTTAGTTAAGCATGAGGGTGGGAGACTAGGTTTATACAGGGTAAGAAACTGACTTAAGAGTGACGTATATTAATGATGACTATGGTAGAGATGAAGACTGGATTGGGAAATACGTTTGCTCCCTGGGATTATTTCATGGCTCACACACGTGCATCTCCGGATGTGTCAAGAATGGAATGTCTTTTGTTTAGTCACTGAGTCATGTGCAACTCTTTGCAACCCCATGGCCTGTAGCCTGCCAGGCTCCTTTGTCCATGGGGCTTCCCAAACAGGAATACTGGAGTGGGTTGCCATTCCCTTCTCCAGGGGATCTTCCCAATCTAGGGATCAAACCTGCATCTCCTGCATTGCAGGTGGATTCTTCATCACTGAGCCACCAGGGAAGTTATCCATTTGTTATTTCTGTGTTTACTTACACAAACTACAAATGATTGCAAAAGAAGCAATTACAGTAACCTGGGCTCAGGGAGGGCGGACAGTGAAGCTAGTCTCTTCTGAAGCGGTCATCTCACTCCGCAATTGTTGGATTAGAGAACTATGATTTATTAAGATGAGAAAGACAAACTATGACTTGTCAGGATGAGAAAGACATTGCCCACTGCCTGTTTCTTTTCTACCCCAACCCCCAATATTATCATCACTGATCATACATGAAGCAGCCACTTTACTATAATTTCTGGAACTTAATTATCCAAGACCTATATTGCTTCTCTCTTGTGGATTCTATGCTCAAAATACTTTAATAAATAGAAACTTCAATGAATGGCACTGCTCTGTAGTATAGCACACTGTCTAGTGCTATAGTACATCCCCCATAGTACTCAGAACATCAGCCCATGGGTTATAGACCACTGAATACAGGGACTCTCTTTCCAACTACCAAAGTTTCCTTTTCACAGGACAACTGAGTTTTTCAGCTTTACACCCCACATTGTGCCTGAACAAGCCAAGAAGCTCTGTAAACATGCAGAGTGAAAAAGAGAATAGTGGTAGATTCAATGATAGGCCAACAGGACTTGAAGATAACAGGAAAAATTCAAGGTTAGCAAAATACAAGTTACAGATAAGGAAAAAAATTTAAAAAGTCACACATCTGATAAAGAATATAAACAGATATGTAAAGAACTCTCAAAATTCAATGAGATAACAATTTAAAAAGGGATAAAAGATTTCAACATTTTATCAAAGAAACTATATAAATAGCAAATAAACATATGAAAAAATGTCCCACATCATTAGTCATTAGATAAATTTCAATTAAAAATCACAAAGGATACTACCACACACCCATTAGAATGACTAACTTTTATTTTTTAAGGGGAAAATACTAAGTGTTAATAAGGAATGGCACAGAAAATATCAAGTGTTAACAAGGATAAGCCAGAACTCCCATTCACTGCTGATGCAAAAGCAAAATGAAGTACAACCACTTTAGAAAACAGCTTGAAATTTTCCTATTAAGTTAAATATATACTTAAAATATGATCTAGCAATATTAGTTCTAGGTATTTAACAAAGATAAATGAAAACTCATGTTCAAACAAAAGCCTATACACAGGTGTTTATAGCAGACTTAATCAGCATTTTCAAAACCTTGAAGCAGCCAAATGAACTTCAACTTGTTGATGAATAAACAAACTATTGTATTATCTTTACAATGTAATACATCTCAGCAATAAGGAATGAATTTCTCATATGCTTGACAATGTGAACGTATCTCAAATGCATTATGCTAAGTGAAGAAAGCCCAGTTTCATATGATTCCACCTGTATAAAATTCTCGAAAAGGCAGAATTATAGAAACAGAAAACAGATTGATGATTGTCTAGGGGCTTGGGGTGGGGGAAGACATGAGATAAATTTTGGAGGGTAATGGGACTTTTCTGTGTCTTAATTGTTGTGGTGGTTGTTACGTGGCTGTATGTAGTTGCCAAAATTCATTTATTTCACACACCCAAAACTGAATTTTATTATGTAAATGAAGTGAATTAAAAATAAATTTTAAAAGGTCAAGAGTACCTATAAGAGAATATAATTTATTAATAAAAAGAGTGGATATATTTCATATGTACAACTGAATCACTCTGCTGTACAGCTGAAACTAACATAACATATAAATCAACTATATTTCAATAATTTATTTATTTTTTTAAATGGTTGAGTTGTTTAAAGTAAAAATTGATCCAAATAATTCCAGCCTCTTGATTAGAGATTTGGCTCTATCTGGCAGGGGGCAAGAGTTCAATGATGGACCCACTCTACAGGGCCTTTTCTTATCCATCTCCAAGTAGTCAAATCACAGGAATCCTAATGACTTAACCTGGGCACAACTCCTCTAGATACAACTGGCTACTCTCATTTCAAAGTCATGTCTCTCACCTCAAAACCACAATAGCAGTTTCTCTGAACCTCACTTATGACATCAACCAATGTAAAATTGTTATTTAAGATTATGACAGATCCCCTGCTAGATTGTGAACCCAACTGTGAGGGTTTAGATCCTTATCACCCAGCACAGTGTCAGCGCACTGCAAAATCAGAGATCAAGAACTGCATAGAGATAAAAAGCTATGCTTCCTCAGAACTTCTTAATACACATAGCATGCTCTCCCACACAAACTTGTCTACACGACTGACTTTAAAATGCACGCTGTTTGTTCAGTACCATGCTACCACTGAGTTCTTTATGATTAAAACTTCATTTTCTAAATATGTCAACCAAAACTGCCAATAATTGATACATAGCACACACATTTGAAAGGAAACATTCAGCCAATTAAAAAAACAGAGAACATAGGATGTGAATTTTTCATGATGCAAATACTATGTCAAAATTGATTTGTTGCTTCCTGAAACATATACAGTGCACTCAGTTCCGTTCAGTTCAGTCGCTCAGTCGTGTCCGACACTTTGCAACCCCATGAATCGCAGCACGCCAGGCCTCCCTGTCCATCACCAACTCCCGGAGTCCACCCAAACTCATGTCCATTGAGTTGGTGATGCCATCCAACCATCTCATCCTCTGTTGTCCCCTTCTCCTCCTGCCTTTAATCTTTCCCAGCATCAGGGTCTTTTCAAATGAGTCAGCTCTGTGCATCAGGTGGCCAAAGCAATGGAGTTTCAGCTTCAACATCAGTCCTTCCAATGAACATCCAGGACTGATCTCTTTTAGGATGGACTGGTTGGATCTCCTTGCAGCCCAAGGGACTCTCAAGAGTCTTCTCCAACACCACAATTCAAAAGCATCAATTCTTCGGTGCTCAGCTTTCTTTATAGTCAAACTCTCACATCCATACATGACTAGTGGAAAATTTGTTCACCACTGTATCCTAAAGCTTAGCAAATGCCAGGTTCATTAAATTGTCTTAATAAAACACTCCTTAATGAATGGATACACTTGCTTTTGCCACTATATTGAAAAATACAATTGAAAAATAATACAAATTGCAAATAGTTTACAGTCATCAAAGCCAAAGTAAGTGGCAGAGAATCATAGGACCATAGGCTTGTTTTCAAGCAACTGGTTTTGAAGAGTAGGCAACTACAGGCCTTTTAATTTTCAGAAAATTTGTAAATAAACAAATATCTGAAGCAAATGAAATTCTTTCTTGACAAGAGTTTACCTGCATTTGAAAATGTGGATTCTTATGGGTAAACATTCACCTTCAAGTGCAAAATCTCAGTCCTACTCTCATAATATATGAAAGAAAATCAGTAGTGTTTACCCATATGCCAAGTGCATGGTGTCAGTTTTCAAGTTTTTTCAAGTGAGTATCTGCTTACGTATTTGCTTTTGCTAATTACAGGAAAACTTTGCAGTGGATTATCTCACTGAACCTCCAGAACAACTCTGCAAGGTCGGTAGGGCCAATATGATCATCTTCATTTTATAAAGACAGAGAATCACATGGACACAAGATGTAACTTGAGTCCAGGATACTTTTTCTCTGCATCACATACTGAGAGTTATTCAGGACTTTTTCCAAACTCCCATAGCAATAAGATTTAAGTTTACTACACTAATAAAAAAGAAAATGCTCAAATGTTCCTCTCCAAGATCACAGATTAGGGGGGTATGTCCTGGGAAAACCTCTGAATTCACTATGATCTCTTCTTTTTTGATGCAGTGTATTTTACTTTAAGGAACCATTCTAGAAAGTGCTATGGTATCTATCATACACAACCTGAAATTTATCTGCTACTGTATACTTCAAAAGACATTTACAGTGACTTTTGAAAATAGTTTGGAAGTCTTTCAAAACTTTACACATAGAGTTCCAATAAGTGAAAGTGAAAGTCACTCAGTTATGTCCAACTCTTTGAGACCTCATGAACTGTAGCTTGCCAGCCTTATTTGTCCATGGGATCTCCCAGGCAAGAATACTGGGGCAGATTGCCATTTCCTTCTCCGGGGGATCTTTCCAACCCAGGAACTGAACCTGGGTCTCCTGCAGAGTTCCCATATGACCCAGAAATTCCAGTTCTATGTATATACCCAACAGAAATGGAAAAAACATGTACATACAAAACTTGTACATAAATGTTCACGTAGCATTATCCATAATAGAGAAGAAATGAAAACAATCAAATGCCCATTGATGATGGGTGGATAAACAAGGGGACTATTCACCAATAGAAGTTAGCAAAATACTCATAACATGCTGTAACATGGATGTACCTTGAAAACATTAAGTGAAAACATTATTCTAAGCCAGTCATGAAAAACGTCATATGATTCCATTTATAGGAAATGTCCAGAACAAACAAATCTATGGCAAAAGGAAGTAGCCTAATGGTGGTTTAGGAATGATGGAAAGGGGAAGAAGGGATGTGAATTGGCAGCTAATGAATAGAGTTTCTATTTCAAGGGATGAATATGTCCTTAGATTTGGTGATGGCTGCTAACATGAGTTGCTACTGCTTTCAACACATGGAGTCTTCAGAAAGAAAATATGAAATAAACAATGTCTTCAGTAGTGAAAGGGTTAGAATTCCCTGGATACATCAGGAAAAAGAATAATAGGTTGAGAGTAAAAGACAAGGGTTTGTGTTCTGGTTCCCTGGTTCATCTGTTTACTGTTTTATGACTATGGTTAAGTAGTCTAGTTTCTCTAAGTTTCTGTTTCCTTATCTGCAAATAAGGATAATAATGTAATTTACTGTTTTTCTGATGATCAAATAATACAAATATTTTTTAAATTTCTTCCTTCATCTGTCAGCATTCCTTCATTTCTCTAACAATAAACATATACACTATTGGGCTCACAGAATGTGCCAGATACAGTTCATGTTATTAATATCATTATATCAACTAATCATTACAGTGGGTGAACAACATCATATAGTGTAAACAGATGTTGACTTCATTCTTTTTTATTTCCAAAAATTTTTACTCCTTATTTATAACTATAAATATAAGTAGATTATAATATACTCAGATTATACAAAATTATTTTAAAAGGGTAGAAACAAACTCAAACATATTTTTGCTTTCATACAATAATCACTATTAAAATTTGGGTGCATTCTACCAAAAGTTTTCTGTATCTGCATACATGTGCTCACACACACATGCACACAGTGGTGTGTGGTAAACCAGTGATGGAGTTGGGATGGGGTCTGATTTGTAGCAATTATTATTTTCCCCTTGGGTAAATACTCTTACCATAGCCAGTTTCAAACTACCAATGGTTTAATAGCTGGCTCACATAATTCCTGAAAATTGAATAAAAAGCTCTCAAAAGTCCTGCAATCTAAATGTCAGCAAACAACTGCCACTGTTTTAAAGAATTCAGACTTTGAAGACTTTATGCTGTATGGTACCCGTTTTTTGTTTTGTTTTGTTTTTCATTTATTTTTATTAGTTGGAGGCTAATTACTTTACAATATTGTAGTGGTTTTTGTCATACATTGACATGACATGGAAGCAACCTATGCCCATCAGCAGACGAATGGATAAGGAAGCTGTGGTACATATACACCATGGAATATTACTCAGCTGTCAAAAAGAATTCATTTGAATCAGTTCTAATGAAATGGATGAAACTGGAGACCATTATACAGAGTGAAGTAAGCCAGAAAGATAAAGACCAATACAGTATACTAACGCATATATATGGAATTTAGAAAGATGGTAATGATAACCCTATATGCAAAACAAAAAAAGAGACACAGATGTACAGAACAGACTTTTGGACTCTGTGGGAGAAGGCGAGGGTGGGATGTTTCGAGAGAACAGCATCGAAACATGTATATTATCTAGGGTGAAACAGATCACCAGCCCAGGCTGGATGCATGAGACAAGTGCTCGGGCCTGGTGCACTGGGAAGACCCAGAAGAATCGGGTGGAGAGGGAGGTGGGAGGGGGGATCGGGATGGGGAATACATGTAAATCCATGGTACCTGTTTTTAAACAGAAATATCTATCATAAACTCATTTCCTTATCATTTCTCTGGTGGCTCAGTTGGTAAAGAATCCACCTGCAATGCAGGAGACCAAGGTTCAATCCCTAGGTGGGAACGACCCCTGGTAGAAGGAAATGGCAATCCACTCCAGTATTCTTGCCTGGAAAACCCCATGGACAGAGGAGCCTGGCAGGCTACAGTCAACAAATATAAAATTACTTTTAAAGACTCAACCGTATTCTCCTTTTTTTTTTTGAATCCTCCATCAATGAATGATTACATTGCTTTTTTCAACATTACCTATTTGAACAGAAGTGTGAAAAGTAAAATTGTGAATATGTCTTTATGCATTTCTCTGATTATTTCCTCAGGATATATGTGTGCAAATTTCATTAAAAGGTGAAAGGGAGGCACTTTTGTGTCTTTGAAACAGTCACGGTGTCCTCCACAGAACCTACTCCAGGTACACTCCTACACACAGGGTACCGGAACACCACACCTGGGCGTTAGATCACATGTCTGTCCAGCACTAGACAGGGCTGTTCCCCTTAATTCTTGCTAATCTAATGGGTGGAAAGTGACATCTCATTGTTGGCTTAATTTGTATCTGTCTTCTTACTCATGAATTTGAGCTTCTTTTTAGGATGAACTTGTTTCTTTCTTTTTGAACTACCTGAACTTCCAGTTAAAAATCTTTTCTCATTTTTCGAAGAATATATTTTTATTGAATGGATTTCTTTTGTGTGCAAGAGCTCCTTGTGTTGGGATGGTACTAACCATTGCCATATACCTATATTTTCCCAAGTTTTCATTTGCCCTTTAACTTATAATATTGTGATGCTCCACTAATGTCAATCTTTATATAATAAAACACATCATATTTTCTTTAATGGCCCCTATCCTTGAAGATATATCTAGAAAGGCTTTTATTTCAACCTTGTGAAAACATTTACATATATTTTCTTCTAGTACTTTTAGGGCTTAAATTATTTTTTTAACATTTAAATATTTATTTCAACTGTGATTGGTTGGGAAGTAAGGAATGAGGTAAAAAATTTAACTTTATTTTTATAGAAATTATCCAAATGTCCTAGTATTTAAATACATCTTTTCCACTGACTCTGGATGCTACCTTGGGCATCCGCCAGCTGCAGGGCTGGCTTACTTTCTTTTCTGGATTTCTGTTTTCACTTCAATTTTGTCCTTGGAGAATTTCTTACCAACTCAGCAATTCATTTTAAATGACATTTATTTTTAAATGCAGAATTTCTAGCTGCTTTACAGGAAAAGGGTTGTTTAGCAGACATGGTCCACCATACTGAGAGAAACTGAAATCTTCTCCAATCTATTTCTGATGTGCTGGCTAGCATGAACATTCAAGAAATAGATAATGTCAGGGACCTATACAAGTCCTTCCAATAACCTTTTGTGATAGTGAAGACAGTTGCAACAGCATCCCTACTAGGCCCTGGACCCTGATTATCTTTTCCTCCTCATCTCAGGCCTCTTCCTCCAGAGTTCTTTTCTTTTTTATTTATTTTGTGTGAATTTAAAAATATTTTTATTGAGGTATAATATAACATTATGTTAGTTTCAGGCATACAGCATAATGATTTGATACTTGCATATATGGTGAAATGTTCACCACAGGAAGTCTAGTTAACATTCGTCACCATACCTAGCTACTTTTTTCCCCCTTGGGATGAAGACTTTTAAGATTTACTCACTTAGCAAATTTCAATGGATAAATAGATAAAGAAGATGTAATATTAGTACAGTATTATTCAGTTAAAAAAAGGAAGTCTTGCCATTTGTAACAACATGGATGGACCTTGAGAAATTATCTTAAGTGATATACATCAAAGACAAACACCACATGATCTCATATGTGGAATCTACATAAAATAAAATTAACAAAAACCTGAGTCCATAGATATAGAGAACAGATTGGTAGTGGCCAGAGGTGAGAGATGCAAAGGTGGGTAAAACAGGTTACAAACTTTCAGTTACAAAATGAGTCATGGGGATGTAATGCATAGCAGGAGAACTATAGTTAATAAAACTGAAACATGTATTTGAAAGTTCCCCCAAGTCCTTGAAGTTCCAGCAACACTGGCATCATGATCCTTGTGTCTCAAGCCTTCACACATGCCATCCACTGCCTTCTCCCAGCTATCTTCTCAAATAGATCTTCCCAACAATCTGACAATGAGAGTATTGTCCTATTACTTTCCATCAATATAATGTCCTATAGATTATCTTCTCAGAACTTTTAAAAAATGTATTTATTTACTTATTTTCTTCTGCCTTAGACCTTTTGCAAGAATTAAGCTTCATGAAGGCAGATATCATCTGTGTTTTGTGTACCAACAAATACAGACAAGCAGAGTATTTGGCACACACTGCTATACTATGAATGGATGCAAAGTGTCTTAATTTTTTTTTTTTTTACATCCCCTGTGGTAAAGGGAACATTGACAGGTGCCCAGGAAACATCTGCTGAGCTGGGTTCCACATCTAGTCATGAAGGACCAGTTCCCCTAGATGTGGGTATAATACAGATCTTTGACTTGTTTTTATCACATCACAGAGGTATATTTTCAAAACAGGAGGGAAATACTTATCCTTTTGTGATTAAAAGTATAACAGGCTTTAAAATGGTAGCTCAGCTGTTAAAGAATCTACCTGCAATGCAGCGGATGTGGGTTTGATCCCTGGATCAGTAAGATCCTTTGGAGAAGGAAATGACAACCCACTCCAGTATTCTTGCCTGTGAAATCACATGGACAGAGGAGCCTGGTGGGCTACAGTCCATGGGGTCACAAAGAATAGTACATGACTGGGTGACTGAGCCCATATGGCTGTTGGTCTAAGTGACACCATCCTGGCCTTTACAGTTTCTCCTGTCCTTCACCGACCCTACCCAGGACTGTACTGAGCAGTGTGCCCCTGCTTTGTCATCAAGGGCTTTGTAGTTAACAGATACTGCTTAATAATTACTAGGGTCAGGTGGCCTCTATGCTCTGTTAGTCCCCACAAAATGATGAAAGCCTTTGCTGACATATTCCCAGCACCCACAAGACTAGTTACTCATTCATGAATTTTGACTTAGAGATGCATGTCCTATTTCCAAGTACCTACCTTCCTACCCTTGGTGAACTATAAAATTGTCCCCATGGCCCCTTGGTGGCACAGAGAGCAGCTGCAAATGCTTCTGAATACTTGTCTACCCAATCCAGATCCCACCCTGTAAGTTACACATAAGAAACTGATCCATTGACTATAATGAGCCACCTGCCTTATTTTTCAGCCTCAAGATGCTTCTCAGTTCAGTGGGTACATTTGCTCCCTCTGTCCTTCAATACACACACAGTCACTCACTCACTCACATACACAAAAAGTAACGGTTTCTATAATGAAAAAAGATAAAATATTCCAGGCCCGCCAGGAATAAAATGGAACTCGGAGTGACTCTACCACCAAATTTCAAAATTCATACCCAAACACCACTAAAGGCTAGCAGGAAAAAAACTGGCATTTTTAGACTGAAAATTATTTTCTAAGACTATACATCTAAAATGTGTCCCAGGTGGTATAGTTGGTAAAGAATCTGCCTGCCAATTCAGGAGACACAAGAGACTCAGATTCGATACCTGGGTCAGGAAGATGATCTGGAGTAGGAAATGGCAAGCCACTCCAGTATTCTTGCCGGGAAATTCTCATCAACATAAGAGCCTGGTGAGCTATGTGTTCATGGAGCTGCCAAGAGTCAGACACAACTGAGCTAAGTTGTGGTGGTATATATCTAAAAATGTCTGAGCCACATGAAAACATAATTTGCCAAGTTCCAAAACACTTAAGAGGAGGGAAAGAGCCTGCTGTACTTGGGCCAGAAGGAAAAGACAACGAGTTCCAACTAACATTTCAGAGTTAGTGACATGGGAAGCCAAATGAATAATGCCAACTTAACCTTGAATACCTTGATATTGAATGGTTTGCCTTGGAAACGAACAGAGATCATTCTGTCACAGCAATACATGAACCGAGAACTTCCAGATGTTCAAGCTGGTTTTAGAAAAGGCAGAGGAACCAGAGATCAAATTGCCAACATCCACTGGATCATGAAAAAAGCAAGAGAGTTCAGGAAAACATCTATTTCTGCTTTATTGACTATGCCAAAGCCGTTGACTGTGTGAATCACAATAAACTGTGGAAAATCCTGAAAGAGATGGGAATACCAGACCACCTGACCTGACTTCTGAAAAACCTGTGTGCAGTCCAGGAAGCAACAGTTAGAACTGGACGTGGAACAACAGACTGGTTCCAAATAGGAAAAGGAGTACATCAAGGCTGTGTATTGTCACCCTGCTTATTTAACTTATATGCAGGGTACATCATGAGAAACACTGGGCTGGAAGAAGCACAAGCTGGAATCAAGATTACTGGGAGAAATATCAATAACCTCGGATATGCAGATTACACCACCCTTACGGCAGAAAGTAAAGAGGAACTAAAAAGTCTCTTGATGAAAGTGAAAGAGGAGAGTGCAAAAGTTGGCTTAAAGCTCAACATTCAGAAAACCAAGATCACGGCATCTGGTCCCATCACTTCATGGGAAATAGATGGGGAAACAGTGGAAACAGTGACAGAGTTTATTTTTTGGGGCTCCAAAATCACTGCAGATGGTGACTGCAGCCTTGAAATTAAAAGACGCTTATTCCTTAGAAGGAAAGTTATGATCAACCTAGACAGCATATTAAAAAGCAGAGACATTACTTAACCAACAGAGGTCCGTCTAGTCAAGGCTATGATTTTTCCAGTAGTCATGTATGGATGTGAGAGTTGGACTGTGAAGAAAGCTGAGAACCGAAGAATTGATGCTTTTGAACTGTGGTGTTGGAGAAGTCTCTTGAGGGTCCCTTGGACTGCAAGGAGATCCAACCAGTCCCTCCTAAAGGAGATCAGTCCTGGGTGTTCATTGGAAGGACTGATGCTGAAGCTGAAACTCCAATACTTTGCCCCCCTCATGCAACAAGTTGACTCATTGGAAAAGACCCTGATGCTGGGAGGGATTGGGTGCAGGAGAAGGGGACAAAAGAGGATGAGATGGCTGGATGGCATCACCAACTCAATGGACATGAGTTTGAGTAAACTGGGAGTTGTTGATGGCCAGGGAGGCCTGGCGTGCTGCGATTCATGGGGTTGCAAAGAGTCGGACACGACTGAGTGACTGAACTGAACTCAACTGAGTGCACTGTATATGCTTCAGGAAGCAACAAATCAATTTTGACATAGTATTTGCACCATGAAAAATTCATATCCTATGTTCTCTGTTTTTTTAATTGGCTGAATGTTTCCTTTCAAATGTGTGTGCTATGTATCAATTATTGACAGACAGTTTGGGTTGGCATATTTAGAAAATGAAGTTTTAATCATAAAGAATTCAGTGGTAGCATGGTACTGAGCAAACAGTGTGCATTTTAAAGTCAGTCATGTAGACAAGTTTTACCACTGAGTAATAGTTATGTTGTTTAGTTGCTAAACTGTGTCCGACTCTCAGACGCCATGGACTGTAGTCTGCCAGGCTCCTCTGTCCTTGGGATTTCCCAGCAAGAATACTGGAGTGGGTTGCCATTTCCTTCTTCAGGGTATCTTCCCAACCCAGGGACTGAACTGAAGTCTCCTGCATTGGCAGGCAGATTCTTCACCACTGAGCCACCTGGGAAGCCCTAATAATAGGGCTTTTAAGTTAATTGAACTTTTTAAATTCACTTTTCTGAATCTGGAGTTCCTCACTGGTAAAGACAGATGAAAACATTTATCGCTATCTTATGAGGTTATTTAGAAATTTATGTAATATTTTGTGTTAATACATACACATACACAACTCTCTAATTCAATTAATGTTATCCCCCTCACCTTCCTTCTTTTTTATTAAACACACACATTCCACTATATAGTTATTACCAATTTACAGAGAATTAGAATAAAAGATATTTAAAATCATGCTTAGTTTAACAAGATCTTCCTTTATGATTAAAAAATCCAATATTACATAATGCTTCATGGCCATTTTTGCAGTCATAAGTTATCATTGCATTGTAGATGAGAGGAAGAACATTTTTAATAATAGGATATTTAGAGTAATAAAGGTGAAATAGCTAAGAGCTAGCTTTAATAAGTAATCAGAAACAAAGACCCTGACTTTACTTTCTTCCTGAAATTCCCCTTAGCATCTCACTTAGAATAGTGCATGCCATGGGAGGGACTCCTCCAACACTTCCATTTACTAACTGCTTTATTCACAATTTCCATTATTTCAACCATCCTCCAAACAAAGCAATACCTTCCTCTTAGACCTAAATACAAGCTGGGTTTCTACTGAGCCTCAAGCAATACACTGCTAATAGAAAATACGTGTTACATCTCAGTGTCAATTGCAAATAGCAGATTGTTTCTGCCCTAGACCTTATGTATGCAGAGTGCATAAGGGAACACCCTTGCCTGCCGTCTCCTCTTCCTTCATTACCATGCCGGCAGTGTGCAGTTCGATGCCTCTATCATCTCTGCCGTATTCTGCCTTCACAATACAAGTATCTTGAAGATGCTAATGGCACTCTTGACTAGAAGAACACTAGATACAAGGAAACTCCTATAATATTTAAGGCTTCTATTTCATCTCATCATTTTAAAATACAAAGAAGAAAGGAAAAAGAATGTAGAGATAAACAACAGAAGCTGAGCTATTCTGAAATGATACCATCCAATGTAAAGTTCAGTTAGAAAGGGAGAGTATTTAAGTGTGGTATTTCTGTTAAAAGTGTTTTTTTTTTTTTTTAATGACCTGAAAAAGTATATAACTGAGATTGCATCAAATACAGCAACGTTCCTCTAAGGAAAGACTCTCTGTAGCTCTTTGTCTTTGTATCTCTCTCTATGTGTCTCTGTCTCTATCACTATCTCTTCTCTTTCTTCATCTCTCCTTTTTCTTTCCTCTTCTCTCCTCACCCCCACTCCTCTTTGTTTTCCTTTATCTTTAGTGGACAATAAAAAACCGCTGAAAAGACATTTAGAAGCAAGCCATGGATGTCAAAAAGTCCTGTGTAAGAGTAATTCAGTTTTCCCCAGAAGACTAGATAGATCAAAAAGTCCAAAGCAAATTAGAAAATATGAGGATAAAATTAAGGCTTTCTAAGTGAAAAGCAAAAATTACTTCATTAAGAGTTCTGGGGCCATCTGAAGTCCCAAAGATCTAGGGAAGGACAGAATTAACTCTGGTGCATCAATTTAATCTATTAAGTATAAAATGTCTGAACAGCAAACTAGTCCACAATGAATGATTAGAGGTGTCTTCCCAAAGTGAAAAAGGGTAAACAAAGCTAGAGTAAATAATGGTCAACAATGGTTGAGAACTGCTTGAGAACAATAATTTGTATATCTGTGTTAGCCTTAACACTAATAGAGATCTTTATTTCAACTAAGAATCAAATAAAACCCACAGTATTATATTAATAAAGAGCTATATTTATATAGAAAAAGCTACCAGTGACTGATGGATGACCTCTCTTTCTATTTCTTTTGAGTATCTGTATAAGTTCCTTGAAGGAAGCATAGTTGGCAAATACTCTTCAGTTCATCCCTCTCCCTGGCATGGAAAGCCCAAACTTTAAAGGGACCACAATGTTCTGTTATATAAGTTACGGGAAAAATGCAAACATCAGTACAGTGTAGTATATATCAAAATGCACAGTAATGACCTCTATGGGAAAAGAATCTAAGAAAGAATGGATATATGTATATGTATAGCTGACTCACTTTGCTGTGCATACACTGTAAATCAACCAAACTCCAATATTTTTTTTTAAATGCATACGCCTGCCTAGCTTAAGGAGTACTTCAAAAAATAGGAAAGTATCTTGGAAGTTAAAAAAAAAAAATAATGATGGCAAAGAGCCTTAAACTATTACTACAGACTTTATGAACACTGTAGGAAAGGGTATTTATTTCCTAATAATGTAAAATTTTGCCAGGAGTTTTGATTCTGATGGCAGAAGGAGAAAAGAAATTCATGAAAATAACAGAACTCAGCCAAGTCTAGATGATCAAGTATGTGATTGTTTTGTCTCTTTTCTCTGATTTTCTCAACCATCTTGTATTTTCATTGTTCCTACTGCCTCTAAAACAGAGAAAGACAAAAGAAGGCAATTCTGTACATTGCTTTTATAGGTTTGTATGGCAGGTATTTGAAATTATGACCAAGGTTCTCATATTATTTATAAAATTTATCTATTTTCTCCCTGACCCTCAAAAATAAATGAACAATTGCAAAACCCAGTGGATTTTAGAATAAAGCAATCTTTGGGGTTTTTTTTTTTTAATATTGAGGATAGAAGTATATTTTATTTTTTAAAGAAATTCATCTATTAAATAGAAAAGCTTTTTTAAAAATAGTGAAGTAAAATGGGTGAGGACTGGCCCAGTAGTGAGTCAGTGGTAATCAGATGGTGATTTGGTTCTCTAAAGCTCATCTAAATATGGCAGAAACAAATGTTACAGGGTGAGGGGTGGGATGGGCCTGCAGAAACAAAGGTGATTCAAAGGGCAGAAGAAAGTCTTATAAGCCAGACATTGTCACTGAGAACCATATATACTCACATATCCCCTGCAAAAATAGAGTCTTCTCTTAATTCATACATGTGAAGGAAAAATCAGGTCATTTTTCTAAACATAGAATTATCACTGTATTACAAGAAGCCTTTCTAGAGACTTTATAACTACAAAGTCAGCATCACACCAATAAATTGTGGTACCCTAATATCTTTTCAATACCCACCTTTGGGAAGTACAAGTAACTAAACATAAACATCAATCTTTCAAAGCCTTTAAAAGAAAAACAAACGAAGAGTGAAGATACCTGCTCCCAAGAAGAAACATTTAAAGGACATCAGGGTGAATGTTATAATTCCAATGACCTTTAGGTCTAAGAATAAAATGAACCATATTCTTCTCACATTCTTTAAATGTTTGGACTAAATTGCATAGAAACAAAATGTGTTCAGGATGACCAGCCATGAGCAACAGAGATAGGACTGAATGTCACAAGTACACCCAAGTAAGGAGTTTTTCAAAAAGCACATTCAAATAATATGAGACCACGGGAGCTGGCAACAAATTGAATCTTTGCCCCAAACTGAAGGACCCATTGCTTGGCACTAAAATACAATAGATCCCTGTAGAAGAAAAACAACAACAAAGAACTACCCAAGTGTATCTAAAATACATTAAACACAAATATTTCCTTCACCTGCAGGGATTCCTGTCCTCCACAATCTGTTCCCAACCTGCCTTTCTGGCTTGGCTTCTAAACACCTTCACACTATCCCTTCAGCAAAACTGAACTATTCTGTTCCCAAATAAGAGATGTATTTTCTCCTAGAAAAGAACAGTTGTTCTTTGATTGAGAAATCTTCAATACTGCCCTACAGGATTAATAACTATCTCTGCTCTCTCATGCAATTTTGTTTGGTATTTAGTTTTTCTTCTTTCTCTCAGACTTGACTAAGATTCTTACAATAAGAACTTTTCTTTATTTACCCTGGATTCTAACAATATGAAATGGTCAAACACATGATATTCAGAATAAAGTGAAATCATTGTAAGATAAACATTTGTCATTAGAAGTAATTAAATAATAGGAATGGTGTATCCTGGATATGTCCATGGTTTATTGTAAGACCCACAATGTTCTTTAATAAAAAAGCAATAATGAAGAATTGGTTGAGATTTTGCTATTGTCAGTTGGTCTAGTTGGCTGGATGGTTAGCTCTTCTGTTGCTAATAGGTTGGTTGCTTTGGTTTATATGTAAGGACACAGAGAAACAGCATGATTAAATGTCTTTAATGTCATTAAACAGCTCATTAAGTGAAACAGTCAGAACCTGAATCAATATCTTGATTCCTGCTAAGCCACAATGCTTTTACTTATTTATTTATTTTACATAGTGTAATTCATTCCCAATAAGTCACACTATTATTTCCACTCTCTGCATATTTCTTAAAAATAATGATTAAAAAATCAGGGACTCTTACCTCTGTTAGCATAAGAAAGCCTTAAGGTTAGGCAATGTGGTCCAAAAGAAAGAGCTTGGCTTTTGGAGGAAAGATGGCCTTTGAAACTGCTAACTGAGGCCAACCCCACCCTCCCTTCTCACCTTTTCCTCCCTACTCGGCCCCCACCCTGGCTCTATATTTCCTAATCTATAAGAGGGTTGTAAGAATCTCTACACCCCATCTCTGAAGCTAATGATAATGTGTGAAAAATCTAGCCCTGCACCTGGCACACAGTCAACAGTTTGCTGACTCTGAAAGAAAAAGCTGTATTTAAAGATGTGTGTGTGTGCGCGCACGCGTGCATTTGAGGAAGAAAATTCATGGTTATCATTTTTCATATGGTCTGCAGCAAATAATTTTGAGATGGCAGTATTTTTCAAATTCATCAGATTATATATGGTACCATTCTAACTACCTTCCCAACTTGGAATCACAATTTCCAAATATTTACTTCTACTCTAAAGGTGACTTTAACAGTTCAACTTTCTAACCTGCTGCCAAAGAAACACACCAAAAGAGAAGTGTGTGGCAAATCAGTTTGCTTTTAGAATTCTTGCAAAGGAGAACTTCTTTGCATATAGTATTGGAAATATTTAATTGTATGATAAGCAAAAATGGGAATATTGAGTCTTGGGCTTACATTACATTGATTTTCTTCCTTGTGGGTGGAAAACATCTCAAATGAGGGTGAAGGGGGAGGGGTAAAAATAATTCCCATGTGTTAATGAAAAACATAGCAATCTATTATAGGGTGGTCCTTTAATAATTAACAAAACTCATGACCCCTGGGATCTTAATATATTTTTCTAAATTATTTATATGCTAGTAGAGTCCAAGGGGAATGTATTTAGTAAAAATAATACCTATCTTAGGAACCGAGAAAATAGTTGCAGTCACAGTTTTGTTACGTATTAGCTGTATGACTTTGGATAGTTCTCTCAGCCACTTTGATTCTAATTTTCTGACCCCTAAAAGGGAGTTAAAATACCTTGACTGCTGTGTTTTAGGTGTGAGAAATAAATGACAAAGAATATGTAAACTTCAAACGAAATTGTATTTCAGCAAAGGGAGCTTTATTATCACCTTTATAACTGTTACATTATATTATCACTATTAAAATCATTTCAAGCTTTAATTCCTTAGAAGAGAGTAAATACTGATCTTTGATTATTTGCTTTTATTACCATCAGAAATGAAATGTTGACCCCACACTCCCCAGTGAAGCTGGAAATCACAGGATTGGTATAGAAAGACTATGTTTTCTAGTCAGAATCGTGTACCTTAAAGTCCAGTTGACTTTATTTGAAATGCACCACACAGAAATAAAGTTGTTGTGTGGTTGTGATTTCTTTTTAAAATTTGGTACTTTCCTTTAGAGAAGGGTCCACATGAAGGGGTCCAGAGGAACAAGATAAAACAAATATCACAAACATGGACAGAGCTCTAGGGTTTTCAAGAGATCTCTCTTTGTTTACATCAATCCTGTGGTCCCGTTAACATGGGTACCTGAAGCATAGGAAGGACCTTACGAAAGACTAACCATCTGCTGTCATCTACACTGTTGTAAAAGGCATGATGCACGAGAGGTTGCTTCATCGGATCCCTTTCTCCCTCTCATAGCTCAGAGCCGGTTCCTCTTTTATTTTTGTCAATAACACTTACTTTTTGTTCCTCTCCTTCCAATTAGGAAGTGCATCACTGACACAGACACAATATACCTTTTCATAAGGAAGGCAAATGAATATGGGCCAGATGGGCCGAGGGCATTACAACATGTTTCCTGCTCCCATGGTGACTCAATGGGGCTGGTATGAGAACGTGTTTTATTCAAGAAGTCAGCTTCCCTGGCAGAATTATGAGTCAGTTCCTGGGTAAAAAGCTCACTCTCCAACAACATGTGAGGGGGTGGTGGGGGGTGCTCTTTGGATGGATTACAGTAAAGGTCATTCAGAAAAGCAACTCTGCCAGGACCAGTGGGGAGGCACCAGCACTAATGAGCCACTAACTCCTGAGAATTCATTGATCTCTAACAAGGTTAACAAGGTCATTTTTCCATTTCCCTTCAAGGTGAGGACATAAAACCACATTGACGAATTGCTAGTATGAATACAAACAAGTTCTATTATAAACTTTATAACTGACCAATTATATAGTTGACCAACTTGGGCCAAAAAAACAATATGAAGGGACAGCTTTTCATTCATTATATATATATATATATATATATATATATATATATATATATATGCCCATCATATATCTATCCGTATATATATAAACATTGAGTTCCTACTATGTGTCTGTGTCAATCTTTACTCCAAGTGTATGGGTTAGCAGACAAAATGGACAAGTCCCTGTCCTTGGGGACCTTAAAAGCAGAGAAATAGGAAGGAACAGAGGAAGAGAGAGAGAGAAAGAAAGAAAGGAGAAGAAAACAGGGATTGGAAAGGAAAAAGAAAATGAAAAAAGAGGAGGAGGAGAAGAGAAGGATGAGAATGATTGATATAGTGACAAAAAAATGAGTGTTAAGAAGAAAACTAAAGAAGGATAGAGGACTGGAGTGATTGACTGGGCTATTTTAGTTAAGATGGTTAAGGATTGCTTCTGTAAGAAGATACCATTCAAGGATAGAACTAAATGAAATAAGAAACTACAATCAGGGGTTATACTCAGCATATTTAAAATCAGGACATCAGGGAACTGTCCAGTCAAATGGGACACTCAATTAAGCAGGGTAGACGCTGGTTTAAACAGGCAGTAGAGCTCTATACTAGAGCATCCCAGTTGAATATCAGTCCTGCTTATAATATATCCTCTCCTCTGTAAAGCCTCTAAGGGCCAACGAGGTTAGAAGTTATCTCTCCTTCTCTTGGCTTTGAGCTGTACTCTGTCCAAGTTATACCACTCCTTTAGTGCTATTTTTGGTTTCCAATAAAATGCCTTAAGTGATGTAGCAAAACCAAAACACACAAAGGAAAAGTAATCAAGATGATAGGAAGGCTTAAATCCATGCCACATGAAGAACAGTTGAAGGTATATACTGGAGAACATGGCCATGGTTTGGTGACCCCTGTTGAACATCTCTGATGGCCTCTCACATAGAAGAAGAATTAAATCAATGAGATTCAAAGTATGATCCATGATCTTCAGGGAAATTATACATGGGAAGGTTTTTTGTTTTTTTTTAAATGAAGATAACTCTGTTCCTTGAATTAAAAGTAGAGACTCATGGAATGAGGTATTTTCCATTTAAATCAAGCAGTTGAACCAAAAAAAATGTATGGATGTGACAAAAGACAAATTTCAGTTACATGTACTAAAATTTTTCTAATAATGTGATCAGTCCAAAGACATCATGGGCCAAAATGAGATGATCACTAGTTAGAGGTACCATCAAATAGTTCTAAGAAGTACTTCTACAGATGAGATGAGATCCACGAAGATAGACTTTCAAGTCCCCTGTAACTCTGATGTCATATGATCCATGTCCAAGATAGCTGAGTTTGGTTATTTAAACTCAATAAATATTTTGGCTGCATCTTCTTATGCTTGTGAAGCAACATCCAAAGAAAGAATGAGCCTAACGATAGGTTCTTTCCTTCCTATATGTGTGTTCTCCGTGTGCTTAGCTGTTCAGCCATGTCCAACTCTCTGTGACCCTTTGGACTGTAGGCCTCCAGGCTCCTCTGTCCATGGGATTTTTCAGGCAAGATTGTCATTTCCTTCTCCAGAGGATCTTCCCAACTGAAGGACTGAACCTGTGTCTCTTGTGTCCCCTGCATTGCAGGAGTCATCAGAGCAAAACTATCCTTATTTATTTGTTTTTATAAGGTATCAATGGGCTGTTACCACCAAGGCTTTCTCTGCCACTAGCTCAAGTTTGGAACTCAGAAGTCATCCACTATCACTGTCATTTCTTTTCCCATAGGACCTGAGGTAAGGGGAAGAAATACGATTCTAGTTGCCTTAGACGTGAAGGTGAGGAAAAATTCCTATAAGTAAACACACCCAACCAGTCCTCCCAGTGTACTTTGCCCCATAAAGACTAAAGATTTCAGTAGTTCTTGCCACCATCACAATTATATGATTCTGTCAAATATAAGATTTCATATTACCACAGAAGTCAGTGGAAATAAGCAACATTATGTTTTCTTAACCCATTTTCAGACATACAACATTACCCTACATGTTCTCTGCATCTTAATAGATTGTTAAAAGACATTCACTTACCTGAGGCATCGCTTTGCAGGATCCCATAGAAGTACAGACTCATTATACACCACAGAAGTCCCATCCTGTCAATGCAAACATAAAGGTAAGGAGAGAACTTATTACCCTCAAGTGCTTAAATAATACTAGTGCATATATAGCCTGACTATTGACTAGGAACTGCTTTAAGACTTTTACAATATTAACACAAAAATACAATTATATTTATAATAACACATTTTTATATTTATAAAAAATATAACACAACCATAAAATTATAACAATTTTACAATGTTAATATTGTCAGAACCAACCAGGAAAATAGGCTTTTTTTATGTCACCATATTACAGATAAGAAAACTGAGACAAGTGTAAATAACATAAAAGATACTTTGGCTAGAAAAGGGTAACTGGTGCATCTAGCTTGTGCATGCTCAGTCACATCCAACTCTTTGCAACCCCATGGACTGTAGTCTGCCAGGCTCCTCTGTCCATGGAATTTTCCAGGCAAGAATACTGGAGTGGGTTGCCATTCCCTTCTCCAGGGGATCTTCCTGAAGTCCCAGCGAACAAACCCTCATCTCTTGAGTCTCCTGCCTTAGCAGGCAGATTCTTTACCACTGGTAGCACCTGAGAAATCCCAGAAAGTGGTAGGGTAATGATTAAATTACAACAGCCTGGCTCTAGAATGGTCTCTTAATCACTGAACTCTGCCTACTTAAAAATATTTTTTTAGATTTTTTTTTTCATCAGAGTTGAATTTCCGGCAGATAAGTTTGTTCTTCTTACCCTTCATCATATTGTCTTGGTTTATTTCCACTTGGAAATGTTTTATTATCTAGACACTTTTTCTTCTTAGTGAGGAACAGAAATTCTAGAAATCCTAGATTCAGACTTGGTTTGCAGTCCACCATACTCTGAATTTATAGCAAAGGGAAATGTATAACCCTCATGTCTTACTGTGCCTGTTCTACTCTTCCTATTCAAGAGACAAATGATGAAGCTGGATTCCAGTTTCTGTGATCTTTAGCCCTTCTGCTGGTAACCAGCTGAAACAGTTCACTAGCAAGAAAGATGCCCTTTTATTTGGTTGTGTGATCTTTGATGCAGAAGGGCTGGAGGTATAGCAACTCTGTTAACTATTTCTTTCCCCTCTACTCTAGACATATCTGGCCCCTGATAAAACCTCTGTGGGGTTATAAATACTGAAACCTGAATATTACTGAGAAATTCCATATCAAGGACCTCCACTCTCTGTTTTGAACATAACAGCCATACGGGGGTAATTACAGAGGTCTTGGTAACTTGTCCAGATCATACTTCTAGAAGGTGGCAGAGATGAGATTTATATCCACACCTGACAAACTACATCTATTATCCCAAATATTAGCCTATGCCACAAGTTTCACAGTAACACAGTAGTCTAAAAATCACAGAAGTATTTAATAAATAGGGTGACCTACTAACAGCATTTGAAACGGGACATTTATAAGGGTGCTACACTGAAACAAAACGTATAAACCAGTATTGTTCAAGCCATCCAGAATGTGTGTTCATTTTAAAGGAGGATGCAAGTTTCATACACTTGTCACCTCTATTGGCCACACATCACCAAAAATCTCTAATGTGCTTCTTTCTTAGCATGACTGTACATCAGAGTCCCTCGGAAAGCAAGGAGATCAAACCAGTCAATCTTAAAGGAAATCAACCCTGAATACTCTTTGGAAGGACTGATGCTGAAGCTGAAGCTTCATACTTTGGCCACCTAACATGAAGAGCCAACTCACTGGAAAAGATCCTGATGCTCGGAAAGATCGATGGCAGGAGGAAAAGGGTACAAGAGAGGATGAGATGGTTGGATGGCATCACCGATTCATTGAACATGAACTTGGGCAAACTACAGGAGATGGCGAGGGACAGGGAAGCTTGGCATGCTGGACTTGCATGAAGTCCACGGGGTTGCAAAGAGTTAGACATGACTTGGCAACTGAACAACAGCAACACAAATCACAGGAGAGTTTATTATATCTTAAACAACATTTTATCTCAGAAATTAAATGTCTGTTTCTTAACACCACCACTCCCTTCTAATCCTTATACCATTACCTTAGGGAGTTTTCCTTTCAGCATTCTTTAATTCAATAAAACATGTATTGAACACTTTCTATTTACAAGTCACTAGCCTATAATTGCAGAGACCTCTCTCAAGCAAGATGTAGGGCCTTCTCTAAAGGCACTTATCCCCAGTAGAGGAAATAAACCACATGCAAACCACTTCAGCATCATCAACTTTGAACAATAGACATGCAGAGGCACTACAAGATATTCAAAGATTTATCAGACGGAAGTTTGAGCACTAAGCAGAGTCTAACAGAAACTTAAAGTATGTACAAGAAATAGCTGCAATACAAAGTAAAGTGATAAAAATAGAGAGGCGCTGATAAGTGTTATTGAAGATTAGCAAAAGAAAGAGATTACTCCAGCTAAGGCAGTCAAAGAAGACTAAATAGAAGAGGTAGCTTTAAACTGAAAGAAGTGGTTTGGAAATTTAGAATTGAGGCAGAAGGAAAGTGTGCGGGAAAGAAACTCAGTGGAGAATAATGCTCAGAGGAAAGCATGGAACATAAATAGGAAATCATCTATAAATAATTCAGTTTGACTCAAGCACAGGGTATTAGGAAAAGAACTATAAAGATTTTGGTAGAAAGCATGGGGTTTTAGGATCAGAATATTGCACGATCTTGAACAGTAGGCTAAGAACTTGGGATTTAATTTAAATGGCAAAGAGGGAATCACTGACATTTTCTGATCAGAGGAATGATTTGGTGATCAATTTATGCTATATGGAGGTCATTCCTCCAGGCATATATTGGATGGATTGCCACTAAATTCTGTCTTGAAATCAATTTGATTCCTGAGTCGATCATCACAATAACTGTTATGCTCCTAGTTTTGTGTCATCCATAAACTTGATGAACATTCCACCTATGTCCTCATCCAAGACATTAACAAAAGTAATTAATAATTCTGTATAGTCCTTGTCAACAGAGAGCAAGTAGACATTTAATTGCTGATATAAGGCAAAGTAATCTCAGTTCCAATACTCAGCTATGATAAAGGATTCTAACCTCCCAAATTGTTTTTGGCTATTAAAAAAAAAAAAAGCCTCACACCTCTATACTTTCACAATTTGCCTGTTTATAAGCTGCTGAGTTCCTATGGCAACACTTTGAAGACATTCTAATTAGTGTGTGATTGAGAGTCTAAATTGATAATTCCAGGAGCAACTGGATTATTCTGGAGGCAACAAGGAGTCAGGTTACCAAGGTAAACTTAATCTAATGTGTGCAAATACAAATCCAGGGTCAGTCCTGCCCTATGATGAATCAGAATAAATCAGACTGAAAAGAAAATATGATTGTGCAGGCTGGTTTTAAAAGACTAAAGGTACCAATGGTCTGAAACGTTTCTGAGAAGATTGATTCATTTAACATAGACTTGCATTCAGCCTCAGAAGTTTACTATTGTTACAAGTAATACCATTTTTTTTTCTTTTCTTTCTTTTCTTGTTTTTTCTGCATTCTGAAGCATGCAGAACTTTCCAGATCAAGGATCAAACCTGCCACACCCCCTGCAGTGGAAGCTTGGGATCTTAACCACTGGACCACCAGGGAAGTCCAGTAATATGCTTTTGATTCTCATGTCTTGTGGAGAATGGGATTGAGTTTTTTTAGACCTGGAGAAACAATCAGAAAAGAAAAGGAATCTATCTAAAAATGAAGGGTTTCTCATGGTCTGAAGTACAACCTAGGTTTACATTATTGTGATGGGGTTTAATAGCTTCTGCCTTTGCTTCAGACGACTAGAACCTACATACAATAAATTCCTAGTCATCCTTCCCTGCATTTTGTTTACTATATGATCATTGCACACTTCCCCTCTTAGATATTAGTACTTATCTCATATTCAATGCCATTGTTTCCTAGTATAATGTCTACATCACCTAGCAAGAAGTTTCAAATATGTACCTAGTTTTATGTAATCACCATAATAATAAAGATTGCTATTACATATTCACTTTACATCTATCCATGCAAATTAATCTTTCTAGTGTCTGCCTTCTCTAGGGACATTAAGCTTCAAAATTTCCTTACCTCTGAGTTTGCCCTGATCACTGGATTTTCTCACTGGCCAGGAGATAGCCTGAAACTAGGCTATCTACACCTAGATAATAATTCAGATTATCTCTGAATCTTCATTTTCTCATTCTTTCTTCTATACAACAGTATTTTACAAGACCACAGACTAAATTCATCCATCAGTTTCCTTAATTCCATATACAGCTCCATAATCAGACCATAGTCACTCTCTGAATCTCAGCAACCTGGTTGGGACATGGTCCTTCAACTTGGTTCTTATTAGCACTCTGTTCTAGGAGCCTGCAATTTTTTCCCCTGTAATATGTTACTCTAAGTTGGATAAATCTCATCTAACCATGAAGCTTTATCTGCTTCATTTGTGGTTGATAGATACTCTGTGCTTTGACCTGTCCACTGAATACTTGGACGTTAACACCAAGTCACAGAACCTAGATGGTCATCCACATGCAGGATCAGCCCTGCAGCCCAATTATTTCCTTGAGCATGAATTCCATCTAGATCTTTCTTTTCCTTTTTCTAATATACTGATAACGTTTGAGCAGGTCTTGCTTCAAAAACTTTAGGCTCTGAATCTGGGGATAAAGAAGTTAGCATATTCCACTTTGTCTTTCTTAATGAATGTAGCTATAAACGTGCGGAGAGTACATGGAACAACTTTTTGAAGACTCTAAATTGGAAGCAATAGCACATTCTTTTCAAGTATGCATAAGCATTCACCACAATATCATGTACCATAAATCAAATTAAACAAATTTAAAGGAATTCAAAGTATACTCTCTAACCATAGGATTAAACCATAAATATAAAAAAATAAATAAGAAAAATCTCCAAAGATTTAAAAATTAAAATATATACTTCTAAGTAATACACGGGACAAAGAGAAAGTCTTGAGGGAAATTAGAAAATATTTTGAACTGAACAAAAGTGAAAATCCAACATACCAAAATGTATGGGATGCAGTTAAGTCAGTGCTTAGAGAATAATTTTCTGTATTAAAAGCTCACAATAAAAAAAGAATAAAGACCCCAAGAAAATAATCTAATATTTCACCTTAAGAACCTACAAAAAGAAGAGAAAACTACACCAAGCAAGCAAAATGGGGGAAATAATAAAGAATGGAGATAAAGACTTCTGCAGTTGTTCGGTCGCTAAGCTGTGTCCGACTCTTTGAGACCCCATGGACTGCAGTATGCCAGGCTTCCCTGTCCTTCACTATCTTTGGGAATTTGCTCAAACTCATGCCCATTGAGTTGGTGATGCCATCCAACCATTTCCTCCTTTGTTGCCTCCTTTTTCTCTTGCTCAAAGATTTTTAGACCAGAAATAATAATATGCATAGAAAAAATAACAAAACCAAAAGCTGGTTCTTTGAAAAGAACAATAAAATTGCTAAACCTTTAGCCAGGAGAATCAACAAGGAAAGTAAAACACATATCACTAATACTAGGAATAAAAGAGGGTATTTCACTACTGATTACACAGCATTAAAATTGTAATAAGGCAAAACTAAAAACTCTAGGCATGCAAATGCCACAATTTAGATAAAATGGACCAACATCTCAAAAACCACAAGTTACCAAAGTTCACCCAAAATTAAATGGGCAATCTGAATGGTCCTATAATTATTAAAAAGAAATTACATGTGTAGGTAGAAATCTTCCAAAAAATAAATATTTAAGCATCGGTGGTTTCACTGGTGAATTCTACCAAATATTTAAAGAATTAATAACATCAATTCTACAAAATTTCTTCCAGAAAATTAAAGAGGACAAAACTGTTCCCAATTCATTTAATGGCATCAATATTACTCTCATCACAAAACCTACCATAGACAGCACAAGAAAACAGATTTACAGATATTCTACAATCAAGCAGAGTTTATCCCAGGAATTCAAGTTTGGTTTCAGTATTTTCATAGATTTAAAGAAGAAAAACCACATCATATCAATTGATGCAGGAAAAGTCCTTGACAAAATTCAATACCCATTCAGGATACAAATTCTCAGGAACGTAAGTATAGGAGGGAACTCACACAAATAGCAAAAGAACATCTAATAAAAAAACCTACAACTAACATTACATCTAATGTTAAAAGACTGAATGCTTTAAGGAGAAAGGAAAGGATATTCTTAGTACTATACAACATTATTCTAGAAGTCTTACCCAGTGCAATAAGGCTATACACAGATGACATGATTTTCAACACAGAAAGTCCTAAGGAATCTATTTATAAATAGAACTAAATATGGTTAGCAAGATTACATAATATGCAGTCAACACACAAAAATTAAACATATTACTATAAACTAGCAGTGAACAATTATAAAGATTATTTTAATACTGGTTACAATAACACAAAGAAAAAAAATGTTCAGCTAAAAAGCTTAATCAGTTCAGTTTAGTTCAATGGCTCAGTGGTGTCCGATTCTTTGCGACCCCAACACGTTAGGCCTCCTTGTCCATCACCAACTCCCAGAGTCCACTCAAACCCATGTCCATTGAGTCAGTGATGCCATATGCTGAAATTTACATAACATTGATAAAAAAACCAAAGGAACTAAATACATGGTTGTCAAGATGGCCTTCATGCCCTAATCTCTGGAACCTGTAATGTTACTTAACTTGGCAAAAGTAACTTTACAAATGTAATTAAGATTATAGAGCTTAAAATACAGACATTATATTGGATTATTCATATGGGTTTGATCTAACTATTCAGTTCAGTTCAGTTGCTTAGTCATGTTCGACTCTTTGCGACCCCATAGACTGCAGCATGCCAGGCCTCCCTGTCCATCACCAACTTCCAGAGTTTACTCAAACTAATGTACATTGAGTTGGTGATGCCATCCAACCATCTCATCCTGTCATCCCCTTCTTCTCCTACTTTCAATCTTTCCCAGCATCAGGGTCTTTTCAAATGAGTCAGCTCTGCACATCAGGTGGCCAAAGCATTGGAGTTTCAGCTTTAACATCAGTCCTTCCAATGAACACTCAGGACTGAACTCCTTTAGGATGGACTGGTTGGGTCTCCTTGCAGTCCAAAGGACCCTTAAGAGTCTTCTCCAAAACCACAGTTCAATAGCATCAATTCTTCGGCACTCAGCTTTCTTTATAGTCCAACTCTCACATCCATACATGACTACTGAAAAAACCATAACCTTGACTAGACAGACCTTTGTTGGCAAAGTAATGTCTCTGTCTAGGTTGGTCATAACTTTCCTTCCAAGGAGTAAGTGTCTTTTAATTTCATGGCTGCAGTCACTATCTACAGTGGTTTTGGAGCCCCACCCCCAAAATAAATAAATAAATAAATAAATAAATAAATTCTGCCACTGTTTCCCCATCTATTTGCCATGAAGTGATGGGACCAGATGCCATGATCTTAGTTTTCTGAATGTTGAACTTTAAGCCAACCTTTGCACTCTCCTCTTTCACTTTCATCAGAAGTCTCTTTAGTTTTTCATTTTCTGCCATAAGGGTGGTATTATCTGCCTATCTGAGGTTATCAGTATTTCTCCTGGCAATCTTGATTCCAGCTTGTGCTTCATCCAGTCCAGTTGTTTCTCATGATGTACTCTGCATATAAGTTAAATAAGCAGGGACAATATACAGCCTTGACGTACTCCTTTTCCTATTGGGAACCAGACAGTTGTTCTATGTCCAGTTCTAACTGTTGCTTCCTGGCCTGCAAACGATTTCTCAAGAGGCAGGTCAGGTGGTTTGGTATTCCCATCTCTTTCAGGATTTTCCACAGTTTATTGTGATCCACACAGTCAAAGGCTTTGGCATAGTCAATAAAGCAGAAATAGATGTTTTTCTGGAACTCTCTTGCTTTTTTGATGGCCCAGCAGATATTGGCAATTTGATCTCTGGTTCCTCTGCCTTTTCTAAATCCAGCTTGAACATCTGGAAGTTCATGGTTTGCATACTGCTATGGCCTGACTTGGATAATTTTGAGCATTACTTTACTAGCATGAGAGATGCAATTGTGCGGTAGTTTGAGCATTCTTTGGCATTGCTTTTCTTTGGGGTTGGAATGAAAACTGACCTTTTCTAGTCCTGTGGCCACTGCTGTGTTTTCCAAATTTGCTGGTATATTGAGTGCAGCACTTTCACAGCATCATTTTTAGGATTTGAAATAGTTCAACTGGAATTCCATCACCTCCACTAGCTATGTTCGTAGTGATGCTTTCTAAGGTCCACTTGACTTCACCGTCCAGGATGTCTGGCTCTAGGTGAGTGATCACACCATCGTGATTATCTGGGTCATGAAGATCTTTTTTGTACAGTTCTTCTGTGTATTCTTGCCACCTCCTCTTAGTACCTTCTGCTTCTGTTAGGTCCATACCATTTCCGTTCTTTATTGAGCCCATCTTTGCATGAAATGTTCGCTTAGTATCACTAATTTTCTTGAAGAGATCTCTAGTCTTTCCCATTCTTACTGTTTTCTTCTATTTCTTTGCACTGATCACTGAGGAAAGCTTTCTTAGCTCTCCCTGCTATTCTTTGGAACTCTGCATTATGAGCCCTTAAAAGCCAGAGAAATGCAGGAAATGATGAGCAAAAGAAATGGGAAGTAAGAGAAGAACACTATAGGCTTTTGATGTTGAAAGATAAATATAGAAACATGCCATGGAATGCGAGTGACATTAAAGAATTGGAGAAATCTTCAGCTGACAGTCAGTTTAGTCACTCAGTCGTGTCCGACTCTTTGTGACCCCATGGACTGCAGCACGTCAAGCTTCCCTGTCCATCACAAAACTCTCGGAGCTTACTCAAACTCATGTCCATCGAGTCAGTGATGCCATCCATCCATCTCATCCTCTGTCATCCCTTTCTCCTCCTACCTTCAATCTTTCCCAGCATCAAGGTGTTTTCCAATGAGTCAGCTCTTCACATCAGGTGGCCAAAGTATTGGAGCTTCAGCTTCAGCATCAGTCTTTCCAATGAATATTCAGGACTGACTTCCTTTAGGACTAACTTGTTTGATCTCTTGCAATTGAAAGGACTCTCAAAAGCACTTCTCCAACACCACAGTTCAAAAGCATCAAATCTTCAGTGCTCAGCTTTCTTTATAGTCCAATTCTCAAATCAGTACATGACTACTCGAAAAACCATAGCCTTGACTAGACAGACCTTAGACAACAAAGTAATATCTGTGCTTTTTAATGTGGTGTCTAGGTTTGTCATAGCTTTTCTTCCAAGGAGCAAGTATCTTTTAATTTCATGGCTGCATTCACCATTTACAATGATTTTAGAGCCCAAGAAAATAAAGTCTCTCACTGTTTCCCCATATATTTTCCATGAAGTGATGGGATGGATGCCATGATATTAGTTTTTTGAATATTGAGTTTTTAGTCAGCATTTTCCCTCTCTTCTTTCACTTTTATCAAGAGACTCTTTAAAGTTCCTCTTCACTTTCACCTGACAACCAGTAAGGAAACAAGAACCTCAGGCCTGTAGCCAAGTGCGTGGAATTTGGTCAACAACTTTGAAGAGTCATTTTTCCAAGCACCTCCAGAAAGGAACACCACCTTGTTGACAACCTTGATCCCTTTGATTTTAGCCATGTAAAGCCCTAAGCAGAGAACCAGCTAAACCATACTAACCTGCACTTGTGACTCATTGACTCTCTGGTGTTAATAAATTATCTTTTAATTAATTAATTAATTTTGGATGTTGTTTTAAGCCACTAAGTTTCTGGTATTTACTACATTGGTAACAGAAAATAATACAAGAGATATATCATGCTCATGGATCATAAGACTCCACATAAAAAAGATGCCAATTCTCCCCCACATTATTTGACAGACTTAATGAAATTCCAATCAAAAATTCTAGAAAGATCTCTTTACAGATATACACTAGTTGATTCTAAAATTTATATGGAAAGAGAAATACTTTAAATATAGGAAACCATTTGGACAAAGAAGAATAAAGTTATAGGAATCACATTACAAACAACCCAATTTTAAAATGTCAAAAGTCTTAAAGAGGCACATTATCAAAATTCAACATTATTAGCTATAAGGAGGTGAAAATTACAACCACAAAATGAGATGCCACTAAACACCTTTCAGAAAAACTAAAGTAAGAAATACTGACAGCAGGAACTTCCCTAGCAGTCTAGTGGTTAAGAATTTGTCTTCCAGAGTAGAGCATGCAGGTCTGATCCCTGGTGCGGGAGCTAAGATCCCACATGCCTCGTGGCCGAAAAATCCAAAACATAAAACAGAAGAAATGCTGTAACAAGTGCAATAAAGACTTTTGAAAAATGGTCCACATCAGAAAATAAAAATAACTAATCTTAAAAAGAAAAAAGAAATACTGACAATACTAAATACTGAAGAGAATACAGAACAACTGGAACTCTCCTACTGCTCAGACTACAAAATGGTACAGCCTCTTAAGAAAACAACTTGCCAGTTTCTTATTCAGTTTTGTCTGCTTAGTCACTCAGTCATGTCCAACTCTTTATGACCCCACAGACGGTAGCCCCGCCAGGGTTCTCTGTCCATGGGGATTCTCGAGGCAAGAATACTGGAGTGGGTTGCCAAGTCCTCCTCCATGGGATTTTCCCAACCCAGGGATCAAACCCAGGTCTCCGGCATTGCAGGCAGATTACCATCTGAGCCATCAGGGAAGCCAGTAAACACACATATACCATAGAACCTAGCAATCCTACTCCTAGCTACTTACGCCAGAGAAATGGAAACCTATGTTCAGACAAAAACCTATACATGAATGATTACAGTGGCTCCATTATTAATTGCTATAAACTAGAAACAACTCAAAGGTCCTTCAGCTGGGAAACAGGTAAACAAATCCGTGTGTGTGTGTGTGTGTGTGTGTGTGTGTGCTCAGCTACTCAGTCGTGTCCAATTCTTTGTGACCCTATGGACTATAGCCCACCAGGCTCCTGTGTCCATGGGATCTTCCAGGCAAGAATACTGGATGGGTTGCCATTTCCTCCTCCAGGGGCTCTTCCCAAACTAGAAATCTTCTGTATCTCATGCAGAGCAGGCAGATTCTTCACCACTGAGCCACCTGGGAAATCCAAACAAACTGGTACAACCCCAAACGGACTCCCTGTCATGGGTGCATAACAACAAGCTGTTGATAACAGGTGAGTGTCAAAGGCATTAGGCTGGGTGAATTTAAAAAAAACGTTTTTTAACCAGTTTCAATAGGTTATCCACCATCCATATTTAAATGACATTTCCCAAAGACAAAACTAAAGTGACATAGAACAGATCTGGGGCTAGAGGCAGTAGCCCCTGCTACAGACAGCACAAGGATATTGTTTGGGACACAGAAGAGTTTTACGTCCTGATTGGGGCAATGATTAAACGAGTCTATCTATGAGTTAAAATTCATAGAGTCGTACTTCCAAAAAAGCCAAATTTATTGCATATTAATTTGATAAAATATGTGTTAAGTCACATGATTTTTATTTTTAAAAAGCTTCACAAATGATTTGTGAACCCCTTTAGATAATTTAAATAAATGAAAGCTGTTTTAACCCAAATTTGGTTTCTATTTTCAAATTTCACTTTGAAAATAACACAATCCTATCGTTAAGCATGAAATGTTCCCAAAAAAGCCTAGCAGTAGAGGCACATGGAGAGATCAATGAAACTTCCAACTTTCAGCACATCAAACCAGTGTTGGTAACCTCGATACAACAGCAGAGTCAAAGTTCAGAAAACATGAGCACACTCCTCTTAGATACCGCCTTCTTCTTTCTAACTAAATAGCTTCAAAGTGTTTGGAACTCTGAGAGGACATATATAACATAATATACCACCTGCCACCTTTAGAAGCTTGGAATAGAAGGTGAGCAGGTTGATTTCCTTTTGTTCTTTAATATTTTGAATAGCAACATGCTCCATGGGATGAGGGAAGAAATATCATCATTAAGACTCACCCTTTACAAAAGAGAACTATAACTAGGTTTTCAGTCAGAAGGAGGTGAAAGTGCCCTGAACTTGGTGTACTAGGTTTCACTGTATGATCGTGGATGGCCTGGGACAAGAGAATTATTCACAGCAAACACTTAAAGTTATAACCTGGTCACTGTCTTAATGACTAATTTAACATCTGTGGACATTTCTTAGGGCAGGAAGAGCATTCCAGTGTACCTTCTCCCCAGTAGGTGAACAATTTGATAGCTTTTCTGTATTTACGGATACTGAGGCTTGAGTTTTACATGAGGTGAAAGAGCTAATACCTACCTCATCAGTTTGTTGGGAGTAGTGTACTTCATAACTCCTGTAGAGTACTTAGCACCGTCCAGGAACATAAATAACTCTCAGCAAATTTCAGTTATAATTAACTCTTATTAAATGAGGCAATATATGAAAAACACTTCAGAAACTGTGGAGCAGGAGACAGGTGAGCCATCTTTCGCAGTGTTTACAAAGAACAGACCGAATTACTTGGTTCAAGTTGATCATTGACCATTAGGCAAAATGTGCCATGTCCTACTTTTTGCACATACCAGGTGCAAGTTTAGTTTCCAAAATATTTCAGAAAAAACAGTCATGATTGTAAGTCGGGCCTCTGTAACATACAGATAAGCCACGATTGTAACAAATCACTCTACAAAAAACTTGAACCTGGAAAAATCATAGTTCAGATGGTTACCTGCTCTAGACCTCAAATCTCTCTTTCAAAATGAAGTGAAAACCTCTGCCTTGGTAACTCATAGGGCAGCTGTAGAGGATCAAATGATGTGACAAGTGGAAAACTTTAATTGTAAAGTATTATACTATTATAAGGGGCTTCTGGGGTGGCTCAGACAGTAAAGAATCCACCTGCAATGCAGGAGACCCAGGTTTGATCCCTGGGTCAGGAAGATCCCCTGGAGAAGGGAATGGCTACCCCTCTGGTATTCTTGCCTGGAGAATCCATTGACAGAGGAGCCTGGCAGGCTACGGTCCATGGGACTGCAAGAAGTCGGACATGACTGAGTTATTTTCACTTTACTTTACTTCATACTATTATAAAAGTATACCAACACTGGTTTTCATTATGATCAGATGGGATTTTTGTTTTGCTTAGATTTTGAAGAATTTGAAGGAGTGGAGATATTAAAGTCTAAAAGTCTATTAAATGACTTAATTCAAATCAGAATCAGAGAAGACAATGGCACCCCACTCCAGTTCTCTTGCCTGGAAAATCCCATGGACAGAGGAGCCTGGTAGGCTGCAGTCCATGGGGTCGCTGAGTCGGACACGACTGAGCGACTTCACTTTCACTTTTCACTTTCATGCCTTGGAGAAGGAAATGGCAACCCACTCCAGCGTTCTTGCCTGGAGAATCCCAGGGATGAGGGAGCCTGGTGAGCTGCCATCTATGGGGTCGCACAATTTCGGACACGACTGAAGCGACTTAGCAGCAGCAGCAGCAGCGGCAAATCAGAATATGGATAGCCTTTGGCTATATTAACAGGGAGGAGGAAGAGTGAGGCATCCAAGGTCTGGTAATGTTTTATTCCTTAGTCAGGTGATGGTTACATGATGCTGTTGTGGTTTAGTCACTAAGTCATGTCCGACTTTTGTGACCCCAAGAACTGTAGCCCGCCAGTCTCCTTCACCCGAGGGATTTCCCAGGCAAGGATCCTGGAGCGGGTGGCCGTTTCCTTCTCTAGGGGATCTTTCTGACCCGGGGATTTAACTCATGTCTCATGCATTCGCAGATGGATTCTTGAGCCAGCAGGGAAGCCCAATTACATGATGATGCATTTGCAAAAATTCAGCAATTTGCACATTTAATATTTATGTACTTTAATGTTAGGGCTTCCCCGAGAGCTCATTTGGTAAAGAACCCACCAATTCTTGTGATCCCAATGCAGGTGACCCCAGTTCAATTCCTGGGTTGGGAAGATCCTCAGGAGAAGGGATAGGCTACCCACTCCAGTATTCTTGAACTTCCCTTGTTGCTCAGCTGGTAAAGAATCCTCCTGCAATGTGGGAGACCCTGGGTTCGATCCCTAGGTTGGGAAGATTCTCTGGAGAAGGGGATTGATAAAAATTCAGCAATTTGTACATTTATTTATAAAAATTCAGCAATTTGTGCATTTAATATTTCTGTACTTTAGTGTTAATAAATTATACATATGGAAAAAAAAACCTTCACTTGATTGAAGTTAAAGGTGAGATTTATAACAACAGGGAGAGGTTGGAGAAACGCATAGGATAACAATATAAGTTTTTAAATCAACAAAGCAGCTTAAAATCCAACACAGAATATGACAGAGAGGCATCTCAGGGAACCTCAAAGCCATGGAGAGGAGGGAAATATTTATGATGAATCAAACATTTGTGCTAATTCACTTGGCAAATATTTATCAAGCTCTGGACACAGTCTGAAGGAGAAGAAAATGGAAATGTCCCCTGTGCTTATGCGGAGCCTGCAGTTCTGAGGCATATAAACTGCTAGAGTCTAAAGAACAGGGCTGCAGCAGAAGCATTTCATAGCATGTGAAAGTCTAGAGAGGGAAGCAGCTCACTGGGGAAAGGTGATGTTTTTTGAAGTTCAAGTACAGAATTAGGTGAAATTTAAACCACCACCGACAAAATACAGTCACATCACCTTATAGGCTAAGATCTAGTCACCTCCAGGTTAGGAAATTCATTAATTTTCTCAGTATAGAAAAACTTCTTAACCATCTGAGGTTTTTCCCCCCTTAAATTTCATTGCCACTAATAACCTCTTTAATTCAAAGGGGTGGTCTGAAGATCACGATCCTGTCTGGGAGGCTGTCTAGAGAGAGACCTCATCTACACACTGTTAAAGAGGCCACAAAGAACAAAACTGCAGCCAAGTTTTCATAGATTTCTCCGTAAAAACTGCAAGCTCCAGCTTCTGAGTATACAGAATTGAATTTTGTCCAAACCCAGAAGTGTTCATTGAACTCCCATTTCATATACTTTAATAGGAACTGTGCAGTATACAGAAATAAACACACAGCTCTTATAATCATGGATCTCATAGTTTGAGAGCAAAGTCAGACTTCTAAACACAAAATAAACAGAAAGAAAAGTAAAGACAAGAACGAGTAAGTGATCAAATACAATATAAGCACACCGAAATGCATGATGAAAACTATCATATTCTATGGTGAACATTCTGCCAAAGGATCATGTGACCATATGATTTTAAAAAGTAATATGTCGTGTATCTCTTTCTTGGAGATTCACAGTATACATTAACATTTTAAAGGCTCGGGTTATTTACCAAGCAAATATTGTGGTTGAGTTGTTTTAACCCAGCATTAACCAAAGTTATCTCACCATGAACTCCTTTATGACACATTAAAACTCTTAGGCCTCCACTGAAAATACTGAAATACATAATTAGAAGAAGGAGGAATCCTAATTAGAAGAAGGAGAGCCCCAGCCTTAACCTCCATATTAATCTTCAGTCCACAAGATGCAGTTGCCTTTCATAATCATCTAACTCCATCTGAAACTAAACCAGGGAAAGAAATGAATCCTAGCTTTTCTAAAGCTCTACCTCAC
Organism: Cervus elaphus; assembly: GCF_910594005.1. Taxonomy (NCBI): domain Eukaryota; kingdom Metazoa; phylum Chordata; class Mammalia; order Artiodactyla; family Cervidae; genus Cervus; species Cervus elaphus. The sequence continues at coordinate 42,278,984 of NC_057833.1, read as the reverse complement.
CTCTGTAGTCCTTCCTGCTTCTCTCTTTTTTTGCCACTGGTTGGAATTAAACTATGTATGCTTTCTCTGAAAACTCAGTTCAGATATCTATATCTCCCTTAGAGCTCTGAGAAATTTTTGTCCTAATCTGTTTTATTTAGGTTTTTCTCTTTTTACCTCTCTTTTGGGGCTACGACTCCAAGTTTGTGCCCACTGTATAATAGTTCAATGCTGTCACATAATGAACATATATAATCATAAGGCAACTGCTGGGTGGTAGAAAGAGCATCTCCCAGGATACAGTCAACTCTGTTCTAGTTAGCTGTTGGTCACTTTTTAACTGTGCTCCCTTGGATACTTTACTTAATCCCTGTGGGCCCAGATATTCTTATTCATAAAATAGCATAACAAATACTTACTTCATAGGCTCTTATAAAGATCAAACTAGATAATATTTATGAAAAGTCTTATAAATGGTGAGTGAAGTGAGTCACTCAGTCGTGTCTGACTTTTTGCAACCCCATGGACTATTTGGCCTCTGGAAGTCTCCAGACCAGAATACTGGAGTGGGTAGCCTTTCCCTTCTCCAGGGGATCTTCCCAACCCAGGGATTGAACCCATGTCTCCTGCATTGCAGGCGGATTCTTTACAAGCTGAGAAATAAGTGAAGTCCAAGAATACTGGAGTGGGTAACCTATTTCTTCTCCAGGGGATCTTCTCGACCCATGAATTGAACCAGGGTCTCCTGCATTACAGACAGATTCTTCACCAACTGAGCTATCAGGGAAGCCATAAATGGTGAATTATGATGCAAATAAGAAGTGCCGATGTTTCTATTTGTCACACATATTCACATGAATGTTGGGTTTTTCCGTAAGGCTAAAGGTCATGCAGAGAATGAAGTCTCCTCCAGGAGTGGGTATACATAGATGTCGCTATGAGTTCTGTGACTCCTATCAAGAAACACGTTTCAGCAATTAGACCTGAATGGGTCTAATTGACCCCCCATCAAGTTAGTCGTCCTTTCACAAGAGCTTGTCCCTGTGTCATTCCCCTGCTACCATTAGAGGAAAAAAAAAAAAAAATATCGGCTTCCTAGAGATCACGTGTAAGAATGGAGCTTCACTTGCCCCTGTGTTCAGGGACCTGGATGTTTCCATAGCTTCAGCTACTAAAACAGACCCTGCAGCTCTCGAGGCCTCCTCATTGTCATGTACACAGAGATACAGGTGGGATAAGTCCCAGGTCCTGCTTTGGCATGAATGAGTTGTGTGACTTTGTCTATGCACTAAGCTGTCCTTGTGCCTCAGTTTCCACAGCTGGCTTTGTTAAGAAGAGTTAAAATCAAAAGCTAAAGCAGAACATTCATAGAAGATGCCCCACATACCAGATTGACACTGTGCAGAGGGGCTTCAGGACGCCTCTCGCATCAAGCATTCTGTCTACTGGGGCACACAGCCCACCAGGCATCCACCCCTTCCCCATCCTCAACCTGTCCCTGAAACACAAAGAGCACGTTCCAAGTCTTCCTGGGAACTCACGTAAGCCAACACTAGAGAGCACTGAAGAAAATCTTCTCACTCTGTATCTAAAGTGTTAAAGAAAATCCCCTTATGAACTAACACTGAGGAGGTCTGTGTGAGTCTGTGTCCCTGTTGAGAAAATTCTATGGCTTCTTTCACTGATTTTTGGACACCAGGATCATCCTGACAGATGGTAATGTGTACCCACCAGTCCCATAGTCTGGGATGTGACCTCAGTCAACCAGGTCACTCTGGATGGAGGGAAAAGGTGGGGGAGTTCTGGCAATAATTCTTTATACGTGCATTTGACATTTGGTGACTTTATTGCAAATAAAGTAAGACCATGCAATCCCCCTTTCATCAGAATGAGAGTTAGCTGGAATTTTATAGGGCTATTATGCACTGATCTATAAACCACTAAAGACTCAAGTGACCCTAATTTCAACAAGTATGCCTTATCTTCACTATACAGCTACTTAGGGAAAAAAAAGTGTCCTCACAGAGAGGTGCTCGGGGATTACTTAATACGAGATTTTAAAATGTTTTGACAAGAAAATAGAGCAAGGCAGCAGAACATATACTAAAAAAAATATTGTCAGAGTATAAGAGGGGGCGTTTCATGGCTGCACCATAAGCCTTTTATGAGTATCCTTTTCCAATGCAAAGCTAATAAACAGTACCTGAATATTCACTATGTGGACCTTCTGTACTAAATGCTAAAGAATGAAACAGATTTTACTAATGATATATCTCAGACATCAGGAAAATCACAACCTAGCAGTGATCTCCAGCATACACTTTGCTAATTTAACCTTGTAGTTAAATTGGATGAGGAACACATGTAAATCCATGGCTGATTCATGTCAATGTATGGCAAAAACCACTACAATATTGTAAAGTAATTAGCCTCCAACTAATAAAAATAATTGGGAAAAAAATTAAGACAGTAAACAGAAAAAAATAAAATAAAAATAAAATAAATAAATAAAAAGCTTAAAAAAAGTTAAAAGCTTACACATTTAGTCAAAAGTTCCAAACCTTGGCTCTGCCACTTAATACTCATGGAATACTGGTCAAGTTACTCACTTAATCTGTCTGTGCCTTAGTTTTCTCAACTGTAAAATGGGGAGAATAACAGCAGCTCAGTTGGTACAGAATCTGCCTACTGTGCAGCAGACCTGGGTTCGATCCCTGGGTCAAGAAAATCCCCTGGAGAAGGAAATGCCTGGAAAATCCTATGGACAGAGGAGCCTGGCGGGCTACAGTCCATGGGGTCACAAGAGTCAGACAAGACTTAGCGACTAAACTACTGTTATTTTTTTAACTGTACAAAAGTTTAGCTGTGTATATCCATGCTATTATTAATCATGTAAGTCCAAAGAACATGCTCTAAGGAAGGAATTACTTGATTCCTTGTGTTTTAATGTTGGGAGTAAGTTGGGTGGGTGTGGTTTAACTGGATGGCCTTACAGTTGGATTCTGAAGACAGGTAACACTCTGAAATGCAATCATGCATAGAAAGATGGGCATTTAGGGCAAAATTAAAACAAGACTTACTTTTTACCACCGAGCATAGAACAGAAAGGAAAACTTCAAAGATTCTAATTAGATGAATATTATCTTGCAGTTATTAAGTCCCTAAAACCATGTACTAGAGAACAGTGATTCAGAATAAGAATTTTATTCTGCACATCATTTCAAGGCCATATACTCCTTGGAGCCACTAATCATATCAATGCGTGGTTACCACATTCTGCCCTAGGTAGCAGTATTGGTGATAATAGGAGTTAATTGGACATTACCCAAGCACTGGGGCCATAAAACGCATGTTCAATTATGCCGACACTGCCAGTTCAAGAATGGAAGCCTTTCTCATCAGCACAAAAATATTTTTAAAACACATTGCCATTCAAAAAATTGTTTGTTTTTTTTTCTTTTCTCCACACATATATTCATTTAAACCTCTGAAGACTGCGTAGAGTATGGTATTTAATGTCAATCCCATTCTACAGAAGTAGTGATTTTTCCAAAGTTACGCAGATAATAAATGTGAAAGTGTTAAGTCACTCAGCCATGTCTGACTTTGTGCAACCCCATGGACTATAGCTTGCCAGGCTCCTTTGTCCATGGAATTCTCCAGGCAAGAATACTGGAGTGGGTAGCCGTTCCCTTCTCCAGGGCATCTTCCCCATCCTGGGACTTAACCCAGGTCTTCCACATTGCAGGCAGATACTTTACCGTCTGAACCACCAGGGAAGGCAATAAATGTGATCCCAGTATTCAAACTGAGATACCATGTTACCAAATCTCATGATCTTTCCACTACATGCTCCCTCTCTGCTCTTGTCATTTAAAATATGTGTGTTAGAGACACAGGGCCACAGAAGCATCATTTTCTACTATAGTCTGAATGTCTACCTTCTGCTTAGCAAAGTCTCAGCATTCTTCATGACCTAAAGAAAATCCCATGTTGCTTCATGCCATTGATTTGTAACTGTCTCCAACAAAAGGATCTGAATGCCTGCTGTGGCCCTGGGAATTTTAAATAAGAAGTCAATGAGAGATGCTGGTAAGTGGTTCTGTAACTGTCTAGGGGCGGATAAAACCTTGGTGGAATAATAATCATATCAATATGCTGGCTACATGAATGATCTTGCAGTGAATTACAACACGGCACTTCTACTCCAAAGCCTAGGGGGGCACATCTGCATAATTAATCTCGCTCTGCAATAACCCAGCAGGGTCAGCAACATTGGCATTCTGCAGCCGAAATTAATGTTTCATTATTTTAGTCCCTTTGGTGTTTCTTTGGATTCAGGAAAATAATATCAGATGCAGCATCTCTGTTGACACAGGGTTTTAAAAGATCACCAAATCATAAAGAAAAAAAAAAAAAAATGAAAAAAAAAAAAAACCCTCACATAAATCCTGATGGGTAAACAGGATAAATTCGACACATGGTCCTAATACACCTTCTAAATTCAAGGTTCTTGATACATATTTGTATTTTCTTCTCAGATTAACTTGGAGCCTCTAAAGACCACATATTGATCCATATTGTCCAGCTTGGGCTTCTACAAAGTGATTTCAAGAAATTACATTTTTGGTATTGTGCCCACATTTTAGAGAAACATGAGGTTGTTAATATTAGGTGAAATATTAAGTTAAAAAGCTATCTTTTTTCTACATGACTTCTCTGGGCCTTCAGAATGCACACTGTGAAACCAAATTACTTAGGAATCATTAACAGTGCTCCACAAACTCGATTGACTTTAGGATCCTTGTTTAAAATAACTCTATAAGCAGGAGGATTCTGGGCTCCACAAACTCGATTGACTTTAGGATCCTTGTTTAAAATATCTCTATAAGCAGGAGGATTCTGGGCACAGTTTATAAAGGTTGACTAAAGTTCTTTCAAAAAAACAGGGGTTTCATCTGCATAAGGCATCCAGTAATAAACCAAGCTTTGAGAAATTCCTGCTAATTCTCCCAGGAGGTGTGTTAGAGAAAACTCTTAGTAAGGTAAGGGTCATGAATTCTTAAGTGGAAAAAAAAAAGTGGGAAATTCAAATCAATTTTCTAATTTGGGAAGCCATCCCTGTGGCAAGCAAGAATGCAGAAACAGGAGCATAGTGACCAGCTAAAGTGAGACACAGGACGTGTTAGCGGATTTAGGTACAATAATGCTGTGCTCGGCTGGTATAGCTGATTGGAGTTGATTTTGATTTCACTTCTTCCGCATTTTTGATGCTGTTGCCAAATTAGAACGTAAGATTCCACAGAGAAAGTGTCAGAAAATGGGGGGTGGGGGGCTCTTATTTCTCCAATTATAAAAGGAGTCAGCATACATGAAGAGACCAGGAATATAACCCTGTCACCTCTGCAACCTTAAAATACGCTAGAAACATTAAAAGTGCTATTATTTTTAATTGGGCTGCCTTATTCCTAACAAGAGAAAGATGAGAAAATGTGTATTCATTAGGCTGACCTAAAAATCAGTGGCTTTTTGCATGTAAATATTCTTTCTATCCACCGATGCTTAAAAAAAAAACAGACTGAAATCTTGTTCTCCAAAGTCAAAAGAAGAGATGTTTACCACATCACAAACAAGAAGGATATAAAAGCCTTAGGTAAGTTTTGGGTGCTATGAGGACACCTGTAAAGGCTGACTAATGACAAGGACTAAATCAGTTTTCCCACACAACACATCTTAATTCTATTTCCCTGATGTCCTTCATATGACATTCTGGCTCCTCTAGGATCTGGCGGCAAAATGCTTTTCCACATCACTCTTCATACAACCCAGACTCCGGCCACAGGTACACACATGGACGGTGCTATAAATCAACCCCACTCCTCCCTTCCCTTTTAATCATCCCTTCTGCCTGGAATGCCCTGCCTTCCCCGCTTCACATGTACAAACACTGCTCATCCTTCAAGATCTATTTCCAAAAACCTTTCATTCATGAAACTCCCCCTGCTTCCTTTAGCCAGATGTAATTTATTCCTTCTCCTTACAACTTTTCCATCTGGTTACAGTAATGCAATCCTTTGCCTTGTACTATAGTTAAATGCATATGTCTTCTATCTTGAGACCCTTGAGAACAGGGTCTACCTCTGATGAATGTCTGTCTCACAGAGTCTCACAAGAAGCTTAGCGCACAAAAGGGCTCCGTCCTGAGGACTGAATGATTGTCACTGTCTGAACACAGAGATTTTACAAGCTGTTTCTCAGCCCAGGAAAATACTAAAACTCTTTTATTTGTTTTCCACACCTCTGGCCTCTCAACAGTCATTTCTTTCTTCAGGTTATCTTTAAGACGGGTGTTTCCTCACTAAAATCCAGAGACAGTTTATAGGAATACCCTGAGACTGTCATCTGTCTCGTCAGTGTGAGACCTGGTTATGCCTTATAAGACACATACTTGCATTTATTCTGTGCATAATTTACACTGAGAAAGACCCAGAGAGAGCTCCTGCCCATGTGTCCATATAGAGAACTCCTGGGACTAACCCTGGAATATTGCTTAATTTGGATTTACAGTGTCTGGTTTAACGATACTATGGCTCATTATTTTTTGGCCAGGGTGAAACCCCTTGAGTGTGCTGGTGCTGGGCAAGAAGAAAATTCCCTTCTTCCTAACTGTATGTGTTCCAGTGGATGAGTGTGTTTCTACCTGCCATTTCTAACACCTCAAAAGCTTTGAGGCAGTATCTCGACTTAGAAAAGATAAGACGATGGAAGGAGGTAACAAACCTTCCTTGACCGCTTTGTACCACTCCCCAAATCCTGCACTCTGGAATTCTTAAAACCTGAAGCATGATTTCTGTCAGGAGAGGGGGATGTAACTCTTACCAACCAGGGTTCTTGAACTTCCCCCAATCCACAGAAATTGACTAGAGGCCAGACAACAAATTTAGACATGGCTTCACTGGGGCCCCTGCTGCAGCGTGAGACAGTGAGAACAAGCAACAGGTTCCCTTGTTTGCTTGCTCCCCAAGAAGGGTAAGCTTGTTCCTTATATGGGGTGAGGGTAGAGATGTGTCCAGGGGTCAGACTGAAGGAGTGACTGAGGTGTTTTGCCCACCCCTTGGGCAGTGTTGTGTGGGACAAGCGCAGTACTCTGCTATTGCTCCAGGCACCTTAGAAGCAGCTATTGGGTTTTCTGTTCTCTTTGTAGCTTTTAGGTCCAAATTTGCCCCAACTGTGCATGAAAACAGTTGTTTTTAGTCTCATACAGTTTCTTGGTATTTTGGTGCTTGAGGAGATGTGTGCCCAAGGGCAAGCATTGCAGTACTGCAGCCAAAGGTACCAGGTCCCAGGCTTGTCTCATGATCAGGAACCAGAGGAAAGCAGAGTTGAGCGGTGATAAGCCAAAACGTCCCTGCTGGCTCAGACCGTAAAGCGTCTGCCTACACTGCGGGAGACCTGGGTTCAATCCCTGGGTGGGGAAGATCCCCTGGAGAAGGAAATGGCAAGCCACTCCAGTACTCTTGCCTGGAAAATCAAGGAAATGGCAACCCACTCCAGTAGTCTTGCCTGGAAAATCCTACGGACTGAGGAGCCTGGTAGGCCACAGGCCATGAGGTCGCAAAGAGTTGGATACAACTGAGTGACGTGACTTCACTTCACTTCAAAGCCAAGCCAAGAGTACATGTGAAGAGAAGGTAAACCTTGAAAATTTAGCTTTTTAAATTTTTTTATTGCAAGTTATTTGCTTTACAATTTTGTGTTGGTCTCCACCATACATCAATATGGTGGGGAGGGAGATGGGAGTGAGTTTCAAGAGGGAGGAAATTTAACTCTGAGAACTTTGTAATCTTTTATTCACTCAACAAACATCTTCCAAATCCTTATATATGCTAGGTGCCTTACTCCACTGAAATAACCCATGCTTTGACAGTATACACAATATTTCTTTCCAGTCTTATTTTATTTGACATTTGCAACCCTTATTCAGAAAGGAATGTAATTTTTCTGTTTTACAGATGAAGAAATTAGGTGCAAAAAAGTGAAGTGTCTTACTCAAGATCTCACAGCAATCAAATAGCAGAGTTTGGTTTTAAATAGGGAACTCTGATTGCAGCAGAGTATTTCTCCTGGTTCTTTTACATCATCCCCCCACCCAATGCCCATGGCAGGCTACAAATAAAAGAGTCAAAAAAAGTAGTCAATATTTAGTTTGCTATATTTCACAAAATAACCCCAAATATCAACTTAGAAAAGATAAAGATTCACTGGAGCAAAGGCTGTGAAAAATACCAGTCTACATTAGCAAACTCCTTGAGTTATAAGCAAAAAATATTTTCATTGGGAAAGTGATTTTTATTACTTTAAAAGTAATGGAGTGGCACAAATGAGATGTTTCTGGGAACTGCACAGACTCAGATTATTTGTAATTAGTGTAGCATCACTTGTATAAATGAGGGCCCCACATTCAAAGGTTTTAAAGTTGTTTTTCCTAGTCAGTTTCCCAAGGAAATACCTTTGTGTTTCAAATCCAGGCCAAACAGAACTCCACTTATCGCCCAGGGGCAGGATATTGAAATTTTACGAGCAGTTTTTAATAGGTAGGTGAAAATGCTAATAACGGTGGTTGCCAGGGGCTAGAGGAGGGAATAGGGAGTCAATGTTTAAAGGGTATGATTTATGTTGAGGAAGATGAAAAAGTTCTGGAGATGGATAGTGGTGATGGCTACACAACAATGTAAATGTACTTAACATTTCACTTTCAAAATGTACCCTTTCAAAATGGCTAAAATGGTAAATTTTAAATTTTATGTGTATTTTACCATAATAGAAAAAATTTTTAAAGTTAAAAATGCTAATGAATTTTCAAATCAGATTCCATTGTGAAATGATATAATTTGTTACGCAAGGTTAAAGACAAACTTCAACTCTGTAATTGATCACAAACTCAGAAAAAAATGACTTTAATTCTAAACTGAATTAACTAAACATACTAACATATGTCCAAATTAAAGATAAGAGGCTTTATCTTTACAAATACAAATTAAACAAATACAAATTAAAGATAAGAGGCTTTATTCTCCTTGTTGAGAATAAGGAAGGAGATTTATTTCCTTTATTAATTTTAATTTTATATTGGGGTATATTTGATTAACCATGTTGTGTTAGTTTTAGGTATACAGCAAAGTGATTCAGTTAATACATATAGCTATTCTTTTCCAAATTCTTTCCCCATTTAGGTTACTACAGAGTATTGAGCAGGCCTGTGCTATTCAGTTGATCCTTGCTGATTATCTATTTTAAATATAGTAGTGTGTATATGCCAATCTCAAACTCCCAATTTATGCCTTCCCCTCCATCTTTCCCCTTTGGTAACCATAAGATTGTTTTCTAAGTCTGTGAGTCTGTTTCTATTTTCTAAATGAGTTCATTTGTATCATTTTTTTTAGATTCTATATATGTGATATATGATATTTGTCTTTGTCTGGCTTACTTAACTTTGGTATGGTAATCTCCAGACCCATCCATGTTGGTGCAAATGGCATTATTTCATTCCTTTTAATGGATGAGTAATATTCCATTGTATATATGTAGCATTTCTCTTTTTATCCATTCTTCTGCTGATTGACATTTAGGCTGTTTCCATGCCTTAGCTATGGTAAACAGTGCAGCAATGAACATTAAAATGTATATGTACTTTGAACCATGATTTTCTCAGAATATATGCGCAGGAGTGGGACTGCTGAATCATATGGTAGCTCTATATTTCAGTCTTTTAAGGAACCTCCATTCTGTTCTCTGTAGTGGCTGTACCAGTTTACATTCCAACAGTGTGTAGAAGTGTCCCCTTTACTCCACACCCTCTCTAGCATTTACTGTTTGTAGAATTTGATGATGGCCATTCTGACTGGTATGAGGTGATACCTCATTGTAGGTTTGATTTGTCATTCTTTAATAATTAGTGATGTTGAGAATCTTTTCATGTGTTCTTGGTCATCTGTATGTTTTCTTTGGAGAAATGTCTATTTAGGTCTTCTGCCCATTTTTTAAATTGGATTATTATTTTTAATTTATTGTACTACATAAGCTGTTTGTAGAGTTTCCCTAATGGCTCAGACAGTAAAGAATCTGCCTGCAATGCAGGAGACAGGGGTTCCATCCCTAAGTCTGATCCCTGGGTCAGGAAGATCCCCTGGAGAAGGGAAGGGCCGCCCACTCCAGTATTCTTGCTTGGAGAATTCCATGGACAGAGGAGCCTGGTGGGCTAAAGTCCATTGGGGGGCAAAGAGTCAGACACAACTGAGTGACTAACTCTATGGAAAGCTGTTTGTAGCTTTGGAGATTAATCCCTTCTCAGCTGCACTAGGGTTGCAAAACCACTCCTTGTCAGACCCAGCAATCCCACTTCTGGGTATTGATCCAAACACACTGAAATCAGCTCACTCTCATACTCACTGCAACAGGATTCACAATAGCCACAATGTGGAAAAAAACTAAATGTCCATCTACAGATGAATGGATAAAGAAAATTGTTGTATAAATACAAACAATGGAATCCTATTCAGCCTTAAAAAAGACAATTCTGCAATAGATGATAACTTGGATGAGCTTTGAGGACATTATGCTAAGTGAAATAACCCAGTCATAGAAAGACAAATATTGTATGACTCCACTTATGTGAGTTATCTAAAATAGTTAAATTCATACAACCAAAGAGTGGAATGGTAGTAGCCATGGCCTTGGGGGGTGGGGAAATGGGAGTCCATAATCAATGGGCAAACCATTTCAGTTAAGAGAGAGATGTATCAGTTCTAGAGACTGGCTGTATATTATTGAACTATAGTCAACAATAATGTGTTGCAGACTTAAATTTTTGTCAAGGGTGTAGATCTTATGCTAAGTCTTCTTACCACAATAAATGATAATTTAAAAATTAAAGATATGAGAATGTTTTTCTTTGAATAAAGCCAATTAATTAACAGTCAGTCCCATTACCAAGTAATGTCAGGATGAACTGTGTGTAACAAATGATACTATGAAGTCCTCTTACTTGAGAACAAAGCATTGTTTATCCTGAAAACATACACACAATAGACCACTTGATTATATAAATGTTTGAGAGTTCTTTCTTTCTGTTTTTGCAGTCTCTTAGTGGATAGCATGAGATTCATCTATTTTTAATGCTTATTCAGTTATAAGAGTGTTTTCTTTCTTTCTTACCTTTGTGGAGAGGATTTCTGAGTTGAGAGGCTTTGTTTTTAATTATATTCTCCCAACATCTCCTAAACCAATAGCATAATTTTCGCTAAAATAAGGAAGAAACCCTAAAACACAAACATAAAAGATAGAGACTGATTTTTATTACAAACTGGCAGGAAAACCTGAAGAAAGAGCCAGTTGGACTTCTGGAAGAAAAGACAAGCAGATCTTAAAATAACAAAAGAATATTCATATCTATGGGCTTCCCTGGTGGCTCCGGGAAGCTTGCAGTGTCAGAGATCTGGGTTTGATCCCTGGATCAGGAAGATCCCCTGGAGAAGGGAATGACAACCCACTCCAGTATTCTTGCCTGGAGAATCCCATGGACAGAGGAGCCTAAGGGGTCACAGATTAACACACACACACATTCATATCTGTGAAAACAAATAAATGATTAACTGTACATCCAAGACAGGTAGGAATTTCCTTATAGATCAGCTCGTGAAAAGGGTTGTGTAATGGTTTCCAAAACAAGAACTCTGTGACTTTTGAGGCTTTCAACTTCATAACAGATATCAAACAGACACTGGTCCACCAAAGACAAAAAACTGTAAAGACAAAAGTTAAGAAAGGTAAAAAGAGACCTTGTGAAGGAGGGAAGAAGTAAGGGAGAGTTGGAAGGAGACAGTGAGATAGAAAGAAAAGAATGAGAGAAAGAGGGAGAATGAGAATATGAAAGTGAATAATAATAATCATAATTCATAGAAGTTAGTCCCTCATTAGTCTAAAAAACTTTCTGCCATTTCCGCATATCCAATACCTTCTGGATTTCTCTAAATAAAAGTTCTATGACAATTTTGTTAAACATTTGTTAATATCTATCTTATTGTATATTGTATTATGGTTATTCTTAAACACGTCTCACTTCTATTTATCATGAGCACTTTAAAGACTTGAAGGAAAAGCAAATTTTGTTTTCTCTTTTATAATTCATTTTTCATTAATTACAATGCCATATAGAGAGCACAGACTTAGAAAATATCCCCTAAATAAATTAATGACTATAAGTCAAAAGAAGTGTTCAAACAATTTCATCTTAATGATATAAAAAAAATGTATTCAAGATTATTTTTTAATAGCAGGAGAAAAAAGGCAGATTTTCACTGGGTTTGTTCTTACATGAGTCAAAAAAATGTACTATTTAGTAATTTATTTTATTTTTACTTTATCTTATTTAATTTATAGTAATATTATTTATATTTATATTATTTATAATTATGTTATTTGTACTTATTTTATTATACTATTTTATTTAATTTTGTTATTACATAATTAATATTTTTATTTGGTTTACCTTTGTATATTTTTGTTTATTTTATATATTTATATTTTTATAATTTTATTAATTACATTTTTGTGAAGGACCAGAGACTTCATCAGAGTTATACAACTCAGAAGTTTTCAGTATGGAAATAATGAGTGGAATGAATGAGAGAACCACAAAACAAATCTATTGTGACTAGAAGAGAAGACAGAAATGACAGACAAGAAGAAAAATAATAACTCTAGGCAAAGGGGGAAGAATGGTGACAGTGGGAGAAACATCTGAAGAGAATCTATAAAAGGAGGTGTAAAAGGCCCTTTTGAAATTATGAAGCTTCTCCTTTTCTAAATTTTCATAAAGCAAATATAATCAACTGACACATTATTTTCCTGAGACCAGATACACCAAAATCTGATTCTGAACCTTACTCTAGCCTGTGATCAGGCTTCCAATTCTTGACACAAATACACAATTATGTCAGTTGTACAGATACAGCTCTATTAATAAAATACAGATACAAAGTGTTTCTCTGTGCTTTAAAAGCAATTCCTTGAGCAGTAAATTCCCATGAGCTTCTGAAAGCTCCAATACCCCATGTCATTGTGGCAGTTCTGAAAGAAGTGAAAGGAGGAAACAGGTCTGATAATGGAGTAAGCCCCTTTGGACCAAGGGTTGTAAAACCCAACCATGGCAATGACAAGAATGAGACAGTTTGAAAGACATCTCACTGACAAGAATCATGAAAATACCCTGCATTCACATACATATTTCCCTCACATACCCTCCTCATTGAAATCACAGGCTTTCATTCAACAATCCACACTGAAGGGACACTCCTGCATGCAAAGCCATCCCTCGTGCCCTGCAGATGAGAGAGGAGGAAGACACAGTCCCTGATCCCAAGACTGAATCTCTCAGAATTCACTACTTGAAAACAATCAAGTGAAAAGCAAAGCTAGATATATGTTCGGAGAAGCTATTTCTCAAATAGTAATGTGTATAAAAATGATCTGCAGATATTAGTAAAATAGAGACTCTGAATCAGCAAGTTTAGGGTAGGTAGGACCCAAAATTCTATCTTTCTAGTTCACCCCCAGAGGTTGCTGATGCCGCTGCTCCCCAGACCACATGTAGATTGAGAAGCAACAGCGTAAGGCATAAAATGTAATTGTAAATAAAGAACTACGTGAACCTGAAGTTAGATGTGATTCCTTCTAGCTCATAGGTTTAGAGAAGTTTCATATAGAAGACCCTGAGCTGAAACAGGTGGAGAGGCAGAGGGAACAGATGTGTCTTTGTAGGTGGTGGGGACCAGAGAGATCACACAGAGGAGAGTTGGGGAGTGGAGAGGAAGGGACAGAAGGAAAGAGGAGAAGGAATTGTAAAAGAAAAAAATAAGGGGAGTGGAGAGGAAGGGACAGAAGGAAAGAGGAGAAGGAATTGTAAAAGAAGAAAATAAGTTGGGCAAAGTTCTGAAAGCAAAAAGTGCAAGAGTTATTTAGAAGAATACAAGATATCTATAAGACTAGAGGGTAATCTGAAGGGGAGCAGACAAGGAATTATGGGAAGTGGGCCATTTATGACAAGCCAGGGGAAAATGATGGAGTTCTTATATGGATTTCCCCTTTTGGGTGTTTTTTGTTGTTTAGTCGTTAGGTCATTTCTGGCTCTTTTGAGACCCAGTGGACGGTAGCCTGCCAGGCTCCTCTGTCCGTAGAATTTTCCAGGCAAGAATACTAGAGCGGGTTGCCATTTCCTTCTCCAGTGGCTCTTCCTGACCCAGGGATTGAACCCAGATCTCCTGCATTGTAGGCAGATTCTTTACCACTGAGTCACCAAGGAAGCCCATTTTTTGGGTAGGGTGCATACATTTAATCACCAATAAGGCAAATTCTACCTGTTAAAATAAAGCACACAGAATGATACATTCTAGAAGTTAGGTCTGGTCTAATGTTATTCATATTCCATATTTTATATTTATAATTAAAATATAAATAATAAAATATAATAAATATATATACTAAAAATAAAATAAAAAATAAAATTAAAATTAAATATAATAAAAATAAAATATAATAAATCATTATTGTTTTTTTTAATGTAACTGCCTTCTGCAAATCCTAGCCCATCAGCAGCTGAATGCTTTTTCATCAAATGAGTTTGTGTAGAACCAAAACTAAATGTTATCTGCCCCAAGCTTCTTACAGGACAGGTATTCAAAACTATAAAATTAAGCAGTGGATCAGTGGAATCACAAATAATTTGTACTTATTTTTTAAAAACTGACAATTTCCAGAAATATTTCATAATATACTGTGCTGGAAAAAGAAACTAAATGGGGCTAGAAGAATGGGTAGGGTTTGCACAGATGCCTGCATGGAAAGGCATAGCACACAGTCAATGCATGGTCACTCAGGGCAAGGGAATCCACAGGATGCCTAGGATATTCAAACAAGTTGCCTAACCCTAATGGGCAAATTCCTTGCTTCTTCTGCCAACATTATTACTAATAAAAAAAGAAGATAAAGGTACCTAAGGTAAGGGTGTCTAATAAATCCTCTATCAGTATTTGTATCTGTGTCTGTCCAAATCAGTAAAATCTGTGAATATGGCATTGTGGCTCTGTGGGATAGACAATGAATCTCATTTAGTAAGAGGTCAACTCCTTAAATAAGTCTGAAGATACTGGAACACATAAATATCACCCATAAATATATAAATGGATGTGTGTTTTTGCTCAGTCGCTCAGTTGTGTCCAACTCTCTGCAACCACATGGGCTCTAACCCACCAGGCTCCTCTGTCCATGGGATTTCCCAGGTAAGAATAGTGGAGTGGGTTGCCATTTCCTCCTCCAGGGGATTTCCCAACCCAGCGATCAAGCCCACGTCTCCTGCATCTCCTTCACTGACAGGCGGATTCTTTACCACTGAGCCACCTGGGAAGCCTGTATAAATGGATAGGTAAGTAATAAGGCAGAGACTATATATTACTAACCACATAATCTAGGTGGTGGTTATATGAGTGTTTACTGTAATATTTTCAACTGTGCTATATGCTTTTAAATTTTCATAATACTACAATGTTGACGATGAATTGATCTATAATCCTATTAGTGAAGTGAAGTCGCTCAGTCATGTCTGACTGTTTGTGACCCCATGAACTGTAGCCTACCAGGCTCCTCCGTCCATGGGATTTTCCATGCAAAAGTACTGGGTTGGGTTGCCATTTCCTTCTCCAGGGTATCTTCTTGACCGAGGGATCAAACTCAGGTCTCCCTCATTGTAGGCAGACACTTTTACTGTCTGAGCCACCAGGGAAGTCCTTGCTATAACCTTTTAAAAAATTATATTGGATAGGAAGAAAAACATTACGTCCCCTTCTCTTTTCTTTTCAGCTTTAATTAAACCCACTGCCAACACATTCACTTGTAACTCCTAGATCCAGATTTTTCCATTTTTTCATATATAACGCTTCTTTTTTACAAAAGTCAAATCTTGTGGGCCCACAAATTGCTTCTTTATTTAACAATATATCATTCCCATTTTCCACACCAGTTTATAAAATTATACTTTGTTCCTTTTAATGGCTAGATACAATTTTATTAACCAGTTATACCATGGGTTATTTAACCATTTTCCTATTGATGACATTTTGATTATTTTTAAAAAAATTTGCTCTTCTCATACCATACTTAGGCTTATGGTGATTTTAGTATTAATGGAAAAAAAAAAAAGTCCATAAGGTCCCTAGCTTCTACCCAGAAGACCACAGTAAAAATCTGAAATGATTCCAATGGCTAAGAAACATAATCTCTAAAAGAGGAGGAAAGCAAAACACACAGGATCAAAGGCATATAATTATACCTCAGCAGTTGGTAACTCAGTATCAGCCACCAAGTAAACACTCCAGAACCAGTAACGGTGCTCTAGATAACAACCAGAAACAGTTCTGCATCAACCAAAAAAAACACAGTCAACTTTGCTTACAGTACATTCCTCTTATCTTCATTCTAACAACTTGGTTACCTGAGTCTTTAGGCCAAAGCACAGAGAGTAGCAAATTTGGATGGAAGGCAAATCTTTTTATAAGTAGGCATGTTAATGGCAGTGAGAAAGTTGAGGTATTAAAAAAAAAAAGGAGGAATTCCCTGGCCATCCAGTGGGTTAGGACTCCAACCTTTCACTGCTGAGGGAATGCATGTTCAGTCCCTGGCTAGGGAACTGAAATCCTGCAAGCCAGAAGGTGCAGCCAAAATAAATAAATACAGTTTTCCTTCAAAATGTTACCATTAAATTACCAAAGGATTGCAAAAAAATGCAAACAAAAGAACTAAAAAGCAAAAAGAAATATAAAAAATAGTGTTATGGAAGTC
The DNA here is from genome assembly GCF_910594005.1 of Cervus elaphus. Lineage (NCBI taxonomy): Eukaryota > Metazoa > Chordata > Mammalia > Artiodactyla > Cervidae > Cervus > Cervus elaphus. Next base: position 42,262,115 of record NC_057833.1, on the reverse strand, counting down.
TGAGGCCACACAGGGTTGGAGCCTTAAATATTTCAGTAGGTTCTGGGGACATCATTATGCATGGTAAAAAATAATTGATGCACAAATGATGGTCTTGACTTATTAATTAGAAGTGTAATTTCTCAGGATACTCATTATAAGACAGCTAACTGTGTTGTATGGAATACACTTTAGAAAAACATACCATTAATATTAAAAGTTATAAGATCTTTGATCCTAGAAGACCTGTGGAAGATCTTGGGGCAACCACCTCACGTGACAGGCAGAAAAACAAAAATACAAAGATAACATGATTGATCCAAGGCCAGCCTGTTAGATAATCAGATCTATAATCCAGAATGTGTGTGTGTTCAGTTGCCAAGTTGTGTCCAACTCTTTGCGACCCCATGGACTGCAGCAAGCCAGGCTTCCCTGTCCTTCACTATCTCCCAGAGTTTGCTCAAACCCACCCCAGTATTCTTATCTGGAGAATCTCCATGGAAAGAGGAGCTGGCATGCTACTATCCATGGGGTAACAAAGAGTCGGATACAACTGAGCAACTAAGCACTCTCTCACACATGTCCACTGAGTCAGTGAGGCTATCTAACCATCTCATCCTCTGCCACTCCCTTCTCCTTTTGCCTTCAATCTTTCCCAGCATCAGGGTCTTTTGCAGAGTCACTCTTGGCATCAGGTGGCCAAAGTAATCCAGGATAGACTGAATCTCATCCCACGTTTGTGGCTATCTCATGATTAAAATATTTGTAATTAGGACTTGAAAACTTAACTTTTCATAATGCTTCACATCCTAGAAAAAACTGAGTTTTTTTCAGAGAGCTGAGGTTCTACCTTAAGAAACACTATAATCAGAATTTTCAAGGTGAATGGCCCTCGTAGGGAACTGAAGATGAGTTATAAGGTATAGTTTTCCAAGGAAAAGAGACCTTCTAAACCTAAGAGAAAGAAAGGTGTTATATGTCAGCCAGAGAGTTGCATAAAAGGCAACTTATGTACAAGATGTTTATCATGGGAGAAATAAGTCATACACATAAATCAAATCTCTTTGTCAGCATGTTCTTCCAGTCCCCAAACTATTATTTGGAAGAAATCAACTTTGAGAATCTGGCCTGATTCTTTTTCTAAAGACTTATCATTGCTAAATAAACCGAACAGGCAATGCATTTGAAAGGGAACTGCCCAAGAAGGAAGTAGTTCAGGTCTCCCTGTAACTCTGGATGAGGGCCTTAGGGTTACTTACGTGTAAAACGAATAACTTAAACTTGATGATTTCTAAGCTTTCCTGTGGCTATGATTCATATTTCTAGTCAGGTCTCAGCAAAGGGGAAATCCGAATACCCGTATTATCCAATACCTGTACAGATGAAGTTTCCTGTATTTGCAGTAAATGCATGTTGCAACAAAGAGTTTCTCTATTTCAAATAGAGGACAGATTTTCCTAAGCCTTACCCTATTCTTAATTGTTTCTTTTTTTAATTATCCCCCTCCTTATCTATCTTCTTATCAAGGTGACTTCTAGAAAGTTAGAAAGGGCCTTGGAAGTCAAACAATTTTATTTGGGATACTATTCAGGAAGCAGAAGCCCAGAAAGGAGAGATGACCTTCCTGAGGTCAATAGTTCACTTGTGAAATGTGAAAAGATGGCTTTTGATTCCCAATTCAAGCCTTTCTCTGGTGAAGCCATGCTGCCTTCCAATTCTGAAAAATTACTAAGAAACATCACCATCCCATAAAATAATATCTCATTTATATCCCAGGAAATGTCATTTCTAATCAAGCAATGGTCCTATGTCAAAGGACGACAGCTACTTGGGCCCAGGAGCCATGAGCCCACTGCCAGGGGAGCTGAAGTTGTGTTTTCTTCCCACAACTTTGTTAAGATGTATGGTGTATGCATGAATCTTGGCCAAGCTACCCCCAGGCAGTGTTGGATCAGATCCCAAGATACTCTCGCAGCTATGACGTTTTCAATGTGTTTATTTCCTAAGGACAGTGGGGTTGGCCTGAACAGACAGCTGAGAGTTCCTGAAGCCTCCCCTTAAGGGATATGACTTCATAGTGTGAGATACCCAATTATAATAGATTTCAGCAAAGCATACTTGAAAACAGTGTTACTCTCTAAGCTGTGTCCAACTGCTTGTGACCCAATGGACTGTAGCTCACCAGGCTCCTCTGTCCATGGAATTCTCCAGGCAAGAATACTGGAGTAGGTAGCCATGCCCTTCTCCAGGGGATCCTCCTGACCTAGGGCTTGAACCTGGGTTTCCTGCACTGCAGGTGTATTCTTTACCATCTGAGCCACCAGGGAAGCTCAAAGCATACTTAGCTATAGCAATTCTTTGAGGAAAAAAAAAGCTGAACTGGGTTGGACATTGGTAAAGTCTTTTTAAGTCCTGAGGGGAAAGATCATCTCATTTAATTGAAAAGCACTGTCCATTCTTACACACAGTACCCGTCTGAATGACCCACTGCCAGTTTTGGTAACTCTCTTCTTATTCTTTCAAATCCAATCTGTTAATCAACTCCTGGACACTTTCTATCATTCTAACACTCCTTCTTTCAAGAACAGAGGTACTGTCTCAATTCTGACATTAAATCAATTATCCATTCTGAACGGCACAACTTTCAGATTAGTAGTAAGCCAATTAAAAAAATTTAAATAAAAGAAAATGGGGGTGGGGGCAGGAGTCTTGCACGCCGGTCATCCCGGCCTGCAAGCGGCTCTCCTTTGAAATGACAAGAAGAAAAGGCTCTCAAAGACACTTTCTCACATGCTGCCAACTGCAGAGGGATTCTTTTGCAGGGGAAGCTTGTCTGATCTGATTCAGACTTGTTTCAGGGTGTGTCTTAGTTCTTCCAAGAGGTCTGCCCTAGGCAAGACCGCATTCATTAGTAATTGAGAAACAAAAATCCAGAGCTGGCAGCCAGGGGGAGATTTTTCTACACGGAAGTGCATCTCCCACGTGTTCTGGTCACAGACACGGCCGGGCTGGTAAGAGGGCCCCACGGATCCGTGCCAGGCACAGACACAAGCTTCCATTCTGACACGAAGTGCTGCCAAGCGGGAGGAAACCACATCCTTCCTCATCCTGAGTCCCCTTCTTAAATCGAGTAGTTGTTCAGACGGGGGAAGCACAGTGGGGAAGGAGGAGGCGATATCACTAGATGGTGTTCATTATAACAAGGACAAACCTTTATTCCCAAGATAGTTTCTAAGTGAATTCAAGACAGAATCTCAAAGCCGGAAAGGCCCTCAAATGTCATTTCAATTCAAACTTCTTTTTCCGATATTCAATTCTCCCTGTAATATCCTTGCCAAGTGGATGTGGGGGTAGGGGGTGATGGTTAAATATCTCTAGTGATGGTGAAATCATTACCAGTTCACTTTTCATGTGACCTGAATGGTACATGCATCTCGTTATGTCAAGCAAGACTCTGATTCCCTTAAAAAAAAAAATAAAAGACTCTGATCCCCTGGAATTTCTACCTACCTGTCCTGGTTAAGTCTCTGGAGCCATGTCAGGAACGTGCCTCTCTCTTCGATAGAAACCTTTGGACATTTAACCCAGTATTTCCAGTATCTGAAAGCATCATTTTCAAGCCTCCACAGAGCTCCCAAAGGTGGGAGACTAGGGCTTTTGGAAAGTTCTTATTCCCCTACTCACCTCTCCAAACCTCAAAGTGAGAAAAGCATACTGAGGAAATGAAAACGCCATTAAAACAGGAAGAAGTGGCATCAACTCATTAAGGCACTTTCTATGCTACCTGGACTTGAAAAGAAATTGAAAAAGGAGAATGGAAAGCAATAAGAGGCCAGAAATGACCAGTGAACTAGCTCACCCAAGCTGGATATCTAGGAAATTGTCAGACTGATCAGTGTAGCAATTAAACATCATTTACAAGATGCTCATGTGTGCATAAGCAATGTGATGAGGTCCCAGGATAGAGGGGACACTGCATCACAGTGGGACAAAGCATCTGGCTTCAGCATGGGCTTTGGAATCCCAGAGACCAGGCCTGCAATCCCCAATGGCTGTATAAGCTTCTTAGCCAGGCTGAGTCTCAATTTCCTTATCTGTGGGCGGGGTCAGTGAGATAGCTCATGGAATTAGAGGTATGAGGATCACCTGAGATAATTTTATAAGGCACCCAGCACATAGTAAGCATTCCAATTCCTTAGCTATAATTATTTTTTTCTCATTACTAGGATTCTAGCTTTCAATTCTCCTAAATGTTCCCCTACATAGTGTAGCAAATTCAGGAAGCAGAAAACCCACCTGTTGGGCAGAGAGAAATGAGGGCAATGCTCACGTGGGAGAACCAAAGCAGGAGAAGCCGTATATTAGAGCAGAAAGTACACTGGACTAGAACTCGGAAGGCCAGGTATAGACAGGTTTGATCGACTCTAAACCAGGGACATCCTTTTCCAGCCTATTTGCAAAGCCAGAGGTTTAGTCTCTCTGACTGTATGATTCAGTATTCTCAGAGAGCTCCTGCAAGTATTCCTTTTAATGACAGCTAGAAAGCTTGATTTCTGTACACCTCCTCCTGCTCCCTGGTGTGTTATTAATGCCTGGGCATTAATAACAGCAACAACCCTAGATGACCTGAAATATAGGACCTGAAGTTGTCACCCTATGCCATAGGGACCCCTCGAGGAGAACAGAACACTGCAAAGGTACACTGATGGAGGTTATAGCTTTTGTATGCACTTGCTGCTCACTGTTGAAATCTCAGTCATACAGTACTGAGTGTAACTGTGTGTTTTAAATGTCAAGATAAGTGACTGAGATCTGCTGTGTTTTGACAAGTAAAAAGCCAGGAGATATTGTTAAACATGCAGGAATATGTGCTTGGAACCACTGTTAGGGAAGATTTATGGAATGGCCTAATTCAAATTGTGTGCATCTCCTCAGGATGCTAAGGTACCTGCTCAGGTATGGCTTTGTAAAGGAGGCTTTCCTCTTTGCCCTATGTTTGGTGTTCTGTGCTTTGAGGGGAAGACAGTAAAAATCCTGCAGGAGGGTGAGGTGTCAGACAGCTGGAACTGTAACACCTGGGTTACAAGGAGCCTGCTCTCCAGATGGAAACAGACCTTGAAGTCAATGAAGTGCAAAAACTCTGGACAGATTTAGAACAGAGACACAGTCAAACCAGAGATGTGTCCCAAGAAGATTAGCAGGCAGTGGTGCACAGGGTGAAATGAAAGGATGAGCGACAGAAAGGTGTCTATTGAATCTATGGACCTGCAGTGAGTGCTCTTGAATCAAGGGCTAAGAGGTCACTTGATGGTCATCACCAACTCTGAGCTTCAGTTTTCTCACTTATACTAATTCAGACCAAATTGACCTTGCAGAGTTGTTGTCAAATCAAATGAGATAATGGACATATAAGTGGTTTGCAAATTGTTAGGCACTGGACCGACATATGGGAACACTCCTATTACCACTCGGTAAAACCGAAAAGCATTATTTTACTAAGTGAAAATAAATAAATTATAGCATCTTCCTCTCAAAATGACACTGATGTGGTTGCTAAGTCAATTTCATTTCCAACTACATACACATGTTCTCTTGCTCTTCACACACCACAGCAGAAGCATTAGGGAGTTTTAAAGGACAGTTATCTTGTATGCCACAAGGACATTATAGTTGACAATATTAGCCATAGATCAAACTGGCTTGGCTTGCAATGTACACAAAGACTTTTTATTCTCAGGATGGTCCTGAACAGCCTCTTATGATGACTCTGAGTCACCTCTTTTGGTGAGAACAGAAGAGAGCTCTGGGAATGTAAATTTTCTTGCTTGGATTATTATACTAGAATCTTCATTCATTGCCCCACTTATTCCCTTTCTAAGGTCCAATGCTTTGACACTAATTGCCAGACCAATCTAAAACACAGGTCTGATTATTTCCCTCTCTTGCTCAAGAATATTCAGTGCTTCTCCCTGACTCACAGGATTAAACACAAATTCCTCAACTGAGTATGCAAAGTCCTGAAAACATAGCCTCTACTCACCTTTTTTAAGTCTGATCTCCAGTGACCCCAATGTGCATATATCCATCTCCTGGTCAAACTGGGCTCTGACCAGTAAGGTGCCCGATTCCTTCCTTTGCTTTATGTTTTCATCATGTTTCCTTTATCTGTAGTATCATTTGTGGTTTTTAATTTCATCAGATTAGTTCAACTGAAATTAAGTTTTTCAGAATCATCTTCTCTGTATGGTTGTGAATTAGGGCTGGCCAAAAGGAAATGTGCGTGGGATTTGCAGGGGAGAAGTAAAGCAGCAGAAGTTGCTTTGGGAGGCTCTGTCTAGGTACCTGGGTACTACTGCGTCTCATGCAAGTTACTGTACGTCACCTCCTAGGTGGGCGCTGCAGATAGGTCCACTGCTCCCTCCGCTCCTGCCAGATCCCTCCTTCAATTTCTTCCTGCCCAAGGCCAGGTATTTATGAAGCTCCAAGGATAAGAGTATCAGGTCGGTCTGCAGGGCACCCACACAATATAGTTAGATATGCAGCAAGACAGTTAAGGGCTGCAGTGTGGTTTGTCCCATGGGCTCCAGGTGGCTTTCTTCCATTTCACAGCATTTCTTCCTGACTGCCTGCCTATCACAGGCAGAGGCAACAGATTACTTTACTGGCTCCTTCGCAGGGTCCCTAGTGACCCCCCAACCATCTTCTTTGGGGGCTTTCTTTGCCCCACTTCTCCCACCATTGTGAGGCTAATCCTTATGATAAATTCCATATTCCATACCATTCATCCATATCATTTCTGCTTCCCTGGTCCGTCCCTAACGCATACATCATTCGTCATTCCTCCTCACCAATCTCTCTGTGTCCAAAACCTGTACATCACTTCAAGATTCACTTCAAATACCACTTCCTCATAAACCCCTTCCTGAGTGACACAGCTGCTTCTTCCATCAAAACATCAAAATATTTTACCACATATCTTTTAAAAGTTACATTATAGACCCTTAGGCTAAACTATTATACAAGTTACATCATCAATACAACCTCTCGTGCATCTTTCTTTCATAATGATCTATAAATTCTTATTCTTCTGGAGTTGTGCTTATGCAGTTGCAATTGAATCTTCAAATCTCATCAGGGTTTTAACTACAGAAGGATCTCAAACACCGCTTAGTATTCAAAAGAGTAAATGAATTATCCATACAACCAATCCCTTTCTAATAACATGGGCAAGGAAGAACTAATGCTACTGTGTATGGCATTCTCTCACTTATATGGAGATTATTTCTAAGCCACCTTACCTTTCCATTCTTTTCCCTTACAGAAGAGCCTCTCCAGTCTGAATCCAACACTATTTATTCTTATCTTATACATGGTTCTAGTAAAACTCATTAGTTGGCTCCCTAGCCTATAGAAAAGCAGGAAGTGCTAACTGTACAGACCATAGAGAGATAACCGGTAGAGTAAGACATGCTAAAAACAAGAAATAATAGCAGACAATTAAAGAGGAAATTTATGAAAATCAGATTACACAAATTTAAAGGATACCAGTTTGAGGCCATTTAGTATACAAGTAAATGATCTCACCTCACTAAATTCTAAAGGAATTACAGTCCATCCAATAAACTGTCCTGAATCACCAATATTAAGTAATGTTACATATTTTAGAATAATCTTCTTTTGAAATTACTTTTAAAACAAAAACAAAAAATGTAACAGCTATTGAGATTTCACCATTTAAAAATCCCATAGTAGCACCCATTCTAAGAAAAAAAAGGATTTTTTGTTTTTATTCTGTCATGCATTTATTCAACACATGTGTAATGAGTGTCAACTATGATTCAGGTACTGTTCTCTAGTGTTTGTGTACCTTTGCTCCAAGGAAATCACCAAATTTGGGAGACGTGGGACCATAAAAATCACACCTTTTTAAATATCTCATAAAGAAAGCAGAAAAGAAAGTCATTATACATCCCCACCACATTGGTTTCCTACCAAGAAGCAAGTAAAGGCAGCCAACAAAATAGGACGGAGTTCATTGTTGCCAGCTTCTTCTAGGGTGAAATAAACTGTCAACTAGAATGAAGCTTCTCGCCTTCCCCCACAGCCGTTGCCTCATTTCTCTGCCAAACACCTCTTCACTGCAGGGAAGGTCCCAGGAGACTCTAAAGGTGTTACAACCTTGCTCAGTTTGCCTTGGAAGAAAAATGTTGCAAAAAACATTTGTAAGAAATATTTGTTTTTATCATCACAGCTCCCAATACACACAAGGAGGCAACTGTGGCACTTGAAAATTTTTTCCTGTAGTTCACAACTAAAATTTAAAACTCACATGCGTTTGAGAAAGGATTGAATGAGATCATGGAAATAAAGCACTCAGCACAGCTCCTGGCACACAAGAAGCATTGGATCAATATTAGTGATAATGATTAGCAAGAGGTCCTAAACGCCTGGCAAGTTGTATAAATTAGCCTCATTAAGTGTTATCTGGGGCAAAATTTGAGTCTTTGGCTGTTTTTCCTAAGTCACCCAGAACGCTCTGGGGCCATCACTGGAAGATAAAATAATTTTACATCAAGCCAGGTTTGGCTGGAGATGGGCAGGATTAGAAGTGCTGCCTGCAGGGATGTTTGGAGGATAGAATCAAGGCAACCTACATCACCTTTACCCCATATTGTTCCTCATGACTGGCCCTTCTACCTACTGACGTGTCTTGCTGAGGGCAAGGTACCAGAATGGGTCCTGGAACAAAATTATACACTGATTATATGATTGGATTTGGGGCTTTGATTTTTAAATGAAGTTAATAAAACTAGTGCAACTGAAGAACTAAATGGTATGTGTAAGCATGTTTGGAGAGGTTGTTTTAGCTCAAAAAATAATAAAAGCAGCTTAAGTGGACTAAGTACTAATTATGTTGCAGGTACTCTGCTAAGCACTTTATAAATGTATTTAATCCTAAAAAAAGTTCTACATCCTTATGCCAATAACACAAATGAGGAAACAGGGTTAGAGATGTGAAGTAATTTTACCATATCTCAGGGAGATTAAGTACATTACCCTGCCCAGGTTGTTGCAGTCTGAAACACACATGTTTATTACTCTATGCTAATAAAATAATACAGTTTAAAAGGTCACACATTTGTTCACTGATTCAATACATTTATTGAACTATTCCTTCATAGGAAACATCGTGAAGTGGAACAAGCAGAGATAAATAAAACATTGAGGGTCACTTCTTACAATCAAGGGCAAGGAATATGGAACAAGGAATATGGTTAAGCTTGCCCCAGCTCAAACTTGACTCTACAGCTGACTAACTCAGTGACCTTGGCCTCAGTTTTCTCTTCTGTAAAATGGTGATTATAATAGCACCTACCTCTTAAACTAATTCTGAGGCTTTGATAAATTAATACTTGTAAAGTTTACATTATTAGGAGACATGTATGAGCCTATGGATGCATGTGTCAGTAAAGACTTCATGGAGAAGTTCTACTTTTTGAGAGAAGAGTTAGGTACCATTTAGACTTTTAGACCAGCAAGAAGAAATTGATCTCGGGTAGAATTAAATTTGCCTTTCACATGTTCAGCCTTTAGGAGAGCAGATTTCAGAAAATGGTACCTAAAATCTCATAAAGAAAGAGCTCTAGGTCCAATGTCTTGGGGGACTGATTACATAAAACACCTACACAAGAACTGCAAAATTTCCAGCTGAATTGAATTGAGCAACAGTGCATACATATCCATTGATTACTTAGTGTATTTGGAAAAAATAATGATACCCTTTGAGAAAAAGAAAAGGAAACTGATTTTGCCTATTTAACCTGCTTCTTTTGTTGTTTTGCTGGACATTAAAATGGGAAAGAAAGGCTATGAATGACTCATCAGTGAAAGTAAATTGTATCCTCGTTTGTTCTAGGAACCTACCTGAGATCAGAACAATTTGTTTCTTCACCTTAGAAATAAATTCTTCCATTTTCCTTCACTCTCTGTTGGTTTCAAATATGTCAAACCTTAGCCCTTTCAGTAACTTCCTGCAGCATTTGGCATACAATCCAAACCCCTCACCTCGGCTTCTAAGGCCACTCTGATCTACTCCCTGCTGATCTGAGGACCTCATCCCCAGCCCTTCTTTTCCTCTCATCAGGCCCTGCCACTTTAACCATGACCAGAACAATCCTGGCTCCTTCTCAATCTTTTTCCTAGCTCAAACATCACTTTCTCAGAGATGTTACCCCTGACTACTCTACTTAAAACTGCCCTTCTCCAACAGCCTCCAACATTGTTGTTGTCATTATTTTCATCTCAGGCCCTATTTCCCCTTATTTCTTATCCTGAAATTATTTGTATTTTTTCTGTTTACTTATTTGTTATCTGTTTATGTGTGTGTGTATATATATACACACACACATATATATTTTTCCTTTGATATCTCTCTCAAACTATTCATAGTAACGCTAACATCAAGGAATCACCTCAATCACCTCTGCTTTCCAAGGCAATTTTGGATAATTTCTAAATGCACGTATATACACACTTATGTATACACACATATTTTGCACACATATAAATTTATATTTCAATATTCTAAATATATAGTCGATATGCTAATATACATGTACACATACATAGGCGAATATGTATAAGTGTATGTATATAGAGAGAACTGGTTATTTCATTATTTTATATTTGTTTTGTTGTTGTTCAGTCACTCACTCATGGCCGACTCTTTATGACCACATGAACTGTAATCTGCCAGGCTTCTCTGTCCAAGGGGCTTTTCAGGCAAGAATACTGGAGTGGGTTGCCATTTCCTTCTCCAAGTGTCCTTTTTGATCCAGGGATTGAACCTGAGTTTGTAATTCATTTACTTATCCATTTCCATCTACCTCTTTTTACTCTATGGGGATAAATAATACTAACAACTATAATTTATTCATTCATCATTTACTCATGATGCTATTTGCATCATTTAGGCAGATGCTATTTGCTAGGTACCCAGGATACAGAAGTGAGAAAAATAAAGGTCTCTGCCTTTGTGGATTTTACTCAGGTGGAAGTACACTAATCACTAAACAATAGACAATATATTAAATAGCATGTGGAAGCCAATAAGGTGATAACTATTATGGACTAAAGAAAAAGTTGAGCAGGGTAAGTAACATCAGGAATGCCAGGAGTGGGAACAGGAAGCAGGATGAGGGGGAATTTTTTAATGATATAAAGCAGTCAATGAACTTCTCTGATGGTCTAGTGGCTAGGACTCCCAATACATGGGGCCTGGGTTCAATCCCTGATCAGGGAACTAGATCCCACATGACACAACTATGAGTTCGAGTGCTGCAACTAAGGCCCAGAGAAGTCAAATAAATAAATAAAATAAATATTTTAAAAATAAAAAATAAAACAGTCAAAATATCCTTCACTGACCAGATACTGAGCAAAGACTTCAAGGAGATGAAGGAGCTAGCCATGTAGTTATCTGGGACCCCGAGTCCGAGAGGAAACAGAATGGAAATCATAGGAGGCCTTGCAAGGTATCTTAAAGACTGCCTTATACACTGAGAAAAATAAAGGGTGGTTACTTATGCTGGTCTGTCTTATGGGTACTTCTTAGATATTAACTTATTTAGTTTTAACCACCCAATGAGTAATCTACTTTGTTTATCTCATTTTATATGGAGAAGTTATATAACTTGTCCTGTGTTACACAGATGGAGCCAGAATTTGAACCTATGCAAAATGACTGTGGACTCTTAGAATACACTGCTTCTCAGTATAGAAAATTTTAATCTATCAATTCCCAGACTTCAGTACAGAGGCCCTAGGTACCTGCTACTTTAACAAACTATCCAGATGATTCAGATGTAGATGGTCCACACTCCACAATTTATCACTAGTCTAATTCCTCCTCCATCTGAAAACTTTCTAAATGTTTTAAAGTAAATTATCACATTTACTTCCTGGCGTTTACCATCTCCACTGATGGCCAAACTGGGAAAGATTTTCTCAGACCAGCTGAAGTACCTACTTGATATATTCCCACTTTTTATCTGGCTTTATCTGTTGAAGTTGTTGTTGTTCAGTTGCTCAGTTGTGTCTGACTCTTTGTGACCCCATGGACTGCAGCACGCCAGGCTTTTCTGTCCTTCACTGTCTCCCAGAGTTTGCTCAAACTCATGTCCCTTGAGTCATTAATGCCATCCAACCATCTCGTCCTCTCTTGTCCCCTTCTCCTCCTGCCTTCGATCTTCCCCAGCATCAGGGTCTTTTCCAATGAATCAGCTCCTTGCATCAGGTGGCCAAAGTATCGGAGCTTCAGCTTCAGCATGGTTTTATCTGAGTTTCATCAAAGGGGAGAGGCTGGGACTTCCCTGGTGATCCATTGGTTAAGACTTCACTTTCCAACCCGTGGGGTGCAGCTTCAATCCCTGGTAGGGGAGCTAAGAATCTCACATGTCTCTCGGCCAAAAAACCAAAACACAAAACAGAAATAATATTGTAGCAAACTCAATACAGACTTTTAAAAAAGACTGGGGAAAGGTTTTGGAGTAACAGTAGTGCTGAGTTAAGAGGGAGGAAAAGATAAAGAAGGCCTTTTAGGAGCCAGATATTAAGAGCCATGGACTTAATATATTTCATCTTACTTTAACCTCTGTAAGTAAATATATAGATATAAGTGTAGATATAAATATAGATGTCTGTCTAACTAGCAGATGGCTAGAACAGACTTTTTTACCATTTCACAGATGACAAAACCAAGTCTGGGCAGGCTAAACAATCAGTATTTAGGATTCAAATCCAACTCTGACTTCAAAGCCAGCCAGCTTTTCATTACCCACTTTATCCATTCAAAGCCCAACCCTGCCATTGTCTTACACTGGAATTGGAAAACAGAAGTATAATCTTCCAGAAAAGTGCTCTTTAGTATGTATTACACTCACAAGTGTCCATCATTTCTATAAGCTGAATGAACTCCTATATCTATTTCAGTGACAGCCAAGCTTCTTCAAATGGGCACTAAATTAGCCAAGAAGAAAGCAGAAAATATGCTCATAATGCGACAAACCAAATTCAAGCTACATATTTTATTCCTTTATTCCTTTGTATAAGATTATGGTGGTTAATAGGGACTTTCCTGTGGTTCAGATGGTAAAGAATCTGCCTGCAATGCAGGAGACTGGGGTTTGATCCCTGGGTCAGGAAGATCCTCTGTAGAAGGGAATGGCTTACCCACTCCAGTATTCTTGTCTGGAGAATCCCATGTACAGAGGAGTCTGGCAGGCTAGTTCATGGGGTCGGGTCACAAAGAGTCAGACACAACTGAGCAACTAACACATACTACTATGTGATTAATGGTGCTACAGAGCTTCCTTTAGGAAGAGCTTCCTTCCTTTATATATATGTATATATATATATATAAAATCTCTCTTTTCATTTACCAAACAATAAATGTCAACATGCCTAATCCAGGTGTCTGTTTACTCCTCCCACCCCAAAACCTGGATCCAGAAGGGGAAAACCGTTGCAGGTTGTGAGAATGTGGCAAAACCACATCCGTAAGGACACAGAAGGTATCTTTATGGATCTGCCTCGTATGGATCTGCTCACTTGTGATTCTCACTGAGGTCAAGAAGGCTGCCAGGTATCTGGATTTTATGACATTCCTCGTGCCATGACATATGTGTGGATGCCTCCATGGAACTAAGAGTATAGTTCTACTCTTAGCTTCCCATGGTGCCTCTAAGTCATCACTCTACAGGCACAGACTCACAGAACACCATGCCTTGGGAGAGCACCTCATCCAAATTCCTCATTCTAGAGGTGAGAAAAAGGACTCTCAGAGAAGGAGAAGCTACTGACCAGTACCAGGGTTGGTGGACTGAATGATCAAGGGGGAAAAAATACAGCCTTGGAGTTAGAAAGCTAGAGTCCAAGTCCCAGCTCCACTATTCACTGGTTGTGTGACCTCTGCAAATATTCAGCCTCTCAAACTCAGGATGTTAAATGATGCTGAAAACAGTTACTTTGGTTACCTCAGATTATTGTAAGAAAGAAAAAAAAATATGCATTTTGAGGGCTTAAAATTCTATAAAAACCAAAAACTGTTAATTTCAACCTAGGCCTTCTAGTCTCTAATACAGTATAAATTTGGATATGCACATGAATATCATTGCAGTTGTTAATTCTAATAAAGGTTAAAATTCCTACATACCAGGATCTTAACAAATGTTTTGGCATCTGGCTGACACCGACCAAAAGCTAGATGATATGTGTTTATTATCCCTTTCATAGATGATGAGAATAAAGTAGAGACAGACCACATAAGTTGTTCAAGGTCAAACCCAGGGCAGATGGTCTGATGGTAAAGCCCAGAATCTTACACAACCATAATTTTAGGTCACCATAGCATCTAACCATAACTGGCTTAAGGAAGGAACTGTGTTATCTATGAAAAGAACATTTTCAGATATCAGAGTTTATAAAATGACTGGTTCTCTTTTCTGTTGCTTTTAGCATTGATTGGGCAAAGAAGAAGCCTGTGTAATCATAAGGGCTTACATGCTGGACAAGAAAAAACCGCAGGCATCTCCTACATGTAAACTAGTCATAAAAGGTCATCCAATTATATCAAGTAAGAGCTGGACTTTTTCACCGCTCTTAGAAATCAAGATCAAAGTTCGCTGCAACTGCCCACTTCCCTGGAAACTTCCTACTTTCTTGCAGGTAATTCATTTATGTCACTTGACACTGGCCTTGCTGTCAATATATGCAAGCATGAACTTCAGTGTCATCGTTCACTGTGTTTGCTGCAAAATGCCATGTATTATTGGGATAAAAAAGTCTCTTTTTCCATGACTGAGCCAGTGATATTCAACCTTATTAAAATTTGTGACTCCTCATCCTTTGTGTGATTTTGTGACCACAAAATTAAAAAAAATAATAAAGTTACTTTACTAGTTTGTAGAGATAGCCTTTGCAATAATGAATGATATGATAAAGTATGGACTTCCCTGGTGTGGCTCAGCAGTAAAGAATCTGCCTGCAATGCAGGAGACCTGGGAGACGCAGGTTCAATCCCTGGGTTGGGCAGAACCCCTGGAGGAGGAAATGGCAACCCACTCCAGTATTCTTGCCTGGGAAATCCCATGGACAGAGGACCCTGGCAGGCTACAGTCCATGGGGTCTCAAAGAGTCAGACATGACTGAATGACTGAACACATGTAATAAAGTATGAGAAAACTAGAAAACCAATGCTACAGTACATGATATAGCATGAATCCATCATTCATTAAACTCTGCACATTTTGAGTACAGGACCCTGCCCTAGGTATGAGGCAGGATAAACCATTTCCTCAGCTGTTTAGGTATTCATCATGAACTTGTACAAGAATACTAACGGACAAAATATTGGCCAACAGTAATAAAAAGAAAATTTTTTAAAAACTTATGATTACCATAGAGACAGAAAGAATATGTTACAAGCATTTAAAAGGGTCTCCAAAACTTGGAAAAATCAAGAAAAAATTTGAATAGCAGGTTTGGAAAGAAAAGTAGGGGAAAGGCGATAGTAGTTTAAGGTGGTGTGGTGTGAACATACAAGAGGAGATATTGATAAATCTAGCTATGTGAGTCCTCAGGTCTTATGGTACAGTGTCTAATAAACACTGGAGAGTTGACCAAAGAGCTGTGTGCTCAGACACACAGGTTCTAATTCTCACTAACTGGATAACTGTAGGCAATTCTCTAAGTCTCTCAGAGCCTCAGTTCTTTCATCTGTAAAAGGCAGACAATAATATAGATCTGAGAGTTATTTTTATGCTTAAATGAAATGACAGAAGTACATGCACTGATGAATGCTGATTTCCTTTGCCCTCCTCTATTTAACCAGAAAATAGGTTTCTTGGCATAAAACAATCAGGGTATTTTCTCTTCATTCCCCTTTCAATCTTTAGCCTTGACTTTTACAAAGAGATGTGGTGATAGAATTTCAGAGTTGAAAGGAATCTTAGAGAAAAATAACAATGCATTGCAGCAGAAGAGCCTTAGAGATTCACTAGACCAGCTCTCTCACACTTTAGGCCCAAAGGTAATGCAGCTTCCCCCAGCACAGGCAAGATAATACCAGGATCAGAAGATGGGATGGGGAGGGGTGGGTCATGGGTCTCAGTTCAGGTCCTCAGTTCTAGTCCAGAGGCTGCAGAATTTCAGGTCTTTCCTAGATCTAAAGTAAAAGGGAAAGATGGGTCTCAGCAGCGGTGCCTCTTTGTGCTATTTGACAACAGCCTGCTATGTAACCTCTCTGAGTCTCAGTTGCCTCAAAAGTACACAGGATGACTATAAGGATTGAATGATATGATGCTGGTAAAACACTTAGTACAAGCCATATGGGGATCACTAAAAGCAGATCACTAAATGATTTAATCAAAAATCCTTAAATTTTGATTTTCACAACTGAACAAATTAATAAGTTAAAAGAACTGATGGCAGAAGAAAGAATTAATGTATAGCAAATACCTCTCATGAATGAGGTGCTGAGACAGACTCAAGCTTCTAGGTAAATGTCAGTGTTCCTGTTTTCTAGCTGAGGAGACTGAGGCACATCTCAGCATAATAACTTGCCTCAGGAAGACTAGAAGACTCCACACTGCCACAGCTGCTAGAGCTAGTCAGAACATGGTCAGACCAGAAGGAGGTCCCCTAACAACCTTGTCAATGTAAGCTATGCATGCTCACTTTCAATAAAAAAAAGGAAATGAGTAGCTAACCTGATTTAATCCCCCCAAATACCAGATACTAAATGTTCTGTAACCTTCCTGTTCTTTGGGGTTTCTGTTTCTCCCACAGAACAATTTCCAAAATGGGTAGAGCACAGTAGGTGGCTCTCTTTAATATTTCACAGGCAAGGCAATAGTGACTCACCAGATCCTACATCTGTGTCATCAGCAAAAGCCTGACAAAGTTGAGCAACAAATGAAACTGTGTGTATGTCAGAGATAACCTTTAGCTTTTTCTTCTGCTTCTTCCTCTGATTTTCTCCAGCTCCTTTCTGCTTTTCTAACTGTGCCAGGTAAGATGATGCTGACTGCCTACCTTTTGGCTAAAGCAAACATATGCTTCCAGATGCCAAAAGCAAGAAACACAGTGTTTCTCCCCTAAATGTATTTGCCAGCCGGTCTGCTTGCTGCAAAGCAAAGAAACCTGAAGTCTCAACAGATAAATGGCCCTACTGTCTGGGCCAGAAACAGATCTGTTCATTTTCCTTCATAAGCCTGCAGCCATCAGTTTCCACCGGGAAGACTGAACCCCAGACCAGTGATCAGCATCACCAGCCAGCAGTGGTCTTTCCTATAAATGCTGCCTCTGCATACTGTTCACTATATCCCACCCTTTCCATCCTTGGAATTAGACAAAAGAAGAGAAAAATGCAGTGGTCACTCATGGCATTTATTCCTTAGTCTTCTTAAGGCTCTGAGTATTAGCACGAGGATGGCTGAAAGAAGAAACCATCCAGAACAGGAAGAAAACCATGACGTAACTCTGCACTTTATATCTTCATGGTACCCTTCTGCCTAGGAACTGAAGGTGTACTGCGTCAGATACATGTGAGCAGACAGGCTGCCCTAGAGGTTCATCACTCTGAAACTTCTTCTCCTGACAGCTGCCCCACAAAACTCTACAGAGCATAGTTCTCTCAGCAAGTTACTATCCTCTTCAGGACAAAATGGATACCCTGAAATCACCAAAAAAGTAAGGTCACCCTAACAAGTGAAGTAAATTGCTACCGATGTCACTGGAGAGATGACACGAAGTGACAGGAAAAGCTCTCCACTAGAAGTCAAAAGATGTGAACTGTATTTCTAAGGCTGAAATTTACTAACCACCTGACCCTTGACAACTTCTTTCTCTGACTCTCATTCAATTTTCTTCTCAATAAATTGAGATCAGCTAAGAAGAGATATCATTTAATGAGCACCTACTCACTACACTCATTTTACATTATCTGACTTAATTTTCTCTTTATATGAATCCTTGGGGTAAGCATTTTTTTCACTTTAGAATGGGGTAAAACAGAAACTCTAAACAGTGAGATAAATTGCTTAGCATTACCCAGCTACATAGGAATTAGAGATGGAATTTGAATTTGATCAGAAAACTGGCTTTTTTCATACTTTATCATATCATCGTATTATCCTTCCACTATTACTACACCCATTAACACATATGGAATACACTGGAAATTGTAAAGGCATATATATACATATACATATACATATATATATAACAGTCTAGATAAGGAGAAAAGGTATAACTGAATAACCTTTCTTTGAAAAACCAGAACTAAAAGGAGTCGGCTTTCAATCTCCCATCCCCTTGTTCTGACCTTATTTTGAACATTTTCCTTTTCCCTACAAGTCCCCGGTCTCAGGCATGCGTTCAGATGTATCCTGGCCAGCTCATCACAATGCATGCACACGGAACAGGCTGACAGAAGCAAGCATTCCCATCCCCTGCAAATTCCTTGTGTGGGAGGTACCTAAGGGGACCACCAAACCCTGTCCTTTCCTCCAGGTGTGTCACACCCCCACCCTGCATACTTCAGTACTACAGGCATATGCAATGGAGCGTAAAGCAGGCAGCCAACTATAAATACTGGATGCTCAGTTCAGGGACTTACAGCACAGCCAGGAGATAATAGTAAATAACTGTATGAAGTCAATCAGAATAAAATCAATTGTTACATTCCAGGTGGGGGTATATAAGGGACACTACTTCATGTTAAAGTACCAATAATACCAATAAAAAGGATGACCAGAGAGGGTGGACACATATGGATGTTTGTGTTTATGTGAGGTTTGTGTCCAGAGGGACTGAATTTAGGAGCATCACTGTATAATCCAAAAGAAATGCATGTAAATCTTCTTGTTTTCCTATACTAGCTGAAAAGTATAAAGCTGCTTGTCTGACCTGAGACAGCAGGAATAAAAGGTTTAGAATAGTCTGCAACATAGATGAAACTTGTAACTTCTCCTCTTGTCTTTCTACCTCTCATCAAATTCAAGACCCTCTTTGCCAATAAAGGCAGCCTCAGATCAAAGTTTCACAGAACTGAGGTTTGACCTAAAAACTAGCAGGGAATTGGCATCACTGAGAAACATTTTATATTCCAAGTCAAGCATCTACGATCAAAGTCACATGTAGAGGGCATTCAGAAAACACTATAAAAGAGCTGTTCAAACTCCAAAGAAGGAAACACCACAACATCCAGATTAAAAAAAAAAAAAAAAAGTCACTCTATCTGAAAAATCAGCTTCCTAAAAAACCCACTGTCTCCAAGGTTAACATGTAACAATATTTACAATTGCTGCCATCAATGTCAAATTGACCAGGTGCCAAGTCAGGCACTGTGATAACCATGCGGTCTGAATTACCCCGTTTCATCCTCCCAAGTGACCGAAGGACTCTTTGTGACCATTAAAATCTCCATTTTACGGCTGGACCAAAAACAGGCACACACACACACACACACAAAAAACAAAAAACAAAAAACGAAAAAACGAAACTAAGTATCAAAAAGACTGAATAACTTGCCCAAGTTCACACAGTTAAAACGAGGCAGAGCTGGAGAGAAAGCCAGGTAAATCCTCCTCAGCTGGTAGCTAACCTGAGATCCTGGAGCAGAGCAGTGTTTCAGGATTTCACAACTAGGGGGTGGAGGCAAGACAGGCTGGGCACCGGCTCTTAAAGGAAACGGCAGAAGTTTGCTATCATGTTTGTGATTTTTCTGTGCAACTCAACTGCCTCCTTCCTTCCCAGGACTTAGCAGTGAGAGTGGCTATGGTTCTGTGAGGTCACCTAATCCTATATGAGAAGCATCGTTATTTCCCCCAGGACCACTGGCCCCGCTTCCCCTGTGGCTGAAGAGAGCAGGGTACCAAACGGGGTGACTGGTGCTGGGACGTCCCTCACCTCTCCACTGACCCCACCAAGAGTCTGACAGACCCCCCTCGGCGGGGCATGTTTCTGAGAAAACAGGTCGGGAAAGAGGGAGGGAAGCTGTAAGCAGCCTTTACCCAGGCTGTCACAGGTCCAGGCTGGAAGCGACGTGATGCCCAGTGGCCACGCTGGGATACACTGCCCCCATCTCTCCTCATGGTTCACAGCAGCACTCCGGAGAAATCAAGACGGGGGTATACCAGGGTAGATCCCTCAGAGCTGCGAGAACGGTGTAGCGACGCGCAGCCCTCCCGTAACGGCGTTACTTAAATGTTTACAAAGCAAGGATGGGACTGCGGACAGTGGGTTCGAGTCCTGACCCCAGCACTAACCAGCTGAGCGACCTATCCCAGCCGCTGCCTCGCTCTGTGCCTCAGTTTGCCCTTCTGTAAAACAGGGTTGAAGGAGAAGATCTGTCAGAACCCGTCCACGCTGAGATTCGGTAGGTCGGTGATCCCACGAGCCCTCATCACCGCACCAGACTCACCTTTCTTGGGAGGAAGAGAGGACGTGGTGAAGGCGGCGGGAACGAGTGCAGGATCGCCCAGCTCCGAATCTTTCGGTGCGCTTGGCCAAAGCCCAGCCCCGGGGACCCCGATCCGGCCAGTCTTCCCGCAATGAGCCTCTTACTTTCCGCCGCACTTTCTTTTTTCCCCCTTTGGGGCTCCTCCCCTGCCGCTGCGCGATTGGCCGCCGCCGCGCGGCTCCGGCTCCACCCGCCTCCTCGGCTCGCCAGCCACCCGCGCTCCGGGCTTCCAAGAGCTGAGGCCGCGGGGCGGCACCCCCAGCAGCCCCGCCCGCGGCGAGGAGGAGCAGCGCCCGGCCCGCCGCCCGCCAACCCGAGGCGGCGCTAGGCCCTTCGGTGCCCGGCCACCTCCTGGGCAGACTGGAGCGCGCAGAGAGCGAGAGCGTGGGTCCCGCAGCTTGGCACGACGCCAGGCGCTTCGGGTAGATGTGCCTCTGCCTCACACAAGAGACGTACACTTGCGCTCACTGCAAGATCCTGGTCTCATGGTCGAGAACGCTGTCACCCTGCCTCTTCCCGGCTCTGTGTATTTAACTCTCTGCTGCACCAAAGCCCTGAGTCTGTGCAGAATTTGCGCCCCCATCGTGTGCCAAACCCAGAGCGCTACAGGAAGAAACATACTCGACCTTGGTGGTCCGGAGCCCCTGCTCCGCTGCAAGTAACAGTCATGGGAACAAACTATTGCTCATGACAGCAAAATGAAATCTGTATTTTCCACTGGCGTGTACTGGTGTGCCTAGCAAGGTGCCTGGCGTAAAGTTGGCACTCGGTACATGTATACTGAATTAGTGAATGAATTAAATAATCGATATAGAACCAAGCGATCGCAAAAGAATCACTCCTTTTCATTCACTCCCTTTTCTCCAGATTTCTGAAAGAGCCCTCAGCCAACTTCTCCCACTCTAGATGGTAGTCTGTGTAGTCATCCTGAGCTTTACAATGACTGTCGACTTCTTTGTTCAAGAACCTTGTTCTCTATTGCTAGTCCATCACCATTACTTCCTGGCTGGCAAGGCCCTTCAACACCTTTCCTCACTTCTGAGACTCCCAACAAAAGCCGAGTTGACTTGTCTCTTCACGCATGTTTTACTGTACCACATTTATGACTTACCTTCTGTTCTTAGAACTTCCCTGGTAGCTCAGACGGTAAAGCGTCTGCCTACAATGCAGAAGACCCGGGTTCAATCCCTGGGTCAGGAAGATCTCCTGCAGAAGGAAATGGTAACCCACTCCAGTATTCTTGCCTGGAAAACCCCATGGATGGAGGAGCCTGGTAGGCTATAGTCCATGGGGTCACAAAGAGTCGGACACAACTGAGTGACTTCACTTTCACTTTTCTTTCTGTTCTAAGTTACCTATTTGAATCTTATTTATTTATTTATCCAACAAATTGAGATCCAAAAAAAGAAATTAAAGAGAAGGAGAAAAAAGATGTGAAGGAAAAAGGTCCTCATGAATTAGTAAGTAGAACTAAGGGGTGCCAGTCTCTAGGTACCAGCTGGAGATGAACAGCAATGCAAAACTCAGACACTGCTGCCTCAAATGGTTGAACTCCCTAAGGTAAAATAACAATATTACTAAAGCTGTAGTCATGTTCATGTTGTTTCACTTACTGCTATCGCTTATGGAAATCACTCCTGAGAAAGCATTTGTCTCTGGATACCTGGCACACAGTACCTGTTCACAACATTGTACCAAAAACGAAACAATCTAAAATTTTAAAAGTTTATTTTATGAAGAAGAAGCAAAACTGTTCTTTGATTTATTATTCACTCACTCATGAAATATATTTCAGGCCATCGAATATTTTTTTCTGATATAATATGCTCATTGAAAACTTTTATAATATATGCTTATATATTATATATGCTTATACAATATATATATGCTTATATTATATATAATATATATATACTGATATATATAATATGCTTATATATATCAGTTAATTTAATTTTCACAATCATCTGTAAGTTACTATTATTATCTCCAATACGAAGATTATCTCCAATATGAAGACCTGACGGAGAAGTCATATCTTGCCCAAGGCCACTAGCCTACAAGATGAGACTGCAAAATGAGAACTGAGGCAGTCTTCTTGCTCTTAATAGATAGTCTCATGTACTTTCTAGAAGTCCTGACTCTGTGCCAGGCACATGTTGGTGATTCAGAATTTAACCAGATGTACTCTTGGACTTTGAGGAGATAGTCCTAGTTTGATGAGAATTATACTACATAGACAAGTCATCACAATGTTAATATTGTAATTTTAAGACAAACAAGTGACTGAGAATGAAAATGGTTAAATAACCAGTGCTGTATACTCACACAATAAAGTATTTACTGTCATAATTAACAGATTATGAAACTCTGTCTACAAAGGAAAAGAGATAATCAAAAATGTTGTGTAAAAGGTATGAAAACACGGACAGTGATTGAAAGGACTGTGGAAAATGTTCATGTGTCAAAATTATGGAAGTATTTTTCTTTTTTATTTTGCTTAATGGCCAAATGTTACTGTACAATTAGAAAATGTTTGAAAACCTCACATACTAGGCATTTAGTGAACAACTGTGGATGAATGAATGAGGTTGCAAGCTCACTGATGTCAGTGCCTAACAGTGTTGGGTGCATTAGAAATGCTCAGAAAAATATTTTGAAATTGACTGACTATTGGAAAAGCATCATTACTTGCTTCTTCCCTCTGCTGCTAGCCTCTACTTCTTTTTTCAAGTTATTTTCAATTATTTTGCAAATAGTTGTAAGGGGGCCTCAGAATTTGTTTTTCTCTTGAACCCAGTCCAATCTGACTTTTGTCCCTAACACTTCATAGGCAACATGACTATAACTAATGACTTTCACTTTGCCAACTTCAGCGGTCAATTCTTGGCCTTCTTACTATAACTGTTTAGAAGCATCAGATACAGTTGTTTCTCCTTCAGACTCTTTTTTACTTGACTCCTTGTTTTCCATCCAGTCTTTGGCATGCCTATAGTCCCTCCCTAGGACATCTCATCTCAGGCATTTATGTGATTAAAAACTTTCATATTTAAATATGCCATAGGAATCACAGACTGTTTCCCCTATTGCCTCCTTCTTATCTCTTCTTAGATGTGTCATACACACTTGAAACTTCACATGTTCAAAACAAGCTCTTTATGTATGCCTGCTCCTCCAGTTTTTCTAGAATTGTAAGAAAAGTGAAAAAATTGAAAGTATTAGTTGTTCAGTCATGTCCGACTATTTGTGACCCCATGGACTGTTGCCCACCAGGCACTTCTGTTCATGGAATTCTGCAGGCAAGAATACAGGAGTGGGTAGCCATTTCCTTCTGCAGGGATCTTCCTGACCCAGGGATTAAACTTGGGTCTCCTTCATTGCAGGCAGATTCTTTACCATCTGAGCCACCAAGGAAACCCAGATTTGTAAAAAACACTACTTTTGCCCAGTTGCTTAAGGCAATAAGTTGGATTCATCATTGATCCCTCTCTTTCTTTTAGAGCTCATATAGAATCTAACAACAAATCTGTTTTCTCTACCCTCAAAATACATCTTAAATCTGACCACTATTTCTCTCCTCACCGCAACCACCAGAGTCCAAGTCATCCTTTTCCCCCTTCAATGGTCCCCCTGCTTAAACTCTTGCCCTCCAAAGTCTTTCCTCATACTTCAGAGTGATCTTTATAAATGGAAATCAGAATAAATAAAGGCTAGTGGTTGAGGTCTGAGCCAGATTTCTGGGTTCAAATTCAAATTCTATAACATATTAACATAAAACATTCATGTTAGTTAACATTTTTTGCTTCAGTTTCATTATCTATAAAATAATAAAGATGATAATAATATCTACAATATAGAGTTGCAAAGTTAAATGAGTTAATAAGAGTAAAATGTGTCCCTGATGGCTCAGATGGTAAACAATCTGCCTGCAATGTGGGAGACCTGGGTTCTATCCCTGGGTTGGGAAGATCCCCTGGAGGAGGGCATGGCAATCCACTCCAGTATTCTTGCCTGGAGAATCCCTATGGACAGAGGAGCCTGGTGGACTACCCTCCATGGGGTCACAAAGAGTTGGACACAACTGAGCGACTAAGCACAGCACATGAGTAAAACACTGGGATCAGAGATTGGCACATGTGAAGTGCAAATGAAGTGCAATGCAAATTTATTTGTTATTTTTACTGGTAGTACTATATAATACTCTGCTCTCAAATAGTTAATGACTTGTCATCATGATTAGAAGATTTTCCAGACAAGGCCATACATGACTTGACACTGAGTTACTTCCTCAAATCTCTCACCGTGTGCGCCTTTCTGTTGCCCAAACACACTAACATGGTCCCATAACGGGGCCTTTGCACTTGCTGTTCCCTGTTCCTGGGATGCTCTTCCCCATGGCTTGCTCCCTAGCTTCATTTATATCCCTGCTCAACTGTTACCTTCTCATCAAAGCCTTTGCTGACAATCACATAAAATATATTTATTCCCTATCTTATTATGTCAGTCTTTACTTTGTTTGCTGACTATTTATTTCAGTAGAGTGTAAGCTCCAAGAGGATAAAATGATGTTTCCCTAGTAAATGAGTAGTATTTGCATACAGTATTCACAACTGCTGAACTATGAATCTAGTTCAAAACTCTCATTACTAAGCTGAGACCCAAAGATATGAAGTCACAAATTTCTTGCCTCCAATTTTGATTCTTTCTTTTTTTTTTTTGGCCAGGCCAGAGTAATTGGAAGAGAGGAATAAAAACAATAAATAACTTTTCTTGGCTGGGAGCAGGGTAAAGAAAGTACTGTACAGAGACATTTTACTTTAAGTTTTTGGAAGGAAGGTGAAGAGCTGAAAAGAACTGAGCCAAAAATAAAAATGTGAAAAGGGAAAAAAGTAATTATGTCACCTTCCATATCCTTTTAAGTTCTCAATTTTTTTTTATACTTCTCTGCCCAATTTGCTTCCATCCAAATCCAATTCCTATAGGTGTTCTCTAGCTGTCCACAGCCCTCTTATAGGAGTCAATTATGCCTTTCGTCACTCCCTGAGTTCCCTGTGTTTAGAAGTCATCTCTCTCTCTTCTTCCTTATTGCCTGTGTTCCCTCAGTTTGGTTCACTGGGTATAGGGAAAAAAGTAGATGAAACCAAGTCATTAAGGTGGAGATTCCTAACTGCTCAGCCCTGTCTTATCAGAGGCCCATGCTCATGTGCCCAAACACACATATCAAGCATTTGAAGCTCAAGTATTTTGGAAGAGGAAATTGGACTATGGAGTGGGGAGCTTTCTTCATTCATATCTTCAACCTAGCAGGCTATGTTAACTACAGCCATGAAAGAAAGGTAAAAGGTAAACTTTGGATCCCCTCCAGAGCTCTCTTTGCACAGAGGTGAACCCCATAAATGGGGGTTCTTCCATATGGAGATGTCAAAGATAAACACAGTTCACATTAGTTAAACCAGTGGAAGTAGATTAGATTCAGGAACTCCTGACAGGAAGGGAAAGGCCTGAGCTCCATCCCAATTTGTGCACAGGAGATCTGGGTATCATATAGAGAGAAAGAAGGTGGGGAAAGGGTAGGGGCCCAACAGAGTCAGAGAAGTGAAAAATTATAGGGGGATGGTCAATGTAAATCCAATTAGGCCAGCTATCACTGGTGACTGGAAGTTATTGAAGTTAGGATTTGGTCTTCCCACAGAGACCCAGGGTCAGAGGCCCTATTCTTCCTGATGCCTACATTTCAAAGAAGTAGCTCTCAAGTCCTCAAGAAAGACACTTCTGAATTGCAACAGATACATAGTCAATCACTGTAAACGCTCTAGGAAAGAGAAGTCAAAGATCCATCATCAGATGTTGGATGGAACAAATAGTAAGTTTTCCTGGCAGCTTGGAGTTTTCTCAGGCAGATATTTTAATGGGAGGCTGCAGTCATCACAGGAGCTCACACAGTTAGAAGCCATGCTTGAGACTGCTCAAGTTAGAGCAGGGGTTTGGATGGAGTTGTTATGTGCTAAGAATTCTGCAGCTCTTAGAGGTCTGTTGTTCCCCTCACAGGATAGCCCTAGTGAGAGAATCAGCACCCCAACCTCCCCATTGCTTCTCCTAAGACTGGCTCCTCCTCCCTGGGAATGCTGTCTTCATGGTGGTGCTCCCTGAGTACCTCCAAGGGAACCAATCTAGATGAGTGCCAGGGTGACAGGCAAAGACATGTTTTCCAAGAGACAGCCTGAGTCTTCTTGGCCTATGGCCTAAAGCTCCTGGAGCCTATTAGAAAAGACCTAATTTTCTCTCCTTGCCTTTCTCCTTCCAAACAGAAGCTTTAAAGCAAAGGTCAGGATTTTAATAAAGTCTTGGAGGATGGTTATTATGCAATGTTGACACTTCACTACAGCAGGAAATTTAAAGACAAGAGCTTTGCACGCAAACAGGGGAAACTTACCTTTATGGTTCTAACTTAGCCTTGTAAGTAGTTAACAGCCCATTTGCCGGCTTCCAGCCTCCAAAAATCTAATCAAAGTGCAAGACAGGCTCTTCACATAGATACCATCACCTGTATTATCCCAGAAGTCAAAACTCTGCAATATTCTTTAGGGCAGACTCAATCTAAATTGGTCACCATCTGGTGAATAACAGCCAGTTGGTGCCAGTTAAAATCATGCTAACATTGCTTGTTCTTACAGTAATATGAAAGGGTTATGCCATTCAGCTGTTGTGTGTGTGTGTGTGTGTACAGCAATAGGAAGCCTGAATGATCCCCTAGCAGGCAGACACTTGTTATATTATCCATCACCAGAGAGAGATTTTCAACTAGTTATCTGGGATTCAGGAACCGTGTATGGGTTTCTTTCTCTACCATCAGCATTGGGGAATTTGTTTTATCTTTTATTCATTCATTTATTCAAACATGTGTTGAACATTTGCTCTTTAGGAGCACTGTGAACAGTGCTGAAATAGGGTCAATGTTGATCTTTCATTATAGAAAAAGACACAATGTCTACATAGGTTATACAAAACAAGGTTGAAATAATATCTCCTTTCCAATGAACAACTGTTCTGTGGCATGTCCTTTGAATTGCATCATTTTCAAACTTTACAACAACCTTCAGAGGTAGGCATAGTTTTCCCCACTTTTACTGGTGAGATAGATAATAGAGCCAAAGAAGCTTACTTACCTAAGAACACACAGTCAGTTAAGGCTGAACCCAGTGCAAACCCCAGGTTTAACAGATTCTCAAAGTCACACTTTCCCATACCACACTGAGATCTCCCAAAAAGTTCAAATAAAAGTGTCATTGGAGTATTGAGGAAGGAACATTGCTTCTGTTTGGAGCAGATCAAGGAACGAAACAGTGTGGTAGAGGAACTGGAAGGAGAGGTGAAATTAAGATGTATGGTAATAAGGAAGGAAGAAATAAGATATTACAGGACAAACGAAATGCATTCACTCATCCATCCATCCATCTAACTATTGTTTATATATAAATAAAATAACTACAACATGATGGGGTATGTGCCTTTGGAAAGAGAGTACAGTCTTCCATGTGAGCCCATAGGAAGGTGTTTGCACGTGGCCCCCGAGAGGTGGGAAAAGGGAATAAAAATGGGTAAACTATTACTGAAATTACTCATTAGAGAGCAAGAACTGTGACTTACTGGCTTTTATATCCCAGAATGGTTCTTGACATAAAAAGTGTTTGAACAACTGAATGAGTTACTGACATCTGCTGAGGGCCAGGTACTCTCTAAGCCTGGTGCTTCTTATAAATATTATATTATATTATCATCACAGCATCTCCACAAGGTAGGCATGTGTTTTTCTTATTTAAGAGATATGGCAAAATCTGAGGCTCAGAGAGGTAAAGACTTGGCCAATATCACAGAGCTAGGAATATATAAAGCTGTGTTTTACTTTGATTCTAGAGCTTGTAGTTTTCCTCATTCTCTGCTCTGTTCTACCTGCCTGGCTAGGGCAGTGCTATTTTATTAGTATTGTTATTATTTATGATAAACACTTTATGGAAGCATAACACGAATACATAAATGTGCACTAATCATATGTGTGTAGCATGATCAACTTTTACAAAATAAACACAACCAAGAAAATCACATTACCACAGGTGATAGAGTTTGACTTAATATGGTGTCAATATCTTCATTTCTGTTGGGGTAAAATATTTCCTTTGTAGGCACACACTCTTCCTGGGAGCTCAAGCGCTACAGAGTCATAACCTGCCTAGAGAATGAGTTAATCAGTAAATGATAGCTTCTCTTTGGGGAGCATGTTGGTTCCCTCAAGTCAGAGGTTATCTCCATTAAGCAATAGCACTAGAGGCATTGTCGGACCTGGGACAAATCTGACTGGCTCTGCATCCCAAGCAGCAGAAAGAAGCGATAGTGAGACTTCTGCATCAAATTTTGAAAATGGGCAGTGATTAACATGCTGGTCTGTTGTATTGCTATAATCGTAACCTGTAAAATCTAGTCAGCGAGTTAGCCTGGATACAGAAAACCCCGAAAAAGATAAGGAAGAGTGAAGCTGTCACAGAGTAAAGAGGCAGAATCGTACATCTAACTGATGCTGGGTGGCCTGAGCTCCAGCCTACACGTGGCTTCTCATTTTCTGTGTTATCTGGACACAGTCCCTTCTTTTTTTTGAGTGTTTCGCTCCTTTCCTTTAAGATGGTCATGGGCTTGGCAATATTCTACTAGAACAGTCATTATTAGCCCTTATCACTAAGCAGGTGAATCACCTGGGGCTTTTTACTTTGTTTTATAATTTTCTGAATGTTTTTGCAAATAATTAGAGATGCTCAGTTCTTACGCTAACCTGTGGGCTGTGGTCATTGTGTGAGATGAATCACCTTACTTCAGAAAGGACTCTAAAAATTAAAATTTGATATAGAGAACAACTAGGTATAATGATTCCTCAGTGATTATCTTCAAGAACTACATTTCCAAGATTATACGTTAGTTCAAATATTAATTTGAAAAAAATTCATAAACATTCACTTAACCTGACTCCAAAAGAAACATTAAAAAACCTCAGATTTAAATTGTATTTATCTGAGAAAATGACACCATAATTTTTATCACAAGAAGTAATTAAATTTAAAATATGTTTGGTAAACTTTGCACATTTCTAGTGATTAACCGTAACATGAAGTCCACAGGAAAGAAGGAACAAATTAAGAGATTATTTGGTTGTGTATGCTTATTAACCTGGAATAAACTATAATATTGTTTTCTTATTTGAGAGCCGCTTTGTTATTCAGAAAGGTTATCATATGAAAAGAAAGGTTAAAACAGTTCAGAGATTTTAAACAATTAGTAAATGTAAAACCCAATATTGTGTTCCACAGTATGTATACAATACTTAGATAATATTTAAATTCTTCCTGAATGAGGGCTGTGTGTGTGTGTGTGTGCGTGCGTGCGTGCGTGCGCGCGCGCACGCACGCCCACTCAGTCATGTCTGACTCTTTGCAACACCATGGATGAAGCCTACCAGACTCTTTTGCCCATGGAAATTTCCAGGCAAGAATACTGGAGTGAGTTGCCATTTCCTACTCCAGAGGATCTTTCTGACCCAGGGATCAAACCCGAGTCTCCTACATCTCTTGCATTGGCAGATGGATTCTTTACCACTGCGCTACTGGGGAAGCCAAAAGATGGACAGGATTTGCCAAGACAAGAGGAAGGTTGGGGGCACTTAGGCAAGAGAAACAGCAAGGGCAGAGGCCTAGTGACATGAATGTGCACAGAAAGGAGAAAAGAAATGGCCCAGTTTCCCTATCTATAATCTCTATCCCTAGAAGTAGGAGCTATGGTAGGAAAGGCTAGTTAGAGACTAGTCATGGCAGGCCTGGCCTTGTTGAGGCATTGTTTTCTGCAACCTTGGGAAAATTGATGAGTTAGGGAGTGAGTTGCCTAAGGTCAAACATGTAATAAGAGCAGAGGACTTAAACTGGAATTCAAATTGTCAGATCTGAAATCTCAAGATCTTTTTGACTGACTCCATCTATTGAAATGGATTGCTAGGGTCGTGGGAGAATACCCATGCCAAAAACATCACACTTAAAGACCTCCAGATTTTTCTATAACAGCCTAAGTGTTTGGAAGTGTGATTCTTCAGAAGTGAAAGACTAACATGATATGTTTAATGACTGTTTCCCTGGTGGCTTCAAGGCCTTCTCCAGGATGGAAGGTACCAGTTACTCATCCATGCACAGCAGCAGCATGCAGCGTTTAGCACCAGGAAGCCCAGAAGGACATTGCATTAGAAAGTGTAGAGGGAATTTAAAATTGAGTGAATACAATTACCCAAGTTGGAATTTGGGCAAGGTTTCAAAATTTAATATCGCTACTCATCCTAGATCTTTGAAAGACCCTCTGTAGTCGGAGCCTTAATTTTATTGTTCCTGTAAAATTAATTGGATAGTATTTCTCAGCCTTCTCCCCTCACCCAGACGAGGCCTCTTCATTTTCTTTTCTTGGCCACAGTGCTTCCGATATGGCTTTGATTGCTGCTATTGACACCAAGACACTTTCATTGCCCCTGAAGGCCATTTTATTTATTGGTGCTATGTTTCCAAAAGACACATTTCCTTCCACAAATATGTTCAGCTGGCCACATAATAGCATAGCCTGACATTTTGGTCACCACTCAGGAATGCAGCAGATTGTGTAAATTCCACAGCTCTAGCCTGTCAATTGTGAGATACCTTGAAAAAAATTTGTACAGGTTGACCTTGCTTTAAAGAAAGAATCATAGAAAATATACAATCAAAAATACAGCAGGAAGTAGAATCTAGTATCATATGTCAAAGCTCGGAAAAATTTAGTTAACTATTATGCATATCCATAACCTTTTAATAATGAAAACTAAAGCATGACTCAAATAAAAAATGTACATAGAGACAATATTGCAGAATACTTGAAAAGTCATGAGGTAAACACCCAAATTCAAATAGTTAAATCAGCAAATACATGATTGAACTATTAATTAACAAGGGAATGTAAAACATGAAACAGTATTCAACTTTACTAATAATCAAAGAAATGCAAATGTAGACAATGAGGAACATTTTTACACTTACTATTGAAAAAAAGAAGCTAATTTTGCTATAGAAATGTTGGCATTACTGGTGGAGTGCTGAATTTCCATGATTCTAAGCTTAATAAGCACAACTCTTTGAAGAAGTAATTTGGCAATTAAGGTCAAGATCCTAAAAATGTTATATTCTTTCAGACAAAATTTTAATCCTGAAAATTTACCTAAAAAATATTTTAATCAAAGAGAAAAATATATCCACATAGGTATTCATAGTAAGATTGAATGGTAACCTGAAGTTAACATTCAGAAATAAAGAATTCCTATGACTCAGGAGCAAAAACAAACAGTCCAACTAAGAAATAGGCAAAAACCTTGAATAGACATTTGTGCAAAGAAGATATATAGTCCAATAAGCACATGACAGGATGCTAAGAATCTCTAATTACCAGAGAAATGTCAATCAAAACCACTACAAGATACAACCTTGTTTCCATTAAGATGGCTACTATAAGAACAAAGAAATGCCCCCCTAACCTCAGAAATGAAGAAGTGTGGGTGAGGATATGTAGAATTTGGGAAATGTGCACTGTTGGTAGAATGTGAATGGTGCAGCCTCTTTGGAAAATGATATGATAATTCCTCAAAATAATTAAAAATATAATTCCATATGATCCATCAATTCTAGTTTTCATTATATACACAAAATAACTAAAAGCAGGATCTTGAACAGATATCTGTACATCCATGTTCATAGCAGCATTATTTACAACAGTCAAAATGTAGAAGTGACCCGTGCTCACTGACTGATGGATGGATAAACAAATATGGTATATTCATACAATGAAATATTATTCAGCCTTAAACATTAAGAACATTCTGATACATGATACAATGTGAATCAACATTCAAGATATTATGCTAAGTGAAATAAGCTAGTCACAAGAAACCAAATACTGTAACTCCATTTACATGTGGTACCTTGGGTAGTCAAATTCACAGAGACAAAAAGGAGAATGGTGGTTAGCAGAGGCTTGGGGTATGTGGGAAAGAGTAGCTGCTGTTTAATGGGTACAGAATTTCTATTCTGCAAGAGATAAGAGTTCTGGAGATTGGATGCACAAGAATACAAATATACTTAACACTTCCAAACTGTGAAGTTAAAAATGCTTAAGATATTAAATTTTATGCTGCATGTATTCTTACCACAATTTTACAAAATGATAACTTTGCTTTGGTAAAAAAAAAAAAGTAGGGAAATGACTTAGTCAATTTTAAACTGTCATGTGATAGAGTATTATGTATTCACTAGACATTATCATTACACACAGTATAAAAATTCTCATGATATTTAAATTTTAAAACACAGAATTCAAAATTCATATTTATAGGCTTGTAGCCTAATCTAATGACAGAGCATGCATACAGTCCAATATAAAAATGAAAAGAATTGGAAGTTTTAAGATGATAGAATTGTATTTAAGCTTCATGATGGTCTATTTAAATTATTCTACAGTGTTATTTGTGAAAGAAATAAAATTTGTAATACTCCTCTAAAAAGGGGGTGTAATATATTTTTCCTTTATGGAAAGCAATTAAAAATAAATGCTCTCTCTCCCCAGAAAGAAGTTAACAAATAAGTAATTTGGACATAGAGAAACCCCTTTGGAAGGAAAAATCCAAACACAGTATTCAGCTTGGGATAAAAACAAAAAACAGGAAACAAACAAACCCCTGAAACTTAAATCATGAACTACAGAAAATTCCAAAGATACAAGTAAATTGAGAATATTATTTAACATTTTAGGTTTTAGATATTTAACTTGTGATTAATTTTGGATATTATTATTATTTTACTTAAAAGATTTTTTCCTTTAGATATATAGTTTTATAAGTTTAGTAACTTTTCTTTATATTTGTTCATGCCTAATGCTGAGGACAAGAAGAGAAGGGGATGGCAGAGGATGAGATGGTTGGATGTCATCACTGACTCAATGGACATGAGTTTGAGCAAACTCCTGGAGAGGGATGGACAGGAATGGACAGGAAAACCTGGTGTGCTGCAGTTCATGGGGTCACAAAGAGTTGGATATGACTTGGGATTTGACTAACAACAATGCAACAAAAAAGTATGATTTGGTATATATTCTTTGTAATAAATAATATTTAGAGATAGCAATACTAGCTTTAAGTGTTTATTCGTTCAGTAAGTGCACACTTGTTCTTTTCTTCACCAAATGATCTGTGATAACTGATATTTAAGTCAGATATTTACAAAACATGTCAGACGTTTCTGAGATGTTATTTAACAGGCTATAATTTCCCTGCCTTTAAAATGAGGTCAGAAGCCTCATCTCCTTGTAATAATCAAATATTTTGTGAAGATAAATGACATCATATGAAATCATTAACCTTTAAATAAAGAGTTCATTGTGGAGCAGACTCCTGGAGAGAGAAGAGAGTGTGAGAGCCAGAGAGATGTAAATTTTCCAAAAGTGTGATCACATGGAGTGGAACCATAGAAAACAAGACAGGAGAAGACACTCCCATCAGACCCTACCAGACTCGGCCAAGATTTCCCATTATTTGCCCTGACCCCAGTTTGGGTTGAATTTCCAACTTTCTGACTGACTGATAGCAGATTCTTAAGTTATCTGACATGAAGTCATAAAGCCTCAGTGTTTACACATAAAAAAAAATGCAGATTAGAAATCCCTGTACCTCAAAAGGTAAATAACTATGAGGATTAAATGCGGCAATGCTTTTAAAGTGTCTACCACAGTGGCTGGTGCATTGTGGTGCACAGAAAATAGGAGTTCTTGCCCCACTGCTTGACTTAAAATGAATTAATAACTTGTCTCCTGTTTCTTAGAAACCACGTGTATCCTAAGGGAACCGTCAGTCAGTCAGTCAGTTCAGTTGCTCAGTCGTGTCCGACTCTTTGCGATCCCAGGAATCGCAGCACGCCAGGCCTCCCTGGCCATCACCAACTCCCAGAGTTTACTCAAACTCATGCCCTTCGATTCGGTTATGCCATCCAGCCATCTCATCCTCTGTCGTCCCCTTCTCCTCCTGCCCCCAATCCCTCCCAGCATCAGGGTCTTTTCCAATGAGTCAACTCTTTGCATGAGGTAGCCAAAGTACTGGAGTTTCAGCTTCAGCATCAGTCTTTCCAATGAACACCCAGGACTGATCTCCTTTAGGATGGACTGGTTGGATCTCCTTGCAGTCCAAGGGACTCTCAAGAATCTCCTCCAACACCACAGTTCAAAAGCATCAATTTTTCGGCAGTCAGCTTTCTTCACGGTCCAACTCTCACATCCATACATGACCACTGGAAAAACCAGAGTGTTGACTACAAGATGGACATTTGTTGGCAAAGTAATGTCTCTGCTTTTTAATATGCTATCTAGGTTGGTCATAACTTTCCTTCCAAGGAGTAAGAGTCTTTTAATTTCATGACTGCAGTCACCATCTGCAGTGATTTTGGAGCCCCCAAAAATAAAGTCTGACACTGTTTCCCCTGTTTCCCCATCTATTTCCCATGAGGTGATGGGACCAGATTCCGTGATCTTAGTTTTCTGAATGTTGAGCTTTAAGCCAACTTTTTCACTCTCCTCTTTCACTTTCATCAAGAGGCTTTTAGTTCCTCTTCACTTTCTGCCATAAGGGTGGTGTCATCTGCATATCTGAGGTTATTGATATTTCTCCCGGCAATCTTGATTCCAGCTTGTGCTTCTTCCAGCCCAGCGTTTCTCATGCTGTACCCTGCATATAAGTTAAATAAGCAGGGTGACAATATACAGCTTTGACGTACTTTTCCTATTTGGAACCAGTCTCTTGTTCCATGTCCAGTTCTAACTGTTGCTTCCTGACCTGCATACAGGTTTCTCAAGAGGCAAGTCAGCTGGTCTGCTATTCCCATCTCTTTCATAATTTTCCACAGTTTATTGTGATCCACACAGTCGAAGGCTTTGGCATAGTCAATAAAGCAAAAATAGATGTTTTTCTGGAACTCTCTTGCTGTTTCAATGATCCAGCAGATATTGGCAATTTGATCTCTGGTTCCTCTGCCTTTTCTAAAACCAGCTTAGCTGACACTAATTCTTATTCTCCCCAAAGTCTAATACAATTCCTTACACGTGATAGGTACTTGATATATATTTATTGATTAATGCAAACATTCAATAAACACTTTTTGCTCAATCAACATTGCAGCAAGAGATACATTTTTAAAATGCTTTCCTGATATATTGTGAGAATTCAGAGCTACCAAATGGAGAGTAGTTGGAGAATCACCTCCTACTTAATTTAAGAAGAGGGAGAGGCCCTTCTCTGGAATTGTAATAATTATGATTCTTTATGTTTGTGTACTTTATATACCTTACAAGGAATGATCATCTATAACCTGATTCACAAAACAATTATGTAAGAAAGTTAAGAAGCAGGAATTGTTATTCCCATTTTAACAAGAGGCTCAGATTGGTTGATGTGATTGTAAATATGTATTAAATATCAGCAAAGGGGCCTTAACCTAGGTTTGCCACCATGTTGTCTTTATGATGTTTCTTTGGTACAGTCTTACTCAATCACAAGCCCCCAGCAGGCTTAAAGCCCTGGCTTTATTATTTGTCTATGCCCATGGAACACAGGGTTAATCCGTCTCTTCATCACTAGGATTCAGTGTTAACTCTGAGACTCTAGTACTGACAATCTAGTATCACATTGTGGTTTGACTTTCCCATGAGAAAGACACAAGAAGACAATTTTATTAAAATTATGGTAATCATCATTATTGTTTCATATGGTCGACTCAGTAAATGCTTTTCATACTCCATTCACATTCAATAATCATCACCCTCTGGAGTTCTTTACCTTGGAAAATCAAAAACTCAAAGCTGAGATTTTGAAAAGAACTTCAGTGTAAAATTAGTAGGTAAAATTGCATAGTCTGCAAACTAATTAAATGAAGTTGGCGTCTCAAGAGGGAGACTGCCAGCATCTTTCCCAGGCATTTGATGGCAGCTGCCTGACATGACCACAGATGCCAGGTGATTTGGTTTCATCCAGTCAGCCCTCCTGATTTAACAAGACAATGTCTTATCACATAAGAAGCCCTAAAGTATAAGCCAATATTGAATCATTCCATTTCTCATTCCATCGGCATGTCATATTCGAAGGTATAGGGAGCAAACATGATTCTCTGGGACTGATTGATGACACAATTCAGGAGTACACAAACCACACCCTTTAATCTCCATGGCCTTAATATTACCCTCGCATTTCTCCTCATGCCTGCAGCCTATCAGTCATTGTTCACCATGCACCTACTATGTACAAAGCACCTTGAAAGGCATTATGGAGAAGGATGTTCTGAATCAGACCCATTTCCTGACTTCAACAAAACTTTGGAATCTCAGAGAATGTGTGTGCATGTATGCTTAGTTACTCAGCCTTATCTGATTCTTTGAGACCCCATGGACTATAGCCCACCAGGATCCTTGTCCATGGGATTATCCTGGCCAGAATATGGAGTAGGTGGGTTACCATTTCCTCCTCTAGGGAATCTTCCCCACCCAGGGATTGAACTTGAGTCTCCTGCAGCTCCTGCATTGGCAGGTGGATTCTTTACCCCCGAGCCATCTGGGAAGCCCCTCAGACGAGGTAAGAGTACACAAATAGATATCACAGAAGAAAGATGAGATGAGAGTTATGCACAATTATAGAGTACAAAGGAGTTCAGAGAAGCTTTCTTAAAAAATCCCTCCAATCGGTTCCATCTGGAAAATAGTCTTCTTCATATGTATTCCTTGGTTTTAAACAATTCTGTTAAAACCTAACCTCTCACACTCTCACTTTATATCCTATGCTGGGTCTTCATGAATTAATCACTGTAAGAAATTAAAGATCTCTTCTTGCCTCTCCTATTCCCAATCCTGGCTTTAGTTTGGGTTCTGCTCATTAATTGGTTTTAAATATTATGTTTTATTTTCTGCTGATGGAAGTCTTGACATTCATATAGCTAAAATTTCAAAGGAGTCAGAAGAAGAGGATTTCCCCAATTGTCTGTACTCAAGCTCATGACTTCTGACTTAGGACCATCTCTTACAAAGGGCAATGGAGGAGAGACAACATCTGACAGGCAAAACGTGCAGCCCATTACTGAGAGTTTTAAAGGTCAGACTGCAAGTGACCTGCTCTAATATGTGAATTTCACAATGACTAAAGAACAAATGTTCTGAAGAGATTAGCTGGATAAAATGACTATTATAAACTCACCGTTTATATATGCCAGGACAAATGGAGCAGCATAAGAGCATTTTTTTCTGAATTTCTTTGAGGTATGACAGAGAAAATTAATTTGAGACTAGAGAATAGAAAAGGAGAGTTATAAATTTGGAATTTGACAAATATGGCATGCTTATACAATGTGCCAAGTCTGAAATAAAAAATGAACTTATTAGAAAATCCGAAGTCCTTGTAAAGTAGTTTCTTTTCTTAAAAATTTTTTGCCAGTCAGAACTTTTTCTATTTTTTTTCTTTGATGTTGTTATTCCTGTTTTTATCGTGTTTCCAAATGTTGAGCCATGATTACATCATCACCACTATCATCACTATGAAAAAAATACATATAAAGTGGATGTGAATTTTATCTGGGTTATGTACAAACTAGCAAATAAACACCTTAAACTGTACTTTAAGCCCCAGGAAGGGAAAATAAAGAACCAACTGAAACTAAACTGCAGCATTTTTGCATCTACTTACATATATATGATATGTATATAGGACAAGTATAAACGTATACGTGGTGCTGATTTTTCATATGCATATATGCCCAAAGACACACACACACATCCCACACACACCAGGCAGTGCCCTTGCTATATATGTATGTGTGCACACAAACACACATGTGCAGCTCTGTAGTTAGTACTTTGTCCATCTGTTTGAGGAGTTTCAATATAGTCTTTTCAATTGCAGTTAAGTACGAACATGTGTTTCCTATTTAGGATCAGGTGAATCCATCTTTTTATTTGTCCCGAACATGGTATACAGTGCCCAGAACACAGAACACACTTAGTAAATATTGTTTGAACTAAATTAAACTGAATGGTGAACACTGCAAATATTCAATTAAATCAGTGCAATTTTAATATGATATATAACATAGGCATAATGAGATTATTCCTATTCTGATTATTCTATAATCAGAATAGTTCAAGTCTTGGAGTTCTAAAGTGTGATGTAGAAAAAGGGCATATCCAGACACAGGAGTTACAGAACCCAGGTGTGAATTTCAGCTCTGTTATTAATAGCTGTGTAACTGGAGGTAATTTATTTAATATCTCATAACAGTACTGACCTCGTTGTTTGAAGCATCAAACCAAATAATCTGTACAGGCAATTTTTACATGGTAAGTACTCAATATATGTTGTTTTCTTTCTCCTTTTCTATTTTGACCAAATTTTAGCTGTTTAATATTTGGAAAAAATAACTTTGTTTTTTGTGGGTTTTAAATATGCACTCTTTTTCCCACTTTTGAGATTATTAAATGAGTAAAAATATTAGACCTTTGAATCAGTTCAGTTACATTATCTGTTGCTTTATTGAGCAGATGTATATCTTCTAGTGTAGTAAGTAACTTAGGGATACACTTGTATGCAGATAACAATATTGGTGGAGACCTCTTGTTAGAGCAATAATAAGACTACCATGGTGGTTTGGAGACTGAGATCCATATATCAAGCCTATGTGACCATGGAAAAATCATTTCTCCATTCTCTGGGTTGTGGTTTCTTTAGCTTTAAAATGAGGAAGGTATACTATATCTGAGGGTTATCCTAAGAGTTCTGTGATGCATAAAAAGATTCTTGATTACTGGAATTCATGGGAAATGACAGAGATAAAAGGGGGGAAAACAGTTATTTAGCCTATTGAAGAGTCGATACCTTCTTTTGAATTTTCCTCTGTCCTGTAAGTGTTCAAAACTGAAATACACCCTTTTGTAAACAATTGTCCCACTGCTAAAAAAAAAAAAAAGTTGATTATGCTTGCTTTGTAATTTGAATGGTTATTCAACAATGACGGTTAACTTACTCTCATATTCTCTCTTTGGGCAACACATCCACTCTAACCACTTTCCTGCATGTCAGCTTGGTACTATATGCACTGCACAGAATAAGACACAGTTCCTGTCATCAAGCTGCTCACAGCTCAGGGAATGACTGCAAGTGAGACAAGACAATTGAGGAAGATAAAGTCTGTTCTCTAATTAGGGCATGAGAAGGCGGCAGCATTGAGGGGTGGGAACTTAATTCTGACTGAAAGAAGCAATGCTTAGTAATTTAAAGTAATAAATTGCATGTTTTCAGACGTTTTTCTCAGGATGACTGTCTTCTTAAAAAAAATTTTTCCTTAAAAATTTTGAGAAGAGAGCAAATCTAGGTTCTGCAACTCTGCTAAAGAAGGTTTTATACCAAAGTGTTCAGATCCCAGGTGGGAGGGGGGATCGGGATGGGGAATAAGTGTAAATCTATGGCTGATTCATATCAATGTATGACAAAACCCACTGAAATGTTGTGAAGTAATTAGCCTCCAACTAATAAAAAAATTAAAAAAAATTAAAAAAAAAAAAAAAAAGAGTCTGATATGGTGAAGGGATTCTGACCATAACTGCCTTATCCCTTAATCCTGCTTTCAATTCATTCATTCATTTGCTTAACAAATATGG
Source organism: Cervus elaphus (assembly GCF_910594005.1). Taxonomy (NCBI): domain Eukaryota; kingdom Metazoa; phylum Chordata; class Mammalia; order Artiodactyla; family Cervidae; genus Cervus; species Cervus elaphus. The sequence goes on along the minus strand of NC_057833.1, from coordinate 42,221,839 downwards.
AGCAACTCCTCTGTGCTAGTTACTGTTCTGGGTGCAGGGGATATAGAAACAACTGAATTGACAAAGATTCACCTTCATTCCTTGAAAAAAAATGGCTGATTCTAAGACAGAAACAGGAACTATACAGATAATCCTGGACCATCTCATAATGCCAGAAATTAAGAAAGTGCTAAAAGCAGTTGATGGGAATATGTCAAATGGGTGTAGGAGCAACAGAAAGCACTTCTAATGACCAAACATGGGGCAACTTGAAGAACAAAATAAGACAGTACTGGACTGTAACTTCAAAACATAAAATAAAATCAATATACATTTATACTGATAAAGCTAAATGATTGAATAAATTAATAAATGAGGGAGAAGAAACAAATCTCTCATGCAGAGAAATTCCAAATAATTTGCATAGATACTCTGCCCTCAAGGAGCTGGACTGTGTGGACTCACTGTGTATTGTGTACAATGATTCACTGAGGACTGCAAAATGACTTCCTTCCAAAGATTACAATATGGAAATTGTGGGGGGAGGGTAAGAGTATAGTAGAGAAACCTTGATCAGCCAGGTGATCAAGGTCAACTTCATCAGTCATAAGTCATGTTGATAGTGTGCACTCTTGATATGATGTGATGAAAATGGCAATTTACCTATGTGATATCCTCTCCAAAAGCCATAACCTCAGTGCAATCATGAGAAAAAATAAGAAATTTTCCAATATAGGGACATCCTGAAGTATATCAGACCATTACTCTTCAAACCTATCAAAAACAAGGCAAGCCTCAGTAATAACAGCCTAAGGAAACAATATAATATAGTATACAAGATAGAATTCTGGATTAGATAAAAGACATTAAAGAAAAACTAAGGAAATCAAAATTAACTATGGACTTCAGTTAATAATTTTCCAATATCCATTCATTAATGTGGCAAATTTACTATACTAAAGTAAGATGTTGATAATAAGAGAAATTGATGATGACAGTTACTAAAGTCGTGTCCGACTCTTTTGTGATCTCACAGACTGTAGCCCTTAAGGTTGCTCTGTCCATGGGATTTTTGAGGCAAGAATACTGAAGTGGGTTACCATTTCCTTCTCCAATAAGAGAAACTGGGTACTAGATATACAGGAACTCTCTGTACTATCTTCTATCTTCTCAATTTTTTTTTTTCTGAAAACAAAAAGCTGTTCTAAAAATTAAAATCAATTTTAAAAATTCACCACTTAATGAGGTATAATCATTTATGCAACTTCCCTGGTGGCTCAGAGTGTAAAGCATCTGCCTACAATGTGGGAGATATGGGTTCAATCCCTGGGTCAGGAAGATCCCCTGGAGAAGGAAATGGCAGCCAACTCCAGTATTCTTGCCTGGAAAAAATCCCATGGGACGGAGGAGCCTGGTGGGCTACAGACCATGGGGTCGCAAAGAGTCGGACATGACTGAACGACTTCACTTTCACTTTCTTTATCATTTATGCAAATAAAAATAATTGTAAAATGCATAGCATGAGAGATGAAATAAATACCATGGAAAAGATTAAAACAAGAAAAGAGTAGTGAGCCCTAGATACAATGCAATTTTATCTGTAGTGGCTAGAGAAAGCCTACTTGAGAAGGTGGCATTTGAACAAAGGCTTCAAAGGTAAGACAGGAAATCACATAGCTAACAGGGGAAAGATTCCAAGAAGATGAAATAGCAAGTGTAAAGGCCCTGAGGTGGGAGAAAACTTGTGATATTTGAGGAGTAGCAATGATAACAGTCCTGCTATAGTGGAATGAAAGGTAAGAAAGAGATGTAATGTTTGGCCAAATCATGTAGGAACTTTTAACTGTTGTAAGGTATTTTTTCTCTTTTTCAAAATGAGATGTGACGTGGTGGATTTTGAGCAGAGAATTAACATGACCTGACCAAGCTTTTAATGGGATATCTGAGAGCTGGGGGACCATAGGCTACAGGAGGAAAGGCAGAAAAGCAGGCGAGGCTATTGCAATAATTCAAGTGAGAGATGATGGTACCTTTGGCTAAAGATTTAGAGATAAAGTTGGTGAGGGTGGCTGATTCTGAATACATTTTCAATGGAGAGCCAACAGATTGCTGAGTGTTTGAAGAGTGTGAGGGATAAATTTCAAAGGATAGTAGAAAGGATGGAATGGCCATCAACTAAATTTGGGAAGATTGTAAAAAGAGCAAGTTTATGGCAGAAGTCCAGAAGTTCATCACCAAGTTTCTTTTCTTCTACTTTCCAAATATATTTCAGATTTGCCTTTTTGCTATCTCCACTGCCTCTCATCAATTATCTATCATGCTTTTTCCTGGACCTTTGCCATAGCCTCCTAAATGGACTCTCTGTTTCGTTCCTGTCCCCTTACTACGAGTTGCTCTCCAGAAAATGAATACAATCTTGTAAAAATGTAAATGCATCAAATCATTCACTACATAAAGTCCTCCCAATGGTTTTCATTCACCTGGTGAAGCTAAAATGCATCCCTGTCTATAACATCAGCCTCATCTCCTTACTTACTAACCTCTTTTGCAGTGGTCTTTTCTCAGTTCCTCATGGTTAGTTCATTCCTTCCCTACCCCCCTGTACACTTCTTATCCCACCTCCCATTCTGATACTGCCTCTGCCAGGACATATACACAAGCTGTTCCTTCTTTCCGGAATACCTTTCAAGTGATAGATGTCTTCCTAGTCTTTGCATCACAGCCTCAGAAATCTCTCTTCTTTGTTCTCTGTTTAAACAAACTCCCCTTCTCCTTGTTATCCTGTCTTGTCAGCATGTTTATTTCTTATAACTTGTCATTTGGTGTTTTTGTTTGCCTGCCTCTTTTTCTATTTAATCTATAGAGTCTAATCAGGGGCCAAATCTGTTTAATTCCATAATTTCCCTCTCCCCCAAGCATAATACAAAATCATCAACTGTATTAGGAGCTCAATAAATACTTGAAGTATTGAGATATTTTGAGTTTTTCCAATTATTTTAAGAACACATTACTGGTACAGGTCCTTGGCCTCAGTTTTACACTTTCATCCTGGATGCCAAACTATGGAGTGTGTAGTTTCATAGAAAAACACCAGTGAATGCTTAACCTACAAAAGCTGCTTAGTAGCTAGCCTCAGTGATAGAATCTCATCGAGTGGGCCTCTATTCTGTTCAAGTGGAGTAAAAATAGGCACTGCTTAGCAACAGCGTTTTGTATCAAGCTCTCTCCTTCAAGGAAGGCAGCGTGATGCTAAGGCTAAAATATTGAGGAGATTCAGGAACTGGTAAGTACACGAAATAGCTAGGAAGAAATGCTTTTGAGAAAAAGCTTCAGACAATTGCTCCTGAAAGAGCGTGCTCTTGAACGTGACTTGCTAATGATGAAAGAACCCCCTTCCCCACCTCGACACCTTTTTTAATAGGAAAACTTTGCATCTCCTAAATTAGGGAATATGCTCTGGTCAGATTACAGAGGTTCTTCACATACACCAAAACAGACACATTGACAAAAAACTTCCCTCCCCGTCCTGTTTAACTGCATTCATTGCTCTTATTACCACACTCACTGGAAATAACATTAAAACCAAATTAAAAGCTGGGTTTTGTTTTTTAGTTTGGAGCTTAGGTTTGGGTTTTGATTTTTAATTTCAAAATGCAGGTGGTATGTAAAAGCCTCAGCTTTATCTCTGCCACTCCATCTTTGTACAAACTTAGGCAAGTCCCTTTTGCTTCCTGAGACTCATTTTGCAATTGTCAAAGGAGATGATTCATTGGCCTCTGAAGCCTCTTTTTTACTTAAAAATAAGAGATGGAATTATCTTATTTTTGTTAACAACTAGTTTCCAGATGCAACTATTAGCATGTGATTTATGAACAATGTAATGATTTCAAGAGACAGACTAAATAAAGTACACTTAGATTTTCAGTACAAAGAATTCTCATTTATTATATCTCATTTAATTCTCCCAAAAATCTTCTGAGGAAGGTTGTATGAATATCTTATGGACAAGAAAATCAAAATTCAGGAATGCAAAATGTATAACCTCAAACCACATAGAGGCAACCAAGTAATACTAGTAAGTAACATTCTCATTTTAATCCTGATTGTCTAATTCTTAAGTATAGAGAAGTTTTCAACATAATAGAGCTGAGTTAGGGTAAAATTACATTAGTACATTAATAACTATTGTCAGATTTCTCTGGTGGTCCAGTGGTTAAGAATTCACCTGCCAATGAAGGGGACACAGGTTCCATCCCTGGTCTGAGGAGATCCCACATGTCCCAGAGCAACAAAGTCTGTGCGCTACAACTACTGAGCATGTTCTCTAGAGCCCTCAAGCCACAACTACTGATCCTGTCTGCTGCAACTACCAAAGACCTCATGCTCTAGAGTTGAGGCTCTGCAACAAGAGAAACTGGGGCTCAAGTGGCTCAGTAGAAAAGAATCTTTTTGCTGATGCAGGAGATGCAAGAGCTTTGGGTTTGATCCTGGATTGGAAAGATCCCCTGAAGTAGGAAATGGCTACCCACTCCAGTATTCTTGCCTGGAAAATTCCATGAACAGAGGAGCCTGGTGGGCTATAGTCCATAAAGTTGCAAAGAGTCAGATAAGACTGAGTGACTGAGCCCACACACATACACACACACACACAAGAGAAACCACCACAATGAGAAGCCTGTGCCCCACAACTAGAATAGCCCCTTGCTTGCTACAATTAGAGATAGCATGTGCCCAGCAAGAAAGACCCAGCAGAGCCAAAAATAAGTGAATAAATAAATAATAAATAGTTTTCTTTAAAAAGCATTGTCTTTCAGATTCAGATGCTTTCTTCAATGCACACTTGGTAATCAACAATGGAATTCTTACAATCATTTCTTCTTCGAAGTGAGCACCAAGCTTTCTCATTAGAGGTCACTGGAGGGACACTGCAGAAGGAAGAAACTTCGTCTGAGGACTAGGGGTCAACAGTTGTGGGTGTGAGGACATCTGGTGGAGCCTGCTCCAACCACGGGCTCAGAACAGTCTCTCTAGGATCATTCCATCTCTGTGTGGTGATAATCTTCCCAGAGCCACATAGACTCTCTGGGTGATCCCCAACCTGCTGTGGTCCAGAGGGTCACAAACCTGCTGTGGTTTCATCTGCAAACCTCTCCCATGCCCCAACATGATCTGTCTCTTCTTGAAGCCCTTCTGCCCTGTCAAGGCCAGCTGTCCCATGCACTACTGGACTAGTGTACTGAGCCCCTGCACCTCATTTACAATCAAAGTGTTGCCTATTGTTTGCCCGGCGGCTCCAGACCTGTCCCAACCATCTCTGCTATCCTGTGGCCGAACCACACCTTCTGCAGTGAAGTCTGAACCACTTTCAAGTTTGTACTTTCTTAGACACTCCATCAGCCCTAGGGTTGTTTCCTTGTATTTTACAGTTATTCTTTCATCATGACTGATAGTTCTTTTTTTTTTTTTTCATCATGGCTGACAGTTCTTTATACTTAACTTCCTTAGTTTAATCTGAGTGGTTTCTATTTATCTCTTAACTGGGTCCAGACCGTTACATCAATTGAATTAAATGTGTGACACATTTTGACAGAGTATTATATTTATTAGAGGGAGGGTGAAGCTCTTAATCATCAAAAAGAATAATACTTTCAATAAACATTGATTTCAGGTTTATCCTAATCAACTTAGTGGAGCAAAAAGAGAACGGTCAGAGACAGATCTGACAAGTCTTAAAAGAAGACTGAGGAGAAATTTGGGTCCTTAAAAAATGCATATTCAATTTTGATTCTAAATATCTGTCCCTTCCTCCCCTATTTTTGATATTGTGAAGCCATTTTGAAATGAAAAGAGAAAGGTAGGAAATAACAGTAACAACTGGGAGCAAAAGGAACCTCTCACAATAGCTAGGAAGTTTTTGTCTGGACAGTTCCTTCCTTTAGGAGCTTGTAGGGTATTCATCTCAACTTAGAGGGAATATTCTAATGGAATGAAACAGGAATCCATCTTGTGTCTAATTTGGTTCAGAGTTTCTGCTACTGGATAAAAACAGAGAGATTCATTAAACTTTCAAATAACAGATGCTAGAAGGAATAACAAATATATATGTATAGGCTAAAGACCCACAAAGATCCATATAGAGCTGAGGCTAAACACTCTATAATTCAACAAAGCTGAGTCTTCAGTAGATTTATATTTTAAGACAGTTCCTAAAATTTTACAGCTCTCCCCAAAGGAAAGAAAGTTTACTGTTTTTGCAATGAGAAATTATGGGCATTGCCTGTCTCTGCTGATTTCTGTTGGTGAAAGTGAAACCCTTGATTAATTTTCAGAAAGATTCATAAATATAACGAATTCATTCTTTTGATCTTGTTTTTTCTTAACAGTGCCTCACTAAGGATCAGACACGAGCTATGCCTACACAAAATCATAAATCTGGACAATTCAGGTTTGAAAAGAAAAGCAAGTCAAATGACTGAGAAATAAATCAAGAAAATGTCAGCTGCAAAACAACTCCTTACATGACTTAGTTTTTCAGTTCCATGTCCATATGAGCATCTTATATATTATATAACCACTGGTAATTTGAGGTGGATTTATGGAAGCTATAAGCAGACATATTAGCCCATTACCAAAAATGAGCTGCCATATATATTTGCCTTAGATAAAGTCACCCTAAAGGATTTATAATAATCAAAAATGTAAAATAATAAAATATCTAATAATTTTGAGAACATCCTGTTTTCCCAGGCACTGTGATAAGCACTTTACTTATCTTACAGATTAAGTAGCTTGATAAATTCATATAGCTGGAAAAAATAGAGACGTCAGATTTGAATCCTGCTGTGGTAATGGCAACCCACTCCAGTACTCTTGCCTGGAAAATCCCATGGGCGGAGGAGCCTGGTGGGCTGCAGTCCACGGGGTCGCGAAGAGTCGGACACGACTGAGCGACTTCACTTTCACTTTTCACTTTCATGCATTGGAGAGGGAAATGGCAACCCACTCCAGTGTTCTTGCCTGGAGAATCCCAGGGACGGGGGAGCCTGGTGGGCTGTCGTCTATGGGATCGCACAGAGTCGGACACGACTGAAGCGACTTAGCAGCAGCAGCAGCACTGCTAATTCTAAAGCCACGTTTATGTACTTCCAGAGTTTAAAGGAGCACGTTTAGTGCACGCTCTATTTCATAAGAGAAGGAGGTCTGAGAAACAGCATATATGTACTATGGACTCCTAGAATCAGAACTCAGACGTATGCCTCCTCTGTTACGCTTTCCATCACACGAAGTTTGTAAAGGATATTAGATTCTCTCTGGTGATACAGAATGTGTTCTGAGTTTCTCTGTAAAGAGAGCAGAGTACGGTGAAGGCAAGGTTGGGAGACGGTGGGGCAATAGTTGAATGCATTTAAATCAGAACGTATGGAGTGGCCATGTTCAGGTATGGAGAGTGAGTTCAGTAAACATTATTAACGTTTACTATGGGGCAGTTAGTGTGCCATAGTCTATGAGAGACTAATACATCAATCAGATACAAATCTTCCATTCAAAAGAATGATAGTGTAGTAGAGGAAAATTATACACCTATAAACTAATTCAATGAGAAACAGCCCTGTTTAAGTCCATAAGAGATTTTTTTTTTTTCCCTAGAAGTGTATCATCAGCTTGGATAATTTACTAGTGCCTTCACCGTATTGTAAGTTCCACTGAATAGTGTTTAAAAACTCAGTCACTGGATTATACTGCTCTCTGAGTTTGAATCTTAGATATCAAACTAGTCAGAGGAAATCAGGAAGAAAAGAGGAAGGAAGGAAGAGGAGGGGATGGGAGGGATAAAGGATTCAAAGCACTCTAGGGTGTGGAGGAGATACCAGTCAATTTCATTGCATAAGGTAGTCCTCGTTGTCTTCAGGAAAGTCATGCAAGGTATCTGAGCTAAGTTTAGAAGACTTCATGGTGTTTTAGTATGCGTAACAAAGTAATCTTCAAATTTTGTGTTATTTTCAGTGTTGTAAGAAATTTATAAAAATGAATTTATAAAATGAAATTTATAAAAATGATTTTAAAATTCTCTGTTTTCATTACTCTAAGTAGATGGGGAACAATTTGGATCCTAATATCTAAGACAAAGGTTATCAACTTGCAGCCTGTGGGCTGAATTTGGCCACAAATATCATTTTTAGGGATGCAAAATTATTTGCCAACTTTGAAAAGTCAAGAAAATTTTCATAAAAATGGAATTTTATGTATATTTAGCCCTGGCAGAAACAACCATGAATGGCTAAGTTCCAAAAAACTATTTTCTAAGTTTTCTGGACTCTATAAGCCCTCCAGATTCATACATAATTTTGAGAGAGAGAGGAGACCCCTCTGCCCTCCTAAAAATAATGACTGCAGTAAATTTCCTGCCAATAGTTCTGGGTAGAAGAAAATCCAGATATATTTGATTTAGGATAATAAGTAAATGTGAGGTATTTGGCACATGAACAAAAATTTATCTTTTCACCAGTAGATATTAAAGCAGGAAGGGAACATGTAGGTTGAGAGAAAGGCAACTCAAGTGTGTTCAGGGAAGATAAGTAGGTGAAGGAATAGTTATGTGGGGTGGGATGAGATGATAGTAAAGGAGGAAAAAAGTAAGAAATGTGGAAGGTGGGTATTTTGTGTCACATCGTAGAAATCTTGAGTTAATGTCATACTAAGGCTCTTTTCTCCTCCTTATTCTTTTTTAGAAAAGGTTTCAACATGTATTAAACACATGTAACAATCTAAACAAAAATGAAAATTAAAGAAAAAATACAAGTCCTTTCAATGAGAAGGACTTTCCCCCCCCCATTTTCCCATTAAGTTCTTATCCATCACTTATTATAGTCCTGAAATAGTTTTTAAAACATATCTGTAAGAGGGATGCAGCATGGAGAAGACATTTGTTCTCATAATTACCACTTGGTCAAATAGCACTTTAGTGCTTAACTTTAACAAGTGCTTCTGTACATACTATTATTCAAATCACAATAATCTCTGAGATAGGTGAAATTATATTTTCTACCAAAAGGAACTAAATCCTGTGTTTTGTGCCCCCAGGCCCATTCTTCTTGCTATATCCCCCAATCATCACTTCAGTGCATTTGCTCTTGGTATTCTGGATCCTATGAGCACAAAAGGGTCTACTTTATGGTATAGGGCTAGTGAGGACAGGCTGACCTCGAACCAGTTTGTTAACCAAGATGAATCAGGTGGTAAGGAGGGTAGTGGGGCTAAGGCATGACCATCTTGCAAGTGTAAACCTTGTATTTTAAGAGGGGAATATAGAACACTCATGAGATACTTGAGTGCCAGCAGGCAGGCAGAGAGGCACCTCTGTGGTGGATTTCAGGTTACAGAGCAGGACTATAATCTATATAGGAAGACTCTGCAAAGAATAAGGAAGAGTCTACACCCACAGCTTCCTGGCCATGTTAGGAAGACAGAAGTCAGGAATTATAATTAGGATTCCAAGAGAAAGCCGAAGTCAGAGCACTATAAATGGCAATGTGTCTCAAACTTTCAGGTGCACTTGAATCACCAAGGGGTCTTTTTAAAAATGCAGTTTCTGATTGGGCCTTGGGTAGGACCTGAGATTCTGCATCTCTAATAAGTCCTCAGGTGTTGTGGTTGGTGATGGTCTTCTCCTGAGTAGCAAAATGTTGTGCTACATTCAGTCACTTCAGTCTTGTCCAACTCTTTGCAACTCCATGGACTGTAGCCCACCAGGCTCCTCTGTCCATGGGATTTTTCAGGCAAGAATACTGGAGTGGCTTGTGATGCCCTCTTCCAGGGAATATTCCTGACCAGGAATTGAACCTGTGTCTCCTGCATTGCAGGTGTATACTTTACCACTGAGTCCCTGGGGAAATCCCTGAGTAGCAATGCTCTGTAGCAAACAGTCACAACAGATTAGCTGCCAGAGGCCCTAGAGCTGCTTTAGATGAGGATTCATCCTGAAGACACCACGTCTGAACTAGCGGATGGGGATCACTCTACCTTTAGAATGTAGAGAGAGAGGGTGAAAGATCTAAGCTTGACCTACCTCTCCAGACACTGGTAGATGACAGTTGGCATGGAGAAGACTCTCAATTCAGCTAGTAAGAATTCCTCCAAGACCCACAAGCCATACAGGGCCATTCTGAAGCAATCAATTGATATATAGATACTTTAAAAATGAGCTTTCAAGGCTTTGCAGAAGAATCAGAGTCAGTTCTTTTAGACCCTAGCCTAAGTCAGTGGGAAATAATAAGTACTAGATTTTTAGTGTTTTAAAACTGGCAGTAAATTTGGGAGCATGGCTCAGCTTCTGTAGCTTGCCCAAAGGAGCTGAAAATAGGACTCATTGGCAGATAATGTCATCTGCTGTGTTTGAGATTAAAACAAAAGCCAGATGGGCCCCAAAGACAGCAGAAGAGGTGGGGCAGATGGAAAATGCCCACCATGGGCTATATAAAACACAGGATGAGAAACTTGCTTGTATTTTACCCTTTTGAACCAAATAGATGTTAGGGAAGTACTCACCTTGAAATGAGGAGGGCAGTTGTCTAATGCCAAAGATTAAGCTGGACACTAGTTAAAGTGGTTGGGACAGATTTTAATCAGTAATATACTGTCACAATAGGGAAAAGAGTGCAGCATGAGCCATATTCAATTTAGACTTATACAGAAGTGACTGGGCATTTAAAGGGAGCATGGACAAATAAGGAACAAGGGCTCAGTAGAGTCAGGGAAGTGAGAAATTATAGAAAGTAGCAAGGGAGGGTTCCTTATGAAACCCATCTGTGTTTGCTAAGTGGCTCTTATCAAATTTAGGCTCCAGGTCTCTCGCTGAGCCTGGAAGACAGACGCCCTATCTTTAGGTGTTGGCTGGAAGGAACAAAACATTCTCTTGGCAGCCTTGAGTTTCTCAGACAGGTGTTTTCAGAGTCATCCTAGGGAAGCACTTAAGCTGTTAGAAATGATGTTAATGTTTTGTTTGAATGTTTATATGCTAATAGTAAGGCCTAGTCAAGAAGAAGCCCAAAGAAGAAAATATTTGTCACTGAGTAATGTGACATTGAAGGTGCTCAAAAGTTTCTAGATTGCTCCACCTTTAGGAAATTCTGGAATTTCTGAAAAGTATGCCCATGAATTCAGCCTTTTGATATGATGCCATCAAAACACTAAGGCTATCATTTGAAAAATTATCAGCTATGTTAATAATAACAAAGCAAATCCATAAAAGATTAATTCAAGAAGGGCTTAAAGAATTTATCTAGATAGTCCCATCCTTACAATTCCCATTTCTGGTCCATTTCATAAATGTGGATAGAATAATTCAACACAAGTGTCTTCCCCAAGACCCCGTTAGGGAAAGAATCAGATATATGTATTTCAGGAAAGCAAAAAAGAAGTTGCTGAAGCAATGTGGGGAATTTAAATTCACAAATACTGGGCATTCCTCTTCTAAATGGAGTTTGCAATGCTTCCCCGACTCTCCCCACACCCACATCCATACGCGACTTTCCACAGCATCCACAGCCTCAGGTGTAGTGGGAGGCGGTAAGTCCCAATGCCATCTGTGCTGCTAGGATGCCCTGGTATTTCCACCCTCCACCCCCTCTGTCTCATCTCCACCCCTATCTTTTTTTTCTTTAGAAAAACCTGCACTAGAAGCCAAGAACTGTTTGATCTCATTCCTCTCCCCCTTACCACTCCCCACCAACACACATAAACACACATTTCTCCCTTGAGTCAGTTTGTCAAACCTTTTGTTATTTACCCTTTAGCGTCACAAATAAGTCTGGTCTTGCCAATATGAGCCACATTGCAGTATTATTTATATAGCAGCAATTGCTTCCTGCATCTGTGATTATAACCTAGGGGGAAGAACTAGAGCACTGGCTGGTCTTTCAAGTGTTTCTTTTTTGCTTAAGTCGTTAATGTTCCAACATTCAGTGCAGGTTTTCTGCCGTGCCTTTTAGCCACTAAACTAATGTTACGTTAAAGTGATAAATGATGCTATAAAAATGAGGAACCCCAGCTGAGGGATTAATGCGAGGTGCCCTTTGAAAAGGATTTAGATTGTGTATTTTGAATGTGTTTGTTATGAGATTCTTTGAACATTTTAGTAATACACTAGCTTTAAATCCTTGCATTCTGATGTTGTCTGTTTAAACAATGTCAGATCAACTCTCGCTTCATAGACACCAAAGATAAATCTTCTCATTAAGTGAAGCCCTTTTGATCCTATCCAGATAGAAGCCCATGGTAGAAAAATGATTAAGGCGCTCCTCTGAACTCATTACCATTCATTCACTCAACTGCTTTTCTCTTCCTGATCTTTTCCTTTCCCTTTCCCTCAACAAGAATCATCCAGTTTTTCCCCACCAAATGGATGAAGCCCTCCTCTGACAGCCTCCCACACAAAGGTGGTTTGCCAGAGGACAAAAATCTTCATCACAGAACTATACTATTGAATTTTCCTCTTGAAACAAGGCTGTTTTATAAGATCATTAATTTGTTCCAGACCACTTTGTTGTTGTTTAGTCACTAAGTTGTGTCTGACCCTTTCGCAACCACAGAGACTTTAGCCCTCCAGGCTCTTCTGTCCATGGGATTTCCCAAGCAAGGATACTGGAGTGGGTTGCCATTTCCTTCTCCAGGGTATCTTCCCGACACAGGGATAGAACCCACGTCTCCTGCATTGGCAGGCAGGTTCTTTACTACTGAGCCACGAGGGAAGGCCCTTCAGATCACTTAGGGGTTAGTTAAAGAAAAACTCAAACATTTCCCCAGTTTTATCATATATAGATTTATTGTATTTTACATTTTACATTTGCGAGAAACTTTTAAACTCTTTTTTGATCCTTCCCTCAAGTACCAGCTCTTAAAGTCATTGCATCATAAGATATATGTGCTAATATTTGCTATGAAGATAATTATGTTTCCATTAAGTAGAATACTGACATTAAATTATTTCATAATGTCACCTTGAATGAGTAGATCTTTTTTCCCCTTATGCTTTTAATCTAATGTCACTATTCTCTTGTTTTACTAACACTCAAAAGCACTTGTGATAAAGAATGACGTAGGTATAAGAGGTGTCATAGCAACCAGCAGAAGCTGTAATTGTTCTGCAGTGCTATCAATTTGGTTTTGCAAGGAGTTATGTTCTTTAAAAATATACTTCCTTTTTAAGTTAAGGCAATTAGAAGCCTGTGCAGATTGGCTATTACAAGGAACCTTCAAAAGCACATCTGAGCCTAGTTACTCAGTTTCTTATTTACAACACAGATGATGTAGACTGATGGAAATAAAAGTAGGGAATTCAGGAAATTATATTGCTAATTTAAGCCAAAAATGCTGTGGGAGATTCCTATGTGTATTCTATTTTATCATTAAAATCCTAATTGCAGAACATAAAGTCTTTTCAAACTAATCAAGTCTTTTCCTTTTCCTCTAAGTTTCCTTTCTTTCCTTTTGGATTAGAAATGATTTGTAACCTGATAATTTAGGTATTTTGGGGGCACATTCAGAGACAGAGTAAGCTGCTTGAGTTCTTAAAAAGTAAATTCCTAAAGTAATGCAAAATGATAATTCAAAAATCACTTTCTGTCAGTTCAGCTCAGTCACTCAGTCATGTCCGATTGAGACCCCATGAATCGCAGCACGCCAGAGCTCCTGTCCATCAACAATGCCCGGAGTTCACACAAACTCATGTCCGTTGATTTGGCGATGCCATCCAACCATCTCAGCCTCTGTTGTCCCCTTCTCCTCCTCCCCACAATCCCTCCCAGCATCAGGATCTTTTCCAATGAGTCAATTCTTTGCATCAGGTGGCCCAAGTATTGGAGTCTCAGTTTCAACATCAGTCCTTCCAATGAACACCCAGGACTGATCTTCTTTAGGATGGACTGGTTGGATCTCCTTGCAGTCCAAGGGACTCTCAAGAGTCTTCAACACCACAGATCAAAAGCATCAATTCTTCTGTGTTCAGCTTTCTTTAGAGTCCAACTCTCACATCCAAACATGACTACTGGAAAAACCATAGCCTTGACTAGATGGACCTTTGTTGTCAAAGTAATGTCTCTGCTTTTTAGTATGCTATCTAGGTTGGTCATAAGTTTCCTTCCAAGGAGTAAGTGTCTTTTAATTTCATAGCTGCAATCACCATCTGCAGTGATTTTGAAGTCCAAAAAAATAAAGTCAGCCACTGTTTCCACTGTTTCCCCATCTATTTGCATGAAATGATGGGACCCTATGCCATGATCTCAGTTTTCTGAATGTTGAGCTTTAAGTCAACTTTTTCACTCTACTCTTTCACTTTTATCAAGAGGCTCTTTAGTTCTACTTCATTTTATGCTGTAAGGGTGGTGTCATCTGCATATCTGAGGTTAATGATATTTCTCCCGGAAATCTTGATTCTAGCTTGTGCTTCCTCCAGCCCAGTGTTTCTCATGATGTACTCTGCATATAAGTTAAATAAACAGGGTTTGACAATATACAGCCTTGATGTACTCCTTTTCCTATTTGGAACCAGTCTGTTGTTCCATGTCCAGTTCTAACTGTTGCTTCCTGACCTGCATACAGATTTCTCAAGAACAGGTCAGGTGGTATGGTGTTCCCATTGCTTTTAGAATTTTCCACAGTTTATTGTGATCCACACAGTCAAAGGCTTTGGCATAGTCAATAAAGCAGAAATAGATGGCCTTCTTGAACTCTTTGCTTTTTTGGTGATCCAACAGATGTTGGCAATTTGATCTCTGGTTCCTCTGCCTTTTCTAAAACCAGCTTGAACATCTGGAAGTTCACGATCCATGTATTGCTGAAGCCTGGCTTGGAGAATTTTAAGCATTACTTTACTAGTGTGTGAGATGAGTGCAATTGTGCAGTAGTTTGAGCATTCTTTGGCATTGCCTTTCTTGGAATGAAAACTGACCTTTTCCAGTCCTGTGGCCACTGCTGAGTTTTCCAAATTTGCTGGCATATTGAGTGTAGCACTTTCACAGTATCATCTTTTAGGATTTGAAATAGTTCAACTGGAATTCCATCACCCCCACTAGCTTTGTTCGTAGTGGCGCTTCCTAAGGCCCACTTGCCTTCACATTCCAGGATGTCTGGCTTTAGGTGAGTGATCACACCATCGTGTTATCAGGGTCACAAAAATCTTTTTTGTACACTTCTTCTGTGTATTCTTGCCATCTGTTCTTAATATCTTCTGCTTCTACTAGGCCCATACCATTTCTGTTCTTTATTGAACCCACCTTTGCATGACGTGTTCCCTTGGTATCTCTAATTTTCTTGGAGAAATCTCTAGGCTTTCCCATTCTATTGTTTTCCTCGATTTCTGTGCATTGATTGCTGAAGAAGGCTTTCTTATCTCTCCTTGCTATCCTTTGGAGGTCTGCATTCAAATGGGTATATCTTTCCTTTTTTCCTTTGTTTTTTGCTTCTCTTCTTTTCACAGCTATTTGTAAGGCCTTCTCAGATAGCCATTTTTCTTTTTGCATTTCTTTTTCTTGAGGATGGTTTTGATTCCTGTCTCCTGTACAATGTCACGAACCTTTGTCCAAAGTTCATTAGGTATTCTGTCTATCAGGTCTAATCCCTTAAATCTATTTCTCACTTCCACTGTATAGCCATAAGGGATTTGATTTAGGTCATACCTGAATGGTCTAGTGGTTTTCCCCACTCTCTTCAATTTCAGTCTGATTTTGGCAATAAGGAGTTCATGATCTGAGCTACAGTCAGCTCCTGGTCTTATTTTTGCTGCTGTATAGAGCTTCTCCATCTTTGGCTGCAAAGAATATAATCAATCTGATTTCGGTGTTGGCCACCTGGTGATGTCCACGTGTAAAGTCGTCTCTTGTGTTGTTGGAAGAGGGTGTTTGTTATAACCAGTGTGTTCAATTGGAAAACTCTATTAGCCTTTGCCCTGCTTCATTTCGTACTCCAAGGCCAAATTTGCCTGTTATTCCGGGTGTTTCTTGACTTCCTACTTTTGCATTCCATTCCCCTATAATGAAAAGGACATCTTTTTTGGGTCAATGACTCATCATAAAATCAGTTTCTTGTATTAATGACCTGAATTTAAAAATCCATTTAATAAGTAATCCCAAGCTAGATGAAGCATAAGCTGGTATCAAGATTGCTGGGAGAAATATCAATAGCCTCAGATATGCAAATAACACCACCCTTTTGGCAGAAAGTGAAGAAGAACTAATGAGCCTCTTGATGAAATTAAAGAGGAGAGCAAAAAAGCTGGCTTTAAACTCAATATTCAGAAAACTAAGATCATGGCATCCAGTCCCATCACTTCATGGCAAATAGATGGGGAAACAATGGAAACAGTGACAGACTTTATTTTTTTTGGTCTCCATAATCACTGAAGATGGTGACTGCAGCCATGAAGTTAAAAGACACTTGTTACTTGGAAGAAAAGCTATGACCAACCTAGACAGCATATTAAAAAACAGAGACATTACTTTGTCAACAAAGGTCCATCTAATCAATGCTCTGGTTTTTCCAGTAGTCACGTATGGATGTGAGAGTTGGACAACAAAGAAAGCTGAGCACCAAGAATTGATTCTTTTGAACTGTGGTGTTGGAAAAGACTCTTGAGAGTCCCTTGAACTGCAAGAATATCCAACCAGTCCATTCTAAAGAAAATCAGTCCTGAATATTCATTGGAAGGACTGATGCTGGAGCTGAAACTCCAATACTTGGCCACCTGATGTGAAGAACTGACTCATTGGAAAAGATCCTGGTGCTGGGAAAGATTGAGGTTGGGAGGAAAGGGGCACAACAGAGGATGAGATGGTTGGATGGCATCACTGACTCAATGGACATGAATTTGAGTAAGCTCCGGGAGTTGGTGGTGGACAGGGAAGCCTGGCGTGCTGTGGTACATGGGTCCGCAAAGTGTCAGACACGACTGAACTGAACAGCATAAATACTGGATTCTGAGCTTTGCATTTTTGGATGACATTTTCAACTCCTCATTATTGATCAGTCACCAAAATCATGCTTTAGTTTATTGTTATATAAAACCAAAAAGATAGATCTCTCTCTACTAAGTAAAGCTGTAATACACAATTACCTGTGCCTAGATTTTATCTCTCTTATTTTAAAAGCTGTCTGTTTACCATCTAGATTTTCCCATCCTTTTCCATTTTCTACCTTAAGTCTCAAGAATCCCTTAATTATGTCAATGACTTCTCAGCAGTAAGATGTTGTATACAGGTATACTATGAGATCTTACTTATTCTGGCTAAACCTCCAATTTTCTTAGCAATCTGCTGAGCCAGTTTTAGTTAGATCACTAGATCCTGATATCAGATGTACTAATTCTCACATCAGTCTATAGAATTATGCTCAATTCCCCTGGAGTATATAAGACAGAGATAGAAGATAATGGAAGAAGGCAAAGGAAACATATGAGAAACTGAGATAGTATAATAATTCTAAATTACAGTAGAGAAAACCTATGAAAGATTATTTTATCAATAGCCACAATACTTATCTCCAATCTAGAATATTCAATAGCTTACTTCCTGGTCTCACCCCTTTGCATGTGTCCCACAAATTAAAATATAAATTATTATGGGAATTCCTTACTTTAAAAAAAAAATCTACGTCAGAGTTTTTCACAATGTAATCCATGAACACTGATTCAGAATCCTGATGGCAATTTGCGCAAAAAGGTAGATTCCTCCATCTAGTGAGTCAGAACTGGTGTACCTTTCTAACAAATCTTCTTGGTAATTCTTGAACCAGCAGCTATTAATATATACAGTACAGTCTAAAATGCTCAGCTAGCCATAAGAGGTACTCTAAAATGTTCCCCAATTCTACATTAGTTCTTAGTTTCTGGATTAGCCAGGTTCTTTTGGTTTGAGAAACCGAACTCCTCCCAGGTGAGGTTTATAAGAAGGGCCTGTCAAAGGAGGGGTAGGGCTGGAGACAAACCGCTCTCTGACTCTCCTAAGTTCACGGGTTCTCTTCACAGAGCCACTCACAATTAGAATGTGCTATAGTCCTGATTCTAGCTTAAGTTCTTCTTTCTATATCTTCTCTTACAGAATATATTCAGAATGTCTTCTTTATCTTTATCTTACATTGAAAATCTATGTTGTTAAGTTAATCAAAGATGGCACCTGATTGGCTTCATTCATCTTTTTGGTCAAGTCGGTGTATAGGTTTTTGATGAACTTGTGAAGCACTTAGCTCTAATTCATTGAGGGGCATTTAGAGACATGGTCACGTAATAATGATCATGCCACTTAAGAGAAAGTCCTGAGTGATGTTTGGGTACTTGAGTGGCCTCGAAGAACAGCTGTGTCTGGGCAAGAATTGCAATCAGTAAGCCCACTGCCCTTTCTTTCTCCTGTCCCAAATACACATAGCCAATATACTTGTCTTTCCTAAAAAACACATCAGAATTTCATCTCTTTGCCTTTGTGTGTATATTTCTTTTGATCTGAAATGACCTCCTTTCTCCATCTATGTCCACTGAAGTCATATTATTCTTTCAAGATCTGTTCTCAAATTAACTTCTTGAAGAGTTCCCAAACTCTAAATAGAAATAAACTCTCCTTGACTTATTCTGTCAATACCACCCTTTATAGAAATAAATTCTCCTTGACCTATTCTGTCAATACCTCCCTTTAAAATGTATAGGCAATTTTATTTTTTGCCTATAAATTTTGTATTCTTTCCTGTAATTAATCTCATTTGGATAACTGTAAGCTATTGGAGGACAAGAACCCTGTTGAACTGATTGATGGTTTCTCTGCAGAGTTAAGAACAGTACCTGTAAACATTAAGCATCAAATGCATCAGTGTTTTTGTATTTTATTTAATAATGTGGCTACTGGAAAATTATAAAGCTCACCTTACTATATTAGGCTTTGGTTTTGACTTAGGACAGTACTACATCCCCTTTCTTCCCAATCCAGAGATTGAAACTGTGTCACCTGTGTCTCTTGCATTTTGGGCTCATTCTTTACCACTGAGCCACTGGGAAAGTCTTCTATCAGTTTACAAAATGTTAAAATATTTAAATATTGTTAAAAGAAAGTGTAACAAAAGCATTAACTATAATCAATATGTGCTCTTTTTAAAAAAGTGGAGATTCCAAAAGGTATTATGTATCTTTTATAGTTTTTCAGATGATAAAAAAAGTAACAGCATTATAAATATCATGTCTTTTTATTTTATCTACTCTGGGCCTTAATTCCTCCATTGAAAAAAATAAAGGGGTTGGTTTGAGTGGTCTGGATGGTCTGTAAAATATATTCTAGTTCTGACATCTGGTAATCTAAGGAGCTTCATGTGTTATGATGAATACTACTCATATTCCCTGTCATTCCTTTTCTCTTTTTATTTCCTCATCCATTAAATTGTGGGGATTTTTGCACTATTTCTACTTCTTCATCACAAAATGTATGATTTATGCCTCCAAATTCACTGCATTTGCATTAATCAGACTCTACTTGCTCTCCACCTTCCTTGAGTTTTAAAGGGACTTTCACATGGACCCTCTTCTCTCTCATTTCAAGCTACATTGAAAGAAATATTTCACATTTCTTTTTCACAGATCTTTTTTAGTTTAGTTTCCTTCAAACTAGCTTAATGAAGATGATTAGAATATTTTGTGTGGGTACACAGTCTAGTTCACGACAAAATGCTCAGGGACTTCCAGGAATTTTGGTGGAACACATGCATTGGGAATTCGCTCCTCTCCTGCCCCTCGTCAGGAAGCCCCAACTGGTGAGTCAGGGCTGTGCTGGCAGAACCCTTGCAAGATTCTGGAAAATAAAATTCTTCAGAAGGGCAGATTATTCTTCTTGGTGGAAAATGCCAGGTTGTAAAAACAGAGGCTGAATGACTGAATTTAAGCTGCAATTATCTCAGAATGATAATTAACTATCTTCAAGTTTTAAAAGATTTAAATGCCTTAAACTTTATTGTATCTGTTTTAGTATGAGTGTGTTTGAATTTTCTGTTTGGAGTCCAGAGAATGGTGCACTGGGAAGACCCAGAGGAATCGGGTGGAGAGGGAGGTGGGAGGGGGGATCGGGATGGGGAATACATGTAACTCCATGGCTGATTCATGTCAATGTATGACAAAACCCACTGCAATGTTGTGAAGTAATTAGCCTCCAACTAATAAAAATAAATGAAAAAAAAAAAAAAAACAGAATGATTTAAAACAGCTTTTTTTTTCTTTTTCTTCCTAGAATTTTCATCCTCATTCCCCACTTTGTCTCATAGTCTATGACAGGAATTGCTTGTGTGTATTTTGTTGTTGATGTTCAGTTGCTCAGCCATGTCCAACCCTGCGACTCCACGGGCTGTAGTACACCAGGCTTTCCTGTCCTTCACTGCCTCCCAGAATTTCCTCAAACTCATGTCCATTGAGTCAGTGACGCAATCCAACCATCTAATCCTCTAGAACCCGCTTCTCCTCCTGCCCTCAAACTTTCCCAGCATCAGGGTTTTTTTTCCAATGAGTTGGCTCTTTGCATCAGGTGGCCAAAGTATTGGAGCTTCAACTTCAACATCAGTCCTTCCGATGAATATTCAGGATTGATTTCATTTAGGATTGACTGCTTTGATCTCCTTGCAGTCCAAGGGACTCTCAAGAATCTTCTCCAGCACCACAGTTCGAAAGCATCAATTCTTCAGCGCTCAGCTGTCTTTATGGTCCAACTCTCACACCCATATGTGACTACTGAAAAAACCATAGCTTTGACTAGACCTTTGTTGGCAAAGTGATGTCTCTGGTTTTTAGTATGCTGTCTAGTTTATTATAGCTTTTCTTCCAAGGAGCAAGCATCTTTTAATTTCATTCATGGCTGCAGTCATCATCTGTAGTGATTTTGGAGACCAAAAAAATAAAGCCTGTCACTGTTTCCATTGTTTTCCCATCTTTTGCCATGAAGTGATGGGACCAGATGCCATGATCTTTGGTTTTTGAATGTTGAGTTTTAAGCCAGCTTTTTCACTCTTTTCTTTCACCTTCATGAAGAGGTTCTTTAGTTCCCCTTCACTTTATGCCATAAGGGTGGTGTCACCTGCATATCTGAGGTTATTGATATTTCTCCCAGCAATCTTAATTCCAGTTTGTGCTTCATCCAGTCTGGCATTTCACATGATGTACTCTGCATATAACTTAAATAAGCAGGGTGAAGATATATAGCCTTGACTTACTCCTTTCTCAATTTGGAACCAGTCCATCACTCCATGTCCAATTCTAACTGTTGCTTCCTGACTTGCATTCACGTGTCTCAGGAGGCAGGTATGGTAGTCTGCTATTTCCATCTCTTTAAGAATTTTCCACAGTTTTTTGTGATCCACGCAGTCAAAGGCTCTAGGGTAGCTAAGAAGTAGAAGTAGATGTTTTTCTGGAATTCCCTTGCTTTTTTCTATGATCCAACATATGCTGGCAATTTGATCTCTGGTTTCTCTGCCTTTTCTAAATCCAGCTTGTATATCTGGAGTTTCTTGGTTCATGTACTGCTGAAGCTTAACTTACTAGTTTATTTTTTTTTATTCCCAATTTAAATGACCATGAATGAGTATATCATTAGACCTTAGTACCAACATAATTCTTTAACATGCTATATCAAGCAGGATGTCAGCTTTTATCTATCAGATGGATTTGGGTCTAATTTGGTCTTAGTCACACAGTGGTATACAAACGGTGATGTGGCAAGAGGGGTCTACCTCAAGTACAGCAGTAAGAAGATGTATTGTTGATAGAGGATTTGCAAACCATAGTAAAACTGACTAAAATTGTTATTTTTATTACTATCATGTGCAGGCACTTCTAACAAATGTCAATAATAAAATAATCCTCCTGGAAAAATTAGTTTTTGGCTCCAATTCTAAACCAATGATTCTCAGAGTATGCTTTGAGATAAGACTACTGAGAATACTAGAGACCCTTTCAGGGAGGCTGTGGGGTTAAAACTATTTTCATAATCAAGCTAAAAGGTTACTTTTTTTTTCTCTCATATTCTTTCTAGTGTACAATGAAGTTTCCAGAAGCTGTAATGTGATAGTACAGCACATTGGATGCTAAAGTAAATAGGTTTTACATTAGGTTTTTCATAATGTAAAACCCAGGTTTTACATTAGCTAAAACATAAAACAATGTACATTCATGCTAATTTTAATGTAGTTTTTTTAATAAAAATGTTAACATGGAATATGTTTATCATTGTTATTTTTAAATGAGCCTTAAATACATACTTAAAAATTTTCCCATTCTAAGTTCTAATATGGTTGCTGCTGCTGCTAAGTCACTTCAGTCGTGTTCGACTCTGTGCGACCCCATAGAGGGCAGCCCACCAGGTTCCCCCATCCCTGAGATTCTCCAGGCAAGAACATTGGAGTGGGTTGCCATTTCCTTCTCCAATGCATGAAAGTGAAATGTGAAAGTGAAGTTGCTCAGTCGTGTCCGACTGTTTGCGACCCCATGGACTGCAGCCCACCAGGCTCCTCCGTCCATGGGATTTTCCAGTCAAGAGTACCAGAGTGGGGTGCCATTGCCTTCTCCTTCTAATATGGTAAATATCACTAAATATAACCTACAAAAAGTGTTTGATAGCTTAAAAATATCTTAATAGTTTATGGAATCCTGAGACCAATAAGTTTGAAAAACAGTGTTTTAGTAACTGCTAGGTTTAATTTTCTTTTTTAATAGATGCAGAGTATTCCTCTGAAAATATGGAATATATATTTGATTTGTAATATATATATGTATATATGTACATGTATTAAACAAGTAATCAATTGATGGACATTATTTCCTACCTTGGTTATTATAAGCATATCCACAATTAATATTCTTATCTATAATTACTTTCACACTTAAATATAAGGTATCTATATGTCACCAAATCAGGTTATCTTTGAGATTAAAAGGGCAGGGTTATTACTATTTATACCAGGACAGAACAAGTGTAAACCAGGGCTATATCCCAGGCAAACTGAGATACATGATCACTCTACTTACATTGTATTTATGTGCCAAACATTTTATTATTAAATATTTAATAATCATGGCAACCCTATGAGATACTTGCTATTATTATCCCCAGTCTACAAATATGAAAACTTTGAAATAAGAGATATGAAATTAGTTGCCCAAGGCCACACAATTAGTAAATGCAAAATCAGGATTCAAACCCAAACAGTGTGGCTCCAGCATCCATGCTCTTAATTGCATTATATTGTCTCTCTTTGAGAGACATGGATGATAGCTGAAGGATACATTCCTAAAATTATAACTGAGAGTAAAATGGTATGTGAATTTTTATGTTGATTTGCTGTGCTGTGCTTAGTCGTTCAGTCATGTCCGACTCTGCAACCCCATGGGCTATAGCCCATCAGGCTCCTCTTGTCCATGAGGATTCTTCAGGCAAGACTACTGGAGTGGGTTGCCATGCCCTCTTCCTTCCTGACCCAGGGATCAAACCCAGGTCTCCCGCATTGCGGGCAGATTGTTTACCATCTGAGCCACCAGGGAAGCCAATGCTTACTGGAGTGGTTAGCCTAACCCTTCTCCAGGGGAACTTCCTGACTCAGGAACAGAACTGGGGTCTCCTGCATTGCAGGCAGATTCTCAACCACTGAGCTACAAGGGGAAGCCCTTTATGTTGATGAAAGTGAAAGTGAAGTTGCTCAGTAGTGTCCGACTCTTTGCGACCCCATGGACTGTAGCCCACCAGGCTCCTCCATCCATAGGATTTTCCAGGCAAGAACACTGGAGTGGGTTGCCATTTCCTTCTCCAAGGAATCTTCCCGACCCAGGGATCGAACCCAGGTCTCCCACATTGCAGGCAGGCGCTTTAACCTCTGAGCCACCAGAGAAGCCCCTTTATGTTGGTAGATATTGTCAAATATTTATCCATAAAGTTATATTAATATCTTCTAATCAAGATTATATCAGATTATCTATTTCCCCATATTCTTGCCCATGTGGTGTATTATCGATTTTTAAAGGAATTAATTGCCATTCTGATGGGTGAAAAAATATATTTCAACATATTGGCATTGCTCTCAATCTGATGGTAGTTAACCATGTTTTCAAGTGTTTAAAAGCCTTATTTCGTGATAGTTAATTTTAGGTGTCAACTTGACTAGGCTAAGGGATGCCCAGGTAGTTGATAGAACATTGTTGTTGGGTATGTCTGTGATAGTATCTCTAGAAGGGTTTAGCATTTTAATCAGTAGACCACTTGCAAAGATCATCTATACAGTGCTGGTGGGCATCAGCCAATCTGCAGAGGGCTCGAGTGGGACCAAAGGTGAAGGAAGGGTGAATTTGCTCTCTCCTTGGGCTTCCCGGGTGCGCTAGTGGTAAATAACCCACCTGCCAATGCAGGAGACATGAGACCTGGATTTGTCAGGATGATTCCCTGGAGTAGGGTATGGCAACCCACTCCAGAATTCTTGCATGGAGAATCCCATGGACAGAGGAGCCTTGTGGACTACAGTCCATAGGGTCTCACAGAGTCAGGAGTCAAACACGACTGAAGCGACTTAGCATGCATGCATTCACTGAATTGACACATTAATCTTCTGCCCTCAGATATCAGTGTTACTGATTCTCAGGCTTTCAAGTTCAAACTGGGACTTATACCACTAGCCCACTGACTCTCAGGACTTCACACTCAAACTGAATTACACCACCAGTTTTCCTGGCTCTCTAGACCTCCAAAACTGTTGAATAAATTCCTGTAAGGGCATTATTTAACATTTTTCTATCTATCTATCATCCATTTATTTATCTCCAACTATTCTATTTCTCTGGAGAACCTTGACTAATGCAAGCATATTTATACTTCTGTTTATAATCATCATTTTTCAGTTGCATTGTTCATCTTTTGCTTACTAATTTTTGGGAGCCCTGTCTTAAGGAAATCGGATCAATTATCTGTCATATATGTTGTTAATAACTTCCCTCCACTTTTCACCATGTTTATACTACTGTCACGCAGATTTTAAAATATTTATATAATTAAAAATCTTTTTTTTTCATGGGTTTTGAATTTTCTTTCATACTGAGAAAGGACAGCCTTGTGCCATTTACAAGTGGGCACTTGTGCATATGTGGGTGTGTTTAACTCAAAAATCTCTTCTTGTTTCTTTTATGGCTTAATTTTCACATTAATAACTTAAATGAAATCCTATGTTGTTTATTTTCATATAGAAGATGAGATAGGATGTCACTTTTAATTTTATATTTTAATATTCATTTTGAGTTACACTGTCACTGTCAAAATACAATTCATATATGATAGTGTTGACTCTCATTTCTCTACTTTTTCAAAAATATCCTGGATATTTTGCTTATCTAGTTTTTCATGTGAATATTAGAAACAGCTAATATAATTGTAAAATCACAATGCCATTCATATACTAATTCAATTCTCTATTATTGTATTTTATATAGATTTAAACTTTTATAACAGTTCCCTATTGTATAATATATATGTATCCTTATATATTATATTTTATCATATTATATTAGAAAAACTGGCATTCTCTGTTGTTCTTTCAAGTCTTATTTAATTTCTGGATAGTTTTAAACTTGTATTCACAGGGAAACTATTTGAATGTAGGAGATATTTATTTTTGTATAATAATTTTGTATACAGAGACCTTACTGAATTCTGATGTCATGATCTTAATATGGATACACAAATAGTGATCAGACATAAAATAATTTTTTCAAAATGAGAGAGAGGAACAAAATAAATATGCAGAGAAAATATACCACTGGGGATAACACAGATCTCTAAAAAAATATAAACAAAACTTCATATAAAAATGTATGGCTGTTAGCATAACTGACTCCATCTTGTACCTGACCCTACCCAGGAGAGCACTGTACAGTGCATCATTTCTCTGTTATCAAGAGCTTTCTAGGTAATAGATACTGTTTAGTAATCATTAGGTTCAGGTGGCCTGCTCTGTTAGTCCCCAGAAAAAGATGAAAACCTTCCCTGACTTATTCCAGGTGCCCATGAAACTAGTTACCCATTCATGAATTTTGACTTAGGAATGCACATTCCACTTCTAAGCCCCTACCCCAGACCCTAGGTTAACTTTAAAATTGCCCAAATGATCCCTTTTGGTGAACAGTGTGGTTGCAACCACAAATGCTTACAGGTCATTTTCTGCCCAATCCTGCCCTTATTAATTTCCCCAATAATAAACTGATCTATTGATTTTATGGATCTGTCTCTCATCTTTTGGTCTCAAGATGTCTCCTCTGTTTGGTGGGTAATTTTCATTCCCTCCATCCTCCAACAAAAACAACACTCCAATCAGAGGCTTCAGAGAGATTAGAGAAAATATTTCATAAATAAAACAAAAACTAGAATGTAAAGGGAAAAGCAAAAGTGAATACAAGGAGAAGATCTTGGAATTTAGAATAATTACTCAGATAAACAAGAGATATTCTAAAAGATACATTCAAGGGAAGCTCTCACTTTTATGCAAAACTAGTAAAATTCTCTATTTTGGTAGCAAACAGTTTTGTTAGTGTTATATCTTTATATCTTTCACGTTTTTCCTAATTCTAGTTTCCCTAACTAAAATAGTCAACACAACTGTCTAGCACTGCTATAGACCAAATAGGCTGTGGTTATTTTGATTTACCATATGAAGTCCTTAGTTCATCTAAGCTGAATAAAACAGAATCCCCCAAAACACTTTGTAGTGTGTTGATAGATGGTATCAGTTATTTGTTTGTTACTTACTGTGATAGTTAATTTTATATGTCATCCTGATGGAGCCACATGGTATCCAGACATTTGATTAAACATTATTCCGGGTGTCTCTCTGAGGAAGCTTCTGGATGAAATTAACTTTTAAATCCAGAGCTTGAGTAAAGCAAATTGCCCTCGTTAATGAAAGTGGCCCTCATCCAATCAACTGAAGACCTAAACAGAACAAAATTTTTAATAAGAATGAATTCCTCTGCCTGCTGCTAAACTGGAACATTAGTTTCTTGGTTATTTTCCTGCCTTCAGACTCAAAATGACATATCTGCTCTTTCTAAATTTTTACTCTGCCAGCACTAGGACTGGAGATACACAATTAGCTCTCTTGATCTCCAACTTGCCAACTGCAGAGCTCAGACGTTGTCTGATCAGTATAATTGTGTGAATCAAATACTTAATGTGTGTATGCGTATGTGTGTGTGCATGCCTGTGTGTGTGCATGAAACAACCTTATAAGTTCTGTTTCTCTACAGAACACTGACTAATAAACTGGCTATATTACTAATAGTGCAAAATAGCCATCCCATGTCTCCATCAGTCAGTTCAGTAGCTCAGTTGTGTCCAACTCTTTGCCATCCCTTGGACTGCAGCACGCCAGGCTTCCGTCCATCACCAACTCCTGGAGCTTGCTCAAACTCATGTCCATTGAGCCATCCAGCCATCTCATCTTCTGTTATTCCCTTCTCCTCCTGCCTTCAATCTTTCCCAGCATCAGGGTCTTTTCCATGAGTCAGTTATTTGCATCAGGTGGCCAAAATATTGGAACTTCAGCCTCAGCATCAGTCCTTCCAATGAATGTGAGTGAATGGTAATGAGTGAGTGAAGTCGCTCAGTCGTGTCCGACTCTTTGCGACCCCATGGACTGTAGCCTACCAGGCTCCTCTGTCCATGGGATTTTCCAGGCAAGAATACTGGAGTGGGCTGCCATTTCCTTCTCCAGGAGATCTTCCTGACCCAGGGATTGAACCCAGGTCTCCCTCATTGTAGGTAGACGCTTTACTGTCTGAGCCACCAGAAAAGTCGAATATTCGGGTCTAATTTTATTTAGGAATGACTGATTTTATCTCCTTTCTGTCTCCATAATTTGGTGAAAATGTGCTGTTCCTTGGACATTAAGTGAAGGAGAGTGGTGGATTATAATAGAAAGAATGACCAGATAGACATCAGGAGACCTGAGGCCTGGGTCAGTCTCTGCTAGGACCTCTGTAAGACACAGATAATCACTTCACCTATCTAATACTCAATTTCCAATACCTATAAAACTGGGAGATTCAATAGATAAACTCTATCAACAATCTCTGCTTTAAAATTTTATGACTTTTAAAAACAAGTAATTAATTGTTTTTCTTATTAAACTTGTTATCAAAGTGTTAGAATAAACTCATTTACTCATCTTGTATCACAAGATGTCTCCTCTATGTTTTTTTTCAAATTCTTTTCTTTCTTCAAACCATTACTCACTGCCCTTGTTTAACTAAAGCTTCTCCTCTAGAAGAATTAACTTCAGCTTATCTTCATTCCCCACTGCAAGCTTTCCCTCATAAATTTGTTGAAGTACACAGTGTATTGTAAATTATCTATTTATATATCTCTTTCACTATTAAAGAGTCGCAAAGAGTCAGACATGACTGAGCAACTTCACTTCTTCTTCACTAAGTTCAGAATTCCTACATGATAAAGACTACCTACTTAGACTCACACAAACTCTGAAGAGAGCATCCAAGACATAATAAACATTAAAGATTGCTATTGAATAAAAAATTCAGTTGATCAAGTGTCCACTTACAATGTTCACTTCCCATGTAGCAGACTTGAAAACTACATGTTATATGGAATCCAAGTAGGTAAGATACCCCATCCTTCATGCTTTTCATGTAACTGAAAGTAGAGAAGGTAAAAAATCAAATGGGTATAATGCAAATTAAAACTGGGTTTCTTATTGTCAACCTCAGCAATGCTGATATTTTGGGCCAAATAAATGCCTATTGAAGGAAACTGTTCTGTGTACTGTTGGATATTTTGCATCATCATTGGCCTCTACCCACCATAAGACTCTCTGAGTTATGACAACCAAAAATATCTTTCAGTTCAGTTCAGTTCAGTTGCTCAGTTGGGTCCGACTCTTTGCAATCCCAGGAATCGTAGCACGCCAGGCCTCCCTGGCCATCACCAACTCCCGGAGTTTACTCAAACCCATGTCAATCAAGTCAGTGATGCCATCCAACCATCTCATCCTCTGTCGTCCCCTTCTCCTCCTGCCCCCAATCCGTCCCAGCATCAGGGTCTTTTCCAATGAGTCAACTCTTCGCATGAGGTGGCCAAAGTACTGGAGTTGCAGCTTCAACATCAGTCTTTCCAATGAACACCCAGGACTGATCTCCTTTAGGATGGACTGGTTGGATCTCAGGGACTCTCAAGAGTCTTCTCCAACACCACAGTTCAAAAGCATCAATTTTTTGGTGCTCAGCTTTCTTCACAGTCCAACTCTCACATCCATACATGACCACTGGAAAAACCATAGCCTTGACCAGATGGACCTTTGTTGGCAAAGTAATGTCTCTGCTTTTTAATATGCTATCTAGGTTGGTCATAACTGTCCTTCCAAGGAGTAAGCATCGTTTAATTTCATGACTGAAATCAACATCTGCAGTGATTTTGGAGCCCCAAAAATTAAAGTCTGACACTGTTTCCACTGTTTCCCCATCCATTTGCCATGAAGCAATGGGACCAGATGCCATGATCTTAGTTTTCTGAATGTTGAGCTTTAAGCCAACTTTTTCACTCTCCTCTTTCACTTTCATCAAAAGGCTTTTTAGTTCCTCTTCACTTTCTGCCATAAGGGTGGTGTCATTTGCATATCTGAGGTTATTGATATTTCACCCAGCAATCTTGATTCCAGCTTGTGCTTCTTCCAGCCCAACATTTCTCATGATGTACTCTGCATATAAGTTAAGTAAGCAGGGTGAAAATATATCGCCTTGATGTACTCCTTTTCCTATTTGGAACCAGTTTGTTGTTCCATGTCCAGTTCTAATGGTTGTTTCCTGATCACCATACAGGTTTCTCAAGAGGCAGGTCAGGTGGTATGGTATTCCCATCTCTTTCAAAATTTTCCACAGTTTATTGTGATCCACACAGTTGAAGGCTTTGGTGTAGTCAATAAAGCAGAAATAGATGTTTTCAGGAACTCTCTTGCTTTTTCGACGATCCAGCAGATGTTGGCAATTTGATCTCTGATGCCTCTGCCTTTCCTAAAACCAGCTTGAACATCTGGAAGTTCATGGTTCACGTATAGCTGAAGCCTTTCTTGGAGAATTTTGAGCATTACTTTACTAGTGTGTGAGATGAGTGCAATTGTACACTAGTTTGAGCATTCTTTGGGATTGCCTTTCTTCGGGATTGGAATGAAAACTGACCTTTTCCAGTCCTGTGGCCACTGCTGAGTTTTCCAAATTTGCTGGCATATTGAGTGTAGCACTTTCACAGCATTATCTTTCAGTATTTGAAATAGCTCTACTGGAATTCCACCACCTCCACTAGCTTTGTTCGTAGTGATGCTTCCTAAGGCCCACTTTACTTCACATTCCAGGATGTCTGGCTCTAGGTGAGTGATCACACCATCGTGATTATCTGGGTTGTGAAGATCTTTTTTGTACAGTTCTTCTGTGTATTTTTGCCACCTCTTCTTAATATCTTCTGCTTCTGTTAGGTCCATACCCTTTCTGTCCTTTATTATCCTATCTTTGCGTGAAATGTTCCCTTGGTATCTCTAATATTCTTGAAGAGATCTCTAGTCTTTCCATTCTATTGTTTTCCTCTATTTCTTTGCACTGATTGCTGAGGAAGGCTTTCTTATCTCTCCTTGCTATTCTTTGGAACTGTGCATTCAAATGGGTATATCTTTCCTTTTCTCCCTTGCTTTTCGCTTCTCTTCTTTTCACAGCTATTTGTAAGGCCTCCTCAGACAACCATTTTGCCTTTTTGCATTTCTTTTCCATGGGGATGGTCTTGATCCCTGTCTCCTGTACAATGTCATGAACCTCTGTCCATAGTTCATCAGGCTCTCTGTATATCAGATCTAGTCCCTTAAATCTATTTCTCACTTCCACTGTATAGTCATAAGGGATTTGATTTAGGTCATACCTGAATAGTCTAGTGGTTTTCCCTACTTTCTTCAGTTTAAATCTGAATTTGGCAATAAGGAGTTCATGATCTGAGCCACAGACAGCTGCCGGTCTTGTTTTTGCTGACTGTATAGAGCTTCACCATCTTTGGCTGCAAAGAATATAATCAATCTGATTTCGGTGTTGACCATCTGGTGATGTCCATGTGTAGAGTCTTTATGGACACTGACAAATGTTGGACACGACTGAACAGCTGAACAAGCATGCAGTTATATTTATTGCTCAACATCAGTGTAAATATTAAATGAGAAAACACATCTAATAGGCTTACGTGTGTGTATTAGTCACTCAAGTGTGTCTGACTGTTTGCGACCCCAGGGACTATAACCCGCCAGGCTCCTGTGTCCATGGAATTCTCCAGACAAGTATACTGAAGTGGGTAGCCTTTCCTTTCTTTAGGGGATCTTCTCAAACTAGAGATCAAACCCAGCTCTCCTGCATTGCAGGAAGACTGTTATAGCCTGAGCCACCAGAGAAGCCCAGTATGCTTCTAATACTATCTAATATTACTGTATGTATTCAACTTTTATTTGAATATACAATTTTAGGCTTCCCATATCATGCTTTCTTCTTGCTCTTTTCCCTGTTCTTCCATTGGATTTACTCTTCCATCACTAAGTTGTGTCCAGCTCTTTGTGACCCCATGGACTGCAGCATGCCATGTTTCCCTGTCCTTCACCGTCTCCTGGAGCTTGGTCAAACTCATGTCTATTGAGTTGGTGAAGCCATCCAACCATCTCATCCTCTGTCACCCGCTTTGTCCTTTTGACGCCAATCTTTCCCAGCATCAGGGTCTCTTCCAATGAGTTCCAATCAGGTGGCCAAAGAATTGGAGCTTCTTAGTGTAATATTTATTTCCTTTTTTGGTCACTACTAGTTTCCAGGTTTTGCATTTTCATTTGTATTCTTTCTGTGGTTGCTTTGAACTTTTGTATTTCACTTAATGTTTAATTAATAGCTTTACTTTCTATATGAACAACACAGAGATTATAAGAATATATTAATTCACGTATTTCTCAGTATTTTGCTCACCATTGATTCTTGTATCCACATTTTTCCAGGATTTAAAATCCTTTTTCCTGAAGGAGTCTGTCAGGGACTCTCAGTCTTTCAGTTCAGTCCAGTCATTCAGTTGTGTCCAACTCTTTGTGACCTCATGGACTGCAGCATGCCAGGCTTCCCTGTCCATCACCAACTCCCAGAGTCTTTATTTGAAATTCATTTCATATGATGCTTATTCTTTATAAATTAACTAGGCAGAGAATTGGAGATTGACAGTCATTTTTGTTCTACATTGTGAAGATATTATTTCATAATTTTGACTCCTGTGGTTTTTGATGAGCTACCTATAGTCATTCTAATTATAACTCTTTTGTGTGTAATCTATCTTTTCTATTTAGTTGGATTTTACATATTCTCTTTGATTTCATATTTTTAGATTTCATTAAAATATGTCTAACTGTAGAATTATTTATTCTTTATAGAACTTACACTTCTTGAAAATGAAGAATTTTAATTCTGAAAATTCTCAACTATGTTGTCTTCAAATATAGAGGTACCCTTTTTCTGGATTTTCTTATTGTGGAACTCCTATCAAACATAATTGGATGTTCTTATTTTCTCTCCTTATCTCTGAGCCTATCTTCCATATTTTTATCTCATTATTTTTGTGTTGCATTACAGATGATATTCTCTGGTTTATCTTCCAACCCTCTAATTAGCTTTTCAGTTCTTATAACGACTTGTAAACTACTTTTATGGGATTCCCAGGCGGCTGCCTGGAACCTGGCTGCCAATGAAGGAGTCATTGGTGATAATCATTCCATCTCAGGGTCGGGAAGACCCCCCAGAAGGAAAAAATGACAACTCATGCCAGTATTCTTGTCAGGAAAATACCATGGACAGAGGAGCCTGGAGAGCTACAGTCCATGGGATTACAAAGAATCAGACACGGCTGGTCATGCACGAAAATATTTTTATTGTGATATCATTTAAGGAGGTCTTCTGTGAGATTTTCTTTCGACCTGGATTGTGGAATGTAACTTTAGACTGGTTTCCTTTCGCCTTTGTTAGGAACAGTTTGAACTGGACATGGAACAACAGACTGGTTCCAAATAGGAAAAGAGTATGTCAAGTCTATATTGCCACCCTGCTTATTTAACTTATATGCAGAGTACATCATGAGAAACACTGGGCTGGAAGAAGCACAAGCTGGCATCAAGATTGCCAGGAGAAATATCAATAATCTCAGATATGCAGATGATAACAGACTTATGGCAGAAAATGAAGAAGAACTAAAGAGCCTCTTGATGAAAGTGAAAGAAGAGAGTGAAAAAGTTGGCTTAAAGCTCGACATTCAGAAAACTAAGATCATGGCATCCGTTCCCATTGCTTCATGGCAAATAGATGGGGAAACAGTGGAAACAGTGGCAGACTTTTTTTGGGGCTCCAAAATCACTGCAGGTGGTGATTGCAGCCATGAAATTAAAAGACACTTACTCCTTGGAAGGAAAGTTATGAATAACCTAGACAGCATATTAAAAAGCAGAAACGTTACTTTGCTAACAAAGGTCCATCTAGTCAAGGCTATGGTTTTTCCAGTGGTCATGTATGGATGTGAGAGTTGGACTATAAAGAAAGCTGAGCATCGAAGAACCAATGCTTTTGAACTGTGGTATTGGAGAAGAGTCTTGAGAGTCCCTTGGACTGCAAGGAGATCCAACCAGTCAATCCTAAAGGAAATCAGTTCTGAACATTCATTGGAAGGACTGATGCTGAGGCTGAACTCCAATACTCTGGCCACCTGATGCAACGAACTGACTCATTTGAAAAGACCCTGATGCTGAGAAAGATTGAAGGCAGGAGAAGGGGACGACAGAGGATGAGATGGTTGGATGGCATCACTGACTCAATGGACATGAGTTTGAGTAAACTCCAGAAGTTGGTGATGTACAAGGAGGCCTGGCGTGTTGTAGTCCATGGGGTCGCAAAGAGTAGGACACAACTGAGCAACTGAACTGAACTGGACTGAACTGAGGAGCACACTGGTTTGGGACCAATGTTTATCTCAATTATTAACATGGAGGTTCCTACATCTTGAAGTTTTTAGATTCCAAAATTCAAAACCTTGGGTTCAAGTTTACAAAATCCCCCCATTCTTTCCATCCATAATCTAGGCAGAGATAAGATTCATTGTTGTCTATCTGTTTCCTATGTCAGCAAATAGATTTTATTTTGGTAAAACCCTTTTATGAAGGTTTCAATTCTCTGAAAGCCCCAGGTACAGGCATCAGTCCCTTTGCAGCTTCTTACTGAGATGAAGTTGTTAAAATTCAAGCAGGAGGCATACTAAGTCTGAAACTCAGTGCTTCTATTTGGCATGCCCAATGATTTCCAGAGATCTAGCCAATGAACGCTTTAGTCTTAATTTCTATCACCTGGAATTCTCATTAGAGTTTGTACATGGGATCTTCACTGATTCATGTGTAATCTTTTAGCTGCAGCATGCAGGATGGTTGTGGCATGTGGGATCTGGTTCCCTGACCAGAAATTGAACCTTGGCCCTTTGTATTGGGAATGAGAGTCTTAGTCACTGGACTACCAGGGGCGTTGCCAATTTTATACCATTTTAGCCTACCAATTTATCAGAATCAGATGAGCTAGCACTTTGCTCATTATCAGCACTTTATATTAGAGGCTTACCGTGCACAGGAAATCTTAGGAGAACAAGACAACACTTTACAAAGAGCTTTTAATTCAAACCTCTGTTACAGTAATGGCAATAGGATTTCTCCATTTGCAAGTGGTAGGAAGACAGAAGGATAGTTAATCAAAAAATTGCTTAGTAAAACTTAGAACCACCCAGAAACTTCTTCTGGTATCACTTCAAGGGTCTTCTTATATATCACACAATTTCAAAGAGCACAAAGGAATATCCAAGTCATAATAATACAAACATGCCCTGTGGTTCCAGGGATGTTACTAAGAAAAATGAGTAACAAATAAAGATGGTGGAATTACATTAAAGTGAGAATTTTGGATAAGTTCTTTGAAAATCTGAAATAATAAAATAAATTATTCACAGTCACTGAAATTCAGAGGCTCTCAAGAATACTTTTTGGAAATTATAATGCTCCATTCATGTGTGCCAACCAAATGTGAAGTTTCAAACACAGTATGCATGAGTTAGATGATAAAATAACTTAAGGCAGAATATATTTCAGTATTCATTGCTAAACGATTTTGCCAAGGAAATTGACTTGATAATGCTTTATGAAAAGTGTTAGCTATTATGATGTAATTTCAAAGTCCAGTCTTAAATGGTATCAGTATTTCAAGAAAATATAACTTTTATAGTTTAAAAGTCATTGTTTCCATTCTGACCTTTTTTTTTTTGCCAGGATGAAGTAAAATTTATGGCTTGAAATCCAAAATAAATTAATTTTGTCATAGCTTTTTACCTATATGCCAGTTATAAGTAATATCTGGATACAAATTCTAATGAACAAATGGGTATGTAGTGAGGAGGTAGAAATAAAAGTAACTGCATGAAGGGTCAAATTTAA
Organism: Cervus elaphus; assembly: GCF_910594005.1. Lineage (NCBI taxonomy): Eukaryota > Metazoa > Chordata > Mammalia > Artiodactyla > Cervidae > Cervus > Cervus elaphus. The sequence goes on along the minus strand of NC_057833.1, from coordinate 42,186,304 downwards.
TTTAAAAATTACTCCTCATTCATTTACTGAACAGCAAAAAGCTTATTAAAGTGAAAATTATAGTCACAGTATTTTATTCTATAGCTATTCTTCTAAGTGATGAGGACAGTAAAGAGATTCCAGACAGCCTCTCTTACTGTGGTTCATCATATTCTTAATTGCTTTCTCTAAAAAATGAAACCGATCTATAAGTTAATAAACAGATAGGATAATTTCCAATTTAGATTCCCAATTCCAAGCCTGCCTGAAAACTAGGCAAAGAAAAATATTCTTAGAATCAGCAGATGATTATTTCAGGCTCAACTAACAAGGGTGATGGCAATGTAGATTAAGTCACAGATCAAAACCCAATCTCTGCACACTTTGTAGGTTTCTCTTTTACTTTGACAAGATGGGTGCATTAATGCTAAAATACTTTATAATAACCAAAAGTAATAAACAAAATTATCTGTAAAATAACTGTGCCAAAATTTTAATATAATGACTCCTATTTTCCATAGAAATATGGAGTTTTAAAAGAAATTCTATACCAAGGTCTGGTAATATATTGCTAAGTAAATTGAAGCTCTAAGAATCAAAGCAACTTTTTTAAGCAGGAACAACCAATTAATTCCAAACAGAAAAAAAGAAAAAAGAAAAAATAGATATTCCTTCCTCTAATAGCATGAGCTTCCTTATACACTGAAGGTTTAGCATAAATAATTGAACCTGGCTTCTTTTGTAACAGCCTTTTTTTCTCCCTTATGTTCTAAAGTATAATTCTTTCTGGAATTTATGACAAAAAAAAGGAAGAGAACACTTAACAACAACAACAACAAAAAACTGTGAGTTCTAGTTTTTGTTTGGTTATGTGAGTCCCTAGTAACCCAACTCTTCTGCTGATAACAGCTACAAATCTACAAAATACAAAAAAGACAACTACATTTTGTTTACTAAGGAGAGCAAATAAATGGAAATAGCTATGAAGAGGAGTCACAATATGGAAGAGGAATAATATGAGAGTGAATTTTCAGGATTCTTCCTCATTTGGCAGTATTGAAAGTGAACCTCAGCTGCAGAGTGATGCAGTGAGGAAAACTAATGTTCCAACAACTCAAATTTTTTCTGGCCACAGGGAGCAACAAAAGGAACAGAAATGGGCTGGGTGTTGGGAGGGGATGGAAGAAAACTAAGGGAAGAAGCTTTAATTCTGGGAATGAATCTTACACAAGTCTCAGCCTAACTGCATGGACAGGACTGACTGAAACAATGAAGTTTTAAAAAACTAAACTGAGACTTGAGCCACCATCCTCAGAAGGTGAGCTGGAACTTGCAATCAAAATATAACTGGATTGATGGACCACAGAAAGAAAAGTAAGAATGTTTTCCAGAGAATTATAGCAGAATAATACTCAAACAAAAACAATATTCACAATTTGCTTGACACGATCCAAAATTAACCGGTGTAAAAGGAATTAGGAAAGATAATCCATTCTAAGAATAAAGACAATCAAAAGATGCCAAACCAAGATGATGCAGGTGTTTATATGATCTGTTAGGACTTTAAAGCACCTATTAGACTATGCTTCCCCAGCTTTGCAGGATGCTCCCCAAGAGGCCCATTTCTGACTCACTCATCAGAACTTTGAGAAGACTGTCTTGGCTGTAGTCTGGGGATGAATGACAGCAGAAAAAGAGGGTAAGGACTTATAGTAAATGGCCTGAAGATCTGAACAATCTCTATCGACTGCCTCAAGGGCTCTACCAAGAGCCCAGACCACAGATCTCGAGGAACACCCCATCTACAAACACACATAGCTAACTCCCAACACTATGCTTTTGGCTTCTCCCTTTTGGCTAGTACCCCACATACCTCCATAGACAGAACACATGAGCCCTCACAAATGGCACACAGATATTTTATATGCTTTGTAATAAACCTTTGCCTCATTTTTGTGAAAACATATCCTTATCTTCTATTCTAGGTATTTTGTAATTTGGGCTCTTTTATTTAGGTCCATAATTCACTGAATATTTCTTTTTTTAAATTTATTTTTATTAGTTGGAGGCTAATTACTTTACAATATTGTAGTGGTTTTTGCCATACATTGACATGAATCAGCCATGGATTTACATGTGTTCCCCATCCTGATCCCCCCACCACCTCCCTCCCCATCCCATCCCTCTGGGTCTTCCCAGTGCACCAGCCCTGAGCACTTGTCTCATGCATCCAACCTGGGCTGGCGATCTGCCTCACAGTTGATAATATACATGTTTCAGCGCTATTCTCTCAGATCATCCCACCCTCGCCTTCTCCCATAGAGTCCAAAAGTCTGTTCTATACATCTGTGTATGTGGTAAGGTAAAAGTCAATGTTTATTCTTTTCTATGGGCTTCCCAGGTGGCGCTAGTGGTAAAGAATTGGCCTGCAATGTAGGAGATGCAGGAGACTTGGGTTTAATCCTTGGGTCAGGAATATTCCCTGGAGGATGGCACGGCAACCCAATCCAGTATTCTAGTCTGGAGAATCCCATGGACAGAGGAACCTGGTGGGCTCTAGTCCATAGGGTTGCAAAAGTTGGACATGACCAAAGTGACTGAGCACACACACATGCCAGCATCCTTTTCTATAAAGATATTTGGTTTTTCAGGACAATTTGTTGAAAAAATTTTCCTTTCCCCATTGAGTTGTGTTAGTACTTCTGTTGAGAATGACTATTAAAATTTGTCAAAAGATTTTTCTACGTCTAACTACTGAAATGATTATATGGCTTTTATCCTTTATTCTGTTATATAGTAAATTATGCTTGCTTTTTTTAAAAACCACATTATTGAAGCAAGATTGACATGTAAAAAGCTGTACATATTTAATTCAATGAGTTTGAGGGTAAGTATATACCACTGAAACCACTACCACCACCAAAGCCATAGATACATCCATTGCCGCTTAAAGTTTCCTTCCACCTCCAGCATTATTATTATTTTTACTTATGTGTGGTAAGAACACTTAACATAAGATTGACTCTCTTAGCATATTTTAAGTATATCATACCGTATTGCCAAGTATAAACACTTTATTTGCACCCCTTTTCTGCTCTTACCCATCCCCAAACTACAGCCATGCCAGTCTTCTCAACGCTCTGATGGGTGGGTCAGAAGTGGGCCTCTTGGGCAGTATCTTGGAAAGCATAGTATCAATATAATATGTCTAAAAAAATTTTTAAAATAAAAAAGTGAAATGAGGTGAACTATTCTTTAAAGAGCAAGTTCTTTCCAAACTATTTAGTTTTTCAGACAACTGTGTATGAATATGAGATCCGGCAATACAATGTTTATTGTTGTTTACTCACTAAGTTGTGTTTGTCTCTTTGTCACCCCATGGACTGTAGCCTGCCAGACTCCTGTGTCTATGGGCTTTCTCAGGCAAGAATACTGGAGTAGGTTGCCTTTTCTTTCTCCAAGGCTTTATTTATTTGGCCGCACTGGGGCTTAGCTATGGTGCGTGGGAACTTTAGCTGCAGCATGTGAACTCTTAGCTGCAGCACTTGGAATCTAGTTTCCCAACCAGAGGTCAAACCCTGACCTCCTGCATTGGGAGCTTGGAGTCTTAGCCACTGGACCACCAAGCAAGTCCCTGTAATACAACAGTCTTAGTAAATCTGGACATACAAAAATTTTCTCATAATCTTTTAGGTAAAGCAGGAAAATGTAATGGAGAAGGCAAAGGCACCCCACTCCAGTACTCTTGCCTGGAAAATCCCATGGATGGAGGAGCCTGGTAGGCTGCAGTCCACGGGGTCGCTAGGAGTCGGACACGACTGAGTGACTTCACTTTCACTTTTCACTTTCATGCATTGGAGAAGGAAATGGCAACCCACTTCAGTGTTCTTGCCTGGAGAATCCCAGGGATGGGGGAGCCTGGTGGGCTGCCATCTGTGGGGTCGCACAGAGTAGGACACGACTGAAGCGACTTAGCAGCAGCAGCAGCAGGAATATGTAAAACATATTTCCTGGTGGCTCAGATGGTAAAGGATCTACCTGCAATGCAGGAGACCTGAGTTCAATCCCTGGGTTGGGAAGATCCCCTGGAGAAGGGAATGGCAACCCACTCCAGTATTCTTGCCTGGAGAATCCCAAGGACAGAGGAGCCTGGCAGGCTACAGTCCATGGAGTTGAAAAGAATAGGACATGACTGAGTGAATAACACTATTTTCAAATATGTGTTTATTTTCAACTTTGAAGAATGGTGCCAAATGGTCTCTTAAGGTAGTTGCACAAATTTTCTCTTAAGCTAACATTATCTGAAGACTCTTATTGCTCCACAATCTCTCCAATGCAGTTGGGCATGGCAATCTTTTTAGTCACTCAACTTGGTGTTTAGTGGTATCCTATTGTGTTTTTCTTTTGGAAACTGTTAGATTTGTAGAAAAGTTTCAAAGACAAGATATTGAGTTATATATGCTCTTCATTGGTATTATATTTTCATAATCACTTCATGGCAAATAGATGGAGAAACAATGGAAACAGTGACAAACTTTCTTTTCTTGGGCTCCAAAATCACTGCAGATGGTGAATGCAGCATGAAATGAAAAGATACTTGCTCCTTGGAAGAAAAGCAATGACCAACCTAGACAGAACACAGAGGGCTTCCCTGACAGCTCAGTTGGTAAATAATCCACCTGCAATGCAGCAGTTCGATTCCTGGTTTAGGAAGATTTGCTGGAGAAGGGATAGGCTACCCACTCCAGTATTCTGACCAGGAGAATTCCATGGACTGTATCGACACAAAGAGTCAGACACAACTGAGCAACTTACACTTTCTTTTCAGACAACATATTAAAAAGACAAAGCAGATACATTACTTTGCCTGCAAAGATCTGTCTAGTCAAAGCTGTGGTTTTTCCAGTAGTCATGTATGGTTTGAAGAGTTGGATAATAAAGAAGGCTGAGCACTGAAGAATTGATGCTCTTGAACTGTGGTGTTGGAGAAGACTCTTGAGAGTCCCTTGGACTGCAAGGAGATCCAACCAGTCCATCCTAAAAGAGATCAGTCCTGGGTGTTCATTAGAAGGACTGATGTTGAAGCTAAAACTCCAATACTTTGGCCACCTGATGTGAAGAACTGACTCATTGGAAAAGATCTTGATGCTGGGAAAGATTGAAGGCAGGAAGAGAAGGGGATGATGGAGGATGAGATGTTTGGATGGCATCACTGACTTGATGGACATGAGTTTGAGCAAGCTCTGGGAGTTGGTGATGTTCAAGGAGGCCTGGCGTGTTGCAGTCCATGGGGTTGCAAAGATTCGGACCTGACTGAGCAACTGAACTCAACTGAACTGAATCATGACACGGGTCACCATGGTGGCTCAGACAGTGAAGAATCTACTGCAGTGCAGGAGACACAGGAGATATGGGTTTGATCCTTGTGTTGGGGAGATCCCCTAGAGAAGAGGATGGCTACTCACTCCAGTATTCTTGCCTGGAGAATTCCATGGAAAGAGGAGCCTGGCAGGCTACAGTTTATGAAGTCACAAATGGAGAGATGAATATTGCTACATTACTATGAGGTAAACTCTAGTAAAAATTTTACTAACTTAGTTCATTTGCTCTAGGATCCAATCTATGATACAATATTGCATTTGATTATCATAGTCCCTTTGTCTCTTTTGGTCTGTGATATAAAGTTTCTTGATTTTATTTGTTTTTCATGTAAATAGCTGATATGTAACATATCACTTGCCTAATTTTATAAAATAATGATAAATTGGAAAGTGAAAGTTAATAAGAGAAAAAAGTGCACTCCATCCAGCAAAAATTTTGTCCCAGGCAAAATGGAAATCTATTCAGATTGGTCAGATTTCAAGGCAATAATGGTCCTGTGGGAAGGAGATCACTGGACAGGTTAAGAATAAAAATAGCCATTTACTTCCATCATTAAAAATTTTTCTAAGTATTTAGATAGGTGATTTGGCATGTGATGAGTTACATGTCAGAGGCCAGAGGTCCATGAGTAGAAGACACCATATATCTATCACCATCATCTAGAAGAATTTAATAACTAGCAGGCTGGCAGGTTGAATAAAATGTAATTGTCAAAATTTAGCCACATTTTTTTTTTGTTTGCATCTTGTGGCATGTAGCACTTCCCTGACCAGAGATCAAACCCCTGTCTCCTACATTGTAAGCATGGAGTCTTAATCATTGGTAGTTCAGGGAAGTCCTAGCCACTTTTAACAAATAAAAATAATTTTATGTAGTTTGATTTAATATTTACTGAATGAAAAAACAAATAAATAATGAATACTGGACTAGGAAGTTCTTTTGATTTTCAGTGAATAAAAATAGACTTGCTATTAAAAACAGAGTTCTTAAAGCACTAACAGAAATAAAAGCACAAATTAATTATAAATTATGCCAGAAGGTCATATTTTTTTCTACCTTCAGGAATAAATTTTTGAAGGGGTCCAAAGGCAATATCTCAGATAAATATTATATATATATATATATATATATATATATATATGTATATTGAAATAAATTTACTCAGAGATATTAAGTTGAAAAACCACAGTAAGTTTTATAAGGTGAAAGGCAAAATTATATATTTTATTGTTGGTATTAATAACAGAAATCGTGAAATTAAAAGACACTCCTTGGAGAAAAGCTATGACAAACCTAGACAGCATATTAAAAAACACAAAGTTTTCCAACAAAGCTCCATGTGGTCAAAACTAAGGTTTTTCCAGTAGTCATGTATGGATGTGAGAGCTGGAAAATAAAAAAGGCTGAGTTCCAAAGAACTGATGCCTTTGAAAGGTAGTGCTGGGCAAGACTCTTGAGAGTCCCTTGGACAGCAAGGAGATCAAACCAGTCAATCCTGAAAGAAATCAACCCTGAATACTCATTGGAAGGGCTGATACTAAAGCTGAAGCTCCAGTACTCTGGCCACCTGATGCAAAGAGCTGATTCATTGGAAAAGACCCTGATGCTGGGAAAGATTGAAGGCAGGAAAAGGGGACGATTGAGGACAAGATGTTTGGATGGCATCACCAACTCAATGGCCATGAGTTTGAGCAAACTCCAGGAGACGGTGAAGGACTAGGAAGCCTGGTGTGCTGCAGTCCACGGGGCTGCAAAGAGTCAGACGTGACTGAGTGACTCAACAACAGCAACAATTAACAGCACAAATGAAAAAGTGCTACCTAGTAAATACCTTTGAGACACGAAATGCAGTAGCAAAATACTAATATCTTTTATTTAAAAGGAAAAAATCTTTTTTTACCAATTCATCTTATATGATTCAATTTCCATTGTCTTTTGTCATCCATTTATAAGAATGGATGAGAGTTGAGCTACTCCGAAGGAGAGAAATTGCTTGCTGTTGATTTTTTTTAATGATTTCAAGTTACTATATGTATAATTTCCTAGTGCTGTCTCCTGGGAGTCATAAATGTCACCACGAGTACAATTTTTTGTTCTTATTTTGATTTCTATTGACTAAGCCTTTCCCTTTTCAGCCACTTAGTGTCACCCTATCAGAACACAAATTATAGTCTAAATTACAAAGACAAAGTGTTCCTTTCCTCAGCCACAGTGGAATGCAGACTCCATGGAGCATAAATTTTTCCTGAGGGCAAGCAGTAGCCAATCTTTTATTTTCTTTCACATTCTTCATTTAAGAGAATTTCTGGCAAATGTATGTGATAGGAAAATAAATATTTTGTATTTTAGATACTTTGGTATATTTACAATCAATTATTTTCATCATTCTATTAGAAATGTGGTTAATTATTACAGTGTCTAATATCTGAATAAAAACCAAGTAAACACATGCTTACTTATTAATAACATGCTAAAGTACATGTAGTCATTTTTAAGGATTCAGATGTTAATGACTGCAAATAATTCACTTGACATTTCCTCCAGCCAGTCTCATCTCCAGATTAGATACTGATCAAATATGCTAATCATTTGTGTTTCCTAAAGGGAAAGGCTTATCCAGACTCTTTATTCTGATATTTAAAGTCTCCATGATCTAGTCCTACATTTCTCATCCTAGCTCTGTTGGAGCCCCTGGTTGCCATTCCCCACCTGTATCTTACACAATCGTGACTCCCTCTATACCTCTGCCAACTCTGATACTTCCCCCTGAGATGCCACTGCAGTCCAGTTTATCTCTATACATCTTTTACAGTGCTTCTTAGATCTATCTTTTATGTCATCTCCCATGAAACCAGCTATGGAACAGAAATGATATTTTAAATACAAAACATCTAAAGTCAGAATTATTTTTTATCATTCTCTGGTTAATATTCCATTAGTGTGGAGAAATGTTTCCCATAATCAGTGTCCCTATAGCATATTTCTCTCATGTTTCATTGTCTATAACTGGGTCACATATCAGGCTTACACTAATTATTAACAAGGTGAATGAATGGACAACACAAATATTTGAGCCATCCATGGGGTTGAGAGAGGGGTAAATGGCTCAATAAAGCCAGTATGATATAGAAGGCAGAGCAGATGTTGGGTAGACAGTCATCACTGTTTTCAGCTCTTTCCAATGAAAAAATAATTGCTAGCTCTGTAAATTCCAATTGATTTTTCTTTACACAGTTATCAAAGAAACTTACTCCAGTCAGTCTTTGATAGGAATGAAGAACAGCCTCAAAATTCCACTTATTTATCCCCGTGTCTGGCACACATTGAGTACAAGGGTCTGTGGGAGCAAATCTCATTGAGTGACCATCGCTGATATTCTTCAGTCACAGAGTGGTGACTCTGTACTCTTGTCTAGAAGGCAACAAATGGAAGTTAATGGAAGAAGAACATTTGTGTATACATAGGATGGTCATAGTCATCTATTTCAATTCTACCTCTGTTACTTCCTAGCTGTATGAACTTTGGCAAGTAACCTAAGTTTCATAGCTTTACTTTTTCCATATGTACCTAGGATGACTTTACATGAAAATAAAGCATGGCATGGAGAAGGCAATGGCACCCCACTCCAGTACTCTTGCCTGGAAAATCCTATGGATGGAGGAGCCTGGTAGGCTGCAGTCCATGGGGTCGCGAAGAGTCGGACATAACTGAGCAACTTCACTTTCACTGTTCACTTTCATGCATTGGAGAAGGAAATGGCAACCCACTCCAGTCTTCTTGCCTGGAGAATCCCAGGGACGGGGGAGCCTAGTGGGCTGCCGTCTATGGGGTCGCACAGAGTCGGACACGACTGACGCGACTTAGCAGCAGCAGCAGCAAAGCATGGCAACAGGCTCAAGTAAATCAATGCAAATTACTTAGCCTGGGGAAGGAGACTTAGTAATTAGTAACCACAGTTGGTGCAGTCTCTTTGGATCAGAAAGTCATGGCTATTTTGTCACTGCAAATTATGGAAATAAAATAAACCTCTTGGAGTATGTATTCTTTCTACAAACAAAACAGCCAATTTTTGTATGGACAGTTGGGCCAAGCAAGACGTATTTGCCGTTTACTGTCATGACGGCTTAGTTAGCAAAATTGATAAACTGGGAATTCTCCCATTACCTTTTCTGGATTTAAAACAACAAAACAGTTCAAAATTCTTTTTTGATCATTCTTTTGAAAGAAACATTAACTCTATTTTTATCTGTAAGGGAGAAAATCAATCACTCTAAAAGGAAAGTAGGGAGGGAAAGAATGTGAGATATAAAAGAAAGCTAAGAATATTTATCTCTTGCATTCACAGAGATTTGTATAATGTTTTATAAAATCAAAATTGGAAGTTAGAGTCCTAAACTTTTAACACTTGATAAGAAAAACATTCCACTGAAATTTGTGAAAGGAATTAAGGTCAACTTTAGTATCTCTCCCATTATATTTAACAGAGCAATAAACTCAACTATTTAACAACTGCAATGTTAATCCAATAGTTTTTAAAACACAACCAAATTTGCAGTTTTAAGGAATTCAATAATGTTACCAGTTAATAAAACAACTCTTACTCACATCTAACCTAAGAATGGTTTGTCAATTATTACCATAAACAGTGGCATTTACAGCAAATGTTTAACTCTAAGTTATGTCAAGGCACTCTTCAGAGTGATATAATTTGTGTTAAATCTGCAAAGGACTACATTTAATGGTCCATTTCAGACATGGCCTCTTAGTTGCTGGTACAATCTAGTAATGAGTGTAGAACAAACCAATGTCAAGTTTTTCCATTCAAAAAGTTGCAGAGACTCTCTTCAAGCTGATCTTAGATTCATCTGACTGCAGTGCCTCTTAATCAATTCTTACTCTCTTCCTCCATCTGCATTTTTTTTTTCCTGGTTGACACCCTCTTACATTCATGTAACAGTAGCATGGTCAGTAAAATCCCATCAAAACTGACATTAAATTTGTGCTTATTTTTTCCCTCTCATACAATCTAGAAACCATCTTCACTATAGAAGAATGCCTAGACTCCTGCTCCCAGAAGCAGCTTGTTCTCTATAGAACTGGGTGACCTGTTTGAGATGTTCTTTAGCCAGACCCTAAGCCAGCTCATTCATTCATACCTTAATTAATCAATTAGTTCATATAGTCAACAAATCTTTAGTGAGTGCTTGATATATGAAAAGCACTGTTTTAAGTACTGGAGATACACAGTGAACAAAATAGGCAAAATTTCTTTTCCTCAAAATGTTTTTATTCTGGAAAAGGGAGAAAGTGAAAAATAAATGTCAAATGTAGTATGACAAATAGGCATTTGACAGTTTCTGTTTTTTTTTTTTTTTGATAACGTGAATTACACAAAGAGGATAGGGAGTGTTGGCCTGGAAGGAGGTTTTTATAATACCAAGTATAAAGGTTAAATAAAGCCTCACTGAAAATGTGGCAGTTGAACAAAGAGCTGAAGAAGGTAAATAAGTCATATGAATAAATGGGAAGTGCCTTTCCAGGCTGAAGGAAGAGTAAATGTGGAGACCCTAACGTAGGGGAATGCCTAGGAAGTTCAAAGAAAAGCAAGGCCATCTGTGTTCTGGGAACAGAGTGGGTCAAAAAGACAGTAAATATGAGGCCAGAAAGGGAAGAGAGAACAGATTTTGAGAGGCTCTGTAACCCATTTCAAGGATTTTCCTTCACTTTGAGGGAAATTCAAACCAATTGAGAGTTTTGTGCAGCAGAATGACAGGATCTAACTCATAGTTAAGAGCATTACTGTGGTCACTGAATTGAGAGATGATTGTGGGCAGGCAAGTGTAAAAACAGGAGGGCCTACAAAGAAGCTATTGAAATAATTCAGGCAACAAATGATGATGACTGGTAAGTAATTCAGGTGAAAAGTTGCTGGCAGAGGTAATGAAAAGTGTTGGGCTCTGCATTTATCTTAAAAATAGAGACTACAGTATTTGCTGATTGATTGGACATTTTATGTGAAAGACAGAACTCAAAAATGTTTACAAGTCCCTTTGGACCGAACAATCTAAAGAAAAGAATTGCAATGCACTGATACATGGAAGATCTGTGGGAATGAGGGTAGAGGGAAGATGGGAAATGAGAAACTAGATTTATAGCAATTTTATTTGCAGAAGTCTAGTAAACATCAAATGGCGACATGATGTTGGCTATTGGTTATGAGTTCAGGTAAGAGATCTGGTTTGGACACCTGAGTTTTGGAGATACCAGTTTATGATGATAGTCAATGAGATTGAATGAGATTTCCAAAAGTGTGAATATTATAGAGAAGTAAACGGTCTGAGGTTCAGCCTTAGGATACCACTAGCATTCCAAGTCTGGGGAAATGTGGGAAATCAGCAAATAAGATGGAGAAAAGCAGTCCCTGGAGTGGGCGGCCAATCAGGAAATGTATTGTTTTGGAAGGAAAGTGAAGAAAACATTTAAAGGAGGAGAAAGTGATAATATAAGTGAAATGCTACCAATTAAGACAAATAAAATGAAGAGTGAAAATTGACCATTGATTTAGCAATGTGATCAATGTTTCTTCTCACTGGGGAGAAGAAGGAAATGATGAAAGTAGACAACTAGACATGCTTCCTCATTTAAAGTCCTCTTTGTATAACCCGAACTCCCACAGCTTCTATGAAGTGAACTAATTTCGGAATTCTTTATTTTATTATGCTCCAGTAATTAGTTCCTTATGACTGTGCCTTATCTTATTCCATGTTGATATTTTCAAGTTGATCTTTTAAAAAAAAAACATATGAAGGAGATGTCAATATTTCTATTATTGTTTTGCAGAAAGCACAGTTTTCAGAGAAGATGAACAGTTCATTGTCACGCTTCTGGTTAGTGGCAAAGTGGTAACTCAGCACAGGTCTTCTGATCCTCCTCCTTTAATTTCCATAATGAGAGAAGCAAAGACTTCTTACTTATTCTTTGGAACTTCCTTTATGCACTGCCCACTTCTATTCATACATTCTATTTATTCTTACTTAATCCCTTGAATTTTGGTCTTCAGAGTTTTTTTGAACAGTTGCATATCATGACCTTTAAGGACAAACAGTGATATGACTTCAGAGCTTCAGGGAATTTGAACTTCTGCCAGGCTCTGAACCCAGAGAATAGTTTCATATGCCCTTTTGTCCATCCTTTCATGAAGGATTTACTTCCTTCTAGTATAGGCGAAAGGTTGGGTAAATGACCAGTACTGTATTATTGAACATATATCTGCCCACTCTCTTGTTACAAAGAGTTATAGGCCAACATCTAAGGCCTCAGTAAATCTTGTGAGTGTAATCTCATATATCATCATAGTACACATCCTCTTTGTTTTTCTTCTTCTTGATTCCTAAGAGTTTTACTTCTTTCCACCCTTATATATAAACATAAGGAGTCAAAATCTTAGCCACATAAAAATATTTTGTTAGGAATAGCAGTCATCCATCTTCAGCATGAATTCCTAGAGATGGTCACTCATTACCACAAGTTCATGCACATAAGCATGCAGCTGAACAAAATAAATAGATTAGTCACAACTTTTAAATGATAAAACATAAATTACAAAAATCATGCAGGCAACAGATTATATTGGTATCAATTTCCTGGTTGTGATATTGTGCAAGTTAGGCAAGATATTACCACAGGAAAAATTGGGTAAAAGATATGTGAGACCTCTGTATATTTCTTAAAAATGCATGTGAATCTATAATTATCTCAAAATAAAAAGCTTAAAAATTATGCATATAAAAGAACATTCAAGGGCAAACTTCCTTTCCCAAGACCAGCAAACCATCATGAAGTTGGGAAGGGAATGTACTACAAAAGATACTGTCTTAGGCAAAATCTATCATGCTGGCTGTTGAGAGTATAGTGAGAAAGTCACAGAAGTAAACAGATTAATGATGATCTGTGAGGAAAAAGATAGTGATGAATATGAATTTTATTTTAGCATCAAATATAGTAATTGTGCTTGCAGTATTCATTTTTTTGTGAAGATAGACTTCACTTTCGATCAGTTGCCTCCCAGTCAGCCACCTGCTATGGGATCCTGTTTGTATGTGTGTTTAAAAACAAGAATTATTTAATCTATGTATCTGATGGGTCATAGTTTCAGTTCTAAGGCTAAACTAAACATGCTGCCCTTGTTACCGTCCCATCTCTTTTCTAGTTATCTGGCCTTCTCTTTCTTTCCCAGAAATTCTTAAGATCATTGACTCTGCTGACGGAAGTCAGGCTTCTGATCGCCTAATAAATAAGCTCACCAGTGAAAAGCCTATTTTTCATTCTGTTTAATTACAGGCTTAAAAGACACTCAAAATGGAGGGTGTCTTTGGACAAATAATACTGTAGGCTGGGTTTACTTATCTCTTATTGGCATTGGCACCAAGCCCTTTTTTTCTCTGCTTTGAAATTCATGGCTGTGTCTGTGCCTGCATACTAAACAAACTGAGGCCATCACATGGGCTGCTCGGCCACGCAGATGCAGCTCAACTAATCCACGCACCTAAATGGCCAATTCAGAATTGTAGTTTGGGTAACTAACACAGTCGAATTATTTCTAGTGCACTAAATGTATGTGATTGTAAATGAATCCATATATTATCATTTGAATTGGTTGTTGTGAACTATCCCAGGGCTTAAATTACAACATCTTGTTCTGAATAGTAGATGATTGGCTTCAAAATTGGCCCTTAGAAATGTATGTGTGTATAAAATGTTTATATGAAAGAATTAAAAATAAAATCAAACATACAAGAAATTGCCAATAAAAAGTAAATTTCCCTCCTACTCTTGCTTCCTCTGACTCTCACTTCCCTTATACAGATATGTTTGCCTTTAATGTGTGCTGTGCTAAGACGCTTCAGTCATGTTCGACTCTTTGCGACCCTGTGGACTGTAGCCAGCCAGGCTCCTCTGTACATGGGATTCTCCAGGCAAGGATATTGGAGTGGGTTGCCATTTCCTTCTCCAGGGGCTCTTCCCAACCCAGGGGTCGAACTCGCATCTATTATGTGTCTTGCACTGGCAGGTGGGTTCTTTACCACTGGCGCAACCTGGGAAGCCCCATTACCATGACTAGTTTTAAACAAAGACATTCTATCCATGTATCAGCATGTATACCCAGATTTTATATATAGAGAAAACATTATAAGTTACACTTCCTTGTTTGTTGCATAAAACGTAGCAGATGTACACATTATTCTAAGCTGGTTCTTTTTATTTAATGAAACCTCTTAGAAGCCTTCCTATGTCAGAATCTATGGTTTGCCCCACCTTTTTAAACAGCCGAATAGTATTCTGATGTAGATGAAATAATTTTCTTTTAAAAAGTCATATTTTGATGGACATTCAATTTCCAGTATTTTGCTATTGCCAACAATACTTCAGTGAACATCATTGCATGTGATGATGTGTGCCATGTGTAAGTAGTGTCTGTAGGGTACTTTGCTGAAAGGGTAATTCCTGGTCAAAGGATATATTCAGTTTTTAGGTTAATAGATATTGTTTAATTATTTTCCACAGAAGCTGTGCAGTTTTCCTAATCACATAAGAGAGGATTTGACTTCCCATATCTTCTTCTCTGAATAGACACCTGGTGCCATCACTACATGGCAAATAAATGGAGAAACAGGGAAACAGTGACAGACTTTATTTTCCTGGGTTCCAAAATCACTGCAGATGGTGACTGTAGCCATGAAATTAAAAGACGCTTGCTTCTTGGAAGAAAAGCTATGACAAACCTAGACAGCATATTAAAAAGCAGAGACATTACATTGCTGACAAAGGTCCATCTAGTCAAAGCTATGGTTTTTCCTAGTTATGTATGGGTGTAAGAGTTGGACTATAAAGAAGGCTGAGCATCTAAGATTTGATGCTCTTGAACTGTGGTGTTGGAGAAGACTCTTGAGAGTCCCTTGGACTGCGAGGAGATCAAACCAGTCAACCCTAAAGGAAATCAACCCTGAATACTCATTGGAAGAACTAATGCTGAAGCTTCAGCTCCAATACTTTGGTCACCTGATGTGAAGAGATGACTCATTAGAAAAGATCCTTATGCTCAGAAAGATTGAAAGCAATAGGAGAAGGGGACAACAGTGGACGAGATGGTTGGATGGCATCATCGACTCAATGGACATGACTTGGAGCAAGCTCCGGGAGATGTTGAAAGACAGGGAATCCGGGCATGCTGCAATCTGTGGGGTCACAAAGAGTCAGATGTGACTGAGAGACTGAACCACAACATCTATCTCTTCTCACTTTATTATTAACTTTTTGAATTTAGGGATCTGGTTATAATGGTAAGTTATATTTATCTATATAACTTATGTATATATATAACTTATATATATATATAATTTAAATTATCTATATAATTTTATATTTATGAATGTGGTTGGCATCTTAAAAGTCATCTGTGACATCTTTTCCACCTAAGCACTCAGTATTTCATCACTTGCTAAATAGTATCTGTTCCTCACTGGTTTGAAATGACAGCTGAGATAAATCTCTGTGTTTATTATAATTTATTTCTGAAATCTGTATTCTGTTTCATATTCTGTGCATGCACTCTCAGCAGTACAGATGCAGCTCAACTAATCCATGTACCTTAATGGCCAATTCAGAGTAGTAGTTTCGATAACTAAAACAGCCAAATGGTTTCTAGTGCTCTTTATGTATGTGATCATAAATGAATCCATATATTATAATTAGAACTAAATTTCATGAACTATGCTGGGGCTTGCACTGCAACATCTTGTTCTAAATTCTTGTGTCTGATACTTTGTGACCCTGTGGACTGTAGTCTGTCAGGCTTCTCCATGGAATTTTCCAGACAAGAATATTGGGTTGGGTTGCCGCTTCCTACTCTAGAGGACCTTCCTGACCCAAGGATTAAAGCCATGCCTCCTGCCTTGGCAGGTGGATTCTTTACCACTGAGCTAATCGGGAAGCCCAAAAGAATGGAATTATGTACTTTACACTGGCCGGAAATCAAACCCTGGTCTCCTGCATGAGAGGTGAGAATTTTACCACTAAACAATCAATGCTTTGCTATTCTGTTATATCTATCTCATTGTTTACATGTGTCAGTACCAATTTTTGTACATATTTATAGTTTTATAATGCCTTAACATATAGTAATTTAGTTCCACTTTATTGTTCTTTTTTAGAACTTCCCTAGATATTTTTGTAAACTTTTTGGTTGGTGGTTGGGTTGGAGTTGTTTCATTTAAATAAATACTGAAATATGCTCTGTTTAAAACTAAGGTGCAACTATTATGCACAGCGAAGGCTTTATGCCCAAGGTTGGGGCCTGAAAATGATGTATAAGAAAAGAAGAGAAAAGAGGGCCAACAAAGGGAGGAAAACAAAATAAATTTTCCAAATAAAAGTTCTGCAAAACAAGCAAACAAAAAACCCAGAAGTACCCTGGAATAAAACACGCGCTTGAATGTTTTATTTTTGCAGCCAGCTAGTTTTACAGGTCAGCATGGATAACCCTGGCTTTTAAGGGCTTGACAAACATTATCAAGATTCTGACCTTAAACTGAAATTCCTTGAACTCTCAGTACCTGTGAACTTGCACCTCAAATTCCTGCCCCTGGCATGTACTTAACCAGTCACAAGGAGCCAGCATTAGTGACTCCTCTGGCAGGAAGCATAACTTGTAGAGAAGTTAACAAGTTCTGAGTAAGACGGAGATAAACACAGATGGCAAACCGCTATCTTGAGCTGCTTGTCCTTTAAGTATGTTGAGATCCAGACTTTTAAGTGACACTTCAGTGATCTCAAAAGCAGGAATCTTGTGTCTGCCACTATTCCAGGTAACGAACTCTTTTTTGGGGGAATAATTGTTGAAGCTACTAGTCTAAGGATCTGATTTGTAATAGATTTGTGATTTGGGTAACAACCCCTCTGATGTTTAGAAATTTCCTTTAAGAAAGCCTTATCAGAATCATATGACTAATTATATTTACTGGTTAAAGATAAAGAAAGCTGGTCATGGCATTATTCCTATGTCTTCTTTATTTAATTTGATTGCTACTGAAATAATATGATGCAATTTAATCTTTATTTAGCTTTGCTATGCCATAACATTTTTAAAAATCAGCAATGCTATTGACATAAAATGCTCTGGTAGGATTAAGACACGTTTACTGTTGCCTGAAGCCATACTTGAGGCTCGATGACTTTTCAGTGCCGAAAAATGCAGATAGAACCATCTTAGAGTTTATTTTGATTCCTTTGCTCTATCATTCTAGAATCTGCATTTCTGTATTAGTG
This sequence comes from Cervus elaphus, assembly GCF_910594005.1. Lineage (NCBI taxonomy): Eukaryota > Metazoa > Chordata > Mammalia > Artiodactyla > Cervidae > Cervus > Cervus elaphus. The sequence goes on along the minus strand of NC_057833.1, from coordinate 42,168,619 downwards.
TTACTTGAATGCAATGTATCTGAAAGATTTAGGTCTGAAATATATTAAGACTTCACTCCCTATTTCATGATGAGTCCAAAGCCTAACATTGGAAGTGAGGGGCAATAATGTCACACTGTGTACTTCTTGCTGGGATACAACTCACAAGACTAGGAATTGACTTAAGAATGAAATGCTGTCCTCATTTATCTGTTAAGTTAGATCCTAAATCATTTCATCTACTCATAAATAAATTTTCTTTATGGACAAAATAGGAATGTTTATTTTCCTCTCAGTTAGTATGCAAGTCTATTTGCAGCATTCTAGCAAAAGAGAGTACAACTCGTTTTCTGTGCTTATAAATTGTTCATTACCACGCTCTCTGATGGCCAATTCATGGCTCCATCTGCAACTCCACAAATCTCTTTGCCCAGGTAAGCTTGGTGGAGTAAATATGATGTGCTAAAGAAGATGAGATTGGGATTTAAGGGAAAAAAAAAAAGACATCTCACATGAAATTCTTATCTATGATTTTAAATTTTCTAACTCCTTACTTGTATTGATATTTGCATATTAGGGTCCAGGAAAATAAAAGCTTCATTGACTTCATTAACATACTTTTGGGGGCTGCCTATGAGTGACATTTAATGATTTTTCTCCTTGTACCTGAAAAGGGTCTCAGTTCAGTAGAATAACAAATATACAAACAAATCCTTTAGATAGTAGTACTTTCTTTCCTCTGTGATGTGAGTTGTTGTAACCTAGAAGACTCAACACAGAGGACTAAGATAATTGTGTTAGAATACTTATGGTTTGAGTCTTTCAAAGCAAAGCAATCAAGGTTATTAGCTTTTCCTTCTTCTTTGATAAACAGAGAAATGTAAATCTCAACAAGAATGTCAATGGAGCTTAGGTAGACCTTAGCCTTAGAGCAGTTAAAAATCACTCCTTCCTGCACATATTTAACATCCACTAATGTTAATGGGATGGAGTTCACATGTTTTCACGTGGGGAACTTGATTCCTTCATGTGAAAATAATATTTACAAGTAATGATGCTCCTTCCTTTAGCTAAAATGTGAAAACAAAGCAAAAGTACAAGGTGCACAAAAGCTCCTTAGAGAAAGCAAAGTGTTTTCACACCCACCTCTGGTGGTGGGTTGGATAAGAATCTGGCTCACAATATATATCTCCTGTCATTGCTGAGCTGAAGTATCTACCCAGAGATTTTTTTCAATTAAAATTCTGTGCACCAATAGATTCTGCTATGGAGATTTTAATTAAAAAAAAAAAAAAAGAAATGATATAAACCCCCATTGTCTCTAGGCAGTGTTTGTATTAAAGGATTAGACTGATGAAATGTTTGGATTTTATTGTTCTAAACATGTGTTTCAGTTGGTGCTATCGGACACACCATGTGAAGAAAATGAAATGTAAGTAAATAACTAGAAGCTCCACGGTTTTATTCAGCCTTTTCAAAATCTGAAGACTAAAAATGTCTCAAGTCATTTGAGAAGCACAAAATGAGTTTCAAATGATCATTACAATTACTAGAGAAAAAAAGTACATTACTTTTAAATGCAAATGGCTTAGTTTTTCTAAAAGCAGAAAGGATGCACTTTCATTGTGGTCAGCTTTGTTAAATAAAAATAAGGGGCCTAGTTGATTTCAAGATATTTTTGCTCACTGCGTTCTCCATCTTGGAGGTTTCAGATGTCCTTTAAGTTCATGTCTTCCTTTATGACTGCATCCACATGTGTTAAGACACAGAGATGATGGGAGACAGTTTTCTGGCTAATTTGGTTTCAAATATAAGCAAACAATGATCTAACCTATATTATATTTCAAAGTGTTTTGATATAAGTTATGTAAATAATTGACTCAATTTTCTCATTTTTTTGTGCTATAGGCTTAATGCTTCTCAGAATTCTATTCTGGAAATGAGGAGAGGCTGTCATTAATAAAGCTGCTATTGATTAATAACTGTAATATACTGAGACTGGTGCGAGTGTCAGAAAGCACTTCTGCCAAGTGCTGTCTTCTTCTGGGAGCAGTCCTCACTGCCAACTAGCTGTTTTAATTATCATTGTTACCCTCCAGGCTGGGGTCTTCAGGCCCTGTCTCCAGATTAAGAGGCCAGGCTGGGTGGGATGCTTTCCTTGGCCCTGGAATCCTTCACCTGTTTTTGGTGGATCATCCCATTATTGATAATCTGCTTGTTAAGTACATGCCTCTCTTTTCAGTTACTGCATGTTTCTCCACTGCTGTTTCTTTGCACTGATATTGGACTTGCTTTTTCCTCTGTCTTCTGGGGTTGGTGACATAATGGACTTTTAACTATTGGTTTGTTTAATTTTGGACCTCATGGCTGTTTCATCTTGCCGTTTCATCTTCTGCTTTTGACCCAGAGTACTAGAATAATGGTTGTTTGTTTGTTTTTTGATCATGTTGCACAGCTTGCAGGATCTTAGTTCCCTGACCAGGGATTGAACATAGGCCCCCAGCAGTGGACATATGGAGTCCTAACCACTGAGAAGTCAGGAATTCCCATTAGAATAAAGAAATTCTTAATTGGAAAAATCATAAGTGTTGAATCTAACTCCCTCATCAACATGACAGGAGAATATGGTACTGGAGAACTTTAAATGCTAACTTTAGAGTCACTGAGGCTACTAAGCCTTTTTTTTCAGGTGAAGAACTGAGACCCAAAGAGAGATAGTAACAAATTAACTACAAGACTTAAACTGGTACTTAAGTACAAAACTTTTGGCTACATCATTTTGTATTTGGATGTCTGTTATTAATATATTTGTCATTATTTAGTGGCTCCCCAGAGGCACAGTGGTAAAGAATCTGCCTGTCAATGCAGGAGATGTAGATTCAGTCTCTGAGTAGGGAAGATTCCTGGGAGGATGGCATGGCAACCCCCTCCAGTATTCTTGTCTGGAAAATTCTATGAACAGAGGAGCTTGGTGGACTACAATCCATGGGGTCGCAAAGAGTTGGATACTACTGAGCACACACCCATTATTTAATATCACTACTTTTGAAGGAAAACAAACAAAAACACCCCTTCAGATATAATTTGCAGATATAATTAGCAGATATAATTATAATTTTATAATTATAAAATTAGCAGAAAATAAAGACAGAGAAGGTAAGAAAGTGGTTGATTTTTTAGGGAGCTGGTAGAAGGTAAGTAAACATATTGAATGTATTGAAAATAGACACAGTATCTCAAATCTTTTATCACCACAAGAAGATGTTTGTGGGAATCTAGTATTAGTTCTATTTAAATTGTTTTCCAAACACAAGACTGATTTTTTCTGATCAAACTTGCTCAATTTATTTTTATAATAGCATTTTAGTAGAAACAGCACATTGCTAAGCTTTTGTATATAAATTAGATATTGTAAGTAATTTAATGTATGGAATAAAACATGACAGAGGCCCTCTGCATAATTATACCTTTAATCTTCCCTTTTCCCAGAAATAACCAAGTATATTGATGTGCATGTGCTTGCAAAAATGGGTATTTTATGAAACATAACTAAAATCATATGCTCACAGGATTCTGTAAATTAATTGCATGAATACATTGCTGATGATAGTCTGCCATATTACCCAGCTTGGGGAAGTTAAGTATTTTGCTCAAGAGTAAGCAAGTAAAAGGCAGAACTTTGATTTGGGCTCACAAATGACTCCTGAGCCTGGGATTTTCACCACAAACCACACTATGTATCCAATATGTAGATAAAATTACACACCTGGCGGCACATCTGAGGGATGCACAATCCATCCGTCCTTTCGGTGACTGTACAATTTACCCACCCGAAATTAATTAGGTCAGGTCACTAGTCTCTGGGTGATATGATTAGGCACCCGTCACTCCCCCAGATTATTGTAGCTAAATTGGATTCTAGCTTTTTGTTAAGGATGATCTTTACAAAAAGGACCCATGAAATTTGCTATTGCGTTTACATTCTAAGAGTACTATGAGAAACATTGTTCTTGTTGCTAAACACAGCCTATTTATGAAGCCCCATAGTTTGAATTTGTTTTTCATTTCTCTGGGGCTTCCCTGGTGGCTCAGATGGTAAAGAATCTGCCTGCAATGCAGGAGACCCAGCTTTGATCCCTGGGTTGAGAGGATCCCCTGGAGAAGGGAATGACTATATCAGAAATAGTTGTGCATGTGGTGAATAATGTTGCCTGTTTTATTAATTTTAGAGAATACTACATTACCAATTCTCTCTCTTATCCTATTAACTGCTAGAAAGTTTAAACCAGATCTGAAGCTGAGTTCTAATTTTATGTATGGGATTTACTACATTCAGTTTACAAACTGATCTCACTCGTGTCTTATTCTTTTGTCTGATACTATCTGAGGTCTCACTTTTTTTTTCCTATTTTTAATATTTTCTTGAAACATTTTGTAACATGGGATATTGAATGCACTCAGGCAGTACACCACACAGCAATATGAGGCTAGAACTGACTTTTACTATTCCCAGTTGCAGTGCTGCATCATAGTAAGAGAGACATGGGCTCCAGAGCCAGACCATTTAGATTTAAAGCCTGCCTCTGGCCCTTCTAACTGGGTTATCATGGAGAAGTTACTTAACCTCTTTATGACTGAATTGTCTCAATTGTAAGTGAGAATCGCAATAGTGTGATGCTACTTTATAGAATTTTAAGTTTGAAAGTGAATTAATTCACATGAACTTATATAACTGTTGGTTTAGAAAAATGCCTAGCATAGGAAATTAGGGATAATTCTAGTAGAGGAGCCAATGGAGCAACTCTGAACTTTTCTTCTATTTATCAAATTAATGAATTTGTAATTAATCTTAGGTCCACAGATTCTCAGCACTGATAAGAAAATTAAGATTGGCTATCTCCCCAAATAAGTATTTTAAAAAAGAAGTAGGTGTCAAAGGAGATAATTTTTGTCCTTACAGAGCAGGAATCCTCTCCACACATCACAGTAGGATACTAGTTGTTCTGAAAGGGACAGAAATTATCTCCTTTGACCCCTACTTCTTTTTTAAACTTTTTATTTTGTATTGGGGGTAGAGCGGACTAACAATATTGTGATAGCTTCAGGTGAATAGAAAAGGGACTCAGCCATACACATACATGTATCCATTCTCCCCCAAGCTTCCTTTCCATCCAGGCTGACACATAGCATTGAGCAGAGTTCCATGTGCTATATAGTAGGTCTTTGTTGGTTATGCATTTTAAATATAGCAAAGTTAATATGCCTATCCCAAACTCTATAACTACCCCTTTCCCCCATCTTTCCCTCTGGCAACCATAAGTTCATTCTCTAAATCTTTGTGTCTCTCTCTTTTGTAAGTAAGTTCATTTATATCATTTCTTTTCAGATTCTGTGTTTAAAGGATGTCATCCAATATTTCTCCTTCGCTGCCTGACTTACTTCACTCTGTATGACAGTTTCTAAGTCCATCCATGTTGCTGCAAATGGCATCGTTTCATTCTTTTTTATGGCTGAATAATATTCCATTATATATATAAATCACATCTTCTAAAGCCATTTGTCTCTTGATGGATACTTAGGATGATTCTATGTCTTGGTTATTGTAAATAGTGCTTCAATGAGCATTGGGATACACATATCCTTTTGAATCGTGTTTTTCTCTGGATATATGCCCAGGAGTGGGATTGCAGTGTCATATGGTAGCTCTATTTTTAGCTTTTTAAGGAAACTCCATACTGTTCTCCATAATGGTTATACCAATTTACATTTCCACAAACAGTGTAGAAGGGTTCCCTTCTCTCTACACCCTCTCTAGCATTTATTGTTTGTGGACTTTTTGATGATGACCATCCTGGTTGGTATGAGATGATATTGTAGTTTTGATTTGCATTTCTCTAATAATATGAATGTTGAACATCTTTCCATGTGCCTCTTGGCCACCTGTATGTCTTCTTTGGAGAAATGTCTGTTTAGGTCTTCCTGCATTTGTTGATTGGGCTGTTTTGATATTGTTAAGCATCATGAACTGTTTGTATATTTTGGAGATTCATCCATTTTATGTCACATCATTCTCAAATATTTTCTCCCAATGTGTGGGTTGTCTTTTTTTGTTTTGTTTATTGTTCCTTTGCTGTGCAAACCTTTTGAGTTTAAGCAGTTCTCATTTGTTTATTATTGTTTTTATTTCTATTATTCTGGAGGCAGATCAAAAAAGATATTGCTGTGATTTATGTCAGAGAGGATTCTGCCTATGTTTCTCCTTAGGAGTTTTATAGTGTCCAGTTTCACATTTGGGTCTTTAATCTATTTGAGTTTACTTTTGTATGTGGTGACACCTACTTCTAGAAGGTTCTGGTTATTGAAAATGTCTTCCTTAAACATTATAATCTGCTCTAACTTCTGGATTTTTTTTTCTTTTTGATATTCTCATCTGAATTTGACTAAGCATAAATGAATCTCCTTGCAAGGAGATCCAACCAGTCCCTCCTAAAAGAGATCAGTCCTGGGTGTTCATTGGAAGGACTGATGTTGAAGCTGAAACCCCAATACTTTGGCCACCTGATGCAAAGAGCTGACTCATTTGAGAAGACCCTGATGCTGGGAAAGATTGAGGGCAGGAGGAGAAGGGGACAGCAGAGGATAAGATGGTGGGATGGCATCACTGACTCAATGGACATGGGTTTGGGTGGCCTCCGGGAGTTGGTGATGGACAGGGAGGCCAGGCACGCTGCGGTTCACGTGGTCACAAAGAGTCGGACATGACTGAGTGACTGAACTGAACTGAAATAAATCTCTGAGTAACAACTTTGTTTAAGAAAATGTAACTTTTCCTACACTGAAGATCTTGCACCTAAATTTGAGTATTTAAAATATTGCTACTGTTCAGATGGTTTTATTTTTTAAGAACTCAAAGATTTCTATTTAAAAATTAAACTCGAGAAAGACATGGAAACGATGGTAGGGAGGGAGTAAAAAGACCTGTATTCTAATTTAAGTTCTTTTGTCAGCTGGTGACCTTCCCACTTATTTTCCCATAGTGAAAAATCACAAAGCACAATGGAAAAATCCTGAGTGAAATAAATGATCCCAAAGGAGCTCGCAATTGTGAAATTATATGCTCACTTTGCATTTCTCCAGCTAACTGCTTTCTGACCATTTTATTGCTATTAGTAACTTCAACAATGTGTGCACAGGGTCAGAAAGAGGAGGTAAAGTAAGTAAGTTTGGATAATTGATAGCACTTGAAAAAATATTAATTGGCTCAAATATTAGAACTAAGAAATGAAATGAGGTAGTTAATATTTAGAATTGGCATTTCAATATATATATGATCTATTTTTAAATGTAAGAAGAGAAGCAGAGATTTATACATAGAGGAAGATTAAACAATCCATTCTTTCTGGTTATAAGCTTACATTTCAAGATTGAAAACCAAGAATCTTGTGCTCTTTTATTGGATCAGGACACCAAGAAAATTTTCCCACATTCATTTTGAAAGTGGGATACTACATTTAATTATATATATATATTTATATATATATATAAAATATACTATATATAAAGTTTATGGCTACAAAAGTGATGCATGTACATTACAAAAATTCAAAGAATATAGAAATGTTGGAAATATTAAGTGCCTCACAATACCAAAGTGCTTCAAAAGAAGCAAGCATTATTAGTAACTTGATGTATATGTGACCCCGTGGACTGTAGCTCGCCAGACTCCTCTGTTGATCGGATTATCCATGCAAGAATACTGGAGTGGGTAGCCATTCCCTTTTCCAGGTATCTTTCCTACCCAAGGATTCAACCTGGAGTCTCCTGCACTGAAGGCAGATTCTTTATCATATGAACCATCAGGGAAGCCCCATATCTATACATACTAAATGTATAATACCTATTTAGTGAAATCAGTGTATTTGTGCAAAAGAAAATATACAAAGTAGAACTGAGATCTTTGCATTATTTTATTTAACAAAGCTTTCATTGTAAATATAAGCTATATTCTCTTTGATGAATGGATAATATTTCTTTACAAGGATGTGCCATTAATTACTGGTAAAATCCTTGATTGATCTCTTATCTTAGGATGCTTTTTAAACTCATACATCAGTTCCCATTTTTTTTCTCTGCCATTTGAACTTATGTACTTGGCTAAACCCTCTAGGTGCCCCCCCCCCAAAAAAAAATTCTTGTCTAAGTTTGACTTTTGTCTTAAACATTTGCAATAAAAATTTTAAGTTGACACTTCACATGTGTTAAAAGTCATTTCTGAATAGTATAATGATAAACATGACACACTGCCTCCTTGGAGATGCTGAGAGCAATAAATTAGCTGACATTTATGAATGCTTTCAAGTTGAAAAGTATTGAGTGTTATTTTTAAAAAGATGATTAAGTATAGCTCATCTCAGAAGTTATCAGGCTGTGATGAACAATTTTCCACTGTTTAATCTCAGACTACTTTAATAGCAGCATCTACACCAGGGTGTGAAAAAGGTCCATCAGTAAACATACATTCAGTACACGTGTCTGACATAGAAAGGGGCTCTAAAATGAACAGCATTTAAATGGCTATCCCTAGGGAGTTAAACCTCCTGAAAATTGCACTGTGGACTTTGGCTTTGTATTACCTTTTTAATGTTAATCCGAGAATGATTGAGTTGTTCCTAAATACACAAATAGTTTGACCATCCTGAAAATCAACTTCTAACTCCTTGGTAAATGGTATGTGTGACCACACACACTCATTTTCCTTTTATTATAAATTCTTTATCCTATCAAGTTGGTGGGCTTCCCTCATAGCTCAGTTGGTAAAGAATCCACCTGCAATGCAGGAGTCACCGGTTCTATTCCTAGGTCCGGAAGATCCACTGGAGAAGAGATAGGCTACCCACTCCAGTATTCTTGGGCTTTCCTTGTGGCTCAGCTGGTAAAGAATCTGACAGCAATGTGGTAGACCTGGGTTCAATCCCTGGGTTGGGAAGATCCCCTGAAGAATGGAAAGGCTACCCACTCCAGTATTCTGGCCTGGAGAGGTTCCATGGACTGTATAGTCCATGGGATCGCAAAGAGTCGTATATGACTGAGCGACTTTCACTTTCAGTTTCAAGCAGGTTATAGGCCTGCTATTCCTTACCAAGATATAAATGGTTAATAGAGATTATGAACTTTCCCTGGAGAATTTGCATTCTGAAGAATTATAAGTCTCTGAATAAACAGAACACTGGAACAGTTATCTACCTAATACTTAATACCTATGACACGTTAGTCCTGAAAAGTAGTTACTACCACCTTCTCAATGCACAACAGTATTCATAACTCTAGAATCAACCTTATTACAGTGAAACTATCTGTCTATGTGTCTGACAGATTCACAATTAGCTGTATTCTCAGTGCCTTAAATGAAGTGGACATACATACAGTAAATATTTGTTTAATTATGCTGGGGGGTACAGTGAGCATGTGATTGTGGGGGAAACGGGTGTGGTCAGGACAAATACTGTGGTCCAGAAGAATAAGCTTTGTCAATCTAGAGATCCAGCACTAACTGCTCTTCCTTTATCACCAGGTGCATAAACTATAAAGATCATTACACAAATGGCTGGTATATCTGGTAAGGACATCCTCAATTTGTGCTATAAAATCTTTGGTGGTATATACATACTCCTTTTCCTAAGTAATTGAGATAGCATATGAAATCATACAGCTTAAGAAAACTTTAGGAATCATGTGGATTAATATATATAGAAACATCAGTTTCAGGTCATTGGCCAGTGTTTACTTAAACACTTCCTGTGACGACTGACTATTTTTAAGAATGATAGTTTATTCCCAAGTTGGATATTTTTAAAGGTGAAATCTTTCTCCTGAAATCTTTCAAAATGATCCATCCACTGATTTTAGTTCTTGCCTTAAACATTCAGGATAAGACAAAAAAAGAGTTGTTATAAATTTCTAAATCTTGGCTTCTGTATTTTTCAAATTGAACATTGCAGTTAGTGGTTAGTTCCTCAAAGACAGAAGCCCTGTCTTGTCAACCTTTGAATCCCCACCTCCAACATCTAAAAATCTATTTGATCACTTACATTCTAGAAGAAGGTGGTAAAGAATCTGCCTGCCAATGCAGGAGACACAAGAAATGTGGGTTTGATCCCTGGGTTAAGAAGATCTCCGGGAGTAGGAAATGACAACCCACTCTAGTATTCTTGCCTGGGAAATTCAATGAACAGAAGAGTATGTTGGGTTATAGTCCGCAGGGTCACGAAGAGTCAGACATGACTGAGCGAGTGCACACACACACACACACACACACACACATACTTACACACACACTAGTTGAGTGAATGACTGGATAACTGAATGGAAGCAGTAATGGATGAATGTAAGTAATTAAGATGCTACTTCTTTGAACAAATCTCCAATTTCTAAAGAGGAAACAATTAAGATTGCCTGGTAAGACTGCCTCACTCTGAGCTCAGAGAAGATTCCAGAGTCAGTGAAAATGTGTGAGAGATGATGAGGGTTTGTTTAAGGAATTCGGCCGCTCAGAGTCCTTACAGCCGGGCTTGCTGTGTTTTTTCACCTTTCCAGGAAGTAGCAGGAGCTCTTAACTTTGAGGCATGTTCCATCTCACTCCTCCCCTGATTTCTCTGGCTTCAGGTTCTTGCTGCTGATTTTCCTGGTGGCTCTTCTCTGTGGAACAGTGATCTTCTGCCTCCAGTGCTGCCTGAGGAGACTCCAAAATGGTCCCCGAAGACGCACCATGGCTGTTTTTGCTGTTGGAGACTTGGATTCCGTTTATGGTAAGCTATTTACACACTTCTAGATGTCCTCTTTGGAAACCTTATAGTTTTGTGTGAGTTGGAAAGTTAATCTATGAAAAACAAATTTGCAAACAAAGAACAAGATATAGTTTACTGAGGACTCAAGGCATGCACTGGGGAGAGAGTCTAAAGGAGGAAACTTCAGAAGAAGACTCCAAATTAAGAAAAAAAAAATGTGTCCTGGGGAAGTGACTCAGAGTTGAGTATGGGAATAGAACCTAAACCTAAACATTCCGTCAACAAGCAGAAGAGAAAATGTACACAGGGCTGGCCACTCCAGGTGAAAGCAGGGTTTAAGGTACAGAAGAGTATCTCTGGGCTTTTGATGTCCATCTTTCCTACCCTGTGTTCATTTAAGAAGCTCACCATGCCTCACTTACCTGCAATAATATTGAATAATGCTTTTCAGATTGTCTGCTTCCAGTGCAGAGCCTGAGATACTTGGAATTGTGTGAGCGAGTGTCAGTACTCATGTCCTTTCTCTCCAGACACATTGGCAGTCTCCTGATCCTCCCTGCTCCCCACACCCACTCCCAAACCCTGTCCTCTCTATTATTTTTTAGTGTGCACTAAGAGGTAAGAAATGGAGAAAATTGTGGTCTTGAGTTATTTGTAACTGCCAGCCTCAGCTTTAAGTAGAAAAATGACAGTTTTGTGATTTCTGAGAGGTGACAATTGACAGTTTATGTCTTCGTGTTAAGCATTGTCCTCGTCCAGAGATTGTCTGTTATGAGATTTTCCTTCTAAGGCACTACATTGTATATTACAGTTGCCTCAAGAGTGCTTGGTAGAAACTAACAGCTGCCCTTCAAAAACTTGGGTCAGCATAAGATTTTCAATAGACAAAGTGGGAGATGTCCTGGAAAAACTCACAGCTACATAGGAAGTGGGATAAAAATAAACTAAATCGTTTTAATCTCAAAATTCAGTATTAAGATTTAGTGATTGGATTCACTGTTGACTTTTTCCAAAGTTATTATTTAATAGGGAAACACACTGTTAATTTGAAAAATGATAATTTGGGAAAGGATAATTAAAGTCTCCAATGAAAATAGCCTTTTCTCCTAAAATCAGCAGCACTTTCCACTGAGCGTATAGAAAATAGGATCACTGACCCTCAAGCAAAGTATGTTGGTTAAAGGGATCAACATGGTCACATTGGTCTATTTTTCTTTATCTAACAAGAGGTGCTCAATAAATAAACACAACTATGCTTCTTCCAACTTGACTTGAGCTACTACAGAGGAGAATCCACACTGGTCTTCTTTCTTAGCCGTTCTCTCACTCTGAGGAAGAGTCTTTCACTAGATGACCTTGAAGTGTTAAAACAAACAAACAAAAAAATCTGGTTTTAATTTTTGGTAAATAAGCTACCAAGTTATACTGTTATAACTTTTCAGGTAGTTCATGTGCCACAGTTAAATCCCCACTTATCTAATATTTTTATATTTCCTGGATGATGGTTTCCATACATGCTTTTGAATTTTCTGAACTTCCCTGACAGATATGAATGTGAGAAAAGGAGTCAAGACTGAGACAGTGCTTCACAATTTAATTCATACCTACAAAGTACTAGGCACTAGGTCAGGGGTTTCACAGATACTATCTCTAATTCTTAAAATACCAACTCAGAAAAGTGGCCATTACTTCCCTTAGAGGATGTTATCTACTTTTCTCACTCTGCTGTTTAAATATACCCCATAAATCTCTGTTGCAGGTCAACTAATATACTACAGATTTTCCAAGATTGAGGATAATGAGCAATGAAAAGTTACATAGGGCACATATGGCAAAGGATCAAACATAACTGAGAAACAGTACACTCACACACATACACACACAAACACACACACACACATGGCTAGTCACCTCATTCGTGGACACTTATATCTTGAACCTTATATCTTGAACCACCAGATGTTTCCATTGGGTGATTCCTCAGTGGTAGGTTTTGCTGTCCAGAATCCTCATTTCCTTCCTCATTCTACCTTTTCCTTCTTAATCCCTTGGGTGTAGCTTTGACTCTTGTTTTTTGCAAGAACATTTAAACTCTTTCTCAACTTAAATAGCATTACCAGGTTCACTTCTGTTGATGTCCATTGTAGAGAACACGTTCAGTTGCCTCTTTCGGTTTATTTCTATCCTCACCTATGGTGATTTTCCCATCCACTGCCTGTCTCCCATCCTGTCCTATGGATGTTTAGGGTGGCTATATAGGTAGAGAATCACCATTCACATCGTCTTTGATGTGGATGTGGCTCCCAGACTTATGTTTCTTGCCATTCTTATTTTTCCTCTCCAAAACAAAACACAAACAAATAGTTCAGAAAGTGGTATTCTCTGTGATCTCTAGTCACTGGTTGTTGGTTTAATCACTAAGTCATGTCTGACTCTTGCAACCCCGTGGACTGTAGCCCACCAGTCTCCTCTGTCCATGGGGTTTCCCAGACAAGAACACTGGAGCAGGTTGCCATTTCCTTCTCCAGGGGACCTTCCAACCTAGGGATCAAACCCACATCTTCTGCATTGCAGGCAGCTTCTTTACCCCTGAGCCACCATGAAAGCCCCAGGTCACCTCTTCTTAACTAGTAATTTCTGGAATTAAACTCCAGGGAGCTAATATTATAAGGCAATCTGACACCCAGACCCACACCAAATTTCCTTTTCCCACTGAATTCTTATTATACTTTCACTTCTCCAGACAAATATCCTCCCTATCTAATATTTCCTTAAAAGGAGGTACTCTCCAAAAGAGAAGTGAGGGAAATACTAAAGGATATTTTTACTGCTGAGAGGGAAGTAAGGGCCAAACCACAGCTTCTGCCTCCACAGTCCCACAAAATTTTGTGCTCCCAGGTTGGAGCTAAGTCCACTCCATCTGGGTTTTCCCGTCTACACTGCAGTTATGAGTGTGTACTTCTGAGTCTTCCCCATAGCCACTGTTCAGAAGCAGGAGAGGAAAATGAGAACTCGTTTGCAAACTACTGGTGATGTATTAGAATATGAAATAAGGTTCCTGGACTCCCTGCCACCCCTTGATCAAAAGAGGGCAGATAGGACTTCCCTCCTGAATATAGAATGTAGGAAATAAGTCATTTAAAGCTTTTCAATGATGAGACATGATTTTATATATAAGCCCTGGGTTCCTCTAAAACTTTCATTTTATTTCTTCAAAATTTATTTCACGTTATTACCATACTCTGCTGAATATATTAGTTGAAATAGCTCTGCTCTTCTGACCTGAGGGTCAGAGGTTCAAGATCTCATGAAATCTGCCCTCAAATGAGAAGAGCAAAGAGGAGAATTTTGACTGACTATCAGAGGCTGGATTGGAGTGAACTTTACTGATATTAAAATATATAAAATTTCTTGCTGGCAACTCCTGACAATATTACATGACTCTGGTTGTCAATTATCTTGATTAGAAATATTTAAAAAAGGAAGGAGATACTTGGCTCGGGAATCCTTGTAAAATGTGTTTAAGGAAGGCCTTACCAGTTCAACCCATCACAGTGATGAGACCTCTGTCTGGAAGAGTCCTTAGGAATCTCAGCCAAACACCAAGGCTTCAAGAGAATCTTCTAGACCAATAATCATGCCTTTTCACAATTCTATGCTGACTCGATGCTCAGATTTGTTTTCCTTCCCCTCTGAAAAGGTTTAATGTTTCCATGTCGTAACATGTTATGATGAAGCTCTTTGTGCACCAATAAAAGAATTAATTCCTCTGATACGCCAGTGGAGGGTAAGGAGGAATGGTGACTCAAATTCAGGCAATCTTAGTCACCCACATGTGAGAGAACAGAATGATATAAAAAAGGATACAGAGCAGAAAAAATAAGAAAGGCATTTTCAAATAAACCAAGTCCATTAGAGTGACTCTTAATGACTTGGGGAATCTGAACTCTGGGTATAAAAAATTAGCAGTGAGTGTATTGGTTTTAAAAATCAAAAACAAACTGTTATCTTCATCAACAACTGTCAAAATCATAGGATTTTTGTAGGCATTTTTAACTGAGCTCTCTCAGTTTCCTAATTTGTCAAAAGATACAAATAAAAGATAAAAATGCTTGTTTCCCTCCCAGTCCCATGATATTGTATGTAAACATGCTTTGAAAAAAAAATTGAGAAGTGACATGTGTTCAATTTTACAAAAGCTTTCTGAGCTTAATTCTGTTTATCATATGAATACCGTATGGTTTTCATAAGTTTAAGAGCAATGGGCAAATCTATAGTAAGGAAATAACAATAAATATTTTCTAACATAAAGAGCAAGTGTCAATATCTTGCTGCCTGGAGCATGACATTAATAATGACCCTGGTAGATATAAATTCAAGCTAATAATTATTTTGAATAAATCTGGTCAACCACTCCAGATACAATGATAGCCAAGTTACCTCTGACTCTGTATTGGATTTGCTGGAAGCAGTTCATCTGGAAAATGGGCAGTGCTTACTAACTGTACCCACAAAGGAGGGAAATACTGAGGCAAGTCCACTTTGCCAGTGTTAACTCTTTTTGTCAAGACATTTGGACTAGCCTACATCATTCTAAACTTCTTAAATATTCAAGGCTCTAACTCCAAGAAAGTTTTTTTTTTAATAAGAAATTTTTCATTCAGTAATCTCTGTGCCATTAAAATTAATAAAGATAATGATTAAATCATTATTTAAACATTAAAATAAGAAAGTTTGGGAAATATTACTGTCAATAGAGGAAAATGCATGCATACTCCTGGCATAGTACAGTTCTTCTTATATAATAATAATGCTAATGACAATACTTTAGCCAACTCATTGGAAAAGACTCTGATGCTGGACAAGATCGAGGGCAGAAAGAGAAGGGGGTGACAGAGGATTAGATGGCTGGATGGCATCACTGACTCAATGAGTTTGAGCAAACTCCTGGAGATAGTGATGGACAGGGAGGCCTGGTGTGCTACAGTCCTTGGGGTCCACAAAGAGTTGGACACGACTAAGCGACTGAACAAGAACAACAACAAAATGCTAATATCACTACTGATAATAGTGACAGTCAACTTCAATGCGTGTCAGGCTTTGTTTTAAGCACGTTACATTTCATTTAGCCTTGCTTTTACAGATATTGCACAACAGCAAGCTGAGGTGTAAAAACTTGTGTAATAAGTTAGCATTAGGTTATTCAATTAAATAAATTAACTCCTTAAGGAAAGTGTTGAACCAGGAGGTGAGATTTATATTCTACATATGGTTGCACTCTTTACATATTACATTAATATTTAAATTATTATACTTTGTCCCATGAACCAGGGAGATACAAAATAAAGCAAATACAAATATATGGAAATTCATGATTCTAAATAAATCAAATGCACTCCAAAGCAATAATTTTGGTTAATTTACATATAGATTCCACTGATACAGCTATTGCCTTTTATGTAACTACTCTTGGAGTCATCTTAATAATTGTGGCTTGTTCTTTGAAATCTCCTTGATGGTATAGAATCTTAATCCTTTAAGGAAGGGGTCATTAAACTTTTTGTATTAAAGTCCAGGCAAGAAATATGTTTGGCTTTGCAAGCATATGATCTCTATCGGGACTACTCACGTCTGCGATTTATTAGGAAAAGCAGCCAGAGACAATATGAAAATGAATGGACATGATTGTGATACAATTCAATTTAATACACAAAAACAGCCAAAGGTTAGTTTAAGGGTGTAATTTCTTCTTTAAAGGTGAATTTATGGCTGTCATTAATTTATGTTATGTTATTGTTTTGGGAAGAAGCAGTCAAATTATTCCCAGAAAGGTAAAGACCTTGTGAAAAAAGGAAAACAGTATAGATAAATGACGATAAAGTATTACTATTGATTTCCTGTGTGACTCTAAAGCAGTCTTTCAAGCCAATACTAATAAAAGATTTCCCAAAAACCTATTGGAATAAGTGCATAATCTCTCAAGGTGATCAGTTTAAGGAAGAAAATGCATGTCTTTTATATTGGATGGTTTGTAGTGTGCATAATCTAAAGTCAAGACCTTTAATTTTAAAATTTAAAATGTGAGAATGCCTTTTGCTTATTGTATGCATATACTTTCATTACAAACTTTTCACAACTTAATATTTTTACTATGCATCATCGACAGATGTTGAAATTAATTAATTGCATTAGTTTCAGTTTACAGAACATACACATGAAAGAATGAAGTTCAGATGTAATACTTTAATGTTTCTAGTGAGATTGCATATCTCATGATGGGAGCATTAGCTAAAATGCCATTAGTGTTTACAGGAATCTTGTCTTCTGATCTACCAAAAGGGATATTTCTTCTAGTTTCAGCTGTTAAATTGTAAATGCTTCTTGATGGCTTAGTCAAAGATGGCCTAATCGGTGCATGAGAGCAAATTTTCTTGCTGTAATGACTAAAATATCACAGCAGAGAGTGAAATGATTGTAAATTTTTTCTCAAGGGTACAAATAATTTTCTGTTGCTCCAGTGATCCAAGAAATGCCAGATTTTATTAGGCAGTTCATGTGCTTCTATTTCATGCTGACTAGAAAGATTATGTCTCCACCTTTCTCTTTCCAGGGACAGAAGCAGCTGTGACTCCAACTGTTGGAATGCACCTACACACTCAAACCCCTGAACCGTTTTGTGTTCCCTGTTTTGGAGTTTTAGGCCCCCCGCCTCCATATGAAGAAACTAAAATCAAGCCGATTTTAGATCTAGATCGCTAATTGAAATGATTAGAAATATTTTAAATTTCAAAATATGCAATTTAGGAACAATTCTCTCATTGAGAATTCCTGGAAATCAGTTAATGTAGTCTTAAAAAGGACAAATAAATGAATATAAGAAAAGAATTTTGAGCATGGAGATGTTTCTGTAGTCAACTAGTGGACCCTTGTTATATCACTGTTGCTTTGTAATTTTATGTTCCTAATCAAGTTTCTTGATGCACTCCAATAGGCAGTAACTAACATAAGGGGTGGCTTCCATTAAGTTCCACTCCATTATATGTAACAGATTTATCTGCCTCAATCTCTGTTTTAACCTGACCTCTTCCCTGATATGGGGTCAATAAAATTATTGTCATTTAACAGTGACCCACAATAAACTGTGGAAAATTCTTAAAGAGATGGGAATACCAGACCACCAGACCTGCCTCTTCAGAAACCTGTATGCAGATCAGGAAGCAACAGTTAGAACTGGACATGGGACAACAGACTGGTTCCAAATAGGAAAAGGAGTATGTCAAGGCTGTATGTTGTCACCCTGCTTATTTAACTTATATGTAGAGTACATCATGAGAAAAGCTGGGCTGGAAGAAGCACAAGTTGGAATCAAGATTGCCAGGAGAAATATCAATAACCTCAGATATGCAGATGACACCATCCTTATGGCAGAAAGTGAAGAAGTACTAAAGAGCTTCTGATGAAAGTGAAAGAGGAGAGTGAAAAAGTTGGCTTAAAGCTCAACATTCAGAAAACTAAGATCATAGTATCAGGTCCCATCACTTCATGGCAAATAGTTGGGGATAAAGTGGAAATGGTGGCTGACTTTATTTTGGGGGGCTCCAGAATCACTGTAGATGGTGATTGCAGCCTTGAAATTAAAAGATGCTTACTCCTTGGAAGGAAAGTTATGAATAACCTAGACAGCATATTAAAAAGCAGAGACATTACTTTGCCAACAATGGTCCATCTAATCAAGGCTATGGTTTTTCCAGTAGCCATGTATGGATGTGAGAGTTGGACTTATAAAGAAAGCTGAGCACCGAAGAATTGATAATTTTGAACTGTAGTGTTGGAGAAGACTCTTGAGAGTCCCTTGGACTGCAAGCAGATCCAACCAGTCCATCCTAAAGGAGATCACTCCTGAGTGTTCATTGGATGGACTGATGTCGAAGTTGAAACTCCAGTACCTTGGCTACCTGTTGTGAATAGCTGACTCATTTGAAAAGACCCTGATGCTGGGAAACATTGAAGGCAGGAGAACTCTTCATGACAGAGGATGAGATGGTTGAATGGCATCACCTACTCAATGGACATGAGTTTCGATAAACTCCAGGAGTTGGTGATGGACAGGGAGGCCTGGCATGCTGCAGTCCATGGAGTTGTAAAGAGTTGGACATAACTGAGTGACTGAACTGAACTGAACAGTGACCCAAACAGAGATTCATACATGTCCAGATCCAGAGTCAGAAAGATAATATTTGAATTAGGGTCAGGGGAGAGAGTAGAAAGAAGGGCCATTTGGAGTTAAAGGGTGAAAGATGAATGAAGAATATGATTAAAGTTCAAGGAGCTATATGTCACAGCCTGAGGAGGGAGAAAGTGTTGATAGAAGCTGAAGGACATTTCTTAACTGTGCATCCATGCCTGCTAAGTGGCTTCAGTCTTATCTTACTCTTTGAGACTCCATGGACTGTAGCCTGTCAGGCTCCTTTGTCCATGGGACTCTCTAGGCAAGAATACTGAAGTGGGTAGCCATTCCCTTCTCCAGGTTATCTTCCAACCCAGGGATCAAACCCATGTGGCACATGTAATCCCATGTTGTGGAGAAGCAGAGACTCCAGTTTTATATGAGAGCCCAATAATTAGTGCCTCAATTGGGCATTTATCAGCAAACTATGATAAAAACCCTTGGGGTAGGTATCAATATTCCCATCAGGAAATGCTTCAAATTGATTCCACCTTCAAAATAGGTCTGGATACTAAGCATTTCTTACCCTGTCTCTGCTGTGAGCCCATGTATTGTCAGTTCTTGCTTGGATTACTGCAATAGCATCTAAACTGGACTGTTTGCTCCCAGCTTTGACTTCCTATATTCTATTTCCAACACAGTATCTAGAGTAGTGCTTTTAGAACATAAAGTGGAACATGTTCCTTAACTAAACTCCATTGACAACACTCCTCACTCAAAAATGCCAAAGTCCTCAATACATGGCCCTATACAATCTATACCCTTGTCAAGCTTCCTTTTTAATGACTCTCTCCCTTACTCACTTACTCCAGGAACATGGTCCTCAAATCCACCAGACATTATTCTACCCCATATGTCCTTTCTGGCCTTAGTGCTTACTGTTCCTTTTTCCTATGAAACTGTTGCCTCAGATATGAACATTGCTTCACATTTTCACCTACTGTTAGTCTTTGTTTGAAAGTCATCTTCTCAATGAGGACCACCCTGATTATCCTACTTTAAGTTGCAATTTCTCCCAATCCTAGCACTTCCACCTCCTTGTCTCAGACACACTTTTCCTTTTCTCATAGTACCTATTGTCTTCTACACATCATCTTCTACTACAATACATGGCAAAATTCTATTCATAGTCTGCTGTTGACTTTTCCTTGCTAGAATGTAAACCAACGAAAGGATGAATCTTTGTGTTATCCACTGATTTATACCCCTAGCCTCTAAAGCAGCCTGGCACTATTATGTATTCAAATAAATTTTATAAGTTCCCAATTCTGGAAATTTCCAAAAATAGCTGGATGGGAATTTATGAGGATGAAAGCTTTACAGAAGTCAATCTGGGTAAGAGCTGAAGACAGCTGGAAATACTGTAAAACATGAAGTCACACATATATCCATTCTCTTACTAAATCCACTAAAATTATAGCTCAGTTCAGTCGCTCAGTCGTGTCCGACTCTTTGCGACCCCATGAACCGCCACACGCCAGGCCTCCCTGTCCATCACCAATTCCCAGAGTCCACCCAAACCTATGTCCATCAAGTTGGTGATGCCATCCAGCCATCTCATCCTCTGTTGTCCCCTTCTCCTCCTGCCCTCAATCTTTCCCAGCATCAGGGTCTTTTCAAATGAGTCAGTTCTTCGCATCAGGTGGCCAAAGTATTGGAGTTTCAGCTTCAACATCAGTTCTTCCAAAGAACACCCAGGACTGATCTCCTTAGGATGGACTGGTTGGATCTCCTTGCAGTCCAAGGGATTCCCAAGAGTCTTCTCCAACACCACAGTTCAAAAGCATCAATTCTTTGGTGCTCAGGTTTCTTTATAGTCCAACTCTCACATCCATACATGACTACTGGAAAAACCATAACCTTGACTAGATGGACCATTGTTGGCAAAGTAATGTCTCTGCTTTTTAATATGCTGTCTAGGTTATTCATAACTTTCCTTCCAAGGAGTAAGTGTCTTTTAATTTCATGGCTGCAATCACTATCTGCAGTGATTTTGGAGCCCAAAAAAATAAAGCCAGCCACCATTTCCACTTTATCCCCATCTATTTGCCATGAAGTGATGGGACCAGATACTATGATCTTAGTTTTCTGAATGTTGAGCTTTAAGCCAACTTTTTCACCCTCCTCTTTCACTTTCATCAAGAGGCTTTTTAGTACTTCCTCACTTTCTGCCATAAGGATGGTGTCATCTGCATATCTGAGGTTATTGATATTTCTCCCGGCAATCTTGATTCCAGCTTGTGCTTCTTCCAGCCCAACATTTCTCATAATGTACTCTACATATAAGTTAAATAAGCAGGGTGACAACATACAGCCTTGACATACTCCTTTTCCTATTTGGAACCAGTCTGTTGTCCCATGTCCAGTTCTAACTGTTGCTTCCTGATCTGCATACAGGTTTCTGAAGAGGCAGGTCTGGTGGTCTGGTATTCCCATCTCTTTCTGAATTTTCCACAGTTTATTTTGATCCACACAGTCAAAGGCTTTGGCATAGTCAGTAAAGCAGAAATAGATGTTTTTTTCTGGAACTCTCTTGCTTTTTCGATGATCCAGCGGATATTGGCAATTTGATCTCTGGTTCCTCTGCCTTTTCTAAAACCAGCTTGAACATTTGGAAGTTCATGGTTCACCTATTGCTGAGGCCTGGCTTAGAAAATTTTAAGCATTACTTTACTAGCATGTGAGATGAGTACATTTGTGCGGTAGTTTGAGCATTCTTTGGGATTGCCTTTCTTTGGGATTGGAATAAATACTGACCGTTTCCAGTCTGTGGCCACTGCTGAGTTTTCCAAATTTGCTGGCATATTGAGTGCAGCACTTTCACAGCATCATCTTTCAGGATTTGAAATAGCTCAACTGGAATTCCATCACCTCCACTAGCTTTGTTCATAGTGATGCTTCCTAAGGCCCACTTTACTTCACATTCCAGGATGTCTGGCTCTAGGTGAGTGATTACATCATCGTGATTATCTGGGTCATGAAGATCTTTTTTGTACAGTTTTTCTGTGTATTCTTGCCACCTCTTCTTAATATCTTCTGCTTCTGTTAGGTCCCTACAATTTCTGTCCTTTATTGAGCCCATCTTTGCATGAAATGTTCCCTTGGTATCTCTAATTTTCTTGAAGAGATCTCTAGTCTTTCCATTCTATTGTTTTCCTCTATTTCTTTGCATTGATCACTGAGGAAGGCTTTCTTATCTCTCCTTGCTATTCTTTGTAACTCTGCATTCAAATGAGTATATCTTTCCTTTTCTCCTTTGCTTTTTGCTTCTCTTATTTTCATAGCTATTTTTAAGGCCTTTTCAGACAGCCATTTTGCTTTTTTGCATTTCTCTTTCTTGGGGACGGTCTTGATTCCTGTCTCCTGTACAATGTCACAGACCTCCATCCATAGTTCATCAGGCTCTCTGTATATCAGATCTAGTCCCTTAAATCTATTTCTCACTTCCACTGTATAGTCATAAGGGATTTGATTTAGGTCATACCTGAATAGTCTAGTGGTTTTCTCCACTTTCTTCAATTTCAGTCTGAATTTGGCCATAAGTAGTTCATGATCTGAGCCACAGTCAGCTCCCGGTCCTGTTTTTGCTGACTGATAAAGCTTCTCCATCTTTGGCTGCAAAGAATATAATCAATCTGATTTCGGTGTTGACCGTCTGGTGATGTCCATGTGTAGAGTCTTCTCTTGTGTTGTTGGAAGAGGGTGTTTGCTATGACCAGTGCTTTCTCTTGGCTGAACTCTATTAACCTTTGCCCTGCTTCATTCTGTACTCCAAGGCCAAATTTTCCTGTTAGTCCAGGTGTTTCTTGACTTCCTACTTTTGCATTCCTTTCCCCTATAGTGAAAAGGACATCTTTTTTGGGTGTTAGTTCTAGAAGGTTTTGTAGGTCTTCATGGAAGTAAAAATGCTTTTTCATTCACAAGAATAAAGAGAGTAGCAAGAAGATGATGAAGAAAATTAGCAACAAATTTTAGTACATGTAAAGATGTCTGAGACAGATGGGGTTTCAAGTTTCTCCACTACACTAAATGACTTAAGGAAAGAAAGAAAATAATCTAACAAATTCATGCTGCACCAAAGAAGAAATGACTTAGAGTCAGAGACAAGAGAAGTGAAGAGAATTTTGGAAATGATGAAAAACTTCATCTGCAGGAAGATAACATTGAAACAGCCTAGACAAGAACCAATTCCATCAGAACATGACAACAAATAACTACAGTAGAATAAAGAGGCAAGTGTAGGGAAAAATTAGAAATGAAAATGTGGTGATAGAATAATGGTTGGTAAATGCAAAGGGGAAAGAAAAACTGAAAAACAAGGTGATTATAAATCTATCAAAAACTAAAGTTTGATTAACCCTCCCTTAACTGGTTAAGTTGTAAATCATGTAAATAATTACTGTTGAATTATAAAATAGATGTTATTCATATTAACAGTGTAGGCAGAGAAGGAAAGTTTGTGTTAGGGAAGGGGTTTAAGGTTAGAAAGTAAATCTGAATCTCATATTGTGTGGAATCAATTGTTGTTTAGTCATTAAATTGTGTCTGACTCTTTTGCAATTCCCTGGACTGTAGCCTGCCAAGCTCCTCTGTCCATGGGATTTCCCAGGCAAGAATACTGGAATAGGTTGCCATTTCTTTCTCCAGGGGATCTTCCCAACCCAGGGATTGAACCCACATCTCCTGCATTGGCTGCAGATTCTTTACCACTAAGTTATTGTGGGTGGAATCAAGGAATAACATCTAAACTTTTAAAAAATCAAGTAATAGTAGGAAAGCATATCATTTGAAAATTAGGTCATAAATATCTGAAACAAAATGCCAAAAGAGTTGAAAAGTATATTTCCTCAAGAAGTGGGACTTGGAGATAATATTCTGTGGAAACAGAACAAATGAGTGCTAATCATAAGCCTATAGTGCTATTTTACTTTTAAAACTAAATGCAAGTGTTATTTTAATAAAAATAAATATAAACAAATAAAAGTTTGGCAGATTTATGCTTTGCAATTGAAAACAAACAAGGGGAATCATACCATAAATAAAAATGTTAAATATAAATGTCTTTAAGTGATGGGGCTACAGGTAATTTTGCTTTTTATTCATGTTGTTGGATTTTTCTAATTGCTCAATAATATGTGTACATTACTTTTGTAATTGAAAATCTCAGCAACATTCTTTCTTTAAAAAAAAAGCAAAACCCTGCCTTCATTTATCAGATTAAAAAAATGGGCTTTGGACAGATACTTGACTAATCAAGGTGCATAGTTAATTAGTGTGAGATAAAACTAGAGAGTATATATTTTCATCTTTCAATTCCTGTTCCAAGTATTTCTTCATTAAGATCTTTTATCTTCAAAAGTGGTTATAAAAGTGGTTATAAAAATAAAAATCAGAGAATGTGGGTTAAAATTACATTTATTTTGAATAAGTAACTCTAAGGAAAGAATTTTAAATCATATTCTATAAGTTACCTATGTTAAAATTCATTCTAATTACAGGAAAGACAGGTTATAATAAACACTTAGAAAAGTGTAACGTATCTGGAAACAGGCCTAATGATTCAGCAGCTGGAGTTTGATGAAGACATTAGTGAAAGCCAGAGTTGAAGTGTTTGAATTTAAGTCACTTGCATGTATGCGTCAGTACTTGCTTGGTGTGTGGTTGGTTGGTTTACTTTGAGGGCACTGGGGAGGAAGTGTGGGGAAGAGGCTGGAAGCGTGTGGGTAAGGTTGGTAGAGAAGAGTTTGCTCACATAGAAACGTTCCTGGCAAAGATTTCTCATCAAATATCACAGATCATATTTTAACTTAATGTCTTAAAAATACTTACTGAATGACTACATATATCAAGTATTATGCAAGGTTCTGGATATATTTCTTCAGTAAACTTCATTATTGTTAGTATTATTTTTCATGATACTAGTTTCCACTACTTTACTCTGATCTCCAGAGACTTGAAAGTTCTCTAGCAAGTACTCTTTGTGGTCCCCTGAAAACTACTGCAAATAACAAATGATAAAACTAATTTAGGTTATATGATTACCATGGTATTTAAAATAAAAATTTTAAAAATAAGCCTGTATTCTATTTTGTCATCTCATTTCAGAAAATCTTTGCCTGCATCTTATTTCATCAATAAATCATTAAAATTCAATTTAGCCTGGCATCTCAAATTTTAATTCTGATAGGATTAGATTTTTTTTTCTTTCCATGTTAGAGCATTGTTTTTTGTTTGTTTGTTTTGTTTTTTGCTTTACCAAACCATCTTATTTTAGTTTAGGTTTTTAAGCTGTTTATGTATATAGGGGTAGAACTGATGAACAAAGTTCTGATAGTTTCAGATGAACAGCAAAGGGACTCAGCATACATATACATGTATCCATTCTCTCCCAAACTCCCTCCCATCTAGGCTGTCACAAAACATTGAGCAGAGTTCCCTGTGCTATACAGTAGGACCTTGTTGATTACCCATTTTAAATATAGCCGTGCCTACACGTTAATACCAAACTCCCTAGCTCTTCCCCTGCCCTCATTCTTCTCCCCCGGCCACCATAAGTTCACTCTCTAAGTCTGTTTCTGTTTTGTAAATAAGTTCATTTGTATGATTTCTTTTTCAATTCCGCATATAAAGAATGTCATACCATTCCTTCTTTGCACTCATTTTTTTTTTTTTTAAGGTTTTTCTTACTGCTGAAGGATGTAGTTTTTTTCTTTGAACATCCAGCAGAGGGCATGAAAGCCTACCTATAATTCTAGCCCAATAGCCAGATTTGATGTAACGGCTAAATGAAACCATGAAGCTAGGTTTTTGACAGACCCTAGCAGAATGTAATAATAATGAGGTTCAAATTTGCAAAGAGGAATTTTGCACTTTAGCTCATATTGTTCACAATGAAGCTGAACATCAGACAAGATGCATGCCATCAGAAAATCTAGGTAATTTGAAATGTATTTCTGCAGATGATGTCTGTGAGTTTGAGCTGCCTAAAAAGGCAGACTAATTTATGTATATGCTCCTCCCGTGGACTGTAACATCTACAGTACTGACCCTGTAGGTCTAGTCTGTTTCTTTTTTTGCCTGACTATGAGTTCCCCTTTAATTTTCAGTTTTGTAGTTCCAAATTTGTTTCATTTGTGTTAGGAGCACAACTTTTATAAAATACAACCATAAAATTCAATATCTTTCACGGAAATGAAATGGAGCTAGGATAGGACTGTATAGCATTCAGGTAGACAATAAAATGAAACTCAACCAGAATATTATATTTAAGGCAAAATGTGAAATACTTCAGGTTTGAATAAGAGAAAATGAGACAGTGAAAATGTGTTGGCTGTAAGGCTCCACTATAAATGATTTTTTTTATCAGAACAAAGAAAGGAAATAGAGTATACATTTCAAAAGAATCTTTCAGGTTTGAATTCATTTTGCTTTGTGATTTTGAACAAAATAACAATACAGGATTTCCCCCCCTGTTTAATACTATATCCTGGAAAGTAGTATATCTTTTTATTTTACCAAATGTTGTTCTTGGAAAATGAAATGAAAGTAATATCCATTTACAAAATGGCATAATTTGGTGATAAACAAAAATGTAATTGCATTTGTGCACTTGAAAATAATAATTTTTTCCTCTTCTAGAATTATGTCAGGGTAGACATACTATCTGACTGATGAAACAAGCAATGTATATCAATCAAAATGTCAGATTTTTATATTAGTAAAATGAAAAATGGGCTTCCCTGGTAGCTAAGATGGTAGAGTCTACCTGCAAAGCAGCAGACCTAGGTTCAGTCCCTGGGTTGGGAACATCCCCTGTTGGAGGGCATGGCAACCCACTCCAGTCTTCTTGCCTGGAGAATCCCATGGACAAAGGACCCTGGTGGGCTAGAGTCCACAGTGTTGCAAAGCGTCGGACATGACTGAGCGACTAAGCACAGCACACCATGACTGAGCGACTAAGCAGAGCGCAGCACAGGATGAAAAATGGTGTTTCTCAGAAGCACTGACATTATCAATGAATGCAGGTATCATCATTTCACTATTATGTTTATTGAGGGAAGGATTCCTCTTTGGAAAATCTATTTATGGGATGCAGTAAGTAAAACTATGAGAATTTCCCTTTCTCTAGTAATTAATTATAATATAATTACATCTGTCTTTATATTTAATAAAGCATCAGTTTTCTTTTTCTATGGACATGAAAATTGAATTCATGAATCAATTCAGATTATTCTCTAATTTATGTATCTAAATCTGGATAAATTTATAATGCTAAAAAGTCTTAGTTACTGACTAGTTGCTATTTAGATTTAGAAGGACCTGAAACAATTATCTTTTTTTTTCTTGAAAAATATTGTTAGATATAAATAAGAAAACCTAAGTATTTATTTTAGGACTTCCCAGGTGGCGCTAGTGGTAAAGAATCTTCCTGATGTCTGGGGAGTTTGTAATTTCCTCAGTTCTGTCTGGTCCCAACAAAAATTTGAAGCAATGGACAAACCAGTGTTACAGCTCTCAGACAGACCAGTGTTACAGCTCCATGTTACAGCTCAGTTTTATTTAGAAAGTAAAGGAAAATACATCCTCGAGGCATAAGGGCATGCCAATCCAAAAGACACAAAGAGAAAAGAGGCCCCCAGCTCAATTTTGGCTCCTATTTTTATATGTTTTTTCTCCTCCCCCTAAGCCTGCCCTATGTAAATTGGGCTAGCCAGGAGTGCTGTTTGTTTTACCTGAGGTCCTCACTCTGGTCCTTGGAACTTCCTTTGTTCTATTTTTGTGGGCTTTTCCCTTCCCTTCCCTTCCACCATTCTGGACTCCTTTTTTCTAGTCTAACTACCTAACACTGCCAATGCAGGAGACGTAAGAGACACAGGTTCAATCCCTGGGTTAGGAAGATCCTTTGAAGTAGGAAATGGCAACCCACTCCAGTATTCTTTGCCTGGAAAATCCAATGGATGGAGGAGCATGATGAGCTACAGTCCATAGAGTTGCAAAGATTTGGACATGACTCAAGGATTTATTTAAACTAACTTTAAATACACACAAGGATTTATTTTAAACAATCAGTGGACCATTGAATGCTTACCTGATACCATATGAAATGTTTGTCACTTGTGACATGGCCAACAATATAGACTGATGTTACATTAGGAGAGTTGGATGAAGGGATGGGAATGCCGGTCTCTTAAGGATGCCAAAACATCACCATGGTTCTTTCTGAAGATAATGGCTTTTTAAGGAGAGTTTGCAGTTGAAAGGAACACTTTGGTAAGCTGTGTAAGGAGCAGCCAGTCAAGGAGCAAACACTCAAGTAACAATAGATGGTCACTAAAAAGAATAAGTCTGTAACTGCATGACTTCCATTTTGTTGTTTGAAGCTTAAGTGTTTGGGACTAAAACTAAACTATGCAAGGCAAGAGATTGTCTACATTTTTATTATAATTCTTTTAGTGTAAGGAGAGGATTCCATTGAGAATTGGTATATGCTCAGAAGCCAATACTGGAATGCTCCGTGTGATTAAGCCTCCACTGTGTTTTTAGCCTCTGATTTTGGTTTTCCAAAGACACACTTTTTTCTTAGTTTCCTTCATTTTTGTTTTGTATGTTTTAGACAAGGTTTGCTGAGTCCTTCAGTTTCTTCTGTATTAACTAATCAGTTATTTTTTTATTTACTAACTTGAAGCTTTTCCCTTTGCCAGTAAAATAAAGCACCCCTCTGATTTCCTCCTCTAATCAATACTTCTTGCTCCATAGTTTTAGAAAACAAAGGCATTGTATAATGTTTCAATTTAGTGAAAGGAAAACAAACACTTGTAGCTAGAGTCTTTCCTCTCCTTCCCCTAACTCTCCAGGCTAGGTAGGCTTAGCTTAGCATAAAAAACTTAATTTAGAAAGTAGCAAAAGTGTTTAATGATTCCTACAACCCTCCTCAATTTTCTGCCGATATCCAAAATTTCCCCCAGCAAACTCAGGAAGACCCTAAAGGGACACATCTATTTGGCTTCATTTTCCTTTATCTATGCAAAGGCTGTATCACAAAACCTTTCCCTTAACATCCATTTTCAACTGCAGTCCCTCTCTACTCAAGTATTGTCAACACATTTAATCCACCAGTTTTGTGGAAGCAGTTGAGTTTTTGTGAAGGAAACCTTATAGCACTTTGAATTTTTCAAAGGTCACCTAAATACTGATTCAAATGCAGATTTTAGAAATTAAAGTTACAGTATTGTATTTGAACCATCGCAAATGCAGAGTGTGGATCTTGCATTTAGAACCAGTTGAAAAGGACATTTTTTCAGACAATTAGAACAAAACAGACATTGGGAAACAGATATTAGATATTACTGAGTTGTTAATTGTTGATTTTGTTTGTGGTCTTTATTAGTAAAATTATGTGATTTCTAAGATCTATTTTAAGCAATCAAATGAGCATTCTTATTTTCTTATTTAGCTCTGGAGACAGTCTCTCTGAATTTGAGCATATGTCCATTTTTCACTTATTATTACAGCTTTTGCTTAAAGTATATTTTATTTTAAAAATATTGCATTTATTAGACAATTGCATACCAAAATTCAGCTACTCAAATTTGGATTTACCTATTTTTGATATACACAAAAACATTTTTACTTATTTTTATTTTATTTTAAAATCAACTCGGTTTCAAACTTAAATGTATTTAAATGAAAACTTTAAATTACATAAGTGGAAACATGCTTTTTCAAATCCACATAAAAATGAGTAGGTTGCTATAAAATAAAAATATTTAATGTACCACCTAAAAATATTTCAAATACTATTGCTAGTAAGTACAATATAACACATTTTGAGAAAATAAATACATGTTTTGAAATTGGAAATAGGCCATAGCAGGGAACAAAAAAAAAAAAAAAACAAACCATAATTTCCATCTCCAGAAATAAATATTCAAACAATTAGTGATTATTTAAAAAAGTTTATCAACTATACTCAACTTAGTTAGGTAAATGAAAATCAAAACAGTGTATAATTTTTAACCATAAAAGTGGTAACAGTATTAAACATTGCTAATATCATGTGTTGGCAAGGCTGTGGGGAAATAAGCATTTTTATATACTACTGGGGGAAGTATGAATTAGCATAACATTTCTTGGAAGCCAATTTGGCTACGTGTATCAAAAGTGATAATACATATTTTCATGGATTTGGTACTTCTACACACAGAAGGCAATTTTATAGTTATAATCCTACAAGAAGGCAAAGATGTTTTCAAAAGCATATTCATTGCTTAATAATAGGAAAAATGGCAGCAACAATGGAGATGATTAAGGGAACAAACAATGGTACATATGAACAAAGAACTATGCAGCCATTAAAAAGAATGAGGTGATATAGGAAATGCTATTAAGTATGAAAAGTGAAAGTGAAAATCGCTCAATCATATCTGACTCTTTGTGATCCCGTGTATATACAGTCCCTGGAATTCTCCAGGCTGCAGTACTGGAGTGGGTAGCCATTCCCTTCTCCAGGGGATCTTCCCAACCCAGGGATCAAACCCAGATCTCCCGCATTGCAGGGAGACTGCAGGATTCTTAACCATTTGAGCCACCAGGGCAGCCCAAGAATACTAGAGTGGGTATCTTATCCTTTCTTTCTGACCCAGGAATCGAACCAGGGTCTCCTGCATTGCAGGCGGATTCTTTACCAGCTGATCTACCAGGGAAGCTCATCAATAAGTATAGCTAACTATTAATTTTATTTTTAAAGAGAAGATAAAGAATAGCAGTATGGTGTATATATTTTCAAAGGATTTATATATGCCATAAATTTCAAATCTTTTCTTTGTTAGGATAGAAGAAATATGTGATAGTTATATGTCTTGGGAGAGAGATGGTGGGGGAAAACCATAAAGGTGGGTAAAAGAGACATTGTATAATATTTACATTCTGTATTGTTAAGTTTTGAAAAATCTTACCCATATATAATTTTTCTCTATGTTAACAGACACTCTTTGGGGGTGAGGATAATTGGTGTTTTTATTTGTCTGATGTTTTATTCTTTATTCTTTTCTGTTTTAAACAAATAAAGATTATTTCAATAAAAATTTTAAGTGAAAAATCATCAGATTTTTGAATGGAAACCTAGGGTAACCAATATTGGATTATGTATTATATTGTTTTCCAAATATATCACTGCATATCAGGGGCCAAAATTATTCACTTGAAAGTATTTAGTATTTCAAAGTTACAGAAACTGCTCTAAGAATATATTTTTTTACAAATAATTCCCAGTTTATCTCCTTAAAATGAAATTGGAACTATTCTTTCCAGTATGAGGATGTGGCGATAAAGAAACAAAACCAAAAGGGTAAAAGAATTGATTTGAAAGAAGATTGAAGTGTAATGGAGAATATATGGTAGGAAGATTAATTTGGGAATCAAACTTATCTCTGTGATGGTGAAGTCTGCCTTAATAAGACTTTGCCTCATAGATGATGCTTCAAAGAGGCTGACTGTAGAATGGAAGCCAGGATAGTTACTGACAGAGTAACACTAGCACCTTATGACCTTGGATTGTATTTCTAATGAGTGCTTTTTAGCAAATTTCTTCATCTTCATTTTCTTTCTTGAAAAGGGGAAAAATACTATTTTCCTAGGGTTTTCATTTTAAAGTAATTTGTGAATTTCAAAACCACCTTATCCCAGTTATGTTCTGAGGTCATGGAATTACAATCTTTAGCACAATAGCTGCCCTCTCTTGATTCTATTTCTTTGTACATATTTTTCTCTTTATAAGGAATCATTTCCCTGTTATTTCTTTTCTTTGAAAATGCCTGTCATCCTCCTTTATGCAACTGAAATTTCCCTCTTCTCTGAAGCCTTCCCTGACTCTAAAAGTAGAAGCAGGGGTCACTTTTCCCATGACATTTCATTCACAGTGACATTATGCAATTATTTTATTGTACTCTAAAGTTTCATTTTTTTATGCCTCTGTCCCCTCTTTGCCTTAGGTTGCTTGAAAACATAGAGATGATCTTTCAATAAAACTGCACAAATGTGTGCATGACTAATGGAAGGAACAATTCAATGAACAAATAATTGCATATATTGAACACAAATAAAATACTTAGTTTCTCCGGACTAAGGTATTATCATCATTCATTCACTCATTTATTCAAAAATATGCATTAATGGCTTACAATGCATCAGGCACAGTGCCGGGAATACAGCAGTACACAAAGTAGGAAGTGTTTTGCCTTTTCAGAATTCGCAAACTTGCAAGATTCAGATACAGATCAGGAAACCGCACTCATAGTGAAGGGCAATGGGGTAATGAAAGTAGAGCCCTTGGGTGTTGGGGAACCTAGTCTAGTGGAAGTCAGGGAGGCACTCCCTGAAGAAGTGATGTGTTCCTGGAGACAGGAAGGATGACGGGATAAGAACTGGAAAGGGAAAAGTGGTTCCAGAGCTGAAGCAAGACAAGCATATGGCTTTTGAGGCAGAGGCTGAAGTGCAGTTTGATTGGAGGGTGATAAGATATCCTGGCATTGGTCCCATCTCTTCATGGCAAATAGATGGGGAAACAATGGAAACAGTGAGAGACTTTATTTTTGGGGCTCCAAACTCACTGCAGATGGTGACTGCAGCCATGAAATTAAAAGACGCTTGCTCCTTGGAAGAAAAGTTATGACCAACCTAGACAGCATATTAAAAGTGGAGACATTACTTTGCCAACAAAGATCCATCTAGTCAAAGCTATGGTTTTTCCAGTAGTCATGTGTGGATGTGAGAGTTGGACTATAAAGAAAGCTGAGTGCCGAAGAACTGATGCTTTTGAACTGTGGTGTTGGAGAAGACTCTTGAGAGTCCCTTGGACTGCAAGGAGATCCAGCCAGTCCACCCTAAAGGAAATCAGTCCTGAATATTCATTGGAAGGACTGATGCTAAGGCTGAAACTCCAATACTTTGGCCACCTGATGTGAAGAACTGACTCATTGGAAAGACCCCGATGCTGGGAAAGATTGAAGGCGGGAGGAGAAGGGGATCACAGAGGATGAGATGGTTGGATGGCATCACCGATTCAATGGACATGAGTTTGAGCAAACCCCGGGAGATGGTGAAAGACAGGGAAGCCTGGCCTGCTGCAGTCCATGGGGTCACAAAGAGTTGGACACGACTGAGCAACTGAACTGAAGAAAGGGAGAGAGTGCTCAAAGAAGTAGGAGAGGGATCCAAGGACCAAGTTATGGCCGGCCTTTTAAAATCTTGCTGAAATGTTTGTTACTTTATCCTAGAAACAATAGGAGGACATGTAAGGTAACATTATTGGATATATATTTTTTAAAAGCTCCATCTGACTGTGGTGTAAAGCATTGACAGGAGGAAGGGAAAGAGGAAGCTGACACAACCATCAAAGAGAGAAAAGATAATGAACTATATATTGATCATTATAATATCAACATATCTGAAACTTTTCAAGTTTACAGTACTATAAACAAGGAAATTATATGATGAAGGACATAATGAGACATCTGTATAGTTGTATTGTCCAATCCCCCTGTGTGGAAATCATCTTTACTGTATCAAGAAAACACAACAGCTAGTTTACAAGAGCCCACACAGACCAAAGGTCTGTATCATTTACAGACCTTAAGCATTTAAGTATCATAATAACAATCACTATTATGGATTAAAGCACATAGAGTTAATGGTAAATTGTAGGTTGATAATGACACTTTAATACAAACAAATATTGAAAAAACAATATTCATCACTTTTTGAACTATTAAAAAGAAGGGCCATATCTTCTTACCTTTCCAGGAAAGACCTGACTTAATTATTAATGGCCCCTACTTTTACTTTCAAATTGGCCCTGTTTGGATGATAAATTACATATTATCTCACTAATAAACTAACTCTTTATTTTGTATTAGTGAATTGGCAAACGAAGGGGAAGAATTTTAAGCATTTATCCTGCCTTTTCAGGGTAACTCAAAGAAACTAAGGCTTATTTTTCAGAAGAAATTTTACGACAGATGAAGATAGAACAGAATTAGAAAACCATCTTTCTACAAACTGTAAGCAATGTATTGACTCCAATAAAGATTATTAACTTTAAAACTGTTAATTTAAAATTATTATTATGGTTGATCAAGAATAGGATATTTCTGTAATTTCTAACATAAAACCACAATAATCACTTGTATTTGTCACTAAAGGAAAAATACGTACAACTGAAGAATGGAGGAATTAGATAAGCATCACCCTGATCCAGTGGACAACTTTAGTGTAATTAAGTCTAAATCAACCAGATATTAGGTCTCCAAATACACTTCACATCACCTACAGTATGTTTTAGAAACTATTTAACTTCATTTCTTCAAAGCCTTTTGATTTAAATTTCAATTTGCTGGAAATACAAGGTATAGAAAAACAAGCTAAATAACCACCAGACAATCCAGAAGATGGAACAAGCTAGGAAAAACTGTTCAGCTTTTTTTTCTTTTAAGTAAATTAGGGAATGGTGAAAGAAAATGTAGCTTGATTAAAAGAGACTTGAGTGGCATAACAACCAGAGGAAATGCAAATATTGATTTGAAGAAATCAGTAGTACAGTGCATTTTGAGAAATTTGGGTAAATTTAAACATGGATTGTGTGTTAGATGAGATGAAAAGTTATTGCTATGAAAAGACAATGATAATTAATGGAGGAAATTTTTATTAAAAAGCCACACATCTGGAATGCACTCTTAAAAAAGAAATATATTGTCTTTGTACATATATGCATAAACAGAATATCTAGAAGAATGTGCAGATGTTCAATAGGATTTTAGAAGTAGTGATATAGGTAGAGAGCATATGGTCCCACTATATTTTAGTAAGATAAAGTTTTGGTTGTTTGTGCTTTCCAGCTTTCTGTTATACAATGCACACAGATAACTTTGTTAATAACAAAAGGCTAATTTCAGTTTACAATATGATATTAAAGATTTTATGAATTTTATAAATTTATAATTTTTTATTAAATCTTTTTTGTTTATATATATTTTATTTTTCCATTTTATAAATTTTATTTTTTCTCATCACAATTAATAGGACATGATTAAATTATAGTGCTCAGATTGAGTGGGCTATTTTAATATTTCAATCTAATAACCAGATATGTATATATTTTGGGCTTATATTATTTTTTATTTCCAAGCATATTGATCTATCATTGTGTCAATAATTGCTTCTTCACAATTTGACATTTGCTTTGCTCTTCACTAGCTGCTTTATTTGGGGATGCTTCATTAAATTATTGTGGATTAGGAATAAAGATTCCCAAGGGAATTTTCAAAAACTTACTAATATTTTTCCTAGAATATGCAAAATGTTTTTATTGAGAAAAAAATTCAAAACAGTCTTAGATTTTAATTATCCCCATAATCTTCTGAAATATTTCCTCATAGAAATGAAAACTTTAAGGAGGGAAAATTTGTATCTCTAAAATTTAATTAATTATTTAATTAATTTTGCCCTGCGTTTTCCCAGAAATATTTCAAGATACTTATTAGAATATACAAAACATGACAGACAATAAATCATAAAATAAATGTGGGAATAAAAAATTTAAATGCCAAGGTTGAGTAAAAAGAACAAAAAATAAATTTTAAAATGCTTGGAATAAAACCCATATAATTAATAAACATAATAATTAATTTTGCTAAATGTCAATTAAACAGTTAATAACATCCATTAAGTAAAAGTGAATCAACCAATCACTCTTAATTCTAAGATTAGACTAGTAATTCTCCTGAGATACTGGTAGAGAGATGCTTGTGAAGTATGAACATCACTTTCTTTTTTTTTTTTCATTTATTTATATTAGTTGGAAGCTAATTACTTTACAATATTGTAGTGGTTTTTGCCATACATTGACATGAATCAGCCATGGATTTACATGTGTTCCCCACCCTGAAACCCCCTCCCACCTCCCTCCCCATCCCATCCCTCTGGGTCATCCTAGTGCACCAGCCCCCAGCACTTGTCTCATGCATCAAACCTGGACTGGCAATCTGTTTCACAATTCATAACATACTTGTTTCAATGTTATTCTCTCAGATAATCATTTTCAATGATATGTGAACAAGATGCTATTATCTTATTTTTACATTATTTAGCTTTTTAAATTGGAAACACTTTTTTTGAAGGCTTCAGAAATTCATAACTGTATTTCCATTTTCCAGAGAACTGATTTTTAGTTTGGTTTTATAATCTGTTAAGGTACTGCATGACTATTAATGCTATTCATGTGACTTTCAAGGAAACAGAAAAACTAAGGTTAAATTTTATAGCTTTAAAAAAAACTCTACAGTTTAAAAATTGAAGAATTGTTATATTATGTATGTGAATGAAAGCCATTAGCAATATTTCATTGATTTCTTTAAATGTGTATATAACTCTATTTTTTTCAAAAAGCACATATTTTGTGAGGAAAATTGACTTTTTTCCAGTAGAGAATTGTGAGCCTTTATTGCTTTCAAGCAAAAAACTATTTATTACATTTCATCATATGTTGGCTATTTTGCTGGCTGCTGAGGATCCAGTGGTGAGAGGACACCTGAATCAGTGAATTCTAATATGGCACATTCTTGAAAGGCATTTAGATGCCCAATCAATACTAAGTGAACTCCCTGGTTTAGCTATTAACTGCTGTGGTTTAATGTTTGACAATATACAAGCAAACTTGGAGTAGTGATAAAATAATACACAGATCTCTTATGTTGCTCATGAGGAAGAAAGGCAGCACTGACTCTGATATTAATTTGGTATTAATTTAGCATTTGCTTTTGACATTTAGAGCATTGAGAGGGCACATTTTATCTTTAACTCCCACCAGTGGCTGGTACATGGAGCTGTTCTTTTCTTTTTCTATTTTAACAGAATCAGACCAATGGTAAGCTTTGATATACTGGTTTGAATTTGGAAAAATCATCTTCTTCAGAGTTATCAAATAACTCACTCAGTGGAGAATACAGAAAGTGAGCCAAAAGCCAAGGAAAGAGCTAAAGCTTGTCAGTCCCTTCAAAGATTAGAATCTCCGGCCTCCTTTGAAAGTTTCTGGGAAGTGTGTGTGTGTGTGTGTGTGTGTGTGAGAGAGAGAGAGAGAGTGAGAGAGAGAGATAGAGAGATGGTAAAAGAACATAGAAGAAAGTAATAATTGAGAAGGAGAAACAATAAGAGATTCTAATTTTTTGCGTAAGCTGAGCAATTAATTTAGTTGGCCTTGAGGCCTAGATGTCTGTTCCTGGATAGATCTGCTATTTGGTTAATTTGAACTCACTTGATTAGTTAAACAATATATATACACAAGACTGATACATGTCACTTCACACCCTAGTGTCGATGGCATACATTTTGGCAGTCTGTGTTCGAGGGGTCGCATGTGACCAGGGCATGGAAACAGCTGTGGTTGAATAGGCTTTCCTCGTGGAATAAGGATAGTTCCTCTCAGGTCCAACATCTGTTTGGAAGAGATAAATGTAGCAATATAAAAATAATTATGGCTCAGTAAACTTTCAAGAAAATGTAATTATATATTCTTTCAAAGAGGCAAGAATATAAATATTCTAAGAAGGAATCATCTAAGAACCCTAGAAGAAAATCTAAGGGTTTCAACCTGAAAGTTGTTTTTAGATTTAAAATTCAGCCAAGTAATTTCCCTTTTTTTTTTTTATGAGAAGAGAAATTTCCTAGTTTTTTCTCAGTGACATTTTAGTAACCTAGTAGTAACACATTACATTCTTTAACAACAAGGATACATTTGATTTGACTCTGCATCTACTTCTCTGTTTAACTCTAGAAAAAAATTTAGTCACTTGTGTGAGATGAGATATATAAGATAATGACACATTGAAATAATCACTATCTATTTGGGTATTGGACACAGTTGTAGCTGCTTTGCTTTTTTTCCCCCTTTTTCAGCAAATATATCACTAACTGGATAGTAAGGTTCTAGTATTAAAAATCAGTTGTCCTTGAACAATAGAAATTCCTAATAGTAATAGATAAGTATCAAGCTATCAATATGACTTTGGGCTGGTGAGATGTGTTTCCATTAGGTTGGGAGAAATAACACTGGAGGCAAGGAAGTGTGCTATTTTATTTTGTCCTTACCTTTGAAGAGATATAAACAGCATGTGAGGATAGCACCAGCCAAAAAACAACCCAAAGAACCAGCCATTCCAAGCCAACAGGACCAACCAAATTTATATTGGTTGCCAAGAAATATATTGTGCAAAACCAGAGAAGAACGTTCTACATAAACATCAACGGCATACCAAACAGAGCCAATTATTCCTGGGGCACCTGAAAGAAATGGAAATTGCTAAAAATAATTCAGGTCTTTTCCAAATCTACATCCAAGAAGATTAAGTTATTCTATTGTATTGTATATAAGAGTATTCTATCATGTTGTATTTAAGAGTAGTCTATGACTCTCCTGACCCACCACCCAGACCCATGATTGAAGTTACGTCTACTACGTAATCAGCACCTATAATTTTAGTGATTTGGGGTTAAAAACAAATAACTGAAGTAGAAATTGAAAATTTATCTACCACATCCACCATGTAAGAATAGACTAAAAATTTTGTTTATTTCAAATAAAATTTAATCCTCAGAGATTTGTCTTTCTGAAAATTGACTGGTTTTAAATGATGCAACTAAAGTCCTTTCACATGTATAAATTACAGGTATACATTGCATGTCAGGGCTCAGATTGAAGAAAAAATCATGGGCAGTTGTAGAACAAAAGACAATATGAAAATAGTGTTTCTGAAATCCGTAAGCCCCCAAGAAACACTCACATTTTTCCTAGTAAGTCTGTGATTTCAAGCCACAATTTCATTGCATTCTTTTCACAATTATTTAATGCAACAAGTTTAAGAAAGACCTGATCATGAACACATAGTAACCTTTAGAATACAGGGCATAAATTACTACATCTTTTCTGTAATACTGCAACCTATAGGTTTAGCATGAAAATTCTTTTTTTTGAAACTTAAAACATATTATATATATTATATATATATATATATATATATAGTACATATATAATTCCAAGTCTTTAGTCATCTTGAGTGATTTATTCAGTCATCTCTTTAGCTAATCCTGCAGGAATTTTCTTCATTGACTTATTTTTCTTTAAATTTAGTTCTGATATTTTATAAAAAAAAATAGAGTAGATTATCTAGTGATGTCTTAAAAAGAATTCTAGAACAAAATTGCATAACATTAAATGATGTCTAAATTTGTTAAATAAAGCACATTGTTACATACAAAATGTTTATGTTTTCACTAAGCTGGATATGGGAATTGATATTTTGAAAAGAAAAAAAAAGACTAATAAATTATTGTGACTTTTTAGTGCAATTTAGGATCCTTAGGACCTTGTGTGAAAATATCAGGGAGGTCCCATTTTTGACCATGTGATGGGTAAGACTTTCTGCTATGAGTTTACTCTGCCCACATTGGGATTACAGCAACAATTAAGAATGGATACTATTGCTGGGACTTTACCCTAATTTTCAGATCAAGAAAAGGAGACAGATTAATTAACTGGCCTAATGTCCCACATTACACATATATACATATCTCCAAGTATTTTAAGTTTTAAAATTCTCATCAATTTACCCTTCTAGTCAGTTTCCCACTTAAATTTGCTTTGGTGATTGTTTGCTGCTACCAAAAAAGAAGATGGTTTTCACTTTGGAGGGTAAACTTATCAGTTTTCAATCTTCCTACATTTTGGTTTTTTCATAGTGCACTTCCTCCCAATTTGCATTATGATCCAAGAAAGACACAGTGTTTTATTTAGGATGACTAAATTGAAGTTAATGACTGACTTCAGGAAAATATCAGTTTTCCTGTTTCACTAATAAACCCCATATAAAGTGCATCTTGATTTATTGTTTTTTAGTCTTGCTTGCTTTATGTCTTCAGAAATCCACTTATTCTCTGCTTAAGTGAAGATAAGATCATACTTGTTTATTGTTACAGATATGATCATATGAGTTGGCACATGAGAAAAGTCTAATATAGAACTTGATGCAACTTAGGTCATTGTAAAGAATTGGTGAGGATGTGGACAGGCAAGGTGGTGGCAGCTTGGGGATTACTGTAGGATTTAACTTCAAGAATAATCACCAAAAAAAGTTTTTAAAAATTTAAAGCTTTATATGCTTTTTAAGTGGTTAAAAATTGTTTGAGGACATCAAAAACCTTGATTGGGGATATTAACCAAAGATTAATATCTGATTACAAAACTAAGGAAAGCAGGGTTGGTGGATGTGCTCCTTATTCCTTCATTCTAGAAAATCAAGTCACATATGATCCTAAAATGAACTCCTTCAGAACAACACCCTTCTTCATCCCAAGACCTTAGTTGAGTAGCTTTATCCCCATCACTAGTCCAGACCAGTACCTGCTATTAGTAATGTGGTTCCAGCAACAAAGCAGATGCGGACTTTGATGTATGGCTCATCAGGGAGGAATTTCACACAGTCAAGTCCAAGGAGCAGG
This sequence comes from Cervus elaphus, assembly GCF_910594005.1. Classification (NCBI taxonomy): domain Eukaryota; kingdom Metazoa; phylum Chordata; class Mammalia; order Artiodactyla; family Cervidae; genus Cervus; species Cervus elaphus. The sequence goes on along the minus strand of NC_057833.1, from coordinate 42,128,086 downwards.
GTAATAAATCCAAACGCAGCTAGAATATCTGCAGTAATCATCAGCGCCCGAGTTGCCACCAGCTTCACTAGAAGATCAGAGCACGTGGTTTCAGCATAATCAGAGGCAGGAAACGTGTTAATACACAGAGGTGCACCAAAGAGAAAAACACAACCGCATACATCAAGACATGCCCAGTGAACACAATCACACTTTAAATGTGCGTGAACTTGAAAATAAACACTCTTATTTAATTTTTTCATAAAATTCAAAAGTATTATAAGACAACTGACATTAATTGTTTAAACAAACATTATTTGTTTAAGCACTGCTTATTGTGATCTTGTTGGCCTCTTAGCAAAGTGCCTGGCATATGGTGGAGACTAAATAACTATTTCTCTTTTTCCTCCTGTTTTGGAATGAGTGTTGTTCACAAGTATTAGCTGAAAGCCATATTGAAAGTAGAGTCTTTCTTCTTCCAAAGATACCCAATAAATATTCAGTAAATAATTAATCATTATATTTGTTTGAATTTCTATTGAAAAAGTGTAAATAATTGGTTAGAATTTGATATAGAGGAGAAGAATAAAATACTTCAAGATGTCTCATGCCAATTCAGGTGGGAGCCATCAGAAGATCTTTAGGAGAAGGGACTTCTGTTATTAAGTAGACTATTTCTGGAATCCAGAATCATATTTTCTTTTAATTCCTTTATACTGTGACCCTTCCTGGCCAACACTCTGCATTAATCTATCCACCTTGCATTGTCAACTGCACATATTTTAAAGCCATCGCCAATGAGAATATATGGCAGAAAGTCCAGGAGAGAGAAGATCAGGTAAATAGAAGTAGAATAGTAGCAGTCATCTATAATGGGAATATCAACTGTGAAAGTTTCCTCAATTGTGAGTCCCAGTGATACTAAATTAAAGCTAGGATAATGTTACCACTAACGGAGGATTAATTATCTGAAGTCAGAACTATTGGTACTTTATCTGGCTAGTGGAGAGGAATAATAAAATTTATTGCTTTGATGTTACAGTAATTATGTTTTATTTTCGTAGTGATTTGGGGTTTCATTTTATTGAAATAATTTTTTCCCCAATGATGAGACGACTTTAGGACCTACTTAGTTATAGACTGCCTATAAAAATGTTGCCAATCTTCCTCATTTCAAATATAAAATATTTTCATAATCCATCTAAGAGAGGAAATCAATGCATAAAATCAATCTGTACCTTAATAGGTAAATATTTAAGATATCAAAATGTGATGATACTTTTAAAAATTTAGACTCAAATGTAGGCCAAATCTGAGGTTCATTTTTTTTTTCAAAATTGAAGAAAGGTTAAAATATGTAACTTGTTAGGTGATAATTTGTATATTTCGACAGATCTCCTTGATCCTCAAATGGGCATACACATGTAAGCCGCCTGTTAAGCACTCCAAACCAAGTGGTCCCACACTCTGGAGTATTTCCCTTGAAGTTTTGTAAGTCCCCTTTGAAACTTAGGTCAACAGGGCCAGGACTGTCATCTGGATAGAGTGCCCTGAAATCACTGTGGGCCCTGGTCTTCCCCTGTCTGACCTATACTCCCATACAAAGTGTGATTCAGATGCTCCGTGGAACTTGAGGACTCACTCCTATGGTGTCATCCAAGGACCGTATAGCTAGTTCAGTTTCAAGAAGGCAGCTCTGCAAGTAGGTTGCTAATGCTGGCCAGTCAGGAATCTCCTTTTGGAGGTTGTCTGGGATCTGGCTACCAGAATATTAAATACTCTGATTTGAAGAAGTGAGATGGACTCAGACTAATAGTATCAACAGAGTCCTAAAAAATGCATCTGAGTCTAAATACCCTAAGTAGACAAGAGCAATGAGAAAGGTGGTCTAATTGTGATTGTATAAAAGATATCAAAGACTAAAAATAAAATCCTACTCTCTTATAGGTAACATCTTAACTTAGAGGATACAGTTTATTAGTTTCTTAGAACACATTTTTATCTCCTTTGTCTTTAAGCATATGGTAGAATTTTTAAAGAATATTAAGAGATTTTTTAGGATATTGTTTAAAAGTAATAGATAAAAATATATCAAGAGAAAAATGTGAAATAGTATAGGCAAGAGATACAGGACGATTTTAAAGTACAAACAGTGGCTTTCTCTGTGTAGTAGGCTTATGAATGATTTTATTTTCTTCTTGCATAAATGTACATAACAATATTTTAAAAGTTGGAAATATTGTAGCTATTTTCTTCTCAGCTTTAAACATAGCCCTGAATTTCTAGAATAACCTAGTGTTCACATGAACACAAATGTCCATTCCTATTGACCAAATCGTGCTTCTTTCTATGTAGAACTAGGTTAGTGCAAGGAAAAAGAGAAAACATAAAAGGCTTTTTTTTTAACTAAAAAAAATGAAATAAAAGCCTTATGAATTATGTTAAACAGTGTTCCAGGCACTCAAATCCTAAATGGCAGAGAATGCTGTTTTTAGAGCACAACTCCTTTTAAGTGTTTTTCCCTGGGCTGAAATAGCTGTCCAGGGGAAAAGTCACATTCTAAGGGTTTACTTGTCATTTATCTTGAAAAAAGAAGTTGCTATGTTGTACCACCACCCATCATTTTATTCGAAAGAGATTAAAACGAATTTGCTTTAATGATTGCAACAGTACTTAGCACAATTTGATGTTCTAAATAAATAAATAAATAGTATGGAGAAGAGTGGAGAGAAATCAGTAATAAGGCTTTTCAATCTGTGAAATCTCTTTATTCAAAGAAACAAGGGCCCTGTTGACACCTAACTATATTTTAAAGCTAAAGGTAGAGAAGATGAAGGAACTGGCTTTTTATATTTTCAAAAAATGTGTCACATATCTGAATATTTTTCATTCCCTGATCCCACAGTCTGTGTCTCTTTGCCTTTCTCTTTGTCTCCCTATCTGCCCCTCTGCCTCGACCTGCTCTCTTTCTTAGCAAATCAGTCACTGAAATATTGTAAACTTTCTATCTGACCTAAGTCATTGCTAAAAGACTTCTCTGAAATCTTTTCATCTAACCTATCAACTCTAGTCATAGAAGTCACTGACCTTAAGGAATTAATTTCATTTTTTTAAGTGTTTACTATGAGCCTACTGTGTATAAGCACTATAACAGACTGTTTGTGGGAGAGCAGACCTGAATAAAGTAACAATTTTACCCTAAAGGAATTTATAAATAGATGGGGAAAGATTAAACATGCTAAAAATGCTTCAATTCACATTGCAGAAATAATAAACTAAAATTTTAATTGAAGCATTTAAAACTGAACAGAACTTTGCTATAGTATAGTAGAAGACAAAAACACATCATGGAAACCTGAGTTCAATTTCCTTTGGTCTCCCTGCCCTGACAAGGAGGGATGTGTAAGGCATACGTACAGGAGTGCTCAGCAAGGATAGAATCATACTCATCACAGGTGCGAATTCCATCAAAAGCATTTGTGACACACTCCCACCAGAGACCTCGGCATTTGGTGCTCACCTAGATGTTGGAGAAGACAACATGTGAAACGGCCAGGCAGACACACTTCAGTTTACCTTGATCAAAGGAAGAACTTGGCTGTTATGAGACTAATAGCAAAGTACAGTGCTTACAAGGGTGATCTGAATTTCATTGACAACAAACACCATATATTCTAGAGTATTTTCTCTTAAGCACTAACAATAAAGACTTTTCTCAACAGAGAGTAAACTTATTTCCTGATTTGGGAGTGGAGGGGGAATAAGTCATGCTGAAGATGGATAAAATCAGAATTAAACATATGCAGATGCCTATGGCTGGTTCCATCATGTCGATCTAATCTGGCAGCACTTCATTTCATTTTGCTATGCTGACATTTACTTATAAAAAAAGTCAATATAACAGTAGGTGACCACTGTTGACATCTTGAATCTACTAGGAATGTACATTAATTTTTCTTCATCATGAACATGAATCCCATGAAGAAACATTTATTATACATGAAATTCACAAATTTAAAATAATGGTCAAAGAAAGTTATACAGGAAGACAACAATAAATGAAATATAAAGACCGCACGACTTCACCCCTGCTCCACTGACAGACTACAAATGCTTAAGCTAAGATGTGGATGTAAACAAACTGAACATTAATTTCGTACAACCTGACAGTTGAAAACCACTACTACTTAGAAATGTTGTACAGATGATTCTAAATATCCACTTTAAAGCTAAAAGGTAGCAGTGTCCTGAAACTTCTCATACTTTATAAGCTGTAAGTCAAAACAGATTTCCTAGAATTATAAACATGCCAACAGGAAATGTTTTCAAGTATTCTTGACAGAACTGTTGCATATGGAACAGAGCTAATATGATTGCTTATTCTGATTCAATTACAGATTACATTATTTTGGCAATCTGGGAATAGTTTAGTAAGATTTAACCAAAAATTATCTTGGAAAATGAAAGCTTAAAATATTCCTTAAAGAAAGAATAAATAACAGAGCAGAGTGGGAAGAGAAATGAAAGGCAGGACGATTATAACTGATGTGGAGAAGAAACGAATATAGAACATTTTGATTTGCAAAAGAAAATTATATCAGAGAATAACTGTACTATGAAACTCCCTGCCCCATGTTCTGCTTTGAAATTGTTTTGTGCAGCAAACAAGATTTCACTGCTGGCTGAAAGTGAAAGCGAAGTCCCTCAGTCGTATCCGACTTTTTGCGACCCCATGGACTGTGTCCTGCTAGGCTCCTCATCTACAGGATTCTTCAGGCAAGAGTACTGGAGTGGTTTGCCATTTCCTTCTCCAGGGGATCTTCCTGACACAGGGATAGAACGTGGGTCTCCCACACTGCAGGCAGACTCTTTACTGAAATGACTTAGTACACACATCTGATCGGAGACACCACAGAGACTAAAAACTTAATACAGAAAATTCATCTTATGAAATCTAATATATCAGTTTCTGAAGGAGGATACGAGCATACAAAGTTATATGAAAAATGAAAGAGTTAGTTGCTAAGTTGTCTGACTCTGCGACTCCATGGACTGTAGACCACCAGGCTCCTCTGCCCATGGAATTCTCCAGGCAGGAATACTGGAGTGGGTTGCCATTCCCTTCTCAAGGGCATCTTCCTGAACCAGGGATTAAACTTGGTTCTCCTGCATTGCAGGCAGACTCTTTACTGTTTGAGCCACCAGTGAAGCCCAAAGTTATATACACATAAAATTTAAACTATAAATGATAAAACAGACTTTAAATTGACACTCATTACTTGTGTTGTTTCTTTGAGCAAGATCTTACCTTTCTGAGCCTCAAACTCCTTGTCTTTATATAGGAACTAATACCAGAGTGATTATAAGAACTAAAAATTGCAAACATACATAATACAAGTAATTTGCTCAATAAATGATAAAATTTGTAAAGTACTTACACATCATAATAACCTGAGTTGTGACTAAGTTGAGCGTTACTAATGAACCATATGAAAGTTGAGAAAAGCAGATGTAATTGGTTGAATGGCAACCCCTGCCCCTAAATGTAACCATGTTCTAATCCCCAAAACCTGTGAACGGGACCTTACTTGGAAAAAGGGACTTTGCATATGTAGTTAAATTAAGAATTTTGAGATAAGGAAATCATCTTCAATTACCAGGGTGGCCCTAAATCTAGTGATAAGTGTCCTTATAAGAGATACACACATGTACACACTGCTATATTCAAAATGAGTAACTAACAAAGAGCTATTGTATAGCATATGGAACTCAATGTTATGTGCCAGCCTGGATAGGAGGAGGGTTTGGGGGAAAAAGGATATATGTATATGTATGGCTGAGTACCTTCCCTCTTCACCTCATCCTACCAAATATTGTTAATCAGCTATGTTCCAATACAAAATAAAAAGTTTAAAGTCTGAAAAAAAAAAAAAGAAGAGAAAAGCAGAGGAGAGACAGACAGAAGAGAAGGAGGCCATGTGACCACAGAGACAGACTTCGGAGTGACTCAGCCTCACGTCACCGAATGCCTAGGTCATCAGAAGCTAGAAGAGGTGAGGAATGCATTTATTCTCTTCTATGATCCTTCAGAGGCTGTGCAGCCCTCCCAACACTTTGACTTCAAACTTCTGGCCTCCAGAACTGCAAAAGAGTAAATTTCTTTTGTGTTAAGTTAACAAATTGTGGTAATGCGTTATGGCAGCCTGGGGAAATGGGTATAGTAGAGACAATTTGTACTAAACTATTATAATACAACAGAAAAAAAGCCTTCTCATAGCCTTTTACTGGTTGGAGTCTCAATGAACAGGAACACACTGGGTCTAGTTCATTCCAACTTGAACTAGGTTATACGGACCTGAAGTCACTATTCTAATAATCAGAGACTGACTAATAATCTCCGATTTCCTGCTAATTCAGCTACTAAAATGAACTAATGAAATCTAATTTAGTCATTCTATGTGAGGTTTAGAAAATGAGCTGAGATATATATTTGAGGATACTTATTTTAAGCTAAAAAGTATTTGTTTCTTGCCAAAATAATCCAGTAGTGGTGTCATTTTTCAAGGCTATTGATCATTTACCTGCAATGACCGCATTTAGAAAAGCAATGAGCTCATTAGGGGAAACAAGGAATCCAATTTCATTAGGTATTAATGCTCTAGGGCACAATATTAGATTGTTTGGTATTCACACTCAGTCAAGGTACGTGAGAATAGTGGCTGTAATTAACTAAACTTCTGTGTTAATATAGCACTTACTGGAGACACCCTTAAAGGTGCCTTTGTGCCCAAAAAACAAGGTTAAAAGACTATAGGTTATTTATCACATTTAGGAAAGCCCTCCTTGCCTAAAATTTAGAGTCTTCACTTATCCTCCTGTTGTATAATGGCTTATTAAGAACTCTCTAAAAGGCAGAAAGATAAGTGAAAGTGTTAGTCACTCAGTCATGTCTGACTCTTTGTGATCCCAGGGACTGTAACCTGCAAGGCTCCTCTGTCCATAGAATGCTCCAAGCAAGAATATTGTAGTGAGTTGCCAGTTCCATTCTCCATGGGCTCTTACTGACCCAGGGATCGAGCTTGGGTTTCCTGCATTGCAGGCAGATTCTTTACCCTCTGAGGAAGTCAGGTAACTCTATAATCCTTAAAGTCTTAAGAAAAGGTTCTTGCAAAGCAGACTGATGCTTAAAATATTATGGTTAATATTTCTTAAAGGGCAAAAATGACATTAACTATAATTTTATCTCACAATGTTGTCCAAAATGGACAATTCCAAATTTAAGCTTTGTCCTTTTAACATGTGATCCATATATTAACAGATAACATATAAAATAAAACTTCCATAATTTTTATTTTTATTTATTTCAATTTTTATTTTTTTTAATTATAAAAGTATGATAACACGTTTACAGAAGACTTGGAAAATACAGAACAAGGTTACATGTGGTTCCACTATATACTACCATTATCTTTTAAGTAGATAAATTAAGATTTTTAGTTTGGGGTTTCAATATCAAATTCAAAACTTCACAGAATGAATCTACAGAGAAGTAAAAGGATACAGTAGACCTGAAAAGCATTGTAAACCAACTCAACATAATTAAGATTTATACAGTTTTCACACAACAGTAGGATACAAGTTCTATTCAAGTTCCCATAGACTGCACGCTAGGAGACACTGGAACATATCTGAGGATGTAAAACGAGGTACAAAAATTTCATGGTCTAAAGGCATTGAAATCATAACAGAGCTTGTTCTCTTATTACTGTGGAATTATGCTAGAAATTAATATCAAAGATACTTGAAAATAACCCACATATTTTCAAGTGCAATATGACATTTACCAAGACAGTTATTTGACTTAGCCATTGAAAGCCTCCATAAAGTTAGACTGATAAACAACATAGAGGGTGAATGCAAAAAGAAAGCATTTAATTTTCTGTAAATAATGTTTTCCCTGGTTTGTTTTTCACTTTTTAATTTTATTTTCAAAGAGTTTTTATTTTTATTATTTATTTATTTGGCTATGACACATCTTTGATCTTTGTTACAGCATGTGGGGTCTAGCTCTCTGGTCAAGGATCGAACCCATGACCTCTGTGTTAGGAGTGCAGAGCCTTATCCACTGGACCACTAGGGCAGTCCTGATACTTGATGAATTTTTATACCATTGCAATGAATATCTGTTGATCCTGAAGTGAGGAGAAGTCAGTTTACCAAAGGTGTGACAGTAAAAGTACAAGTCACAAATATGAAGCCAGCATAAATTTCTTAATATTTATTATTTGCCAGCAGTAAAACATAAAGGTTTTATAAGAGTTCAGATTTCTGGCCAATCTGGCCACCTGGAATTCCTAGTTCCATGTAGCAACAACTAGCAAGAACTGAGTGGTTCTTCAAATTTCTGCCTATCATTGAAATCTTGCCTCAAAGGTATGTCTTCTTCCATGAGATTCTTGCAGTCTCTCCAGCTGGAGTTAATGTCTTCTTGGATCCTACAGCAACCTGTCTGTATTTCTATAGCATTTATAATGTTGCATTTATCTTTTCATATGCATTTATGTGCATCAGTCTCCCAAGTCTGTCTTTCAGACCATGTTCATTCATTCAATGTCTGTCCCATGTCAGTCAATCACCTAATGCTGAGGATACAGCAATGACCAAGTTAGGCATGGCACCTTGCTTCAAGGAGCTTACAACCCCTGCTTCTCAGGGTATAATAGATGCTCAGTAGACATTTACTGAGAGAAAATATTTATCATTTTTTTTCTAATCCATACACATTAACTCTCATTTCAAATTTGCCATGGAAAATGGTTACTGTTACACTAGATGTACAATTGATGCTTAATATGTCCTTTCAGCTTGACTGAATAGAGTAGAATAGCCAAATCCAGGAGTCGAAGAACTATTACTGAGACTAGGAGTTTATGCTGATTGGATGTCAGCCTGGACCCTATCTACGCAGTTGGCTCTGGAAAGTATTTACCACGGTGGTAAAGATAAACAGGATACCACACAGACAAGACTTAAGGAAACTAGATTGATGATCTCTCTTCCAGTTGAGTATATAATGGCATAAATTAATTCCTTAATCCTGGGATTTCTTATTCTAAACTCTTTAGTAGTTTCCCATTAAGGCGTCTCTATCCTAGTCTTTGCCAATTTCTCTTTTCTCATCACTCTGTGTTACGAGCAGCAACACACAATTTTGCCTGCATTGTCTTATTTACTACAGTTTTGCGTGTGTGTCTTGCCTGTATATATTTTACATATCTTTTGAGAAGAGAGAAACTTAAAATACCTTAATTCAGATTTTCATATGTAGTAATTATACACGGCAAGTAAGTAAATATTTTTTCTTGGCTGACCACTATCAAACAAGGTTTTTCTTTTTCACCATGCATTATGTTATAAATGCATATGCATTGTGATTTATGTGTAAATATAAAATATAGGAAGAATAATGCACTAGTCAAAAGAAAACTGGGATAAGTCATGAAGATATATTCTTTTAAAAATCACCGTAAAATAGAAATTTATAGTTTCACATCACTTTGCCAACCTCATGCTAGTATATTGTAATGTTGAAGACGCAACATACTTGTTTCCAGTACTTACTTGAATATATTTATTAAGATGCAAAAGTTTTAATAATACTATAGTAAACAACATTTTCTAAAACATGAAATATTTTCACTTTGAACAAAAATGGTTTTTGAATTTTTTTATACTAGAGTTCTGAAATTTTCATTTTTATATTTTATTTTCTTTTTCTTACTATTCTAGGGCCTAAAAGAACTCAAGACAGGTATTTATAAGGATGAGGAAGCAAAATTAAAATAAACTTAATAAATGTCATCTTTCCCTTCTACTCCATTTACATACCATGAATTTATTTGCTAAAATATGTTTGGTTAACTCTGCTTACTTAGCTGGGAAGCACTGGCTAAAGGTATAAATGGCAAGAATGGGACGACACAAACTTAGTGGGTAAAATATAATGTCTGTGGTCTTCATGATAATATCTAATTTACATATATAGGCTATATAAGTATTTCAATTGTAATATTTATTATTTAATTTAAGCCATATATTTCATCTTTTTAAAATGTTTTCCTTATGAAAGTATGGTATCTTAATTTTGCAATGTTTACTATCCAGTGACAGAGATCACAATTTATGTTGAGTGAATTATTATAAAATATTAATTTCCTTTTGTATCTCTCCTTTTCTTCATTTCTTTCCCTCTTTGAAGCACCAGGAAGAAAAGCTATGTTTTCTAGATGAGAATACTGTCTTCACTAATTTTATCACACATCTCAGGGGACTGGATCTTTATTCTTATCTGATTAAAATGAGGAACCAGATCCACATATTGGAAAAATTTAAATTGCAACAAGATGAAAAGTCTTGCCAAAGAAAAAATAATGATCTTTCTATAGAGATACTTCTTGTTCAATGTGAGATTTCCAAATAGTACTTCATATTTTATTTCATTTATTTATTCTTTCTTTTAGTAAGTGTGTCAAGTATCATAGTAGGTACCCATTCAGTTTATATTAACAAATACCTCCTAAGTTCCCATTATTTAGAAGGGGGTGCTAGGAACTGTAGGAGACAATGAGGCGAATTAAAGAGCATTTGTAGCCTCAAATGTCTGCTGAAGGAATTGGAAATAAGTTAAAAAGTACAACTAGTATAGAAATAATCAGAGTATATGCTAGTTATAATAATTTAAATATTTATTTTATATCTGAAAGAATTGTAGCATCTTTAATGCTTGTCTTATGTCTGAAAATTGTCTTATGTCTGAAAGAATTGTAGAATCATTAATACAAATGGAAATCCCAGGGGAAAATCTTGTTATGAAAATAAAATGAATCCAAATGTGGATTACCTTTTATTTGAGGTAATAAAATTTTAATCATAGCATTGCTTGATATAAGGCATATTTTCTCAGTAAATAACTAACAAAAGTTGAACTTAAAAATGAGGGAAAAAAAACTTGTGAAAACATTTTTTTCTTTTTGATAATTGAGAGACCAGTAATTTTTAGAGAAGCTACTTTTCAATTTCACTATGGATAACAAAGAATTACACATAATATAATTAACATATTAATAATGTTGTTAATTCATAATTTATTTTCTGTTAAAATGCATTTAATGGAATACTTATGCTATTTTGTCTTTATTCTCTGCCTTATTCTCCTAGTTAGACAAAAAGGGTACAATCATAGGAACTAAAATGGAAAAACCAACAGCTCAGAGAAATAAACAGAATTTGTCCAAGAGAATCAATAGAGAAAATAGGAACAGGACTTAAATCTCATATTTTTCCCTTCAGTGAACATTCTACAAAATGTCATCTCCTCCTCCAGAACAAAAACAAAGCAATAAACTGCAAATAGACAATATTATATCTAAACATTTATTGACTGATTTATATTTGCCTGGTACTGTGGTAAATACTTTAGATATATAGGCTCATTTAACCCTCACAAGACACTTATGATGTGCATATCATTATTCTCCTTTTATAAGAGAGGAAATGTGGTTTTACAAAAACTTAAACGTTTGTCCAAATTCACACAGTTATTGCCTGGCAGGTTGGGATTTCATCTCAGGTCCTTCTAACTTCAAGTTCAACCTGTAAACATCCACACTACAAAGCATTACCTTTCTGGCCCCCACAAGGTGCTGTGCAACAATCTAAGTGAAAAAGAAATGGCATGGTGTAGGAACATTTTTGCTTAATAGCTTTTGCATAAAAATTAATTTTCCTCCATTTAAGCTCTAGGTGAATGATTCCATCCTTCCTTTCATTGTCCCAAAACAGGAAAGTGGATTTCAAATTTTAGTTCTCCTTGTGCATCAGCCTTGCAATCAACTATCAATCCCACCAATTCAAGTTCTTTAGCTTCTCATATCTTCACATCTTCTAATGCTTGTTGCCGCACTAGTTTAGATTATCAATGTTTTCCTCCTGTTCTATGGCAAAGGCTTCCTAATTGGTCTCCCTGTGATTCATTTTACCCTTTCTAATCCCCACATTAACCAGAATGATGGATTTTTCTAAAACATATATATTTATATATGTTTTCTTAGAGTGAACCACTCTTGTCTATGATGTAAGATCTATGGTAGTGGTTTAGATCAGTCGTGTCTGACCCTTGCAACCCCGTGGACTGTAGACTGCCAGCTTCCTCTGTCCATGGGGTTTCTCAAGCATGAATACTGGAAGGGGTTGACATTTCCTTCTCCAGGGGATCTTTCCAACCCAGAAATCAAACCTGGCTTGGGTTTCTTGCATTGCAGGTGGATTCTTTAACAACTGAGATAAGGGAAAGCCCCATATAAGGTCTACATTTTACATGAAGACAAATCCCTTGATGATCCAGCACCTATATTCTTTCCCTACACTGGAAACTCTTGCCATGCTGCAATATGTCCAAAGACACTAACATACAGCATTCTAGCATTCTCATACCTAGATCTCTGCCTATATCATATCCTGTGCTTGCAATACTCTCTTCTTTTTCTGGCCCTTTCACCTGTTCCTCTAGTCTGGTTTGGATACTTCTTCTGGGTAGCCTTCACTGATTATTCATGATTGAGTGAGCTGGCCACTCAGAGGTACCTGTAATCACAGCACTGGCCATAGCATACTGTGTCTATGAGCTCACCTTTTTGTCTCTCCCAATACTCTGGGAGAAACGTAAGGAAGATCCAAGACTCATCCTCTTTCATAATGTGTACCCACTACAGTATCAGGTAGACAAAGAGCACTTGTGGAATGATAGATGATAGAAAAGAAAAAAGGGGAGCACAAATAGAGGGATAAAGAGACCAAGGAGAAGAGGAGGGGAGAAGAAAAAAGAAGAAAAAGGAAGTAGAGCATAAAAGATTTTTTAAAAGAGAGGAAAAAAGAGAAGGGGAGAAGGAAATGAGAGGAGGAAGAAAGAGGAAGAAAGGAGGGAGTGGGGCAGAATAGAAAGGAGAAAAAAATAGGGATGGAAGGAGAGAGTGGGAAACAAGAAGAAAGAACATATGAAGCTACAGAAAAATGAAGACTATCAACATTAGATTTCTTAGTGGAAATTTCTGGGGAGGCTGTAGATGCCATTGGTCCTCCTATGTTGGCTGGCCATCTCTCTGGAAGACATAGTCATGTCTCTAGACAGAGTCATAGCCAAGGAATTCTGATGTTGGAGAATATAAGACTGAAAAGGGCCTTGAAACAACTGAGTTCGACTTCATGTTTATAACTGAGGAAACTGGGCCTAAGACACGAGCTGTGACTTGCTCAGTAGAAGACGGTTAAGATGCAAACACGGGCTACAATAATCTCAAAACCCAAGTTCTAGTCACACAGAAGTGTCTCCAGGACACATGGGACCCAGGAACGACAGGAGGAGCAGCACTGTGGCTCAGGACCCCTGCTGCCTGACTTGGGGCTGTGCACGACACCATCCCATGTGCTCTTTTCCTAATGTTTTTTTATTTCTTTATTTTTTATATTGGAGTACCGTTGATTCACAGTGTTATGCTGGTTTCAGGAATATAGCACGGTGATTCAGTCATGCATACATATGCATCTATTCTTTTTCTTAACTCAAAGAACTTTTCTTTTCAGGACAGGTGTAAATAAGACAAAATACTATTTTGTTGTATTTTGAATATTCTCTAGTAAGGCAAAGGGGGTGTTTGAGCTTTATCTGCCTCCTGCTCCCTGTTACTCACATTTGTTCTGTATTTTTTTTTTCTATTTGTCCTCCCTCGGAAGACCTCTGCTGCCATTTCTACTTTTTGAAATCCTTTTGGATCTTTTTGAAGCTTTGTTCAATGGCTTTTACTCCCTGAGGCTTGTTTCAATGTCCCTGACAGGAAATAATCGCCTATCTTCTTTGTTCCATTGGTACTTCATTTCATTCTCAATATGAATTGGCCTATGCCCTTTATTATAGTTTCATAGTATCTTTGTTCCTGTCTAAGTGTACACTCATGAAAGGCAGGACCTGCTCTTGTTTTATCTTTGCCTCCCCTAGTAGGATTAGCAGAGCACCTTTTACAAGACATACATTTCATGTTTGTTATGTTATCCTGAACTATAGAATCCATTTTCCCACTCTGATGTCTTCATCACAATAAAGATTAACAAAGTTAAAAATTCATTATTTCCCTTTTTGTTTAAATTTTCTATGGCTATGCTTTTTTTTTTTTAAAAAAGCACTTTTATTGTGTCAACTTTTTTCCAACAGTTGTTTAAAGTGAGTTGTTAACATGGACTAATTATATATATATATATACACACACACATATATGAATATATACATATATGTATATATGTATATATATCCATGAGAAGGAAGCAAAGAGGGAGAACAGTATAATTGTGTCAGTGAGTATCATATCTTGACATTTAAAGATAATATTATGACTTTATATGTTACCAAATGAAAGAGCAATTATTATGAGAGATCCACAAAATATTGACAAATAGACTGCTGGAGAGAATTTTTGAAGGTTCTTTTAATTAGGAGGCTTCTTGGGGAGTATTTATTATGATACATTTCAGGTACAGGAAATATGAAAAAAGCTAGGAACTACTAACTATAGCCCAAGGTTCGCAAGGATTTACTGGAGGTGAGTAAACTGGACTGCTCATTCCATTCATTTTCACCAGAAGTGTTCTTGCACAGAAGAGATGGCAAATTGTTTGTATGTACCGAGATGAAATCAAGGAGACACTTTAAGTGCTAGAACTTTCAATCTATCTCAGCAAGGTCTGACCCTTTTAATATTTTTATTTCTTGTCAAGTGAAGTTAGCAGTTCCATCAGCTTAAGAAGAAAGATTTTCCAATTGATTAGAAAATATTTTAAGAATGCTTTTAGATGTGATTTTGCATATTTTTAAAAAGGTAATTTTAAGTGTGCTCAAGTCCAGCATATTTTTGTATTCATCACCGAGTACTGACAGTCCACATTCTAGCAAGCTAATGGTAGCAGAATGTTTCTATCTGCACTTTCTGAGTACTGTTAAAAGGACAGTTTTTTATTTCATTCACCAGTTATGTGCATGGTCAGATAATGCACCCTGGACTACCATATAACAGACATCCTTTATAATATTTCAATTCTATCACAATTTTCAGAAACATAATTTTCAAGTGCTAGCTAAAGAAATACTTAAAACTCTATTGGCTTTGAAGTGCCATGTAGGAGTCAGAGGAAATTTAAAAAGAAAGAAAAAAATAAAACAGAAACATAATAATACACAGAAAAACAGAAAGATAATGACTTTCCATCTGAAACTCCAACTTGAGAGTTTAATAAACAAAATTAGTAGAAAAAGTATAAAAAACTTGCCCTTGGGCATCTTTCTTAAACTTCATAAAGTTATAGCATTTGTTAGAGTAAATTGTTCTCTTCAGGATGTACACAGGAGAACATAGTGGGTTGCTATATGTTCTGTATTTGAGTTCCTGATATAGTTTCTTTTTCTTACCTACACTTTTTGCGGTCTTGCTAATGAATAGTTGCTGATTCTGAAGAACTTATTTTTACCTCTTTCAGATTCTTATAGCCACTGAAAAAAATTCTAAATTTCAAAATTACTTCATTCGAACTTCTTTAGTGACAAAAATAAAATTTTCAGATGTGAACCGCTCACTCATCTCTTGGACAAACATTAGGTTCCCAATATTAACTCATTTTTAAAAGAGGGTTTCTTGAATCCACATGTGTCCCCTGCACTTTGGGACATACTGCAAAGATTTGGTTTCACATGGAATTTTTTATCCTGTTTGGAAACTCCTTAAAAGGACATTTTTCCATTACACAGTAATTGGGTAGGTTTTATATGACTTGAGTTTAATCAATTGATCAATATTTTAGATGATCATTTCTTAAGAAGGTCTATCACATTACCCTTAATGCTATATTCAAGATTAGCAAATTTCTATTTGTGAGAAAGGATGTTACTGGAAAGTTATTCAATTGGGTATACACAGCAGTGGAAGAGGTGTTTCTGGAAAGCTTATATAATTACACTTGTATGAGTTTACCTTTATGAAGAAAGGGGGTTATCCAGTTACCTCATCTGTAAAATTGGATAACAATATCTACCCCATAGATGAGCTGTGTGTATTAAATAAGTTAATAATGTAAAGATTCAGTAAGTAGCAAGTAAGGAATAAGTCTATCCACTTTGGCTAGTACTACTATCACTAGTCCTAGAATGTAATGAGACAGCGGGCTTAGAGAAAAGTCAGACGGACTTGGGTCAGTAAAAGAATCTATTGACTTCTTACCTCCAAGGAGTCATCTGCATTCACCATCCAACAGTCTGTCCAGGTGGCCACAACCAAGAACCCAGCGGAGAAAAATGCAAAGAAGCAGGCAACATACTGAAGAAGATCCCTCATCTTAGTGAGCAGACTGTCTGGAAAGGACACATGGGAAGCTGCCAGCCCTGGGCCCATGCAGGTGGCTGGGATGCTGTTAGTCTCCTCTGCTTCTGGTTCCTGGGGATGTCGAAAATACTACTGTTAAGGTGTCTTAACAAACAGGCTGTAATCCACAGAGGGGTCTTGGAGGTCATTATCTGCAGCAACCAGCCTCCAATCAGAAGCCAGGTCAGTGAAAGGACTGAGCGTGTTTTGGGTGGGGGAGAAAAAGAGCCTTGTTCATGGTTTCTGCCCAGACCGTGGGCTAATGGGACATGATGGTCACAAGAAGCACGTGCTGGCGTCAAGATGGAGAGAAGGAAGAAGGGTTACACCCCATGCTGACGCCTGTAAACTGATCTTTCTCAGGCCCTCCAGGGAAAGTGAGCTATTCTCCTCCTCCCCTCAGTAAGGGGGCTACACGGTTGACCAAGCGCTATTTTATTATTAGGACTATTTTAATATTCTCTAACTACCTAAGACAGGCTACTGGTGAAACTATGCCAAGAAGGGCTTGCTCAAGGGAGTTTGCATTCCAAAGTGCTGGGCAGAACAGCCCATAAAGGGTTCCCAGCACCTGGGCCCCGGGTAGAGCCATGGCTCCTAACCTTTTGACATCATTCAGAGGGAAAGAGTGCGCATTTTAATCCAGACAGCTCAGGGTATAAATCCTTGTCCTGAAGTTTATAGGTTGAAGGTGCTTGGGCTCCAGTTTCTGTAAAATGAGGATATTAATACAAGCAGACATCATGACGTGCTTGGGAAAATAAAACAATATTGTGTCTGTAAATCATTTAAAATAGTGTCAGACAAAAGAGCTAAATGGTAAATATTAACATGACCAAGAATTCCCTATACGGTTACTTTTTCCCCATGAACCAACGTTTGAAAAGATGCCTGAAAAAGAAACTGTGTGTGCTAGAATAAAATAATTTTTTTAAGTGTGCTATATAGCATGGGCAACTTGAATTTCACCTACACCCAAATGGGTAGCCTTACTGAGTATAAATGCTCAAAGAAGCAAAGGGAATGCGTTCAATATGTCCAACTCTTTGTGATGCCATGGACTGTGACCTGCCAGGTTCGTCTATCCATGGGAATTTTCCAGACAAGAATACAGGAGTGGATACCCATTCCCTTCTCCAGCAGATCTTCCAGACACCCAGGGATTGAAAATGGGTCTCCCGCAGAATTGTAGGCAGATTCTTTACCATTTGAGTCCTAGGGAAGTTGCTAAATATGCCATAATGAGTGGTATTTTCAAAATACTTAAAAGAACATTCAATCATCATCAGACAGATCCTTCTACACTAAAATACAGATTTGTAAATGAAAGTTAAAAAAATTATGTTGTTCTTAATGCAAGGGAAGGAAGGAGAAAGACAGAGAGAGAGAGATTGAGAGAGAAAGAGAAAGAGAAAGAGGAATAAGAGAAACGGATTAGAAACAGGTCATTACTCTGGGAAGAATCAGCTACCAAGACAGTTATTTTAGTGACAGCTGAGGTTGGGATTACATTTTTCCATTTAATGATTCAGTTATAATATTTAGGGTAAAAGGCTAAAATCAGTATTGATAAAACATCCTTCAAGTATATATTAAAATAATATACTTTTGTGACTAAAGTTTCTTGTTTTCTAGCTTTAATTGATTTGTGTTCAGAAGTAGAGAATGTAAATATAAATGTGAGAGCTTTTGTAAAGCCATATGTGGAATATAAGTCTATTTATTGCCATAAACAAGGCTACATATATATATACACACACACACATATATATGTCAGTAGTTGTCATTAGTTGGTGCATTACAAATTTTTTTAATTTTATTTACTTTATTTGTCTTATTTTGCTTAATAATTGGAGAAAAGAATACTTATTTTTAAAGTGCTCACTCAAAGAATGGCATTTCCTATAGTGTAAGGCCGCTACAACACATACATGCTGCTTCGTGAGTCACAAGTGAGTCTGTCCCTGTGCTCTAAAATCTAAAATGCTCATGCTCTGTTGATCTGGGCAAGGAAACCGATTCCAGAAGCACATGCCCATTACAGGAAAAGTCCTGGACTTGGCTGCTAGCTTGCCACCCAGGGACCTTTCACAATGTACTTTTCCTGCTAACAATGCACCCCAGGGCAATGGTTCTTAAACTTGAGTACACACTGGAATCTCCAAAGCCACTTGTTATAAATGCAGACCTGGGAGCTCCAGCCTCAGAGATTTGAATTCGGGAAATTTGGAATGAAAGCCAAGAGTTCACATTTTGTAAATGTTTTGTACAAAATTCTGATTCTGAGCCAAGCAACCATGCTTAGAAGGATTAAGAAGAGAAGAAAAATCAGCATTAAAACCAGCATGGTACTTTACAGAGTCATATACTATAGTTCCATGGACAGAGGAGCCCGGAAGGCTACAGTCCTCGGGGTTGCAGGACTGAGTGACTAACGCTTTCATACTATATTATAGCTCACAGACAAAGCTATGGAAAGGGGGATACCAGAATCACATCTTTGGTACCAACTCTTCCTTAGTTACTGCTACGCTGCTGCTGCTGCTGCTAAGTCACTTCAGTCGTGTCTGACTCTGTGCGACCCCATAGACGGCAGCCCACCAGGCTCCCTGTCCGTGGGATTCTCCAGGCAAGAACACTGGAGTGGGTTGCCATTTCCTTCTCCAATGCATGAAAAGTGAAAAGTGAAGTCGCTCAGTTGTATCCGACTCTGTACGACCCCATGGACTGCAGCCTACCCGACTCCCCCGTCCATGAGATTCTCCAGGCAAGAGTACTGGAGTGGGGGTGCCATTGCCTTCTCCCAATTACTGCTATATTAGGGCCCAAATTCAAATATCAGAACTGAATAGAGAAGATGAAATGGAAAAAAAAAACTAAGCACCATGCATGCACTATGTATGCAAAAATATACATGTACACACACACACACACACACACACATATATCTATATATATCTAGAAATCAGAGATTCTTTCACAAGAATAATGTAGGCTGTACCTTAATTTATTTCATTCCCAAAGTTGTACTGGATGTTGTATGTGGTTAAGGATTGGGAGACTACTAATATGACCATAGAATTATTCCTGAATCAAAGTATAGTACTTTTAAAGGGTAACATAGGACAAGCATGTTTAAAGGTTTATGTCTATGTCCTTCATACGACAGGAGATCCAAGAAAGGAGAGCCATGCAGACTAACCAATGAGTAAGGAGGATGTCACAGGTGTGGTCTGAGTGCACCTCAAAAGAGGAGACAGACGTGCTGGGAGCCATGAGGACGGAGGTGCAGGTGTGGAATAAACCATTCATGAGCACAGAAAACAAACTGATGCTTACCAAAGCACACAGCAGAGGTGTTCAATGGGAGCTTGGGGTTAACATATACACACTCCTATATATAAAATAAGTAAACAACAAGGACCTACCGTATAGCACAGGGAACTATATTCAGTATCCTATAAGAGGTATGATGGAAAAGAATCTGAAAAAAGGATATACAAAATATGTGCTAATTTGCTTCAGTCATGTCCAACTCTTTGCAACCCCATGGACTGTAGCCCACTGGGCTCCTCTGTCCATGGGATTCTCCAGGCAAAAATACTGGAGTGGATTGCCATGAACTTCTTCAGGGGATCTTCCTGTCCTAGGGATCAAACCTGTGTCTCTCATGTCACCTGCATTGGCAGGCAAGTTCTTTACCACTAGCACCACCTGGGAAGCCCCGTGTGTGTGTGTGTGTGTGTGTGTGTGTGAAGTGTGAAAGTGTTAGTCATGTCTGACTCTTTGAATCCCTGTGGACTGTAGCCTGCCAGGCTGCTCTGTCTATGGAATTCTCCAGGTTGTACTCAGAGTTGGCTGAACGGACCCCTTAACGTCCTCTTGTGTGTTAGGTTTTGGGCCACTCACTGGGCCACTCACTGCAGCTTCTTAAGGACAGGGACAAAGGCAAGAATACTGGAGTGGGTTACTACTCACTTCCCAACCCAGGGATCAAACCCAGGTCTCCTGCAATACAGGGAGTTTCTTTACCTTGAAACTAACACAACATTGTAAATTAATGACACTTCAATAAGGCAAAAACAAAAGCAAAAAAAAACACTCATGAGTCTGTATAATTAAATCTATTCTTCATTCTCATGCTCTAGATTCCAATACTTAGCTTTATCAACTCAATCCTAGGTTAGGTCCATTCCATTCAGCACGCATACAGCCTACTCTGAGCAGTGCTCTGCTAGATCCTGGAGACAGAGAAAGTAGCATACGGAAGCTCTGGTCCCTGTCCTTGAGAAGGTGGCCTGAGACCTGGCACGCGAGAGGAAGTGAAGGGCTCCGTCAGCCACCGGAGTGATGGAACTGCTTCCGAGCGTAGTGCAGAGGCCCATCGGCTAGGAACATGCAGGGTTTCCCAGTGTAGCATGAACACGGAGGACAGTCAGCACTCTGCAAGGGACCCAGCAGTGTTTACAAAATAGTTTCAAACCCATGGTCTCATCTAAGCTCCATGAAGACAGACAGTTTTGCTTTGTTGACCAATCTACCCTCAAGGGCTTAAAAGTCAGCCCGCTCTATAGCAAGCTCTCAGCAACTAGATGATACATTTTATTTACTTCTCACAGCTCTCACATTTGACAGTGGACTTGGTCCTTCAGAATCGACCAGCATTCCCTAGGATAAATACTGGGCCAACAGGGGTGGCTCCATTACTTGCAGCCGAATAGCTGTTCATTCCTCAGGATCCATAAGATGTTGTGGTTGATTCACAAGCACCACGTTCCCACTGGCCCAGCATTTGAATGACTGCTGGTTGCAGATTTAGAGCCACCTGGTGATGAGGTGAGTGGTGCCCTCAGCCGAGCACCCTGACTCCGGATCTCAGCTCAGCTGGAAATACTGTAATTGTTCCTTTGGCCGGCAGGTGGAAGCAGCTCTGCATTTTCAGCTGGGAAAAAACAGCAAGTTGTTTTTGTGCTCTTGTTTCTGTTAGTGTCACACGCTGTTCCTTCTATGTTCATTATATGTTCTTAGGAGAAATAAGCTGATTTATACCACATCTTATGAATAATCTTTTCACTACTTTTTAATTGCCCAATGCTCAATGGAAAAATGTACATAATAAAATCAACTTGCTGCTGTCAAACACCATACTGCCCACATCTAAGGGCAAAATAAATCCACGGTGAAAGAGTTTGGTGCTCAGAGTCAGCAGACTCAAGTTCAGGCTAAGCCACTTAACATACATGAGCTCATGGGCACACTACTTGCTACTTAATTAATAGCTGGCTCAATAAGATGAAAATGACAAATTCTGTCTAAGATGACTATGAAAAATAAATAATATTTGTAAAGATCTTCTGACAGGGCCTGAAACAATAAATAAACTATAGCTACTATTTTTTTACATTACAATCTTGCTCTTCTTCAGATGTGCCATATATATATATATATACATGTGTGTGTACAGGTATGTATCTGTGTATGCCTCTGCATATCTATGTACATACACGTAGACATGATACATACATAGATAGATAAATAGATAGGTAAAACAACTTAGTCAACTGAACACAGAGGAAACAAAAGGTGTAATCATGAAGCAGTCTCATTTTTCTCTCCTACAGTCCTTTCAAATACATTCATTTGGGGCCAATTCTTCACCTGCCTCTTGGATTAAATCTAGGGTAAGTCCCATGATATTGCTGTCATTATTGGGTAATATACATTCTAGCAGTCATTTCAAGGCACAAAGACACAGTGTCATTCCAGTGATAAAAACATCCGTACCCTGCACAATGGCCAAACTCTTTGTAGCCAGTCTTCCTTCGTGCAAGGCTCATAGCAATGTGCCTACCACAGTTCCACCCTTTAGATTTCTTGGACCCAAAGGTGGACAGCAGTCCACTATATCTTTCCAGGTTCAGGGAACAAATACCAGGTTCTCAGTGTAGACAAGTTGAAATTCCTTTCTCTGGGCTTAAATTAAAGTGCGAGAACTCTGCTTGGAGACAGGGAAGTGGGACTCAATATGTATCAAGAATTTTCTGAAAATCTCTCCTAATATCCATCTCTTTTCTTGGAGATAACTGTCTATTTTGTATGTGTGTGTGGCGAGATTGAGAAGGGTAGGCAGAGTGGAGATAACTGGCCCACTAAGAGTTGCAAAACTGGTTCAAAGACAACTCTTTTGCAACTCCTGTGTGGGGTCCCTCATCTCATTTTGGAATGTGGTATTTACTGTCTAGTGACTTCAGTCGAAACTGGGACTAAAACAGTTCCAACTGAAAAACCTAATACACAGACTTTCTTTGTGTTAAACTGAAACTCTGGTGTTCATCTTAGCTAGACCCCATCTGGAATCACTGTGTTTGCTCATGAGTCTTATCATTTAAGATAGACCTAAGCTTACCTAGAGGAGAAGGTTCCAGTTAGTGAAGTAAGTGAGGAGATTGATAACCATCTTATATTAAGTATAACTGAAAGAAGTTGGGAAGAAGAGGATATTTAAAATCTTAATAAAGGAGAGAGTAAACATGACAGTGGGTTTTAAGTAGTAGAAGGGTTGTCAAAAGGGAAATGAGTAATAATCTTTCCAGGAGGCTTCAGAGAACACAACAAAATGTTGTAAATGCACAGGAAGGAAAAGTTATGCTCAATTCAGGAAGAATTGCCAACAATCAGAACTGACAGAAAAGAAAGTGGTCTGGTCTGATGGGTTCCTTAATACTGGAGATGTTCAAACAGAAAGGATTACCATTTGCAAAGGTTCCTGAGTCAATTCATGATGGGATAATTGAACTCTGATTTGGAGAATGCTTGGAGAGCATGGGGTCCTGGAAAATTTGTATTCCTAATTTATCTCTTACCTCACATAGAATATGAGACCTTCTTAAGCCAAACTTCAGAGATGACTCAGTGAATCATTCATCAATAATCACACCTCAAATTCAGCAGCAATGTATATATCATTATTCATTCTGTAACTTATTTCCCCTTGAGAACCAAAATTTTCATTACGGTGCAGTATGAGTAAGATATCAAGGGTGCTTTGGGTGAACCACAATATAATAAACCCAGTGTCAAATGTTAGTGTTTTACTCCCTGTGAGTTAACTGGTAACTCAGGAAGCCATCCTAACATGAAACTTTTCTCTTGAATGGTTGCATCCTTCCACATGTATCCTTATTTTCATTATTAAAGTGGTTTTAAATAAATATATCAAAATCAGTTATCTTATAATTTGAACATCTTTTAATTGACTCAAGCACATTCGACTATTACAATTTTTTTCTCGTCATTTTGTACTTCCTTCTTATTTTCTTTCCACATATTAAGCATTCACTTATGAGTCAGTTTCAGCTCTTTTTTTTAATTACAAAGGCTGTATTAATGATGAATATATTTACAGTGAATGTTCACTGTATACTTAGTTCACACTGAGTAGGAAAATACTGAAACTGTCAGGAAACTGTAGAAGATGCCCTTATATACTGTTGAGTTGTATCCTTATCATTGTCCTTGTGTTCAGCTTTACAATCCAGTTGTCTTAATTGATTCTTAACTCAGCTCATTTGGAATGGAAATTGCACAAAGCCCTTATCTAAGACAGTAGATGGCAAATTTGGGGTTTCATTCAGTATACTGGTGAGAGATTATATCAGTGATAAGAATAACATTATCAAGGGTCTAGAGGCAGAAGGACAAAGTATAAGATGAAGAAGCACTGAGTGCTCTGCTATGCCCAGAGTTACGTGTATGTTTAGGAGAGTAGAGGAAAAGCAAGCTGGAGTGGCAGCATCACAGAAGATCCTCAATCCTAGGCTAAGGAGCATGGATCAACATACAATTTGTTGAGAGCCACAGAAGGTTTTAGACAAGGGGGCAAGAGTGGTCAAGTAGTAGGCAGGTCAGGTAGCATCCCTTTTTACTACTATCTATAAAATTAATTCCTATCTACCCTAATCTTTAGCCTTTAAACCAGAGTGATCTTCTACAAAGTATGAAGAAACAAATAAAAACAAGTTCTAGTCAATTAATTATATTTTAGAAAACTATTTTCGGTCCTCCCTCTTCACTCTGTGCCTAGCTAGCACTTTGCCCCACATCATCCTGTACTGCTGTCCTGTCTTCCTGGATTCAGTCTTTGGAGTTTATCTGTCATTGAAATCCTACCATGGACCTTTCAGACTTAGAAGTTGACTGTATTGCCTAGCTTTTGGTGCTCCCTAGGGCACAGCTCATGCCCACCCTCGCCAATCTGAATAACCTCCATTGTATTCTACTCAGCTCTGGCCCCAGGGACCCGACCTTGTATCAGTTAATTAGCAGGCTTATTTCCCTCTGTCCACAGAGGGGAGGTATCTCCAAGCCTTGGTTGTCTCTCTGATTCATTGACAGGTGAGCTAAAATTCTACTAATTTAGAAACAAATCTACAGTCCTACTTTTTTAATCTTCATAATTTTCCAACAGGATTTTCACGGTCAACTTTGATCAGGAAAAGCAGGAGAGAGTGAGAAGAAAACAGAAACCCAAAGGTCTTAATTGTCCAGGGGAGAGGAGGTAAGGTTGGGTCACTCCACCACTCCCTCTCTGTATCCTAAGTGATGCTCCATGTAGGTGACTCTTGCCAGAACCACAAATACCCTCTCCTTTCCCGAATTGTACCTTTGTTCATGCTGCTTTGCCATCAGGAATGACCCCTACTAAAATCCAAAATCTACTTATCCCAAATTTTCATATTCTTCAAGATATCTTTTTCATAAAACCTCTTATCAATAATGCTGGATGAAATTATCTTTCTACTATTTCCTCTGTATGTCTTTTGATAGCTAACTTTCTGTATCAAAATGATTGTGCCATACAGTGACCAGATATTTGGTCAAAATATCCAAACACGAGGGTGTTTGGGGTGAGATTAACATTTAAATCAGTGCATTAAATCAAGCCGATTTATGTTAGACATGGGCCTAACATGAGTGGGCCTTGTTCAATCCATTGAAGGCCTGAGTAGAACAAAAAAGGCTGGCCATCCCCCCAAAGAGAGAGAATTCTTCCTGCCAGACTGCCTTAGAATTGGAACGTTGGCTTTCCTCATCTATTAGCCTTGAGCTGAAGCTAAACTTGGGTCTAGAGACTTCCAACATTAAAATGAGAAATATACCAGTGGCTTTCCTGTTTTTCAAAGCTTTGGATGTTGAACCTAGGATTCTCCAGGGTCTCCAGCTTGTCTACTCACCAAGCAGGTCGTGGAATTTGACTTTCCCACCTCCATAATCCAGTATGTGTATGTACATGTGTGCGTGTGTGTGTGTGTGCGTGTGTGTGTCTGGAGAACCCTAATAAATATCTCATAAGATTATATATCACTCCTCTTTGCTCACTCAATCCTTCTCCATAGAGTTTCATTCTGGACATTATGCACTTTTTTCTTAACCTCTGGTCACTTCTGTCTTTGAACATATATTTATGCTATTTCTTCTGGATGGAATGCTTTTTATTTTTCTGGCTATTTATTATAATCCTAATAAAGCTGAAACTCCAATACTTTGCCCACCTGATGTGAAGAGCTGATTCACTTGAAAAGACCTTGATGCTGGGAAAGATTGAGGGTGGGAGAAGTGGACGACAGAGGATAAGATGGTTGGATGGCATCACCAACTCAATGAAGATGAGTTTGGGTAAACTCTGGGAGTTGGTGATAGACAGGGAGGCTGGCGTGCTGCAGTTCATGGGGTCGCAAAGAGTCGGACACGACTGAGCAACTGAACTGAACTGAACTGAATAATCAATCAAGGGATGAATATTAACTTTACAAAGCCTGATGTGATATTTTTAGCTCACTCTCCTCTATCTGTTTGACATGTAATCAGTAACCATATTGTCACGCGAGTGTATGCTCCTCGGTTCTTTGTCTCGTCACAACAAAAATTTGGAGTGACGGACATTAAAGCCCTTTGGCGGGTCACAGCTCTCAGAGGACAGACCATGTTATAGCTCTCAGGTCTCAAACAGACCGTGTTCTAGCTCTTAAATAAATCAGTGTTACAGCTCAGTGTTACAGCTCTATTTATTTAGATAATAGCAGGAAAATCCATCTTTAAGGCGTGAAGGCACGTCGATCCGAAGACGCGAAGAGAAGATCGCCCCATCGCGCTGGAGAGAGAGAGAGAAAAAAAGGGGAGAAGAGGGCTTTGGCTCCTCTTTTTATATGTTTCTCTGTCCCTGGGCCTGTCTTATGTAAATTGGGCTTAGGCAGGAGCGTTGTTTGTTTTACCTGAGGTTCTCATTCCGGTCCTCGGACCTTCCTTTGTTCTAATTTCGCGGGCTTTCCCTTCCAGGTCTTTTAGCCACAGCCATTTTGGACTCTTTTTCCCTATTCTAACTACCTAACAATATCATTTAGCATGCCATTATTTCAAGGTTTCTATACATTAGTTTATTTATCTTGGGGGGCTCCAAAATCACTGCAGATGGTGACTGCAGCCATGAAATTAAAAGATGCTTACTCCTTGGAAGGAAAGTTATGACCAACCTAGATAGCATATTAAAAAGCAGAGATATTACTTTGCCAACAAATGTTCATCAGTCAAGGCTATGGTTTTTCCAGTGGTCGTGTATGGATGTGAGAGTTGGACTGTGAAGAAAGCTGCGTGCCGAAAAATTGATGCTTTTGAACTGTGGTGTTGGAGAAGACTCTTGAGAGTCCCTTGGACTGCAAGGAGATCCAACCAGTCTATCCTAAAGGAGATCAGTCCTGGGTGTTCATTGGAAGGACTGATGTTGAAGCTGAAACTCCAATACTTTGGCTCCCTCATGTGAAGAGTTGACTCATTGGAAAAGACCCTGATGCTTAGAGGGATTGGGGGCAGGACGAGAAGGGGATGACAGAGGATGAGATGGCTGGATGGCATCACCAACTCAATGGATATGAGTTTGAATAAACTCTGGGAGTTGGTGATGGCCAGGGAGACCTGGTGTGCTGCGATTCATGGGGTCGCAAAGAGTCAGACAGGACTGAGTGACTGAACTGATACATTAGTTTGATGTCTCCAGATGATGTTTAACAAAGACACAAAAAAATTTACCAAGTAGAGAGTGTCAGGCACACATTAAGTATTTCATATCCAAACATTAATAAAACACCATTCATGAAGTTTTCAATTGTTTGGGAGAAGAGATAGATAGAAACATAAATATAGAAAGGAAGACCAATCCTTTGTTGAAATATCTGTTTTTGAAAAATGTTTTAGGAGTATAAATGATGGAGTGGTTGACATCTCTAGGCAAATACAAAATGCTTCATGAAAGAGAAGATGGCTGGTTTCGTTCTAAAATGATGATAATTCATTAAACATAAAAGAAGGGAGCAGACAAATTAAACATCTTGAAAAAATGAGAGGGAGGGTGAATGTGCATCATCACATTATTGAGAAATGAGTTTGAGGCAAACACCAATAAGCAAGCAGGGATCTTTGTTTTTTAGTTGTTTGTTTATTTGTTCTTGCCTGTCTTAAATGTTCCACAATATCCAGTACAATGATGGCATCATTGTAGAAGCACACTTGCTGGGGACATTTGCCTGATTATTTAAGAATTTATGCCCCATGGAAATAGAAACTGTGTTGATTAGCTTTATTAAATGCTAGGTTTCAATAAATACATGTTGAATGAAAAAAATGAATGAATTAGTTCCATGTGTCAGACATCATGTTAGTTTTAAGACAAAATTTCAAGTATATTTCTTTACCTATGCCTCAAATGAGCAAAAAGGTCTACATACCAGTTCTTAAAGAATTAATGAAAACACTCTGAATCAACATTCCGAATTTTAGTCATATTTAATTGCAGTTTGTAGATATTTTCACTTATATTATTTCATTTTGTATTAAAGACACAATTGGAGAGGCATCATATCACCATTTTACAGATGAGGAATGTAAGGGCTATTTGCTAAGTGACTTATCCAGATTGACAGAGCTAGAAAGTGGCAGAATCAGAGTTAGGATCCAAGAATACCAAAGTGGAGCACAGGCAAGCATCCAGTGGAAACTATAAAAGTGAATGGAGATGAGTCAGGGAAATGGAAGTCCTCCTGAGGAGAACAGGCCTACTCAAACCTGGCAAGTGTTCAGGGACAGTCCCACTCTATCTGTTACCTGTCCAACATCCTGACTCCTTAATCCTCAAGCAGGAGTCAGGTGTAAGATCCATCATGACCACCACTGAATAGGCAAGAATCAGGACCTGGCAGTCATGGTATTTGTATTATCATACCGGTACAATGAAAGCTCTCTACTGAAACTATGAAGCAAGTCATTTTACTCATTTGAATTTATCAGTGACATAGTTTCAACCAATCTGCCCTCAGGGAGGCAGTGACATCACTCATGAAGGATGGGCCGTTCTGTTGTACTTTATGTCCTGTTTCATGCACATGTATAAATGCTGTGAAGTTCTACCCTCCTTCTCCTCCCACTCTTGTCTCTTCTCTCTCTTGTCTCCCAAATCTATCCACTGAGATCTTCTTCCATCTTCCAGGATCTTCTCAAATGTTCTCATTGTTTGAGTGTATTGTGAGGCTCCATTTGTATGTAATCTCTCTTTGAATCAATATTAACTTTTAGCTTGTAAAACACTTATTGGGGACTTATTATATGCTATGGACTAAGCTGGTTGACTTTTGAGTGTTATGTTTTTACATTCTCCCAACAAGTGCAAGAGGTAGTTCTAGTATACAATTATGGATAAAGAAACACATGATTAGAGTGAGAAACTCATCTTCTTATCACCTGCAGTACTGCACAGACATCTTGCTTATAGTAAGTGCTTAAGAATTTAATTTTATTGGGTTGTTTTGTTATCAGAGATCACTAATTAGAATATACATATTTTAGCATATTGGGATTCCCTTGTGGCTCAGAGGGTAAAGAGTCTGACCACAATGTGGGAGACCTGAGTTCGATTCCTGGGTTGGGAAGATCCCCTGGAGAAGAAAATAGCAACCCACTTCAGTATTCTTGCCTGGAAAATCCCATGGACAGAGGAGCCTGGCAGGTTACAGTCCATAGGGTCGCAGAGTCGGACTTGACTGAGTGACTTCACTTTCACTTAGCATATTGTGATTACTAATTACATATGTAGATACAAACTAATAATGATAATTTATTTGCATATATAAGGAGGCTTTAAACAGAATAGCAAAACATTGGTATTAGGTGTGATTTTATTTACTTAACCATGGACCAACTGAAGTCTGCTTAGCTAAACTGACACACAGAGATGAAACTAACTAAAAGTGATAAAACCCAAAGTGGAGCCCAAGGATGGAAATTCTTATGACAGAAGATCAATCATGTGATTCCTCCATTTTAGTGAAATGTTTCAACTACAAAATTCAAACATTAGTGAAAAAATAAAAGCTTTCAGAATCAAATACATTAGCAGTAATTCCTTGTGCCTCCGCTACCACATTGCTCTCCACTACCCTTTTAAAGATTCTCATCACTCTGAGGATAAAATACAAAGTGTTTAGAATGGCATGCAACATCTCTCTCAATTTGACACTTCTCTGCTTCTCTAGGTTCACCTGTTATGACTTCTTACATGCAGGCATGTTCTTTTGAACCAATAACTATCTCTTCAGGATCTAGAAAATGCTCTTCCCTCTGCCTGGAAGATCCTTGCACTTCCCCTCTCCTCACCACTTAACTAATTCCCTCTTGCCTCCTTATAGACTCAGGTTTCATTATTTCCTAGCTGGCTGACTCTAAAACTTTGCTTGTCTGAATCACCTGCATAGTTGTTACCAAAAAGCAGACACCCAGAGATATTATGATTTACAGGAATCATAATTTCTTAAAATATCTCCTGGAGATTCTGAGAAATCACTGTCATAGATAACTTGCCTTTTAATCTCTCTTCCATCCCAGGTCAAGAGCTCCTTATCAGCAAAGACATACCTTCCATTTCTCTGATGCCAGTTAGCATTAGACCAGTAATAAGCAGTGGAGGAATAAATGAATAAAAGAAGTTGGCAAATCATCCGTTTCTTTGCTTAAATTGTTTTCTCTACCTACACATGAGCATATCTATGCCTTTATTTTCTGATAACATTTTCAGATCCTGTTGGTTAACCTTTCCTTGCTGTAAAATACTATGGCAGATATATTTCTTTTTTTCTTGTAACACTATGTGGTTTAATTGCTAAGTTGTGTCCAACTCTTGCGACCCCATGGACTGTAGCCCACCAGTATTTCTAGGCAAGAATACTGGAGTGGATTGCTATTTCTTTCTCCAGGGAATCTTCCCAACCTAGGAATCAAACCCAGGTCTCCTGCATTGCAGGCAGATTCTTTACTGACTGAGCTATGAAGGAAGCCCTGTAACACTTTATAGCCTGACTTATATTTATGTATTTGTGTATCTCTCCCACTGAGTTCTGAGCCCTCAATGTTAGAGACTAAGTCTTTTTCAATTTTGGGATCAGTTTACCCTACCCACACTTTTTGAATTAAACCAAAATTTTATTTAATTTTCTAAAATATTCTAAAATTTTCACATTCCTAAAATAAAAACCTTATGACTACATAACATATAGTATGCAGAAATGCATCCAATAATCTTAAATTGATCTCACATGCAGAGCTTTGATTCCCAAACTTTATGAGGACCACACTCATATCAATATGTGAGATACACACACATACACACACACACACATACACACACACATATATACACACACACATACACACACACATCTCCAACAGAAGAGAGATGAGGTTTCAGACCTTTGGAGTAGAATGTAATCAGTGCAATAGAACAGGGAGACAAATTCTTAGTAATAAGTAAATCTGTAATAGATGATTTCAGTAAAATTTATTCTGAAGGCAGTGATGTGGATTAGTTTGCAAATTGTGCCTCAATCAGCCAAACTTAATGTCTCTTTAGCTCCAAACTATGTCAAGCAGGACCTGTCAGTAAAAACAGTAAGTGAGAATAGCTGTGGGAATTGACAAAGTGAAGGAAGTGGTTACTGGATTTACTGCTGCAGATGTGAAAACCTGAAACAAAATCCTGAGACAACAGACACATAAATGTGTAACCAGGTAACCAGTCAGGGATTTTGTAAAAGGAAGAGCTAATCTCAGGCAAGAGTGAGTAATGGACAAGGTTTAGAGAAGAAACATAACCAGAAGAAGGTAACATTTAAGTTGAAAAGGGTAAATCGTCTAAAAATAGAAAACATATGAGGCACTTATTTTTGGATTAACTCACAAATACCTTGTTTGGTAGAGAGTAGATGCTTGAAGGGGATCAACTAAATGATGAATAAATAGATAAATAATTAATTAATAAATGCTTGAAAGATCATCTGGCTCAATTAATGTCCATAATTTTAAGTAGTACCATTACACTCTGTTCTTTTCTGTCATCCTCTTTAAACAGAAAAGTCTAAATCTCTCAGATGTAACCGGGCTACAACACAAAACAAACTGGATTCTTCCTTTATGAGTCACACTCATATCTGAAGCATGTTCTCTGACTTGCTTCATGTGGGTCTCCCTTCCCCAAGCTCCTGCACGGCCAGGGGTTTTCTCCAGTATGACCTAACTCAGATATTGAATGAGGCTATACTCATAACCCTGACATTCCAAAGAGTCCAGGGGTTGAAACAAAATTAAATGTTAAGTCTTCAAAACAGAATAAAACAGCCTAAATCCCCTTGGTCAGTTAACATTTGCAAAAATGCTGTCAGTTAAGTTTTCAAGCAAACACCATTTATTTGACCTTAGAGAATTATATGTAAAAGGAAAAGGTAGGACTACTTACCATTTATCTTAAAGTGTGTTTCACTAAACTGAAGTTTGAACACTCATTCTGAATATGTAAAAATGACAGGGGTAGGCACAGAAAGGAGAAAAACAGAAATAGAGTAATTCACAATAACACACAAGAGGTCTTTGAAAGTTTTGTAAACATACACCCCTTTTAATAAAGAAACATGGCTTAGATATAAATCTGTAATGCCACTTAAACTTATTTAACTGTTCCCTATTCTGCTACTTTTAATCTGAAGATACCACATACAATGTTAACTCTAATTAATCTTTGGTTATATTCTTATTTAAAATGCTCAAGTTACAGCAAATCTAGTGTTAAAATGTAGCATGTAGTGTGTATAAACTTTTAAAAACATTCTTTTAGGTATTGTAGCCTTCAGTCTTTTTAAAAAGACAACAACAAAAAACTCTTTTCTAACAGCTGGTATTGCTGAATTTTTTAAAAAATAGTGTCAACTGAAAAATTAAGTCTAACAAGTGATATACCTAGATCTAGGTAGATAAGTTGGTGTCTAGATATGGGTGAGAACTCAAGAATCTTACATGCTGACCTCCATGTGCTGCACGTATTAGGTTCAACCACGAGAGGATTGTTTTCCAAATAGATGGCCAACAGTGAGTCCAGTCCTGCAGAGAGATAGGGAATAGAGTGCTTCATGATATTAGAAAGATCAGGAGAAGAAGAAAATAAGCAGTCAATATGCCACTCCTTTCAATGGCCTCCTTCAGAGCTGTGAACTTTTTCAGCTCTAAAGCAATTCATGGAACTTGCTGAGAACTTACAAGTTTGGCCCTATAGGCATTAAGGATCTCTGATTCTGCCTCAGGGGAAACTACTACACACACACACACACACACACACACACACACACACACAGGCTATTTTCACTCTTAGAAAGAAAATGGAGAAACTCATTGTTGCTTCCGGTGATGGATGGCCCCACCTATCACATGGTAGATCAATATAGATACTCGGTATCTGGAGGTTTTTACCTGCATTTTTAACTCTATAGAACTTTTTTGTGTCTGAGTTCTATAATTACAAAAGATATAAACTAACAAGCTCAAACTCTCCTGCCTAAAATCCCTTCTCTTACTGCCATCACCCATAAGAGAGAAGAAACATCCAAGATGACCCTTAGGATGTTTCTCCTTAACAAAAGTGGAAGAAAAGGGGAGTCAGAAGTTCCTTAATAAGTAAGATAAGATTTTTTAATTGCAGGGTAACTATGTATATGGATCTCTTAGATCCCTAACCAAAGTATGAAAACAATACTCTGATTGCCTAATATTTATAAAAGTATGGGTGTATTCTGAACTGTCATATATTTTCTTTGTCATTGATTGGTTCTGAAGAACTAGTCATAGATTTTCTACATCATTGACCTGTTCTGAGAAATTTATTCATAAAGAAAAAAATGTTGCCTGAGCGTTGCGTGAGTTATTGAATAACAAACAGATGACTAAGAGGATGTTTTCTAGGAGCTCACAATCTACTTTGACCATAATAGCATTTCTTGGGACAATGTACATTAAATACCATGAGTTACAGCTATATTTGATACTTATATACTCCTCATACTTAAGAAGTTTCAAAACAGAAGAGTTTCTTAAGACTTCTGTTAAAAACATAGCTAAAAGTCAAAGTTTCTCTACTAGAGCTTGCCAAGCAGACTAGGAATCACAGAACATACTTCTTTTTCATAAATGAGTCACTTCTAAAAATACAATATGTTCTTTCCCTGTATGGTTTATGGAATCATTAATAAAGTGTTTCTGCTGTCATAGGTATGAAGTAAGAATTTGCTAGCTAATAGTCTCAGTGACACCCTTGAGATGGAGCTAAGTTATGAATGAGGAACAGGGAGCAAAGTGAATCACTCAATGGACAAGGCACTGGGGGACTAAAGTTTCAGCCCCAATTCAGAAGTATATTCATTATTTTAAATTATTTCATTACCTTCAGCCTCATTTTCAAAGCAAGGGGAGGAAAGGAAGAGGGTTCTCCGCTGCATAAAAGTCTTATTTTAAATTTAATTTCCTAAACCAGACAAGGGAACGGAGACAGAGTCGGGCTGGTGATGTCAGGTACTGGAGGCAGACAAAACAAAAGGGCTGCATTTTGAGAAATGGATAGATACTCAGCATATACAATAAAGAATGAGAGACAGACAGAAATACCAGAGGTGAGCAGTCAAAGGCTAATGTCAATAGTTAGGGAATAGAATCCTGAGAAGCAGGCTTTGGCAAGCAGATCATATCCACAGACCAGAAACAAGTCAGCTACATTTGGAAGACCTTAATACCTAAGGCTGGCCTTTGCCAAATCCCAAGCCTTTGTGTTTCTCATAAAGTAATTAGCCTCCAACTAATAAAAATAAATAGAAAAAAAAAAAAAGAAAAGAAATAGAGAGACTTCTCTGGTGGTCCAGCGGTTAAGACTTCACCTTGCAATGAAGAGGGTGGGGGTACGATTTCTGGTTGGGAAGCTGAAATTCCACATGCTTCCTGGCCAAAAAAACCAAAACATAAACAACAGAGGAAGTATTGTAATAAATTCAATAGAAACTTTAAAAATGGTCCACATCAAAAAAAATGTTTTAAAAAAGTTTAAAAAAAGAACCAAAAAGGAATAGAGAGTAATATGCATCTAATTGTTAGGTGTCAAATGTCATATTATGTCCTTTCACAAATGTGAGCTCTTTAATTCCACTTGCTTTTGAGGAAACTGAGGTTCAGAGAATGTTACCAACTGACCTAAGGTTCAGGGAACATGAAAGAGCTGAATGTCCATCCTGAAAAGATCTGGTGATAAGCCCCTTGGCTGAAAGTAAACCCTGTTTCTTTTTGCAATGCTTCCCTGGTGGCTCCGACCGTAAAACCTCTGACTGCAAAGCGGGAGACCTGGGTTCTACCCCTGGGTCTGGAGGTTCCCCTGGAGAAGGAAATGGCACCCCACTCCAGTACTCTTGCCTGGAAAATCCCATGGACAGAGGAGCCTGGTAGGCTACAGTCCATGGGGTCGTAAAGAATTGGACACGACTGAGTGACTTCACCCAGTTCTTTAGGTTGTCAGGAGGGCATGGAAACAACTTCAAATGCTGTCAAAATTAAAATCTAAAAATAATCAGACTTCAAGTATAGTAAGTCCTGCCAAGGCGTGAGCTAAGCAGGAAATGAGGAAGGCTGGGAGAAATTGAGGAGGCCTGGGACCCAGAAATGAGACATGCTTCACGTTAGAGCAGGTGCTCAGAGCCAGGCTAAGCCCTCAGAGATTAACAAGGTAAACAGCTCAGAAGGCAGAAGACAGGGAAAAAAAAATCATGTTGGCCATGTATAGGGAGCATTTTAGTCAGGCAGATGTTCAACTCCCTGGGGCAGCATGCATGTAGGCGCCACTGTCAGAGTCTGGGGTCTAGAAACATACAGAACCAAGAAGAATGGCAGAAGGTGTGAGGGCAGGTGTCTGGGTGCCTGACTTAGAACTCAGGTTTTGGAGCAGGCAAAATCCCTGCTGCCAGTTGACTTGGATAGGATAATCCATGGTTCTATCCATTAATTAGGGGCTTCCCTGATGGCTCAGCAGTAAAGAATCTGCCTGCCATGCACGAGATGCAGGATATGTGGGTTCAATCTCTGGGTCAGGAAGATCCCTTGGAGTAGGAAATGGCAACCCATTCCAGTATTCTTGAACAATCCCATGAACAGATGAGCCTGGTGGGCTACAGTCCATAGGGTCACAAAGAATCAGACAGGACTAAGCACATATGCATGCATCCAGTAATTAAAATCAATAATTTATTTTGTATGTACTGATCTCAAACTCTTGTTTTAACCTGTGATAGTCTGAGTGAACAAGGCAGACAAAAACGCCCACCTTCATAGAACTTACTTTCCACTGGAAGAAAGAAAGTAGCAAGTAATTCAGGTCCCAAGGAACAAGGCAAGAATGTAATTAGAAGAGCAGACATTATTGGGCAAATTGAGAACATCAGAGAGCCTGATTCTATTCTCTTAGCCTGAAATATTATCCTAAGACTTTAAAGGTTTCTTCCTAATAGGAACATGTGCTGTGCTGTGCTTAGTCACTCAGTCGTGTATGACTCTTTGCGATCCCATAGATTGTAGCCCACCAAGCTCCTCTGTCCCTGAGATTCTCCAGGCAAGAATACTGGAGTGGGTTGCCATGCCCTCCTCCAGGGGATCTTCCCAAACCAGGGATCAAACCCAGGTCTGCAGCATTGCAGGCAGATTCTTTACCAGGCAGGTCACCAAGGAAGCCAAAGAATATTGGAGTGGGTAACCTATTCCTTCTCCAGGGGCTCTTCCTGACCCAGGAATTGAACTGGGGTCTCCTGCATTGCAGGTGGATTCTTTACCAGCTGGGCTACCAGGGAAGTCATACTTGGTCTTAAATCCTAGAATGATATTGAATCTGTAAAGTGTAGAGTTTGGAAGGGTAGAACAGCAGGAGTCACTACTGGTGTCAGGGTATATATTTTTAAAATTATTATGAATAATCTAGACAGCATATTAAAAGCAGAGCCATCACTTTGCCAACAAAGGTCTGTATAGTCAAAGCTATAATTTTTCAAGTTGTCAAGTACACATGTGAGAGTTGGACCATAAAGAAGGTTGAACACCAAAGAACTGATGCTTTCTAATAGTGGTACTGGAGAAGACTTGAGAATCTCTTGGACTGCAAGGAGGTCAAGCCAATCAATCCTAAAAATTATACCTGGATATTCATTGGAAGGACTGATGCTGAAGCTGAAGCTCCAATACTTTAGCCAACTGATGCAAAGAGCTGACTCACTGGAAAAGACCTAGATGTTGGAAAGATTGAAGGCAAAAGAAGAACTGGGTGGCAGAAGATGAGATGGTTGGATAGCATCACCGACTCAATGCACATGAGTTTGAGCAAACCTCAGGAGACAGTAAAGAACAGGGGAGCCTGGAATGCTACAGTCCATGGGGTTGCAAAGAGCTGGACACAATTTAGTGACTGAACAACAACAACAACAAACAACATTATGAATAAATGTAACCCTCACACACATATGACTTATTCATATCTACCTGGTTGCCTATATTAGAAGCTTAATAATCATGAGAACATCCATAGACACACTAGAAATATAGGCAGGTTCCACATTACACAAGTCTAGTTCATCATTCAGTTCACAGTCTATGTGAATTACATCCTTACAGATGTGCAGCTCACAGCTTGAATGGCCATATCCAGCAGTCTTAAACTTTTCTAAGAGATAACTAAGTTCATTTGTATAAATTTTTTGGATTCCACATATAAATGGTATCATATGTTATTTGTCTTTCTCAGTCTGAACATATTTATAAAACAGAATAAGACTCACAGATATAGAAAACAAGTTTACCAAAGGAAAAGATGAGGAGGGGTAAAGTGGGAATATTGGATTAGCAGATACAAACTGTGACATGTAAAACAGATAAAAAGAAGGTCCTTCTTTATAGCACAGGGAATTATACTTAATATCTTATAATAAGATATAATAAAAACTAAAAATTTTAAAGTAGTCTGCTAAAAATAAAGCATAAATTGAGGAAATATCATATTTCTCCTGTCTTATTCCAAGTGAAAGGAGGAACTTGCAAAAGATAAAAATACTTGAAGAAGCAAAATTTGACTTTCCACATGTTTTTAAAAGAAAAAAATCCACATCTTTCAAACTAACCTGGAAGATTCAAAAACTAGCAGAGCTAGAACACCTCTAACAGATATGGGAAATGAAAAGAGACTCTTCTAACGTTATAGAAGTGCAAGTGACAGACCCAGATTCAGAAACCAGATTCCTGAAGGCCTGTTTGGTCCTCTGCCCACTATGTTATCATGACCTTCATACAGAGAGTGTCACCTAAATGGTGAAAGATTCAGCATGCCATCTCTATGCTTCAGGTTTTCTCAGAGTATAAAAGTTGTCTTGAAACTTTGTGCTAATTCTGACTCAGTTCACAGACGCTTCACAGGTTTCACTTACCCACACCTACTTTTATTTGCGCAAGGAAAAATAGCATTAGTACTTCCCTCTAGCAAGTCTTGACAAAGCCAAAGCTGGTTTGGTCATTTTTCCATCCATTCTTTCATAAGATTTTGTTTATCATAAGGAAGGTGAGTTACTGTTTTTCCTAAAGATAGAAGAAATAAATAACAGAATGATTTTTATTACATTGAACCCGGTAAACAAATTAACATATTTATATTCTTTTGACATGGAAAGATATTCAAGATATATTTTAAATGACAAAAAAGATATATTTTAAAATGACAGTTAATAAATAGTAAAGGCTCATTTTTGTAATGTAAATATACAGTCTTGTTTAAAAAAGGGGTAGGATAATTTACTCCAAAATTGAAACAGCCAAGAGTACCCTTTTAGTATAAAACCATCTAGGTCCATCATTCTTGATACCCATGGTAAAATTTAATTCTTTTTATGGCTGAGCTGGGTTTTGAAGAGACAGAGGAACCTGAGATCAAACTACCAACATTTGCTGGATCATAAAGAAAGCAAAGGAGTTCCAGAAAAACATCTATTTCTGCTTCATTGACTACATCAAAGACTTTGACTCTGTGAACCACAGCAAACTGTGGAAAATACTTAAAGAGATGGGAATATCAGACCACCTTACCTGCCTCCTGAGAAATCTGTATGCAGGTCAACAAACAACAGTTAGAACTGGACATGGAACAACAGACTGGTTCCAAATAGGGAAAGGAGTACGACAAGGCTGTGTATTGTCACCCTGCTTATTGAACTTATATGCAGAGTACATCATGAGAAATGCTGGCTGGATGAAGCACAACCTGGAATCAAAATCACCAGGAGAAATTATCGATAACCTCAGATATACAGATGACACCACCCTTATGGCAGAAAGCGAAGAAGAACTAAAGAGCCTCTTGATGAAAGTGAAAGAGGAGAGTGAAAAAGTTGGTTTAAAAGTCAAAATTAAAAAAAAAAAAACCTAAGATCATGGCATCCGGTACCATCACCTCATGGCAAATAGATGAAGAAACAATGGAAATAGTGAGAGACTTTATTTTCTTCGGCTTCAAAATCATTGCAGATGGTGACCGCAGCCATGAAATTAAAAGATGCTTGCTCCTAGGAAGAAAAATTATGACCAACCTAGACAGCATATTAAAAGCAGAGACATTACTTTGCCAACAAAATCAAAGCTATGGTTTTTCAAATCTAAACTTGTCTGTATAGTCAAAGCTATGGTTTTAGCAGTAGTCACGTATGGATGTGAGAGTTGGACTATAGAGAAAGTCGAACACCAAATAATTGATGCTTTTGAATTGTGGTGTTGGAGAAGACTCTTGAGAATCCCTTGGACAGCAAGGAGATCCAATCAGTCAATCCTAAAGGAAATCAGTCCTGAATATTCATTGGAAGGACTGACGCTGAAGCTGAAACTCCTATACTTTGGCCACCTGATGTGAAGAACCAACTCACGGGAAAAAGACCCAGATTCTGGGAAAGATTGAAGGTGAGAGGAGAAGGGGACGACAGAGGATGAGATGGTTGGATGGAATCACCATATCTATGGACATGAGTTTGAGTAGGCTCCAGGAGTTGGTGATGGACAGGGAAGTCTGGCGTGCTGCAGTCCATGGGGTCGCCAAGAGCTGGACACGACTGAGTGACTGTACTGAACTGATACTGGGAGATAATGAAGGACAGAGGAGCCTGGTATGCTGCTGTCCTTGGGCTCGCAATGAGTTGGACATGACCTGGTGACTGAACAACAAATATTCAACACACACACACACATACATATAAATAAAATTGTGCCTCCAGATGAGACTGCACCCTTGACCAATCCTGAATCAGAACCATCCAACTAAGCTGACTCAGTGTTCCTGATCCATGAAAACAAAAGTTTACTGTTTTAAGCTGCTTAAGTTCAGTTGCTCAGTCATGTCTGACTCTTTGCGACTCCCATGGACTGCAGCATGCCGGGCCTCCCTGTCCATCACCAACTCCTGGAGCTTGCTCAAACTCAGGTCCATAGAGTCAGTGATGCCATCCAATCATCTCATCCTCTGTTGTCCCCTTCTCTTCCTGCCTTCAATCTTTCCCAGCATCAGTGTATTTTTGAATGAGTCAGCTCTTTGCATCAGGTGGCCAGTTTTGGAGCTTCAGCTTCAGCATCAGTCCTTCCAATGAATATTCAGGACTGATTTATTTTAGGATTGATTTGTTTGATCTCCTTGCAGTCCAAGGGACTCTCAAGAGTCTTCTCTAACACCACAGTTTGAAAGCATCAAGTTCTTTTTTTTTTTAATTAGGAGGGAAACTTTATTGTGTAGACCTTCCCAAGACGACTGCTAACAATGAAAGTATTCATCTCTGTGAGTCTTCCAGTGCTTATGGCTTCTTACTGTGAGAAGTTAAACAAAATTACCAATGGTTCCTGAAGTTTAGGATGATTTTTAGTAAGAGTTTTTACGTTGTTTTATCTTTTGTTTCATTTTTGTTTCCATTTATTTTTATTAGTTGGAGGCTAATTACTTTACAATATTGTAGTGGTTTTTGCCATACATTGACATGAATCAGCCATGGATTTACATGTGTTCCCCATCCCGATCCCCTCTCCCACCTCCCTCTCCATCCCATCCCTCTGGGTCTTCCCAGCTCACCAGCCCTGAGCACTTGTCTCATGCATCCAACCTGGGCTGGTGATCTGTTTCACCCTTGATAGTATACTTGTTTCAATGTTATTCTCTCAGAACATCCCACACTCGCCATCTCCCATAGAGTCTAAAAGTCTGTTCTGTACATCTGTGTCTCTTTTTCTGTTTTGCATATAGGGTTATCATTATTGTTACCATCTTTTTAAATTCCACGTATATGCGTTAGTATCCTGTATTGGTCTTTATCTTTCTGGCTTACTTCACTCTGCATAATGGGCTCCAGTTTCATCCATCTATAAAACTCAGTCTATACACAGGCAAAGACAAGACCATGTCTCTAAACCTTAACAAGCATCTTAACTTATAACCTATTATTACACCACAAAGGGTAGTCTTGTAAAACATCCTGAGTCTCTGTATCTCAAACATCTGGTCAGAGGGTTTGACAACCTGATTAGCTCACCTTTCCCTTCCTCTGGATTAGACTGTCTTGAGTTTTGCTTCTTGACAGAAGAATTCCTTTCAATGAAACACTGTTGTTCACCCCCATTTAGGTTGTCTCCTGAGTAGAAAATCTTGCTTCCATATTCCACGCTCTAATTCAGACAGGATGCCCAGATCATAGCTTCCTTTGAGTGGCCAAGTCTAAAGTCAGTATAGTACAGGTCCATTCACCCTGACACTACCTTTTCTTTTCTCTGTGGTGATTGCCACTAAGGCTCCAGGTCCAGTATATCTTCTCACTGGCTCACTCACAAAGCCATTACAAGATTCAAATAAAATTCCGTGTAGGAATATTGGAGTGGGTTGCAATTTCCTACTCAAAGCGATCTTCCCAACCCAGGTATTGAACCTGTGTCTCTTACATCTCCTGCACTGGCAGGCAGGTTCTTTACCACTAGTGCTACCTGGGAAGCCTGATTTCATAATAGTTGCTCACTAAATATATATTGGTTGCAATAAAAGATCTCTTTACCTTGAGAAATGAATATTCATAAGGCAGAATATAAAGAATTGGTATAATTTGATTATTCTATCATTTTTATTAGTGAATATTTATTATAGAAAAATTAGAAAATCTAGATAATAAACTACTCTGTCAATTAAAATTATCTAAAATATATCCATCAGATATATTTTATATATAATATAAAATATGCAAAACCTAATTAAAACTGGAAATATATACATATTATATACATATACATATATATATATATATATATATATATGAATCCACTTGCAATGCAGG
Organism: Cervus elaphus; assembly: GCF_910594005.1. Lineage (NCBI taxonomy): Eukaryota > Metazoa > Chordata > Mammalia > Artiodactyla > Cervidae > Cervus > Cervus elaphus. The sequence goes on along the minus strand of NC_057833.1, from coordinate 42,085,878 downwards.
AGATCCCAGTTTGATTCCTGGGTTGGGAAGATCTGCTGGAGAAGGGATAGGCTATTCACTTCAGTATTCTCAGACTTTCCTTGTGGCTCAGCTGGTATAGAATCTGCCTGCAATGCAGGAGACCTAGGTTCAATCCCTGGGTTGGGAAGATCCCCTGGAGAAGGGAAAGGCTGCCCACTCCAGTATTCTGGCCTGGAGAATTCCATGGACTGTATAGTCCATGGGGTTGCAAAGAGTCAGACATGACTGAGTGACTTTCACTTACTATACTTACTCTCTCTCTATGTGTGTGTGTATATCTATAAATTTCAAGTGTATAGCACAATGATCTGACTTGCATACATCATCAAACAGTTATCATGAAGTTTAGAGATCTGCTTCCACTCCACTATTTTTGGCAGGCCCTAGTTCTGATCACTTCAGATCTTCATGATATAAGCCCATCCATTGGCTTCCTAGTGTCTTCAAGACACGACAGCTGACTGCCTACAGAGGAGTGGTCAGGGAGAGTGTGCTTTCAAGAAAGAAGCTGCAATCATTTTTATAACCTAATCTCAAAAATACCATCAATTCCGCCAAATTTTACCAGTCACACAGACCTGTAAGAGGTAAGAGTGAACTACACAGGATGTAAATACCAGGAGCAAGGAGAACATTGGGGGTTTATTGGAGTCTGGTTACAATCATAATCAGCACTCTGCAGCCAGGAGCAGCATCGGCTTCTATAATACCATGCAGGAATCTAAGATAATTAAATCTCACTGTGTTCCCATGAAACTCTAATTCTAATGGATTGTAAGTTCCACAATAAAGTGGAGTCTGCGAATAGAAGAGTTCAAGCAACAAAATTAGCATGTTTCTTTGGGGAAAATAAAAGTCTTTTTAAACAAAACATTCTGTAGGCCCTGTTTTCTATGAAATTCTCTTTGGCAACATTTAACTGGACATTTGGAGAACATTTCCACTTTGATTTCTCCTTTAATCCTAATATATTATATACTCCTTGATTAGTCAACAAGTGTGACTTGAATGTTCTCAGTGGAGAAATTCACCCCAGAATAGTAGTTTTGAGTCTCTAGTTTACATGCCAAGTTTCATTATTTGATAGGTTTCAGCTGATGTGTGAGTAAATTCTTGAAGGAAGGTAATTTATGCCTATAATTTAGAATTCTAGGCAATATCAATTTTCCAAAAGGTCACAGGATGGAAAGATTGTTGCATGGAAGTAATAATGATATATATTATCTTGCTTTCTATCACACTCTAAGTTTCACTATGTATTTTTATATCCATTGTCAAATACAAACATTTGTAGTTATCAGTACAGAATGTATTACCCCATCATAAAACAAAGAAGAAAAAGAACTTTTCTTTCAGAATGAAAAATTTATCTTCCTACTCAAAAGGAAGCAGGATATGAAAGATAGTCTTCACTTAAATTAGAAGATTAAAAAATAACTCAGGATTTCAAATGGTGTGTTGAACATTTTGTATGTTTTCATTTATCTTGTTCCTTGAACACTCCCACATCCTGCCCTAGAGCAATTTTAAGGTTTTTGAAATCCTCAAACATTCCTATTTTTAGAGGCCCCAGCTCATGTCATATCAAATATAATGGAAGCTGTGGTATGTTGGCCAAACCTTCTTGAAAATTAAAGCATCCACTCCCTTAAGATTCTGGGAGTGCTGGACACTGGTGAATCATAGCTAACTAATCCCCTCTTTCAGTATTTCTCTCAGTTATAGGGAGCTCCTAACCAAACATATACTCCTTCCAGGGAAGCAGCTCACATCTTGGGATGTAGGGAAACAAATTAATGGGACCTTTCCCTAGTTTGGGACAATCCAGGCATCCAAAGTCAAGAGTTCCCTATGGGATTAGCCAAATCCTTACTGCAACTACATTCCAGTTCAACCTCTCCCTCTGTCCAACCTTCTCTTCTCACCACTTACAGATATGTTTCAGTGAGTATTTCTTAGTAAATCTGATTTCTAGTCTCCATCTTGGAACCATTGTTCCCGGGGAACTTAAGACTGTTAGTATTCAGAGTGGGACTAAGACAGATTTTGACAATGGGACTTTAGAAGCCAGACTGCCTACTGATGGAGTAAGTATGGTTTTTGGTATACTACATTAGTGAAATAGAAACTTTCACTGGTGATTAACTTGGATGGCATAACACTGGAATGGAATACCTTGATGGTACAATTTACCATACATTTGGAGAAAGACAACTAAAAGCCAAAGGTCATTATTTATTTAAATGATCAACTTAAAGTATAAAACAGCTGCAATATATACAGAGATTCTTATCTCTTATAGCTGGAAGACTGATACAGTAAGAGCAATCCAGTCCTCAAGAGCTCCAAAGAATGAACTGCTGCCTAGTGAGTGTTCTATGCCAAGATCAGGGCCCTCATTGGGATGGAGTATGAACTTTAGACTTGAAATGGAAATAACTAAGTTGGTGTGCTTGAAAAACTGAACTCCCCAACCTGAATCCCCTGGACCTGTAAGAGTAGCCACTCCTCCAAGTTAAAAGCCTAGTTTACCCCCTATTTAAGAACTATGTAGAGATTTTTGCCTTGCAAAGCAACACATACCCTCTCTACCTTTGAATATTATCAAGGTTTCTCCTCTAGACCAATAATGCTAACATAATTTGACTGGGAAGAAATGGGTCACAAAAATGAGGAATGAGACACAATGCTGAAAAAAATTGCTAGATTTACCCAAAGTAGTGACAGGAGCTGGAGCTGAAAGAGTAGGTAGAGGACAAGCCCTAAGAGTGCAAACTGAAAGAGGGTGGGCAGAACTCAATGTTTGATTGATATGTGATTGCTGTTCTTTGATACAAGATTTAATTCTTTGTCAAATTTTCTAGAAAACAATACTAATAAGCTTCTAGGATGGCTCTAGGAAGCTTGAGGAAAGAAATGGCTCATTACTAGGTGAAGTGAAAATATGAGAACTCTCACAAAGGATGGTGGCAGGAGATAGCAAATGGTTTGAAGACAGGAGCATGCCAGAACAGTTATACTACCTAAGGCTGGAAGCCCACCACCCAGCTATTTTCCATGGAAAAGCCCAAAAGATGCTCCATTTACTAATATAATAAGGAATGAGTGATGCATCAGCATGGTTGAAAAGATCAGTCACGGCAGTAGACCAAAACTGATGCCAGGAGGGGCAGTTACAGGATAATGAGGATTCCCAAAAGAACACAGGCCAGTGGTGGCAATAGACCATCGGAGGCAAAGGGATCGTTGTTGCAAAGGTTAAAGTGGCAGCCAGAGGAAATGAGAGATGTGCACACCTGCAGACCTAAGATGATTAACAGACCATCGTGTTCTCAGGAACAAGAGAGTTGGGTAGTCAAAACAGTGCTGCTTAATTTATACAATCAAACAAATCAAGGATGAATAAAGAGGGGCTGGGGGCAACTGTCTAATCTAAGTCCTAGTTTCAAGATCTGAGCCGGTTCTCAAGACCAAAAGCCACTGGCTAAAGGAGAGAAATGAGAGACAAGGCCCCAATGAGAACATCTAAAAAACATCCAGGGGTGTTTTGAGGGACTTTCCTGGTGCATGGCATTCTAAGTGAAAGTGTTAGTCACTGAGTCGTGTCTGACTCTTTGCGACCCCATGGACTGTAGCCCGTCAAGCTCCTCTATCCATGGAATTCTCTAGGCAAGAATACTGGAGTAGGTAGCCATTCCCTTCTCCAGGGGATCTTCCCAACCCAGGAATTGAACCTGGCTCACCTGCCAGGATTCTTTACTGTCTGAGCCACCGGGGAAGCCCATAACTTTCTAAGACTTCTCTGAAATAAACAAACAAACAAACAAAAACACTGGGCAGCCTTCTTTGAAGACAACATACTTCCTCATTTACCAAATGATTTGCAAGGCTGCCAGCTTTGAATGGGCCCAGATCATAAAGGATTCTGTTATTTAGACAGCAGTGAAGGTAATCTTATCACCTGAGTCATATGAACAAGCAAACTCTAATGTTATTAGAAGTATGACAAGTTCCAAAAAGAGAATAACATATAAATACCTAGATTTATGAAGCAAGTTCTGGTAAAAGGCCATGCAAGTAAACACTTTTTGGAGAATAGTCCTTATGTGCTACTGGGGCCTTGTATAGAAAGAATATCTATTTGTGGGACAACAAAAAGACAATTGACCAGAGCTACCCATCATGAACTATATCTTATCAGAATGGCAGAGTCATAATATCAGGAATATACACAGTAATTTTATTGTTAGACAGAAGAGGCACATCCAAGATGGCATGAACAGGATCAGAGCTAGGTGGTCTAGACTCCCAAACTGTACATTTCTAGAATACTGGCACCTGTCTTTGAGTCAAAACTTTGTTCACAAAAAAAACAAACAAACAAACTTTGTTCACATGGAGGCTTCTTACATCTGGCTGGATTAAGTAAGAAGAAAAAGGACAAACTTCCATCACAGATAGTTTCGCTCAACATGTGGTGAGAACCAAAATGGGCCATTTCACATTGTAGCCTTATTCAGGGCAACACTAAAAACAGCACTGAGGAGAAATCCTCCTACAGGCAGAACTTCAGGCGGTTCAAGTAATCATTCACTATGTGTGATAAGAGAAATAGTTCTTAGTAAGAATATACATAAACTCAAGAACAATAACAAATAGTTGGCTGGGAGACTGAAAGAAAGTTAGATTGGGGAAAAAGAGGTCTAGGGACAGGTCAGTGGGGCTGGGCACAAAGTGTGGTTCTTGGATCACCTGTCCACCAGAGAACATCTATCATGAAAGAGGCAATAAAAAAAACAAATAGCCCATCAGCAGATGAATGGATAAGGAAGCTGTGGTACATATACACCATGGAATTTTACTCAGCCGTTAAAAAGAATTCATTTGAATCAGTCCTAATGAGATGGATGAAACTGGAGCCCCTTATACAGAGTGAAGTAAGCCAGAAAGATAAAGAACATTACAGCATACTAACACATATATATGGAATTTAGAAAGATGGTAACGATAACCCTATATGCAAAACAGAAAGAGACACAGAAATACAGAACAGACTTTTGAACTCTGTGGGAGAAGGTGAGGGTGGGATATTTCAAAAGAACAGCATGTATACTATCTATGGTGAAACAGATCACCAGCCCAGGTGGGATGCATGAGACAAGTGCTCGGGCCTGGTGCACTGGGAAGACCCAGAGGAATCGGGTGGAGAGGGAGGTGGGAGGGGGGATCGGGATGGGGAATACGTGTAACTCTATGGCTGATTCATATCAATGTATGACAAAACCCACTGAAATGTTGTGAAGTAATTAGCCTCCAACTAATAAAAAAAAAAAAAAAAAGAAAAGAAAAAAAAAAAGAAACTACAAAAAAAAAACAAAAACAAATAGGCAGCTGACATCAGTCAGTAAGTATAACTTGTTTGCGGGGATAGCCTCAACTCAACACTTGGAGAAATCTAACTGACAAGCATAACACTCTAATTTCCAGACAGAGGAGAGAAACGAAACAAAGCAAAATTATAATTTAGTCTGCATTTTTATTCACAATATCTGAACTATAGATAAAAACATAATTAAAAAGTATGAGACAGTCAATGAAGTAGAAATTTGTGACTAATAATAGAAAGAAAATAGAGTCTACAGGCACAGTCTAACAAATGACCCAAACCTATTTATTCGAAGTGCCAAGGACTTTAAAATAATAATTATAAATATGATAAACTATTTATAGGTAAAGATAGATACAGTTAGAGAGAAAGAAATGGAAACTCTAAAAAGAACCAAAAGGAAAGTTTATAACTGAGAAATTCAATATTTGAAATTATAATGCTAACTGAGTGGGCTCACATGCTGGAAAGTAAAAGAAAAAAAAAATAGCAAACTTGAAGATAAGCCAATAAAAATCACCTAAACTGAAACAGAAAAAATGCTAGGGGTTGAGGTATTAGTAACTTGTGAATAAATGATCAGTGTGTAACATGATTGTAAGTGTTTACATAGAATGAAAGGAAAAATAAATTGCAAGCAAAAATACATTTTAAAGGTTATTGCTCAACTTTGTTTTTTAATTTGATGAAAAATATCAATGTACAAATCCAAAAAATTCAATAAGCCTAAATAGGAAAAATACAAAAAGAAGTACACCTAGACAAGTTTTTTATGAAAACCAAAAATAAAGAGAAAGTCTTGAAAGAAGCCAGAAGCAAAGAAAAAAGAAACATAAAGAAAAAATATGTATATAATGTATAGGGAAATAGAATGACTATTTTGATTACTGATTTCTCAGTCAAACAATATAAGTAAAAAAAAAATAGAATAACACTTTAAGAGTTGAAACAAAGCAAGTCAAAACAAGAGGTCAAATTATAATTTTAATTCAAATAAAATAGCCTTCTAACATGAAGTTAAAATAAGAATTAAGTGAGATAGTTCATTTCAGTCGCTCAGTCATTTCTGACTCTTTGCGACCCCATGAACCGCAGCACACCAGGTCTCCCTGTCCATCACCAACTCCCGGAGTTCACTCAAACCCATGTCCATTGGGTCGGTGATACCATCCAACCATCTCATCCTCTGTCATCCCCTTCTCCTCCTGCCTTCAATCTTTCCCAGCATCAGGGTCTTTTCAAATGAGTCAGTTCTTCGCATCAGGTGGCCAAAGTATTGGAGTTTCAGCTTCAGCATCAGTCCTTCCAATGAACACTCAGGACTGATCTCCTTTAAGATGGACTGGTTGGATCTTCTTGCAGTCCAAGAGACTCTCAAGAGTCTTCTCCAACACCACAGTTCAAAAGCATCAATTCTTCAGTGCTCAGCTTTCTTTATAGTCCAACTCTCACATCCATACATGACTACTGGAAAAACCATAGCCTTGACTATACCAATCAAATGCCCATGCCCAAATGTTCAATCCATAATGGGCATTTCATAAATAGTATATAGACTAAGATGTCACTGCCTAATTATGTGACTTTCATGTAGTGGGCACTCAATAAGTACTAGCTGAATGAAAGAATCGCATTACATTTAAGTGTTTAATGTCTGTGTGATTATAATAATAAATGTTTGCCCTTTATTAGAAAAAAATCCCAATAAGATAAAAAAGGCATTTGCAATAAAAAAAAAAAATTGAGGGAATTAGTTCCTCTCAGAAAATTCACACTAAACCTAACACCTTAAATTCCTTGTGTGTTAGTAGTTCAGTCATGTCCAACTCTGCTACCCCATCGCCAGGCTCCTCTGTCCATGGAATTCTCCAGGCAAGAATACTGGAGTTGGTTGCCATTCCCTTCTACAGAACCCGGGTCTCCTGTATTGCAGGCAGATTATTTACTGTCTGAGCCACCAGGGAAGCCTTAAACTAATTTCTTTAAAAATCATTTGATGGTTTAAAGCAGAATAGTAACAAATAAATATGGAATTTATCACATTTGAAAATAGCACAGAGAAGAGGAGGGGTAAATATATGTATGTTTTGTAAATGTCTAACTTTTCTAAGTATTATAATATTATCCCAAAATAGACTGATGCAACTGCACTCATTTAAAATGCTTACATGGTAATGATCAAAATCCTTCAAGCTAGACTTCAGCAGTACGTGAATTATGAACTTCCAGATACACAATCTTGGTTTTAAAAAGGCAGAGGAACCAGAGATCAAATTGCCAATATCCGCTGGATCATAGAGAAAGCAAGGGAATTCCAGAAAAATATCTACTTCTGCTTTACTGACTATGCCAAAGCCTTTGACTGTGTGGATCACAACAAACCATGGAAAATTCTTAAAGAGATGGGAGTACCAAGCCACTTGACCTGCCTCCTGAGAAATCTGTATGCAGGTCAAGAAGCAACAGTTAGAAATGAACATGGAACTACTGACTGGTTCTGAATTGAGAAAGGAGTTACATCAAGGCTGTATATTGTCACCCTGCTTATTTAACTTATATGCAGAGTATATCATGCGAAATGCCAGTCTAGATGAAGCTCTAGCTGGAATCAAGATTGCAGGGGGGAATATCAATAACCTCAGTGATGCAGATGATATCACTCTAATGGCAGAAAGTGAAGAAGAACTAAAAAGCCTCTTGATGAAAGTGAAAGAGGAGAGTGAAAAAACTGGCTTAAAACTCAACATTCAAAAAACAAAGATCATGGCATCCTGTCCCATCACTTCATGGCAAATAGAAAGGGAAAAAGTTGAAACAGTGACAGATTTTATTTTCTTGGGCTCCAAAATCATTGCGGATGATGACTGCAGTCATGAAATTAAAAGATGCTTGCTCCCTGGAAGAAAAGCTATGACCAACCTAGATAGCATATTAAAAAGCAGAGCCAACACTTGGCTGACAAAGGTCCATCTAGTCAAAGCTAAGTTTCTCCAGTAGTCATGTATGGATGTGAGAGTTGGACCATAAAGAAGGCTGAGCACTGAAGAATTGATGCTTTTGAATTGTGGTGCTGGAGAAGACTCTTGAGTGTCCCTTGGGCTACAAGGAGATCAAACCAGTCAATCCTAAAGGAAATCAGCCCTGAATATTCATTAGAAGGACGGATGCTGAAGCTGAAACTCCAAAATTTAGGCCACCTGATAAGAAGAGCCAACTCATTGGAAACTACCCAGATGCTGGGAAAGACTGAAGGCAGGAGCAGAAGAGGGCGAGAGAGGATGAGATGGTAGGATAGCATCAACCATTCAATGAACATGAGTTTGAGCCAACTCTGGGAAATAGTAAAAGACAGGGAAGCCTGCTGTGCTGTGGTCCATGGGGTCACAAAGAGTTGGATATGACATAGTGACTGAACAGCAACAATAAGACTATGATATTTTAAGAATATGTATTTTAATCCCTAGAGTAATTGGTGGGGAAAAAAGAAATAAAAGGATACAGTCAAAAAGTAATAAAGAAAATTACATGAAACACTAAGAAAAAATAGCTCATCTAAAGAAAGCAGCAAAGGGAGAAAAGTTCTAAAAAACGGGGAAAAAAAAAATGGAATGATGATAGACTTAAGTCAAACAAAATCAATACACACTACTACATATAAAACAGATAGCTAATAAGGACCTACTGTATAACAGAGAACTCTACTCAATACTCTATAATGACCTATTTGGGAAAAGAATCTGAAAAAGAGGGGATATACATTTATGTATAATTGATAACTTTGCTGTATAGCTGAAACTAACAACAACGTAAATCAATTATACCCCAATTAAGATTTAAAAATAAAAATAAATAATTAAAAATTTTAAAAAGATTAAAATCTAATAATTGTATTAAATGTAAGTGGCCTGAAAGCTCTAGCTACGTATTGTTCTTACCTCATTCGTCCTCTCCATTTTTTCTCTTATTATACTGGTTCAGTTTCTTATCATCTCCATTTTAAAGACTGAGAAGGCTTCCTAAAATGGTCATCCTGTCTCAACTTTCTCACATGTTACATCAGTACCAGAATATGCAGACCCTTTATCTTGGACTAGATTTCTGAGTGCCTGCTCTAGTTTTTTGAGCATCTATACTTGGTTTGCAAGGTTTCTTTGTTTCCTATAGGTTTCCTAAAGGTTTTCTTTTGTCATATATACTGTAGTTGGCTTCTTCTTTGCTCCATAATTAAAGACCAAAGGTTAACCAAGCCTCAATTTCAACTCAGCCCAATCAACAAAGGCAGCTAAACCCAGTTAAAAATCCCAGTCTTGGTCAGAATACACTAGCTTGGCCAGCCGCACACTGTGCTTAGTCACTTAGTCATGTCTGACTCTTTGTGACCCCCATGGACTGTAACCCACCAGGCCCCTCTGTCCATGGAGATTCTCCGGGAAATAATACTGGAGTGGGTAGCCATGCCCTCCTCCAGAGGATCTTCTCAACCCAGGAATCGAACCCAGCAGGAGAATTCAAAACCGTTGCACTGTCAAAACTCGACTATACGGTTTCCTTCATGCCATGCTTCACAGCTCCTTCCTAAACTATATTTTATAGCTACAAAATTTCAGAAATTCCCTGGACAGGATTTCCATGTCATTTATTTGCATTGTTATGTTTTCTCTTCTTTCTGAAATACCCTAACTGTCTTCTTCGCTTTGGGAACTCTTACTGATCCTCTAACTGTCTTCTTCGCTTTGGGAACTCTTGCTGATCCTCTAAGTGGTGGCTGAAATCTCACACATACTATAAGAAACAGAGTCAGCCTGCCTTCTTGTCCTCAGTGTCCCAAGTTACTTTGGACAGGTCACATTAAATTGTTAAGAACTGTATGCCTGCTCCAACCATCAATCTGCAAGGAACAAGATTTTATCATTGTATCGTCTTTGCTCTTAATACTAACGCAGATATTAATATTAAAAAGATTTTCACTAAATAATAGTTGAGGAAACATATAGCTTATCAGGTCTAGAACAAGAAACCTATTCAAAAAACAAAAAACAAAAAAAGAATGGAGAGTTATATCCACCAACCGGTTAGAAACAACTATAGGAGTGCAAGAAAGTTGCACTGAATTCACTTATTTAATTCAACCAGAATTTACTAAAAACTTACATAGTGTTAGAGTCCAAGAGTCTTGGGAAGGAACTTACGATTAATAATACAAAATAGGTAGAGAGAGGTCAAATTTATGTCTCTCATATAAGGTGTATTAAAAAAAAAGTGAAGTCGCTCTGTTGTGTCTGACTCTTCGCGACTCTACGGAACTTAGCCTACCAGGCTCCTCCCTCCATGGAATTTTCCAGGCAAGAATACTGGAGTGGGTTGCCATTTCCTTTTCCCGGGGATCTTCCTGACCCAGGGATTGAAACCGGATCTCAAACATTGCAGGCAGACGCTTTACCGTCTGTCTGAAGTTAACTTGAATGTTAACGTTTATTTGTTCAAAAGCAAAATTGGTAATAATGATTCCTTGCCAAAACATTTGCACAGATAGGACAAACTATAGTACAAACAAGATTGAGGAAATAACACTTCAACATATTTTAGCATTTAAAAGTATCCAATCATATACAGAAAATTGATAACCTTATTATAAATCATACTTACTGTGCTGTAAGTTCAAAAGGCTTCTATTCAACAATAGTTTATTAACTAATTTGAATACATGTATGTATCAAAATAACAGCATTATGAAGTTATTCCAGAATGAGACAACCTGCAATTTGTAAAATTGTATTCTAAAAAGAATAATAATAAATAAGTTTTCAGTAATGTTCTGGTTTTTAAATATTTTCCAAAGGAAGGGCCATAATATCTTTCGTTCAGGTAAATTTACCAACTAAACTGAACTATACATTTCAATAACTACTGAAGCCTTTCCAAGAATGACAACTGGGAGAAATATACCTGATCTGTAGCAGAGTTTGATTTAATTAAAAGATTACATTCTTTGAATTTCAATTTAGACAGGCCAATACAATGAGTCAAGCCATCATCTGTTTTCTAATGCAATCTTGACTTCTTAAAAGTCTTGAACAATAGACTTATGTATGAGTTTCTCAGGAAAAATTCACTGAAGAGACTAATTATGACACCCTGGGAATAAGCATCTAGCTCTCATCTCAAAATCCCACACAATTTACAATCCTCTTGCAAGTGGTGGTGTCTCTGGAGATGCTCTGACTTTCCAATCCACCTTTTGTGTGTGCTGCAGAATTTATGGAGTAAGTTTCTCTGACTGATCCATCTTTTTGTACCCAGGAGGGATTTGTCAGATTTTTATTCTACTTTACATATTCAGTTATATGCGGCACTTCTTAAAAGTTGCTGAACTGGAGAAATGAGTGCACTGATGGTTAGATATTCTTCTTACATTGTGAGCGAAAACTTGCTTTGTAAAATATATTTTATTTCAGGTTTATCTTTATAGCATCTCTCAGTGGCCCTTATTATGATTTAAATTCACAGTCACACTCTGGGCTTACAAAAGAAGAATTTGAAACAAGAAGAAAATGATTTTTCCTGTATCACCAACAAAAAATATATTCAATCTCATTTGTGAAAGAAATGTAAAGATGAGAGAACTCAGAAAACAGAAATCAATATTTCAGATTCCTACTATTTTATACTTCTTATTCCTCAACATATATAAATATGTTTAGAATCCCATTCTACAACTATGTATTGAACATTTACTAATAATACTTACAGGCCTATGTGCTACTCCATATAACCTGGAGAAGAAGTAAAATAAGCAATTCCTCCCCTCAAGGAATTTAAAGGTTGTGGCAGAGAGAGAGAAACTAATGCTAATATGAATTAAAGTGTGAAAAGAACCACGAGACAGTGCCATGGGGTAAATTAGAAAGAAATTAAGTGACAGGGAGACTCAAAGATGGCTCTAGACAGGTTAAGATGTTTGAACTGGATTTTAAAGGCAGAGATTTATGAATGATAAGAAAGACTTGAAATCTAGGCTGACAGAAAACCATGGGTAAAGCACCAAAGTCGGAAAATAAAAATGCAATCTATGTCCAAGGAGTGTAGGGTGTGGTGTAGGAGTCCTTTTACTTTAAGTGCAGTGCTAAGAAATTGGACTTCAGCTTTGGGGATATCAGCGGCCCTTAAAGATCATGTTTAAAATGTAGAAAGATTACTCTATAACAGAGTAAAGTGTGGAAGAATAACTGAAATGAGGATAGAAAAAATAAATAAAATAAAAACAAGGAAAAAAATTAAGACTGCTTTAGTCCCGACAAAGATAGAGATTGTAGATTAATAGAAGTTCTAGCCTAAGAAATTAGGTAAGAAAAGAAATAAAGGGAAACCAAATTGGAAAGGAAGAAGTAAAAAGTATCTCTGTTTGCAGATGATATGATCTTTCATGTAGAAAACCCTAGTGATTTCACACACACACACACATATATACACACAACCTGTTAAAACTAAAATGATCTCACCATAGTAGTGGGACACAAAGTCAATGGAAAAAGTGCATTTCTATACAATAATAGTGAACAATCTAAAAATAAAATTACAAAAACAAACCCATTTGTAATAGCATCAAATAAATAAAATATTTAGCAATTAACTTAGCCAAGGAACTAAAGCACTAGTATAATGAAAACTAGAAAACATCACTAAAATAAAGAAGATAAAATAGTAAGACATATGTTACTATTAAAAAGACACAAATAAATGGAAACACATCACATATTCATGGATTAGAAGATTTAATATGGTTAAAATGCCAATACCCAAAGCAATCAACAGATTGAATATTAGCCCTATCAACATCCCAATGATGGTTTATGTAAAATTATATCCTAAAATAGAATATCAAGGGGCCCTAAACAGCCAAAACAATTATGAAAAAGAAGAATAAAACTGGAGGGCTCACACTTTTTAATTCAAAACTTACTATAAAACTACAGTAATCAAATCAGTGTAATTTTGACATAAACACGGTATTTAGACCAGTGGAATAGAATAGGGAGCCCAGAAATAAACTCTTTTGTATATGTAAAAATGATTTTAACTGCACCTAGACCATTCAGTGGGGAAAGGACGGGCTTTTTGACAAATGGTACTGAGAAAACTGGATATCCACATGCAAAAGAATGAAGTTGGACTCTTACCTAATACCATATAAAAAAGTAACTCAAAATGGACCAAAGTCCTAAATATAACACCTGAAGCAAAATTCCTAGAACAAAACACAAGACAAAATCTTTATAACATTAGATTTGACTTTGATTTTTTGGATATAACCAAAGGCATAAATAACAAAAGAAAAAATAGACAAAATGGACTTCATGAATATTTTAAATGTGTGCATCAAAAGATAATATTGATAGAATAAAGAAGGTATGCACAGAATGGGAGAAAATATTTGCAAATCATATAACTGATGAGAAAAACAAACAGTATAGGTAACTCCTGAAATTCAATAACAACAAAAAAACGCAAATAATCCAATTTAAAAACACAAAAGACTTGAATAGACATTTCTCCAGAAAAGATACATAAATAGTCAATAAACACATAAAAATATAATCAATGCCACAACTAGGAGAATGCAAATCTCAAAACTACAATGAGATACTACATCATATCTATTAGAATGGCTACTTTTTTAAAAAATGGAAAGCAAATATTGGCAAGAATGTAGAGAAACTGGAACCCTAGTGAACCATTGTTGGGGATGTAAAATGACACATACATTCAGTGTAAGTTCCTTAAAAAATTAAAAATACAATTACCATATAATTCAGTAGCTCCACCTCTTAGTATACAAGCAAAAGAATTAAAAGCAAGGTCTTGAAGAATATTTGTACATCCATGATCATATTAAATTTATTCACAACAGCTAAAACTAGAAGCAATCTATGTGCCTATCATAGGACAAATGGATAAGCAAAATGTAGTATATTCAATGAAGTATTATTCGTCTTAAAAAGGAAGTAAATTTTGCTACAACATGAATAAATTTAAAGAAAATTATACTAACTGAAACAAGAAGTCATAAAAGACAAATACTGTATTTGAGACAATAGGAAAAACACATGTATATATTTATATACATACACATTCAAACTTAGGTCTCCGGCCTTGGTTCCTGGCATTGTTGTTGTTCAGTTGCTAAGTCGTGTCCGTCTCTTTGGGACCCCATAAACTGCAGCATGCCAGACTTCCCTGTCCACCATTATCTCCCGGAGTTTGCTCAAACTTGTGTCCATTAGGTTGATGATTCCATCTCATCCTCTGTTGTCCCCTTCTCCTCCTGTCCTGTCTTTCCCAGCATCAGGTCTTTTCCAATGAGTCAGCTCTTCCCATCAGGTGGCCAAAGTATTGGCGCTTCAGATTCAGCATCAGTTCTTCCAATAAATATTCAGGGTTGATTTCCTTTATGATTGACTGGTTTTATCTCCTTGCAGTCCAAGGGACTCTCAAGAGTCTTCTCTAGCACCACAGTTTGAAAGCATCAATTCTTTAGCACTCAGCCTTTTTTATGGTCCAACTCTCACATCCATACATGACTACTGGAAAAATCATAGCTTTGACTAGACGGACCTTTGTCTGCAAAGTGATGTCTCTGTTTTTTAATACACTGTCTAGGTTTGTCATAGCTTTTCTTCCAAGGAGCAAGCGTCTTTTAATTTCATGGCTGCAGTCATCATCCACAGTAATTTTGGAGCCCAAGAAAATAAAATCTGTCACCGTTTCCACTTTTTCCACATCTATTTGCCATGAAGTGATGGAACCAGATGCCATGATCTTATTTTTTTGAAAGCTGAGTTTTAAACCAGTTTTTTTCACTCTTATCTTTCACTCTATTCAAGAGACTCTTAGTTCCTCTTCATTTTCTGCCATTAGAGTGCTATCAGTTGCATATCTGTTAAATTAGATATGCATATAAGTATTCTGCATATAAGTTAAATAAGCAATGTGACAATATACAGCCTTGACGTATTTCTTTCCTGATTTTGAACCAGTTTGTTGTTCCATGCCCAGTTCTAACCGTTGCTTCTTGTCCTGAATACAGGTTTCTCAGGAGATAGGTCTGGTATTCCCAATTCTAATTGTCCATTTTTTTGTGACCCACATTGTCAAAGGCTTTAGTGTAGTCAATGAAGCAAGAGCAGATGTGCTTTGGAATTCCCTTGCTTTTCCTGTGATTCAGTGGATGTAAAACTCTTGTAATTTCCTAAGTGACAAGAGCATGAGGAGCATTTCTTATTGTTATGTGTCTTTGACCCCAACCTTGACAAAGGGCTCCTTAAGCCATTGTAAATTTCTAAGTGACAAAAGCACTAGGAGTACCTTTTGTTCTAACAGGATGACTCTAGGTGGGTTCATGGATGACTTCTGTGAAGGGAAAATGGAGAGTTATTGTTTAATGGGTACAAAGTTTCAGTTTTACAAGATGAAAAGAGTTATGGAGATGGATGCAGTGATGGTTACACAATGTTATGAATGTACCTTATACCATTGCATTGTATAAAGATGGGTAGGGTGGCAAGTTTTATTATTGTATTTTACCACATAGTTTTTTCAAAGGTGAAGACATTTGATCCAAATTGTTGGTTGTGAGGGTAAAGAGAAAGCATTGAATGTGAAAATTTTGCAGAGCAAAATTCAAAGTTCTCAGCGAAGAATATAGCTTAATTATTAAGAATAGTCAAGGTTATCATGAGTCTAATCCTAGCTCTGATATTTACTAGTTCCATAGTCTTGAAGAAGTTTCATGTTTTATGAGCACATCTCCAGAATCCAGCCAAAATTCAATTACTATGACAGACTCCACAGAAGGATAGTCATGCCACATGAACATCTTCTGTAAAAATGAAGGCAATTTCTTAAATTAAAAGAAAAATTAGAATTGTGATTAAGTAGAATTCCTTTAAAGTGGGTACACTGAAAAGGGTTTTGCATATATCAGATAACAATCAGAAGATAGTTTTAGAAGAAAACTAAACAGAGCAATCAGAAGAAAAATTAATATAAAGTATTAATTTTTATCTTTTGAGAATATATATGCAAGACTGCATAATCTAATATAAAGAATATACCTACTATACTAATTCCATAATTGCTAGTTCACACACGATAAATTCTAAATTTGGATACAGTATTATATAGCACACTTAATCATTGAATATTAAGATAAACCTAAATAAAGAATGTTACCTGAAATTATTAAAATTCAAAATGATATAAATGATTCATAGTCATAATGATAATCCTTGCTCTCTTTTATAACACTGAATATTTATTTCAGCAAGACTTTATAGTGTAAGGGAAAGATATAACTTTACTTTCTTCAAAATAGAGAGCTATTTCAATACTATTTATTGAATATCATATCCCTACTGTTTTAAATGCCAGCTTTGCTACAAAGTAAATCATTTTGTGTTTTAATATGAATAACATTGTGTTTTAGATGAGACTAGGGAAGGGTTATATAATAATTTTGGATAAACATGCCCTTGGTTTACCACAGATAGGTAATTTACTACAGTATTATCTGTGCGTGGCAATTCAAAAACTTTCCATTAGTCTGAAAATCTTCAGATTCGTCCAGACATGAATCTATGCTCCATGTATACAAACAATGTGTTACAAAAAAGAAGCATCTAAGTTTGAAAACTATTACGGCTCCATGATAATATTATGCTTGTGTAAGTCGTTCAGCCATTTCATCTCCTGCATTGCAGGTGGATTCTTCACGGGCTGAGACACCAGGGAAGCCCAATGTATATAACTATGTGTTACAGAAAATAACCATTTAAATTTGAAAGTTATTACAGCTCTATGATCCCATATTATGTTTGCTATAGCAGTATTATATCAGCAGTTAAAGCAGAACAATCTTAAAAAAGGTATACTCACACTTGTTTGTTAATCTTATAAAATGCAATTATAAATATAACTTGAAGATGCAATTATTAATTACTGTCAATTATAAAAATATTTGAAGATGCAATTATTAATTATTGCTTGCACTTGTTTGATATAAGGACCTGAAAAAAAAAAGATTTCAAATTCCCTATCCATCAAGATGATGGTTTTTACCATTTTCTGAAAAATAATATTGGTTTTCTCTTAATTTCTTCTAGACTCAGTTCAGTTTTTAATGACTGATGATCTTCATGTGACAGATCCTAAATGGTAAAAGTTGAGGACTTCAGATGTCTGTCAAATAGAAAAGTTTAAAAAGATACACAAATTAAAATCTAATTATGAACCTGAATACTGTTCCATTCTTTTCTGTTTGAGTACCAAACCTCCATTGATCATTAATTATACTGCAATTTTCCTTTTATATGGCCATCTCCTAAAATTGACTATAAGCATGTCACTGGAATGTTAGTGAATGGGAACCCTCCATTAAAATTCCCTATATTCATTCTCACAGGAGTGTTAGGAAATATTTCTTAAAAGGTTATAACAACCTAAATGTTTACTATTAGAATTACTGAGAATGATATTTAAAGTCCATAAATTTTCTAATATTCTGAGACCTGATATTTTCTTTAAAATTCTTACTATTTTTTAAATCAAACTAGAGAAAAAGTCAAGCTTCCAAAATTATTAATTCTCAAATAATTTTTATTAGAAAGTTTTCAAAAAGCAATGAATAAACAGAAGTGTACAGAACATTGCCTTTGTAGTCTCAGATCAAGAGTTGAAAGAGAAAGGATTAGGACTTGGAGATTTTCTACAAATCAGTAATTGTTTAAATATTTGGCTGAAGTAGGGTAAAGAAAGATTACAGAAATTAATGTGTCAGTAGAAATGAAAATATGAAAACAACAAAGTTAAAGGTGTCAACAAGTCAAAAGCAAATGAGTCCAAGTCTAGCCATGGTAATCCCTACTCGTCATAGACATTTAATTACCTGTGAAGTGTGTAATGATGGTGTGAGAAACAGAGGCCAGATTACTAGGAAGATTTGTTGTGTGTAACAGTAAGACCAACACAAGGGAGTCCTAATAATAACGTTTTAAATGTTTTGTATATGTTTGAGATTCTTTTTAGTTTCTCTCCTTCTGGTAAATATAATAGTGCCCTTTCTCACCAAAAAAAAAAAAAAAAAATGAAAGATCTTTAGGATAACGTTTATTGATTTAACAACTACTGGGTACTCAGTCTGTGAGCCAGTCTACTTGTTAGATACTTTAGAAGTATTAACCAGAACTCCGTAAATTATATAGAAACCCACTTGCCCTAAATGAGCTGTCATGAAAAGGTAGGGATACCTGAAAAGCCAGGGTTAGGTCTAGCCTCGGGGACATCCATATTCAGGGTCTTTTAGGATTTCTCATCTCTTCTCTTTGCTTCTTCTGCCTACTGGCATTATTTCGTTAATGAGAAAAACACTTATCCAGATCCAGCTTATGGTTTCAGGAGGGTCTAAGCTTCCATTCCCCAAAATCTTACAAACGAATAGAACAGAGCTCTTCCTTATTGGGGTCATTTTTAGAAAGTAGAAATGGCTTGTATTGGCTCAGTTTAGGTCTTGTGCCAGCCCTGTCTGTGAACTAAGACATTAGGGTATGATGATTGATCAATCTGTCTTGCCCACATTGGGACAAGAAGACTGCAACGGTCAACACAAAACACATGAAGAAAGAATTCCTTCCCAAGGAAAAGAATGTGCTATTATCAAAACAGAGGATGCCCACTACAATAGGGAAATGAGACATTGATAAAATGCAGTTCTTGGCTTCAAGACATTCACAATTCAGCAATAAATATATATGATGCTTTTATAGCAATAAAAATACACTATAATATACTGTGATATGAGTGCTATACCAAAGTTATGTGCAAAGGCCTAATGGACATTGACAAATTTTAGCCATACCAAATACAGTAGTTGATGAAAAAAGATTCCAAAAGAGGTCATATTTGAGCTGGATCTTGAATAATGAAAGGGAGCTTAATAAGTGAAGAGTAACAGGGCATTCACAGTGAAGCTGTTGAAAGAGAATTTTTAAAAATCATGGAAAATAGAATTGTGCATTTAGAGGACAGTAAGTGTTTCAGTATTGTTTAACAAAAGGACCAAGAAGATGAGAGGTAGAATGGGAGAGAGTAATCAAAAAACAGGTTGACATCACATTGTAGAGGTCTTTAAATATCATGTTGATAATTTCAGATATTGTTAGACCAGCCAGATACTCAACTAGTCAATCAGTTATATGTCAAATAAATGTTAAGCAAAATATCCTAAGATGAGTAAATTGAGAAGCCCACATGGCTGAGAGATTGACAATGGCACATCTGCTCCTTTATTCAGCCACATTGGGCAGTTTACATGGGTTCCTATCAAAGGACAATTTTGTCTAGGTTTAGCTAATCTCATCTTAGAAAAGGCTAAGTGACTTTGTATTGCTTTTTTGTTTTTGTTTAGTCACTAAGTCATGTATATGAATTCTTTATTGCCAAATTCAGACTTAAATTGAAGAAAGTAGGGAAAACCATTAGACCATTCAGGTTTGACCTAAATAAAATCCTTTATGATTATACAGTAGAAGTGACAAATAAATTCAAGGGATTAGATCTGATAGAGTGCCTGAAGAACTATAGATGGAGGTTCCTGACATTGTACAGGAGGCAGGGATCAAGACCATCCCCAAGGAAAAGAAATACAAAAAGGCAAAATGGTGGTATGAAGAGGCCTTACAAATAGCTGTGAATAGAAGAGAAATGAAAGGCAAAGGAGAAAAAGAAAGATATACCCATTTGAATTCAGAGTTCCAAAGAATACCAAGGAGAGATAAGAAAGCCTTCCTCAGGAATCAATGCAAAGAGATAGAGGAAAACAATAGAATAGGAAAGTCTAGAGAACTCTTCAAGAAAATTAGAGATACCAAGGGAATATTTCATGCAGATGGGCACAATAAAGGACAGAAACAGTATGGACCTAACAGAAGCAGAAGATATTAAGAAGAGGTGGCAAGAATACACAGAAGAACTAAACAAAAAAGATCTTCATGACCCAGATAATCATGATGGTGTGATCACCAACCTAGAGCCAGACATCTGGGAATGTGAAATCAAGTGAGCCTTAGGAAGCATCACTATGAACAAAGCTAGTGGGGGTGAAGGAATTCCAGTTGAGCTTTTTCAAATCCTAAAAGATGATTCTGTGAAAGTGTTGCACTTAATATATCAGCAAAAATGGAAAACTCAGCAGTGGCCACAGGATTGGAAAAGGTCAGTTTTCATCCCAATCCCAAAGAAAGGCAATGCCAAAGAATATTCAAACTACTGCACAGTTGCTCTCATCTCACATGCTAGTAAAGTAATGCTCAAAATTCTCCAAGCCAGGCTTCAACAGTAGGTGAACCATGAACTTCCAGATGCTCAAGCTGGATTTAGAAAAGGCATAGGAACCAGGTAGCAAATTGCCAACATTGGTTGGTTCATCGAAAAAGCAAGAAAGTTCCAAAAAAATATCTACTTCTCCTTTATTGACTATGCCAAAGCCGTTGACTGTGTGAACCACAATAAACTGTGGAAAATTCTTCAAGAGATGGGAATACCACACCACCTGACCTGCCTCTTGAGAAATCTGTATGCAAGTCAGGAAGCAACAGTTAGAACTGGACATGGAAAAATAGACTGATTCCAAATAGGGAAAGGAATAGGTCAAGGTGATATATTGTCACCTTGCTTATTTAACTTATATGCAGAGTACATCATGAGAAATGGTAGGCTGGATGATGCACAAGTTGGAATCAAGATTGTCGGGAGAAATATCAATAACCTCAGATATGCAGATGATACCACCCTTATGGCAGAAAGCAAAGAAGAACTAAAGAGCCTCTTGATGAAAGTGAAAAAGGAGAGTGAAAAAGCTGGCTTGAAACTCAACATTCAGAAAACTAAGATCATGGCATCTGGTCCCATCACTTCATGGCAAATAGATGGGGAAACAGTGGAAACAGTGACAGACTTTATTTTCTTGGGCTACAAATTCACTGCAGATGCTGATTGCTGCCATGAAATTAAAAGATGCTTGCTCCTTGGAAGGAAAGTTATGACCAACATAGATAGCATATTAAAAAACAGAGACATTACCAACAATGGTCCATCTAGTCAAAGCTATGGTTTTTCCAGTAGTCATGTATGGATGTGAGAGTTGGACCATGAAGAAGGCTGAGCATCGAAGAACTGATGCTTTTGAACTGTGGTGTTGGAGAAGACTCTTGAGAGTCCCTTGGACTGCAAGGAAATCCAACCAGTCTATCCTAAAGGAAGTTAGTCCTGAATATTCATAGGAAGGACTGATGCTGAAGCTGAAACTCCAATACTTTGGCCACCCAATGAGAAGAACTGACTCATTTGCAAAGACCCTGATGCTGGGAAAGATTGAAGGCAGGAGAAGAAGGGGACAGCAGAGGCCAAGATGGTTGGATGGCATCACCGACTCAATGGACGAGTTTGAGTAAACTCTGGGATTTGATGATGGACAGGGACGAGGGGCGTGCTTCAGTCCATGGGGTCACAGAGATGGACATGACAGAGCGACTGATGTGAACTGAATTGAAGTCACATCCAACTCTTGGCGACTCCATGGACTGTAGCCTGCCAGGTTCCCCTGTCCATAGGATTTCCCAGGCAAGAATACTTGAGTGGGTTGCCATTTCCTACTCCAGAGGATCTTCCAACGTAGGAATCAAACCCATATCTCCTGCATCTCCTGCACTGCAGCCAGATTCCTTACCCCTGAGCCACCAGGGAAGCCCAAAGTATGCATGCTTTTTCCATCCAGTTTCAGACTTGGACCTTTTGCCTGTGAGACAAACCTGATAACCACTGCTGCTGCTGCTGCTGCTGCTAAGTCACGTCAGTTGTGTCTGACTCTGTGCGACCCCATAGATGGCAGCCCGCCAGGCTCCCCCGTCCCTGGGATTCTCCAAGCAAAAACACTGGAGTGGGTTGCCATTTCCTTCTCCAATGCATGAAAGTGAAAAGTGAAAGTGAATTCACTCAGTTGTGTCTGACTCATAGCGACCCCATGGACTACAGCTTACCAGGCTCCTCCTTCCATGGGATTTTCCAGGCAAGAGTAGTGGAGTGGGTCGCCATTGCCTTCTCCATGATAACCACCACATTGTGGGAACTGGCTATTCTATTACTATTTTCTGTTTCTCACTAACAGTATATCACACATTAAGTGGCTTAAAATAACAACCATATATTTTCTCAGTTTTCAATGGTCAAGAGTCCAGCATGGGTCAGCTGGATCTTTGCTCAGGTCTCATATGGCTGCAATTAAAGAAATGACTGAGGCTTCCATCCTATCTGACACTTGCCATCCTCTTTCAAACTCACTCAAGTTGTTGACAGAATTCACCTCCTTTTGGCTGTAGGAGTCACAGTCCTTTCCATCTTCACCAAGAGAAGGTGAAGACCAGCAAGAGAAAAACCTTTCAGCCTTCAAATCTCTTCCTTTGTAAGGACTTCCGCCTGATTAAGCTGGAGCCACCCAAATAGTCTTCCTTCTGATTAACTCAATAAACTGACTTGGGACCTTAAGTGCATCTTTGAAATCTGCTTTGCCATATAACATAACATAATCACAGGAATGAAATACATCGTATCACAGTACCATCTACACTCAAGAGGAGGGACTCAAATGAGGCATAAGCACTAAGAATTTGGGAATCACTGCAGAGTTCTGCCTACGCAGGTTTATTAAACATTTCTGCAGAGAAACTGTGGTGGTTTGAAAAATACTTTCTTACCTGAGATATCCATGTTGCAATTCCTTCAACCTCTGAATGCTATCTTATTTTCAAAAAAGGACTCTGCAGTTATGATTAAATTAAGGATCTTAAAATGGGTATATTATCTGAGATTATCAGTGTGGGTCCTAAATGCAATCACATGCATCTTAATAAAAGACAGAGGGAGATTTGACACATACAGAAGAGAAGGCATTGTAATTATGAAGGCAGAAACTGGACTGATGTGGTCACCAACCAAGTAATTCCTGCACACACCAGAAGCCAGAAGAGGCAGAGAGGTAAGGGAAGGACAGGCTTCTGGAGCACGCCTGCAGAGGGATGCCACTCTGCCAACACTTGGGTTTCAGCCCCGTGGAACTGATTTCAAAGATCTGGCCTCCAGAGTTGCAAGAGAGTACAATTTTGTTCTTTTAAGCCACTGAGTTTGTGGTAATTTGTTATAGCAACCATAAAAAATAAATGCAGAAGCCCATGAACTGAAGATAAGACTAATATGCAGAAAGAGGCCAACTCCATGAGAAGAGCGGAGCTGTCATTTTTAATAGTAGAACCAGCCTTCTGTCAGAAATTTTACAAACAAAAATTATAATTTCAAGGAGGTCTAGCAAAGTCAGAAAAACATATATGTAAGAGGACAATCTGATATCTCAATTGTTAATATAGACTTTATCCTAAGTATATATTCTGGCTTGAATATTAAATAGAACCATCAGGATTAGCAAAAAAAAAAAAAAAAAACTTTTAAACTATTTAAATATGATCTCAGCTTTTATAAGCTTTACTTTTAGGTTTTATAATATAAGTAGCATAATAACTTAGTGATCCATGGATGTAATAAATAAATAATTAAAGACACAGATTTGGGTGTATGAGTTTTAGTTTTCTGTTTTTTTTTTTACTGTTAGGAGTCTGAAGGTCATTTCCATAAAAACAAATGGGGAGCTATGGGTCATGGACTTGTAATAAAATGTATATTAAAAAATAAATTTCGGTGTTACTTTGGAAAATAAGGGTTAAAGAGAAGAAATGGAAAACAGGGAGAAATTAAGAGGTTATTGAAGAAGATTATTCATACTAGGTCTGAATTGTGAATCAAGGTAGGATCATAGTGCTAACATTAATATAGTTAATTACATAATATTCAGCAACATACAAGATAACCAACTGTTTGGCAGTCTCTGACTTTGAATTAATCCTCATAATAATTATCTGGAGTAAATACTTTGTTGATTCCATTTCACAAAATTATCTATTCAACAAATATTATTGAGTATTTACTGTGGGCTCAACAGTTTATTAGGAGCTCAGGAGGAGATTAAGAGTAAATTGAGGTCAAAGTCCTTTCCCAAGGACACACCAATTCTACCAGCTGAGCTGGTATCACAAACAGGTATGTCTGACACCTATTTCTGAAGGGTAGAAAGAAGAACAGAAAAAAAGAGAAGCGTAAATATGAAATAATTTAGCACTGTTACAACAGCTTAAAACCAATGATCTACTCATTGCCGGAAGGAGTTAATATAAGGAAAGCAACAGAGTCCTGATAAATTCTAAAAGATGCTCACTGGAGGTCCCAAACTCTTCTCAAAGCAACAGCAACATTTCAAGGTCCATTTGATGTCCCAGAATTATAGCTTTGACTTATTCAAATACAACAATTTTTTGTTCAACTTTTCCCAACCATAGATAATTTGATTTCTAATTACATAATTAGAAGTTAACCTGATTAGCTCTATAAGAAATAAGTAATTCAAATACTTTACTACAGAAAGTGGAATTTACAATTGGATTAGACATTCTAAAATACTGTTATAAATATTCTGAAAGCTGGAAATGACTTTGAATGATCATCTTATTCATCCTACTTTCATCCTTCTATTTAGATATGTAGGAAAGATCTACATAAAAATGATTCCAATTCTGGGGGATCGGGATGGGGAATACGTGTAACTCTATGGCTGATTCATATCAATGTATGACAAAACCCACTGAAATGTTGTGAAGTAATTAGCCTCCAACTAATAAAAAAAAAAAATGATTCCAATTCTGCATGCTATTTCTGAAGCATTTCAGTACAATTGAATATAACATACTTATTGAGAATTTATATGCTGGGTACAATGTTTAGAACAAGAAAAATAATTCCCTCAGTAATTTTTCCTTATTCTTCAAAAATTTTTAATTATGTTTGACCTTAGAAAGAAGCCATACTGAACTCCCTTTCCCTTTTAAGTTGTCTTATTTTCCTTAAAAAAAAAAAAAAAAATGTTTGGTTGCCCTCCAGCTTCATTCTCAGTCAAATAATGTTGAATAAAGTGTGATCCAAATTATAATCACTATCAAATTAAGACCATTAGTTAACTGTATGCCCTCAACTTAAGCAAAATGTTGAAGATATGTAGTTATTGGGATAATTCAAGCCAGTAAAACCATTTTGCTGCACTTGTAAACCTTTCTCTAACATTATTTATATTTGGGAGATGATGGCCTGGTTTAACCTGAATGCCCTTGAATTTTTCCATCAGCAAAGAAAGCTTGGTCCCCAAAGTCTCTATAACATGAAGGCCAGGTTATTTCACCCTGGCAACAAATATCACCTTTCACTTTAGATGGCAGCTAACAGGTGATATAGTCTTAGGTGTTTGTGATTTATTTGACTATTTGTATTAATTGTGTATATAGAGTGCTTCATGCTTCATGATTATTATTTTGTTTTCCATTTATTTTACACCTATTTCTCTGCAATAGATAGTCCTCAGCCTAGGATCTGCTAATGCATGTTTTTCACTTAAAAACAAACAAACAAACAAAAACTAAGAAGCAATGTTAACAATAACAACAATAAAAAGTTCCTTTAATTAATCTAACCTTTATAAATGCCAGTCACTGTAAAACTTTGCTTTAAATTCATTGATTCATTTAAACCTTATTAAGATCCTATGGAATACATTCTATTTAACATGTGAGAAAACTGAGACTCTGGGTATTGTGATAATCTGGCTCCTTCAGAAGCAGTTGCCAAGATGGGATAAACTGCACAAAAATTTTGTTAAAGGAAACATATGTGAAAGAAAGTATGAAAAGATCTGGAGGAGGTGGGGAGAGAAACCAGACTACAAGTCTGACCCAGGATGAAGGGGAAAGGGAGAGGAATTTAAGACTGCCCATAGTCTAGGAAGTTTTGGCAATATTGTTGGGATTTCTTGAGTCAAAGTCATAAGAGACAATGGGCCAGCTTGGTATCTCGCCATTCTTGGTCACTGACCTGAGTAGCTCATGGAAGGCATGGCCTCAACTCTAACACAATAAAGGATTTCAAAGCCAACAGCCAAAGCCATCAGTTATCCTTCCTGTAGTTTGGAGAGGTATGTTCTCACAGCTGCCACAGCTAGGTAAGTGGTGAAGCTAAAACTCAGCACTGTATATCCCTGACTCCAGATACCATCTCCTTTAATGTTAAGTTTACTTTTCATGTTCTCCTGATTTTGGCAATAGTCTTCTCAACATTTAAATTTAAATTCAAAATTAGCAGTTCTTAGTTCTTTAAAGATAAGCTTTGTCATTTTTCCTTTTTTATCCATGAATAAATCATTTTCAATATACTTAAGATGGTAAGTAATTTAATAATGTAATCCAACATCTATAATGAAGTTTATATGTCATCATAAATTATGATTCTTAAACTCCAAGCACTAATATCATGTACAAAAGTTTTATCATTTTACCCCAGAGTTTGGGTTAATTTAGCAGGGTTTATACAGGGAATAAAATCAATCATGTCTCAAAACCATGTGCCTTTCTAAACCAAATCTGCAGATATTCCTACTGGATTCTTAGAACCTTCATGAAATGTTAGGATGTAGTCAGATGTGGGAGATGACAAACTTCTTTTTTTCATGTCCTTTTCTGATTCACCCATCAATACCTCATTATCCTACAGTTTGTTCAACTAGGTCATCCCCTTAAAAGACTGGTAAATCAGTTCACTATGACAAACCTAGACAGAGACATCACTTTGCCAACAGAGGTCCATCTAGTCAAAGCTATGATTTTTCCGGTAGTCATGTATGGATGTGAGAGTTGGACGATAAAGAAGGATAAGTACTGAAGAATTGATGCTTTTGAACTTTGGAAGACTCTTGAGAGTCCCTTGGACTGCAAGAAGATCCAACCAGTCAATCCTAAAGGAAACCAACCCTGAGTATTCATTGGGAAGACTGATGCTGAAGCTGAAACTCCAATACTTTGGCCACCTGATGCGAAGAACTGACTCCTTAGAAAAGACCCTGAAGCTGGGAAAGATTGAAGGCAGGAGGAGAAGGAGATGACAGAGGATGAGACAGTTAGATGGTATCACCGACTTGATGGACATGAGTTTGAGCAAACTCTGGGAGATAGTGAAGGACAGGGAATGCTGGCATTCTGCAGTCCATGGGGTTGCAAGGAGTTGGACATGACTAAGCGACTGAACAGCAACAAATGGTTGTACACCAAACCACTCCAAAATGTAGTGCTTTTAACACCATACCTTCATTTTTCTAACTTCTATGCTTATGAGTTGACTGAACTGATTGAGGCTAATCTAGGCTGGACTTACTTAAACTCCTAAAGCATAGCCAGGGGCACCTTGCTCTAGGCTGGGCTTGACCAGGCACAACAGGGGCAGCAACATTCTATACATCTCTTAACCTTCCTCCTGGGTCTAGTCTAGCCATGTCTTCCTCATAGTGACGGCAGAAGTACAAGAATCTAAGAAGAGACACTCAGGGCTCCTTGAGGTCTGCATTCAGAACTGACATACTGTCACTTCTACTGTATGTTGTTGGCCAAAGCAAGTCATACAGTCAAATCCTATGAAAGTTAAGGGTTGAGAAACTATACTATGTATCAGTTATGGTGAAGAAAAATACACACACTAAAGTCAAAAAGTCAAAGAGGTAGACTTTGGAAAAAAATAAAATTTTAGCATCACTGATAAAAAATACCATAATTGGGAGTCTTACTTTACTATTTGATTTCATCTGTTTGAAATTAATTTGATAAATATTTGTTGGCACAATTTGGTACAAGACACTTTTCTTGGCAATTGGGGAACAGCTTTCAGTGTAATAGGGAAAGCACGTAAGAAAACATATTTCTGACCATATCTCTAACCACTTCTTCTTCATGAGTCTCTTCATAAAATTAAAATAACTGCAGGCCTTCCTTTTTCCTCATTCTGTTCTCTCTCCCTGGGTGACAGCTTCTATTCCATGGCTTTAAATAAAACAAAAATCAGATTGTCACATCCAAAGATACATACACATACATGCACACATACATACATTCACGGTTTCCCACCGACCTTGGAATCCCAGCCTAATGCCCTACTACCCTCATTCACTCCCTAAGTTCTCTTTGCTCTAGCTACACTGGCCTTTTTTTCTGTTCCTCACAAAATACAAAAATACAACTGCCTTTAGGCTTTTGTGCACTGAGTTCCATGAAGTGAGATCCTCATACCAGGCAAGTCTCGGTTCAAATGTCATCTCCTCAGAGAAATCTACTTATACCGTCCGAACTAAAGAAGGCGCTCTCTACCAATGATTCACTTATGTATCACCCATTTTTATTGTCTACATAGAACTTTTTTCTGTTTGAAGTTGTCTTATTTTTGTTGTCTAACATCTGACTTCCCCACTAAGAGTGGCATTTCTAATACAATAGAGAAAAGAGTCTTTTCAACAAGTAATGCTGGGAAAACTGGGGAGCCACACGTAAAATAATGAGATAAGAACATTCTTTCAAAACATATACAAAGATAAACTCAAATACTTTAAAAAACCAAATGTAAGGTATAAAAGCCCACAACTCCTCGAAAAGAACTAGGTAGAACACTCTTTCATATAAATTGTAGCAGTATTTTCTTAGATCAGCACCCCAAGGCAAAAGACATAAAAGGAAAAATAAACAAGTGGGACTTAGGTAAACTTAAAAGTTTTTGAACAGCAAAATAAACCATCAACAAAACAAAAGGACAACCTATGAAATGAAAGAAAATGCTTGCAAATGATGAGACTGACATTGGCTTAATATCTAAAATATACAAGCAGTTCATACAACTCAGTATCAAAAAACCTAACAGTCCAATCAAAAAATGGCAGAGACTTTATGAATAAAAATTTTTCCAAAGAAGACATACAGATGGTTAACAGACAAATGAAAAGATGCTCAACATTGCTAATTATTAGGAAATGCAAATAAAACCATAGTAAGGTATTACCTCATACCTGTCAAGATAGTAGTAGTAGCATAGTGAAGTCTCTCAGTTGTGTCTGACACTTTGCAACCCCATAGACTGTAACCTACCAGGCTCCTCCATCCATGGAATTTTCCAGGCAAGAATACTAGAGTGAGTTGCCATTACCTGTCAAGATGGTATCCTCACAAAGTCTATAACTAATAAATGTTAGAGAAGATGTGGAGAAAAAGAAACCTTCCTACACTGCTCATGGGAATGTAAATTAGTGCAGCCACTATAGAAAACAATATGGAGTTTCCTTTAAAAACTAAAAATAGAGTTATCATATCATCCTGTAATCCTAGTCCTGAGCATATATCTGGAAAAGATGAAAATTCTAATTCAAAAAGATACATGCTCCTCAATGTTTCATAGCAGCCCTATTTATAATAACCAAGACAAGGAAGTAACATAAATACTGATCAACAGATGACTAGATAAAGAAGATGTAGTATTTATATACAATGGAATGCCACTCAGTCATAAAAATAAACAAAATATTGCCTTTTGCAGCAATATGGATGGACCTAGAGAATATTATGCTTAGTGAAAGGTCAGACAAAGACAAATACTATATGATATCAGTTATAAATGGAATCTAAAAAAAATATATGTGCAAAACAGACACACAGATATAGAAAACAATTTTGTGTTTACCAAAGAGGAGTAGAAAGAGGGGAGAGGCAAATTACTATATATAAAATAAATAAGCAACAATGATATACTATAAAGCACAGGGAATTTTACCCATTATCTTGTAATTACCTATGATGCAGCATACTCTACAAAAGTACTGAACCACTATGTTATACACCTGAAATTAACAGAATATTATAAATCAACTATACTTCAATTTTAAAAATGGCATCTCTACGACAGCAGGAACTTTGCCTTTCCATTTACAGCTATGTCCTTGGTGCCTGTGTTGGAACCTGCTACAACATAGGCACTCATAACTAAATAATTCAATTTTCTGATGTTCTAGCCCGAACCTTTCTCTGGGGTGCCAGACTATCATATCTATTTCCAATTAGATGCTTCACTGGGTACACCAAACTAAGCCCTGACAACCAAGAAGGTATATTCCCTTTCTCCCCAAAGCTGCCCTTTGCCCAATGTCCTCTACTGCTATAAACGGTAGAACCTCCACCCATTTCCTCATATTAGCAGCCTGGGAGTTTTACTTAACTTCTCTCTCATTTACTCTTCACATCAAGATTATTAACAAATAGTACAGATTTTATTTTTTCAATATTTACCAAGACCAAGCACATTTTCCATCCTTACTACCAACAACATCATCTTTCTGCCTAACTGGTCTCCCTGCCTTGGCCACACATTAGTTTTGTAAGTTTAGAAATATTTCTTAGGCTCTCAATGCCTTGGTTTCCTCACCTCTCAACCTAGGTTAACCTCTTAATGTTATTGTGGTTGGTTAGTGTCACCCCGAAAATTCATGTCTACCCATAACCTCAGAATGTAATCATTTGCAGATACAGTCAAGTTCAAATGCATTATATGCACTAGGATAGGCCCTCATTCAATGACTAGTGTCCTTATAAGAGGGAAATTTGGACACAGAGGCAGAGACAAAGGAGAAAATGTGAGACATGGGGAAGAATGTAAAGATGAAGGCAGGGACTAGAATGATGAATCTGTAAGTGGAGGAATGCCAAGGATTGCTGGCAGCTACCAGAAGATAGGAAGAAACAAGGAAGGACTCTCCCCAGAGCCTTCAGAGAGACCATAACCTTGGAGACACCTTGATTTCAGACTTCTGGCCTCCAAACCTGTGAAGAAATTCTGTTACTCTATGTCACTCAGTTTGCTGCAATTTGTTGCAGCAGCCCTAGGAAACAAATACAATTATTGTGAAGATTAAATAGGAGAGAATTTGTAACTGTGTCTACAGTAAGCATGCAATGAAAGTTATTTTATTTTCATTATCATTATGAATCCAGATTGAAGCTCAAAATCTAAATATGATCAGGGCACATTCTTACTTTAAACTTTACCGTCTTTCTTTTGCCCACATGATACCGTCCAAAACCTTAAGACAGTTCAAACCGATCTGAACAAAACCTAACCACACAGCCACCTCTGTGTAATTCTTTCTCCTCCATCCTGTCTTCACTTTACAGACTTTCCTTCAAATCTTCGTGTACTCCCATCTCCAGGCATTCTAACACGCTATTCCCTCTGTCTCGAGCATTCTTCCTTTTCCTTACTCCTCCTTTAGGTCTTCGTATAAAATGTATTAGAGGGGACTTTCCTGATCAGGAGAGATCCCTTTTGAATCCCTTAATATTCTCTGTTTTTATCTTCTGCTATTTTCATCAAGTCATATATCATCACATCACATTCTTAGTTACCCTGTGAACTCTAAAAGGAGTTGTTCTGTTGTTTGTGCTTGCCAGTACCTGGTATATAGTCAGCAGTAACTCAATAAATATATATTACATAAATAAATAAATATGACTATTTAAGTTTTTGTTTAGTCATTAAGTCGTGTCTGACTCTTGCAACCCAATGTGCTATAGCCCACCAGGCTCCTCTGTCCATGGGTATTCAAATGTGTTCCGGTTTGATTCTCGGGTCAGGAAGATCCCCTGAAAATGGAAATGGCAACCCATAGCAGTATTCTTGCCTGCGAAATCCCATGGACAGAGGAACCTGGCAGGCTATAGCTCACAGGGTTGCAAGGCCCGGACATGACTTGATGAATAAACCACAACAATGATTATTTAAGTACAATGCCATAAATACAATAATAAAGGTACAATCATAGCCCATAAAGGGAAAACAGATGGGCAGGCTCTCAGGCCATCTCGGACAAACTACGAGTCATAGAATTTTATGGATAGGAAGTCTCTGAAGCACATTTATTTTATCCCTTTCCTGTATTTTATGATCCAGAAACTGAATGAGGTAAAGCATTTGCCTAAAGCTAAATAGCCATCAATGGCAAAACTAGAACCAGAATTCCTTTTCCTCTCCAAAGAGTTCTTTCATAGCTTTAGGCTGCTTACACTAAAGAGAGATGAAGCCAGGATCTTTAAAAAAATAAATAAAGAAATAAGAGATAATGCAACTGAAGGAATGAACCTGGGGAAAACACTAGACTTGTTTACAGAGGACAGAAATAATAGCGATGAGCTAAGAGTATGTCCAAATGATTCCCAGATTGCCAAATAGGGTGATTCAAAACTGATAGGAAGTAACTCAAATTCCTTAAGTGCAATCAAAGAATGTGTAACTAAGGGAGGTTAAATTAAATTCCTGAAGTGCAGCAAGTGTGTGATCTGGGAAGGAGGAGAAGAGAAATTCCCTAAATTGAGATATACCACAGAAGGAACAGAGAATTTATGAAAGATTGATTATCTAATAAGTATACATCCAAGCCGGAATCTTGTCTACTTGCATCTAATAGCTCTCCCCACCTCTCTCCCTGGAGTCATGAGAGTTGATAAGACAAGAACTAGGAAGTCACAATGCAGTTTAACTCAGATAACAGAGCAGCACTGTGTGTGTATCAGGGCAGGAAGGAGTGACTAGTCAGATTCCTTTACACTCTAAATCCACAAATTCCAGTGTTAGCACAGTTGCTAGATTAACCCTTCCTTTATCCTGGAATTCTGCCTATTTTTCCTACACTTTTCTCTGAGTAAAAGCCCAGTCTTCCTATTCACTGTATATACTTCTGGGTAGATAAAATTATATCAATTTAATCAACCAATATGGAAAATCCACAGTTATCTGACTCTCCTTTGCCAATATCCAATCAGTTATTAAATCCCAAACAAATTCCTAACTTAGACAAGAAGACTTTTTACAGCTTGATCTCAGCTAATTGTTAAACTTTTTCTCCAGATATTTATCCTCATAAACCTTATACTCTGGTCACACTGTCCTCCGAAATATTTACATACAATAAGTCCTCTACATGCAAACCTTCAAGATATGAGCTTGCAAAGACAGGAGCTTTCGTTTGCATGTCCACTCACATAAGTTAGTTCACACGTCTGGCATACATTGTTATGTGTGTCCACCTTCTACAGTGGCTGTGGTCTTTCTTACGTACTTTACTGTACAGTACTGTAGAGAGTACAGAAGAGAATCTTTAATTCAAGTCCAGGACATCTGGAAGCAAGCAAAAAAACAGCAGTGATGTAGCTGCTACTGCTCAGAAGCACCAAGCAATAACAATGGAAACAAAAGTGAAAATAATTGAGAAAGTGGAGCAAGGTGAGAAGATGGTAGACACCTCTTGTTCTTGTAACATGAATCATTCAACCCCTGGCATGATTCTAAAGAACAGATCACCAGCCCAGGTGGGATGCATGAGACAAGTGCTCCAGCCTGGTGCACTAGGAAGACCCAGAGGGAGCGGGTGGAGAGGGAGGTGGGAGGGGGGATCGGGATGGGGAATACATGTAACTCCATGGCTGATTCATGTCAATGTATGACAAAACCCACTGCAATGTTGTGAAGTAATTAGCCTCCAACAAATAAAAATAAATGAAAAATAAATAAATAAATAAAATGAAAGAAAAAGAACAAGGACAAGATTGTGGATCATGTGAAATTAGCTGTGTGATGATGTCAACAATCATATCAAAGAGTGGAGAAAAGGATGAAGGAGATGGAGAAATTTCTCAGTGTGTGGATGTAGGATCAGTATCAGTGTTGCGTCCCACTCAGCTTAGTGCTGATTCAAGAGAAAGCGAAAAGCCTGTATGAAGACTTGCAGGAGAAACACGGTGAAGACTCGGAGAGCACGTTTTTTAATGCCAACCATAACTGGTTTCATTGGTTCAAGGCTGGAGCCAACGTTCATAATGTAAAAGTAAGTGGCAAGGCAGGAAATTCAGATATAATAACTGCCTGGGAATTTCCTGAAATGCTTTGAGAAATTATTGATGAAGGCACATATTTACTTGAGCAGGTTTTTAATGTGGATGAGATAGGACTATGCTGGAAGAGGATACCAGAGGGAAGTCACATCAGTAAGAAGGAAAAGTTGATGCCAGACTATAAAGCAGCAAAGGATGGGCTAACTGTTAACTGTTGTTGGGTGGCAATGCTTCCAGTGATATGAAGCTGAAGTCTCTCTTAGTTTATCATTCAGAGAACTCGAGAGCCCTTAAAAACAAAACGAAGGTTGTGTGGAAGAGTAACCCCAAAACCTGGGTTACATAGGTCATTTTCCAGGACTAGTTTTTCCATCACTTCATCCTGAAGTTAGAGAAATATTGCTTAGAGAAGGATTCCCATTCAATGTTCTTTTGCTGCTCAACAATGCTCTGGGCCACCCTCCTCCATTTATGGATGACTTTCATCCCAGGGTCAATGTAGTATATCTGCCACAAACACTACATTCTTTATCCAACCTATGGGCTAGGGAGTCATTGAAACTTTCAAGTCACACTTTTTAGCCAGCCAGTGAAGGCAAGTGATGAATCAGGAACAAACTTGTGATAATTTTGGAAGGGCTATAACATCTACAAGGTCATAAAAACATTGACTGCATGGAGTGAGGTTATGGCCATCACCATGAATGGAGTTTGGAAGAATTTTTGCCAAATTTGTTCCTGATTCTCATGGATTTGAGAAGGTGGATGAGGAGAGAAAGGGTCTACAGCAACCTAGTGACCCTCAGTGAAATCTGGAGGAGGATGGATCTGCAGGAGTATGACTTCATTGAACTCCTTGCTGTGCATCACGAGAAGCTCACTAATGAAAATCCGAGGGAATTGGAGGTCCAGTGGAAGAATGAAGAGAGACAGAGGACGAAGTAACTGAATAACTGAAGAGATTCACGACTCAGGCAATGTCAAGGGGATTGTCTTTATTTGAGGAGGCAAAGTTAGTTTTTGAGGCACTGGACCAGAACGCAGAATGGTACATGAAAGTTGCAGCAGCCATTCAGAATGCATTCCAGTGCTACCATGTCATCCATAATAAGAAAAAAAGAGATACTACCCAGACATCACAGGACTGCTTTTTTTTAAGAGGTAGATAGAATTGAAACCAGCAAGAAACTACAACCTGCAGCATCAAAGTCCAGCATGAGTGAAATTGGAGCTTGCCCTCCATCTCCTGTTGCTGACATCCTTCAACTCTAGCATCTCTCACCCTCTCTCCCTCTTCCAGTCAGTAACTGTTCTTGCTTATTCACTGGATGCCAGCTATTGTACTATACTACTTTTCAAAGTACTGTACTCTAAGACAAAACATGTTTTCCTTATTTCTTGTGTTTGTTTTTTATGCATTATTTAAGTGAAATGTATTATAAACCTGTTACAGTACAGTACCATCAACCCAATAGTTGCATACCTAGGTTAACTTTGTTGGACTTATGAACAAATTGGACTTATGAACACACCCTTGGAATGGAACTCAGTCATAGGTAGGGGACTGACTATTTTTTTACATTTTCACACTTTTGCTTGTGTCAGGAGGAGCAGGGATAATTTAATTATTTAATTCTGAATGTTTTGCCAAAACAAAAATTTGGGCTAAAATTATAGAGTCATGTACAATTTTTAATATATATATTTTAATATGCTTTCACATATATATGTATAATATATAGTGCATAATAAAGTAACTAGCATGTTTAACTATGAAGTTTATATGCAATATTATATGCATTAGTCATTATTCCACTATACTTATAGGAAAATTTAGAGTTAGAAATCTATTTGCACATTAAACTCATCAAATGCTAATGACAATTTAAATAATATTTAATAGGCATTTTTTGCAATTTTTAACAGTAGTAGTGAATATGATTAAGATAATTAAATATTGTCCCTGGGAAATGTATATCTAAAATTCCATGTATGGGTTTTGTGAGACTTTAAGAAATTAATCAGAGATGTTTGGGTAATGTACTAATTTCTTTGAAGACAAACATTTAGCTAAAGAAATTAGGCAAATTTGTGTTTTATAACCTTAGAATGATGTCTATTCCTTATCATGTGTTTCCATAGTACATTGCTTATAACTCCAGTAAAACATTTAACTTAGTTTTGCCTTTTTTAGTAACTATCAAAATAGGAATGATTCTCCATTAAGACCACAGGGTCTTATAGGGTAAGAGTAAATGTATTTGATGTAGTAACACAATCATTGTTTATTATTTAATGAATTCATAAGACATCATATGTGATTTTGTTCTCTCAGGACATTAGGGTATTTTAATCCTTAAACCAATTTTACTGTCTATATATCTCTCAAATTTACCCCCAACATGTTATTTCCATGGATATTGAAATTTAATTTTTTCAATTATTTTCTGAATTATAATGATAACCCATTAAATAATCTGTCTGTAACTAGACTTGCCTTTCTTATAATTTATCTTCTACACTGCTGCCAAACTGATCTTTCTAAATGTTAATCTGATCAGATCACTCTCTGCTTGCCCCTACTTTTTTTTTTTTTTTTTTTTTTTTTTATTTTTATTAGTTGGAGGCTAATTACTTCAAAACATTTCAGTGGGTTTTGTCATACATTGATATGAATCAGCCATAGAGTTACACGTATTCCCCATCCCGATCCCCCCTCCCACCTCCCTCTCCACCCGATTCCTCTGGGTCTTCCCAGTGCACCAGGCCCGAGCACTTGTCTCATGCATCCCACCTGGGCTGGTGATCTGTTTCACCATAGATAGTATACATGCTGTTCTTTTGAAACATCCCACCCTCACCTTCTCCCACAGAGCTCAAAAGTCTGTTCTGTATTTCTGTGTCTCTTTTTCTGTTTTGCATATAGGGTTATCGTTACCATCTTTCTAAATTCCATATATATGTGTTAGTATGCTGTAATGTTCTTTATCTTTCTGGCTTACTTCACTCTGCATAATGGGCTCCAGTTTCATCCATCTCATTAGGACTGATTCAAATGAATTCTTTTTAATGGCTGAGTAATATTCCATGGTGTATATGTACCACAGCTTCCTTATCCATTCATCTGCTGATTGGCATCTAGGTTGCTTCCATGTCCTGGCTATTATAAACAGTGCTGCGATGAACATTGGGGTGCACGTGTCTCTTTCAGATCACTCTCTGCTTGCCCCTACTTTATTAACCAGAACCCTGACAGGACTTTGATGTCACGCACAAATGGGGCAATGGAGAAGAGTTAAATGAAGTGACTGTCCTTATGTCCCTTCCTGATGTCCACAAAGACATAAGCAAGATCAAAGGAATGGTAAAGACCTCAGCACTCTCAACAGAAGAAAGCCATCACCACAAGGCATCCTAAAAGGGAAAAGGAGAGGGCCTTTACCAAAACCAGGCAAGAGAGCTAAAGTCACAGGAAGTGACCACCAGATGAGACTGTGTTCCTAGGTAGAGGAAGGCAGCCATTGCCACACCTCATTGATTTAGATCAGGTATCCGAGAAGTAGAGCATAAGGCAGTTAGTCTTGTGTAAGTGATCTTTGAGGAAGTACTCAGCTGAATCTATAAGGGAGTGAAGTGAAGTGAAGCCTCTCAGTACTATCCGATCCTTTGCAACCCCATGGAGGAGCCTACCATGGAATTTTCCAGGCAAGAGTGCTGGAGTGGGTTGCCATTTCCTTCTCCAATAAGGGAGTAAGGAGAGTGAAAAAGGCAAAGAATGAAGGCAAAAGGGAAAAAGGCAAAAAAAAAAAAAAAAAAGATATCAGGAAAGGTTTAGGCTCAATTTAATCCTATGGGATACTTCAGAACATAGACCAAAGCTAGAAGTATTCTTGCCCAGAGAAAGAAGGGTTTCACTTCCTTATTCGTGCATTAGACAGGCATTGGAGACTGTTTGACCCTGGGGGAGGAGAGAGTTTAACTTCTCAGAAGTCTCGGTGTGACAGCTTTAGACAGCCTAAGGCAATCCTCCAGAAAAATATGCCAACTTGAGCAATTACCAGCCAAGCCCTATAGCCACTGGGGGGATGGGTGCACCAGCCCAGCCCCAGCTCTTCCCATCTGTTTTCAGCTTCCTCAGAACTTGACTTGGTCTAAATTTCTGGGAAAATTTGTAAGAGAAGCATTAATGGGATGAATCGCAGCATTCTTTGCTTCAATTGATTTAAAATTTGTGATACCATCACCTTCTGCTTCTTTTTGTTGATGTTTATTCACTAAATCATGTCCAACTCTTTGTGACGCCATGGCACTTAACCCTTCTTTTAAATTCCTCTTATTCTCACCTAGAGCTTCAGATGGCCTCAGTAGCTTATTTGGTGAGACGTTCATTCTCATCACTGAGACTTGATACCACCATTATCATACCCTTACTAGGCAATGATTGCTGTTCTAGTTGATTTATAATTTGGTTAGGCATGGAAGTATTAAGAAATATCCTGTAGTTCACCTAAGTACCAAACATATTCCTCTATGCTCCTATTAAGTAACAGCAACCATACCTCCTTGGGATTATCAGGTTAAAACACCCATGTGTACACAACTGTGCCAGTGTGGTAACTCCAGTCAATAGGGTCGCAAAGAGTGGGACACAACTGAAGCGACTTAGCATGCATGTATCCCTCTTCTAGGAAATAAGCCCACAGGATCTTCAATTGAGCAAACAGGAAACAAAAATTCTTCCAGTCAGGCCAGGAGTGTTTGTGAAGTGGAGTCATTCCTTCCTCCATCTCTTGGTTTCTGTTCTCATTGAAATATATGGTCAATGATTCAAGATAAGTATACCACTTTCTAAAGGATAGTGTCCTCATTACAGGTTATCATCTCCAAACTGGTATTGCAGATGTACCTTAAATGGGCATTCCCATGGTCTAAACAGGTCAGCAGCCTCTAGATAAGTCAATATATGGTAACACTAGAGGATTTGTTTGCCATGTTCCCATCATCATGTTTCTTTTGCCATTAAACATGTATCTTGATCTGAGGAGATAATATATGAGATCTTATTCTATAGATCACTCTGTGAGCCGTTCTGTATAATGTTAGTTGTGATGCAAGAGAAGGTGTGTAACAGCAAAAAAAGGTAAACACATACTTGGATTATTTGTCACTCTGCTCAAGAAAAATTATTGCCCTTGTCAGAATAAGAGAGGCCCAGTGTTATCCAGTTACCATCATCAAGTGTCTGGTTGGTGTTCTCAGAATATGGTATTATATCAGGGGTTCAGCACTAGAATCTGTTTCTAGATCAGATAGACATTTAGCTGTGGCATCAGCTAGATCAGTTTGTGTGAGAAGGAAGCCCATGATATTCAGTTCAGTGATAGTCCCTATCTCTGTCATCATGCCTACTCCATTCAAGAGTCTACTCAGCAAGCACAGAAGCTGGTTTATAATCTATCAGACCAGTCATCCTCCATACCTGGTTAACATATTATAATAAATTCTTCTTATTTTATGTCTATTTCTTTTTGTCTATCCATATTCTTCCCTGGACATCCTTGCCCCTAAATTGGCAATTTTACTTCTTATATGCCTCCAACCAATTAGTCAAGCCATTCACCACTGTCTATGCATTCCTGTATATCTTTATGTGGAGACACAGGTCTCTCAACAAAATTGGATGTTGAATAGTACTGACCAAAGTCCTCTCTATAGTTCGAATTTTCTC
This sequence comes from Cervus elaphus, assembly GCF_910594005.1. Classification (NCBI taxonomy): domain Eukaryota; kingdom Metazoa; phylum Chordata; class Mammalia; order Artiodactyla; family Cervidae; genus Cervus; species Cervus elaphus. Next base: position 42,045,806 of record NC_057833.1, on the reverse strand, counting down.
ATCACTATTATCTTTCAAGGCAGCCTCTGAGTGGGGATATACTGTAACAGCAACTCATTTCGGACCCAAACTAAAACTCCAACCTAAACTGTGCATGGACCAAGTCTGGGTTGTTTTCTTCTTCCCCTAAGTTGGTCACAAAGAATCACCCACAAGACCACAACTGTGAGTTTTGTGAGTGGTATGTTTTGAGACTGTGCTGGGTGACATGCAAGTCCAGATACTTATTTGTCCACCTTACTTATACACTTAAGGCTGATCTAAGATGTAAACCTCCCTACTTATTTTTATAAGTAACTGCTGCTTAGGTGCTAAAGCTTATGGCTCGGTCAGTCTGACAACAGCCAATTGACAGTGAGCAGCTCTAGCATCACAGGGGCTTGATGTCCCTTAGCCAGATATTTATTCTGCCTGTGATCTTGACTACCAAGGAGAAACTGTACTGCTATTTCACAATGGAAGTACAGAAGAGTATGTCTGAATTACAGGAAATCTGTTACGGCATCTCTTAGTATTATTACACTCTGTAATTAAGGTCAAGGGAAAAGTACAACAACCTAATTCAAGGAGAACTATCAGTAGCACAGATCCTTTGGAAATGAAAGTTTGGGTCACCCAACACATAAAGAACCATGACCAGCCAAGGTGCTTGCTGAGGGTGAAAGAAATACAGGTTGAAGAGCAGAAGCAGGTATTTATAAATACCAGTTATGACTATGTGCCTAGCATTAGAAACAAGGACTATAATTACCTTGAGCATTTGTTTCTAATATTGTTATGAATAAACTTAGTGTGTATTATACATATATTAAGCAAATAGCCTTGCTTTCTTTCCTCTCATATTTCCTTACCATGTAACATTAGATTTACTTACTTTCTATCAGTTTTTAAGTATTGTTAATTTTAAATCATAGTATTTAAGTTATGGGGAGCTTCCCAGGTGGCACTAGTGGTAAAGAACCTGCCTGACAATGCAGGTAGACATAAAGAGATGCAGGTTCAATCCCTGGGTTGGTAAGATTCCCTGGAGGAGGGCACAGCAACCCACTCCAGTATTCTTGCCTGGAGAATTCCATGGACAAAGGAGCCTGGCCAGCTGCAATCCATGGGGTTGCACAGAGCCAGACATGACTGAAGTGACTTAGCATGCATACATGCATTTAAGTTGTGGGATAGCAGGAGAAGAGTAAATATCACTCAAGGATTTTACTTCCTCCACTGGAGAAAATATTTGTGCATTTTCAGTTGTATGCAGGGTAGTTGTATCATGTAAGGTGGAACTATGACTTTTTTATTATTTGGAGATTAAGTGTGATTTAAGAAAACATGTAGAGGGGAGGAAACCAAGATGGCAGAGTAGGAGGACACAGAGCTAATCTCCCCCAAAACACATCAAAAATACATTTACACGTGGATCAATGTTCGCTTAGAACTGGAGATGGTCAGAAAGACTTTTAAGCATCCAAGGCTGTAAGATCCACATGGAGTCACGTAGCAAGGGAAGAAAAGTGATCATGTAGGGACCTTTGCCCCCAAAAAGTGACACAGAAGAGAAGGATTATACAGGCTCTGAGAGCCAGCCTGGGGAATTAGTGGTTGGAAGCACATATGTCAGAGACTTGGAGCCCGAAATCCCTTATCTGGTTTGAAAACCATGGACTGACTGAGGAGCTGTAAGAAGTCTAGACTCCAGTCATGAGGAGCACACACACACTTGCTAACTCCTCAAATACACTGGGGGAACCAGATTTAAGCTGCCAAGGACTTTAGCTGGTTTCCCACAACCATTCCAATGTGCACCCCAGCCTGAGACTAGGGCAAAGGTAACCACAACCAAGAGAGGAATGCATCTGAGGGCCACAAAGCCAGTCTGGACTCAGCACAGCACATGCGTGGGGCAAGGGCAGCTGCTCCTGGAGCACATGAAAGCAGTGGAATCAGGGCTGGTCTGGAACTCTAACTGGATGCCGGTACCACTCCGTAGGTGATCACTGCAGCTCCTCTTGCTCCAGAACTGCTCACCTCTATGGTGAGGTGAGGGTGCTGGGAGATAAAGAGAACACACTTAGTGGGAACAGAAATAGCTCAGACCAGATCCCTAGGCTTTCTACTCCAGCAACTTGGGACCCAATCCTACTCCCAACAAGGCAGTGTTGATCACTAAGCAGAGGAGAAACTCAAGCTCCCACCTGATTCTGGCTCTAGACGCCCCATCCACAGCCCCACCTTCCACTAAGCTGATGGCTGGAAGCACATATTGAGGGAAGACATGACTCACGCTCAGTTCAGATCCAGTTATCCCACCAGAGTCAGTGGGCACACACGGACTCAATGGGGATGCTGGCACATAAGCACACTATTTCAAGACCAGGATAGATAATGATCTCACCTAATTTCAAGAGACAAAAATTAATTTAAGCAAAATGAGAAGACAGAGCGATTTGTTTCAAATTAAAGAACAAGAAAAAAACCCGAAAAACAACTAACATAAGAGAGAAACATAATTTACCAGATAAATAGTTCAAAGACTTAGTAATAAAATGGAAATTGAACTTTGGAAAAGAATAGATGAACACAGTGAGTATTTTAATAAGGTACTGTAAATATTAAAAAGAACTGGTCATAACTGAAATACAAACACACTAGAAGTGATTAACAGTGGACTAGGTAAACAGAAGATTCTATAAGTAATTTAGAAGATAAAATAACAGAAATCACTCAGCTAGAACAGCAAAAGGAAAACTAAGTTAAAAGGGGGGAAATAGTTTAAGGAACCTATGGGAGAACATCAATACCATATTTGTAATATGGAATCCCAGAAGGAAAAAAAAAGAGAGAGAAAAGGGTCAAAAATATATTTGATGAAATTATGGCTGAAAATTTCTTGAATCTGAAGAAGGAATTCTGTAGCCCTCCAGGCTCCACTGTCCACGGAATTCTCCAGGCAAGAATACTGGAGCAGGTAGCCATTCACTTCTCCAGGTGATCTTCCCAACCCAGGAACGAAACCCAGTCTCCTGCATTGAAAGCAGATTCTTGACTGTCTGAGCCACCAGGAAGCCTACAGAAAGCACGGGGAGTCCCAGGTAAGGTGACTTGAAACAAATCCACATCAGACATATTATAATTAAAATGGAAAATGTTAAAGACAAAGAGAAAATTCTAAAGGCAGCAAGAGAAAAAAAGTAACACATAAGGGAACCCCCTAAGGCTATGAGCTGATTTTTCTGTAGATATTTTGCAGGCCATAAGGGAGTACCTTGATGTATTTAAAATCCTGGGAGGGAAAAATCTACAACCTAGGATAGTGCAGACAGCAAAATTACCATTCAGAATTGAGGGAGAGACAAAGAACTTATCAGACAAGCAGAAACGAAAGCAGTCCATCAATACCAAACTGACACTGAAAAAAATGTCAAAGGATCTTCCTTAAGTGAAAAACAAAAGGCTACAACAGAAGTAAGAATTTATAGAAAGGAAAAATCCCACTAGTAAGCCTAACTATATAGTAAAGGCTGTGGATCAACTACTTAAATAATCTAGTAGAAAGATTAAAAAACAAAAACTGTAAAATCAACTATAAGTACAATAAACAATTAAGGAATAAACACAAAGATGTAAAATATGACATTAGAAAGACAAAATGTGGGAGGGAAATAAAAAATGTAGATATCTTAGAATATCTACATATATCTATAAGTTCTTGAACTTAAACATCTATGAATTTAAAACAAATATATATAGTTATGTCAACATATATGAAATCAATGGTAACAACAGATCAAAACCTACAATAGATACACAAAAACTAAAGATAAATATACCAAGTATACCACAAAGAAAATTATCAACCACAAGGGAAGAAACTAGGAGGACAGAAGACTACAAAACAACCAGAAACCAACTTACAAAACAGCAGTAAACACATACTTGTCAATAATCACTTCACATGTCAATGGATTAAATGCTCTGATCAAAAGACAAAGGGTGACTCATTAGAAAAAAAAAGTTATGCTGCTTATAAGATATTCACTTCAGAGCTAAAGAAATCCACAGAGTTTAGGTGAGGGAATGGAAAAAGACATTTCATGCAAACAGAAACAACAAGAAACCTGGGGTAGCAGTACAAAACAGACTTTGAGACAAAGTCTACAACACAAAGCAAAGAGGGGAATTATATAATGATAAACAGATAGTACAAGAAAAGAATATAGAATGTGTTAGTATATATGCACTTAATAAATGAGTATTAAATATATAAAGCATATTATAACAGACATAAAGAGAGTGATTTATAAGTATGTAATAATAATATGGAACTTTAACAGCCCTGGTACATCAGTTGACATAACCAGACAGAAAATCAATAAAGAAATAGCAGTCTTAAATGAAAATAAAAACACAACTTTCCCAAATCTATGGAATGCAGCAGAAGCAATTCTAAGACGGAAGTTTATGCAAAATAGGCCTGTCTCAAGACATAAGAAAAACTTCAACAAAAAAGAAACCTAACCTATCATCATTAAGAATGAGAAAAAGAACAAACACAGCCCAAAGAAGCAGAAATAAGAAAACAATAAAGATTAGAAAGAAAAATAAATTAAATAGAGATTTAAAAAAATCAATAAAAGATCAGTGAAATCAAAATCTAGTGTTTTGAAAAGATAAGCAAAATTTATAAACTTTTAGCCAGGCTCATCAGGAAATAAAGAGAGAGGGTGCAAATAAACAGAATAAAAAATGAAAGAGTAGAAATAAAAACCAATATTAAAGAGATATATACAGTCATAAGAAACTAAGAAAAGTTACATGCCTATAAACTGGACAACTTAGAAGAAGCAAATAAATTTTTAGAAACATACAATCTTCCAAGACTGAACCAGGAAGAAACAATCAGAACAGACTGATAACTAGTAGTGAAACTGAATTTAGAATAAAAATCTTCTAGTAAATCAAAGGTCAGAACCTTATGGTTTCACAGGTGAATTATATGAAACATAAAGCTAATACGTCAAACTATTCCCAACAAATCAAAGGGAACAGAACACTCTAAAACTCATTCTATGAGGTCAACATTACCCTGATATGAAAACCAAAGACACTACGAAAGAGCAAGTTACGGACCAATATCTCCAATGATTATAGATGTAAAAATCCTCAACAAAAAATAGCAAATATAATTCAAATGTTTATTAAAAAAAAGATCATACATCATGATCAAGTGGGATTTATTCCACAGACACAAGGATGGCTCAATACCAACAAATCAATCATGCCATAAACCATGTCATCAAAAAGAAAGGATAAAACTAACAGCATCATCTCAATAGATGTAAACAAAATCACTTGATAAAACTCTGATCAAAATGGGTCTAGACAGAACATATCTCAACATAATAAAGACCATTTATGAGAATCCACAGCTAATAACATACTGTTAGTGAAAAGCTGAGAGCTTTTCCTCTAAAATCATGAATAAGATACGGATGCCCATTCTTGCCACTTCCATTAACACAGCACTGAATGTCCTGGCCACAGCAATCAGACAAGAAAAAGAAATAAAAAGTATCCAAAATGGAAGGAAAGAAGTAAAACTGTCACTATTTGTAGATAAAATAATGCTATATATAGAAAATTCTAAAGTTTCCACCAAAAAAACTATTAAAACTAATAAATGAATTCAGTAAAGTTGTAGGATACAAAACTAACACACATAAATCTGTTGCTATTCTATATACTAATAATGAACTATCAGAAAGAGAAGGAATAAAACTGCCTTGCTTAAAATTACATCAAAAAGAATAAAGTAACTATAAAGAAACTTAACCAAAGAGATGAAAGACTATACCCCCAAAACTATAAAACATTGATGAAGGAAATTAAAGATGATACAAATGGAAAAGTATCCTGTGCTTTTGGATTAGAAGAATTAATATTGGTAAAATGTCCATACTACCCAAAACAAACAACATATTGAATGTGATTATTATTAAAATACTCATAATATTTTTCACAGAACTAGAACAAATAATTTATATGGAACCACAAAAGACCCCAAATTACCAAAGCTATCTTAAAAAAATAAAAGAAATCTGGAAATATCACACACCCTGAATTCAGAAAATAATGCAAAGCTACAGTAATCAAAACAGTATAGTACTGGCACAAAAGCGATCACATAGATCAATGGAGCAGAATAGAGAGCCCAGAAACAAACACATGCAACTATGGTCACTTAATCTATGACAAAGGAAGCAAGAATACACAATGGGACCATCTCTTCAATAAGCAGCACTGGGAAACTTGGACAAGTACATGTGAAAATAATTCAATTAGAATACCACATACAAAAGTAGAATCAAAGTGGATTAGAGATCTAAATGTAAGACTGTAAATCATGAAATTCCTAGAAGAAAACATAGGCAGAACACTGTGACAAAAATCATAGCAATATTTCTTTTGCATCTGTTCCTAAGGCAAAAGAAAGAAAAGGAAAAATAAACAAATAGGACCTAATTAATTTTTTTGCACAGCAAGGAAAATCATCAGCAAAATGAAAAAACAAACTACTAAATAGAGAAAATATTTGCTAATGATATAACTGATAAAGGATTAGTAACCAAAATATATAAGGAGTTCATACAACTTAATATGGAAAAAAAAAAACCTCAATTTTAAGATGGGGGAAAAAACCTGAATAGACAATGGAATATTACTTACCCACACAAATGAGTGAAATTTTTCCAGTTTCAACAACATGGATGGACCTGGAAGGTATTATGTTTAATGAAATAAGTTAGATAGAGAATGACATATACTGTATGTTATCATTTATATGTAAAATCTAAAAAAAGATAAAGCAAATGAATGAATAAAAAAAAAAAAAACCAGAAACAGACTCACAGATATAGAGAACAATACAATGGTTACCAATGGGAAGAGAGAATGAGGGAGGGGCAAGATAGGTGTAGCAGATTTGGAGGCACAAACTATCATGTATAAAATAAATAAGCTATAAAATATCTTGTTCAGAACAGAGAATATAACCAATATTTTATAATAACTTTAAATAGAGTATAATTTAAAAAAATATTAGATCACCATGTTGTACACCTGAAACTAATATAAATTTAAATCAATTGTACGTCAATAAAAGTATATAATAAAATTGAAATTAAACATATGTAGATGCCAAGTTGTCAGAGGTGAACTTGTGATGGTTAATTTTGTGTGTCAATTTAACTGGGCTAAGGGATGCCCAGATATCTGTAAAACATTATTTATGGGTATGTCTATGAGGGTATCTCTAAAGAAATTAGCATTTGAAACAGTAAATTGAGTAAAGAAGATGTTCCTCACCAATGCAGGTTGGCATCATCCAATATACTTAGGACTTAAATAGAACCGAAAGGTAAAGAAAGGGTTAATTTGCTTTCTGCCTGAGCTAAGATATCTATCTTCTGCCCTCAGACACTGGTGCTCCCATTTTTCTGGGCTTTGGACTTTGACTGAATTATACCACCAGGTCTTCTGGGTCTCCAGCTTGCAGATGGCAGATTGTAGGACTTCTTGGCCTCCACAATCACACAAGCCAAGTCATATTATAAATGCACACACATATATAATTTCATTTATATTTGTAAAATATAAATATATTTTGTATATTATTGCTTCTGTTTCGCCAAAAAACCCAAACTAATACACTATGTCCAACAGCATTCCAGCAATTGCATTTTGAACAATGTTCTCTGTTGCAGCTGGCATGCTTTTTTTCCAAAAATTTCAGTTGCCTGTTTGAAACTATTTTGTTGGGGCTTGCCAGAGACTCCAGGCACAAATAATGCATGCACCATTATAAGCTCTTCTGGGTCACATGACCCAAGTGGTATGACTACTCGTACTATAGCCTCCGCATGTCCTGTCTTGCTCAGGGCCCCGACTGAAACCTGGCATCTCTCCACATCACTTGCTGAATCATTCAGTAGAGTGTGATGTTTGCTGCTCATTGCTCCTTATTTAGGGTTAGGACGCACAAGGTATAGTAATTTCCCCTTTACCTTAGACTAGTGCCCCAGATCATTGACTTGCTAAAAGGGTCACAGATTTGACAAGCCACCAGATCTTCATATAACGTATCTTTCCTACTCTCTGAAGCACATGTGTCTTATCATGGCATCCAGAGCCACCTAGGTTGTGTATTCCATTTTCTCTGAAATTCTGCTCCTCTCACTATCAAGACAGTTGCCTACTCACCAGTTCAGTATGCTCTCCAGCTACAGGTGACAAGGATCTCTTTAAACACTGCCAAGGAGGACCTTTCACTTTCACGCTTATCTTTAAATAGATGATTATTTTGTCTCCTTACTGTACCAGCAGACATTCACCAGTAACTACCAAATTCCATATTCCTTAATTTTACTATTTTTCCTGAACCTTTTGAATGCCAGTGACCCTGTAAAAGTTAGCACATCTCCATCATCTTAGCAAGTGTACTGCTATAATATCCAAGGAACTATCAAGTCACCATTTATCATTAGGGACAGGGTCTTCATTGCCATCCAGTTGGTATATGATCCAAATCCAAAATTGCATCTTTAAAATTTGCTTGACAGGACCATTTCTGACATAAGTTATCTTAAAAAGGGCTCCCTAGAATCAGAGTCTTAGGCAGAGAATCTTCAGCAAGTGATTTATTTAGAGTGCTCTCGAGATCAACATTTAAAGAGGGGAGGGAAAGAGGACAGGGCAAGAGAAGAAGCTAGACAAAGATGTGGTTTCAGGAGAAATTCATCCTTAACCTGAACACATGAAGAGCTCTGGAGTCTCAACTGTTTACAGAGGTTGCACTACTTATATCCAAGGGTGTTGAGCTATTGTACCCTTATGTTAGTCAACCACTGATTACTGATCACTGCTAAAGTGGAGGGTTGCATAACTTTCCAGGCAGTGCTCACTAGCTAAAAGCTCTCCTCTCCTTGCGCATGCTCATGTATGCATCCTCAGTAGTGGCCAACAACTGGCAATCCCATGGACTGTAGCCCACCATGCTCCTCTTTCCATGAAATTTTCTAAATAATAGAGCGGGTTGCCATTTCCTACTCTAGGGGATTTGCCTGACCCAGGGATTAAACCCACATCTCCTGCATTAGCAGGCAGACTCTTTACCACTGCACCACCTGGGAAGCCCAAAGGCCCTCCCCATTAGAGCTAAAATATAAGTTGTCAGTAACCAGCACCTGCAGCATCTGGGGGATGACTATGACAAGATGAGTTTGGGCACCAGCAAGAGCTGACTCATTAGAGAAGACCCTGATGCTGGGAAGGATTGAAGGCAGGAGAAGGGAACGACAGAGAATGAGGTGGTGGGATGGCATCACTGACCCAATGAACAATAGTCTGAGCAAGCTCTGGGCAATGGTGGACAGGGAGGCCTGGCAAGCTGCAGTCCATGGGGGTCGCAAAGTAAGCTCTCTGATTTCCTAAAGATGTTTCTCTTTGATTAGAGGGTAAGAGAGACCAGAGATGCAAGTATAAAGATTCACTTCCTACGACATAGAGCAGGAGATGATTGCAGAAAGAATGTAGAGGAGCACACAGGAGAAAAGGTCCTGTATTTTTACATAAAATCATTTGGGGCTCTCTTACAATCTATCAGATTAAGCCAAAGTCCTCAGCACTGCAGGCTTTTCATTGTCTGCCTTAAAGCTTTATATTTCATGGCTATTCACCTGATATAACATATGCTCTGACCAATACTTCTCAGACTTTTATTTCTGAAATCCTTACCTTCTTGCCTGGTATTTCCCTTCCCCAACTCATTACATCTTCCTACCACCCTACCACAACTACTACTGTGCCAAACACACACATACATAGCTTTATCCTAACAACAATCATTCTACTCTAGTTTTTTGTTTTTTCTTTAATAAGTCCATTTTCCAAATGGATCTTGAATTACTTGAGAAGAGGGATGGCTTTTTTTTTTTTTTTTTTTTTTTGCATTGCTTTGACAGAGTAGCAATGAGTGAATGAATGAAAGAAATAATGAACGATTCATTCATATCTTTCAAGGTTCAGTTTCAAGTAACATAATTTTAAAGCCAACTCTAGCCTCTCCTTCCTCTCTCAAATTTGAGATGCCCCCTCTTTTCATAACCCTTTACTATATTTTTCACAGGACTTACCACAGGGCATTACATAGGTTAGGTCAGGTGCCTGTCACCTGCACTGGAATATGAACCTTTCATCATTACATTTCCAGTGTCTGGCAAACAATATTTCCTTGAAGAATGTAAAAGATGGATAAATGACTGAATGAGTGAATGAGTGTAACAGACAGTAACAAACCATACAATTTCCAAGAAAAGGAGCAGATGTTTCTTTTTTAGAATCAAAAGAAGAATTGCAAATTACAATGGAATTTTAATGTGTGGCATATTCAATGGCTGCACAATATTTTACAGAGTATCACAGACAGACAGATGATAAACAGCCTATACAGAAAGAGAGACAAGGAGGTAGAGATACAGATAGACTTCAGTCAGTTCAGTTCAGTCACTCAGTCGTATCTGACTTTTTGTGACCCCATGGACTGCAACATGACAGGCCTCCCTGTCCATCACCAACTCCCGGAACTTACTCAAACTCATCGACATTGAATCGGTGATGCCATCCAACCATCTCATCCTCTGTTGTCCCCTTCTCCTCCCGCCTTCAACTTTTCCCAGCATCAGGGTCTTTTCCAATGAGTCAGCTCTTCACATCAGGTGGCCAAAGTGTAGGAGTTTCAGCTTCAGCATCAGTCCTTCCAATGAATATTCAGGACTGATTTCCTTTAGGATGGACTGGTTGGATCTCCTTGCAGTCCAAGGGACTTTCAAGAGTCTTCTCCAATACCACAGTTCAAAAGCATCAATTCTTCGGCACTCAGCTTTCTTTATAGTCCAACTCTCACATCTGTACATGACTACTGGAAAATACATATCTTTGACTAGATGGACCTTTGTTGGCAAAGTAATGTTTCTGCTTTTTAACATGTTGTCTAGGTTGATCATAACTTTTCTTCCAAGTAGCAAGTGTCTTTTAATTTCATGGCTGTAGTAACCATCTGAGGTGATTTTGGAGCCCCAAAAAATAAAGTCTCATGCTGTTTCCATTGCTTCCCCATCTATTTGCTATGAAGTGATGGGACCAGATGCCATGATCACAAGGACCACAACTTTGTCTAATTCAATGAAACTATGAGCCATGCCATGTAGGGCCACCCAAGACGGACGGGTCATGGTGAAGAGTTCTGACAAAACGTGGTCCACTGGAGAAGGGAATGGCAACCCACTTCAGTATTCTTGCCTTGAGAACCCCATGGACAGTATGAAAAGGAAAAAAGATAGGACACTGAAAGATGAACTCCCCAGGTCAGTAGGTGCCCAATATGCTACTAGAGATCAGTGGAGAAATAACTCCAGAAAGAAGGAAGAAACACAGCCAGAGTAACAACAACATCCAGTTGTGGCTGTGACTGGTGATGGAAGTAAAGTCCGATGCTGTAAAGAACAATATTGCATAGGAACCTGGAATATTAGGTCCATGAATCAAGGCAAATTGGAAGTGGTCAAACAGGAGATGGCAAGAGTGAACATTGACATTTTAGGAATCAGCGAACTAAAATGGACTGGAATGGGTGAGTTTAACTCAAATGACCATTTTATCTACCACTATATATGGGCAAGAATCGCTTAGAAAAAATGGAGTAGCCATCTTGGTCAACAAAAGAGTCTGAAATGCAGTACTCGGATGCAATCTCAAAAACGACAGAGTGATCTCTGTTCATTTCCAAGGCAAACCATTCAATATCACAGTAATCCAAGCCTAAGCCCTGACCAGTAATACGGAAGAAGTTGAAATTGAACAGTTCTATGAAGACCTACAAGACCTTCTAGAACTAACACCCAAAAAAGATGTCCTTTTCATTATAAGGAACTGAAATGCAAAAGTAGGGAGTCAAGAAATGCCTGGAGTAACAGGTAAACTTGGCCTTGGAGTACAGAATGAAGCAGGGCAAAGGTTAATAGAGTTTTGCCAAGAGAACACACTGGTCATAGAAAACACCCACTTCTAACAATACAAGAGAAGACTCTACACATGGACATCACCAGATGGCCAGTACTGAAATCAGATTGATTATATTCTTTGCAGCCAAAAGATGGAGAAGCTCTATACAGTCAGCAAAAACAAGACCAGGAGCTGACTGCAGCTCAGATCATGAACTCCTTATTGCCAAATTCAGACTTAAATGGAAGAAAGTAGGGAAAACCATTAGACCATTCAGGTATGACCTAAATCAAATCCCTTATGGTTATACAGTGGAAGTAACAAATAGATTCAAAGGATTAGATCTGATAGAGTGCCTGAAAAACTATGGACAGAGGTTCGTGACATTGTACAGGAGGCAGTGATTAAGACCATCCCCAAGAAAAAGAAATGCAAAAAGGAAAATGGTTGTCTGAGGAGGCCTTCCAAATAGCTGTGAAAAGAAGAGAAGCAAAAGGTAAAGGAGAAAAAGAGAGAAAAATAGATAGACTTAAGGTAGTTTTATCTAATAGGTTTCAATTCCAATCAGAGAACTTTTCCAATTTATGGTATATGTAATATCAACTATAGTTTTGGAGTAAGGATACATTTAAGTTAGATGGCAGAAGAAGTAGAGGGTGACAGAGGATGAGATGGCTGGATGGCATTACTGATTCAATGGACATGAACTCGTAAAACTCTGGGAGATGGTGAGGGACTGGGAGGCCTGGCATGCTACAGTCTGTGGGGTCACAAAAAGTCAGACACAACTTGGCAACAGAACAACATTTAAGTTAATGTGTTTAATGCCCTCAACACTGCTAATTTGTTAATATATTTAGAGTACTATTGGCACAAAGATTTCTCAGTATCTGATTAATCTCTAGAATGACAGCCTTTAGACAAAATAGCTTTTAAACACCTTGACCTGAAAGTTGTGACTTTACGAATTCAAGATTTATTTAATTCAAAAAGCTTCTCTTACAGAAATAGCCTTTATGTTATTCTTTGGGGTCATCTTTCAGTGAGCTGCTGCATACCACATGTGTGAATGCTACAGCACAGAGTCTCAGTTGTTTATGAACTTTGTTGAGAGCAAAGGTTTATTTGCATAAAGTCTAATCGCTTTGACAAGATTGTAGCTCTTCTAATGGCGATAACAGTCATCTGTTTCTCTAAGCACTTGATTAAAATAAAGCAAGGAGATGAAAGGGTGTTTAAACACATTTCAGACTAATTAATAATGCCAGTCTAAACTAACTGGAAAGACAAGTGTGTTCTCTTGGTGTTCCTCCTTCTCATTTTGATCCTTAGTAAAGCAATGCACCCACAGTTCCCAGGCTCAGGCTCAGTTTGATTATTTTTATCCATTTCTTTACCTCTTCAATTATTCTATATCTTACCAGAAACAAAAATAAAAACATGCTGTATTTTCTATAATTAAATCACCTCTGTTTAGTTTTCCTGTACCTACTCTTTTATTTTGAAGCTACATGGGGCAGTTCTGCATTGCTCAATATTGTTCATTTTTTCCTCCAATCTTATAACTTCTTCTACCTTAAAATATAAAGGAAAAGTTTAAGAACTGGAAGGAACCATAGGATAGATTTATCTGGTCTTCTACTTTTATCTGTGTCAACAATTTAAATCTAGAGAAACTGCACAAGTGAGTAGGTGACTATGCTAGGAAGAGAATTCTGTTTTCCTGATTAATATTCTCTGAGTCTCCACTTATCCCACACTACTATTAAGACACTATTAATGTCTCTATTCACCCATCCCTTTATGAGTTCATACATGTAAGCTCTTAGAATCTTAGAACTTAGTGCCTGCTGCACATAATATTTATTAATATTTTATTTTTCTTATAATTAACTATTATTTAATTATTTCATTATAGGTAATTAGAATTTTTGTTAAATCAGAACCATATGAATAATTGCCTATAATATATTTACATTGCCTCTCCCTTCAAGGAAAATCACTGTACTTTATAAAAACTCATTAAGATAGGTAGAATAACAGCCCTTCCCAAAGACGTCTGAACCTTAATTCCTCAAACCTGAATATGTCATATTTCATGGCAAAGGGCGAAGAATTAAGGTTGTAGAAGGAATGAAGTTTGCTAATGAACTGACTTTGAGTTGAGGAGATTATTTTGGATTATCCTAATGAGACCAATGTTATCTCAAAGGTCTTTATAAGTGCAAGAGAGAGGCAGAAAAAGGGAGAAGAGAGTTGGCAGTGAGAAGAGGACTAGCTCAGAGCTGCTCACTCTGAAGATGGAGGAAAAGAGCCAAACCCGAGGAATGCAGGCGGCATGGAGACTCTGCAAAGACAAGGAACAGAGCCTCCAGAGCAGTAGGAAGCCCTGGAGACATTTTCATTATAGGCCAGCGAGACCCACTGCAGTCTCCCGAACTATAGAACTGAAAGATAGTAAATGTATAATTACATTAGTGGTAATTTGTTACAGTATCCATAGGAAATGAATATACTAATTTTTAGGAGGAAGATAAAAAGCACATTCTTCAATGTAGAGGTTGTGCATTTGGTCAAATCAATTGTAGAAGAGTGACCAGCACACTCTAGTACAGTGTTAAACAGTAGAAGAATCTGAGGTAATGGGATATTCCACATTTGTACTGTCCAGTATGTAGCCCTTCACTATACTGAGCTCTTGAAACATACACCAGAGAAACTAAATTTTTAAATTTAATTTTAATTATCATTTAAATAGCCATGTGTGGCCAATAAATTGATCATTACGGTTAGTGTCTGGTTTATAATTAATGCTTCTCCCCTATCCTGCCAAGGGACTCAAAGAATTCCCACAAAGTAATAATGTAGCAAGTCAGAAACAAGTCTTTGCCTGCTCTAAGTACGAAAGTCATGTTTAGTAGATTATGTACTCGGTAAATATTTACTGAAGTCCGTGGGAATGTGGTGGCAACCACCATTAAAATCAAGGAGGGTTAGTGTAGAGGAAGACAGTTACTAGAGGGAAGATAATATTTTCCAGCCAAATTCCAGCCGGCTTGGCCTTTGCCAGCAACAAGGTCAAGGGTATCCAACCGGCAATCTGCACATATCCAGTGGCCTTGACCCCACACAGCTGTCTGATAGTACAGGGCAGAGTAACAGAAAATCGGTTAAAATTCACTCCCAACTGTCAGATTTTGCAGTGTCCTGTTCTTTGTCCTCTTTGTATCTCTCCTGTTTACTCACTGAGTTTGGTTCCACCTGGTTTAATCTCTACCTTGTGCAACTTTCATAGAATAAGTATAGTCTTTTCTAATTCTTTCACAGGTGGAGGAAAAAAAGGATGGGAGAGAGGACTGAAACAGCAGCAGATTTTATTCTGAGAGTTAAGTTTTTAATTTGAACACACACATGCCTTTGGAAAATTAATTTCAGTTATTTTGATTATTTTTCAGTGGGTTATAGAATTTTAAGTATGTACTTATACTTCATTTCATAGCACAATAAGACAGCTTCTTTCATTGCAGAATTTCTTAGCTCCCCTCTCTATTCTCACTATTTAGTACTGATTCAGATCTCTATCGTCTTCCTCTAATACCAACTATTATAAGAGAAAAGACTTATAAGCAGTCAATACATGCCAGACCCTTTTCTAACACCCTGCTTTTTACCCAATGATGATGGTAATACTAATATTTGTATTTTGAATATGAAGACATGAGGCATCCAAAGGATAATAGCTAACTTGTCTATGTTATACAGATAGCAACCAGCAAAGCCAGGACTGGAATGAAGGAAATCTGGAGATATAACCACTGCTCTCAGCCATTGTGGTCAAACTGACTAAAACCACTTCATAGGACACAGCATCACTGAGCTGTGTTAGAAGACAAATCATAATTAGTGTGCTAGTATTATAAAATAGTGCAGTTACCTAATAATTTAACAGCTAGTTAGTTTATACCTTGAGCAAACAGTGGATAATGAGATAATACTTTTTCAATACAATGGAGATAATTCAAATTTATCCTTCTAAAAGTCCCAGGCAGGGACTTCCCTGGTGGTCTAGTAGCTAAGATTTATCACTCCAAAGCAGGGGGCCCTAGTTTAATCCCTGGTCAGGGAATAAGATCCCACATGCTGCAATTAAAGATACCACATGCTCCAACAAAATTTGAAGACCCGCACAGTCAAATAAATTAATTAATTTTTAAAAAGTCTCAAGTAGAGGACACACACTTAGGACTCAATAAATGTTAGGCATCTTATTTTTGAATTGGAAAATATTTACATCTAGTGGAAATGATTATGCACTATATTATATGTATATTACAAGTACACATATGTATATTATATATTATGTGTATATGTATATTATACATATATGTAGCTGTATATTATACATATACAGCTAGTGCATCTGATATGTTAGTGCAAAGAGACAGAGTTTTGCCAAGAGAATGCACTGGTCATAGAAAACACCCTATTAAAACAACACAAGAGAAGACTCTACACAGGGACATCACCAGATGGCCAACACCGAAATCAGATTGATTATATTCTTTGCAGCCAAAGATGGAGAAGCTCTATACAGTCAGCCAAAACAAGACTTGGAGCTGACTGTGGCTCAAATCATGAATCCATATTGCAAAAGTCAGACTTAGATTGAAGAAAGTAGTGAAAACCATTAGACCTAATTTAGGTATGACATAAATCAAATTCTGTACGATTATACAGTGGAAGTGACAAACAGATTCAAGGGATTAGATCTGATAGACAGAGTGACTGAAGAACAATGGACAGAGCTTTGTGACATTATACAGGAGGCAGGGATCAAGAACATTCCCAAGAAAAAGAAATGCAAAAAGGAAAATGGTTGTCTGAGGAGGCCTTACAAACAGCTGAGAAAAGAAGAAAAGCAAAATGCAAAGGAGAAAAGGAAAGATACACTCATTTGAATACAGAGTTCCAAAGAATAGCAAGGAGAGCTTCCTCAGTGATCAATGCAAAGAAATAGAGGAAAACAATAGAATGGGAAAGACTAGAGATCTCTTCAAGAAAATTATAGATACCAAGGGAAAATTTCATGCAAAGATGGGCACAATAAAGGACAGAAGTAGTATGCATCTAACAGAAGCAAAAGATATTAAGGAGAGGTGGCAAGAATACACAGAAGAACTATACAAAAAAGATCTTCATGACACAGATAGCCATGATGGTGTGATCACACACCTAGAGCCAGACATCCTGGAATGCGAAGTCAAGTGGGCCTTAGGAAGCATCACTACGAAAAAAGCTAGTGGAGGTGATGGAATTCCAGTTGAGCTATTTCAAATCCTAAAAGATGATTCTGTGAAAGTGCTGCACTCAATATGTCAGCAAATTTGGAAAACTCAGTAGTGGCCACAAGACTGGAAAGATCTGTTTTCATTCCAATCCCAAAGAAAGGCAATGCCAAAGATTACACTCATCTCACAGATGAGCAAAGTAATGCTCAAAATTCTCCAAGCCACACTTCAACAGTATGTGAACCGTGAACTTCCAGATGTTCAAACTGGATTTGGAAAAGGCAGAAGAACCAGAGATTAAATTGCCAACATCCGCTGGGTCATCGAAAAAGCAAGAGAGTTCCAGAAAAATATCTATTTCTGCTTTATTGACAATGCCAAAGCCTTTGACTGTGTGGATCACAATAAACTGTGGAAAATTCTGAAAGAGATGGGAATACCAGACCACCAGACCTGCCTCTTGAGAAATCTGTACGCAAGTTAGGAAGCAACAGTTAGAACTGGACACGGAACAACAGACTGGTTCCAAATAGGAATAGGAGTGTGCCAAGGCTGTATATTGTCACCCTGCTTATTTAACTTATATGCAGAGTATATCATGAGAAATGCTGGGCTAGATGAAGCACTAGCTAGAATCAAGACTGCCATGAGAAATATCAATAACCTCAGATATGTAGATGACACCACCCTTATGGCAGAAAGCAAAGAAGAACTATAGAGCCTCTTGATGAAAGTGAAAGAGAAGAGCGAAAAAGCTGGCTTAAAACTCAACATTCAGAAAACTAAGATCATGGCATCCAGTCCCATCACTTCATGGCAAATAGATGGGGAAACAAAGGAAACAGTGAAAGACTTTATTTTTGGGGGCTCTAAAATCACTGTAGATGGTGACTGCAGCCAGGAAATTAAAAGATGCTTGCTCCTTGGAAGAAAAACTATGACCAACCTAGACAGCATATTAAAAAGCAGAGACATTACTCTGCTGACAAAGATCTGGCTAGTCAAAGCTATGGTTTTTCCAGTAGTTATGTATGGATGTGAGAGTTGGACTATAAAGAAAGCTGAGCACAGAAGAATTGATGCTTTTGAACTCTGGTATTGGAGAGACTCTTGAGAGTCCCTTGGACTGCAAGGAGATCCGCTCAGTCAATCCTAAAGGAAATCAGTCCTGAATATGCATTGGAAGGACTGATGCTGAAGCTGAAACTCCAAAACTTTGGCCATCTGATGTGAAGAAATGACTCATTAGAAAAGACCCTGATGCTGGGAAAGGTTGAAGGCAGGAGGAGAAGGGGATGACAGAGGATGAGATGCTTGGATGGCATCACGAACTTGGTGGACATGAGTTTCAGCAAGCTCTGGGATTTGGTGATGGATAGGGAAGCTTGGCATACTGCAGTCCATGGAGTCGCCAAGAGTCAGACAGGACTGAGCACTGAACTGAACTGAGCTGAGTGCATATGATTAAGAGCATGGGAGGGGAAAGTTGAAATCTCTTCACTACACTATTTCAATTTTCCCTTCATTTGATAGCTAACTGGTGTAAGCATACCAATGAACTAATCCCATCATACATTTTCCAACCAGTTATTCCCATTTAATTTGGAGCCTCCAAGTCCTGGCCTCCGGCATTTATCCACATCACAGTCACATTCTTTGAACTGGAATGTACTGCAGTACCCTACTCACAATTCCCCTCCATCACCCATCCCTTACTCTTCAGAGTAACATTGTTAAAAACATTATCAAACAAACCTGACCAGGTCTTGCTCCTACTTAAAACCTTGTCATGTCTTTCTATTGTCCTCAAGAAAAAAACCCAAATAGTCCCAAGTAGAATTAATCATTCCCATCTATATATTCATTGGAAGTAATCATTAATACCCATTCTTCCTCACCAATTCTCCCTTTCCCAAATCCTGTTCCTCTACAACAAGCAGAGTTGCAATTTACAGTTTACAGTCATGCATAATATAATTGTCCTTGAAAAATCTCTTAGGAAGGAGCCACTGTAAAGACTTATTCTGTGTCAATCCAAAAGGTCCAGCTTCTCCTCCATCTTTGAAATGATTAAAACTTAGAGAGGAAATCAGAGTTCTGCTTCCCATTGAATGCAAGGACATATATAATATTTCTGTCCTGTGTTGATGGACAAAACCATCCAGCATTTTAAAAAAATATCACTCTTGGCTCAGCATAAATATTTTAAACCACATAAAGGCATATCAGATTCATTTCAACTCATCACTGGCAGGTATACACTACTTTCTGCCTCCCACATTGCTGTTTTTGACACTGACCAAACTCTCTCACCAACCTATTCTTGTACTATTTCCACAGCCTTTCATTAACTGATTTCTATCTCTGGCTCCAGCAGCCCAGAAAAATCTTTCTAAAATACAAATCTGCTCAAGCCCATGATTAAAATTCTGTGACTGCTTCTGATTGCCTAAGATATGATAAACCCCACACTCCTTAGCATAGCATACAAGTCCTGTCAATTCAGCTACTTACTACACGTACTTCCTATGTGCACACTGGCATCAAGAGCCTATAGTGTCCAGAGAAGTAACATAAATGAATGAAGAAAGAACAGCAGACATTGTGGAGAAATAGGAAACCAAAGAGCCTATCCAGAGCTACGCAGTATGGCCATCTCTTTTTGATCAGACTCTAGACTTTTTTTAAGAGGAATCTTCTAATTTCTCAAAGTTAAAATGAATTTAATTTTTGGAAAACTCTTGGGCACTTCAAACAAAAAATCTGAAACTTTTGTTTCAGGCCAAATCTGAAATGCTGCTCACCAGTCTGTAACTCTGCTCTACATTTTGATATAAATTCTTGGGAATTTAGTTCAAATATTTAGTTCAGCCTGATAAAATCAGCCTACCACTCTCTATTCTTTGGCCTTGGGACACTCACCGAGGTTCTTACAATATAACTGTCATTGATTAAATGTTGTCCACATTCTGGGTACAGGGCTCAGCATACAATAGACACAATCTCAATCAATCTGTTTCCTTTCCACAACTCTCTGCTTTACCTCATTTATTTTATTTTTCATATGGGAAAGAAGAATCATGGAGAGATGCACTAACTTATCTAGTATTGTGTCTAATGAAGAAAGAAAGCAGTCTCACATCAATTCAGTCTTATCCCAAAGACCAAGGTATTAACAATTACAATCTTTATCACATTGCAATTTCTTTTTGTTTTGATCTCCCACCCACACCACAAAAAATCTGGATCTCTTCGAGAGTCAAAACTGATTTTACTCACCATTGCATGGTAATGCTTCAGATCCCTCATCATCAAGATTACAGATCCTTCCTCCATCAGTCTATTCATCTGTTCATTCATTTACTTAATTATCCAACACTTTCTGAGCACCTACTACTCACTCTGATATGACTTTGACTTGGAGACTTGTTGAGGTCTCAGTCTGCCGATGTCCCTGTACGGGTGGTTGGAAGAGTCACAAAGGAGATAAATATAAACATGCGCTTCAGGTTAGTGCAGGTCACCACCTAAGCCCTCTGCCTCAGAAGCCAGACCTACTGAGTTTGGATGCCAATTCTGTCCTTACCAGCTCTGTAACTTGGGGCAAACTATTAATACTTTGCTTATCTGGGCCTCACTTTCCTTATCTGTTATGATCAATACTTCACTTACTGGCTTTTTGAGTACTAAGTGAGTTCATGCAAATAAAGCTCTTGGGATCCAAATAAATTAGGTATTATTTAGTGTGATGACATGGCCAGGCTGTAGTGGCCAGTTGTTTGGTCAAGCACCAGTATAGATGTTGATGTTAAGGTATTTTTTAAAGATGTGAAAGTCATTCAGTCGTGTTCTGACTCTTTGAGAAGCCATGGGCTGCAAGTGCCAGGCTCCTCTGTCCATGGAATTCTCCAGGCCACAGTATTGGAGTGGGTAGTCATTCCCATCTCCAGGGGATCTTCCAACCCAGGGATCGAACCCAGGTCTCCCGCATTACAGGCAGATTCTTCACTGTCTGAGCCACCAGGGAAGCCCAAGAATACTGGAGTGGGTAGCCTCTCCCTTCTCCAGGGGATCTTCCCGACCCAGGGACTGAACTGTGGTTTCCTGCATTGCAGGCAGATTCTTTACCAGCTGAGCTACCGGGGAGCTCCTTTTTAGATGTGATTACCATTTAAATCACTAGACTTTGAGTAAAGTAGATTGCTCTACATAATGTGGGCAGGCCTCATCTAATCAGTTGAAAGCCTTCAGAACAGAACTGATGTTTCAGAGGATGAAAAAGGAATCCTCAAGACTGCAAGATTTTGAACTCAAGACTGCAACACTAACTCTTATCTGAGTCTCCAGTTTGCTGGCCTAACTACACATTTTGGTCTTGGAAGCTTTCACAATTTCATGAGTCAACTCTAAAATAAAGAATAATTAGAATGAATAAAGGATAAATAAATAATTATTTGAAATACATCTATCCTTCTCTATATATATACATATAATGTTATAATATATATAAGATATTATTAATATCTTGCCTGCTTCCAAGT
This sequence comes from Cervus elaphus, assembly GCF_910594005.1. NCBI lineage: Eukaryota > Metazoa > Chordata > Mammalia > Artiodactyla > Cervidae > Cervus > Cervus elaphus. The sequence continues at coordinate 42,023,926 of NC_057833.1, read as the reverse complement.
TAGAACTGTTGGTAAAGAATCTGCCTGCCAATGCAGGAGACACAAGAGACACAGCTTTAATCCTTCGATCGGGAAGATCCATCCCCTGGAGAAGGAAATGGCAACCCATTCCAGTATTCTTGCCTGGAAAATTCTGTAGACAGAAGAGCCTGATGGACTACAGTCCATGGGGTCACAAAGAGTCAGACACAAGACAACACACATGAGCACGTTGTAACTTGTCAAACATTATGTTCAATATAAGGATGATCTATCTAACTATATCTATATTTCCTATTGATTCTGTTTCTCTGGAGAACTTGGCCTGATACAGTTAGTGTTACATTAAGGAGATTTAAAGTAAAATATCACAATTTGACCTTGCTTATTGATTATCAAACTAGGGAGCTATTTCTAACATCCCTGATGTTTAAAAGGAAACCTTCCCCCAAACAGAACACAAACAAAATAAAGTAAGTGAACAATCCTTCACCAACTTGCTTCAAAGGAAGTTTTTATGATTCAAAGAGTCAATTTTATAGTAGAATTCCATCTTTTTTTCTCTCTCCCTCTTTTTTTCTCTGAGGAGATAGATTTTTGAGGCTGGGAGCTTATGGGGAGACCTAAGAAGGAAATTTAAGTTCACGTAACAAAACAAAGACTGGTTACAACTCACAAACTAAGAATTTTCCCACTTAACCCTTTGAAGAACTATGCTGATCTGCATTTGGTACCATGACTCCACCCTCCCTCTGCTCCTGGCTCACCCCATTGTAGGAAAAAGCCCCTTGGCCTTTAGTACTTGCCAAGGACACTTACTTGCCAAGGACTCGGAGGTGAAAACTGTCCAGGGCCACAAGACGGAGCTGAGACATCTCATCTAAAATCCCCATCCCTCTCATTGTTGCCTTTTCAACTTCTGAACATAAAATTATATCTGCATGCTAGAAACAGTTCATATCCTGCCACCATGATTCAACTATGAATGACATTAAGTGAGATTCTAATAGAATGAGGGCAAGAAAAAGAGTCTTTCTGAACAAACGTATCATTTGTAAGTGGCTGGGTTAATAAATATATCTGTTCTACCTGATACAATAACCATCATTCCATGTGCCTACTATGTACTAACTACTGTCACAAGTAATGTACACATATTAGCCTACTTAACCATCACAACACAATAAAGTTTTACTTCTTCATTTTAAAGAGGAAAAAGCTAATGCTCAAACATGTTGCATAAATTTTCTGAAGTTACTCTGCCCCTAAGTGATAGAACTAGGATTCAAATGTTTGTGTTTTAAACCATACACCTTGCTACCTCCTCTAAAACCCCAAGGGGATTCAAAGGACTGTTTTAAGTGTTGGTTATGACAGGAAAGCACCAACATTCTTAGTATTGGTAATCTTCATGTTCTAATGCTAGAATTCATGTTAAACTTTCACACTTGTACTCTGATTCTTCTCATAAGTCCTAAATAATTCTACTGTCAATTGTTTACTTAGAAATACTTTCATCCACTCTGCGTTTACGATCTGAGAAGCCCTGAAAAGTCAATAGTAACACACATTGTCCCTAAGTGAAACAATTACCTTCCAACAACTTTTGCATTTCTCATCATTCACCATTTCTGGGATCTCTTAGGATTGTGTTTCTTTGTCTCTTCTATCACCCTTAGTCTCACCTTACTTCCATCTCTCTGTGTATGTCTTGTACTGATTCCTGTTCTCAGGATCACGGCTGAGCTCAAGTATTAGTCACATATGGAGTAAACCAGCAGACTACGTGCTGTTTTCACTCATACTTCCCTCCTTGGCAGCAACACTCTCCCCACATGCTTCCAGATCCCCAAAGTGCAGAATCTTAGTGGGCAGCAGCAGAGATTAAGAAGAGACAGGAAGAAGCAGGAAGTCAGTCATAGAGTGGAGAGAAACACATAAGGATGCCTAATTCCTAAAAGCCAAGGACCCTTATTCAATTTGATTGACAAGGGAACTCCTGTAGGACAGTGCTTAAAGGCGCGAGCTTTAGGGTCAAAGTGTATAGTCTGGAACCCCAACATTTACCGAATTCAGTCCTGGGAACATGATCTGACATCTCTGTGTCTCTGTCACCTCACATAGGAGATGGTATATATAAACCTCTGAGCTAAACATTTGGTGATGATAGTGTGTTACCCACTAGTATCAGCTATAATTACTTAAAGTCATAAAGCTTTAGCCTTGAGTGACCTTCTAGAAGTCAATTCCTAATTTTATTGATAGAGAAACTGAGAAAGAGAAGGGAAGTAATTTGTCTGAAGATACCTAGCCAGCTTTTCCTACTCAGCTGGCCAGGGTATTTGCCATACTATCACCAGCCTTTCTAGAAATTTCTTGATCACAGAGCCTTCTATATTGTTTATACTTCATATTTAAAGACCAATATCTGTAAGTTGTTTTCCTCTTTAAGTTGATGGATTTATGGTGAGCCATTATCTCACCTATCTGCTCTGAGGGAAGGACAGAAAACTAGACAGGATTAGATATGCCAGAGATGGCATGGATCACAGTGGAGTAAACAGCATCAACCACAGCCTCACAAATATGCCGTGGGCAGTGAAGTAATCAGTCTCACACAGACCTGGACTAAAAAAACAAAAAACATGGGGCCATACTGACCACAGAGTTCATCCCTCTAATTCCCTGACAACTGTAGGTTGATAAAAACAGATCCTAATATACATTAAAAGGCCTGTGCACAAATACATTCAATGAATTAAACTCATGTCTTCATTACCCTAAGCTAAAAAACAAAGACAAAAATTTAATAGTCTTAATTCTGAATTGACTGGAACAAAAAGATAAGACTTCGATTCACATGATGGTGGTCCACTCCTAAGCAAAGTCTGAGAACCTCCCCTGAGCTTAACAGTCCTGGGGAATAAATAAATCAAATATGATTGATATCTCTCACAGGACCCTAAAGAACATTCCTCTGGGTATAGAAAGAATTAATAACTCTGGGTCCAGACTCTGAGGACTTAGCCTGGATGTGATCCTGCCCTACAGAGCAGCCTGAGAGCCTTCCCAGGGTCTGAGGAGGCTTTCAGATAAGGAAGGACACCACTTGCTTAATTCTTGCTTATCCCAAATTAAATCTCTTCATCTAGCTTATGTGTTACCCTTTTCATTGGTGGTGGTGGTGGTTTAGTTGCTAAGTTGCGTCCAATTCTATTGAGACCCCATGGACTGTAGACTACGAAGCTCCTCTATCCATGTGGTTTACCAGGCAAGAATACTGTAATGGGTTGCCATTTCCTTCTCCAGGGGATCTGCCCCACCCAGGGATCAAACCTGCATCTCCTACATTGCAAGAGGATTCTTTACTACTAAGCCACCAAAGAAGTCCACCATCTTCATTGCTAGTCCTTAAATCTCCATGCAGACTTGTCCTTTGGAAACCTTCCAAAGGTATCTGATGATAGCCAGGTAGAAATGAGGGTGGTGGGGCTTGGGGGGTTTTGCTTTTTTATATTTTCTTTAAAAGTATAGTTTTAGTCTCACAGCACAATTGAGCAGAAGGTGCAGAGATTCCCATATTCTGTCTCACCTCACACATGCATAGCTTCCCTTCCTGCATCACCAACATTCCCCCAAGGGGCAGAGTTCTCTTCACTGCTCTCATTCACACTATGAAAAATTTTTTTAACTCCCTCTTTAATACCAACTGGCAGTTGCCATAGGAAATATTGAAACATATCTTGTTTTCCCTTTTGCAAGTTTATTTCTGCCTGGGAGGTGCTTCTGTTTTTATTAAAACCATAAAAGCTTCTCCTCCCACCACACTGGCAGCACACACACAGAGAGGTTGGGAAAACATTTTAATTATTCCAAACCACAGCATCTGAGGTACTTCTGAGCAACTACAAAGAAGGAAGCTTTAGAGACCCACAGAGCAAAACTAAAGGCTGAATAAACTAAAATCTGAGGTGCTGGCCACAGCCAGTCACACCGCAAAAGCCAGAACTTGGACTTCTAATCCCAGGACAGATCTCTTTCTACTTGGGGGGACTTTTTAGATGCTGTCACCTCTGATGAATAACATCCAAGAATTCATTAATGAAACACCCTTTGGAGGGGCAGAGGGCCCGGGTGGCCAGGTCCCTCTGAGAATGAATCACTGCTCTAAGACAAAGTGCTGTGAGAAAGAGGATGATGATGATGTGTGTGTGTGTGTGTTCAAGTGTAGGGGTGGCAGAGGGTAGGCTGGGTGTGGGTGTGGGTGTGTACAGTGAGGGGTGGTGGAGGGTAGGCTGCATTTCCGTAAGGATGGGTGTGTGTGCTTAGTCAAGTCCTACTCATTGAGGTATTTTTTGAGACCCCATAGACTGTAACCCACTCAGCTCCTCTGTCCATACAATTTTCCAAGCAAGAATACCAAAGTGAGTTGCTATTTCCTTCTCCAGGGGATCTTCCAGACCCAGGGACTGAACCCGTGTCTCTTTTCTTTCCTGCATTGGCAGGCAGATTTTTTTTTTTTTTTTTACCTCTGCGCCACCAGGGAAGCTCAAAAGACAAATATTTCGGCCAAGCTGAGATGTGGTTGGGCAGAGCGGGCTGAGAACCAGAGTTCTGCATATGCTATCAACTTGCTGTATGGTCTTATGGAAATCACGTTTCCTCTCTGGGCCTCAGTTTCCTAATGAATAAAGTATCAACATTTCTTTTGAGTCTAAGAGAGACTTCGAAGGGAAGAAAGGGCATTGGGAGGAAAGGAAAATGGGGAGGAGGCTGAACGGAAAGGGAGGAAAGTGTGTGAGGGAGGTTAGAGGGGTGGAGAACCATAGAAATGTCTTTTAATCGGCGGGCGGGAAGTCGAAAATGAAACTGTGCGTCCCTTGAGGTCTTAATTTTTCATCTTGGCATTTTTTAGTGTTTAGACACACGTAGTCATTTTTGGATAAATGTGGATTGAATGAACGCAAAGCCTGGGAAGGCTCACAGAGGAAAAGGGCAAGAGGAGAAAAAAGAGGAAAAGAGCGGCACCGGGACGCTATGCGTACCTGATCCTCCTCGAGTTGTCCCCACTTGGCTGGCAGGACCTTGTCCCCAGAGTTGGGCCCCATCGCGGGCTCCCGCGCTGCCTCTCGCTTCCCCGCAACCCGCCCAGAAACCGCCAGAGGGCGCTGCGCGGCGGCCGGGTCAGGCGAGGGGCGGGGCTGCTTTAAATCGCGGCGCCCAGCGGGTCTGCATCTCAGTCGCAGTCCCGGAGCAGCCTCAGCTTCTCACCTCCGAACTGCAGCCCCGACCAAGACGCGGACCCGGACCCGGAGCGGGTCCCGGAGCTTCTCCGACGTCAGCGCAGGGAGCAGGATTCCCTGCAATAACTTTCTCCGCTAGACTCCGTCACCCCCGGGAGTCCCGGGTGCGCACCTGCAAACTCCGCCTTGTGCACCTGCTGCGCCTGAGCCAGCGCGGGCGCCCGAGCGAGTCATGGCCAACGCGGGGTTGCAGCTGCTGGGCTTCATCCTGGCGTTTCTGGGCTGGATCGGCTCCATCGTCAGCACGGCGCTGCCCCAGTGGAAGGTTTACTCCTATGCTAGTGACAACATCGTGACGGCCCAGGCCATCTACGAGGGGCTGTGGATGTCCTGCGTGTCGCAGAGCACCGGGCAGATCCAGTGCAAAGTCTTCGACTCCTTGCTGAATCTGAACAGTGAGTGCCTTCCCCACTCCCCCAGTTGTGACTCAGGGTGGTGCAATGTTAATCGTTCAGTCGTGTCCTACTCTTTGCGACCCCACAGACTGTAGCCCGCTAGGCTTCTCTGTCCATGGGCTTCTCCAGGCAAGAATACTGGAGTGGGTCGCCATTTCCTCCTCCAGGGGATCTTCCCGACCCAGAGATCGAACCCGGGTCTCCTGGATTGCCGGCAGATTCTTTACTGTCTGAGCTACAGGGACCCAACCCCAAATGACTCCCTTTTGGAGTAGTGGCTATCAAATGGTTCTGTGGTGTGATTACATGTCTGTCAACCGTCAGTGGATCAAGTCTTCTGATCATGTGCCCCGCCATAAGGTAGTAGAGAGAACCCTGGTTTAGGGAAAGGGACAACCGGACCTAAGCTCTAATTTTTCCTATAACTCCCTAAGTGACACTCTTCTCATGGTGTGGGTTTCATCTTACATACCCATGAGTGGGGTGGCAATTGAGCAAGTGGGAGCCAAACTCGAATTTGAGCTCTTAGGCCTTTCCTGGACATTCTCAGATTCTGTGAGAATTGAAGAACTGTAGGGTTAGGGCAAGAAAATGATGTGCCTTGAAAAGTTTGGAGCCTGAAAGCATCTCCAGTTTGTAAAATTAAATAGATAATGCCAGTTATTAAGTATAACTGTTTTCTCTGTCTCTACTATGAGTTATCATGAGAAGAAATCATGTTCCTACATAGACTGTCACAACCTAGTGTCTTCTCACACTTGAGTTTGAATCTTCTGATTCTTTTGACTTCTAAAATCCAGTTAGTGTGAAGAGGGGCTTCCCCAGTGGCTCCGTGGTAAATAATCCGCCTGCAGGGAGGGAGACCTGGATTCTATCCCTGGGTCAGGAAGATCCTCTGGAGAAGGAAATGGCAACCCACTCCAGTATTCTTGCCTGGAGAATCCCATGGACAGAAGGAACCTGGCAAGCTACAGTCTATGGGGTTGCAGACTCTCAGATACGACTGAGGAACTAAACAAGTGTGAGGAAGTCTTTCCCTCCAGTGACTCCTTGAAGAAGTCAGTCTCTTAAGATTCCCCAGAAAGTTTAGCTCTCAGACCAGGAGTCTTCAGAGGAGGTAGATTGTATGGTCTTATTTTGGAAAGTGAAGGTGGGTGGCAGGTGGAAAAAGGATGAGAAGAAAGAGAAATTCAAAATTATCTCCCTCCATTATATAAAGGAAAAAATGAAGCCACTGAGGAGATACAGCTAATGAATGCAGAAGTCAGGAGAGAGAGGGCGGGTCTTCTCTGAGTTTCTGTCTTCCACAGAGGAAATTCTATGTAATGACTGCTGGCTTCTTTCTTTCATAAGTTTGTGCAGGATCATGTAGAGAGAAATAGTCCTAGATATGGTGGAGAGAAGGGTGACAGGATGGATTTTTTCTTTTATTGCTTTTTAAAATACAAACTTCTGAGTGTTTTGTCAGAAATTCATTAAATTCCTGCTTACTTAGGTAATAACAATTCATCGCTAGAGTAGCTTCCTTGAGATATGACATTAGTTGTCCTGAACTTGTGTCTGTCATGCACTTGAACTAACTTGAATAAAAGCTGCCTTAGCCTTGGCCTAGACAAACAAGCCTGCCCACCAGTCCCCTTTGTGTGCTGATGGTAAGCAGTGTTCAAGTCATCGCTCAAGTTTACTTCAGTTGCTTTGTCCACCTCCTGTGTGTGGTTTTGTCAAAAGCCATGCCCTTTAGAGTTGTTCACTCTGTTCCAAATCTGTTTAAAACTCTTGAGTACCTGTGGAATTTCTGAGTCAGTGTACACATGGTGGTTTTTAGTGTTGCCATTTCAGCTTTTCAGAGTTCCCATATTAGGATTCTTTTATGCCAAATATAATGAGTACATTAAGTATATGTCTTTATATAATCATTGAATCTCCTCATGGGTAAATACGCGTAAGGAATTGTATGGCATTTGGCATGTCATATTGAAGCCCTGGCAGATGGAGATGGTTCTAAGGACAATTCCAGGTATAGCTCTGATTCCTCTGATCAAAATGATTCATTTTCTTATTTTTAAGTATCTTTCAAATTATATTTATTCAGCTGCCCCGGGTCTCAGTTGTGCCACTCAGGATCTTTGATCTTTTTGGGGACACCTTGGATCTTTTACTTGTGGCATGTGGGATCTAGTTCCCTGACCAGGAATTGAACCTGGCTCCCCTGCACTGGGAGTGCAGAGTCTTGGCCCATGGACCACCAGGAAAGTACTAGTAGTTCATTTTCAACATGTTCAAATAGACTTCCTTTTACCTTCCTTAAACGGCCAAATGAAATCAGATCGACCCATGTTGTAATCACTGAAACAGGTTATCCCTACACATGATGATGTGTTAAAATGTTTTATTTTCATTTATTCCTAGTTAACATAACTGTTATGATTTTTAAAGCTATGGTGAAAAATCTAAACAATACCTTTCCTTTACCCATTTTGGAGATTGCTTTCTGATGATTTTTATTTTTTTTTAAACTCCATGTCAGTTCCTATTTTCCTTTTGGTTAATGCCAGTGTTTATCGAAGGTGGGGCTGAGGCCTTTCTCTCAAAACTGGCTCTCAGAAGAGAGAGCTTTGACTCACAGGTGTACTTCCCAACCTGCCAGTGACTCATTAGATGCCTTTGGATGGAGCCCAGAGAGCCTACCTGTCTCCATTTCTCCACCTGGACAGTTGTGCTCACGCCCACCTGATGTAGAGACCTGGGAGGTGATTCATTGGCTGTTTTTGATGTAGTAGCGTGATATCCAGAGGTGAACAGGCTTATCTGTACATATAACTAGTGCTCCTTGAAGCAAGTTGCACTCCTCAAAGTGCTTTTAGGTGAAAAACTTAGAAGTTTCTTAAAATTGTAGCTTGTTCTCTTTGCCAGTGGAGCCCACTTGGCAATTTAGGGCTCAGATTCTGGGATTTATAGAGGTTATAGCACTAGATGTGCTAAAATCCCTGGTTCCCCTTCTCTAACTAGTGTCAGCTGCAAAGAGCACAGGGCAGTGTCTGAAGGGATACAGTGTGCTTAAGGCAATGTCAAAAATGAGATACAGCAAGGCTTCTTTAGATGGTTCTTACAAAGCAGTTTATGAAAATGTAATTGGGGAACTTCCTGGGTAAACAAATAATACACCATGGATTGTGGTTTAACTGTGGCTGAGACAGTTTCACTTCCATCCAAGAATCGATGTTTATTGACACTGATGACTGATAGTTGGAATATGCAAAAGAGAGTGCCAGATAGAGTTGCTTTTCTTGATTAAACTGTACATCTTGACTTGTTTTGATTCAGTTTTCAAACTTTTGGCAAGCTAGTTCCTATTTCATGTGCTTAGTTAATTGCTTCTCCTGGCTTGACTTTAATAGCTAGAGCTGTCCAAAGACTGGGTTGCCCCAGGAGGTTGCATGGTGGGAGGTGTGCCGGCAGAGGAATAAATAAGCATTTTGAAAGAATGCTGTAGGGAAAATCCAAGTCCCAGACAAATGGGAGGTTAGGCTAGACTCTCTGTAAGTCTCATCTAACCTTAGGATTCTGTAATTTGTTTATAAGCTCCTCTGGCCTGTTCAACTTGCTTTACATGAATCCACATGTGTGTAGGTGCGCTTTAATGAGTATTGGTTGTCGGTGAAGTTTCCCAGAACTCTCACCATGATGTCAGGCTCAATCAAAGAATAAAATGACTGACTTGGACGGTCTCTGACACAGAGGCAGAGATGAGGGCACCTCCTTACACTTCCCTAGACTGCATTAGGCCTGCTGAACCACTGGTGTTTAAGGGGCCATTTGTGTTCAGATCTGTTTTGAGAATTAGTTCTCATTTTTGGAATGATAAAAGTCAAAATCCAAGTTTTGAATACTCAGTTCTGACCCTGGTTCTACATGAACTAGTCCATGTTTATAGTGGTGAGCCACTTGATCTCTCTGGACTGTAGTTTCCCCGCTTGTAAAGTAGGGCAGAGTGGGAGGAACAGGGAGATGAATCCATGACTCATTCATCCATTCAACCAGCATGAGCCAGGCCCTATCCTTGTTCCTAGAAATGCAGCTAAGATGACTGATAATGTGCAAATGTTGATTCCTTTCAGCACCAACAGTCTTTGTTCTAACTGCCGTGATGCAAAGGACATAGGCAAGTGGCAGAGTTTAGGCTTCCTTGATTGAAGTGATGATTACGTGGCACAGAAGTAACATAGAAGCACACATTTAATCATGAGACAATTTATTGTAAGAAACAAAAAAAGATAGCAAAGATGTTTGGAACATCCTGAAAAGCGGTTAAGTCCTGCCTTATCCCAGACCACAGTTATTGACTGTGTTGGAGTCTTGAGGTCACACCCAGTGGCCACCAGTTCATACATCAATCAAATGGAAATGCTAACAGTGAAGACTCTTGAGAAACTTTGAACTTGACTAAAAGTGAACAATTTAATAAGTGAAGATGTCATGGGAGTATAGCTCTGTGACAGTCTGTGATGAGTTCATTTAATTGCGGAAGAGAAAAGAGTATTTTTGTTCTAGTCACCCAGTGGTCAGTTTATCTGCTTAATACTTGTTAAGCAACTACTGATGCAAAGAGGGACTGCATGAAAATAGAGATATAATTAAACTCTTCTTTATTTATGACATATAATAGGGTAATAATATAATAATATGGCTAGTAAATAGCATGAACAATGCCAGGTATTTAAAGACGTTTTGCTGCTTGTATAGTAAGACTTTAGAAATGCTTTAGAAAAAAAAAAAAATTCCACTGACTTGTCTCTGCTTGTCTTTCTTCGCCTATGTTGATTAACCTCTCTGTAGTAGATCAGTAACTTCTAACTCATTTCTTGTCTCGTAAGTAGAGATCTTTGTGAATATGTTTTCAAATTATACTTTCAGGTTGCAAGTGTTAAGAACTCCTTAGGGAGTCTTTAATCTCAAGATTATCAGTCTAGCTAAGTATAATTAAAAGACCGCCTTCTCCATGTACTGCTGAATAATTATGAGGAACAATAAATAGTGTACCTTTTTGAATGTTTGCTAACCATTTTCTCCAAAGACAGCTTTAATCAGTGGTAATAATATTGTAGAGGCAAATTTAATGGGCCAGAAAGGAACATATTTGCTTCAGATTGGAGCCACTCAGGTCAACTCAGAGTTAATAGTTCAAGACTTTATCTCTCTGGCCTAAAATATTTGGTGGCTTTCAAATATTTCTCAACTTCTCTGCCCTGCTGGTCATTGTTCCACCAGGAAAAAACTTCATCTTGGAAGCTCATTAGATGCATAATTTAGAAATTTTTAAAAAATTAGATTCGGTTAAACAAAAAGTATGATTTTTTTTCTCCGTAGGTGAATTTCTAGCTTTTAATAATCTAAATTAGATCTGACTTTATGTAGCAAGATTTTAGTATCTTGAGGCTTTCTAAGAGGTGTTTCTCAGTATTATTTCAAAAATTAAGCTTAACACAAAAGATATTTTTACCTTATATATGAATTTTTAAAAGATAAAGACATATTCAAATTTAAATTAATTGATCCTGGATTGAATAATCCATGAAGCTTGCCAGGCACTGTTCTAAGAGCTTTGAATAGAAATATGAACAAATATTTGGCCAAGTTATCAAGGAGCCCATGATTACATATTTTAGCTCTCTGACTTAAAAAGCTTCCATAAGATATTAATTTGGAGGATTCATCTGGTTCCAGCTTAAAACTGTGCAATTTAGATTCTATCTGCATGTGAAACCCTCATAACTTGTAACGTAACACTTGCTTACTTTGATTTGTAATCCATTACATGTGCCCAACTAGTGAGTTTTCATGCTGTTATGATTCTCAGCCTTTTTTCCCCTATGTTTACATTTCTCCCCACATATCACTATAGTTAAGAATTCATCCAAATATCTCCAGTGAAGCAAGATGAGATTTTGTGTTTGATGCCCATCTAGTGTTGTAAAATACAGACACAGACATCTCCTAAGCCAGTGGATGTCAGGACATAAATGAAAAAATACTGCTTCACAAAATAACACTATTGCTTTATCAGATTGTTTAAAATGAAACATGATCTCCTTGCAATATATGGTTTATACGATTCCTGAGTATAGGTTCTCCCCCATTTTTCCTGCTATTTTTATGCATTATGCAAATAATTATTTATACTATAAGACTTACTAGGGTTTGTAGCACACAGAACAAAATATCTGTTCCTTTCCCTTAGAAATTTTGTAAAGTAGTGGAAAGAATAAAATGGGGTGTGAATTAAATATGTTTTCTTTGAGAACTGAAAGGAGAACAAACTCAAGAGATGAAGACTGTGAAAAGGAGATAATCCCAGGCAACTGAAGGTGGAGTCCTGAAGTGGTTGATCCATTTACGCTCCCTGCCTGGGTGGTTTTATACAGGCCTGACTCAGGAGCTTGAGGCCCAGCAGACTCCTCGTGAAGAGTAGCTTGTGATCCAAGTGCTCAGACCTGCTGGGCTGGTGGCCTGCTGTTTACACATGAAGTACAGATCAGAATGATTATAGAAGCTGGATCTCGTGTGAAGCCCTACAACTCAAAGTAGAGAACATAGACATCAGAGAAAGCAACCAAAGTGGTCAATAAAGGTTGGAAAATTGATCTTAATGGACAGACAGAGCAAAAGGTGGTTGAGAGAAGTAAAAAGCTATACATATTTGAAGGGCTGTCAGAGGAAGACAGAGGGTAAAAAATCTTTTCATTCCTCCTTTAAGACCCTAAATGGCTTCTGCTCACATTTAGAATAAACTCCAAACCCTTTTCCCTAGCTTGCAAAATTGTACATGATAAATGCCTTCTGCTTACCTTGCTAACCCTCTCCATTTTACTTTCCACATCCAACCATCTTCCAGTAGTGGCTAGCTTTCCCAGTTTGTCCAGGATTGAAGACCTTCTCAGAAGGCAAGACTTGTAGTTTTAAATCCTAGAGAGCCAGGCAAAATGGATGAGTGGTCACCCTGTCCTCCACATGAATCATCTCTGAGACTTTTAGCATCTCTTTTTCCAGTGTTCCTTTGACTGAAATGCTTTCTTTCTGAGTGGCACTTAGGACCAGATTGGAAAACTCAGTTATGTAGAAGAGGTTATTTATTTTATTTTTTATTTTCCTTCTGAGCATGATTGCCTTTGCAAAACTGTTGGCAAACCAGAAGGAAGGACACACCATAATTATGGAGTCCTTGGTACTTTTCTCTTCATACCATAGTATTGTTGGTGATTCAAAGGGAGGTTTCATAATAATCTTATAAGCAGCTATAATTCCTGGTAACCCATGATCCATGAAATGTGTTTTGATTCAGAAGTTCTTGTGCCAACCTTCAATCTTCAAATAAGTGTATAAGTTGGGCACACACTTGCCCACGTGTGTTTATGGGGAAATGAACCTATGACGGGAGCATGAGAGTGCTTTTAGTTTGCTTTTTAATTAAATCAAGTAAAAATTTATATTGGCTTCCCAAATATCTCTCATATACAGTCAAAAAAATGTCTTTGATACTTCCAGAAAGAGATTACTATGATTTTATCATAGATTGCCTGGTTATGGCAAGGATGGAATTATTAACAAATTTAAATAAATTGATGTTTTAGAAATCTTTAGTGTTAATTATGATTTGTAGCCTAAATTCTCAACCCTAAAATTACTGACACTGAGCCTAAGTCTAAGTTAGATACTGAGATATAAAACCTTTCTATCATGTCATCCAGTTTTGAGACCATTAGGAAGTCAATTGTTCCAACTTCCTGGTTAGAGATATCATCATTCATACTTTACATAATAAAAACATGATCCCAAAGAATAGTAACTGGCTTACCCATAACATGGCACACTTTGTTATTATAATATAAATAATTTTTATATTTGCAAAAAGACTTGTCATATGTTAACACTGTCAAAGAGATAATGATCTTTATTTGATGGAAGAAATAAATCTGAAGTCAAACTCATCTAACCAGTGTAGTTTCAACTCACTTTTCTTTGAAAATTTGTGCCTTTATGCCATAGGTATGGCATCACACTTTTACTCTTTAATATATTTACTGGTATATCACAAACCTGGCCCTATATATTTGATCATGACTTAGTATACCAATGACAAGAGCAAGAAATTAGAAAATTAGTGGAATCCTAAGAAGTGCTACATTGAATTACTGTCAGCCATTTTAGAACATAGTAATTTAAATAGTTTTAAACACGTGTGATAATTCTGAATATAAACCTACTATGTTCCAAAATAACATCTCAAAGGCTATTATGTTTTGTTCTGAGAAAATGGTTTTCAGATCTCCCACCCCACCCACATCACTGGAGATATGTGTTGCTTATCCAGCTAAGATAACCTATGAGAAATTCATTTCTTGTCTTCCAAATTCACTCACCCAGATTTTCCCCAGCTTGATGACTGGAGTGTAAAGCTATTGACTGTTACCAAGATATATTGTAAACCATTTAAAGTATAAATGGTTTAACATTAAGGATAATATATGATTGTTATTTCAGAATTGAAATTCTCCATTAGTAAGAATTAACAATGTGTTCTAAGCCTATTCAACCAAATCATTAATTATTTTTCAGAGGGTTTTGAATATAATGTTAAAAACATAAACTGTTAGAGCTGGAGGAATTCTTATTCATCATTCAGTAAGATATTTGTTTTTCTGGAGGAGAAACTGTGTTGGTTTCCTGCAAAGGCATCACTAGAACTGGGGTCTCCTGACTTCTGGTTATGTTTTCTGTCTTCCATACAACACTGAAACATACTTGACTTTCTACCACTCTTCTCTTGTTGGCCTAGGCATGATTGTTACATGTTTTAAAATATTTTTTGTCAGGCACTCTGCAAGCAACCCGTGCCTTGATGGTGATTGGCATCCTGCTGGGACTAATAGCCATCTTTGTGGCCACCGTTGGCATGAAGTGTATGAAGTGCATGGAAGACGATGAGGCACAGAAGATGCGGATGGCTGTCTTTGGGGGCGTGATCTTTCTTATTTCAGGTAAGAGAGGCCCTGTCCCTCTTAGATCTTATCAAACTCTTTCTGACATTTTTTAAGGTCTAGTTTTTGGCTTCCTTAGATAATGTTGGATTTATGTTGGCTTTATTGCTCTTGAATCAATTGAATTCACTTCCTTTAAAATATGAAGACATAGAAACTTTAAATCCAGTTGACTTTCACATTCTCAAATGGGAACTGAATAAAAATCTGAAATCTGTGTTCACAGTGGACAGGTCTATTCCCTGAGGTTTCAGGTGCCAACTGGTTCATTAGAAACAGTCTCCTCAAGTGAAGGGAGAGATTTTTTCGATCTAGCAAATACTGAGGACCGATTCTGTGTAATTCAGAAAATTTCTGTGGTGTCTCTACTGATACTACATGGGAAAGATGGGGAATGGTGAGAGAGAACATGAAGAAGGTGTAATTATACAGGTGTGAATGAATGGAATGAATGGGGCTGGGATTATTGGAGGAAGAGGAGGATATTATTCCATGTAAGCAGTACTAATTCTGGAATGAACAGGTTTTACCCATAGATAAATGAAAAGAAAGGGCATTTGGAGTTCAGGTGGAATGTTGGAATGGTAGGAAATGAGAAAAAATGAGTTAAGAAAGAAAATAATACAGAAAAGTCTTGGAATAAAAACCTTGATAAAAGAGTGAGGTTACATTTTCCATAGAAAATAAATATGTATTTATTGCTTTATTCAAATCTTATTATGTGACCTTTGAGAAAATGAGAGCCAGAAGAAGACATGGACAGTTAATTTGTAAAGTCTTATAATAAAGTTAATATTAAATAAGATAATGTGTGCATATAACATTGTGTATGTATATAAAATAATAGACTATTATATGTCATATACAGTAGGTATCTATTGTTTTGAAATAGACTATTACATATGCTTTCCTGATGGCTCAACAATAAAGAATCTGCCTGCCAATGCAGGAGATACAGGTTTGATCCCTGGATGGGAAGATTGCCTGGAAAAGGAAATGGAAACCCACTCCAATATTCTTGCCTGGGAAATCCCATGGACAGAGGAGCTTGGCAAGCTACAGACCATGGAGTCACAAAGAGTCAGACATGACTTAGAGACTAAACAGCAACAATAATACTGTTATATAAACTATATATGGTAGTCTATTGTTTTTGGAAATGACATTCCAAAATTCCAAAAGTGGTATAATCTATCACTAGGAAAAACTAGAATTAGATTTTTTCCTCATTTTCTCTTTAAGAAAAGTATGTGGATTTCATGAACAATGAAGGAAGAATGCCTGTGGCTTTACTAAACATTTGGTTAAAGATTATTCAAATTGCTACTGCAGAGCATTTTATTCCCAACACTTAGGTTTTACACCAAAGGCTAAGAACACACTTACTGAGTAGAACCTGTCCTCTGCTGATCTTCTAGTAACTCCCACCCATCACTCCTGCAGTCTCACGGACTTCCTAGGAGTAAGGGTTGCAAGTTCCAGAGTATTCGTATTTTCTACTCAAGTAGCCAAAAGCAGCAGTGTTACCTTTCAAGTATTAGAGACAATTAGTTTGGACCACTTTTTTTTGTAGGAGGAAATGGGTAATGGGTGTAGCATAGAAATATTTAATCTGTCTAAATTGATGAATTTTTAGACTGTGTGCTAAGTCACTTCAGTTGTGTCTGACTCTTTGTAACCCTATGTACTGTAACCTGCTAGGCTCCTCTGTCCATGGGATTCTCCAAGTGAGAATACTGGAGTGGGTTGCCATGCCCTCCTCCAGGGGTTCTTCCTGACCCAGGGATCAAAACCTGTGTCTCTTACATCTCCTGCATTGGCAGGCATTTTCCTTACCGCTAGCAGCGCCACCTAAGCCCAGACTATAAAAAGAAATTATTCAAGTTCTTTGGATAAGAAAAATTGAGGTATTGTATACTTATTTTAATAAATAATAGAGTATATTATTTTGACTAAGTGATTTCTGTGGGGCTGCCCAGGTGGCTCAATGGTAGAGAATCCACCTGCTAATACAGGACATGCGGGTTCAATCACTGGAAGATCTCCTAGAGGAGGAAATGGCAACCCACTGCAGTATTCTTGCCTGGAAAATCCCATGGGTAGAGGAACCTGGCCAGCTACAATCCAGACAAAGACTGAGCACTGAAATGTGAGAGGCATAAGAAATTGAGAGTGTGCTGCATACATTGATCTGATGTGGCATCTCAGTGAATCTCATGGCAAGACCTGGAACATCTGGCCAATAGGGGTGTAGAAATTTAGGTGATTGGTGTACTCTGAGCCAGGTCCAATGTGTTCCTGCTATCTAACTATTTACATTCATTTTGATCCTTCAAAAATGTGAATTTTGCGTTTTGGCCAAGAAGAATGTAGAAGAATTTTTACCTTCCCTTTTGTAAGTGACGAGCTTTACTAATAAGGTCTTTGGTTTTATCAAAAGTAGTCTAGCACATTAATTTATAACAATCTATTTTAAAGAGATCTTAAATGACATGAATCTCCTGAATGTTTCCAAAAGAATGTTATTTGTGCTAGGGACCTTAAACTGTAAATGAATAAGATGACATGAACATTCATGTGCCTAACTTCAACCTAGTTATTTTTGTCTGTCTTAAGAGAACACTTATAAAAAATCATGTTTGAACCTCTATTCATCCTAAATTAAAGTCTTCTGAATTAAAATTGACTAAATTAAAAATGTCAGCATTATTGATGAAAAATCATTCTTGTAAAATATAAATTTAATGAGCCATGCATTTATGCTCAGTGTTTCATGGTGATTAACAGTCTTTTGTTTTGAATTTCCATAGGTCTGGCTATTTTAGTTGCCACAGCATGGTATGGCAATAGAATTGTTCAAGAATTCTATGACCCCATGACCCCAGTCAATGCCAGGTAATGATAGTCACATATAAAATTGTTTGTTCTCTGAGAAAATACCCTTTTATGTTCTGTAAAGTCCAGTTAGTATGGTGAGTTCTCAGACTTGCTATCCAGAATTTTATGGAATTTTCTGCCAAAATTGAAAATAACTTGAATGGCCTGTGACATGTTAAAAATAGTTTGATAATTACTTTAACAGCATGTATTGATATGACAAAATAAACTTCAAAGTAGAAAAGTTCCAAGCTGTATACTTTCCAAATGGAGAAGTATGCTGGACCTTTTTTCATATTTTTAATTTTTGTTTAATATTCATTAAGATACCAATATATTTGAAACTTCATTTTTGAAGTATATTCTGATACAACACTTAATTGTGATTATTTGTAACAAAACACAGTTTATGACTGATCGAAAAAACAGTTCTATTATAGAGGTTAATAACCTCTAACAGTTAGAAATTTCATTCTTAACAATTTTATTTATTAAAAAACTATTTTATTTATGAAAAGGATGTTACCACTATGAAATTTTGTGTTTGATCACATCCATAAAATGATTTTAGAAAGAGCATCCTTCTTAATATTGCAAGTTTTGGAAGTTAAAGAGCTGACTCTTGGCTCTCATGTAATGATACCCTTTGATCAGAGACAAGGTTCTTTGTCTCACTGTGTTCACTTCTTTAAAACCTAATAACTATATTCAGAGTCGGGAAGTTAAGATGTAATTATTGTTTGTTGAGTGCTAAGATGAATGGATGAAAAATGCTAGTGGTGGAGAGATAAGGTGTGCTTCTTTGTTTATAATCACCCATGTATAGGAAAATACATACTGCCATGATGGTGTTGGAACCCATCCCATAAGACTACAAAGTAGGGACAGAAACTGTTGGAGGTCAATAAGCTAAAATTTTACCTATTGGATATGAAAGCACTTTATAAATTGCCAGGCACTATGTACTTACTTCCACTGTCTCACATGATCCTAAAAGTAGTACAGTGAGGAAGATAGGATCATTTTAAGAGAAGCAGCCACTGAGGTTGAGACATGGAGTTTGTGGCCCACAATTCAGCAGCTGAGAGTTTGCATCAGGATTCAAACTCAGGCCTTATCATTCTAGATCCAACCCTTCTCTTTCCTTATTGTCCACCATCAGTCACACGTCTTCTCCCAGAAATATGGCTTAATACATCCACCTGGATCAACTTAACCTAGAACAATCAATGGGTTGTTTAGAAGTTTTTTTTCCTCAAAACCATAGGTCAGATTTCAGTGTTTATCAAGGGTTAACTGTTGAAAAGTCTAATAGTCTCCAAAACACTCTGGCAGGTTTTTTTTATAGAATACTGTTGCTACTTGGTGATAGCACGACTTGTTAAGTTTTAGCCTAGGAACCATGTTCCAAACTTGATTTTTAAGGTATGTAGCATGCTTTACAAGTCTCCTACACATGAAAAAGTCTTTGGAAATATTTGTGTAATTAACCTGGTGTTACCTGCCACCACCACCTTGCCTGATCTACTGTTGCAAATTGTCAACAACTGCAATGTGAACGTTCTTGTGTGTGTGTCTACAAACCTTAAAATACTTCATAAAACTTAAAGGGATCACAGGGGATTTTTTTAAGTGGAAAAAAATATGAGTGTGATATCGATTTCATTCTTTAATTACATTAGAGAAGTTTCCAATGGTTCATTGATTAAGCAAATGTATCACCTTTCCTTTTTTAGGTATGAATTTGGTCAGGCTCTCTTCATTGGCTGGGCCGCTGCTTCTCTCTGCCTTCTGGGAGGTGCCCTGCTGTGCTGCTCCTGTCCCCGGAAAGCAACATCTTACCCAACACCCAGGCCCTACCCCAAGCCAGCACCTTCCAGTGGGAAAGACTATGTGTGACATAGAAGCGAAAGCTGACAACCCTGTTGGAACCAACAGAAAATGGACATTGAAATACTGGCATTGACTTTAAGATCTTAGCTTTTGACTATTGTAGTCTGAACTGTGGTATTACAGCAAAAAACATATATATTTTTTTTAAATATCCATTGCTAAAAATGACTTAGCCTTATTTTATCTCCTTTCCTCAATACAGAGGGGAAGCTTTTCCATTTGTATTACTGCTTCCCACTGAGTAATCATCTCAAATGAGGAGAGAGAGCATTTCTTAAATATATATAGATATGTACATAAACATGTTTTTCTATAAAAAAAAATTAGACAGTAAGAGTTCTTATTCTCATTGTATTGGTACCAGTATTCTTAAAACATATCTAAAAAATGAAAAAAAATATTTAATTCTTGATTAAGTCATTTATTTGGTATTTTTCAAATTCTTCTTTCTTTATGTATACATATATAATAGGTCAAATATGACTTACCCTCCTTCAGCAGCTTTTAGTGTCTTTCCCAGAAGACCTGACCTGCTTTACCAAGTATGAATTATTTCAGTTCTTCACATGTGCCCTCTTTATATGTTTGTGTCATATTTTTTTTACCATGATCTTTTAGCACTTGCTGTGTCATCATACAATCATTCTTCATGCCTTTGTTTTTTGTGAGGTTGAGCTTAACTCTTGAATCTAACACATTTTATATGCCTATAGTTTAATTCCTAAAGTCAATAAGAGTCTCTTGCAGACCAGAGCTTTGGGAGCAAATCTTTCTGTGTTTGACTAGATGGTATGTTCCTGTTGACTTTCCCATACGCCTCCTGTACCCTGACCTCTAACACACTTATTTGCTTTGAAAATATTTGTCCCATTGAGGAACTGTGTGCTGCTTTTCCAAGTATTGTAACACAATTCTATTGACTGAATTTTTTGAGCTACTTATTCACAGTTATATACCCTCCCAAACTACCTATTCTTGTCCCCTTCCTTAACTGTATTGTTTTCTTGTATAGCTTACCTCTTCCCAGAGAGGGACAGACTGTTTGAATGAAGTACTCCAATTTCTATAGTGATAATCTGATGACAAATATTCTCTCTGTAGCTTATGGGCAAGTCACTTAATCTTTCTCCTCTTTTCCCATCTGTCAAATTGAGATAATGATAGTTAACCAGCTGGTAGAGTGGTGTGAGTATTAATTAGTTGATATTATGCTCATTCTTTGAACATGAAATATGCCTAAGTAGTGTTTCTATTTGCTAAATTGGCTGTTAAGAAGTCGTTGAACCAAAACTACACACAGGCCTTCCCATGGTTAGGCACCTTCCTGTCTCCACAGGCCTGTTTCCTTCCTTTCAGCTGTGGCCACCATTTTGTTGGCACTCTGTTCCATTTTAACCATTGCTCTTAGTTTTCCAGTTTGTGGAAAATAACTCCTTCACTTCAGCAAGATGTTGTAATGGAAAGGGTGTTGACTTCAGTGTCTGGAGACTTGATTTGAGTCTTGGTGCTATCAATTACAGTGTCAGTTTGGGCAAGGCACAGGTTGCCCTAGTTTTATTGCTTCATTTCTAAAAAGAGGATTGTAATGCCTGACCTGCCTACCTCACAGGGTTATTGTGGGGATCCAGTGAGACAGGATACATGTAAATGTGATTTTGTAAGGTGAAAAGTATTGTACTGGGGGAAAGAATTAAGGAATTTAAGTGCATAGATTTTAGACTACTTTTCAAATGACTGAAAAGAGAAATTTTAAGAAATGGATTTCCTGTTTTAACCAACCTCTCAAGTGAGGAGACAAGTGAATTTCAACTTGCTAAGTGAAAAAAAAAAAAAAAGGCTTTAAGGACGTCTTAGTTTTCTTTGATCAGTGTGGCCAAGATTTTCTCCTTTCAGGAATGCAGACTTGACCTAAAACAAGTTTGCAGATGTAATGGATAAAACAGAAGTGTAAGTGTTGACCAAAGAATAGAAGATTTTTTTAGTTTTAATAACTTATAAGGGTATACAAGATGGATATTGGTTAAGTGATGTTATCAGAGGTATTGCTACTAGCTGGCAGCTAACATAGCTAGGATAGGTAGTTTAGACATGTAACTCATAGTGAAACCACCTAGGGGAAGTTATCCAAAGGACTGAATCATAGGACTTGAACCTAGTAAATTTTAGTGTGTCTTCCACACCTGAAACTCTATGCTCCTAAAATGTATAATTCAAAGAATCTCTGCTACCTTCATAGATCCTAATGATGGGCAAGTATTAATACATGTGGTTACTCGTTGGTAAACTCTGAAAAGAAATCCATAGTACAAAATGGCCAACAGAATCATGACACCAGAATCTGTCTGACTTTGATATTTTTGTACTCTGCTACCCTACTTGGATAGATATTTCAGGGTTTTGTAATGGGAATTTGTATAAAGCATTACTCTTTTTCAATAAATTTTTTTTAATATAAATCTTTAGATTTTTTTTTTTTTTTAATCAATTATTTCAAGATTGCCTTGCATGGAAGATGAGATGTCTCAGGATAGGATCCGACTCACCATGTATACCTGGGAAATAGCTATGGTGCCTCTGGGCCACCTGTCAAGTATTTGAGTGACTCCACCCACTGGAATGCCCTATTGCTCTCCAACTGTGCTTCATCCTCATCAAGGGTGGTGATAGAAGAGAATGTCAGGAGAGATTACTTCATTTCTCTCATCCATAGAAAGGATACATACTACAATGAATGACTAAGTAATAAAGTAGTCAACTGTAAAGCACTGTGAAAACTTAAGTTGGTTGTGTTTCCTACAAGTTGGCAGAGTGAAAGACAGCTAGAAATCCATTATTGTTTTTGTAATAATTACCAGATGGTACAATGGTAAAGAATCTGCCTGCCAATGAAGGAAATGCAGAAGACGTAGGTTCAATCCCTGGGCTAGGATGATCCCCTGGAGGCAAAAATAGCAACCCACTCCTGTATTCTTGCCTGGGAAATCCCATGAACAGAGGAGTCTGTTGGACTACAGTCCATGGGGCTGCAAAGAGTTCGACAGGATTGAGCACATGAGCACACACACATTACCAAAACTACTTCTTAGGAAAGCAAGTGGTGAAACTCATTCACTCATTATCTAAAAGTATCAATGATTGATACAGCCTTAGTTGTAACCACTCCTTAAGCAATTTACATAGTACAGAGACAGGCTAGTAAACAAAGGATTGAGCTCTATGTGGAGTTCTATGGGGAGATTAGCCTTAAGGGCGAGAGATGAAGATTATTGTCAGTCTCTTTAAATTAGGCAGATGTGTCAGATCGCCACTCTTTCTACAGAATTGAAATCTTCTCCTGGATGGGTCCAGGCCCAAGAAATTTGAGAGGAAATAAAATCCCTAAGTGCTGCTAAGAACTCTGAAGAGAAAAGCTGGGTTGTCAATCATACCAAGTAGACCCCACCTCTGTGTAGGCGCCTCCTTCTGGATGCCACTGTCCTCAAACCAAGCTGTCTCTCCTCCTCATCAACTAGTACTTTCTATGTGGATCTGTGTCCAAGAAGTTCAGGGACAACTCCATGCCATCCCCATATTCCCACATTTGAAAGCCTGCTGTTGGTCCTAGTAAAATCTGGTAATGGATTTTTTTTTTTTTCCTTCTTTTTGAGTGTAGCTCAGGTGTAAGATTTCTGCAGTCTCCTTTCCAACCCCAGATATACCTTTAGGTACCCCCAACTTGCCCTAAACTCTCTACAATTAGCTGGTACCATGGAAACTGGCAGAAGTTACTGCAGTTTCCAGGGTTTTGTAGGGACAGCTTGTTGGATTTAAAAACACAATGAAAAACACTCTCAATGCTCTGAAACTCTGGAGAACTCATGGTATTTTGAATATTCATCTTCTATTGACAGGTTTTTCCCATATGGCCAATATCAGCAATTAGACAAGAGATATGGATTTATTCAACTAATATTTATTAAACACCTACCATAGACTAGTGCCATTAAATGCAGACAAGGCTAAAGGGTATAGGAAATAAATAAGAAGACTCCTTCCTAGGCCCCAGCAGGGTGAAGTGTTAAGTGGGAAGAAAAGTGAACTTGAAATCTAGCCCTGGTTCTGCCAATGATCAGCCTCAGTGAGCTATAGAGATCTCTATTCACTATTTTTTCATTTGTAAAAGGAAGAGCTTGGCCCCACTCAGTGGTTCTTATCCATAACAATGTGGAAGCTTTTGACCATTGGAGGTTTTTGAAACTTCTGACTTCCAAGGACTTAAACCCAGATTAGGGGAATCAGAATTTCTGAGAAAAGTGTATTAGGTACGAGTTTCCCAGGGGATTCTAATGCACTTTCTGAATTGCGAACCACTGGGTTATGTTATCTCTCAGGACCAAGTGTGCTCAAAAAATTTTCTGTGTAAACACACATCCAGGTGCTTAGTAGATGACAATGTTGTTTATTTACCTTTTCTCTAAGGTCATGGTTCTATTTTATGATTCTAGGTTTTTTTTGTTTGTTTTGGTGAGAGTTTTAGCACAAGTTCAGTAAGGCCAAACAAGCTGAAACATCAGAGTTTGGAGCAGAGAATGTTTTATGGCAGGGCCACGCAAGGGTGACTCCTGTCCTAAAAATCCTGAGTTCCCTGAAGGGTTTCAGCAAAGCACTTTTAAAAGCCAGATGAGGGAATAGGGGTCAAAGGGTATGTGATCAACTTGTGCACAATTCTCTGATTGGCTGATGGTGAGATAACAGGGTGATGTAATAGAGGTTAATATTGACAGTCTTTAAGCTTCAGGAGGCCTGGTGTTATGTGTTCTTGATCATCGAGTAATTAACATTTTCTATTTGGTGAGGGGTTTTCTCATCTGCAAAACAACTCCGGAAATCACATCAAAAACTAGGTACTTCAGAGAGGAGCTAAAGCAGAGGGTATGGGGAAGGACCTGTCCCTGTCCTCCACAAGGCCCCAAGGGGTCCTGCTCACTTAAGAAGGGAAGGAGTTAAAAGGAGGTAGTCTTCAGAAGCTATTGTCATATTTCTTTGGTAAATAACCTTCTTTCTTGTCATTTTCTATTATTTTTAAATCACTCACCATAATAGTCATTAATACAAAGCAAATTCTCTTTTAAAGAAAGCCTTCTGTTTAACAAATAATATTAGTTCAAGGAGGTAAGTGTTTATTGTATTATAATCACTGAGTTATTTTCCTTTGTTATATGAAAATTTCTGAAAAGTCCTTAGCCAAAGCATAATGTTGCTACATTTATTTTTAATTGTATAACATTTCTGTGGTTTTATTTATGTCATAATTTCTTTAACTTATTGTTTTGATTGCCTATTCCCCCCAAAAGAAAAAAGTAAACACACACACAAACCAATTGCAGGAAGAAAGTGTGAAAACTATAAAAATATTTCTTAAATGAGATGACCTGAACTAGAGCACTTTCTTCTCCCAAAGGGGCATTTTTTTTCTTTTAATCGTTTTGTCCATTAAGTTTCCTGTTTCCATTAATGTTGTGGTTTCCTCAGGTAGCTACTGATGCTGCTTAATTTAAAAAAAATCCAACAACCTAAGAGAGACCTGAAACAAGCAGACATCTGAAACAAGGGTCAGGGGTAGCAGAGAACATTTCCTTCTAGATGAGAGTGCAATACAAGTAGAAAAATGACCTCTAATAGAGCGAGGACAAAAGAATTTATTTTTGAGGATAGTTTTCACCACAATATTTTTTTCCTGATAATAAAATTAAAACTAATACAAATTAAAACTAATACTAATAATGAAGTAGAAAAATATAGAAAGGTAGAAACAATTATTTAAATATTGTAATAGCAATACTGTGCTGTGCTACTCAAAAACAAAATTAATAATTTGATGCAATCTTCTCTAATCATATTTTCTTTCCCAAAGATAAGCTTTGGAGATTGTTATCTTTTCACTGTTTTCATAGTATCACAAAGTAAAAATAATTTTGATTTCTTTTTCTTCTTCCATTCAAGTGTATGTTAATATACTATTACCATTCAGAGTTCATAAACATTCATTCATTCATTCTGATAATATTTTTTTAAGAAGCCAAGTATTTTCTGCCACAAAAGAAACAGTGGACCTGGATTTGTTCAATGTAACCAACCATGAATAAAATAGACAAAAAAACCTTCACTTCTAGAACTTACATTCCATATGGGGAATACAGACAATAAGACAAACATGCTAAACATATAGTATAAGAAATGGTAATAAACTATATAGAAAAAAACTAAAGTAGGCAAGAACTGGGAAGCTTGGACAAGTGTTACAAATATTCAGAGGGCTCATGCAGCTTAAAATGAGAAAAACAAACAACCCAATGAATAAACGGTCAAGAAGCCCTTAATAGAAATTTCTCCAAAGAAGACATACAGATGGCCAACAAACACAAAAAAAGATGCTCAACAATACTAACTATTAGAGAAATGCAAATCAAAACTACAGTGAGGTATCACCTCACACTGTTCAGAATGACTCTGATCAAAAAGTCTACAAATAATAAATGCTGAAGAGGGTGTGGAAAGAAGGGAACGCTCCTATATTGTTGGTGGGAATGTAGATTGGAACAGCCATTGTGGAGAACAATATGGAGGTTCCTCAAAAAACTAAAAATAGAACTACCATACAACCCAGCAATCCCACTCCTGGGCATATACCCAGAAAAAGCCACAATTCAAAAGGACACATGCACCCCAATGTTCATTGCAGCACTAGTTACAATAGCCAGAACATGGAAGTAACCTAAAAATCTCATCAACAGAGAAATGGATAAAAAAGATGTGATACATACATACAGTGGAACATCACTCAGTCATTCAAAGGAACAAAATAGTGCCATTTTCAGAGACATGGATAGACCTAGAGACTGCCATGTGGAGTGAAATAAGTCAGAAAGAGAAAAACAAATACTGCATAATATCATTTATATGTGGAATTTATAAAAATGATACAGATAAACTTATTTGCAAGACCGACATAGAAACACAGATGTAGAGAACAAACTTATGGACACCGACAGAGGAAGAGGAAGTGGAATGAATTGGAAGATTGGGACTGACATATATACACTGTGCGAAGTCCCGTCAGTCGTGTCCGACTCTTTGCAACCCTATGGACTGTAGCCCAGCAGGCTCCTCTGTCCATAGAATTCTCCAGGCAAAAATACTGGAGTGGGTTGCCATGCTACTCACTACTAGTATGTCCACTACTATGTGTACAATAGATAACTAATGGGAGCCTACTGTATAGCACAAGGAGCTCTATTCAATGCTTTGTGGTGACCTAATTGGGAAGGAAATCTAGAAGAGGGGACATATGTATATGTATAGATGATTCACTTTTCTATATAGCAGAAGCTCAACATTGTAAAGCAACTATACTCCAATAAATCTTTTTTGAAATAAAATAATTAAGTCATGGAAGTCCTCAATGAAAAGCTTATTTTTAAGAAACAATATATAGGAAAATAAGAAAAAAAAATCAATTATATGGGGGAAAGATCTTTCCATTTGAATTATCTAAAGTGGTGCTGTTCTTAGTTACACTCAGTTGTTTCCAACTCTTTGTGACCTCATGGATTGCAGCTGGCCAGGCTCCTCTGTCCATGGGGATTCTCCAGGCAAGAATACTGGGGAATCCTCCAGAGGATCTTCCAAACCCAGGGATCGAACTCAGGCCTCCCTCATTGCAGGCAAATTCTTTACCAATTGAGCTACCAGGGATGAAAGAGTACGGACACCAGTGTAGTTTGAATGCTTTAAGCTAGGAAGAGACTGGTAGGAGACGAAGGCTTGAAAGGAAGGGGAATTTAAACTATAGGGCATGGTGGACTCCTGTAAGGACTTCATCTGTCATTAAATAAAAGGAAAGGATAATGTTAGGTTTTGAGCAGAGGAGACATGAAATCTAAAATAAGATGTATCTTTTTTTCTATTGTGTTGAGAATAGACTATAGGAGGGTAAGGAGTAAAGCATGAGTTCAGATAGAAAGTTATTACCAATAATCCTGCAAGATATGGCTTGGTGATAGCCATGTAGTAAGAAGTGATTATAATCTGGATAATATTTGACAGTAGAGCCAACTGGTTTTGCTAATTGACTGAATGTGGGATGGCAAGTTAAAATAAGAGTCAAAAATGACTCCAAGATTTTTGGCCCAGGCAATTGATAGGATGGAGATGCTAAAAACCAGAGATGGAAGGCTGCAGGAAAGTAGGTTTGGAAGAGAATATCAGAAGTTTCATTTTGGACATGTTAAGTTTATGATGCCTATTGCACATTCAAGTAGAGATGCTCAGGAGGCAATGGGAGAAGGCAGGGGTGTGGAACTCTAAAATGAAGAAAGGACATTAAAAAGAAGAGTGTAATCAATCATTATTTTCATATAACTTAACAAGTTGAAAATATGCCCCAAACTTTGGACACTTAAGTCGATACCTATAATCACTAGGTTAAAAAGTCAATAAAAGTAGAAACCAAATCTATTTTACCTATTATTGAATCTTTTATTACCTTCCAAATATTTCATTCTAGTATTCTCTAAAGTATCCTCATGGAAGTCTGGTGTATTAGAATCATAGACCTGCCCTGGATTTGGTCCTGAGTCTGCCCTTTACTAATATTTTTAATGATTACATTTTAATAATTTCATGTAGTAGCAAAGACTAATTACTTCAGTGTAAGTATTCTGGGGAGCAAGATGTCAAGATGGAGTTAGAATTGCAAGAGATGGAATGTTGATTCCTGCTGGAAAGGGTAAAGAAAGCAGGAAAAGAAAGGAAAGCCTTTACAAAGGGGGCAGGCAATCTTTCTGTAAAGTTCCAGATAGTAAATATTTTAGGCTTTATGGAATACATATAATCTCTGTCACATATTCTTCCTTGTGTTTTTTTTTTTAACTGCCTACAATGCAAAAACTATTCTTTGCTTATAGACCATAGAGATTTGAAAAAAGAAAAACAAAAAAGGCTGTGGTCCAAAATTTGGTCCATGGACAATAGCTAGTCAACACAACCTAGTCTAACACCTGCAAAAGAAGAGTATTAAGGGGAAATTCTGTAGAAAAGCCTCAACCTGCTGTGGTAGCTTTGAGAAAGCCTTGGAGCCAGCCCATGGGGAGCTGTGGTTTAAAGGAAGTCCATAGAAGAGTCATGAATCGGGCAGAAATGGCCAGGCTCTAGTACCCCTGATGCACTTAGTCTTCATCTGAGCGCTGACCAGCAACAGTGTGACTTCAACTGGAAGGATGCAGCAGATCCCAATGGCACTGCAGCTGAAAGCTGTTGGCAAACTGTCCCCATTATGGCAAATTCCTATTTGAAGAGAAATATAAATAGTGCATCCCCTGGATTTCACATAAAAATACAGAGAGTTAAGCAAATAGAGTTTTGTTCATCTCATGTAACAAGTCATCCAGAAGTAGATAATCCAAGGATGGCCTGAGGAATATGTAATATAGCCAAATAACCATGCATATTGTCTTCTTTATCATTCTTAGCATGTGGCTTCCATTCTCATAACTACTTTATGGCTTCAAGAATGCCTCTCTTCTTTCATGCTTATTACCTGATTCAACATACACAGATGAAGAAGAAAAAGAGGAAGAAAGCAGAAAGGAGAAACAAAAGCAAGCATTTTAAAAAACCAAAACTTTCTCGGAAATCCCCACTACAAGGAACAACTGAATAGTGGGATGGGAACAATGGGATGAATAGTCCAATACAGTCCAAGCATATAAAAAACTGTGATATAAGACATGGAAGTATAGCAGATCAGTGAAGAAATGAGAGATTCTTCAATAATATGTTGTGGGGAAACTGTGTATCCACGTAGGGGGATGAACTATGGCAATTTTTCTTATTAGATAAAACACAAACAAGCCATATCTTTTAAAAAGGATGTATATAACTACTTTAAAATGAAGAACAAAAAATAAAATAAAATGAAGAACATCTGTTCATCAAAGACATAATAAAAATATGAAAAGACAATTTATAATGGGGAAGAGATAACCACCACATAGTATATAATAAGCAAGGATTAACATCCAGAATATAAAAAGAACCCCAATAAATCAATCAAAAACTACAACCTAATAGAAAAATAAGTAAAAATCATACAAAGTCATTTCAAAAAGATAAATATTACAATGAATTAAAAGTATGAAAATATGTTTAATCTTATTAATGACATTAATAATAAAAGATTGTTAATAAAATTAATAAAAATGAAATTTTAGATCCAACCATATTTCCTAGATTGGCAACATTTAAGAAGTCTGATAATACCAGTGTTGAAGGGAATGTGGATCAATGGTGGTGGGTTTCTTTCAATTTCTCCAACAAATTTTGAAATAATGCATTATTCTGTAAGCATCCAAATTTGTATAAAAATTCACTACTAGAGAAACTCTTACACACATACAAGGATAACAACTGAGAACAATGGAATCATCTCAAATGGTAGATAATCTGGTGTATTCACACACTGGAATATCTTATGACTGTAAAATTAATAGAATATAGTTACACATAAAATGAATGTTTTAAGAAATAATTTTGAGTGAAAGTCTCAGAAAAACACATTGGGCATAACATTATTTTTATAAAACTCAAAGCTAGCAAAACTAAATAATATATTGTTAAGGCATTACAGCTAAGAGAGAAAACTATGGAAAAAGAAAACCAGAAATGATAAACACAAAATTCAATATAATGTTACTTCTGGAAGAAGAAAAGCAGTGGGATGGATGAAGAACTTACAGGTATATGGAGGTTGTTGGTTATACTCTAATCTTTGAATTATGTAGTGAGTGGTTTCGTTACATAATTATTATTCTTTAAAACTTACATATATTGTATATCTATTCTCTGGATTGTAGCAAATAGTGTGTTAGAAAAGATAATAAAGAAATATGCTATAAAACAAATAAATCCTTAGGCAATTTCCATTTTTATGTCTCACTGGATAAAGTGATGTTTCTATGGTCACATCCAGCAACAAGTGAAGTCAGGATATTTATTTTCATAGATAGGCACACTGCTGCCCATGAAAATCAGATTTTGCATGCCTCACTAACTACATCACCCTGACCAAGTTGCTAACATCTCTTCAGTTCAGTTCATTTCAGTCGCTCAGTCGTATCCGACTCTTTGCAACCCCATTAATCGCAGCACGCCAGGCCTGCCTATCCATCACCAACTCCCGGAGTCCACTCAAACCCATGTCCTTTGAGTTGGTGATGCCGTCCAACCATCTCATCCTCTGTCGTCCCCTTCTCCTCCTGCCCTCGACCTTTCCCAGCATCAGGGTCTTTTCAAATGAGTCAGCTCTTTGCATCAGGTGGCTACAATATTGGAGCTTCAGCTTCAGCATCAGTCCTTCCAATGAACACCCAGGACTGATCTCCTTTAGGATGGACTGCTTGGATCTCCTTGCAGTCCAAGGGACTCTCAAGAGTCTTCTCCAACACCACAGTTCAAAAGCATCAATTCTTCTGTGCTCAGCTTTCTTTACAGTCCAACTCTCACATCCATACATGACTACTAGAAAAACCATAGCCTTGACTAGATGGACCTTTGTTGACAAAGTAGTGTCTCTGCTTTTTAATATGCTGTCTAGGTTGGTCATAACTTTTCTTCCAAGGAGTAAGCGTCTTTAACATCTCTTAGGCTCAGTAATAATATGAGTCCTCCTTAACCTTTTTCATTTTAGTGTATACAATACACTAAACTTGGATTAGATACACTATCCAATTGTATACACCATCCATAAATATACATGAATGTTCTTTGTAAGCTAAAATACTAAAAAAAAATGTAAAGGACTATGGTTCTCAAGCATAATTCTTTTGGGAAAATGAAAATCTTAATCTTGACAATTTCAAGTACACAGTTGATTGGGTAGAGTCTCTGATTTCATATATGACCCTATCTCAGAGATTGTCTTCCAGAAGAATATACAGACTCAGCATTGAGAGCTCCATGTTATAGAATTAAGAAGGCAGGTTATTATAATGCATCATACGTGTGTGCATGGTAAGTCTCTTCAGTTATGTCTGACTGTACAACCTTATGGACTGTAGCCTGTCAGGCTACTCTGTGCATGGGATTCTTCAGGCAAGAATACTGGAGTGGGTTGCCCTGACCTCCTCCAGCAGATCTTCCCAACCAAGGGATCAAACCCCTATATCTCTTGCAATGTCAGGTGGGTTCTTTACCACTAGCGCAACCTGGAAATCTCAATACATCACACAGACAAGCACATTTTCTGATAATGTGCCTTAAAAATAAATAAATAAAACAGAAAAAATAGATACAATAAAAATAATGTCTAGATGCAGTCACATTACTATGTATTTTACTTCTTAATAAGATGTTGGAAGCAAAGTAATTTTGCCGAAATGTTCAGTGAAACTACTCTCTATTCAATTAAATATTTATTTAGCTCCTAGTCTATGCCAAATCCTGACCTAAACAGAACTGGTATAGAGAGATAAGTAAAACATTGTCTTTGCTCAGGGCCATCTTTTTGCAGAAACCCAAAATGTAACCATGGTAGTTTACATGAATGATGATGCCCCCTGTAGGCAGTGCCTACACACTAGGACCTTAAAAACAGAAATAATGGGAAAAAAGAAAGAAAGAAAGAAACATAAGTCAAATAGGATACAAATCAGGTTTGTGAGAAGAACTTTGAAGGACCACTCAAGGGGAAAATCATTCATTTCATATTCTTTGGATTGGAAAAAGTCTCAAAATCTACATGCCAAGATTTGGCTTGGATGTGAAAAAAGGGGTTCTCATCCTCATTTAAAAGAGTAAATTGCTAAATCACTTTAGAGAGCCAATTTTAAAATATCTGGTAAAAGCTGATCCTTCCACTGTGATTCAGCAATGTCAACCTGATATCTATATCCTTGAGAAACGAATGTATGTGCATAATATGACCATGTATAATATTAGTGAAACAATTGATATTGAAGTGCTAAGGGGAGCCCAGAGGAGGGAGGAACTTTAGAGAGTCTGAGAAAGTTGATAGAGCGGGAAACATTGAAGAATCAAGAATCTACCATGTGGACAAAAGAAGCACTGGCATTTCCAGTAGAGACAAAGGTATACAGAGGTGTGGGGGGAAAACAATGAAGTGAACAAACTGTGTAAGTTATGGAAAGTGACTCAGTTTACTTGAAGCAAAAGTGGAAGAGAAAGTGTAATAGAGATGAGGTACATGCAAGTATTCAAATCTCAGATTAAGGAATTTGAGTAAATGCTTCACTATCAATAAAAATTAAAACAACTTTTGTTTTGATAATTAATGGAAAGATATGGTATAAGCCCTAGAGTTTAAGAAAAGTTTATACTAAACATCTTCTATACTAGAAATCTGTGATCTCTATGTGTGTCCAACATTCACTCTCCCTTAGTAACAGCATGATGGCTAGTTTCAGAGAATATCCTACATGACTCTAAGTAGGTGTGGTTCAAATAGTCTGCCCTACTACCCACTCCCAGTGGGGGAGAGAAACAACAGTATATTCCATATCTGTAACAGAGTTGTAAATATCATTATGAAGGTTATTATAGAATATAGAAAAATATTCAAGAATCACTTAAAGAAGTATATCCAATCTTATACCTACATTACATGCCAAGGAAGATGGGAGAGTCTGATGAATAATATTCATGATTCTTGGTCTCCCAATTAAAGGAAGACTTTTAAATCCATCAGTGAACCCGTTACCTTCAAAATTCATCTTCAAAATTGAATCTTACCATTTCTTTCCACCTGCTACTGTAGCTTAAATCACAATCATCTTCTACCAAGACCAGTGGAATAACCTCCCAAATGGTCCCCATATTACAGTCCTGTGTACCAGAGTTTATTCTCAAAATAGTAATAGGAGTGATCCTTTGAAGATATAAGTTGGATAATTCTCTTGTCTCTCTACTGTTATCAGTCTTCCAGAATGTCTAACTAAGAATAAAATCTGACAATACCTTCCTATCCTCATACTGCCACTTTCCTCCTGAATCATCCTGCTCCAACCACCCTAGTCCCGTTGCTATTCTCAGGGCACAATAAGTTTCTTGATTTGTTTTCTCCCAGCATCACTTTTTTCCCCAGAAGAATCACAAATACCACCATATCAGAAAAGACCTATCTGATCACTATATGCAAAATAGACCCTATCACTCTCTTTCCTTGTCCTGCTTTGTCCCACTCCATTTATGGAGGCAGGGTATTTATATATTTATATATTTTAAGTTGGTTTACATTTTATCACAGATATCTAAAACCCCATAGTAACTGTCTCATTGTAAAGTTCAAATAATAATTATTTGCGTAATCAACTTTTTTTTTAAACCAATAAATTGTGGTGTGTTTAAGGCAGAGCACACAAACCAAGTGAACTAAAGAGACTCCATTCTTTTACTGTAATTATTATTAGGAAAGGAAAACCTCTTTCTTTAGAAGTTACTAGATTAAATGAGAAAAGTCTAGAGCCAAAAATAAATGAACAAAAAAGCCAACTCTATGAAGTAGGCTGGGGGCAGTATGTTGAAAACCCTGACAGCATAATTCCAGCCCCTGGATCTAGCCAGACCTAGACCTAGCTGTAACTCTGGACTTTTCAGTTAAGTACACTGATAAATGTCTTATTTTTTTTATGCACTTTGACTTGAATTTCTGACATTTGCTTCTAAAAGAGTCCTGATCAATATAATAATCAACCTCCTCAGATAAACATAGGTAAACTGAGATCTGGAAAAAGGAAGAATTTTGACCAAACTCACAAATTATGTTCAAGCCAAGACAACTTTGGATCTTCTGAGCCCAAGTCCTGGTCTTTTCCCACCTTATTAACTGCTGCAAAATAGCTTTAAATCCTCCCATGATCTCAGGTTGTTGTACATTTACAAAACTGCCTAGTGTTCAGGCCAGGAATCCTAGGAAATTAAGTAGGTTGAGATGAAGTTTCTGAGTTATTTAATCTTTTTAAATTTAAACTGCCACCTCACCATGGGGGAGTCCAGCTCAGAAAAAAAAAAAGAAAAAAAAAATTCCTTAAGGAAAATATCAGGGTTAATCCTCTAAATCTAACTTAAGCTATACGTTGGCTAGAGAAAGAAAAATTGCCTTTATAAAGACTTGGTTTTTTTCTCATAAAACTTGTAACATTCATACTTTTTCTCCTACAGTTTATTGCAAGTCATAAATCTTTTAATTCCCTGCAACCTCTTTAATGTAACCCAATCATTGTTTTTGTGCACTACTGTGGATCTGACAAAACCCACAAGCTCAATTGTGAGACTGTCAGATAATTATAAGAAAATGTTTATCTCAGTACCTGGAACACAGTGGATATTTGATATCTTCTATTCTTTATATGGAGAAGGCAAAGGCAACCCACTCCAGTCCTCTTGCCTGGAGAATCTCATGGACGGAGGAGCCTGGTAGGCTGCAGTCCATGGAGTCGCTAAGAGTCGGACATGACTGAGAGACTTCACTTTCACTTTTCACTTTCATGTATTGGAGAAGGAAATCACAACCCACTCCAGTATTCTTGCCTGGAGAATCCCAGGAACTGGGGAGCCTGGTGGGCTGCCGTCTATGGGGTCGCAGAGAGTTGGACACGACTGAAGTGACTTAGCAGCAGCAACAGCAGCATTCTTTACATACAAACATACATGTGCCCTGTGTAGAATGCTGTAAAAATGTGCAGGATAGTTTGCTTAAGTTTTACAATCCTCAAGATCTGAGACAATCACCTCTCTCGGAAAAAGCATCCTAGACAAGTGGTCATCTCTCCTACCTCCGAAGACAAAAGTAAAAGTTAAAGTTGTTCAGTCGTGTCTGACTCTGTGACCCCATGGACTATATACAGTCCATGGAACTCTCCAGGCCAGAATACTGGAGTGGGTAGCCTTTTCCTTCTCCAGGGGATCTTCCCAAACCAGGGATGGAACCCAGGTCTTCCGAAGACAAAATACCAAGATACTTACTGAAATGTAGGGTAACAGAGAGCATAAGTCAGATTCTCCCAAATCGCCATTTTTTGGAGTGTTTTTCAGAGGTTATCTCCCATTTATCGCTAGAGACTTTTCCTTATAAAATACCCCCAAAGAACTAACTTCCAGATCCTCTTTCAGTCTGGATCATAACCCAGTGTAAAATCTGTTGCAACTTTTAAGCTCAGTATCAGGTACTGCTTCCTCTGCCAGCCTCAGTGCCTTTAGGCAATATTGTCAGACTTTCTGTAACTGTGACTCAGCTCACAGATCACAGCAAAAGACACTAAGAATCTTCCAAGAGAAGCTCTTTTGTTATGAACCTACACCAGGGGTAGATAATGTGAGAGTCTTGTCAGTGCTCATGAATAGTCAAACCACTTACAGTTCCAAGAATGAGGAGCCCTACTTTGACATGAGATTCTTGACTCTCTAACAAGTCAGGAATTCACAATGACACTTAAATAGCTTCATGATTATGTTCTCTTCCACTTACTACCTCTGTTTACCTTGGTGAGGTCCTTAATCCTCTCTAAGACTCAATTTCCTCGGCTTTACCTGAGAGTAATAACTACCTAATTCATGGGTTGTTGTTAGTATTCAATAAATAATTATATTTCTTAGTTCTAGTAGTCAGGGACATTACCTACTATCAGTTATTCTTTATGCAGCTTCTCGGGTAGCACAGTGGTAAAGAATCTGCCTGCCAGATGCAGGAGACACAAGAAACTGGTTTGATCCCTGGCTCTGGAAGATTCCCCTAGAGTAGGAAATGGTAACCCACTTCAGTATTCTTGCCTGGAAAATTCCATGAACAGAGGAGCTTGGCAGGCTACAGTCTATGGGATTGCAAAACAGTTGCTATTTATCCAAAGTTCTCACTTAGAAGTAAAAGTAACTGAAAGGTAAGATTTCTCATAGTATAAAGTTTTGAATTATTAATAATTTAATAGAATTTTTATAAAATATTTTTCAAATGTATGTTTCTAGTAAAGGGTAATCAGGTACTTGAAGACATTCCACTTAATAAGAATAACACAAAATCTAGACAATTTAATAACTTTGATATTAATATAAACATTTACCCTTATGGTAACACTGGTTATCTCAGATATGATATTGGATTTTTGGACAAATGGGTTGGGTCTTGTCAATGTTATAAAAGGAATCATACAGTTAGTCTTTTCTGGTTCTGCAGTACAATCACCCAAATTTAGAGGTTATCAAAGTTAGATGCTCAATCTTCTAAGGAAGCCTAACACTTACTCAGGAGTTTTCTGAAGTAAAAACTATTTTTATAATACTCCTCAGATTTCATGTGCCATTTCCACTGAAGGTGCAAACACACTGGCTGGTGAAACTTCTGGTATCCAAAAGCGAATTAAGGCTTTGACATCAAAATGCATTTGCAGTCTTTATATTTTTCTCTGCCACATATTAATTCAAAAAGTAAGATATTCCATTTTATGTGTATGCCACATGTTCTTTATCCATCTGCTGATGGATGTTTTGCTGGTTTCTATATCTTGATATAATGAGTAATGCTACCACAAACATGGAAGTGCAGCTATCTCTTTGAGATCTTGATTTCTATTTCTTGGATAACTACTGAACTGTGGGATTGCTTGATGAGACTCAGTATTTGGTCAATTTGCCCCTCATATATTTTCTATAAAGTTATTTGCATCCTGCTTTTCTGAACAACAACAACTTCAGGCTCCCAGGTCTGGCTGATCTGATTGTTTCCTAAATGGTATTTAATTATTTTCCTATGTAGAACACTTGGTTCTTTTTTCCTATAGTGTTATTTTATTACTTTTTCCATTATTTTCTTATTTCTGGTACAAGAATATATCTCCTAATAATTTACTTATTAGTTTCGGAGGCTGTATACAGGTCAAGATGACATTTAGGGACTTCTTTGTATATTGTTACCCTGCTTATTTAACTTATATGCAGAGTACATCATGAGAAACGCTGGGCTGGAGGAAGCACAAGCTGGAATCAAGATTGCCGGGAGAAATATCAATAACCTCAGATATGCAGATGACACCACCCTTATGGCAGAAAGTGAAGAAGAACTAAAGAGCCTCTTGAAGAAAGTGAAAGAGGAGAGTGAAAAAGTTGGTTTAAAGATCAACATTCAGAAAACTAAGATTATGGCATCCAGTCCCATCACTTCATGGCAAATAGATGGGGAGACAGTGGAAACAGTGGCTGACTTTATTTTTTTGAGCTCCAAAATCACTGCAGATGGTAATTGCAGCCATAAAAATTAAAAGACTCTTACTCATTGGAAGGAAAGTTATGACCAACTTAGACAGCATATTAAAAAGCAGAGGTCCAACTAGTCAAGGCTATGGTTTTTCCAGTGGTCATGTATGGATGTGAGAATTGGACTATAAAGAAAGCTGAGAACTGAAGAATTGATCCTTTGAACTGTGGTGTTGGAGAAGACTCTTGAGAGTCCCTTGGACTGCAAGGAGATCCAAGCAGTCCATCCTAAAGGAGATCAGTCCTGGGTGTTCATTGGAAGGACTGATGCTGAAGCTGAAACTCCAATACTTTGGCCACCTGATGCGAAGAGCTGACTCACTGGAAAAGATCCTGATGCTGGGAAAGATTGAGGGCAGGAGGAGAAGGGGATGACAGAGAATGAGATGGTTGGATGGCATCAGCGACTCAATGGACATGGGTTTGGGTGGACTTGGGGAGTTGGTGATAGGTAGGCCTGGTGTGCTGCAGTTCATGGAGTCGCAAGGAGTCAGACACGACTGAGCGGCTGGATTGAACTGAACTGGTACAAACTGTTTAATAACTCTGTTGCTGCTGTTCAGTCACTTCGTTGTGTCTGACTCTTTGCCATCCATGGGTTGCAGCACAACAGGCTTTCTGTCCATCACCACCTCCCGGAGCTTGCTCAAACTCATGTCGACTGAATCAGTGATGCCATCCAGTCATCTTGTCCTCTGTCGTCTCCTCCTCCTGCCTACATTCTTTCCCAACATCAGGGTCTTTTCCAATGAGTCAGATCTTCCCAACGGGTGGCCAAAATACTGGAGTTTCAGCTTCAGCATCATTCCTTCCAATGAATATTCAGGGTTGATTGCCTTTAGGATTGACTGGTTTGATCTCCTAGCTGTCCAAGTGACTCTCAAGAGTCTTCTCCAGCACCACAATTTGAAAGCATCAGTTCTTCAGCCCTCAGCTTTCTTTATAGTCCAACTCTCACATCCACACATAACTACTGGAAAAACCATAGCTTTGACTAGATGGACCTTTGTAGGCAAAGTGATGTCTTCACTTTTTAATACTCTGTCTAGGTTTATCATAGCTTTTTTTTCCCCAAGGAGCATCATTTAATTTCACGGCTGCAGTCACCATCTGCTATAATTTGGGAGCCCAAGAAAATAAAGTCTGTCACTATTTCCATTGTTTTCCCATCTGTTTGCCATGAGACTGGATGCTATGATCTCAGTTTTTTGAATGTTGAGTTTTAAACCAGCTTTTGCAATCTTCTCTCACACTTTGATCAAGAGGCTCTTTAGTTCCTCTTCACTTTCTGCCGTTAGGGTGATGTCATCTACATATCTGACGTTATTGATATTTCTCCCAGCAATCTTTATTCACACGTGAGCCTCATCCAACCTGGCATTTCACGTGATGTACTCTGCATTTAAGTTAAATAAACAGGATGACAATATATACCCTTGATGTACTCCTTTCCCAATTTTGAACCAGTTTGTTGTTCCATGTCCAGTTCTAACTGTTGCTTCTTTTTTTTAATTAATTTATTTTTTATTTAAGGATAATTGCTTTATAGAATTTTGCTGTTTTCTGTCAAACCTCAACATGAATCAGCCATAGGTGTATATATATATATATCCTTCCCTTTTGAAACTCCCTGCCATCCCCCTCCCCAACCCACACCTTTTGGTTGATGCAGAGTCCCTGTTTGAGTTTCCTGAGCCCTAGGGCAAATTCCTGTTGTGTATGTACTTTACATATAGTAATGTAAGTTTCCTTGTTACTCTTTCCATACATCTTGACCTGCATGCATAACTCTGTAGTCTATACAAACTCTCATTCCATTTTAGCTTGATAATGTTCACTTTACAATTATCTATTCAGATCCTAGAACCTATATATTTATATATTAACTTTTTCTGGTTCTTGATATGGACATTTCCACCATAAATTCAGAGGTTTTTGTATATGCAAAATGTCAGTATGTACCGGGAAAGTGAATTTGCTTGGAATTCAGCATTGCTGGAGCTAATTAATTGTGCTACTAAAATTAAAAATGAAAGGATCCTGTGATTGTGCTGCAACATGCCCTATATTTCTCTGTAGTCTTTTCAAGAGCTAGCACAAAGCTTTACATATGGTAAACACTTAAGTAATGTTTCTTTACTGGGCCACAGAGATACTTTATCATTATAGAGTTGGATTATTATTAATAAAATTAATCTCTTTTTCTTTTTCTTACATTATTACTAAAGTTAAAATTTTATAAACTAATTGTAACCGAGGCATTTGGTGTCAAGCTTCTAGCTCTTTGCTGATGGTTAACGGGCAATAGCTGCCAAGAGCAGGCCTAGTGACTACTCGTCCCTTGTCCCCCCTTGAATGCAGTGGTAACTGCATGAGATGAGTCTGCAGTCATTCATGTCTTGGCTCATGAATTCCTCTACACTACATCTTAGTCTCCACATTTGTTCTGATACACCACATCTTAGTCTCCATCTCTGTTCTAATAGGTCGAATTTAAAATCTTATATTTGGGCTGGCTAATTGGCTTATTGTAGAAACTCTCAAAGTATTTTCGACATACTGTACACCCACATCTGGCAATTATTACCAGAACTGCTTGCTGTAGTAGCCTTCTCATTTCTCTAGAGAGTTGGTCTTTGTGAAACAATACTTCTTTTCAGCCTCAAATGATATCCAGAGGCTGTATTATCCTGTAAATCCTCTGTTCCTTGGTTATATAACCTTCTGTTCTTCTCTCCTGTGCCTGCTGATGACAATAACCAACAACAATAACCATGGCAACCCATGGTAGCAGCCAATCTCCTTCCTTCTCTGTTGTCTGACTTCTAGCCAGCTGCTGACGACTCTTTCTTACTTATTAATAACTGGAGGAACAGTTTGATTAAACACACAGGGATTATTTTAAGTGGCAGACTTACCATTCTGTTGAAACTATAAAACTAACCCAAACTATGAAAAATGTTTGAAATTGTTCACAGCACTTTCTTTTCCCTTAATTCTCAAAGCTAATCTGTCACTAAGTCATGCTAAGTTTTCTTTTTTTTAATCTAAATATACCTCAAATCATTCTATTTTCTCTGCTGCTACTTTGATCTAAGCCACAGAACTATTTCAGTGCCTCCAAACCCCTCCTTTTCCATCTATTTCTACTTCCTTTGCCAATTCTGGGTCTGTTATCCTCTGATCAGTCCGTCACTCTTCCCATAGGCTGTTTGACATTGAAACAAGGCTAACCCTTGCAGACTGTAATAACCAGGTTATGTGTCTGCTGGCTTTTTGCTAATGGGAGATAGTGACAGGAGATGGAAGAATGAAGCCAGCTATTTCCCTCTTCCTTCCTTACCCTATAAATCATCTCTGGCTCTGTCTGCATTACTTCCTTGATCTCGCTCCCATCCCTCATGATTCCGGCTTCTGCTAGGAGACCCTGAACCCCAGGCACCAGTTTACCACCTTCTTCCTTGGCCCTTCCAGCCTAGGTGCATTAGAGAATCCCAGCTGTTTTTAACTGTGGGTTACCTTGCTGTTATCTGTTGACTTTTTCAGTCCACTTCATCTGCTGTTAACTGTCAGCTGACTCTTCCCAGACTGGAAATTGCCAGGGAGAAAAATTATGCCACTATAATCAAAGAATTTTAGGGCCCAGCACTGCTTTTCTACTTAAGACCAAGATCCATTCCAGGGGCACAAAAGAACAAAGCTATTATTAAAAATTTGCTGCTTAATGTTTTTTGCAAGAGCTAAGAAGACAAGCATACCACTGAAACTGAAAAAGGCGTTTCGAAGGAAAATCAGCAACATACACCAAAAACAAACAAACAAAAACTCTGACTATGAATGTTACCTACCCACATAGACCACTAATGATTGTTTATCATGTGGATTCTCTCTGGCTGTTTAACTCTTTCTTTTTTAATATGGTGATGGGTGGGAACATCTGCACTGGCTAGACAGATGATGTAAGGGTAGGGGCAGATGCAGCAAATGCTAAGATGAAAGCCTCTTGGGAGAGGACTCCTTTTCTGTTCTGTGATTGTGCAATTACTGAGCA
The DNA here is from genome assembly GCF_910594005.1 of Cervus elaphus. Taxonomy (NCBI): domain Eukaryota; kingdom Metazoa; phylum Chordata; class Mammalia; order Artiodactyla; family Cervidae; genus Cervus; species Cervus elaphus. Next base: position 41,982,096 of record NC_057833.1, on the reverse strand, counting down.
ATGGGTCCCAGTATGTGCTTCATCTTTAATTGCCAGATTTCTCTGCAGTACACACAATTCCTTTTCTGCAGTCTTAGCAATTTCTCAACAATGCTGGTGGTCAGAAATCTACGTAGAGTCCAAACACTTTGAACCACAGCATAATTTTAAAATATACAGGTTTTTATATTATATCCTGTGGAAACCATACTTTGGGGCTGGCTAGGTCTCCTTTCCTTATAGATTTAATTTGCTGTACGCTCATTACAACTAAATTGGAAAGAAGCAAAAAGACCCTGAACTGTATTCAATTAGATTTACCATAATGTTTATAATTTGATACTGAAGAGGGGAAAACAGTCTTTTTTAACTGGGGTTCTGATTCTACTATACTAAATACCTTCATTTGAAGCTGAGTTTTTCAGAGAAAGAAATGATTTTTCCAAGAAGTATTTTCACCATAACTTTTCTAGGTAAAAGTAAATTCATCTCAGTGTTGCCTCCGGTGAGGTAATGCCAGAAAGTGAGTGGTTAGAACATAACCTCTGAGCTTGAGAGCCCTAGGTAAATTGAATTCCCAGTACCTCAGTTTCTTCCTCTCTACAGCAGGAATAGAATAGAATTATTATGAAAATTAATGACATATTTGTGTGAAAACCTTACTACAATGTTTGACACTTGAGTTTGATAGATGCTAACTATTCTCATATTATTATTTTTATTCATAATATGTCTACTTATATTGTATGACTTTTATTAGAAAATGTCTCCCCCCACATCAAACATATTCCTCCTTCAACCACCAGACAAAAAATTAAAATCAAGATTTCTATAACAATTAACTGAATATTTTATGTAATTAAATATGTAATTATTTCATTAAGGTCAACAGAATTAAATAAAGAAGAAATTATTACTCCTCTTCTACGAATACCGAAACCAAGTTTTCAGGACGATACATTGTTCAGACCAATGTTCTGTGACTCCAAAATTCAGGTTCTTTCAATTCCCTTTTAGATTTGGTATGCATGAGAGCAGCCAGAAAACAGCTAAGGCTGAACTCTTCTTTCTCACTCTCTCTCTTTCACACCAGGCAAACTCCACCCTCCTCTCAACTAGCCAGCATGTTTTTTTCAAAGCTTTTCTGCCTCATCATCTCCCGTTTTCTCACTTCTTATTTACTATCTCTTTAGTTCTAAACAACTTAATTCAATTCAATGAAAGTCAGGATAATAAATATGTAAATATCCTAAAAATACAGTTCAGCCCTTAAAAAATTAAAAATTAAAAAATTCTCAATGATGATGTACAACTTTCAAAAAAGTTAATGGTTATACAAGAACTGCAAGAAAGATATCATGGTGTTGCTGAGCTGGAAAATTATATCTTGTTAAGGGATTAAGAAGAGAGATTATGGAGAAGAATTGGAAGATAATAAAGTTTCATCATGACCTGTCTGAACAAAGATATCCCAGGAATGTCCGAGATAGTATATGTGGGGAGCAGGGAATAGTCTGATTGTTGTTAAGATTCTTGTAACTGGAAGTAGTAGCTAAGAGAGAGAAAGGGGTTAGGAATGTTTTGTGAAATGTTTAGAATATCAGAATGATAATGTACACCTGATTTGATAAGCCGATAAGGAAACCTTTAAGGTTCACTAACAGTATTTGCTATTGTATTTTTGTCTTTCTATCTATTTTACTGCCCAGTTTCAGAGTCTAGAATATTTGGACATAAAACACAACAACACTCAAAATTCCAGCATAAGACCTATCCAATTCCCTTACTTAAAATATAGATATTTGCGGATAGATGTACAGATATTTGGGTTATTAATTAAAGACTTTAGAAATCATTATTTCTTTAAATTCATTGGGCACAAAAGTAAACATATTCATACTAGTATGTTTTCATATTTGCTTGATTTCATTACAAACTACAAGACATTTCAGAACAAATAACTCAAATCACATTCTCCTGCCTATTGTAAACATAGAGAGAAATTCAAGTGTTTCGGTTCAATTCACTTGACAGAGAGTTAAGGAATTTTTGTCCGTCTTTCTATAGAACTTCAAGGAGGAAAAGAGGCTATTTTTTGCATTGTGTTAGTACATTAGTTGTTACTGTTCAGTTGCTCAGTCGTGTCTGACTCTTTTTGACCCCATGGACTGCCAGGCTTCCCTGTTCTTCACCAACTCCGAGAGCTTGCTCAAACTCATGTCCATTGAATCAGTGATGCCATCCAATCATCTCATCCTCTGTTGTCCCCTTCTCTTTCTACCTTCATTCTTTCCCAGCATCAGGGTCTTTCCCAAAGAGTCGGTTCTTCACATCAGGTGCCCAAAGTATTAGAGCTTCAGCTTCAGCATCAGTCTTTTCAATGAATACTCACGACTGATTTCCTTTAGGATTGACTGGTTTGATCTCCTTGCAGTCCAAGGGATTTGCAAGAGTCTCCTCCAAAGACACAGTTCAAAAGCATCAGTTCTTCAATGCTCAGGCTTCTTTATGTTCCAACTCTCACATCCATACATGACTACTGGAAAAACCATAGCTTTGACTATATGGATCTTTGTTGGCAAAGTAATGTCTCTGCTTTTTAATTTGCTATGTAGGTTGGGCATAACTTTTCTTTCAAGGAGCAAGCATCTTTTAATTTCATGGTTGAAGTCACCATCTGCAGTGATTTTGGAGCTCAAGAAAATTATAAGATAAAATACCTATTTTTTTAAATCAGCAATTGAGAGTTTTATAAATAGTCTCAAAGGAAACATCCAGCTGGTATAGTAAATCCCTGTGGAAAAAAGTAGATCATTTCTAAACCACTCCTTCGCAAACACTTGCTAAACCACAGTTGCAGAGATGCTGCCCATGGTAGAAATCTTTTTTCTTCACTCTACCCACATTTCATCTTTACAATCATTAAAGTGAAACAAGTCTATTTTCCTTCTTACTTTTTTGTTTCCTTGTTAATTGCAGCAAAGATTAACAATTTTATTAGCCTCTTCCAACAATAAACATTTGACTGTTTTGGGGTGCTTTGTACAGTGGATTTATTTCATTGGTATCCATATTTTCTATGTTTTTCACTTTACTTTATTTGAACTTAACTTGCTGTTATTAAATAAAACTTTTTGAGACAAATGAGCTAAAATTCATTTATTTTTCTGTCTGATTTTGTTTTGTCTTACATGAATTTAAAGATAAAAATTTCCCTTTAAGAACAGCTTTCTCTGTATTCCATAGATTTTGAAATGTCATGCTTGTGTTAGCATTCAGTTAAACGTATGCTTTAAATTCCATGTTAATTTTATTGGTCAATAGATTATTTTAAAACACATTTCTTAATTTAAAAAAGTGAAGATATTAGTTCTAGCTATCTTTTTTTAAATCTTTGATTTCTATTTTAATTGTATTTTGGTAAAAGACACACACTTCATGTCAGTCCACTGAAATGTGCTAAGGTTTGCCTTATAATATAGAATTGATAAGTTATTGTAAATGCTCCTTCTCATTCAGTCCCTCAGATGTGTCTGACTCTGTGACCCTTTGGACTGTAGCCTGCCAGGTTCCTCTGTCCCTGGGATTTACCAAGCAAGAATACTGGAATGGGTTGCCTTTTCCTCCCCTTAGGGATGTTCCCAACCCAGTGTTCAAACCCACACATCCTGTGTCTGCTGCATTGCTGGCAGATAGATTCTTTTTTTTTTTTTAATTTATTTTAGTTGGAGGCTAATTACTTTAAAACATTGTAGTTGTTTTTGCCATTCGCTGATAGATTCTTTATCTGCTGTCCTTCAGCAATTGAAAAAAACCATATATTCTAAAGTTTGTAGTATAGTATTTTATATGTCAATTAGATCAAGTTTTCATTTATATTTTTCAAATATTCATTGAGAACTTGGCTTTTATTGTTTTGTTAAATGACTTTTATTTTATCTTAGTAGTTTGAGTCTGTGTTATTAGCTAAACCTGCATTATTATTTGCATAAAAATTAGAATTATATCTTCATTAAAAATTAAATCTTTAATCATTTTGAGATGAACTTTTTCCTAGAAATTCTTTTGTTAAAGATCTTATCTGATATTAAAATAGCTACATTGATTTTGTTTTGGCTAGTATTTGCATGGTATACTTGTTTCTACCCATCTACTCTCGTTCTTTCTATACCCTTATGTTGTAAATGTGTTTCTTATAACAGTATAAAACTTTTTGAGCTGTGGCCTTTGCTAGGTTTTTTAAGGAAGTGACTGGAACAAGGCCAGCCTGATTCCACAGGTCTGGACAGGAGCTAACTTAGACTTTTCTGAAAGGACAGTAATAAGGTGGCAAGTTTTACTGAGCTATATAAAGGAGTCCATAATTCCATGCCTTATAATTTCCATGGATCAGCTATTCATACAATTATTTTCTAAAAGTGGAGGTGGAAAAAACCCTCCATGATAAATATCAGCTAACTTCAGCAGTATGTTATGTTGAATGTATAAACAAGTCAGTGTTTCAGTTGGAATATTTTCAAATATTGAATGCTTCTTTCTTTATAATTTAGTGCTATTTTAAAAATCCAACTTCTCAGTGACAACTAGTCAGATAAGAGAAGAGTGAAATCTTAGCTATGAAAAGCATGGCAAAGCTGGAAAATTTGAATGCATCTTAACTGTCACCTTTGATGAGTGCTTAGTCCCTGTAGTTTTAATATAATAGTATTCCCTAAAAGGTCCTTGAGGAAATGCTAATAGGTGTTTTTATGAAAACAATAATGAAAGAAATATTTCCATTCATAATTTAATTTTCATATTATCCTAATATTTATTATTTAAAATGCAATAGCATTTATTTTGAATAACTGAGTTATGAAAAAACAGATTCTATGGCTAAAAGAGAAAATAAAACAAAATCTTGAGGTTCTTAAATTATAACTGAGTGAAATAAGCAGAGTTAGATTTCCTCAAAGTAAATTAAACAACCACAGCCTTTATTTTTAAAAAAATGATAATCTTTCCAAGATGTAAGCACTAATGATGTTTGGAATAGTTTAATTTAAGACTATCAACATATTATTGGGTGGTTCATCTTCTTCTTTTTATTACAATGGGTATATATAAAATAGTATTTTCATGTTAAATGGTGCTCAAAATAAAATACAAAATAACTTTAATTCTCTATTTTCATTGGTTATAAAGTTGAAAGCAACTCATAATAAATACAAATTTTTATCATTGCTAGAAACAATTCAGTTGTGAAATCATTTTTAGCTACTTACTGTATTCAAATTGCTTATTATAGTTTATAATTCTTTGATGAGTTTCTATCAACATATTATAACCTTACAAGTATTCCTGTGATCTGATAAGTTAGGAAAATATCTAAACTATTGGGAGACATTTATATATAGGAAAGAAAAAATTATTCATATACTTTGGAATCAGAACTAGATATAAATGACGGTTCTGCTTAGTAGCTATATGACCTTGGGTCAAGGTCCTTGGTCCACATCCAAGAACCTTTATCCTTACAAGGAAGATGAGGATACTACAGCACAACCATGGATGCATGAAGTTGGAAAGAATATAAAAATAACCATTCCAATACTTTAATGCTTGAATTTTTTTTATAACATTTACATTTCATGCAATGCTGCTTGAAGTTCACGGGTAGACAGTGTCAAACACTTATTGAATTGAAAGAAATGTAAAGAAGAGAGAATATTCATATGTGTTAAAGAGCAACATATGCATTCAACAAATTATTCCACTTTAACAAAAATGATATGAAATGTATTTTCATTATGCTCCGAAGCTCAAGAAAACCAGATAACTTGACAGAAAGCACAAAAGTGTGAGACTGAATATACAAATAAACAATGGCCAGACCATATATGAAAGTAGGACTCAGTTCACCTGCAGTGAACTGCCCAGAGAATCAACTTTTTATCTACAAGAAAGAGTCCAGAAAACCAGCTTTCTATAATGGGAACTTGTAGGAAGTTTCTATCTCTAGTAACAATGTAGGGAGATAAACAGTGATTCCTGTAATGATTGACCCCAAATGATCAGAACTTGATTGTTAACTGACGGCTTCCCTAATACTCCCCAGTTCCAACTTTGGACCTACAAGAGAAAGTCAAATACGCACCCCTTTAGCTTCCCCACACCAACAGCCTCTAATGGTACAACTGTAGCCTGTCTTCTTTCTTCTACTATAACACGATCCCATTTCTCTGCCTGCCTTTGAGTCTTTGCCAAAATGCAAGTAACAGTGGCTGACTCCTTTGCTTTATAGCAAGTTCTTGGTCAAACAGCTTTGCTTTCCTCATTTAGTTGATTTTTATTGTCATAAAATCTAACAAAAAGTTGGATTTAAGAAATTGCTACATGTGTGCAATAAGCTACATGTATTGGCTTCCCTGGTGGCTCAGTGGTAAAGAACCTGCCTGCCACTGCAGGAAACACAGGTTCAATCCCTGGGTCAGGAAGGTCCCCTGTAGATGGAAATGGCAACCCACTCCATTATTCTTGCCTGGGAAAACCCATGGACAGAGGAGCCTGTGGGGCTATAATCCATGGGATCACAAGAGAGTTGGACACAACCTACTGACTAAACAACAGCAACAAAAGAATATTACTTGTGACACAGTTGATGATAGACAAATATCCATCAACAATGGGCAAATAAAATGTGGTATTTAGATTAGTTTGAAGATCGTATCAGTCAATCCTAAAGGAAATCAACCCTGAATTTTCATTGGAAGGACTGATGCTGAAGCTGAAGCTCCAAAATTTGGCTGCCTGGTGCAAAGAGCCTACTCATTGGAAAAGACCGTGATGCTGGGAGAAATTGAGGGTAGGAGGAGAAGGGAGCAGCAGAGGATGAGATGGACATGAATTTGAGCAAATTCTGGGAGACAATGGAGGACAGAGAAACCCAGTGTGCTGCAGTCCATGGGGTTGCAAAGAGTCATACATGACTTCATGGCTGAACAATGGCAAATAGTTATATAATGGGAAACCTTGCATCAATTAAAAAATTAACACATTGTTAATTAACAATTAACAATTATTAATTAATTGTTAATTAACACATTGACAGCAATATGGATACATCTCCCTTTCAGAGAAAGGGTATTTGTGATTATTAGAAAAAGGTATATGGGGGCATTGTAGCATGCCACATCTGGTATTTATTGACCTGGTTGGAGGTTACATGGGTCTTTCTTGATTCTCAATCCAGACTCCTTTGCTATACTATATTCCTTTCCCAGGATAGATATCACAAATATTTACTGAACTTGAAGCCTGAGTGTAAGAGTTTTGGGATACTTGCAATTTCTATGTGATTGGGTCTTGTTTCATGCTGAGAAAAATTATTTCTTGGAAGCATAGCTCCTTTTAAAATCCACTCCTGAATTCCTGCCTCAAACCAGGTTGCTCATCTCCCACAACTATAACCAAGTTCTTCTCTCCATAGCTACTGGGAAAGAATGACCACTTAGCATGCTTTCTCAGAGACTCAGTTGGACTCTTAGTGAAATTCTAGCCTATGAATGCAGCAGAGAAGGAATGAGGAGTTACTTCTTATAGTGTGATCAAATTTCTCCTCCACATCCAATATCTTTCTTTGTTTATTCCATTAGGAATAAGAAAAAAATATCTCTGAATAGAGATACAGGCTTGAACCTCTATGATATAATGTTCCCCATAAAGACATATGGGGAAAGGAACAGATGACTTCTGGGGAGGTTTGTGAAGGTCATGCTGATGTAAACCTTCAATCACAGTAAGCTTTTCAGTTTGTTAGAAACATTTTTACATGGCATATGGACTCAAAGTTTTTCCATTTTCCTTTCTTTCTTTATTTTGAAATAACTTTAAACTTACAGGAAAGTTGCAAAAATAGTAAAGAGATTCCCCACATAACTCCTTTGAGCATCCCCTAATGTTAACATCTGTGGAATATATGTGTATATACTGACAAAGTGTACATACACATCTATCTTTTCATTTCAGCATCTATCTGTGTGTATGTACGAAAACAAGTTTATACTGGTAGCTCTGATTCTAATCAGCCACCACAAGGTTCATTCTTACCTTCCTGAAAAGATGGTAAGATTTTGATAGCAGAGGAGCTCTTTATATTAATGTAAACAGAAACATAGAAGTTCAAAAGCCTTAGTGCTACTGAAGGAAATGGGCTGGTCTATGCATGGCTTGGATGGGAAAAGGAGAGTTATACTGTGAAAAATGCTTCCAGTAGAAAAGGAAGAAAAGAGCTAAGTCTGAGTGTTTAGCAAACGTAGAATTGGGAAGTGAGAACAATGGATGAGGAGGAGAAAATTTCTTTATGAATGAGACTAAAATTCCTATTAAGTACTCATGAGTATAATGTAGCTTTAAGTTATAGTCTTATGTTCAACAGTAAATCAACTAAATATTTCATATGGGCTTAATTGTATGGTTCTGCTTTATATCAGTACATTTATCAGGCTTATCTCTTGTTTTCCTTTTCTATTGGCAGCATTTTTCACAGTATAATTCTCCTTTTCCCATCTAAGCCATGCAAGACCAGCCCATTTCCTTCAGTAGCACTAAGGCTTTTGAACTTCTATGTTTCTGTTTACATTAATATAAAGAGCTCCTCTGCTATCAAAATCTTGACCATCTCATCTTATAAGATAATAATGAACCTTGTGATGGTTGATTAGAATCAGAGATACCAGTATAAGCTCATTTTCATGTAAAATATTTAGTTGATTTACTATTGAACATAGGACTATAACTTAAAGCTATATTCTATTCATAAGTATTTAATAGGAATTTAGTCTCGATCATAAAGAAATTTTCTCCTCCTCATCCATTGTTCTCACCTCCCAATTCTACATTTGCTAAACACTCAGAAACGTACAATCTTCCCTCCTAAAAGTTGGAAGCAGCTAGGTTAAGATTCATTTCTTCTCTCACAATCTTGGCAGCATCTGGGATATTTTCTGCCAAAATTTCAGGCAGCTGTGTAAAATCTGGTGCTTGGAAATGAGCAGACATGTGAATTAAGTGTGTGGGTGCTATTGTTTGGTGAAAATTTATAGGTTTCTCTTTTAAGTTTCAGATTTATAAGCAGTATGAATAATAACTTGCTCGGTATAAGACTGTAATTTTATTCAAGAATGCATATCTAACACTGCAAAACATTACTATGCTTCTGTATTGGACATGTCTCTTTTATGATTTATGTAATTATTACTCTTAAGAATAGTCACTGATTCAGTTGATTAACTTAAGTGTACTAGTTTCCTGACGTGTGGAACAGTTTGTATTTTTCTGTTGACTCAACACTAATGCTTCATAATCTGTTGAGCTTCCTACTCTATTCTGCTGGGCATAAGGCTTAAGGTAAAGTTGAATAAGGTACAGCATATACATGTCTCTTTCTTTTACCATTTCACAGCCAACTATTGACTTTGGTCCCAACAGTGTAAGAGCTTAGAAGTCTTCAGTCCTGTGCTTACAAGAAGAAAAATATGAAAAAATTGAAAACCAATCCAAAGACTTTGCTTTAACCCATCAGAGAAGTGAGACTGCAGGGCAAACCACCATCCTAGAGAGACAGATGAATTCAGAGAGACTCAGATGAGATCCACTTCCCTAGAGCAAAAGGTAAAGTTATAAACTGATAGGAATGATTGAATGGTGATTTTGATGACTTGCTAGAGGCTGAGTGTACATTATCACAGGAATGTGAAAAAATGGGGGATGCAGTCTTAGAAAGATTCCCAGTTTTGTGGTTTTTTACCTCCAGGAATCCCATCAGATTATAAAATTGAAGATCCAAGAAACTGGTTTCATGTCCCTGGTGGGAAAAGGAATGAAGAGGGTATAATCTTTGTGAAATGTACAAGCTTTCTCCATGACAAAGACCTACTCAGGAGGGAAAAAGACTACAGGAGCTTAATTCCAATTTCCCCAACTTCCGTCCCCTCTAGCCTTCCTGTATCACCTGAGGTGGTGATGGGATGGGCCACATCACTGAGGAAACTTGTGAAGGTCATCACCAGAGACAAACTCATGCTAGAAGACTGAGATTTAATCATAAGACTATAGAATTCTTCCTGTCCCCCGCACTTTCCCACCATACCAGCAGCTTTCAGTGTTATAACAGGATTACAGTTGAAAGAGCTATAAGACACAGATATTCTCCGAGAAAGAGTACTACTAATGAAAATCCAAAGTCAAGGCAGGAGACAAAAACAAGGAGTTGGCACAGGAATTGGAAGCCTCTGACACCTATAACTGCAGCAGATATATATATATATATAAAAAACCCAACTCTTATGCAGATTAATATAAATCCTTACAATAAAGTCCTATTTACCTCAGCTCCTATTATGTGATGACTTGCCTGGTGGCTCAGACGGTAAAGCATCTGCCTACAGTGTGGGAGATCTGGGTTTGATCCCTGGGTTGGGAAGATCCCCTGGAGAAGGAAATGGCAACCGACTCCAGTACTCTTGCCTGGAAAATTCCATGCACGGAGGAGCCTGGTAGTCTTCAGTCCATGGGTAGCAAAGTGTCGGACATGAATGACCGACTTCACTTAGCTATTACGTGATACATCATAAAAAAATGACATGCCACAATGTGAAAATGCACAGGCTAAAGAAACAAAACAAGTTTCATAACCAGGCTCAGATATAACACAGATATTGAAAATATAAGAGAATTTAAAATATTAATAACTGTGATTACTGTGTTAGAACTTAAATGGAAAAAGGCAACATGAAAGAATAGATGGGTAATATAAGCAGAGATATGGAAATTCTAAGAAAGAATCAAAAGTAAACATGGGCCTGCCTCAGTATTTATGGGGGATTGTTTTCAGGACTCCTCATGGATACCAAAATCTACAGATACTCAACCTTGTATGAAATGGCATAGTACAGTCAGCCCACCATATCCACAGGTTCTGTATTCACAGATTCTACATTTGTGAATTCAACCAACTACTGATCAACTCATGGTTGGTTGAATCCATAGATGTAAAACCACAGTTATAGATAGTTAACTGTACTAAAAATAAGAAATGCTGTAATGGAAAAGAATAATGTCTTTGATAGATGTATCAGCAGACTGGACATGGCTGAGGAAAGAATCAGTGAACTTTAAGACAGATCAGCAAATAGAAATTTCCCAAACTGAAAAGAAAACAGCAACTACAGAATATCCAAGAACTGTGAAAATGTTAAAGTCTAACATGTAATTTTAATACCAAAAGAAGAGGAAATGGAGGTGAAGGATTCAAATTATGACCTGGCAGGAAAGGTACAAGTCCTTCCTATCTGAGGAAGTACATGAAAATTCACAATGGGGCCATGAAGAAACCATAGAACCTCAATGAAACAGAAAGAAGATCTAACAGATCAGAAATGGGATCAAAAGACTGAATTAGATTTCTTCACTTTTCAGTCTATTCCAAAATCTGAGTTTTCCTGCAGCTGGGTAGCTGTACAGGCCTGCTATAGTAAGAGTGAGAAGCTCTCATCACGGTATCCAATGGTCAGTCCAGGAAGATTAGGTCCACAGCTTCCTAGCTCTGTTTGTCCTACTGCCCTGTCATCCACAGTCTTCTCCTCTGCTTCCTTTGACTTTTCCCTGTCAAACGAACCTGCTCCAGAGACACAATCACAGCACAGAAGAGGAATAAAGGAAGCTATAGCAACAAAAACTTTGTTTACCCCTTTCTCAAGCACCTTTGATATCTTGTTCTTGGTTTATAACACAATCCTGTACCATACTCTCCAGAAGAAAACATGTATTTTTCTAATATTATTATATTCTATATAAAAATGTTCTGTATCCAATTCCCAGACTGGCTTTCAAGGCCCAATTTTTTTTTTTAATCTAAAAAGTTAGTATAATTAAAAAGTTTTTTATCAGCATTATTGAGCTGAGTGTGGCTTTTGGAGAGACAAGACCAGCAGTAGAATAGTCAAAAAAAAAAAAAAAATAGAGAATTAATTCATTTGGAGATAACAAGGGTCTGAGCTAAGATTATGGTGATATCAAGTAGAAGAGTTTATTGATGAAAGGGTCAGAACATGGGGCCAAAATGAATGTTGTGGAGAGATAGAAAGAGACATCTGTATTTGAGGATTATATAAACTGAATATGTTACCTAACAAGGACATATTAGTATTGTTATTTCTAGGAAACAAAGTTCACAAATATAAGTAGAAAAATTATAAGTCTTATTGGAATAGAGACTATATTTTAAAGAGTCAGAGATGTTTGGAAAAGATATGGGAGGCAAGTTGTGAAAAGTCACACAACTTTGACTTATTTAAACATGATGCCACAGACAAGAAGGAGCCAATGGAGATTCTTAAATGACATCATGCAGCAATTTGAAGGGTGAGTGGGAGGGAAGAGAGGTTGGATGTAAAGATAAGAAGTCTTCGCAGGAACTCAGGCATAGAGTGAGTGGCACTAAACTAGGTAGGGACCACAGGGAAGTTGGCGAGGACCCTATACTGATCAAAGTCACACAGCATATATCTTACCTCTTAGTTCCTCTTCGATAAAGAAAAAGTAGCAATGCTCTGGTCACACAGTTATTGTAACACTCAGAGCAGCAGTATAGTATAATGGATATGAGTAGAGAGTCAGACCGTGGGGTAAAACCCCAGCTCTGCTACTAACTTCCTTGTGTACAGACCTGAATCACATGCATCTCAGTTTTCTCATCTGTAGAATGAAAGCTAAAATAATACTTACTTCATAGGTTTATGTGAAGATGTATGAAACACATATCCAAAAGAACTCTATTCAGCACATAGTAAATGCATTGCAAGTGTTGGCTATAATTATATTAATATAATAAAAACCACCTTGTTCAGTATCCAACACAATGCTCAATAAATGATTTGCCTTGTATTTTTAAAATATAGTAATTGGAAAAAACATGTAATGGGTAAAGACTTAAAGGCCACCTGATTCAATTCTATTTGAGACTCTGTATGAAAGTTTCCCCTCAGCATCCCTACTCCACAGGTGTCTAGCCTCTGTTTGAACAATTCTCACAGCAAGGAGCCCAGAAAGACATTTCGTGGGATGTGCCAGGACTCCAGGTTAAGATTTGTTCTCTGCTTCAACCTTTCTCTTGCCTCTGGCAAACAACCATGAGTCATTGCCCAGTTATTCTCAGTAAGAATAATAAAACCGAGTCAGAGAGCAAAAGGGCTCTGCCCTTCCATCAGTGGTTGCAGCCCTATTTTCTTAAGTCTGTGGCTTTCCCAGAAACTGAATAGAATCTCACTTTTTTGTTTTGATTTTCCTTGTGCAGGTCTCAGGGACACTTGATCTTCCAGTCCTTATCATAACCCTATAAAAAGTGTAGACCTCCGTATTCTTATCTGGATTAATCAACTTCCTGCTATACTAATTGGAGCAGTATATTTAAAGAGCCCAGAACTTGATAGTTGAAATAATTCAACAAATACTCATTGAGCATACACCAAATACCAGGCACTGAGTTAGAAGGTGAGACTAAAAATACTTATCAATCTTCTTTTCTAGGACCTCAGATCTAGTTGAAAGGACAGATTGACATGAATAAATAAAATGTAGGGCAGATAATTGCAAAGTATAGAGAGAACACAGAAGGAGGAGTCTAACTACCTGAAGGTTTGTCAGTAGAAATGATATTTTCCCCAGAGTAGCTCCCAGTCCTGGGCCTCTTGCCTCCTCTACCTTCCCCTTTCTTATCCACGGTAAGCCGCATTACTTTGTGGGTAGCAAGATTTGTTCCCATACAGATAGAAAGACGTCATTTTATGACTGTGTCCTGATTCTCTCAACTCGCCAGTTAATGCACTATCTGACTCATAGTACCACAGGCATTTATTGCTCAACGAGCCAGGTGTGATATCTCTGAGAGATCCAAATCCCACAACCATAATAAAGGCTAGAATTTTCACTTAGTAAACAACTTGGTCTGTAATTTGGTTTTGTTTTCTTATTTGATTGAGCTATAGCCTCAAAACTACAGGCTTTTAAAAGTACACATTTTACTTAAATTTTTAATTTCTAAAAAGTGTGACAGCTTAACTGGCAATATTTGGAATTTCCTTTCTCTGTTTTCTTGAGTGTCTAATTAGATGTAGTGTTGTTTAGAATCTTCCAGTATCTGCACAGGCTCGAAGCTTGAAAACAGTTTAATCTAGGCCTCCTACCTGATTCTTAAATCAGCCCTTCATTATTCTAGCCATGTGGATGTCTGGCCTTCTGGTCACTCAGCAGTGGCCTGTGACTGTACTTAGCATCAGCCAATGACACTGGGCTTTCTTTATGAAAGATGCTAGTACTTATTTTGTTAGTTATCTTTTCTGGTTTTTAGAGCAAAAGTATCATCATAACAATCCTATCATCTTATTGCTGCACAATTTTCAAGTTGTTTTCACTTGGATCTCCATGATGCTTACATCCTTGTGAAGAAGACAAATCCTTACATTATCACCAGGAGAACTGTCACCTGGATCCCCAGTCCTAGATTATGTTTATTACCCCAAACCATGATGAATATGAAAATCTTTTTCAATACCCTCATGAGACTGTTTCAAAGCCATTTATCAGCACTTGACTTACAACATTACAGTTTCCCCAAGGATGAACATGTCATGCCTTAATGTTCCAATGACTTGTCATCTTCAGTGTGGTCTTCTGGAGTTGGCCAGAAAAGAAAGTATAAACTCACTGTACTATCATCTGCATCATTACTGTGAAGAAAATAATGCCATTATTTTTTTTCCACTCAGGAATAAATTGGATCCTTCAAGATGTCATGATGTCAAACTTTAAAGAGTTACCAGAGTTTATTTAGGCCTAAAGTCATATCAAACAATAGCCATAGTCAACAATGCCCACTATGTGGCAATTACTGAGCCACGTTCTTTGTACACCCTTTCCATGAGTGTCATTCTTCTCGTTTTATAGTTGAGAAAACTAAAGATTAAAAAGTTGAACAGCCCACCCAATGGCAAATAGCAAGGAGCTTCAGGCTCTGGGATGTAAACCTAGATTTTTCTGACTTGATATCTTGAGCTCTTAGATTCTACGTTGCTTACATGCTTCAGTCATGTTCGACTTTTTGTGACCCTATGGATTGTAGCCTGCCAGGCTCCTCTGTACGTGGGATTCTCCAAGCAAGTATACTGGAGTGGGTTGCCATGTTCTTCTCCAAGGGATCTTCCTGACCCAGGGATTGAACCCGTACCTCCTGCATCTCGTGCATTGCAGGAGCATTCTGTACCTCCTGAGCCACCTAGGAAGCCCAGATTCTATGTTAGTATTTCTTAAAGTTTCATTAGATTACCACTTTCATTAGATTACCTGAGGTATGAATCAATAAATCAGTTTCCTGGGCCTTTCCCCAAGATTATGGAATGGGACTTCTGGAGATATGGCTAAGCATCTTCATTTGGAACAAGTTTTCATTGGGAACGCTAAGGTTTGAGGAACTCTTAGCTACTCAGTCCTCCCTGTCAAACACGTGTATAGGAGGAGAGCAGGATGTGGAAATCTTTAGCTTCATTGCACACCATAAGTGCTGCCACATGGCCACAACTGCAACCAAAAATTACTGGGGCTAATAGTCATTAAGGGAGTTATACTTGGCTACTTTGACAGTGCAAGGAATGGTTTAAATCAAGTTTTGGGCACAATTTGGGGGTTCCCTGGTGGCTCAGTTGGTAAAGAATCTGCCTACAATGCAGGAGACCTGAGTTTGATCCCTGGGTTGGGAAGATCCCTTGGAGAAGGGAATGGGCAGTCCACTCCAGTATTCTTGCCCGGAGAATTCCATGGACGGAGGAATCTGGTGGGTTACAGTCCATGGGGTCACAACGAGGTGGACAAGACTATGCGACTTTTACTTTCACTTTGGCATGATTGGAATGTGGAGTGTTTTTGCTATTTTCCACTTTTATATTTAGAGATAATAAGAATACATGAAGACTTAAAATCTCAGAACTTCGTGTTTTGTAGAAAGCCTGCCCAAATTTCTTTTTGGCTATTGTTGATTAAATATTTATGAATTTCATTTTTCAGTTTCCTCCCTTCTTTTTTCTTCTCCTTCCTCTTTCCCTTTTTTACTCTTTCATTTCATTTTATTTTTTTAATTGGGGTATCAAATTTCTAAATAGTATCTCTTCTCTCTGTTCCAAAGTCTCTGTAGCCATAGTGTTACCATCCTCTTGGGTTAGTCCTTCCATAGTGCTTACTCCAAAACCGGATCAAGGGGAGCTAGTATAACTCACTGAGCCATTGATGAGTGTTTATGGAAGAGAAGAATGCCAGCAAGAAAATCGTCACCTTGATCAGTGAAGAAGATGGTGCAATGTAGAAGCCACATATCCTCAAAAGCTCTCTGAAAGGTACAAAAGGAGGTGTCTATGGGATGATACAGGACAAGCCATGTGTATCTTCAGAGTTTAGAAATTAGTCCATTATCACACATGAGAGAGCTTCATCATTAAGATATTATTAATAGTAGGAGTTTGCACATTAATGGGCTTCCCTGACGGCTCAGAAGGTAAAGAATCTGCCTGCAAAGCAGGAAACCTGCATTTGATCCCTGGGTTGGGAAGATTCCCTGAAAGAGGGAATGGCAACCCGCTCCAGTATTCTTGTCTGGAGAATTCCATGGACAGGGGAACCTGGTGGGCTACAGTCCACAGGATCACAGAGTCAGACACAATCTAGCGACTAACGCACATACACACATACATTAATAGTGTTCCTTCTTGTCTGATTTTTGTGTGTCAGTCCTGCTTCTCCAGCTAACCCATCTGTCATTACTCTTTTGTGACTTCTCCAAGCTCTAGTGTAGTGAAGTACACCAATTTGATTGCTTTATTAGTGTTGATTATGAAAATTCAATTGTATTTTGGGTAAAGTATACTTTAAAGTGGAGTCTTAATTTTCAAAAATTGAATCAAAAGTGGCCTATACCTCTTCTTGTTTCATATAATTCTTCAATGTTTTTGCAAAATAAGAATAGTAATAGTTGATAGTATGATATATTTTTTATCAATTGTTTAGTTTATCATGTATATTTTTACAGAGAGAGAATGTATATCATATATGTATATGCAATTAGCCCAGTCATGAGGGTTGCTTCATGTGGGCAGAATTCTCCTCATTTTATTGAAGAGACATTATGACTCAGGTAAATAAAGGTAATTGCAAAAGTAATAGAGCTAATGCCAGGGTCAAAACAGTAATTTAAGCCATGCCAAAGTAAGGGCATTTTCTTCCTCGAGGAAACTCCAAGGGAAAAAATTCTTCAAGGAGGAATAGAAAGTATAAATTACCATTGTTATTGCTATACAATACTGATATTATCATGCTTCATATGGACTTTAGGTTCCCTCCTTCTAAAATGCTGATGCCTGTTCCAGGGACTTCATAATAATAAGTTGTAAAAGATTTCCTGCTTCTAAATGTTTTGAGATTAAAAGTGCAAAAGTAGCTTGAGGGGCTAGATATTGTTTTCATTTCTTTGCTGTGTGGGTGGTCTGCTGTGATTCCCAAGACCACCACCATCGTGGGACTGAAACACTGGCTGATGGTGCACCAGGGAATTAGGCCGTTGTTTTGCCTTCCAAAACAACAGCTTAGCCAAGTCCAGGTCAGCATACCCACATACACATACACACACACACACACACATACACACCTGCACAAAGAGAAGAGCCTCCAACTTCAATTCCACCCACTCAATCCCTTCATCAGAAAGAGATTTCCTTGCCTTTCCAAAGCACCCAGCCCCATCCACAGATATCTAGAGATACAGACTTGCAGATTTCAAGACCCCAGGGACAGTCTTATAAAAGGTATTCCCAATTCAGTGACCCACTTTTCTCCAGCAGCAGCCTGAGCATAAGTTTAGAGATCTTAAATTTCTCAATGTATGTCTCCTATCTTGAAAACACATCTACCCCAGCATCAGCTTCTGCCTCTCTGATCTGGCGCAGCCCGTATGCATTAAGTGCAAAAAACAATTCCGTCACCCATAATGATATGCTTCTGTCTGACTGTTTGACATGTGTCAGGTGTATTCAGCAAATCAGAAGCAAGTCTGGGATCAGGCCAGCCTCTGGACTCTAATTTTCATATTTTTAGATAGATACAGTCTGTATAGCAATTTTGAGAGAAATTCTACCTCTAACTATCCATAGAACTTTTAAAGTCTGTTGCTTTAAAGCAGCCCTCTTAGTAAATAATAATGCACAGTCCCCAGAGGGCATGTCAGGTTGGTGTGGGAGTTAGCCATTTCAACATTCCAGGTGAGGAATAACTAGTTAAATGCTGGTGCAGATACCTCTGACTTGTTGCTTTTAGACAAACTTGAACTGAAAAAGATGGGTTTTATTTTCTTTCCCTTTCTTAGTTTTGCCCCAGTGAACTTTTGTTCCACCAGAACTGTTCTTTCTTCAGAATCTGGCATCTGTTGCTCAAACACCCCCTCATGCGCAGACACGTTTATGAATTTTTCTCAGAAACTTCTGACGGTACCTCTCTTGGACATTTTGTCAGGAGCTTTTCCTTGTGGTCAAATCTTCATGAATTCACAACTACTTTTTTTAGCCATCAGGGCTTTCCTCAGACATTTCAGTGACTGGGGTCAAGGTGGTCAATGTCCACTTTTTAAAAAGAGCTGGAGGAACAAGGATGACCTTGAAAAAATAGTCTAGTTAATAACTTCATTCCTAGGATACTCTCCCATAAAAGGTGCAGCTTGTGCCCTGTATAACCTCATCCTAGATTTTAGAAATCCCCCTAGGAATGAGCAGAAGAGGTGATTAGCTTCACAGGTCATAATAGAAGGCTAAGGGAAAAGGCAAAGATAGAAAGAATCATAGCAAAGAGGAATGGAAGAGAGTGTTTGGGAAAAATAGCAATAAGGGTTTAAACATACAAAAGGAAGGAAACTCATGCTTCTTAGATAGCTAGTAAGTCTTTCCTATTACTGGCTGCTCTGCTCAGTCATGTTCAACTCTTTGAAACCCCATGGACTGTAGCCTGCAAGGCTCCTCTGTCCATGGGATTCTCAAACATAAAGAATAAAACGCCTTAAAAACATCTCTGCTGTCAGGTTGACACGTTATGGCGGAGCAGCAGGAGCCCTGGATAAGAGGAAATGTGGCATTTCCTAGCCTGTGGTGATCAGGGCAAGTTCTTTCCTCTCGGACTCTGTTTCCCCATCTCTCAGATCCAGGTGATCGCGTCTGTCCTGCACGGCTCACAGACTTAGTGAGATGCCAAAGGAAATAATGGATGTGAAAAGGCTCTGTAAATCATGGAGCAATGCCCCAACACAATGAGAATCACTCTCTTACCAAGTTCTCTAAGCAGAAAAAAAAAAATGCATAAAAGAGGATACTCAGTGAAATGTGCTGAGGAATCAGGGAGGCATCTTGGGGTGAACGCTCTTGATTTCCAAGCCAAACCAGTAGGAGTTAGGCTGAGCACCGTGGCTGGGAGAATCAGCACACCGTGAAATTATGAAGTATGATCATTAACTCAGCTGCTCTGCACAGGCCTTCAACTCCACATTCAGCCTTCTCTTTGAAGTCCATGACCTTCTATGTGTCACTGAACTGCTGAATGGCTACTCTGAACTGAATCGAGCATCCCAGGCCAGCCTGCTGATGCAATCAGACAAGGTTCACCCCGCACAGCCAGAGTCCCTGGTTGGCATTCAGTCCAGCAATTCAAGTGGAGCACTTAGGGGGCTGGTAAAACATATAAGGCCTGCCTTCAGGCATAAGCCACCGACTTCGGGAACAAGAACAAGTAACCTGTGGTTTGTTTTTGTTCTTCTAGTTCTTTTGGAAACTCTTGGAGACTCATTTATTTTTAATAGGAAGTTCAACTAATACTCTCCTAATAACAATGGAAGGGCACTATTTTCACTCTATACCTGCATTTCAAAAGTTTCAGAATGTCAGAAGAGGATGAGGTCTTAGAGGTTACTTGACCCAAACTTTTTTTCTTTTTTTCTTTTTTAATAAATGGACTGATTAAGAATCTGAGAGGGATATTGACTTTACAACCTTCACTCAGTGGGTTAGCCATTATTGAAATGTGATTTTCAAAAGAACCCTGTGAGCTAGTCACAGTCCACATTTTATAGGGCTTCCCCAATGGCTCAGGGGTAAGGAATCTGCCTGCGAGGCCAGAGACTGGGCTTCGATCCCTGGGTCAGGAAGATCCCCTGGAGGAGGCAATTGCAACCCACTCTAGTATTCTTGCGTTGGAAATCTCATGGACAAAGGAACCTGGGGGGATACGGTCCATTGGTGTTGCAAGAGTTGGACACAACTGACTGACCTACCAACTCTGAGTTAGTCACAGCACATACTTCATGGTTCAGAATCTGAGGCTCAGAAAAAAACAAATAACTGCAAAGTATCAGACAAACATAAGTGGCAGAGTGGAGACTAAAATCTAGTTCAAGTGATATGATCTCAAAATCCTCTAAATGCTGGACAGGAACAATACATTAGGGGGTAGTGAGATCTGTGGAAAATGAAAAGGCTCCAAACATGAAAACATTGACCCAGTATTGCCTTGTCTTCTTATTTTTTTAAAGAGAAGCCAGAAGTATTTTTATGTGAAGTAACTTAATTTTTAAAACATTTTGAGTTCCAAAGAAAATGTATCCTTGGGCCACTTATTTGCAACTTTTTATCTAGACTAATAAATTCTTGGCTACTATGCCTCTTTCTACTGCCCAGTCTGAATTTATTTTAGAAGAAATTCTGCTTACCATAATGCTTTTCTCTCTGACTGGAATAAACCGAGTTTACTTTTTCTATACTCAAAATCTAGGTGCTAATATCTAACAACCAAGACACACTTAAGACAGCCAAAATAAAACTACTGTTTTCTTTCTTCTCTCCCTGTTCCCCAAAGCTACTTTCTCCCAAGTCTTCTTTTTCCTGATAAATGATACCACCATCAACCTCGCTGCTCAGACCAAAACCCTCCAGTAGTCCTTGATTCTTCTTTTACCTTCACATCCCATATTCAACACACCAGAAAGTTCTTTCGTCTCTGTTTCTTTGAGATTCAAATCCAGCTACATCTCATCATGTCACCCATTGCTACAATACCAACTTAAGCTACATTAGTCTTTGCCTGTTCTATGACATCATCCTAACTGGTCTCTCTGCCTCACTTTTGCTCCTCTAGAATCCATCCTCCCAGAGCAGTGAGAGTGGAGATCGATACATATACCCTGCTGATACATACAAAATAGATAACTAACTATGTAGCACAGGGAACTGGACTTAAAACACTGGTGACTTGAATGGAAAGGAAGTCTGAAAGGGAGGGGTTAGATGTATATGTAAGGCTGATTCGTTTTGGGGTATACTAGAAGCCAACACAACACTGGAAAGCAACTATACCCCAATAAAAATTATTTTTAAAATAATAGAAAGTGAAAGCCAGCTAATATCACTCCTTTGCTCAAAACCTCCTACAGGTTTCCTGTTGTAATTGGATTAAAATCCTTCACAGCTCTACATGATCAGGCTCTAGCCTCCCGCTTCTTCCTCTTCTCTACCCTTGGCTATGGTCATCAGCCACAGTGGTCTTCTTGTGGTCAAACATACCAAGTCCATTCTCTGCGAAGACCTTTGCAATTTCTATTTCTTCTTCCTGGAATACACTACTGCTCCAGCTTTGTGTAGAGATATGGCTTAAGAGTACAAGCTCTAGAGCTGGGCTTTTAGTTCAAATCCCAGTTTGGTCACATCAGGCAAGTGGTATCATGTCTCCGTACTCCAGTAATCCTCAACTGCAACATGGAGATAAAAAACAATAGTGCCTCCCTCATAGAAGTCTGGAACGGTCCCCTAGAGAAGGAAATGGCAACCACTTCTGTATTCTTGCCTGGGAAATCCCATGGACAGAGGATCCTGGCGGGCTACAGTCCATGGGATCACAAAGAGTCAGTCACAGCTTAGTATCTAAACAACAAATTTATAACTAAATCACTTTGCTGTACAAAGAAACTAATGCAACATGGTAATAACTACACTTTAAAAGAGAAAGAAAAATAATTAAAAGAAAAAAAGAATTTGATCCGAGGCTTTCTTACTGTTGGTTACAGGACTCAAGTTTTCCATAAACTCCAAAGAGAAATGCTACCATTTCTGTTCACTGTTCACTATTGAAATATTAACAATAGAAAATATTTCCAAAAAAAAAAAAAACCACCCAACATCCACAATTTTTATTACCCAGAGAGGTTATAAATCATATTCGGGAGCAAATCTTGCTTTTAGAAATGCCCTACTATAACATATTTTAATAAAACTGTTTATGAGGACATTCATCCCAGGATTACAGCAGAAAAGACCTCGGTCTAATCCTCTCATTCAGCATAGGAACAAATGAGGCCCAGAGAAGGCCCTACTCAGAGTCAAGACCAGACCCAGGTGGTTTTATTCCCATTCCAGAGGAATCTCCACTATCTAAACTGCCTTTAAATGCTTTCTTTTTTCTTTTTTGTCATTTTCTATTATGAAAATTCCAAGAGATGAAAAAAGGAGAGAAAACAATATAATGTACACTCTAATAATAATAATAACCCAGATTGGATTGAACAATTGTTAACAATATTTTGCTGCATTTGTATGAATCTTGTCACTGTTGCTCATTTCTAAAAATAAGGACCTTTCCCTATGTAAACAGAATACTGTCATACCTACCAAAATTAAGGATAATTTCTTAACATCATCTAATACCCAAATCACATTCAAATTCTTCCAAGCACTGCCATCATTTCACTTATAGCTGTTCCATCAACTGGGATTCAGTAAAGGCCCAGAGAAAGTTATGTCTCTTTCAATTTAAAATATTCTTTCTTCTAATGTCATAACATATTATTTGATTTGATTTATTTGCGTTTTATAATATTAAATTTCTGAAGACACAGGATAACTATTCTATAAAATGTTTGCATTCTGGGTTAGTTTAAATCCTTCCTTGTTGGTATTTGGTTTGTTCTTCTGTTCCCCCCACTCCCTGTGTATTGGAAGAAACATCTAAAAGCTTGATTACATTAACATCAAAGTACCTCTATTTCTGAAGACCGAAATTTGCAGCCATTTCTCTAGTATAATTAACCGAACAAACCCTGAAGATTGACTTGCAAGAGATGGAAGGGAGAAAACAGGTAAGGCCAGCATGTGGTGTGGAAAGGAGAATATCCCAATTACATTACTGCATTAAGGAGTCTGGTATTTAGCTGTGATCCTTAGAAATGGGATGGTTTAAAGAGATACACACAAGAGTAACAAAATACAAATCAGAACATTACTTTCATAATTTGTAATGAGATATGTAAGCATTAAACTAACTAGATGCTTTCCCTGACAGGCCAGTGGTTTTCAAGCCTAGTCCCATATTAGAATTATCTAGGACTCCTAAAAAAAAAAAAAAAATACCACCCCCAGAGATGCTGATTTAATTGGTCTTGGGTGGGGACTGGATAATGATGCTTTTTAAAATCTCCCCAGGTGTTTAAAAAACTCAACCAGGGCTGAGAAACATTGCTGTAGGTAGGTCTAAATCAAAAGCCAATTTGTCATCAGAAAGCTGTTTTGAAAACACAAAACCAGAACTTGCGGTGTCAATGATATACATAAAGAAAGTCTGCAGAGTCTGTATTAGTCAGTGGTGTCCAACTTCTGCTTTTGTAAGAGACACTGGGATATGCTTACTTAAAATAAGAATAAAGGAAAACATTGGATCCCTGTTTTCTACTTCACTGTTATCTTCCCCCATCCCCTATGAGATTCTGATTAAAGAACTCTCAGTGGCTCCCTAGATGCTGCTTCAAGAAACAATAAATGTGAGTCTGATGTAGATAATCCATGTTCCTCACACTAAGGAATACGAGTCTACCTCCTCTGGGACACACGTGTTTTGAGGAGTAGGTAAACCTCAAACCTAAGCTGCATCAGAATACAAGGCAAGGCAGGCATGTTAAAACACAGACTGATTGCTCGGCCTCAGCCCCAGAGTATCTCGTTCAGTATACTTGGGGCAGTGTCCACACTTTACATTTTTAAGTACTAAAGCAGTGGTTCTCCGCCAGGAAAGACATTTGGAAGTATCTGGAGTTATATTTAAAGACATTATTTTTTAGAATGGTTTTAGGTTCACAGCAAATTGAGACACAGGTTACCTAGATTTCCTAGATACCCCTTTCCCCCATCAATATCCCTTACTCACAGTATTTTGTCATCTCAAATCCTCCTTTCAACTTTTTTCATTTACCTTTAAAATCTCAGGATACTGTAGATCCTTTCAAAGATCACTCTTCCAATTCTCCCTCACTGGAATCTTTGCCTATTTTTTACACATTTAAGAGTTTTGCTTTGAAGGTACCCACCCTAAAGCCATCTTCTTTGTAAGTCTCAAATATGGAGTAATTACTATTCTTTTTAAGGATTGCTTGAAATGCTTTTATCTCTAGAGCAATTTAAAAAAGAAGTTAAGATATATTTATTGAAAGATAATAATATACTTTATAATAATATTTATTCTTTTAATGTCCATAATTTTTTTTCTTATGCCCCTTGTGCCACAATACTAGTTTCTTAAAGATTTTTAAAAATCTTAAAGTCTAGTGTTCTATTATGTTAGAACAGGATAATAGATTTTATGAAATGGAAAAGGGTGGAACCTCTTTTTGAAGTGAAGAGCTCTTTTCATCAGGGCTGGAAAACAAGTTCGACAGGTTTGGATTCAGCCCCTGGGGTACATAGGTGACCTCAAACACCCACAGGGTTTGAGGGTTATAAATATAACTTGCTTAGTCCAAACTTTAGGAGCAAGGCTTGACGTTTCTTTCTTAACACTGAGAGGGATGTCCTTATTCAAATGGTGATTTATTGTCGCACTCATGTGTTTCAGAATGAGTAAGAAATAAGTATTATACAATCACATAAACAAAAACCATCTAGTAAAACAGACTGAGATGTGCCTGGTAGGAGACATTGACAATTACACAAGTGACTCTAAAACAGACAGAAAACCCAAGTGTTCTAGTAGAGACATACACTGTGAGTGGTGGTTACGTTTGATTTGAATTATCAGAGAAGTGTTCAGAAAGGAATGACACTGAGTGATGTCCAGGATTTGAAATAGTTGAGTTGGTAAGAGAACATTTCAAGAGATCTTTGGGCATCTGTAGATTAGACGCAACAATAGTGCAAGAGTTAAAGGCACATCTCATAGAGCTGCTGTGGCTCCAGGCATGAACAGACTTAGTGGGGGATACATGGGGAATAAGTAGCTCATTGACTTTAACTGAACAGGAACAGCCATCTGGATATTAGTTCTCACTTTGAGAATTGACTGAATCTTAACTTAAAGCACTCTAGATTCTGTTGGTGTCTTCAGTGCTACATCCTAAGGGTAGACAGGAAGCAGGTGATATATTGTAAATCCAGGTCTCTCCATCCTGGAAAGCTCTCTGAGGTCATTCTTTAAAAAGACAATAAAAACCTCATTTCTGGGTAGGACTACAGTTGATATTAGGAAGCTTCCAAACACAATCATAGTGTCTTTACCAGTTCTCAGAATTTTCATTTTGGGTTTGTTTTCTTTTTTACAATTGTTTGTCCACATATATTATATTTCATGGAGTATAGTTAATCCCCCAGTTCTCAGCTATAAATAAATCACTGTTGATGAAACTTTTCAAACCACTTCCTGTTGACTGCTTATCCCTATGAGTTCTGTGACAAGGTCGGGAATCTGTTAAGAAAGAGACAGCTGAAGGACGTCCAGCAGTGTATTTCAAGCACTTCGAGTACACGGTTGAATCACGCTTTCACCTTACAATGCAAGCAAACTCTGCATTCCAAGGACCCCTGCTCTTGAGGCACCTGAAAGAAACCTAGTCAGCCACTGGGTTTGCACAATTCCAGGTGTGGCACCCTGTAATAGTGGTAGCCTGATGATGAGATCAGCCAAGAATGAACTCCCAGAAAGATCTCTCAGAAAGTCTGATGTCATTTAAAACCTCAGTTATCCAAGTAAATGAAGAAGAATGTGAAATGGGTATTTCCCCTGTCATCAACTTGGCACAGATCCAAAGCGTCTGACTGTGCCACCAAAGGAAGCAGTTCTTCCTCTACTTGTTTGATGTTCCCTGTATTATGAGGCAGGGTTTCATGAGTGGGGTACTTTAGATAAATCAGTGGATCTTTAAGTCAGAAAGGATTGCTGGAAGTTACATCCACTTTCAAAGTGGGTCTTCATACAACATATCAGAGATCGAGATGGCGACAAAACAGACCTATAGTGGGAGAAGCACAAAACATTACAGTCAGAAAGTTGACATCTAAATTCCTCAGTTACCACATTTAGTCATGTCACTGCTTTAACTTCTCTGAGTTACTCTTGAATAGGGGGTGTGGGGAGGACAAGGTATTCATACTATTTTTAAAACAATAGTCTCAAGAATCAAATGATGTAATATATCTGATAACGCTTCATAGGCTAGTGGGTCTCAAATTATAATATGCATACAAATCACCAAGGATCTTGTTAAAAATGAAGATTCTGAGACAAATCTGGGGCAGGGCTGGGGAGTTTACATTTCTAACAGGCTTCTGGGTGGTATTATCTTCTGGCTGGTCTGTAGAGCCCATTTCTTTTTCAAACTTTAAACTTCTTACTTTGTATTAGGCTGATGCTTTCCTGGTTGCTCAGATGTTAAAGAATCTGTCTGCAAAGAGGGAGGCCCAGGTTCAGACCCTGGGCTGGGAAGATCTGCTAGAGGAGGAAATGGCAACTCAATCCAGTATTTTTGTCTGGAAAATCCCATGGACAGAGGAGCTTGGTAGGCTACAGTCTTTGTGACTGCAAAGAGTCAGACATGAATGAGCGGCTAGCACTTACGCTTTCATAGCTGATTAACAATGTTCTGGTAGTTTCTGGTGAACAGCAAGGGACTCAGCCATACATACACATGTATCCATTCTCCCCCAAACAGTTTTAATAGCACATCATTAGAGATTGAAATGTCACACAGTAACTGGTTGTTGTTGTTTCAATAAGTTTTCAGAGAAGGATGTTCTTCAGTCTTTACATTAAAAAAAAAAAATTAATTCACCAAGTCCTATCCAACCCTCCACATATCCAACAATTCTATAAAAGTTTACTTAATATAGTGACTCCTGCCCCAAAGGTCAATCAGCAGTTTCACTGAAGAGTAGGCTTATGGGAAAATGACTTTTTTACTCAATCTTGATGTTCACTGGTTTCACATTTATCTCTATGCACATCAGACATTTGGGAATTGTGATGACACACAAAAAAATAGTACTTGCTAAGCTGCAAAAGATAATTGGAGGACATTCTATACAAGGATCCCTTGAAAATCAATACACAGTATTTGCATATAGTGTATATCAATATAATGTATGTGTGTTGTTATTTCAGTCGTGTCCAACTCTCTGCAACCCCACGGATCATGGCCCGCCAGGCTTCTCTGTCCATGGGATTCTCCAGGTAAGAAGACTGGAGTGGGTTGCCATTTCCTTATAAAATAATGTATACATTTGTGTAATATTTTATATAATTTAACATTTTCAGGACACTTTCACATATGTTGCTCCATCATTAATTCTTTGCAGAAAGGTAGGCTGGGCAGGTCCCATTTGGCCCATTTTATAGATGACGAAACTGGAACACAAAGAAAAGAAGTGAGTTGCTCAAGATCATACTCATACAGTTGCTGCAACGCTAAGGTAAAGCCCAGTTCTTCACATTTTTAATTCAGTGCTCTTTCCTTTGTCTCCCTGTCCACGGCACTTACCATATTGACAAAATGCTAGGGTTTGGCTTGTTGAAGCCTGGATATGAGAAAGGTATCCACATTGTAACGTATTAGACAGGCAGTACAGATTTGGTTACTATGGATACCTCGTCAGCAGTGAGCCCATAAACGTGGATATCTCTCATTGTGATCAGAAGAAAACCTGCTCCAACACTGAATTTTTCAGATGATTCATTTGCTTGTTTAATTCCCAGCCAAGAATGCAATGTCCTACTCCTTTCGGAATGTTTACAGACGAGAGTTAGAGCTTGGGGGTGGAGGACAACCTGATTACTACAATCATCTTAAGTGGGTGCTTGGTTTTCTACTCTCAAAAAATATTCTTACCTTTCTTCTTACTTCCTCTATTATGTCCCTGGCCATGCCAACTCAGCAATCTCAATCACTCTCTTTCTCTTTTAGTGTTAACAGCCTCATGAGAAACACTTGTGAAGCATCTGGAATTATAATTGATGTTTTGCCTGTAGTGATGTTTCACTCAGGGATGTGTGTGTGTGTGTGTGTGTGTGTGTGTGTTCATTGCCAAATGAAATTGGGAATTCTTCAAGGGCAAGGACAGACATATTTCATGCTTTGTTTCATGCTTCCAGAATGATGGAAATTGGAGGTACAAAGTGAAAACTATATTGAATTTGGAGTCAGATGATCTGAAGCAATTTGTCATTAGCCATGTGACCTTAAACAAGATACTGACTGAGCTTTTGCTGCCTCATCTAGAAAATGAGAATATTAGTGCTTATACTACTGTCATGAAAAATAAATGAAATACTATGTGTGAAAATAAAAATGTTTTGCAAACTTGTAAGGGCTATATAAGTTTAAACAATATATTTGTATTTACTTTAATAATAATATAGATTAAATCTGAGGAATCTACTGCTAACTCTAGTCTTAAACAAATGGATTTGCTTCATACTTCACCCATAAAACATTTTATGTCTCAATGTACCTCTATGCAAAGAAATATAGCCAAATGTAAACAATATTATTAAAAATTTTCTTTTCCAAAAGTGGGAATGATAAAAGATTTATGATTCAAGAGAAGTTGATATAACCCAGATGCTAAAAATGTTCATTAAGATCTGTCAACTTTGTAGTTTCATGGAATTCAGATAGTAGGAGTTACATTTTGGCTTAGGAAATTCCCTTTTAAATTATCAGTATGTTGCACAAATGTTAAGTGAAATAGCATAACTACCAAAACCTCTAAGGGTAGGAAAATGATTCACTCTCTAGAATAAAAGTGATAATGTAAGCAGAACTCACATACTTACCAGCTGCTCTGAACGCAATTGTAAAAACCCAAATCTATCATTCTCTTCCTATTTATCCACTTTCTGTTAGTACCACATCAAAATACTTCCTGTTTCTGGTCTTCAGACAATTTTGAAGCATACCTTCTCCTTTTTCTTACCCCATCACACACATAATAATAGTTCCTACCTATTTTAATACCTATTATGTTTCTGGAGCTGTACCAGTGCTCTTTACTTTCTATAAGCTTCAAATACATCTTGCAAGAAGGTTTCATTGTTCCCGTGTTATAAAAACCAACATCGCAAGACTCTTAAGTACATTGCTTCCAGCCCTTCTGGGGATCAACAATTCAAGCTGGGTCCCTGTGGTTCTTCGCCTCTGCTCTTACCAATAAGAAGCACAGTTCAAGTCTCAACTCTCTTCTATCAAAATATTTTACATTAATTACCTAGACAATTTTAAAAATGTTTTCAGTCATTTGCATGTACCTGTAGATATCTTTCAAATGAAATTATGAAGATATTGAACATCCTCCAGACAAATACTTTTTGAATTAAATTGGAACATTAGATAATATAAAAATAAGGGTATGGGTAAGAACTTGCCTCATAATGAATTGAGTAGTGACATCATTCCTATATAAACAAAATACTTTTTTAAGAAGGAACTGGCTTAGTAAAAAAAACCAAAACAAAAAAATACTGGGTTGTGAAGCAAAATCCCCAAAATCCAGTCATTGCTCTATAAGTGACTTTCTATGAGATAGCTGGTAATTAATCTTATCCTTCAGACCTCAAATTTCCTGTTTGTGACTTGCGGAAGTTCTCTGAAGCATGTCACTAACATATGACCAACTGTCCTGTGGCATTAGCTTGCCCAGCCTTACCCCGACCATTCCACCCACACGTCCCCATCATGTCTTTCCTCTTTTTCCAATGTAGACTTACGTGGCATATACTACCTTACTCAGAAATGCCTTAGTCTACCAATACAATACCCACACTATTTTAACTTAATTTTATTCTCTAAATTAATTTTCAAAACTTTAGCTTTGTTCTAACTAATCATGTCTATGAATTCACACATTCAGAAAAAATGCTTTCTAATACTCATGAAATGTAATGGATAACTTAAATCTGTTTTTTAATCCCTGCACCCCAAATCTTGTATATATTCCATTATAAGCAAATCATACCTTGGGAAATTCAAAGTTTCCTTTAGGGTTCCATTAAGATACTTGTCCTAATTCCAGAGAGCTGTGAGACAAAGTCCAGCTGGGAATGGAGCCAGCACCCTTTACTATCCTCTCCCGGTATTAGGCACTTTTTCAATATCTATCTAAGTCACCAGGTTGACCTATTTACTTACTCCATCCTGAAATCTTCTACCACCACTTGGCCTCATCTTTCTGAACTCTTTCCTGTGTCCCATGCTTGGACAAACTTCCTTTCATGGCCAAACACATAAAAGACAACACACTAAGTGAGTTAAAATAACATAGTTTGAGTAGTGCCCAGTCTACCATCTCCTTGACAAAGAAGGTTCTGTCTTATCCAAACTGTATTTTCTCCTTCTGTATATATATCAGAACGACCTGAACTGCTCAGCATCATCTATCAGACCCTCTTAGAGATCATTTCTACCTTGGGTTCCTGGGCGTCATGACCTTGAGCAAGATCACTTTGTTGTTCCTCCCGCCCCTCCTGGTTTCTTGATTGTAAGGTGGATATGAACACAACTGGAAGTTAGACTGAACTGGGCTTCAGCCTTAGATCTACCACATACTGGTCATGTGTCATGGACAAGTGACTGAAGAACCCTATGTCCCAGATAATTTACATGTGAAATAGGAAAACTATCTTAAAAGTGATTTTTATGAGGTTTAAATGAGGCAATGTGGTTAAAATATCCAGTATAACATGTGGTAGCATTCTTATCAAATGTCATTTCCACTTTAAGTATCTGAAATATAGTTATGATCTGGCTATGATTATTGGTTCTAGCCTATGAGAATATTTCACTTCTTTAGCTACATTTAAACTATATTTCTATTTGCCTCCATGGAGATACACTGTCCCCATGAAGGCCTCTTTACTGTACAGCCACGTCCTTGGCAAGACTATCACATCAAAACCTGATTTCCGAGGGACTTCCCATTTTCTTCCTGTGTCAGGCCTATGGGAAGCTAATTTAAAAGCAGAACTGATATGACTTACTCTAAATGTATAAATGCTTTCTGGCTTGAAAATCCATGCTTTTTTTCTAATAACCTATATAAGTACTCAGTCACTACTACTCACAAGAGACAAA
Source organism: Cervus elaphus (assembly GCF_910594005.1). Taxonomy (NCBI): domain Eukaryota; kingdom Metazoa; phylum Chordata; class Mammalia; order Artiodactyla; family Cervidae; genus Cervus; species Cervus elaphus. The sequence continues at coordinate 41,950,631 of NC_057833.1, read as the reverse complement.
ATAATTTGCCTGTTTATTCATTGCAATATTTAGCAAAATGTTGATATTTATCAGCACATATGTAACAGATACAAAGAGATTCATAATTCCACTCTATTTTGTTTTTTCTTTTGCAAGTTTTTTTTTTAATTGAAGTATAGTCAATTTACAGTGTTGTATTAGTTTCAGGTGTATAGCAAAGTGATTCAGTTACACATTTTATATACATATATATACACACATATATATGTATATATATATATATATCTCAATTTTTATCAGATTATTTTTACCTTATAGGTTATCACAAAATGTTGAGGATAGTTCCCTGTGCTATACAGTAGGCCTTTGTTAGTTACTTATTTTATATGTAGTAGTGTTATCCATCCTCACCCTTTTCCCACTGGTAACCATAATTTTGTTTCCTATGCCTGTGAGTCTATTTGTTTTGTAAAAAGTTCATTTGTATTATTGTTCCCTAGATATCACACACAAATGATATCATATGATATTTGCCTTTTTCTGTCTGGTTAGTTCACTTAGTATGATAATCTCTAGGTCCATCCATGTTGCTGCAAATGGCACTATTTCATTCTTTCCTATGGCTGAATAATATTCCATTGTGTAAATATATCACATCTTTTCCATTCAAATAAAAACTGAGGGAGAGGATATGGAGGAAAAGGAATCTTCCTACACTGTTGTTGGGAATGTAAATTGGTACAGCCACTATGGAGAACAGTAAGGAGGCTCCTTAAAAGACTAAAACCAGAGCTACCATATGATCCACCAATTCCACTCCTGGGCATATATTCAGAGAAAATCACATGAATCTTTGAAAAGATACATCCAAATGTTAATTGCAGCACTATTTACAATAGCCAAGACATGGAAGCAGTCTAAATGTCCATCAGCAGATCCCACTTTACTTTGATGTAAGTTTGAAAATTTCCCTAGCAAAATATTTTAAAATAAAAAGATGTTCTTTTATAGTTTTACAAATTACTTCTTGGGTGACCTTAAAACTGCAGTTGTTTCTCCTTATCTTTTACCTTTGAAGATAGTAGTTATCTACAAAATATCTTGCTTTACCTCAACTCATATTCTCTATTCTGACCAGAAAAATTACCAACTTTCTTAGGCAAATAACGCAGTTGATTTGTCTCCAGAGCTTACGTATATACCTTCCCTTTTGCATGGCTTGCTGCCCACTTTCTCGTCCAATGAACAGAATCACTTTTTTCCTGAACACTGTTAATGATTGTTTTTTCAAAAAGGGTTTTAAGTGGATCCCGTGAAATGAGTCCATCTCTGTGCATCCACTATGGTATGAGTATTGTGTACAGTGTTTCTATAATAGCCTTGGAGTTTTTTGTTTTTCCAATGAGGTTTGTTCCACCACCATTTTTAAGTTCCTCAAGAACAAAGATGATTTTCCCACTTCCTTAATAATTTGCCACAAAATCAGAAGCAATGTCTTTTGCAATGTGGGACTTTGAGGCATGTAAATTAGAAAATATTTTTTCTGTTGGGAGATCTGAAAAATTCTATGAATATTCTGGGAGACCAATGTGACAAGTTTCCTATAGTTTAGGCCACAGAATAAGTGATGTTGGGGATCTGATAGCTAGACAGCTTGGGTGAGAATTTCTGATTTCATCTTTCTTTTACTTTGTGTGGTTATATTTTTTGATCTTCTCTCACTGCTACAGTAACCCTTGTTTCTTCCTTTTGCCTCCTACTGTGATTCAGCTGCTTTAACAGCTATTAACGGAGGAAAGGAGAGAAATATCTGAGATTAAAATACTAAAAACTTGAATGCACTTAAGAAGTATTTCCTGAGCAAAGAATTGAATTACCATCACTGCTGTTTCACCTCTCAAATTATTTTTTCTTTGAGCAAAGATGAGAGTCTTAAGAAATGTCACTGAGAGGTAAATGGATGCTTTCCATGCTAATTATAGAGAGACTAACGCCCTCTTGAGGCGGGCAGGAAGCAGTAAACATATTTCTTGAAAGAAAGAAACTGCTCCATCTCAAGACTCCTGCTACATATCTAGTCAATTGGGAAAGCAGGATTTCTGATGAACCCTGAAATTCCTAAGACTGTGGTCCTGGAAACTCAGGCAGGAGGAACTAGACTAGAACATCATCAAGGGTCCCTGCAAATATAAACTCTGACTCTAACATTTTGGTATGAAAATGTATATAGTTCTATGCATGCATGTATGCACAGCCAAGTCCGATTTTTTGCAACATCATGGACTGTAGCCCACCAGGATCCTCAGGTCATGGAATTCTCCAGTCAAGATTATTGGAGTGGGTTGCCATGTCCTCCTCCAGGTCGAGAATCTTCCCAACTCAGGGATAGAACCCATGTCTCCTGGATCTCCCACATTGGCAGGTAGATTCTTCACCACTGTGCCACCTGGGAAGCCCTATAATAACTTTGCTTTTAATTAAGAAGGAAAAAAGAGAGAGAGAAAGAAGAAGAAACATATGGAGAAAGAAACAAGGAATATTTTTTTTTAATTACAGAAAAAGAAATAATCAAAGAATGGTTAAAAAAAAACGGCTCCTCTATGAAAGAAAGTATTGAAGAAAGTAGGGGAAACCACTAGACCTTTCAGGTATGACCTAAATCAAATCCCTTAAGATTATACAATGGAAGTGAGAAATAGATTTGAGGCACTAGATCTGATAGGCAGAGAGCCTGATGAACTATGGACAAAGGTTCATGACATTGTACAGGAGACGGAGCAAGACCATCCCCAAGAAAAAGAAATGCAAAAAAAGCAAAATAGCTGTCTGAGGAGGCCTTACAAATAGCTGTGAAAAGAAGAGAAGCAAAAAGCAAAGGAGGAAAGGAAAGATATTCCCATTTGAATGCAGAGTTCCAGAGAATAGCAAGGAGAGATAAGAAAGCCTTCTTCAACAATCAATGCAAAGAAATAGATGAAAATAATAGAATGAGAAAGACTAGAGATCTCTTCAAGAAAATTAGATGTACTAAGGGAACATTTCATGCAAAGATGGGCTCAATAAAGGACAGAAATGGTATGGACCTAACAGAAACAGATGATATTAAGAAGAGGTGGCAAGAATACACAGAAGTGTACAAAAAAGATCTTCAAGACCCAGATAATCACGATGGTGTGATCACTCACCTAGAGCCAGACATCCTGGAATGCGAAGTCAAGTGGGCCTTAGGAAGCATCACTATGAACAAAGTTAATAGAGGTAATGGAATCCAAGTTGATCTGCTTCAAATCCTAAAAGCTGATGCTGTGAAAGTGCTGCACTCAACATGCCAGCAAATTTGGAAAACTCAGCATTGGCCACAGGACTGGAAAAGGCCAGTTTTCATTCCAATCTCAAAGAAAGGCAACACCAAAGAATGTTCAAACTACCACACAATTGCACTCATCTCACACACTATCAAATTAATGCTCAAAATTCTCCAAGCCAGGCTTCAGCAATGCATGAACCATGAAATTCCAGACATTCAAGCTGGATTTAGAAAAGGCAGAGGAACCAGAGATCAAACTGCCAACATGTACTGGATCATCGAAAAAGCAAGAGAGTTCCAGAAAAACATCTATTTCTGCTCTATTGACTATGCCAAAGTCTTTGATTGTGTGGATCACAATAAACTGTGGATAATTCTTTAAGAGATGGGAATAGACCACCTGACCTGCCTCTTGAGAAACTTGTATGCAGGTCAGCAAGCAACAGTTAGAACTGGACATGGAACAACAGACTGGTTCCAAATAGGAAAAGGAGTACATCAAGGCTGTATATTGTCACCCTGTTTATTTAACTTATATGCAGAATACATCACGAGAAATGCTGGGCTGGAAGAAGCACAAGCTGGAATCAAGATTGCGAAGAATATTATCAATAACTTCAGATATGCAGATGACACCACCCTTCTGGCAGAAAGTGAAGAAGAATTAAAGAGCCTCTTGATGAAAGTGAAAGAGGAGAGTGCAAAAGTTGGCTTAAAGCTCAACATTCAGAAAACTAAGATCATGGCATCTGGTCCCATCACTTCATGGCAAATAGATGGGGAAACAGTGGAAACAGTGTCAGAGTTTATTTTTGGGGGCTCCAAAATCACTGCAGACGGTGAATGCAGCCATGAAATTAAAAGACTGCTTACTCCTTGGAAGGAAAGTTATGACGAACCTAGACAGCATATTAAAAAGCAGAGACACTACTTTGCTGACAAAGGTCCGTCTAGTCAAGGCTATGTTTTTTCCAGTGGTCATGTATCGATATGAGAGTTGGACTGTAAAGAAAGCTGAGCACAGAAGAATTTATGCTTTTGCACTGTGGTGTTGGAGAAGACTCTTGAGAGTCCCTTGGACTGCAAGGAGATCCAAGCAGTCCATCCTAAAGGAAATCAGTCCTGGGTGTTCACTGGAAGGACTGATGCTGAAGCTGAAACTCCAGTACTTCAGCCATCTAATGCGAAGAACTGACTCATTTGAAAAGACCCTGATGCTGGGAAAGGTCGAGGGCAGGAGGAGAAGTGGACGACAGAGGGTGAGAGGGTTGGATGCCATCACCGACTCTACGGACATGAGTTTGAGTAAACTCCGGGAGTTGGTGATGGACAGGGAGGCCTGGCATGCTGTGGCCCATGGGGTCGCAAAGAGTTGGACACGACTGAGCCACTGAAGTGAACTGAATGAAAGAAAGAAAAGGAAAAGAAAAATAAAAAAAGGTATCTGCTTGAGTGATGAGTTCAAGTCTTCCATTAATTGTTTATTTAACTTGTGTTCCTTTGGCTCCCTCTATGGGCAGAAACATTGTTTTTTCAGATCCTCAATCATTGAAGGTTTTTCAAGTGGCAGCTGGTTTCTGTAGCAAAGCTGAGAGGTTTCTATTCTCCCAGGAAAATGTGCTCTTTGCCACGAATAATGAAAGGAACTAACGCTGGAGATCTATAAAATCACTAATGATTTTATTTTTGAGAAGTATATTACAGGACTTTGTGTTACTGAGACATGGTAATAAACACTTAACAAGGCCACACATTCTAGAGGCCATATTAAAGTACAATTTTCGTTATGATTTCTTTAGAGTCCATTTTCAGCTTTGCTGAAAATAGCTAATGATCATAAATATTTACAACAAAATAATGTCTTTTATGGAATGAGGTTCTTATGAAGTCATTTTTTATTAGTTAATCCTTCAAATAGGGCAGAGTTAAAGCATTGCCATCTCTCCAAATGAATAAATGTCCAAACTAAGGCAAAACTAAGAAAAAAGACCAATGTAGTAATTTGAATGCAAATTAGTGGCTGAGGTTCAGGTATTACACTCACACAATTTGGAAGAATTTGTAGGTCAAGAATCAATCAATTTCTTTAGAGTTGCTTAGAAGCTCTGAAATTTTTTTTTCTCATTTCTGCATTTGAAAATTATGATGATACATCAAGACTCAAATATATTACATCTCTCCCATCATGTTTCCGATTTTCAGACTCCAGAAGTAACATTTTCAGTTATATACTCCTGTCACATTTTACCTGTACCTCTTTATAGCCTTTTAATATGTATGTGTGATAAAAATTAAGTTTATAGCTATACTGTGATCTCCTCATGGAAAAAAGACACAATTCTCATTTCTTTGCTGTCCCAAATGTTCACTGGATGAAGAGAGGTATACATATGCAAAAGTATACAGTGCCTAACACAGCATGGTAAAATTCCAAGTAAGTGTTTAGGGTAAATTAATTGAATAACTGCTGAGATGTGAATAAATAAACCCATGAAGGAACAGTTTCAGTAAAATTCAATCACAAAGCAAATTAAGAGTCCTAGAAGGAAACATAAGTCAAAGCAACATTTATCAGTGTTGCATAAACTAAGCAGAACCCAGTGCTAAAGACACACTGGATGAAGATCTGACAGAAATAGGTGTCAGTTTATGCAAAGAGCAGGTCTGATTCTGGACCTGTTCTTGTATTTGACATTTCTTTAATCTTTTCAGTATTTTGGGACATACTCAGAGAAGTTTCTCAGCTCTGTTTTCTAGCACATTTTTTAATCCCTTTGTGAGTTTTTAAAATTAAAATAATTTTTTAATTGCTAGAATTTTTATTTTGTTCTTTATGAGCACTTGTTCTTTATCATAACACTTGGTTCTCACTTTTTGAAGCTGGCTTTGAAAGAAGTTACTTCCTTTGGCTTTTTGTGATATTAAATATTGCTTTAAAATCCTTTTTATTCTGCATTATGGTCTATTCCCTGGTGGTTCAGATGGTAAAGAATCTGCCCGCAGTGTGGGAGACCTGGGTTCAATTCCCAGGTTGAGAACATCCCCCCAGAATGGAATGGCAACCAACTCCAGTATTCTTGCCTGGAAAATTCCATGGACAGAGGAAGGAGCCTGCAAGGCTACAATGAATGGGGTGGCAGGGCAAAAAGGGTCAGACATGACTGAGGGACTAACACTTAAAATACTTTTTAGTTTGTATTATGGTCCCTACTTCCTTAGTTATAAGTTCTTTTGGTAGTTGAGTTTATTTGTGTTTCTGTAAAGATGAAAGTGTTACTTAGCTATTTTGTGATTCTTGGCTGTTGTAGAGGAATCCTTTCCATATTCTGTGGTGGGAATTTCTCCTAGTGTATACACTAGGTATACAATACCAGCTTCAGTATTGTATAGATACTAGCCTTGAAAATCGTTTAGTTTTAGATTTGTCTGCTAGGCAGTGACATCTCAAAATCTGTTTCCAAGCAACACAGCCTTAGTTCCAGCTTCATGATAGTGAAGAAGCACTCTGTGGTGGATTCAAGTTTGTTTTATTCTTTACTTGTTTTTGAGTGTGGCTAAAAATTTATTCATTAAAAAGTATATATTTATTATTTTAACTGATTTTGTATAGAAAGAAGATATTTTATCATATTTCTCATCTGCTACCTTGAACTTAAAGAGAATCACTAGTATTTCTAGTTTTCTAAAATATTTTATACTGAGAATTATTTTAATACATATCTTTTTAGCAACAGTTGAGCTGAATATTATTGTATCCTCTGTTGTGTTGATACAGTATTTCTGAAGAGAAGTATGAGCACTTCAGTAACTATTTGCCTGCCTTATGTTAAAAAATATTTTAATAGTTTCTATGGGGTACTTCTTTTCTTTTTATTTCTTTATTTTGTTTTCCACTTTCTCATTATTTTAAAAGTGAGGTCCACTTAAGTCTGGTATTAGAATTTACATGAGTGAATTTCCCTGGATCTATTTTTATCCTCAAACGGTGAATGGAAGAATATATCTCTGACCTTACTATTTCACTCTGAAGATCTGGTTGATGTGTAAAATGTTAAGTTTAATTTCTAGTCTTTAGTTGTCATTTATCAAATTATTTTTCCTGATTCTCCTGCTTTCCTATTGAGTCATTTCTCTTTGTATAGGGAAATATATTTCTGGAAAATTTAAAATTGATGTTGTATTTCAATTGAGTAGATGTCCTCATTGACTCAGTGGTAAAGAATCCACCTGTCAATGCAGGAGGTATGAGTTCAATCCCTGGGTCAGGAAGATCCCCTGGAGAAGGAAATGACAATCCACTCCAGTATTCTTGTGAGGAAAATCCCATGGACAGAGGAACTTGGCGGGTTACAGTCCATAGAGTTGCAGAGTTGGACATGATTGAACACACATTTTAATTGTCTTTTTTTTTTCCTAAAGAAAGTTATGTAATACACCACATTAACAAAGTGAAAAATAAAAACCATATGATTATCTCAATAGATGCAGAAAAATCTTTTGACAAAATTCAACACCCATTTATGATTTAAAAAACCTGCCAGAAAGCAGGAATAGAAGGAACATACCTCAACATAATAAAAGCTATATATGACAAACCCTCAGCAAACATTACCCTCAATGGTGAAAAATTGAAAGCATTTGCCCTAAAGTCAGGAACAAGACAAGGGTGCCCACTCTCACCACTACTATTCAACATAGTTTTGGAAGTTTTGGCCACAGCAACCGAGCAGAAAAAGAAATAAAAGGAATCCAGATTAGAAAAGAAGAAATAAATCTCTCACTTTTTGCAGATGACATGATCCTCTTCATAGAAAGCCCTAAAGACTCTACCAGAAAATTACTAGAGATATTCAATGAATATAGTAAAGTTGCAGGATAGAAAATTAACACACAGAAATCCCTTGCATTCCTATACACTAACAATGAGAAAACAGAAAGAGAAATTAAGGTAATAATTCCATTCACCATTGCAACAAAAAGAGTAAAATACTTAGGAATAAATCTACCTAAAGAAACAAAAGAACTATATATAGAAAGCTATAAAACACTGATGAAAGAAATCAAAGAGGACACAAATAGATGGAGAAATATACCGTGTTCATGGATTGGAAGAATCAATATAGTGAAAATGAGTATATGACCCCAAAGCAATCTATAGATTCAATGCAATTCCTATCAAGCTACCAATGGTATTTTTCACAGAACTAGACCAAAGAATTTCACAATTTGTATGGAAATACAGAAAACCTCTAATAACCAAAGAAGAATGGAACTGGAGGAATCAACCTGCCTGACTTCAGTCTCTACTGTAAAGCCACAGTCACCAAGACACTGTCGTACTGTCACAAAGACAGAAATATAGATCAATGGAACAAAATAGAAAGCCCAGAGATAAATCCACGCACCTATGGACACCTTATCTTTGACAAAGGGGACAAGAATATACAATGGATAAAAGACAATCTCTTTAACAAGCGGTGCTGGGAAAACTGGTCAACCACTTGTAAAAGAATGAAACTAGAACACTTTCTAACACCACACACAAAAATAAACTCAAAATAGATTAAAGATCTAAATGTAAGACCAGAAACTATAAAACTCCGAGAGGAAAACATAGGCAAAATACTCTCCAACATAAACCACAGCAAGATCCTCTATGACCCACCTTCCAGAACATTGGAAATAAAAGCAAAAATAAACAAATGGGACCTAATTAAAATTAAAAGCTTCTGCACAAAAAGGAAACTATAAGCAAGGTGAAAAGACAACCTTCAGAATGGGAGAAAACCATAACAAATGAAGCAATGGACAAAAAATTAATCTCAAAAATATACAAGCAACTCCTGCAGCTCAATTCCAGAAAAACAAAAGACCCAATCAAAAAGTGGGCCAAAGAACTAAACAGACATTTCTCAAAAGAAGACATACAGATGGCTAACAAACATGTGAAAAGATGTGCAACATCACTCATTATCAGAGAAATGCAAATCAAAACCACAATGAGGTACCATTACACGCCAGTCAGAATGGCTGCTATCTGTAAGTCTACAAGCAATAAATGCTGGAGAGGTGTAGAGAAAAGGGAGAACCCTCTTACACCATTGGTGGGAATGCAAACTAGTACAGCCACTATGGAGAACAGTGTGGAGATTCCTTAAAAAGCTGGAAATAGAACAGCCATATGACCCAGCAATCCTGCTGCTGGGCATACACACCAAGGAAACTAGAATCAAAAGAGACATGTGTACCCCAATGTCCATCACAGCACTGTTTATAATAGTCAGGACATGGAAGCATAGATGCCCATCAGCAGACGAATGGATAAGAAAGCTGTGGTACATATACACAATGGAATATTACTCAGCCATTAAAAAAATACATTTTAATCAGTTCTAATGAGATGGATGAAACTGGAGCCTATTATACAGAGTGAAGTAAGCCAGAAAGAAAAACACCAATACAGTATACTAATGCTTATATATGGAATTTAGAAAGATGGTAACAATAACCCTGTATGTGAGACAGCAAGAGAGACACAGATGTATTAAATAGTCTTTTGGACTCTGTGGGAGAGGGCGAGGGTGGGATGAAATGGGAGAATGGCATTGAAACATGTAAATTATCATATGTTAAATGAATCGCCAGTCCAGCTTCGATGCATGATACAGGATGCTTGGGGCTGGTGCACTGGGATGACCCAGAGGGATGGAATGGGAAGGGAGGTGGGAAGGGGGTTCAGAATGGGGAACACATGTACACCCATGTGGATTCAAGTCAAAGTATGGCAAAACCAATACAATGTTGTAAAGTACAATTAATTAATTAATTTTAAAAGAAGAAAAAGCAAGATATGTAGAGACATTTTCTTAAAGTAATAATTAGCAGCACTTGGAGGTGTGCTTAATGTGAAGAAATAGTAAAAGCAATAACATTTCAAACAATAAAAATTCATGCTGATTCAAAAAAAAAAAAAGCTATAATACTATCTTTGAAATGAACCACACCTGTTGGTCTAGAGGTTATAAGAGGTAAGAGTCCAACTTATATCCACTTCTGTCTCTGAAAATACTACATTTCTTTTTGTATAGGTCTGAAATGTGAAAAACACATACTACCTAGGGATCTAGAATATTGTCTTAGTGCTGCACCTCATAAAACTTTGCAGTAATTACTTTTAAACCCAGAAATGGCTTTATGGCTTCTATTCAGCAAATGCTCCATATCTTTGAGGAAGCATGGAGAAGGGTGTTGAAGTCTCTTTCCACGTTCCTGCTTGACTGTGCTATTTTGCTTCATTGTTACTGTTTTAACTGCTACTGCTACTAATATTTAATACCAAAAGTACTACAGAACTCAAATGCAAATAAAAGTTTTCTCTGCTTTTATAGTTTCCATTTTGCTTTTATTTTAGTAAATGTGTTCAAACATGTGCCTGTGTCATAACAATAATCATTCTTCTTTCCCTTTGAAAAAATGTATCTGTTGAGATGACCTTCTCTGGTATTGCTTTTAAAAATTTCAAGAACTAGCTGAAGGCAACTTTAAATGATTTTTAAAAGGCCATCTAAATTGTGATTTAATGAATTATATCTAACTTACTAAAGAAGAACTGTAGAGTTCCAGGCTTTTTAAAAAACATGTTTTAAATTTCAAATATCACAAAATACTATTAAAATAGCTGTTTGCTAAGTATTAAAGTTATCCACGGGTCTTCATGCTGCTGGATTAACATTTATAATGGGCACAGGGTCTGTGGCTGTGCACTTAGAAAGCTGTTTTCTGTCTGTGGGCTTTTGCTTCTTTATGTGTAAGCTGAATCTACATTCTACTAGTGGTTCCTTACCACAGAATGGGGAAGAAAAATGAGGTAATGTCTGTAAATGTGTCAAATGTCTAGAACTTCCTGTTCAATAAGTAGAGAAGATATCATTAGGCATGAAAGAGAAAAAAAATTATTTATTTTTAAATCAGTGAGACAAAGAAAAGACAAGAGGACAGACTTCTTGTTCCGTTCTATTCACTTATTCACACATTAATTCATTCAAAATGTCATTGAGAGACTACTGTGCCCTAAGCACTATGTAAGATATGGGGACTACAAAGTTGAAAATGGTGTAGTTTTTAAGGAATCTACCACCTAGTAAGGGAAGCAGTTATAGACAGAAAGAGCTGCAGCAGAACACATGACATGATGAAGACTCAATGTGAATATCAAGGGTATAGGAAAATATTAGTGTAAGAAGGGAAGAGTAAGGTAGGAGTTGCTATAACTGACTTATATTTTTGAAAACCTATTGATAATATTCAACTACATTTACAAGCTGCTCTAAGGCCAAAAAAAATGCTTTAAGATTATTTCAACACTATAAATCAGAGTCTGTTAGCATATTTCTTAGTTAGTTTTTAATTAACTTTAGCTTTTCTTAAAAGTATGTAAAATTAGGGAAAAAATTAGTTTAAGCTATGACAAACCTAGAGAGAGTATTAAAAAGCAGACATCACATTGCCAACAAAGGTCTGTATAGTCAAAGCTATGGTTTTTCCAGTAGTCATGTCCACATGTAAGAGTTGGACCATAAAGAAGGCTGAACACCAAAGAATTGACACTTTTGAATTGTGGTGCTGAAGAAAACTCTTGAAAGTTCCTTGGACTGGAAGGAGATTAAATCAGTCAGTCCTACAGGAAATCAACCCTGGATATTTATTGGAAGGACTGATGCTGAAGCTGATGCTCCAATACTTTGGCCACCTGATGCGAAGAGTAGACTCATTGGAAAAGACAGTGATGCTGGGAAAGACTGAGGGCAGGAAGAGAAGGGGGTGACAGAGGCTGAGATGGTTGGATGGCGATCACCGACTCAATGGATATGAGTTTGAGCAAAATCTGGCAGATAGCAAAGGATAGGGAAGCCTGGCCTGCTGCAGTCCAAGGTGTCGCAGTGTTGGACATGACTTAGAGACTCAGCAACAACATTAGCTAAGCAAAATGTGAATCTCTTATTCTGTGTCCCCTAGCCACCACTCCTCCACTCTTCCTCAGAGGTCCTCACCACTAATAGATTTGTCTGCATTTTGCAGCCCCCTTCTATGAGTTGACTTTCATATACAGGTAAGTGAATTGCACATTTCAAAAACAAATGGAAACATAGTTATGCAATTTGCTTTTCAGTTAAAATTATTTCTTAAAAATTCCTGCATAATTTCATATAGAAGCACTTCTTTTAAAATTACTATTGCATAAAATTCCACAGTGTAATTTCCTTTTAGAATGAATTTTCAGTGCCTACATACCAAGGGTTTGTCATACTCTTTCCAGGAATACATGTGAGTGAAGAAAGGAATTGATTTCCTGAATCCTTAACTTTCCAGTGTGCTCTGCCTCCAAATTTGTTTGCCTGAGAATGCTCCTGTGATCAGATTGGTTTTCTTTCCTCTCCCCACTTTCACCATCAGTCGCCATTCTTCTTTTTAACAGCAGAAAAGCATGTCTTTAACCAGTTCCTATTATTTACTATGAAGTAATTGCTTCAAAATATAAAACACTTCACAGTGCAAATCAAAGGACACTTGAAGAATGCATAGCTTCTAGGGGAAGGGGCCAGGAAGAGCAAGGCATAGAAAATTTAAACATTGAGAATGCAATATTGATTTCATTCAGGCAATTGAAATAGCTTTGCACTGGAATTCAGAAGTAAGATGGCTGTCCCTTGACTAGGTATATATGTCTATTTGAATTGCAAATAAAGTTAAATATTTTTGATATATGAGAGCTATCCTTGCTATGTGAATTATATGGCAGACTTTTTGAATATATTGATTGAGTGAATTTATAGCCTTAAACTTGGATAAAAATATTTTTAAAGCATGGGCACAATATTAAAAACATCAGAAATCACATCTGCAATAAAACACTATGATTAAAATAAAGCCGATGTCACAGTTTCTCAAAATTCTTCTGAGGAAAAATTGAAAAAAAAATTTAAAGACAGTAGTCTTCTAATACTCTCCTATTGATGGACTTCCATCATTCCTTCACTCAGCTGATGCTTACTTGCTACTGTGTGCTAAGTATTTGAAGATGTGGAGGTACACCAGTGAATAATAATAAGCAAAATCATCCCAACAACCAAAGAAAAACCAAATCAAAAACCAATCCAGTAGAAGGAGACAAAAAATAAAAGCACACGATTCTATAAAGCATAAAGCATACAGCATGCCAGATGGTATAAGAGTGTGTGCCCAGGTCTTGTGCCGAGGTTATGTCTGGGGTTTTTGAAGATTTAAAAGATGGTGAGCCAAGAGAGTCCTGGTAGGCAAGGTGAGAAAGGTAAGGGGAGGGAACATTGGGAGGAAAGAAGTGAGGGCTAAAACGTAGGTTAAGACTTAGATAAATTATTGTAAAAATCCTGACTTTTACTCTGAATGAGACGGGAAACCAGTGGAGAATTCTAAGCGGGAGAGACAGAGAATCTGACTTTCATTTTGAAAGAATCACTCTACTGGCCCTGTTGAAAGCAGACCGCAGATGGATGAGAGTGAAAGCTGGGAGGCCAGGTAGGAGGCTGTTTTAGGCATTTGGGTTACAGATGGCAGTGGCTCAGACCAGAGCAAGCATGGAGGAAGTGGGCGTTGATTGGATTCTTCAAAGATCTTTACAGTACATCTGTAATAAGATTGTACAAATTACTGCCAAATGGGATGGCGATAAGAAAAAGTGATTTCATACAGTGATTTCTAGGCTTTTGGCTTAAACTACTGAAATGATAGTTTCTAGTTATTCAGTTCTGGAAGACTAAGATGAGAACAGGTTTGGAAGACAGGATCAAAAGCTTATTTTTCAAGCTGTGTGTGAGGTGAGGTGTATATAAGATATGAAAAAGAAGCTGTCAGTAGGCAGGTAGATGTATGAGTCTGGAGGTGAGAGGGGGAATCTGAGCTAGAAACATAAATTTTCAAATGGAGAGAAGTGGTTGTTGAATCAGGGAATCTAGAGACTAGAAGAGGTCACAGTATAGACGAAGAGATCTTAGGACCAAGTCCTGGGAAACTGAAACAGGAAGAAGTGAGGGAGACGATGAGGAACCCAGAAAACAGACTCAGTCTCTTTGAGTAAGGGGCCATTTGAGGAAGAGAGAAAGTCAGAAGAGTGCAACATTTTGGAAAGTAAGAGAAGAAAGTGCTTTCACTTTAACATGCTCCACATTTTTCTCTATATTTTTTAAATTAAGCAGCGAACATATATCTTTGTGCACATATGTAAATATTTCCTAAGGATTGATTCCAGAAGTGACCTGATTTACCAAAGATGTGTGCACTTAAAATTTTATAGATTAAAAAAAAAAAAATTTTATAGATTCTGCCAAATTGCCTTCCAAAACTGCTTCACAGATTTATCACTCTTCAAGAGGGTTTGAGAGTGCCTGTTGCCCCACATTGTTACACATTCTTGATAATACTGAACTTTAAAAATACATTCAAATACATTATTTTGATTCTAACTTGCATTTTTCTTAGTGTTAAATTTGAGCATTTTTCATCAGTTTATTGGCCACTTATATATGCTAAGTGAATCCTGATACAAATCATTTGCCCATTTTCTATTGATTTGCTTTCTTAATGATGTGTAGATATAGAAAAGCATTTTTATATTCAGAATGTAATTTCCAGTCTGTCACTTGTTTAATTTTGTTTATGGGGTCTTTCATTACAGAGAAATTGAAAATTTTTATATAGTCAAGTATTTCAGACATCTTCTTTATGTTTCTGGAGTTGTGTTTTGTGTATATATCCCCCACCATATGGTAATAAAAGTTACCCTGTATTTTCTTCTTAACACTTTTATAGTTTAATTTCTACATTAACCACTCTACACCATAAGGAATTTACTCTGATAGATGGCTCAAAGTTGAAAATAACTGTTTTTCCCAAAAGCATAACACATTTTGGCAATGCAATTCATTGGATATTTCCTCTTTTTTTCCAGTGATTTGAAATGTCACTTTAATCATCAGCTGAACGTCAACATTTTTTTTTTTTTTTTGCATCATTCTGTTTCTTGGTTCTGTATGCAATTCAGTCATCCTACTTTTATTTCTGCATACTTTACATCTTTTAATGACTATTATTTTATGATCTTTATATATCTTAAGCAGGTCTTATGGGGAGTACTGTTTCACATTTTTTTTTCATTTAAGCATTAGTACCTATTTATGACATTCCAATATATAACAAAAAATATATTTTGGGAATTTGCATAGGATTTTGTTGGATTTATAGCTAAATTTGGAAATGGTATTCTTATTTATAATAATAAATTTTTTTTTCAGTAAGTGCAATATACTCTTTCCTCTGTATTCTTTGGTTGTTGTTGTTTAGTTGGTCAGTTGTATATGACTCTTTTGTGACCCCATGGACTGTAGCCTGCCAGGCTCCTCTGTCTATGGGTTTTCCCAGGCAAGAATACTGGAATGGGTTGCTATTCCCTTCTCCAGGTGATCTTCATAACCCACGACTGAACCTGTGTCTCTTGCCTTGGCACATGGATTCTTTACCACTGAGCTACCAGGGAAGCCCTTATTCCTTGGTAGGCTTCTTTAATTATCTTTATATTAGGTTTATTCCTAGTTAATTTATGAGTTTTCCAAGATTTTATGAGGAAGAGTATATTCAACGGGTGCCCAAGAGAAGGGTCTACCTAAGATTTTAATATTTTCTAGGTCTATTGGCTCAGTTCAGTTCAGTTCAGTCCAGTCGCTCAGTCGTGTCCGACTCTTTGAGACCCCATGAATCGCAGTATGCCAGGCCTCCCTGTCCATCACCAACTCCCGGAGTTTACTCCAATTCATGTCCATCGAGTCAGTGATGCCATCCAGCCATCTTATCCTCCACCTTCCCCTTCTCCTCCTGCCCCCAGTCCCTCCCAGCATCAGGGTCTTTTCCAATGAGTCAACTCTTCACATGAGGTGGCCAAAATATTGGAGTTTCAGCTTCAGCATCAGTCCTTCCAATGAACACCCAGGACTGATTTCCTTTAGGATGGACTGGTTGGATCTCCTTGCTGTCCAAGGGACTCTCAAGAGTCTTCTCCAACATCACAGTTCAAAAGCATCAATTCTTCGGCGCTCAGCTTTCTTCACAGTCCAACTCTCATATCCATACATGACCACTGGAAAAACCATAGCCTTGACTAGATGGACCTTTGTTGGCAAAGTAATGTCTCTGCTTTTTAATATGCTGTCTAGGTTCATCATAACTTTCCTTCCAAGGAGTAAGCGTCTTTTAATTTCATGGCTGCAATCACCATCTGCAGGTCTATTGGCTAGTCTCGCATATTCACATAGCACATAACATAATTAAAATATGTCTTCAGGTTAATTTTGGTACTTTCATTTTATAGCTGATAACATAATAAAATAGACCACTAGATGGCAGAAAAAACCATCTTTTCTGAACTGGCAAAATTTATTTAGAAAGAAATAACTGATTTACAACCCCACTGAGAAGAATAAATTATTTTATAGTCCACAACACACCGACATTCATTGGCAATAATATTGACCTAGAAAAGTCAATATTAAATATGTCAATGATCCCTACTTCATGATAAATGACATAAATTATATTTTATTAAATTCCTTATGTAAATATGTTTTTTATTCTTTCTTGAAGTTTTTTTTCCTCCCCGCCACTCTCCTTGTTCTATTGCCCATGTTGAAAACTGAGTCTCAGAACACCAAAGATTAACATTCTCAAGATGTTCTGGCAAGGGTATACCTTCACTGTAGTACAAAAAGAAATATGAGCTTTGGAGACACTATTCCCTGTTCTAACTCTATACCTAATTCAGTGTCTGGCATGGTGCTCAGTAATGTTTATTGAAGGAATAAGTAAATGTGTTCATGCACGTTCAATCGGTCAGTCATGTCTGACTCTTTGAGACCCCATGGACTGTATCCTGACAGTCTCATCTGTCCATTGGATTTTCCAGGCAAGAATACTGTAATGGTTTGCCATTTCCTTCTCTAGGGGATCTTCCCAACCCAGGGATCAAACCCGTGTCTCTTGTGTTTCCTGCATTAGCAGGCAGATTCTTTACCACTGAGCCACCTGGGAGGTCCCAATGAGTAAATACAAGGAATCAAATCTTGACTTTGCTAGTTATATCCTGACCTCAGTCAAGTTATTTGCCTCTGGAACAAAAATCAGACTGATTATATTCTATGCAGCCAAAGATGGTGAAACTCTATACTGTCAGCAAAAACAAGATCTGCATCTGACTGGCTTGGATCATGAGCTCCTTTTTGCAAAATTCAGGCTTAAATTGAATAAAGTAGGGAAAATCACTAAGCTATTCAGGTATGACCTAAATCAAATCCCTTGTGATTATACAGGGGAGGTGACAAATAGGTTCAAGGGATTAAATCAAGTGATAGACAGAATGCCTGAAGAACTACGAAAGGATCTTCGTAACATTGTACAGGAAGCAGTGACCAAAACCATCCCCAAGAAAAAGAAATGCAAGAAGGCAAATTGGTTGCCTGAGGAGGCTTTACATATATCTGAGGAAAGAAGAGAAGTGAAAGGCAAAGGAGAAAGGGAAAGATATACCTCATTGAATTCAGAGTTCCAGAGACTAGTAAGGAGAGATATTAGGAAGAAGCTACTGATGAATCTTCCCTGGTAGCTCATTCAGTAAAGAATGCACCTGCAATGCAGGAGACCTGGGAGACCTAGGTTCGATCCCTGCGTTGGGAAGATCCCCTGGAGGAGGGCATGGCAACCCACTCCAGTATTCCTGTCTGGAGAATCCCATGGACAGAGGAGTCTGGCGGGTTACAGTCCATGGGGTGGCAGAGAGTTGGACATGACTGAGTGGCTATGCACACACTCAGCACACTGATGAGCCTATTTGCAGGGCAACAGTGGAGATGCAGACACACAGAACAGACTCGTGGTCACAGGGGGTAGGGGAAGGAGAGGGTGGGACCAATAGAGTAGCATGGAAACATATACACTAGCATAAGTAAGGTAGATAGCCAGGAGGAATTTGCAGTATGTCTCAGGGAACTCAAACCAGGGCTATATGACAACCTAGAGGGGTGGAATGGGGTGGGAAGTGGGAGTGAGAATCAAGAGGGAGGGGATATATGTATACCTACGGGTAATGACGTTGTTGTATGACAGAAACCAACACAGTATTGTAAAGCAATTATCCTTCAATTAAAAATATTTTTTTTTAAGAAAATGATCTTAAATGAACAATGCAAAGGAATAGAGGAAAACAATAGAATGGGAATGACTAGAGATCTTTTCAAGATAATTGGTTTTGTTCAAAATCCTTCAATCTATACTTCAGCAGTCTGTGAACAGAGACCTTCCAGATGTTCAAGCTGGATTTAGAAAAGGCAGACGAACCAGAGATCAAACAGCCAACACTCATTGGATCATAGAGAAAGCAAGGGAGTTCTGGAAAAGCTTCTGCTTCATTGACTATGCTAAAACCTCTGTGTGGATCACAAGAAACTGTGGAAAATTCTCAAAGAGGTGGGAATACCAGAACACCTTACCTGTCTCCTGAGAAACCTGTAAGTGGGTCAAGAAGCAACAATTAGAACTGGACATGGAAAAATGGACTCGCTCAAAATTGGGAATGGAGTATGTCAAGGGTGTAATCTGGGTCTCCTGTGTTACAGGCAGATTCTTTACTTCTGACCCAGCAGGAAAGCTGTAGATTGTCTCCCCATAATTCATGATGTAAAATGCCTGGAGGATGGATCACAAGCTGGGATCAAGATTACCAGGAGAAATATCAACAATCTCAGATATGCAGATGATATCACTATAAGGGTAGTAAGTGAGGAGGAACTAAAGAACCTCTTGAAGGGGGTGAAAGAGAACAGTGAAAAAGCTGGCTTAAAACTGAACATTCAAAAGACTAAGATCATGGCATCTGGTCCCATCACTTCATGGCAAATAGAAGGGGGAAAAAGTGAAATCAGTGACAGATTTTAATTTCTTAGGCTCCAAAATCACTGCAGATGGTGAGTGCAGCCCTGAAATTAGAAAAGACCTTTGCTCCTTGAAAGAAAAGCCATGACAATCCTAGACAGTATTTTAAAAAGCAGGCACATCTCTTTGCTGACAAAGATCCCTATAGGCAAAGCTATGATTTTTCTGGTAGTCATGTACACATATGAGACTTGGACCTTAAAGAAAACTGAGCACCAAAGAATTGATGCTTTCAGATTGTGGGGCTGAAGAAGACTCCTGAGTGTCCCTTGGACAGCAAGGAGACCAAATCAGTCAATCCTAAAGGAAATCAACCCTGAATATTCATTGGAAGGACAGATGTTGAAGCTGAAGCTCCAATACTTTGGCCACCTGATGCGAAGAGCAGACTCATTGGAAAAGACCCTGATGTTGGGAAAGAGTGAGGAAAAGTGAAGAAGCAGGCAACAGAGGACGAGATGGTTGGATGGCATCACCAACTCAATGGACATGAGTTTGAGTAAACTCCAGGAAGTAGTAAAGGACAGGGGAGCCTGGCATGCTGCAAGCTATGGGGTCACAAAGAGTCGAACATGACTTAGCCACTAAACAACAGCAGCAGAACTTAATTTTACTCTTCTCTAAAATGGGGAAAGTGTACTTACATTTTTGTCATCATGTAAGATGGGAACTTTATGAAAGTGTATGGCAGATGGTAAGCATGCTGTGTATTGGTTTTCTCCTCTCTTTTATTGACTGAATAATAAAACTTATTTATCCAGGTGTCCCCGTTATTCTACTGTAAAGATTTTATTGTTTTGTTAGGCTATTACTGTATAGGATAGATGGCAATTTAAAACTGAAATTTAGACTATGACTATTATTGCTAGCTCTAGAAGGGATATCAGGTTTCCTATTGCTTCATTTTATAAATGAAGAAACTGAGGCACAGAAAGAGGGAGTATCTTTCTCAAATTCTGTCACCAAGTTCATTGCCGCAGTGAAACCACGCTCCAGATTTTTTAGTTTCCTAACACAACACAAGATGTTTTGCTTTGCCTGTTTCTCTTCTCTCTCTCTCTTCTCTGCCTCCCTTTACAAGGCAGCTTTCCAAAATGACAGTCAAATGATCATTAGCCAAGAGGGACCCCCTGGAGAAGTCAGTCAGATGGCAGGCAAAGTTAAGACACTGCATCTGTTAATGTTTTATTCTCATGTTAAACATCAGCTAGAGACTTAGGACAAGCCCTCTGGGGTGGCCAGAGTTCTGCAGCTCACATGCAACACTTTACATCCACTCTGGCTTTTGAGACACTGGAGCATAGATGAACAGCTGAGGAAAATGTGGGAGTCAGCAGTTAATCAAAGGGCAAATCTGCGATGTGGTTCAGGATCTGGCCCTCTCTTCTGAGCAATCAGACTGCGGAATTGAACTGTCCCACTTCTCTGTGTCACCAGCACCTGTGTTCAATAAATGCTTAGCCTTTGCATCCCCTAATTATTTAGATATTTAATTAGCTGTTTTTTCCAAAGTATTTTATATTTCCTTGCATCTTTCTCCATCAATTGAAATGTGTTCTTAAGTTACATGTTAAAACTATTTGACACGTAAAAATAGTGTTTAGAAATAAGTAAACTTCATTTTAAATTTCATTTTCTTATGATTGTATTGATCTTTTAACTGAAATGTTTTGCTTAGTTAACCCACTCCCCTCTTCAGATTTTTGTAGAAAAATCTTGGCATCTGGTAAAAATGTGTTTGTAAAAGTAGAGTTGATTTCATCTTTAAATTTTAACTTTCAGTTTGTAAAAATAGATAGTTGCTCATAATTTTCATTGATTTTCAATGAGCAGGTACAATCAGTATTAGCTTTTTGAGAATGTTTAATTTCATTGAGAAGTAAAGTTTGTCAGACCCAATGAAGTAGAATTAATAAATTTAAAATATCAGTCACTCATTCATTCAATTGATCATTTATTGAGCATTTCCTATTTCCAAGACTTTGCACATTTGTTACTGTGTTACTCATTATAAAAAAGCTTTATAGCAGGTAATATTAGCTGCACACTCCAGATGAATTAACTGATATTTAAAGGGGCACGTGTCACAAAACAAATTAAAAAAACCAAGGCTTGGATTCAAATCCAGAGTATTTGGGCTTCTCTTGTTGTCCCATGAAATCTCAGTAAACTAATAATGCTGCCTAACAATAATATTACTTTTAAAGTTAATAATACTAATCATTATTAATAGATTTATTAAATAAATAGCATTTAGCAGTGGCCACATGTTGCACATTATTAGAGATAGTGTCTGATTTTTTCTTCACATTTTTTCTCGTTTCTTTGGTTTTCCTGATGGCTTAGCAGGTAAAGAATCCACCTTCAGTGCTTTAGACTCAGGAGAAGTGAGCTTGATCCGTGAGTCAGGAAGATTCCCTGGAGGAGAGTATGCAACCACTCCAGTATTCTTGTCTGGAGAATCTCATGGACAAAGGAACCTGGCTGACTACAGTTCATAGGCTGGCAAGGAATCAAACACCACCAAAGTGACTGAGCAGACCCCTATATATAGCCTTTAAATATCATAAGAAAGACGATGACAGGGAAAAGATAAAAATCCCTGATTTTACCCCAGACAGCTCCTGAGGAAGAGAGGCCTCCAGGAGACTTTCCTTCAGAGTTACTTGAGCTACATCTTCAAGAAGAATAGGAACTCACCTTGTAATAACTCACCTTGTTCAGAGAATGAATGAGAATCCTCGTTGAATAGCTTGTGCAAAGCACTACAATGTGAGAGACAAGGTGCATTTGAAGAATTCAAACCAGCTCAGAATGAGGGGAATACAAAGTGCATGTCAGGGAGTGTCAGACGCTAAGGCGCCTAGCCAGTGAGGCAGGGTCCTGAAGATCCCTCGAATACAATAAGATGCTGAGCCCGCGGAAGGGGGCAAAAGTTTTGGCAAGGATCTATCCCCCATGAGAACGAGCAGCATGTTTAACAAATAAATGATCAGGACTGATTTCTACACGCTTTCTTTATGTATTCCCTGACTATAAGTGCTGCTTTACTTCAAACCCACCTTTAGTATTAGATCTTGATTTCTTAGAGGTGCAGTGGAGACAGCAGAGATTGACGAAACACCCCATGAAGTAGCAGGAGCCTCTTGGTGTGGGGTCCTGGGCTCTGAAGTTTTAACCAGATGTCTGGATACAGCCTGAGTTTGTTTTTCTTCTGAGCGTGGTTCTTACTTTGTCCTGTTCACTCAGACCTACAGCTGGGAATAGAGACTGAAAACGAGAGGGCTTGCCTGAGATCTAGGAGACAGAAAAGGAGGGAGATGAAAGTGTTGACCCTTCCAATCTTGACTTCTGTTCCAGAGATTAGTGCAGATCTTTCTGCTTTGTTGGGAGAAGAGTACACAGCTTTAGCTGGAAAAAAATGAGTTATGTTTTCCAACACTGTTGAGCTGCACTGGTGGGACTAAAGTTGAGATGGGATGGGCTTGTATACTAATAGGGGCCAGTGATACAATTTATTACAAAAACAGTCATTGGGCCCACTCTGTGTGTTCAACACTAATAACCATTTTACAAACATTAGCTCATTTTTCCCTCATGCTAATCCCATGAGGTAGGGATTCCTTTTCCTCTTTTACTGATTAGAAAGCTGTGTTTTGTGAGGTTAAGTTGTTTCTCAGACTTCACCCTACACTTCTCTTGTGCAAGAGCCAAGAGTTATACACAGGTCTGGCTGACTCCAAGCCCATGCTCTTTAGAGAGGCAGTTTTATACAGTAGAAAGAGCACTTTTTAAGGAGTCAGTCTAGATTTGAACTCTCATTCTGCCACTTAATTTGCTGCAAAATCTTAGTTAAGTCATTTAGTCTCTGCTTCTTGGATTCCTTATAAGCAAATGGGATTGATCATAATTCTATTTACTGCAGATATTTTTTTTGTGGAAACCAAATGAATTCATATATATATACATATATATGTGTGTGTATGTATATATACACTTTCTGATATTGCCAAAGTCTATTTCAAAGAATTTATTTATTTCAAAGCCTCAATTGTTGTACCGAGAAATTTGGGAAAATGATGGTCCTGCATAACTCAGATGGACATTGGAAGAAACAACTGAGATGATCTATGAGGAAGTACTTTATAAACTGTAAAGTACTGTTCAAGTGAGGTAATGTGCAAGCAATCACCTTATAATTCTAAAAGGCTGTCAGGGATTATCGTGATTACTGTCAGTTCCTTGGAGACCAATAATAAGTATCACTAGTTAATATTCTTTCACTTTTATTAGGTTCCTTAGATTGCTGTGGCATATATTTTCCAAGTAACTTGGCATAGAACTTCATCTTAGCCAGTTCTCCCGCTCCCAGACCCTTTGCCACTATAAAACAAGATGACGCCAGCATGAAAGTAGCAGCATGTTCTTTGAATGACCTGCCAAAGTCAGAGCCTCATGTATTACATATCCTAGGATCGGCACATGCATTAATACTATAAAAGAGGTTTTGTGAGAGAGACAAATACAAACACCATGAGGTCACTTCTTCCAGACTATAACAGGATGCAGACTCTTGGAAGGAAATAGTATAAATGTCCTTTTGGAAAATTTTGTCTCTGAGTACAGAACACATTATTAATTTTTCCAGAACCCTCCAACATACAGTACATCAACAGTGTGCCTTTTCTTTTCTTTCCTTTATTCATCTCTCTGTCTCTTTTTAAGGCATTCTGTTTTCAGAGAAAGGAGGAAAAGCTGGGAGGAAATTTAAGTTACTAAGGATTTCCAACATGAATTTCTGCTCTTCAGGCCTCAAGTCTGTTTGCAAAGAGAGCAGTATAATCAGTTCAGAACCAAGGTCCCAATCTCACTTTTTCAGCTGGGTGAATAGTTCAATACTCAGCCCTCTTCATCTGCCAAGGAAGGCCGTATGACATGAAGTTAAACAAATACTGAAGTACAAATCAGGAGAGTTTGGCTTTACTGAATAATTGCACAGAAAATTGCAGTATGACAAAATAATTATTTTTAAGTGTATCTACTGTGTTTCCGGCACTGCTTGATAGAAGTTCACTAAATAGGTGTGGAATTAAAAAACTCAGTAATAAGCAATGTGATGCCTTTTAATGAAGGCATCACTGCACATACCTGATCACTGTACTTCTAGACTTCAAGCAGTGCTAGCCCTAGCATGCAACTTGTTCTTGGAACGAAGAAATGAGTCCAGAGGTGGTATAAGAACTGCGAGTCACACTCAGGTCTGTTGCCTCCACTATTGGATGCTGCCCTTATGGTGAGTGAAGGGCACCTCTCTGAGCCTCAGTTTCCTTACCTACAAATGAAAGAATTAGATTAGATAACCCCTAAGACACCTTCCACTTCTGTGGATCTATTTCTAAATAACAATTTGTTTCACATAACAATTTAAGAATTCTAGATTTAGAAAGAATTTTCTGTAAACACTCAAAGCTAAGTTCCCACTCCAGAAAAAAATAACATCAGACACACAAGTTGTATGATCTCTTCTTCCAGACAGTAGTGCCACAATATTCCCTTCATATCTTATTTTACAGTTACATATACAAAAATACCAAGTGACAAATTGCCATCCTTTGCTCTCATCCCATACCCTAGGTAATTAATTAACTTTCTTAAAAAAGCCTCAAACATGTTAAACTCTTGCGACTGTTAATCTTCAGCTTTTTCTTTAGACCAATGTTTTCCATTCATGATGGCTCACTAAGGTCGTCTGTGCAGCTTTTACAATGTAAGGATGTCTAGAACCATCTCTGAGATTCTGAGTTAATTGGTCTTTGATCAAAGTGGAGTCCAAGCCTCTTCCCTAAAAGCTACACAAGTCAGGGTCCACCAGAACAGTGTCTCTTAAATTTCAATGTGCACATGAATGAGCCAGGGGGACTTTTCCAATGCAGATTCTAATTTCATAGCTTCTAGGCAGGATCTACACTTACTCCTTGGAAGGAAAGTTATGACCAACCTAGACAGCATATTAAAAAGTAGAGACATTACTTTGCCATCAAATGTCCATCTAGTCAAGGCTATGGTTTTTCCAGTGGTCACGTATGGATGTGAGAGTTGGATTGTGAAGAAAGCTGAGCGCCGAAGAATTGATGCTTTTGAACTGTGGTGTTGGAGAAGACTCTTGAGAGTCCCTTGGACAGCAAGGAGATCCAATCAGTCCATCCTAAAGGAAATCAGTCCTGGGTGTTCATTGGAAGGACTGCTGCTGAAGCTGAAACTCCAATACTTTGGCCACTCATGTGAATAGTTGACTCATTGGAAAAGACCCTGATGCTGGGAGGGATTGGGGGCAGGAGGAGAAGGGGACGACGGAGGATAAGATGGCTGGATGGCATCACTGACTCGATGGACATGAGTTTGAGTAAACTCCGGGAGTTGGTGATGGACAGGGAGGCCTGGTGTGCTGCGGTTCCTGGGATCGCAAAGAGTCAGGCACGACTGAGCAAAAGAATTGAACTGAACTGAGGCAGGATCTGAGATTGTGCATTTCTAATAAACTCCCATGTTAATATTTTCACCCTTGCCAATAGAAATGCATTTCATGGATCAGCAATATTAGCATCTTCTGGGAAGATGTTAGAATGCAGCGTCTCAGGCCCCACCCCAGACCTAATATGTTAGGAGTTTGAAGACAAACAGATCCAATAGGAGATAAATACATATGGAGAAATTAATTATAAGGCATTGACTCATGTGATTATGGATGGTGACAAGACCCAAGAAATACAGTGGGCAAGCTGCAGACCTGGGAGAGCTGGTAGTATAATTCCAATCTGATTCTCAAGGTGTGAGAACCAAGATTGAAGATGGCACGTACTTGTCTAAATGACAGCTGATGAAAGTCAAGGAGAGCCAGTGTTTCAGTCTTGGTCAGAAGGTTGGGGAAAAACCAATGTTCTAGCTTAAGGGCAGTCAAAACTGGAGGAATTTCCTCTTAATCTAGGCAGATCACTCTTTTTGTCCTATTCAGGTCTTCAAGTGATTGGATGGGACCCATTCACATTAGGGAGGGCAATCTTCTTTACTTAGTCTACAGATGCAAGTGTTAATCACATCCAGAAACACCCTGACATGCCCAAAATAATATTTGATCAAATATTTGGACACCACATGGCCTAGTCAAGTTGACACATAAAATTAGCCATCGTATGTACTGAATCAGAGTATGTGTTTTGTGTTTTAATATATTATAAATATTAAATAAATATTATATATAGTTAATATACAGCATATAAGAGACACTGCACTGCAATAACAGTTCTCAAAATTTGTGGTTCTGTTGACCCCTTTTACATTCTTAAAAATTATTGAGCATCCCAAAGTATTTCTGCTTGAATAAGTTATAATCTATCAATATTTCCTGTGGTAGAAATGAACACTGAAGGCTTTCAAAATATTACCTTATTAATTAGTTTTCAGTTCAGTTCAGTTCAGTCTCTCAGTTGTGTCTGACTCTCTGCCATCCCATGGACTGCAGCACACCAGGCTTCCCTGTCCATCACCAACTCCCGGAGCTTGCTCAAACTCATGTCTGTTAAGTAGGTGATGCTATCCAACCATCTCATCCTCTGTCATCCCCTTCTCCTCCTGCCTTTAATCTTTTCCAGCATTGGGGTCTTTTCAAATGAATCAGTTCTTCGCATCAGGTGGCCAAAATATTGGAGTTTCAGCTTCAGCATCAGTCCTTCCTATGAATATTCAGGACTGATTTCCTTTAAGATGGACTGGTTAGATCTCCTTGCAGTCCGAGGGACTCTCAAGAGTCTTCTCCAACACCATAGTTCAAAAGCATCAATTTTTTGGTGCTCAGCTTTTTTTATAGTACAATTCTCACATCCATATATGACCACTGGAAAAGGCAAAGCTTTGGCTACACAGACCTTTGTTGGCAAAGTAACGTCTCTGGTTTTAAATATGCTATCTAGGTTGGTCATAACTATTCTTCCAAGGAACAAGGATCTTAATTTCCTGGCCTCAGTCACCATCTGCAGTGATTTTGGAGCCCCCCAAAATAAAGTCACTGTTTCCATTGTTTCCCCATCTATTTGCCATGAAGTGATGGGACCAGATGCCATGATCTTAGTTTTCTGAAAGTTGAGTTTTAAGCCAATTTTTTCACTTTCCTGTTTCACTTTCTTCAAGAGGTTCTTTAGTTCTACTTTGCTTTCTGCCATCAGGGTGGTGTCATCTGCATATATGAGGTCATTTATATTTTTCCCGGCGATCTTGATTCCAGCTTGTGCTTCATCCAGTCCAGCATTTCCCATGATGTACTTTGCATATGAGTTAAATAAGCAGGGTGACAATATACAGCCTTGACATACTCCTTTTCCTATTTGGAACCAGTCTGTTGTTCCATGTCCAATTCCAACTGTTGCTTCTTTATCTGCATACAGATTTCTCAGGAGGCAGGTCAGGTGGTCGGTCTGGTATTCCCATCTCGTGAAGAATTTTCCACAGTTTCTTGTGATTCACACAATCAAAGGCTTTGGTATAGTCAATAAGGCAGAAGTAGATGTTTTTCTGAAAC
This sequence comes from Cervus elaphus, assembly GCF_910594005.1. Taxonomy (NCBI): domain Eukaryota; kingdom Metazoa; phylum Chordata; class Mammalia; order Artiodactyla; family Cervidae; genus Cervus; species Cervus elaphus. The sequence goes on along the minus strand of NC_057833.1, from coordinate 41,922,783 downwards.
TCTTTTGCTTTTTTCAATGATCCAACAGATGTTGGCAATTTGATCTCTGGTTCCTCTGCCTTTTCTAAAACCAGCTTGAACATCTGGAATTTCACAGTTCACCTACTGCTGAAGCTTGGCTTGGAGGATTTTGAGCATTACTTTGCTAGCATGTGTGGTAGTTTGAGCATTCTTTGGCATTGCCTTCCTTTGGGATTGGAATGAAAACTGACCTTTTCCAGTCCTGTGGCCAATGCTGAGTTTTCCAGATTTGCTGGCATATTGAGTGCAGCACTTTCACAGCATTATCCTTTAGGGTTTGAAACAGCTCAAGTGGAATTCCATCACTTCCACTAGCTTTGTTTGTAGTGATGCTTCCTAAGGCCCACTTGACTTCACATTCCTGGATATCTGGCTTTAGGTGAGTGATCACTCTGTCATGGTTATCTGGGTCATGAAGATCTTTTTAGATCTTCTGTGTATTCTTGCCACCTCTTCTTTATATCTTCTGCTTCTGTTTAGGTCTATACCGTTTATGTCCTTTATTGTGCCCATCTTTGCATGAAATGTTCCCTTGGTATCTCTAATTTTCTTGAAGAGATCTTTAGTCTTTCCCATGCTGTTGTATTTCTCTATTTCTTTGCATTGATTGCTGAGGAAGGCTTTCTTATCTCTCCTCGCTATTCTTTGGAACTCTGTATTCAAATGGGTATATCTTTCCTTTTCTCCTTTGCCTTTCACTTCTCTTCTTTTCACAGATATTTGTAAGGCCTCCTCAGACAATCATTTTGCCTTTTTGCATTTCTTTTTCTTGGGGATGGTCTTGATCACTGCCTCTTGTACAATGTCATGAACCTCTGCCCATAGTTCTTCAGGCACTCTGTCTATCAGATCTAATCCCTTGAATCTATTTGTCACTTCTACTGTAAATCAGAACATTACAGTTTTAAGTAACAGTAAAGTAACTAATAAATCCATTATATGTTAACATAATAACATTTTCATGAAAAATAACCGTATATTTTAGAAAAAATAATTGTGAGAATAGAGATATTATACAATCTTCCAAATCTCTTGAATGTCTGGTTTGATGTAATACAGCTGGATATTCATACTTCTTCCTTAATTTAACATGTGGCAATGTTGTATGCCATACAGACTACAGAAATCTCCACTCTATTCAAATAAGATAAAGGATGAAAGAGCAAATAACCCACCTTATTATTATTGAATATTCCCTAAAAAAGTCTCAGGGGCTTCTAGGGGCCTCTAGATCACACTTTGAGACTGCTATTCTAGAGGAAATCGATAGAATTTATATTTCTCAACAGTCAACCTCAGGTCTCATCAGTTCTACTGAAATCTGGGGTCATTACAGCACTATCTGGAGGAAGTCAGCCTTTTCTTTCCACCAGTAAATTATGCAGTGCTGTCAGTAGTTTCAAAGACCAGTGATTATAATGCCAGTTTTGGAAGATTACTAATTCCTCACTCTACACCCAGTTTTCTCAACCTCAGCATTACTAGTACCTCGAGTGGAATAATTCTTTGCTGTAGCAGGCAGTCCTTGCATTATAAGAGGTTTCAAAGCATCTTTGGCCTCTGTCCACTAGATGCTGCCTACCACCTCTTCCCCAGTGTGACAACCAGAAACATCTTCAGACATCTCAAGTGTCCCCTAGCTGAGCCACAGAGCTATAGACTAAGAATAAATGAGAGCAGTGAAGGCAGCATTCAAGGGTTCTGGCTCAGACTTTGTCTTTTGTGTGAATGGCGGTACCTTTAATGGGAATTGGAAATGAAGGGAGAGAAAAGTCTTGAGAGGAAAGACAATGAATTCAAGTCTGAAGTGTTGATTTTGAAATGTCCAAGGGCTCTCTGCATGATTAGAACATGGGATATTATCAGAGGAACTGCTACCAAAAATATATAAATAGAAGTTCTTCAGAGTCATACTATAAACTGAGGAGAGAATGTCATGTAATTAGACATCAGAAAGAAATTATTTTCATTTTTATTATGTTCCAGGCACCTCATAAGACCTTTTATAAATAGCTGTTATTCTAGCTAGTATGACCCATTTACTGTCATTCTAACTAACATGATTGTTTTACTGATGAGAAACTATACATTGAGAGAAGTTGAGTAACTGTTCAAAGTAAAAAACTTCTAAGTTTGGTTAGACTCTAGAATCTAAGGGCTTTTTATCACCATTTTCTGTCTCCCCCACCACCAATCTCTCTCTCTTTTTTTTCTTTCATTCATCAAATGTAAGTGACTACCATGTTCCAGCAGATGTATAAGATGCTGGTATACGTTAAAGAATAGTACAATCTTTGTCCCTTATGGAGCTTTCAATCTAACAGTAAAATAGAAAATGAAGCAAGGAATAGCAATGTGTTAATTGCTATGGTGGAGAAATCACAGGGCCATAGAATCCCCTGGAAAGACTATTTATTCCAGTCCTGAAGTGAGAGGGAGTCAGAAAAAGCTCCCTACAAGAAGTGATACTTAAGCTAAAATCACATTGCTGAGTAAGAATTTTAAAAAGAGGAAGGGAAAGAATGTTCTACTCTGAGAGAATACTATGTGTGAAGGATCCTTCTATTTTCTGCTGTTTTAAAGTCTAAATTTTTTATTTTTATTTATTCTTTTATCCCAATGACATTTATATCAGTTTGTCACTATATAATTTCCTTAAGCCCCATCATAAATATGCAGTTGTAGTTTTGAAAGTACCTTTCAGTTACTTTGTACCTAGAAAGGCAGTATGGCATGATGAAGCTTTGAAGCCTAGATTTCAAGAGTAAGACATTCAATAAGGCATTTCCCTCCTAAAGTTTCATTTTCTTCACTTGTAAAATGGCTGTTAAGACCATAAAATTAAATATATATGGAGATGCTTGTGAAAATGTAAACTTTCCTTAATAACTGAACTATTATTCTGCCGAGCTAAAAGGTCATCATCAGTTCAGTTCAGTTCAGTTACTCAGTCAAGTCTGACTCTTTGTGACCCCATGGACTGCAATATGCCAGGCTTCCCTGCCCATCACAACCAATCTCCTCCTAGAGATTGCTCAAACTCATGTCCATGGAGTTGGTGCTGCCATTCAACCATCTCATCCTCTGTCATCACCTTGTTCTCCTGCCTTCAGTCTTTCCCAGCATTAGGGTCTTTTCCAGTGAGTCAGTTCTTCACACCAAGTGGCCAAAGTATTGGAATTTCAGCTTCAACATCAGTCCTTCCAATGAAGATTCAGAACTGATTTCCTTTAGGATTGACTGGTTTGAGTCCAAGGGACTCTCAAGAGTCTTCTCCAATAGCACAGTTCAACAGCATCAACTCTTCAGTGCTCAGCTTTCTTTATAGTCTAACTCTAACAGCTATACACGGCTACTGGAAAATCCATAGCTTTGACTAGATTGACTTTGTTGGCAAAACGCGGTCCACTGGAGAAAGGAATGGCAAACCACTTCAGTATTCTTGCCTTGAGAACCCCATGAACAGTATGAAAAGGGTCAGAATAATAAAGTCATTAAGTGTGAATACAAAAGGCATGTTCAAGAAAGCAAATAATCCGTATTTACCTGGGTCCTTGAAATTTGATTCAAGAAGAGACTGAAAAGGTACGTTTAAGCAATATGGTTGTGTGCCTTAAACAGTAGAGGTTGGAGTTTACTGGATTTAATAGGCAGTTCTTTCCATGCAGATTTTGATCTTTATTGTTGACACCAGAGCAAGAGCCAGTATTCTCTGGGGAACTCTGTAGCATCTGGTAATATCCATAAAGCTTCTATAAATAACAATTGAATATATGCTATTGTTTTCACAACTAATTCAGAAGCAGTTTAAATATTTCTTCAGTTTCCAAGCATGCCTGATTTGAAATTGGGCTCCAGAAAGCTGTTTAACAGATGCAGTAAGATTTTTAAGGTACACCAAGAGAAATATAAATGTTCGGCTAAATTTAGAAATATCCTAAGATTTTCCAGACTCTGATAGGTAGCTATCCAGCCAAGTATCTTGTGTATGTGTGGGGTGGAAAAGTGAGGTGGTAACAGCAACAAGAGGCTCGAGGACTGAGAACGTGGCGTTGGTGAAATGACTCTGATGTTACATAGGACTCTGATATGGATGCAGGTGATGATCTTGAGAAAGCAACTGTGCTATTGAATGTTCTGCTCTCGGACACAGTCAGAAGATCCCACTGAGAAGACCTTTGGAAAATAATCTATAGTCCAGGAGGCAGACATTGCCAAAGATTCTGGTGCAGTTATGAGAGGTCTTCCTAAGGAGACCAGAAAGGCATCTAGTGTTATATGAAGAGCCTGAGCCCAACTATAACTACTAGCTAAATGTTTTACAAGTTACTTCACCACCCCGAAACTCATTTTCATCATCCGTCAAATGGAATAAAATTAGAGCTTATTCATGAGGTTGTTATGAGAAAGAAATGGTACTGAAGTTTAAAAGATTTTGGTGCAATTTAAGGTATTACATGAAATATAATACATAGAATATATGTCACAGACAAGATAACTCAAAAATGTTATTTCAAAAGGGAAATAATTAATTTTTCTTTAATTTTTTAACTGTATATAGGTATTTGTGGAATTTGAAGCACACTGATTTTCTAAGCTCTAAGCTACCCAAATTTCATGTTAAACACATATGACTCCTTTCCAGTAAAATTAAGGAAAATTCTCATTTGGAAAGCAAAATAAATCTCAAATAAAGACATACTTAATAATAAAGAAAAAAGAAAAGAGGAGCATGGATTTACAGCATCACACAAGAAACTGAACTGAACACAGGGTTAGAAATGCCCAATATATAGTTCTTGCACAAACTGAGACTTAGAATTTAGAATTCTCTTCCCGAGGAGAGAAGGAAAGAGCCTAAGTTCTGAAAGTACTTAAAATTTACATTAGAAGCCTTTGTATTCCAGGGATGTACATTCATTGCTGTATCTTCTTCACTGTGAAATGAGTTTCTGGGACAGTCAGAACACGGAGACATAAGGCTTTCCATCTAGAAGCTAAATGTCTGGAAGTAGATCTTCTGAGACAAATGGAGCAAGACATTTATTAAAGTTTTGCATACATAGCCAAACTGCTCACTAGTGAGCTTTTGACTATTTTTAGCTCTCATTAGCAATCCTAAAGAATGTCCATTTTCCCACTGCCTTGCCAACTTGGGATATTCAAAAATTTTCTTTTAGAGTTTAAAAATCTACTGGAATATAAACTGTGACTTACTATTATAGTTTATATTTCTTTGAAGATAGTGTGAATTTTTAGTCCTAAGAATTTTGCTCAATGATCTAGATAAAACTCTTTTATCAGTAAACTTTTACATTCTTCATTTATAAGAAGAAAAATTCATTTCTCACCCCTTTGAAAATGATGTGAATGTGTTTGTTTTCTTGCATCCTAAGTATATTTTCCAACCTTCACCTCAAATCTTAAAAAAAGAAAAAAATTAGTTTTTCATTAATAGGCATTTAAATAACATTTGGGCAAATCTTTCTAAACGTTAACTTTCAATAAATAAAAAAAGAGAGAATTTGGCTATCTGCAGAATGAATTAATGTCTGGCGAAGATAGGGTGAAGGTAAAGATAGATGGTAAGTTCAAATGGGATTTAAAAGCCAGAACACTTTTTAAACCAAGATGCAAGTCTTACAATACACGAAATGGAATCAATGAAATGCAAAAGCAGAATTAGGAAAAAAAATAAATAAAATTGATTATATACAAGTCATTCCATGTACCCAATGAGAAGTAAAAGAAAGTTACACTATTTCAGCACTAGATTCCAGGGCCTTTCCTCCTTTTATGAGCTGGTGTCATGCCACTGTCCATCCTGCGTTAACCTTTGATTTCATTTCCATCTTGTGGCCTACCTTCTGCCCTTAAGACTTGGCAGGCGTACTTGGATTCCTTGACTTTGAACTTCGTTGAGTGCTGATGACTTTGAGTCATACTCCTTTCCAGTTCATTGTTCCTGGATCCCTTGGGTAATATCCTTTGGGCCACAATCTTTCCCTTATTTCAGACCACAAAGTTAGTGTGCAGTGCTTACATTTAGGTGCTGAGTAAAGGTATGAGCAAAAGAGGTACTGATGGGTAAAGCTATGGGCTTTGTAGGTGGAAAAGATCTGAGCCTTGCCTCTCTTCTTCAGTAGTACTTGGGCATATAAATGACACTCAATAGTGATAATTATCTCTCATGCTAGGGTCCCGAGCATGACCCTATGCCTTTATTACGTGCTATTTAGAATGCAGAGGACTTCATCCCCCCATTTGCTCAATCAGATTCTTCAAGATTATATCTTGAATATTACCTTCTTTATCAAGTCTTCTTTGATTGGCCTAGGCTGTTAGTTTTGTTTTTTTCCCTCCTATAGCTCTTTGAAGAAATGAACAGTAAGTTTCATGTTGTTTTGTAATGTTTCTGAATAAATATGCATCTCCACAGTCATTCTAGTCATTCTATGCATCTCCCCTCCTTCACCAAACTTAGCAAACTGCTCTATATATAGTAAGCCCTAAGTAAACTCTTTTCAAATAAAATTTTAGTCATGCCAGTGAGGAAAGCAAAATAAAAATGATCACCTTCAGTCCACAGAATAGAAAAAGTGATTGAAATGTGAGACACAAAGCGGTCTGCCCAAGGTCACCAAGCTAGGCAATATCAAATCTAATAATGATATTTTTTCCCTTCAAAATATCATCTTCTAATCAAAATGGAATAATAGAATCCTTAAACACAATAGCAATAAAGCACCAGTGGCTCAAAATTTAGACAGCAGCAGTATATGAATGGTTCTGGATTTCTAATCCCAGAGCAAAAAAAAATTTTAATTGATTTATTTATTTTAATTAGAGTCTAATTACTTTACAATATTGTGGTGGTTTTTGCCATACATTGACATGAATCAGCCATGGGTGTACATGTGCCCCCCCCATCCTGAATCCCCCTCCCACCTCCCACCCTATCCCATCCCTCTAGGTTGTCCCAGTGCACGAGCTTTGAGTGGCCTCTTTCATGCATCTAACTTGGACTGGTCATCTGTTTCACATATAGTAATATACATGTTTCAATGCAAGATTTCACATGCTTTTAATTACATCAGAGAAAATGTTATATTCTCTTGATCTTATGCTAAGCGACTGGGTAGTAAATACTCAGTTTAAAAAACTCAGGACTTGTGGCTTCAAAGAAGTTACAGGTTGTTGAAAAGTTTCACAGATTAAGAAATTTTTTTTAAGTTTTGCAGGTCAGTTATAATGCATTTATTATCATGTTCAAGTTATACAATTTTAATATACATTTTAATTGGAAATTCCTTTGGGCAGTGGTACAAAGTAGGTTAATATATTTTTCCCTCTTCTCAAATAAAAAAAGGTAAGCACAGAGGTTATAAGTAACTGAGGAGCAGAGTCTTAGGTCTTCAGCCCCCTCCTTTGTTCACTGAACTGAATAATGAGACAGAGAGCTGTTTTATGGCTACTTCTCCTCTTCAATCCAGAGTCCTTGGCAGCTCCTAGGTCTGTGAGATGGAACATATGTATTCAAAAACATCCAAGGATCTTTCAGAGCAGAACTGGTGGTCTCATAGTGTTCCTTTGTAGAACAACAGACTTCAACTTTCAAAAAAACTTTCTTACTATGAGATTAAAGTCTTCTCATTGCTCTCTCAGCTACGGCTGTCCACTCTCTGAATCCCTCATCTTGAGTTCCTTGTCTCCATGAACTCATACCCACCTGCTGTCCCAAGATCCAACTTAAGCACCATCTTTAGACTTGTTTCTCCATCCTACATCCAATCAAGCCTGTTTCTTCTTGGCACTTAATCTCTTGCAGCCATCTTTTCTTCCTTCCTTACTGTGACTTGGTTCGGGTTGCTATACTTCTATTGGACCTCCCTGCATCCAGTCTTGTCCCAATCTAATCAGTTGTACACAATGCTGAAAGTAAACTGGTTATTTTGATGCTTGAAATGTTTTCAGGTCTTTTTGACTGACCTTTGTCTCCTCATTCCCTCACTCTAATTCCTTTCACTCCTTCTCAAGAATTAAGTGCAAACACCTTAATATGGTTTAGGAGGCATTCACAATTTGGTCCATGTCACACAACTCTGATCTCTCCTCACCTTTTTTAGTATTCTATGTTCCACCCAGACTGAGCAACTTACAGTGCCATGAAGGCACTTTGCTGCTTTTCTGCACAGTCCTATGGCCAAAGTAAATGCAATTTCCTCCATTTGGAACATCCTTTTACCCTATTCTCCACTTTATTGCTTCTCCTTGTACATTCAGCCTGAATAGCTCCCACTTGTGCTTCTGACCTCAGTCAACATACTAGTTCCTTCAGGAAGCTTCCCAAACCCTGGAAGTTGAGTTAAGGCTTATGTGCTGGGCTGGTTGACCACTGGTGTTTACTCCTAATTAACACACATGGTGTTGCTTTAAAACTGCATATTTGTTGAATATTTCCCCCATTATAGTCAGCAATTTACATGCAAAGACAGTGCCTTTTAATTATTTGTGCAATTCTACAATAATTAGCATAATAATTACACATAGTAGACCTTCAGTAAATAAATAAATGTGTGCTAATTTGCTTCAGTCACGTCTGATTCTTTGAGACCCTTTGGTCTGTAACCCACCAGACTCTGTCCATGGGGATTCTTCAGGCAAGAATACTGGAGTGGGTTGACATGCCCTCCTCCAGAGGATCTTCCTGACCCAGCGATTGAATATTCATCTATTTTGGCTCCTGCATTGCAGGCAGATTCTTTACCACTGAGCCATGGGCTGCTGCTGCTGCTAAGTCACTTCAGTCGTGTCCGACTCTGTGCAATCCCACGGACGGCAGCCCACCAGGATCCTCTGTCCCTGGGATTCTCCAGGCAAGAATACTGATGTGGGTTGCCATTTCATTCTCCAAGGCATGCGTGCATGCATGCTAAGCCACTTCATTCGTGTCCAACTCTGTGCGACCCCATAGATGGCAGCCCACCAGGCTCTGCTGTCCATAGGATTCTCTAGGCAAGAATACTGGAGTGGTTTGTCATTTCCTTCTCTATGAGCCATGGAGGGAAGCCCTAAATTAAAAAATAAATAAACCTAATTAGTGAATAAATTATTGATAGCATGGAGATCTCTGTAAACTCAACTTGTGTTATCAAGGTGTGTTAACATATTAACACATCCCTAACCCTTGCCCAATACACACCAGTTTTGTAGTATAGGGGAGTTTGATCACATTATGTAACCCTTGCAAGTGTTTATTTTTGCTATTGGGAATAGAGCTAAAGACTACAGTGGATCTTTGATAAGTAAAGTAGCTTAAAAAATCTTGATATTTGTCTCAAGCTTGCCAATTCTCAGGCTTTATTCTGGCTTTGACTTTAGATTTTAATCAACTAGTGGAACCCCTGGCCAAAATGTTCTGGCACTAGTTGAATAACCACAGTTTTATCAAATGAAAAATGAGTCAGAGTCTATAAATTAGCTTCTGGTAATGGTTTAGTGGGTTTGCTGCTCAAACTTTATTATGCATAAGAATTCTGGAGAGATCTGGTATTTCTGTTGTTGTTGTTCAGTCACTAAGTTGTGTTAGATCCTTTGTGACCCCATGTACTGCAGCACACTCAGCTTTTCTGTTCTTCACCATCTCCAGGAGTTTGCTCAAACTCATGTCCATTGAGTTGGTGATGCCATCTAATCATCTCATCCTCTGTCACCCCCTTCTCCTTGTGCCTTCAATCTTTCCTGGCATCAGAGTCTTTCCTAATGAGCTGTCTTTTAGCATCAGGTGGCCAAAGTATTGAAGCTGAAACTTCAGCATCAGTCCTTTCAATTAATATTCAGGGTCAATTTCCTTTAGGATTGACTGTTTTTATCTCCTTGCTCTCCAAGGAGCTCTCAAGAGTCTTCTCCAGCACCAAAATCTGAAAGCATCAATTCTGTAGCTCCCACCTTCAAAGCTGCTTGGGACATGTCTTAAGAATTTGCATTTCTTGTAGGTTCCCAGAGGAAGTTGATACTGGAACTTATTGATGCCTAGCACTAGTGGAGCATCAAACAAATGTTATTCATTGAGAGCTTGCAGTATAAAAGACACAATAGGTGGGGAAAGATCCAGCAAAGGTGTATCCAATCAATTCCACAAATATTTATTGAGTACCTAATGTGCTACCATTAGGCTTCCCTGGTAGCTCAGACAGTAAAGTGTCTGCCTATAATGAGGGAGACCTGGGTTCGATCCTTGGGTCGGGAAGATCCCCTGGAGAAGGAAATGGCAATCCACTGCAGTATTCATGCCTGGAAAATCCCATGGACCGAGGAGCCTGGTGGGCTACAGTCCATGGGGTCACCAAGAGTGGGATACAATGAAGCAAATTTACTTCTTCACTTCTTCAGTGTGCTACCAAGTACTGGTTGACACCATGGAATTCAGACATAAATATGATGCTATTTCTGCTCTCCAAGGGCTCCTAGTATAGTGACAGAAACTAACACTGTATTCTAAGTGAGATTGCAATACATACTATGGATTTCCACATAACTAGTTCATCTCCACTAGAACACAGACTAATACACGTGCTGGGCAAAAATAGGGAAGAAAGTTTCAAACCAGAGCATGAAGGGCTTTGAATCTCATCTTAAGGAATCTGCATGCTTTTGCTGGCCATAGAAAGACAAAATGTTTTAAAAAGGGAATGGTATTAATCTTTTCTTGGAACACTGATAGCAACTTCTGATAACAGTTTACATGGTTGTGTGGAAGCACCAGCTTCCCTAGTGGCTCAGAAGGCAAAGAATCTGCCTGCAATGTGGGAAACCTGGGTTCGATCCCTGGGCCAAGAAAATCCCCTGGAGAAGGGAATGGCAATCCACTCTGTTATTCATGCCTGGAGAATCCCATGGACAGAGGAGCCTGGCAGGCTACAGTCCATGGGGTCGCACAGAGTCTGACACAACTGAGTGACTAACACTTTCACTTTCACGGAGGGGCTGAGAATGGAGACAAAGACACTAGTGAGGAGGTGGTTACAATGACTCCAACAAAATTTAATGAGACAATAAAGAGGGGAGTTGCAGTAAAATTTTAATACAAATATATGGCTCCCTTGAAGCACAGCAATAGAACTCCTGCAGCTTTCTAACTTCTCAAGAATATTTAAGGCATCATAAAGGCCTTCTACATCAATTTGTTGGCTCTTTCTCATGTTGAAATAAAGAGAAACAGCAAGTCTATTTTTCTTATTAATGTATTCCCAGAACATAATAAAGTTCCTGGCACATATCATTGCTATATAAATATGTATTGATTGGTTGCCAAACTGGAAAAAGTCCTGTGCATCATCTCAACTTACCCGTTCATTATTTGTTCACAAATAGTGATACCGAGCTTCGCTAGTGGCCCAGATGGTAAAGAATCTACCTGCAATGCAGGAGACCAGGATTCGATCCCTGGGTCCAGAAGATCCCCTGGAGAAGAAGATGTCAACCCACTCCAGTATTCTTGCCTGGAGAATCCCATGGACAGAGGAACCTAGTGGGCCACACAGTCGAAGGGGTCGCAAAGAGTCAGACACGACTGAATGACTAACAGTTTCAGTGATACCGAGGTCAAAAAAGAGGAATAGACTAACATCTGGTTACCAGTCAAACTAAGATTAGAACCCACAGTCTTGACTTCCAATCCAGTTTTTCAACATCACATCAAGCCCCAACCAGGCTTCTATTAAAATCAATATTGTGTTAGGGGTAATGAGCTACTTCTATGACCTCACTCTTCTGAGTTTGTGCCACAGGCTGTGGCCTGGCAGACAGCAGCTCATTTAAGTCATCTTCTTCCAGCCAATGGCATCCTTGGTTAAGATAATAAAATGTGTTTTTCTTCAACATATATCCCACTTCAAGGGGTTTGTTTTTCTCTATTTTGTATTTCACTGCAAGTTACCACCATTTAATTCCATAAGCCTTTCAAATGAAGAAAGTGCTATAGTATGCAATAATTGCTGAGAGGAATTAAATCCTCAAACCACATCTTCAGTTAAAAGATGTCTCACATGGAAACTGCACCAGAGTCTCCTGACCAAACCTTGTAAAATGTCTCCATTGTGAATGTTCCTGGTCATGTCTCCAATAAAACCCCAAATAAATGCATTGCATTGGTCTTAGAATGTGTATTCTGGAGAGTACTAGAATTCTGAAAGGGAAATTGGCCAGGTCCCTACTGTTTATCCTTCATCTATGCAATGCCTTCATGTTATATATTTTTCAGTCACATAGAGTTTCTTGTGTCTAAGATAAGAAAAAGGCTACGTCATAACTCCCAAATCATAAATGTTGATTGTTATTCAAGGGTATGTAGCCTCAAATTCATTTTAACTCTCTGAGTTAATTTCCTCGTGTTGTTAAAGGAAACTTGTAAGCCAAGTCATTTTGACTGGATACCAGATAGCATGAATTTTACATTCTAGAGTACGCTTTATGAGTTTAGTCATGTTCCCCCCAAAAGATGTGTTAAAGTCTAATCCTTAGTACTTTAGAATGTAACCTTACATGGAAAAAGTCTTTATAGAGGTAATCAAATTAAGGTGAGGCTATTAGGGTGGGCCTTAATACAATGTGACTAATGCCCTATGAATTTCTGTTGTTTTAAGCCACATGGTTTTTGGTACTTTGTATGGCAGCTAGGGAAGGATATTTGTGCTGGATACTTTTATATTCTTATAATGATCCTCCATCTTTGTTCTGGAATGATGTTAAATTACTTAGAAACAGGTTGACCCATTTGAATCTTCCTTTTAAGCTTTTCTAAGATTATAAAAAGTAGTATCATGGCATCTGGTCCCATCACTTCATAGCAAACAGATGGGGAAAAAGTGGAAATAGTGACAGATTTTATTTTTTTGGACTCCAAAAACACTGCAGATGGTGCACATAGACACAAAATTAAAAGACACTTGGTCCTTGGAAGAGAAGCTATTACAAACCTAAACAGAGTATTAGAAAGCAGAGCTATCACTTTACTAACAAAGGTGCATGTAGTCAAAGTTCTGGTTTTTCCAGTAACCATGTGCAGACGTGAGAGTCAGAGTATAAAGAAGGCTGAGTCCCGAAGAACTGACCCTTTCGAATTGCGGTATACAGTATTCCAGGGAAGCAAGGATAAACCTAACTCATCCTTGATTAAACCAGGGACCACATCACTCTAACAGTCAATATCATTCCATTAAGGAACAAATAAGTTAGAAAAGACCTATATAGAAATTACCATTCATATAATTAATATACCGGCCAATTGATAAATTGGAAACTGACTGAATATTTACACCATATATAATTTTATGAACACATACTAAAATGTCTCTGATATTATTAACTTCTTAATTATTCTCATTGAACAATTAGTAACATGAAAATAAAGCTTAAGAACTAGGAGGTGTTACTGGGTGTCTAAGAGGGACCACATTTTTAACGTGCAAAATTTTATGTGGACTTTTTTTTTTATATATTTTATCTTCTTCTGTGAGTCTTTTGTGACACTTATAGAAACTATCAAGGTCAGTTAGTAGTCTATTACCCAGGGAGAATTTAATTAAGAAGGCAAAAATAAGGGTCATCTGTTTGAATATCAGTGTGTATCCAGAAAAAATTTAAAAGAAAAAATGAAATGCATAAATCACATGGACTTGTTATGCTTTAAACTCCTGGGTAAAGTCAAATATTAAAATTGTTATACTCAATTTAATCATTTAACAAAAGTAATACTCTTAAGTTTTAAAATAAAAATATAAAAGTTACATAAAAGTTTTTTTTTAAAATTTTAATTTATTTGTTTATTTATTTTTTCAGTGGGTTTTGTCATACATTGACCTGAATCAGCAATAGATTTACACGTATTCCCCATCCCGATCCCCCCTCCCACCTCCCTCTCCACCCGATTCCTCTGGGTCTTCCCAGTGCACCAGGCCCGAGCACTTGTCTCATGCATCCCACCTGGGCTGGTGACCTGTTTCACCATAGATAATATACATGCTGTTCTTTCGCAACATCCCACCCTCACCTTCTCCCACAGAGTTCAAAAGTCTGTTCTGTACTTCTGTGTCTCTTTTTCTGTTTTGCATAAAGGGTTGTCGTTACCATCTTTCTAAATTCCATATATATGTGTTCATATGCTGTAATGTTCTTTATCTTTCTGGCTTACTTCACTCTGTATAATGGGCTACAGTTTCATCCATCTCATTAGAACTGGTACATATACACCATGGAATATTACTCATCCGTTAAAAAGAATTCATTTGAACCAGTTCTACATAAAAGTTTTTTAGCCTTTCTTATCTATGAAGGAAATGTTGAAGAACTCAACTCTTGTTTTAGATTTATATAAAAGTGAAACATTTTTTAAATCCATTTGAATTCTGGTGGTGACTTGCACAAGTGTTTGAATTGCATAGACTTCTAAGATTTCCTTAAGTCCTGCATTGAGAGTTTACTAGTGGAGGCAGCACAAATTACCAAGGGCATTGGCTTACACGTCAAAGATCATGGCAACAGATCCTATCTCTGGTACCATTTGGCCCTGTAATCTCATGTAAGTCAGCTCTCCCCCATGAATCTCAGGGATGTTATGTATAAAATGAAAGAGATAACTGTATTAGTGCAGGACCCTCAGACTAGTGCCAGTTCTTAAAATGTTAGTTACTGCTCTGAGTACAGAAATTGAAAGCAAATATTTAAAAACATTCAACCACATTCTGACAATCTTTTGGAAACCTGATCAAACTGATCAGGTTTCTTTTGGAAAGATGATAAAATATAAGGCCCATATTTTGCTTATCATTTTTTCTACTAATTAATTTTGTTTTCCTGAAAGTATCAATATTTGACAGATGGGTGGTGGAGTGAAAGAACCAAGCACCTGGTCCTTTTCACAGAAACAGACAACCAAATGATCCCCAAAGTACTTTTTTATTCTAATAAACTCTACCACTGTATGATTCTAAGAAGGTAACATTAGGAAAACGGCAATGGTCTGACTTTCACTTCCCTCTAAACTAAGCACTTTATAAAAGAACAAGAAAACACAGGTTTTGCCAAAGTTCATGGCGTGTGCCAACCAATTGTGATTATGCAAGGGTGTCTGGGCTAGTTATGTAGTAGCTAATTTGGGCTTGTCGGGACAAAAGCAGAAAAGGAATTGTAAGGCTGGCTTTGGTACGAAGCAATGAATAGAACATGTACCATGCTTCCAGTTGTTTCAGAAGAAAACATTTTTTAATTCTAGTTCAGGAAGCAATGCCAAATTTCCAAAGGAATCTACCTAAAACTTGTTGGTGTTTAATATGTAAATAGTGGAAAGATGTTTTTAGCTAAATGTGACACCAAGATGCTCACATGCTTTAGCATTTAAAATAAACATATAAATATTTATACCTTTATGGTTCCTGTTCTGAAATCCATATAAAATAATCTTATTACTATAAATAGCATGTTGACTTGTAATTGGCATAGGTATTATTTAACAAGAAAAAAATTGCCGAACAGGAATTTGAAGACAAATTCTAGCTCCATTTCTGTCAATGGTACTTTACCACTTACCTCTCCAGGACATAGGGAAAATACATGTTAAACAAGAAAATTAAACAGATAAATCTAAAATGCCTCCATTTCTAATGATCTGTGTTCCAAAATTATGTTATTTTCTGCATCTAAAAGAGAACATTTTATCCTCATTTTTTATTAGGCATTAACGACAGATTGACCTATAAGCCATTAGAAAACCAGAAACTACTTAATATAACAATAAAAAGTTTAATTTTTATTACTGTTTCTTTCTTAACTTTTAAACCTAAAATAAAAATATCTACAATTAGTCGATTTTTTTTTTCGTTGTTAAGGATGATGATAAAACCATTGCTCACAGATTGCAAGCTCTTTCTCATAATAGAAATAGGTTTTTTCTACTATGGTCTCTCACCTCTTTCCTTTTTGTTATCAATAATTTTGTAGTGACTCAAACATGGAGTAAAAATGGAGCAAAACCATCTAAGCTCAAAAAGAGGATTTGTCCCTATCATGATTTGTTAAGCAAGATACTTAATACCACTGAATAAAAGTTCTGGATCTTCGTATAAGAGGTGTTGGAGTGTGTTTTTTCTAACATTCTGATTAGTATTATTACTCTCTGAATGATGACATTCTCTTTAGGAAATTCTGAACAGGACTAGTATCATAATCCTCAAATGTCAAAATTAAGAAAGCAGTACCATTCATTTATTTTATATAAGATTGTCTTAAGATGCAGGAGACACAGATTTGATCTCTGAGTTGGGAAGATCCCTGGAGGAGGAAATGGCAACCCACTTCAGTATTTTTGGAATACTGGGAAATCCCATGGACAGAACAACCTGATGGGCTAGACACCATGGGGTCACAAAGAGTCAGACACAATTGAGCAACAGATCACGCATGGCCATTATATTTCTATATTGAAATGAATTAAGAGGTCTTTCAATCCATTTTTAAGTTGGTCAATATCTGTGGACTGTCTACATTAGAATTTTTTAGTGAAATATTTAGATTCCTTGTGATCTCCCTCCCTCATTTTCTAGACTACTATCCAGTAGAATCAAGAACTAGGGTCTAGAAATCTGTATTTTTAAAAAGTTACCTGTACCACATTTTCTTTTTCCATTTAGTAATCTAAATGTCCACCGATAGACGAATGAATAAAGAAGATGTGGCATATACAATGGAGTATTACTCAGCTACTTAAAAAAAGAATGAAATATTGCCATTTGCAGTGACATGGATGGACTGAGAGATTATCATACTAAATGAAATAAATCAGAAAGAGTGATACAAATACCATATGATATCACTTATATGTGGAACCTAAAAAATGATACAAATAAACTTATTTGCAAAATAGAAATAGACTCACAGACATAGACAACAAACTTATGGCTACCAAGGGGAAAGGGGGTGGGAGAAGAATAATTTGGGAATTTGGGATTAACAGGTATACACTACTGTACATAAAGTAGAGGGCTTCCCTGGTGGCTCAGTCAGTAAAGAATCTGCCTGGAATGCAGGAGACCTGGGTTTGATGTCTGGGTTGGGAAGATCCCCTGGAGAAAGAAATGGCAACCCACTCCAGTATTCTTGCCTGGAAAATCTCAAGGACAGAAGAGTCTGGAGGGCTACAGTCTATGGGGTCACGAAGAGTCAGACGTAATTGAGCATCTGAGCAATAGCAATATAAAAGAGGTAAACAACGAGGACTTACTATAGTTTCCTATAGCATCAGAAACTATTTTCAGGGCTTCCCTTGTGGCTCAGCTGGTAAAGAATCCGCCTGCAATGCGGGAGACCTGGGTTCAGTCCCTGGGTTGAGAACATCCCCTGGAAAAGGGAACAGCTACCCACTCCAGTATTCTGGCCTGGAGAATTCAATGGACTGTATAGTCCATGGGGTCGCAGAGAGTTGGACACGACTGAATGACTTACAGGAAACTTTTCAGTGTCTTGTATGATGTATAATGAAAAATGGGCTTCCCTGGCAGCTCAGTGGTAAAGAAATTGCCTGCCAAGCAGGAGACTTGGACTCAATCCCTGGATCCTGGGTCAGGAAGATTCCCTGGAGAAGGGAATGGAAACCCATTCCAGTATTCTTGCCTGGGAAATCCCATGGACAGACTGGAGCCTGGCAGGCTACAGTCCATGGGATCATAAAAGAGTTGGACACGGCTTAGAAATTAAGCAAATAATGAAAAACAAAATGAAAAAGTATATATGTGTGTGTGTGTGTGTGTGTGTGTGTGTGTGTGTGTGTAAGTAAGTGTTAGTCACTCAATTGTGCCCGACTGTTTGCGGCCCCATGGACTGCAGCCCACCAGGATCCTCTGTCCATGAGATTTTCCAGGCAAGGATACTGGAGCGGGTTGCCATTTCCTTCTCGAGGGGATCTTCCCAACCCAGGGATCGAACCCAGGTCTCCTGCACTGCAGGGAGATTCTTTACCAACTGAGCTACAAGGGAAGCCCATATATATATATATATAATATATATTATATATATATATATATATATATAACTGAATCACTTTACTATACCTCTGAAATACTGTAAATCAACTATACTTCAACTTTAGAAAAAAAAAAAGAAAAGAAAAAAGTTTATCTAAATTATGCTGAGATCATTCGTTTGTGGAACCTCTAATCTAGTTCAACTGTTTACCTGAAGATTGAATTCCCTATGTGACTGATTCACCAATGGATGCTTGGTATGAAGTCAGGTCTTTACCTCCGTTTAAATACCTCCTCTCGGAGAAGGCAATGGCTCCCCACTCCAGTACTCTCTCCTGGAAAATCCCATGGACGGAGGAGCCTGGTAGGCTGCAGTCCATGGGGTCGCTAAAAGTCGGACACGACTGAGCGACTTCACTTTCACTTTTCCTTTCATGCATTGGAGAAGGAAATGGCAACCCACTCCAGTGTTCTTGCCTGGAGAATCCCAGGGACGGGGGAGCCTGGTGGGCTGCCGTCTGTGGGGTCGCACTGAGTCGGACACGACTGAAGCGACTTAGCAGCAGCGGCAAATACCTCCTCTGACAGAGAATGCTTTTCTAAATATCACTGGCCTATTACAGAATAGATACTCAGCAAATGTGGGATAAATGATTGAATATACTAATAAGGAAAGATGAATTGCTGGAATGGAATGAAACTATCTCAAACCAGACTGCCATCTTTGGGTTTGGGCTGTTCTTTGAGTGTTAGGGATTTTTTTTGTTTGCTTGTTTTGTTCTCTTCATAATTTTCACCCATTATTCCTAACCCATGCTGTAAATACTTTAAAAATAAGTGATGTAAAGTTTGTTTTTTTAATGTATGCTTTTGTATTTATTATCTTGCTAAAACATCATAAACAAATATCTATATTTTACAGATCAAAAAATGGAGGCTGCTTCAATAGATTCAAATATACTACCCAAATCATGCATAATGAGAGGTTAGTAGGTAATCACATTGTTAGCACAGCTAAAACTAGAAAACTTGCGTTCTCTCCACTAATATTTCATTAGAACTAATGTAGATGTAGTGTTTACTACACTGAGCCATTTCGTAAGGTTTTTACTTGCTAATACTCCACGAATCTTCATAATAATCCATGAAGTAGAGGCATCGTTTTTATTTCTCGCTTTACCTGTAAGGACGCTAAGATAGAATGAAGTTTTAAATTAGCTTTCCAGATATCACCCAACTAGTAAGTGACCAACCTTACATTATTAGTGCCTTAGCATACTATATTGTCTCCCAAAATGCATATCTGTGTAAAGATAAGAATGTGTTGAAAAGACAGCCAATTAAACTATGGATGTTAATAAAATAAAGAATTATATTAGCATGTGTTAAAATCTTTTTCTTAGCTGCTTTCAGGTCTCTTAGCACTATTTTGCCATTCTCCATCCCTTGATATTCTGACCAAGGGCAATTAATGTACTAAGATTCTTTTGTCAAATTTTGACTACATGGGACATTGGACATCTAGTCCTAGTTAATAAAGATATAACTGCCACTAGAAGTCAGGAATATATTGCATCAGTTATATCTGATGATTAACAAATTACCCCCAAACACAGTGGCTTCAAACAATGATGATTTATTATTTTTCATGATTCTGTAGATTGATTGGGTGCTTATTCTGTCCATCTAATCTGGTCTTATCTATGTAGCCATGTGCAGCTGGCAGGGTGGTTGGAGTGTAGACTTAGCAGTGATATTGACAAAGCTTGGCCTCTTTCTCCACATGGTCATTCCTCCTGGATTTCTTCATAGCATAGTAAAGGATTATAAGACATGAACCTCAGTGCATGAGCCCTTTTCAAAATCTCTCCATTGTAGCTGGTGTTTTCTCACCAATCCAAGAGAGGAACTTGGAGCCCAGAATTAACATGGAAGAGTGCAAAACAAGAACATAGATATCCGGAGGCAATGTTCTTCGGAACCTATTATTGTAATCAGTTCAGTTCAGTTGCTCAACGTGTCCGACTTTTTGTGACCCCATGGACTGCAGCACACCAGGCCTCCCTATCCATCACCAACTCCCGGAGTTTATTCAAACTCATGTCCATTGAGTCAGTGATGCCATCCAACCATCTCATCCTCTGTTGTCCCCTTCTCCTCCTGCCTTCAGTCTTTCCCAGCATTCAAAGTCTTTGAAGTGAGTCAGTTCTTCGTATCAGGTGGCCAAAGTATTAGAGTTTCAGTTTCAGCATCAGTCCTTCCAATGAACACCCAGGACTGATCTCCTTTAGGATGGACTGGGTGCATCTTCTTGCTGTCCAAGGGACTCTCAAGAGTCTTCTCCAACACCGCAGTTCAAAAGCATCAATTCTTTGGCACTCAGCTTTCTTTATAGTCCAACTCTCACATCCATACATGACTACTGGAAAAACCACAGCTTTGACTAGATGGACTTTTGTTGGCAGAGTAACGTCTCTGCTTTTTAATATGCTGTCTAGGTGGGTCATAACTTTTCTTCCAAGGAGCAAATGTCTTAATTTCATGGCTGCAGTCACCATCTGCAGTGATTTTGGAGCCCAAAAAATAGTCTGTCACTGTTTCCATTGTTTCCCCATCTATTTGCTATGAAGTGATGGGACCAGATGCCATGATCCTCGTTTTCTGAATGTTGAGTTTGAAGCCAATCTTTTCACTCTCCTCTTTTACTTTCATCAGGATGCTCGTTAGTTCTGCACTTTCTGTCATCAGGATGGTGTCATCTGCATATCTGAGGTTCTTGATCTTTCTCCTGGCAATTTTGATTCCAGCTTTATGCTTCATCCAGTCCATCATTCCCAGTAAAATATCTGTCCCTCTCACATGCAGATTACACTCAACCATACCAAGATCCTCAAATATCATCCAATCATATTAGACTTAAAGTGCTAAATCTTATCTTATGAACTACATTAGTTTTGGATATAGATGAAGCTTAACTGTAGTGGAAAAAGCTCCAGTCTGGGGAGTTATTTTTTAAAAAACTTATCCAACAATAAAGTTACAAAGCCAAAACAATTATAGACACTCTCAATCAAAATGAAGATGAGTGGGGAGTGACAGAGTAATTCAAGTGTGTGTGTGTGTCCTTAATCATGTCTGAATCTCTGATACCCTCTGGACTATAGCCCACCAGGCTCCTCTGTCCATGGGATTCTCCAGGCAAGAATACTGGAGTGGGTTGCCACTTCCTCTTCCAGGGGATCCTCCTGACCCAGGGATTCAACCTGTATCTACTGTCTCCTGCATTGCAGGCAGATTCTTTACCTGCTGAGCCATAATTGCTTCTAAGCAATTCTGAAACACAGCTAGCAAATGATCTCTGAACTCCCTACTCTAAGAGCAGGGAATATTTTTGAACTAAATTCCTTAATCCAACATTTCCAGTCCAATTAGAATTCTTCTTTAATCCAATGTTTTTCAGATTTTTTAAAATTAAAGTATAGTTGATTTACAATGTGTGTTAGTTTCTGGTGTACAACAAAGTGATATATGTGTTATATATGTACATACATATATATGCCTTTTCATATCCAATCCAGTGTTTTTGTCTTTCTCATTTCTGCCTCTAAGATGTCTTTCCTTTTCATCAAAAATTGGCCTGTGTTTGTAGCTGGGAATTTTTCTCAATCTACAGCCTGCCCACAGACATTTAGGAGTCCAAAGGTATTTTTTTTTTTAACCTTTTGGACTCTCTTAGTCTCCTTTAGTCAAAGTTGGTGGTATTTTTCTTAGCACGTCTCTTTTAAACTTTATATATTTAAACTTAAAATAAAATTAATTAAAAATAAAATTAAAAATAAAATTTATATAAAATTTATATTTTTTATTTAAACTTTATATATTTCCCTTGATTAGATGTCACTGTCTACCCCTAAAATCACATCCACAACTTTTTTTGAGAAAAGTCTCTCTATTTTTATCTACTTGCAAAGCTGCTATGGGTTAGTGCTCTTCATAAACTTAGAATACCTTTGTCTAATTGAGAAGATACTGAAAACCATAAGTAGAAGTATTTTAAAAAGGAACATTAATGCTGGTAATGCTGTTCTTAAGTTAAATAATTTAAAGACAGGACTGATAATTGAATTTGGTTAATGGGCCTGTTGGTGGCCTTGACAAGTAGTTTCAGTGGAGCAGAGGAATAGGTTCTTGATGAGAGTGTGTTGAGGAGCAGATAAGAGGAGGCTAGGCTAGGAGACTAGGAGGCTAGGTACAGACTAATTTCCGAGGAGCAAAAAAAATGGGATCTATAAAGATCTGTTGTCTTAAGATAAAACATATCACAGCAGGTTTATGTTGATAGGAATATTTTGGCAGAAAGTGTAAAATTTATAAAGTATGAGTAACATCCTTGAGAAGTTAAGAGGAAATAGGGTTTGGCATGCAAGAAAATGCCTACTTTAACATGATGAACAGGATAGTTCATCATTTTAACAGAAAGGATGGCACAAAATACAGATTCTACTGCAGTTCAGCTTTAATTTGCTGAAAGGAGAATGTCACATCTCTATTTTGAGGGCTTTTTTTTTTTTGTTTTTCAGGTGAATATGATAAAGTTACATGCATCAGAAAAGGAGGTAAGAGAGAGAAGGTGTAAACTGTCTAAAGAGAGAATGGTGTATTGACTCACTCAGTGGAGCTGGATTGCTCAGTATCCCTGAGGTCACATCTGAGGTTTGTGCTGTAAATAAATCTAAAGGGAGCTATAAGTTACAGCATATGTACTGCTTTTCTCCAGCTACTTTTGACTATTCAGGTGCCAACACAGAGTAATCAAAAAGTTGGCTTCTACTAAGAAAGATCAACACAAAGAGAGGTGTGAAGAAGTCCCAGTTCCGTTCAGTTCAGTCCCGCAGTCGTGTCTGACTTACTGTGACCCCACGGACCACAGCACACCAGGCTTTCCTGTTCATCACCAACTCCAGGAGCTTGCTCAAACTCATGTCCACTGAGACAGTGATGCCATCTAACCATCTCATCCTCTGCCATCCCCTCTCCTTCTGCCTTCAAACTTTCCCAGCAGTACGGTCTTTTCAAATGAGTCAGTTCTTCTTATCAGGTGATCAAAGGATTGGAGCTTCAGTTTTAGCATCAGTCCTTCCAATGAATATTCAGGACTGATCTCCTTTAGGATGGACTGGTTGGATCGTCTTGCAGTCCAAGGGACTCTCAAGAGTCTTCTCCAACACCACAATTCAAAAGCATCAACTCTTCCGTCTTCAGCTTTCTTTATAGTCCAACTCTCACATCATACCTGACTACTGGGAAAAACCATAGCTTTGACTAGATGGACCTTTGTTGGCAGAGTAATGCCTCTGCTTTTTAATATGCTGTCTAGGTTGGTCATAGCTTTTCTTCCCAGGAGCAAGTGTCTTTTAATTTCATGGCTGCAGTCACCATCTGTAGTAATTTTAGAGCCCAAGAAAAGAAAGTCTGTCACTGTTTCCATTGTTTCCCCATCTATTTGCCATGGAGTAATGGAACCAGATGCCATGATCTTCTTTTTTTGAATGTTGGGTTTTAAGCCATCTTTTTCACTCTCCTCTTTCACTTTCATCAAGAGGTTCTTTAGTTCCTCTTCACTTTCTGCCATGAGTGGTGTTATCTGCATACCTGAGGTTATTATTTCTCCCGGTGATCTTGATTCCAGCTTGTGCTTCATCCAGCCTGGCATCTTCCATGATGCACTCTGCATATAATTTAAATAAGCAGTGTGACAATATACAGGGTGACAATATGCTCCTTTCCCAGTTTGGAACCAGTCCGTTGTTCCATGTCCGGTTCTACCTGCTGCTTCTTGTCTTGCAGACAGATTTCTCAGGAGGCAGGTAAAGTGGTCTGGTGTTCCCATCTCTTGAAGAATTTTCCACAGTTTGTTGTGATCCACACAGTCAAATGCTTTGGTATAGTCAATAAAGCAGAAGTAGATGCTTTTCTGAAACTCTTGCTTTTTCCACGATCCAACAGATGCTGGCAAGTTGGTCTCTGGTTCCTCTGCTTTTTCTAAATTCAGCTTGAACATCTGGAAGTTCTCAGTTCATGTATTGTTGAAATCTTGCTTGGAGAATTTTGAGCATTACTTTGCTAGCGTGTGAGATGAGTACAGTTGTGCGGTAGTTTGAGCATTCTTTGGCATTGCCTTCCTTTGGGATTGTAATGAAAACTGACCTTTTCCAGTCCTGTGGCCATTGTTGAGTCTTCCAAATTTGCTGGCATATTGAGTGTAGAACTTTCACAGCATCCTCTTTTAGGTCCCAGAGAAATACAATACATTGCTTTTGAGGTATGAGAACAATCTACAGTGGTGGCCAGTTGAGACGATCAGAATATGAATAAGTAAAATTGCCATCCCATCTCCCATATTTTCCACAATCTTGTTAAGGCAGCTTAATGTGCCCCAATGCACAGTGAGGTCAAGCAAACTGAAACTTGAAGTTTGGAGCAGGGAAAGCTTCATTGCAGGGCCAAGCAAGGAAATTCTGGCCTTAAAAACCCCAAGCTCTCTGAAGGGTCTCAGCAAAGCACTTAAAAACAAAAAAACCTTTTATTTTGTATTGAGATATAGCCAACTAACAATGTTATGATAGTTTTGGGTGAACAGTGAAGAGACTCAGCCATACAGATACACGTACCCATTCTGCCCCAAACTGCTCTCCCATCCAGGCTGCCACATAACATTGAGCAGCGTTTCCTATGTAGGTCTTTGTTGGTTAATCATTTTAAATAACAGCAGTGCTGTACACTGGGATGGACATGTTCACCCAGCAAAGCACTTTTAAAAGCCAGATGGCAGAGTAGGGGTCGCAGGGTATGTGATTGGCTTGTGCACAATTCCCTGGTTGGCTGATAGTGAAAGAACAGGGTGATGTCACAGGTGTTAACTCTATCAGTCCTTAGGCTCCAGGAGGCCTGGGGCTATGTGCTCACAGTCATCAAGTAGTTAACAGTTAACATCCTCCATTTGATGGTGGGTGTTCACATCTGTGAAACAACTCAGGAAATGTGCATCAGATGCTGTTATGTGGGTACTTCAGGGAGAAGCTAAAGCAGAGGACATGGTGGAAGCCCTTTTCCCCGCCCCCTAATGTCCCATGGCATCCACCTTGGTTACATTCTCATTGCTATAACCTATTTATAATAAGGTTATTTTAATCTTAAAATAAAACTGAAAGAAAATTACCTATGAAAATGCAATTTTAAAATTCAAGACTGATACTAGAAAGCAATAGCATTTTTTTTTTTTTTTTAGTTACACTGAGTAGAGTAGTAACTTGAATTAACCCGTGCTGAACACCTTCTTGGCTCCAAGATTTCTTAAGTGAATCTTCTCCTCCAAAGGACCATTGTAACAATTTTTCTATGTGGTGACTGTGTTTCTGATTTTAATTATAAATAAATTGGAGATCCTGGGAGGTAAATCATTTACCTAAAGTTTAACAGTTAATAGAAGAACTTTATCAAAGCTTTTTCTACACAGCCTTCCATCCCCTAAGTCCAGCACTGAATCTTGATGAGACTAAGAAGGTTGTTTTTGAAATGATCTTTAGATCACCTGTTTCAAATTCCTTCTTTATATGGCATACTTTGAATTCACTAACACAACTCTGAGGTGTAAGATGGGTAAGGACTTCAACCTCATCATAAGAGAAAGATTCTGCTGGGATCAGATGTAAGAAATAAAACCATAACTGGAAAAAAAAAAAGAAATAAAACCATAAAAATAGTCTGATGTGGAGCCAAGCAGGTAACTCATCCTCAAAGGAGTTCTTCAGGAAGTCTGAAAAGGTCAGAGCATCCACCCACACACTCATGGGAAAGTCGTCTGGTGCCAAGTTCTGAGATCCTTTGGGATCAGCTGAATTACACCCATCTTCATCTGGTTGGGCCCTGAACTATTCACTGCTCTATGCCAAATCCTCTATGGATCAGGAACCACATTTGGATCATCATTTCCCTCAAAGGCTAGAAGGCACCAGGAATGTTTTTGAGACACGTCAGAAACATTCCATTCCCTTCACTTTTATTAGTGGAAGGGATTTGAAGAAGGACACTGAACGAGGGAGTCAAGCCAAGCTTCTGAGTAATACGTTATCGTATTCCCAGACCAAGACGCAATTAGTTCAGAGAAATAAAATTTCCTTTCAGATGAGGGGGTCTGGAACCCAGAGAGGTGAAGCAACCTTATAAATAACTCACAGGATGAAAGGGTTTCACTAAGGGAGAAAAGGCCTCTGACATACAGAACAGTATACTTTTGAAGGTGTGTGGAGAGCAGGGCGGGGGCTAAAGAAAAACTCTGTCTCAGCCAGAATGTCACTTCAATAACAACCACCAATATCACTCAAGCAAGTGCTCTCAGGGTCATTAATGGTTTATTGCAAATTCTCAGTTTTCCTGTGAAGGAGCCAATCTGTGTTACTATTCCAGCCAAGGGGACCCACCTTTTGGCAGGTTGACTGGAATTTTAAGAGTGCAGTTACAAAGGCCTCCTGTTTACAGTGGAACCATTCAAGAAAGCTGGTTTTGCCTCGAAAAACATATTTATTTTTTCTTTATAATGAGAAATAGTCAACAGAACGCTTTCTCCACTGGGTGAAGAGCAACTTTGTGCTCTACTTTTCTAGTTATTTTGAGCCTCAATATTGGCTTCTCTCTGGTGTGCCATGAGTAGGCTAATCCTTCTAGCTCTGACCCTTAGTTCACCTCCGATGACCCAAGGCTATATTTGTAGTGACTGACGTGGAAGAGATTCCATCTAAACATGGTCCAACATCTAGTAATACTTGATGGATAATATTCTTATATTCTTCCCTCTAGATTAGCATCAATTCAACCTATTTTCCGTATCACCAGCAGCATTATTTTGCCGAAATGCTCACTTGGACCCCTAACTTCTTAATACGGCATTCTCAGCTCTTTACTGTGTTTGTTGCTCAGTTGGGTCAGACTCTTTGTGACACCATAGACCATAGCCTGCAGGCACCTCTGTCCATGTAATTCTCCAGGTAAGAATACTGGAGTGGATAGCCATTCCCTTCTCCAGGGGATGTTCCTGACTCAGGGATTGAACCGGGGTCTCCTGAATTGCAGGCAGATTCTTTACAGTCTGAGCTACCAGGGGAGCCCTGGCTCTTTATGAACTAGCTCCAATTTCTAGGTCCATTTTCTTCCATTTCCCTCTACAATCTGTATGATCCAATCACACAATATTAAGTATTGTTACTAAAAATATCTTAGTGTTGTATCCCTTTGCCTTTTTATTTATGCTCTCCTTTCTGAACACCATTTCTTTCTGTGCCTGCTGTAAAAAATTACTTTTCCTAGGCACCAATCTAAAATATTCTATCCACATTGTAGTTTTTTTTTTTTTTACTTCTCTATATGTCTTTCCATAAAAGTTTATACTTACCTTTATAATTACGTGTGTGTGTTTTCTTCGTACTTGTCTTTAGATATTGTAAGTGTCTTGGAAGCATGGACTAAATCTCATTCTCCTTATATCCTCAATTCCCTATGTGGTATGACATAGTTGTGCTTCCATAATCTTGTCAAACTAGTTTTTGCCTTATTAATATCATTATTCAATAGTATGGCTACTTTTCTTCCCTTCCAATTTTCCTGGTTTATGAGTAATTGACTCATAGGTCTGATGCCATCGGATTCCTCACTGAGAACAATGACTCTCTGCTGCTGCTGCTGCTAAGTCACGTCAGTCGTGTCCGACTCTGTGTGACCCCACAGGCGGCAGCCCACCAGGCTCCCGTCCCTGGGATTCTCCAGGCCAGAATACTGGAGTGGGTTGCCATTTCCTTCTCCAGTGCATGAAAGTGAAGAGTGAAAGTGAAGTCGCTCAGTTATGTCCAACTCTTAGCGACCCCATGGACTATAGCTTACCAGACTCCTCCGTCCATGGAATTTTCCAGGCAATAGTACTGGAGTGGGGTGCCATTGCCTTCTCCAATGACTCTCTGAGGT
The DNA here is from genome assembly GCF_910594005.1 of Cervus elaphus. Lineage (NCBI taxonomy): Eukaryota > Metazoa > Chordata > Mammalia > Artiodactyla > Cervidae > Cervus > Cervus elaphus. The sequence goes on along the minus strand of NC_057833.1, from coordinate 41,894,734 downwards.
TTTCTTTACTCACCTGTCTTTTGTCTCACTGAGGAAAACACTGAAAAGTTGTCCCTTCCAACTTTCTGCTACTAACCAACTATACCATGCTAACTGTGGTTGGTGTCATATATAGTCTTTACAATTTTACCTTTGTCAAGTAGAGTGAGATCAAAATACCACCAGCAACTATCCCCGACTGAATCCTTCTTCTTCTCTACTACTGCATGACCGGATTCTTTCTGCGGCTCTCCCTAGTGCCTCATTTCTAGTTCCTACTTTGTTTATCCTTCTCCAGCAAGAGTACCATGGAACACTGGTTTAAACCCATAATCTATCCTAACAGACCCCCAGCCTTTCTCCCACTTGTCCATTTTCCTTTAATGTTTCCCACTGCCCTTTTCTGACCACAATCTAGCACTACCGCAGTGATTAGCTGATTCATCATCTTTTCAATGGCTGTTCTTTGGTGCCTCTGGGCCACAGTCCAGGAACAAAACAAGATTCCCTCTGCTGCCTCCACCCATTTCTAGTCATCAACAGCAACCATGGCACCTGGTATATCCAGCCTACACAGGCTCCTGACACACGCATGTCCTGGCAGTTCAAACCCCTATGACTTCCAGGGGTGTTGGTCTTTTAACACCTGGATAAAAAATGTAAGTGGCATGTACAAACCATGATTCAACTCAGATCAGACACTCCCTAGGGATGATAAATACCTCTTAGCAGACAATTTCCAGTTACCTGCCGCACCCACTGCCTCTAGAAGGATCAGTCTTATATTTTACATGTCCTGGCATCCTCCTCCCCTCTTCCATCACCACCACTGATGGACAGCTGAACAAACCAACAAAACCACTGGGTGACCAGATATATCTGACTTACGTGGCCTGGCTTCAAATGATGTCCTGGGTCATCGGTTTACTACACACCTGAATGTTAGAGTCAAGTGGGAATTTTTAAAAAAACATTACCAGTGCCCAAGAATCTTTCCTGAAGATAAACACTTAAATATCCCAATGTGGGATGATCTGTGTTTTTTAATTCCCTCCCTTCTCCAAGTGATTCTAATAACAGCCAGCATTGAGAATTGAGAACAGAAAACTATTGAAAGCATACAGGTTACTGTCTAAATTAACATGACTTCAGGAAACTCTAGTCCAAGAGGATGAATTTCCAAGTGACTTTCATATTTGTTTCAATAACTACCTTCCAAATCCATTTATCCCAACAACTAACTGCTCAACTACTCTGACTCTATCTTAGGACAATAGGAAACTTCTGTAGATTCATCAGAAGACTATTTATTCAGCACCCTTAGAAACTCTTACTTCTCTGTGTCCATCAACCCTAAACTATGTCACAAACTTGTTCAATCTAGCTCAAACTACACCTCTGAATCCTCATCTGTGTCCTGAGATTGAAGGCAAAAGAAGAAGGGGGCAGCAGAGGATAAGATGGTTGGATGGAATCACCAACCCAATGGACATGAGCGTGACCAGACTCTGGGAGACAGTGAAAAACAGGGATTCCTGGCCTGCCATAGTCCATGGGGCTGCAAAGAGTCAAATGCAACTTAGTGACTGAACAACAACAACAAACTCTACTTTCCTTTATCAAGACGCTACTTTGGTGGTCCTTGGTTTATCTTGCTGGTGTTTTCAGAGAGTTGATACTAATCTGGGATAATTTAATTGTCTCTCTAACCTGAGACACAGAGATTGTTGTGAACAGTAGATAGGTGATAGACCTAAGTTGTCAATAATGTATAGCCAAGAATAGTGATCATACTGAATTATGTGCAAGATGAATATATCAAGGGAGCTGGATAATAAATGGGGAAAAGGAGCAAATATATTTACAGAGAAAAAGCAGTGAGAAAAAATGGTATGACTGCTGAGAGATAGTCTCCCTATTGCTTGGCATTCTACTGCCTGGGAGGCCTGAGTTCAGTACTTTATTTCTTCACTTGCACATCTAGGAAGCTACCTATGTTTGGATTTTTATGTATTTACTTATTTTGCTGCTTTATAAGGAATCCCCAGTTGTCACCTCTTGATGTATCAAGAAGGAAATGAATCACTCTTTTGCCCTCACAGACGGCAAAGAGTAGCAGTTGTGTTCCTAATGATTTGACCCCTCGTGCATTCAATGAGGGTATAAAATGTATTTTGTATTGCTAAGTCTTAAGGCCCCATCAGGTTGGCCATTAAACTCTTTCTGATTAGTATTAAGCCCATGTAGGACAAGAAGCTGAAGGAGAACTTCTGAAAGAGAAAGTCCAAAGAGGAGGGATCATGAAAGCAGAAAGGGGATGAAGATTCTTCATGGACTCCATCCTTTGGAATAGTCTACAGGTGGTCTGTGACTTCTACATCAGCAAGACCTGAGGACCATCTAAGTACTCAGAGCTGTTTTCCACAGAAGTAACTCTGCACCTTGGCCAGCTAATGATTGCTTAGGAAGAGCTGCTCTAGTGTAAAGAGGAATATCATCCCTCGTGTACTTCTAATTTAAACATCGAGTCAACACTGTGAGTTTATTAAATGTCTTCCCTGAGCTTCAACTTCTCATATACCAAGTAAGTGTGCTTACACCTGCTCAGTCACAGAGTAAGTCTCTCTGAGCTAGACTGAATATATTAATATATCCCAAGTTGAGAACAGAGGAAAGTTGAACCCGCTTCACTCTGGCCCTCCCTGCAGAGTACTGCCCACTCATCCCTCCTTTATTTGAACTAGTCCTGTTCCTTGGAATCAAAATCTATTCCTAAGGCAATAATCTTATTGTTATAGGGTATGTGGGTATTTCCAAAGCACTTGAATAAAGACTGACCTTAATCTTTAAAATAACTCTAAGATATAAATGTACTTATCTCCAGTTTACCAATAATAAACAAATACCCCACTTTATAACTAAAGCTGAATTGAATAACTTGCCCGAAATCAAATAGCAAAGCAAAGGCAGAATGATTCTAACTCATTTCCCATAACTCATATTACCATCCAGGCCTTTAAAAGGAATTACCAGGACTTACTAGGACTAAAGTAGGCAGGATAACAATTCCACAAGAGGATGTATTTAAAGTTTCAACAGGGCTCACAAAGTAGTTATCCATGCTACAGAGAGGAATTCGTGGAGAATTACAAGTTAATATAACTTTATTTTTTATGGCTGAAAACATTCCCAAGTTTCAGATCTGATGGAACTAAATAAGAGGAACATTTTGGCTTAAAGAGGAAAAACACATAAAAAAGCAAAACTCTTCTTCACTATTATTTTCTCTTAATGATTGCTAATGTTTTTAGCAGCTGTCTTGTACCATTGAAGAAAGTATCCATTTGAAAAATATTGAAAAATAAATTCTTTTTGAATATCAAGGAAATCAGTTTTATTTGTTTGAGTGACTTTCAAATAACCTTATAACATTTTAAGGAATTAATTTAATACTAAAATTTATTTATGAATCAAAATAAAAAGAATGTAATTGTACTATATTTAACTCTATTTATTGTAGTCTCATCTTTAATCATTATAAGTATAAGGTAATTATAGTTAAGTATTATTTATAATTTTATCATAGCTTTATCATAACTTTCAGTGTTAATACTCAATAGTTTCATCATCTAGCTACTTTGATCTATTTGTGTATCCATGTTCTCTCTTTGAGGTTTAAAGAATATTGACTAGCTGGAATTATCCAATAGCAATAGGGATCAATGGCTATCTCCATTTCTTAGGCTGATATTTCTTTCAACAAATTATCACGTGGGATGATTATCAACTCTGCGCTTTGCTTCCTGAACACAACCTTGTATCATTAAACATGCAGTAAGATCCAGTGCTTCATTAGTCTGCTTTTGTTATAAATTCTTATGGCTTTAGTAGGAAAATATTGGCACTTTCATGTATAAACTGTGCATATTTCCGTGCTTTTTTAGAGCTTTCAGGGATTTGTTTGCTATTCAGGTTTTATTCATTCATTTGTCTACCTCAGCAAAGTTGATTATCTACTGACAGTATTAAGCAGATGGATCTATTTATTTTTGAGTGTCTAGCCATCTTATATGTCATGTTCACTTGTGCATCCATCAGACATGCTTGGGAAACAAAAATAAATCAAAATCCCTGGCTTAAATGAGTAAAGAGGAAAATATGTATATAAAAACCTATTTATAGGAATGTGGTACATGAATTTGAAAACACAAAGAGACAGATGCACCTAAGTTGCTCTGGGAACACAGAAGAAGGCATGTAACACTGACAATAAATCAGGAAAAACTTGTTAGAAAAATGGCAACTGAGTTAAATTCTTTTGTTTTGTCTTTTTTATTTTTTGAGGTACAATTGACATGTAACATTATATTAGTTTCAGGCATACAACACCATTCAATATCTGTATATGTTTTGAAACAATCACCGTTCATTAGATCTAGTTAATATCCACCATGATATACAATTTCTTCCTGTTATGAGAACTTTTAAGATCTACTCTCTTGGTAACTTCTAAATATGCAAAAGATTATTATTGACTATAGTTACCATGCTGTATTTTGCGTCCTTATAACATTCAATTTATAACTGAAAGTTTCAAAGTTAAATAATATCATTTACAAAGTTCTTATGACAAGCCAGACATGTTTTAAGACCTTACATGTATTAACTCATTTAATAATCACAACAATCCTATGAATTAAATACTACTATTATCTCATGCCTCATTTACACTTCATTTTAAATGAGTCAGAAATTGCAGAGTGGTTCAATGATTAGCCTTGTGTCACCTGGTCAGGTGATGCAGGAAATTAGAATGAGATTTTCCCTCTTCATTTTGACTGAGGGCCCAATAATATAAATATTGGTTATCAAAGTGTAAAGCAAACCCCTTCTTATCACACATTTTTTACCTGAAATGATACTGGAGCCATGAAATCACTCAGATAGATCAAGAATAAAAAAAAAAAAAAAGGACTGGAAGAGAAAGTGTGATGAGGGGATTTGCAGAGACTTTTCTTTGGAAACATTGTGTTATGTTCTAAATTTTCACCCCACCCATTTGAGGGGAGGGACATGGTTAACATTTTACCCCAAGCATTAGGAGAAGGTTATACCTGAAAGGGCTTTGAAGTGTGTCCTCAAAACTTGGGATGGGGAATACATGTAAATCCATGGCTGATTCATGTCAATGTATGACAAAAACCACTACAATATTGTAAAGTAATTAGCCTCCAACTAATAAAAATAAATGAAAAAAAAAAAATAAAACCAGCTTGAACATCTGGAAAAAAAAAAAACTGGGCAGTACAAAACACTGTGCCTGCCTCTTTCCTGAGAAAACTTTATCAAGCTACAAACAAGGAATTCTAAAGGACAAAAGCAGTTCGGATTTGGTGGGGAGAGTCCTGAAAGGGCTTCTGCATTGGGATCCATCACTAAGGGCTTTGGGATGCTTGAATATTTCCAAAGTTCAAGTAAGGATCGTATGAGAGAATGCCAGTGAAGGGTCTTCTTGGTCTTCTCCAAAAGGTTTGCCTGAAATGGCAAGAAGACCTCAAGGAAGAGACTGAATGTGTAACCTGTATAACCAGGTGCTAAAGAAAGAATTACAAATATTAGCCACCTGGAATAGAGTTATCCAGAAAAACTAAATGAGAGATCTAGCAAAGGACATCCACAGAACTCATGAAAACTTAACCAGGAAAAGATTTGGCTCTTATCTTTCACCCTATGAATGACAGAAACCCTAGTAAGAAAAGTGCTATCCTTGCTCTTCCCTTCTTTTCCTGCTGACATTCTGGTAGAAGGAAATCTGTAAACAGCTGGTAAGTGGGCAAAAAAGGAAGCAGGAAGGGAGCAGAAAGCAGAAGGAAACTACCATGCCCAGCCCAGTCCCTTCCCCACTCCAGGTCTTTAGCCTGAAATAGATCTAGACTTGGCCAGGGGTCAATTAGCTGCTTTGTCAAGAAACGGAAATTTTGTTCAGAAATTTGTCCAGTATCTTGAACAGAACATTATAATATCTAAATTCAGACTCTATTTATGCCCTGGTGCCTCAGTGGTAAAGAATCAGCCTGCCAATGCAAGAGACACCGTTTTCATCCCTGAGAAGACTGGGAAGTTGGGAAGATTCCCTGGAGAAGGAAATGGCTACCACTCCAGTATTCTTGCCTGGGAAATCCCATAGACAGACGAGCCTGGCAGGCTACAGTCCATGGGGTAGCAAAAGAGTCGGACACGACTCAGTGACTTAAGAACAACAAAAACCAGGACTGAAATCATGAGACCTGTGGATCTGTTATGCAGGGCCTGGGAAGACTTATTCCCATTGATTAAAATGTAAATGACAGAGAAATACATACATACATACATACATATTTATGTCATGAATACAATATGACTTATACTAATAAAAGTTGAAGTCATTGTTTCCTGCTCTTTTAGTCCCTGAAAAAGAGACAAATCTCCAGATATTCTCTAGGGCAACATGATTTGTAACTAGTAGTAAGTTTCTATGTTTATATAAGTCTGGCTTTTCTATCTAAAGTTGCTTTTTGTCAGAGAAGAAATACTGAACACTGGACTAAGGTTAGAACAATTCCAGTTAAGCCTCTTGTCATACATCTTGGTAATTCAGTAAATATCTGTAAAGTGGGATGAAAACTTTTGTCTTGTATAACTTACAAGATTATTTTGAAGAGCAAATGACAGTAAAATTTGTTTAGTTTACACAAATGGGGTGTGTGTGTGTGTGTGTGTGTGTGTGTGTAATAAGCATACAACTTACAATACTGAAATAAGAATAAGGGGCAAAACAATATGTTCAGTATAAAATTGTATAAAATTTAAAATAACCCTGAAACACAACACAAAGATTATATATTGTTCATGGAGAGATGTATGTATGTACATATGTGTACATACATTCCGGAAACATTTTATCCAGAGAATGTTTATTCTTATTTATAAAAATGGCAAATGTTAATAGTTATTAACACCAGATTGTGAAAACTCAGAAGTTTATGTCATTTTTTCTGCTTTTTTGCGTTTATGAAATCTTATTTTTATATAATCCAGAATCACAGAAATGCACATAAAGAGCTCATTAGAAAACATACATGAAAATGCTTCACAAACTCTAACAAGCTATAGAAACAGAAGGTGACGTTCTAAACATTATAACATTGAATTTTGAGGTTTTAACCATGTCTAAGGCTTTTTTACATTCCATTACAATAAATGACAAATAATACCAAACACTTTGAAATATATGCTTGAGTCAGTAATTGCTGAATGAAAAGTATTTCAAAGGCTAATATATGGCCTGTGATTTAATCAAGTCAGGAAGTCAGCCATGAAAATATTACTGAAGATGTCTAAGCTAGGACTCTGTTTTTAAAACTCTGAGATTAAATAATTGAAAGAATCAAAAAATTTAAAATTAAATAACAATCACTTTTTTCTGCTTGCAATTGTCATACGTTATTTGTGGAGGATTTATAAAAGGGTGAAGTTTTAAAAACATTGAAACAACCCATAATTCTACTTTTTTAGAGTTAATAATTTCCTTCAAATATTTTTTTTATAAATATACAGTTGGTACTATTATTTCATGCATACTTATGTGTCTTGTTGTTACATCATCCGATTTGCTTGAATGTATGTTTTTAGTATGGTGTTCAGCATGTGTTGGCACCGCTGTTTATCTTACATTCCCCTATGGATGAACATAAAGGTTATTTTCAATTTTTTAATATTAGATATAACACTAATGGATATCCTTATTTATAAATATTTCTGAATATTATTCACTAGTTTTATGTAGAATAAGTTCCTAAGTGTATTGTTATTTTTAAGTCAAAATAGAACTTCTCTAAGACACTAGCCAAACTGCTGAAATATGGTTCTTCTCCCCAAAATTAACACAACTCCTTATCCTTAGAGTCTGGAATTCAGAAATTTTAGGATTTTAGAAAGTATGCTGCATTTACGTTACATTAGGTTACATCCTTCTTTGTGTGTGTGTGTGTGTGCTGTGTGTCTGCTCAGATACTCAGTCATGTCCAACTCTTTGCTATCTCACGGACTATAGCCCGTCAGGCTCGTCTGTCCTTGGAATTTTCTAGGCAAGAATACTGGAGGGCATTGCCATTTCCTACTCCAAGGGATCTTCCCAACTCAGGGATGGAACCCATGTCTCTTGTGCCTCCTGCATTGGCAGGCAGATTCTTTAGCACTGGGCCACCTCAGAAGCCCAACATCCTTCTTTAGGTATAGAGAAACACCTTCAATCCAATACACTAATATTCCTTAAACAAAATGTATTAATACTCTCACTAAGTAGAAAAATTAAAATTTTCAGAAACCTTCTATCAATTCAAGTCTGGTTTCACCAAATAAACAAGCGATGAAAACCCTTTGAACTTTGGAAGTTTGCAGATCCAGATGAATTTATAATCCTTCCCAGAGTGAATGAGAAGAATAATTCATAGACTTGTCAGTCACTATTATTCAAACATTTTACCAATTTGATGACTGAAAATGGAGTATTTCAAAAAGTTCAACATTTTTTCAAATGCTATTTGTTTTGTCTTTCTTTTAGTTTCTTAGGATGTCTTTTGCTCTTTAACATTTGAAATATTCAGTTTATTATTTATGATAATTCTTTATATTTAAGACAAAAATTCTGTGTGTAATTTACTTTGAAAACTTTCAGTTAATAATTTATAATTTTCATATTAAAAATGTTATTAAATCTATTAATCTCTTAGTTTGTAAACTACTAGTTTTCATGTTTCAGAAATTCCTCCCTCACAGAGCAAACATTGACTTTTATTTTTTTCCTATTTCCTTATGTCTACAGATTTTATATTTAACTTTGATTCTGTTGGAATTTCATTTGATATATGTTGCATAAAAGAGAGGAATTTTGTTTTCCTGCTTTCTCCATAAAAACAGAGCCTTTTCAGAGGATCTTTGGAATTTAATCTTGGGCTGTTGCTGTGTATGTAAAACATAGCCCTCAGGTGCTTTGATTTTTAATCAGTTTGCTGGAAAAAAATGTTTAATAACAAAATTTGAATACACAGATGCAAAATATTTTCAGATGTAAAGTTCTCACAATTTGATATCATTTACAAATATTTGCTTATTTTATCAGTTCAAATTATACATTATGTTTTGCATGAATTTAATTCAACTCATAATACAAAATCTAACTTCATTCAAAATGTCAAAGTTAATGTTTGTTGACTATTTGTTCCTTCCAACACTTACCCTCAACTTGCCCTAATTTTGTATTTTCTATTATTATTATTAACTAATATTTTAATTTTTTCAGGTAAATAAACAGGAGTGAAATTGCTGGGTCATAAGGTAGCTGCTTATAACATATGTTTTAAGAAAACTGGGCTCTTTTCTCTTTTCAAAGCTTGTCCTATGATTTCTAAAGTTGTGCATATTTTAATATTTTTTTTCTTTCCTTGAAGTGCAGTTTTATCTCTCCCCTGTGACTTTACTGCACTCCTACCTGTCCTATAAATTTCAACTCAACTATAACCTCTTCCATGAAGTCCTCAGAAGCTAGAAGTATTGAAGTCTTTTGAAGTTTCTTAAAACACAAGTCACCTTGTACTTTGAATTGTGCTTGCTTCTATGTCACCTAGATTGTCCTTTTTTGAGGACAGGTCTATTATCTACTCTTGCATTTGTCATTAAATAACAAACATAAGAAATATATATGAAATTCATGCAATTATTACATATCTTTCTAAAGATGACAGAATTCAGAAACAAGAGCTATTTCAAATATCTAAAGAGCTACCAAGTGAATGGATTTAACACTTCCTGTTGTTCTCATGGGGGAAGATGAAAACAAATTAATAGAATTTGCAGAGGTCATACAGATTGAAAAAAATGTTTTCCCTGAGGTTTTCAAGGTGTGTATCAGCTGATTATTTGTTACCCTTCAATTTATTTCACTGAGTCATGAAGTTAAGTAGTCAACTGACAGTGTTGCTAAACATCAAGCACTGTTCTAGCTGCTGGGTACATGATGGTGAACAAAATGTCAGATTCCTGCCTTCAAAGAGCTTATGGTTTAATAAAGAGAAAAACAAAAACTAAACACAAATATATATGTCGTGGTCAGGGTCATGAATTAAAATGATAGTGCACTGTGCAATATAATGACAGGAATTTAGCATAATAGAAACAACAAAAATCCTTCTGAGAGAGTAATAATTAGATTGATAACTCAAATTTAGTTCAGTTCAGTTCAGTCACTCAGTCATGTCCGACTCTTTGCAACCCATGGGCTGCAGCACACCAGGCTTCCCTGTCCATCACCAACTGCCGGAGTTTACTCAAACTCATGTCCATTGAGTCGGTGATGCCATCCAACCATCTCATCCTCTGTTGCCCCCTTCTCCTCCCACCTTCAATCTTTCCCAGCATCAGGGTCTTTTCAAATGAGTCAGCTCATCATCAGGTGGCCAAAGTATTGGAGTTTCAGCTTCAACATCACTCCTACCAATGAACACCCAGGACTGATTTCCTTTAGGATGGACTGGTTGGATCTCCTTGCAGTTCAAGGGACTCTCAAGAGTCTTCTCCAACAACACAGTTCAAAAGCATCAATTCTTTGGCACTCAGCTTTCTTTATAGTCCAACTCTCACATCCATACATGACCACTGGAAAAACCATAGCCTTGACTAGACGGACCTTTGTTGGCAAAGTAATGTCTCTGCTTTTTAATATGCTGCCTAGGTTGGTCATAACTTTTCTTCCAAGGAGTAAGCATCTTTTTATTTCATGGCTGCAGTCACCATCTGCAGGGATTTTGAAGCCCAAAATAACTGAAGGATGGGGAGAATTCTAAAAAGAGCAAGTAACATGTAGAAACAATGTGAGGTGTGAAATATCAGGGCACATTAAGAAAATGAAAGGTGTCCAGTACAGATAGAGTAGAAATTAGGAAGAAATTTGCAAGAAATAAGACTGAATTTGGCATTGGCTAGATCATGTATTACCTTGTAGAAAAATTAAAGATTTTGCATTTTACCTCAACTACAATGGGAAAACATTGAAGAACATTAAGATGGGGAATGACAAAATTACATTTACATGAATTTAACAGATCATTTTACTGTTGTATGGAGAATAAATTGAAGAACAATTATGAAAGCTGGAAGACCAGAAGATAAGGGCTGTTTCCATTCACCATGTGACAGATTATGGTGATTAGTTTAGAGTGGTGGCCTGGATTGGAGACAGAGGGAATGAATTAGAGATGTATTTTAAAATTTGAATGAATAAATATATTTTTTAATTTGAGTGATTAGCTATTGAGTATGAGGAAAAATAAATCTCAAGAATAATTTTTAGATTTTTTGATTTGAGCAACTAGATGGATATTGGTGAATTTAATGATATGGGGAAGACCAGAAAAGAACAAATGAAATTGAGGCAAAAAGCTTGATAAAGGCATACTTTCTCTTGCATGGTGTTCCCAGAGGAAATAGGTTGGATTTACCTAGTGGCTTTATCTTTGTTTTTGCAAGTTTATATGACTTGCCTTTTGGATGTAAAATTATTTTTGAGAGTCCATCCCTGATCCTTTGTTGAATTTTCATTGTGTTTCCATCAATCTTCAGACTATAGATACACTGGATTCAGATTCAGAGCTGCTGACTTCAGGGTGCTTTGTTTGTTTCCTTGGGCATCTTGACTTGTAACCTAGAAGCAAATAATATTCTCTTCCACAGAAATATGAGCATATCATAAATGCAATGGAAAATAAAAACAAAAACAATTTATTTCCAATTTATGAAGTCTCGTGCAAATGAACAATGTTGATGTTTTCAAATTTGGACCCTTGAGAATTATGTATATGTTTTCTTTGTCCTCAGGAATGTCTTCTTCTCAGATCCTACCTGGACTTTTATAAGGTTATGTTGTTTGAAAATGTGGTATCTTTGAAATGAGAGTTTTTCAAACCACAGTATCTTTTTTTCTAATGCATTATATGCAAATAAAATCTAAGAACTCTGGCTGAAGTGGAAGCAGAGGTTTCAAAAGGTTTCAGGCACTCTAAGTACCTCTAAGCATCCCACAGATTGCAGTCTAACAATCTAAGCAAATTAGCAACTGGTTGGATTGCTCAATCCTGTCACTCTTTGTGGTCCTATGTACTGTAGCTGACCAGGCTCCTCTGCCCATGGAATTTACCAGGTAAGAATACTAGAATGCCTACTCCAGGTGATCTTCCTGTCCAAGGGATCAAACCAGTCTCTTGTTGTCTCCTGCATTGGCAGGTGGATTCTTTACCACTAACGCATCTGGGAAACCCAAGCAAACTAGAAAGAGAGAGTTCAAACCTCAATCCTGACAAGGTCTTTCTCCCAAGAAAAGGCTTTATCTGCAAAAGTGTATTTCCATGCTAGATTAGCTGCCAGCCATTATATGCTTGTGTGTTAACTTTCCAATCTAGGTCTGGCGGCCTTCAGTTGAATCTGGGATCTTAAAAGCACTAAAGTTTCTCTCATTCCAGAACATAGTGTGAGTTTTAACTTTGCCAGATTGTCTCTGTGAAGACTGATGCTCATAATAACCTCTTCAATTTTCCACTTTAAATGGTAGGTCAGTGTGTGGTCGTGGCAGGAAGGGAAGGTAGTGGGAGTTTTGGACAAGCCTGCTGGAAGAGTCTGGTGATTTGGCTCACCACCATCAGATAGCCAGTTACCCAGCTTCATTTGCTGACTTAGTTCCAGACTCACTGTGGGATTGAAGATGATGGAAATCCTCAGGTCCTGATCTGCTTCATTACCAGGAACATTTGAAAAATTTTGATTTATCCTCATGGAAAAAGAATCAAGATTATGAATAAATACATAATTTGGCTTCATTGATCTGTTCTTAAAATGTCAAATGAGAAACCCTCTTAAGAGTAATGCCACTTGTGGAGAAATTAATAAATGAAAAAAAATTTATCTCTGATTTTTAATGTCTCTAAGTCTTTTCAGAAAGCCTTCATCAATTATGACATAATCTTCCAAGGAAAGGGTTATAAGTTTTGTTGATTAAAATGGGATGATGAGGATAAGCTGTTGTTTTCATCTGTTCTTTTCTGCTCTTTTGAAATAATACAGAAGCAGATCTCTAGAGAATTTCCAATTTTGTCTGATAGAATCTGAGGTCTGGCAGTCTTTCAAATGTTGAGTGTAGAAGTCAGTCTTGTTTTCTTGTGGGTATATCAGGAATGAAGTGGGGAAAAAATAGAGGAATAGGACATTCAACAGTAACTCTTTCATATATCCCAACATATGAGAATCATTTTGGTTAAGTTTATCTCTCAACGTGCAACAATACCTTCAGAAAGTTAAGTATATTACTTTAATAAAATTATTTCTCTCCTGGCTAATGTTTCCAATGAGAGACGGAATGAAGTTTTGGAAAAAGAAGAAGGATGGGTTGCTTTGGAGTATTCAGTCCCTGGATATGGGCGAGTAGATTGCCTCTGGTTTGCTAAAAGTAGTCTTAGCCGCTGAGTGAGATTTTGAATTTCCCTTGCTTTGCAATATGACCCAAAACCTTTGAATAGGAAATACCCAGGAGACCAGATCAGGTGAAGAGACAGAATCTATCATTTTACGTGTGTAGAAGGATTTTGAAAATGATCAAGTATTACAAAAATTAAGATGATACTATTTTTTAAAAAGTAATATTATTATGCATGAAATAATTATTCATGAGTCAAAAGGAAAGTCTCTGACCCATTAGAAGGTTGGCTTCAGTCACTCAATATTTTTAATGAGAGTATTCTTTATCTTTCAAAGTACTCTTGACTCCAGAAAACATCCAAGTGTCACTTGAAGTTAATTCTGGAAAGTAAGTTAAGGAAGACCTTTTTTTTTTTTTTTGGTAAAAATTCAGTTTTGAGTATAAAATAATATGCAAAATTTCTCTATAAATCCTCCCCAAAACATTGGTATCATAAATGGAATCAGCATATGATATGGCATCCTGCTGGAATATCTACTTTGAAGGCTATCGACACATTTGTTTAATGAATAAACATATGATTATACTTAGCATGGTAGAATCCAAGGTCTGGCAGTCTTTGAGATGCAAAATGTCAAGTTAGGGTCCCCATTTTCCTGTAGGTATGTTAGTACTGAAGTGGGGAAAAATGGAGATTTTACTTAATCTACATATTTATTTATTTCTTAGATATACTTTATTTAATTTACATCATTGAAACTAAGAGGAAAAAGTTATCTAAAAAGTTTTTAAGCATACACACACACACACACATATATATATATTATGTATAAATATCTATATTTTACAGTGCCTGAAAATTTATGATAAAAAATTTGAAAGTTGTTTGGAGATAATTATATTAAAGTGATAATTAAGATAAATTTAAGTTAAATTGTAAATACAAACTGTCCCTTCCTCCAACAATACTACTTACATTCTGACCTCCTCCAAGGGTAAGGTGATAAGAGGGTCGGACTGAGTGGGAGAGGAGTTGATATTGGTTTGGTCAATTATTTATCAAGGTTTTTTTTTTTTTTTTCAATTGAGCCACTTTATACTGAATTTGGGTCTTACCTTCTCCATTTATCAACTGAGATGGGAGAATAGGGTAGCTGTACCTCTACTCATTATTTTCTCTAATCCTGGATTATCTTCAAGATTCTTTCTTGGGGCCAGCCGAGAATACATATGCTGGATAGACTGAAGCTGGAAATTCCCCAGAGAGTGGGGACATACGGATCAGTTCTTCAGTGCCTGAAATTGTTACTCTGCTATGGGCTTCCCTAGCGACTCAGAAGGTAAAGAATCTGCCTGCAATGAGGAAGACCAGGATTTGATCTCTGGGTTAGGAAGATCACTTGGATCTTCCTGGATGATGGCAACCCACTCCAGTATTCTTTCTGGAGAATCCCATGGACAGAGGAGCCTGGAGGGTTACAGTCCATAGGTCACAAAGAGTTGGACATGACTAAGCAACTAACACTTACTTATTTACTTATGCGTTGCCTCAAAACAATAACTCCAGTCTCCTGCCCTACTGGCTAAGGCTGGCTGATATTTCAAGGCAAAACCAACAAGCTGAGTAAGATGAGACTTTTAATGACCCCAGAGGGAGCTTGCAAATTTGCTTGGGAATCAGAGTTTAGCTTTATCCCAGAGATAAATATAGGAAGAAGGGAAGCAATTCTTTGGAAAACCACTAACAATGTGATATTACACTTTTAAAATGTAAGAATCAGAAATTACTTAGAGCTGGAATGAAACTCAGAAGTCTAGTTCCACAAATTCTTTTACTGACTGGAGGTAGAGGAGACCCAGGAAGGAATGTCTTACCTAGAGTATCACAGCTGAGCCAGAATCAGATCCAGGGCATTCAGACTTTCTGTCCAGGGTTATATTATGTGCATGTTTCTTTTGAAACACATTCATTTAATTCACTCCTTCAAATAATATTTTCTAGAACACAGTGTTAAGATCTCATGAATCTCTTTCTTCCCCAAAGCGTAAGAGAATGATGTTCATTAGGGATTTCTAAAATAAATTTCCATTTGGATAATCTACACATGGTCAGGTTCTGCTAATGAAAGGTAATTCGGAACAGAACCAGTAGGAGTGTACTCATGTTTTGGGTAGCATGGTTAAAGAAACCACAGACAGGCACTCAGCCAGGCTGGGGAAAAGGCACAGGTGGCCAGGTAATCAGAAAGCTGGAGTCTATTTTCAGGGGAGCCAAAATAAGTCTTAAAGTCAGAATCTAATGTATTCCAATACAATGAGTGACAAGTTCTCCAGCAGAGCCACATTGGTGAGTTTTATGGCAAGTTCTGGCAATGTTTTTGCTTGCGTATATTCTTTAAAATCAATGTGATAAGCAGAATAATCTATTTTTAAAAAGCACATATTTTGGTATTTTAGCTTTGATAATTTTATTTTGATAACTAAGTTTTACTGAACAGTTTGAAAAATTCTGCAGAGGATACTTTTCTTTATTCAATAGAAAAAGAAAAATTTTTCTCTTCCCTACCAGGTTATATAGTATATGTTGCCTCTTCTCTAAATTTTTCTTTTATTCTATAGTTGGTAGTAAGTCATATAAATTGTCAATTTTTGTGTCTACAAATCAAATTCTGGTAAAATATGGGGTACTGATATTTTATATATATTTAAAATAAAAAATTATATGTTACATTATTTTATTACCTTCAAAGCAGTTTATCCTAGTCTTGCCACAGACAAAGCTGTTAATGAGATGCTGAACTTTCTGGGCTGGGGTGGGGAAGGATGATACATCTTCTTGAGACTTGGAGAGACCTCATCCTGCAGCAGTTTGGGAGGCCTGTTAGTACCTATCAGATACTGGAGAACAGAACAGAGGAGAAGGCTCAGTAGACCCGACAGAGGCTCATCTAGATGCTATCTAGAGAAACAGGGATGCCAGCATGCAGAGTAAAAGAGGCTGGACCATTTGTGATGTGGACATTGCTGGAGATGGTCCAAAAAGAGGAAAATTCTGATATGTGGGCAAAGAAGACAGTGTGAGAGAGATAAGCATGCACTCTAGAATTCAGGAGATCTTAGTAGCTGAGAATTTGAGTGAAAGTGGTAGTGTTGTGAACCCATGGACTGTAGCCCACCAAGTTCCTCTGTCCATAGGATTTCCAAGGCAAGAATACTGGAGTGGGTTGTGATTCCTTTCTCCACGGGCTCTTCCTGACCCAGGGATCGATCCAGGGTCTCCTAACTTGGCAGGTGGATTCTTTACCATCTGAGCCACCAGGGAAGGCAACTAAGGTTTTATTGCCTAATATTTGACTTTTTAATTTCCCTTTTATCTTACCAGAAGCTAGTTTGGAGGTTATCGGAAAGGCTAAAGACATTGTCTAGAACAAAACCTCTATCACCATGTACTAAAAAAAAAAAAAAAAAAAAAAAATCCTCTAGACACCCTAACAGGAGAAGGAAAAGAGCTTCAGGAAAGTGGGTTCTGTGCTCAATCAAGTTGGGACTCCCTAACTTATTTGGTCTGTGAACTTTTCACTTTTTCTACCAAAATTTCTATATTTGCAAAGTTTATATAATCATGTTGTTGTTCAGTCACTCAGTCGTGTCTAACTGTCTAGGACTCCATGGATTGCAGGCTTCCCTGTCCTTCACCATCTCCCAGAGCTTACTTAAACTCATGTCCATTGAGTCAGTGATGCAATACACCCATATCGTCCTCTGTCATCCCCTTCTCCTCCTGCCTCCAATCTTTCAAAGCATCAGGGTCTTTTCTAATGAGTTGGCTCTTCTCATCAGGTGCCCAAAGTATTGGAGCTTCAGTTTCAGCATCAGCCCTTCCAATGACTATTCAGGACTGATTTCTTTTAGGATTGACTGGTTTGATCTTCTTGCAGTCCAAGGGACTCTCAAGAGTCTTGTCCAGTATTGCAATTCAAAAGCATCAATTCTTTGGCGCTCAGCTTTCTTTATGTCCAACTTTCACATCCATACCTGACTACTGGAAAAACCATAGCTTTGACTAGATGGACCTTTGTTGGCAAAGTAATGTCTCTGCTTTTTAATATGCTGCCCAGGTTGGTCATAGCTTTTCCTCCAAGGAGCAAGCATCTTCATTTCATGGCTGTAGTCACCATCTGCAGTGATTTTGGAGGCCAAGAAAATAAAATCTGTCGCTGTTTTACATTGTTTCTTCATTTATTTGCCATGAAATGATGAGACTGGATGCCATGATCTTAGTTTTTTTAATGTTGAGCTTTAAGCCAACTTTTTCACTCTCCTCTTTCACCTTCATCTAGAGGAACTTTAGATCCTCTTTGCTTTTTTCTATAAGGGTGGTGTCATCTACATATCTGAAGTTATTGATATTTCTCCTGACAATCTTGATTCCAGCTTGTGCTTCATCCAGCCTGGCATTTTGCATAATGTACTCTGCATATAAGATAAGTAAGCAGGGTGACAATATACAGCCTTGACATACTCCTTTCCCAATTTGGAAACAGTCCATTGTTCTATGTCCAGTTCTAACTGTTACATAATCATGTATCTTTAATTTTTCCCTAAATCCAAATGTCAAGGAACAAATAAAATCTCAAAATGTCTCCAGCTCAGAATCTTTAATTAGCATTAGCTGAACCTGAACAAAGATGAAAGTTTAATGCTGTGAGGGATTTTAATGTAAATTCTCTACCAAAGAAGTGATAGCTTGATGTCAATATTTCTTCCTGTGTTTTCTACATTTAGCTTTCCATCTAGATCCCAGGCAAAATGTGTTTTTGCTGGAAAGGAATGTGTTTCATTTTGACGTGATCTTCTCTATCCTTTCCCCATGAAGCTGAGACCAAAGAGATGAGAATATCTACAACTCTCCTATAGCCAGGACAGGTCCCAGTGTCAGCTTGGAAACCAGTCACAAGTAGGGTAAATCGGACATGGATGGGAGGTTGGACAATAGATCAGAAACACTTTGGTGGACCAGGCTTAGCAATAACAAAATCAGCAATCAACAGGGTGATAGTCAACCAGTTGGACCAAAGCAAAGCAGTGAGCTTCAGGAGCGGCTATGAGAGGAGACAGAGGGAGCCACAGCAGACAGATAAAGCTCACTCCTAAGGACACTGTCAGCAAGAACTAGGCACTGGTCCAAGCAGCTTAATGGCATTGGTTGGTTTAGTCACTAAATCGTGTCTGACTCTTGTGACCCCATGGATTGTAGCCCACCAGGCTCCTCTGCCCATGGGATTCTCCAGGCAAGAAAACTGGAGAGGGTTGCCATTTCTTTCTCCAGGGATAATGGCATTGGTGATGCCCAAAATTTGGGAATAGGGGATTGTTTAAAAAAAAAAAAACACAGTCTCAGAGCAAGCAGGAACAAGCAGGGCTCCATTTCATAGGAAGTAGGGTGATAATTATTCTATTATTAGATAAGTAAAGTGTTGGAAGGGAGTCCCTATTCTCTTTGTCTTGAGAAAATCTCTAGAAGAATGCTTCAGAAGCTGCCCACCTTGGCCTGAGCATAAGCAGGTAAGTTTGATTTGAGGGCTTTAGGTGGCAGAAGGAATAGAAAGGCCATTTACATGTGTTCTCAGTCGTTTCTGACACTTTGTAACCCCATGGACTGTAGCCCTGCAAGCTCTTATGTCCATGAGATTTTTCAGGCAAGAATGGGTTGCTTTGGGTTGGAATGGGTTGCCATTTTCTCCTTCAAGAGACCTTTCCGACCCAGGGATAAAACCTGCATCTCCTGTATCTCCTGCATTGGCAAGTGGATTCTTTACCACTGAGCCACCTGGAAAGTACAGAAAGGCCATTTACTCACATTAAAACTCATGTCCTCCAAACCTGCTTTTCAGCAGCAAAGGTAATATTTGGGAATTTATGCTTCCATTTTTGAGTCTACTCAAATGGTTTAGAAATTGTAGTTGGAAACAAAAGAGAAGTTATTAGTTATCAACCCAAATATCTTGCAACAGAAGAAGACAAGGGTATTAGTCTCTAAACCAGATTTCAAGGGCAGAATAGACCAGTAGAAGAACTGTGAAACTGTCTTTGCCAGGGGAGAAAATCTCCTCCAATTATTGCAGCAGGGCTGACCCTGAAATATGGGATCTCACATGGAGAATTCAAGGGTGGAGAAGGGAAGGGGATCTCAAAGATGGCATGAGAGTGATTTCAGAATAGGTCTTCCCTGCTAGCTCAGACAGTAAAGAATCTGCCCACAGAGCAGGAGACCTGGGTTCAATCCCTGGGTCAGGAGGATCCCCTGAAGTAGGGAATGACTACTCACTCCAGTATTATTGCCTAGAGAATCCATGGGCAGGTGAGCCTGGTGGACTGCAGTCCACAGGGTCACAAAGAGTCGGACATGACCTAAGTGACTAACACACACACGATCTCAGAATGATAAACCATTCATATGCAGAGTCACCTCTCCCAGAATTTCTGATTGGTAAGGTTTTTCTTTTCATCTATGCACAGTTATCTGACATCTCTAATCTAAGAATGAATTAAACCTGTTTACTCTCGTCATTACGACTGTTTCTACAGGCATCATATCACCCTATCAGGTTGACTTCAGTCATATTCAGCTTCTGTCCAATATATATGGTTTTACACACATATACACACCTTGTCCACACTTATTCTTCAGAAAAATTTTATGAGTCTGTGAGTCTAGCTGAGTGTTTTATGTTCCTCAACATAAAACAAAGTTGGTAACTAAATAAAAATGTGGTATATACAAGTTTAACCAAAGCAGAATTTTGAGAGGAGCTATGAAGATATTTTAGGTAGGTCTAGAAAGAGGTAGTGTAGTGTGGTGGGAGAAACACTAAATAAGCTTCAGTCCTTGCCCTGTAACTTGCAAACTAACCTTTAGTAAGTGATGCTTTTTTTTTTATAAGCCTCAACTTTCTCATTGGTGAAACTATAATATGAATTAATGCCTTACTCAAAGAGACCCTTGCAAGTTAAGTGACTAAATGTTTGTGAAAAGAACTGGCATGATGCCCAGCCCACTGGATTAGGGAAGGCCCACCAATTCTCAATTTCAATCTAAATTGTGTTTTTAGCTCAGGTTTTATGGGGAATAATTATTATTTTTTATTTAACTATTTTTTCTTGTTCAACTAAAATGTGAGTCTCCTGAGAAATGAAGTTGGAAAGCCTCCATGACAAGAGTGTGGAAACAGGCTGTTTGCAAATGCTTTATTTGATTTGGAATTTTAGAGCTCAATCAGGAATTAAGGTAAGCACAGGGACAGAGCTATTAAGGAAATTGGAAAGGAACAGACAGTCCTGGAATCTGGCTGCTCCTGTTTGATTTTAAATATAAGTTAAATATTAATTTTTCTAAAAAAAATCCCTCTTTCTGCAGGGAGGCCTCATTCTCTCTTTCTCACTTATGTTGACAGATTATTGGTGGCTTGCCTTTCACACTAACTTATTTGGAGGAAAAAAAATTTCAGATGATGCTATTTGAATAAGAAAAAAAAAAAATCTTCCAAACAGTTCCCTTGTGGCCAGCATCAACAGTAACTGAACAGGCCTAGGTTGTTGCATAGTGAGAATTATCCCTTTCATTTCAAGAGAATCAAAGATGTTTGGGGTAAGCAAGATCTCTAGTTACACATGATCAAAATAAGCGAGTATTAGATTTGCTTATGTAAAGTGTCTTTTAAGTCTACTGCTAAAGTCTGAGCATACTTTTTATTGCTCCATAAAGATTTTGTAGGAAAGTGAAAAATTAGCTTTGAAAAAAAAAAAAAGGTAGCTGATTTGGGGAAAATAAGAAGTGTTTGAAGACCTTCCCTTTCCTGTTTTCTTCCTGCTGGAGGTTCCCAAATGCAAGGGGTGTGATGATGCCGTTGACTTATAAACAGAAGTCAAAAGGAAATTCAATCTTCTGTCAAGACTTATTCCAAATATAATTTTAAAAGACAATGATTGAATCCCTCTTAGAGCTTTTGGATGGATTCTCTTGTGCTTTGGTTGTCTCTGAGTTTGTAAGGAATGGTGAACAAAAGCAAAATTGCAGGCTCCCAGTTCTTACCCATCTTAGCAGCAATTCCAACATCTATATTTCCAATGGCTCCTTTTCTCAAGTCATTTGTTTTCTTTCTCTTAAAAAATAGTTACAAGCTACTATCAGTGCTCCACAATATTCTGCATACTAGTTTTATGCTTTGGTATATAAAATTAAGCACAATAGTCCAACGCTGCCTATCTATGTGACCTGTGGGCCTAAGTTTCCTCATTTGTAAAGTAAGGGAATTGAGTTAGACTTGCAGTGCTCAAACCATGATCCACCCAAGGGTTTCTCAACTTGTACACTATGGATACTTTACACTGGATAATTCTTTCTTCTGGGAGGCTGTCTTATTCAGCAAGGGGTGGTTAACATCACCTGTAGCCTCTACCAATTAGATGCCTACAGTACAACTGTACTCTTTCCCCTGGTTGTGACAACCAACAGTACCTCCAGACATTGTCAAATGGGGTGAAAAAGTCATTAATTAAAGGAATGGTTCTCAAACTTTGGTGGGTATCAGAACCTCTGGGGAATTTGGTAAAAACATAATGGCCCAAACTTGATTATGTTACAAAGATAGGGCCTCTGTATTTTGTTTTTTAATTAGCTTTGACACATACAGTAAAGTTTGAGTACCACTGTTCATGAGGAATTGTATTGATGAAGTGATTCTCAAAGTATGATTCTTGCACCAAAAGTCTCAGCATCACCAAGCAACTTGTTAGAAATGCACATTTTTTAACTCGACTCAAGATTTGATGAAACAGGAACTCTGAGATGGTACCCAGTTGTCTAAGAAATTGCCTAGGTAAAGAAGTGCATTCTTGGCATACTCAGAAAGACATTAAGGAATGTTAGAGATCCAGGGAGGACTGTTTTTCTCAACACAAAGTTGATACCATTAAGCAAAGCATTGGCTGGAATAAAATTCTTCACCTTGAGTGAATTTTATTACCATATGTTTACATACTTCTGTTCTAACTGAGTCTTAAAAGGTAGATCAGATTGTCTTTCATGGAGAGGGGAGATCTGAGTGATGGCTCATCTTAGATTCACGAATCCTCTATGGCACCTGGTGCCCTGATTCATAGACTTATGCTTTGGGTTATGCTTTGACTCCAGACCAGTGTTTCTCAATCTTGGTTTCATATTAGAGTCACTGAGGGAACTTTAAAAAATCTTAATGATCAGGCCATACCCCAGGTCAAATAAATCAGAAGCTCTCAGAATCAGACTCAGATATCAGTATTTGCCTTCTCAGATAATTCCAATGTATAGGAAACATTGAGAGGTCTAACACTTTCTATAAAGTCGGATAGGGTTTGTACCAAGGAAGATAATAGTGTTACTGACTCCAAACTCCCTCTGTTCGCCACACAACAAGCCAATAAATCGGAGACCAGGTGTTGGGGCATGGAATAATGACATTATTCAGAAAGTTAGTAGACTGAGAAGATGGCAGACTAATGTCTCAAAATAACCATCTTATTGTGGTCTAGATGCTAGGTTCTTTTGTAGAACAGAGGTGGGGTAGGGGAGGTGAGGAAGAAAAGCAAAAAGGCCATTAATGTTGCAAATGTTTCCTGGAATGGCCAGTCTCAGGGAAAGTATGTTTTAATTTCTTCCTTCCTGTAGCCATCCACAGGTGGACAGGGTCTTGAACAAAGGCATTTTGATTTACTGTTTAGGTAGAGGGTAGGTTTCTCCAAGGCAAGCAATTATGTATGGACAGTATCATTTTAGTGGACAAAAACAATAGGGAAAGAAAAGTCAAAATAAAAGAAACACATACAACATGGGGTCAGACTTTGTTTTTCCTTATAACAATAAAAGATGAAGAAAGTTTGATAGCACATGTCACTTTGGGGATCAATAGAAAGTTTAGTAAGGCTACAACCAATAAGCTTTCAATTCTGTGCCAGTGTCAATTCTTCCCCCTACATTTTCTTAGATCCTTCAACTTGAAGGTCATCTTTGCAGGCTCTGTGTTTCTATAGCACTTTGAATCTAGTTTCAGTTCAGTTCAATTCAGTCACTCAGTCGTGTCTGACTCTTTGCAACCCCATGAATCCAGCATGCCAGGCCTCCCCGTCCATCACCAACTCCCGGAGTTTACTCAAGCTCATGTCCATTGAGTCGGTGATGCCACCCAGCCATCTCATCCTCTGTCGCCCCCTTCTCCTCCTGCCCCCAATCCCTCTCAGCATCAGGGTCTTTTCCAATGAGTCAACTCTTCGCATGAGGTGGCCAAAGTACTAGAGTTTCAGCTTCAGCATCAGTCCTTCCCATAGTCTAACATGTACCATTTCTACCTTATATTACAACCCTTTCCCCCAAAATACCTACTTTGAGAGTATTTATACAAAGATGTAAATCTAAATGGCATGTATTAAATGATGTGTTCATGTCAAAGAATGTAGAGATAATCTATAGTCAAGCATCCTGGTGCTTTGCCCTCAATCCCATAGCAGGACTTCCTAGCCATTGTGCTTCAAAACCTTCCACAAGTTGGTTAATAACTCTGGACTCCAAAGATTTTATCTGAAAAGAGAGACAATCCTTAGAGCAAACGTCTGGGCCTATGACCCAAGTTCAAATTCTGAAATACTGAACATCCGAACATTCTCCATCAGTGGAATAAGCCTCACACCAGCGAGGTTTGGGGGAGGAAAGTAATAAGAGCAAGATTCTTTGGGGTCCCTTGGAGTTACAGAGCCCAGACTGTTTATGGCCCAAGTGGTCAAACCCAACAAAATGAGTGAAGGAATTAGAGTGAAACTCTGCCAGCCTTCAGGGCATAGTGGTGATCCCACATAAAGGCCTTCTTTGGGGGCTTCATATCAACTATGGGATAAGTGTTCTTTCCTGTTGCCCTTCCCTCTCATTCACCACCCCAGTGGCCAGGGAGACTTCAGTGAAACTGCTACAAGCACTAGGAGACCACAGGAATGCTTCCAGGAGGCAGACTGGAGTCAAGGGTCCAGTGCATAAGCTCTCAGGAATCCTTGTAAGAGTGTGAAGCCAAGGAACAGGAATGAAGGGAACACCTTGGCTCAGGAGGTATTTATAAGGGAGGAGAAACAGAGGAATAGGATAGCCTCCAGCTAGTCCTTTGGGTTTGGCAGCCATTCTGACAGCTTTCCCATTCCTAGGGTGATGCTCACCGCTTAAGTCCTGGGGGTAGTGGATTTATTAAATTGCCTCTTTGTTCAGCTCTTGCAAAAATAATTTATATCTTAAAACCATTGAACATATTGGGATATTTGTCTGTCCTGGAAGAAGAGGAAACTAGATTCAAGTGCACAAGTTTACAGGGTTGGTAACCTGAAGGAGGCAGGATGTAAGTATAACCATTCCAACAATTCTCTGGGTCCTGTAATGCCCTCCTCTACACAGAGAAGTGGAATGTTCATTATCCTTTTGTTCCTATTCCCTGCCCTAATGCACGGACGCACACCCATACAAAGTGGGTTGAGAAGCAAGGGTGGGACCTTCCCTAAGAGAAGGAGAAGTAAGTTTTGATTCCAAAGGCCCAGGGTTGACTCCATTTGCCTTTCACAGTTCTATGAACATGGTCTAGGCACTTTGCTCTTCAAGCCTCCCAACGGGGCCAACTGGCCCTCCAGGGCTTTCCTAGTCTGAGCTGGAGCTTCAGTACTTCACATGAAGGTGACGGACAAACAGCGAAATCACAAATTACAAAAAATGAGAGCTCTAAGGTCACTAATCTGGCTTTTCTTCCTCTCTAAAAAAGGGAGTCATCATGTCCCTTCTGCAACCTCGAAGGGAACCCATACATCAGGCTCGCCCCCGGGGCCCCTCCTTGGCTGGCCCCCAGCGGCGCGGGCTCTCTGGCTGACACCTGGGTGTCTGCCTCCGGCCTCCGGGAGGCTGCGGCCCGAGCCTGCAGGGCGCGCGCTGAGCGCCGGCGAGCGGCTCGCGGAGGCTCGGGCAGCAGGAGGAGCGTGTGAGTTGTGGGCGTCCCTTTAAGAGCGGCCGTCCGAGCCGGCCTCCGCCTCTCAGTCCGCCGAGCGCCGCCGGTCACCTGAGGCTCGCAGGGCAGCCGGCTGGCGGCGGGGCCGGCCGTCGCGCTAGAGGAGCCGGGAGACTCGCGACCCGGACGCCAGGTGCCGGGAGCCGACTGCGAGCGTGCCCGGCCGGCGCCCGTCCGCCACGGAGGATGCGGGAGCGCATCTGGGCGCCGCTGCCGTTGCTGCTACCCTGGCTACTGCTGCCGCCGCCGCTGTGGGGCGGCCCCCCGGACAGCCGGCACCCGGAGCGGGAGCCCGAGCCTGGGCCTTTGCAGCCCTTCGACCTGCTCTATGCCAGCGGCGTGGCCGCCTACTACAGCGGGGACTACGAGCTGGCTGTGCGCGACCTGGAAGCCGCTCTGCGCAGCCACCGGCGCCTGCGGGAGATCCGCGCGCGCTGCGCCCGCCACTGCGCCGCCCGCCGCCCGCTCGCGCCGCCCGGCGCTGGCCCGGGAGCCGAGCTGCCCTTCTTCCGCGCGCTGCTCGAGCGGGCGCGGTGCTACCGCAGCTGCCAGAGCCAGCGCCTAGGGGGGCCCGCGTCCCGCCACCGCGCCAGCGAGGATGTGCGCAGCGACTTCCAGCGCAGAGTGCCCTACAACTACCTGCAGCGGGCCTACATCAAGGTACCCAGAGCGCACACCTCACGCCCTCCCGCGCCTCGAGGTGTCTCGAGCCCTCCCGCGGCTCCCGTCTTCCTGGCCGTCGCGCGGCTCCTTAGCGGGTCAGACTGGGTCTCCCTGAATGGTTCTGTCTCTAGGTGAATCTAGATATCTGGTGGCCCGAGCTGAGCTCTGTAACCAACACTAGATGAATCTGGGCAAGCCATTAACTCTTAAGGCATCCTCTTCTCTCTCAAAAAGAGGACTGCACTGATATGTACCCATTCAGCGCTAATGTCTGAACGTTGGCAGAACCGGATCTAGTGTAAGATCTCCTCTCGCTTCGTTTCTTGGTCTAGCTTCAGATCGTTTCTCTTCCATCTCAGCTCCCTCATCCCTCATACAGGCTAGTGTGCACCTTTTCTTTGAAGTTTAACACAGTGTTCCCGGAACAGCTGAGTTAAAGGTAGACTTGCTCTGAATCCCATTCCTCTTTCTCCCTGCACCTACACAAAGAGGGAAGATCAAAGGTTAAAGAGGAGGTATGCGTGTAAGAGGTGGTTCTATGTGAGGCAGTCTCACTTAAAGTACCCAAAGTACTGACTCTGTCCTTTGATAGAGCGCTTCTAGTTTCTGGAAGTAAGCATTGTACTGAGTTGTTCACCATCAGATGCCCCCTCCTTCTGGTTTTATTTGTTTGTATTCAACTTGCCTGAAGTTAGTGACGGAGGTAAACAGTGTACTGACATTGTCCTCACATTCACGATTTTGAAGATCCATGTGGATGCTTCAGCGGAGACAATTTAGCCTGTGTTTCTCAGACTCCCACTCTCTCTGATCTATGTTTCTCTGAACTTACACTTTCTCCCCTTTTCGCCTTTCTTTGTCCCTTTGTCAACGTCCCTTCTCCAGCTGTTGAAGTGGCAGCTTTGGGGGTTGGTTGGTCATGCCAGCCAATGGACTGGGCTGCATTTCTGGGATGGTGACAATACACACCAGGTGCAGACATTCTGATGTCTTTGCAGCTCATCCCACAAGGTCTTTGCAGATTTGCAGTTGTTGGTGGAGCTCAGGAAATCACAACTGTAACTCACTCTTAACTCACAGTGCTCTGGCTAAGGTGTTGGATTTAGTATCTTGGGCAAGAAATAAGGAGAAAGCCTGAATTCTTTTCAGCATCTGTATTCTACTTGCTTGTGCATCCTTAAGGATTTGCTGAGACATGTATTAATTATAAATCTGCTTTCTCTTAAATGAATATCACAGTTTTGGGTAGTCTTAGAGAAATCAGTCAGTAGTAGGCAGAGAGGGGCCTGTGAGTACCCAACAGCTGAAGGTACACTCGGCTGGTTCCCAGAGCAGAACGTGGGTGGTCCAGATTGGTCCCTGTAACACTGTCTTCCCAGGAGTCTCAGATGTGAGGTTGGCAGTCCCGCTGATTGTTCTGTCACACATCTTGGGAACATTTTCCTTTTTCAGGTCTGGGAAAGGAATGCGTATTTATTTTCCCTTCTATAAAAATAAATAACCGTGAGGTAATTCTCAGAATGTGAGTGTCTTTGGTTCTGTAATTACCCTTGCTTCACTGTTAATGTTAACATTTATCACACTCCTACTTCCATCTCCTGTTGGAAGTCAAAGAAGATGAAGCCATAGGTTTAATATGCCTCAGTTTTTTGCAGTAAATTGATTACAAGAGTTAGTCACTCATGGGTAGTTCTGTGGGTAAACTACGGGGTGTGGTCTGATGAACCAGTGAAGCTGAAGAAGTCCCTTAAAAAATATGTGAGTTTGTGTGCTAATTTCTGTTTTACCAGCAATGTTTCTGAGAGCAGAACACATCTTGCATCTTCTTCCTGTTCATTTCTACTCCAATAGGCACAGTTTCTTGGGTATACAGAATTGATGATCTCTTAAGGAGATCTTCTTACCCCTTTGGAAATTCATTTTTGGTGAGTTGGAGTCATCAGGACTATCTTTATGAACATCAAATAAGGTGTTGCCTCCACCCAACTTTTAGCCTTTGCTTGACTTCTTGGAAATTTGACTTATAAACACATACACACGCAATCTTCTGAGCGCAAACCAAAGTTCTGAAAATAACAGAGTACAGTTGGGCTCTGACAGGTTTGAATTCTAAAGTGTTCATTCCCTGATGATAGAGGGGTTCCCTGAATATGCCTGCGTATGATCATGGTACCTTGTGTTGTTGACTTACTTTGGACATCAGTGATGCATTCTGCACTTGAAAAGGATAATCCTGGGCCAGATTGAATTCAGTGAGGACTTTGTAACTAAGATTTGAGATAGTAAATCCTGTGATACTAGACTTCCTAGAGATAAGGAAATACATTTGTTCTCAGCTAGGGGTTTGCAAACTCTGGGAGCTCTCCAGAGATGCTGTTGCTCCCCCAAATTCCAGTTAGGAGAATTCTCTATGCTGAAGTATTGGAAGGGAGAGATTGGGAATTGTGAAATCTAAGGTCTGTTGATATAAATTTCTCATATCATAATAAGGAAAGGAGAATCCAGATAGGAAAAGGGCTTACCCAGTGTCACATGTGATTTGCCTTGATGAATTGAGCATAGGATTGGGAGTCAGAGGTCTGGGCTCTGCTAACAATTGATAATGCCTGTGCACACCCACTGCCCCTTGGGGACACCTCAGATCCCATGGAATGCTGAGTCCCTGGGGCTATCCGTTTGCCAGATTTGGACAGCTCCAGGAATGAGTCAGTCCTTGTGCTGTGGGGTAGCAGACATTCATTGTATTTATCTTCAGGGCTGTTCTGTAGATTTTTCCTTAAGTCCTGGCATGCTGGTAATTCCTCTGAGGTGAGGTGGTAGTTCTACGTAGATCCCAAGCACACTTTTTTGTTTAAAGGCAGGGCAAGACTCTTTGGACTTTCAAATTCTATTATTTCAGATTGTGTCATATAACTCATAATTCACAGCCTAAAATCTAAGATAAAGCTTTGATCAGAATAGTCTCTGCTTGGAAACCTTCACTGGTTTCCCTTTGCTACTGTATAGAGCCCACAGTGTTTACTACAGCCTATCTGACCTTTAACTTTACCGGCTCAATTTCTCCCTGACTCTGCCATCCTTCAGCCAGAGCAATGGATGCTTAATCTTTTGTGTCTGACACTTTTGCACATCTGGGTTTGTTTATTCTTCTTTGAGAGGCACAGAGGCTCTGGAATGGGATCAACCTGAGATTGAACTTTAGCTCTTCAATCTCCAGCTCTGTGACTGTGAAAAATTCACATAAACTTTCTAAGCTTTAGTTTCCCCATCTTGTAGATAATAGAAATAATAGAACCTAACTGGTTGGTTTAGGTTTAAGAGAGGATTTATATAAGGCACCCAGAACAGGGCCTGTTTCTATTTCCAGAAACACTGGAAATGTGTCTCTTGTTATTAGTTATAATAGTATGTTTAATGATAATAGTAGCAGACTTAGTTATAGTGGTAGTAGGTTAGTTATAATAAGAGTAGTAGATTTTCCCACCTCCTTCTCTGTGTTCAAATGGTAACTATACAAGCATGAGCATATGTGTTAGGTTGTTTCAGTTGTGTCCAACTCTTTGTGACTCTGTGGACTATAGTCCTGAAGGCTGCTCTGTCCATGGGATTCTCCAAGCAAGAATACTGGAGTGGGTTGCCATGCCGTCCTCCAGGGGATCTTCCTCACCCAGGGAATGAATCCACATGACCCAGAAATCGAATCCACATCTCTTAGGTCTCCTGATTGGCAGGTGGGTTCTTTACCATTAGTACCTTGTGGGAAGCACGCACGTACCTATTTCTGTGACATCCTCTTTTCCTCAATCAGCAGCCCCCAACAGTCCATTATTTCTCCCTCCTCTGAATATCCACAATAAAGAATATGATCCTCTCACATCATGTTTCATTTTTAACATTATTTTGGAGAAGTTCATGTATTTGTTATCACTTATGTGAGCTCCTGGAGATCGCAGAATGGTCAAAGTCACTTTTGTACCTCCTAATGAAGGAGTTTCCAGATCTGGAACATCAGTAGATAGATGATTATTATGAATCACCTGGGCATTAAAAATATAATTTAAAATTGGAGATTTCGGTTCATTAGGTCTGAGTTCAGTCTCAGCATCTGTATCCCCCCTACCCCAACCAAATACCTAAAACAGGGGGTGGTAGCAGTAAATATTCAGCTTATGTTTGTTGAATGAATATCTTGGTTGCTTGTGTACAAAATATTGTGGAGAAAGGCTGTTGCATGGTGATAGGAAGTCTTCTCATATTAGTTATCAGGTTTCATGGCTGGTCAGTTGGGGAAGAAAGTTACAAAAGAACTGTAGACTGCTTGACTTCACTCTTTTCCATTTGCAAGTTCTGGCTAATGTTGCAAACTTCTTTTCCTTCCCTCTCCATCTTTTTTCCTAATTTAATCCTTATTTTCTAAAACTATGCTTCGGAAAATTCTTGACACACTGTGCCTGCTTTATGTACATTTGTGGAATTTAAACAAATGTAAGCGAGATCCTTTTATTTTTTGCTTATCTGTGTACTTTACAATCAGGAATACTTTGACAGTATTTGTTTTTATTTCAGTGTTCCCAGCCATTTAGTAAAAGGAAAAAAAAGATATCCAGTGCTGTTTATTTTTATTTTTTTTATTTTTACTTAAAACAAGCTTGCCCTTCCATGTTTTGTTTCTAAACTGGAGCTGTGTGCCATTTGACATTTGTTTTTCTTCTTAAGATTAGAGGCGGGGGTGGGGGGGGAATGCAATTAAGTTAGGCAATTCTATCTCCCTCCTACAGTCATCTCCCCCAAATTCCTTTTTCTTGACCATAATTTATTTGATTAGTGTTTTCTAAAAAAAAAAAAAAAAACAAGCTCAAAGATTTTCCTCACTCTTTTTCTGCTTTATCCATTTCTTTCTCCTTCTAGATGAATGCCTTAAGAAAAATGAGTTTGAAACTTAGGTCACATGATATGTGCTTGTTATATATTATTTTAGTTCAGAATAAAAGCTTTTCCCAAGTCTCATATTTAAATCTCTTTTTAACCTATCTGTAGACTATGTACATTTTGTCCACAAATTATTTCAAATAGGGAGTTGAATTTATGTCTTCTTAAAATAGTTGTTTTGAAATTTCCTAGTGGTTATTTCCTCAAGGGATGTGGCTTTTTTTCTTTCTTCGTATTACAGTTTTTTTTTTTCCAGGCTTGGTTTATCAAAATCCACTAGTCATCATCTTTCTGTCCCACTAGTTAGGAAAGAAACCTGGGAACTTCTTGGTGTAGCCAGCTCTTAGGTCCTGTGTGCTAAGGAGATAGAATATCAATTGTTTCCTGCTAGGAGGCTGACTTTATGAAGGCCCAGTCAGCTCTTTATCAATCATCCATTGTGACTGGCAAATAGTAGCTTAAAATTCAATTAAATGAAGGGAGCAATTGCTTACAGCTCCTATTTTAGTCTGGTGAAAACTTTCCCCAAATCTCAAAGCTATAAAGGGATTTCTTTATAGGTTTTAATAAAAGGAAGTAATAAACAACTTGTCTCTCTTCACAGATTCCATCTCTGAGACACAAATGTATTCTATCATGAATACCATTTGCTCAGTGATAAACTCCAAAGGAGTAGGTGTGTGGAATTCTTTTGAGAATGTTTGATGAAATGTCAGCTTGCTTCATGGATAGAGTTTGAAAATTTTGAAAGGTAGATGGATTCATCTAAAATGAAAGCTCATTGGACTTGGTGTAATAATGGTCCTTTTGTACTACTAAGGACTTGAGTAACCTTGGGTATCTTAGAATCCCAGATCTTAGAGACCTGGAAGGGACTCCAAGGGAATATCTTGTTCAACTCTCTGTCTCTTCAAGTTAAATAGTTGGTTTGGGACAGTGAAGTAAGGGTGACAGAGGGAGGAATACATATTTTGCCTAAAAAATGTGGTCTTGCAAGAGTGAGGAGTGATAGTTATTAAAAGCAATAAAATGCTACAGCTGGAAGGACCCTCAGAACTCATAAAGTCTGTCCTTGTTACTTGATAGCTGATGGCCTCAGAGGTTCCATATGAATCAAAGAGGATCAACAAGTGGAGCTGGGTCAGAATGTCCAGTGCTCTTCTGGGCTGCCCAGGTGACGCTAGTAGTAAAGAACCTGCCTGCCAATGCAGGAGATGTAAGAGATGCTGGTTTGATTCCTGGGTCAGGAAGAAGGAAATGGAGAAGGAAATGGCAACCCATTCCATGGACAGAGGAGAATGGTGGGCTACAGACCATGGGGTGGCAAAGAATTGGACAAGACTGAAATGACTTAGGATGCATGCACAGTGCTCTTTCCAGACTCTGTGGAATGGGCATGGTTACCTCCAGAGGGGCAGTCTGGTAAATCAATGGTACCTCTGAGACCTGCAATGGACCTGGTACCTCCAGAGGTGGAGCAGACACAAGGCCCAGCTTCCTGGACGGCCCCGCCCACTCTGCATTTTCATTCACATGAGATGTAGGCCAGCTTAGCCAAGAGTCACAGTGGTCTGGTGGAAAATTTTGCATTTCTCATTAGGAAAAAATAATTTCTCCTGTCTTTTTTTCCATTTAGCTTTTCTCCTATAATTCTTTCTCTGTTCTTTTATTCATCCCTCCTTTCCTGCTGACTGACTTCCTAGCCATGTAATTTCCATGAGGGCTGGCCTTCATTTGCCAAATGTCCCAAACACATTTAAAAAAAAGAGAGCTGGAGTCAGCCTTCTGTGTGGTATGTTTCAGTGCTGTGTGTATGATTTTGGGGGTTTAGTACTGAGGAGAGCTGCTGGCTATGATCAGAAGAAGCCGATTTCACTTGACTACACCCCTCTCTGCTTTACTTTCTTTCTCCATCTCTCTTCTTCCCCATTCCTTGTCCTGTTGATGATCTCCATAGTGAAATTACATCTGCCAAGGAGCAGGTTGAGGAAATCAATCAAGGGAAGAGAGAAACAAGTAGCACTCCAGGTAATGTCAGGGTTCTGGTTCTAATAAAATGAAGCCCAGAGAGCCTCTTACTTAATTTGATACGTAGACATAGGCATCTACTTCTATGAAATTCTTTTTATGTCCTTTTCACCCATACGATCTGTGCAAGAGTTGGATATATGTTGGGAAAGATACTCATTTCCCTCTCCTCTTGGGTCCCCATCTTTCTGCAACTGCTTCCTGCCACATTCATAGAACATATGTGCCCCCACCCTTTCATTTTAGAGAAGGGAGAATAAAGTCTGGAAAAGAATCAAGTTGTCCACATGTATCCAGCAATTTAATGGAAGAACTAGGATTAGAATCTAACAACACTGATTCCTACTTCTGTGACATTGCTGATGACCACTATTTATAAGACACACACTGAATACCTCAACTTGCCAAAGTTAATATCATATGCACAGCATGCCACTTACATTATTTCCCAAATGAGATATACCTTGAAAATAAAAGCTACCTTATAAATGTTGTTCCTTGCACTACTGTTCTGCCCACTTCTGGGAAAAGCTCAGAAACAGGATCCTGGATTAATACTGTTCTCCAATAAACCTAATGAAAATGAAGGAGCAAAGAATCTTCTATGGAAGGGAGATGAAGGTGTAAAAGCCAGAAAGAGGGAGATCCAAGATGTCAGATTTTCCAGAAGTTCAGGGCTATCAAAATGATTCTGCTGGAATTCATTATCTGCAAATAATAGATTCAGTTTTTCTGCAAGCAATGAGACACTGCTGAAGATTACAGCATAATTATATTGGAACTCTGGAAAAGGAATGGAGAAAAGCAAAAGATATGATAAAATAAATAAATCTGAAACAAAACAGAGGAACTGTTAACAAACCCTGAATCGCAGTAAAGCTAATTGAGCCAATTTTGATTTATTCTTTCTGCTTGAATGCTAAATTTCTAGTTTTCACTTTGCCAAGATCAATAAGCTTGCATGAAGAAATCAACACATAATTAGGACACCAGACACAGTGGATTACCTTAAAGCCAGATTTGGCTGGTTTCAAAAATGATCTCAAATTATGGTATCAAAGACTAATCCAGAAAGCCATAAAAATTATTTCCCCACTGAAGTAAAAATTATTTCTTAGTAATATTTTTCAGGCTGAATCCAGGATCAACAATCACAATTTGACTGTAGCCCAAGGCATTTAGAAATGCTACTAGGGATGGAGATTTCCACAATCATTGTTTCTATAGGATAACCAAGGGCTCAGTCATACAATGAAGTCTGCAGGTTTATGGATCAGTAGGTATTTAAGTTTGAGTTTCTCAGCCTTGGCTTACTGATATTTGGGATGATTGATTTTTGTTGTGATAGGTTGTCCTTTGCATTTTAGGATGGCATCATCCCTGACTTTTACCTACTAGACAGCATTCGCAACACACTTCAAATTGCTTCTAAGCTGTGACAACCAAAAATGTCTCTGTACATTGCAACATGTCTCTTGGGGTCAAAATCACCCTATTGTGAGAACCACTGATTTAAACCTGTAGCCATATCTAAGACAACTGGACATTAAGATTAGACAAGTACAAATCAAGTGTTTGACAACATATGCTAGATGGTGCTGGGCCCAATGATGAATCATATTTTTGAAAAAGTTTGGCTTTAGTTTGATACCTTTTATGAGGGGAATTCCAATCGAAATAGAGCCTCTTTCTCCAAGATGCAAATCACTTGGCTTATACCCCTTTGCTGGTCCTCCCTCATGGCTAAGCTAGTTCAAGTTGCAGGAAAGACCAGAGTAACTAGCTTCTCTCTACTTATTATTGGAATATGACAGTATAGGTTACTTGAGCAATACAAACGAACACCTTTCAATCGTGAACTCCAAACTCCAGAATTAATGTATTTTTTATTCAACTTGGAAAGTAACCAAACTCAGTCATTTAAAAGTAATCCACTGCAACTCTTAGTTTTCTTGGGGTTAGTTCTTTATCACATATGCTCTTAGAAAACAGCTTGACTCAAATCCAAAATGCCACCTTATAGGATACTGGAAAGTGGCAAAAATGAGAGGGCATCAGAAGAAAAAGGAATGATTGTGAGACTGAGAGAGAGAAGCTCGGAGGGTATCTCAGTCCTTTGGAGCTGGTATAACAGAAGACCATATGCTGGTGACTTATAAACAAAAGTTATTAATTATCTATTAATTCTTAGAGTTCTGGAAACTGGGAGGTGAAGACCATGGTACCTGCAGGTTCAGTGTCTGGTGAGAGTCATGCTCTGCTGTAACCTCTCACATTGCAGGGTGGTTTCTGGGCCTCTTTTATAAAGGCCTGAATTCATTTCTTCATGACCTAATCAGTTCCAAATGCTCACCTTGTAATACCTTGGGAACTAGATTTCAACATATGAATGTTGGGGAACACAAAAATTCATACCAAAGCAGAGGGAAATGCAGAAATAGATGGAGAAAGATGGAGTGATGGTAACAAAATTAATAATAGAAGGCAAGAACAGTACGTTAAAGTCTGAGAGGGCCCCGCATGTGAAAGGAGTTTACACGAAAGAAACATGGATGTTGCATTCTCTGAAATCCATGTCTCTGTAATAAAACCAATCATTCAGAAGCAAATCTTGGTCGTTCTTCACCCAGGGGCCCCAGACTCGGTTGAGACATTTCTGTCATGATAAGGTCCAGGGTAGCAGAGCCATTCAGTTTCTGTGTGGAACAGAGAAGGGAGGGATGTCTTTGGGGAGATTTTACATGACCTGCACTCAGTGTTTACCAAATGTTAAGGGGAAATGCCATTTTGCCATTTTAACTTTATTTGAAATCCTAGATGGAGCTAAATGTTCTCCTTTTCTTCATTTTGTAATAGGATCACAGATTAAATGGCTAAATGGTATATCTAAGATCCCACAGCTGGTAGGTAAAGAGTCAGAATCTGAATCCAGGTTTTTCTGTGACAAAACTCGAGTTCTCATTCACTTTTCACAACTTTGGTTTTGACATGAAACAGGCCTACATTAATTGGAAGGACTGATACTGAAGCTGAAACTCCAATACTCTGGCCACCTGATGTGAAGAGCTGACTCATTTGAAAAGACCCTGATGCTGGGAAAGATTGAGGGCAGGAGGAGAAGGGGACGACAGAGGATGAGATAGTTGGATGGCATCACTGACTCAATGGACATGAGTTTGAGTAAACTCTGGGAGTTGGTGATGGACAGGGAAACCTGGCGTGCTGCAGTCCATGGGGTCGCAAAGAGTCAAACACGACTGAGCGACTGAACTGAGCTGAACTGCGGCCTGTATTCAAAAGAGTCCTCCCTTTTATTATATGACACTGGAAAAGTTCACATGTGTAAATATGAGTTCCTTATTTGGAAAATGGGATACCTACTTCCCTGGCTTCTTGTGAGAAATTAATTTTAAAAAGAAAAAAATATTTTGAGTTCATCTAGGTCAGCACTGACACAGATGTACAACTGATCCTTGAACAGCACAGTTTGAACTATGAGGATACTACGGCATTGCATGATCCCCAGCTGTTGATTCTATAGATTCAGAACCATGGATAAAGAGGACCAACTGTAAACTATATGCAGATTAAAAAAAAATTATTGGAATGTAGTTGCTTCACAATGTTGTGTTAATTTCTCCTGTCCAGAAAAGTGAATCAACTATATGTATACATACATCCCCTCTATTTTGGATTTCCTTTCCATTTAGGTCACCACAGAGCATTGAGTGGAGTTCTCTGTGTTATAAAGTAGATTTTCATTAGTTTATAAGCAGATTTAGACCACACAGAGGTTGGAGCCTCCATCCCTCCATATTTTTCAAGGGTCAAATTATTTCCTTGCTTCATAGCTGCTGTGCAGAGAGCAAATTTGTAAGGAAATATGAAAGACGAAAGAAGAGTTAGGCATTATGATAAATTAAAACAATAATTAAATAATTAAATAATTAAAACATGTACAGTAGGTAGAGAAAATTTGATTACACACAAAACAAAAATTTGACCTGCTCAGTTGGAGCTCCTAACTTCAATTCCCTAGACCTTGGAGTGTAAGCTTACTGGCCTCCTTTCAACATGAGACTAAAACAAAAGTTCTTCTTATTGATATCTTGAGATTATTTTTTGCTGTTTGAGAAAAGTCCTTTTGCTCTCCCGCTATTTCATTCTCCATCCCCCTGATTTCACAATTTCCACAAGATTGTGGTCTCTTCTTTGTATTTGTCAAAAACGGACTGTGTTCAAACACATTCCAAACCTTTGCTGTTTTCTATTAACAGATAAAATCTCCTCCCACAGACCAACACACCCTGGGAATTTTAAACTGCTTTAAGCCTTTTCACCACCCTGATCTAGAGTACTCCTGGGAGATGGCCTAGGTTTGGGAATCAACAAACATCTCTTCATCACAGACACCAGAAATAAGACTGCTTCTTGTATGACAGGCAAATGGGAGAGTAGCTCAAATAAAATAGAGGGAATTATGAGTTCAGAAATCAGGCAGTTTAGGCTGTGTCCCCAGTGGTGTCACTAATGCCATTAGGTCTCTATTTGGACAAGGGCAGAATTGGACCAGATGGCTTATAAGAACTCTTCTACCTCTCTCAGCCTGAAAGTGAAAGTTGCTCAGTCATGTCTGACTCTTTGCAACCCCATGGACTATACAGTCCATGGAATTCTCCAGGCCAGATTACTGGAGTGGGTAGCCTTTCCATTCTCCAGCGGATCTTCCCAACCCAGGGATCAAACCATTGTTGAATACTTTTATGGACTGGTGCAGGGAGCCAACAATCTATCTATGGATAAGAGAAATGATGAGATAGTGTATGGAATACGAAGTGGTAGAATGGAAGTCTGAAAGGTCAAAGACAGGAGATACTTGAAGTGTGTCTATGCTAGTCTTCACCTTTCGACAATCATTTTAAAATAAAATTTGAAGAAGGACACGCTAATATTTAATTTGGTGGAACTTTAAGAAGTACAAGATAAACTAGGGCACGAGCAGGAAGGACTAAAAGATACAAATAAAAGACTCAGAACTGTTTTATGAGAAACAGTTGAAATACGGATGAGTAGACTAAACAAAAAAAGAGGCTTTCGAAAGATCATTATCTGAGACAACTGTTCTGGGTCTTTATGGCACCTAAGAATTGAACAAGTGGGACCAATCACAAAAGTTACACAAAACAGGATCTTAGCTCAAATATGGAAGACTTTCCCAACACTAACAACTGTTCAAATATAATAAATAGCCCAAGAAGAAGGTGTTCAAATGTAAGTCAGACAACTTACATTAAATCAACTTAAATAGGGAGGTTGCATTTAAGTTTCAAACATTAAAATGATGTTAAAATAAGATTTTTTTCAACACACACCATTTAACTGCATTTCTGTTTTTAAACTAGTTTATACATTTTTAAAGGTTACTTTCATTTATGGTTATTGGAAAATATTGACTGTATTCCTTGTACAATACATCCTTGAGCCTGTAGGATAGATAAGATTTAGTATATTTTCCAATCCAGAGTTAATAAGACTCTATGATCTTATTAATGAAAATTTGTCTTATAGTCACGGATGGTGTATCATTAAAGATTTTTTCATTGGAAAAACCATGCAGCTTTCTCTCTATCCTGCTTCTTAATTCTGGCTAATGTACTCTTAAACCTGGGTCATCAGCACACTCCCTATAAATAACTTAAGGATAAACGGAAAGAGACAAAAAAAAAAAAAAATGTGCCATGGCCTCAAAACACACAGGGAAACATACACATGGAATATTTAGCAGTAACTGTATCCATATGTATGATCTGCATCAGTTGTCTGATTTCTGGCTCAAGTATTTCTGTGATAACATCTGAAAAGGATTTAGTTGCAGCTCCATAGGACCAATGACAGTTTTAGGGTAAATGGGTGACAACTAATCAGAGCATCTGTGCTTAGAAATTGAAAGTGGATGCACCTCTCTTAGCAAGTACATTACAACATACCCAGTTTCATTCACAGAGCCTTGGAGCTGCTATTCTAATTTGCTTTGTTTGTGTGCTATCCAGAGGCTAAAGTAAAAAGCTGGCCATATTCCACACTGTAGTTCAGTTATCAAACCTTTTGCCAATGTCAATTCTGTTCAGTTTCGCATATGAGTTGCTAGGGGGTCTTCCCAGAATATTATGTTTAAGAATATTTAAAGAATATTAAATGTTCCTAAATAATATTTAATAAATTCCTTTATCTGGCTCCCTCTCCTCTGAAATTACTTTCTTACTTTTTAATTAGGGGTGGGGGGGGGGGTCAGTGGTGCCTGGTACCCTTGGGGAGGAGGGGAGTGAAAGTCTAGGTTCCCTGCATTAGGAACTGACCAAGGTCAGGAGTCTGCAAGATTTTTTTCCCCTGGTATTTGGCTGGAGTTCTGAGGGTATCATCACAGATGTTCCTCTTCTATTGTGCTAAATATTCTGTTCCTTTAACTAAAGGAACATACTTTGTGGGGGTGGACTTTTTTGTGTCTACCCCCGTTATTATGTCCAAGTTACAGGTTTCTGCAGTCTGATCTAGGATGCATCAGTCCAGTTCAGTCACTCGGTCGTGTCCAGCTGTTTGCGACCCCATAGACCACGGGACGCCAGGCTTCCCTGTCCATCACCTACTCCCAGAGTTTGCTCAAACTCATGTCCATCGAGTTGGTGATGCCATCCAACCACCTTATCCTCTGTCATCCCCTTCTCCTCCTGCCTTCAATCTTTCCCAGCATCAGCGTCTTTTCAAATGAGTCAGTTCTTTGCATCAGGTGGTCAAAATATTGGAGTTTCAGCTTCAGCATCAGTCCTTCTAATGAATATTCAGGACTGATTTTCTTTAGGATGGACTGGTTTGATCTCCGTGCAGTCCATGGGGCTCTCAAGAGTCTTCTCCAACACCACAATTCAAAAGCATCAATTCTTCGGTGCTCAGCTTTCTTTATAGTCTAACTCACATCAAACACAGCTACTGGAAAAACCATAGCTTTGACTAGACAGAGCTTTGTTGGCAAAGTAATGTCTCTGCTTTTTAATATGCTGTCTAAGTTGGTCATAGCTTTTCTTCCAAGGGGTACATAGGAGACAAAAGGAAAACCCAGGAAATGTATCACTATGTTCAAGGGCCAGGTCCTTGGTCTGCCTACCTCTTCATGCCATCTTTCAGTCGTCCTGTGTTTTTGGTCTGGAGGTTTTATGTTGTGCTCAAGAGAAAGTTTAGGGAGAAATGAGTTTATTTCACTTTGTTCAGATTTAGAAGTCTTTATGCAGATTCTTTTAAATTATCTTTAAATTATAGTGATGATAATAAATACAATTTGAGTGGGCTCAATTTCAAAAAACTCAAAGTAATCTGCGTTACCAATGTTTTACCACAAGAAAACTACAGAAAAGTCTTTCTAACAAAACTCTAGTCAGATTCACCACAACTTCCACCACAACTGGGTTTATGTTAATGAGGTGAAGTTTGGAAAGCACCTGAGGAGGGGAGGGGAGCTGGTTGCAGGGTAACAAACCTTGATTGAAGGGTTGGAACTATCAGTCCTGCCCACTGATTTGCAGAGAGGAGAGGGGGACAAGAGGTTGAGTCACTTACCAATGGTCAATGAGGTAATCAATCATGAGTATAATGAAACCTCCATAAAACCCTCAAAGAATGGGATCTGGAGGGCTCCTGGGTTGGTGAACAAGGAGAGGTGCTGGGTGAGTAGGGCATTTGAAGAGTGTTTAGAAGTTCTGTGCTCCTTCTCCATACATTTCCCTCTGCCTCTTATCCACTTGGTTGTTCCTGAGTTATATCCTTTTATAGTAAACCAGTGATCTAGCGAGTAAAAACAAAAAATAATCTCACCACCACTGAATCATTCTTAAGTAGATCAACTAGTCTGTGTTATGGTTCATGTCAAGTTGTTAAGAATCTTTCCTGCTTTGGCTTTAAAGGTGTTGTCTGCCATTTCACTTATTTATAGGTCTGTAGAGGAGACCCCTCTGGTATACTAGATTAAATGTGATTTGACTCTTCATAAATAAATAAATATGCAATCAGTTCATTTTCCCAACAGGATACTTAATAAAAATTTATTTACCATGTTACATGTGGGAGACTAGTTTATTTAGGATTTAGAATAAGAAAAGAATGCTCCTAAGAAAGGGACGACAGAGGATGAGATGGTTGGATGGCATCACCGACTCAATGGACATGAGTTTGGGTAGGCTCTGGGAGTTGGTGATGGACAGGGAGGCCTGGCGCGCTACAGTTCATGGGGTTGCAAAGAGTTGGGCACGACTGATTGGCTGAACTGAACTGAAGAAACAGTTCTCTCTCTCTTTTTTTTTTTTCTCAGTTTTCCAAAATCCATATGACATTCCCATAATGTGGCTCAGTTGGTAAAGAATCTGCCTGCAATGTCGGAGATGTGGGTTCGATCCCTGGGTTGGGGAGATCCCCTGGAGGAGGGCATGGCAACCCACT
Source organism: Cervus elaphus (assembly GCF_910594005.1). Classification (NCBI taxonomy): domain Eukaryota; kingdom Metazoa; phylum Chordata; class Mammalia; order Artiodactyla; family Cervidae; genus Cervus; species Cervus elaphus. The sequence continues at coordinate 41,853,085 of NC_057833.1, read as the reverse complement.
CCAGTATTCTTGCCTGGAGAATCCCATGGACAGAAGAGCCCGGTGGGCTACAGTTCATGGAGTTGCAAACAGTTGGACATGACTGAACGACTCAGCCCAGCACGTGTTCCAGATTACTATGTGTAAGTCTTTGACTTCAACATTCAAACATGGCTAACATCACTGTTTGATTTTTTTTTTGCACTTGGTAGGAACTTGACACTTGTTTGTTGAAATTGAACTGTCAGTTCTCCTACAGCATGAATTTTTAATTTAATACTCCTTGTGATTAGGCATTTGAAATTACCATTCTGTGCACTTGGCCATAATTTGTAAAGTGGGCTCTTTCATGAGGGTGCCAACTTTATAAGTCAATAGTCATAATCTTCATGATTATGAACATGAGTTTAGGTGGGTACACTGGAGACAGTATTAGAATAAGGAGCTAGGAAACTGGGGCTCTAATTATAATGTAGCACTAACTCTCTATTGAGATGATGAATTTTCCTTTCCTGGACTTCAATTTCTCCACTTACAAATGAAATGTTTGGAGTGTATAATCTTGAAAGTCTCTACTAACTTTAATATATTTTAATGTGTGGCTGAATATTTCCTCTGATAAAACAGGTCATTAAAAGTTAGTAAACTGTGAATTTCAGTGATTGAACTGTTTGCACCACAGTAACTACTAGTATCTTACCCTCAGTTTTAAAAATTTTGATGTTATACCCTAAAATGGTAACCTCAGGCAATATAAAATATTGACTATATTGGAGAGGAAAGCCAAATAGGCAAGCTTTTGCAATCAAAGAAATAAGTCTTTGGTTTTTAGAAGTATCAGTGTCCTGAAGAAATATCTTGATCTCATCACTCAATTCAATAACTATATCCCTCTTCTCTATATTCAGTGTTAGAAAAAGCATATTTACTACACAGTACTATAGACTTCCTTCTGAAAATTTATAAGCTAATAGTTAAGATTCAGTTTTATTCAACATTTTCATTATTTCCTCTTATGACAAGGACAATGACAATGTCAAGATGAGAATATAAAATGTTAATACCAATTGTTCTTTATGAATAAAGCATTTTGAATATCAAGATTCAGACAAGACCTCTTATATGAGATGAATCTTTTTTTGCTGCATAAAAAAATTGGTGCTCTGTCATCCGTTTTGATTTCAACATGTCTTGTTCTAACCCACCCATGTTCTGATTCACAATATGAGTTAATCCAGAACATTGAAGTCTTTTCCATGATGCACAGGCTTTTAGTGATAAACAAGTTACTCTCGATTTTTTCCTTGCATATGTACCAGTTGACCAGAGAAGATTCTTCTCTAATGGATTATTCAACTCTACAACAAGTTATAGTTAGAGCAAAATGTATAATAAAAACTGTCCTTCCACAGGTATTATTTTATTGTTATGTGCCATCTTGCAGTCGTTTGAAAATGAAATTTTCCAGATGCTCTTTCTTCTTTCTTTCTACTCATAATATGTGTTATAAGTTTTAGGCTTTTTTTTGGTATAAGCTTCTTGGCAGTATTATTTAGTGTAATTATTTTTGCTACAAAGAACATAGCTTTGCAAAATGTCTTTTTTATCAGTTATATTATTTTTAGTTCTGATATTTATTACTGTTTTTATCTCTACTATCAGGCTTTAGTGAATCACTAAAGGACCATGATTTTTGTATTTGTTTTTTCTTTTTTTTGTAGAATGGTGCTATATCAAAATATAGCAATGATAATATAATTGCAAATTTAATAATGATAAAACAATCTATAAATGTTATAAAATAATAGATTAAATGCACCTTGATAACTGAATGGTAGCTGATAGGAAACTCCCAGAATGGTGCAGCAAAGAGCTTGTATGACCTTAAGACTGTCATGATTATTAAAACTGTAATGGTACCTGTGGCTTATTCATGTTGATGTATGGCAGAAACCAACACAATATTGTAAAGCAATTATCCTCCAATTAAAAAAAAAGAGATTTCTATGAAAATTGTAGTTAAACTTACATTTTCAGTTAGTTAAATATGCCTTAACAAAATCATTTTTAAGTCTGAAACTGTTGGTGGTCCATGTAATAAGCCATGGACAATGGATGTATTTTAAGTAATATTGGTCTAGAAAGTAAATAAGATGATGTTTTATGACCTTCAGCAAGTTACTTAAAGTCTCCGTCTTTAAAACAAGGTTAAGTCCATAGAGATGTCGTGAGGATTTATGAGAGGATACCCATCAGGCACCTAAAACAGCACCTGGCTCATAGTGTAAGTGTTTAGTACATAGTAATTGTTGCTGATGTTATGTTATTATCATTGCTCTTTTTCTAATGGGTTGCCCATCATCTATTATTCTGTCTCACATATTTCTTATATAACCTTAGAATTGTGACAGTTCTAATTTCAGACGTCATCCTCTTAATTTTTAATTTAGTTGTGTGAGGTTAACTCCACCCTGCGTGCATGCATGCTAAGTCGCCTCAGTTGTGTCCAACTCTTTGTGACCCTATAAACTGTAGCCAGCCATTCTCCCCTGTCCATGGGTTTCACTGAGAAGAATACTGGACTGGGTTACCATGCCTTCCTCCAGGGTAATCTTCCCGACCCAGGAATTAAACCCACGTCTCCTGAATCTGCTGCATTGGCAAGCGTATTCTTCATCACTGGAGCTACCTGGGAAGCCCTAACTCTACCCTTCTGCTGCTGCTAAGTCGCTTCAGTCGTGTCCGACTCTGTGCCACCCCATGGACGGCAGTCCACCAAGCTCCCCCGTGCCTGGGATTCTCCAGGCAAGAACACTGGAGTGGGTTGCCATTTCCTTCTCCAATGCATGAAAGTGAACAGTGAAAGTGAAGTTGCTCAGTTGTTTCTGACTCTTAGCGACCCCACGGACTGCAGCCCACCAGGCCCCTCCATCCATGGGATTCTCCAGGCAAGAGGACTGGAGTGGGTGCCATTGCCTTCTCTGAACCCTACCCTAGTGCTCTTTAAATCCTAAATGGTATACACTCCGATTACAAAGCATAGACTGATTCCTCAGATCCCTGGAAAAGTCTTTAACTTCTTTGAGTCCATTTCCCTTTCTCTGGAATGGGGGCTACTGCTAATATTTACTCTATTTATACAACAGGTTTACTGTAAGAATCCAGGAAGTAATTTTGAAAATTTTCAAGTGCTGTACAAATGTAGTGTAAAAGCAAGTAATTTCTTATTCATTTAAGATACGAATTCTTTAGTAAATTGTTTTATGTCATAAAATTACTATTACTATAGTAGTAAAACTTTCTTTTTTTTTTTTTACCACACTAGGCTACTCATTTTTCCTTGAACTATGACAACATCCATACTAGCCGTGAAGTTTAATAATGTGACCTAAAAGTATTTTTCCAAATGCATTTGAGCTTGCATAAATCAAATATGGGCTGTGCAGACTTAAGAGAGTATATGTAGAGGTTTCTTTTTGTCCTTGAAATTGTTAAGATCTCTGACTTCCTTTAATACATTCCAGACCCATGCATGCCTTTATCCCTGGGGGGTGGGGAATAAGGGAGTGGAAGCTGTTGCTTGAAACAACACTTGGAGCAGGAATTGTTTGATAAGTTCAATGGTTAGAATATTTGCAGCTTCTTGTTTTGAATTCCTATGATAACACCAGCTCCCAAAGATGATCTGGCAATTTTGGGGAAAACTAGAGGCAATCAAAATTGAGCCTTCAAATGAGACTTTCTAGATGTCATATAGGGCTTCCCTGGTGGCTTAGGTGTAAAAGAATCTCCCTGCAATGAGGGAGACTCGGGTTCGATCCTTGAGTTGGGAAGATCCCCTGGAGAAGGGCATGGCAATCCACTCCAGTATTCTAGCCTGGAGAATTCCATGGACAAAGAAGCCTGGTGGGCTACAGTCCATGGGGTCACAAAGGGTCAGACACAACTGAGTGACTGACCATAGCACACAGATGTGATTCAGGAGGTAGAAAGAAATAAAGGAATGTGATTGTGTGAGAGAGATCGGAGTTGGCTCCATGGTGTAGTAACTGGGATCTCAACAGTTTTTAGTTTTCAATAGCTGGCAAAATCATAGGGTTGAAGTTATATCAGAGTTATGCCTTCGTAGGGTTTAAAAAAAATTTTTAAAAAATAACTTGTTTGTTTTATCTGTCTCTTTATTGATTGCTTCACTGACTGGCTTTATAAGAAGCCAGCATCATTATTTCTAACATTCAAACACATGGGAAAAAATCAGTGTTGGAAAAAATCAGAGCAATTCCTGCAAGTCATGCAGTGTATCAGCGACAGAGTCAGCATATGCAGAACATACCCCTGCATTCAGCTTCCTGAACTGGGCTCTCTTTGTTTTCATGTGGTGAAAATGACAACAGAAATGAAAATCATCTCTCATCCTTGCATCACCCTCAAAAATTGATGAAGTACTTTCATACACACATCCTCACTTCATCATGCCAACCCTGTGAGAAGGAAAGCAGAGGCTCCCTGGTTTGTCCAGTCAGACACTGAGAGAATGTCCTCTGTGACTCAGTGGAGGTATTCCGGCCCCAAGGCCAGTGTTCTTGCGAATATGTCACAGCTGTTCTCTGTTCAGATTTGAAGAGTCCTTTGTAACCACAAAGCTTTCAATTCTGGTAAGTTTCCATTTCAAGGTCCTCATGATGCAGCTCATCCATTTCTTTATCTTTTCTGATATGTGGTGTTTCCAAGCTAAAAAGATTCTTATTCAGCCATTTGGCCGTCTCTTTGATATGTGGTCGCTTCTGGCCTTGTTGGGTGTCTGTGTTCACTGATCTATGACAACTTGGGAGGGGCTGGGTGTGAGAATACTGTTTCCAGCCAACAGCTAGCACAATGGCACAGTTGCATTTGGGATCATCCCAAAGCTTTTCCCATCTGAGGTGGAATACACATCCTCCTCTTCCTTCCTTGAGCCATCTGGGTAATAGTCTCAATTGTCCGTTTCACATAAAAGAAGTCAACAGTTGTATGGTCCTCGATTATGTTTGTCCAGTTCTTGGGGTATGTTTGGATTTCGTTTGTAAACACACTACTTGTGCTCTGTGTAAACACTGATACACAATGTGGATTCCATTCTCTGATCAGCTAAAGGGTGACACGATTTTCAGAGTCTAAAATGATACACTGAAAGAGATGGTTTACAATTACACGTGGTTCTGTTGTTTTCATTTTGATTTTGCCTTTCATGATGCATTTACTTGTCTTTCCCTTGAGTTGTAATAAGTTAGATTTACAACTTGTTTTTGAGTTTTCATCTAAGTTGATGTATCTTCATGGATTTAGCTCTCTCTTTTTCTTACTTTGTGGCCCAAGAGAAATTTCCACTTAAATCCCTGCTCTTAAAGTTTTGGATGGAATTAGTGGTCCTTTCTCACTGGGGATTATAAGCAAAATATTAAACACTGTATCATTCTGAGGAGTTTCTTCATGTTTCATAGACTTTGGATTTAAGGTACAAGTAAGTTTTAAACCCCTCTGTGTGTATAACTTTGTAACTTTGAGCAAGTTACTTAATGTCTCTAAGAATCACTTTTATCATCTGGAAAATGAGCATGGTAATAAGCCTCAGTTTTCCTGTCTGTAAGATGAACAGCTCCTAGAAGTATTATGACAATGAAGTGAGCCAATTCATATAAAATGCTTAGATATGCCTAACACATTATTAGTATAAAACACATGCTAACTTTTCTGTTAGAACTAATAGAGCATACCTTGGGAAATACTGTCTATCCTTTTACTAAGTTTTCAAATTTGTAGTATTGATTAAGTTTGGCTTGGCTATGGCAGAATTGTCTTGATTTACCAAATGATTGTAGATGATCACTTAGGAAATTTGGATAATTGTCCTAGTCATTCCCTTTCTAGCTGCATGGTTTTGGACAAATAATTTTATATTTTTAATCTGAGATTTCTATTATGATAAAGAAAAGTGGCATACTTATACTTGTTCATCTTACTTTGTAGAATTATTAGGGAAATATTTCTTTCTTGTATTAGCTTTATAAGAACTTTGTATATTTCAAAATACTCTGTATATGTGGCTTCTTTTTATCCCAATTTATCAATTCTGCTTTTGGGCAGGGCAGAGCAGAATGTCAAAGGAATCTAGTGCCCTACTGTTGTTGCTATATTGTACTCAAGCACAACCAAACTGTTATATCAGGTCTGTTGACCTTGAGTCAGCCTTTCCAAGGCCACCATTGTCCCAGTTTTTCTGGCACTGTGCCTGAGTTCCATGGAAATTGTGGGGAAAATGTGAATCAGTGGGCTGTTTTACTTGGCTGCTAAATTTGGTTCACTATTTCATACATTTGGACAGATCTGTCTTGAATGGTTCTCGTTGCTACAAGCAACCAGGGTCATAGAATTGAAGGACATCAGATATGCAAGAGAAATGGAAAATAACTTCCCAAAGTAATGCTTTCTGCAAGAATCCCAAGGCTAGGACTGTAGTGCTGAAGAAAGCTAAATAGGAAACATAGCTCACGGCTTGGGATTTCCTGCTTGTAACTCAAAACGGATGTGGATGTAGATGTGAGGATGTGGTCCAAGGTTTTGTTTTCCTGGGTGGAAGGAATAGTATTAGCATTAGATTGCTGTTCAGTGTTTATTGCAATGTATATAGCCTCGCAGGTGCAGGCAATGGAATAGAGATTAATTTGCCAGATCAGCGCCTTCCCAAATCTGGTTAAACAGTATATTGGGTCATTAGTCATTGCTCTGTATCAATGTTTGTGAAATTCTCAGAAGTTACATCACCTTGGTTTATGCTACGCAGTACCAGTTTTCTTCTTGGAAGCAGAGGTGATAATGGGGAAAGGATGTGAATTTCTTATCATATGAAAGGAAACCCAAATAACTTCAATGGAATCTTTCAGTGAACAATATAAACTTATAGTATTTAATCTTCAATTTTCATGGAAGTTTTATTAAAGATTCATGTGGTAAGTTTTGCAAGACTTTAAAAAAGCCACTGACTTTTCAGTTATTTCTAATGTATCCACTGCTAATCCTGGCAGCAATGATATTAAACCAAAATAAGACAAAGAAAACAAACAGTCCTTGTACAGTCACTTACTTGATTCCCACATCCTGTCACATTTTTACCAGTGCCATCTACTGATCTCCCTCTTGCCATTCTGGATACCTTTCCTGATGGTTTCAGCTTCTTTTTTTGTCAATTTATCACTGCCCTTGCTTTCATCAACTACCAACGTTGGTGAATTCAACCATCACAAGAGCATTGCTTTGAGTGTTTTCCTTTAATCTTCTCAAATGTCTTTAGTTGGTTTTGCCCTTACTAGCTCTCTAGTATTTCAGAACTTACCTCCTTTCTTTCTCTACTTACCTTTCTGTCCAAACCAACCCCATGGACAGCTACTCTAAGTATTGCCTTGGATAGGGGCCTATGGGCATTTATTTGCAGTGTAGTAAGATTGCAGTCACTGTCTTTCATAATTTTCCATCTTGTCAAGCTTTGCAGTGCTCAGCTGCTATTCACTAGACTTCCCCAGTGGCTCAGTGGTAAAGAATCTGCCCGCAATGCAGGAGACGCAGGAAACAGGGGTTCGATCCCTCGGTGGGAAAGATCCCTTGCAGAAGGAAATGACAACCCATTCCAGTATTCTTACCTAGAGAATCCCATGAACAGAGAAGCCTGGTGGGCTCCAGTCCATAGGGTCGCAAAGAGTCAGACACAGCTGAGCGTGCACACATGCACCCCTATTTGCTGAACGCTGAAGATGCTGCCACACAGCCATGCCTCTAAGGTCTACTACTTCCTGACATTGTGCTGTTCAATATTTTTTCTCAGAGTTGATGTCCAGAATTATTTATAGTCCCCAAATCTGTAATCCTTTATTCTAGGAATAACTTTGTCTCCCACATTACAAAGGCAAACCTTAATAATGGACAGTATTTAAAGTGATGTGTTGGGGAAAAAAAGAGAGGGCATGTCTTAATGAGACATTAGGAAAGTGAAATTAATAGGCATTTGTATTACTTTTGTTGATAGGAAGGAAAAGGAAAAAGAGGGAGACCAGAACTGACCCAGAGATTTGGAGCCTGGGGTTTGTGATTCCATGAACATAAACAAAAATATATGAAAGAAAGTAGAATAGGGAGAGAGAATATGAATTTCCCTTGCCACTTCTGTTCCTCTTTGCTCTTGTAAAAAGTCTAATTATTTGTGCTTAATTACCTTTCATAAAATAGAAAAATTTATTGCTTCAAATAAATGAGCTTCCAAAATAAAAGAGCACATACCAGAGACAAAAAAAGAGTTCAGGTCCTGGCTTCCATAAAGAATAATCCTCTTAATAAATCAAGTTTAAGCTCTGTAATGTCAGATAACTAGAGCAGCATTCTGTCTTTGGAAACATGCCCTACGTCCTTTGCCCTTCCTCTTATTTTTAAAAATAGCCATGTTGGTGAGAATCAGCTCTTAATGGGAATATTTTCTAGACTTCTTATGTCTTTCTTAAGCACCAGCTATTTTGCTGAGCCAACTGTCTCCTCAGAGGATTTTGCTTTTTAGCAAGTTGAAGATTGACAGAGTTGGTGCCAAGTGACACCTAGCACAGGGGTTGTTTTTTAGTAGCAAGTTGTCCTGAATATATATCTACATGGCCCTCGTGTATTATTTCAGCAGACACATTTCCTCTTTGATAGAAATATAGTCTGGCGATGACTTATTGGGAAATGTGGCTTCACATCCTTGATGACACATAAAGCTCAGATCAGCTTCTTTCTTCATTTTCTATAATGTTCTCTTTAATATTCCAGTCCTCTTTGTATCCTGCCTTCCCCACTTCATAGAGAATGTCAAAACACAAGAAAAAGATACTGAGTTTCCAGCATCCTTTTTCTTTCATAATGTCAAGATGCCTTTTTACTCTGCCAAGTTTATGGATTCTTAAAAACTTCATCATGCTTTTCACAGTTATCCAAGTTGCCTATTTGTTAGCGGTCTGGCTTCTGCCCTATTTCCTTAAACTTTTATAGATGGCATTAAAAATTATCTATCATAAACATACGTAACAGTGCCAAATATTCATTTATAGACATCGAGGTATTTCTTTTCTTCACCTAAGTGGTCAGTGGTGCTGCATGCTTGTAACAACCCTCTCTTTCCTCGAACTGGGAAGCAGCCTGGGACAGCTTATGATATGATTTCATTCACTGTGATTTAGGGAGAAGCATGAAATTGAGAGTTTATATTCATTAAATTTAGTAACCATTAAATCAGGGTAACAAATGTGTTCACTTTGTGTTTCCATGTGGCCAAAATATGACTCTTAGAACCACTTCCATCAATCTGGATGCTTTACCTCAGACCGGAAGGCACTTAGCAAATCTAAGCTTGATGTTATCCCTTGACAAACATTACCTAGAAGGTAAATTTGTGTCTTCAAGTGAGAGTTAATAAGAAAATCAACACACATAATTTTTGGATTACCTGCTTTATGATTTATTTGTGGCTGATAGTCCTTCTCATTTGTACAATAAAAAATTAAATTAGTATTTAATTCACTTATAGAACAAACGTCATAAACTAAATATAACAGAATGACTGTTTAAAAGACAGACTCTGTCTTAGAGGTTTTAGTTATAAAACTTTTAGAGGTTTATAGTTCTAGGAGGGGTACATAGACACAGAAGTCACGATTAAAAATAGTGTGTGAGAAGGACTCATCAGGGATGGATAACTCTGGGTGAGTCAAGGAAAATTTCTCTGGGAAGTTAACACTGAAGTTTGCCTTTCAAATGAGTGAGAGGTCCTCCTACAGAGGAAACAGGATCCAAATAAGAGGAGGATCCTGTATAAGGACTTGGAGATGTTTAAATGCCCAATGAGGAATTCTGCTGGGCATACAATACAGTCCACTTTCTAAAGTATTAGTTGGTCAAGATTTTTCAAGTCTTTAATATGCTCAGTGAGAACTGCAAAATGAGATCTATACAATTTTTTTTTTGTTGTTTACCAGATTAATATTTTTTTTTCAGTAAACATTTAACTCAACATGGTTAGTGCCTATGATCTGGAAGACCCTAAAAAGAAAAGCAAAAGGAAATGAGTAATGTCCTCTAAAGAAATGGCCAATTATTTGAGGACATAGCCATGTTTATTTAGGTAAGATGCATAATGAGAAATGAAAGGTGCTGTTGGGGCAGGAAGGAGGGAGCAGTTGTGAAGCCTTACCCACCCCGTCCTCCTTGATGATCTACCTACAGAGAGTCATTGATTTCACATTCTTTCCACTTTATGGCGCAGACACCAGACCACAAATCCTTTACCTCACCAACCACTGAGACTGTGCCAGGCCCGGAACGCCTTCCCCAAAAAGGCCCTCATTCATCATTTCTTCACCCTGTGACTGAAATGTGATGTGGAAGCAGGCAATCGTAGAGCTAAATATGGGATCAAAAACCCACATTGCACTAGGGTGGTAGCTTTGTGGTTTCCAAGTCTTTTTTAACAGACCTCACAACTTGGACACCCATCTTGACCTTCCCAGATGATGATGATTCCATGGAGCTAGGAAGCCCCAGCATGACAACCAAGCTCTTGTCTCCTAGTTTCTGACGTGTTTTCCTTTAAATGTCTCAAAGGCCTCCCTGGCTTATTCCTGTAAAAGGTAATCCATGCACTGACAAGATACAGAAAGAGGAGAGATACAGGATGGGATCTCAGGTAGGCTTTTGTGACACCCGAGTCGGTAGAGAGTATCTTTCTGGTCCTGCTGCTGGCTAGGAGGACCAGGGTGGAGCTAGAAGGTCACAAGGAAGGAGAGATTAAGCAGTTCTTGATAATCTGTCTTCAGGACATGGGGTCCCATCCTATATTGCTTTTGTTTCAAAGGGCTACTTGGGCATTTTTAATTAAATTCAACACTTGATTCACTCAGTTGAAAGCTTCCCTGGTTGTTATCTGTGTGGATGGTAGTGGCAAGGATCCTAGGAGATAAAGGACTAAGCTTGCAGTATGATTGTGGACCCCCGAGCATCTGCCTGGGGATACTCGGGGTTACGGGGAAGACTTCTAACCAAACTAGATCTAGCTTTTCTTTTGCCTCTGGCTCTCATACACTCTGAGTGCTCTGGACAGTATATATGCAGGGGTTATAGGTGGGTCAAGTATTGCACATTCTGTGGGTGGGAGGAAGCGCATTACTGAACATCCCCAAGTATTATAGTGACTATTTTCTTGGCAGTCATATATATATATAAATGCTACTTAAGATTTTTCATTTTAATAAAAATGAATCTCATTAATCAAAAAATACATTTAGTTTTTTATTTTTATTTTTTTAAAGTGAGAAGATATACAAGCAGAGATCTTTCTTTAGATCAGTCCTTGATATTCTTAAAAGTCCATAGCTGTTACTCAGGAGAGAAAAAACAATTTCCCTTTACCCTTCTTTAGATCTGGCCTCATATGTTGTGTTAATGTTCACCCCAATATTGCAATTATCAAGTAAAGATAACTTCTTGAGAAGGGTATGATATTAGTCACACATTTTATCCTTCTGTCCCCAAATCTGACTCATTTTGTTGACAATCCAGCCACAGGACAGACCCACATGTTTTCTTTACCATCAGCAGTGTAGAAAGAAGCACAGATTTAGTTTCCAGATGAACAAAGACGTATAAAACTTTTGAGCTTAATGAATATTCTGTCTTCTCTCCCTTCTACCCAAGACTTCTCAGAAGTTTCTAATGTGGTCCAGTACAGTTCTGTAACTCATTATTGCCAAGGGATTTTTACTCCACAGCATGATTATCCAGATACAATACAAGGTATATTCATATTCTGCAAAAATAACATTTTTGTTATTCCAAAAATGTTTAAAGGAGATATTTGTTTTAAGGACCTAAGTAAGAACTTCTTTAAAAAGGCTTTAACATGTATGCTTATCAACAACTGAGCCTTTAGATCTATTGAATTGAAGATTATTTCCATGTGTTCCAGATGGAATTTTATGTTTGGTCTCTGTTAAATTTACCTTGACTGAAGTCAAGTTGAAAATCTGGCCTGTAAGTTTTGATAAGAAAAACTTTAACAATGTAATTCATATGTTGAGGAGTCAGAAAGCAGTCACTTCAAGAATTTGTTAAAAACTTGGACCAATGCATTTATTTCTAAAATTTGTTTGTTGGTGAAATATAGTCAGGCATCTTTCAAATTCGTTGTCTATGACACTATAGGATAGTCAACCTTCCCTTTAATTTATAGTAATCCAGACAGTTTTTGCCATTCTCTTCTTTCTTCCATTTGCCTGGCCTTTTCTTCCCACTCATTTTCTATCCAAGAATCATCATCAGAAACAAAACTAACAAAAACCCATAAGAATCGGGAGCATTGAATTTGGAATTGCTCATCAACTCTTCATCAAATATTGAGATCCTGCAGTGTACGAAGATATTTAATTTATATTACAGAGCAGTGTGGATTGACAAGACACTGACCATTCCCTGAAGAGTCTCATGTTAAAGCAGGTGATACAGATGTTTAAAAAGCAGTGATAGAATTTGAAAATTATTTTCATAGAGAGGTACATGCAGAGTGTTGCAGAATATGCATAGAAAGGAATTTATCCTACCTGCTGCTATTTTTAAGACTGCAACCTTATAAGAAGAGGTGACCTTAACTGGGTCTGGGTAGGTGGGTAAGAGTTTGCAGAGTTCAAATTAGAATCAGTAGCATGGATTATTTTATAGAGGATACAACTTTACTTACTATTCAGAAAGAAGTTAAAGCTTATATTCCATAACAGATCTAACCTTCCTCATAAACTTCTGTCCTACTGAGTAGTGGCCAGGGGCTGGGTTATGGAGAAGAACTTAACTTGCCAGTTAATCTCATTCCCTTATGGACTTGTCTGTTTTAAATAATTCAGTCTTTTGGGGAAAACACTCAGTCTTTCAGATTTTCCCTTTCTTCCCCATGCCCCTTTCCAATGTAATATAACTTTTTTTTCCCCTGGGTATTTGAAAGGATTTAATGTGACTTCTTGGTAGCAGAGATTTGTCCAGATCCTCATGGAGTCCTTTGGCTTTGGTCCCTGGACTGGTATTCACTGAGGTACAGTTGGTTTCACTTGACCTTTTGGAGAGCAGAGTCCAGATTTATGATTTCCTTAGTCCTAATCTTTTATGAAATTTTACACACTGTATTCTTATTGCATGACTTCAGGCTTCTGCACAAGCACAGTTGTATCAGTTCTGATGTTTCTTCTATGCAAGCTAGAGTACTAGAGCCCCTTTGCACTATATGCAGGCTGAGGAGTCCAGGAAGGCTGCTGCAGGGTGGGAAGTAGAAGGAAGACCTGGGCATCTGGGCCCCAGCAGTGCTCCTAGGGCACACCCAAGGAAGCCAACACCTCTTGCTATGGTACTTAGGTTCTTTCATAAAAATCTGGTTCTTTCTTTAGAGGTTTCTCTCTGAGCTATCCATCCTCATTTCTCATCCAGGGAGAGACTATCCAGTGACACCAATTAGAGGACTTGGTGAAGAATAAGAGGAAACAGTGGGGTCAGGATATATTAGGAAGATTAAACAGATTTAGTTTGAATTTGGGAGATGAGTAGCTGAAGAAGACAGCAGCATTTGTTGCTTGGGTGATGATGCAGCTAGTGATGCCATCAATCAAATAAATAGTATAATGCATTTGGAAGTAAATTCAGTGAGGCTAATTTTGGTAATTGTCTTAACAGTAATAGAGAACGAGCATAAGTCTTTTCAATATGTTTTGCTGTACTCAATAGAATATGCTCATCTCTCTTTGCCTGCCCAGGGAGAACTTACAAATCAAAACCATTACATGTTACTAATTTTGTAAAATTACTGGGAACATATAGAAGTGTGGATTTTTCAATTTAAAGTGAGGAGGAAGTTTTCAACAAAGTAAAAATACACCACATTTTAATAATCCATGTCAATGAATGGAGTGGAACTTTAACAAACATACTAAATATGCCAATTCAAAAGTCAGTTCACAACCAGTAGTATTTTCTCCCTCTGGATTTTCTAATCTATTTCAAATAAAAGTTTAAAAGTAGTTGTTATCAAACGATGGGCAGGAAAGTGCGTAACTCCAATGAGAGTAACAATTCTGAAGAGTCACTGATTTACAAGAAGCATGTTTAACCTGTTAGATTATGCAGAGCTGCACATGACTAGATAATTTGTGCAGGCATTTGTCTAGTAACTGGGAAGTCAGTCACTCTCCTGCAGTGTCAACACATCTCCATTGAAAAGCTTACAAGGACGGCATGGCAGCCTACTCCAGTGTTCTTGCCTGGAGGATCCCGTGGACAGAGGAGCCTGGTGGACTGTAGTCTATGGGGTTGCAAAGAGTTGGACACAACTGAAGCGACTTAGCACACATGCATGCACGCACATATCTAAGATCTGTAGCATCTCAAGGGGTTAGCTATCTGTAGGTTTTGTCTGCATCTACAAAGATAGGTATATCATCATTTTGGCCCTCTTGGTTACACTTAAAATCCCCAATAAAAACCGCAAACATCACAAATGACTGCATCCTTAGACAGTGCTGTGCAGCAGAAGGATCACTGTGTTCTAGCACCTTCTCATCCCCTTATTTGATGTAACTCTGAAAAAAAAAGACTTCCCTTGTGGCTCAGATGGTAAAGCGTCTGCTTAAAATGCGGGAGACCCAGGTTCAATCCCTGGGCTGGGAAGATCCTCTGGAGAAGGAAATGGCAACCCACTCTGGTATGCTTGCCTGGAAAATCCCATGGATGGAGGAGCCTGGTAGACTATATAGTCCATGGGATCGCAAAGAGTCAGACACAACTGAGCGACTTCACTTTCTCTTTCACTTTTGAAAAAAATTATCAATTCTTTCCTGAACCTCAGTTTTTATATCCATGAAATGACAAAGTTCCACCAGGAGCAACAAAAGAATAACTTATATCCAAGTTCTTTAAGCCCCAAACACAATTCTTTAAGCCAAGCCTGCATGTGCTCTCTAATTCAACATTTTGGATTAACATAATTCTAATTTTTTATCCAAAATCTGTATATCTGATTTTTTTTAAAAAAATCTAAATAAAAATATATGAGATAGATATTGGGTCTCTTCTATGACTGTGGCTCAGATCATGAACTCCTTATTGCTAAATTCAGACTGAAATTGAAGAAAGTAGGGAAAACCACTAGACCATTCATGTATGACCTCAATCAAATCCCTTACGATTATACAGTGGAAGTGAGAAATAGATATAAGAGACTAGATCTGATAGACAGAGTGCATGATGAACTATGGATGGAGGTTCATGACATTGTACAGGAGACAGGGATCAAGACCATCCCCAGGAAAAAGAAATGCAAAAAAGCAAAATGGCTGACTGTCTTACAAATAGCTGTGAAAAGAAGAGAAGTGAAAAGCAAAGGAGAAAAGGAAAGATATACCCATTTGAATGAAGAGTTCCAAAGAATAGCTAGAAGAGATAAGAAAGCCTTCCTCAGTGATCAATGCAAAGAAATATAGGAAAACAATGGAATGGGAAAGACTAGAGATCTCCTCAAGAAAATTAGAGATACCAAGGGAACATTTCATGCAAAGATAAGCTCAATAAAGGACAGAAATGGTATGGACCTAACAGAAACAGAAGATATTAAGAAGAGGTGGCAAGAATACACAGAAGAACTGTACAAAAAAGATCTTCATGACCCAGATAATCATGATGGTGTGATCACTCACCTAGAGCCAGACATCCTGGAATGTGAAGTCAAGTGGGCCTTAGAAAGCATCACTACAAACAAAGCTAGTGGAGGTGATGGAATTCTAGTTGAGCTATTTTAAATCCTGAAAGATGATGCTGTGAAAGTGCTGCACTCAATATGACAGCAAATTTGGAAAACTCAGCAGTGGCCACAGGACTGGAAAAGGTCAGTTTTCATTCTAATCCCTAAGAAAGGCAATGCCAAAGAATGCTCAAACTAGCCCACAATTGCACTCATCTCACACACTAGCAAAGTAATGATCAAAATTCTCCAAACCAGGCTTCAGCAATACGTAAACCGTGAACTTCCAGATGTTCAAGCTGGTTTTAGAAAAGGCAAAGGAACCAGAGATCAAATTGCCAATGTGCGTTGGATCATCGAAAAAGCAAGAGAGTTCCAGAAAAACATCTATTTCTGCTTTATTGACTACGCCAAAGCCTTTGTGTGGATCACAACAAACTGGAAAATTCTTCAAGACATGGGAATACCAGACCACCTGTCCTGCCTCTTGAGAAACTTGTATGCAGGTCAGGAAGCAACAGTTAGAACTGGACATGGAACAACAGACTGGTTCCAAATAGGAAAAGGAGTACATCAAGGCTGTATATTGTCACCCTGCTTATTTAACTTATATGCAGAGTACATCATGAGAAACGCTGGGCTGGGTGAAGCACAAGCTGGAATCAGGATTGCCGGGAGAAATATCAATAACCTCAGATATGCAGATGACACCACCTTAAAGAGCCTCTTGATGAAAGTGAAAGAGGAGAGTGCAAAAGTTGGCTTAAAGCTCAACATTCAGAAAACTAAGATCATGGCATCTGGTCTCATCACTTCATGGCAAATAGATGGGGCAACGGTGGAAACAGTGGCAGACTTTATTTTGGGGGGCTCCAAAATCACTGCAGATGGTGACTGTAGCCATGAAATTAAAAGTCGGTTACTCCTTGGAAGAAAAGCTATGACCAACCTAGACAGCATATTAAAAGCAGAGACATTACTTTGCCAACAAAGGTCCATCTAGTCAAGGCTTTGATTTTCTAATAGTCATGTATGGATGTGAGAGTTGGACTATAAAGAAAGCTGAGCACCGAAGAATTGATGCTTTTGAGCTGTGGTGTTGGGGAAGACTCTTGAGAGTCCTTTGGACTGCAAGGAAATCCAACCAGTCCATCCTAAAGGAAATCAGTGCTGGGTGTTCATTGGAAGGACTGATTCTGAAGCTGAAACTCCAATACTTTGGCCACCTGATGTGAAGAGCTGACTCATTTGAAAAGACCCTGATGCTGGGAAAGATTGAGGGCAGGAGGAGAAGGGGATGACAGAGGATGAGATGGTTGGATGACATCACCGACTCAATGGACATGAGTTTGAGTAAACTCCGGGAGTTGGTGATGGACACGGAAGCCTGGCGTGCTGCAGTTCATGGGGTCGCAAAGAGTCGGACACGACTGAGGGACTGAACTGAACTGAACTGAGGACTGAGGAGACTGTGGCTCAGAAAGTTCAAGGAAATTGCAATCCACTCCAGCATTCTTGCATGGAAAGCCCCAGAGACAGAGGACCCTGGTGGACTACAGTCTATGGGGTTGCAAGAATCGGATATATATTAAGGACTAAACCACAACCACCACAACCAGGACTGAGGAGACGATGGCTCAAAACGTCCAGTTGACAAAAGATTGGAAATGGGGTATGTATGACTCCAAAGCTCGTGCATTTTGTTTCATATTGTTTCATTAAAGGTAGAATAAAGAAATAAAAGGCAATTTATAGCATTGACATGTTTTTATGTATTCAGTCAGTTCAGTTCAGTCACTCAGTCGTGCCCGACTCTTTTATGTATTAATTTTTTAATATTTAATTAAATTTTACAACTGCAAAGCCATTGGTTAGAATAACATATTTACTTTTAGCATTCACAATATTCCTTTATTCAACTCATGTTTGGCTTTTACAGAGTCTTCACAGTTGAGTTTCTCACCCTTTCAAAATGCTTTTAGAACTTGTAAGTAAATAACGTGACCTAACTAAAAGTGTGTCTTCTGGCCAAGTGATGGGGAAAATTAAGACAACTTTCAGATAGACACAAAATAATGTTATTTATGTTTTAGATGATGGAAAAATGCTGCTTTAAAGCATGGCAGAGTTTGGTTAAAAAAAAAAATCCTCAAATTAATTGTTACCCACATTCCCATTGTTAGTAGAGACCTCTTATTTATGAAATCTTTCCATTCTGAACATTATTAGCTACAAACACATTGAGCAGGCTTTGCTGTAAAATAAAGGAGGTGACTGGTGAGAAATTATTCAGGAATTCTAACTATACACACAGTATGCACAGAATACACAACCAGCTTATTTGAGTCCTGAGCTTTTCATGGGTTAACTCAAACCCTGACTCTGCCTTTTTACAGCTGTTTGATCCCAACTAAATCACTGAGGGATCATATCACTCTTCGAATTAACTTCTTGCTATGTATGCATTTGATTTGACACATATCTTTTGCATTTTAGGTAATAAGTTTTCAGAATAATGAGCATGGAATACATTAAAAGGCTTTTAATCTATCAACTGTTACTATAATAAAGACATCCAAATTCCCATTTTAACTTCCAAACAAGTCTGTGGTTATTGTTTGTCACTTTTAAACAAGCTAGTTACTTTGTCGGAACACAAATACAAGCCCGGTGGGAGCTACAAGGCATGATTGTCCTGTATGGACCCAGGGTTGATCTTGAGTGCAGTTGGCAAAGGGGAAAACAATGTTTGATGTTAATCTGAAATGTTCCTGAAAGGCTGTGCATGATTTGAGGATGGGTTTGGTCTCTATGGGTGCCTCGAGAATTTTTATACACAGCTGATTCTTTTAGAAAGTACTTTTATTTAGAGCTGCTTTTATGCCAGTGATGGGGCAGACCATACCACAATTACACATTTTAGAAGGGAGGATCATTTGATGACAGATGTAATTTCTATCCCCTCATTTTTCCCCAGTTGAAAGATTAACATTTAAAAACACTTTGAAAATGGCTTGGTCCTTTTTTTCACATGTGGATTTTTTTTTTTTTTTTTTTTGGAGTCTTGAGGAAATTTATGCAGGCTGTAGTTTTTAGTGGAAAAGAACACATCAGAGAGTTGATTTCTTTTCCTTATCCAAAATAGAAAGGGTGTGGGCTTTCTCCCTTTGATGTGGATGCATGAGACACACCTCCTCCCCAGCACTTTTGATGACGTTAATATTTCCTGCCTTTCAGACTTTGACAAGAGCCTCCCACCTTTTCTCCCTGTCTTTCCTTAAAATACATAAGAGGTTTTGCATTTCTTAGGCCAAATGTGATCTTGGATAAATGCTGAAGAAGGAAGACTGCAAATTATTTTCATAATTTGGTTTTCAAGACTTCAGAAAATCAATTTTATCATAAGAGGAAATCCTAGACATCCTTATTAGCTTCTCAGTTTTGATGATCTTAGGCAGATGCAGGTAAGTTCCATGATTTTCTGCATTATGGGTTTCTAGTTATACATATATATTTACCCACTTAAACTTGGCATATTGTGTTCTTTAACCAAAATATGATTGCAATAAAATTTCAATTTTCATAAAAAAATGCATTTGTGTTAGTTTCTTCCAGAAAGTTATTCTCCATTTACCCTTATTATGAATGGTTTCTTGTTGTTATGAGACTGTCTTGTCTGTCTTCCAGTGTCTCCTGGGGGAATTTGCTCCAACTCATGTGCACTGAGTCAGTGATGCTGTCTAACCATCTCATCCGCTGTTTGTCCCCTTCTTCTTTTGCCTTCAATCTTGCCCAGCATCAGGGTCTTTTCCAATGAGTTGGCTCTTCACATCAGGTGGCCAAAGTATTGGAGCTTCAGGGCTCAGGACTGGACCATCAGTCCCTCCAATGAATACTCAGGGTTGATTTCCTTTAGGATTGATCTCCTTGCTGTCCAAGGGACTCTCAAGAGTCTTCTCTAGCACCACAGTTTGAAAGCATCAATTCTTTGGAGCTCAGCCTTCTTTATGATCCAGCTCTCACATCCATCCATGATTACTGAAAAAATAATAGCTTTGACTATATGAACTTTTGTCGGGAGAGTGTTGTCTCCACTTTTTAATATGCTGTCTAGGTTTGTCATTGCTTTCCTTATGGATAATAGTAGTGGTAATTAATTCTTCCTGAGCATTTACTCTATGCAAAGCACTCTGCTAAGCACATGCCCTTCAGAAACTCACTCATTTCCCATACGTCTTGAGGTAGGCATTCTTCTTTTTTTATAGCTGAGGAAACAGACTGCCTTCTGCACATCATACAATTAGGAAAGGCAAATTCAGGACTGGCATCTGAGGGTCCTCTCACAGCAAGGCCTGTGTTTTAGCCATAAATTTGTTTAGCCTCTTAAGCCAACTGTCTTGAGTCTCAGGCCTCAGACTGCCATAGTAATTCAGAACATTTCTAACTCCATGAATTGTAATTTTGCTAGACAGAATGGCTAGGTATTTTCACATTCTTCCTACTGCAACAGTCCTATCATTGATTCTTTGAATCCCTTCAGTTTTTCTGCATTTCATATTATAACCTAGTTTTTGTTCTAAGATAGTCTTGAGTTAAAGTAAATTGATCATTTTAAGATTTTGAGGAAAATGATACAATGCATAATGATAATATCTAGGGTAGGCATAGAAACAGTGCTGGCAGATGTATCACTTAGCTTCTGTTCCAGACTAGAATGATGGGCTTAGAAAGCATTTCTCGTTCTTATCAGCCTAAAGAGCAAAATACGGTCAAACCAGATGATGCTGTACTCTAGGAATCAGACTTGCTTTCCTGAAAAAGTGTGAAGGGCCTTTCCCCTTTTCAAATCACTCTTTTTCTTACTGCTTATATTCAATTTCAGTTTTGTGAACATATAATATACTAATATACAACTCAATGTAGGAAGCCCTTCTATTATAATCATTTATTTTGGGGTCCATGGTAACATGAAACTATATTTTTATATATTATATACTAAAATAAGAATAATAAATCAGATAAGAAAACCTTAAAGACTTTATTTAAATGAATGATACCATACTCTGGTAATTTCTATAACACAGTGAAAAAGATATGCATGCTTTTCTTATTACACAGGAAACTCAGAAACTGAGGCACAGAAGTACCATTTTTCTCCTGGGTGTCACCGTACGCGTTAGATCGTCTACCTGGGTATGAATGTCAGTTGTGAACATAAACATAGTAATCTAAACCTTGCACTTCTTTTGAAGTAAATTATTGTCTGTGAAGGAATGAAACAGAATGCTTCTTTTTCTTTAACTAAGAGGTTCTAGAAGGTGTCTGTGAATCCAGCAGGCCATTATTCTAATTTTGTTCTCCCATATTTCCTTCATCACAGACATTGACTGGATTAGTGGGTTTTTAAATGATTTTTCCCTCAAGTTTTATTCCCACCCATAGTGAGGGTTATAAAAATTGCTCAAATTTAATTCTCTGCCAGGTTTGTCATTAAGATCATCTGGAGACAATGGGATAAAGACTGAAACTCTTGGGTGTCATGATAACGACACCGAAGGTCCTTCACACAATCCCAGGAAAACCAGGAAATAAGGTGTCATGAGCTGTGGGAATATATCTAAAGGAATGCTGCCAAATCATATCCTAACAAAGACCCAATTTAAATTAAATTAAAATGTATTTATTGCTCTCTTGTGCTTACATGTGTTAACTTTATTGTCACAATAATCTTTTATTGTAGGTGCTGTTATGTTCCCACTTTTCAAAGTGAATGATTGAGGCACAGAGAAGTTAAGTTGCTATCCAGAGTCACACAGCTAGTGAATGACTGAGCTCAGACTGAGGCATGGTGGGCGTTTGGGCTCCAGAGCCCACACCTCTAACTGCTCTGCATATGGCCTTCATTCAAATAGTCCTCTTGCCCTCCTGCACCTTCTATTGAGGAGTCCAAGAGAAATGTTTAACCATTCTTGCACCATTGAAATAAGAATATTCAGGCATATATGTTGCCTTCATTGCTGCTTCCCTGAAAGTGCAAAATCTTTGTTGCAGGAAGTAAGTGATAATCTTAGAAAGAATAAATGAAAAAGAAATGACAAGTCTGTATGTACAATCAGACCTGAGAGAACTGAACCTGGGTTTCCTTCCCTATGAAATTAGGAATGAAGATAATAATACTTGACATTGCTCCCTATAGCCCTTCCCAGTCTATGGACACATATACCAATTGGTCTTAACATATACTCTCCTGTCTCATGGGGCTGTTATTGCTTGTCAGTCTCCTTTGCTAGATTATAAAGCTTCTAGTATATAATTTCCTGTAATCACTTGCCTTGAGCAGGTAATGAGGAGTGATGATTGAATTAGATAGTAGTAGAAGATGAAAAAACAGCAGCGCCCATTTATTGGGATACTGTTGTTGTTCAGTGGCTAAGCCATATCTGACTCTAACTAGGATCTTATTAAGTGCCGAATGATTGAACAGCAGTAATCATATTAGTTTGAATCAAATTCATTGTAAATGTAAGCAAAACTGCTAAAATGAGCAGTTTCATAGCCCTGACTACTGAATTCTTCCATCTCTCAATGTTTATCAAAAGGTTACCAAATACTGGACTCTATTCTAAGCAATGAAGATACAATGGTAATTCAATAAAAGAGAAAACAAGCAACTCTGATCCCTGGATTTATGAAGTTTACAGTCTAGGGACTTTGAAGGATGACCAAGTTCCTCTTCCCCTTAAGTATTCCCCCTCACACCGCCCCCCACCTATCTCTAAACTCCAGTTTTACTATATTGTCTTTTGAGGAAGGCAATGGAGAGGTTCAGAGTAGCTACGGTACCCCTATTTTCTCTTGAGCTATGTTGGATGCAATTGGAAGGGCCCTCTATTTATTCACCTTGGGCCCATATGAGTTTTGAACCATCTGCAAACTGTTACATTTAATGACATTTTCCTTTTCTTGGTCTCATATTCCCATCAGTTGCAATCACTACTCTCTGGGAGGCTCTGATTAAATGTGGTATTTGGATAATGAAGAGATGGTAAATTCCGGTCATGTCATGATACGAACTTTGATCTTAAGTGAATAATGACTAGTTTTCACAGCCTTGTTCCTTTGTTTCTCTTCCTAAATATGTATCTAAAGGATACTTCCTCTGCTTGTTAAAATTAATTTGGTTAATGTAATGACCAAATTATTACAATCATAACCAAGGCTATATGATGTGCTGCTGCTGCTAAGTCACTTCAGTCGTGTCCGACTCTGTGTGACCCCATAGTTGGCAGCCCACCAGGCTCCCCCATCCTGGGATTCTCCAGGCAAGAACACTGGAGTGGGTTGCAATTTCCTTCTCCAATATGATGTGCATATAGCCTTTATTATTTCAAAACCCTTTATTGTTCATTGTCTCTTTTGATTCTCACAAAAACTCTGTGAGATGGATATTTATCATCCCACTTTTACATAATGAGGTAATTAAAGAGGTGAAGAGGATTCCCGAATTGACCACTAGTTAAGGAGCATCCTGGGCTTCCCAGGTGGCTCAGTGATAAAGAATCCACCCAACAATGTGGGAGACTTGGGTTCCATTCCGAGGTTGGGAGAAAACAGCAACCCACTCCAGTATTCTTGCCTGGGAAAATCCCATGGATGGGGTGGACTACAGTCCATGGGGTTACAAAGAGTCAGACACAACTTAGAAATTAAGCAGCAACAAAGAATACTCCATGTTTTTGTATTAGACAGTATTACCATTCGAGTAGGAAATGGCAGCCCACTCCAGTATACTTGCCTAGGAAATCCCGTGGACAGAGGAGCCTGGTGGGCTATATTCCATGGGGTCACAAAGAGTCAAATATGACTGGGCAACTAACTAAGCACAATACTGCCATTACTCAGAATACATATCAACAGCCACTCTCTTTGCTGGTGTGTGTGTGTGTGTTTGAGTGAGAGAGAGAAAAGAGATTAGAGAAAAGAGGAAAAGACGATCTAGTTAGGAGAGAAAAAAATTTCAACAGATGTTCCAGATCTGAATCCAGACCTCAGATCCTTTTAATGGCATAAAGGTTTTTGGTTTGTCTGGACAGAGAGTGAGAGGGAAACCTTGAAAAAGAGCCAATTGCTACAGATGACTAGGCAGAGAAAATGTCCAGTGTTGCTAGGAGACCAGTTCTGCCGTCAGGCTCGGGAATGAGAACACATTGGATGGAGGGCATTGGGCTGGAATTTGTGTTTGACATAAACTATTGAATCACGCATGCCAGTGAGGCTGAGTCAGAATCAACCAGAGCTAAAAGCTGTCAAGAAAGTTTTCCTACTTTCTTTTTTTAAAAAAAATTTTACTTTTTTAGGTATAAACCCCTAATTAAAGATTCAGTGGTAAATATGGAATACTTAGACATTTTTAGTACCACCTGAGGCAGAGGGTTATAAACTGTTTTAAACCATGATTCAGAATGAGAAACACTTTCTCTGAAAATAGTAAGCTAAAAGGGACTTTTAACTTGCTTGTTTTCAGAGTTCCTTTGAGGTAGTTGAAGTTATTGATCAAATGAATCATCATTACTGAGTTAAGGTTAAGATTCTTTTTACTGTTTGTAAGAGAAGACAGCATGGTGTGTTCTTACCTGGACTCAAGAAACCTTTTTATTCATCTCTGTACTCATATAAGTAGTCATTACAGTCTTATGCACGTCTTCTTTTCTCTGTGGGTTTCCTTTTACTCAGATCACTGAGGCCAGGTTTGTGGATTACAATATCTTCTGAAATGTTTAGCTTTATTTCATTCTATGACCACAGACAGATGTCACCAAACTGATCAATTACATTCATCCTATGTGGATCACAAGGTAAACTTGGAGATGATATGGGTCACTAAGCAAGTCCTGTCACTGCTGGAGCCATAATAGATCCTTCCTCTTTGCATGATTAAGTTAGCACTTCAATGTATTTAAGGACTGCTCAGCATTTCATTTCCTAGAGCCAGGAACAACTTCAGGGAATGTTCTGGCTTTTGCTGGTTTTTGATAAAACACATTCTCTCACTTGTCAAGATTATAGGAAGCAGGGAGCTCTTGGCTCTCAAAATTCAGAGTGTACTCCTGCCAAAGCATATAAGTCTCTCAAAATTAAGGATACTTGTGTTTAATTGTTTCAGTTTTAACATATATGTAATTTCACATCCTAAAATAGCTGGAAGCTACCAATGCTGACAGTGAAGGTTGAGCCCAGGAAGACGTGAACCCAAAGTTGTCCAAGAAATATGAACTGAATAGATGAAATAAAATCTGCTTAATCTCCTTTGAATACTGTGCAGAGCAACAGTTTATGTTACCATGAGTAGTATAAGACAAAGCTGTGTTTAAATTTCCCTAGAGGATTTTCTTTGAAAGGTTGCTGATACATCTTCAGAAAAAATACTTTCGTTTGGAGAAGTTTAAGCATGAACCATTCCAAAGCACAGATTCATCATATTGCTGCTTTAATGTAAAATCTTCAGTGGTTCCTATGGCGTGTATAGTGTCTGACTGCCTTAATTTGAAATTCAAGACTTTTAGGATCTGAGCCATCTTATCTTTCAGGCTGATCTTCCACTAATCCTTTCTAAGTCTCCCAGGTACCAACCCAAACACTTTCCTACTTCTATTTTCCTTGGTACCTGCTCCCTCTCATCTTACATGTCTGGATCCTATCATCTTTTCAAGCCCTTTCTCCCGTGCTCTATCTTTCAGGAAGCTTCCTCAGATCTGTGCAGTTTGGGAGAATTTTTTCCCATCTCAGAAATCTCACAAGGTTTTATCTCTGAGTGCATTTATGCTTTTCAACCTTGTGGATCAGTTGTTTCGTGGTCCAGTTTTCTATTCATTACTAGGTGCTTAGCTCGTTGAGAACAGGGCCCTTTCTGTTTTACTTCCAGGTTGGTCAAAATATGCTAATTATATGCTAATAAGTAATGGAGTGGATGAATGGATTATATGCTAATAAGTGATGGAGTGGATGAGTGAGATCTGGAGGAAGTGCTGTTTGTCAGGTGACCTCACGCAGGGTGAAGGGAGAGCAGCAGTGTGCAAAGTGAGAGGACAAATCCATTCTAACCAAAAGGAGAGGTTTCACAAGGAAGTGATTGTAGGCAGAGCTGTCTTAATTGTCCAAGGGTTTAATTCTTTGCAAATGTTCCTCTCTCTATTGTACTTTCAGATCTTTTCTTTCTTGATTATAGTTTTGTAATTTATCAAAGAACTGCGGTGAACCGACTCATTTGAAAAGAACCTGATGTTGGGAAAGATTGAAGGCAGAAGGAGAAGGGGATGACAGAGGATGAGATGATTGGATGGCATCCCTGACTTGATGGACATGGGTTTGAGTAAGCTACAGGGGTTGGTGGTGGACAGGGAAGCTTGGTGTGCTACAGTCCATGGGGTCACAAAGAGTCAAACACAACTGAACAACTGAACGACTGAACTGACCTGAATTTATCAAAGGGAACTAAGAGGATGCATGAGAAAGTGAAAGAGAAAGGCATGAAACAATCAAAAGTTACAGTAAGTCCCCTACATATGAACCTTCAAGTTGCAAACTTTCAAAGATGTGACCATGCATTCACATGTCCAGTCACGTAAGTTATTTCATGTGTCTGGTGTGTATTGTCACCTGTGTGCATCTTGAACAAATAGTTATGCTTTTCTGTGCTTTACTATATAGTACTGTATAGAGTACAGATATACAGTATCTTTACTTCAAGCCCAGGATTCTGGAAGCAAGCATAAAAACAGCAGTGAGGTAGCTGGTACTACTGTACTTTTCAAGGTACTGTACTATAAGATTTAAAGTGTTTTCTTTTTATTTTTTGTGTTGATTTCTTATGTATTATTTGTGTGAGAAGAATTGTACATCTATTACAGTCCAATACTATATTGCTGATGGTGTTAGTCAGATACCTAGGCTAACTTTGTTGGACATAGGAACAATTGAACTTAACAAATGTGCCCTCTGAATGGAACTCATTCATATATAGGGGTTTCACTGATTGGCTACAGAGACAATAGGTTGCCCTTTACTTGTGGACACACCCTCTCTCTCTTTATCTTCCCCCCTGTGACTGTAATGAGATGGGATTGGTTCCATAATACTCATACACAATACAGCTTTTGTAAACATGAAAATTATGTTGTGTTTAAAAATCTTAGGAGATTGCTTTCTCTTTACAGAGATGTCTTTACTGTGGGATTATAAATTTAGAATCTTAGTGTTCTAGATTTACTTTCAGACTCACTGGAATAAATGTGATCTTAAATGGTTCAATGACACTTTACTAATGAATAAGTTGAAACTATTCAAGAGCGAGTAATTTAGTTAGAGTTGTATAGCTTTTTAAATAAAGACTCAAGAGTGAAATCCAATCTTAAATCATAGGTTAAATATCCTGTTTTTTGTTGGTCTGGGGATATTTTTTAATCTAATGATAAATCGTTCATTGAGTGATCTGAGTCAAAATAAACGAACTGCCCTCAAAGAATTCTTAGTAAGTCCTCTTTATAATTTTAAAATATTCAGGCAAAGTCCATATTCACCAAACAGTCTTATTTGTAGCTCATTTGAGGTATGGCCTTAGTTCCAAAGGAGCAAAAGTCTTTGGCTGCACTTGAACTGTCTGTTTCCATTATCTATCGCAAGCATCTCTTCCTTTAGTTCTTGATTATGGGGCATCCATACCCCACTGCACCACTGGGTTTGGAAAAAGAAATTCAGCTTACCATCAGCCAAGCCATAGAAATTCTGGCCCTGCTGTTTGCACTTGTCCTACTTTCTTTGACCGCACTGTAGTTTCTGGGCACACAACTGTCATCATCCTTCGATCATTCCCACCAGAGCTGTGATGGCAGCCACAGTCCCCAGGCCACGTGACAGGATGCATTCTAGGCCTTTGTGGTTGATGATCTTTTCACTGTCTACACTCAAGCGTGCCTGTAGCTGATTATCTCAGACTATGCCTGGAAGTTGAAAGGAGGCAGATGGTTTGTGGTTCATTGTGAGGAGTAAGGTCTTATCAGGGCTGTTTAAACAGTGGAATGCTTCCCAAGCCATTGAAGCATTTCTTATCTGTAGCTTTGAGGAAGTGGGGTGAGGGGTTAGACTCAGTGCCCTTCCTGGTTTCCTGCCAACTCGGCTGTGAGTCTTTAGGACCAAGCCAGGGCTCAATGGCTGGATTCGCTTTTAATGTTTTTCACCGAAGTATGACATACATAAAATTGCACACATTGTAAGTCACACACTGTGCATCTGCTTAATGCAGACTATTTATCATCATTTGCAATCTATTCAAAATTCCAAATTAGATATGTCTGTTTCATTATTGCCAAATTCTGACAATCAATATTTTTACTGGATTGATTACCTGCTACTGTTTATATCATCTTTTTATATAGAGTTTGATTTTGCTTTTGTTATTTGCAGTGATATAAATGCAGTTTTAGTATAGGAAGATAGTATCTACGATATGAAGCTGTTAAAATAGCAGTTTAAAAATAATGTTTATTCTTAAGTGATTTAAGAATAATGTTTATTTTTCTGGAATACTATATGTTCATTGTAGATAATTTGAAAAATACAGAGAAGCAAAGTACAAAAAAGAAATCCGAGTAATCAATACTTACTCAACTTTATCACCTAAGCTTAACCATTCATAACACTTTAATGTATACCACTTCAGATACACACACACCACATGTTCATGTATATTTAAACAAATTTGAATCATACAAGGCATATTATTATCTAATATTTATCAATTAAAAATATGAAATAAATCTCTTAAAATTTTAAATGGCTATAATGTAGCTATTGTATGTATATATTGCAATTTATTTAACAAATCCTTGCTTAGTTATTTGAACTGTGTTCAGTTTTACACTCCCATACATATTACATGATACTCATTATTTAATTTAAATTTTCATTTCTCATCATTTGTTTAAAAATACATTCCTAGGAGTAGATTTGCTGGGTCAAATAGTATACATGCCTTAAGACATTTGATATATATTGCCAATTGCCCTTGAGGAAGTTGGTATCACTTAATACTCTAAATATCAGAGGCTGAATATTTGTTTCCTAAAAGCACTGCCAACTTTCTAAATTATACTTACATAAAGGAAACTATACAATTTGATGGATAAAAAAATTCATTTTGTCTTCATATGCATTGTTGATTATCAATATAAATCATCTGTAAAAGTACATTTATTGATCATTGCTTATGTCTTTTGTCCATCATACTGAGGCATCATTTATTTCTCTTATTGCTATAAAGGATTTATGTTATGACTAAGGAGATAGTAATCTTACACATATTCTTCTGTTTGTCTTTGTTTCTTGAATTATCACTCAAACTCAGACTTGAGGTCAGAACATTTACCCAGAGCTAATTTGAAATAAATCTAAGGACTAGAAAAATAAATCCCCTTTTATTCAGTCTCAAAAGACTGTTTTACATTTGCAACTTTTTCTTTATGATTTCAACATGTGTGCCTAGGAAGACCCATGAATAGTACAAGAAGATAGTGACTGTGATCTTTTCTGGAATGGAAAGTAGTGAAATAGTCCAACAGTACTTTTAAAATTCTCATTGGAATAATTTGAGTAGTAATTATCCTATTTTTAACCTTTCTAATAAAAATTGATAGTGGCTATCAATCAATATTTGCTCATTGATTATGCAATGCAGGATTATTTAGTAATTACAGAAGTTAGAATGGATTTATGTGTCTTCAGAACTGTTAGCATATTGAGCTGATTTGCTGGGAAACACTTACTGAATATTTTATTTCAATGTTTTCGTCTAGGCAACAAATTCCTTTTAGGGACTGGTACTGAAAAGCCTTTTTACTGTAGTTTGTAATAAAAGATTTCAAAATTAATGTAAGCCTTTTAAAGGAAATTTATTTCAGCGTTCAGCTGGTCAACATTTGGTTACTGTTTAAAACAAATCATGACAGCTAAAGCCAAGGTCTTGGAACTTTGCTTAGTTCATCAGTTTCAGTGCAAAGATGTCATCCAGGAATATGTTGGGATTTACTGAGGAAATTAGGAACTTAGATTTGATGTATCTCTTGGAGGCTAGTGGGGAAAAAAATGTTTCAGAACGTAGATTAGAGCCAAGTTATTTTACTTTCTAAAATTTCTCTAATAAATTATTTTTCTTAATTTTATTTATTTAAATCATTGAAGAAAGATCTTGAGAAGTCTCTGTGTAATATGATTAAGCTTAAAGACTAACCTTTGACTCAATTAACAGAAGTTAATGAAGTGATGGCAAGATATAACATGGTACTTGAAACTGTAGAGAAGTCTGGTATTTGAGGCAAGTTTGAGGTAATGGAAATTACCACTTCAGGCAGATAATTTGTTTTTACTAAAGATAAGTTCTGAGAAGCCAGACTGTGAATATGACTTGTTAGAAATAAGAATGTTTAACATGGGAGGGATAAATGGCTATATATATATATATATATATATATATATACACATATATACATATATATATATAGTCGAGATTTATTTTCCTGTCAACTCTTGCCTCTTTGCTATAAGTATGAGCTCTCACTCCTTTGATGGGGTGCTCTTGATTACAGCTCTTGATAAGCAGGAGAAGAAAAGGAGAGGGAGCAAGACTAAGCAAAGTTCCCAATACTCTTTCAGAGGATGCATCAATTTTTGTAACTAGAAACACACTGGACATTCCTCAATGTCCTTAATGTCCTTTGTCCCAATGCCCTTAATGTCCATTGGGTTAATTCCTCAATTAACTCGCATGCAAGACAAGAAGATTGAATCAAGGTTCTTTTTAGAACCACTTCTACAGCTACTAATGTATTATGACTTCAAGAGAATGAGGTAGAGATCATGTGATGAGAACAGTTTCATCTTGTCAAAGTCAAGTCCGTGGGTCCACCGGCTTCTGTAGGTAGACAGACACTGCTTCTTTCCTTCCTATCTCTTCTTTTTCTGTAAAGTGTTTTTTTTGTTTTTTTTTTTTTGATGTGGACCATTTTTGAAGTCTTTATTAAGTTTGTTACAATATTGCTCCTGTTTTATGTTTTGGTTTTTATATGAAGCATGTAGGATCTTTGTTCCCCAACCAGGGACTGATGAACCTGTATCCCCTGTACTAGAGACACAGTCTTAACCCCTGGACTATCAGGGAAGCCCCTCCCTCTAATCTCAATACTAATGCTAATGATAATAACAACATAAAAGGAAATAAAATAAATCTCTATGCAAAATCACACGGTATCAAGATTTTTGACTAGTGCCCTAAACCTAGCCTATTTCTCCTAGCCTTCTAAAGGATTTCATGCGTGCAATTATTCTTTTTTCTCTCTTACATCGTCAGTTTCTCTATAACCATTGGATGACTGCCATCAGCTCACAAACCTGCCTTAATTCACCCATCTTAAAACAAGAAACCACCTTTGACCTCACTTTCCCTCCATTATCACAACTTTAAAAACTTATCTGGACTTTCTGTCTCTACTTCCTCTCACCTATTTCAGTGCTGATGCTAGATTTCCATCTATACCATGCATTGTAATGACATTCATAAACATCCCCAGTGGTCTACACCTTCTTAGAACTGATGGTCAGTTATCTGAATTAACTTTCTTGACCTCTCAGCTGTTATTTCACTCTCATGACATTGTATCTTGAAACTCTCCCTTCCCTAGCCTTCCTTTCCTTTGCTCTTGCTAGATTTCCTTCTATTTAACTAGCTGTTTTCTATCTCCTTTGCTGGATCTTCTCTTTTACTTTACCTCTGAATTTTGGACAGCTTGGACATTTCAGTCTTGAAGAGATGGCCCTGCACTGAAGGTTGCAATTTTGTTTTATTGGGAACCAAAGTCTTAGCAATGTTCCAGAAAAGAAACCAAAAGTGTGTCACAGACTTTCTTATTCTTCTTGGTGTACTATCTGCAAAGGGTACAACTCTATGGTCTGGGGCCAAACCACATGGAGGCCATTTGTTCCTTAATTCCCTGAATAGTTATTGAGCTTCTGCTTCATGGAAGGCACTGATGGGTGAGGCTGTCTTGGACAAATATACCAGAGAATATAATTTTTATTGGAACTAATTAAATTGTCACCTATGAAAACATTGACCTCATTAATATGAAGCATTTTTTTCCCATGGTTTCTTAGGATACCACTGGGCATGGAATGGTGTATGTACCAGAAGTTTAGAGAGTCATAATAGGAGATTATATCTGGTCTCTGAAAAAAAAAATTGCAACTTCTTTTTAAAAAATAAAAGTCTTAAAAATTATGCTTATTTTGTTTTTGGATGTAAAAGAATCAACATATAGGGGAACTGAAAATTATTGCCAAAGAAAACTGCATTATGTAGATCAGCAAGTGTCAGTCTTTCCACTGAACAAAACAGGTGACCCTTCTTAGTGATAAGCCTTCTCACTCAGGAAGTTGCAGCTTTGGCTACTATAAAACTGCCTCTCTGCTCCTGTTTCATCCTCCAGGAATATTGCGTTGGTAGTTTGATGAAAGGGTAGTTTTTCAAAGTAGACTAATCTACTATATAGTTTTACTTTATGTGTCTTTGCCAAGTTCTTAGAAATGTTTTTTAAAAATAGAAAATTGTCCAGTTTTGATATCAGTTAGGGTTTAGAGTAAGTCCAGTCTACCAAATATGTCATTCAAAGAGTCAGACATAACTGAGTGACTGAACTGAGCTGAACTGAACTAGCTACCAACTGAACTTCCTACCAACATCTATGTGTGTTCAGGGTGGGCATCCCCTCGTGTGGCCAGACCAATGGGGGACTTTCAGTGACCATTAGGGTTGAGGTATCTGGAGTCTTGTCAGCATCAGAGGATGGAACAAGGTTAACTTGCCTACTTTCTTCCATTCTTGTTATTTAATGTTGCTTTTAGTTTTAACTGACTATTGACATTCAACAGGTTGCTTTCCTTCTCAAGCTCCTTTTGAAATGTTTGCTGATGATAAATCCTCTTTAAAGTTCTGAGAAAGGATGCTTTAAATATTTCTAAAATTTATTTATGCTCTTGTAAATACTTAAAATATAACTTTTTGTTGGACACTTATGGGTGAGAAGGATCATAAGTGTATGCTTAATAGGTAAATGGGTAAGCACCATAGGTAAATTAATATTAAATATCAGAGAGTAACCTCATGAGAGAACCACTGAGTATCAAAAGAAAAGCCCTAGAGAAACTGAGCTGACACCATATGGTGGAAAGGACACTGAAGATTTGTCACTGGGAGTTTTTGTCACTAATTATTTCCTTTTCTTTTGTGTGTAGAAGGGGAAAAAATAACTAAGAGGGATATGAGGATCGCAGAAGGATTTGTATCTTTGTTTCTGTGGAAGACACATGAAAGTTAAGTTTCTAGACTGTAGAAAAGGACCTCACAGTTATTCATATTTCTCCTTCCTTCTTCTCTTCCTTCCCCTTTCTCCTCATATATTATTTATTCAATAAATAGCTGTTGAAAGACATTCATTCTACTGGTTAAAAAGATGGGTCAGATTCACTTTGTGTGTACAAAGACCTAAGAATCTGATGATTATAGCTAAATGTCAAGATAAACTACTTGTGAATATTCTGGAGAGAATTATTGTTCAGCTAGTGACTTTCAGAGAAGCTTTACCCAGAGAAGAACTGGATCTTGAAAGGCAGGAGGGGAAGACATTCTAGGTGGGAGGATCAATGTGAGAAAAAGCCCAGATGAGTGGCTCTCTGGCGTTTTTGTTTTTGTTTTCCATGAGTTCTGAACAGGCAAGACTGGAGATGTAGGCTGGAGCCAGATGCCCATGAGTATGAATGACCCATTAAGAAATCTGTAATGTAGATGGTGGGTTTTCAATGGTTTTAAGTAGAGGAACTGCACTCTCAGATTTGCTTCATTAAATTGTACAGACAGTAGATTGTGAGAGGACAGACTGATGTGTGACTGAATTAAATGCCAGTGTTAAATACTAGCTTTTGCAGTAGCCCAGAAAGATTTTCTCATATCATGGTGACAAAGACAGATATGGTAACCAAATATTTCTGGGCTGTTATATATAAAATTAAGGAAATGGTAAAATATATCAAACGATATCTCTCCTTGAATGCTATGTCAATGAAGGATTTGGCTAGAAAGAGAGAGGGAGAGAAAGAGAGAAACTTTAACTGAAGTTTCCATAAAGGGGGGGGAAAAAAAAAAAAAAACCTCTGCATTCTTTATTAATATAACCTCTGGCTTTTGTAAAAGATAAACTATAAATCTCAAGACTTAAAATAATAGAAGTTTCAGTTCAGTTCAGTCTCTCAGTTGTGTCTGACTCTTCGCGACCCCATGAATCGCAGCATGCCTGGCCTCCCTGTCCATCACCAACTCCCAGAGTCTACCCAAACCCATGCCCATTGAGTCAGTGATGCCATCCAACCATCTCATCCTCTGTCGTCCCCTTCTCCTCCTGCCCCCAATCCCTCCCAGCATCAGGGTCTTTTCCAATGAGTCAACTCTTTGCATGAGGTGACCAAAGTACTGGAGTTTCAGCTTCAGCATCAGTCCTTCCAGTGAACACCCAGGACTGATCTCCTTTAGGATGGACTGGTTGGATCTCCTTGCAGTCCAACGAGTTTAAATGTCCAGCTGGTTGTAGGCGGTGGTAGGGAACACCGTACCATTTTCAACTTTAAAATGGCTTCCAAGGTCATCTTGGATAATTGGCATTGGCCAGCCAGTTGGTAGGCAAGGGAAGAGAGAGTGCAGGATTACACGGGAGGTTTTGGGGGATCAAACCTGAAAATGACGTATCTTTTGCATACTTTCCCCACTGTCTAACTCAGTCTTATGGCCACAATTAATGCAAAAGGACTGGGAAATATGCTCTAGCTTTGTGCTCAAGATGAAAGGAAAGCAGATTTAGTTAGGAAAAAGCCAGACAGACATTGAAATACTGGCAATGTCTGATCCTGGGAGAGATTGGATTCTTCCATAGAGATCATACTTTCCTAGAGACTTTGAACATCTTGCTTTCTGTAGCAAGGAATCTTTAGGCAGGGAGTCCTCCAATCAGGGTGAGCCAGCCTAGAGCCCAACTCTATGCAAAAGTAGCTTTAACCTTGAAGATAAAATTAGCTGAACAGCCCCTGCAGTCTCCCGTTTGAATCTAATATGTTTGCATTGCATCTTGAATTTGTTCTGTATCCAAAGGCTTTGTGTGTACCTGAAGCTTGCCTGGCATAAAACAGGAAGGCTTACCTGTGATCCTCCAATAGGTCTTCCTGTTATTTCCCCTACCAGGAATATGCTCAAGATGCCATGTTCGTTTAGTGGAAGATTTACAAAATTATACAGAATGGCTCAAATTTCATCTTTTTAAAATGGATATTTCAAAAGAACAGCATGTATACTATCTATGGTGAAATAGATCACCAGCCCAGGTGGGATGCATGAGACAAGTGCTCGGGCCTGGTGCACTGGGAAGACCCAGAGGAATCGGGTGGAGAGGGAGGTGGGAGGGGGGATCGGGATTGGGAATACATGTAAATCCATGGCTGATTCATATCAATGTATGACAAAACCCACTGGAAAAAAAATAATAATAATAAAAAAATAAATAAATAAAAAAAATAAAATGTGAGCATCTCTGACTTTTAACATATATAAATTTAGGCCATTAAATCATCTCAGTAAAACCCAGAGCTTTGCCGTTTTTCTCTGCATCTATTCCTGGTGCCTATCAGCGTGCTTTGCACACCCTGATTCTCAGAAAATTTAGGTTAAAACAATAAATGCATATGTGAACACACAAAGACTGGACAGGTATATCATATGTTGTTTGTATTTATATCAAACTACAAAATGTGCCCCTGCTTGAATCTATCAGTTCTAGTCTCTAAGTATTCAGATCATTTGGCCATTCACATTTGCCCTGTTTCCCCACTCACTCCTCAGAGAGGATCAGAAACAAAATGACCTAATTTTGACCTGGAATTTTGTTGTTGGGAATGTTTATGCTAAAATTATTTCAGTTTACTTTTTATTCAAGATTGAGTTAAATTTAACTGTTTACATGGATACATAGTTAATCATAAACAACATCATGACTAACTCATCACAAAGAGAAGAATGGAAGCTCCTCAATTTCTTTCCTTGCAGAGAATAGTTAAGAAATGAGCTGTTTCCTTTAAGACCTCTGTGTCTCTCTTCCCACTTATTTCTCTGTATGTCCCAAGTGACAACTTTAGTTCCAGAGGCAACTTGGGTCTCTGCTGGTCACCACAGGCTTCACTCACTCCAAGAATAATATTACCTACAATCACAACAACCATGACAATGAGGAGGAGGAGACTTGGACACACTCACATGTCACTGAACACCAGGGGTGGAAATTTTACTGAAGCACTATCATCTGAATTTCTGACAAAGCACATACCTGGTATTTAATAGAACATAAAACATTCAAACAGAGCCTTTCAAACCAAGAAATGCAAAACAGAAGTCTTGGAAGCAACTGCAG
Organism: Cervus elaphus; assembly: GCF_910594005.1. NCBI lineage: Eukaryota > Metazoa > Chordata > Mammalia > Artiodactyla > Cervidae > Cervus > Cervus elaphus. The sequence goes on along the minus strand of NC_057833.1, from coordinate 41,816,740 downwards.
ACATGACTTTTAAAAATAACTTTTTTTCTTCTTTTAACCAAACAATGTCTGGTGGAGTTGTCCTATTGAAAACAAAAAACAAAAAACCTTTAGTACTGCAGTCTGTCCTTAATGTAATATCCAAATGCATTGACCAGCATTAGAGTTTAGCAAAATATCTTTGTCCAGAGAACATTTTCTTTTGCCTTTGGCATCCTGGGAACTAGAATTCTGAGCTTGGGCTTGAAAATAATGAATTCTGAGTCTCTCCAGGGCAAAATGACTGTTTACCTTTCAATAACTCACAGCTCATGCTATCTGCAGACTATTCATCACTGACTAACGAGAAGCAACCTGCCCTTTGCCAGTAGCTGCATTCCACACATGGCACATTTTTCATAGATTATGAAGCAATTTGTTAAGGTAGAACTTTTAACTTTGAAGTAAAACATCTCAGAAGCCATTTATCGGAGAATTTGGTTTGGACCCAGTATACTGGCTTAATAGAAAAATAGCTTGACATAACTTCTTTAAATACATGAAGATATGTGGTAATGGAAGCTTAGAACTAAACACAAATAGAATTGTCCCATAGGATTTGTACGTGGCTCCCAGCTACTGCTTACCTCCCAATTACCACCTGCCTCCACACTCTTATCTTTTCTTCCAGTGTTGGTATTATACCACTTTAGTATTCTGTATTCTCTTCTTACCAGTTCATTATATCAGGAACTTGTTCCCTACTGAAATCCTTGGGGATGGTTAGGGCAGAGAGTAGGGTTTGTGGATATAAGAGATATTTGTATTTATGAGGAAAAAGTTACTCACTTTGAAGCAAGATGTTATTTTACAAATGATCAATCCAGGGCACAAAGAGCTTAAGAAACTTAAGATATTTGCCCAAGTTAGTAAATAGAAGAGCTAGGATTTCAACATAGGTATGGTAGCTTTGCTTTAAAATGCAATGCTCACACATGAAAATAATGCCAGAATTATTGCAATTGGTAAGTATTCACTGGACACCTATAAAGCCTATGATAAGTATAGTTTTTCAACATTCAGTGATGGAAAAGTGGGTAATGCATTGCCCATGGGGTTTCGGTTATCAGAGCTGTTCTTGAGAATAAGAAATAATTTTATTCACATATTCAATTTGAATTTGTTAAATGGGGCTATTCCTTGCAAAACACACTGAGATTAGAAAGTTAAAATGATATGTGCATCCAAGTTTCCAGTAGGAGGGAGTGTGATATATACACCTCTCTACAGTACAGGGCACAGGATTAAAAAGTGCCAAAAGACAGTAAATGTAAAGAGTTATGAAATTCACAAGGGAATAGGAGGTTGAAGGAAGTAGGGATATATTTGAGAACAAAGAGATAGTATTCTGGTTGAATTTTGAAGGGTGGGTAGCATTTGAACACTTTTGATGTAGGGTATGTAAGAAACAAAAGACCAGGAAGGTGGCCAGGCATTTTACATGCTTTTTCTTATGTAATTCTCACAACCACAGATAGTTATTCTTTTCTGTATTTTACCAAGGGGAAAATCGAAGCCTAGACAGACTAAGGAAGTTGCCCAAGATCAGCGGGAAGTACACTGGGGTTGGAATCCAAACTTGCATGGATCCTCACATATGTTCTTTTCATTCCATGGTACTCTTTTTCTTCTGAAGACGATGAGGAACCCTTAAGATTTCTTAAGAGAGGAATGCATGAGTATATTTACTGTTTAGGCATCAGTTTGCTTATGAGTAGGAAGAAGGCAAGACTGAGAGATACTGGTAGCCTTAAGCAGGATATTTGATAAAATAACAGAAATAAGAAACAGCCTGTAGAACATTGTGGAGCTGAAATCTGCAAGGCTTGCAATTGTTTAACTATAGTAGGAGGCATGGTAAACACAGACTGAGTGACCTGTCTCTGTCTCTGGGTTTTGTGGTTAAACTCCATTCCCATCATCCTGCTGCTAGTCTTTGTAATTCCTGATCTTTCCTTGAACCTTTGTTCTCACTTCTACCTTATCACCAGAGTTTTTGATCAAAAGCATCGATACATGTAGCAGTAAGTAATATCTACCCATAGATTCTTGACATCAACCTTTCAGTGGAATCTGTGGACTTAGATGGGACATCAGTTTTCCCTCAGTTGAGATTAGGACATGATGCTTCCCAAACAGCATATTTTGTGAATGCTGTCCTGAGGCTGAGGGAAAAATAAACTGGAGGAGGAATTATCCAGCAGTTGTGGGGAAAGAAGAAAGGAAAGCAGGGAAATAAGATGTTTTAGTTTTGTTTTTGATTCCAGCTCAATCTCACTTATAAATGCTCTATGGTCAGAAACAGCAGCATTGGCTGTGCTGAGAACCCCACCATCGGTAATGAACGTTACTAATGGCTCTTGGTGTTCTATAAGGGTAATCAAAATAGAGCAAGCCATGCAGTTATTCCCTCCATCCCACCCTCTTTCTACATTTCTAGCATGTTAATATGTGGATTTTGGCTTAAAATCCACTCTTATTTCTCTGAAGTTTTATAATCGGATTCACCCATTTATGAGATAGATGAGCAAAATATACTTTGATGTGAAATCTTTGCTTTGCCCTTGGGGGAATACCTCATCTTAGGAAGTAGAGATCATTGTCTAAATTAGGCTATTGTGACTAAGATACAGTATATCATTTAGTTACTTAAAAACAGAGAAATGATGGCTTGACCAAAAGCACGAACAACTGCTGAAAAAAATAAAAAAGAGTTGGAATTAGAGCAAGTAAGAGGGAAATACTTCCATGAGTCAACGCCTGTTTAAAAATACAGGAACTTTTTTCTTATTTGGCATTGATGGTCCCTCCAATTCCTACAAAATTAGTATGTGAGCCTGAATAGATTTTGTGTTCACTTGTAACTTTCAGAAACTTGGCAGCTCAGACTGTTGAATGAGTTACAATTTAGATATGGACTTCCTTAAAATCTTAAGCCTAATTTAAAAATAGAGACCTAGATTAGGTTTTAGCCATATGCTTTATTAGTAGTGACAGATACTGTATTTTTCTAACTGCTGCCACTTTCCCTTAACTTCCACCCATTTTAGGAACTTCTAAAGAAGTGAATTTCAATAAATTTGGTGCTTCCTTCTAAAGACTACTTGAATACAAACATTTCCAGCTATTTGTTACAAAACTAGGTAATCCTTAGGCATTTGATTAGATTTAAGTGAAATGTTCTCATCAAAATGTTTGAAATGCTCAAGTTACATATAAAGCCTATTTTGTTAAAAAAAAAAAATCTTTATTTTGGCAAAACCTTCATATCTCAGCAGTCCAAGATTATTTCTTTGAATTTCTTCATTAAATTGCAGTTGGTAAAAACTTATCTTTTCTCCCATATATGGAACCATAACTCAGGGTTAAGTATGGCTTCCCATAGTTAGGGTTTTTAAATGTAGTTTAGAATCATGATGGTACTCCTTGGCCTTACAAAAACTCAGCTTATGAGCAGAAACCCTCACTTCCACAGTATGAAAAATAAGATGTCAGTTAGACTTATGAACATATGTGTGCTGTGAAGAGAGCATGGTTAGGCTTCTTGCAAGATACAAAAGCAAGTTCAAGAAATTTATTTGGCCTGGTCCATTAGTTGACATCAGTTGTTGTTTTATTTTTTCCCTCACATCCTAAAAAGTTCACAGAACCAGGAGGTCTGCATTAGTGGGTGGTGTCCAGAGCTGTTGGAGGGTGTGGGTGGCAGATCCAGTGGAGGCAAATTGTCCTGGGAATCAAGTAGAGCAGTGAAATGAGGGTATGATGGTGAACAGGAAATTGTCATTTTTTCCCCCCAGTTCTGACAATTCAGAGCTTTCTCCTTCCTTTGGTCTTTGCTTCTTTCAAGATGCCATTATAGCTGGAGAGGCAGGGAGGGAAGGGTCTCCATAATGGAAACCAGTGACCTTTTCAATTTCTCATTCTCCAGTGTTGAATGACAATCATGCACTTTTGACATTGCCTCGTGCAGCTGGACTGAGAGTGTAACTGTCTGCTGCAGCCGTGCTTGGAGCCCCTTACTCATGGAGAAGGTCTCTCTGGGATGTATTTCCCAAACACATCCTGAGCACCGACAGTGTTGCTACTGTTTAGTCGCTAAGTCATGTCTGACTCTTTGCAACCCTATGAACTGTAGCCTGCCAGGCTCCTCTGTACCTGCAATGTACACCAGCTTTATAAAATGGAAAGTAGAAGATCTTCTGCTCAAAGAACATACAATCAGATGTGAAGACAAGTCATTATGCGGCTCTGACTGATGTTAATAGAGGTATGCCAACAGGCCTCTGGACGCACGGGTAGGAAGCCACTGCAGCCTCCCTGCCTGCCATGAAGCAGATGCTTGTCTTCTCTGGTCTAGCTTTGTCCAAGGGAGGGCCTGGGTACCAGGAGGCAATCCCAGAAAGTGGTTATCAAGGAGGAACTTCCATCACTGGTTGTGCCTTGTTGGTGGTTAATGATAATGTCCTCCTTCCCCAATCCATTAAGCTATCAGACAGCAGAGGGAAAAGGGAGCCACAGTATGTCACTGCAGACACTCTCCAACAGAAGCCAATTGATGTCACCCTGCATGAAATCTGGCCTTTGTTTGGTTAGTTTCCATTTTGTGTGTGCGTTCTCTGATCTTTTCCCGACATCCTTTCATTATCTGGGATGGAATGCTGTGACCCTTTGCAACAGAGTTAAAATAACAGCAGTAGCTCAAATGAAGATTGACTTTGCTGACCTTTTTACATCGTCCCTGTAACTTGCTGTCTATCAGCAAAGCAGGAGGCCCCTTCTCCCTCCAGCTTCCAGCATGTGGTTGAACCTGTCAAGACAATACATCACTTTTAAGTTGATATAAACATTTCATCCTTTCCATTCCTGGTCATTCCCCTTCTTGCCCTCACTCCCACTCTGTTACCAAGTTTTTCCAGCATTCTTGGGATCATTTATTCCCCATTCCATCTTCAGAACTTTGACCGGGGTTGAAACAACAGGAGTCTGTCTCTTGCAGTTCCTGTAGATCCCAGCAGATTTTGCCTTAATTCAGATACTTTTACCTCCTGAAGGGTCATCAGGACCTATTATCTTAACGTAAAATTAAAAAGAATTGACTTATAAGATATTTGATAAGTGCTGCTGAACTGTATGCAGGAGAGTGTAGCATATCCCCATATTATTGGAAAAGGACTAGGTCTTCAACAAGACAGTTAAAAGATATGGACTAAAATCTTTTGTGTACAAGGCACTGTGTTGGCCCCCGTCGGGTACATGTTAAGAATATGCACTCACTCTCAAGTTATACTCACTCAGGGACTACTGATGTGATCTTGGGAATTTCCATGCTTTCCCTTGTACTCTTTTATTTTGGGGGAAGGGTGCTCAGAGGATAGCTTTTCATCCCCTTTTTGATCTGCCCTCGCTGCTTCTCTATCTCAATTACCCCCATCTTTCACAGCCAGATCTCACGTTGTTTTCTTCTTTCTGACTATTGTAGGTTGAAGGTCAACTGTGCATTATTAGTGCTGGAAATGATGGAGAAAGAGAAGGAAAGAGGGGAGAGGATCCTGTAATGGTGATCCGGCACCCACCCCGCCCCCCGCCATTTTCCATATGCTTTGAAAATAGATTTGTTCCTATCCTTTCATCTTTTTCTCCACTCCCATGTTTTTATGGAAAGATGTTCTTGATAGCCAAAGGTTTTGTTTTTCTGGAATGCAGATGAACTTGAAAGATAAAGTGTTAGTTGCCCAGTCATGTCTGACTCTTTGCGACCCCATGGAGTAGCACCCCCTGTGTAGCCCACCAGGCTCCTCTGTCCATGGAATTCTCCAGACAAAAATACAGGAGTGGATTGCCATTCTCTTTTCCAGGGGATCTTCTTGACCTAGGTCTTCTGCATTGCAGACAGGGCCACCAGGGAAATCTGTAGATGAATTTAGATTCTACCTAAAACAAAGACCTCATCCCACACCATCTCTATTTGCCCCACCCTTTAGCAAGTTTGGTTGAATTTTGTCTCCTACAGGAGGATCTGTGAGGTTTGGAAGCCTCTTTCTTCCTTCTTCACATCCACATCATTAACCTAGGTAGACACCTATGAGAAACCTTCAAAGGACCAAGTGCTTGCTTCAGGTGGGGAGTGATGCAGGATTCTGTCCCCAGGAGACAAGAGAAGGGACTGCCCTGATAGAGAGAGATCTCAGGAGAGAGTTATGAGGAAGCAAAGAGTTCATCCAGGGCCTGACTGGGAACCAGAACTGGTAGGTTTCAACTTATTCCTAACCCTGAAAACCCGTGCTTCTCAAACCTTCATATATGTACAAGTCACTTAGGCTATTTCATTAAAATGTGATTTCTATTCAGTAGCATTTCTGAAAAGTTTCCACGTGATATTTTTGCTTCTGCTCTGGGGATCACACCCGAGATGCAAGACTCTAAGTTACTCATCACTATGTAAAAGGCAGCTGGATAAGAAGATATTTAAAGTCAGACCTTTCAAATGTCTCAGAATTGATTTATAAGTAGTTTTGAGTTCCATCTCTTTCTGCTCTACATCACTGTCTGTTTCCCTCTATCCCCGCTCCCTTGTCTGAAGGTTGGCAGCAGCTTCATGGGTTCTCTCCATTATAAATGAACCCGGGTCACCCTGGAATGAGGTCATATTTTCCAAAGATGTGTTTCTAGCCTGTGGTGAAGGCGGAGAGCCTGTCTGGGCTGTTGAGGCCTGGGAAGGGTAGCCCGTGTAAGACAGAGCAGTGTCTGGGCAGAGCACAGATTTGAGGACAGTCTCACGCAGAGGAAGTGGGGAGGCCTGAGCAGCTGCATGTGCTGTTCCAATCCAGTCTCCTAGACTCATGAAATAAGGCCGTGCTGGCGTGTTTAAGGCATCCAGTAGCCTGCAGCTAGGAAAACGTCTCTGCCATTTCTGTTAGTGCCTAGAAACTTGATTGCGGTCTGTCTCTTAAAGAGGCAAGAATTAGCCCTGATTATCACCCATACCCTTCTGAAATAATGTTCCCTATAGATATGGCCTTTCAGAGTGTGATATTATGATTTGTAAGAAATATATATTTGGTCATTCAGATGACCAAAATATACTTCTCAGTTGGTGCTTGTCCAGAGTTCCTGCCTCACAGCTCCAAAAACCCTTGAAATTTCCCAGGGAAAGGGCGATGAAGACGCCTTGCGTTATGTTAATGGGGTGACTCTTGAAAGCCCTTAGGTCACCTAAGGATGGGAGCTGGCTGCTCGAAGAACCCACCACGTGATTAGAGTGTTGGAACTTTCAGGCCCAGCTTCCACTCCTCCAGGATGGGGGAGAGGGCTGGAGACTGAGCTCGGCTGCCCATGGCCAATGACTAATTAATCATACTTCTGTTCCCAAACCTCCTTAAAAGTCCCAAAGGACAAACCCCCAAGAGCTTTTGGGTGAACACATGGAGATGCAGAGAGGGTGGCATAACTGAAGAGGGCAAACCCTGTGCCTCTTCCCATATACCTTGCCCAGGACTTCTCTTTCATCTGACTGCTCCTGAGTTATTTTCTTTTATAATTAATCAGTTATCTAGTGAGTAAAATGGTTTTCCTGAGTTCTGTGAGCTGTTCCAGCAAAGTAATCAAATCTGAAGAGGGTGTTATAAAAACCTCTGATTTATAGCCCGATCCAAGACACCAATTCTATGGCTCAGGGTCCCATCCTTATGACTTCATTCAACTTTAATTACCTTCTTAAAAGCCCTATCTCCAAATGTAGCCACACTGGGGTTAGGGCATCAGCATATGAATGGGGAAGGGGCGAGAGGAACATAAGCATCCCTACAACACAACTAAATATACAAATAACACCTAATTGCAAAGTATGATACATGCCAAGAATAAGGAAGATAGAGGCTATTTTTAGAGTTGTATTACCTGGAATTAATTTATAAATATTACTTTTATCATTCATCAAAGATATCAGTAAAGCCAGAAGGATAAAATTGAGAATGATATTATATTCTATATTCTCTTTTTGGAAACCAGAGTCTATTTTATTCATACTTGCTTCAATGCCCACATAATAATCTTTGACTTCCCTCAAGAGAATGTGATAGTTTTGTGAAATGTAAATATGACCATTGCCTGACTCTTGAAATGTAATTAGCAGATGCCTCACATATCTAAGTACTGGGCCTTTTGGTATTTGGTGAAACTAGAGAAAGAGAAAAATAATACTTTGTGTCTGGCAAGACTTTCTGTCTAAGAATTTTGCTTACATTTTGTTTAACATCTAAAGGTACTTGTTATAAGAACTGAAATACATTGTGTTATATATGGTTGTTATTCAAGTAAAGGAGTATAAGTAAAAACATATTAGTGTGAATTTCAATTTTGCAGAAGTTAGATTTATAAAAAATTAATTGTAACATCACTCTTTGGCAGCAGAATCGACTTGAAACTGTTTAGTTTTATCCAAACTAAAACAAACTTGGATAAGTAAGAAGGAGACTACTAAACATGAGGCCATATGTTATGCACACCTTATTATTATTTCTAACCCAAAAATGCACTATTAAAGCTTGTTTATAGGCACAGAGGTCAGTGTTCTTGTTACCATGTGATATCCATGTTGAAGGATTGGTTGTGTTCAGTTGTGGGCTAATCATTTAAGAATGATATTATAAAAGGAGAGTTATTCAAAGTAGAGAACAAGATGGTAAGGGGCATGCAACTCTATAATGTGAAGAGTGGGGAATGTTAAGATTAGTTTCCTTAGTTCCCTCCCCACCAATAACAGTGAATGGGGTAGGGTGATTAGGGCAGTAACTGATTGTGTCTTCATATGACTGACGGCCAGGCAGGTAAAATTCATGTGAGGCCACAAAACTTGGATTCATAGGTGAGAGTTTCAGGATCATAGAAGTTGCATAGAAAGCAACTTCTATGCAAGATCATAGAACAAGGACTTTCCATAGATGATCAGGCTGCCCTGAGAAGGGAAGTGAGAGAGTTGACTTCTTTGTAGGAATCCAGTCAAAGTTTGATAACCGAATAAAGGTATCAGCATGATAAAGATGTTGTCAAACAGCTGAACTGCCAGACTGGTTCTGAGATTCTGCAATCTTCTCCCTGCCTTCCCCCAACACCCCAAAGATAAGACAAAGCTGAATATCCCTTCTGAGATGAGCTCTCAGGTCAAACTGAGTAGCAAGTGATAACTTTACCAGCTCCTCAGAGACCAGGCCAGTCCACTGCAGATTATTCAAAATGCAGGTTCCTTGGACTATGATTTTCTTTTGAACACTATAATTATATAAGCCAGATACTGTCATTGCCTAAATTGCTTCATTTATTTGTTTTTTAGTTGCTCAGTGTGTCTGACATTTTGCGACATCATGGACTGCCGCACGCCAGGCCTAACTGTCCTTCACTATCTCCCAGAGATGGCTCAAACTCATGTCCGTTGAGTCAGTACTGCCATTCAACCATCTCATCCTCTGTCGCCCCCTTCTCCTCATGTCTTCAGACTTCCCCAGTAGCAGGGTCTTTTCTAATGAGTAGACTCTTTACATCTAGTGTCCAAAGTATTGGAGCTTCAGCATCAGTCTTTCTAATGAATATTCATGGTTGATTTCCTTTAGGATAGACTGGTTTGATCTCCTTGCTGTCCAAGGACTCTCAAGAACTTCTATAGCACCACAATTCAAAAGCATCAATTCTTCAGCACTCAGCCTTCTTTATGATCCAACTCTCACATCCATACGTGACTACTGGAAAAATTATAGCTTTGCCTATAAAGACCTTTGTCAGCAAAGTGATGTCTCTGCTTTTTAATACACTGTCTAGGTTTGTCATAGCTTTTCTTCCAAGGAGCAAACGTCTTTTAATTTAATTAGACATCTGGAAACTGAAGTATGGAATGGGTGTCGGGGGCTCTGATTAGGCATTATTTCAGTGACCCCATTGTTTAGCTAATGACCTCTAAGTGTAATTCTCTGTAATGATTAACAGCATAGTATAATAGAGTCTAGTTATAAGCCTCCTCATATATAGTCAACTAAGGTACCATGGGAATTTGATGGAGAAAGAATAATGTTTTTCAGCAAAGGGTGATGGAAAACTGGATTGCCGTAAAAAAAAATTGAACTGAAATCCTTATCTCACACTATATATAAAAATTAATTCTAATGGATTATAAACCTACATATAAGAATTAAAATATAAAACTTCTATAAGAAAACATAGGAGAAGAATCCTGGTAACTTTGAATTTGGTTATTATTTCTTAAATTGGGAGTGGAGCGCACACTCTAAAGGAAAAATGAAGAACTTGGACCCCACTGAAATTTAAAAGTATTGCTCTTCAGAAGACACCATAATAAAAATGAAAAGACAGACATGGCCCAAGGGAAATTATTTGCAAAATATGTATCTGACAAAGGATATGTGTCTAGACTATGTAAAGAATCCTTTCAACTCAATAATAAGATAATCCAATTAAAAAAATATTTGACCAGACGCTTCACCAAAGATGATATATAGATGGCAAAAAAGTACTTGAAAAGATACTAAAAATCACTAGAGAAATTTAACAACCTGTTCCTGAATGTTTTTAGCAGCTTTATTTGTATTGTTAATAATTGGAAGAAGATGTCTATCAACAAAAATATGACAAAACAAATCGTGGTATTGCCATCCAATGGAATACTGCTTAGCAATAAAAAGGAATAATTGATAATAATTTCACATACTGATATGTGCAACACCACACTTGAATTTCAAACTGCTGAATGAAAGAAACCAGTTAAAAAAGTATATGTTGCATAAATCCTTTTACATAAAATTCTATTGGATAGAAAATTGGATAGAAATTTCTATTACATAGAAAGCATATCAGTAATTGCATTAGAATGTACAAAGGAAAAAAGATGGATTACAAAGAGATACAAAGAAATTTGTAGGGGCAGTGGATATATTCATTATTTTGATTATGATACGCCGTCATGGTGAATACATATGTTAAAATTTATCAAGTTGTGTTCTTTAATACTGCAATTTGTTGGTCACCAATTACACATCAGTAAAGAAGTGAAGTAAAGTGGGCCTTAAAAAGCATCAGTACAAACAAAGCCAGTGGATGTGATGGAATTCCAGTTGAGCTATTTCAAATCCTGAAAGATGATGCTGTGAAAGTGCTGCATTCAATATGCCAGCAAATTTGGAAAACTCAGCAGTGGCCACAGGACTGGAAAAGGTCAGTTTTCATTCCAATCCCTAAGAAAGGCAATCCCAAAGAATGCTCAAACTACCACACAATTGCACTCATCTCACATGCTAGTAAAGTAATGCTCAAAATTCTGCAAGCCAGGCTTCAGCAATACCTGAACCGAGAACTTCCAGATGTTCAAGCTGGTTTTAGAAAAGGCAGAGGAACCAGAGATCAAACTGCCAATATCTGCTGGATCATCAAAAAAGCAAGAGAGTTCCAGAAAAACATCTATTTCTGCTTTATTGACTATGCCACAGCCTTAGACTGTGTGGATCACAATAAGCTGTGGAAAATTCTGAAAGAGATGGGAATACCAGACCACCTGACCTGCCTCTTGAGAAACCTGTATGCAGGTCAGGAAGCAACAGTTAGAACTGGACATGGAACAACAGACTGGTTCCAAATAGGAAAAAGAGTACGTCAAGGCTGTATATTGTCACCCTGCTTATTTAACTTATATGCAGAGTACATCATGAGAAACACTGGGCTGGAAGAAGCACAAGCAGGAATCAAGATTGCCGGGAGAAATATCAATAACCTCAGATATGCAGATGACACCACCCTTATGGCAGAGAGTGAAGAGGAACTAAAGAACCTCTTGATGAAAGTGAAAGAGGAAAGTGAAAAAGTTGGCTTAAAGCTTAACATTCAGAAAACTAAGTTCATGGAATCTGGTCCCATCACCTCATGGGAAATAGATGGGGAGACAGTGGAAACAGTGTCAGATTTTATTTTTTTGAGCTCCCAAATCACTGCAGATGGTGATTGCAGCCATGAAATTAAAAGACGCTTACTCTTTGGAAGGAAAGCTATGACCAACCTAGATAGCCTACTAAAAAGCAGAGACATTACTTTGCCAACAAAGGTCCGTCTGGTCAAGGCTATGGTTTTTCCAGTGGTCATGTATGGATGTAAGAGTTGAACTGTGAAGAAAGCTGAGCGCCGAAAATTTGATGCTTTTGAACTATGGTGTTGGAGAAGACTCTTGAAAATCCCTTGGACTGCAAGGAGATCCAACCAGTCCATTCTGAAGGAGATCAGTCCTGGATGTTCATTGGAAGGACTGATGCTGAAGCTGAAACTCCAGTACTTTAGCCACCTCATGCGAAGACTTGACTCATTGGAAAAGACCTTGATGCTGGGAGGGATTGGGGGCAGGAGGAGAAGGGGACGACAGAGGACGAGACGGCTGGATGGCATCACTGACTCAATGGGCATGAATTTGAGTAAACTCCAGGAGTTGGTGATGGGCAGGGAGGCCTGGCGTGCTGCGATTCATGGGGTCGCAAAGAGTCGGACACGACTGAGCGACTGAACTGGACTGAACTAAAGATTATATATATGCATGTATATGCACTCACACATATATACACACACATATGCATACTCACATACATATACTTTCTTTACACTTGTGTACACACAACCACATGTTCTTAGTCAAATTAATAAGCTCTCTGCTTTCAGTTTTTATTTGTATAAAGTGGTGATATGATATCATTTCCCTCAAGGAGAAAAATAATGCTAGGCACAGAGCAAGAACTCAATGAATGCTAAATAAAACTATTCCCCTGTAGTAATACTTCACCTCTTTTTAAACCTTTCTGATTTTGCCTTTTTTTTTTTTAATTTTTGAGAATGTCAGTTATTAGGAGCAAAACTGTGTTCCCTCAAGAACTATTTTCTAGAGGATTTTTTGTTTGTTTTGGTTTGGTTTTCTTTTGGTAAGATCTGACTTTTGTGGAAGCATGAATAGAACAAATCTTGTAAGATGGCATTTCCAGGCTTGAGAAGGAAAACCTTGAGCTCAGAAGCGTTCTGCCCTCCTCCACAGCTGAAATGCCTTCCTTGGCTGAATTGCCTCCCTCAGCATTTTTGTTTCGAACGCCCTTTCTTGGGGGATCCTAACCCAGCTGCAAGAATTCACTGTGGGCTGAAACCTGGCAGATTAAATCCTCGGGAGAAAAAGTAATTTGAAAGTAATGTTTGTTCTTAAAATGACAAACATGTATTGCAGATATTTATTTAAATGTTGCAATTAAATCATTGGGGATTTTACAGATGAGAGACTTTGTAAGGACTAAGACAATTCACAAGACTTGAATTTGCCAAGTGGCAGTTTTCCTTTGCTTATTTTAATTTGTCAAAAGAAGTAGACCAAGCTATATAACTTTTCAAATTCATCTCTTCTTTAGGTAAAATCTTATTATTGTAGCTACTGAATATCCAGGATAAAAATCCATTTGGGTGTTTGGTTTTTTAGCAGTACAGAAGACTGAGCAAATTATTTATCCCTTTCACATTAAAGTGTATTGTTTGAGCAAAGAGTGAAATGACATTATTTATTTTGATGCTATAAAAGTCTATGTCACCTCTTTTCCCATTCCCATTTTTTGCAAAGAAAAAACAAAAATGAAAGCAAAAGCCTTCCTGTGTACTGATTGCTTATCATCATGACTATGGTGATATTTTTCTTCATTTGCTTCCTCATTCTCCTGTCATTCAAAGTGACCTGTCATCTGTTGACAACACATTTTCTTCAAATCCTAACCTGGACTTACATCAACTACAGTGAACATTTTCCTATTCCATTCCATAACATTCACAACATATCAAATTATGTGATGGTACTGTTAAAGATGACATACATGGTGGATTAATAAGAATTGCATTATTTACAGTTAGGAGACTGGCTAGTTGGGTTTGCAGACCAGGAAATTGTTACAGATCAATATCTTAATTTCAGAAGGCATTTTATTTCAGACAGTGCCTTTTATTGTATTCTAATATTCATGATCATCTAGAGAATTGTTTTCTGATTGATATCATGTGGTTTTGTAATGGCTTAGAAGGATTTATATGGTGTCAGATAATGAAGTAGTATTAAATTGGAAAGAGGAGTTTGGTAGAAAATACCAGGATCTGCCTGTCAATGAAGGAGATGCAGGAGATGTGGGTTTGATCCCTGGGTCTCCCCCTGGAGGAGGAATGGAAACCCACTCCAGTATTCTTGCCAGGAAAATCCCATGGACAGAGATGGGCTATAGCCCATGGTGTTTCAGAGTCAGACACAACTGAGCACACATGCACCAGGATGCTACACCCCATTCTCATGAATGATAAAATGTGCATGAGACTGAGGTAAGATGACTGAGAAAAGAGAACCAATTTATTATACAGAAGAGTTTCTGTGCCGAAGGGCAAATGAAATCTAGCAGACTTGTGTTCTCCCAACATTTCTCAAAAAATCAAAACACACATTCATGCATTGTCACGAAATTTATGAGGACTCAAAAACTTTGGTAAATTAATAGGAATCAGTAAGACATGTCCACCAGACAAAAACTAATGAGATCTAAGACTTCATCTATTGAAGCATATCTAAATTTGTGTTCGTTTCTGGGTGCCTTCTCTTAAAGAAGACATTCAGCTAGGATTAGAGCATGTAGTTTAACACATTTATTTAAGAACTAGAGTTTTTTTTTCTGCACAATGAAAGCCTGTGTGGGAATTTAATTGTTGCCTAACATATATCACCAGAAAAAGGGATTACATTATGCCTGCTTTTGGCCTTTCAAAATACAAAAATAAGAGCAGTGGTGGAAGGTATAGGGAAGTAGATTATGGTTCAGTGTTAGTGAGATTGTGTTTGATTTAGATATTTTGTAGGACACAATGGGCTTTTTTGGAAAGTAGCAATTCACTCAGGAAAAATTCAACCAGAGCCTGGACAGATATTTTAGGTTAACTGAGATTAACATTTCTTACATGTCCTGAAGATCACTGCCCCCACAGGACAATCCACAAAGCTCTGAGTCAACTCTGTTTAAGAGAGAATATAAAGGATGTTGCTCTCTCGAATATTCAGTGTGCATCAGCATAGTAGAAGCTCTGAAAGTCCCTCACTAAAGAAATCTCTGTAACCCTGTAACCTAGCATTTCTCAAACTTCCTTAAATCCTAAAGACAATGTTACATTTTGTGGGACAAGTGTGCTTCAGAATACATATTGAGAAATGCATTATTATAGGAGGCAGACCCAATGACTTGAATTCCATGAAAGGATTCTCTCCATATTTGTTAACATATTCACACGTTAACTAACATTTGTATTTATGTGTGTGCATTTCTTCTGCTTGTGTATCAGAGAGTGAGTTTTTTATATAATTTGTTAGACTTTGATTTGTTCTTTTTTATTCAAAGATAGTTGTTATGTAATATTATATAAGTAACAGGTATGCACTACTGATTCACAGTTTTTAAATGTTACATTCAATTTATAGTTAGAAAATATTGACTGTATTCCTGTCTTGTACAATATACCTTTGTAACTTATTTTATACATACTAGTTTGCACCTCCTAGTCCCCTACTCTTCTACTGCACCTCCAAGTAGTAACCACTAGTTTGTTCTCTATATCTGTGAGTTTCCTTCTTTTTTGTTATATTCTCTGGTGGTGGTGGTTTAGTGGCTAAATCGTGTCTGACTCTTGTGACCCTATGGACTATAAAGCCTGCCAGGCTCCTCTGTCCATGGGATTCTCCAGACAAGAATACTGGAGTGGGTTGCCGTTACATTCTCTATAGTTTGCTGTATTTTCTAGATTCCAAATATAAGTGATATCCTACAGTATTTGTCTTTCTCTGGCTTGTTTTACTTGGCATAATGCCCTCAGAGAGTGAGTTTTAAGGCATGCTTGTAACTGACAAAATTGAAACATAGATGTCTCGATGGTTGATAAATTGATAGCATGATGAATAAATAATCCTTTTAGGATCCCAACTGCCTCAAGAAAACTACAATTCTCCACTTTCCCTTAGAGAAGTCATGAAAGCCAGTTATAGTAACCACACATCATCAACTGCTCATCAAGAGAAAAGTAAGCCTGCAACCCCAGAACAATTTTTTTTTTAATTCTCTCCTTCCCTCCCTTGCTGTTTAGGCAAAAAGCCAATTTCTGGAGCGTGGTAAGGGAGGCCAGGAGTAGATGTGAAAGAATACAGGGTTGAACCACAGCTTAAACATCTGGTTTTATTTATGTGCAAGCACCATGCACAGAGCTTAATTAATGTGACTGAAAATAACCACGTGTATACAGAAATGTCTCTTTTCTAAACACTGAGCCTGTGCTCTTTATGGCATTGTCAAGATTTAGTTATGAGCATGAGTTATCAACATGTATTGCAGTTTCTTTGCCTCTTCTTTTTTCTGACTTTCTGGGTTTTTTCCGACTTTCTGGGTTTTTTCCGCCTCTAGTTTTCTTCCTAGAAAACTACTACTTTGGCAAGGGTTGAACACTGAGTCATGGACGTGCCCTTACTCACGTCTTCTGTAATTTGAAGCCAAAATCTGAACCAAATTCTAATACTGCTGTTTAGTTCTTGAAATGCTATCTGGCACATATGCACACACCTGCAAAGCTATTTTTTTTAAACTATTATTTTTGTTCCTCTGGAAGATTCTAGGACTTTTAGTATATGTGGATAAGAAAGAGCAAGAAGAATCCCTTCCCTCTGTCTTACAGGACTTTTTTGAATTTGTGAATGATGTGATACTGATCAAGAAGAAACAGTGCCTCCAAAACATGTTGCAGCTGATCTCCAGCTGTTGTCTCTAAGTGCAATCAGACATTAAGTCTTCAAATAGGATAAGCTGCTCCAGGAGAATATGTGTATGAATATTTTATATAAATATTACATAAAGTACAGTTAGCCAAAGAAATGGAAAATAGTAGCTTTCAAATAGGTCAAAGATATAATATCAAGCTTATGTTTTCTGTACTTTCTCTGTCTCTTGCTCTCTTTTTAAAGTGTTTAGTTATTAATGTCAGAGTCCATCAATAACCTAAGTCAAAAAGGTCTCTAAAAAATTGACGCAAAATCTGGAGCCGTTATTTTCAAACCGCTTTTCTTAAAATTAGCAGAAGTCATTTTTCAAATGAAAATTCTTGAATGGTTTTGATTTTAAAAAAGAAGCGAAATATAACAATGAATGAAGAGGGTTTTAGTGGTAAAACTGTGTCTCTTCTGTGTCCTCCAGGGACTTGGTGTGACCACCACTGTTTTAGAATATGGGAAATCAGAAGTCTCATATGCATCAGGACAGATGAAATAAGCTCTCTGTGATTAAGTATAAAGCAAATCTAGATCGATAGCCAAAAGAATTACCTCTTTTTTTTAAAGATAATATGGCCCAACTTATGTTTTGTTTTTCTTAGTGTCACTGCATCCTGAAGCAGGGAAACATGAAGACACATTCTTAGGTCAGATGTCCCAAGCAGCTCTGTTATCTCAGGCTCCATCTCAAGCTTTCTAAAACACAAGTTTGGGGCTCACAGTCCTGGAAGGTCTGAATTGGTAGATATTATGTTTAATATTTTGCATCCAAAATATTAAAATAAATAAATTAATAAAACTTACCTAAGTGGGTCTTTTGTGCCCCCAGGTTTAGGAACTACTGCTGCTCTAGGTTCCTTTTTCTTCCTCCCCACAAAAGAGGAAGAATCATAGTGTCATTTGGTTTTCAGTCTAAAGCAGTTAGTGCTTTCAATTGCCAGCATGATACTGATTGTTGCTTAGTCGCGAAATTGTGTCAGACTGTTTTGCAACCCCATGGACTGTAGCCCACTAGGCTCCTCTGTCCATGGGTTTTCCCAGGCAAGAATACTAGAGTGGGTTGCCATTTCCTTCGCCAGGGGATCTTCCTGACCCAGGGATCGAACCTGTGTCTCCTGTAGTGGCAGGAAGATTCTTTACCACTGAGCCACCTGGGAAACCCATGAGGTCATCTGTCCAGAACCAAGGAATTTTGAATTTGGCTCCATTATACAAGTTGACTGTTGCTGTTTTCTTCATCTTCCACATAGACAAATCCATTTTGTGTGGTCATAGAAGTGAAGGAATTATGCTTATCCTTACCCCTTTGATGTTTGGCATACATTTTGTTTTACTTCAAAGTAAGTGTGACATAGCATCAGTCAGGTTCAATAGAACAAGATATATTTTAAGAGATTTACTGCAAGGCAATGACTTGCACAGTTTGGGGGCTGGCTAGGTAAGTATGAATTCGACAGGACAGTCCATCAGGAAGAGCAAACGTGAACTCTTGGTCATGAGCTGAAGCTGCTACTTATAGAAGAGAGTTCTTTTTCTTTAGGGAAGAAGAAATTTTATTTTTTAAGGCCTTTCAACTGATTGAATCAGGCCCACTCAGAGTATCTAGGGTAATCTCCTTCACTTAAGTAAACTGATTATGGACATCAGTCACATCTACAAAACATCTTAACAGCAACATCTAGGTTAGTTTGATCGGGGATGGTAGCCTATCTAATTTCACACATGAAACTGACCATCACAGTTCTGTTGTTAGTTTTCATTCTATCTCTGTGTGTCCCGTTCTTTCTGCTGTAATTGAAACTAGGATTTATGAAAGAATCTGGGGGCAGGAGGATGGGCAAGAATAAAATCTAGTAAATAGGAAGGTAAGTTAATCGAAGAAAGAATATTTTTGTTGATTGTTTTTTTTCAGATTCCTTTTCTTTCAATGAAAGCCCTATTTTTCCTTGCTTAAGAAAAAACAAGTATAAAGATCTCAGTTGCTAGGGAGCTCAGTCTAAGTATAAACTGCACTAATTTTAATTGCATTAATTTTCCTATCATTTAGCAATAAATCTGAGCTCCTTACCTTGACCTGCAATGCCTTAGATGATTTGGACTTTGCTTTCTTATCCAGCCTGTGAGTTTCCAGACAAAGCAGCACTTTTTTTTTTTTTTTTTCCCTCAAAGAAACCAAAGGACTTCTTCTAAGACCCTTTGCACTTTTCTCTTTGCCTTGAATACCTTTCTCCAAGTCTTCTCTTTCCTGGTCTTGCTATTGTGGTCTCAACTCAGATATTACCTCCTCAGAGGGGTCTTCCTGGCCAACCTAGTTTAAGGGGTCCCCTCATCCACTGTATCCCACTATTCAATTTTATTGTATATCTCACTTTCTCTGTTATCTTTGGAGAACAGACTGTTTTTGCTTTTCACTGAATCATAGTGACAAGAGCCTTACCTGACATTTTGTAGAGCTTTACTCCATAATTAAGGAATGAATAGATGAGTCTCAGTTTACTTTCCAGGTATCACTCCTTCTGTATAATTTTGATCCTTCCTTCTAACACTATATTTTCCTCTTATATACATTTTTATGGTAAGCTGCCTTAGGATAAATATTATTTTTGGAAGTTTTATGTGTATACACTCTGCTGATAAATGTGTGCTTTTGCAGAATTAATCAAGTGTCCCTGGTGAGGTGTCTCATGCTCCAGTCCTGAGTAGAATATAATATATCAACCTGTAGAATTCTCACTGGGACCACAGGGAGGCAGATGTCAGGAGAGTGTGCTGTATGTGATGTGTTCTGGGAAGTATTGTGGCAGCTGTAAGGAAATTGAAAGCCAAGGGAATGTGCCTTGGCTGAAATTTTCTGTATCATTCCACCATGCTGACTCCTCTGTACTGTAAAATTCCTCCCATTTGGCATCTTGTTCAGCCGAAACTAATATGTAATGTGTTGGGATTATGAAGTGTCGTGAGAAGATGGTGAGTATCTAGGGAATAGCTTCTACTTCTCACTTGTGCTGAACAATGGGCTGATGATTTTCAAACTATCTGGAAAATGAAGTTGGACACCTTTCATTCCCTTTTAGGGCTTTTATTTTGCTTTCATTTTCAAAACATTTGTTTGACCCTGGATATATTTTAACAGATGTGCAATATGCTAAAAGTAAAATAAAAAGTAAACAACTTTATTTTCTATTTTATACTTTTTTGCAAAGTATTTATTCTTAACCTGGGAAAGCCTGTAAAGCAAGATATTTCTGTTGTTTTGATTTTTCCCTGGAATTCATCCAGATAATATTCCAAAACTTCTATTTTAGTAACAAAGACTTGATTTTAAGACAGATTTTCTGGATTTTTTTTTTGTTTGTTTTTTTTACTCTGCTATGTGTGTGTTCAAAAAAAGCATCATCTTATGGGCAGATTATAAATGCACAATTTGAATATCATTGTCAGCACATATTTTATGAAATATGTTGTACTTTATTTTCTCTACCACTTATATTGTTCACTGGTAGGAAGAATATGAATTTATATAGGTTATCAGGACATCATAGGGGCAGTAATGGTAACAGATGAGTGATTATGTCCACTCTAAGAAAACTAAAAACTAAACTAAAAACTAAGTTCATGGCATCCGATTCCATCACTTCGTGGCAAATAGATAGGGAAACAATGGAAACAGTGAAAGACTTTATTTTAGGGGGTTCCAAAATCACTGCAGATGGTGACTGCAGCCATGAAATTAAAAGGCGCTTGCTCCTTGGAAGAAAAGCTGTAACAGACCTAGACAGCATATTAAAAAGCAGAGACAGTACTTTGCCAACAAAGGTCCATCTAGTCAAAGCTATGGTTTTTCCAGTAGTCATGTATGGATGTGAGAGTTGGACTATAAAGAAAGCTGAGTGCCAAAGAATTGATGCTTTTGAACTATGGTGTTGGAGAAGACTCTTGAAAGTCCCTTGGACTGCAAGGAGATCCAACCAGTCCATCCTAAAGGAGACCAGTCTGAAATATTTATTGGAAGGATTGATGCTGAAGCTGAAACTCTAATACTTTGTCCACCTGATGCAAATAACTGACTCATTGGAAGAGACCCTGATGCTGGGAAAGATTGAAGGTAGAAGGAGAAGGGGACAACAGAGGATGAGATGTTTGGATGGCATCACCAACGCAATGGACATGAATTTGAGCAAGCTCCAGGAGTTGGTGATGAACGGGAAGCCTGGCATGCTGCAGTCCCTGGGGTCACAAAGAGTCGGACGCCACTGAGTGACTGAGCTGAACTGAACTGGAGAATTTATGAATTGGAAAGGGACTACATAGAATTTCACCAGCTCCTACTTGGGTAGTCATGAAAGGGTATACAATAGGATAGAAAGTAATTACTAAGCAAAAGAGAACTCAAAAGAGAAAATTATATTTTTAATAATCATCAGAAAAGAATGCTTGTGATTTATGATTGCTCTTCAGCAAATGTGAGTGTTTTAGTTTTAGGAGGAGAAAGTTTCCCCAAGTGTCATTTGCTTTTATGAAGTCACAATTGCAAGAATGCAATTTTCTGTTTGTATCTCAATGCACTAAAGATCACCTATATTGCCAGTATTATTTGAATTATGAAATAACTAGATTGACTGAATTTTTTCCCAGAATATTTCACCAATATAGATAAAGGCAGGAGACTCATATTTATTTACATATGCTAACTATTTAAGAGGTTAACCTTGACCCATAGTCAGGAGCATTGCTAATATTCATAAATTACAAAAGGAATGTCTTCTCCAGCTGAAGTTGGTTAGTAATTATAAACCTAAAATGGTGAATGAGAGGAATGTTGCTAATGGAGGTCCAACTAACAGCATGTCATTTATACAAATTTTTGGACTACCTTTGGGCAGGATGAAAAACTGTCATCAAATGATTAACCATCTTGTAGTTAGATGGGCTTCTGATTTGGTTTTGTGTCATCAGTAGCATGTTTTGTCCTACCTTGTACATAAAACGTGTTATAATAGTTGCCAATGAAAATAAGATAGTATATTCATTTAGGTCTAAGAAATGGGAAAATTTAAGAGCTGTGTTCAATATTCAATGTGAATATAAGGAAGAAATAAGATGGGACTTCTTAGAAATGGCTGGAGAAGTCAGATCAGAACAAATGGAAGGATTTTATAAAGTCACAGTTCAGCATGGTCCAATGTATTGTAATTATATATTCTCTTATAATTTATTATAATAACCCAATGAGCATCTCATCCCTGAAAGACCTCACACAGAGCCTGGACAGTCCAGTGATGTTGTAGATGCAAACATACAGGAGGAAATTGATTGGAGTATTAATAAAGCCCCAAATTTGTTTTAAAATATCATGCCTCCCTCAGGCACTACCAATTACTAAAGATTTACTAAATGAAAAATATTGTTCTAGAAACTAGGAAGAGAAAATAAACATAAGTCATATCCTAGTTAAACTTCAGACAAGCAAGTAAGAGTCATAGAGGCTCAGTACTTTTGCCAGTAGTTTATAAAACTGAGATTCAAAGTCTTTTTGGATTCCAAGCTTTAGTGTTTTAATTGTTTTCCCTTTTCCACCAAAAATGAACTTGCTGACTTAGCAGTCAAATTCATTAGATTTCCTTATCTCCTTCCTCTTCCTGCAGTTGTAAAAAACTATAAAGGAGACTGTGAATACAGTAGAGAGAATATTTTACTAAGGGTCTGAAAACCTGAAAGTTAGCTCTGATTCTGCTGTTGACCCTTAAGACCTTGAGCAAACCTCTCATCCTCACCCTATTTGCTCCTGACCTGCAGTGTCCTCTAGAGAAAAATCAAAGAGGATGGCCTCTGTGCTTCCTTGCAGCCCTGACACTGTGTCACTCTGTGACATCAGCCTCCTCCTCCCAACCCTGGGAGACATTGCTGAGGATATGTGGAGCTTTCAGTTGAGAATTGATTATCATTATTCTCATTATCATTTCTAATCATGATCTATAAAAAGTCAATATCACAAACAGTATAAGGGCTTAATAGAAATATTTTGCCAGTAAAGATCTTACAAGCTGCCTTTGTCGTTTCCACCAGTATAAGGTACTAGTTCAAGAATGAAAAGTTGCTGAAAGCTGTGAATTACCCATAGCAAATCAGGACTTTTTCTACTCATCACTCTGGGGCCTCAGCGTCTCCATTTGTCTGTGGAATCCTGCGTGGCCTTCTGGATGTTAGAGACACTGGCTCCTTAATTTTGATTTGTTGCTCCAATTCTTAGCAGGTGAGAACTGCCTACATTTCCATGAAGGCATATAATAAGCCTTAGATGAGATCTTGTTAACTAGAAATGTGATAAATGTAAGACTCCATCTCAGACACACATACTTCCATTTCTGTTCTTTTATAGTAGTGATATTGTAAAAGTGATTTTAGAATTCTGTTTCATTCCATTTATTCCCAAGCACTTTCTTATATTTGCTCTCTCACTAGCCTTCACTAAAAGGCTATATATCTGGCTCTGTTCAGTTACTGGAGATTATTTTAGGTAAAAAATACAGTGACGGTTTCTAATGATTCCATGTCAGATGAAAATCTCTACCTACCTTCATTTTCAGTAGAGTCATCAGCTTCCTTTCCTACTTGGGCTTTCTACCAAACTGTTTGTTTTTCTTTTTTTCTTAATTTCCGTGAAAAGCAAACATAAGATTTCACCAGTTTCCTCCAGAATGTGGAGCTCTGGGGACAAATTTTCACTGCCTCTTGTTACTAAGAACAGTCAGCATTCTGGAATCCCACATACCCTTAAAAGGTAACAATAACTATGCCAGTGTAAAATAAGAACCATTCCTTTAAATCCAGGCCAAAAGTTTTAATGTAAGAACTGGGAATTATGTGAAATAGAAAATACGGTATTATAGTTTTATTTATAAGTTGTTCTGAAGGAAGATGTTATATTAATTTTTAAAAATCATTCCTTACAAATACAATAATCTCTTACATTACTATTTAGCTTTAGCGTTTGTAACATTCTTTGATATACTTTGTTGTATCCCTCAATACTCCTGTGAGATAGGTGGACACACATATTCCTACACACACACACACACACACACACACACACACACACGCACACACACTATGACATTTGTAGAGTGTCCTGACAAAAGCTCAAAGTAAACAAGTGAAAAAAAAAATTGCAGCCATGTCATCTGTCTCCTGACACTGTACTCTTTCTGCTCTCTTTATTGCAATTTTGTAGATACTTGCAACATACTTTATGGACTGGATCGTTTTTGTTAAAAATCAGCAAATATCCAGTGAGCCCCAGTCCCCAACACAGTAGAATCTGAGATTCCTATTCATGTCTGCTAGGTTAGTTACACATCAGGGGACTCTACTCCACATAGGTCTTCAACAAAGTAAATATCTTTCTTCCTCCCACTCTGCACTGCTCCAACCACTGCATTGGGAAATTGGGGCCAGTTTATGGTATTTAAAATCAGCTAATTGTCAGATGACCTTGAGGCAATTATAAACTTTAACATTAACATATTCCCTTTGAGGAATGTGTTTTGTGTTATGTGATTCTAAACTGTAAAAAAAAAAATACTAGGTAAGCAAAATTAAGTAATTACTTTCTTTCGTTGAGAAATTTAAAAAAGCTGAACTTCCTGTGATCATGAAGTCTAAGTTCCGTTTATATTATTACTTTCCACTTAACAATTCAAAATTGTCCTTATGGCCAATAAAGGCAGATTGTCTCTCTCTGTCCTTCGGGACATATAAAGCCATATAAAAGCAATTGAGAGAAATTACTTCATTTAAGTTTTAAAATGTTAATAGAAGGTAAACAGTGACCAGACCAGATGCTGAGCTATTGACCCAGGTCTTTGGGACCTTTCAGGTTGCAGAGTAGCTATTACTTCCTTTAAGTATTTGCAAGTCAGGCATGGAAACTTTTAAGCAGGCTTTGACCAAAGCACTGTTTTCATTCCGTAATTGCACTGAGTTGAAGCCAGCTGTGAGCTTCTCAGGACCCTTTATTGGACTGAGATTTTAAACATTTTGCTGAGTAGGCAGTAAAGATTTCTTGTCTTTATTCCCACCCTCTTGGTGAAAATAAGGGTAAAGGAAACAGGATATGAAAATAAAAAATGAAGAATTTGTATAGAATGAAGATTTTAGTGCTTCCCTAAAGGTCACACAAGTCACCAAATGGAGCTTTATAAATGACTCTTACATAGGAGCTATGTAGTAGATGCTCAGTAAGTATTGGTTGAATGGATTGCATGTTGGTTAAATCAATTTTTTGCATATAGTATGATAGATATGATTTCAATCTATCTGCAAGGCCAGTAGCTTTACAGACAATAATTCAGTTTGCTGTTAGTTGAGGTCACTTTGTATAAAACCAACAAACTAAAACATGTGCGTGTCTTAAATTAAAACCTTCACCACACCTCAAACATGCTACTTTGCATGATATCAAAATTATATGCATTAAATTTTTGCAAACTGTCAAACACTATACTGATGTACAGAATCACTCATATTAAAATGAAATATATGCTTTCACTTAACTGTTGTCAGTTGCCATTTAACTACAACTGGCAATAGTGTTTAAAGGGCTTGCAGAAGTCTTATTATTAGTAGAAGACTTAGCCATCATATGTCCCATAAAATTTTCCTTCCTTATAGTGCTCAATTGTTAAAAAAAATTAAAGAAGGTTATAATGAAGCATACTAAGTCTAAAGTTTATTCTTCAAACTTTTAACCTCTGTCTTGTCCATAAAATATGAATTATTATGGCATATGGTTCTATTCAGGATATGATAAATACTGTATGTACTTTAGGAAGGAAACTATAAGGTGTATTTCTGGCTTGCCTTGAGGAAGAATTAAATGGCTTATGCAGTCACTTCCATCTCTGGTTTTGATGATTAATGCACCTTAGAGGAACAACTTTCTTTAGGCTACAATACCAGTTGCTATCCTTATTTCATCCCTGGAATTTTAAATGGAAATTGAACTGAAAAATAGTTAGCTTTTATTTTAGATAGCTATTTTCTTTGACTCTTGCTTGTGTCTTTTACTTTTTTTTTTTCCCACTCTGGAGTGAGTTTTTCTTGTGTATATCTAGGTTTTTACCTAGAATATGGGAGATGATTGAGATAATACAGAGTTGTGCCTAAAGTTTGGAGGTAAAGTGGATACTCAGGAGACAGAGAGACCTCAGCAGGTCAAGTGCTGGAAGGTTCTCATCTGTGTGTCTTCCCTTGTTACTCACTCATGGTCTCCAGGAGGCTTGGGACCAATCACGATTCCATGCCAGTGTCAGTCTTGACTTGTGTCATTGGGTGCAGTAGATGAGCATTTTCTGAAACCATTTGAGCGTGTTTTGCATTTTTCATGAGATGGTTAGTCAGGTGTGGTTGCAAGAAGAGAAAAGAAAGAGGTTTAAGAAAACAGAATTTATTATATTCACAGCTTGGTGAGAGAGAGAGGCATTGCATGCCATGAGGGAGTCATGCAGTGGGAACATTGAGGGACCAGTGCAACCAAGCAGCTGGGGGAACCTAGCGAGAGAGAGGACCCATAGGCAACTGCTTTTGTTGGGGTTGCAAAGAGTCAGACACAACTGAGCGACTGAACTGAACTGAACCGAGGGTAGAATACATAAGCCAAAGGCACTAGAGGATTTTCTGAGTGTTGAATGTCACCAGATCATAGTCAGGAGAGGAAAGGAAAGGGTGCTTGTGGTAGGGGCCAGCCTTATCAAATTTGTGTATTTAGCTCCCTGGGTAGAAGCTCACAGCTTCTGTTTATTCACTGCAGTGGGAATAATCCATCGTGCCCCCCTTTTTTTAAATCATTATTTCGTTTTACAAACGTTGAATGTCTGCTCCAATATATGACAGCAAAAGGAAAGCAAAAACAACCAAAAAAGAACTAGTCACAGCATCCATAGTTAAATTGCTTATGATTTGATTTATGAAAATGTTTTTCCATAGAATCATCAATATTCATGCTTCAAATGAATTTAAAATAACCTTGAAAAGCATACTGATTAATAACTATATGAGGAAAGCAGTGTCGTGCAAATGGAATGCATAGGTTTGAAAGAATGAGGGATTGAGACTGAGGAAAAGGATTGATAGTAAAAAATAATCCATTTGCTAAAATCTCAAATCATAGTATTTTATTATTTTCTGCAGATTTTATCCAGAGCAGCATGATATTCCCTCAGAGTCCATATTTTCATTGAGACTTAGGGGGTCTATGAGATCCACTTGTATTACATGCAAAATTGTGTATACATGAGAAAAATTATGTACATTTTTCTAAAGTTTACACTGATGGTGGTGATTTAGTTGCTAAGTCATGTCCCACTCTTGCAATTCTGTGGACTGTAGCCCACTAGGATCTTCTGTCCATGAGATTTCCCAGGCAAGAATACTAGAGGGGGTTGCCATTTCCCTCTCTGGGGGCTCTTCCTGACCCAGGGATCAAACCCTGGTCTCCTGCATTGCAGGTCTTTACTGACTGAGCTACCCTAGATCCTAATTGCTTAATTAGTATTACAGTAATATTAAGAATCACTAATGCATATTTGACTTATTGTTTCTTCTCTTAGGGAAGACAGTGTGCTTGGCGAAAGGATCCTAAAATTGGAGTGAAAAGACATAAATTATAGTACTAATACTTTCCTTTCTATTTATGTGACTTCAGACAAATTACTCTACTACAGTATCATTATTTTTAAGTGGGCAGATAATCCTTTCTCTTCTGAGAGTCAAATGAGATGGGTTATGTGACTGACCAGAATAAATAATAATAGATATGTGTTATAGAGATTGTTACTGTTGTCTTAAGTTACTTGGGTTTCTGCGTCTGCTAATCCATGATACATTTTTTTTTTTAGTTAAAAATTGTATTGTGTTACCAAGTCAACAAATCCTTCCTATCTTGCAAGTTTTGTCAGCCTAGTTTTTCAAAGAATGATTCTCCAGTTTATAGATTTTCCATGTTTTTGGAGGCCTTTGTTTTTAAGTGAATCAATATAACTACCTAACATACCATGACCACTGCCTGCTCTGTATTATAGTAGGGGCAGGAGCAGGGGGCCATGTGCTAGGGCAGAGCTGGAATATCACTGGCTTGTGTCAGGCTCTACAAAGGGAAATTGGAAGAACTAACTTTGTTTGCTTTGAATAAAGGTTAATGGTAGGTTAAGTGAATGAGACTGAGGAAGAAGTGGAAAGAATGGAAATGCATGTGTTTTGAGGTTAGATTATGAGTGGAATTCCCTGCCTTGTATCCTCCATGCAATCCTAAATTCTCATATTCTTTTTGAGACTCAATGTTACTATTTTAAAAATGGACATAAAAAGAATAATCTCACAAGATTATAGTAAGCATGATGTAATTATAACTATAGATTGTAGCTTGTCAACTATAAAGTGATACACTACTTTAAATGTTGTTAATCATTAAGGAAATAATCATTTCAACACATTTCCAAAGTGAGAAATTACTGGCTTACTCTCTTGGAGTTGTTCTGATGGGATTTAACTAGTGTTTTATTTCTTTAAAAATATATTTGAATATATACATATATAGACACACTCATATATATGTAATATACATATTATATATATATATGTAGTCTGTGTATGCTCATTGTTTAGTATTTGATTGGGGACACATGAGATAATTGGGATGCATCATTAGTAGAGAGCAAACTTCTCAAATGAGAATAGGAGACAGCAGTGAGAAAGAATTTGGAAAAGGGAAAGTCATACGACAAAAAGAAACTGCCACTTCATGTTAGAGAGGTAAGAAAGAGGTAGTAGGTATAGCTAGGACTTTCAGAAGTAAATTTTATTCTGAATATGGAAAAATGGGAAGCAAAATAATGCAAAAGCAAAACAATAGAGTCAGTGATTGTAATAGAATAAAATTATTAGTAGAAGATACTCATCCAACTGGTAGGTAGGTAGTTTCCAGGGACTCTTCCACTTCAGCCTACTATCTATGACTTAAATTTAGTTAACAACTGGGCCCATATTCTGTTTATACCGCTTGTTCCCAGCCCTAACTCCAAATCTCACTTCTAATTAGTCATATATGTTAAGGGGAAAAAGCCCAATAAGACATTCCTACATGAGATCTGGGTTTGTTTTAAATCCCCCAATCCCCCCAAGCTCAAGAGATGGTTCTTGGTCATTGCTTTTGTTTAAATGAGAATAACTTTGAATTATCGATTGTACCACACCTCCACCCTTGGTACTTTTAGTGAAAATTAAGGCAAAGGTCATGTAAGCAGTATCAACAAAATAGCAGAAGTAAAAGGGAAACCCATAGGATCCTTGATCCTGGGTGATAGGAAATTAATTTATAGATCATAGCTGATGGACCAAAAGGGAATGTCAAAGAGGATGTCTACCAAAATGGAATCAAGAGTTCAAAATAGAAAATAAAATTTTAAAGAATTTAAGACCCTGTAATCTTTAGTGAATTAAAACTTTTTATATCTCTTTAGTGAGCTTTATAGTCATATAAAATGTGATAATGTTAATAGTCTGTTACATCAATAAATTCACTCAGTTTCCAAATACAATGGTATGTGTGGGGTGTCAATTCTCCTATTACTTATTTTCTTTATAATGCACCAGAGAAGTTAAAATGCTCTTTTAACATCGTGTAACAAGTAGCGTAAGAGTCAGTTCAAATGCTGGTCTTTTGATGCCAAGTCATTTGTTTGGCCAACTGTTTCTAATGGCAAAGGAAGCCAATTAGAAACAAAAGGACCAGGAGAAGGAGGGGGATTAGAAGGGGAAGAGGAGGAGGAGAAGAAGAAAGAGAAGAAGGAAAAGGTGGAGGAGGAGAGGAAATATTCAGTAAAGTATTTCAGATATTTAAAATATATTTTTGATATTTGCATAGTAAAATGTACTCCTGATATGCAGTTCTATTAATTTTGATAATTGATAGATAATTTGATAGAGTCAAGTAACCACTGCCACCAAAATGAAGATTCAGAGATTCCATCATCCCCCAAATTTCTTCATGCTGCCCTTTTACAGTCAGTCCCTCGCTTGTCCCCAGTTCCTGACTACTAGTTATCTCTTTGTTCCTCAGATTTCAATATTCTGTTTGTGTGTGTGCTGAGTTGTGTCTGGCTCTTTGCAACCCTGTGGACTGTAGCCTGTCACACTTTTCCTCTGTCAATGGAATTTTCCATGCAAGAATGCTGGAGTGAGTTGCCATTCCCTCCTCCAGGAGATCTTCCCAACCCAGGGTTTGAACCCACATCTCCTGTGACTCTGGCATTGGCAGGCTGATTCTTTACCACTGAGTCAGCTGTAAAGTCCTCAGCAATATCTATAAGTGAAATCAAAGCCTCATTTATAGATATTCTTAAAGTTTTGAGTCTGCCTTTTTGTTTTCAAAAATATTTTGAATGATTAGAATTACCTGAAATATTTGTGAATATTTCCCTATATTTGTATTTATATCTGAAACTCCCATCCTGTAGAAACTGCTGAATTCCCATGTTCATTGTGAAAGGTGATGTCCAATTTCTGAGGTAAATCATTGTTCAAATTATACCACTTAAAGGCTGTACCTAATATGTCTAGAGGTAAAATCACCATGGAGAATAGAAATCCAGCTGTTACTATTTTTGTGTCTTCATCATTACTAAGTCGAACTTTTGATTGATATGAGGAACAGTTATTGATATGTGATTAGGTATATCAGCCTCCTCTTTAATCAAGCCCTCTGCACAACATTATTACATAGAGGTCTAGGTAAATTCCTTTTCATATTTTTGCATAATTTGGAGTCTTACATTGCCATTTGATAGGAAACAACATTAAATCTGTTTAGAACATCATGCTCATTTTGAATACTACTTTAAACAGCATTTCATAATATGAATATGAAACTGTAGGAAGAGCTATGTTAGGAAATTAAATGTATATCCAAAAGCAGAAAATATGAGCTTCCCTGGTTGCCAAGGGAACTGTTGTATGCAAATTTCTGTTTATTGAATGTTTTACTATGAAAGAACAAAACTGTTGAAAGGGGGAAAACCTTCATCTTGAGTGACAGGATGTGAATGTTACTCCCTTCTGCTTGGGAAAAGAAACATAAACATGGGATTTCAGGCTAGACAGGCTCCTGTACTCTTTTGTAAACTGCTTAAACCATAGGGTTTAATTCTTATTTGTAATTCTTTGTATCTTTGTATCAATTGCATAGCAATTGAGCTATTTTTTCTGAGAAAAACTTTGTAGTTTATTTTTATTGGTAACATACAACACTTCTTATTTTTCTTTCTTTCTTCCCCTTTAGTCACATGGTGATTTAATTTTTAACTTTGTGTTTTGAAATAATGTATTAGAATTACAGAAAGTTTGCAAAAATAGGACAGACATCTTGCAAAAATAAGATGTCAGTTACCCAGTTGTTCTTATTAACTACTAAAACCATGGTATATTCAATGATCAAAACCAGGAAATTAACATGTGATGCCATACTATGAAGTAAACTACAGAACTTATTCCAATGTCATCAATTTTTCCAGTACCATCACTATTTTGCTCCATGAATCAGTCCAGGATCTAACATTGTATCAGTTGTATGTCTGCTTAGTCTCCTTGAGTTTGTGATGGTTTCTCAGTCAATATTTGTCTTTCATTTTCTCGGAACGTTTAGTGGTCAATCTTGGAACCTTTAGTGGTCAATTATGGCAGTTGAAGTTTTAAAAAGTTTGTTGTTAATCTTAACTGAAAATTTAAATGTTTGTTCAGTTGACTTCAGTTGTTCTGTCATATCCGACTCTTTGCGACCTCAATGGACTGCAGCATGCCAGGCTTCCCTGTCCTTCACCAACTCCCGGAGCTTGCTCAAATTCATGTCCATGAGTAGGTGATGCCATCCAACCATCTCATCCTCTGTTGTCCCCTTCTCTTAGTGCCTTCAATCTTTCCCAGCATCAGGGTCTTTTCCAATGAGTCAGTTCTTCGCATAGGTAGCCAAAGTATTGGAGCTTCAGCTTCAGCATCAGTCTTTCCAATGAATATTCAGGGTTGATTTCCTTTAGGGCTGACTGGTTTGATCTCCTTGCAATTCAATGGACTCGAAAGAGTTTTTTCCAACATCACAGTCAAAAAGCAACAATTCTTCAGCACTCAGCTTTCTGTATGGTCCAGTTTTCACATCCATACGTGACTACTGAAAAAACCATAGCTTTGACTAGATGGACTTTTGTAGGCAAAGTACTGTCTCTGCTTTTTAATATGCTGTCTAGGTTTGTAATAGCTTTTCTTCCAAGGAGCAAGCATCTTTTAACTTCATGGCTGCAGTCACCATCTGTAGTGATTTTGGAGCCCAAAAAATAAAATAAAATAAATAAATAAATAAGCATTTGTTACCAGGCTGCATTTGTTTCTTTGTTAGTTGTGTGTGTGTGTTCAGTTTCTGAATTGTTTCCAACTCTTTGTGACCCTACGGATTGTGGCCCACCAGGCTCCTCTGTCCATCAGCTTTTTCAGGCAAGAATACTGTAGCAGGTTGCTATTTCTTTCTCCAGGGGATCTTCCCAACCCAGAGATCAAACCCAGGTCTCCTGCATCTCCTGAACTGGCAAGCTCGTTCTTTACCACGATATTAACTGTAAGCCCCTTTTTGAATTAAGTTCAGTTCAATTCAGTCACTCAGTCGTGTCCCACTCTTTTGTGACCCCATGAACTGCAGCACGCCAGGCCTCCCTGTCCATCACCAACTGCTGGAGTCTACCCAAACCCATGTCCATTGAGTCGGTGATGCCATCTAACCATCTCATCCTCTGTCATCCCCTCTCCTCCTGCCCTCAATCTTTCCCAGCATCAGGGTCTTTTCAAATAAATCAGCTCTTTGAATCAGGTGGCCAAAGTATTGGAGTTTCAGCTTCAACATCAGTCCTTCCAGTGAACACCCAGGACTGATCTCCTTTAGGATGGACTGGTTGGATGTCCTTGCAGTCCAAGGGACCCTCAAGAGTCTTTTCCAACACCACAGTTCAAAACCATCAATTCTTTGGCACTCAGCTTTCTTTATAGTCCAACTCTCACATCCATACATGACCACTGGAAAAACCATAGCCTTGACTAGACGGACCTTTGTTGGCAAAGTAATCTCTCTGCTTTTTAATATACTGTCTAGGTTGGTCATAACTTTCCTTCCAAAGAGTAAGTGCCTCTTAATTTCATGGCTGCAATCACCATCTGCAGTGATTTTGGAACCCAAAAGAAATAAAGTCAGTCAGTTTTCACTGTTTCCCCATTTATTTGCCATAAAGTGATGGGACTGGATTCCATGATCTTAGTTTTTTGAATGTTGAGCTTTAAGCCAACTTTTTCACTCTCCTCTTTCACTTTCATCAAGAGGGTCTTTAGTTCTTCTTCACTTTCTGCCATAAGGGTGGTGTCATCTGCATATCTGAGGTTATTGATATTTCTCCCAGCAATCTTGATTCCAGCTTGTGCTTCATCCAGCCTGGCTTTTTGCATGATGTGTTCTGCATATAAGTTAAATAAGCAGGGTGACAATATACAGCCTTGACATACTCCTTTTCCTATTTGGGACCAGTCTATTGTTCCATGTCCAGTTCTAACTCTCGCTTCCTGACCTGCATACAGATTTCTCAAGAGGCAGGTCAGGTGGTCTGGTATTCCCATCTCCTTCAGAATTTTCCACAGTTTACTGTGATCCACACAGTCAAAGGCTTTGGCATAGTCAGTAAAGCCGAAATAGATGTTTTTCTGGAACTCTCTTGCTTTTTTGATGATTCAGTGGATGTTGGCAATTTGATCTCTGGTTCCTCTGCCTTTCCTAAAACCAGCTGGAACATATGGAAGTTCATGGTTCACATGTTGCTGAAGCCTGGCTTGGTGAATTTTAAGCATTACTTTGCTAGTGTGTGAGGTGAGTACAATTGGTGGCAGTTTGAACATTCTTTGGCATTGCCTTTCTTTGGGATTAGAATGAAAACTGACATTTTCCAGTCCCGTGTCCACTGCTGAGTTTTCCAAATTTGCTGTCATATTGAGTGCAGCACCTTCACAGCATCATCTTTTAGGACTTGAAATAGCTCAACTGGAATTCCATCATCTCCACTAGCTTTGTTCATAGTGATGCTTCCTAAGGCCCACTCGACTTCACATTCCAGGAGGTCTGCCTCTAGGTGGGTGTGAGTGATCACACCATCATGATTATCTGGGTCGTGAAGATCTTTTTTGTAGTTTTTCTGTGTATTCTTGCCACCTCTTCTTAATATCTTCTGCTTCTGTTAGATCCATACCATTTTTGTCCTTTATTGAGCCCATCTTTGCATGAAATGTTCCCTTGGTATCTCTAATTTTCTTGAAGACATCTCTAGTCTTTCCCATTCTATTGTTTTCCTCTATTTCTTTGCACTGATCACTGATGAAGGCTTTCTTCTCTCTGCTTGCTATTTTCTGGAACTCTCCATTCAAATGGGTATATCTTTCCTTTTCTCCTTTGCTTTTCGCTTTTTGAGTTACCTGCTCATATTTATTAATTTTAGTGATTTTTGGCTTAAAAGTTACAAAAACTTCATATATGTATACTAAGATTTTAACATTAGTTTTAAAATATTTCTCCCAGAATAATTATTTTATTAGATATACATAAGGGTTTGTTTTGGTTTTATTTTTCTAGTTTATGTACATTAAATTGAAACCTTTTAACTTGTGATATGTTTTATCATTTAGATAAGAAATTATTATCTGAAAATAAGAATTATCTACAAGTATTTTATTCTAGTTGTTTTATAGCTTGTTTTATGTTATTTAGTATTTAATTCACTTCAAGTTTACTGTGTATTCTATAACTTGTAAGCATAATAAAATCATCCTTACATAGGTATAAGAAATAGTCACATTATCTTTGTTCTAAATTTTTTAAATATATAATTTGTGATGCATTTTAGTACCTGTAATTCTACTTCATCAGCAGTTTATTATTTAGTTTGATATCATGCTAAGATCAAAATGATGTTTTCTAAATAGCAACCAGTTTTTCTAATATCATTAACTGAATTCATGTACTATTCTCATTACTTGATAGTGCCTCATTTTTACTACAGTCATTTCCTTTATGTTCTAAGATCTGTTCATGGACAATTTGTTCTTTTGGTTTCTGTGCAGTTGTCCCTCACTACTAGATTATTTTCATAATTGTGGATCTTTCGCAGCAAGTTTAGCCTCATTGCTTTTGATTTTCAAAATATTATCTCTTTGATATTTTCAGTTTTTTAAGTGAACATTAGAATCACTTGGTCAAGCTCTAAGCAAATCTTTGTTTTTCTAATTATTTAGATGTTTTCTACCTCTTAGTGAAATTTTATAGTTTTCTTCATACAGCTATAATACATAACTTATAAAAGGTAATCATTTTAAAGGCTTGCATATTCAATGTGTAGATGCTATCTTTTACCTTTATATATTTAAATTGTTTACTAAATATAGGAAAATGAAACATCTTTATATGATCAATTTTTATACAATTATTTCATTGAACTCATTAAATTAACAGTTTTGCAAATAGTTTAATTTTCCTCAAATAGTGATACATTTTGTCACTTTCATTTTTATCATATCTTGATTTATTGATCAAATTTCCATAACAGAGTTAATAGCACTGTGCTAACAATTCTCTAATATTTATCATTAAATATGTTTTTGAGTCCAAAATTAAGTTGAATGCAAGACACAGATGAGATACTTTAATTGAAAAAAAAAAGGAAAGTCATCAACTTCCTGTAGCCTACTGGCATTTCTAGAGGATTATCATTTGTGAGGGACTAACCACAACCTAATATGCAAATATATAGTTCTTACCAAGTGAAATTGTACACTTGGGGCTATTAAAGAATAATTATGGATAACAGTCTGCAGGTTTTTTTTTTTTTTGTAATTCCTAGATTTCTTTGAGCTCCTAAAGTGTTCTTCTTAACAATTATCAACAGGAGATTAAATTAGAGGTCTACCTCTAATAGGGCTTCCCTAGTAGCTCAGCTGGTAAAGAATCCGCCTGCAATGCAGGAGACCGGAGTTCAATTCCTGGGTTGGGAAGATCCACTGGAGACGGGATAGGCTACCCACTCCAGTATTCTTGGGCTTCCCTAGTGGCTCAGATGGTAAAGAATCTGGCTGCAGTGTGGGAGAACTGGGTTTGATCCCTAGGTTGGGAAGATCCCCTGGAGAAGCGAACAGCTACCCAATCCAGTATTCTGGCCTGGAGAATTCCATGGAATCGCAGAGTCAGACATGACTGAATGACTTTCACTTTCTACTTCTAATATTCTGGAGGAAAGCATGGCAACCCACTCCAGTATTCTTGCCTGAAGACTCTGCATGGACAGAGGAGTCTGGTGGGCTACAGCCCATAGGGTCACAAAGAGTGGGACAGGACTGAATCAATTTAGCCCACTTCATGGTGAGTTGAATCAGTCTCAGCTGTTGGCATCATCTAATATAATGGCTTCATGGTAAATTGAATCAATTTACTGGTGGTGTTGACATCACCAGCTTCTTCTATTCTGTTATTGAGAGCTCTGTTAAATCAGATAGTATATGTGAGATGCCAGCAAGATGCTAAATTCTCCATAGACACTCAGTAAATATTATCTACCTTCACTCTAGTCCTTAAGAGGTAATAAAATATTTACTTAAGAAATACAGGTCAGCTTTCTAGGAGTTGGCAAAGCCTAAAAAAAATCAAAAAGACCTATAAGTGACATTGTGAGTCAGTGGTAATTTCAGGATTTCTACCTCCATCTTGGCTTCTGGAGATTTCTCCTTTGTGTTCCTCACTCTCCTCTCCCTAGACTGACTTAGCCCAGGTGCTGACACATCATTGTTTTCTTTTCTGATAATCTCAGAGATATGTTTGGGTTTTTAAAAAATGGACTTTGTAGGAAACTAAGAGAAAAGGATTCAGTTCAGTTCAGTTCAGTCACTCAGTCATGTCTGACTCTTTGCAACTTCATGGACTGCAGCATGCCAGGCCTCCCTGTCCATCACCAACTCCTGGAGTTAACTCAAACCCATGTCCATTGAGTCAGTGATACCATACAACCATCTCATCCTCTGTCGTCCCCTTCTCCTCCTGCCTTCAATCTTTCCCAGCATCAGAGTCTTTTCAAATAAGCCAATTCTTCGCATGAGGTGGCCAAAGTATTGGAGTTTCAGCTTCAGCATCAGTCCTTCCAGTGAACACCCAGGACTGATCTCCTTTAGGATGGACTGGTTGGATCTCCTTGCAGTCCAAGGGACTCTCAAGAGTCTTCTCCAACACCACAGTTCAAAAGCATCAATTCTTTGGCACTCAGCTTTCTTTATAGTCCAACATTCACATCCATAAATGACTACCGGAAAAACCATTGCCTTGATCAAATAAAAGCAGAAATGATAGTATCATAATAGAACATGGGGTCTCCATTCTAAGAATCATAGAGTTTCGATTAATTCTAGGAGCATTCACTGCATACCAAACCCAGTGTAGGGCGCTACAAAGATTAAGTCAAGACATCTGTGGTCAAACAGACTCTCAGTCTGATCTGTGGCTAATGATCTGTATAAGAGCATTTCAGCATGCAAACTTCTTGCAAAGAATATCCTGTTCAAGGGTGCCAGCTGAAGAGATGGGGAATTTCTGGACTCCAGGGCTTGGCCAGCAAGCTCTTTAAACATGTATTTCTGTTCCTCCCAATCCTGACTTTAAGCCTGGCTTTGTGCTCTGGGAAAGTAGGGCTGAAAGGAATTATTTTTGGGTATCCTGCACAAGAATGGCTTTCCTAGTCGCTTACCAAATATGGTAGTTATTCCTTTCAGGAAAGGACTAACATTTATTATTTGTCTCTTATTAGGCATGGCACTATAAATTGGGTTGCAAATCATGAAAATTGTGGGGGTTATCAGTCACTCTTCTGGAAATCTAGGGAACTTGTTGACATGAATAAGAGAGTCACGTCTAATGAAAAGCCAAGGAATGGAGTACAGAGGCCTCAGGCAGCAATATAGGCAAACAAGGTGGCAGAAACCTGGCCTTAAAGCTGTCCTCTGTGATAACAGGGAGGAGGGTGGTTGCTCAGACCTGGGACAGAGGAGCTCCTCTGTGTAAAACACATGTACCAGCATCCAGAGGACTTCCCAGATGGCACTGGTAGAAAAGAACCCACCTGCATGTTCAATCTCTGGGTCAGGATGATCCCCTCAGGAAGGAAATAGTAACCCACGCCAGTATTCTTGTCTGGGGAATCCCCTGGACGGTGGCGCCTGGAGGGCTCAAAGAGTCGGACATGACTAAAGCAACTTAGCACACATGTACGCACTGGCATTTGGAGACAGGCAAGACAGCTACATGAAATCCTGAGCAGGGAATGACTGGAAAATAATAGTGTATGAGTCCACTTCACATGTAAGAGTCAGTAATATTAACAGTATCTTCTCTATTTAGAGAACTTCTTAATTTTATCTTATAGAAAATGCAACACATATTTACAATACAGCTTAACTAATAACCTCCTTCTTTATAATCTGTTGTTTCATTATATGGTCATAATTTCTCACAGTGAATTCTTTTATTTTAGACTTTTCAGGTACCCAGATAGCCAGTCTCTCTCATTAGCTAGTTTACATAGGGCTTGAATTAGCTGGCTATGATATACTTTCCTGATTGCTCTTATGGATAGAACACAGAGGTATAATACCACAAGGCAAATTTATATCATCTGTACTTCATAGCAAGATATTACCTATTTGGGCATTTTTCTCTCCAGAGCTAGGTGGCACATGGAATTAATTAAGCATCATAGTTTAAAACCACATGCCTCAGAGCCAAACTGCCTGGACTGGAAATATGTTCTCTGTTATTTCTAGCTCTGTTAGCTTGGGCAAGTTCCTTTAACTTTCAGTGCCTCAGTTTCCCTGCATTTAAATGAGAATGACAACAGTACCCACTTTATGATGTGGATTAAATGAGTTAATTTAATAACTCATATAATAACCTAAAAAAGGACTTGGCTTTTAGAAAGTGTAATGTTTTAAATAAAATTTAGAGGTTCTCTCCTAGCCTAAACTTTTAATGTTATACTTTTATATACCCAGTAAATTTTCATTGAGCTTATAATCAGGGCCATGAATTTCACTGATTGGAAAACCATATTGCAGTGTTAGAAGAAGTAATATCTATATGATATGTTGTTTACAAAACTCTGCTCATTTCAGTTTAATTGTTATAACAATACTATGAGGAGCTGTAAGAATTCTCCAGAATTTAATTTTTAAGTAAATAAGCTAACAAAAAGGAAGTCAAGGAATAGATGGATGGATGAATGGATGGGTGGATGGATGGCCAGTGGATAGCCAGGTGGGTAAGTATTTGTCAGTATGAATATTAAAGTTTGTACAATTAAGATTTAAATATAGACTTCATCTTTTAAAACTGGCTGATCATCAAGGGTTTACATGATCTAGGAATAAAATATTTGCAGAGAAAAGCAAGCTACTTTTTTAAAAAAAGGAAATTATGAATGAAAAAAAAATGTGTTTGTTTTGGACTTAGGTATTATAGCAGTGCTGAAAATCTCAAAAAAGGAAGACTTTAAAAACAAAGTGATACAGGCCAATTGAATTTCACTTTTCCAGGCTCAAGAAATGCCAAAAAATAAACAGAGACAGAAGCAAATTATTATTTCTTTAGTAAGCCACAATGATGCATAAGAAAAGGAACCACTTTTGTACTTTCTGATATGTTTACTTCAGCAGATTAAAACATTTATATAATTGGTGTGAAATTTCTGAAATAGCCCAAATGTTTTTTGTTGTTATATTGATTTTTTCAATCCAAATTTTTTATTATTTGGAAGCATTTCATGTTGGGTTTTCTGTAAGCATGGGTTTCCAAATGCCTGTAGTAGTTGGGCATTATTAAGACTAAACATCTGTAAGACTTGAGTAGTATAAGGCAAAGATAGTTAGTTAGGGTCTTGGGGATGGAATTTTCCCAAGTGACGTTAGGAAAATAATTTCCATTTTCTGGGTCTCAGTTTCTTCTCATAAAATTGTGGGATTTGTACTGAAATTTGCCTCAAAGTTTCTTGCAACTCCAGAACTAGCCAGTTTTCACTCCAGCATTTTAACTGGGACTCTGTAGACATTGCTTCCTTTTGTTTTACATTTTTGACTGAGTCTGCTCCTTCTTGGAAAAATGACTCCTTAGGAAGCCTTTCTGAAAGGCCAGTTAGGCTTCAGGCATTTCAGTGGGCTTTAAATACTCAAAATGTGTCTATGGCAGCTTCCCAAGTAGGGCTTGCACAGGAAAAATCACCCCACCCCTGGATGGACTTCACACTAGAGACCCATGCTTAACTGTGACCCTATTTAACTTTGCTGTGTAACTGGGACTGATCAGACATAGGAGGCTTTCATGAAAGGGGAAAGCTTTGACTTTTAAGATGAGACCTGGAGGTCAGGTCTGTTCAGCCATAAAAACGATGCTAATGAGGGATAGTTCTTGAAGGACTCATTGTAGCTTCTTCAAAGTTACTGCTGATACTATGTTTGGGGATCCAGTAAGCTGCTTCAATTAAAAAAAAAAAAAGAAGGAAAATATGATTGGATTAAGATGGAAAAGAAGAAGCATCTTGGCCGTTGGGAAAATTCTTCCAGTGTTTCCCGAAAGGACTATTTTAATTGACTTTACTTTTTCCTAAATCTCTTTGACTTTTACTTCATTCATACAACCCACTTGTATGCTGATTTTGTGTCCAATGCCATGGAGACATTTGATACAGGTTTCTTGAATCA
Source organism: Cervus elaphus (assembly GCF_910594005.1). NCBI lineage: Eukaryota > Metazoa > Chordata > Mammalia > Artiodactyla > Cervidae > Cervus > Cervus elaphus. The sequence goes on along the minus strand of NC_057833.1, from coordinate 41,776,023 downwards.
CTACCTTTGTTTGTACCAGAAACCTTAGGCTTTCTGGAGGTAGTGGCCCCTACAGCTAATGGAAGAAACTTTGAAATCCTACTTTATTACAGAAGTAGACCAACTGTGAACCTTTCTAATAAAAGTCCTCAGGCTTGTGCTGTTTCCTGCTGCCAGTAATCATGACTACTGACAGAACTGTGTCTAATGGGCAAGTCATTATAAATTTCATTCTCATCATTATCATTAACATCCACTGAATGCCTACCCAATAACAAGAAAATATGACAAGTTTTTGTTATCAGAATGAAGAGAAGACATACTTAAATAGAAATAATTGCAGCAACATCAATTGTGTGTTTGTTTGTATATGCATTAATGTGTGGGATTTGGAGTAGAGTCACATAGATATTTCTATTTGTTCCTTACAGCAGCTCCTCAGGTAGACCATCTAGAAATCATCATTGCTATTTCATTAATGAGGTTATTGAAACTAGGAGGGAAGAGTGGTGCCTTGGGTAAGGTTCTGTACATGTAAGACAGACCCACCTCATCTGTCTGCTTACTGTTGCAAAGTGTCAACTTAACACTATCCTTGACCCTAGAACAACACACGTTTGAACCACATGGGTCCACTTATACCCACGCTGGTTTCAGTAGTTGAATCCCAAGATGCTGAACTGTGGGTATGGGGGAACTGCATGGAGGGCTGATTATAAAGCTATATGAAAACTTTTACTTCATGGAGGATAGGTCCCATGCATTGTTCAATGGTTAGCTGAAGTGGGAATGACCATGAGCATCCTACCATCTATGGGAAAGGAATATTCTCATGTAAGACTAAATCAATAAATCACTGAACAAATACCACTGAGTGTTTTGACCATTCCTTAGTTCTGGAAACTAAGCTTAACCTCTCCAAGCATTCTGAATATGAAACTCTGATATTGTACTTCTGGATTCGAAAGAAATACCTTGTATTTTGGCATAAAAATAGATGTCTATTCTAGGGGGAAGTGTGGTTAAAAGTAATATTGGTATCATTAATCTCCATTGCCTGAGAGGAGTCTATGTTCACAGACACTGGGAGGGCCAGTTCCCCATGGGGGTTTTCCTCCTGTTTGTTTAACTAACCTTTCCTTAAATGTCAGGTCAAAGAAGTGAGTGTACTGCATCTTCCCAGTTATTGAATGAATGGCAATTCTCTTGGCTTTTTCAAGGGAGCCCTGGTCAAACTAAGTTTAAAATTCCTTTGTGTTCTAAGTCTCCAGTGTATATTTTGGATAGGGATGGCTGGTGCAGAATCTAATGATTTCTTCCTGCGTTAGTCACAGTGGCATTACGGTCTCTGCATCTATTTCCATAATAATCTCACCTACTACCATATAAGGAGGTTGCAGACATCTGTATTAGAGGGAAAGAGAAACATTTACTCTGCCCTAAATTTTTGAACAACTTAAAGAGAGGAATGTAACAATCCAAGTATTAACATCTGAAAATATATCCACAACCACTTATAATTCATTTTCTCCTTACGTTTATGGGCTTCCCAAGTGGCCCAGTGGTAAAGACTTGACCTGCCAAGCAGGAGATACAGATTCGATTCCTGGGTCGGGAAGAGCCCCCTGCAGAAGGAAATGGCAACCCGCTCCAGTATTCTTGCCTGGAAAATTCCATGGACAGAGGAGCCTGGAGGACTACAGCTCATGGCGTTGCAAAGAACTGGACACAACTTAGCAACTACACAACAACAACAAACCTTATGCTTATAGTATAAAAACAAACTACCAGTGTGAAGTTGTGGAGTTAGAATGACCTGAAAATTTAAGCCTTGTTTTTCTCATCTTAAAGTGAGATTATTCCCACCCACCTTGCAGTGACCCTATGGACTGTAGCCCGCCAGGCTCCTCCATCCAAGGAATTTTCCAGGCAAGAATACTGGAGTGGGTTGCTATTTTCTTCTCCAGGGTATCTTCCAATCCAGGGATCAAACTCAGTTCTCCCACACTGCAGGCAGACTTTTTACCCGCTGAGCCACTAGGGAATCCCGATATAGTGATGTTAAGAAGACTAAATATGATAATATATTTTAAGTGTTCAGCACAGCAGTACAATGTATGGTAACCTATTGTTATTGCTGTTACTATTATCATTGTTACTTTGCAGAAATATGCATCTGTGTACAAGTGAGATTGAACTGGTGAGAAATGTGAATAATTATCAAAACAGACAGCAGTGGCTAAGAAAATAAATTAAATGCCCTCTTATTAGAAATTATCATAACTGAGTAGAATAACACTTCCTTATAAAGTTTCATATAATTCTTAAACAGTTAATTGTAAAAGCAGACTAATAAGAGGATAACTTCATAAGAAGTCTATAGAAATGACCTCTGTGTCTTCATTTATCTGACAGCTCATGGGATAGATAAGCCAAACACATTCATTTTCACTGACTTGTTCAAATCCCTTATACTTGAGTTAATATGTATGTGTATATATGTATATCGGTGTATATGGGTCTAGGGCATCAGAGAGTTTTCTCTGGCATTAACTTTCTGCCCACTTGGGATCAATTTTCACCATTCCAGTATTCTGAAATGTTTGGCTTTAACCACAAAGACAAAGAGAGAAACCTTTCAGAAAATGGAGACTGTGGAGAGTTACAGTGTTCATCTGTTTGCTTGTGAATCCACAAACAAAGCTTGACTCCTGTTCCAAGACTAACAGGAGCTGTAGCATCCACAGCACTCCACACCTCATACCACATCTATAATGTGTTGTGGCTTAGGGTGTGGCTTGATAGCAAACACATAACTGTGTACTGCTGGCAGTGAATGTGCTAAGGAGAAATCCAGAGGAAAGTTTCTTTTTAAATTCATTTCACATTAACCAAGATGTCTTTGGGACTTGTTTTGGTTATTGTCAAGAATTAGACATATTTACCATGCTGTTAACTGGCTCCATAGAATCAACAAAACTTTCCCATCCCATGTGTGTGCTATTTACCCTCTGGAAGTAATATATCCTTTTGAAATGTTTTTTGGGATGATTCCCAAACTTGGTAACTGGAGAACCAACAGTAATTTTTTTTTTTTCTTTCTTTCCTGAGAGAGCAGCTGAGGTGGCTTAAATTTGTACTTGTAAGTAGAATTTCACTGCACTGCTTAAGTCATGGCTGATTTATGAAGGAAAAATAAATGACATTGTCATATGATATACTGCTTCCTTGAACAAAATTGTTTAGGATTTGGGAGACTATTGGCTGACAGGACAGCTGGAAAGGGACTGAGGACCAAATGCAATGGAACACAGAAGGAGAAGATGGAGCAGGTCCATAGAGTTCTGCCACCTATCTGGCTTCAGATCTAAGATAGCATATTAGTAGCCACTGATAAAATATTCTTAAGGGAACCACATTTTTTTGCTGAAAGGACACATTGATTTTGTACACACATTTGAAGGGCTACCTTAGACCTGTTTGAAATGGCTGTGGCTAGTGGATTGAAGACCAGTTAGTAGAAATTTTAAGAGAGATACTAGTCGGCACAAGAGAGGACACTGGAATAGCCAGAGCTGTCCAAAGCTAAAATAGGCTGCTTTGGAAGGTTGTGAATTTCCTGTCACTGGGGGTATTCAAGTAGAAGTCATATGATCATTGATAGAACTTTGCAGAGGATTAAGCACCAGAAGAGAGGGTAGAGCTTTGGCCAAGTGACTCTTGAGATCTTTTCAATTGCAATGAGATTGAATTGGAAAAAAGCAGTGGGAGTATAGTAAAGTTTTATTAGATTTGTAACTTAGGAACTTGTCATTCTTTCCACAAATCACATTCCAGGTTAAAAAATGAGGTAAACTGAATAAAAATTAAATACTACTATTATTCTCATTAAACACACCAGGCAATTAGATTATGATTCATCACATACCAAAATCAGCAAACGAAAAGGAAATCCCACCAGTGATCTTCTTCTCCTACAGAGATAGAGTGAATGATGATTGAGCAAGAGGACTGGGAGACAGAATGGCAAACTAAAGAGAAATACATTTACTAGAAACCCACCAGCATGCCTGAACTCCAAGGGAAAATACTCATTCAAGAAGCATAATGCAAATACTCCTCCTCCTCCCACCACAAACATATACACAAACTCCTCTATCCAGATTTTCCTAACTGTTTACTTCCAGTGGACCATTCATCTCCGGTCCTATCCTTAGGGAAGACTCTAAGGCCAGGCAAGAATATAGCAATTATGATTTGTCCAAAGTGGTTCTTCAAAGGTGCTGAACCTTAGCTAGTTCTGGAAATACCCTTAAAAGGCTGAAGTAATGAGGGCCCCAACTTGCCCTCTGTAGGGAGCCCAGAGTGAGTGCAATGATGCTGAACTAAACAGATCCTAAAGATGCCAGTTTAGGAAAGACCAGAAACGCTGAACCCATTATCAAGTAGATATTTTAGCTTAAGGAATAGTTCGAGGTTGGTCAAAAGGGGATGAGAAAGTTAGACAAAGAGAGTTCATGCCAGATTCCTAGATAAATGGTATTTCTAGTAGAATACAGTTTGATTGGCATGAAAGGAAGAGCCTGGGATGAGAATGAATTATTCTTCAGGAATGTATGGATTGGACTATAAAGAAGTCCAACTATAAAGTTGGACTATAAAGAAAGCTAAGACTGAAGAATTGATGCTTTTGAACTGTGGTTGTTGGAGAAGAGTATTGAGAGTCCCTTGGACTGCAAAGAGATCCAACCAGTCCATCCTAAAGGAAATCAGTCCTGAATATTCATTGGAAGGACTGTTGCTGAAGCTGAAACCAATACTTTGGTCACCTTATACAAGAACTGACTCATTGGAAAAGACCCTGATGCTGGGAAAGATTGAAGGTGCGAGGAGAAGGGGACGGCAGAGGATGAGACGGTTGGATGGCATCACTGATGCGATGGGAATGAGTTTGACTAGGCTCCAGGAGTTGGTGATGGACAGGGAAGTCTGGCGTGCTGCAGTCCATGGGGTCGCAAAGAATTAGACACGACTGAGCAACTGAACTGAACTGAACTGAGTGTAGGGAGGTAGAGTGAGCCAGAGAGTCTTTGGGTAAAGCTTGTATATTCTGAAACACTCTTAAGTTTTTCACAGTTAAGTTCCTAAAATGGACTAAGTTAATTTTGCTATTTATGCCTTTCATTCTTGAAATTTATATCATCTTTTTACATAAAGGTAGCAAGGTAGAAGTCATCTTAAAGATCATCTGGCCCCACGCCTTCATTTTACAGGTGAAGTGGCAGATTCAGAGGTATTGAGGCTTACTTAGGTTACTCAACAAGTTGCCAGCAGAACCAGAACTAGAGTTCAAGTCTCCTGTGTCCTGGTCTCACACTTTCTTTGTTACCTGAGTGTCTCCTTCCTCTTTCCTCTGCAAAGAACTTTCTGCAGTTGAAGACATTAGCTTAAGAACATGATGCTCGCTATTGGGAAGAGTGATTTAGAGCAGAATGATAAAGATGGTTTCCATGCTAAGATCAACACGGTGGAAAAGTCATAAGACCCCATGAATGGCATAAAAGACAGTGAACCCCTCATTTTGACCTAAGCCACAGAGGATGTTCTGGGCTCAGGGTTGATGTCTACATTTGTTCTTTCATTCAAGTACATTCACAATGAAAATCTCCCCTTCAGCCTAATTTTTCACTCTGCCCATCATCAACCTCAGTCGCAGCTGATTAAGGACTTCTCTGTCAATACATAGCATGCTTTTTCAGTATAGTTACTTCTCTTAGAACACATGTTTCTATCCATTTTCACCTATCAAACCCTATCCATCTGTCAAGGTTGATCTCAAGCCTCCCTTCCTTTGTCTTACTTCTCTTTCCCCAATGATATGCTTTCTCACATAACCATACCTCTTGATCCTCTGTCCAATTTTCTATAAGAAAGAATGAAAATAATTTTATTTTCTAAAATAATACAACTGGAAAATAAAATTATATTAAAAAGTAAAACTGGAAAATACAATTTTGGTGACAACAAAATTCAAGAAATTCTCCAATTTCATGTAGACCTGAAATAAGCATTCATTCATTCATTTATTGTTTTAGTTTAACAAACCTTCGCTGAGTGCCTACACCTCATATGCAAATTGCATCTTCTCCTCAAAAACCAGCACATATTATATTCTTCATGTTCAGTTCAGTTCAGTCACTCAGTCATGTCCTACTCTTTACAACCCCATGGACTGTAGCTCGCCAGGCCTCCCTGTCCATCCTGGAGCTTACTCGAACTCATGCTGATCAAGTCAGTGATGCCATCCAGCCATCTCATCCTCTGTCGTCCCCTTCTTCTTCTGCCTTCAATCTTTCCCAGCATCAGGGTCTTTTCTGATGAGTCAGTTCTTCGCACCAGGTGGCCAAAGTATTGGAGTTTCAGCTTCAGCACTAGTCTTTCCAATGAATATTCAGGACTTATTTCCTTTAGAATGGACTTGTTGGATCTCCTTGCAGCCCAAGGAACTCTCAAGAGTCTTCTCCAACACCATAGTTCAAAAGCATCAATTCTTCAGCCCTCAGCTTTCTTTATAGTCCAACTCTCACATCCATACATGATGATTGGAAAAACCATAGCTTTGACTAGATGGACCTTTGTTGGCAAAGTAATGTCTCTGCTTTTTATTATGCTGTCTAGGTTGGTCATAACTTTTCTTCATGTATCTCTCCCTAATTCTTCACCTTTCATTAATCAGTGCTCCTCATATATCAGCTGTTTATTGTCTAAATTTTGCCACCAAAATCTTTTCTCCATCATAGACAGTAAATTCCCAAAGAAGTATTTTTACTGAGGACAAATACAAAGAAAAAATAAATTTTTTTTTCCTAGTAAAAAAAAAATTGGATGAAATCCAATTTACTGATACTTAACCCATACCAAATTCCTGGTCTCAGTGCAATATTTCATATCCAAAAATGAGGAAATGATTATTTAATTGACTCTTAATTTTCTCTTCTCATCAAGGATTTGAACCCATCACCATTTGGCAGTCTGCACCATTCCATTTACCCTCCAGTTCTGGAAAAAGTATTTGAAAACCCAGCAGCATGCAAAGGCGGGGTTGTTAAAGTAATCATTTCCCTAAAGGATGTCAGAAGTCCTAAGGGAAAGTATTTACAAGGAAAATCTGTTTTCTGTTGGAATTTGCAGGTCTTATTTGTCTATTTTTCTCTTCTCTTCTCACCCTCTCCCCAACCCATGTGGCAGGAAAACAGACCTGCTTGTCTTTTCAGTAATGAATTTGTCATCGGGTAGCTGACTGAAATCTATGCCTAATTGAGTAAATGTCTTTCAGTTAGTTTGCTAACAGATCCTTATCACTACCATTAACTTGCTTTATTTTTAAAAAAATTGTTTAAGAATGACTTGCTAGTTCCCGTTGAACCAAACTCCTTTCAGAAAACAGCTATCAGGATAGGGCTATAATTTTTAATCAGCTTCCATAATTTGAAAAATTGATGATATAATGAATGCCACATATTTTAAGTGTTCTTTCTGCATTCCCACATCATTCTCTTTTGCACATGACTATCTGATTATTGTCTGTCTACTTATTGTACCTCTGATGATGCTATCATCTCTTACTCTCTTGATATTGATATATATTGAGAGATAGACTCACACTTCATATGCCTGCCATGTGTAATTGCTGACTAGCCTACAGTGACACACTCAGCAAAACTCTCCACTGTTTGATGAGCGGACAAATTCATGAACAGCCTTTCGTCCAGTTACTGAAAACCCAAGATCTGCCAAAGAGGTTAATCCCTAGCAATGTAATAGCCAATCAGAGCTACAGAGAGACACAGCTTTTTGTGAGTTGAGTATACCTTCAAATTAAAAGAGAGAATATTGTTCTTTTTTATTTTTTACAGTGCATTAATTTTTTTAACTTGAAAATCTCATAATCTTCTTTTGTCTACTGGTAAACAACATCTTCAGAACTCTGCCCCTCAAAGAACCAATGGAGAACTTAGGCACATCAATGAATGATTGCAACACTTTGAGGAAAGCACTATGAGGGGAATTCAGGAATCTGTCCAGGCATGTGAGATTTGGTTATTCATGCAGACACAGCAGAGGAAATGATGTCTAAGCAAACCATTAAAGATGAGTAAGAAAAAATCAGAATGCAAAGATTTAGGAGAATTTTATGAAAGAAAGGGACATAGAAACTCAGACGGAAGAGTGTAAATGGAACTGAGACAAAATTCAACAGGGCATTGTTGAGAAAGAAACAGACTATAGTGAGACGTGAATCTCGGCAGGTAAACCAGGGCCATTTAGGCAGAAGCTTGTGAGATGCTTAAGGAATATGAATTTATCCTTAGACTGGCGCGGGGGTGGGGGTGTCCTCTGAAAATTTTGACCAGGAAGAGATAAGATCAGATTTGCATTTTAGAAACATCATTCTGGCTTCAATACAGTAAATAGATTAAGGGTAACAGTTTACAAGAAGTTCCCCACACTGTGTGCCTTTTTACGTTTAAATATGATGCCCTTTATGCATACACACAGAGACAGATTCTTAGAATTTCATTTGTCTTACTAAAATTCTAGAAATCAAAATGGCCTGGTATATTGATTTCCTGATATATTCATGATAAACCTTGACTTTCGCTTACTTTCCCACTTGACTTCCATCCTATTTCTTCATAACACACCTATACCATATATTTGTGTTTGAAAATTAGAAAACAAGATAAACAATAGTGATTAATTATTAAGTTCTAAGTTCCCTGACTCCACTTGAACACAGCTACTATTAGCATTTGATGTATGAAATATTTTTATGAACTGATGTAACATCAGTGGATTCCTACTATACATAGCTTTATCTAGTCTGCTTTTTTTCTTTCATGTGTATCATGAGCATCTTTGCATGGCTCATTAGTCTCAGTGGGTGTATAATATTCTACGAGATAATTATGCTATGATTTAATCTCTTCCTATTGTTATAAACTTCACTTTTAATTTAATCAGATCAGAGTTAGTGTGGAGTCTCAAAAATTCTGCTTAACAAAATTGGGATGATATTTCCCAGGCAGCCTTCTCTGTCTAGTTCTCTGGTATTATGGGTTTTCAGCATTTTGCAGGAACTTTACCAGCTAGTTAAAATAATACCAGGGAAGTATCTTCCCTTTAGGAGCTTTTTGCATTAGGAAAACTTTGTGCTTATAATAAAGTGAAAGGGATCCTTAGAGGAAGAGTTTTGATCAAATTCTGTTTCAGAATAAACCAAACTGAGAGGTTTTAATTACCATAAATTAAAACAGCTGTACCATTCCAGAATGGAAAAGATTCATTTGCCTTGAATATTTTGGTCTTATCCTGAGAAATTATAAAGGAAACAGGCATTTTAATTTTCATTTGGAACTCTATTTTTTTCTTAACCTTGTTTCCCACTCTCCTTTAAAGTCAAAACTGGCCTACCAACATAATTCATGATATTTTGATGAAAAGAACACTGAATTAAAAGGTATAATGTCCTAATTTAGTTGCAAGCATTGTCATTGATCAGCTTATCACTTGGGAAGATACAGCAGTGAGATGAAGGGCCAGAGTTCTGGTGTAAGACAGCATTGGGTTTAAAATCAGATTCAGCTACTTATGGTTTTTAGTTTTCTCAATTGTAAATTAAGGTATTGATTCCTCCCTCACTGTTATTTTCATTGTTAGGATGTAATATATTACTTTGCTAAGACTGCCGTAACAGAACACCACAGACTGGGTGGCTTAAACAGCAGACATTAATTTTCCTACAGTTCTGGAGTCTAGAAGTTCAAGATCAAGTTGTCTGCAGGATTGGTTTCTTCGGAGGCCTCTCTCCTTGGCTTGCAGGTGCCTTTCCCTCTGTCCTCACACGGTCTTTCTTCTGTGCACTAGTGCCCCGATACCTCTCTCTGTGTCCTCATCTTCTTATAAAAATACCAGTCAGATTGGATAAGGACCTATCCTAAAGTCCTCGTTTTAACTTAATTGCCTCTTTAAAGGCCTTGTCTTCAAATACAGTCACATTCTTAGGTCCTAGGGTGAGAATTCAGCTAAATTCGCATATGAATGTGATATATGAATACAAATATTCACATACAAATTGATGATATATGTGACATTCATTTCATGTTTCTGGCATATTATATGCTTAATAATAGTAGCAACTAAATATTTAACCTCTCTGAGCTGTTTTTGTCATTGTGGAAATTGGGAAGTTCACATCTGCTCCACCTACATATGATAATGACTTACATCTGCTCCACCTACATATGATAATGACCTGAGATTAGTTATGTTAAATTTCTTCATAAAATAAGTGGTAGGGCACTGTTGTTTATCTTAAGTATACACACATGCATACTTACTTTCTTCCCTTTAAGGAAGTAAACATTTGCTGTGAGCTTCTTTTCCACTAGAACTGGGAGGAGGAAGAGTAGGATTTAGGGATTCATTTTACTCGCAGGTCTCAGCATCCTCATTTCCTGGACAGGAAAGCACAAGGTTAATAATTACAATTCATATACCCTTTCTTATAAGACTTCATCTGATCACATGGGAATGAGGCAAAGATTAATGAAAATGTAACAGAATCTCTCTGCCTCACTGTCTCTAAGAAAAGGCAAGGGAGAATTCCTTTAGTGCCTCGTGGGAGTGTTTTCAAATGCAAAGAATGAACGCCGCTTATTTTATTTTGGAGTAGGACCACATGTTCTTCTGAGTAGAAAGAGCAGAGATGGCAACTCCTAAATGAAAGGCTGTATTCATTTTAATAATTTGGCTGAGATTCCTTTCTCATTGAAAATTGGACTTGCCATGGAGTCTTTAAAAGGCTTTATGCTTTGAAAACCTTAAATCGGATTTAGATTAACAGAAAGTTGGTCTTTCAGTAATGGGAAATGCAGCAATTTAGCACTCTATTGGCATGCTTGACCAGTTGTAACTTTCAGAGTGTGATTATGTGACCTGATTCCTTAATAATCGGGAACCAAGGCCAAACCAAGACCTATTTGGAGGGGGAGGGGAGAACTGGCACCTGGAGCTCAGTGGGTTGATCTTAGCTGTTTATCTCACTACAGACTGTCCTAGTATACCCTAGTAACCTAGACTTACTCCTTTCCAATGAGATGGAGATGTTTCAGGAAGTGAGTTTCAAAAGATTTCAGTCACTCTATTTGCTCTCAAAGTTTCAAGTGCCCTTCTGAGTAAGACAAAATATGTGCTTAACTTCAAACCCATACCATGCTGGCCTCAGCCTCATTTTTAAGTATTCTCGTGTATTCTAAACCGCAGTCAGCACTTGTACTCCCAACGAACTAATCCTTATGTGTGGAGAACACTTTTCATTGGTGTCTTACCAATGATGAAATGCCCTTCCTGGTGCCCCTATTGAAATTCCATTCACCTTTCAGGGTCTACTAGAAATGCCATATTCATAGTAAAATCTCCATGAAGAATTATAGTGTATGTTTTGATTTCTCTTATGGTACCACACACATCCCTGAATTATAGGTGTCTGTCAGATTTCCCACCCTACCCGCCAGTGTGCATGCGTGCTAAATCACTTCAGCCATGTCCAGCGCTTTGTGACCCTATGGACTAAAGCCCACCAGGCTTCTCTGTCCATCGGATTCTCCGGACAAAATTACTGGAGTGGGTTGCCATGCTCTCCTCCAGGGGATCTTACCGATACATAGATTGAACCTGCTTCTCTTAAGTCTCCTACACTGTCAGGTGGATTCTTTACAACTAGTGCCACCTGGGAAGCCACCTACCCCCAGATTAGCTACTAAAAAAGGAGTAATAATCTCGCTTTTCCTATACCATCCCTATCCACCCAATACCCAGCATCAGTTCAGTTCAGTCACTCAGTCATGTCTGACTCTTTGAGACCCCATGAATTGCAGCACGCCAGGCCTTCCTGTCCATCACCAACTCCCGGAGTCCACCCAAACCCATGTCCATTGAGTCGCTGATGCCATCCAACCATCTCATCCTCTGTCGTCCCCTTCTCCTCCTGCCCCCAATCCCTCCCAGCATCAGGGTCTTTTCAAATGAGTCAGCTCTTCACATCAAGTGGCCAAAGTATTGGAGTCTCAGCTTCAGAATCAGTCCTTCCAATGAACACCCAGGACTGATCTCCTTTAGGATGGACTGGTTGGATCTCCTTGCAGTCCAAGGGACTCTCAAGAGTCTTCTCCAACACCACAGTTCAAAAGCATCAATTCTTCGGTCTTAGCTTTCTTTATAGTCCAACTCTCACATCCATACACAACCACTGGAAAAACCATAGCCTTGACTAGATGGATGTTTGTTGACAAAGTAATGTCTCTGCGTTTTAATATGCTGTCTAGGTTGGTCATAACTTTCCTTCCAAGGAGTAAGCGTCTTTTAATTTCATGGCTGCAATCACCATCTGCAGTGATTTTGGAGCCCAAATAAAGTCAGCCACTGTTTCCACTGTTTCTGCATCTATTTTCCATGAAGTGATGGGACCAGATGCCATGAACTTAGTTTTCTGAATGTTGAGCTTTAAGCCAACTTTTTCATTCTCCTTTTTCACTTTCATCAAGAATCTCTTTAGTTCTTCACTTTCTGCCATAAGGGTGGTGTCATCTGCATATCTGAGGTTATTGATATTTCTCCCAGCAATCTTGCTTCCAGCGTGTGCTTCTTCCAGCCCAGCGTTTCTCATGATGTACTCTGCATATAAGTTAAATAAGCAGGGTGACAATATACAGCCTTGACGTACTCCTTTTCCTATTTGGAACCAGTCTATTGTTCCATGTCTGGTTCTAACTGTTGCTTCCTGACCTGCATACAAGTTTCTCAAAAGGCAGGTCAGGTGGTCTGGTATTCCCATCTCTTTCAGAATTTTCCACAGTTTATTGTGATCCACACAGTCAAAGGCTTTGGCATAGTCAGTAAAGCCGAAATAGATGTTTTTCTGGAACTCTCTTGCTTTTTTGATGATCCAGCAAATGTTGGCAATTTGGTCTCTGGTTCTTCTGCCTTTCCTAAAACCAGCTTGAACATCTGGAAGTTTACCACTCACGTATTGCTGAAGCCTGGCTTGGAGAATTTTAAGCATCACTTTACTAGCGTGTGAGATGAGTGCAATTGTGTGGTAGTTTGAGCATTTTTTGACATTGCCTTTCTTTGGGATTGGGATGAAAACTGACCTTTTCCAATCCTGTGGCCACTGCTGAGTTTTCCAAATTTGCTGGCATATGGAGTGCAGCACTTTCACAGCATCATCTTTCAGGATTTGAAATAGCTCAACTGGAATTCCATCACCTCCACTAGCTTTGTTCATAGTGATACTTCCTAAGGCCCACTTGACTTCACATTCCAGGATGTCTGGCTCTAGGTGAGTATCTGGGTCATGAAGATCCTTTTGTACAGTTCTTCTGTGTATTCTTGCCACCTCTTCTTAATATCTTCTGCTTCTGTTAGGTCCCTACCATTTCTGTCCTTTATTGAGCCTATCTTTGCATGAAATGTTCCCTTGGTATCTCTAATTTTCTTGAAGAGATCTCTAGTCTTTCCCATTCTATTGTTTTCCTCTATTTCTTTGCTTTGATTGCTGAGGAAGGCTTTCTTGTCTCTCCTTGCTGTTTCTTGTTAAATGTTGGTCAGGTTGAATCAAACGACAAAGTGAAGTAGCCTGAATCTCAGTTTCCTTAAAAGTGTATGTGTGTTCTCAGTCACTCAGTTGTGTCCAACTCTTTGCAACCCCATGGACTGTAGCCCACAAGGCTCCTCTGTCCATCGAATTTTCCCTGCAAGAATTCTGGGGTAGGTGGCCATGCCCTCCTAAGGAGATCTTCCCAACCCAGGGATTGAACCTGAGTCTTGTATCCCCTGCATTGGCAAGTTCTTTACTACTAGTGCCACCTGAGAAGCCCTTCCCTAGAAGTACAAAGCTTATATTGTCCTATGCAAATGAAATGGGAACATTGAACTCCATATGTGGAACTTCATAATGGCAGTTTTTTCTTAGTACAAAGGGAACATGCAGCTGCTAAACTCTGCCACAAAGTAACATTTTGAGGGGAAAGAAGCCAGTGTAAACCCACAGTATGTGCAAAATCAAAATCAGAAACCCTGAGTTTTTTTTAACCACTGAGTATAATTTTATAGTTTATTTGATATGATTTTTCTAGGCTGTAGTTCAATTCACACCAGTCCTTCATTTGAACCCAATCCTACAGTTCTCTACTGCACTCATTAGCAGCCACTTGGCAGCTTTAATTTGGCTTACCCTAGGTGGCATGGAGGAAAACATTCTTTTATGTCTTTTGGAGGGATATGTTTTAGGTGAACTTTTTTGTATGTCCTTGTCTAAAATGGTACATTCTTTATCTTCCTGCTGAATATGGAGGATTGGCCACTTAGTCTTAAATGAAATGAAGTTTACTAGAAACACCATTAACTTTGGAATCAGAAGACCATATTGTAAGATCTAACACTTCTATTAGGATTCATGTGACCCTGAAAACAATTTTTCACCCTATCTTTTAGTTACCTTAATCATGTAAGTATAATAGAGGAGGAAGTCTTACACCAAATAATGTCTAAGGATCATTTCAGTCTTGGCATTTTGTGATTCTGGGCTCACTTAAATTTAAGGCCATTCTTTCATCAAAGGTAATGGAGTTTACCCAAAATGTGGGTTGCTATATACATACCAATGAAGTAGAGCCTCAGAAAATTGGCTGGCAGTCCGTTGAGTCACTGAAACAGGAAGGTGGCTCTCTGGCTAAAAAAAAAAATATATATATATATATATTCCATTCATAGACATGAACAATCACAGTAGCATGTTAAAGATTCTAAAAGTCTTCCCCTATTTAAATGTTTACCTTTTAATACAATTTATCTGGCAACAAACTATAAAAACTTTTTGTTTTAAATGTCTCATGACCATCCAGGAAAGTACACTTTTTAGCAAGATAAAGGTTAACTCCAAACTCAATGACATTCCCCCCTGTGCTTATGGATTGCTCTGAGTTACTTGTAATAATTGATCATGGCTTCATCCTCAAAAGTCTTTTCTCACTTTCTCTGGCCATAGACTCCAAGTCTGCCTCAAGTGAAGGCCTTGCCCAGTCCTCAACTGATCAGTTCTCCAGTCTAGATTCTTCACTGCTAAAGGGTTGTCTTCTTTTGCATGCCTACCATTATACCAAACACAACCTAGTTCAAAATGAAATGATTATTTTCTTCAACCCACAATAAAATTTTGGAATTGCCTAAAGGCTGATTTCCACTGCTGTTTCAGTCATTTTCCAAAATTGACTGTCTTTGAAATTTTAAGGATGTTCTTAATTTTTACATTTCCTTTGACTAATGCAGTTGACAGAATTGAATTACCCCAATGTTAACATGTTAAATCTTTAATTACCAACCTGATGGCATTTGAAGATGAGGGCTTTAGGAGGTAATTGGGTTTAGATGAGGTCATGAGAGTGGGGCACTCATGATAGGATTAATGCCTTTGTAAGAACAGACACTAGAGAGCTTGCTCAGTACTTGTGGGGACAAAAGGAGAAGGTGACCATCTGCAAACCAAGAAGAGAATTTCCACCAAAACCTGGCCTTGCTTGCATTCTGATCTCAGAGATCCAGACTCCAGAGATATGAGAACATAAATATCTTTTGTTTAAGCCACCTATTCAATGTATTTCATTACAACAGCTCAAGCCAAGACAATCAACTTGCTTCTTCTTTTTGTGAGAAAAATATTGCTATGTTTCCCAGGAATTTTGCCTTTTCTCCAGTTTCTCTTTACTCCTGGATTATCTTACAAAAACCAGGCTAACTTTTCTACAAGAGGAAGGCTATCAAGTTGGTAACATAGCACCATTCCTATACTCTTCTCCCTGATGAGAAATGAAATGTTATTTCAGACTTCTGATTTCCAGGTCTGAGTGTAAGGAGCTTGAAGGTTGCCATCATCCTAGCAACAAGTAAAAGGCTAAACAGACAGTAAAATCAACAATTATTCTAGGATCCATAAAAGAGGTTGAGACTACAGGGCAAACCAACTGCTTCCAAGATTGGAAAGATAAAGAGATGAATACAGGTTGGCTTGGCTTATGAAGCAGAGACCCATGAGCAGAAACCATTCAGGGAATCAGTGCAGGGGTAGGAAAACCTGAACTGTAGTCAACAAATTGCATTTGGTTCAGTGTGGACAATTCTGAGAGTTAAAAACTTCGTGTTGGTGGAGGCAGCCATGTAGGGCCACACTCAATATTGTGAGATTTACCTCTGGGAACTCAATTGGGTTCTCACAGTAAGTATTAGAGAAAAATCTGCTCATGCTCCTTGCAGGGGACAAGAAACCATTCTGAAGTACACCAGAGAAACTTCATTCTTCTTAACAAGGCTCATCCTCAGGAAAAATTAACTAACCAGTGCCTAACTTGCCTCAGTGTTATCAGAGACTAGGTCACCGGGGGGAAAGGACCTACAACTTTAATGAGTTTACTTATCAGTTCTACTTTTTTTTCAGGAGGACTAGAGTCTTTAGGACTTCCTATATATAGTATCATGTCATATGCAAATAGTGACAGGTTTACTTTTTCCTTTACAACTTGGATGCCTTTTATTTCTAATTGCTGTGGCAGGGACTTCCAATATCTTGAATAAGAGTGGTGATAGTGGTAATCCTTGTCTTTTTACTGATCTTAGAGGAAAAGTTTTCAGCCTGTATCACTGCAAGCTTTCCTCACTGTACTGCTTTTGCTGCATCCTATGGATTTTGGACAGTTGTGCTTCCATTTTCATTTGTCTCAAAGTATTTTTTTAATTTCCTTTTTGATTTATCCATCAACTTATTTTGTGTTTAGTAGCATGCTGTTAAGTTTCCATGTGTTTTTTTTCCAATTTTTTCTTGTCATTAATTTCTGATTTTATACACTTTCTATCAAAATATGAAGGACAATTTTACAAAACTAGAGCAAACCCTCCTAAAATTTGTATGGAACCACAGAAGACCCCAAAAAGCCAAAGCAATCTTGAAAAATGTACCAAACATAACACAGCCAAAGCTGGATGTATCATGTGCTCACATTTTAAACTATACTACAAAGCTATGGTAATCAAAATAGTATGGTACTGGCACAAAAACAGATATGTAGATCAATAGGACAGAGTAAAGAGCCCAGAAATAGACCCATAGAAATATATTCAGTTATCTTTAACAAAGGAGTGACGACAATACCATGTAGCAAAGGTAGTCTTTAAAAAAAAATTATGTCCTTCCCAAAAATTAACTCTAAATTGATTATAGATCTAAATGTATAATGCACAAATATAAAACTTCTAGAAGATAACACAGATGACTTTGGATATGGAAGTAGCTTTTTGGATATAATACCAAAGGCACCATCCATGAAAGAAATAAGTGATAAGCTGGGCTTCATTCAAATTAAAAACTTCTATTCTGCAAAAGACAATGGGAAGAGAATTAGAACACAAGCAACAGACTAGGAAAAATATTGGCAAATGGCACATTTGACATAAAAAATTCTTACCCAAAATATGCAAAGAACTCTTAAAGCTCAAAAATAAGTAAACCAACAACCCAATTTAAAAATGAATAAAGACCTTAACATACACCTTACCAATAAAGATATACAAATAATAAATAAGTGTATTAAAATTTCTCTACAGCTTATTTCATCAGGGAATTGCAAATCAAAGGAAAAATGAAATGCTAATATGCTTTTATTAGACCAATATCCAGAACACTCACATCAAATGCTGGCAAGAAGGTGGAGCAATAAGAACTTTCATTCATTGCTGATGGGAATACAAAATGGTGAGGCCACTCCAGAACATGACTTGGTGGTTTCTTGCAAACCTAAACTGCTCTTACTACACCATCCAGCAATCTCATTCCTTGGTATTTCTCCAAAGGAGTTGAAAACTTGTTTCTGCAAAATAACCTGCACCCAGATGTTTGTAGCAGCTTTATTGGTAATTTGCAAAACTTAGAAGAAGCTATGACATACTTTAGTAGGTTAATAACTAAAGGAACTGTGTTACATCCAGATACTAATGCTAAAAAGAAATGAGCTATGAAGTCTTGAAAAGACATTGAAATCTCAAATGCATATTACTAAGTGAAAGAAGCCAATCTGAAAAGACACTCTACTGTGGTTATAGTTATATAACATTCTGGGAAAGGCAAAACTTTGGTGACAATAAAAAGATCAATGGTTGCCAGGGGCTGGGGTGGGGAGGGATGAATAGGTGGGAGAACAGAGGATTTTTAGGGAATGAAAATGCTCTATATGATACTCTAATGATACATGTCACTACTCATTTCTCTAAATCCATAGACTGTACACTACCAAGAGAGATTGCTGTGGTCTTCGGGTGATTATGGTGTGTTGATATAGGTTTCTCAGTTGTAACAAATATACCACTATGATTAGGAATATTGATAATAGGAGAGGCTATGCTTGTTTGGTGGCATAGGGGATATTGGAAATCTCTGTGTTTTTTTTTTTCCTTCTAAATCTTGCCCTGAACTTAAAAGAGCTCCAAAAAATAAAATCTTAAGGACAAGTTTTTTGTAGTTACCTCAAATATTGTAATTGTTATTTTCCAAATTCTTTTTGAAATGAAGCAGGGGAGATTTTCATGACTACACTCACATACATGCACACATAGATACATCCGAGTCTCTTTTTCCAAGAATAAAAATCAAGGCACTCTAGTTTAGTGTTCAAAGATCACCAAATTCCATCCCTGTTCAACCTTGTTTTCTATTACTCTGCAATCTAGACCTTTTGCATGAGTCAGTTCAGCCAAATTACTATTCTATAAAAACATTTGAGTCACCCCTATTTCTTTCAGCTCATCCTATTCTGCATCTGAGATATCTACATGTTTTCTATTCTTCAAGACCCAGTTTCAATCCCACTTTCTCAATGATGTCTTTCCTGTACATTATAGGTTACTGTGGTTTCAAATTTCTTTCAATTTCTATAGTACTGTGTTGAGTGTAACTTACTCTCCCCTCTAATCACATAGAATCTTAATTCTTTTTTTTTTTTTAGAATCTTAATTCTTGAGATTAACAATCTGTGTGTGTCTCCTTGTCCTGTTGAACTGTACTTAACAAATGATTGAGGATAGTATTATAAATAATTTATATCTTCAGAGAACATCTACATAGTTCTTTCTATGGAAGAGGTGATCAGCAAACACTTTTTACATTGGCCAGATATGCATGAACCCACCTCTACTTTGAAATTACAGGGATTAAAATCCCAAGTATGTGTTTGTGAATGTTTTAAGAAAAGATACAGATTCTAACCATAGTCTTGCTCCTGATTTTCTTTGCGAATGTTTTATCCACACATTAAATGAAGCAGTGGTACTATGGTACTATATGATTTAAAGGGCCTTTCTAGCCCTGGTTATCTATGGTTAATAGAAGTTAGTTTTCAGAAGACCAATGCAGCTGCCACCAAAGTAACAGAAAATGGATGCTACCTGATATGTTTAATAAGTAAGCAAATGCTCTACAAGATTTAGCCTCCTCAGAAATTCAAATTGACTGGAACTTCTTTCCAGTATAGTCTATTGACTGAGATATGGAGGAAATATCTGAGTTTATAGTTAACCTGTGCATATGCAGGAATATTTAATCTACAATATAGCCTAAGGTTATTGCTGTGACTGAATGTTTCACAAAGTGCAGGTTTGATGCCAGAGGAGCTTATGAAACATTGAAAGAACTCTTATCATCAAAACCACCTCTTTAGTAAGACCCTGTGACCTATCAGGTTGAGTCCCATTAGTCTGCCTGATGCGTTAAAAACATGAAAGGACCCTAGACTCTTTTAGACGTCCCCCCTCCAAGTGTGGTCTTTGGAGTGACTCTCCGTTTAATTTGCAGCTATGGTGCTTTTTCCATATGAGCTGAAATGAAGGCTTTGAAATACTTTTTGAAGTAAGTCTCTCCACCCTTATAAGAGTAAGAAAAAGTTGGTATTTCATAGAGGAACATGGCATATTTATACCAAAAAGGTGCACGTGTGAAAGTGTTTGC
Source organism: Cervus elaphus (assembly GCF_910594005.1). NCBI lineage: Eukaryota > Metazoa > Chordata > Mammalia > Artiodactyla > Cervidae > Cervus > Cervus elaphus. The sequence continues at coordinate 41,755,937 of NC_057833.1, read as the reverse complement.
TTTGCTTGTTTGCTTTTCTTACATTTCTCACAGTGGACTGGTTTGGGTAGAAAATTAAATTTTGTTTCATAAACACAAAATGGAAGGGAGACCAAAATGAAAAGATGTTAGAAACCAACAACGTGGGACTTCCCTAGTGGTCCAGGGATTAAGATTTCACTTTCCATTGCAGAGGGTGCTTGCTCAGTCCCTGGTGGGGGAGCTCATAACCCACATGCCTCCCAGCCAAAAAACTGAAACTTAAAATAGAGGCAATATTGTAACAAATTCAGCAAAAGACCTTAAAAATGGTCCACCTCAATAAAGAAAGAGAAATTGCAATGGCTGAATTTTTCTATATACTCACTAAACTCTAAAGCCCCTCCCCAAGTCATCAATTTTGGCAAGCTATCTCTAGTGCTATGCTAGTACTGTTACAATTTTTATCAAGGCCAAACCCAGTATGTTACTTCTTTTCCCTGACACATACTCTTCCATCTGTGGTCCCCTTAGGATACCTGAGTGCTTATGAGAGAAACAGAACATAAACACAAACTTGGAGTCTCAGTCCTTGGTTCTCCCATTCCTTCTCACCTACGACAAGCATTTTATACCCGTCACTTTTTTATTTCACAAAACCATGCCACTAACATACAGAAAAGTTTGGAAAAGCTTTTTTTCTATTCTCAAGAAATAAAAAATCAGTGTCGGATCTATATTAAGCTATTTCACTGCTGATTTTTAAAGGATACCTTAGAAGCAGAAAGCCCGAATCTAGTTTGTTTGCATTTGCAATTATTTGTCAGTCATTTGACAGATAAATTAAAGAGATTGCACCTTTGTACAGTTCGGAGTGAAAAAACTGTGATCTGGCTGCTGATGGCTACAGAGACATAACTCTGGTTGTAAGCAATTAGGCTGTTGGCTCGAGCAAAGTGATGGCTAGCTAGAACTTTTTTAATGGGTCACTAGGGATAGACAGCATTCATCTGCATTTATCATAATGAAAACCAGGCAGAAGTTAAGCATGCATGAACAGTTAGAACAACAAACTTTGTTTTTATACCACTGAGTTCATTAAGGGCCACTCAGTCTGTGCCAGCACTATTTCCCCATGAAATTATAGCTCATTGTTTGTATTATAATGTGTTCTTGTAAATAATAGTCAACTACTTTTGTACTGGACCTAAGGTGAGGTGGGGGTTCATCTTCCACATTTTTCAAGAATTTCACAAGAAGAATATACACTTGATAAATGATCATAATATTTTTATCAGTAATATTGTAAAGTGTGTTGCAAACTATACAATAGTATACAAGGGTAAATTCTTATTAACAAACTCACAAACGAAATGGTGCTCACATGATATGGGAGTCACAAAGGAAAGTGCAGTTCTGAGCTCACAAAGAGAAATACTAGATTTTTAAAATTTATTTATTTTTCAAAATCAGACATGAATAAGATTCTTTACATGTTGGTAATGACTACTACAACAGACGTGGGACATTGGCAAAACTGGAGTTGAAAATGAGTGACAGCCACCTTCCAAAGACATTTTCAAAGAGGATTAAGCTGTGTCTCCAAAAACAGTAGCAGGAAGCAAATGTCAGAGAGGTCTTGGCCCAAACTCACTTTTCGGTAACCATTAGTCATTCTCTGACACCTCAAGGGAGACGTCTGGACAACACCACAGAGGTTGAGATGCTTTCTCAGTTGTGCAGTCTTACCCTGGCCTAATGTTTAAAACCAAAAATAACAGTGGCATACCAGTAAACCACACATCAGTTTCATTTGATATGTGGTAGATAGGACTTGTCCACATTGCATCACTGAGACAGTCCTCTCTCCTCATCCAGCAGCCATCCAAGTCTTGGCTGCTGTCTTCTTAGGAACTTAGACAATACACAGCTTGAGAGATTTGGTCCAAATTAAGCACACACATATTTTTTGGCTAATACTTTGAGTTCCCTGTGTGTGTGAGTGTTTTTTTTTTTCCCCTCAAAAAGTCAAGGACTTTTTGTTTTAAATAATCTCTAATATGAAATAATATGTTTAAAAGTTTTGCTTCTTCACTTTAGTGTTTTCCTTACCCTAAAAGATGGTTTTTATTTAGATAAGAAATCTTCTAGCATGCTACACTGATAGATTTGTTGTTCCACAGAGCTCATTTGATGGTGGCGAGTTACTATCTGTGTTTAACATTGAGTTGTAAACATCAGATTAAAACTGCACCAGAGTGTTTAAAAAAACAGAAGTCTATTAATCAGGCTCAGGACAATAAATAAGGGTATAAGCTGTTTGGCAAAAGAAAGTGCTTTAAAAAAACCTATGTTTCCTTTCCAACTTACTCCTCAAGAGAAAATGTTAAATGTTACTCTTTAAATGTGTCATTTCTCATCTAATCCTTACCAAACAGCACTTTGAAAGCTACAAATATTTACTCATAACCATGACTACACTTTAGACTAGCATTCCATAAATGCAAAGATAAGTTCCCTTTCTATATTAACATGAACACCTAATTTGTGAATTAATATATGGTCTTTAAAGCTAAAAAATTCTAAATTTTCTACCTTGACATTAGGAAAGAATTTAATTACTAGAAATTTCCTTTAATGAGGGGCATTATCTTTTGAGTAAATTATACCTTTTCTGTGTCCAAAAGAACTTGAAGTTACCTTGCTAAATCAATTATTTCTGTAATGAGATTTTTGAAATGGGAAAAAAAAAACAAAAACAAACTCAAAGAAAAAAATGAAAATATGCTAGCTTCTGTTTGATATACTAGAATGCATCATAATACAGTTACTGCAAATGAGAATAAAATTTAGTTCTGAGCTTCCTAGTAGTCAAGACAAAAAGGACAACACAGATTATCAGGTAGTCCTCAATGTCTGGTAAAATTAATTATATGAATTAGGAAAATCAAACAATTATCTAGCATAGCTGAATTATGAAAATAGCTCAATATATGGGGCTTTTTACAAGTTAAATTAGCAACATTAAAGACGGTAACCTCACCAGAAGTTGTGGAATAAGAATGTAAAGTTATGCTTCATATGGCTGTTTTTGTACTCTCTGAAAGTCTGACTCCATTATATGGAAATGTTGGGGCATTTCCTAAGTTTGAATTTTCATTGAAAAGCCTGGTCTTTACATTTGAAACACTGTAATTTGTAGGATTTAGTTTAATTCAGTCATTTGAACAAACTGCTTCCAATTTTTTTTTCAAAATTTGGTGGGTCTTTAACGGTCTTCTTTTAATATGTTATTCAATTATGTAAAATTTACTTATTTACTGATGTGGTTTTGTGAAGGAAAATTAACTTTGGGTTAGCAAAAATTTGAGGTAAATTTGGAGACATTAACAAGAGCTGAAATATCTATGAAAAGATTGGGTTTCACTATTATTTAAAAAAAAAATCTTCCTGCTTCATAAAAGAAAGATGGACATTTTTAGCCCATAAATTTTTAGTGTTTTGCATTATATGCATGCTGTAATCTGGTGACATCCCTTCCCTCCAGCTGGTGTGATTATACTGCTAATCAAAGCTTAAAAATTCATTATGGCTTAGAAAAGGGATATCTTCACTGTCTATTTACATATTTGGTAGTAGGTAAGAAACTTCACATGGGGTTAAAAATTCTCTTGTCACTATCATGAAATTTTAAGCAAAGAGCCAAGTTTTAATAACATTGCATCAAGCTGTAATGCATGGTATCAGATGAATTCCCAAAGTTAGGGTGATAAAAATAGAGAAAGAATTCCCTTCTTTATTGAAAATGTTGCTTGCATACAAGAATTGAAATTACTTATTTCAGGCTTGATGTTTTACCCTGACTGTATAAAAAGCCTTCAGAAGGTGCAACATCATCTTAAATACTGTTTCAAAAGTACGCAGTGTTCTCAACGTGTTTTAATGTGGTTTAGAATCAATCCCTTTCCTTTCTTGCCCATGTCTTACAAGCTGTTCTAAACTCATATTCCAAATGTTTCAGCTTCATATTTATGCTAATTCAGAAGTGAAGAAATTTGTGCATCTTCCCTAAAATAAGTTTGAAAATATTAGAATTGTTTCATTTTGGGCCATGCGTCTGCTTTCTGAATTGAGAAACATTGCTATGTCAAGAATGGGCAAAAATGGAAAGGAGAAGAAAGGAATGGAAGAGGGATGGGTGAAAGAGGAGGAGTGGGGTGGCAAGCCTGTGCTGTCCTATTTGTATTTTGTTATGTAAAAACATTACCTCTGATCTGCATTACTGAAATGTTCTCCTGCCTGCTACCCAAGATCTTTCTCCACATAGCAATCTGAATTATCACTTGAAAATATGAATTAAGTATTACTTCAAATTCCTTAATGGTTTCCTCTTGCACTTAGTTTTATTGTTGTTCAGTCGCTCACTTGTGTCCGACTCTTTGTGACCCCATGGACTGCAGCACGCAGGGCTCCCCTGTCATTCACTGTCTCTAGGAGTTTGTGCAAACTCATGTCCTTTGAGTTGATGATGCCATTTTCAAACTCTATACCATAGCCTACAAGCTATCCATTCTCTGACTTCTCAAATCACTCTCCCTAGTCTTCACTCTGCTTTTGAAACATGTCAAGACTTTTTCCATTTCAGGGCTCTTGCCCTTGACTTTCTTTTGCCTGAATCACTCTTCCACCTCTTCTGCTCATTACTGGCTTTTCAGCGTTTAAGTATCAGCTCAAAAATCCCATCGCAGAGTCCTTCCTTGACGAATTCATCTAAAGGAGTCCTATCCCAACCCAGTCAGCTTGTACTGGACTGTCTGTTCATTCATTTCCTCCTAGCACTTAAAGCAATCTACACTTACTTTCATTAATGATTTATTTACTTAAGTCTTGTCCCCTTGGATGAGACCATAAGCACCTGGAATGTGGGGTTTTTGTCTATTTTGGCTGTGTAGTTATTCTCATTGACTTTCACAGTGCCTGGCATAGATTTAGTGCAAGATAAATATTTGCTGAATAAATGAATGAGTGAAATAAAGAACTTGGTATGACTGGAGTTCTGGGTCTATCTGTGTTTTCTTAAATAAGAGGATAGGAAATTATAAAATTTCTAGGAGTTTTTCTAGAAATTTCCTGGGAAAAATTGCATAGTGGTGAATAGGAATAGAAAGATAGAGCAGGGACCAAATCCTACGGTGTCTTGAATGCCATGGAACATAGTTTCTGAAATTACCACGGTGGTCACTGGATAGCTATTGAAGGTTTTTCAGTAGTCAATGTATATTTTTGAAATACTCCTTTATTATTTGTTGTGAAAAACCATTTTTGAGTCAGTAGAGTCTGATTCCAACACAATGGACATGAGTTTGAGCAAACTCCCAGAGATAGTGAAGGACAAGGAATCCTGGTGTGCTGCAGTCCACGAGGTCACAAGAATCAGACACAACTTAGTGACTGAACTACAACAGCAAGAGGCTGATTCACTCACCAGTGGAAAGAGTAACTTCCGAACATCAGCAGGGTGTTGATTTAATTAGTTTTTTCCATGCAGCATGGCTGGCAGGAGAAAATGTTTGCCTTAGCTCTTCATAGCCTGTGATGAAATGGCTCAGTGCTTCTCAAAGGCATTTCTTACCAGTATTTCTCATATCACGGTAGAGCAGCAAAGTCCCTTAAAATTGTCATACCATCTTGTTGAATCATTTTCCTTTCTCCAGCTGTTCTTTATTTTACAGTTTATATTTCTAATGCATTAGAGTTACTCTCTCCTGTGGGTATATTTTAACTTGTTCTTAAAGGAAGTCCAGTTTGAAGCCTTTAAAAGCAGTTAGCTTCTTATTTGTTTCAGTGGAATAGTGGGTAGAGGCTTCCTTAGCTGAAACCTAATACTTGTAAGACCCTATAATGATCTCCATCTAACAGTTCAGCTGCATATGTAGCATACACATGTTCACCTGGACTTTTTCTACCCTGTTAGGCGTGTGTCTAATTTCTAAAAAGGTGTACACAGATATCAGGCTTCCAGTTAAAATAATGGCCTGTTTTATAGTCTCTGGCAGGCAATGCTAGTTTCCTGAACTGGTTCACAATAATTTAAAAGCCAGTTTTATGGATTAAATTTAAGTCATTGAATCTTCTTTATATTTATATTGGAGAACATGGGATTATGTTTAATAATGGGCTATAAATGGGGAAAGCACCAAATAAGCAAAAAACTAATGTGGTCAAATTTAAGAGATGGAACCAATTTGTCAGTGTTGGCTGACCATTCTCAAGAGCTATTGAGTCACATTCATCAGTGATAATCAGTATTAGAAGCTCTCAGTGTGAATAATAGCTTCAGAGATTTTGCTATTAAGCTTCCATCTTTTTAGTCCATTATAGCCTGTGAAGCACACTCATATGTAATGTACCTTTTGATGTGTGTATAAATATTTGCTTCTTAGAACTTGTTTTTATCTTTACTTGGACATGTCATTGACGTCATCTATTTATAAAGTAGATGGAAAAAAAGATAAACAAGTCCTGTGGTCCCTATCCTCAGAGAGCTTTACTAGAAGTAACAAGTACAGTCAGCTAAGTGCCATGCATGGCAAAGTCTAAATGTCAGTAGAGCAATAAGGGTAAGATGATAAGCAGTGCTTGACTATAGCTTTAGGGTTGAGAAAGAATCTCTTAGAGAAGCCAGGATTTAAGCTTGCCTTTATAGGATATGTTAGATTTCAATAAGAGAAGAACAATCAACAAAGGATCTCAAGATCAGGCTACAGTCTGAGCAAAACATGAAGGTAGGAAGGTGAACAATACATAAAACTTTATCTGTGTTCATTCAATGTTAATGGCCAGTGTTATAAAACTAGAGTGTGTCAATGCTAACCTGTTATGTTCATAACTTATAGTAGACTCTTAACTGGAGGCCTTTTTCACCGACCACCAGTACCTTATTATATCCTCATAAATTATATTTTTATGGCAGTTGCAGACTATACATACTTAGCATTAATATATTTACATCCTTGAAATTAATAGATCATATATAAATTGTATCCTTTTATTTATTTTTTCAAGGTTTTAGTGATTCCTGAAGCACTATCAATAAATCCTTCCGAAGTCCTATGTAGTATCAATAAATCCTTCCAAAGTCCTATGTAGTAGGTGGTGTTTTGGGGGTTTCTTAATGTAGAACCAAGACACAAATGTTTAAATGACTTTTTTCAGGTTCATTTGTTCAGTCAGTGTAAACATATACCCAATTTAGAACCTATTCCTCTTCCTCTGTATGTATATATTTGTCATTATGTAGAGTCCATATAATTCATATTTGTATGTGTTGGTGTGTGAGTAATTGAGGAAATTTTAATTAATGAAGGAACAAGAAATCCTAAATTAGTGATTTTTGACAGCAAAAATAATGATTGAAACCACAGAAATGAGAACAAGGGTGAAGGTGGCAGGCAAAGCTGGTATCAGGGAAGATTTAATGGAGGGAGGAGCGGTAGCTAAGAATATGCAAATTACAAAGGGAAGCTTTATATTATGGGACAAAGATACGGATGCCCGATCTTAAAATAGAGCAGTTTATGTTTTCTATAGTGATGGATAAGATTCTTTATATATCATGAAATAGCTCAGGATTTCTTACAGATACTTGAGGGCCAGACTGTCAAAAGCCAACTCAGTTGAATATATTTTATGTCTTCCATGATTCCATATTTACTTGTTCCGTAACTGAATTTCTTTTCTCTACACTTTAAAGTAGACTTAATGTAATTTGTATTTCATTGTGAAAATGACTAGTGCTAGTGTAGACTGAACCTAACTGAACTGAGTGTGAATATTCACTTTTCTGAATTGAGGCCAGACTCTGTTTATAGATATTCTTCATGGAGAAAACATAGGACAAAATGTATTAAATCAAGTAAATTTAATTCCATTTTGTGTAAAAAAAAATGCATCACTGCATGTTACATAGGGAACAGCATATTAAGTGGTTTAAGAGGAAATTTATAGAGTCTTTGTATTTTATTAAAAATCCTTCCTTTTGTATTAATAAGAATCCAAGTTGTAAGTTTGGAATCAATTTCTTAATCAAAGGAATATAGTAGTACATTTTTTGTACTATATTTAGTATCTCGTATGGATTGGAATAATTAAATCTTTTAAAATCTGTGTTCTTCATATTCTAAAGCCTTTATAACAAACTTGGTGTAGTGGGATGTATTCCCAATCTCATACTTCAGAAAGTCACAGTTTATTCTTCTATTGTCAGGATTAAAGGCAAAAGGAACAAAAAGAAACTCAGAGAAAAAAGACAAAAATATTGAAAATATTTTTCAGACACGGCACAGCATTGGCAGTTTTTAATTTTGATCAATCACAAAACAAATGGAAGCATGTAGATTCAATTTGCCAGGAAACACAGATGGCTTCAAACTGAGGGAGAAGAGAACAAACTTAGAACAAAGCACATTTATCCATTTTCACCATAGCTAAAATACCCATACCCACATATCATTTTAGGAGCACTTGTTTATTAACCTCCTGCCCTTTAGAGTGGAGACTGGGTGGAGGGAATGAACCCAGCCCTGGAACTTTCAGTCTGTGAACCCTTGGACTGGTACTGAATGTGGTTTAGAAATATTTGCCTTCATTTGGTCCTTTTTTTCCCCTCTTTATAGCTTAACCAGATGGAAAAGGCAGCAGCAGCAGCACACACATTTTTCATGGCCAACCCCGAGCACATGGAAATGCAGCAGAGTATCGAGAATTACAGAACGACGGCGGGCGTTGAAGACCTCCAACTGGTAGACCAGGAGGCCAGACCACACCTGGTGAGCTTTGGGGACCCCGCACTAACCATGAGGAGTTAAGTATTACCAAGGTTCAATGGGTTCAGAGCAAATTCTTATGAGTGGATATCTCACATTGATTCTCAATTTCCAATACAGTATCATTTTTATAATTTAAGAGTCTCTAGATGAAACATTGTAGTTCAGGGTTAAAAATATTGAGAGAGAAATGAAAATTAACTTAGAAAAGCAGTATGATATGGTGAAAAGTAAGACATGAAGTAAATATGTGTAGCCCTTTCTGGGCCTCAGCCTTCCCCTATGCCCCTATGCCTCTCACCCTCAGCACTTTAATACTACCCACTAGAGTTGAAACCCATGTGAATTGCTCAAAGTCACCCCATGATTTCCCAGAAACCAATTCAGTGGTTTTTCCAGGGTACTCATACTTTTCAAATTTTGATTTTTTAGAAACTACATAAAGCTGAAACGGAAGCAGGAAGCTGAAGCTCCTATACTTTTGTCACCTGATGGAAAGAGCTGACTCATTGGGAAAGATCCTGATGCTGGGAAAGATTGAGGGCAGGAGGAGAAGCAGATGATAAAGGATGAGATGATTGAATGGCATCACTGACTCAGTGGACATGAGTTTGAGCAAACTCTGGGAGATAACGAAGAACAGGGAAGCCTGGCATGTTGCAGTCCAGGGGTTGCAAAGGGTTGGACATGACTTAGTGACTGAAAAATAACCACAAAGCTACATAATTATTCCTTCCCAGGAGGCTCAGTGGCAAAGAATGCAGAATTCACATGTCTCCTGTGAATGCAGGAGATGTGGGTTCAATTCCTGGGTCAGGAAGATCCCCTAAGGACATTTCTTGTCCCCCAAGAAATGACAACCCTCTCTAGTATTCTTGCCTGGAAAGTTCCATGGACAAGGGAGCTTGAAGGGCTACAGTTCATGGGGTCACAAGGAGTCTGACAGGACTGAGCGACTGAGCATCAAGTCGGCTCAGTCGCTCAGTCATGTCAAACTCTTTGTGACCACATGGACTGCAGCATGCTAAGCTTCCCTATCCATCACCAACTCCTGGAGCCTGCTCAAACTCATGTCCATTGAGTCAGTGACATCATCCAACCATCTCACCCTCTGTTGCTCCCTTCTCCTCTCACCTTCAATCTTTCATGGTATCAAGGTCTTTTCCAGTGAGCCATCCAACCATCTCATCCTCTGTTGTCCCCTTCTCCTCCCGCTCTCAATCTTTCCCAGCATTGGGGTCTTTTCCAATGAGTCAGCTCTTTGCATTAGGTGGCCAAAGTATTGGAGCTTCAGTTTCAGCATCAGTCCTTCCAATGAATATTCAGGACTGATTTTCTTGAGGATTGAATGGTTTGATCTTCTTGCAGTCCAAGGGACTCTCAAGACTCTTCTCCAACACCACAGTTCAAAAGCATCAATTCTTTGTGCTCAGCCTTCTTACATCCATACACGACTACTGGAAAAATCATAGCTTTGACTATACGAACCTTTGTCAGCAAAGTAATGTCTCTACTTTTTAAAATGCTGTCTAGGTTTGTCATAGCTTCTCTTCTAAGAGGCAATCATCTTTTAATTTCATGGCTGCAGTCACTATCTGCAGTGATTTTTGAAGCGCAAGAAAACAAAGTCTGTCATTGTTTCCATTGTTTCCCCACATATTTGCCATGAAGTGATGGGACCAGATGCCATGATCTTCGTTTTTTGAATCTTGGGTTCTAAGCCAGCTTTTTCACTCTCCTCTTTCACTTTTATCAAGAGGCTCCTCAGTACCTCTTTGCTTTCTGCCATGCAGAGACTGAGCATGCATGCATACAATTATTCCTTTCAATAAAATCACCATTCTCAAAGTATGGCCTTCAAGGGACTGAAGAAAAGGCTAAGAGAGGGAGATTTTAGGTGGAAGTCCTTTTTCCTCATTTTTAAAAAATTGAACCAGGCTTGGAAATGAGCATCTCATCCATCCACATCAGTCTTGCTGCACTTGGTTGCATAGCCCTACCTACATTCAAACAGGTTAGAAATCAAAGTCTTGAGTGATCTCAGGAAGAAAATGAAATTGATTGATGCCACAGCAATAGGCTTACTCAGTCAATCCCTTCTCATTTATAATGAGTTGAAGCCAGCGACTGAACTGAACTGAAGCCAGGGCAGTTACCCTTTATCTCCCAGTGTGACCCTTTATCTTCCACAGTGAAAGAATCCCCTGCCCCTCCTCCTAAGTGATCTCGAATCTGCCTGTCTCTTGCCATTCAAGTTCTTCTTGGGTGATCTTAAAAAATTTTATTTTTTCTGTTTCTTTACAGGAGAGTTATAGTGCAGGAGTCAAACATTATGAAGCTGATGACTTTGAACTAGCTATCAAGTACTTTGAACAAGCTTTAAGAGAATATTTCAATGAAGACATGGAGTGCAGAGTCCTGTGTGAGGGGCCTCAGAGATTTGAGGAATATGAATACCTAGGGTACAAAGCTGGTCTCTATGAAGCCATTGCAGGTAAAGATAATTTTTTCTTTGATTTCCTGATTGTAGAAACACTAGATGCCAAACTGTTCCAACAATGTAGATGTATTGTAAAAATTAAATAGTGTCCAAAGATTCTTATGTACGTATTGCATCATGTCTCCCATGAATTACTCTTCCTACTTTAAATTTTGGTGACTGTGCTCCCAAGATTTTTTGTGTGCATACTTAAATATCTATGTATTTATTATAATTATTATTTCATTTTTATTAAAATAAGTCAATATTATAAATACTGGTTTTCAGTATATGTTTTGTTTTTGTTTTACTTTATGCTTAACAACATATTGTGGATTTCTTCTCATGTAAGTACATGTAGATCTACCTTACTGCATTATATGGGGAAAGCATAATTTATTTGACTAGTCTTTTACTGATGAATATCAAGAAAGTTACAATTTTTCATTATGTTTAACTATGTTAAACATTGTGTTTCATTATGTTTTCATTATTTTTTATGTAGTAATGAATACCTTTGTATAGTTTTCTTCAATTACTTAAATGAATAACTTATTACATACAGAAATTTAATATATCACAAAGTGACATTTAAAATACTAAGTAAAGTGCATTATACATTAACTGGAGAGGTTAACTAGTTAACCTAACCTAACTTTATGGTGGGAATTGAGTTCTCTGCTGCATATGAAAAAAATGCACAAAAACAAATTGTATTATACTAATAATATATTAAAAAATAGAACTGTTAGAAGAAAATGTAAGAGAATATTAATATAACAAAAGGATAGTTCTTAGATAAAAGATGAGAAGTTTGAAGAAAAAGAATTTAAAAGATTGATAAACACAAAAGGTACTATAAATCAAGTTGACTTTTAGTGGTAAGTGGAAAAGTTGCAAAATGTTTATAGGTAAGCAGTTAATATCACTAATATTTAAACAGTCTGTGAATTATTATTAGTAGCAGTTTATTTTTGCTTGTTGGTAGTAATAACAATAAGTAACAGTTTTTAGCAGTTGCAGTACACATCTTATATAGTTATATTGCTTTTATATTTCTTTTAATCCTCTAAACAACTCCCTGTGGGTATTGTTATTCAACCTCCTCTCCCCTTTTAAATGAGGATTTAGACCTCAGAAAGATTAAGTAATGGTATTAAGGTGAAGTTGATAATCAAACCTAGGATTTTGTCACTCTGTAGCCCATACTTTGAAGATCTACACAGCTGAAATATTGGCAAAGTTTATTTAGTCAATAATAAATCTTTAATGCATATTTGTTGAGTGTATACTATGTTCCAAGTTATAAAAGCATGAAAAACAATGTTCACCTGCACACAGACTCATAGAAATCCAAATTAATAAAGTCAATTTGCTTTCCCCAACTTCTAGTGTTTTCTGTCTTCATCAAAAGCATCACTCATTTAGCAGATCAAACCAAAGCCCTCGATATCTTTAACTCTCACATTCCTTCAATTCCTATTCATTCCCCTCTCACTTGTTACTAAACTTTGATGGAGACTGCTTCCTAATAGCATTTAAGATTTCCTAATTCGTTCCACTCCTTTTGCTACTTCTCCAGTTCAAATCAGCAGTGTATTTTAACTAATCCCCTGTGATAGCCTCCCTCCTGGTCCTCATGTTCTGACCAGGTTTGATTCTGTAGAGCAGACAGGACAGTTTTCAAAAAATGGAAATTCTGCTTATAGACATACTGACATCCCTAGACACCCCAGTGGCTTCCACTACACTTGAAATCCAAAACCTTTAACAAAGACTTTCATCACTGCATAGTAGTATACATTTTCTTCCTCTGTCTTTTTCTCTCTTTAATCCACTCCTGCTGTACTTCTTTTAATTCCTAGGGTATGTCATACTCATTTCCACTCATAGAAAATTGAAAATATTTTCTATCACTTGGCTATTGTCGATCTTCTTAAGTACTTAATCCTCAGTGCCTACTTATGGTAGTGTTGGTTTAGTTGCTAAGTTGTGTTCGACTCTTGTGACCCCATGGTCTGTCACCCACCAAGATCCTTTGTCCACAAGATTTCCCAGGAAAGAATACTAGAGTGGGTTGCCCTTTTCTTCTCCATAGCCTACTTACAGTGACTGGCAAATAGCAGGTGTTTGGTGAATATTTGTTAAATGAATGGGTGGAAGGAAGAAAAGAAGAAAGGGAGGAGGGAAAGAAGAAAGGAGATGACATATCCATCAATCATATTGCAAACATTAAAAGGGCTAATAATATTCTGTATTTGTGAAAATATAAGTCAAATTGTTGAGGTTTTTTAGTGGGATAATTAGGAAATGTCTATCAAAATTTAGAAATATCTATCAAAATAATTAGGAAACTGTCTATCAGTTTAGGAAGTAAACTGAAAATCAATTTGCATTTGTTTGGCCTTTGTTTTTTTTACATTTTAGAAATGTATGTGCCTACACGTTTCAAACTGATTGCCATAATAAGTCTAGTTATAATATGTCATGATACAAAGGTTGTTGTTCAGTCGCTAAGTTGTGTCTGACTCTTTGCAACCCAATGGACTGTAGCATTCCACGCTCCTATGTCTTCCATTATCTTCCAGAGTTTGCTCAAACTCATGTCCATTGAGTCAGTGATGCTATCTAACCACTAACCATCTCATGCTCTGCCACCCCCTTCTCATTTTGCCTTCAATCTTTCCCAGCATCCGTCTTTTCCAATGACTTGGCTCTTCATATCAGGTGGCCAGAGTACTGGAGCTTCAGCTTCAGCAAAGCATTCAGTCCTTCTAGTGAATATTCAGGGTTGATTTCCTGTAGGATTGACTAGTTGTATCTCCTTGCAGTCAAAGGGACTCTCAAAAGTTTTCTCCAGTGACACCATTCAAAAGCATCTTCAGTGCTCAGCTTTTTTTATGGACCAACTCACATCATAGCTTTTACTATATGGACCTTTGTCGGCAAAGTAATGTCTCTGCTTTTTAATAGCTATCTAGGTTTGTCATAGTTTTCTTCCAAGGAGCAAGTGTCTTTTTTTTAAAATCAATTTATTTTAATTGGAGGATAATTACTTTACAATATTGTGTTGGTTTTTGCCATACATCAACGTGAATCGGCCACAAGTATACATGCATCCCACACATCCTGAACCCCCCTCCCTCCTCCCTCCCTACCCTATCCCTCTGGGTTTTCCCAGAGCACTGAATTTGGGTGCCCTGCTTCATGCATCAAATTTATACTAGCCATCTATTTTATATATGGTAATGTACATGTTTCAATGCTGTTCTCTCAAATCATCCCACCCTTGCCTTCTCCCACTGAGTCCAAAAGTCTGTTCTTTACATCTGTGTCTCCTTTGCTTAGTTTTATGGCTGCAGTCACTGCAGTGATTTTAGAGCCCCAGAAAATAAGATCTCTCACTGTTTCCACTTTTTTCCTTTTCTATTTGCCATACAGGCTATTTGATAGAGCCTCTATTTGATACAGGCTGGTATCAAGATTGCTGGGAGAAATGTCAACAACCTCAGATATGCAGATGATACCTCTCTAATGGCAGATAGTAAAGAGGAATTAAAGAGCCTCTTGTTGGGGATAAAAGAGGAGAGTGAAAAAGCTGGCTTAAAATTCAACATCAAAAAACTAAGATCATGGTATCTGTTCCCAACACTTAATGGCAAATAGAAGGGGAAAAAGTGGAAGCAGTGACATTTTTTCTACCCCTTTGGGCTCCAGAATCACTGCTGACATTGACTGTGGTCATGGGATTAAAACACACTTGTTCTTTGGAAGGACAAACCTAGACAGCCTATTAAAAAGCAGTGACATCCCGTTGCCAACAAAGGTCCCTGTAGTCAAACCTATGGCTTTTCCAGTAGTCATGTACAGAAGTGAGAGTTGAACCATAAAGAAGGCTGAGCACTGAATAACTAATGATTTTGAATTGTGGTGCTGGAGAAGACCTTTGAGAGTCCCTTGCACATCAAGGAGAATCAAACCAGTAAATCTTAAAGGAAATCAACCCTGAATATTCATTGGAAAGACTGATGTTGAAGGTGAAACTCCAGTACTTTGCCACCTAATGTGAAGAGCTGACTCATTGGAAAAGACTCTGATGCTGGGAAAGATTGAAGGCAAAAGGAGCAGAGGACAGCAGGGCATGAGATGGTTAGATAGAATCACTGACTCAATGGCCATGAATTTGAACAAACTCTGGGACATGGTGGAGGACAGGAAAGCCTGATGTGCTGTAGTCCATGGGGTTGCAAAAGAGTCGGACATGACTTAGTGACTGATCAATGATAACAACGATGGGACTGGATGCCATGATTTTAGTTTTTTTTAATGTTGGGTTTCAAGTTAGCTTTTTCACTTTCCTCTTTCACCCTCATCAAGAAGCTGTTTAGTTCCTCTTAACTTTTTGCCATGAGAGTATTTTCTGCCTATCTGAGATTATCGGTATTTCTCCCCTTGGCAATCTTGATTCCAGCCCGGCATTTCACATGCTATATTTCTCATAGAAGTTAAATAAATAGGGTGACAGTACACAGCCTTGTTGTACTCCTTTCCCAAGTTTGAACCAGTCCATTGTTCTGTGTCCAGTTCTTGCTTCTGGACCCGCAGAAAGTTTTCTCAGGAGACAGCTAAGATGGTCTGGTACTGCCATCTCTTTAAGAATGTTCCACAAATTGTTGTGATCCACACAGTCAAAGGCTTTAGCGTAGTCATGAAGCAGATGTTTTTCTGGAAATTCCATTTTCTGTGATCCAACGAATGTTGGCAATTTGATCTTTGGTTCCTTTACTTCGAAATTCAGCTTGCACATCTGCAAGTTCTTGGTTCACATAGTTAGTGCTGAAGCCTAGCTTGAAGGATTGTGAGCATTAACTTGCTAGCACATGAAATAAGCACAACTGTGTGGCAGTTTAACATTCTTTGGCATTGCTTTTCTTTGGGATTGGAATGAAAACTGACCCTTTTCAGTTTTGTGGCCAGAGCTGAGTCTTCCAAATTTGCTGACATATTGAAGGCATCACTTTAAGAGTATCATCTTTTAGGATTTGAAATAGCTCAGCTGGAATTCCATCACATCCACTAGCTTTGTTTGTAGTAATGCTTCCTAAGGCCCATTTGGCTTCACATTCCAGAATGTCTGGCTCTAGGTGAGTGACTGCACCATCTTGGTTATCCAGGTCATTAAGACCTAGTCTATATGGTTCTTCTGTGTATTCTTGTCACCTCTTCTTAATCTCTGTCATATCTTTTTGCCTTTCCATACTGTCCATGGGGTTCTTCAGGCAAAAATACTGGAATGGGTTGCTGTTTCCTTCTGCAGTGGACCATATTTTGTCAAAACTCTTCACTATGAGTCATCTGTCTTGGGTTGTCCTACACGACATGGTTCATAGCTTCATTGAGTTATACGAGTCCCTTGGCCAGGACAAAGTTGTGATACATGAAGGAGTCTACAAAGATATTATATATTTATTGGCTATATTCCCCATACTATACATTTCAGACCCATGACTCATTTATTTTGCAACTGTAAGTTTGTATATCTTAAGCTCCCTCACCCATCTGCCTTCCACCCCGACCCACTGGCCTGTTTGTTTTCTATAACTCTGTTTCTGTTTTGTTATGTTTGTACATTTGTTTTCTTTTTGGATTGCACATGTAAGTGAAACCATACAATATTTGTCTTTCTGTGTCTAACTTAGGAGAATAATACCTTCTAGGTCCATCCAGGTTGTTGCTATTAGCAAAATTTCTTTCTTTTCTATGGTTGAGGGCTGAGTAATATTGCACAGGAGATATACATATATATATATGGCATACATGTGATGTCATATATACATATATATATCACATCATCTTTATATATTCATCTAGTTCTAACTATATCATTTGCAAAGTGACTTCTTACATACACATTCAGTTACCAAAAATCAACTCAATTTATTTAAAATCAATACAGAATTGTTGGGGAATTTTCTTCAAAAGGTTTTCTTTTGCTGCGTCTCTGCCAGAGCCATTTACCTGCATTTTTGAAAGTACTGCTCACTTGAATGTCAGTTTATGTGTGCTTCATATTTCAAGTGCTGAATATTCTTTTAACTTAATTTTTTCTTTGAGAAAGGGCAGGCTTTTCCTTTATTCAGTTCAGTTTAGTTGCTCAGTCATGACCGAATCTTTATGACCCCATGGACTGCAGCACGCCAGACTTCCCTGTCCATCAGCAACTCCTGGAGCTTACTCAAACTCATGTCCATTGAGTTGGTGATGCCATCCAACCATCTCAACCTCTGTCGTCCCCTTCTCCTCCCACCTTCAATCTTTCCCAGCATCAGTGTCTTTTCCAATGAGTCAACTCTTCGCATGAGGTGGCCAAAGTATTGAAGTTTCAGCTTCAATATCAGTCCTTCCAATGAATATTCAAGACTGATTTCCCTTAGGATGGACTGGTTGGATATCCTTGCAGTCCATGGAACTCTCAAGACTCTTGTTCAACACCAAAGTTCAAAAGCATCAATTCTTCAGGGCTCAGCTTTCTTTATAGTTCAATTCTCACATCCATACATGACTACTGGAAAAACCATAGCTTTTACTAGACAGAACTTTGTTGTCAAAGTCTTTGCTTTTTAATATGCTGTCTAGGATGGTCATAGCTTTTCTTCTAAGGATCAAAGGTATTTTAATTTCATGGCTGCAGTCACCATCTGCAGTGATTTGGGGGCCCAAAAAATAAGGTCTTACACTGTTTCCATTGTTTCCCCATCTATTTGCCATGAAGTGATGAGACCAGATGCCATGATCTTAGTTTTCTGAATGTTGAATTTTAAGCCAGCTTTTTCTCTCTCTTCTTTACTTTTATCAAGAGGCTCTTTAGTTCTTCTTCACTTTCTGCCATAAGGGTGGTGTCATCTGCATATCTGAGGTTATTGATATTTCTCCCAGCAATCTTGATTCTAGCTTGTGCTTCATCTAGCCCAGCATTTCACATGATGTACTCTGCATATAAGTTAAATAAGCAGGGTGGTCGATATACAGCCTTGACGTACTCCTTTCCTGATTTGGAACCAGTTTGTTGTTCCATGTCTAGTTTTAACTGTTGCTTCTTGACCTGCATACAGATTTCTCAGGAGGCAGGTCAGGTGGTCTGGTATTTCCATCTCTTGAAGACTTTTCCATAGTTTGTTGTGATCTCCATAGTCAAAGGCTTTGGAGTAGTCAATAAAGCAGAAGTAGATATTTTTTCTGGAACTCTCTTGCTTTTTCTATGATCCAACAGATGTTGGCAATTTGATCTCTGGTTCCTCTGCCTTTTTTAAATCCAGCTTGAACATCTGGAAGTTCACAGTTCATGTACTATTGAAGCCTGGCTTGGAGAATTTTGAGCATTACTTTGCTGGTGTGTGAGATAAGTACTATTGTGTGGTAGTTTGAACATTCTTTGGCGTTGCCTTTCTTTGGGATTGGAATGAAAACTGACCTTTTCCAGTCCTGTGGCCACTGCTGAGTTTTCCAAATTTGCTGGCATATTGAGTGCAGCACTTTCACAGCATCATCTTTCAGGATTTGAAATAGCTCAACTGGAATTCCATCACCTCTACTAGCTTTGTTCATAGTGATGCTTCCTAAGGCCCACTTGACTTTGCATTCCAGGATGTCTGATCACACTATCGTGTATATCTGGGTCCTGAAAATCTTTTTGTATAGTTCTTCTGTCTATTCTTGCCACCTCTTCTTAATATCTTCTGCTTCTGTTAGGTCTGTTATTGTGCCCATCTTTGCATGAAATGTTCCCTTGGTATCTCTAACTTTCATGAACAGATCTCTAGTCTTTCCCATTCTATTGTTTTCCTCTATTTCTTTGCACTGATCACTGAGGAAGGCTTTCTTATCTCTCCTTGCTATTCTTTGGAACTCTTCATTCAAATGCAGATATCTTTCCTTTTCTCCTTTGCCTTTAGCGTCTCTTCTTTTCACAGCTATTTGTAAGGCCTCCTCAGACAACCATTTTGCCTTTTTGCACTTCCTTTTCTTGGGGATGGTCTTGATCACTGCCTCCTGGTCTAGTGACTTTCTCTGCTTTCTTCAATTTAAGTCTGAATTTGGCAATAAGGAGTTCATGATCTGAGCCACAGTCAGCTCTAAGTCTTGTGTTTGCTGACTGTATAGAGTTTCTCCATCTTTTGCTGCAAAGAATATAATCAATCTGATTTCGGAATTGACCATCTGGTGATGTACATGTGTAGAGTCTTCTCTTTTGTTGCTGGAAGAGGATGTTTGCTATGATTAGTGCATTCTCTTGGCAAAACTCTGTCAAGCCTGGACCTGCTTCATTTTGTACTCCAAGGCCAAATTTGCTTGTTACTGCAGGTATATCTTGACTTCCTAGTTTTGCTTTCTAGTCCCCTATAATGAAAAAGACATTGTTGTTAGTTCTAGAAGGTTGTTAGTTCTAGAAGGTCTTCATAGAACCATTCAGTTTCAGCTTCTTCAGCATTACTGGTTGGGGCATAGACTTGGATTACTATGATATGAAATGATTTGCCTTGGAAATGAACAGAGATCATTCTGTCATTTTTGTGACGGAATCCAAGAACTGCACTTCAGACTCTTTTGTTGACTATGAGGGCTACTCCATTTCTTCTAAGGGAATCTTGCCCCCAGTAGTAGATATAATGGTCATCTTCACCCACGCCAGTCCATTTTAGTTCACTGATTCCTTTATTAAAGTTTATTATTTAGTTTACTGGTTTCCTTTATTAAAGTTTACTATCTTCTGTTTTTTTAAGGATAGGTGCCCTGCTTTCATGCCCACATTCGTCTCTATGCCTACCTCTACCAATGGCCACTGAACAGTTCTGGCAAATATCCTATATCTGGTTAAAGAGAAATGACTGACAAATTCTTACAGATTAACATTTTGTCATTTTCTGAGGTCACCACAGCTGTTGGTTGCTGGGAAAGAATACTGTCTTCTCACTCAGGCTATTAATACTTTACACAGCTACCACCACCATCGCCCCACTTCCAATAAAGAACAGCAATAAAAAAAATCATGGTCCCTAAGTTCAATCAAATATTATATGTTACAGAAGTATGTTGTCTTCTTGGGAATTTGAAGCATAGCCACTTTATTATGAGATAGGAATCTTTAAAAGTATTTCCATACAAGTATCTTGAGTCTCAAACATATTAAAACATACTAATTGCACAATAAAATTTGATACAGAATGGAGGTGAGGAATCTAGCTAATAAAAGGGATATCATTACTCTATGTAAATTCCTATCAGATTCAAAACTATTCTCAATTAGGAGTAAAATTGGCTTTTAAACTACAGAATGTATTTAGAAAGCCAGAATTTTTTAATTTTAGATTTAGAAGAATGTTGCAAATTGGAGAAAACTACAAATGTCTTCTGAATGAAGTTATTGATTGCTAGCCATGCTCACTGAAAGCCCTAAAGGATATAATTTTGCCACTCTTATTTTGCTGCTTTTTATACCTTGCTTTGAAAAATACTTTCATTCAGATTGTGATGTGTGCATTTCCCACCTTTTCCTTTTGCTTGTCATTTGAAATTAGTAGTGCTTATTACAAGGTAAAGAGGAAAGCAAATGGCCAGCAAACCTAGGAGAAACATTTGAGAGTTGTTTGTTATTTTCTTAAGAAGTAAAATAGTTAGCTATTTATTTCCAACATACCAATCAAATAAACAGAACCCATTCTTCTCCTCACATCCTCCAAATGGAATTAAGAACCAAAGGATAATAGTGATGCTATTTTCTGTCCTATATTGGATTGATTAGCCAGGTTTTAGAGAACTGGCATATTGTCCTACACACCAGAAAACATGTATTTCCTTTCTGTTTTGTTTTGGGTTCCATCTTCAAGGTCATCCAGATATAAGCCAAACTCTGCCTAATAGAAAGCCTTTTGAAAGGAGGCAGTTGTGAATTAGAATATACAGTAATAAAGTAGGGAAGTTTTATCATTATTCTCAAGAGAACTCGCTCTGCACAAGCGTGAATGGACTGTTTTCTTAATGGAAAAGACTGCCTCCTTCTTTATTGTAAAAATCAGAGTCAGGGCAAAGTATAAGAAGGGTTTTCTTTCTGGGACATTAGCCTCTTGTGTTTCCTTAGCTCCTCCTTGGATGAGATAGAATCCAAAGCTGTTAATAAAAGGAGCATGAAAACTGCTACACTTCAGGATCCCCACCCATTTGCAAGTGACAAGAATAGGGACAAAGAAAGGGAAACAGAGAAAAAGAGACAAAGTGCTCCTTCAAATTCTTTACTTTTCATCCTTCTCCTATTTTACCAATTTCTATAGTATTAGGGGGCTTTCCAGGTGGCTCAGTAGTAAAGAACCCATCTGCCAAGCAAGAGACAAGGGTTCAATCCCTGGATTGGAACAATTCCTTGAAGAAAGAAATGGCAACCCACTCCAGTCTTCTTGCCTGGAAAATTCCATGGGCAGATGATCCTGGAGGGCTACAGTCTATGGGGTCGCATAGACATATGCGATATGAGGTCATAGAGTCAGACACAACTTAAGTTACTAAAACACCAACAGTATTAGGATTTATAAAGTCCAGGTGATAGACTAGTTTGTAACTGGGTAGAATAGGTTCCTACTCAATAGATGCAAAGGAGTGTTGTTTCTATTTCTCCTTTAGTAAAGGTTGCTTGAAAATATTAACCAAGAAAAAGGAGCATTGTGGCTTCACTTCTCTGTATGATCTCCCCGTGAACAGAGTAGTTCCTTTCTCTCATCTGGTCCTTAACGTAACTGGGATCTGAACTTCCCATCACAACTCCAGGACACCTCAGACCATCTAAGTCCAAAGAGAGACCTGATGTTGTTAAATAAGGAAGTCACTACTCAGCTGGGTGTGGGTGGGATGAGATAGCCTGAGTCAATTTCAGAAGCCATGTAAAGGATCCCAGAAAGAAAGAGTGATGTATGGAGGAAGGACTGGGAGCCAGAAGATTTGGAGTCTACTAGTAATTAGTCTAGTGATCGCTGGTTAGGAAGCCTTGACAAGTCACTTACTTTCTTTTTGCTGTGAAAACAACTTCTGGTCATAAGTGAGAAGAAGAAGAATAATGATATTGCTCTCAGAGTGTGTGGTTAGAGTGCGTGTGTGACCGTGGCCCTCACTCTGAAGTCTGGTCATTGAGCAGTGGAGAGGGACCACATCCTGGCTCTTGTTTTCCAGATCACTATGTGCAAGTGCTGGTTTGTCAGCATGAATGTGTGAGGGAGCTTGCCACACGCCCCGGCCGCCTCTCGCCAATCGAGAACTTTCTTCCCCTGCACTATGACTACCTACAGTTTGCCTACTATCGAGGTAAAGCGTGGATTATCTGTGAAGACCTTTAGGGGAGGGGTGTGGATTATCATAACAGATGTCGAACTGTCAGTGAGTTGGTCCTCTGCCTTCTTCAGTTGTGATCAAGAGATGGGAGTGGATGCATTTTCTCTCTCACCTCATGTTGCTGCAGCTCAGAACAAGAGCAGAAGGTGAAGCTACAAGTGCACAAATGTTGTGACAATGCCCTGAAAGTTATACTACATTGATATTTTATGTGATTTTAAAATTTAATTTTAAAAATAATATACTCACGAAAAAAAATAAATAAATAAAAGCACTGCAAAAAAAAAAATAAATGAAATAATATACTCACAGGCTTAAAAGACTAAATATTTAAAAGCTTCTCTATTTATTTTCCCCACAACCTAGTTTCATGTCCTACAATCCAGTTTCTTATTTACTCTTCCAAAATTTTACACAGAAACAGCACACATACACACAAGCACAGTCTCTGACTTATGTTTTCCACTTACAAATAGAAGATAATGCATTATTTATACTTGCCCCTACATTGTTTACTTCACTTAATAATACATATCAGATTTTTTTTTTGGTAGTTTGGATTTATGAAATCCCCTTTTGCTTGATGAAAAATGGTCAAGTTTTGACAGTTTTATTTGGTTCAATCTAGTAGCTTCAATACATAAAGATCTTCATTATAAATTTTTTCATATTTATATCTGGGTATCATCATAGTATAATTTATTTAATGTGTCTCCTTACTGATGAGCATTATTTTGTTTGTAATACTTTACTCTTACAATCAGGGATCAAATAAATATTTTATGTATATCATTTACATTTGCATGTGAATATCTATAGGATAAATTTCCAAAATTACAGTTGATGCATCAAACTGTTTATTCATTTGTAACTTTGACAGATGTTGCCAGTTTTTCCTCCACATGGAGTACCTTTTTCATTGCTCAGCAACAAAATATATTATCAAATTTTTAGATATTCCCAAATCTTATATTAGGTGAAAACTGGTATCTCCATAAAGTTTTAATTTCCATTTGTCCTATTGAGAAATACAGAAGGAATGAGTACCTTTATGTTTAAAAGCAATTGCTAGAATTTGGATTGCTAAAGTTGGTCTTAGATATCATGTTTTCAAATTCAGTACAGAAATCAGAATTAACTCCAAAATTTCTACTCAGGATTAAATAATATAAATTGCCAACAAACATTTTCGGGTGTAGGCTTTTGATAATTTGTTGAAGACATCAAGCAGCTTAGCAGACCAAAATTAGTACTTTTGGAATATCTGAAATCCCATCCTTCCTGTTATCTGCACTGTTTTTGCAACTTCACAGTATCTTTCCTCTTTTAAGTTTTATTTGATCTTGGAGTACAGTTAATTACAATGTCTTGTTAGTTTCAGGTGTATGGCAAAGTGTTTCAGTTATGCATACACATATATCTGTTCTTTTTCAGAGTGTTTTCCCATATAGGTTATTACACAGTGTTGGGTAGAATTCCCTGTGCTATACAGGAAGGTAGCACCTTCCCTCTTTTGATCATTTAATGCTGGCTGTCATAGACATGTGGACATAGCTCTTAAAAATTTTGTATAAGTCTAGGCTGACTCTAATGCCCCAACCCCTGGGTTTTTCAGTTGGCGAATATGTAAAAGCCTTGGAGTGTGCCAAGGCCTATCTTCTACTGCATCCAGATGACGAGGATGTCCTCGACAATGTGGATTACTATGAGAGTCTACTGGATGACAACCTTGACCCAGCATCTGTCGAGGCCAGAGAGGTGAGACCCATGTCTGAGAAGAAACTCGTAATCCTGCTGGGTGCTCTGGGGAGAGCTGGCAAAAACAGAACACTTCTCTTAAAGATAGCTAGCAACTGAGTAAAGGTTCTAGGATTCAATTCTTTCTAACTTTAAATATTAGTCATAAAAGCATGTATTTCACATACATGCTAACTTGTCAAAATCTTTGGAAATAGAGACAGTTTTTGAAGCTGTGAATATTTTTTAGCTCATTTCTTACTGTCTAAAGAAAAAATTTCCACTTGAACATTCAGTTCAGTTCAGTTGCTCAGTCATGTCCAACTCTTTGCAACCCCATAGACTGCAGCACGGCAGGCCTCCCTGTCCATCACCAACTTCCGGAGTTTACTCAAACTCATGTTCATTGAGTTGGCGATGCCATCCAACCATCTCATCCTCTATTGTCCCCTTCTTTTCCCACCTTCAATCTCTCCCAGCATCAGGGTCTTTTCAAATGAGTCAGCTCTTCACATCAGCTGGCCAAAGTATTGGAGTTCCAGCTTCAACATCAGTCCTTCCAATGAATATTCACGACTGGTTTCCTTTAGGATTGACTGATTGGATCTCCTTGCAGTCCAAGGGACTCTCAAGAGTCTTCTCCAACACCACAGTTCAAAAGCATCAATTCTTTGGCCCTCAGCTTATTTTATAGTCCAACTCTCTCATCCATACATGATTACTGGAAAAACCATAGCCTTGACTAGACAGACCTTTGTTGGCAAAGTAATGTCTCTGCTTTGAACATTAATCATACCTTAACTGTTATTTAAACATACATTTAACCTTTAACTTATTTGAATATATGTTTTCTTTCCTTTTTTTATAGGATTTGGCGATGTATGTGAAGCGGCATAAGCTGGAATCAGAGCTAATAAAATCAGCTGCAGAGGGTCTGGGATTTTCATACACTGAACCAGTAAGAGCAAAGAGTAGAGAGAAAAAGTTATTTAAAAGAACTATTCAGAGTGCTTCTTACTTATAATTTTATTCCCCAGATGCATTTGTTGATGATTCTAACCCCCAACTTTGCATAAACAAAAACTGGCAGCGGGGGTGTTTACTCTGTATATGTGATGAACTTTAACAAACGTTAATAGATTTCCATGTCACTGAGCACTAAAGTCAAAGCAAATATATTTGCATGGGAAAGAAGTGTTTTATACATGATGTGATTGCCTCAGGATTGTTTTATTTCCTAACTACTGTACATTTTGTATTTTCTCTTAAACATTGTAAAAATTAAAAAGACTTTGAAAGAACAAAATCAAACACAATTGTACTACCATCATGCTGGTCTTTCTCCACTTGTCCATGTTTTATTTTAAATATTAATCATAGGAATATATTCCTTTTGTAGAACTAATGCTATAGTATAGACAGATTTCTGTTCTGATCTTTAAGATAGCATAAGCAATTTCTATATCATTACACCTTTCAAAATTATTTTTAGCTACACCTATTGTTGGTATTGGGCTTCCCTAGAGGCTCTGTGGTAAAGAATCTGCCTACTAAGGCAGGAGACACGAGTTTGATCCCTGGGTCAGGAAGATCATCCCTAGAGAAGGGAATGGGAGCCCACTCCGATATTCTTGCCTGGAAATTCCATGGACAGGGGAGTCTGATGGGCTACAGTCCATGAAGTTGCAGAGTCAGATACAACTTAGCAACTAAACAACAACAATGATTGATGTAAAATAAATAAATTAATGATTTCCCTGCTGCTAAACATTTGGTTTGCCTTTTTTCCTGTCAAAATGAGTACATTAAGTATTTTTGTTCTATTGAGCTATATAGCCATAGAATAAATTCCCAGAAGTGGAATAACTCTGCCAAAAAAGATATGAGAAGGTTTAAAGTTTTGAGATTGTTTTTCTAAGAGAGTTTTCTGCTACCTTTATTATTCTTAGCAATACATAAAGTTTACCCTGAACATCTCAGCAATGAGAAATAGCATCTTAAAATCATCCACATTCCTAATATATTGTGTACAAAATTGTGCATCACTATTGTTTTAATTTGTGTTCCTTTGATGACCAGAAAAAATCAATTTTCACAAATTATAATTGATTATTTTCCCTCTTATTTGAATTACTTGGACATGTATTTTGTTCAGTTATCTGTTGGTTATTTATAAGTAATTTATATATTTACATGTTAATACTATTTAAAAAACACTATTTGTAATATATACTATATATAATACATTTTCATCTCTTTATTGTTTATATTTTTATTGACACATTTTTAAAATTAAGATGATTTTAATATACATTTCTAATATGTTTAGCTCCAGTCTTACTTGCTATTTGTGAAAGTTATGTTATCCCAAATGACCCTAGGAAAAAAATCACCTACTTTATGATGCTATACAAATGATTAACCAAACTTAACTTTTTTGTTTCTTTTATTTATAAAAGGGGTAGGAGTTGTACTTAATGATTTTATAAGTGTCTTCCTGCCACCAAATTCTAAATAACTTTCTTTAACCAAAAGGTGGATGCCTAAGCTAATTCCATGCTATTTTTTAAAAAATCCATCTGTCTTTGCCAAAATTACATCAACCTTAGCCTTCCCTTTCACTAAACTTTTAAAATAAATAAATATATTATAGCTTTATATAATATGCAAGTTTTCTAATATTTTAGGTCTTTTGAGTGTTTTATTTTATTTCTGTACATGGAATATTAGTGACAAAACTACCAACTTTTTTTTTTTAATTTAAAACAGAATTATTGGATTCGTTATGGAGGAAGACAAGATGAGAATAGGTAAGTTCTCCATATAGAATGTTTGTTTTTAAAGAGACAGAACACTTAGAATTATACTTATCATAAGGAACTTTGGCTCTAGGGAATAGGCAACATGACATAATTGAAAGAGCTTTGAACTGGGAATTAGGAATTCTGCATTCTGTCCCCAGCTCTTCCTCTTATTTCTGAGGGACCTTAAATAATTTATCTTCCTCTCTGAGTCTCTGGGTTTTTCTGGTGGCTCAGTGGTAAATAATCTGCTTGCTAATGCAGGAGATTTGGGTTCGATCCCTGGGTCGGGAAGCTTCCCTGGAGAAGGGAATGGCTACCCACTTCAGTATTCTTGCCTGAAAAATCCCACGGACAGAGGAATCTGGTGGGCTACAGTCCATGCAGTTGCAAAAGAGTTGGATATGACTTGTGACTAAACAAATAAAAAACAAAACTGGGTCTCCTGTTTTTCCTTATGTGAATGGATTAAATCAGGTAATCTCTGATAGCTAAACATTCTATGACTCTAAATCAGAGAAAGTTGGATGCTGTTTTAGATTTATTAATAGGAAACAAAGCAACAAAATTATCTTTTCAATACTGAATTTTCTTACTGCATTAATTTGAAAGCATCAAGCTTGGAAAGTTTTTCTGCAAGCTAAAACATTAAGTGTCATGAACTCAATCAGAAATAAATAAGTGCAATTTTAAAAAATGACAGATGTCAAAAAATTTACATATTCCAAGCAGTTCAAGGACTCATAGAACATTGGACTGATAGTTATATGTTTGATTTTGTCAACTGAAGAAAAAAAAAAATACAGTCTGCAAGTTGAAAGTTATATGTTATTCAGCAAATTTTCTGAAGACTGCAAGCCCAGGATACAAACTCTAAGATTGCTCTGAGTGACTGCTCCAAAGAGCTAAGGGCGGAACCGGGATGTATAGGAGTTTTGTTACAAAAACCAGGTAGTCAGAACATCAAAAGAGTACTGTAAAGAAAAACATCTCAAGTTAATTTAGCACTTTCCTTTGTTTGGGAAGATGGAAGTGCCTGGGCTCATTGAAATAACTCCTTTGCTATGCACTCAGCTATTTTAGGACTTCCCTGGTGACTCAGATGATAAAGAATCTGCCTGCCAATGCAGGAGACACAAGAGAAGCAGATTCAACCTCTGAGTCAAGTAGATCCCCTAGAGTAGGAAATGGCAACCCACTCCAGTATTCTTGCCTGGAAAATTTCATGGACAAAGAAGCCTGGTGGGCTATAGTCCATGGAGTTGCAGAGAGTCAGAGGCAGCACACACATTCTTAATCCACAAGATCATGAAGTCCAGACTATTATGAAAATCAGAAACTGAGGCCCTGACAGGGCAAAGGACTTGGACTCAGTATCTCACCACGAAGGACTGACTGGAAGATCCAGATCTTCTTGTTCAAAATCTTATGGTCTTCCTCTAAGAATCAAGAGCTCAACCCTTGTTATTCAGTCGCCAAGTCACCACGTGAACTACAACAGGCCAGGCTCAACCCCCGGTTAGCCTCAACTTTTTGCAAGATATCCAAGAATGCTACATGCATATTTGGATTTGCTCAATTTGTGTATGTTGAAAGGGCAACATGCTATCATGAGTGTGTTTACAAAGTTTGACACAAAATTGTGTCTTCTTTCTTGGAAATTTCAAGACCCACTACATTTAAACATGATTTATGTCAGTTTGATCATTGTTCAGTGATGCACTCTATGTTCAAGACATAGAACACATTGAGCATTATACACACAATGCTCCTAGCATTATAAACATGTACATGGTCATTTTTTTCCTGCTGTGTTGGTTTTCAAAGTCTAATATCAAGGAGTTACATTATGGATACAAGGAATATAAAGGTTGCAAAGATTTAGAGAAGTGAGATAGAGCACACTCATTGGGGAAATAGAGAAGAGCTTCATGAAAGCAATGACATCTAATTTGATCTTGAAAGATGGGGACTTATGTATGATATAAACATACAGTATGAAGTTATAGACTACTTGGGTAAGGTATCCTTTGCCTTTGAACAATTTTAATCAATAGGATATTGCTATTTCAACTTTTTTAATTTTAAGTTTATTTATAAATTACAGGATAATTGCTTTACAGAATTGTGTTGATTTTTGCCAAACAGCAACAACATTTTTTTTTTTTTGAATGGGCAGGGTCCCTTCAGGAGTGAATGTGGAGGGGGCAGAAGTTCATGGATTGTCAATGGGGAAAAAGTCATTGCCCAAGATAGGCCGAGACCTAAGAGAAGGTAAGTATTGTTGACAAGACCAGTTCTTACCCAGAACAGGGCAGAAAGCATTTTCACTGAAAAATGAAGGATAGGACTAAACTACACCAGTTCATAACATTCTGAAAGCAAG
The DNA here is from genome assembly GCF_910594005.1 of Cervus elaphus. Lineage (NCBI taxonomy): Eukaryota > Metazoa > Chordata > Mammalia > Artiodactyla > Cervidae > Cervus > Cervus elaphus. Next base: position 41,726,378 of record NC_057833.1, on the reverse strand, counting down.
TTGTAGCAAGAATGCCTCAGGTGTGTATATTATTACCTTTGGTTTTCAACAAAAGGGCTTCCAAATTCACTCACAGGAGTCCTGTGAGTTAGGCAGGAACTGTATGATTATGCAGTCTTTAGCTGAGTACCCCAGGCTTGCAGAGGTTACCTCTCTTGCCTCTCTCACATGGCAGGTGAGTGCTAAACTCATAGAATAGATTATGTATTGGGGGAAACTTGAAGAGACAGGTCACAGGGATATTCGATTAGTTAACCTAAGATCCTCAAGGCATATATCTGATCAGGGCTTTGATAAACCAGTAGAATTTAGATTGGATTGACAGAAGTGTGGAGGGAGCCATTCAAGTGGATACAACAAATGCCACAAAGGCATTGAGAAGGAGAGAACAGGATATTAGATGTCTACCTGCATAACTTCAAAATGAGAGGAGACATAAGTGGAGTATTGCCAAAAGTAGTTTTTAAATAGAGCTAAACATTATTGTTATCATAAATTACTGGCAAGTGTAGTACAAATGACAGTAGCAATCCTTTATAATTTTTATTACCTCTATATGTTTCCCAATTTTCCCAGAAAATTTATATACAATTCATTTTAACACTGGCAGCATCTCCTGTGAGACAAGTGTCTCCCACTTCACAGGCAAGAAAATTGAGGGTCACAGAGACTTGCTGATCCATCCAAAGCCCCAGAGCTCGTATTAGCTTGAGGAGGATTTTGAATCCAAATCTCGTTTTCTCCTCTTCGTCTGATGATGGAACATAGAAATGTCTAGATATCCAAAATGTATCCCCCATTGATTAAGTCATTGCAAGATAAGAAGTTTTCAAAAACCTGCATGGAGAAGAAGTACAGTCCTCCTTTCTCTAACAAATGAGCTGTCAGCACATTTCCTCTAGCTGATTTGAAAACATCTGGCTCTGTGCACCTCTCACATTTCCCAGCCGTTTTCCTTCCTCAGCTGCCAAGTCAGTTTGAGGCAGTAAACAGGATAATATGCTCATCTAATCTGACCTGGACCTGGGTTTGTGGCCACGAAGCCCAGGCTGTTTTACAAGTGCCAGGGAGCTTCATGGTCAGCCAGAGTTCATGCTACTTTTTAAGGCGAGAAATCACCCAGGAAGTGCATGCCAGTAAGCCGGCACTTTGCTGTAAAAGTTTGGGAAACTTTAGGACAGTCGCCAAATTTCAGAGCATTTTCTCCCCCCTTCCCCTGGCTACCAGGGGATCTGATGTCCAGAAACTGACTAGGAAAGCTAGTGGGAAGAGTAGAGCAGAAGACTACACAGGATGGAGCAAGGTCATGATTGACTGGGTTATCAAATTCTGTCATTTCTGCAGTTAAATGAGGTAATCTTAGGATCTTAGAATGTCCTCTGGGAACCTACTCAAAAGCCTTCTGTGCAATCACTGGAGATCAAAATAAGGTCTAAGTTAAGTACAGTGGTAGACAGCGGTGAAGTTCCCAACCAGAAAACATTTTCATCAGTCTGGCTGAAAGCGTGTGTCAGGGAAGCACAAAAGAATGCATGCTTCCAGAGTAGAATATATTTCACCTTTTCTCATCTTCCACAAAAATATTGTCATCTACTCTGGTTATCTAACAGTATTTAGTAGTATTCATATTGGATGACTCCCAGGCATTTAGATGGGAGTGACTCAGGGCTACTGCATCCCAGAGTGACTCCAGTCCATGGAATATGCATGTCATCTTATTAAAAACATCTGTCATTTATCCATTCTTCTTTCAACCACCGGTTTTCCAAAAACCCAGCTTGATAATAATCGCTGAGTCAGTGGGGATATAGTAGAAATAACTTTGACCTTGGAATCAGGAAGCTTATCTTAGTCTGATGTTCTCCAGAGTTATGGGTAACTGGAGACTCATTCTGTCTGAGCTTTGTGATCCTCACCTGTAACAGAAGAATAGCAACTCTTTGGAGAGGATGAACATGAAGTCTTTTGTAAACTGTGAGGGATTGTGCTCATATAAGAGCTTGGTAGCACACTCCTGTTGTTACTTGTATGACCTTGTTGTATTATGGTAAAATAGATCTTCTTGCCATAAGTCATGGGCAGTGAACACAAAGGAGCATTTTCTTAGATGATTCTTCTTTATTGCAATGAGAGAGCCAGAGCCAGGCACATACTTTATGAATGAGAGAATTAAGTTGTTCAACTAACTTTCCTTGGGCTGTGGTTAAGAGTTGGCTGAACCCATCAAATCAGATCCCAGGAACCACAACTTATTGGACTACATTTTTATTTTTATTTTAATGTTTTTCTCTGTCTAGTGTGCTACTAGTCATTCATAGGTTGGTAGAATTTTTTCTACCACGTGCATTTTTGAATGGCAGGATTTATTTTTCCTTTTATATTTTTTTTTCCTTTTGATTAGTAGGTAGGGTTTTGATTGTCTTTTGTTAAATGTATACGTGGGAAGCCTCCGTATGAAACTCTGTGCCTAGTGGTGATTGTTATAGCTACATGAAAGACAGATTTCTAGAATAGATTCTGCCTGAACCTGTTGGAACTTAGGTATTTTAGACTCCGTGTTACACTTTGTCCCTTAACTTGATCTTTGTTATGTTACTTATGGCATGGTTGGGGAAATTTTGCAATATCTCAGTAACCCTCTTTTATTTTTTATTTTTAACTGACTTTTAAAAATTTATTTATTGGTGTACAGTTGCTGCAAAATGTTCTGTTAGTTTCTGCTGTGCAATGAAGTGAATCAGCTATACGTGTGTGTATACATATACATCCCCCCTTCCTCTTGGGCGTCCTGCCCGCCCCTCCTCTCACTCATCTAGGTCATCACAGAGCACCGAGCTGAGCTCCATGTGCTACACAGCGAGTTCCCGCTTCCTCTCTATTTTACATATGGTGGGGTGTATATGTCAATCCCAGGCTTCCAGTTCATCCCACCCCTCCCCCACCAAGTCCACACATCTATTCTCTACATCTGCCTCTATATTCCTGCCCCCAAAATAGCTTGAACTATAAGCCTGCTTTTAAAAATACCCCATTATGCCATGTGCTTATTTAGAGAGAGATCTAATTCAGAGCTTAACACAATATACCAGGCAGATTTTACCAATTCAATCATCATCATCATCGAAAATAGTTATACAGTGCATGGTAGGCATTTTTCTGAATGTCTTAGTATTAGGGAACTTTTGAAATCATGCTCTGAAATAAGCTAAATATACTCTCAATATAGAAAATGAGAAAAACAGCAAAGTACAAACCAACCTGTTCCACTAAACCCTTGATCTGTCTTCCATTTCTCTTTGAATTTTATACTAGAAAGTTATTTCCAGTGAATCTGCAAGTATCTTGTCTTTTTTGTTGAAGGACCATCTTTCTCTATATCTCTGAATGGAAATGGAATATGCAGTTTGCTTTTGAATATTTGAGGAACTGCCTATAAATCTTAACTATATGGATTAGAGCAACCTTTCTCAAATCAACTGTGTTTTTTGTTAAGACGTCCATTCCAATCTGTGAAAAAAAAAATTGCACAAAGGTATGTGCATGCATGCTAAGTCACTTCAGTTGTGTCCAACTTTTTGGAACCCCATGGACTGTAGCCCTCCAAGCTCCTCTGTCCATGGGATTCTCCAGGCAAGAATACTGGAGTGGGTTGCCATGCCCTTCTCTGAGCATTAAGATAGCAGCGTATAATAGCATACATTTACTATCTCGGTCTCTGACAGGACTCTGAGGTTAGCTTAGCTGGGTCCATTCTTCAGGATCTGTCACATGGCTTCATCAAGTGTTGATCAGGACTAACATCTCTTCTAAAGCTGAAGAACTATCTTCTTCCAAGTTTAATAGCAGAATTTGGTTCCTAAAGGCTATTGGACTGTGGTTCTCAGTTTCTGGCAGACTGTTGGCTGAAGGATGCCCTCAGTTCCTTGCCATGTGAGCCTGTCCGATACAGCCACTTATTTCATCAGAGAGTACGCTGAGAAGGTGACAGGTTAAGTCAACCAGAAGATAGGAGTTGCAATTTTATGTAACCAATCAAAGAAGTGATAGCCCATCACATTTGCCATATTCTATTAGTTAGAAGCAAACACCAGGCCCCACCTACACTTAAGAGAAGTGAGGTACACAAATCTATGAGTACCAGTAGGCAGTGATATTTAGGGGCCAACCTAGAGTCTCTTTGCCATAGGAAGGAAGAGGGGGAGGAAGGAAGGGAAGGAGGAAGGGAGGTAGGAAGGAAAGAGGAAGAGACGAAGGAGGGGAGGAAGAAAGGGTGGACATTATGCTTATTTTAGGGTGAGAACTGCTGCATGTTATATTGATGCTTAGGATATTTATAATCACTGTTCACATATTAAAAGTTCTAAGATATCCTCTTAAATTTTGTTTAACCCACTACTTCCCAAACATATTTGATCAAGAAACCCCTTTTTCATTAAAAAGTTCTCTGTAGTATAAAGTTTGAGAAATATTGAATTTGAGATATTGAGTTTATGTGTATATTTTCTATTTATCCAAAAGATTGTTACTAAAACTGGGAGCTTGTGGGTATATTGATATTTTCCTGGATCCCAAGAAATTCTATATTTATAAATTTTGCTGGTCAGTTAGAAAAATTAACAGGGGCAACTAGTGGGTCATCTGAATAACCACTTCTATCCAAGGATGCCATGAGATTTCATACCTCAGTGGGTATGGATTCAGTTACCGTCACATTGGCATCTGTTAATAACACTTCAGTGGTCAAAGACTAATAAGAAATGAAGTAGGACAAACTTATGAATAATGTATTAGGACCAGATGAAGGCCAAAATTCATCATGGTCCAGTAAGATTCCATAGTAGTTTCAACAGAGAAAACTTGTAGTAGAGTGAGTCATTACATACCAAAAGCACTCCGAGGAATGCTAGCTCAGAAGAACCTGGGCCAGATTGCTCAGTAGAATATTCATGTGGAACATTGCCTTTTAGTTTCCACAAAACAACATTAGCCATTTTATTAACACTGTTAATTTGAATTTAGCTCATTTTATGGTCCTGCTTTTATCTAATCTTGTAAATTGGTTTGGATATGATAGTTATATGAAGCTATAAAAATAAATACTGTACTCATATTTTTATGATTGTAAATGTGAAAGTAAAATCGCAGTGCAAATAATTTGTCAGCAGAGATAAACATACATTACTGAAGATTGAGAAACATTGAATCATTATTTTAATATTCCATTAATCATGGGCTGTAGTGACTCTTTCATCCCAATGGACTAGTAACATTCAGTGCTGTTCTCTAGTTTGACTAATCTAATTTAAAGCCAGAGGGTAGACATCAATTTCAATTGTCTCTTTCTTGTTTGAAACAACTGTGGGAGCCCCACCCACCCCCGTGTCCTCCACGGTAAGGTCCTACAGTTGACAGACATCAGGTCCTTTAGGAATATTATAAAGAGAAAAACAAGTTCTGCTTTTCTGCTCAGTTTTCTGGTTCAAGATGGTTGTACTTTGCTACAGTAGAAGATTTCTTCTCACCATCAGAGGCTTTGTCCTTCAGTCTTATTCTCTGTAAGGAAAGGACCATGTCAGATCTAGATTTTGTAATTTTACCACATAAAACGTAGCCCCAAAGCACCACATTTTGAAGAGTCTATGTGGGGCTAGTTTTATAAACTCTGTGTGTGTGTGTGTGTATGTGTGTGCGCGCGCGCATAAAAATAAGTATTCCAAAAGCCAGACGATCTGGAATCAATAGGTGGTGGAAAGAAGATTGAGAAGGAGTCAGGTGACTTGAATGTGACTCTCCTGATGTGCATTTATTCCCTGACTTATCTGGTGAAGGCACTGCTCTAGATACTTGTGAAACTGACAGCACAAATATGTCATCAAGTAAATGCTTTTCTTTCTTTTTTCTCAAGTGTTTGGTTGTCCTGCTGTCTTTTTTAAAGGTCTTCACCTATCTTGAGGTTGTGTCACCCGGTAATTGCATGAGATGCTGTAGCTGAAGTAGGAACCGAGAGGCTGTGGAGAAGGGAGGGGCCAACTGCTGAGAGAATTCTGGAAAATTCTATGATTTTCTGAGCCAAATCCCATAAGATGCCCAGTCTGTTTTGCAGACTCTTCCCTGGAATCAAGTGAAAAAATAGAAACTCCTATACAAATATAATACGTTTTAATTATGATATCATGGAGAAACCTGCTAGCCAGACATTTGCCTTTTTGTTGAATCTATATGGAGCTTCTCGAGCTTCCCAGTGTGTGGCTGTGTCCTTGCATTCCTCAACATCAGTGAGGAAGCCGACTCTCCTGAACTGCACGTTGAAAGCTGCTGGGTGTCCCAGCCTTCCCGGCTTAGGGACCGAGATCACAAGGACAGCCATGTGTTTGTCTCTGCAGGTGGCCCTCTGCTCTATGAGGACATCACGTTTGTCTACAACTCGGAGCAGCTGAACGGGACTCAGCGCGTCCTCCTGGATAACGTCCTGTCGGAGGAGCAGTGCCGGGAGCTGCACAGCGTGGCCAGTGTGAGGACTGGAAGCCTGACGCTGAGCTGGCCTGGCCTCAGCCTGGAAGTGCTTTGGTCCTGGGCTTACTTGAAGCCAGGGAACCAGGCCTGAAATACCGCTGTCTGTAGGAGAAGGACATTGATTGTGGAGGCACTTTCGGAGCCTTTGGATTGGGTCATTATAGTTTTGTCCAGATCTGGACACGGCTGTTGGGTCTGGAAGAGCTAGAGGCTTAATTCCTAGGACTTCAGTATCCAGCATGTGTCCCGCTATCATATGAAGTCACTGGGGAAATCTCTTTATATTTGACAGAAATTAATCAATATATTGGGTTTCCCAAGTGGCGTTAGTGGTAAAGAACCTGTGTTTCAATGCAAGAGATGTAAGAGAGGATGGCTTCATCCCTGGGTTGGGAAGATCCCCTGGAGGATGGCATGGCAACCCACTTCAGTATTCTTGCCTGGAGAATCCCATGGACAGAGGAGCCTGGCGGGCTACAGTCCATAGGGTCGCACAGAGTCAGACCCAGATGAAATGACTTAGCACAGCACAGCACAGTCAATATATTAATTATTTATATTCTAGATATTTCTACAGCATGTGGTGGTGGCATTTTATAATGCAAATGTGGGGTGAAAGTTAAGTAAAGATCCCTCTTTTGATTGGAAGAATTACTGATACTGGAATCCTGGAATAAAATGGGGATGGTTCTGACTATTGACTTTGGTTCTTAGTTTTCTGGCAGTCAAGGCAGAAAGGGGGTTGTGATGAATCCATAATCATCCTTAATAGAGCGTCTTGTATTTTGCTTCCAGGGGATCATGCTTGTTGGTGATGGATACAGAGGAAAAACTTCACCCCATACACCCAATGAAAAGTTCGAAGGTGCAACTGTCCTGAAAGCACTCAAAGTAAAGTCTTAAACTCTTTTGGATTTAAATTCCTAAGTGTTAATCCAAGATCTAGGAATGCCAGATTCAGGGAAGGGAAGGGTTTAGAATATAGACCTATCAGGTCGTTGAAGGGAGCAAGTATCAATGTATGACAAACCCACTGGAAAAAAAAAATAATAATAATAAAATAAATAAATAAATAAATAAAAGAAATGACACCTTCATTGTTTCTAATCATTCATTTATCAATCCATTCAGTTATCAACTTACCAAACTCTGTTATTTCCTAAGTTTGCATCTGGCAAATAATATGCAACACCCTTGTCCTCAAGGAGCTCAAGGTACAATGGTGAAAACATACTCAGGTTATCATTCTGTACTGCTAGAAATGTTTTTGGAAAGGAGTGAGGGAACTGTTCTGAGAGAAAAGAGGGTGATTAGCTTTTAACTTCCCCTCTGTGATTAGGCTTCTTTCAAGGGCTCATTTTCCTAACCCAAACCCACAAGTCTGTAGTAGTATTCCCACAAGCCAGCAGAGAGCTGAGCATCCTATGTTGGCTTAATGATTTCCTCATTAATTGGCGTCTGATTGCCTCGAGCCCTCCAATCAACCCAGTGGTTTCTAATATTCTTCCTTTTCTTCAGTTTGGTTATGAAGGCCGAGTCCCCCTGAAGAGCGCCCGTCTGTTTTATGACATCAGCGAGAAGGCTCGAAAGATTGTAGAATCCTATTTCATGCTGAACTCAACCCTGTATTTTTCCTACACGCACATGGTCTGCCGCACAGCCCTGTCGGGTGAGATATCAGAGTCTGAACTTGTTCCGTTTTACTCTCTGTGAAATGAGAAAGAAAACAATGTGGAACAAAGCTCTAGGAATGTGTCAGACTTGATGTAGAAGAGTTCTACATTTTTAAAACAAAAGAAGCTTACTCATTCTGACTTTTCCCTTCCCTCTTTTTCTACTTTGCTCGGCCCTAAACTATTAGAAGGCCATCACTCTGCCTGTGTTCCTTTCCAAATCCATTGCTTCTGGTTGTTTCAATCACATAAAAAAAAAAAAAAACTTTTCTGCTCTAGGTTTCCCTTTTAAGGGTTTAAGAACCTGGAAATTAGTCACCACTATATCCACAAGCATTGAAGGGAAGTGCTTGGAAGATAAAGGAAACATTAAAAGAAATGTTCTTTAAAAAGACAGAGACCTCCTCACTCACTGGCATCATTATTTCTTCCCCACGTCTTCTCTTCTACACCCTCCTATGGAGGAAGGGGCAAAGAATGTCACAGATATAGACTTTCCACTTGTGAATTCTCAGCTGCATCAACTCTTTTCTTTTTGACATTGGCATGTTATCCTCAACCTTTTCCTGCTGCACACAAGCAGAGCACATGAAATGCATGGAATTTCCGCATGTATATTTATATCAGAGAGCTTTTATAGCTGAAGAAGACAGGTGCAGCTTGCTTACAGTTTTTCACAACGAGTTCGTATCAAAACAGGATCAGAGTCACTTGACTGTGCTTGCCCAGTGTTCTTTAGTCTGCTCTGCCTTCTGACTCCTCAAATTTGCAAGAGGCATCATCCATAGGAAAAGACAGATAGATTGTCAGCTTTGCTCTTTGGAGGTTATGGCACGCCATCTTTCATGCTTCCCTGTTCCCTTTTCTGGCAGGTCAACAAGATAGAAGAAATGACCTCAGTCATCCCATCCATGCTGACAACTGCCTGCTGGATCCGGAGGCCAATGAATGCTGGAAGGAGCCTCCTGCTTACACATTCCGGGACTATAGGTACCACCAGCACCTGCTTCAAAATAAAACTTTTGCCCAACAGTTATCAAAACCCCATGGAAATTAGAAAGCTGATCTGTTTTGCTGTCATCCCACTCATCTCAATGAAGCAGAGACACTCCGATAATTTTCTTAAGCAGCTGCCACAACCCGGAAGTGCCTTCAGCATGTCATATTTTTATGTTAAAAATCCCTGCTCGTTTTGTTGCATCCTATCTCACAGAACATCCATTTTGTTTTCACACAAAAAGTGAACTTTATGGGTTTTTTTTTTTCCTCACTTGGCTTTCAGTTAAATATATCCTTGTGTTATATGCATCTCAGTCTGAGAACAGAGGGGATGCATCTCCACATGCAGAGGGATGTCATCATATAATTTACCTATGTCTGCGTCTTGTAAATAAGAAACTAGAAACTCAGGAGGAAAGCATGTATTCTCTTATTGAATTATATTTTACTGTGTAAAGGAAAGAGTCAAGAGTTGTAGTCACCATGTATATATAATGTGTTCATTACTACACTGTGCTCTATACAAAAGCGCTTATTGAGCGCCCCCTACCTGCAAGGCTAGGCTACTCCCCTTGGAACTCTCCAGCTGCTTAAGGAAAAACTGCGTCCTTCAGAGTTACTAGTATAAAAGAAAAGAAGAGAGTTTTAGATTCTGTGGGAAACATCGAAGAGCTAAGTTAAACCTGCTGCGGCTGCTGCTAAGTCACGTCAGTCGTGTCCGACTCTATGTGACCCCGTAGACGGCAGCCCACCGGGCTCCCCTGTCCCTGGGATTCTCCAGGCAAGAACACTGGAGTGGGTTGCCATTTCCTTCTCCAAGATTAAACCTAGTTAGGTTTTATTTTGGAAAGTGAAATGTGAGATAAGGTTTGAAATATAATTAAAATTTTAACATAAGTGGAATAAATAAATACTTCCTATATGACCCTGGGCTTCCCTTGTAACTCAGCTGGTAAAGAATCCGTCTGCAATGCAGGAGACTTGGGTTGGATCGCTGGGTTGGGAAGATCTCCTAGAGAAGGGAAAGGCTACTACCCGCTCCAGAATTCTGGCCTGGAGAATTCCATGGAGTGGGGTCGCAAAGAGTTGGACATGACTGAGCGACTTTCACTTTCCCTTTATATGACCCTACATCTGATCTTACTCTTGAAGTTTAGGAAAGTCAATCATTTTCATCTCTAGCTCAGAGGAAACTTACTACTCTGGCTGGTCAGTTCATGTCCAGTTTCCGGTATTCTGCGGTGATGTCGTGCAGGCATATAAGAGGACAAATGGTTTCCCTTTCTTCTTACAGTGCTCTCCTATATATGAATGATGACTTTGAAGGAGGAGAATTCATATTCACTGAGATGGATGCCAAGACTGTGACTGTAAGCAAGTCTGTTCTTGCAAATTTATCTAGTATTAGTCTCAATTTTGCCATTTTCCAAGGGCTGCTGGATTTCAAATATTCCTGAGCTTGAGAATAATTCAAGAAGCGAACAGAGACCTAGTAAATTTATACATCATAAAATGTTAGAAACGGAATCATCAATAAAAATCTTCTTGTCCATTTTACATATGGGTTATTTAAAGAATATTTATTAAGGATCATATGGTTAGTGTTAGAACCAGAATGTAGGTCTTCAGATTCTTTTTCAAGTAATTTGATGGAGACATAAAAACACCTGTTCTTAAATCACCCACTACTAGGATAAGTCACATGTCTCTACAGAATGATTTCATGTACCCTGGTGTCCTGCGTGCTTAGAGCGAACATTGGTCATCATACCCGTCATTATTCAAATTACCATATGTGTGTGTATATATATATTCACATAATTCTGATGGTAAGTAAACCTATACTTGAAAATTGATATATACACATTCATACAGACACATATGTGTTACATGTTCACACTTTGGAAGAGATTCTAAACACATCATCATAGACTAAAAATCAAAAGTTAAAATCAGCCACCATATTCCTAAATAAACTAATGCCTTTGGAAAACCAGCCTACTGAGCACTTATAAACCATATAGCCAGAATCTTTGGTCTTTAAGTCAAATAGCATGTGCCACAGTAGAAAAAACATAATTTCTGATTGAGGAGATAATTGAATTATAAATAGATTATGACACATTTCTTTCCTCTATGCAGAGCTAAAATTACTGAAACATGTATGTGATAAACTTCAAGGATTTTGCATTATATAGGCTATTTCCACAACTCTTATATGAGTTTTATGTATTTTCCTTCATATTTTGTACTTTTCTCAGTATCATTTATGCCATACAACTGGGGTTTAAGCAGATGATATAAAAAATGTATTATCAGATTTAAAAGGAAAACTTATGAGAATTCTGGCTAAAATTGTCCATAAATATTGATATAATTAAGAAAAATATTCCATGTAGTTTAATATACTGTAATTTAAAAGGTCATGGTGCCTCAAACTTTTTTTTTTTTTTTGGTAAAAAGCTTAAATTTTAACATGTCAGCATTTTGATGTTTCATGATCTGGGAAATTAAATCAAGAATGATGATCTGCACTCAGTTTAAATCCTAATATACGACTATCACCTTTTGAAAGTCCTCTGTGCAAAACGTATTTGATTTCTGAGCTCTGTTAACAGGTTCAGAAATGTTTGCATCTCACACAATTGGAAAAGGAATCAAACAGGTGGTTCAAAGATTTCTTTGCTTCTACTCCATCTAGTGGCCATATTTGGAAATGTCCAATGTTTGAAAGTAAACCAGCCGGGAATACTATGTATGAATCGTTACTTTAATGAATCACTAACATATGTGAATTCACCAATTTCTGAATGCAAGTTCACTGTAATTTTGATGTTTAAAGATGTGAAATCAAACACTACTCCCCTTTTAGATATTTATATTTTTAAAATAAAGGTGTACATAAAATGTACATAAGGGTACTAATTTAAACAATATTTTAATGAAAAAGTTCCAAGTTGAGAAGACATATTTGCCGAAATAAGTTCTACTTTAGATGAATGCATATGCTTGAGTTTAGGGGACATTTTGTAGCTAAGTAAAATTCTGAGGTAACCAGTGCCAATAACAAGGAGAAATGGGTAGTTTTACTTTTTATCTCTCACCTCTTTGATTCTGGAGGGAAAAATTGATTTCCTTCTGAAGCAGGGAAATACCCCAACATTTGGCTACACAAGGAAGAAAATTGTTCTAAATTCTTTACTTTCAAAAAATCTGCAATTTCCTTGGCGCTTCAGTGATTAGGACTCTATGTCTGGCACTGGGATTTGATCCCTGGTCCGGGAACTAAGGATCTTCCCAGGGAGCTAGTGAGAAAGCCATTGGGAAGTGGTAAAGCTCCCTGAGAAATGGTGAAGCTAGGGTCAACAGTACATGAACCGAGAACTTCCAAATGTTCAAGCTGTATTTAGGAAAGGCAGAGGAACCAGAGATCAAATTGCTAACATCCGTTGGATCATAGGAAAACCAAGAGAGTTCCAGAAAAACATCTACTTCTGCTTTATTGACTACTCCAAAACCTTTGACTGTGTGAATCATGACGAACTGTGGAAAATTCTGAAAGAGATGGGAATATCAGACCACCTGACCTGCCTCTTGAGAAATCTGTATGCAGGTCAGGAAACAATAGTTAGAACCAGACGTGGAACAATGGACTGGTTCCGAATTGGGAAAGAAGTATGTCAAGGCTGTATTTTGTCAGCCTGCTTATTTAACTTATATGCAGAGTACATCAGGAGAAATGCCTGGCTGGATGAAGCACGAGCTGGAATCAAGATTGCTGGGAGAAATATCAATAACCTCAGACATGCAGATGACACCACCCTTATGGCAGATAGTGAAGCAGAACTAAAAAGCCTCTTGATGAAAGTGAAAGAGGAGAGTGAAAAGGCTGGCTTAAAGCACAACATTCAAAAAACAAAGATCATGGCATCTGGTCCCATCACTTCATGACAAAAAGATGGGAAAACAATGGAAATGTGACAGACTTTTATTTTTTTGGGCTTTAGAATCACTGTAGATGGTGACTGCAGCCATGAAATTAAAAGACACTTGCTCCTTGAAAGAAAAGCTATGACCAACCTAAATAGCATGTTAAAAAGCAGAGACATTACTCTGCCAACAAAGGTCCATCTAGTAAAAGCTATGATTTTTCCAGTAGTTATGTATGGATGTGAGAGTTGGACCATAAAGAAAGCTGAGCACTGAAGAAGTGATGCCTTCAAACTGCAGTGTTGGAGAAGACTCTTGAGAGTTCCTTAGACAGCAAGGAGATCAAGCCAGTTATTCCTAAAGAAAATCAGTCCTGAATATTCACTGGACAGACTGATGCTGAAGCCTAAGCTCCAATACTTTGGCCACCTGATGTGAAGAGCCAACTCATTGGAAAAGCCCCTGATGCTGGGAAAGATTGAAGGCAGGAGGAGAAGGGGACGACAGACGAGATGGTTGGATAATATCAATGACTCGATGGACATGAGTTTGAGCAAGCTTCAAGAGTTGGTGATGAACAGGGAAGCCTGGCGTGCTGCTGTCCATGGGGTCACAAAGAATTGAACACGACTGAGCAAGTGAACTGAACTGAGTGGTAAATAACCTGCCTGCCAATTCAGGAGATGTAAGAGACATGGGTTTGACCCCTGGGTAGGGAAAATCCCTTGGAGGAGGGCATGACAACCTACTCCAGTATTGATGCCTGGAGAATCACATGAACTGAGGAGCCTGGCAGGCTACAGTCCATAAGGTTGCAAATAGTCAGACCCAACTGAAGTGACTTAGCAGCATGCACGTACAAGTAACTAAGACCCTACAAGCTGTGTGGTACAGCCAAAAAAAAAAAAAAATTAAAGAAAAATCTGGAAGTTGTATAATTACTGAATGGTGGCTTAAGATTTACATTTATTCAAGACAAGTACGGCACAGAGCCTTCTCTGACTTTAATCATCAGTTAGATATAAAGCAAAAGGAACTTTCTTTTGTCATACTTGGAAGAAACGTGGATTATTTTCAACAGCAGTATATTTGTGAAACACAGTTATTTAGGAATTTTAGTTTCTCTGTGCAAGTTTGAAAAAGATAAAATCTAATGAGTTCCATTCGCTTCACGAAAAACTAAACTCAGTGGGGCTGTGTTCCAAAAGTGTGTTTACAATCATTTAGCTAAACTTCAGAACACATTTTCTCATAGAAGCAACATCATCAGTGGAACTTGTTTATTTCTTCACATACCTGAATTATGAGAGGTGATGCTCTCCATTTGATGAGGGTTAGTCCTTTGTGACCCCACGCGCCTATAACCCATACCAATAGCTTCAAGCAATTGATAGCTTCTTCTTCTAAGCTTTCCCAGAGACCTTTATGTGTAAACATACTCTCAATTCTTCCATCAGAGACAAAGCATTAAGTTGTCCCCATGCCCTCTCTTTAGTATTGTAAGATGCTGATGCCAAGACTCCATAATCACATAGAAGCAATAGCAACCACATGTGGATAAGTGAGTCCTGACAAGCACCAGGGAATGAGCAGCTCAGAAAACTTAAAAGTAGATCCTATAGTCATGTATATAGGAAGGCTTTCCTGCCCTGTCTCATTTGCTTCAATTATCAGTGATTTTGCTATTCCTCCTCCAGAAACACAAAATCAGATTAATACTAAAGGCACCAGTAACTAGGAAGCTCTCTAAATTTACATCAGAAAGTTACTTTGACTTTGATAAAGCTGCTTAAGAAAAGCGACTCTCTCCAGCAAAGACAAGAGGAGTAACCAGAAAAGTGACTATTTTTTTCTGCTCTTCCCTTTCACACACACACACACACACACACACACACACCTGGGTCTCAGGGTTTTTCACTTCTCCACTTACTTTTGACCTTCCACTTGTTGGCGCACAGTCTAAGTTAGTTAGCATTCAAGAACTTCAGGAAATTTTCCAACTATTATTCCTGAAGCTGCCTGTGAGAAAACTTAGCCATTGAATTTTATGGTGAAGGGAACCAAAGGTTCTTCTAATGGGCATCTATCAACTCAAGTCAATTCAGAAAATAGCTAATTAGAACCGGTCCGTCTTATCAAATAGTCCAATAACTGGTACCACTTTCCTGCTTTTATTTCTAAGCTGAACTATGGAATAAGTCTGGTTTCTATGTTTCTCAAGAAAGAAAAATGAACTCTGCTTAGATCAGATACTTTAAACATGGAAGCAAGACCCCTAAAATCCCATTGCTTCAGCTTATTTAGTTAAGGGAGCCTGCTTGCTTGATCTAAGCAGTACTTCTTTCCCTTATACCTTGTTCTCCCTAAGCAACTCCACCTGAGCCATGCACAAGCTTGGAAGGACTGTGCCAATCATTTCAGAGCCCTGGAGGCTATGGAATGGGTCACCTAAAGGAGTGATGTGTTCTCATCACTAGGGGTATAGAAATATTGGCTGAGGACGACAGGGCAGGAATATTGTAACAGGAATTAAAATAGCCACTAAGATTAGACTTGAATTTTTAAAACTTTTGTATTTTGAAAAGTCCACAAACATAAATAACACTATTAAGGAATTAGAAAGTGTGCATCACTACCTGGGCTTCCCAGCTGGCACAGTGGTAAAGAATCTGTTTGCCAATGCAGGAGATGCAGGTTCGATCCCTGGGTCCAGAAGATTCCCTGGAGGAAGACTGGCAACCCGTTCCAATATTCTTACCTGGAAAATTCTATGGAGAGAGGAGCCTGGTGGGCTACAGTCCATGGGGTCGCAAAGAGTCGAACACAACTAAGCATACACACCACTACCTGTATCAATTATAATTACCAGCACTCCAGATTTCCCCTCGATTTGTTTTTGTCACTCTACAAATATTAAATGTATATTTACTTAGGCTGTGCTGGTACTAAAATTAGAGAAATGAATTAAAGGAGAGAGCCTTTGCTGTCAAGGGGTTTGCCAGCCACCAACACAGCATGTATTGAGCAGTTACCATGTGCCATGGACTGTGATGACATTTTACCTGATAACTTTATTTCCTGAATTAGGTATTATTTTGACCTTATCTTTGTCTCATAGATGAGGAAATTGGAAATGATCTATGTCTTCTTCAGCCCCAGGATTCCATTGATCTTTGATTCAAAACTTGACTCAAGTAATTCAGCAGAAGGATAGAGAAGGGGGATTGTAGAAATGTTCACAGTATAGAAACTAAGAGTCATATTTTCACTTTTTTTCTCAGGCCTCTATAAAACCAAAGTGTGGGCGCATGATCAGCTTCTCGTCTGGAGGAGAGAACCCACATGGGGTGAAGGCAGTCACCAAGGGCCAGAGGTGTGCTGTGGCTCTGTGGTTTACCTTGGACCCACTTTATAGAGAATTGGTGAGTTTCTGACCCCTCACCCTCAGAAAGTCAATGAGACACCCTATAGAACTGCTTCATGAACTAACTGACCTGAAAATTCTTATGAGTTGATTCATAACCCTTCAGGAATCTTAGAGATCATGGCGGAAAAAACTTTTACAGAATCCTTTCTGTCTGCTTTCCAATACTGGCTCTGTTTTCTAAGCAAGAACACATTTTCTTTTTTTTTTTAATTTTTTTATTAGTTGGAGGCTAATTGCTTCACAACATTTCAGTGGGTTTTGTCATACATTGATATGAATCAGCCATAGATTTACACTTATTCCCCATCCCGATCCCCCCTCCCATCTCCCTCTCCACCCGATTCCTCTGGGTCTTCCCAGTGCACCAGGCCGGAGCACTTGTCTCATGCATCCCACCTGGGCTGGTGATCTGTTTCACCATAGATAGTATACATGCTGTTCTTTTGAAACATCCCACCCTCACCTTCTCCCACAGAGTTCAAAAGTCTGTTCTGTATTTCTGTGTCTCTTTTTCTGTTTTGCATATAGGGTTATCGTTACCATCTTTCTAAATTCCATATATATGTGTTAGTATGCTGTAATGTTCTTTATCTTTCTGGCTTACTTCACTCTGTATAAGGGGCTCCAGTTTCATCCATCTCATTAGGACTGGTTCAAATGAATTCTTTTTGACGGCTGAGTAAAATTCCATGGTGTATATGTACCACAGCTTCCTTATCCATTCATCTGCTGATGGGCATCTAGGTTGCTTCCATGTCCTGGCTATTATAAACAGTGCTGCGATGAACATTGGGGTGCACGTGTCTCTTTCAGATCTGGTTTCCTCAGTGTGTATGCCCAGAAGTGGTATTGCTGGGTCATATGGCAGTTCTATTTCCAGTTTTTTAAGGAATCTCCACACTGTTTTCCATAGTGGCTGTACTAGTTTGCATTCCCACCAACAGTGTAAGAGGGTTCCCTTTTCTCCACAGCCTCTCCAGCATTTATTGCTTGTAGACTTTTGGATAGCAGCCATCCTGACTGGTGTGTAATGGTACCTCATTGTGGTTTTGATTTGCATTTCTCTAATAATGAGTGATGTTGAGCACCTTTTCAAGAAACACATTTTCTTAATCAGATCCATGACTTAGCAATTACACATCTGATGCTTGCACTGTAAGTTTTAGGAAAAGGGGCTAAGAATGCAGTTCTTGATCAGATGGGTTTTTATAGATGAATGTTTGCAGAAATAGAAACCTCAGTGATATTTAGCACTCTCCTAATTAGTCCAGAGTTTATTAACAAATTGTAGCATCAGGAGAGAGCAATCATTTTCCACTGGTCATCCGGAAGACTGATTTGTTTTCTCAACAAACCCTTAAAAAGTTCACCAAATCATTGATGAAACACATAGAAATCAGTGAGGGGACATGAAAATTTATTATTTACTACTATTAAGTTAAATATTAAAATATTGTTATTCTCTTATAAGTGACTGAGGACACAGTCTGGATAAGAGACTGTGATCTCACCCTGCTGGATGTTCTGAGCAGAGGTTATCGTGTTTATAAGTCTTCCCAGGTGACGCTAGTGGTAAAGAACCCACCTGCCAGTGCAGGAGACATAAGAGACCTGGGTTTGATCCCTGGGTTGGGAGGATCCCCTGGTGGAGGGGGATAACAACCCACTCCAGTATTCTTGCCTGGAAAATCCCATGGACAGAGGAGCCAGGTGGGCTACAGTCCATAAGGTCGCAAAGAGTTGGACATGACTAAAATGACAGCATGCACAGCACATGAAGCTATAGAGGAATGAATTAAATCCTACAGATACAGCCCCTGGGAGCATGTCTAGGCTCAACATAAGGAATAACTTTCAAATCGACTCCACCATTTGGTGGAATTCTCTTCTTTGGAAGCACAGGGTTACTTGTCATTGGATGACTCCAATCACAGCCTCAGCAACTTCTTGGCGTAGAAAGCTGAGCCTGAACCTAAATCGTCATGGTAGGGGCTAAACCGAATGACTTCAAAGTCTCCTCCAGCCTTGAGTCTTAATGAAGCTATGAAATTCTAGTCTTTAAACTGGCATGTGAACCAGTTTTCCTCTTTAGATCCCTAAATTGGATCCAATTGCATCAGAAACAGTTTAAAATGAATTTCTCTTTCTTATATACTGTTTTTGCCATCCAAACATAACTCAGTTTTTAGGCCTCATTCCTAAACATTATTTCATATGTTTCACAAATGTTTATAAAAGATCTACTGTGTGCTTGGGAAACCACTCAGTGGGCCCCAGGGGTACATGATTGAACAAAGCGGAGCTTTGACCACAAGGAGCTTGGAGAGGCCAACAGGAAAACGATAGGGAGAAGACAGCCATCTGCGTTTGTAGGGAGATATCAAAGAAGACTTACTTACATAGAAAGCGTTAGTCGCTCAGTCATGTCCAACTCTTTGCGACCCCATGGACTGCAGCCCACCAGGCCTCTGTCCATGGGATTTTCCAGGCAAGGAGTGCCATTTTCCTTTCCTTCTCCAGGACTGCTAATATAGGGCAACCCTAAAAGAGCAGAGGATGACAGCTGGGCACGGAAGAAAGAACAATCCTGCAGAGGGACCAGGGCAGGGAGAGATCTGAAAACATCGCAAGGGACTGAGTAGTCTCCTTTACATGTAATTAATTCCTCCCTCCTCTCGCCTCTCCACAGCCAAAGTGCCAGCGTTCCCCACATCACCCCTTCTTGACTAAAGAATCTAGGTACATGAGTACACAGTGGAGATAACATTGTTGGATAATTGTCTGTTGTTTTTTAATCTTTAGTTTTCAACAAACATTTATCTGCTTTATTACTCAGTATCTCAGCGTCTCCTTCAAGATATTTGTTTCTATCAAAATAAGCTCTCTCTCTCTCTCACACACACACACACAAATAACACAAAATTCTCTTTTTTCCTTCCTAACCTGAAAGTACTAGGGAAAATCCTCCAGTCTCCAGGCTAGTGGAGACATCTAGTGGTCACAGAAGAAAACGACCAGAGCTTCTATGGCAGCTACCAGGAAAATCTTGCCTATGACATGATTCTGAGACTTTGCTCCACAATGTAGTCAACTGGGGGTCTTTACAAACTATTGACATTTTAGCTCCCACATTTAAAAATTCTAGATTGATTAATTTAGGTGTCGGAAGTTTTAAAAGTTCCCCAGATGATTTCAATGTGTAACAGTTTGAGAGTCCCTGAGTTGTTCAGTCGCTCAGTCGTGTCTGGTTCTTTGCGACCTCATGGACTGCAGCATGCCAGACTTCCCTGTCCATCACCATCTCCCGGAGTTTGCTCAAACTCATGTCCATCTAGTCGGTGTTGCCATACAACCATCTCATCCTCTGTCATCCCCTTCTCTTTCTGCCTTCAATCTTTCCCAGCATCAGGGTCTTTTCCAATGAGTTGTCTCTTCACATCAGGTGGTCAAAGTACTGGAGCTTCGGCTTCAGCATCAGTCCTTCCAATGAATATTCAGGGGTTATTTCCTTTAGGATTGATTGGTTTGATCTCCTTGAAGTCCAAGGGGCTCTCAAGAGACTTCTCCAATACCACAATTCGAAGGCATCAATTCTCTGGTGCTCAACCTTTTTTATTGTCTGGCTCACAGCCTTACATGACTACTGGAAAAACCATAACTTTGACTACATGGACCTTTGTCAGCAAAATAATGTCTCTGCTTTTTAATATACTGTTTAGGTTTGCCATTGCTTTTCTCCCAAGGAGCAAGCTCCTTTTAATTTCATGGCTGCAGTCACAATCTGCAGTGCTTTTGGAGCCCAAGAAAACAAAGTCTGTCACTGTTTCTATTGTTTCCCCATCTATTTGCCATGAAGTGATGGGATCGGATGCCATCTTCTTCGTTTATTTGAATGTTGGGTTTTAAACCAGCTTTTTCACTCACTTCTTTCACCATCATCAAGAGGCTCTTTAATTCCTCTTTGCTTTCTGCTATAAGGGTGGTGTCACCTGCATATCTGAAGTTATTGATATTTCTCCCCCAAACCTTGATTCCAGCTTGTGCTTCATCCAGCCTGGCATTTTGCATGATGTGTTCTGCATATAAGTTAAATAAGCAGGAAGACAACATACAGCCATGATGTACTCCTTTCCCAATTTTTTTTCATTTATTTTTTATTAGTTGGAGGCTAATTGCTTTACAATATTATAGTGGTTTTTGCCATACATTGAAATGAATCAGCCATGGATTTACATGTGTTCCCCATCCCGATCCCCCCTCCCACCTCCCTCTCCATCCCATCCCTCTGGGTCTTCCCCGTGCACCAGCCCTGAGCACTTGTCTCATGCATCCAACCTGGGCAGGTGATCTGTTTCACCGTTGATAGTATACTTGTTTCAATGCTATTCTCTCAGAACATCCCACCCTCGCCTTCTCCCACAGAATCCAAAAGTCTGTTTTGTACACCCGTGTCTCTTTTTCTGTTTTGCATATAGGGTTATCATTACCATGTTTTTAAATTCCATATATATGCGTTAGTATACTGTATTGGTGTTTATCTTTCTGGCTTACTTCACTCTGTATAATGGGCTCCAGTTTCATCCATCTCATTAGAACTGATTCAAATGTATTCTTGTTAATGGCTGAGTAATATTCCATGGTGTATATGTACCACAGCTTCCTTATCCATTCGTCTGCTGATGGGCATCTAGGTTGCTTCCATGTCCTAGCAATTATAAACAGTGCTGTGATGAACATTGGGGTGCATGTGTCTCTTTCAGATCTGGTTTCCTCGGTGTGTATGCCCAGGAGTGGGATTGCTGGGTCATATGACAGTCCTATTTCCAGTTTTTTAAGAAATCTCCACACGGTTCTCCATAGCAGCTGTACTAGTTTGTATTCCCACCAACAGTGTAAGAGGGTTCCCTTTTCTGCACACCCTATGCAGCATTTATTGCTTGTAGACTTTTGGATAGCAGCCATCCTGACTGGCGCGTAATGGTACCTCATTGTGGTTTTGATTTGCATTTCTCCGATAATGAGTGATGTTGAGCATCTTTTCATGTGTTAGCCATCTGTATGTCTTCTTTGGAGAAATGTCTGTTTAGTTCTTTGGCCCATTTTTTGATTGGGTCATTTATGTTTCTGGAATTGAGCTTCAGGAGTTGCTTGTATATTTTTGAGATTAATCCTTTGTCTGTTGCTTCGTTTGCTATTATTTTCTCCCATTCTGAAGGCTGGCTTTTCACCTTGCTTATAGTTTCCTTTGTTGTGCAAAAGCTTTTAAGTTTAATTAGGTCCCATTTGTTTATTTTTGCTTTTATTTCCAATATTCTGGGAGGTGGGTCATAGAGGATCCTGCTGTGATTTATGTCGGATAGTGTTTTGCCTATATTCTCCTCTAGGAGTTTTATAGTTTCTGGTCTTATATTTAGATCTTTAATACATTTTGAGTTCATTTTTGTGTATGGTGTTAGAAAGTGTTCTAGTTTCATTCTTTTACAAGTGGTTGACTAGCTTTCCCAGCACCACTTGTTAAAGAGGTTGTCTTTTTTCCATTGTATATCCTTGCCTCCTTTGTTGAAGATAAGATGTCCATAGGTACGTGGATTTATCTCTGGACTTTCTATTCTGTTCCATTGATCTATATTTCTGTCTTTGTGCCAGTACCATACTGTCTTGATGACTGTGGCTTTGTAGTATAGTCTGAAGTCAGGCAGGTTGATTCCTCCAGTTCCATTCTTCTTTCTCAAGATTGCTTTGGCTATTCGAGGTTTTTTGTATTTCCATACAAATTGTGAAATTATTTGTTCTAGTTCTGTGAAAAATACCATTGGTAGCTTGAGAGGGATTGCATTGAATCTATAGATTGCTTTGGGTAGTATAGTCATTTTCACAATATTGATTCTTCCAATCCATGAACACGGTATATTTCTCCATCTATTTGTGTCCTCTTTGATTTCTTTCCTCAGTGTTTTATAGTTTTCTATATATAGGTCTTTCG
This sequence comes from Cervus elaphus, assembly GCF_910594005.1. NCBI lineage: Eukaryota > Metazoa > Chordata > Mammalia > Artiodactyla > Cervidae > Cervus > Cervus elaphus. The sequence goes on along the minus strand of NC_057833.1, from coordinate 41,703,853 downwards.
TTTCTTTAGGTAGATATACTCCTAAGTATTTTATTCTTTTTGTTGCAATGGTGAATGGTATTGTTTCCTTAATTTTTCTTTCTGTTTTCTCATTGTTAGTGTATAGGAATGCAAGGGATTTCTGTGTGTTTATTTTATATCCTGCAACATTACTGTATTCATTGATTAGCTCTAGTAATTTTCTGGCAGAGCCTTTAGGGTTTTCTATGTAGAGGATTATGTTGTCTGCAAACAGTGAGAGTTTTACTTCTTCTTTTCCTATCTGGATTCCTTTTATTTCTTTTTCTGCTCTGATTGCTGTGGCCAACACTTCCAAAACTATGTTGAACAGAAGTGGTGAGACTGGGCACCCTTGTCTTGTTCCTGACTTTAAGGGAAATGCTTTCAATTTTTCACCATTAAGGATAATGTTTGCTGTGGGTTTGTCATATATAGCTTTTATTATGATGAGGTATGTTCCTTCTATTCCTGTTTTCTGGAGTGTTTTTATCATAAATGGATGTTGGATTTTGTCAAAGGCTTTTTCTGCATCTATTGAGATAATCATATGGTTTTTATCTTTCAATTTGTTAATGTGGTGTATTACACTGATTGATTTGCGGATATTAAAGAATCCTTGCATTCCTGGGATAAAGCGCACTTGGTCATGATGTATGATCTTTTTAATGTGTTGTTGGATTCTGTTTGCTAGAATTTTGTTAAGGATTTTTGCATCTATGTTCATCAGTGATGTTGGCCTGTAGTTTTCTTTTTTTGTGGCATCTTTGTCTGGTTTTGGTATTAGGGTGATGGTGGCCTCATAGAATGAGTTTGGAAGTTTGCCTTCTTCTGCAATTTTCTGGAAGAGTTTGAGTAAGATAGGTGTTAGCTCTTCTCTAAATTTTTGGTGGAATTCAGCTGTGAAGCCATCTGGTCCTGGGCTTTTGTTTGCTGGACGATTTCTGATTACAGTTTCGATTTCCATGCTTGTGATGGGTCTGTTAAGATCTTCTATTTCTTCCTAGTTCAGTTTTGGAAAGTTATACTTTTCTAAGAATTTGTCCATTTCTTCTTATTAGCATATAGCTGCTGGTAGTAGTCTCATATGATCCTTTGTATTTCAGTGTTGTCTGTTGTGATCTCTCCATTTTCATTTCTAATTTTGTTGATTTGGTTCTTCTCCCTTTGTTTCTTGATGAGTCTGGCTAACGGTTTGTCAATTTTATTTACCTTTTCAAAAAACCAGCTTTTAGCTTTGTTGATTTTTGCTATGGTCTCTTTTGTTTCTTTTGCATTTATTTCTGCCCTAATTTTTAAGATTTCTTTCCTTCTACTAACCCTGGGGTTCTTCATTTCTTCCTTCTCTAGTTGCTTTAGGTGTAGAGTTAGGTTATTTATTTGACTTTTTTCTTGTTTCTTGATGTAAGCCTGTATTGCTATGAACCTTCCTGTTAGCACTGCTTTTAGTGTCCCATAGGTTTTGGGATGTTGTTTTTTCGTTTTCATTTGTTTCTATGCATATTTTGATTTCTTTTTTGATTTCTTCTATGATTTGTTGGTTATTCAAAAGCATGTTATTTAGCCTCCATATGTTTGAATTTTTAATAGTTTTTTTCCTGTAATTGAGATCTAATCTTACTGCATTGTGATCAGAAAAGATGACTGGGATGATTTCAGTTTTTTTTAATTTACCAAGGCTAGATTTATGGCCCAGGATGTGATCTATTCTGGAGAAGGTTCTGTGTGCACTTGAGAAAAAGGTGAAATTGATTGTTTTGGGGTGAAATGTCCTATAGATATCAATTAGGTCTAGCTAGACCATTGTGTCATTTAAAGTTTGTGTTTCCTTGTTAATTTTCTGTTTAGTTGATCTATCCATAGGTGTGAGTGGGGTATTAAAGTCTCCCACTATTATTGTGTTGTTGTTAATTTCCCCTTTCATTCTTGTTAGCATTTGCCTTACATATTGAGGTGCTCCTATGTTGGGTGCATATATATTTATAATTGTTATATCTTCTTCTTGAATTGATCCTTTGATCATTATGTAGTGTCCTTCCTTGTCTCTTTTCACAGCCTTTATTTTAAAGTCTATTTTATCTGATATGAGTATTGCGACTCCTGCTTTCTTTTGGTCTCCGTTTGCATGAAATATTTTTTCCAGCCCTTCACTTTCAGTCTGTATGTGTCCCTTGTTTTGAGGTGGGTCTCTTGTAGACAGCATATATAGGGGTCTTGCTTTTGTATCCATTCAGCCAGTCTTTGTCTTTTGGTTGTGGCATTCAACCCATTTACATTTAAGGTAATTATTGATGAGAATGGTCCCGTTGCCATTTGCTTTGTTGTTTTGGGTTCGTGTTCATACAACCTTTCTGTGTTTCCTATCTAGAGAAGATCCTTTAGCATTTGTTGAAGAGCTGGTTTGGTGGTGCTCAATTCTCTCAACTTTTGCTTGTCTGTAAAGCTTTTGAATTCTCCTTCATATCTGAGTGAGATCCTTGCTGGGTACAGTAATCTGGGTTGTAGGTTATTCTCTTTCATTACTTTAAGTATGTCCTGCCATTCCCTTCTGGCCTGAAGAGTTTCTATTGAAAGATCAGTTGTTATCCTTATGGGAATCCCCTTGTGTGCTATTTGTTGTTTCTCCCTTGCTGCTTTTAATATTTTTTCTTTGTGTTTGATCTTTGTTAATTTGATTAATATATGTCTTGGGGTGTTTCGCCTTGGGTTTATCCTGTTTGGGACTCTCTGGGTTTCTTGGACTTGTGTCACTATTTCCTTCCCCATTTTGGGGAAGTTTTCAGCTATTATCTCCTCGAGTATTTTCTCATGGCCTTTCTTTTTGTCTTCTTCTGGGACTCCTATGATTCGAATGTTGGGGCATTTCACATTGTCCAAGAGGTCCCTGAAGTTGTCCTCATTTCTTTTAATTCTTTTTTATTTTTTCCTCTCTGCTTTATTTATTTCCACCATTTTATCTTCTACCTCACTTATCCTATCTTCTGCCTCTGTTATTCTACTGTTGGTTCCCTCCAGAGTGTTTTTGATCTCATTTATTGCATTATTCATTTTTAATTGACTCTTTATTTCTTCTAGGTACTTGTTAAACATTTCTTGCATCTTCTCAATCCTTGTCTCCAGGCTATTTATCTGTAACTCTATTTTGTTTTCAGGATTTTGGATCATTTTTATTATCATTATTCTAAATTATTTTACAGGTAGATTCCCTATCTTCTCCTCTTTTGTTTGGCTTGGTGGGCATTTTTCATGTTCCTTTACCTTCTGGGTATTTCTCTGCCTTTTCATCTTATTTAGATTGCTGTGTTTGGGGTGGCCTTTCTGTATTCTGGTAATCTGTGGTTCTTTTTTATTGTGGAGGTTTCTCCCAGTGGGTGGGGCTGGACGTTTGGCTTGTCGAGTTGCTGGTTAGGGAAGCTTGTGTTGGTGTTCTAGTGGGTGGAGCTGGATTTCTTCTCTCTGGAGTGCAATGGAGTGTCCAGTAGTGAGTTTTGAGATGGGTCTATGGGTTTTGTGTGATTTTGGGCAGCCTATATGTTGACAATCAGAGCTATGTTCCTGCATTGCTGGAGAATCTGTGTGGTATGTCTTGCTCTGGAACTTACTGGCTCTTGGGTGGTGGTTGGTTTCTGTGTAGGTATGGAGGCTTTTGGATGATCTCTTATTAATCGATGTTCCCTGTAGTCAGGAGTTCTCTGGTGTTCTAGGTTTTGGGCTTAAGCCTCTTGCCTCTGGATTTCAGTCTTATTCTTCCAGTAGCCTCAAGACTTCTCCATCCATACAGCACTGATAATAAAACTTCTAGGTTAATGGTGAAAGGATTCTCCACAGTAACGGACACCCAGAGAGTTTCACAGAGTTATATGAAGAAGAGGAGAGGGAGGAAGGAGATAGAGATGAGCAGGAGGAGAAAAAGGGATATTCAAGAGAAGAGAGATGGATCTAGGCAGTACTCTGTTCCCTAAATGTTCTCCGTAGCCCAGAACACCCACAGAGATTCACAGAATTGAATTGAGAAAAGAAGGGGGAGGGAGGAAAAAGAGGTGATCTGGGGGAGAAAAAGGAGAGTTAAAAGGGAGGAAATATAGGTGATCTGGGGGAGAAAAAGGAGAGTTAAAAGGAGAGTTTAAAAGGAGAGTTAAAAAGGAGAGAGAAAAGGAGAGTGATCAAACCAGTAATCACACTCCTGAGTAAAAATGGGTAATGAAGGTTGGATTCTTAAATGTCCAAAATTGATATCAAATACTGAAAAACAAAGATTAAAAATCTAGAGTAGAGGTTAGACTCTTAAAAATACAATATTAAAAAAAACAAAAACACAAAAAATTTAAGAAATATATATGAAGTTCACTTTAAAAATAGGGTCTGTTTTTTTTTTTTTGCCAGGTTCTAGTGGGTTATAAAAATGAAAATTAAGGAGTAATAGAGGACTTTTAAAAAAAAGAAAGAGAAAAAAAATTTTTTAATTCAAAAAATAGTAAAAATATATTTAGGAATTTCTCTGGAGCTGTTGAGGTCAGTGTGGTTTCGGTTCAGTTTCAGATAGCTCCACATTCCAGCTTACACTTCTCGATATCTATAGGCCCCTTCCAGTGTAGTCGGTGTTACCTACAGGGATTGTAATCTGTTGCACCGGTCACTTCTGAAGCGGTTCCCTTTGTTTATTTGGCTTCTGTTTGCAGGTTTCTACAGTGTCTAATTTCCGCCCTGACACACGCGGGTGGAGGTGCTCTCTTGTTCAGGCTCGCTTGTTCAGTCGCGCTGTGGGGAGGGAGGGGCCCTGCAGACAAACTTCACTGGCGTGTGTGGGGAGCACTCGCAGTGTTCCGGCCACACTGGGTTTGCCCCCGCTCACGGCACGTGTGCTACACTGCTCGGGCTCCAGGCTGCTCTCCAGGGAGCGGGCCCTGAGTTGCATGCACTTCCCAGGCCTAAGCCACTCAGGTTCAGGTTTTCGGGTACTCCACAAAGACGCAGACTCGGTTGGGCCTGTGTTTTGTGCCTTCTCCATCCAAGCAGCTCAGGCAGCCAGGAGCCTGACCAGCGCACTCTCCCCGGGTGCAGTGCGCCTTATCCCCTCTGCGGTCCCAGCCTCAGTTTCCGGGCGCGCTGGTCTGTTGCGCCTTGTGTCTCTTCTGGGGAGCTGATTTCTGGCTGTGACCCTCCCAGCAGATGTCAACTATCCAGAATCTCAGGAAGTCTTTGGTTAGAAGCTGGAAGCCTGTTTGCAGTTTGGTAGGGGATGCTGTCTCTGGGGCCAAGTTTGCCCCTTTCCCCTCCTCCCTGACTCCTGCCTCTGGTGGGGGATGGGCCAGTCCGCTGGCTAGCTCTTCTCTGGTATTCGCTCAGTGCTTTGTTCTGGGAATGGGCGGGTAGTGCCCAAGTTTAGGGCTTTTCCCAGGTTAATTCTCTCTCTCTTGCTATCCCACAGTTTAAGTTGCTATCTTACATTAGCTCCCTCCCATTGCCCTCAGGGCATTCAGGCCAGGTCCTTACCCTAAGCACTGCCGCCCGCTCCTCTCCGTTCAACCCCCACTTGCTGGTGGCGGATGCGAACATCTGGGGTACTTTTCTGCTGGGAGTTGTTTTTAGGCATGTAATCTGTGGGTTTTATTTATTTTTCCTCCCAGTTAGGTTGCCCTCCGAGATTCGAAAACTTCCCCCAGACCCGCCAGTGAGAGGGTTTCCTGGTGTTTGGAAACTTCCTCTATTAAGACTCCCTTCCCGGAACGGATCTCCGTCCCTAACTCTATTGTCTCTGTTTTTGTCTTTTATATTTTGTCCTACCTCCTTTCAAAGACAATGGGCTGCTTTTCTGGGTGTCTGATGTCCTCTGCTAGTGATCAGAAGTTGTTTTGTGGAGTTTGCTCAGCGTTCAAATGATCTTTCGATTATTTGTTGGGGAGAAAGTGGTCTCTCTGTCCTATTCCTCTGCCATCTTAGCTCCTCCCCCCTCCTTTCCCAATTTTGAACCAGGAGTTAGGCACCTCCTTTAGGGTTTAATCCCTGAGCAAAGAAAGCCTGCCTTTCAAGACGTTATCAGAGCTGGCAGACTTATGTGATCATTAGAGTTTACTTTAAAGGCATTGAATTCTCAAGGAGTATTAAGCATCATAAATTCTTATGGACGCCCAACATTAGAAGCTTTGGTTCCTTGTTAGACAGTTCCATCTCTCTCTTCAACTTCTTTTCTTTCAAGAGAGACAAAATTGCAACAGTCTCTTCTGCAGTCAGATCAGAGCATTTTGTATCTATATCAATTTGCTAATCAGTGAGGTGTGTTCCCTGTATTAATAAAGTAGTACTCATGCAGGGGCTTTGCTAGTGGCTCCAAAATAAAGTATCTGCCTGCAATGCAGGAGACACAGGAGATGCAGGTTCAATCCATGGGTTGGGAAGACCCGATGGAGGAGGAAATGGCAGCCCACTCCGGTATTCTTACCTGGGAAATCCCATGGACAGAGAAGCCTGGCAGCCTATAGTCCATGGGGTCCCATGGGGTCGCAAAGAGTCAGACACAACTGAGCATGCACACACCAACTCACACATTTTATTTGGACATTATGACAACAATTTAGTTTTTTGTTATTTAGTATATCTGGTCCTTGTAGGTGCTTTTATGTCAACATCATGCTCAATTATAAGCTCTTGAATAAAGGGGATTTTATTATCAAGTCATAAAATATACAAGTTCTTTGTATAACTTAATATGCTGGGAACTGTGCTGGGGACTACCTATAGGAGATACAAATTATTTTAGGCATAACTTTTATTTTCAGGGAACTTGAAGTCAAAGTGAAGAGACAATACAGGGACCTGAGTAATTAAAACACATGACAAAGTTCAGCAAGAATTATTAGAGCCAAAAATGCATTGTTTTCAGGAGACAGAAAGAGGGAACCAGCAAAGGTTTCATGGAGGAGATGGCATTTAATAGGAGCCTTAAAGGATGAGCATGATTTCTTAAGGGAGAGACATTTTTGGCATGTTAGACATCTACCCATGTATTTATTAATTAACTATTATACTGTGCTGTGCTGTGTTCAGTCACTCAGTCATGTCTGACTCTTTGCAACCCTATGGACTATAGCCCACCAGGCTCTTGTGTCCACGGGATTCTCCAGGCAAAATACTGGAATGGGTTGATGTGTCCTCTTCCAGGGGATCGTCCCAACCCAGGGATGGGACCTGTATCTCCTATGTCTCCTGCATTGTAGGCCAATTCTTTACCACTGAGCCATCCTGATAAATGTTAGTTGCTTTTCTGGGCACAGGAAATAGAACGGTGCCCCCCAAATGATAAGATTCCCTGTTTTCATGGAGCTTAACTTCTAGTGGAAAAAGACAACAAATAAATAAAGAATAAACAGTTGAAGGATTTTAGGTAGTGAGAAATGATGTATGGGAAAGAAAACAGGACAACTGATTTGAAAGTAAAAAGGAGCGGGTAGCAAAGTGAAGAGGAACTAAAAAGCCTCTTGATGACAGTGAAAGAGGAGAGTGAAAAAGTTGGCTTAAAGCTCAACATTCAGAAAACTAAGATCATGGCATCTGGTCCCATCACCTCATGGGAAATAGATGGGGAAACAGTGGAAACAGTGGCTGACTTTATTTTTGGGGGGCTCCAAAATCACTGCAGATGGTGATTGCAGCCATGAAATTAAAAGACGCTTACTCTTTGGAAGGAAAGTTATGACCAACTAGACAGCATTTTAAAAAGCAGAGACATTACTTTGCCAACAAAGGTCCATCTAGTCAAGGCTATGGTATTTCCAGTGGTCATGTATGGATGTGAGAGTTGGACTGTGAAGAAAGCTGAGTACTGAAGAATTGATGCTTTTGAACTATGGTGTTGGACTCTTGAGAGTCCCTTGGACTGCAAGGAGATCCAACCAGTCCATCCTAAAGGAGATCAGTCCTAGGTGTTCATTGGAAGGACTGATGCTGAAGCTGAAACTCCAATACTTTGGCCACCTCATGCGAAGAGTTGACTCATTGGAAAAGACCCTGATGCTGGGATGGATTGGGGGCAGGAGGAGAAGGCGATGACAGAGGATGAGATGGCTGGATGACATCACTGACTCGATGGACATGAGTTTGAGTAAACCCCAGGAGTTGGTGATGGACAGGGAGACCTGGCGTGCTGCGATTCATGGGGTTGCAAAGAGTTGGACACGACTGAGTGACTGAATTGAACTGAACTGAGCACAGTGTGAGAGGGCTCCCCAGACAAATGAAAGGAAGAAGCCAACCATGATAAAGGTCTTAGGAGGAGTGTTCCAGGGGAGAAGAGGTTGTAAAGGCCCAAAGATAAGAAGCACAGAATGGTCAAGAAGCAAAGAAGGCCAAGGTGGCTAGAACATTGTATGCAAGGTAGAGAATGGGCTGAAGAGAGAACACAGAACAGGCAACAGTTAGCCCTGATGAGCTGTTTAGGAAATATGAATTCTCTTCCAATGTATTCTTTAAGACAGCATAGAAAAAATCCGAACAAAATTTTTGACCTGCCCAAGGGGAAAGAAGCCATGTCCCTTACCCTTTCCACTGCCTCCCCTGGTCCTGGGAATTATAGGATAGGAAAGACTGCCATAGCTAAAGTGTCATAGACTAGAGTCATAGTGGAGAAGGTGAAAAAGATGTGGGGGACTGGAGTTGTCATTTGGAAGTAGGCCAACTGGGTCAATGGTGGGGGAGCAGTAAGAGAAACACAGGATGTGATGGAAGCAGCCTTCAAATCCTAGGGACACTCAGCCTAGACTAGGAGGAGGAAGTCCTTCTCAGACTGCTGTATTCAGAGATCTCATGGTAAGTCAGGAAGGTAGAGTGTAAGGGGAGGCAAAAGGAGAAGACAAGGTGAATTGAAGAAGAGAGAAGTCCAAGTCCTTACAAAGCACATCAAGAAATGTGCACCTAGAGCATCCAGCAATGGGAACCCATGCAAGAGCTGTGAGTAGTGAGCTGGAAAGGCAAGTGGTCATGATTCCAGTGCAGAGAGTCCAACAGGAGCATGTGGGAGGGGGTATGAAATAGATCAATTTGAAAACTATCACAGCAATTCAGTTAGGAGACAACAGGGTCCTCAAGCAGGAGCGCTTTTTTCCTGCCAGCGTGCAGTTGGCAACATTTAGAGTTGTTCTTGATTGTCACAACTCTGGGCTTGGTTCCACTGGCTACCTGTAGTAGGCAGAGCCAGAGATGCTGCTAAACACCCTCAATGCACAAGACACCTCTCCACACCCCCCAAACAATGAGGTATTATCTGCTCTAAAATGTCAGCAGGGCCAAGCTTGAGAAACACTGACCTACACTAAGGCAACAGTTCAGTTCAGTTCAGTCGCTCAGTCGTGTCAGACTCTGCAACCCCATGGACTGCAGCATGCCAGGCCTCCCTATCCATCACCAACTCCCGGAGGCCACTCAAACTCATGTCCATCGAGTCAGTGATGCCATCCAACCATCTCATCCTCTGTCTTCCCCTTCTCCTCCTGCCCTCAATCTTTCCTAGCATCAGGATCTTTTCAAATGAGTCAGCTCTTTGCATCAGGTGGCCAAAGTATTGGAGTTTCAGCTTCAACATCAGTCCTTCCAGAACATTCAAGACTGATTTCCTTTAGGATGGACTGGTTGGATCTTCTTGCAGTCCAAGGGACTCTCAAGAGTCTTCTCCAATACCACAGTTCAAAAGCATCAATTCTTCGATGCTCAGCTTTCTTTATAGTTCAACTCTCACATTCAAACGTGACCACTGGAAAAACCATAGCCTTGACTAGACAGACCTTTGTTGGCAAAGTAATGTCTTTGCTTTTTAATATGCTGTCTAGGTTGGTCATAACTTTCCTTCCAAGGAGTAAATGCTTTTTTATTTCATGGCTGCAGTCACCATCTGCAGTGATTCTGGAGCTCCCAAAAATAAGTCTCTCACTGTTTCCACTGCTTCTCCATCTATTTACCATAAAGTGATGGGGCTGGATGCCATGATCTTTGTTTTCTGAATGTTGAGCTTTAAGCCAACTTTTTCACTATCTTCTTTCACTTTCATTAAGAGGCTCTTTAGTTCTTCTTCACTTTCTGCCATAAGGGTGGTGTCATCTACATATCTGAGGTTACTGATATTTCTCCTGGCAATCTTGATTCCAGTTTGTGCTTCCTCCAGCCCAGTGTTTCTCATGATGTACTCTGCATATAAGTTAAAGAAGCAGGGTGACAATATACAGCCTTGACATACCCCTTTTCCTATTTGGGACCAGCCTATAGTTCCATGTCCAGTTCTAACTGTTGCTTCCTGACCTGCATACAGATTTCTGAAGAGGCATGTCAGGTGGTCTGGTATTCCCATCTCTTTCAGAATTTTCCACAGTTTATTTTGATCCACACAGTCAAAGGCTTTGGCATAGTCAATAAAGCAGAAATAGATGTTTTTCTGGAACTCTTTTGCTTTTTTGATTATCCAGTGCATGTTGGCAATTTGATCTCTGGTTCCTCTAAGACAACAGTACATGCACTGAAATGAAAGGGGCAGAATAGAGAGGACTACGTGATATATCAGATCCAAGAAACCATCATCAGGCTTTTGGGGTGAATGTGGAAGTCATGGTGGTCTTTACTGAGAGAGGAATTCTATGAAGAGGACAGAGTAGGTCTGCGGAGGAGAAGCTGGAGAATTCAGTTTGACCGCTGAGCTGGAGAACTGAGTTGGAGATGTCTGTGGGACCAGAAATTAGAAATAGGAGTTGTAGTTGAATATATAAGATTTCTTGACAAGGGAGGAGTCTTGGAAGGTAATTGCTGAGTACACAGGGAAGTCAAGAGAAGACACCTGGATAGGGACGGAATGAGGCTACATCTTTAGCTGGATTTAGTGTCCATCCATGTACACATGATGCCTGGAAGTGTTGGGGGAGCATCTGGCGCTGGCATCACTTGTAACAGCAATGTTTATATTGTCTTTTTTTACAGGAGCGAATACAGGCCGATGAAGTGATCGCGATCCTGGATCAAGAACAGCAAGGGAAGCACGAACTGAATATCAATCCCAAAGATGAGCTATAAAAATGAGAAGAAGAGTACTCTATCAAATATTTATTTAAATTGTTAATCTTATGAGAACTTTTTTATTTTTGTACAGAGCCACGGTATAAATTAACATGTTAATATGAGTCAGCGAATCTCCCTTCTGTGCCTAAGGATGCTTGCTTTGCCTCAGTCTGTCTGTCTGTCTTGGTTTTCCCAGCAGATTGTCTCTCAAAGCCCAGTCACCCCTTCCCCCCCTCCCTGCCGTGCGCATGCGCACACACACACACACACACGCACACACACACACACACGCACACACACACACACACACACACACACACACACACACACTTCATTTGCTGCAGATCCTAAAACTCAAGCAGAAAGAATAAGTCCATTCCTGGCGAAACAACTCCCATGCATGCCCAGATCTAAAGTTAGAGTGTGATTGGACTCAGAAGGCTTTTCTGGCTCTGTGCCTTTCAGCCAATGTCTCTCCCAGAGCTGATGGCTGTGACTCTGAAGAGTCTATGGCGAGGTCAGAACTGCTTCAAGTCACTGCCCTGAGGGCCCCCCAGGCTCTGCAAAGGAGCAGCTCTGATGAAGACTATGAGATGGAGGGGTCAGCCTCCCCAGGCCTGGGTGGAGTTTTTTACTCTGGTGTTGTTAGCACAGAGCACCCTTACACTGGAAGCTTTGATTCACCCTCCACTATGCACTAGTCCAGAAAGGACTGCCCTAGGATTGCTGTCTTTAAAAACTGTTGTTCAAGGGTTGAAGTAGAATGGCTCTTCATCCCAGCAATTCTGGAAGAAAATCTTTAATCCTACCTGAATGTGGGCACCATGGCTACATTGCCCGAGAGAGGGATGTTTTGTTCTTCAGGGAGAAAAAATGGATTTCTGGTTGATTCCACTCTTCATCTGAGTGTATTTTGAGCCCCCCTCCCCCTTCCCCCACCTTTGGCACTCTCCAGCTCATGGATTTTAGTGTTTATATCTGATTTGTTTAATAAAGGGAGGCTTGTTTTAATATCTAGCATTTGTTTTTCTTCTCCCAAATGTTTGGTTTATCTCCAGGTAATCCAAACAGGAGCTTTGGGGACCACCCAGGGATAATATTGGGTCACAGTTCATTTTGTTGGCAGGGGCTTGGGGCTGCAAGGAAGGTATGAGCATTCCTACTGAAGAAACAGAGATGGTTAGCAAAAAGGTGTTAATCCAGAGAATATCTGGGGTCCTTGATGCTGGTTCTAAGGAAGATACTGCCAAGATAGTGTTTTACGGGGGTGGGGAATGGGGTTATTCTGGCCGAGAGAGTCTGCTCCACTAAACCAGGGGAGATCACCTGCCTCTTTGATGGGCAGTGGTAGAGTCTGTAGCCCTTAAGAAAGCCAACAGATAAAAACATTTTCTAGGGACTTATCTGGTGGTCCAGTGGCTAAGACTGCTCCCAGTGCAGTAGATCCAAGCTCCATCCCTGGTCAGGGAGCTAGATCCCACATGTTGCAATTAAAATCCCGCACTAAGAGCTCTGCAAGATAGTCTGCAACATGCTGCAGTGAAAATCGAAGATCCCATGTGCTGTAATGAAGACCCAGCACAGCCAAATAAATACTTTTTAAAAATAGCAAAAATATATTCAATCATTATTAAAAAATTGATAAAAATCACATTTGCTTTCTGCCATTTATGATCTTGGGTAGTGGTAAGAACATTCATCCTTTGAGACTGAAAAATTGAGTCATAATGACTTGTGTGCCATCTGTTTTTCACCCAGCCCTCTGGTTGGGGGAGTGGAAAGACCATTAGATTATAATCCCAGCCCGATCAAATATGCTATGCTGTGTGACCTGGAGCTAGTCTCTTTCCCTTTCTGGGCTTCAGTCTCCTCTAAAAATGACATCATTGCCAGTAATTGTTTCCAGAAATCGTCCCTCTTGATCTAAATACAAAACAAAGCCAAAAGAAAACAAACCTAAAAATCTGATTTTAGAAATATTCACAAATACCAAATTTACTTCTACTAACATTTGGAGAATTGTGAATGGGTTCATTATGTGTGCATGTGATTTTAAAACCCGGAACCTAATTTTAGGTCTGAAATTCCCTGAGCTTTGGAACAGGAGGTTGCTATTTGTCTGCTCCTTTACTGAGAAGTGTTTGCTGACGCTCAGATTTGCTGATAGGAGGTTCTGGCCAAGGATCTAATTTCTGTTTTCTGGCAACAAGGCATCAACAAAGAAAACCGTCTTTGGCTCAATGCGGTCCCCGCTTCCTGGGTGCTCCCGGTGCTCTGGGAGAGGCCAGGACTCCAGCAGCGAGTCTTCCTTTCAGTCGCACAGACAGTGAGCAGAGGCCTCAGGAGATGGGAGTCAGGGTAAATCCCCATTTTGTACCATCCCTGACAACACAGAGTTGTTATTCCTGTTGTGCAGGCCACCGGGGTTGGGTTCTCTACTTGGGCCATCACGTAGACACTCAGGCATTTGTGTTCTAATCTGCCCCACATCAAACCATACATAATTTCATGCAAATATTAGGGAGTGCCATCAGATGATTTTTTAGAAGATTGAGCTTAGAAATCACTTTCTATGTGATGTCTGGCCCCTTGTGTAAAAGGATGGGAAAGCTCATTAGAATTTCTTAAGTTTTCAGAGCTAAAGGAGGCTGTAGAAATCGCAACTCAATTCTGTCTTTTTGTCTGGGAGGAAACTGAGGCTCAGAGGTTGGAAAAATGATTGTGTGGTTGCAGAATTCGAGCAGGAAGAGCTGGGGCTTCTGAATTGACTTGTATGAGAATCCTGGCCCAGGGCAGCGTCCTCTAGAAGATGGGTAACTTCTTCTCTTTGGCCAAAGATGGTACTTGGTCATCAGTCCATGGACCTGCAGGACTGTGTTCAGAAGTGATGTCTTTCTCTAATTTACTTAAAAGTGCTATATGTGCTTGAGACAGCCCAGGCTAAAAGCCCAGTTTTTATGACTCCAAGTCTAGGACTCTTCATCTCTGTCTCATGGGGAACTACCCCTCGCGCTGATGACGCCCCCTTGTGTAAAAAGCCCACAGTATTACAAAGCTTCTGTTTTCTCCTGTCTTGTTGGATTGAATGCTTAAGACACAGGACGGGTTCTCACACTAGAAACCCCAAGAGGTGTTCGGGGTCCAGATTATGAGGACCGTGTGGCAGATGAGGAAGCAGAGAGCAGTGAAGGGAAGTCAGAGCCTGTGCCCACTGGGCTTAGCGTATGCAGGTCTGAGGCAGAAGCAGTCTTTTGAACAGGAAGGAAAACAAGTGCCAGCTTGTTTGCTTCCAGGCATGCTTACTCTGAAATAGTACCTTCATGTAAAGAACAGAATTAGATTTTTATCAAACTTAAACTTTTCCTCCTTTCTTATTTTCCCGTTGACGTGTGAAGGCATATTTCCCCTTCTCTCCTTGTAGAGGGACTGAATGCGGTTGCAAAATTCAGTGAGACAAACAGCGGGTGTCGGGCCCTGCTTTCATGACACTCACCAAGGGGAAGAAGGTTCTAGTCAGGTGCCATTTTCCACCCCCTCCAAGGCAGAAAGGATCTGGAACTTCTGTTTCCTCTTGAGAAAACTCCGACTCAGAACAGATCCATTTTCTTAGAAGTGTGGGGTCCTTTCCTCAGAGCCCTGAATGTGAATTGCTTGACAGGGAAATTTTAGTTTTAATATGGTTTTCATCACTGCTTTGTGCATAGAATTTTTTGGCACATTTTCAGCTGAGGAGAAGCCATGGAATGAGTCAGTGTCATTTAATAATATATATCTATGAATTGTAATTGAAGTACAAATGCTGAATTATTTCACATAAGACAGCCACGGGGAAAATCTCCCTCATTGACGTCAAGAAAGGAGGTAATGAGGGCCACCTCACTAGCTCTTGATGCCAAGAATTAGGCATGCTGAAGTGACTGACAGTGGTAGGGCTGAGAAGTGGGAAAAGGTTGAACTGGTCCCACATCCAAAGCTCTTCGCAGAAACAGGAACCATTTGGCAAAACGCCCCCTAACCACAAGTTAAATTGGCCCATGGGATGATCCTGGTTGCATCCTGCCAAGAAGTCTGTGATGTGATGTGACCTCCTCCACACAGTCCCTCTTCCCACCCACAGATCTACTCACAGATAATTCGATGTTTCCAACCTGAGACATAAGGGCCCCTACTGTTCCAGACCTGCATGATTTCTTCAGACACACCGAGACACGTAACACACACCACTGTTTGGGCTCGCTGCTAGGTTGGAACTGCAGACTCACGGTGTCAGAGAGTCCTCCTTCCCAGCCTCCCCCGGGTAATCATGGTGTTTTCTCTCCCCGCTGCTGATCTCGGAGGCCAGACGACCTCAAGTCTGGAACAATCTGATCTTAGATCCTGGCTTGCTCTACGACAGATGGCATCTGCCATGTGAAAAGCTGGCTGAGTCACTCACCTCTGCATTGAAAGATCTTATAAAGGGCTCACAAGACAGATAGCCAAACAAAAGTTTCCTGTTCTCTCTTCTCCTGACAAGAATTACTAGGCAGGAAAATCTGAATGCTCTATTAATTCAATATACAACCCACTTTTTCTGGTTACTTGCTATGATACCCTTGGGGGGAGGGTGAACAAAATGAGCTTCACCCTTTCTTTCCTTGTTAGGCTATTAGAGATTGAGGCTAGAGATGGGTTTGACATCCTTTCCACCTTAAAAGCCCTTCTATAAGCCATCTTCTACCTAGACCCCTGTTAAATTCTCCTTGCTCCTCCCAAGCTGATGCTGTTACCTCTGAATTGCTATGTGATGATGGGTGGGGATAAAGATGGGGACCAGACAAGAAGGATTACCTGTAAAGTCTCATCTTTTTCCACTTATAAATCTTATGTCCCATTGTTTCAAAGGGTTGTAATCACGGTTGGCATTTACAGAGCGTTTTTTATGGTCTTGAAGCACTTGGCAGTCAAATAAAAGTACATAATTATCCCAAGAGACACATGAGTGCAATTTCATTTTGTAAACAGAGAAAAGGAACAGACTCAGGAAAGGAGGTATAGGAAACCTCTGGTCATTTAGGAATTCATTCCCAGGACAACTTGTGAGCAGCTACCTAGTAGTGGGTTTAGGGAAGTGTTCAAAAATGAGCATGATTTTATCCCCTCCTTTAAGAAATTCAAAGTAAAGTGGAAAAAATAGATGTAAAGGACTGAAAAATATAAAATGAGGCAAGTGTGGTGACAGGAGGGCTATAATAGAGGCAGGTACAAAAAAGGCCATATGAGTTCAGAGAAGGGAGTGGCTGGAGGGAGGGAGAGCTTAACAGAGAAGGTGGCAGTTATGATGGGTCTTGAGTGCCTGTCTGTTACCCGTAAGCAGAAATTAGCCACGATGGCCTCAGCTGAACAAGTGGTTTAATCTGAGCTTGTTGGTTTCTTGGGTTCTATAATACTAACCTTTCAGAAGAGTTGGAGAGTTTATTTTATGTGTTTAAAGATTTTTTTTTTTTTGACATGGACCATTTTTAAAGTCTTTATTGAATTTCTTACAATATTGTTTATGTTTTTTGGCTTCAAGGCATGTGGGATCTTAATTCCCCAGTCAGGGATCAAACCCACAATCCTTGAATTGGAAGGTGAAATTTCAACCACTGGACCACCAGGGAAGTCCCTGGAGAGTTTGCTTTAAAGTTGGTGTTTTGAAAGTGGGGAGGGATGAGATTTTTACTACAAATTTCCCTGGGAATGCAAGTTAATGAATGCTGTGAAAATCCAAATAAATACCAATTTAAAAGGGGTTTTATTTTATTCCCTTGTGAGAAGGTTTATTTAAGTGGGCGGAGCAAAGCCACTAAGGATCAGGCTTCTTGATGAAAAGTAGAGCCCCAGCGGGTGTCAGAAAAAACTGAGGGGAACCTCACCTTTCAGGTCAAGATCCATGAAGTTGCCCAGTGGCAACTTCCTTCTGTCTGTGAGTCCAAGAAACCTCTCATTCCACATGCCCTAGGGCCGGCCAACCATTCTCTCAAATTCTTACACATTCATCTCACAAATGGGAAAAATGACGATATTTCAGCGCATCTGAGGATATTCAGGTGTGTTGTCTGCAAAACCTAAAGCATCTGGTAAAATCAATCAAGCTTATTGTAAAGCCAGAAAACTATGGAATGTTTTAGTAAGGACATTTCTTTCACTGTTATGCAGGGAACAGAGTTTCAGCTGCTTTGGGACTCCTTGGAAGCAAACTGTCTCCAGTAGACATTGATGGGGACCTTCTACCTCATTTAAAACCAGAGTCCAATAAAACATCATGCAATAAATTGTCCAATCACACTTATCATGTCTGTTCTCAGTACCTGTTTTTGGTTTGTTAAACCTTGTAAATGCTTTTGAAGGTCTTAAGCAATCATACTGCTTAATTTTAGAATAAATTATAGACTACCTGAGGCTTAGAAGCCAACTTCAAGACTTCTGGTCACCAGAATAATATTCTGAGCTCTCATAATATTCTGCCGTTTAGCAACATTTACTGAACAGATACACCAGGATTTTTGTAGTATTTGAAGTTCAGAGTTTCAGGACATGTTTTCTTCATGAGGTAATATGAATCAGAATTATATTTATTTGGAGTCATGATTGGTAAAAATAAATAAATAAAAAAATGCTCTTCAGATGTTTTTCTTCTTCTCAGCATCCCAGATAAGGGCTTCCCTGGTGGCTCAGTGGTAAAGAACCCACCTGCCAAGCCAGAGACCTGGGTTTGATCCCTGGGTCCAGGAGATCTCCTGGAAGAGGAAAGGGCAACCCACTCTAGTATTCTTGCCTGGTGAATCCCAAGGACAGAGGAAACTAGAGGGCTATAGTCTATTGGGATCTCAAAAGAGTTGGACACTACTTAGTGACTAAACAATAACAATAATCCCAGAGAAAGTTATAACAATATTTTTAGCAGAATTGGGTTCTCAGAAGTCTTAATTTGCAGTTTATTCTACCTTTAGTTACTTCTAATCAAGAACAGGCATGAAGGCATCATGGGACCTCCATGGACCCCACAGTGCCGAGATTCCTGGAGGGTGTTCCATTTTCCTTCATTGTTTAGCATTGTGGTCACTAAGTGTTTCACAGTCTCCCAGGAGACAGGACCGTTATCCACACAGAGAGAAAAAGAAACCCATAATAGACAAACAAATTGACTTCAGTTCACAATAGATGTTTGTTTCCCAAATAAAAAATAAGTGTTTGTACTCTCTAAGGATGTTTTGCAGTTCTGATCACTTTTTTTCTGAAAAAGTTAGGAGGCAGGAGGAATTACTATAAGTTGATCTGATTCCAGGTCTCCCCACTCCTCCAAACTCCGGTGGAAATCCAGAAGGAGGCTCCTGTCTTCAGTAAGATGGTTGATACTGATGCACGGGGAGGGTGCCAGGTCTGATTCCAGCTCTGTTCCAGCACTCTCTGGTTTCCTCATGGGGAGCACTCTGAGTCTTCTCTGAACTTTCAAGCCGCAGGGCTGAGGGTATAGAATTTTCTTCCAGACGTTTGGCTTCTGAATAATGTTTTTTGTCTCTAACGGTCATAAAAGTATATCTGATGCTGCTCCCTGTACCATGAACTTCTCTTTGAAGCACCAGTGAGCCACTTCAAAGGCTCGGCACCACACAGACCGGAAGATGCTGTTCTTGGGGTCTCTGCTCTACCAAGATGTGCCCGCCAGCCTGGGACACTTTGCCTGCCAAGACTCTTACAGACCAGGTGTCAGATTCATCAAATGTGACAAACTCATGCTGAAAACTTCAACCATCCTGCCTTCAAAACCAGCCTAGAATATCCATCATGCTTTGAACTCTATGGGGAAAAGAAGTGCATCAGTTACATGCAGACTGATTTACAAATTATGCAGAAAGCTAACTGAATGGTCCTCAAAGCTCAGCACAGAGTGCTCGTAGTCACCGTTCAGTCCACATTGAACTGTCCAAAGCTGGTCAGACTGGGGAGGTCAAGTCTGTGGTAGAAACACAAGGAAGAATCATGGTCAAAATAAGGATTTGTACTGATATTACAGTAAATGAAGATTGCTGCAAACAACAGATTGTAGGTTGAAAGGGGCCTTATAGAGCATCCATTCATACATTCCTTATTTTAGAGTTGGGGAAACTGAGGCCCAGAGAAAAAGTTATTCACCCAACTTTATTATGAAAGTTACTGCTAGAATCTGACTGCTAGAATCTGAGGGGTAGCCCAACCCCTCACCCAGAGCCCCATACTGAGAGACAGTGTGCCTTAAAAAGGAAGGTTCAGATTTTATACCTCCCAGACTTGGAAACCCTTGCTAACTTTATCGAGTCTCTGATAATGGTCACGTTTCTTATCCTCTCATTTTCCATGTTTTCATGGAAAATAGTGATACCTATCTGATGAGTTGTCATGAAATTTAACTGAGGTAATAGAAGGAAAATGACGCTTATTAAAAGGCAGTTGTTACTTTTACTGTATCAGAACACCTCAACAGAAGACAAATGGATAGGACTATGATTTCTCTAGCAATACTTTTCCAGCTCTCACAACATTTTTTAATGCGTTCTCCCATGAGGCATTTTGGAATTGCCAAAATTAATTTTCATACAGTTAGATTTAAGATTCATTTCTGGCCAAAAATAATACACTTATTGCTGGGGCAGGGTCACAGGAGAAGAGAAACTTGTTATACAAAATCAAGAGGGTGTTTCAATTCTAAATTGGCTGTCAATCATCAGTCTAGAAAGTATATTCTCACCTTTCCTGTAGCCCCTTTGTCTGACCTTTCTGACTTCCTAGCCTCCCTTGCACTGAGATTTTTTGGTGGTTTTGCCCGATCCTCTCTGTCCCAGCATGTTGAAAGTCATAATTTTTATGTATTCCTTTTACTAAATATTCTCTCGCTTGTTTTTCCACTGTGCAGAAGATACAGAATCATTGCTTAGCAGCAGAGGGCACTGTTAGCATACTTTGCTTTAAGGGGTTAAAGAAAAAAAAAGAGATGCTTCTGAACATTCATTCATTCATTCATTTTGACGACTCTTAATTTAACATCTATTGTGTGTTCAGTATTATGAGAAACGCTAAGGAAACAGGGGAACTGATAGTTCTGGTTGGGGAGGCTATACAGTGAAAGATGATATGCAAGGTACCTGAACAAACGCAAAGAACGGGTGTTCAGGGGAGGCGGGTTTGAAGACAGCAGAATTCAAAGAAGGCTTCAATAGCCCGGGAAGAATTTTTGAGGGGATTTCTCTAGAGTTGTACCTTAAATGATGAGTTGGACATGGAATGGCAAAGATGGGAGAAGCAGAAGGTAAAATAGACAGCAAAAGTGAAGAGTGTTGCATTGCCATGAAGATCGACGCCATAACCATGGTAACTACTACTCTGATGAGTGTTACCTTTGCCTCTTAAAACAGTCATTACAGTGCTGAAATGAACATTGGAGTATGACCCTATGTGCAAGACAGCAAGAGACTCAGATGTAAAGACAGACTTTTGGACTATGTGGGAGAAGGTAAAGGTGGGACAATATGAAAGAATAGCATTGAAACACGTATATTACCATATGTAATATAGATGGCCAGTGAAAGTTTGATGCATGAGGAAGGGCACTCAAAGCTAGTGCTCTGGGACAACACAGAGGGATGGAGTGGGAGGGAGGTGGGTGGGGGTTTCAGGATGGCGGGACACCTGTACATCCGTGATTCATGTCGAGGTATGGCAAAAACCATCACAATGTTCTAAAGTAATTAGCCTCCAATTAAAATAAATAAATTAATTAAAAACAACAACAACAAAAAACAGTCATCACAGTCACGTGCTTGGAGGATTTCATAACCATGACCTTGTTTGGCCTTTAATGAAATCCTTCCACTTCAGCTCTATAGGTATTATTCTGATTTGACTAATAAAAACATTGAGACCCTTAGAGGAAAAGTGACTTGTTTAAGGTCACAGTCTCTCTTGAGGCTAGGATCCCCAAACAAATTTTTCTCCCAGCAAATACAGCAGGAAACCATGGCTCTCGTGACACAGACTCTCAGAGCAAAGAGATTTTGGGATGCAGAGTAACAGGATAAGCTTCAGCTGTCATTCTGGCTTCGGGTTACTGAGGGCTTGACGGAAAGCTAGACTGCGGTATTGGGTCTTGATCCTGTAAACCTCAGGAAGGCTTCTGAGGTTTGGGGAAACTAGAGATGGGTGGTTCTTGACTGCAGTTGCATTGCAAAGCTGGCCTGTGAGGGAATGGAAGAAAAGGAGAGAAACTGAGATAAAAATAAAGAAAATATGACAGGATTTGAGGCTGTGGGTGGCAATAAGTGGGAGTACTCTGCTCCTGGTGGGAGGTAATTTTTATATTGCCTTTAATTGATGGCACATAGAAATAATAATACAAAGCAGATTGACTTTTACATTTTTTTAAATTTATTTTATTAAAATATTTTAATAAAATATTTTTATTAAAATATAGTTGACTTACAATGTTGTGTTAGTTTCTGCTGTATAGCAAAGTGTTTTATATATATATATATATATATATATATATATATATATACACACACACACATATATATATGTACATGTGTGCATGCATGCTAAGTCACTTCAGTAGTGTTCAACTCTGTGCAACCCTATGGACTGTAGCCTGCCAGGCTCCTCTGTACATAGGATTCTCCAGACAAGAAAACTGGAGTGGTTTGCCATGCCCTTCTCCAGAGGATCTTCCCATATAAGTACATATATATATATTCTTTTTCATATTCTTTTCCATGATGATTTATTACAGGATATTGAAGATAGTGCTCTATGCTATACAGTAAGACATTGTTCTTTATTCATTCAATATATAATAGCTTGCATTTGCTAACCTCAAACTCCCAATCCATCCCAGAGTCCCCCACCCCCCTCAGCAAGCACAAGTCTATTCTCTATGTCTGTGTGTCTGTTTCTGTTTCATGGAAAAGTTCATTTATGTCTTATTTTAGATTTCACATATAAGTGATATCACATGATATTTGACTTCGACTTACCTCACTTAGGGTGACAATCTCTAGTTGCATCCATGTCACTGCAAATGGCATTGCTTTGTTCTTTTTTATGGCTTAGTAGTACTCCATTGTATATATGTAGCACATCTTTTTTATCCATCCATCTGTTGATGAACATTTATGTTGCTTCCTTTTCTTGGCTGTTGTAAATAGTGCTGCAAAGCAGATTGACTTTAAATTGACTGGTTTTAAATTCCCTAAAGACAGCACACCCTCTTATCGCCTGCAACCCAGGGGTCTAAACCCACTACTCTCTTGCCCCCATTACACCCTCTGGTCCACCACTGCCAAGGTACAACTTAAGCACAGCCTGAGTCAGGTTGGCAGTAGTGGGACTCAGGGTAAAGAACTGAGGAAACCTATTTTGAAGAAAAGAGGAGTAGGGACTTGGTGGCTGACAGAATTACCAGGAAAGAAGATAAAAATCATGATTTTGAGCCTAGGAAAATAACAAAGTCAATAATGCAAATAGGGAAATGAGGGGGCGGGGGGGAAATAAGCTGGTTTCAGAGGGAATGTGACCTTACAGGAAAGGAGGATTCCCAAGTAGCAACTCAGCGGGAATGTTTTGGTGCAAACATATTTTCTATTCTGTTTCTTGATTTTCTTAATCCCACTTCTCATCTGCAACTTATCAATGATAGGGGTTGCATATAGCTCTTTTACAAGGAGACTGAAATAGGGGATAAAACTGCCAAGCTATTAGTGTTAGCATTCTTCACTTAAGACTCTCCCACTGACATCAAACCAGTGTCACTCTTCTTACAGTGACAGAGCTGAGCACACTGGAGACCTGTGGACTTTCTCCTCTCCTTGAGTCTACTCCACACTGCCTGCTCATGCTGCTCAGATGTCTACATTCTATCTTCTCTTCCCAGAGCACCCTCATCATCCCCAAATTTCTCCAGCTTTACCAGGAAACTTTCACAGGAGGATGGCCCATGGTCCCTGGTTTTCTGGGACTGAGGAGTATTTAAACCAGGACAGTCCCTGGCAAACCTGGACCGGGAGGTAAAGTCAAAAACTGACCTTACATTCGAGTCGACCTTTATCTTGCATCCTTCCTCTTCTAGGAAGCCTTCCGCAACTCACTACAGCTCTGGACTAAAAGTTCCAACTCCCTCCTGGGTAGTCCACCCCAGCCTTCATTCCCCTCTGCCACCCTTCCCACTCTCCTGATTACTGAGTTGAGATGCATCTCCCCTGCTCTCCACAGCAGATGTCTTTGTGGTACCTCCACTCTCCCATCCTCGGTCGAGCAACCGCCATCTCTCTGCAGAATTATTGCAGAAGCCTCCGAACTTCTGTCTTTCTTTTCATCCTTGTTTCTTTTAAGTGTATTCTCCACACAGAAGCCAGAGTCATCCTTCTGAAATGTAAGTAACCCATGTCACCCTTCCGCTCAGAATCTTTTATGGGTTTTCCATCTCACTGGCTTAGCCAGTTACTCTCTACTCTTACGTCTATACACTCCTTACATACCTAGTCAGCTCCAGTGGCACTGCCTCATGACTATTCTAGAACACACCCAGCTTGCTCCTGCCTCAGAGTCTTTGCATATACTGTTGTTTATGTCTGAATCATTCTTCCCTCAGGTGTGCACATGGCTTACCACTCAGGCCAAGGAGTTGAGGTCAAAGTACACTTTCTTAGGGGGGTCTTCCATGACCTCTTTCTACACTTGAATTCCTGCAGCTGCCATTCCCACTCCCCTTCTCTGCTTTGTTTCATACCACTTACCACCATCTAACATTTTACCTAGTGAATTTTGTCTACTGTCTATCTCCTTCCACTCAGAATATAGTTTCTAGGATGGGAATTTTATTCATTACTGTAGTTCCAGTGCTTAAAAGAGGACATGGCAGACAGCAGAGATTTAGAAACAGTAATTGAATGCATGCATACATGATTACATGCAGGAGTGGACACACAATTAAAGGACAATTAACTGAGAGTCACAAGTTTCAGTTCAGACACATAGGATTTGGGTGAGTTTGAGAAAACTAATTTCTCCCTCTAGTTCTTATTTTCTCTAACTGCAAAATAAAGGCCTTAGACTCAGAGCTCTTTAAGGATGCGCCAAGCAATGGTATTCTCAAAGCCTACCAGTCAATGGTGTGTAAGAACCAGAATCTAACTTTGCCATTAAACAGGGCCCAGAAGGAAGAAATATTAACAAGAGAAAGAAAAGCATGGTGGAAATTGCAATTTGAGGGAGGGGGGGGCAGGAAATATGTACCAGAGACCTGAGAGTTCCATGCGAAGGAGGCAGATGGTTAAGCCAAGATGACAGAGACAACTCGTTATCGGTCTAAGTTTGAATCTCAGCCCAGGGATAAATTATCTTAGCAGTCTGGAAGATGACACCAAAGGTGGGTCAGTCCCCATCTGGTTACAAAGCCCTGCGTTGATACAATGTGTGATTAGAACACTTCTTGGAAATCTTTCTGCACACCGGCCTAATGGCCCCCAGAGTGGGTGGATTCTCAAATTAGTCATATAAGAACAGACAGTTTAACAGAAGGAGGCTGTTCTAGACTCTTTCATTTGGGAAAGTACCCTCCCTTCAGAAAAGGGAAGTCATTTGAGATGCCCCCAGCTTTCTATTGCCCACCTGTCTCAGGTGGGAGAAACCTATTAGCTGCCATCTTAGAGCAAGTCCTTGGAAAGAGGGTGGAAGACAATGGATTAGTCAAGTGAAAGGAGACATTTCAAATGCTACAGGTGCCACACCCTGAGTGCAAGGGAGCCTACCGGTTATTCAACTTCTCCGGTACAGCTACTGTGAGGATGTGCACTTAAGCCCAGTAAGGTCAGGGAGCTACTCGGCAGTAACCAAAGCCGTGGTGTTGCAGGGATTATCACAGCCATCTCCCTCCATAGTTGTGGTTTAGGGAGGATTTTGCTGCTGTCACCTTCTTTGGTAACACAGCACTAGCAAGTGTTGCAAGTGTAATTGTTGCTGTTGAAATATCCTCTTGGCAGTTCCTGGTGTGTATGTGTGTGTTTACCATCTTTTCAAAGTGGCTCTGGGAACTTAGATTCCACCTCAAGGAAGTAACCATGGATTGAATTTAGATCCAAAAAATAGATATCAGACCCCTAGTTCTTGCCAGATGTTGTATTGAGTGCTTTGTTGTGCTATAAAGCTTTCGAAATCGTGTCATCCATATTTACAGATAAAGAAACTGAGGCTCAAGGGAATTAAATAACCTCCCCTAAGCCTAGTGAGAGCAAGTTGCCAAGGAAGCCAGGATTTAAAGATTTTAGGATCTTACCCCCCAAGACACATAAAACCTTGGGAAGAATGCCACTGCATAAAGTCAGATAGTTTACGTCTGTTTGGGTTGAAGCAGGAACCAGAACTGTGGAGCCCTGTCCATTCTTCCCTCTTTGTCAGCCTCTGTGCTCTCCCCATAGTTCAGTGAAACATATTCCAAAAAACTTGCTCGATGAAGTGAACTCTAAGCCACTTCCAACTCTAAAATGCTTTAAATCTATGATTTTGAGATGTTTCTACTCATATCAGACACGTACTATCAACTCCTTCCTCTGAAAAAGTATGTGAGCTAACCAGACCTCAGATACAGAAATTTGAACATCATTGTTTATGAAATCATAGAATGTTAAAGGCAGCGGAGACCCGAGAAATCAACAAATCCCAAAACTTCATGTATTTAATAAAATAATGGCAATTTTAGCCCAGGAAGAAGAAATTATTTGCTTGGGGAAGGCAGTTGGTCAACTGTCTTTCTTCCAGAGAGGTGATATTTACAATATACAGCAATTGGTACATTCTAACCAATCAGAACACATGAAACACTGTGGGGAGGGGGGGGATCCCGGGGAGGCCATCAGTACAAAGTTTTACCCTGTCAGTTACTGGATGATGAAGACGTCTCAGGGGTTCTAGAGGAGGAATTGAGGTGAGTTGTGTTGTAGGTGTTGGGCTGATTCAGGCACTGGACTGGTGGAAGAAATTATTTGTAAAAGTCTGGAATCATTTAATAACTGGTAGAGCCATCCTGGTACATAAGAGTGCAATATCATGTCTCCAAATACCCAAAGTTGCAGGATTTCCTTGTAATTGCTAAAACTCTTTTAAGGCAGGATTCTGCTTCCTTTTCAGGAAAGGAAAAAAGAGGCAGGGAGGGGCAGAATTTCTGTCAGCCAAGTGTCACATTCAAGAATTCCACCCAGAGCCACACAGGTGCAGATACCCGAAGGGCACTGCCAGGCAGATAGCACTGTCTCTGGTAATTGGGTTGACATCACCGAACAGCCTCAGAGGACTTGAATCCTTTCCACGACTCCACCTCCTCCCATTTGGTGGTGAAAACTTCAGGTTGGGAGCTGAGTGATCATCCTGAAGTAGATGAAAGGAAACCTGGAGGTCAATTTTAAGGGAAAGACTTTTCCCCTAGGTTTCTGTCCAGATATTCAATGGAAAGAAAAGGACCAGGCTCAAAGTTGCCTTCATGCGTGCTGGGTGCATGCTTCGGTCACTTTGGTCATAACTGACCCTTTGCAACCCTATGGACTGTAGTCCACAAGGCTCCTCTGTCCATAGGGTTCTCCAGGCAAGAATACTGGAGTGGGTTGCTATTTCCTTCTCTAGGGGACCTTCCTGACCCAGGAATTGAACCCGCATCTCTTATGTCTCCTGCATTAGCAAGCAGGATTTTTACCACTATCACCACCTGGGAAGCCCCAAAGTGGCCTTCAAGTGCATATAAAGAGGGAGCCAAGGATGGCCTTAGAATTCTATACTCAGGAGGTTACAAGAGCCCTTAATGTTCACTTGGCCCAGCCTCCCGTCTAAGACTTGAATCTTCAAAATGAAGAATCCCTGACCCCAACCAGACTGAAAGGTTCTCCATTCCTAAATGAGCATTGGTTCCCTCCACCCCCACTTCCAGATATTTCTATGTAGTTTCCTGAGGCTGCAGTACCTTTTCTCTTTTCCTGTTGTTTCTGGAGCCATTTTTGCTACCCGCCTTCCAAGTCTTACTTGAGAAAATGCTTAGATAAGAGGCTGCATGAGATGTCTTTTAGAAACATCTCTCAGCCACTGGAACTTCACACATGCAGCATTCACCGCTCTGGTGTTTCCATCCTCCCTAGGCTATGAGCTACAGCAGAGGAAGCTGTGTTATGCCTGTCCAGGAGGACCTACACAGGAAAGGCATGCAAAATGTAAACGAATGAATCAGTGAATCCCTTGCTACATCTTAACTGCTGATAAAGTATTTACACTCACCATTTCATATCATCATTTCACCAAACTTATGAGGAAGACAAAACTTTTTATACTTATAAGAAATAATATTTTCATGCCCATTTTATGGATGAGAGCAACAAGCTCAAAAAGAAACAAAAAAAAAACAAACCAAAAAAATCCCTGACATATATTTAAGACATGTATGGGCCATTCAATGTGCTAGGTCCTTTCAAATCTTTTTATCATATTTATTCTTATAACAAGCCTTTGAAAAGTTCCATTACTCACTCTTGAAATTTTTATTTACTTTTAAATTGAGACACGCTTTTCAGGGTATGAGTTTTGACCAATGCATCCTGTCATGACAATAACGACACAGAACTGTTGTATCAATCTCAAGCTATCCTTCACAGTCATTCTCTCCTTACCCCCAGGTCCCTGCCACCCCTGATTTCTTCTCCGTCCTTATAGTCTGTGCAATCATATTTTAGTAGGTAAAAAACCAAAACTCAGAATTGAAGTAAGTCGTTCAAGGTGAGGGGCTAATAGGTGATAAGGCTTTGCCATTGAATCCAGACTTCTGATTCTCTGTAAAGGTGGGGGCTGAAAGCATGGAGCCAAGGGAAACGCTTGGCCCCACTCCCCTGTCTCCCTCCCTCCTTCCACAGAGATGGGCCATCCTTAGTGCTGGTTCTGTGAGAGGCAGGGCAAACACAGCCTCATTACTGGGGCCAGATCTGATAAACCTCCACCTCTGATCATTCACAAGGTGCTAAGGGAAGACTGTGTTCCTATCCAGTGGAAGAATCTGAAAATCATATTCTCTACAGGCTATTTAGCAGACGATGGTGTAAGAGACTGGTCTTTTTCCAGTTGCACTGCTTATCTCTAAGACAAGAGGTTCCGAGAGGAGGTCACTACTAAACATTGAGTCTCTCTGTTTAACAGTCCCCCCACCCCCCCATCCAGGGCCCAGGGACCCTTTTCCAGAAGTGGGTAAGACTACAGGTGAGCCTGGCTGGTACAAGGCGGACCCTGCTTCTAATTGATTTAATATCATTCACTGTTGCGGTTGTTCATCTGGGAAGCCAGCCATGGTCTCTGCAGGAGCAGCCACACATGGGCAGCCTGGGGGCAGCGAGCACAGATCTTATTGGGGCTCCCAAAGCAAACACGTCTAGAAGCAGCTTCAAAAGTGGAGAGCAGGCTGCCTCTGGGACAGGGCCATTTCCCTGGGAGGTGTTGGCTTCCCGGGCCATGAGGGATAGAGAAATCATTTTATCTTCATCCTGCTTTTAATCAGGCTGGCAGGATATTGGTGCCACTTCTGTCTAAACATAATCTCTTTTCAAAATAATAAGAAGAAAGATACTTGTTTGGGGTGGGGGCGGGGCTGAAGGAAGATGTGAATGTATGATCTGCCCTGACAGATACAGGAAATCGCTCCAGGCTTCCTGCATCCCTCCCAGGCTCCATCGTTCCTTCTCCCCATCCTTCTCAGGCCCCACTTCTCTGCCTGTATTTCTTTAGGATATAACTCTTTCCTTATTTTAGGAAGTCATTTGAAATTTGTGAGTGCTGATCCTCCCCTTCAGGCTGCAGTCCTGACTACAAAATGCCATCATGCCCTACCACCTACTGAAGTTGGATCTACTAATGAGGGCCTTTTAAATGAGTTGCCCTGAGAGTTTAGGTGAGAAGCCTCCAGAGAACCCAGCCTTGGCTCCTTGCACCCTCTGCTGAGGGGCTGCAGCCATGATAATAGACCAAATCCAAGGCTTTCACACAACACCAGGGCTGGTAGATGGTGAAAGTAATTCACTTACTGCAAACCCCACTTTCTGGCCTGGTTACTTAACTAGCTGGGTGATCTTGAAAGAGCTATGTACTTCCTATATGAACATTATCTTCTTCATCTGTGCAATGGAATAAATAATGCCTAACTTACAAGGTTGTAGAGAGAACAATGCATATCAAGTGGTGCACAGAACACACCCCACAGGAGTAATTATAGTCAACCTCATCGCCATTACTCAACAGAGTTTAGTTTAAACAACAATGTTTGGGTATTTCTGTAAATTATATACCTGAGATGGTCTCTGTCTTTTGCTTCCCATCCACCTTATGATAAGAGGAAGGCTCCAGCTAATGCTTAGTCTTTATTCTTAAAAGGAATTTCTGCTCTGAGAGTCTCTTGCTTTCCACTCCAAATCTGGTATTACAGCGAGCTGTAGATGGAAGGATCCTTTCTTTCCTTGAACCCAGAGACCAGAGACCAGAGTGCAGGACCAAGTCAATGCTTCCAGCTCTAGCCCTTTTCTTCCATATCCTGCCCTGGTCAGTCTGCCCCTAGAATCAAAGTTTTTCTCCAAAATAGAAGGCAATTTCTAATCAAAGTAAAGACATGGTAAAACAAACAAGAAATCTTAAGATCACAGATCAGCAATGCCAAACTGAAAGCCCAGAATCCTTTTCTTTTCCTGCCCCAGCAACTCTTCCAGTCAGGAGACATATGTACTGAAGCTGTGTGCCATTCTTGACCAAGGGTGGGCATTTCCCCATCTCCTTCGGTCTTTGTCTATTTTAGATGGATTTTTAGATGTCTATTTAGATGATTTCCCTTGTCATGATGTCTGGCTTTAGAGGAGAAGGTGTGAGCCACACAGAATACGTATGTTTAACTCATAAGACATGAGATCATTTGAATGCAGAAAAATGCCCTTTAGACTACAGCTAATTACTAGTGTAGGGTTGGTTGATATTATGGTTCATTCACTGGTGATTTCCTGGATCAAAATGATGCCTGATTCCCTCATCTTATTATCTTTTGAGCTTTATCACCCCTTCCTTCCTTTGACTTCAGAAATTAAAAAAAAAAAATGGACAGAATGAAAAATAATAATGGTAAATAATGAATTCATAAGACAATCTCTTTAATTTAAAAAATTTATCAGTGTATAACCAATTAACAATGTTGTGATAGTTTCAGGTAGACAGCAAAAGGACTCAGCCATACAGATACATGTGTCCACTTTTCCTCAAACTCCCTCCTGTCCAGGCTACCACATAACATTGAGCAGAGTTCCCTGTGCTATACAGTAGGACCTTCTTGGCTATCCATTTTAAATATAGCAGTGTATACCTGGCAGCACATCTGAAGTTAAAGGCTAATTTAGCTCATGTCTTTGCCCATTAAATGTACATGAACTTGTTATCAAAGTAATACTTGGGATTTAAACACCAACTTTTAGTTCAGGGCTTTAAAATTGTTAGCTCTGAATTCCCTTACTTTCTTTGGGGGAAAAAGTAGAGATCTGGAGAAACGTTAAGATGTAGCCAAGACTGCATAGTAAATGGTCAGACTACCTAATATTTCCATTCCTAAATTACCCTTCCAGATAACCTACAGTCTTAGTTCTTCATTTATTAAATGAAAATCATAATCTTCCCTTTCTTACAGTGTCAGGAAGCATGTTAAAAAAGTACACACACACACATACATATAAAGGAGAAAGATATATATTTTTATATATATAAGATATATATATATATTTATATTAATAAAAAAGATGATGGTGTGAAAGTACTGCACTCAATATGCCAGCAAATTTGGAAAACTCAGCAGTGGCCATAGGTTTGGAAAAGGTCAATTTTCATTCTAATCCCAAAGAAAGGCAATGCCAAAGAATGCTCAAACTACCACACAATTGCACTCATCTCTTACGCTAGCAAAGTAACACTCAAAATTCTCCAAGCCAGGCTTCAGCAATACGTGAACCATGAACTTCCAGATGTTCAAGCTAGATTTAGAAAAAGCAGTGGAACCAGAGATCAAATTGCCAACATCCACTGGATCATCAAAAAGCAAGACAGTTCCAGAAAAACATCTATTTCTGCTTTATTGACTATGCCAAAGCCTTTGACTGTGTGGATCACAATAAACTGGAAAATTCTGAAAGAGATGGGAATACCAGACCACCTGACATGCCTCTTCAGAAATCTGTATGCAGTTCAGGAAGCAACAGTTAGAACTGGACATGGAACAACAGACTGATTCCAAATAGGAAAAGGAGTACATCAAGGCTGTATATTGTCACCCTGCTTCTTTAACTTATATGCAGAGTATATCATGAAAAATGCTGGGCTGGATGAAGCACAAGCTGGAATCAAGATTGCCAGGAAAAATATCAATAGCCTCCGATATTCAGATGACACCACCCTTATGGCAGAAAGTGAAGAAGAACTAAAGAGCCTCTTGATGAAAGTGAAAGAAGATAGTGAAAAAGTTGGCTTAAAACTCAACATTCAGAAAACTAAGATCATGGCATCTGGTCCCATCACTTTCACGGCAAATAGATGGGGAAACAGTGGTAACAGTGGCTGATTTATTTTTCTGGGCTCCAACATCACTGCATGTGGTGACTGTAGCCATGAAATTAAAAGACGCTTACTCCTTGGAAGGAAAGTTATGACCAACCTAGACAACATATTAAAAAGCAGAGACATTACTTTGTCAACAAACGTCCATCTAGTCAAGGCTATGTTTTTTCCAGTGGTCATGTATGGATGTGAGAGTTGGACTATAAAGAAAGCTGAGCACTGAAGAATTGATGCTTTTGAACTGTGGTGTTGGAAAAGCCTCTTGAGAGTCCCTTGGATTGCAAGGAGATCCAACCAGTCCATCCTAAAGGAGATCAGTCCTGGGTGTTCATTGGAAAGACGGATGTTGAAGCTGAAACTCCATTACTTTGGCCACCTGATGTGAAGAGCTGATTCATTTGAAAAGACCCGGATGCTGGGAGGGATTGGGGGCAGGAGGAGAAGGGGAAGACAGAGGATGAGATGGTTGGATGGCATCACCGACTCAATGGACATGAGTTTGGGTAAACTCTGGGAGTTGGTGATGGACAGGGAGGCCTGGCATGCTGTGGTTCATGGGGCCGCAGATTCAGACACGACTGAATGACTGAACTGAACTGAAACGATGAATATACTTATAAATAAATGTATTTATAAATATGTATATATATTTTATAAATATATACACACACATATATATAAAGAAAAATACCTAAAACAAACAAGTGACATTGTTAAAAAAACAAAAAACAAAAACTTATGTATTGTTTTTTCAATATTTTCCAATTTTTAACCGAGAACAATTTATTAATTTATCTTAAAAGATATATTTCTTAAATTACATACTTCATAAGCCTGTAGATAGCAATATGGTCTTCCCAGGTGGCTTAGTAGTAAATAATCCATGTGCCAAAGAAGGAGATGCAGGTTCGACCCCCCGAGTCAGAAGACCCCCTGGAGCAGGGCATGGAAATCCATTCCAATTTTCTTTCCTGGAAAATTCATGGACAGAGGAGACTGGTGGACTGCAGTCCATGGGGATGCAAAGAGTTGGACATGACTAAACACACACATAAACAGACACACACACACGCACACACATACACACACACACAGAGAAGTATACAAGTGTTTTAAGCAGTCCTAAGGAATAATACATCTGAGTATTATTCCTATTCAGTTATTATCAGTCTCTTGACATTCTGTACACTCTTGGGGCTTATAGCACCTTTTTTTCCTGGGGAATTGCCCCAAATGAAGTTCCCAGATTCAAAGGGTACTCAGTGAAGCATGATGTCTTAGAGCCATTTAAAGACAAAGTCCCGTAAGCCTATGCTTTCTGGCTTTACTGCAGGATGTAGTCAGGAGCTCAGTCCTAGAATCAAGCAGCATTTCGTGTATTTGAGGTCCAGACCAGGCAGAATGAAAAGAGCTGATGGGCGAGGGAAGCAGGGGTGTGGAGCAGAGCACTGAGTCATTGTGTTCTCACCAGATGTTAACGGGGAGGCTTCAGCCACCCAAAAGCCTTAGGCAAAGTCTCTTGGCCACTCTTTCCCCACCCATGGGCCCCCATGCTGACCAGCCATCCCCTCTGGCACCTTATAAGGGCACGCTAATTAGAAAAATCATCGTGCAAGAATGCTGCAGAGAGACCTTTCACATGGAGTCAAACCACAGTGCCCAGAGGCACCGTGACTCAGTGGTGGAGCTCATTCCTAACACCCAGTCTGATCACTCTCCAGTCCAAAAAGGGATGACCTACATGGCAAAGGCCAGGCAAATTCCCACGGAGCCAGCTACAAGGATAGTGCATGGGAGTGGCAGGTCCTCAAAGTACTTGAAAAAGTCCTAGTTACACCTACAGTGTCAGGAAGAGACAGGAAGCGTTCAGTCGACTCATTTGTTTATTTGTGTATATTGTCTGCCCCTAATGTACCAAGGTTTGTGCTATTTGCCATGGGGCAAATAATGATGAATTAGAGAGCCCTGGCCTCAGGTCTGGTTAGAGGGAAACATAGATCATAAAATGTTAAAGGTCTTATAATTTTGATAAATGAAATAAAAAAAATATGGATTTACAAAGTCCAGAGAAGCTTTAGGCTAAGAGAGAAAGTGAAAGTTTCATATGGGAGTTAATCTGAGTTGGATCTTCAAGAATGACAAGGAGTTTGCCACACAGAGGAAAGTATGCTAGTTAGAAGGACAAATGAACTTACATAAGTAGATAGGAACCATTAAGGCCAAGTAAATGATCCAGTTCTGGAATTTAATTTCATTTTCTAAATGTTCTGTAGCTCGTTCATGACATGGACATAGCCTATTCTCTGAAGCTATGGAAGTTGTACCCATGTACCTAAACGCCACAAGAAGTTTGGTATTCCCAAAGCAGTTCAGCAAATGAGAGAGGGAAAAGAGTGAAAAAGTAGGAAATGAGTAATCTGAAACTCAAAAAATAGCCTTTGTCATTTCACTCAAGACTCCAGGACACTTTGTCTTAGAAGCAGTCAGAGGCTGGCTCTGGGTGATCTTACATTACACTTGCTAGCTTCACCATTTGATAGTGTTTTATACTCTGATAACTGGGAACCACCCACTGTCTATCTGTGTGTATATGTACTTTTTAATGTTGTCTGTCCTCATGTCTTGTCTTTTATTTTGTTTTCTTATTTCCCAGCATAGTATATGGCCTTGTGTGCATGAGGAGATGTGAACTTTCCTGTTTGGTATCTTTGAGAGACAGTTATGTGCCTGCCACTGCCTTGTCTGTATCATCTCCATACCATTTATGTTCCTCACTTTTCTCCCTCTCCTTTGAATAACATCATAAGCAAAGTTGTGGTATCTTCTCATTTCCCTTTCTTCTTCGTTATTTTTTTTTATGTTAAAGAGATAAGAAATAAGGTTCAGGAACAGTGCTACAGTGGCAAAAAGGCATTAGATTTTAGGGAGACCAGAATGCCCTTCCTTCTCCCGCAGGCAGATATGAGCAAAGCTGGAGTCATCACTGACACCTATGACTCAGCATGTGGTGGGGATGTTGAGATCATATTCCTGAATCATTGCTATTTTTCTTGTAGATAATGTAGAATCTCCTCAAAAGCTTCATAAGTGTCAGGATAGACATTGAGAGATCAGCTATGTCTTTCTAGAATAATCTTCTCCAGTATCTTGGTGTCCTTCTCCAAGATCACACACTTTAATACATAGTTCAGTTCGTGGAGACAAATTTCAGCTTCTGTTCTTAGGCTAGTACTGGTCCACATGCACATTTACTCACCGTTTTAAATTAACATAGCCTTTGCTTCTAATTCCTTTCTCTAGTCCTCAAAGACAACTCACACATCCAGCTTTCTGAAAACATCACTTTGATAGCATCATCCTTCTGTTTTAAAATTAGCATTAGCTCTCTTCTGCTTTAAAGACAAAATCTGATCTACATAGCCATGCACTTAAAGTTCCTAAACTCTCATCTAATTCTCCGCTTTTATGTCCTAGCATCCCAACCATACATCCTATCAACCCGGCCACAATACAGGGCTAACAAATTGCTTGAGGATCTAGTACACACACCTGCCCGCCTCACTGAAGACTGTGACTCACCTGTTCTTTTCTGCTAGAGTTGCATTTCTTTTGAATCTCAAAAAAAGAAAATGAAACAAAATAGAACCATAATTTATAGCTCACCTTTTTTGACTCTCCCAAATCCAATGTAACCACTCTCTATTTGCACAGTCAATATGTGTGCTCATTGGTGTCTGACTCTTTGTGACCTCATGGACTGTAGCCTGCCAGGCTTCTCTGTCCATGAGATTTTTCAGGCAAGGACACTGAAGTTGCCATCTCTTTCTCCAGATCTTCCTGACCCAGAGATCAAACCTGCATCTTTTCTGTCTCCTGCATTGCAGGCAGATTCTTTACCCACTGAACCGTTGGGGAAGCCCTATTGGCACAGGATGTTACTAACTTTAAAGCTGTATTTTTCATTAGGATACTTGGAGCTTCTCTCTCTCTCAACACTGTTAAATTCTTTCCCTGTTATAATATAAGTAACTTGGAGGCAGGGACTTCTGTCTGTTTGGGTCAATGCTATATTATAAGCCCCTAGAATGGTGTCTGGCAGGAGATGGATCTCAATAATTGCTCAGAGAGCATCTACACTGTTAGATGATGAGCTAGAATTATCTACGTGCATCCCTTATCTTTCTCTATTGACTGTGTGTTCCTTGAAGACATGGAGACCACAGTTTATTCATCTCCGAAGTACTTAGCATAGGGCCTAGCACATAATAAGAACTTGGTAAATATTTGTTCAGTAAATCACATCATGAATGAAAGAATATGTTTATAGATGATTAACTCCACCCAATATTCTTTTAATTCTTAACTACTTTCTTTCTGCCTCTATTATTCAGATTCCTGTGACTAAGTTCTATGTTACCCTTGAATGGAAAAGCCAATAGGAGATGTGTGTCCTACCCTTGTTACTGCAAATACACTAACCAGTACTTTCCCTGTATTCTAAGTATCTACTTCATTTTTACTCTGAAGTTCAGATAAGTGTTAATGGTGAAGGGCGTGGTTGACTAGAAGGAAAGAATTAAATTGAGTGATCAAAGGAATATAAAAAAAGAAAAATCCCACATCCAGTGCCTCCACAAGCTATATTTTCTAACTCTTCTGTTTGCATAGTAGATAAGTATTTCATTTATAATTTATACCATTTCAACACACTGAAAATCCACTGGAAAATTTTCCTTTCACTATAGAGACTTAGCTTTAAAACTGGATATTGCTGTTTGGTCCATTTTTACATTGACTTTAGAGTAGCTATTATATTTATAGCAATTCTAAGTTTTTTGACTCATCAGTGATATCATAAAGACAGAAACCAGATTTATTCACCTTTGTGTCCCCATTAACCCAGTTCCAGACACAGAGTGGGGTCTAAATGTTCTTTCTTAATTTTCATATTGCTAATCACTCAGTTGATCAGTTGAATGAATATACATTTCTTAATCTATTATTTTGTGTCATTCATTTTGCTGCACTCTAAGATAATACAAAAATTAATGTGACAATTAGTGCTCCTGAGTTGGTCACAGACTAGTGGATAAATAGATCTACAATGAATTACAAATTACTTGAACCAATTTCATGCTATTATTACAACTACACTTTCAAATTCCTCTATCAAAGGTAGGTACCATTTAAGAACAAAGATGCAAAATCTTTAAGAAAATATTAGCAAATCAAATCCGACAATGTTTAATGAAAAGCATATACCATGACAAAGTGAGAATTATTCTAGGTAGACAGGTTCAACATTCAAAGCATTAATCAGTGTAATTCATTACCTCAATGGGCTAAAGGAGAAAAAATTGTATGATTATATCAATAGATATACTAAAAGCATTTGACAAAATCCAATGTCCATTCTTGATGAAAACTCTCAGTAAACTAAGGATAGAAGGGGATTTTTTCAGCTTCATCAAGAACATCTACAAGACACATGGAAATAACATACTTAATGATGAGAAAATAGACGTTTTCCTGCTAATATTGGAATAAGACAAGGATGTCTGCTTGTACATATTGGCATGTAACATATATATATATATATATATATATAACTTCTAGGTCTATATTTTATATTTATACATATATATCCATTTTATATTTATACATATGTATTTAATATATGCATATATAAAATGTATATATATGTGTGTGCATGTATATATATATATAGAAAATACCAAGCTCTCATGAAAGTAAAGAAATGAATAA
This sequence comes from Cervus elaphus, assembly GCF_910594005.1. Classification (NCBI taxonomy): domain Eukaryota; kingdom Metazoa; phylum Chordata; class Mammalia; order Artiodactyla; family Cervidae; genus Cervus; species Cervus elaphus. Next base: position 41,666,413 of record NC_057833.1, on the reverse strand, counting down.
TATAAAGAAATGGAGAGATATTGAGATATTCTACATACATGACCAGGAAAACTCAAATCTGTCAGGATGTAAGTTCTTTCCAAATTGATCTATAGATTCAATGCAATTCCAACTAAAATTCCAACAAGTTCTTTTGTGGATATTGCAAAGCAATTCTAAAGTTTACACAGAAAGACAGAAGACCCAGAATAACTAACACAATATTGAAGATGAACAAAGTTGGAAGAGAAACACTACTTGACTTCAAGATTTGCTGCAAAGCTACAGAGAGTGTGATATGGAACAGAATAACAAGTCCAGAAATGGATGCACATGAATAGTCAATACATCTATGAGAAAAGAGAAAAGGCAATACAATGTGAAAGTCTTTCTAACAAGTGGTGCTGGAACAGCTGTATAACCACATACAACTATAATAATAATCTAAACACAGATTTCACACCTTTCACAAAAATTAATTTGGCAGATATCATACACCTAAATGTCAGATGCAAGCTACAAAATATCCTGAGATATTTTGTCTTGTATTTATCCTGTATTGTATTGTATTGTATTTATCCTGAGATAAATATCCTACAAAATATTCTGAGATAACACAGGAGAAAGTCTAGGTTACCATGGTTTTGGCAATAACTTTTAAAAAATTTTATTTATTTACTCATTTTATTTTTGACTGTGCTGAATCTTGTTGTTGCACATGGGCTTCTCTAGTTGCGACATTTGGGGGCTACTCTCTAGTTTTGGTGTGTGGGCTTCTCATTGAGGTGACTTCTCTTGTTGCAGGCTTCAGGGCACCTGAGCTTCAATAATTGAGGCCTGAGGGCTCAGTAGTTGCAGCTTATGGGCTCCAGAGCACAGGCTCAGTAGTTATGGCATACAGGCCTAGTTGCTCCAGAGCATATAGGATCTTCCTGAATCAAAGATAGAATCCAGCTCTCCTGCATTAGCAGGTAGGTTCTTAACTATTGGACCAGTGGAGAAGCCCAGTTTTGGCAATAACTTTTTAGATAAAAACCATCAGTTCAGTTCAGTCGTTCAGTGGTGTCCGACTCTTTGCAACCCCATGAATCCCAGCATGCTAGGCCTCCATGTCCATCACCAACTCCCGGAGTTTACTCAAACACATGTCCATTGAGTCGGTGATGCCATCCAGCCATCTCATCCTCTGTCATCGCCTTCTCCTCCTGCCCCCAATCCCTCCCAGCATCAGGGTCTTTTCCAATGAGTCAACTCTTCGCATGAGGTGGCCAAGGTATTGGAGTTTCAGCTTCAGCATCAGTCCTTCCAATGAACACCCAGGACTGATCTCCTTTAGGATGGACTGGTTGGATCTCCTCACAGTCCAAGGGACTCTCAAGAGTCGTCTCTAACACCACAGTTCAAAAGCATCAATTCTTTGGCGCTCAACTTTCTTCACAGTCCAACACTCACATCCATACATGACCACTGGAAAAACCATAGCCTTGACTGGATGAACCTTTGTTGGCAAAGTAGTCTCTGCTTTTCAATACACTGTCTAGGTTGGTCATAACTTTCCTTCCAAGGAGTAAGAGTCTTTTAATTTTATGGCTGCAATCACCATCTGCAGTGATTTTGGAGCTGCCAAAAATAAAGTCTGACACTGTTTCCCCATCTATTTGTCATGAATTGATGGGACCAGATGCCATGATCTTAGTTTTCTGAATGTTGGGCTTTAAGCCAACTTTTTCACTCTCCTCTTTCACTTTCATCAAGAGGCTTTTTAAGGTCAATTTTCATTCCAATCCCTAAGAAAGGCAATCCCAAAGAGTGCTCAAACTACTGCACAATTGCACCCATCTCACATGCTAGTAAAGTAATGCTCAAAATTCTCCAAGCCAGGCTTCAGCAATATGTGAACCGAGAACTTCCAGATGTTCAAGCTGGTTTTAGAAAAGGCAGAGGAACAAGAGATCAAATTGCCAATATCCGATGGATCATTGAAAAAGCAAGAGAGTTCCAGAAGAACATCTATTTCTGCTTTATTGACTATGCCAAAGCCTTCGACTGTGCGGATCACAATAAACTGTGGAAAATTCTGAAAGAGATGGGAATACCAGACCACCTGACCTGCCTCTTGAGAAACCTATATGCAGGTCAGGAAGCAACAGTTAGAACTGGACATGGAACAGCAGACTGGTTCCAAATAGGAAAAGGAGTACGTCAAGGCTATGTATTGTCACCCTGCTTATTTAACTTATATGCAGAGTACATGATGAGAAACGCTGGGCTGGAAGAAGCACAAACTGGAATTCAGATTGCTGGGGAGAAATATCAATAACCTCAGATACGCAGATGACACCACCCTTATGGCAGAGAGTGAAGAGGAACTGAAAAGCCTCTTGATGTAAGTGAAAGAGGAGAGTGAAAAAGTTGGCTTAAATCTCAACATTCAGAAAACTAAGATCATGGCATCTGGTCCCATCACCTCATGAGAAATAGATGGGGAGACAGTAGAAACAGTGTCAGACTTTATTTTTTGGGCTCTAAAATCACTGCAGATGGTGACTGTATCCATGAAATGAAAAGATGCTTACTCCTTGGAAGGAAAGCTATGAGGAACTTAGATAGTATATTAAAAAGCAGAGACATTACTTTGCCAGCAAAAGTCCATCTGGTCAAGGCTATGGTTTTTCCAGTGGTCATGTATGGATGTGAGAGTTGGACTGTGAAGAAAGCTGAGCACCAAAAAATTGATGCTTTTAAACTGTGGTGTTGGAGGAGATTCTTTTTTTTTCTTTTCCAAGTATTTTTTTTTTAAATTTTTTTATTAGTTGGAGGCTAATTACTTCACAACATTTCAGTGGGTTTTGTCATACATTGATATGAATCAGCCATAGATTTACACTTATTCCCCATCCCGATCACCCCTCCCACCTCCCTCTCCACCTGATTCCTCTGGGTCTTCCCAGTGTACCAGGCCCAAGCACTTGTCTCATGCATCCCACCTGGGCTGGTGATCTGTTTCACCATAGATAGTATACATGCTGTTCTTTTGAAACATCCCACCCTCACCTTCTCCCACAGAGTTCAAAAGTCTGTTCTGTATTTCTGTGTCTCTTTTTCTGTTTTGCATATGTCCTAATGAGATGGATGAAACTGGTGGAGATTCTTAAGAGTCCCTTGAACTGCAAGGAGATCCAACCAGTCCATCCTAAAGGAAATCAGTCCTGGGTGTTCATTGGAAGGACTGATGCTGAAGCTGAAACTCCAATACTTTGGCCACCTCATGCGAAGAGTTGACTCATTGGAAAAGGCCCTGATGCTGGGAGGGATTGGGGGCAGGAGGAGAAGGGGACGACAGAGGATGAGATGGTTGGGTGGCATCACTGACTCGATGGGCATGAGTTTGAGTAAACTCTGGGAGTTGGTGATGGACAGGGAGGCCTGGCGTGCTGCAATTCATGGGGTCGCAGAGTCGGACACAACTGAGAGACTGAACTGAACTGAACTCACTTTCTGCCATAAGGGTGGTGTGATCTGCATATCTGAGGTTATTTATTTCTCCCAGCAATCTTGATTCCAGCTTGTGCTTCCTCCAGCCCAGCATTTCTCATGATGTACTCTGCATATAAGTTAAATAACAGGGTGACAATATACAGCCTTGACGTACTCCTTTTCTTATTTGGAACCTGTCTGCTGTTCCATGTCCAGTTCTAACTGTTGCTTCCTGACCTGCATACAGGTTTCTCAAGAGGCAGGTCAGGTGGTCTGGTATTCCAATCACTTTCAGAACTTTCCACAGTTTATTGTGATCTACACAGTCAAAGGCTTTGGCAGGCAACAAAGCAGAAATAGATGTTTTTCTGGAATTCTCTTGCTTTTTTGATGATCCAGTGGATGTTGGCAATTTGATCTCTGGTTCCGCTGCTTTTTCTAAAACCAGCTTGAACATCTGGAAGTTCATGGTTTACGTATTGCTGAAGCCTGGCTTGGAGAATTTTGAGCATTACTTTACTAGTGTGTGAGATGAGTGCAACTGTGCGATAGTTTGAGCATTCTTTGGCATTGCCTCTCTTTGGGATTGGAATGAAAACTGACCTTTTCCAGTCCTGTGGCCACTGCTGAGTTTTGCAAATTTGCTCGCATATTGAGTGCAGCACTTTCACAACATCATCTTTCAGGATTTGAAATAGCTCAACTGGAATTCCATCACCTCCACTAGCTTTGTTCGTAGTGATACCCAGTTGTGGATGTGACTGGTGATAGAAGCAAGGTCTGATGCTGTAAAGAGCATATTGCATAGGAACCTGGAGTGTTAGGTCCATGAATCAAGGCAAATTGAAAGTGGTCAAACAGGGGATGGCAAGAGTGAAAGTCGACAGTCTAGGATTCAGTGAACTAAAATTGACTGGAAAGGGTAAATTTAACTCAGAAGATCATTATATCTACTATTGTGGGCAGGAATCCCTTAGAAAAAATGGAGTAACCATCATGGTCAACAAAAAAGTCCAAAATGCAGTACTTGGATGCAATCTCAAAAATGAGAGAATGATCTCTGTTTATTTCCAAGGCAAACCATTCAATATCACAGTAAACCAAGCCTATGCCCCAACCAGTAATGCTGAAGAAGCTGAAGTTGAACAGTTTTGTGAAGACCTACAAGACCTTTGGAACTAACACCCAAAAAAGGTGTCCTTTTCATTATAGGTGACTGGAATGCAAAAGTAGGAAGTCAAGAAACACCTGGAGTAACAGGCAAATTTGGCCTTGGAGTACAGAAATAAGCAGGGCAAAGGCTAATAGAGTTCTGCCAAGAGAACACACTGGTTGTAGCAAACACCCTCTTCCAACAATACAAGAGAAGACTCTACACATGGACATCACCAGATGGTCAACACCGAAATCAGATTGATTATAGTCTTTGCAGCCAAAGATGGAGAAGCTCTATATAGTCAGCAAAAATAAGACCGGGAGCTGACTGTGGCTCAGATCATGAACTCCTTATTGCCAAACTCAGACTTAAACTGAAGAAAGTAGGGGAAACCACTAGACCATTCAGGTATGACCTAAATCAAATCCCTTATGATTATACAGAGGAAGTGAGAAATAGATTAAAGGGACTAGATCGATAGACAGAGTGCCTGATGAACTATGGATGGAGGTTCGTGACATTGTACAGGAGACAGGGATCAAGATCATCCCCATGGAAAAGAAATGCAAAAAAGCAAAATGGTGTCTGAGGAGGCCTTACAAATAGCTGTGAAATGAAGGGAAGCGAAAAGCAAAGGAGAAAAGGAAAGATATTACCATTTGAATGCAGAGTTACAAATAATAGCAGGGAGAGGTAAGAAAGCCTTCCTCAGTGATCAATGCAAAGAAATAGAGGAAAACAACAAAATGGGAAAAACTAGAGATCTCTTCAGGAAAATTAGAGATACCAAGGGAACATTTCATGCAAAGATGGGCTCGATAAAGGACAGAAATGGTATCGACCTAACAGAAGCAGAAAATATTATGAAGAGGTGGCAAGAATACACAGAAGGACTGTACAAAGAAGATCTTCATGACCCAGATAATCACAATGGTGTGATCACTCACCTAGAGCCAGACATCCTGGAACATGAAGTCAAGTGGGCCTTAGAGAGCATTACTATGAACAAAGCTAGATAAAACACCATAAAAAGTACATTCATGAAAGAAAAATTTGACAAAGTGGACTTCATCAAAATGAAAAACTGTTCAGCAAAGAAACTTTCCATGAAAATTAATTAATAAACCACAGAATTGGAGAAAATATTTGCAAAAGACATATCCGATAGATGCCTAATATTCAAAATAAACAAAGAATGTTTCAAACTAAACAGGAAAACTAACAGTCAACTAAAGAAATATGAACAGTGATATTCAATATGGTATAGTTCATGGGGTTGCTAAAAGTCAAACAGGACTGAACAATTCAGCACATAGGCTCATCCATTCATTCTAACATATGTACTACATTAAGGTAAGACATATGAACAGTCACCTCACAGATGGTGTATAAATATGAAAAGATGCTAAACATTATATGTCCTTAGGGAATTATTAATATAACTTAACAAGTTACCACTACATACCTATGAGAAAGGCTAAATTATGAAACACTGATGATACTAATGCTGATAAGGATATAGAACAACAGGAACTCTCATTCATTGCTGTTGGGAATGCAAAATAATATAGCCACTTAGAAGATAATTTGGCAATCTTAAAAAACTAAACTTACTTTACCCATATGAACCAGCAGTCATACTCACTAACATATACTCAAATAAGTTGAAAACTGACATTCACACAAATCCTTGCACAGAAATGTTTATGGTAGTTTCATTAATAATTGCTAAAAGTTGGAGACAGCCAAAATTTTCTTTCAGTAGGTGAATGAGTAAATAAACCGTGGTATTTTCAGACAATGGCATATTATTCAGTACTGAAAGAAAATAAGCTATCAGGCCATGAAAAGACCTGGTAGAACTTTAAGCACACTTGCCAAGGGGAAAGAAGCCAATATAAAAAGGCTGCATTATTCTAGCTATGTGACATTCTAGAAAAAATAAAATTATGAAGATAGTTAAAAGATCAGTGGTCACCAAGGATTTGTAGGTAGGAGTAATGGATGAATAAATGGAGACCAGGGGCTTTGTAAACAATGAAACTATTCTGTCTGATGCTGTGCTGGTGGCTATATATCATTATAAACTGCAAAATCCCACAGAATGTACAACACAAAGAGTAAATTCTAGTATAAACTCTAATGTAACTATTTAATTAATAATAATGCAGTAGAGGCTCATCAATTGGAATAGGAAATGGCAACCCACTCCAGCACTCTTACCTGGAAAATTCCATGGACAGAGGAGCCTGGCAGGCTACAGTCCATGGGATCACTAAAAGTCGAACAGGACTGAATGGCTCAGCACATAGGCTCATCCATTCTAACATATGTACTACATTAAAGTAAGATGTTTATAATAAGGATGAGAACTGAAGAGGTACATGAGGATTCTTTGTCTTTTCCACTTAAGTTTTCCCTAAGCCTAAAACTGCTCAAAAAAATAAAACCTAAAAATTTTTTGAAAGAGATAGCAAAGTGAAGAGCAGCAAGTTTACTCAGAAAAATGCAATAAGAAATATAAAAGAAAAATGAAATGTTTTTACGGTTTACCTTATAAATTGTAAGATAACATTTCTCCTTTGGAAATATTCATGTATAAATAAAAATCATTCCCAACCACCAAAAATTATTATATATGGTATTTCTGTTGGAAAAAGGGGTTGCATATTTCTGACTGAAATGATTGTCTTATGCAGATATTAAAGCAGATTATCATCTTATATCATGGAATATATCAATATTGATATATTGATATCAATATCATCATTTTATATCATGGAATTCATGAAGCAATGATAAGTCATTGGATGTGGCTTCTGGGTAAAACATAAAATAAATGGTAACAAGAAAAATATGTTGAATATTTCCTTGTATGCTGGGAATATTTTTACATCAAAAGTCACTCAGAAAGATGGTTTTAATTCTACTTGTGTAAAGCACAGGGCTGGTTGATATTATAATCCTAATAAATTCATGTTAATCACAACTATGAAACTGGATAATTTTAAAAAATACATGGAAGGAGAAGAAAAAAGGGTTAAAGACAAAACTTTGTGTTAAAAATTACTTTTAGGGAACAAGCAAAATTAATGTCAGAGAAGAAAAGATTAATAGGGAAGATGGAAAATAATGAGTGTGTCTGGGAAGCAAGAGGGGAAGTAGAAACCCAGATCTTTAGTGCAGTAGAAGTTGTTCTTCTGAATCTGCATGAAAGTGGGCTTGCAATGACTCAAAGGTCATTGACTGTGACTGTATACAACCCCACATCTAGATCCTAAAACATTGATATTATAATAACCCATATTCAAATAGTTGAAATGATTATCCCAGAGATTTTTCTAGAAGATTTTAGCCAGAATCATGTTTCAGAATCATTACCTGGCATCAGAGTCTCATTATTTATGAGTACTTTTGCATATATTTTCCCATGTGAACCCCAAAACAAGTCTTTCAGAGAAATCTTTTAGTCCTTATTTTCCCAGAGAAATGAGAATTGGGAATTTGGGGAACTTAAATTACTAATAGCAAGGTTGAGAAGAAACCACAGATCCTCTGACTTTATCCAAGGCTCTCATACCACATCATACAAGCCTTGCCTTGCACAAAAGAGGGTCATAGCATTCCAGACAAAGGGAGACATTCTGTTTCAGGTCCTGACACACGGAACCTCTTTAGGAGATAGGAGGATAATATTCTAAATGAAAAGAGAAGCTCCTTCGGCATGCTGGGCTTCTAGAGAATGATAATAATGATTTTACTTGTAAAAATTTTATACTTTAGAAAGTCTTTTCAATGTGACATTAAAAACTCCCAACAACTTACTAAATCAGAATTCCTAACTCCATTTTACAGGTGAGAAAAGTGAGACTCAGAATGAATATGTGAACTACTAATAGTCATTCAGTTAAATTAAAGCTGCACTCAAAGTCTTCCCTGGTGGCTCAGTGGTAAAGAACCTGCCTGCCAAGCAGGAGACCCGGGTTCGATCCCTAGATCAGGAAGATCCCCTGAAGAAGGAAATGGCAACCCAGTCCAGTATTCTTGCCTGGGAAATCCCATGGGAAGAGGAGCCTGGGAAGGCAAAAGAGTCAGACATAACTTAGCAACTAAACAACAACAACAAAGGTTATACTCAATACAGTGCTTTACATTTCTGGTAAGAAATTACATTTTAAGAGAGTATAAGAAAGAAAGCTGCCATTTTGTGATGTTGCCATGACAATTCATGACAGTAGTGGCAGAGTGGTATTGGAGAAAATTCCAAGCTGCCAGAATGATGAGGGAAGTGAACTGTAAGACTGATGCTCTGGTGCAGGTATATACGGAGGAACCTGGACCAGTGCTATAGAACCAAATGTCTTTGAAAGTATCAGAAGGCTGAAAGTGATAAATACATTCCCCTGTGAGGTCTTTTTTGGCTCAACACACTTCTTCAGTCACATGGTGCTTCTTCTTAATTTCAAAATAACGTTGGGGATTATGTTCTGATTTCTGTCAGAAACAAACCATTGCCTCCTTTAAGCCTAAATAAATCTTTTATGAGGTAAAGCACCTTATCTAGACTGGTGCCTGAATAATTTAATGATTTTCTAAAGTAATTGTACCCAGAGGCATGTACACTGAATAAATTAAGTGAGATAAGCTGTGCCCATCCCTGGGTTGGTAACACATCTCTTCTTTCCACCATCTTCTTTTGCTGTCGTCATTCTAAAAAAGTGATTCAACTTCACCAAGGGGAAACGGAACTCAGTGGTTGGTAAGACAGATGACATGTTGTTCATGACTAAGCATTCCCAGAAATGAAGGGTTGGTCTTTTGCCTGTGGCCATGTATAGCATGGCAGCTGTTTTCCTGAGACTCCCCTGACTTGGTTGCCAATTTCCTTAATCCATGCCTGTCAGTACCTAAAGCTACATTGAAGGACAGTAAGAAAATGGCCTGCTTGGCAGCAGAGCTCTTGCCCATCATCAAACATTGTTGATTTATGGTGAGAGTGGAGTTGATCCCAGGGAATCCAATGAATGGACTTTATAGCAGTGATTTATCAATACTCTTTAATTTCTAATGAGATTGAACTCTTCCAGAAAGTAAACATGCAAAGATTGGTCTAATCCACCATTCCTGAACTTGGCTGCATTTTGAAATTCCCTGGGAAGTTTTAAAAAATTACAAATGCCTGATTACCAGAAATTTTAAGAGATTCCTCAGGTTCTATTATGAAACAGAGTTTGACAACTAATCTAATAAATACTGTTTTATTGTGAAAATTGGTTGTCAGAGTTTCCTCACTTCTATCCTCCATTTCATTGCCAACCCACCATGTGCACTGGTCCACATGGATTATTCTCTTTGTTTTATTGATGAATCAAGGTCACACAGCTAATTAGCAGCCAATGTCCTAATTCTAATCTGACACCTACTTAACAGTTAAAGTTGTCTTTGAAGTAAACAAGGAACAAAACTTAGGCAGAGGTGTTCATGCTTAAAAAGACATTATTACATGAAAGCTAATTCTTGTAGAGGAATACATGGACTCTGAATACTTTCACTGTCAAACATCCCTTATTAAAAAAATTAAAAATCTACAGAGTTGCAGAGAATTGTTTCTAATGTGTATCTGCATTAAACCCACTTAGAAATCTTATTAAAATGCAGAATCTAAACCCAAATCTAAGAGAATCTGAAATGGTCAGACAGAGATTGTATGAATTCTACATTTTAAAACTCTAAGGTGATGTGTGGCTTCCCCGATGGCTCAGCAGTAAAGAATTTGCCTGTAATGTGGTGATCTAAGAGACTCACGTTCAATCCCTGGGTCAGGAAGATCCCCTGGAGAAGGAAATGGAAACTCACTCCAGTATTCTTGCCTAGAAAACCCCATGGACAGAGGAAACTGGCTGGCTAAAATCCTTGGGGTCACAGAAGAATCAAATATGACTTAACAAATAAACAACAATAACAAGGTGATCCATACATCCACTGAAGTTGGAGAACCATTGAAAAGGGTAAATTTCAAACAGTGCCTCCCATTACCCCGTTACCAATCTTCTAATCTCTTGTACTGGGATTTAGAATAAGATTTAGCAACATGCTAACCTTTCTACCAATTCTGTGGCAAAGCAAGAATCTAGAGTATTGCTCAAAATCTGGTAGTTGAGACATTAGAAACATTGCTCTTTGAATTTCAGTATGTCTGTGAATCAGATAGGCGAGCCTCGTAAAGACCAGAATGGCAGCAAAGCCAATGTAAGACTTTACGTTTATGTACTGGTTTTGTTTATATGGGGCTTCCCAGGTGGCGCTAGTGGTAAAGAACCTGCTTGCTAATGCAGGAGACACAAGAGACACGGGTTTGATCCCTGGTTTGAGAAGATCCGCTGGAGCAGGGCATGACAACTCACTCCCATCTTCTTGCCTGCAGGATCCCCATGGACAGAAGAGCCTGGCAGGCTACAGTCCATAGGGCTGCAAAGAGTCGGACATGACAGAAGTAACTTAGCTTGCTCACTCACACTGGTTATATATAGTGAAGAGATTCCCTATGCTTCTTATACAAAACCATCCTTGGCGTTTTCTGCTTATTACAGAACAATATCATAGGAGACCACATGATGTAGTGGAAGGAGGACTGATTGAATTTATAGTTTCAGAGAAACTGAGCCACTTTTCCATTATTAATTGTATTATTAATTAATTGTATTATTTGGGTAAGTCACTTAGCTTCTCTGATCTCAGTATTTTCATGTCTAAAATGACATTCATGCATGCCATGCCAACATAACAAGGTTATTGTAAATTTCAAATGATATACTCAGTGTAAAAAGGCATTGTAATGAATTAATTCCCTGTACATATAATCATTTCATAGTAGACCCGGTAGAGGCTCCTTTGGTGGCCTTAGAGAAGTAAAGAGTTGCTTCTGAGTGGGCCTTCTAGGGTGGTGCTAGTGGTAAAGAACCCACCTGCCAATGCAGGAGACTCAAGAGACATGATTTGACCCCTGGGTATGGTAGATCTCCTGGAAAAGGGTACGGCAACCCATTCCAGTATTCTTGTCTGGAAAATCCCATGGACAGAGGACCCTGGAGGGCTACAGTTCATAGGATTTAAAACAGTCAGACACAACTCAAGCAACTAAGGACTCTGAGTGGGCCACTTTATTTTTTTGATGGATACATGTGTAAATCTTGAGAGAAAATTCTTTTGATAATATATATCATGGGACAAAATGGTACAATGAAATAAATCTGAGGAAAATAGCATTTTTATTTTTATCCTGGGACCAGAAAGATGTCTTTTATTATGGTTAGTCACAATTTGTTTGCTAATGTATAGTGAAATATCACAGTCACTTAAAAGTCACATTTTCAAAAAATGTTTATAAGCATGTTCATGGTGATAAATGGGAAAAAGCATGTAAATTGTGTATATAGTATTATGCTAATATTATAAAACATCAGTTCAGTTGCTCAGTCGTGTCCAAGTCTTTGCAACCTCATGAACTGCAGCACGCCAGGCCTCCCTGTCCATCACCAACTCCCGGAGTCAACCCAAACCCATGTCCTTTGAGTCAGTGATGCCATCCAGCCATCTCATCCTCTATCATCACCTTCTCCTCCTGCCCTCAATCTTTCCCAGCATCAGGGTCTTTTCAAATGAGTCAGCTCTTCACATCAGGTGGCCAAAGTATTGGAGTTTCAGCTTCAACATCAGTCCTTCCAATGAACACCCAGGACTGATCTCCTTTAGGATGGACTGCTTGGATCTCCTCACAGTCCAAGGGACTCTCAAGAGTCTTCTCCAACACCACAATTCAAAAGCATCAATTCTTCGGTGCTCAGCTTTCTTTATAGTCCAACTCTCACATCCATACATGAGCCCTGGAAAAACCAGAGCCTTGGGATAAAATACATGAAATACAAACTGATTCTTCTGAGTACTTACTATAAACAATGGTGAAATTTTTTCAGTCTAGGCTCATTAATATAACTTTTGAATGAAAAATATTACATAGTCATATCACAATTTGTCTGACCTATCTCTCCTTAATGACTATTTTGATTGCTAGTGTTCATTTAGGGTGGTGGTTGTTTTTTTGCTCAGTTGCTAAGTAGTGTCTGATTCATTGTGACCCCATAGATTATATCATGCCAGGTTCCTCTATCCAACACTGTCCCCTGGAGTTTGCTCAAATTCATGTCCGTCATTTAGGATGAGATCTCAAAAAAAATCCTCACTCTTCAGGAGGTCTTCTTTGGGTCCACTGAATCTATATCTCACATTAAACAACAAGTAATCCTGCAAAATGAATGTGTGTGAAAAAGTTATGATACACTGCTTGGTGTTCTAGAATTATAAAGTTATTTTTAGTTAATAGATTATGCATATCTGCAAACAGCCTGAGATGATGGAAAGAAAAGCATTAGCTGAAAATGTAAGCCACTCTACTGATATCATGCCTAGAATATAGTCAAGGGGAGTGGAATGACCCCAAGAGCACACAGAGAGAACAGAACCCTAATCTTTAACAGAAAAAGTCTAACCGGTAAAACCTAGAGCTTAACTTCTGGTTAGTACTTGTTATGACAATGCTCTACAGAACTGAAACCTTGATCAATCTCCTCCAAAATAGAAGTTTCATAGAAGATTATCCTCCTTGAAACTCTTTTCTTTGAGGAGCTTAGCTTTTGTTTGCTTGTTTGTTTGTATGTTGGTTTCTATTTGACTTCCAATGGAGCTGTGAACCTCCCTAGACCAGTCTTGTCACTCACAAGGAACTTCTTTCTTTTTCAGTTTAAAGACAGGTCACAGAATAGTTGAGTGCCTTTCCTTTCTCTCTGTGGAAGGAGGAGGGAACAATTGAGCTCCAAAATAGATTTGGAGGCAAACTGTGTGCTCTAAAAGAAAGTTATTGTTGATTAGTTGCTCATCCATTCAAGTTGTGTCCAAATCTTTTGTAACCCCATAGACTGTAATCCACCAGGCTCCTGTCTCCATGGGATTCTCCAGGAAAGAAAATGGAATGGGTTGCCATTTCCTTCTCCAGGGGATCTTCCTGACCCAGTGATCTAATCCAAGTCTCCTGCATTGCAGGCAGATTCTTTACCACATAGCCACCAGGGAAACCCAAGAGTATAATTCCAGTGAAGTCGCTCAGTCTATCCGACTCTTTGCGACCCCTTGGACAGTATCCTGCACCAGGCTCCTCCATCCATGGGATTTTCTAGGCAAGAGTACTGGAGTGGGTTGCCATTTCCTTCTCCAAATTAAGGAATCTTAATTACCATCATTTTCAAGTTCAATATATGGTTCTATGGGGAAAAAAATTATTCAACGAACTTTATTACACATAAATATTTACCTGCATGTCTCATAAGATTCTGTAGTAGATTCCAGGAACTGAAAATTCTAGGTCACAGGATATGATCATTTTAAAGCTCTTTGAACATGTTGTGGAGTTGATTTCCTGAATATACACCAATTTCAGTTCAGTTCAGTTCAGTCGCTCAGTCATGTCCAACTCTTTGAGACCCCATGAACAGCAGCATGCCAGGCCTCCCTATCCATCACCAACTGCTGGAGTCTACCCAATTTATAATCCCATTGAAGTGAATAAAGTGCTCATTTAACCTTACCTGCAACAGAAGTTAATTGTATCAATTCATAAGCAGGAATCAAAAAAAAAGTTTTCTTGTTTTCTTCAAATCTTCTTTCATAACTAGTGCAGTTCTGTCAGTTTCTCTTTTTACCGTTAAGTATGAAGCTCCTATCTATTTCTGTTGGAAATTGCCCTTCATTAAGTTAAAGAAAGTGTCTTCAATTTTTAATTTGAGGAGAGTTTTTGTCATGAATGGTATTATCTATGCTATCTCTGTATCTATTTAATAACTATCTTTTCTCATTCATTTTATATTATTAATTTAATTGACGCAGTGTCTAATCTTTCATCTTGCATTTCTGAACAAAACTCCTTTTGGTGTGGTTTTTATATATTGCTTGGCTCAAGTTGCTAATATTTTGAATAGTAATTTTGCATCTATATTTCTGAAGAAGACTGGTCTTTCAGATTCTTCTCTCTCTCTCTTTTTTTTCTCTTTGTAATGTTTTAGTCTGGCTTTGGTATTAGTGTAAAGCTGATTTCTTAAAATGAGTAGGCAAGTATTTTCTCCTATTTTATGGAAACGTTTGTGTAGGACTTTAAAAACAGTGAAACCATAAAAACTAGGGTCTTACAAGGATGAAACTTTCAAATTACAGTTACAATTGCTCTAATAGATATCAGGCTATTCATATTTTTTATCTCTTTTCTGTTGGTTTTCAATAATCCATGTCCTTCTAGAAAGTTGTACATGTCATCAGCTGAAAGACCAAGGGAATATATGAACCAATGAATATATAATATGTATAAATAGTTCTATTTGTAACCATTTATATTTATAATTTAGGTTAAAAGAGTTCATATTAATGTCTCCAAATAAAATTCATTAAAATATTGATAATTCTAGTCTCTGTAACCTGCTTATTTTTAAACTCTCAGGCCAACAGTGAGAAATCCAGCTTCTACCATCCAGCATCCAGTATACGTATAACAGTATAGGAATTGATAACTCTAACTTTCATTAAAAACAACTTTATTAACTAGAGTATAATGCTGATGTGCAATTCCCTTTGCTTTTTGTTTTATATAATCAAACTAATCTTCAACGTTCATCCAGCACCTTTTCCCCTAAACCCTTTAGGGAGATTGTTTTATATATTTGTAATAGTTACATTCTCTTGTCACAGTCTTCATTCTTTCTGGGATCCTTCAACTTCCTAAATATTTTTATTTTTCTTTTGACATACCTTAAGGGTCATGTTATGTGCTGTAAATTTCTACGAGTTTTGATGAACACATGATATTATGTTCCACACAGTATCATACAGGCTAGTTTCACTGACCTAAAAATCATTGTATGTGAGCTATTCATCCGTCTCCTCCTCTCCCTAAGCCCCTGACAAACACTGATATTTTTATTCTTTCTAGAGTTTTTCCTTTTCCAGAATGTCATTTAATTGGAATGATATAGTATGTAGGCTTTTCAGACTGGCTTCACATAGCAATCAACATTTAAGGTTCTTAGATGTCTTTTTATGATTCAATAGGCTATTTACTTTTACCATTGAATAGTATTCAATTGTATGGATGTATCATAATTTATCTTTTCACCTATTGAAGACCATCTTGATTGATTTCAGGATGAATGAATATGAATATATCTGCTATAAATATTTTTGAGCAGATTTTGGTATAGATATAACTCTTCAAATAAAGTAAGAATAAGTCTAGGAGCGCAATTTCTGGATCATATTAAAGACTAAGTTTAGCCTGATAAGAATTTAACAAACTGTCTTCCGACATTGATATTCTATTTTGCACTTCTACCAGCACTAAATGAAAGTCTCTATTTCTTTGCATTTGTTAGCAGCAATTGGTATTGTCAGGCTTTGCTTTTATTTATAATGTTTAGCCTACCTAATGGATGTGTAGTAGTATTTAATTGTTCTAATTTGAAATTCTCTAATCACAAATTATGTTGAGCATCTTTTCATATGATTATTTGCCATCTATATCTCTTCTTTGAAGAGGTGTCTGTTCAGATCTTTTGCTCATTTCTACTGGCTTGTTTGTTTTCTTATTGTTTATTTTTAAGAGATGTTTGTACATTTTGGAATAAGCCCTTCATCAGTTAAGGGTTCTGTAAGCATTATATCCAAATATGTGGTTTACATTTCATTTTCCTAACATCATCTTCAAAAGAGAAGCTTTTAATATTAATAAAGCCCAATTGATCACTTTTGAAATTTTATTTCATGGATTGTGTATATGGTATTGTATCTAAAAATCCATCAAGTGATGGATTTTCTTCTTTTTCTAAAAGTTTTATAGTTTTGCATTTTACATTTTCATCTGTTTCATTTCAACTTAACTTTAGTGAAAGATGTAAGTTTTATCTAGGCTACTTTTTATTTTCCTTATTTTTTTTTTCACACATGGGCATCCAGTACCATTTATCAAAAAGCTACCCTTTGACTATGGAATTGGTTTTGTACATTTGCCAGTTGTGGCCTATTCGTGGCCTCTCTTCTGTTCTATTGATCTTAGTCCCCTTTGTTTTTCTCTGTTTTGAAGTCTGTTTTGTATGAAATTAATAAAACTACTCTAGCTTTCATTTGATTATAGGTAGCATGGTATATCTTCACCTAACAACCTATTGAGTCTTCATATTTAAAATTAGCTTCTGGTAAAAAAAACCATATTGCTGTGTCCTCTTTGTTTTTATTCACTCTGACATTTTATCTTCCTCAATGTGTTTAGACCACTCGCACTTAAAGTGATTATTAATATAGTTGGATTGATCTTTGTTTCTTTTTTCCCCTCTTTTTCTGACTTAGTTTAATTAAAACTTTTCCTGGTTAATTAGTTTATATGATCACATTTATCTCCTCTCTTAGCAAGTCTATTAGACTAAATTGTTTAATGATTGCTCTAGTGTTTACAGTATCCAGTTCAAGTTAATCAAAGCCCACCATCTAAACAACACTATACCACTTACCTGTAATGCAGATACTTTATAACAGAAGATTCTTAGTTCCTCTCTTCTATTTCTGATGGCATTGTTGTCACTTGTCTCACTTATCTATGTGCTATAATTATCCAGTACATTGCTATTGTTATATGTGCAGCAAATAGTTATCTTTCAGATCAATTAAGAAGAAGAAAAATATTTTACTTTGCCTTCATTTGTTCTTTATATAATGTTCTTCCTTTTACAAATGTTTGAGAAATTTTACTTCTCAAGCTATTTGCACCTGGAAAAATTTTTTGTGAAATGTTTTAAAATTACAAACTCATCTAAAAAAATCAGGTATTGGAATTATATTGAGGTTTTCTCACTTTTGTGTCTGTTTTAGTAAATTAGAATCTCATGACTTTGCTTATTTCATGTAATTTGCAAATTTGTTGGTCAAAAATTTTTCTTAACATTTTCTTATTACCTAATATCTGTATCATTAATGGTGGCCTAATTTCACCATAATTGGTCAGTTGAAAGTTTTCTTGATCAATCTGCTATAATGTTTAACATTTCATTAATTTTTTCAGCTTTTTAATATTTTCTATTGTATTTTTGGGGTCTATTTGCTAATTTGTAGTTTTCTTTCTGTTCTCTTTGTGTTTACTTTAATGTTATTTTTACAAATTTACCTAGTATTATGTTCAGTTATGTTATTTTCATATTACTCATTTGAAAACTTAAATCATAATATATAGTAGTCTTCTTTTCTAGTACATGCCTATAAAATTAAGTTTTTCTTTTACCTCAGTTTTAGCTGCATATACTAGTTTTCATATGCTATATTTTTCTGTATGCCATTCAAAATATTTTGTAGTTTACACTACAAAAATGTAATTTATTCATGGACCCACTGGTTATTTTAGAAGTATCAGTATATTGGTTAATATGCAAACATTTGAGATTTTTACATTATTTTTGTAAGTATACTATACTGTATTTTTCTAATAAACATACTCTGAAAATTAAGATCAAGTTTACTAACTATATAGTTCAAATTATCTCTATGTGACTGACTTTTGTCTGCTTTTTTCTATCAGTTATTTAGAGAAAATTCTAAATTTCTCAACTATTGACTGTAGTTGTGCCACATTGTACTCTATATATTGGGACTGTGTTATTAGGTACAAATAGAGTTATAATTGTTAGAGTTTTTATTTATTATTTCTAATAAATATATACTCTTTTTGCCTTGATGTCTACTTGCATGGAATTAATAGAATAACATCAGGTAATATTTGGTTAATATTTGATAATATTTTTGGTTAATATTTGATAATATCTTTTTCAACTCCTTTATTTTTAACTTCTCTACATGTTTACGTTTATGGTGTGACTCACAGATTAAATGTGCATTTTTTATTTTCATCAAATCTGAAATATGTAGTCTGTTTACAGAAATTTATCACTGATATTTTTAAGTTTAAACCTACTGCTGCTGCTGCTAAGTCACCTACTACCTTTCTATTATTTTCAATTTGCCCTGTTTCTCTTTTTCCCATTTTGTTGTCTTCTTTTCAGTTAACTATTTTTTTCAATTATTATCCCATTATCCCACTTATTAGCTTAATAGTTGCAAGTCATGTTTCTTTTCTTTCAGGGATTACAACATGAGTCCTTGAATCATTAGTGTTACCTGTAAACTAACAATTTGTCCATCCTCTCCAGAAAATGTGAGGAATTAAGGACA
This sequence comes from Cervus elaphus, assembly GCF_910594005.1. Classification (NCBI taxonomy): domain Eukaryota; kingdom Metazoa; phylum Chordata; class Mammalia; order Artiodactyla; family Cervidae; genus Cervus; species Cervus elaphus. Next base: position 41,647,494 of record NC_057833.1, on the reverse strand, counting down.
ATTAAATTCCATTTTCTCTATTCTGTCCTTTTTGTTGTTATTGTTGAGTGTTTTAATTATACATATATTTTAGAAAGAGAAGTCGCTCGGTAGTGTCTGACTCTTCGAGATTCCATGGACTGTAGCCTACTAGGCTCCTCTGATTACGGGATTTTCCAGGCAAGAACACTGGAGTGGGTTACCATTTCCTTCTCCAGGGGATCTTCCTGACCCAGGGATCGAACCCAGGTCTCCTGCACTGCAGGCAGACGCTTTATTGTCTGAGCCACCAGCGAAACCCATACATATATTTTAGACCCCACATTATATTACCAGCATTGCTTATATCATGAATATTCGTTTTTTTCCCCCTACTTTCCAGTGATTTACTTTTTCCTATTTATATTTCTGTAAGATAATTTCCTTCTTGCACTTCTGTTTAGGATCGTTTTCCTTCTACTCAAAGGATGTGTGTGCTCAGTCACTTCAGTCATGTACAACTCTTTGCAATCCTGTAGACGACAGCCTGCCAGGCTCCTCTGACCATGGGAGTCTCCAGGCAAGAACACTGGAGTGGGTTGCCATGCCCTCCTCCAGGGAATCTTCCCTTCCCAGGGATCCAACCTGTGTGTCTTGCCAGTCTTCTGCATTGGCGGCTGGGCTCTTGACCACTAGCACCACGTGGGGAGCTCACTCAAAGGATACACTTTAGTATATCGTTTAGTGCATGTCTGCTGCCAATGAATTCTCTCACTATTTTTTTGGACAATATCTCTATTTAATGATTACTTTTGAAAGATATTTTCACTTGTCATATAATTTTAGATTGTGAGTTTAATTCTTCATTGTTTTTCAGTATCATTTTCTTTTCTTGTGGTTTTCATAATTTCCTTTTATTTTTAGCCTATAGTACTGGCCTTATCTGTTTTTGGAATTGAAAACTTCTTGTAGCTATAAAAATTAGGAGTAACAACAGTAATAATTACAAAATTACCCTTAAAGAGCAATTAAGATTTCCTCTTCAAAATTTAAAGCCTTTGAAGTAGCTGAGATACTTAACTTGGAGTCATTTCATGGGCAGGATAAAGTCAAGACTGCATGAGAAACAATCAGAAAAAGTTATTCCCTCAGCAGCAATTACATTAAAATTTGTTTTATTCTCAAGGCTCAACCAGATAGTTTTGTGGTGAGATTCAAAACACTACAAGATTTTGACTGGCTTGTGGCCAGGCTTATTTCAGAACAGATATACTTAACTCCAGCTTTTTGCCTGGTCTCCCTCAGCTGGGTTCCAAATATCTTTTGTATAGTGGATCTTAACCTGTCAAAATATAAATGCAGAATGTATTGCAGTGACACTAAGGACTGGCCACATTAAAAAAAAAAGTTATTTATTGGTAAAGTGGAGAAGAGGTAATATCATCTAGGCCTTCTGTAAAACAAGTTTCACACTGTATGGGCACATTTAAAACACTGCACCATATTACTCAAGATACAGTGTCTAAGTGCTTATCTGATCCTGACATTTTTGGGGTACCATCATATAAACATTTTAAGAAGTGGCTTACTGTGGAAATTTTAGAACCCTCAGTGTAGTTTCCATTTGCTCTACCATACTACCTAGCTTAGATAAATCTTCACTTTTATAAATTAAAATTTATAAAATTATAAATTACATAAAGCTTCTCCCAGTGTAGACATGGGATGTGTGAGATTACAGGGTAATAGTTGTTCCATAAAGTGTTGAGTTCCAGGGGCAAACTGGAACTCAATGATAGAAATTAAATGTTACAATTTATTCCATTTTGATGATTACAGGGCAGGGTGGGTAAGCAAGGCAAATGAAGCAAACTCTTTTCTTCCTCCATTTAACCAGAGGCAGCATTTTGGCATTTTTGTGATATACAAGTTGACTTAACTCATTGACTTACATTGAAAGCTGGCAACAGCGAATCTTTGTAATTTAGGATCTTCTTCCATAGCCACTCTGAGGATCTTAATTCCTGAACTACGTACACCATGGGTTTTGAAATGATGTTCACTACAGTGTTCTTGAAGCTTTCACATCTTAATATGAGATCTGAAACCTCTTGTTAAGGTAGGGAACTGTTAAAAGTTGTCTTCCTCTTGGCTAACCCAGTTTACCATCAATCTTAACAGTTAAGTTACTATATAAAAATAAAACTGTACTCCCAAGCATTTATCAGAACTGTTGTGCTGGAAACACCTTCCAAAGCATTCACTCCCTGAGAGAAAAGAGATATCCTAACCAGTTGCTCATATGAACAATAACTCCAGTACAGGATATGTAATGTCCTTCATAGCAGAACTCAGGCAACCTTGGTCATCACAACAAGCTCTTCAGCACTTAGATACAAGATAAATTTAAAATTGACCCCAGACCAAGTATGGTAACCACAATCCAAAATAACCCCATTATTTAGCATACTGGGTTCCTACTGTGATGCCAAAGCTAAAAATCTCAATGCAAAGAGTGATGCTCCATCATTTTTTACAAGTAAGAGAAAAATATCAAGAAGGAGGCAAGGAAGCCCTCCCTCCTCAATCCATGAAATTGATGTTATCTTCACAGCTTTAATTGACAAAATCGAGGGTCCTCAATTTCCTGATTTGAGGAGTCCATTTTCAAGGTGACTGTCAATGTCAGGAAGAGCTTTCATTTTTTTTTGCAATGGCCCATGAACTCCAGTCCTGCAATAGGAATCTCTTTTGCCTTTATTGCTTTCTGAAAACACTGCTGGTGTCTCTTGAAGAGGCCAGTGCCTGGGTCCCTGGAGCCGTCTCCCCTTGAGGGAAGCACTAGTCATATTGGTACTTCAAGTCCATGCATGTCTTCTCTAAGCTGTTCGTGGTGTCAGCATCTGTGGTGGTGTTTTGGGGTGTCATACAATTTCATAGCAGCAATTTTTACAATATCCATGACATGGAAGCAACCTAGATGTCCATCAACAGATGAATGCATAAAGAAGTGGTGGTGATGTACAGTGGAATATTACTCAGCCATAAAAGAGAGCAAGTTTGAGTTAACTGAAGTGAGGTGGGTGAAACTAGAACCTGTTATACAGAGTGAAGTAAATCAGAAAGAGAAAAACAAATATCGTATATTAATACATATATATGGAATCTAGAAAAATGGTACTGATGAACTTATTTGCAGGGCAGCAATAGAATAACCACGCCCAGGCCGGCTAGAAGTCCAATGCGCTATCCATTGTGCCACAGAGCCGGTTAGGGCAGCAATAGAGACACAGACATAGAGAACAGACTTGTGGACACAACAGGAGAAGGAGTGTGGGATGAATTTAGACAGTATCATTGACATGTGCAAAATATTTGGCTAGTGGGAAGCAGCTGTATAGCACAAGGAGCTCAGTTTGGTGCTCTGTGACTGCCTAGAAGGTGGGATTAGAATGGTGGGAGGGAGGTTCCAAAGAGAGGGGATGTATGTATATGGCTGACTTACAATGTTGTATAGCAGAAAACTAACACAAAAATGTAAAACGACTTAAAAAAATGAACAATAAACTGAAAAAAAATTTCCTTTGTAGGGTTATCTCATCAGTTTCACTTCCTTGAATGTGTCTGTTTTCCTGTATGCTTTTTTTTTTTTTTTTCCTGTATGCTTTTTAAGTTTTCTTTTTGATTTGTTTTTTTTTTTAAGTATTTTTCCCCTGATGTGTCTAAGTGTGGCTTTACATAGAGCTTTTTGAATTGATGGGTTAATTTCTATGTCACTTTTGGAAAATACTTTTTTTTCTGTATGTTTTTCATCTCTTGGGCTATTTTTCATTTGTTTATTTGTTTTCCTCTTCATCATTTTAGCTTATTCTTGACTTAACTGGTCATTTGGATTGAATGTTTGGCATCATATATAAAAATTATTGTCTGTCTGTTATTTTTTTTTTCCTCTGAATGGCATTTTATTTTCTTTTAGATCACAGAACAAACGGCTGATCATCTCAATTCTATAAGGGATTGAGATCATTTGAGACTCATTTTCAACCTTTGTGAGAACTGGCCTAGTTTCAGTTTCCACTTACTTCTTATCCAGTTGATGTACTTTAGCTCTCTTTTTTCATCAGTTGCCAGGAATTTTTATGTTCACCTCCAATAAATAACTCTATTAACCTTGCTTTATATTTTTATTTCTTGTTCCTATAACAAATATTTCTTCTGTTTGTAACTTAATTGTCTTATTGTATCTTTATCTATTATTGTAAAGATTCTCATATACTTTTAGAATCCATCCACTCATGATTTATTGCCACCCGTCTACACTACTTGAGGTACAAATTGGGCTCCAAGTAAACCTATAAGCATGAATTCCACATTTACTGACTTCAAGGGGCTTGCAACCTAATAACAGGAGAATAACAGAAAACCAGGTGATGAGAAAAGTAGAGAGTAGAAATATTATGCAATAATGCATAAGCCATATACTGTAAGAATGCAGACAAAAGAATAGTACAGTTTTCTTAAAATGATGAGGGAGAAGGTGAGGGTGGCACTTGAGTGGGCACTTGAAGAAGGACTAGGACTAGCAGGAGAAGGTCATTACTTCAGGCTAAGCAATGAACAAAACTTCAAGAAGGGAAAAATAGGGTAAAGGATGGGATGAATAACATGAAGGATATTGTTATGGGAGTGAGCCAGGAATGGGTAAGTCTGATTCAAAATCTCAATTCTGAGGTTCTTAAGCCAGAGATTCTGTTGCTAGAATGAGGACTAGTTGTTATTCTTTGGTAATCTTCAGATTTCTGCTGGTTCTTTAATTACCTCCCAAGAGATGTGTTTACTAAGTAAAAAGCAAGAAATAGTCGTTGCCTCCAGGGCTGAGAGTTATCAAGGAAAGAGACACACACCTGCCTTTTGGTCACCAATACTAATATTTTATTTTCTCGGGTCTTGAATGGTAAGCTAAAGCCTTGGGTTGGAACGGAATGCAGGCTGCTCTAGGGTGATGATTCAGGTTGACTGTTAGACTTGCAAAACTGAATGTGGGTGGTTTTGTTGTGTAATGTTTTGTTTTAATCTTTCTGCCTTTAATGAAGTGCTTTGACTGTCTTTTTATGTGTATGTCTATAAGAAGTCAGACACGTTGGAGTTTCTTAATGGAACTTCATCAAATGTATAGTCATGATTGAAAAATTATTTGCCTAAGGTTAAAAAAGTCTTAAAAAAGAGAAAAATAAAGGAGAGAGAAAAGAAAGAAAGAAAGAATGAAAGGGAAATAACAATCATTAATTCCAGGCAAAGCAGTTTGTATTATATTATTTTGGAAATGTAATGTCCATAGAATAAAATAATTTGATCAAATTTGGTTCCCATTTCAAGTGAATTTCAGATCTAGAACTTAACTTACAGGATATGGTTCACATGTAGCATTGGAGAGAAAATTTAATATAAAGGAACAAAAATCAATTATACAATAATTAAATTATAGATTGAATATTTTGGTTGCCATTTTGAAAAATAAGAGAAACTGAACATTTCTCAAGGAGAATGCCATCATATCAATTGTTTCTCAATATTTCAGTCAACATTCTTTCAATAAACATTTATTAAGCATCTACTATTTGCCAAGTTCTCTACTAGCCTGCAGAGACAGTGATGAGCAACATGCGGGCACAATTTCTAATCTTTCAGAGATTAGAGTCTATTGGGAATCATCAGAGAGTTGTCAAATAATCACATGTGAAAGAATAATTCCAAACTTAAGAAAAAGGCTCTGGGGAAAAAAGAAAAAAAATTCTGTGAGAGCCAGTCATAAAGGAATTGTAACTGAACACCTGTGTTCTACTGTGGGCCTCGGGAGTAGATGGCATACAGGGAACTAGCACCATGAGCTGCTTGATGCTGTGGACAGAACAAGAGTCAGGCAGATTCTTATTTGTAAGACAATTAGGGCTTTTGCATCATGTCCTGCATGGCAGAGTTTTCTAAATTCCTGAAGTTAGGTTTGTTTTTTTTTCCTACCTGGGCTAGTCTCTTGTTTTCCTTCAGTCCATCTCCAAAATGCTATCAGAGAAAATTTCCTAAAGCTCAGCTTCTAAAGTACCTCAGTTTTCCCAGCAGCTTCTGGCATTTCTCCTTTACAGGGCTGCAATTCTCTGCTTCATGTTCACATAAAATTCAAAGTTCTGGCAGACAGGGCCCTCTCTGATCTTCCCATCCCTCAATCAGCCTTGCCAAATTTGTCTTTCATCACTCTTCTCCACACCCCTGGCAACCCAAGGTCCAGCCTCCGTTAATATTTTGTAGCCGAATCATTCATTTTCCTGAAACAGGTATGTGCAATTTCCTTTTTCTGGGAAATATTCCCTCCCTTTTCTATTTGGCAAGTCCCACTAATTCTGCAATGTTCAGGTCAAATGTGACTTCCTCACTGAAATTTTCTCTTCCCCCCCTAAGGCAGAATTAGTTATTTCTTTCTTGGTGCTTCCTCAATGCTTTGTACTTATGTCTCTCATCACACTGTACTCGATTGATCTTTGTGTTATTTCGTAAATTCAATTGTGAACTTACTGAGGGTGGTGACTAAGTCTAATGCACTTCTGTAATCATACTTTGGTTCCTTCTAGGTGGCTCCCTACTATCGTGTTTTGCATACATTAAAATGATTATGAAAGGAGAGAAAAGGTCTGGGGCCCTTGCTGCTATTGTCCTTTTTTTTTTTTTTTTTTAAACCAAATGATGGTCCTTGGTGTATTCTTAAAGCCTGCTGGTATGAATGAAATCAAGAGCTCAGGTGGTTTTTTAAAAAAACAAAACACTGAGGATCAAATTAGAGAGTTGTTTGATACTTAGGACTAAAGTGGTCCCTAGCGTTTATGGCAACTGTGTAAATTATAAAATGCTGACCTTTACCAAAGACCCTGTATCTCTTTCTGTTGGGAAGTTGTCATCATATGCTAGTTTTGTTAGAACAAACACATTTTATTCCCCGCCCCCCCCGCTTTGATCTCTACAGTTATTGTCACAAATATGCAAGAATATGATATCTAGGTAAAGTTTACAACATTGTAACCTGTGCATCACTACACATTTGGGAAAGATTAAATGCTCTTTACTACAAACAACATCAAATTCTTATTTTAAGAAAATAAAGAAAATTATCATTGATCTACACCATGATTATTATCATTTTCATGATACCTAGTATGTCTAGTACATGTAGACAGTTGGGTGAAGTTTAGGGAAGACAAGAGAGCATAAGGTAGAATTGATTTCTTCTTCATCTGAACATCAGGAACACATTATCTTTCCCTTGTGTACACTTTATCCTCATCTACTTTGAAATTTTTCATTTGTCTATCTATTCTATGTTTTGTCAAGCAGAATCTTCTGGGTCTGGTCATCATTGGATCTAATTTTAAGGCAAGGAGTTGTCTTTGGTGCTGGTTTCACATACAGTAAGACTAATGGAAATGGAAAAGAGTCTAAAATGTCTCCCAAGTTGATAAATTATGTGGAAAAGAAGAAGTTTATGCTAGTTACTAAAACAATTTTGATATTATTTTACACCCATGATCATTATTTTTCCTGGCAACTTATCTATATGCACACATACATGTCTAATCAAAACAGAATTTTTCTAGTTTATTGTCTTAAGATAGAAAAGTTTCAAGGTAGAATTAGAAAATGATTTGGTAATGTTTTCCTGGATATGGGTTATACATACCTAAGGGTAACATAGGGATTTAAGGAAAAGACAAACTATTGGAAAGCATATGTGACTTGGCTTCCTCCAGATCAAAGAAGCTTTCCCTCACTCAGAGAGGAAGAGTATATTCTCATTCAGGGCCTTTGTTCTTACTATGGCCTCTTCCCAGAACACCACTTCTCATATCTTTTCATGATTCACTCCTTCAACTCATGCAAGTTTCTCTTCAGTTGTTCTTCCCTGAGAGGTGTCCCTTGACCATCATATCTAATGATGAGAAGATCTGCATTGGAGGAGAGGACAGAGAGAGAGGAATCATGCTTCCCGCTGTAGGAACAGAGGCCTGAGAAAGTAGCAAGACTCCAGAGTGGACATTCTGTGTGAATCTAGGCTGGTGGAGCCCTGAAGAGCTTCAGAGAAATTACCATGCTTCCACAACAGGCAAGGAGAGAGCTCAGGCCTGGCATGGGCATCGGCAGAGGAGAAAGCAGCCTTTCAGAAATCACACCCCATCTACAGACCAAATTGAGACATGGGATTCTCTGTGGATATCTGAGTGGACAGATGGCTGAATATACTTGAGGCCCCCCAAACACAAGCTAAATATCAGACAAAGAAATGGAAAAGCCTGAATGGGCTGAGATTGCTTCTACAATGCAAAAGGGGAGCTTGAAGTAGAAATTAAGTTAAGATTTCATAAAAATAAAGGTAGATCAATTCCTTACACATTTCAGTAAAAACAGAAAAAGTACAAATGTAGGTGTGCTGGGGGGTAGACAGATGTGTGAACCTAGTAGAACTGAACAAGGATGAGTCTGATGGAAAGTCAAGTATAATAGGCAGAGTGCCTGGAGTACAAAGACATGTAAAATATGATCCTCACCTTGAATGAGTTTATAGGTGGCCTGTAGAAATAAATGTATTCTTCAAAAGATCAGTAATAATCCAAGATATATTCAAAATAGAAGAAGAAGTACAGCTACAGAAGTAGTTCAGAAAGAGTGAATGATCAGTGAAAGTTTAGTTGTCAGGGAAGACCCACACAAAAATGAGACTAAAACTTGGCCTTGACAGAATCATAACACTTAGGCAAATCAATAAACAATGATGAGGCAGTAAAGCTGTGCAGACTTTTTTTGGGAGACAATGGAGAAAAATTGCAGTAATGCAGGTAATTTCCTTGTGTAAGAACATGGTTAGCTAAGGCATGTTGGAGAGGTCTGCATGGTATAGGAAGAGAACGAGTGGAACACTCAGCTCAGGACCAAACTTCCATCTGTAGTCAGTGAGGACCCACCAGAGGTATGTGAATGGAAGAACTTCCTGTGAAACAGGAAATATAAAAAAAAATAATTTCTAACAGTGTGTGATTTTTGCTTCCAGCAAGCCAGGCAAACTTGTTACATAGATCAACCTAAAGAAATTATTTTGATGTGAGAGACTATACTCCAAAAAGGCAGAAAAGCTAATGATACAAACTCAAAACCAACAAAAGATGAGGAACTAAATATTAAAGATACTCTGATGGTGTATCGACAGTTGTATCCTTATATTAGAGATTATGGATATTTTCTGTAAATTGTGTAAATCATTACTACTTGTGGCCAAAAGACAATATAGGGACATGAATAAATGGGTAGCTCATATTTGCTATTAGAGATTAATTTGCTCATTGAGCTTGGGGACTGTGTTTTCCTAGAACGAGATTGCATAGACACTCTTGTGCTCTTTGGGAGACAGAGGGAAAGAGTAGTCTTTAAGAAATATAAATTGTGTCTGTCAACATCTATGTCAGTGTTTCTGACTGTGATTTCCTATCACAGTCTAATTAAAGTCACCCTCTTTGCCAAGGGTTACTTGGCTCTACAGGATCTAGTCTGGTCCTTGCCACTGTCTCTGACTTGATTTCTTAATACTCTTGGCCTGCTTCTTTCTACTGTAGCCACAATGGATTTTTCTTATTTCTTCAGTATGCCAAGTACCTTCTCCTCCAGGACTTGTGTTCTTGCTATGACCTCTTCCCAGAACTCTGCTTCTCGGATCTTTCCATGTCTCATCTCTTTAACACATTCAGGTCTCTATTCAACTATCCTTCCCAGAGGGTAGTCCTTGAGCATCACGTGTAAAGATAATCTCCATCTCCCACCCCGAAACTTTATTTTGTGCCTTGCTTCCATTTTCTTTGTTGCCTTGATCAGTAACTGACTTATCTATGTATGTATTATCTGTTTCTCTTATCAGAATGTAAGTTCATAAGGTCATGATCTTTGTCTAACAACTTTGTAATTCTTGGCCTTTAAGTGGCCCTGCTACCTCATAGGTACTTGAGAAATATTTATTGTATAAATGAATAAATAAAGGAAGAGCAGTTTATTATTGCTATTGTCATCATGGTTAATAACCAATATTTCCTGAGATTTTTATCTGTGTGCCACAACTATCTTGTTAAAGGTTGTGCTTGGTTAGTTCATTTATTCTTCACAACCCCTTCCGAGTCACACAGATGTGAAATAACTTTCATAAAATTTCTCAGCTAGTAAGCAAACAAATCAAGGTTTAAATCTGGGACTGCTAAGTGCCAATGGTCTTGCTATAAGTGAAAGTGAAAACTTAGCTGCTCAGTCATGTCCGACTCTTTTAAACCCCATGGACTGTAGCCCACCAGGCTCCTCTGTCCATGGGATTTTCCAGGCAAGAATACTGAGGAGACCATATATTTTATGTGGTAATCACCATGGTACCACAAAATGCATTAGCACAATGCCTACAAATTAGTAAATTAATGTAACTCTCTTGAACACAGATCTCCCAGTTAAAAGAAGATTCTGGGGGATATGTAGCTTGTAGGATGGGCCTTCCTGGTGACTCAGTGGTAAAGAAGCTTCCTGTCAATGAAGGAGATGCAGGAGACACAGGTTTCATCCCTAGGTGGGGAATATCCCCTGGAGGAGAAAATGGCAACCCACTCCAATATTCTTGCCTAAAATTGCCATGGACATAGGAGCCCAGTGTGCTACAGTCTGTGGGGTTGCAAAGAATTAGATATGACTGAGTGACTGATCACACATGCACAGTTGGTAGGATATCATAGCATTAAGACATACCTTTAGGATGATGTTTTCTTCTTTTTTCTTCATTTGAAGATTGAAAAAAATTTTTCTCCTTAAATATATGTCTTAACCCTTGGTATATTTCAGTTCCAACAGCCTGAAATTGTGGCTGTGTTTGGAGAACTGTTTCTGTGTTACAGGAGCTCTTTATTGGAAATCACAGATACTTGGAGGCCTAGGAGTTTATATACTCCTTGGAGAGCCCTTTACCAGTGATGATAGGCACAGGATTATGAAACTCAAGCTATCTGGCCTCAGGTTGGGTCATCTTTGAGGCAACTTGACATTCAAGAGTTTACCTTCAAGTTCAAGCTTAAGCTGCTCAGTCCAAGACTTTGCCTGACATGGTACCCTTGCCTGGTTGGCAGTCTCCTCATCCCTGTCCTGTTTCCTTGACTCTCTCTTTTCTGTTGGAGCATTTTGTCAATAAATCACTTGTGCATTATGAATTTTTGTTTCTGGGTCTAATGGTGGAGAGTTTAACCTGAGATAGTGAATCATCAAGCTCTTTTTAGTGTAAAAGCCACTACTTTCACCACACCTCAATTGCCTTTTGATGGGCAGCCATGCTTTTCTCTCCATTCATATTCTTCTCAGATTTGTACATGTGAAATTCCTACTTACTGGAGCCAAGGGCTAGGGAAGACTTACTGCAAAGAAATATCATTTTAAAATAAAATCACCTTGGGCGTGGATAGATCTTTGCTTTATAGAGCTCAAGCATGGATTTGACCTAACTCATTTCCTCCCCACATTCCTGGCTGGTGGACAAGGGCAGGGAGGAAAGAGGAGCTGAGTCATTAAGGCTTAATTCACTTGTCTATTTCTCAGCCCCTAGAGCTTGCTTTAATTGAAGAAGATTAACTTTGCTGCAAAAAAGCATTCTGGGTCTCCTTTCAAGGCAGAACTTTGGCTGCACTGAAGCAGTGTGAATACTTCAATACCTTTGAAGAAGGCAGGTATTTTCTAGCTCTGATGGGACTGTCTCTAAGCAGGCTCACAGAAGTTACCTTCCCATGTGTCATCTCTGTCTCTGCATAAAAATCTTCTAGGAACAGCAGTCTGTGGCATAAGCTCACTTTGTCAGATAACTGGGTTAGGCCCTTTCCCTGAGGCCCAGGTGGAGTTCAATAGGGAGATTCAGGGAAGAAGAGATTTGCCTCTTCACTATGTAAGACCTGAGCGTTGAGGGCAGATTGCCCTCACCTAATATCCTAGGAGGTAATTTTCACTCTCAGGACCTTGCTTAGCTCAAGTCAAACTGGAGCCTGCTTTGCACAGGAAAATCAGAAAAATAATTAGAAATGTTTTTACCATGGAGCAGTGGAGTGGGCTTCCAAGGTGGCTTAGTGGTAAAGAAACTGCCTGCCAATGCAGGAGACACAAGTAACGTGTTTTTGATCCTTGGGTAGGGAAGATCCCCTGAAGGAGGAAATGGCAACCCACTCCAGTGTTGTTGCCTGGTAAATCCCATGGAAAGAGGAGCCCAGTGGGCTATAGTCCATGAGATTACAGAGTTGGACACAACTGAGTGACTGAGCATGAGCACGATGGAAAAAGTATAGTTTTGGCCATGGAGAAGCATCTGGGAAGTCACTCCAGATGATCACTGGCTGGTTGTGTGACCTTAAGAGACTGACTTAAGTTACCTGGGCAACAGTATCATCATCTACAGAATGAGGAAGACCCAATCAGCTCACTATTGTTGGTGCCATATGATTTTGTCCTTCTCTCAGTAGTATTGAGTGTTTCTATGGACATCGAGTGATTCCTGTATCAATCGGCCTCAGCACAGAAGACTGGGCAATGACCTCTCCCTAGGACACTGACCCCCAAGGCACTAGAGCATTCCTACTCCTCAAACCACATCCTGGAAAGTATTAAAACTGCAAGTTATTCCCAGGGAGACTGAGAAATTGTCTGAATATCCTGAAGGGTGGCTAATCCCACTAGCAGTTTTTTAAAGTTTAAGCTGTAAAGTACCAAGACGATAGACTTTTTAAAAAATTCTGTCATCATTTCAGGCAAAAAAAGCCCCAAAGAAGATGCAGTGACCTCGTTTTCCTTGTCATATACAAATGACTCTGTAGGTTCCCTTTCAGTTCCCCAGGCTAATGAAGCCACCTGTCAACTGGCTTCCTGTATTGTCATTCCCTAATGACTTTACTTATGATGTTTATCACACAATATAGTAAAAATGCTGCTTCTTTTCTGTCATTGCCTTAGATCTCTCTCATCAAAAGCATTTCTCCTTGTGCTAGATTCCCCCAAGTAGTTTGTATCAAAATATCACTCAGATAAGTGTCATAGACATTTGTTTTTCCTTCTGTATCTTCCACTACTTTCTCTCCAAGTTCTAGAATATATGCACCTAAAGGGTAAAGGCCAGGTCTTACTCACATCTATCCTGCTTCTAAAGGTATCTCATAGAGCCTGAAAGACATTTAAGTTATATTGACTTCCAAGTTTAATAGCATTAGTATATATCTTATTCCATCATTTTAGAAGGGCCAGCAAGATACCGAGCAAAGAACAGAGACTTTAGAATTAAAAAAGCAGTGTTTCAATCCTTGGTCCTCCTTATTCTCTGCATAGTCTTGGTCAAGTTGTTTCAAGTATCCAAAGCTCTGTTTTTTCCATCTATTAACATGGTAATACCATCACTGACCTTACAGGACTTTATAAATGTAGAGAAACTGGATGTAAAAATAGACCCTAATAAGTGGTAGCAGCAGATATGACCATGCTTGTGATTATGATGTGTCTCTATAAAATACACATATCTGTGCTATAGAAAATGACATAAAAATGGATTGGATCTAAATTTGTGATACAGATTGTTTCTAGCCTATGGTAATGGGGGAAGTGACATATTTTCAATGGGAAATAAAGGAGACTTTAACTTTGTTGGAATGTTTGATACACACACACACGTATATACATATAGCTTTGTAAGAAATATGAAAAATGCTAACAATCATAGTTTCTTGGGGTTTAAATAGCATGGATGTGTATCACATTATTTTTTAAAGTTGTCTATACAGATATTCCTTGACTTACCACACAGTTATCTCTTGATAAACCCATCATAAGTTGAAAATTGCATAAGCTGAAAATTCATTTAATACGCTTAGTCTAACATCATAGCTTAGCTTTGCTTATCTTAACCATGCTCAGAAAACTTGTATGAGCCTAAATGGGACAAAATTATCTAACACATACCCTATTTTATAATAAAGTGTTGTGTGTGTATGCTCATTTGTGTCTGATTCTTTGCAATCCCATAGACTGTAGTTCACCAGTCTCTGCCCATGGAATTTTCCAGGCAAGAATACTGGAGTAGATTGCCATTGCTTACTTCAGGGGATCTTCCAGACCCAGGGACTGAACCTGCGTCTCTTGTGTCTCCTGCATTGGTTGGCTGATTCTTTACCACTGCACCACCTGGGAAATCCCAATAAAGTGTTGAATGTCTTGAAATTTGCTGAACATTGAATTGAAAGTGAAACAAAATATGGTTGTGTGGGAACATAACTGTTGTATGTATATATCCTCATGGCTGATTGAGAGCTGTGGTTCATTGCTATTGCCTGGAATCAGGAGAGAGTATTGAACCACATGTCACTAGCCTGGGGAAAAGATCACAATTCAAATTTTGAAGCGTGGTTTCTACTGAATGTATATAATTTTCACACCATCATAAAGTCAAAAACCCATTAAGTCAAACCATGTTAGAGGCTATATTTTTTAAAGTACAAGTTCATGTATACTAAAAATCCCCTGTACACATTATAGAGCTTAAAGCATTCTTTGTTGACACAAAATACCTTTTTTCTTTAATAGGAAGTATGTCTCTAACAGGACAAGTGAGAGACAAGTGTGTCTCTCAATGTTCATTCAAGGAGAAGCTGGAGAAGATATTAGTGGAGCTTCAGAGTCCAGGAGGAGATCCAGGTGAAGATGGAAGGAACAATTAGACTCCTGATCCAGGGATTGTTTCCCAGCTGGAAACTGAGTCCCTCCATTGTCACAGCTCTTTCCCTCCTATAACAGAGAGAAGCTGAACCACAGCTGACACCCATATAGTGCTATTGAAAAGGAAATTGTTAAGAAAAAATCACATATGCATATGAGGATACATTTTAAATATGTCATCTAATATCTTCTCATCATTTTACTTCTTTGAATTGAAAGCCATTCACAGAAAGCAAAACATACTACCTGATTTTCTTGCTTGCACAAGTTTATAACTTAAAAAATAATCTATCAAGTTTTATTAAACACCTTCTATGCTTTAAACACTTGATTTAGGAGTTGGGATAGGAAGTTAAATGTTAAATGGCCACAGTGCAGGATGAAATTTCTAGAGACACAGGATCATCAAACAACAACAAAAACCATAATTCACACTGTGGTAGCATAGCTAAAAGAAGAGGGCATATTCAAACTATTTAACAACCCGTAGAATAGGCACAGACCACTCAGAAGGTACACACTGACCAGAATTGATGCCTATCTGAAAAATTAACACTTTGTTTAGGGTTCTAAGGCAAGAATAATCATTCTTGTGTCAAGAAGTACCTGGATTTTTCAAAAGGTACTTTTGACAGATTGGTAGTGTACATGGAAACATACTTACTTTGTTTTATTTTTTCTTTTCCATTTTTTTTTCCTCCCAGAGTGTAAGAGAAGTTTTATGTTTTACATCACAATTAAAATGCTGTTTTATAATTTAGAAACAACCAAAAAAGAAAAAAAAAAAAAAAAAAACCCCAAGGCCCCAAAACCAAAAATCTCACACTGAGCAGCAGCAGATCTCCATGCTGTATCATGGAAGCAGAAATAGAACTAAATTCTATGGAGTCATTTCCATGATGGATAATCAAGGAAACTTTGTTGGGGAGGTATGAGTTTGATTTAATACTTTATAGTTAGCCCTAAAGATATAAGTTGAGATGGGAAAGGGAGAGGTGAAGACATTCTGTTGGAGGGACTAGCATAGAAAAGCACAGAAGCATGAAGATTTCAAGGACTGTTAATTCTACAAAGTTATTGTGTGACTACTATATTGGGGTTCATCAGTGAACCACACAAAGAATCCTGAGTAGTGAAGATTACATTTCAGCAAAGGTAGTTGAATATTCAAACTTGGTTGGATAACATTAAAAATTAAACCAGTGACAGACTGTACATGGGCTTTATTCTGTTGGCAATGGCCAGCAATTGAAGGATTATCCCTCCAACTGGGTGCATTGAATGTAATCTCGGGGTAATAAATTCTGAAGTTGCCCAGCACAAGGCCGCAGGCTTCAACTTCCTGGATGTGTAGGAGTTAAGCCCAAGAGAAATGACCTATTGAAAAATTATTTGCTAATTTGGAGATATGGAAAAGAGTTTGAACTAGAATGTAAAGACTTGGTGTGACCATTGATTCTACCACTAACTAGCTTTGTGAACTTGGGCACATGCATAACTTCTCAGAGGCTCAGCTTTCTCAGTTGTAGACTATAGCTGATAACACTCACTCTGCCTATTTCACAGGATTATGGAATTCAAAAGAGATCATTTATAGGAAATTTCTTAGAGAACTTTGTGTATTAGTATGTATGAAAAATGGAAAGATTTAATGTTTACTTATGCAATCAGTCTAAATCATAAGGCCTTTTATCAGGTTTTCTTTAGCTTTGTTTCTCTTGGTAGTATTTCTTTGTGTAGATGAATAATCTAGAACACTTCTATAGCCGCTTTTTTCCCTTGTGTTGACTTTGTCTTCTTTATTTCCTGAGAGATTAGAAGAGAGTCTCAGCTGGGAAAGGTGTGGTATGAGGGGTTATTGTCATGGAAAATACCTATAGCTGTTGCACAAATCTTTGCTTTTAACCCAGTAATTCCTATTAGCACCTCCTAGGGACTTTCCCTAAACAGCATTAATTTTTATGTCCTCTTGATTTTAGTTAGGTGATGTCAGGATTTAGCCAAGTCTTCATTGTCTTTCTCAAATAGTGGGTTACCTCATGGATATCTATGTGTGTCTAGAATACTAATGACAGACGAGAACTTAGAGCTTTTGACCTTCTAGAGACGGGAATGACTGAGACTGCCATGTCTAATCCAAGGTTTCCTGTGAGTTCACAGCAGACGAATGATCAGAACTCAGGTTTTGGGCTCTCCTGTGTTGCCCCCACTCCCTGTAGTATAGCTCCTTCCATTTCTATCTCTGTTATCTCTTTATCAACCCAGATTGGGCTTTTCTGAGGCCTCTGAACGTGAAATGTGGAGGATATTTCCACATGAAATGTGAAGGCAGAGAAAGTCCTTCTGCCAAACTTAGAAATTCAAACTAGGAGCTTTAATCTAGTAGGTGCTCAGGTCTCACCTATGAATGAGCTATAGATGTTTTCTCAAAGAAAATACAATAAAATGTATAGTTAGAGATCATTCACCACACGTAGGCTTTTAAAAAAAAATACTTGGCAGGCATTAAGTCATCTCAGTGTCACAACAGAGTAATGTAGGGCCACAACTACCCCATTTTAGCATGAGGCAAACCAAGCAGAAAAATTAAATAATTTTTCCAAGGTCACCAGCTGATGAATGGTAAAGTCAAGATGAGAATACAGGGGTCAGAGATCTGCTGGAGAAGGGATAGGTGAACCCCTCTAGTATTCGTGGGCTTCTCTGATGGCTCAGCTAGTAAAGAATCCATCTGCAAAGCAGGAGGCCTCAGTTTGATCCCTGGATTGGGAAGATCTCCTGGAGAAGGGAATGGCTACCCACTCTAGTATTGTGGCCTGGAGAATTCCATGGACTGTATAGTCCATGGGGTTGCAAAAAGTTGGACACGACTGAGTAACTTTCACTTTTACTGTGGAGCTTAATTCTCATTCATCAATTCATTCAGTACATATTTCCTATACACACTCTTCAGTGCAGAACACTAATTTCCTGATAGTGTGGGAGATGTTATTTAAAATCAACGGGCCCAGGCATTTTCTGGCGTCAGGAGATTGTCTAGCTGGGAAGGAAACTTGTACCCATAACTCTAAGAGGTGCTAGGCTCAAAGCGATTATTATGTCTTTTTTGAGTCAAGGAGAACCTAGGTTTTTGCAAGGGAATTTTTGATAGGGAATGGAACAAGCTACATTTTTTTTTTTCATTAGAAAAGACAATCTGTGTGAGCAGAAATATTCATTCTTAATCCAAGAAGAACAATGTGGTTTTGCATTTAAAAACAAGTTAAAAAAAAAAAAAATAAACCAAAAGATCCAACCGAGTGGCAGAGGCAAGACCTGATTTTCATAGTACTGAGAACAGAAAAGTCATAACTGGTTCTAATACCCCTTTTCCTATGAATTTCAGAGAGTGCTTTAGGTCAGGAGAATTGATGGCCAAACAAAAGTATAAGCGTGGGGAAATAGTAAAGCAAGTAGAAAACTAGAGAAAGATCTACTGGAAGTAGCACCCAAAATATTAATTGCCACATTCCATTGAGAAAGTAATGAAAGAATAAGTAGATTCTAGAAAAGTTGTACAGATGAACCTATTTGCAAAGCAGAAATAGAGACAGACATAGAGAAGAAATGTATGGACACCAAGTGGGGAAAGCAGGGGTGGAATGAGCTGGGAGATTGGGATTGACATATATGCACTATAATAAATAAAGTGGATGGCTAATGAGAACCTACTGCATAGAACAGGGGACTCTACTTGATGCCCTGTGGTGACCTAATGGGGAGGAAATCCAAGGAAGCAGGGATACATGTGTATATGTAGCTGATTCACTTTGCTCTACAGCAGAAACTAACACAACATTGTAAAGCAACTATAAAAGTGAAAGTTGCTTAGTCGTGTCTGACTCTTTGCAACCCCTTGGACTATACAGTCCATGGAATTCTCCAGGCCAGAATACTGCAATGGGTAGCTTTTCCCTTCTCCAGGGGATCTTCCCAATCCAGGGATCAAACTCAGGTCTCCCACATTGCAGGCAGATTCTTTACCAGCTGAACCACAAGGGAAGCCTGTAAAGCAAATTATACTCCAATCAAAAAAAAAAAAGAACAAGGGCTTTGCTGTGGTATGGAAAAGAGACCTCTTCAAAGTAGACGTTCATTGGGCCACGTGGCACTGAAAGTGGGAAGGGGAGGTTGGGACCTCCTGGTTCTTCCTTGCTATTGGCTAGTTGGATGCAGCCCTGTTGTGAGATCCTGGATAGTCCTATTTCCTGCCTGGACTTCAGTTTCCTGCTCCATAAAATGAGAAACTTAGCTTGATCATTCTTAAGTCCCTTTTGGTCTCCACTTCTAAGAACATAGTGCTGTGTCCTTCTCAACCATGAATTTCCCACAGTGCCTAGCACAGACCAGAAAGTAGGAAGGGAAGCTGAGCAGCCCTTTAAATGGGAAGCACAAAGGAAGCCTTCATAGCACCAAGCCTACGTGCCACCTCTGCACAGACTTTTGCTGAGCTCAGCCAGCTTCATCAGATTCTCACACCTTAACAAAATTTACCACTTCTGTTTTCTCACCGTGAATCCACTGACCCATTCAACATGAGGAGAAGAGCCTGGTATTACACAAGAGCACCACAGAAATAATTGGAGTGGGGTTCATAAGAAAATAATCTTTCAGCCAAGAGACAGGGGAACTTTTTTCCTCAGGGAAGGAAAGGATGCATTACAATCATGGGAGAGAGGCAGATACTCACCACTGCTGCTACCCTCATCAAGAGAGGTCAAAGTGTTACAGAGGCTGTGATGATGAGGAAAGACTGTGGTATTATACCCCAGGACAAGAAGTAATGAGATTGAGGAGATGAAAGATGGAGGGGAGAGGCAGCCAAGCTACGTTCTGTTCTCATTAATCGGATATTATAAGAGGGAAAAAGAAGGGCAGTATCTGAGAAGACAGAGCACCCATTGATTGCCAGATCCTGATTGAATGCCAGCCAGCCATGGGATAGTATGATGCCTTCTGCTGAGCCTGCGTGAGACTACCATTAGACGTGACTTCTTGCCCTGCATGTGACTCTTGAAGGTATCAGGAGTCTGAGGGAGGGGGTCAATAAGAATGAAGTAGCAAGCCACTACCTTCAAAGAATGACTTAGAACTCCTGACTATATGCAAACAACCCTGGTGCCCTGTCCATCATAGAGGGAATTACCACTTACCTAGGACATCAAGTTTGAGTAGAGAATAGAATACAATGTGGTGATCTCTAGTAGAAAAAAAAGAGAAGGGAACAGGCAGGGAAATGGGAATGTTCCAAAAAAAAAAAAGCAAAAGGCAAGTGAAAAGGACATTGAAATACCCATATCCTAAAAGTAGAAAAAGAAAAAAAAAAGACAACAAACAAACATGTGCACACGCATCCATACACCCACACACCTCCTAGTGGCCCAATAATCGTTATGAACACTATGCATTAGAAATATTTTTCCTAGGGCTTGGCCTCTCATGCCTGAGTGAGATTCACAAAAGCTAATTTCTTAAAACATTCTTTTATAACCTGTTGGATATTTATGAGCACCAAGATTTGTTAGAATATACCAAATATAATATAGTTTTATGCCATGGTAATTCTAGAACTCTTGAGAGCAAACATTCTGAACATATCTAAAATGCATTTGGCAGGAGGCCCTGTGGAATGACACAGCAGAATTTCTTTTCATTTCAATGCCCAGAATCTGACAATGGGTTGATCTTCATGTTCTTTCTCCTTTTACTCTCATTTTAAATTTCAGTGTTCCTGCACCCTAGATATTGTGAGGGCTTACAAGCACTTCTTCTATTTTTTACTCGTTAATGGAACAGAGTAGTATTAGGAAGGTATTAGTAGGTTCACGAAAAATTGGATACAACTAATGCAAACTTAGCTAAAAAATGGTAGGGCAGAATGATCAACTTGTAGAAGACAGTGCCTAGAGTTTAGGAATATAAAACCATTATTCAAAATTATCATAACTTCTTTTACAGATAAAATTGTGGTGCTCCCCAAATTATGGAACAAATGTCAGATGAATTAAAGTGCCATAAAACTCTTCATTTACTATATGTTCTCTAAGTCAAGCTCTTTTTGCTAGAAATTTCTTCCCATCTAAATTTGACTCTGTATTTAACATTTGGGCTTCCCAAGTGGCTCAGTGGTAAAGAATCTGTCTGCAATGCAGCAGGTACAAGAGACATGGATTTGATCCCTGGTCCAGGAAGATCCCATAGAGAAGGAAATGGCAACCCACTGCAGTATTCTTGCCTGAAAAAAAACCCATGGACAGAGGAGCCTGGTAGCCTGCAGTCCATGGGGTAGCAAAAAGTCAGATATGACTTAGCGACTGAACAAAAACAGCAAGAGCATTCTAACTTTTACTTAAATTACTAAATGCTGTACCTCCAAGGTCTTAGGCTTAGAATTTTGATCAGAATCACAAAGGAGAAATTTACCTGCCAGTACTTGCCACCCACTTGGCACATAGATTCAGGATTAGTGTGAGGAGTTACAAATCTCATAAATTTCAAGCACACACCCAACAATGATCCTAAAAGCACAACTTTAATTAACTACTTTTATCTGAAAAAATATATACTATATATGTATATAAAAATTTTTTTGAGTTTTAAGACTCTAATTTGTCTTAAAGCTACAACCTCACATCTGTATTGTTCAGTCACTATGTCTGACTCTTTTGCAACCCCGTGGACTGTAGCTCGTCAGGCTGCTCTGTCCATGGGATTTCCCAGGCAAGAATACTGGAGTGGGTAGCCATTACCTTCTGCAGGGGATCTTCCTGATTCAGGGATTGAAATTGTATCTCCTGCATTGTCAGGCAGATTCTTTACTGCCAAGCCACCAGGGAAGCAATCATATCAGTATTAACAGAGCTGTTTTATGCCATCTTTCAGCTCTCTCCTAAAGGAAGTTACTAAAATATGAACAAGTTAGAGGTTCACACTCCTCATTTCAAGATGCTGAAACTGAGGTGCAGAAAATTAAGCATTGGGCCCACAGTCATCAGATTTCAGTTCAGTGGTCTTTCCACTCTGCTTCTTTGTATTTCCCTGAAAATGTATTCATCTGCATAACCATTTTTTGGAATAAGCCCGAAGCACTGGGAAAAAAAAAAGTGTTAATTGAGTTCAGAAAAATAATAATAAACCAATAATAAACACTAAGGCCTTCATAGTTACAAAGAAGCTGTTAGGAAATCTATGCTCAAGGCTAGAAGTATCCTATGTTCAGTTTACTAGTAATTTCTCTCTATTAAGTTCTCTAGTAAGAGAACCGTGCCAAAGGTGGAGGTGGAAAGAACTGGAGAACTGTCAGAGAACTGTGGAATGTGAAAAGAGAATTGTTGAAAGGAGACTGAATACTGTCTCCTGCTAGTCTGTGGGTGTCTGTCTCAAGATTTCTAAGTTAAGAAGGCTCCAATGTATATCCCGCCACACATGTACAACTCTTCATTTCGTACTTTTATTCTGCTGCCAGCAGTGTCTTGCATATCAACTAGAATCCCTGGGTTACTTTCTAGAAACTTTCAATGGTACACTAAAACACAGAAATAAAGTCTCTGGAACTCAGAAGTTCTATGCAAATTTTAGATAATTCAAGCATATTTGATCAACAGTAAGTCTTTGGTGTTCTATGTTGTTAAGTTATTCTAATAACAGTGTAACAGGGAAAAAGTCAATATCCATTATTATCTGCATCTAGTTTCTTTTTTAAATATTCTATTAATTTTATATAATACAGAAGAGTAAAGAAGGAAAAATATCATCAGAAATAATACGAATTTAAATATAGTAAATCTAAAATTTTGTTATTTGTTTTTATGATTTTTGAGGGTACATATACACAAAATGAGAAATATCCTCTGAATGCAATTAACTGTTCATGAACTATCATTGCAACCTGGGACATAACCATCCTATATATACTGATTTCAAATACATCTCTGATGTGTGCATGCTCAGTCGTGTCCGACTCTGTGAAACTATCGACTACAGCCCTCCAGGCTCCCCTGTCCATGGGGTTCTCCAGGAAAGAATACTGGAATGGGTAGTCATTTCCTCCTCCAGGGGGATCTTTCTGACCCAGGGATTACATACACCTCTCCTGTATTAACGAGTGGATTCTTTAGCACTGAGACACTCGGAAAGCTTCACATCTTTGATGCATCCTATCATTACTTATCAGAGATTGTTCATCTTGTATTTTCATCATAATTTACAATGTTTTAAAAAGGTTATAACATTTGATGGCTTATTATTTTGTTGAAGAGAGGATTACCATATTCTTTGCTCGAATATATTTTTATTTTCACATTTATAAATACCAATTAGAATGATCAATCCAATGAACTAAATTTCTATAGTATTTAGAGTCTTCCAATTTACCTTTGATACATACCTACCTTTAGTATTTTTCCACTTGTGAAGCAACTTGGGTAAATTTTGGTTACAATAATCATTAGAGCTAAAGAATACTGTCACATGTCCTTATAGGAAATTAGAATGGTCAGGTTCTTGTTCCCCAAATTTACATAATGAATTTTGCCTGTTTAACAATTAACTATATAAGAGTACCATATATCCTTTACCATCCTCAGAACCATATTGCTCAACCATTGTGTCTTTTATATGAGAAACTTTATCTATGATATCATCACACAAAGACTCAGTCTGAGATTTAACTTAGACAATTCATTTCACTATTATCATTAGAGTCCAAAGTGGCATTGTCTCTTTCTAGTCATCTTCTGATTTAATCATTTTGAAACATCTTACTTTCAATTTTAATCTCTTGGACATTATGGGGAGAAAATTTTTTAAAGTTTTGAATTCTTATAAAGAAAACTAAAAGACTACAAAGATCAATGTCTTTCATATTATTCTATGTTCTTGAAAGATGATGCAACAGTTTTGAGCGATACGGTGAGAAAACTGGTGTGTGCATGCTCAGTCACTCAATTGTGTCCAACTCTATGACCCCATGGCCTGCCAGGCTCCTCTGTCCATGAAATTTTCTAGGAAAGAGTACTGAAGTGGGTGGCCATTTCTTACTCCAAGGAATCTTCCCGACCCAGGGAATCAAACCTTTGTCTCTTGCATCTCCTGCATTGGCAGACTTTCTTTACCACTGTACCACCTGGGAAACCCCAGAAAACTGGATAATTACATAAATTTAAGCTTTCTAGTAGGCACATACAATATAAAGAGAGGTAAAATTAATTTTAGTAGTAGACTTTATAACCTGTAGCATCTTTTAACACATATCTATATTAAAATGATCGGTGAACTATTTTATATTATTTACCTTTTATTCTAAGTCTCTGAAATATAACATGCCACCTGCATTTATAGCACTTCTCAGTTTTGAATACCCGCATTTTAAGTACCTATTAGATACCATATTAGACAGCATCATGTCAGACAGTTCCACCATTTTTCCTTTTTAAAAACTGTGGTCATTGCATTTTTGATCATTGAATTGATGTTAGGATAAAGTAATTTCTAGAATGATAAAAAGAGACAGTGTATCAAATATGGAAAAATAACTAATATTTTAGTTATTACTAATAAATAACTAATAACTAATACACTTGAGATTTATGAAAGGGTATAACAAGCACTTCAATAACTACACTATACACAGTTTATTCTTTTTGAAAAAGTAGTTTCAGAATTCTTAAGAGTTCAAAGTTAAAAGAACAAACAGACTGATGAAAAAATTAGCCAAACACCTTAATAGACATCTCACAACAGAGAAATGAAAAATAAATGTATGAAAAGATGCTCCACTTAGGTCATTAAGGAAGTGTAAATTAAAACACTGAGATATCACTATGCACCTTTTAGAATGGCCAAAATCCAGGACACTAATAACACCAAATGCTGGTGAGGATATGGAACAACGGGAACTGTCATTCATTCCTGATAGAAGGTACAGCACTTTGAGTACAACTGGGCAGTTTCTTATAAAATTAAACATACTCTTATCATACAATTCAGCAATCACACTCTTTGGTATTTTCCCAAAGGAGTTGACAACTTATGTCCACGTGAAAACTTGCACTCAGGTGTCCATAGCAGCTTCATACATATTTGTCAACATTTGGAAGCAACCAAAATGTCTTTCAACAGGAAATGAACAAATAAACTGGTATGTCCAGACTATAGAATATTATTCAGTGCTAAAATGAAATGAGCTATTAAGCCATAAAGACACGGAGGAAATTTAAATGTATGTATATTACTAAGTGAAAGAAGCCCACTGGGAAAAGACTATACACTGTATGATTCTAGCTACATGACATTCTTAAAAAGGCAAAATTATGGAGACAATTTTTAAAAATTTGCTGGACAGTAAAAGTTGCTATTTGAGTTTTGGGGAGGGAGACATGAATAGGTGAAACACAGGGGACTTTTAGGGCGGTGAAACTGCATATTATTATATCATAATGGTGGACACGTCATCATAGGCTGTACTACACAAAAGTGAACTCTAATGTAAACTGCAGACTTTGGGTGATAATGATGTACTGATGTCATTTTCTCAGTTGTAACAGGTGTAGCACTCTGGTGAGGGGGGTTGATAAATCATCAATCTGTAGAGTCCAAGGGGATCTCTGTACTTTGCTCTCAATTTTGTTATGAACCTAAACTTCTTTTAAAAAAGTGTTAAATTTTTTCTATGCATTTCAGAAGACCTCTAAAAGAGAATAGAGTCATGAGTACCAATCCATACAAATGGTTAGAACTGCTCAAACAAAGAAACAAATGACAACTGAGTCCAAAGTGCCTTAATAGTATATTAAGGATTAACCATGTTCACTGCTCTTTCTTCTTTTTCTGGCAGCCATTATCTTAACCCTAACATTTTAGGGGATCTAACATTTGAATTTTAAAAAATAAGAATTGGAGTCTTTCAGTACCCCTAATTTAAGCTGAAACAGCCTTACCTATAGGGATGCATCTATTCATAATGTGATTACATCTATAAATAGAAAAATATTGTGTGCTTAGTCACTCAGACATCTTTGCGACCCCATGGACTGTAGCCCATCAGGCTCCTCTGTCCATGGGGATTCTCCAGGCAGGAATACTGGAGTGGGTTGCCATGCCCTCCTCCAAGGGATCTTCCCAACCCAGGGATTGAACACAGGTCTCCCACTTTGCAGGTGGTTTCTTTACCGTCTGAGCCACCAGGGAAACAATATATATATAAATATTGTATATTATATATGTTACTCTATAAAGCTGTTTATAAACCTAAGATGTTAAACTTTTTTCATGACATCTAATATTAGTCCAAAAATGGACAAACTTATTTAAAATAAAACCATTAAACCATTTTGATAGGAGATATTTTATCAGCGGAATCAATGTATATAACTAAAAGGTGATATTTAACAATTTAAAGGGAAGCATGCCCAGACCATAGCCCACCAACTGCAATGCTGTTCTCACATACAGTCAGGGCCATCTGCATCCCAGCCTGTAGTCCAGAGGAAGTCCTTGCTGAGCACCATGGAAAGGTCACTAAATTAGACATTAGGAATATCTGAAGTCTAGTCCCTGTTCCAAAGCAAACTCATTCTGACCTCAATCAAATAACATATTACATCTGTGAGTGTCTCATGTGCCAAGGCAGGTACGTAAGTGTAGTAGTGTAGTGTGAATTACTCAGTTGTGTCAGACTCTGTAACCCCATGGACTATGATCCACCAGGCTCCTCTGTCCATGGAATTCTCTAGGCAAGAATACTGGAGTGGGTTGCCATTCCCTTCTCCAAGGGATCTTCCTGACTCAGGGATTGAACCCAGGTCTCCTGCATGGCAGGCAAACTCTTTACCACATGAGCCACCTCCTGGTTTTTATTTTTTGTTAAGTGTCAATATTTGAATCTCTCTAATGTTTCTTGGGGATCCTTGGCATCTTTTCCTCTACCTCAATAAAAATAAGGTCAAAGGCCAGACAGGTAGGCAGACAGACAGATGCATACATCAACACCATTTCTCAATGCAAGTTTTATTTATTTTTTAATTTTATTGCATGTCCTGGCAAACATAAGTGGCTTGTGGATTTGCCTCTGGCTCATCCAAAGCCCATTGCCCCAAATTCCAAAAGACAAGCAACTGAAACTTAAAAAAAAAAAAAAGCATCACATCTATAAGAAAAAAAAAACAAACTTTCAAAAACATTAATAAAGCATATAAAACATTTGGCATTGACTTAATTTTTCACAATTATAAAAATAATAAAAAATGCAACCCTTAAACATTCAACACCCCACATACTGTATTTTAGGGGAATATCAAGAAAACAAAAGGTAAATGGATTTAATGAAGAAAGTTGTATTCTCCATTTCCATTTCTAATCAACTTGAAACAAAAATGTATCCATTCTTCAGCCAACTGTACTATAATGAGGCCACATTAGAACTCCATTAAGCCCATGCCCCCTTTTCTGTCCTTAATATTCTTTCTCCCCTTATGCTAGTTACTCATACACTCAAAAAACGTTAAATTTCAACCAGGATGTGAGAGGCCAGAAGTTGTGCCTCACTTTGGCTCATGCCAAACCCATGATGTACAGTACAGGAATTTGAGTCCTTAGTGCTACCCAAATAGTGCTGAGATAGCTCAGATGCCCTATGTTTATTCAAACACTCAGGACAGTCCAGGAAGCCATTTGTCCTTCTAGCATTGCGAAGGCACGGCTTTCATTCTTCCCATTAATAGGCTTTCAAACCTGCATGCTTGTTCCACATATTAGCAGTGCTTATTACCATTTATGCACAATAAGACTTTGAAATCAAGGACTCACTCTCTTTAACATACAAAATTTAAAAAAAAAATAATAAAAAAACAACTTTCCCTTCCCCCCATCTTACAGTAATGGCGTTTTTTTTTTTATTTGACATTGTAGTTTCACTAAATGGTGTTTCCATGAAAATACAAAAACAATAATAATAATAAAAAAAAATCTCAATGGTGGTTCTGGAAAACCCACTATCCCAAGAAGAGAAAGATAATAAAACACAAAGTATGCAATTTCACACGCAAAATATATATACACTTTTCAGATGAAACTCATATATTTTTGAGCCACATTAGCCCTTTTGCACTTTAAAATAAAATTGGATGCTTATGTGCAATGATAGCCCTTTACCGAAATGCACAGTAGGCTTTTAGAGCTCATTAGCAATATATACAAAATACTTGGTTTTGTGGTTTGAAAAAAAAGTATCTGCTATGAAGTATGTTTCTAAAAGATGTATAGGAATATCTCCATTTAAACTTTTTTTTTTTAATCTGAAGACAAGTCTCTGCTTATGCGGTTCAAGCAACATCTCCAATGGAAAGCTTACCCTCTGATCTGTTGGGATATTTTTATGCACATGCACAGTCCAGAAGAGAGATGGACGGGAAGTTGGGCTCTCACAGTTACTTTCAAACTAAATGAAACTAATATTATTCAAAAAGTTAAGTGATGTAGTGATAAAACTGACACTACAGGAAAACTGATCTCATAATTTTACATTTTCCAAATCAATACCCCTATTTTAAACCTTGAAGAGAGAAAGATCACCAAGCCTTTATATGCAGAATTTTATAGAATGTGAGGGTCACTGGAGGAAATATTTACCAAATAATACTATTTATGTTTCAAAAAGTCTTCC
Source organism: Cervus elaphus (assembly GCF_910594005.1). Lineage (NCBI taxonomy): Eukaryota > Metazoa > Chordata > Mammalia > Artiodactyla > Cervidae > Cervus > Cervus elaphus. The sequence goes on along the minus strand of NC_057833.1, from coordinate 41,619,047 downwards.
AAGTGCTTCAATTCATGGTTTACTGAGATCTCTTACTATTTAGAGGAGATGCAATGTCTGTAAGATTCCTGTTTTTCCTGGATACTCTTACTACATATTAAAGGTTGACTGTAAGAACTAGACAGGTGCATTCATCCCAATCAAATCAACCTTAATTTGCTAACCTTAAACAAGGGTAGCAAATGTGTAATTGAGTTAATCAATCTAGTTGTGAAATTTAGTTTTCAAGCTTTTGTACTAGCAGCTAATGCTTTGCCAATAAATACTGAGAGTTAAGGTGTGTCTGGCACTAAACATGAGGAGATTGTTGATATACCAGGACACGTGGTGACAGGTGCTACTGAATTGGCTGCAGTGACTTTTTAAGGATTTTGGCCACTATTCACATTCCCCAATCCCAACCAAAAGCAAGGGAGGATATTTCTTTTCCTCTGGTGAGTGACAGTGTAAACATGGACTTTTTCTGGTAATTGAACTATATCACCCCAAAGGCAAACACCATCAGTAGTAGGGATATCAGTAGCATAAAATACACCAACATAGAGAATCGCATACATAGGTATCCAGTCTCACCCACATAATAACAAATAGATCTAAGCAAAGGTTGGATGTAACATGTGTTTAGCATCAAAAGAACTGAAGGTACCTACATGTCATTGTCACTCACAAAAACTATCAAGATCTAGATACCTACTACCATTCATGGCTGACTTTGAGAGAAGGCCTATAGGTAAGCAATCCAAAGCAAGTAAATTAGAAAAAAAAAAAGGTGATAAGTGCAACTCCATTTTTTTCCTTTAAATTACATTTTAAGCAATACTCGATGCCCCCACCCAAAAATATATACTGTATATTTATATATTTATATGTATAGTCTTAGACTATAAGAGTGAAAATGCTTTACAAAAGTCAATGAGAGCTCTCTGCCGCTTAAGGAGACACCCACTGCTTTTTTGCTCACTTCTGCATAGCCATGACAATTTCGGTCCTGCAAACAAGGGAGCTGAAGGCTTAAAGCCAGAAAGAATCAGGCGCCAGGTCAGACATTAGGTAAAACGTAGCCTCTTACTTCTCCTTCCCTTAAGAAACCAGACTGAAAAGAGGAAGGAGAGGAGCTAGGGAGAAGGCTTGGCTGGTTAAGCAGTAGTGCCTTGTGGGGGTAGGGGGCATAGAGGGTAGGCAGATGGGAAAATGGGAAGAGCCTGCACCACAACGCCCAGCTCACTCGCCCTCTTCTTTGATACGCTGTTGCTTGTTGCGCCGAGCATCCATGTCAAAGTTGAAATCATTCCACTCATCTCGGGGTGGGAAGGAGATGGTCTGGCGGAGGGTGAAGCGGACAGCGTCAATGACACGCTCACCCCGGGTCTCACTGGAGCCCACGCTGACTGTGGAGGCGCCACTTGGGGTCCGCAGGAGGTGGGGAGGGGAGGAGAAGTCGTGGAGCTGCCGGTGGTCCAGGATGCCTTTCCAGATGACATGTCGGAATTGCTCAGGTATTTTTAGACTTGCCAAATCCTGCGCAATAGGGAAGTGAATCCAGGAGAATTAGGACAAAGAGACAAATTGACATTTAGTTCACACCATTTGGTTCCCCAATGCTTGGCTTTAATTGACCTGCATTTATTGAACTCTAAATTCGACAATAAAATCAGCTCTTTATGAATCTTTGAGATATACGTAACTAAGCACAAAGATATAGCCTTGAGGTGTCATCTCTTCTTGTAGAGTATTATATTTAAGCTCTATTGGTTTCTGTTTCCTCATTGGTAAAATAGAGGTAATACTTAGATCACAGAACAAAAATCCTCAAACAAAAACACCAGGTAAAGGAAGCTGGCAACTCTCAAATCTACAATCACTAGAAGAAAGATAATAGAATGCTACCACTTCTCATAGAAGGAGATAGAAAAAAAAAAAAAAAAAGATTACTAACAGATACTGAATACTTTCGATATGCCAGGCATTCAATTAATCATTTTTTATTCACCATCCTATTTAATGCTAAAATTTGTGGTCATTATTATTATGCCTATTTTATAGACAGAAAAGCTAAAGGTCAGAGAGGTTGATAAATCTAAAATTATACAATTAAGTGAATGAACTGGGAACTCAGGACAGCCTCTGAACCTATCACTGTCCTAATGGTTGAAAGATCTTTTGGTGTTTGGATAAATCAGGGTATCAAAACACAGAGTAAGTGTCCACACTCTATGGATGGGGGCAGAAGGCATTACAAAGATGATTGATCTTAACTAACTATGGTAGCATCTTTGTTTATCTGCATTAGTTCTTCATTAGCCTGTTTTAGTCATGGTTGACATTTTTTTATGGAGCAGCATGGTAGGTAGAAAGAACATTGTGCTTGGCATCAGAAGACCTTGGCAGAAGTTCTTATTCTGTCACTGACTAGCTCTAGACCTCCATCAAGTCATTTATTTCCTACTGGCCTCAGTTTCTTCATTGACAAGTGGGATACAAGTCCTTTTAAGGTCAACATATAATGTGGACTCATATGCAAATGTGGATATGAAAGTATATTGCAAATTATAAAGCACACTATGTAAATCTCAGTCATCTGTATTATTACTATGTTATACCATGATTAACCCATTCTTGCATCTTGAGGGAATACTTATAAAAACAGTGAAATTTAATCATATTATTTCCAGGGAAGTATGTGAAGTAACTAAGACTGGTATTGAGAGACAAGCTGAAAAGGAAGTGTCTATTTCCAGTGATGAACAGGAAGAAGCTGAAGTGAGGAAGCAGAAATTAGATAGCCTCCCAATATTTCTTAATTTGGAAATGAGCAGTATGAATACTCTAATTTCCTATTCTAGCAGGAGAATACATTATAAAGAAGTTAGTCCACAAATAGATAAGTGAGCATACCTCTGTATGCTTCTAAAACCCCAAATAAATCCAAAACTCTTTGTAAACTAGGCTCAATTGAACTGCATTACTTTCTGGATAGATCTGAACTTATCCTGATGGGTGGGATAGCTGTGGCCTACAGCCTGGCCCAGGACCTAACTAACACCAGTAGAGATGGACTTGCGGAGAACATCGGCAGATCCTAACAACCAAAGAGGCATCCTGACACAGCCCCCATTGGGGACAAGTGAGTAAGTAGAGGACAAAACTTTAAAAATATAAGGAAGGGACAAAGTTCCTGTTCCATCATGTAAGGTTCTCAAACACAGCGTTAACACAATGACTTGTGTCAAACTGCCTTCAATGGATGGACATCATTGTGAAGTTCTTGGAAACCTGTTGGAATGTATTCCTAAAGCTTTCTTTGTGGCTTTTACTTGTAATTTCTTCCATTAGGGAGCAGCAGCCAGGGGTGGTTGAGGGGTGAAGAAGGGCGGGCATAGGGGCAGTGCAGCATATGCTCATTACCACAGGGCAGGGGTGTTCTTACACTGCAGGGCTCTCTCTGGCATCGGTGCTCAAGGAGGGGGGCAAAAAAAGGTCTCAACTACAGAAGCAGCAGCAGAGGCAGAGAATATCTTCTTCCACCAGCCCAAGGGCCCTCTGGAAGCTAGAAGGGAGGAGAGTGGACCCCAAACAGAGCAGCATATAGCGTAGCCTGGGAGAAAAACCAGATTGCTGTAAACCAGAACGAAATGAGCTCCCACCCACGTGAGCAGTAGTTCAAGAGGGACTGTAGAAGCAAGAATAAGTTCCCTCCCATCCAGGTTGCTCTAAAGGCTATCAAAGCCAGAAGGCAGTGATTTTGAACCCAATTTGATTAACTGAGACCCAGAGAAGCAAAGTGATTATACCATGTTCTTATCACCACTAAAAAGAATGACTGGGACTTGAACTCATACCCAGTGATCTTTCCCAGTGGTCAGGGATGCCTGGACCCTATTCTGGTAGATTTGATCATGAACAAACATATGGTTCTTATTGAGACACAGCTCAATCCTCTATCATGTCCTATTTTAAGGAAAGGCAGAAAAGTTCACTTAATAGGGTGAAAGGCTAGAAGCTTACACCTCAGTGTTCTATTCCTGGTTCTGACATCAACTAATCCAGCCAAATGACTATACTGTTGTCCCCCCATGTTTTAAAGTGAGAATAACATCACCAGCTTCCTGCTCTCCTCCCTGGGATCTTACATCAATTAATGAGAACTTCTAGAAAGTCCTCTGAACTCTTCAGAGATCATATATTCTTTGAAGGTGGGTATCAGATCTTTCTCCTACTCTGCACATAGTATGCACGTAATAGAAGACTGCTGACTGATCAGACTAGCTGAGGATGGCTGAGTCCTGAGCTTCTCAAATGTAGATGTGGAGGTCTGGGGATCTTTCTAATATGGTTATGGGCTTCATCAAAATTGAGGATTGGGGATAGACAAAAACAGAGGGGATTCAATTACAAGGTGGATGTCACCAGAGGGAGGAAATTAAGAAATAAAACTCAAGAGAAAAGTCTAACAGTTACTTACATCCATGGAGTAATGCTCAATCTGATAGATGGTGGTCAGCCCCTGGGTCGTGAAATAGTCCAGACATGATGAACAGCCCAACCTTGCTAAGAAACTGCAGAGGGCGGAGGGAAGAGGAAGGAGGAAACAGAAAAAGAAAGTTCACCCCAACTGCATTGGCAAGATAAAGGAAAACCCAACATTTTTCCCTGGGATGCCCTACAGAAGAGACTAGGGGTAGATAAAATATATGTGGGGCCTTGGATTGGAGGTTTCGGGATGATTAGTGACATAAACTTTAATTTAGATCTACAGAGATTAAAGTCAACTGCTTAAGGATTTCTGTGGAGCAGAGATTTTTCATGGTGAATGAGTGGAGATCCAGGGGTTGCATATCAGTGCCATAGGAGCCATTGCAGGGGGTGAAAGGAAGGAGTCCAGTGCTCAGGTTTTCAGCCCTCTTGCCTCCTGGCCCTTCACTTCAAAAATAGCATCTCCACTTTGATCACTTTGATTGTTTGTATCTGAGGTTTCTGAGAATGGTTTATGTGGCTAAGGAAAAATTGTAGGCCACCATACTGTGAAGTCATCAACACTTTCTGATTTATGTCCTCTTCAAAATGCAGATCCCCTTCTTTTCTTTCCTAGTCTCAGATCAATGGTACCACAATCATCATAGAGCCAGATACTGGATGGGATGAGCCATGCCCTTGGCCATCTTTCTGACTGACACTGCTAATGCTGCGGCATCAGTCACGTGGGAACCAACACCTGTTATTCCAGCAGTCAAGTGAAAAAGTCCTTCTGCACATGAAGCGCGAGCAGATGATAGGCAACAGGCATGAGATTTGGACACCTACGCTTGTCTCTGCTGGAAACAAATTTCTAGGTTTCACAGCTTTCTTCCTTCTGGCTATCTGAACTCCCTTTCCTGGAATGTCCCTCTTTCTCATATGACAAAGCAGAAGAGGCCACTGGCTTCTTGAGAGTCCCTGTCATTTTTGCTAACATTCAAACTTTTTGATGGACATCAGCTTCAAAATAATGATCCCATGGTGGTTGAGAGCTATGAGGCCTAGAGAGCAGGAAAGGGAGCAAGATAGCAAGTTGACTGCCCTTTTGGGAACCCCAGCCCTGAGCACCAATTTAAAGGTCACAACTGACTGTAAAAATATGATGGAGAAGTAAGGGAGTAAGTGAAGACGGAGAAAACAGGCATGAACACTTATATGCCTATAAACTCACATTTTCACTTTTTCCCATGTTGATTATTATGGTTGCTTTGATTAAATACTACTGATGACTCCATAGATTAGAGATAACTGAACTTGAACCACAGGGTTGCTTGCTTTCTTTCCAGCTGTGCTATTAACTTTGACAGTGTCCGCCCTCCACCACCCAGAGATGCTTAGGACAGGCCCCCAGGGGATATGCTGTGGACTCACCTGACAAGGCTGCAATCTGTGGGGTACGGAGGTGGGGGGGTGCAGTGGGAGGTGGATGGCATGGAGAGTGGGGGAGGGAGGGCCTGGGTGGGGCTGAGTCCATTCATGTCTCCAGCCATTGGCATGTGGGTGCCCATCATAGGAACTGAACAGAAGCAGGAGGAACAGAGAGGGTTACTGCTGTTATCACATACCAGCATCCTAGTGGTCCATCTCACCTGGTTTAACGTTACCAAGGGCCTAATCTACCAGCCTTCCCTTCCAGTCTTATCTCTCCCTACACCCCTCTAAGCACCTTACATCTCACTGAACAGAAGAGCTACCAAACTCCAAACTAATGACATACTTCTTGACCATGGGACATACTCTTAGAACAATCTCTTCCCATTCTGTTTTCTACTTCTACTGCTCTGTCTCCTTCTAATACTTGCTGCTCCTGATGTTAATACAGTTCTCCTTGTATCTGCCTTCCTGAGTTATATTTCTGCCTCCTTCACTAGGCTAATCTCTTTAAGCATGGAGATTAGACCTGATACATGTCTGGTTCCCCAGAGACCCAAGCACAGTGCCTGGCATAGAGCAGACACCCAGGAAACTTAAGTTATGCAAACAAATGAACAAATCCGTGAATGAGAAAGGGCCCTTTGGGATACTGGTTTGGGAATGAGAGAATTCACTGCAATATTTGTAGGGAACCAAGTGTCTCAGAAGGAAGGAGGCAATGAAAGACCCTAGCTCTTTTTTTCTGGCCTATTTCAGGATTATGTTTGGGAACAACACCAACTTGGACTGGTTTCTTACTAAAGAACAAACTGTAAACACTCATAGAGAAGAAAAGCTCAATACCAATAATAATTATGAAACAGATTTTGTTTTAGGTATAAAAGAATATAAAGCAAAAAAAATAACATGTCCACAAAAAGATGAAGGTAATTTGCTTCTATTTTAGTGAACTGTAGTTTACCCAAGGGGTAAGGCCTCTACCACCAGCTAGTCAGCTAGAGCGCACAGGCCAAGAATGTCTCATCAGTTCCCCTCTGACTTTCCTGATGCCACCAGAGGAAAATTATTAAGCATAAATAAGGAGAAAAGAATGCAAACTGTTACACAAATGTGAAGGATCATTACCACTATCACTGTTTTGTCATCTCAAAAAAAAGTTGAGGACTCTAAGATCTCATCAGAGAGAAAGCAAAATAATAATAATAATAATAAATGGTTCCTTCCCCTTTTATTGCCAAAGTAGTAGACCTATTGAGGGGTCAGGTTTAGTCTTAGGATGTATTTGTCACTAGTGAGAGAGTGGTCTGGCTTTAATGTCTGCATTGCCATACCAAGGAACCAAACCTCATATACCTCTGATGTCAAAACAGTCTGAACAGGTGCTATCAGAACCAGAGAGAGTCACAATCCGAGCCTCCCTGCCTGGATGGGAGCAGAGTTTGGAGGAGAATGGGTACATGTATATGTGTAGCTGAGTCCCTTTGCTGAAACTGTCACAACGCTGTTAATCAGCTATACTCCAATACAAAATAAAAAGTTAAAAAAAAAAAAAAGAAAACCCAATCTCTTCAAGGCAACAGTGAAATGCATATTTGAAGGATTGATCAAAAACATGAGGATTTCTAGGATAAGACTGAGGCACTGCTTTATGAGGGTGATTACAAGACACATAGATGTATTTAGGCTTTGTAACCCTTCTGTATTTTTGCCATCTCACTGCATGTTTGCTATCTTTTTTTTTTTTTTTCTTTCAAGTTTGGATATCCACTCTGTTAGATTAAGTTCTAGTGGACAAGCTAATTATATTTACAGCAAAGCTATGCACCGATCAGCATCCATTTCCAGGCTCAATTCACACATTTTCTCTTATAGTTATACTTAGTTGATATGAGGAATCTGTGTGTGAGTAAATAAAAGGGAGGCTCCTTTTCCTATGTTGATTCTTTAATAACTGTGTATGGGATGAAGGGGATGATTTGAGAAGACCAAAAGTGTGGAGTCACAGACCGATAAACTGTTAAGTGTGCAGAGTGATAATTTTATGAATGGAAAACTGAGCATTAGATCAGAGAGGTGACTTGTCCAGAGTTAAACAGCTGATATTGCAATGGAGTCCAGACTATAATATGTTTCTCTAGATTTTAAGTCCACCACACTATGCTGCTTCCAACAAGTTGGCCATGTTTCCTACTGACAATCTCAAAGACTGTAGAAGGTGGGTCCCCATCCAAGTTGGCAGGAAGCAGACTGTTCTTTCCACAGATATCCTAGTCCCTACTAAAGGAACAGCTTTCTCCATCTCTACCAATGTGCTCTGCAATGAGTCACAGATCTTAAAAGTGAGACAACTTTGCCCAAGAGAAATTTAAGCCACTCAGCTTCAATCTGTCCTGTCTCTCTGTGACTCCCATACAGCTTCAGAGCAAGCCTTCCCCGATCCCAGAGCAGAGTCTTCCCCTACACTAGCCCTGCTGGTTCTCCAGCTGCAGCTCAAGGGAGATGCTCTTACTGTTGGCTCCCATGCCATCAGGAATGGTGGTGGGAGTGAGGGCGTTGCGCTGCTGAGGGTTGATAAGCTGGCTCACGGAAGGCAGCTTGTTCATGCTGTTCATTTTGTTCAGAGGTGGGGAGCTGTTACCGTAGGAAGACTGAGACTGCATCGAGGTCCTGGGAACACAAACACGGGAAGGATGGTAAGCACAGGATGCTGAGGAGTGGAGACCGGTCATTTCCAACAGGTCTCAGATTAAAACATGGCCCTAACTATATAGGTGTAAAAATATTCCTCCAGAGCAATGACAGGAACTTATCTCTGTTTGCATTTGAGAACCTCTCCTGCCTTGGCAGGGATCACAAGGCTATCATCATATCGTATGTTTCCTACGTGACTACAGGACAGAGATGAGTATCTTCCTAAAGCATCTCCTTTGTGAGAGGGGAAATCATTGCATCTTCTTTTCCCCCTTTTGTTTTCTTCATCCCTCTCAATGTGAAAATCGAAAAGGGAAAAGAACTGATTGAAGACCAAAAGGCTTATGAAAGACATGGAGATGGTGAGCTAAAATTGTGGCTGAGGTGTTTCACCTGTAGCTGGAGCTTGCTTGGCCATTTGGGATATGCAGAAAGTAACCATAAAGCCAATCAAACAGGGTATTTGGCAGCCATCGTGCAGAGGCCTCAACACGGAAACATGCTTTCTCAGCTTAGCTGTTCCTGGGCCATGAGGGATCCCATCAGAATACCAAGAGCCTCTCTACACAGAGGGAATCTGAGTGTCCAAACAATTGTTCTGTTAAGCTTCCACAAGTCTCTGGGGCGTGTGTGTGTGTCAGTGTGTGTATGTCTGTGTGTGAGAGTGTGTGTGTGTGTGTGTTTGTGCACATGATCAGTTCTGTTCGACTGTATATGACCCCATAAACTGTAGCCTGCCAGGTTCCTCTATCCACAGGATTTTTCAGGCAAGAATACTGGAGTGGGTTGCCATTTCCTACTCCAGGGGATCTTCTCCATTGAGAGATCAAATCTGCGTCTCTTAGAAAGGGAAGAAGAAACGCAGTTTTCCATTCAGCATTACTTTGATTTGCAAACTAACTAGAACTGGTTTGTCCTACTATGTATGATGGCTTCCCTGGTGGCGCAGTGGCAAAGAATCCACCTGCAATGCAGGAGATACAGAAGACGGGTTCAGCCTCTGGGTCAGGAAGATCCCCTGGAGGCGGGCATGGCAACCCACTCTAGTATTCTTGCTGGGAAAAATCCCATGGACAGAGGAGCCTGGTGGGCTATGGTCCGTGGTGTCACAGAGTCAGACAGAACTGCAGGGACTGAGAATGTACATAGCACTATGTATTATATTATATATGATATTCCCTATTCAGCTGCCACTCCTGACTTTGAATATAGAACTAATGATTTCTACCAGAATTAGGGGATATGGAGTCAGAAATTCAAGACTTGAGTCTTCCTTCATCATATATTAGAAAGCTATAGGTCCCTGTGCAAGACAGTAAACATCCCTCAACAGAAAACTAAAATGTTTGTAAACTATATATATATATATATATATGTATATATATATATATACTTACTGCATGAGTTAGATGCTAGACATGGGGAAACTCATAAGAAATTATCTCATCTCTGAGAAGCTCATAGAATAGAGGATATATGGTGATTATAATCCAACCAACCTTGTAGAGCTATGGTGATAACTGAACAAGATAAGATGAGGAAGACTTGTACACACTATCAGACACTATCAGACACTTACAGTGAGTAATCTGTGCCCATAAAATGAAGATTGGGCTGAGCATGTAAAAGGGGAAAACCTCCCCTATGACACTTTTCAAATAAGATGAACTATTTTGTTCCTATTTGTCTCCTCCCTGCTGGAGCCATACAAACTTGTATTGTCAAGTTTTGTTTGTGTGTGTGTCAGATTTAGAAGGCTCTGTACATGAATCCAAGTTCCAAACAAGCATGGTATAATAATGTCTGAAAAAATAACAAGTGGTTCTAACAACTGAGTGCTACAGTAGGGCTAGGCTTGGACTTCAAAGCTGCCACTCTGCATCCTCCATAATTACACAAAACATAGAAGCCTCCATTCCATATCACTGAACAGCCTTGGCCAGAGGAATTCAAATAATAGGCTATATTTGCATAAATGAACACAACATTCAATGTGCAATTGACAATTCAGTTGCATTTTACAATCGCTGCCTTAAAGCGGGAGGGTACTGATTTCTCACTTTAGCCCTCCTCAAGAAGACAAGTTTAGATCCTTGTTGTATAAACAGGCATTTATATAATAAACTCTCCCAATTGTAAGATTGTTCAGGTTACCAAGCTCTCCTTTATCCATTTTCTGAATGAGTCTTACATGGATATGGGATGGCAGGTACATTGGCAGAAACAATAATGCCTATTGTACAGATGGGTAAATATAAGACTCAGAAAAAATGGGCCCAAGTCATACATGGCTCTAAATGATGAGCTGAGAGGGCTCTTCTCCTAATCCAAAGCATTTCCTTTCATTCTGTGGCACTTTCCCAGAAGTAAGACAGTGCAATAGGTTACATAATCAAGATGTAGGTGAAGTAGTGAAAGAAACCCAGGAGGCTGAGACAAAGCACGGAACAAAGGATGTAGTAAAGGGAGTCCTAGGTATCCCCAGGTCTGCTCCACCCCTGTGGAGAAGCCCTGCATGAGTCAGCACGTTTGAATATACCCAGGAATATTTGTTAAGTTCATACTGAAGTGCAAGAAAGCTCAGGGCAGGGTGACCAAGAGAAACTTCACTAGGTGCTTCTTCCTTTATCTTTACCCACCACAAAGTAACAAAGATGCCAGGTTGCCCAGACTCCAGAGGCAGACTGGTCCTCTGTAACCTAAAGAAATGTCTACTTATCCCTCCTACCCTCCCCAGTCAGTCATATGTAAAGCAAGAACTAATGGAAACATTGCTTCAAGCATTAATGTCCACCACTAAGGAGATCAGTCCTGGGTGTTCACTGGAAGGACCGATGCTGAAGCTGAAACTCCAATACTTTGGCCACCTCATGCGACGAGTTGACTCACTGGAAAAGACCCTGATGCTGGGAGGGACTGGGGGCAGGAGGAGAAGGGGACGACAGAGGATGAGATGGCTGGATGGCATCACCGACTCAATGGGCGTGACTTTGAGTAAACTCCGGGAGCTGGTGATGGACAGGGAGGCCTGGAGTGCTGCGATTCATGGGGTCGCAAAAAGTCAGACATGACTGAGCGACTGAACTGAACTGAGGAAAGTGAAAGTGTATTTAAAAGCTCTGAATTTTCCCTGGACCCTTAATTATAGTGAATGCCTTCTTCCACATCCTATTACAATGCCTTTCTCCTGTTCCCTTTGTGGTCTTTATTTTTCTATCATTTTATTAGTTCATTTTTAAACCACCTAAACTATTTTTGAGGAAGGTAGGTCATAAATCATAGATGAACAAAGAAGGAACATGAATTTTGGAGCCAATCAAAACATCTGGGTTAATATTTTAGATCTGACACAAATCAGTTAAGGGATTTTGGGTTTTATACAAATCTCTCCAGTCTCATTTCCTTAATCTGTAGAACAGGTATTACACTCACTCCAGAAGACTTGCTATGGAGATTAAATCAGATTATGTAAGAGTCCTGGATTTTGTCCTGTAAATTGTAGGTGCTCAAGAGACATTGCTGCTTTTTGCTCTTCCCTTCCAGCCCCAAATGTTTAATGCTTTAGTGTGTAGTCAAGGGGATAAGAGGTGTCAGTTTAAGAATTAATAGGAAGAAGTGGCAAGGACTCTTAGCTGGACAAATCCAGAAATTAGGGTGAAGAGATGAATAAGAATAAGAGAGTCTGAAAAGTTCAGAAACTTTGAATGCATCTCCTTTAATGCTGAAGTGAGTGTTAAAGCTATAAGGAGAAAGGTTGTGGTCATCTGTTTATTATAAGCTTGTATGTCTGATGTAGAAAATATTCTGAACATCTCTATGTGCTCTGGAAAAGGGAGCAAAGCTGAAAAAAATCATGACCAATTTAAAGGCCTTGAAGAACATTTTTTTTTTTTTCCTTTACAAATATAATGTCACAATGTTTGAGCAGACAATCCTAAATATTGCTGGGACATATGAAGAGATGGAAAAAGTGTTCAGAGATAACATAATCTGTGCCATTATGGTTTCTGTCCCCACTCAAAAAAGAAAATGTGCACACACACACAATACACACACACTAAATGGAAAAAGTAAGAATATAGATTTCCCCAGAAAAATAACAAGGTGTAAGCCTCAGGTCATTTTCTTTAGAGGTACTTTAGATTTTTTCAGGAATCCAACATACAAAAATTAGAAAAGGTACATTCCATGTATTTCTAGTTTTGAGTAGAAGTCCTGGTAAAATCAAGTTCTAATTCTTAACACTGTTAACGTAGGTTTCTGTGTATATTTCTACGAATAAAATCCCATATCTCAGAACCACAAGAGAGCTTTAGGATTATCCAGGATTGAAATCGGGTTTCCAGATTCCGAGTCTAGTGAGTATATATGTGGCAGAGAGTTAAGATTCTTGAGAAGACACAAATTCAAAGTCTTCACCGCTTTGCTGGAAATGCCTAGAATTCCACCAAAGGATTCCTTCTGTGTCCTTCAATCTTCCATTGCTAAAGAAAACTCTCTAGTGGAATCTGGCAGTGTATCAGGGTGAAGCTATCTTACCAAACCATCCTGGAAACACCACAGGTATGAGAGGGGTCAGTAAAAAGGACGGAGGGGAGACATGGAGCATGAGAAAAGGTATGGTTCCTCTTGGAAATTCTGCCCACTACCATCCGTGTGTAACTTTTCTCCCTATCTGGGGAATTTTGCTTCTAAAGACAAAAGACAGTGTTTCTTCTCCAGCTGGATTAACTGTAATTATAAAATATGTTCCATCAGTTCACATATATGCATGTATATAAACATCACTACAAACACTTTAAAAACTTCCATAAAAATAGAGTGAATTTCAGAACAAAAAGTCTGAAAGAAAATGCAAATGTTAAAAAACTACACATATTTACTCACCCTTTAAGGAATTTGTAAATTCCTTAAAAGGAAAGTGAAACTTGTGCCAATGTAACAAGATAATCTGATTTCACTATTCTACTTTTATCTCAAACATAAACAACTTTTTTCTTAAGTGCTTTTCTAAGCAACTATACTATTTTTACTTAGAAAAATTGTTTTTGAAATTTTAAAAAAGAGTTACTCAAAGATCAGAAAATGTAATTTTTTTTTTTTTTTAAAGCATTGGACAACAGGTTCCACTACAGATTTCTGGATATTTTCTATGGCCTTTGTCACAGAAGCCAAAATATTTCATAAATTGGAATTTGAGTTAAATTTCTTCTAAAGAACTTGGCGGCTAAAGATATAACTTGAGACTTGTTCAGAGATGTAAACAAATGATACTATAAGGGGCTAGCTCTTTATGATGAAATTTAACATGCACAGGGCTAAAACATATTTTCAAGCTAGTGTTGGCATTAAAATTTGTTTTTAGGATTGATGACCTTGATACACAGTATCTTAAATAAAAACAGCAACTACTGACAACAGTGTAGACAGAACCAAAATGACCTATTCTGCTTGCTCTTTCGACTTACATGGTACTTCAAGTACTTCAATGAAAATATTCTAGCATTTAAGAGATTTTTAAAAAAGCAAAAGAGACAGAAAAGAAAAACTGCAAGATAAACCAAGATGCAAAAGTTTATTGAAAATTAAAATCACACATCCATAAAGCAACAGCCTCAATAACAAGAAATCATTGCTCTGGTGACACAGAATAAAGAGCTGGTGACCTGGTGTGGGGAGAAAATTTTTTAAGTCTTTATATTATTATTTTTAAATATGATTTTAAAATGGAAATAAATAGATCCTCTAAACTCACTGAACCAAAAAAAGAAAAGTCATCAACTCTAATATTTGGGCCAGGAGGGTTGACTTTAACATGTGTTTACTTGGACATCACTTAGACAAAACCTAAGTGTCCTTGACAAGACAGTTTGAACAATGTTAGTGATATGGGTGCCTTTAGAGTCAGACTGAGGGACAGGAACTCCAGAGATGTTAATCATAGATTTGGTGCTAGGATTTTGAATTCCACTTTGGGCATTGAAGAATGATATATGACTGCCTGGAAGAATATCACCAGGGTAGTTTTACCCTCTTCTTAAAATGACAGAAGAGGTTTACTTTCCTTGGGGTCCAAACACCAATTTGGAGGGGTAGGTCTCCAGGGTTTCCAGAAGCAAGGAAGACAGACTATCACATCAGATGCTGACAAGGGTTGTTAGCGCAGGGTCTGACACAGCATTAATGAACTTTCTACTAACATATGAGGGGAGGATACTGATGATGTAAGTTCTCAAAAAGAAGAAAAGAATCATCCCCTACAGTGGCTACTCGTGGTAGTTATCACCTCTCTGCCCAGCAGTACATTTGACACCTTAGCTTGTTACTATTTGCAGTATCATTGCATGACCAGCATTAAAAGGGCTTGACTGAGTCTCTCAGTCACCCACAGACAATAACAACTTTTTTTCTCCTTTTCTTAAAAAGACATCTAAGTTTGAGACCGGCTCAAAAGCTTCTTCATGAGTTTCAGAAACAACAGAAGGTAACAGAAAAGGGTTCCAATAAACATCGTAATGCCCCTCGTCCCAACCTGAGCTCTTGCCTCCTGAGAAACAACACAAAAGCTCACAGACAAACACAGGGGTTCCTGACAGACCCATACTAGATCTAAGGATACAGAATCTGCAGAAAATGTCCTTTCTTGTATAGTTTTGAGTCCCTTCAGAGATTTTCTCACTAATGGCTGTGTGCCTTTGAGCAGTTGGGTCTCTGAGCCAAAGTGTCTTCAAGTCCTGGTTACGAGGGCTGGATACACACACACATGTGCACACACACACACACACTCACACACACACACACTCACACACACACACAGAAACACAATAAACACACACGCTCAAAATACAGAGATGGGGCTCTATGGGTACACTGATCGATTTGGGGGACTGGAATGTCTAAAGAAGGCGTCAGATTGTCTTGGGGTTTCTCTCCGCGGCTCCACAAGCTCATTCCTGAAGCAGGCTGAAAGGAGACTGCAGAGAGGAACCAGAGAAAAGAAAAGATGAAGGCTTAGGACTTCACATATTCAAATCTACTGAATGCAGAAACACATCCTTCTACCTTCATGATCATAGTATAGTCAGAACAGAATGTCTGCAAGGCTATTTTTATTCCTTTTTCTTTACCTTCCTTTAAAATCACTCAGAGATGACATTTCAAGATTTTGAAGAAGAAAGGAGAAAAGGCAGTGGTAGTTATCCAGAACTATGAGAATCACTTGTGGAAATTTTTCTTAAAAAAGGCATTTTTTTTTTCCAGATCCTTTCTGAGACCAGGCTGGAACCCAAGCATATATATAGTTTTAAGAAGTTCCACAAGTGATTCAGTTGAGGACTACTGAGACAAGGTAGGTCATGATGCTTAGTACAGCTTTTGGCATACTGGACACAATTAATTGCAAAAAGGAATGCAGAGACAAGAAGTAACTTCAATCTTTTGTAAATGTCATCTGCCCAATTATAATGCCTCATTACTGTTCCTGTCTAGCCTAACTGTGAAGTATGAAGAAATATGATCTTATCAGTCTGGGGGCTGCATCATCCCGCCTTTGTAAAGAACTATTAATGAGCATTTTGTATCTGCCCAGATTGCAATGGATAAGTATCTTAATCCTTTCAGTCACAAGCTTGGCCTAGAAATGCACATATCAAACTCATGAAAGCAACTTTTGCATAATGAAGAAATCAATTATGCTCAAGGATGCCAGGAACAAATTCTTTTATTTTGCTAAAGGTTGTGCAACCCCACAAGCTGTTAGGGAATTGCTGCCCTGATGGCTTTTGAGTCACATTTGGTTATTCCTTGCAAAGGAACAAAGCCATTTTTCCTTGGTCAGGACAGATTTAGTAAATCGTCTCACCAGCAAGAATTGGGATCATCTTGAAGGTGCCAGAA
This sequence comes from Cervus elaphus, assembly GCF_910594005.1. NCBI lineage: Eukaryota > Metazoa > Chordata > Mammalia > Artiodactyla > Cervidae > Cervus > Cervus elaphus. The sequence continues at coordinate 41,602,571 of NC_057833.1, read as the reverse complement.
TACAACTTCTTAATAGGAGGGAAGTAATTTATTACCAAATAAAGAACAATGGCTTTGACTTTTTGTGTGAATACTACATCTTGGGGCTTCACTTGGACAAAGGGTTGAATGAGATAACATGCAGAAATCATCTTTCACTTACGATAAAAGTGTCTGGACCACAGGGGTACACACTGAGACCTAAAACTGAGATAAGTTCTACAGTGAGACATAAGAACTTAGAAATGTGACTTAATCTATCTGAATTTAATTAATTTGAGGATATTTTTCATCATTACCAACTCAGAGCGAGTAACTCTCTGTCCTGACAACGTCCCAACATCTCTGTGAAGTTCAAAACTAACTGAGTAAGCTATAAATGCTTGAGCATTGCCATGACCTGTGAGGTTGAACCACATATTAACCTTTTCAAAAAAATCTATGAAACTAGCAATTTCAATCAAATAATCTGGAAATGCGGAAGATGGAAGATTTCTAAGTCAAACTTAGAAATACGGTATTAATCACATCTCTCAGAAAGATTTCTGTCTTCTGCTTTCTCCCACAGTGATAATTCTGAAAATATTACTTGCTTCTCTCACAGATACATGAATTTGAAGCAAAATGATCAACATTCTTGAAGAAAACCATAGCTAGATAAGCCTAAAGAAATAGGACTTTACAATGAAACTACAAAGGTAAATAGTAACCACTTGATACAGAGACAGAAAAGTGGGAGTAAGTGCTTACTTTGGTTTAACTAGGCTTCCCTGTGGCTCAGCTGGTAAAGAATCTACCTGCAATGCAGGACACCTGGGTTCAATCCCTGGGTTGGGAAGATGCCCTGGAGAAGGGGAGGGCTATCCACTTCAGTATTCCGGCCTGGAGAATTCCATGGACTGTATGGTCCATGGGTCGATAGGTCACAAAAAGTGGGACACGACTGAGCAACTTTCACTTGGTTTTATTTTTATAACTTTCTTAACTAATGAAGCTGACCAAATCATTGTAAAGAGCTGTATCCTTCAGATCTGATTCTGATCTCTGCTTTGCCATGAACTAGCTATGAACTCACAGGGGTAGTTAACTGGGCCTCAGTTTTCCCAGCTACGTACAAAGAGGCTAGAACTAAGGTCTTGAAGCTCCTGTTCTGCTCTGATATTCTATGACCTATCTGACCAGTGAGCTGCTATCATAAAGTGATCTGATCATACAGGAGAAGGAAACATTAAGAGCTCCTCAGAATGTCCATGTTTGTATCAAAATTAAAGTAAAAATCCATCCTGTAGAAACTCAAAAATAATTCTCCAGTGTTAGGCTAAGTAAAATTTTAACAAAGTAATGCTGGCTTCAGATCAGGATGAAAGCCAAGGAGGAGAGTAAATTACAGAAGGAAAAAATAATGAAAAAGAGATATTATCGCTCTAAAGTACACAAGTCAAAAGAATTGCTAAGAAGGTCTCAAGTGGCTTCTGAAAAACTGTCTTAAGAGTTAATGTCCCTTGAAAATATGACGGTAAGGAGTCTAGTGGCAAGAATGGGTCCAACTTGTCCTCTTACTAGATTTTGGCTTTTATGAACATAACTCCTTATGTTTATTCCAATCAACTAAAATAAAATTTCTTTATACATTGTATAAAACCTACTTATAACAATTAGAGCCACAAAAATTCAATGAAGATTTATCCTCCAGAAAGCCTATGATCATGAAGGTAATTGTGAAGGAATTTTTGAAAAAGGAAAACCATGCACAAATGAGAAGCAAACAGAGAGAAAATACATACTGGGACACTAACAGAAGCAATTAAAACTGAAAATATTTCATTACTACTTTGTACAAAATGTATTCCCTTCCCACTGATTTTCCCTCCACTATAAAGAAAAGTATAAAATTGATTCCTCATCAGCATAATATTGGTACTAAATTTTTGCAAAGAACTCACAGGCTATCATAGGCATTTTCTAAGTTGATGTATTATTTTCAAATGGTTGCCAGGGAATTACATTTCTGTTTTTGCTTGTCTAATTATTCATGCTTTTTCTTGGAGATTTGCATAAAAATAAAAGAGCTGAAAAAACTCAGCTGAAGAATACAGCAACTGGATAATTTATATAGATGTATATCAAACAATGGAGGGAAATCCAGGTAAATATAATGTAACAAAGACATAATTAGACCAAATGTCTATATTTTCCAAAGATTTCATTTTGCAGTCTGTTACATTTCCATGCACAAGTTATCACAGCTAAAGTTAGCTTTTATACACTGTGGAAACAAACAGTCAAAAACATGCAATGGTACATACAAACGGACACCACAGGGAAGTACAGGGCTACTAATTGCTCACTATTCATCTGTGATCACACATGCAAAAAGTGAAAATATGTCTCTAAAATCTTTTGAACTTCTTAAAATAACAATTTTAAGATATAGTTTCTTCTTTGATCAAATAGATGGTTTGATGAAATATGAATTATAATAAAATAATTTCCGTTTAGAGCCATGTCAGCCAGTTAGGCTAGAGAAGTTATAAGCTCTGAATAACTCATCATCTAGAGACACAGAACTCTGTATACTCATGGATCCCTTGTAAATGAACAAATGCACATGCCCTCAACTGACTGGAGTAGATTTTCTTGGCTTGTAAAATCTCTAAAATTATGACACAAAACTATTCTTTCTATTGTATGATGTAGACAAACTGTTTAAAATGTCCTACAAACTTACATGATGCTGAAAATAAACTTCCAGAAGCTATTTAAGATTCAAATAGTGTTCTGATAAGTCACCACCATACTGTAAACTATGGGAGGGCAGGAACACATGTGTCTCATCTCTGTTTCTAAGGCTTTCACATAGCAGATCCTCAGTAAAAAGCTTGTTATATGTGTCATGTCAACTATTCTGGTCTTGGCTGATGAGGAACCATACTGTGCATCTAGATGGGCATGTCTAATTTCTTCAGCCAGAAGAAAGAGAAGAGAGGCCTCTGATAAAGGCTGCTATTGTTTTGTTCTGAAATGGCACCCTAAAAGTCTTCTTAAAATCTTTTAGTACTTCTCTACTTTAGGATATACAGATTACCTTCCAAATACTGTTATTAAAAAAATATGAACCTCAAGAAGTCATGGAGAATCCACTCTTTTATCTAGAAAGAGGACTGGAAAACTATAGTGAATAGGCCAAATCTGGTCCATAAACTAAGAATGCTTTTTACATTTTTACAAGGTGGAAACAATTCAAAAGAAAAATGTTTCATGACAAATGAAAATTACATGAAATTCAAATTTCAGTGTCCATAAAATAAAACTTTATTGTAACAACTACTCTCGTTTGTCTATATATTGTCTGTGGTTGCTTCTCTGTTTCTGAACAGGGGAGCTGCAAGAGACCATATATATGGACCAGAAAGCCTAAGATATTTGCTACTGGTGCTTTACAGAAAAAAAAAAAAAAAATTGCCAAACTGTGTGGTAGGAGGTCAGAATCTACAAACCACACTATTTAAAATCGACAAAATTTTTCTCTTTAACTGGAAAAAAGACAGGAAATAATGGAGCAACTAGTTCAGCATTGAGTAACTCTTCTGACACTATTTTAGCTAAGTCAAACATTTCCAGGGTGAACTGAAAACGATCTGGGAGTCTGTCTTAATAGTATGATGTAAGTAACTTGGAGAAGGCATCTATCCCCTATAGGTCTGTAAAGGATGTTACAAGGTCTGTTTCTTTGATCTTTGTATGAGTTTATAAGAACTAAATCAGTTTTGCACTTAAATATATTAATATATATTTCTATCTGATATCTTAAGTCTTATATAAGGATTGACAATGGGAATTCTGTAACCTTGAATTCTAATTTTCCTCTGGAGTACTCTATATCCCCAGGGAACCTCCTGATTCAACTTTCCAGTCAGCCTTACTATAAAACCTTATAATTATGATTTGCAAAACTTCCGTGCTAGAAGGGAATGGCGAGATCCCTTCCAGGCAAAAAAGGTCTTAAATGGTCAAAGAGCCTGAAGTCCTTTAAAGAGAGAGTATACGTCTGTTTTGTTCCTCTGCTGCCCACTCCATACGCCATAGTCAGTAGGTATTGGCTCAGAGAACACCTCCTGAGTATCAGAGATGCAGTCCAACCTCCTCAACTGCATTTATTTTGATTTAAAAAAGAAAAACAATACCTTTTTATTACGCTTTTCATAGGTATTTCTCTAGAGTAGTTAATAATAAATGAGAAAAGTTCCATTATTTATTGTTCATTTGTGTTCCTAATGTAAAAGACAATCTTGTCATAGGCAAGATAGTTTTGGCTTCATTTCTTTTTGCCTGAAGTGTAAAATGTCTACATTTTACATTGATCTACAGAGACTCTGGCGATACTTTCGGTTTAGACACAATAGTTTTTCAGCTCACAAGTGATTATTCTTAACCACAGAAGGGTAAGTATAAATCAGAGTTCTGATTCACCAATTTCCCTTCTTTCATAAGAGCTAGTCTGTTCTGGTTAGTTATTAAAAACACCATCATCAAAGATCCGAGAATCAAGGTAAAATGAACATAAAAATAGGTTGTATGTCTATTCTAAAATGGTTGCAAAATCTGGCCTCACTGATGTAAACATGTCTTGCTGGAAGACCTAGAATGAGGATGTTAAAACATTGGCAATGTGGCTCTATTTTGCCCTGATGCATCCAGATTTTCCCTAATGACCAGGCACTAGGACTCTGAATCCTCAACACAGCAAAGAAGTCACTTATCGTGAAACCTATGTGCTGTCCCTAGTCTATAACGATTGTCCCAAAAGTGGATTGTGTGCATCCCAGGCGAGGGACAAGATAAGATATTGGGATGAGGAAACACTATGTGATTTTAAATAGACACATTATTAATAGAATAGAGGGTGTATTCAAAATTCTACTGTTGATAGATGTGTATGGATTAGGGGCATAGAGAAGAAAACTAATTCTATCAGTGTGAGTCTTTTTTCAGAATTCACTTGAAATGGTTTCAATTCAACTTCAGAATATAGGTGTAACTTGTCAAAGGGAGGGTTATAAGAAACATAGAAGACTGTTGAAGCAGAAAAAGGAGTCCCCAGACCAGCTCATGTGAACCTACCAAGTTCTGCTGTCTCACAACCTCACCTTTTACATCACCCAACAACCATCCTGTGGCCGATCTGAATGCACAGTCATCTTAAGCACATCTGCTAAAATGACACAGAGATACACTCACTGTTTCTGAAGTAAATGTTGGTGCTGCTGTTGCTGCTGCTGCCTGTAGGTTTCAATTGTGTGCTGAGGAAGGTACTGCATGAGTTCCAGGGATTCTTTTATCTTCAGCAGCATTTCGTAAGTCTCACGGCCCCTTACCTACATAAAAGAGCAGAAGGAAAGAGACAAAAAATGAAGGACTGTAGAACTATCAGAAGTACAGTCAATCCTCTTTATTTGTGGATTCTGCTTGGACTAATTCACCTACTTGCTAACATCTATTTATAACACAAACATCAATACTTCACAGACAGGGGCATAATGACGAACAGTTGAGTGTCCCAGTGTGCATGTTCCCAGCTGAGGGTGAAGAAGGTGATGTTCCAACCTCTTGTTTCAACTCTTATGCTGGAAATAAGTGTCCTTCTCATAGCATATTTAGGGCCAATTTTTTTTACCTTTTCTGTGCTTTTTGGAGGTAAATTTTTTGGTTTAAAATAGTTCCCAAAGGCAGCTTCAGTGCTCTCTGCTGCTGCTGCTAAGTCACTTCAGTCATGTCCGACTCTGTGTGACCCCATAGACGGCAACCCACCAGGCTCCCCCATCCCTGGGATTCTCCAGGCAAGAACACTGGAGTGGGCTGACATTTCCTTCTCCAATGCATGAAAGTGAAAAGTGAATGTGAAATCGCTCAGTCGTGTCTGACTCTTCACGACCCCGTGAACTGCAGCCCACCAGGCTCCTCTGCCCATGGGATTTTCCAGGTAAGAGTACTGGAGTGGGGTGCCATTGCCTTCTCTGTCAGTGCTCTCTAGTGCTCCTAAATGCAAATACACTGTAATGTGCCTTATGGAGAAAATTCATGTTAGGTAAGCTTAGTCCAGCCATGAGCTGTAGTGGCACGGACTGTGCATTCAATGTTAATGAATCAATGTGCATGCGTGCAGGCATGCTCAGTTGTGTCCAACTCTTTGCAACCCCACAAACTGGCCCGCTTGGCTCTTCTGTCTATGGGGTTTTCCCAGCAAGAACACAGGCATGGGTTGCCATTTCCTCCTCCAGTAATGAATCAACAGCATATATTAAATAAGAAACACACATGAAACAAGGTAATGCATCGATCAGTTGCTAAAAATGTGATCAGAAGCTCATAGGAATCTAATCCTGTATTTTTCATAGGAGCAATGATTCAGTATTTGATCATACAGTGTCCACAGTGACTTTTTAAAGGATAACTACCACAGATAACTAGAATTAACTGTAATTATATCTGGAAAGACACACGTTTTCAGCAGGGATAAAATGTGCTTCCCTCTTTAAGAGAGTCTCTTAAAAACTTTAAGAAGTCTGAGCGGAACCGGGACTAGAGAAAGGCGAGTGGAGAACAAAGAGCACTTGCCTGACCCTGAGAGCGAGTGCCCGTCACTCTGTGCACCCTGGCACGTCGCCTGTCCCCTCCCTGTCAGAATTCAGAAATGGAAAGATTTTCTCTACCTTTTATTGGGTTAATTCCTACTTATCCCAGCTCTGGCATCATATTCTTTGAGAAGCTTTTCCTGACCTCAACCTTTTAGGCCAAGTCATGCATCCTTCCTGGGAGCTCCCACAGTGTCACCCCTAACTTTACTCAAGTGCTTATTTCATTATTATACCTTTTTGTCTCCTCACTAGAAGACAAGGTCTTGGAAGGTAAGAATTATACCTTAATGATCTCTAATGGTCAGAGTCTAGCATTTCTGCCATTCAACAAACACCAACTAAATTCATGCTAAATGAAGAGTTTTTTTTTTTTTTCTTCACACATTTCAGTCTGGCTAATTCTTCACTAAAAATAAGATGTAACTGTTTATAGGGTATTTCCTCCATTAGTACAAACTGAAATTTCATTAAAGAAACAGCTCTTCAAAGTGGTTTCTATCTCATCAGCTGAAGACACATTAGAGCTTTCAGAATATCTAGTATAGCAGGAAAATGTTTAAGAGTTCACATACTAGTTTCCATATGTGGCCTGAGAAACAAGACATTGAGAATCTCAGCTAACTCGCTGTCTGACTGTTCTGCCAGCAAGCAGTCTAATCCCTGACCTGACTGACCTTTAGGGCCTCAAAAGGAAGGGCTAGTGAACATGGCACACCCAAACCTGTGGCTTGATTTCAATCCCAGCCAAATCTTCTGGCCCAGCTTGTCTGTATCTTAAGAGCAATACTGATTACCAAAGCTGCCACTCTAGATGGCAAAGACCTAAGGTGATAAGAACTAAATGAACTGCAACTATAATCTAAAAAAGGGCACCCTGTGACCTTGAGAGGGCTTATATTCCTTGTAGGAATGAACAATGCTCCTACACAATATATGGCCATTCCCATATAGTTGAGGATTCTGCCTAGCTTTGTTTTTTTTTTTTTTTAGCATTCCCTAAAAGAAATCGCCTGGAGAATCCCAGGGAAGGCAGAGCCCGGTGGGCTGCCGTCTATGGGGTCACACAGAATCGGACACGACTGAAGCGACGTAGCAGCAACAGCAGCAGCAAAAGAAATCACAGGCAATACTCTATAGTAGTATATCAACTTTGTGAATGCCTTCTGACAAAATTTTAGTCCTAAATTGGTATGACCAGGCTGTCTAGGATCATCTTATCACTCTTCAGTAATGAAAGACAAATTAATTTTAAAGATTTGCATAAGAAGAACTCTACTAGTAGTGTAGTTCTGACTGGGTGAGTAGTAAGAGGAAGAGCCCACACTATTAATCTGTTCTGGAACTTTAGAGGGGATGCATAATTTCCTAATTTTGCAAAAAAAAAAAAGTAGGTTTTCTGTTTTATCTCACTTGCCTCTATCACCCTCTTCACATTCTCATTCACAGATAATCAAAAGATGACCACAGAGTAAAAGCTCATTCAAAGAAGGTGAAAATGAAGCAGCACGAATACCCAAGGGAGACTCACTGGTAAGTATAACAGTTCGTCATCTGGGGATCTTCGTTTCTTGATGGATGTCATCTGGATGCCATGTGTGTTCTGACGGAAAGCTGGTGGAGGAAAAGTGCAAGTTTCATCCTGGGAACATTTCTGAAGCAATAATACACTGATTAAACAGACAGTAGCACCACTGACACTGATGAGATTAGAATTTCCAGTTCTAAGCAGCCATTCAACCAGTGAGGATTACTTTTATATTAGGTGTAAACCTAACAATAATGAGAGTGGGGTGGGGGGAGGTGAGGCAAAACAGGGAAGGAAAAACAGGAGGTGGGTGTAGGGAGGCTGGGAAATGGCCTCTGGCTTAAGCAGTGCTACAGGAATCCCTGTGTTTTACTGGAGTGTGACTGTGAACAGCTGCTCAGCACAGGAAGATAAATTGGAATTGTGTTTTATTTTTCAGATCATTTATCTTCCAAGGAGGTAAATGCAGTTTGTAAGAGTCGTCTTGTCTGTGCATTCAACCTTGTGAGTTCCCCCCTCCCATGTTAGTACGAATATCACATAGCCTCTGACAAGCAGTCTCTGGGACCTCGGTTTTCTCTTTGGTAAAATCAGGGAATTAATTTTACATATCCCTAAAGGTTTCCAAAATTTAGAAACTATACCCAGGACCCAGAATATAGAGATGACTCTCCTACTGGAGTTCAGATAATTGTTCTTACTGAAAGTTTTTGATTGGTAGGTAACTGAGGTGCTCAGGGAAGCATATGGAGCTAGGTCAACAGACAGACTCAAGAGGAGAATTAGGGTGGAGATATAATTATTGATAGTACATATACTATTGATAGTGTATATATAATCTAAGTACTGTATATACGATTGTTTGAATAATAATCAGAGAGAAAAAACTGGAAAAGCAAATCACACTGAACAGCCCAAAGATGATAAAGGTTAGTTGTTACAACAAGTTGTTCTGCAAAATTCAATACCATTTTTATTTCTTTTGCATACGAATCAGTAATAAGATGAAAACCTTTTTCAGGATATAATTCACAGTGTGATATATTTCAAAACACTTGCTAGAGTGATAGTAGGCTTATGCAAGCCATCTTCTAGAATTAAATCTCATGCTTTAGTAGCTTGGGTGGATCAATGGTTTTCAAACTCTGTGACCTGAAGAATGAGACCTCTGGGGGTGAGTACCTGACATGCAAGGGGGGTGTGAGTGAAGCATGAAACCAAAGCCCACTCCTGACTCCCACCCCTTCAACTAGAACAGCTCTGCTTTCAGCTGTTTTGAGCTCCTTGAAATACTTCATTTTTAAAAAGCTTTTATCGCTTAAAAAAACAAGTCTGAAACCAAATGATCTAAATCACCAGCCTCACTATAAATGATGTAACTAAAGCCCTGAGTGGGTCCTACATGTCAAGATTCAAGGAAACCCACAGCTGCATATTCCCCAAACTGTGCTTTATGAAGTGCACTCTTAAGTCTCACTATTTCTCCAGACTCAGGAGGTAGGCAGGTGGCATTTTCAACCCTCACCTTCAATAACAGAAAGATAAATGGATATAAATATGCTAAGGTACTGGTTCTCAAACTTCAGCTGGCAACAGAGGCACCTACAGGGCTTACAAAACATGGATCCTTGGGCCTCACACCCAGTACTTCTGATTCAGCAAGCCTGCAAACTAAGAGTCTGCATTTCTACCCAGCTTCCAGATGATGCTGATGCTACTGGTCTGGGAGTCATGTCTGGAGGATTGCTGGGTAATCTTCCATGATGATCTGCTTTTGCAAAGCTATAGTGTACCCCCAGAATCCGTTTCATCAAGAGCTGCAGCTTCAGTTCATAAACGTGTCTCTAAAGCCCTTAGGTCTTATTCTGCAGCTTCTCAAACATCACCCGTCAGGTGCTGTATCTGGCGGAGACTGAGCCCTACCCCATTGGGCCACTACAGCTACTTACGGCGCTTCGTACCATCACCGTTCTTTGTGCTGTCCGACACCTGCTGCTTTCTGATGCTGTCTTCATCTGCCTTCCTGTCTCTCCCTGGGCAAGCACAGATCCGGGCCTCAAAGCAGCGGCGGCCCAGGACTTGCCCACTAGGAATTAAAGAGGAGAAGAAAGGGTTAAATGAAAGGAATTTGAAAAGCCCCCTGCTGGCCATCACCAGTGCACCAGCTCCACCACCAACTCAACGCTGCTTTGAGGATGGGCCCCAAAGCATTTGGCAGAACACAAAAGTGCTTACACGCCATGAGCAATATTAGTAAATAGCATCCATTTGTTCTGCAAAGAACCTCCAAGCCATTAGCTGAACAGCTGTATTTAGCTACATATTTTGAAGGAAACTTGAGTTAAGCCAGTGGATGTCTCCAGATAAAATCCCCTTAGGCAGCTCAGACTTATTCAGAGAAACTGTTAAATGCCTCATGGGCCACATGAAAACAAACACTGTCTAATCAGAAACTATTCCAGTCAAATGTCAAGAATTCAGGTATGAAGTGACTTGAACACCTTCCCAACTCTTTTTTTCTCTTCTACCTTTACCCACCCTGTTCTGTCTCCACTTTCTTAGATCTTTATGTAAGTGTTTGCAGCAAGGATTTACAGCACAGAGGACAAAATCTAGGGTAGCTCTCTGTTGTACATGCAAAGGTAATGATAAAACAAACACAATTTCACTTTGCCCTGTGCCCAGAGTTTCTACAGAATGACAGTTCTGCAAATGCCACTTACTCTCTGGTTTCCAGAGTAACAATGATTAAAATTGGACGGCGATTCATCCCTCCAACACAACTGCTGTTACACATGAAATTGTACAAGACTGTCGTGAATTCAGTGCCAACCTGAACACAGGGAGGAAGAGAGTCGATGTTAACAATGACTTGAACTAATGTTCTTTCTTCTCATTTCTTCCTTCTTAATTCTCACTTACTTAAACAACTCCATTTCTGATCAAGTGATATACTTTCTTCTAAAAAACTGCAAAACCCACGGTAGATTCTTCTTCGCCTTGGCTCTTAGGAAGCTTAAAGCTAGTATTTGCAATAGTGGACCCTCTGCACAGTATGAAAGGGTTTTTAAAAATTACAATTTTTGACCCTATTCACTTGCAAGCTGATCCCTATCACTTAATTCAAACAGGGTTCATCACATATATGAAAAGTTAGAGATGAAAAAATTACTAACTATAGCAGTAATGCTCCAGGGATATTTTTATGATATGGATAACACAGTATAACACACACGTGAATGTATACTTCTATAAAGAACAGTCTGGAATTCAGAGTTAAATAATCTAGTCCAGAAGATTAATTTATGGATGAAGCAATCTGAAACCTAGAGACACAGAGTTCTAAGCTAGAAGTCTACAGAGTGAGTCACCAAATCGAGGGTCTCTGGTCTCACCACTCTCGTGTTGTCTCTGTTGCATCACGCTGCTTTTCTAATCTGCCATCCTGTACATTCAAACTTCAACTATGAGATCCCTTTTAGGGTCTCCCATTTTCAGGATAGCGTAAAAATGGTGGTGGTGATTTAGTTGCTAAGTCATGTCCTACTCTTGCGACCCCATGGACTGCAGCCCACCAGGCTCCTCTGTCCATGGGATGTTCCAGGCAAGAATACTGGAGTGGATTGCCATTTCCTTTTCCAGGGGATCTTCCCAACCCAGGAATCGAACTCAGGTCTCCTGCATTGCAGGCAGGTTCTTTACTGACTGAGCTATGAGGGAAAAATACATGCTTCCAGTACTCATGTACATCCACTACCAGCTGAATTTTCAATTAAGATCTCTGGATAATAATGCCATGTATAAACTCAACTGTAGATTCAATTATTTTCTACCTTAAGATGAGAACATGGGCAACAGAGCCATGTTAACAAGAACAAATTTGGTACAAATTTAGCAGTTTTGAAGGGGGATAGAGAAGTGCCTGGTGAAGAGAAGGGAAAGAATAAATACAAAAACAGTTACCTATTTTATAACTAAGATAGAATTATATGCTTGAAACACCTCCTATTACTAAAAGTAATACTCTCTCAAGTCTGCCCAGTCCTTATCTGCTTACCTGAGGTGGCTCATAAGGTACCAGCACACTTTGTCTTCCTGTGATGGGATCTTCTACGTATTGGGCATGGCTGTTACCTTCTACTCGAATCAAATGACTGGGAGGGGCAATCTGTCCTGCAGAATGGGGAAAAAAAAAAAATTAGCTCTTTACCCTCAAAACAAAGAAAATAAAATGAAACTTTATGGACAGAACACTGGTGGTCAAAGAAATAGTTTGTATGATATAGGAGATATACATGCTTGAAAAGAAGACTAGATCCTGTTGCCAGAGATCTAACACATGAAGGTATCACAACCTTTATAGCCATAAAAAGGTCAGGAATGGTCATCTATATTTAAGGGAACAGTCCCATGTTTCTGGGCTCAAGGTAAACAATTCAAGTTGTAGAGAACTCTATAACTACATTTCTAAGCTGACCCATACAGGGCATTTTTCCAGCTTCTCTGAAAAATGGAAGAAAAAGGAACAAGTTAATTTAAAAAATACACCTGCATGACAGAAAACACTGCCCCCAAATTGACCATTTAAAACACTAAGAAGCTATGGATGGCAAGGATATAACTTTCACTTTGCCTATTCTTTTCTTCATGATGAAGCCACAATTTTACTTTGGTCATAAAGATGGGAAACTAACTTTATTTGTTGTACTGCAATTGTCCCAGGTTAGAGGCTTGAAAAAGTGAGCAAGTTTTGAAAGGAACATAAGCAAAGTTTCACAAAATGTGATACCTGGTAGAACTCAAAAATAAAGATGCTGCTCCAAGAGTTAATGCTGTGAAGGTGTTTTTAACCTTTGGTCTTATATTCTCATTCTACAGTAACTGATACTCAAAGTAAAAGGCTTCGTATATCAAGATGCTCTCTGTTGCCTGAAGCATCATATATTATGGCAAAAATTTTAAATAACTACTATGCTAAAAAATAAGAAAAAAGCAAACAACAAAAAAAATGGTTATGTCATCTTGATGGATCAAGAGCAGTTATGGAAACCAATAATGAAGCCTAGCTATAGAGAATAACTTCTACAGCATATTGTTAAGTGAAAGGTAAGATGCAGAGGTATGGATAATGAGGTCATATAGACAAGGACTAGAAATTAATAAGCAAAAATTAGTTGTGTTAAGGTGGAGAGATTTCAACTTTATTTTCTTTTTTAAAATTTCTATCTACTATCTTTCTTCATTACTTTTTCTTTACCACCTATTATATTCTCTACATACATATACTCAGGGTAACCTACCAATCTTCCTATTTTTCACATAATTTCCATAAAAGGTATTCTAACTCCCAATCCTCCTATCTCCTCATCGCTCTTTCATGAATCTTTATGCTTTCTCTTGCCCTTCCTTTCAACTATTTTGTGTTCTTGACTCAGCCTCCCTTCATAAACTTTAGAACAGTAAATATAAGAGGACCCTTGGAAATAATGACCACTTCTGTAAAACTGTTACTGGATCTGAGGCTCAGAGCCTGGGACCTAACTTATCTATGGATACAGCACTTAAAGGCTGTAAGATACCTGGCCCCAAGATACCTGCTCTTTGACAGTCAGTCCTTCACTTTACTGCTTCCCCTCCCAAGCTCATGTTCTAGATTTCCCATTTACTCCTCTTATCTGTTATTTGTCTTCATTTATTTTTCTTATTCCCCATTTTCCTCTTCTTCTCTCTCTTTTTTTTTTAATATTTATCACTTTTTATGCTCCTTTCTCTTACCCTTCTAGACCCTAATTGGTCCAGCCTTGCCAATCACCCTGGGAGAGGTACTGAAGCCCTTAGCAAGGGACCAACAGATCAGAGGCCACACTGTTCTCCTTAAATCCTCTCAGTAAAAAAAAAGGCGGGGGGGGGGGGGGGGAGTGTTAGGTAGTTGGAAAAGGAAAAAGGAGTCTAAAATGGTGGTGGCTAAAAGACAAAGGGAAAAGCCCACAATAACAGAACAAAAGAAAATCTGCAGACTGCAGTGGGAGTGAGAACTTCAGGTGGAACATAGATAGTCCTAATTTGCATAGGGAGAGGAGACAAAAAGAACAAAAAGAAAGAGCCAAGATGGACTGAGGCCTCTCCCTTGGGGTCGATCCACCCTCACACCTCCAGGGTGTACTACCCTTTGTTTGCTGAATAAAACTCTGAGCTGTAACTGAGCTGTAACACTGGTCTGCCATTTCAAATCTTTGTTGCCACAAGACAGAACCCAGGAAATTACTCAACTCTCCCGACAGAAGGGAAGGAAGAAACAGGGAGAAGAGAGGCAAGCCCAGGTCATCCAGCAATTACCAATATTAAAATAAGCAGTTTAATTATTGTGAAAGCCTGAAATTTATTCAACATTATTCCCAGTCTTATTAGCCAAAAAGGTAGACTTATCTGCCATCAGATTGAAGAGGTTGGAAACAGATAGGTGGATCCCAGACAAAACTCCACAGGAACTCTATTTCAAGCTTAGTTGAACAGCCACAGACCCCCATTCTCCTTACCCTCATTGAATTCACGACTCAGCTCATGGTTGGGGCACCTTTTTACCACTTCAGTGACATGCTCGGCCTTCTTGTAGACAGGCATGGCCCGGATGACAGCACCCTGAGGTGGTGGGGTCATCACCTTGATCTGGATGGGGCATGTCTTTGCAATCTGGCAGTACAGCTTCTTCAGTTCAGTGGAATACTGCTTAGAGATGGGTCCATGGTGAAAGAAAGAAAGGAAACAAGAGATTTTGTTATATTCAAAATCAGAACAAGGAAATATTTGTACACTTTCTGTAAACATGTTCCTTTAGAGCTGCCTGTTTGAAACTAAGCAGGATCCTATGGGGCTCCTGGATATGGAAGCCTGTGTCCCCCATTCCTTGTTTGTAAGGAGCAGACTCCAGCCTCTGTCCTTCCCAGAGCCCCAGAGGACCTATTAACCTTTTGGTAATCAAGGAAGGGAGAGGATGCAAAGACAAGGGAAGAACAGCCAAGAAACAACAGTGCAGTCTTAGGACAGGGTCCTAGTTTCCCCTCAAGGGATACATATAACTAAATCTTTAAGCTCTTATTAGAAACAAACTTAAAATAATGCTAAAAATTCTCCAAGCCAGGCTTTAGCAGTATGTGAACCATGAACTTCCAGAAGTTCAAGCTGTTTTAGAAAAGGCAGAGGAACCACAGATCAAATTGCCAACATTTGCTGGATCATGAAAAAGCAAGAGAATTCCAGAAAAACATCGATTTCTGCTTTATGACTACGTCAAAGCCTTTGACTGTATGGATCACAATAAACTATGGAAAATTCTAAAAGGGATGGGAATACCAGACCACCTGACCTGCCTCTTGAGAAACCTGTATGCAGGTCAGGAAGCAACAGTTAGAACTGGACATGGAACAACAGACTGGTTCCAAACAGGAAAAGGAGTACATTGAGGCTATATTGCACCCTGCTTATTTAACTTATATGCAGAGTACATCATGAGAAACGCTGGACTGGAGGAAGCACAAGCTAGAATCAAGATTGCCAGGAGAATTATCAATAACCTCAGATATGCAGATAACACCACCCTTATGGCAGAAAAGGAAGAATAACAAAAGAGCCTCTTGATGAAAGTGAAAGAGGACAGTGAAAAAGTTAGCTTAAAGCTCAACATTCAGAAAACTGAGATCCTGGCAATCGGTCCCATCACTTCATGGGAAATAGATGGGGAAACAGTGGAAACAGTGGAAGACTTTATTTTTGGGGGCTCCAAAATCACTGCAGATGGTGACTGCAGCCATGAAATTAAAAGACGTTTACTCCTTGGAAAGAAGGTTATGACCAACCTAGATAGCATATTAAAAAGCAGAGACATTACTTTGTCAAAAAAGGTCCATCTAGTCAAGGCTATGGTTTTTCCAGTGGTCATGTGTGGGTGTGAGAGTTGGACTATAAAGAAAGCTGAGTGCTGAAGAATTGATGCTTTTGAATTGTGGTGTTGGAGAAGACTCTTGAGAGTCCCTTGGACTGCAAGGAGATCCAAGCAGTCCATCCTAAAGGAGATCAGTCCTGGGTGTTCATTGGGAGAGCTGATGTTGAAGCTGAAACTCCAATACTTTGGCCACCTGTTGTGAAGAGCTGACTCGTTGGAAAAGACCCTGATGCTGGGAAAGATTGAGGGCAGGAGGAGAAGGGGATGACAGAGGATGAGATGGTTGGATGGCATCACCGACTCAATGGACATGGGTTTGGATTTTCCAGGCAAGAATACTGGAGTGGGTTGCCATTTCCTTCTTCAGGAGATCTTCCCAATCCAGGGATTGAACCTGGGTCTCCCACATTGTAGGCAGACGCTTTAACTTCTGAGCCACCAGGAAAGTCCTGAACTGAGAACCAAAAACCCCAATGGAATGGATTTAGCATTCTTCATTCCAGAGAACACCTGAGGCCATATTAAAGGAACCAGAGAAAGGCATCATGAGATTACCAGAAATCAGATTAAAAGAGTGCACACACCCTAATCTTATCATGGACCCCACCCTGGAACCACTGCTATAAAGATCCTTACTAAATACTCCCAAGTGGGTCACTGTTTTTGAGGGCAGGATCCCAGTGTGTCCCCTTACGACTAGTAAAGAAATAAAGCTATCCTTTTCTACTTTACCCCAAATTCAGTCTCTGAGATTTGATCTGGCACCAGTGCACAGAGACCAAGTTTTCAGCATCATGTTCACCACTGGTTGAAACCATTTATCAGAACATATTTGTGTCATTATTTACAGTTATCATCTCTTCAAAATGAAGAAACTGATTCTCAGAAATATCTCAATGATTAACACTATGAACAGGTTTATAGAGTATTGAAAACTAAATGGAAAAACAGTATTCTCATGTATTGAGTAATATTAAGCAGACTATAATTAATCCTACCCTTACAATACTCTATAGAGACTCATAGAAATTAGGGGTAATGGAAAAAAATGTTTTCAGACAGAATATCTGGTAGATACTGAAGAGATTTCATTTAAGGTCAACCAACTAGAAAATTGCAAAAGTTCCCTCAAACAACTGCAATTATCTTCTAGGGTCATAGCCTAAAAGAATGAGGGATCTGAAAGGGGTCATTTGGTCCTATGTTCTCATGAAAGGACTGCCCTATTACAACATAGTCAGACATGGCAGCAATAAAGATGATCTTTTCATTCACAAGGGACTGAAATTTTCCTCACTATACTTCCTTCTGCACGGAAAGGAGGTTCAGTGGTTGGTTGGTTGTAGAATTAGAAAATAGGGTAGGGAAAGCATGAGACCTTGAAAATAAAGTTTCATCCTTGTTGTTTCCTTTAGAAAGTCTCCATTCTAATCCTTATATTAGCCTAAAAGAATGAAGGATCTGAAAGGGGTCATTTAGTCCTATGTTCTCATGAAAGGACTGCCCTATTACAACATAGTCAGACATGGGGCAATAAAGATGATCTTTTCATTCACAAGGGACTGAAATTTTCCTTGCTATACTTCTTTCTGCATGGAAAGGAGGTTCAGTGGTTGGTTGGTTGGTTGTAGAATTAGAAAATAGGGTAGGGAAAGCATGAGACCTTGAAAATAAAGTTTCATCCTTGTTGTTTCCTTTAGAAAGTCTCCTTTCTAACCCTTATATTATCTTAAATCTTAAGCTATCACCCTGTTCTCTGGGTCAAAGTCTCATCACTGCATTCCTCCTCATTCTGAGGTTCAGTAAAACCACTTGGGCAATGGAACTGCTGGCCAAGAGCAGGGCACCTAGTAACACTTACCCAAACAAAGGTAAAAAGACACACACACACAGGTTACTCATCTAAATTGGCAACAATATTCTTCCAGGGAAAAGACAGTGGGGAGCAGGAGCCAGAGTGGCAAAGGGATTCACTATTGCTATGCTCCAATCCAACTCTGAATAGAAGCAAATGTTCCATGGAAAAGCACATTTAAAAATAACTGCTTTATTTCTTCCTTTTGAAATATAATATTTATTTAAATAATCTTTTTCTCCCAAGCATTTCAGTATATGAAATTTTCAGTTATGAATTTCCCAATACTAGATGTATATTGCATAATCACTTCTCCATGCCCACAGGTCAAGGATTAAGCACAGCAAAAAGGTTTTACATAGCTTGAAGAAATAGGAAGCATGCCAAAAATCAACCACAAAAATAAATTTCTACTTGGGAAACACAATGAAATCTAGATGGACATTTTTGCTCAAGTGTTTTTTAACCAATGACTTTACAAACAAAGACATTGTTTTATAACATATTATGAATTCTCTTTTATTGACAACTCTTAGTAAATAAGCCTATCTGTTTGTGTTTAAGTCAGGAAATACATAATCTAAACATGAGTTTGATAAAATGTACCTTAGGAAAGATGACTCCAAAACAAGTTTGCCAACTAACACCTGAAGGCAAATAAGGCACCCATCAAGGTATGTAAAGATTATAAAAAAAGAAGGATAAGTGTTCAGAGTAGGACAGTTAAGAGGAACATTCCATTTTAATAACTGATATAC
The DNA here is from genome assembly GCF_910594005.1 of Cervus elaphus. NCBI lineage: Eukaryota > Metazoa > Chordata > Mammalia > Artiodactyla > Cervidae > Cervus > Cervus elaphus. The sequence continues at coordinate 41,583,880 of NC_057833.1, read as the reverse complement.
TTGTAAATCACACCTGACAGACTAAAAATAGTACTTAGGCATCATCAAGTGTTAAAACTTCATTCATTCTCAGAGATGGGAGTGGGGAATCTAATATCTGAGTGTCAGCAATCTAAATAACTTCACCATTTTTTGAGGTCTAGTATAAAAAACTTCTTCACAGATGATCTTCACAGAAATCTAAGAGGAAGGTATTATAGATCTACAGTCTCTTATCTGAAACCACTGAAGCCAGATGTTTCAGAACCCAGAACTGTTTAGATTTTAGAAAGGGAGTAGAGTTCATACGAACATGAAAATGTTAGTTGCGCAGTCCTGTCCAACTCTTTGCAACCCCATGGACTGTAGCCTGCCAGGATCCTCTTTCCATGGAATTCTCTAGTCAAGAATATCAGAGCAGATTGCCATTCCCTTCTCCTGGGATCTTCCTGACCTAGGGATCGAACCCGTGTCTCATGCATTGCAGGCAGATTCTTTACCGTCTGAGCTACCAGCATGTGTTATAAATACCTCCAGCAGGATTTAATGGGCTTCCTTTGTGGCTCACGGGGTCTCAAAGAGTCACAACTGAGTGACTAACACTTTCAATTTTTTCTTTCACTATAATCAAACCTTAATATTTCTTCATGAATATTCATGAATTCATGAATATTCACAATAAGTGGAAAATGAACATAAACCCTTAATGTTCAGGCCAGGTTTCACTACCACGTGAGTTTGCCACAAATTTATGAAATTACAACAAAACCAAAGCAACTTCTGTTTTTCAGAGTTCTCTGAATTTCAGAATTGCAGATAACAGATAATGGGTCTTATTATCCACGCTTTACAGATAAGAAAAAGGCAGGGGGAGGACTTGCCTGAGGTCACGGGGAAGAGCTGGTTAACAACCAGGATATAAGAATCATCCTGAGACCTGGAACAGTAGTTTCTCATCTCTCATTCTCTTGGCTCAACAGTGCGTATATTTGTACTTTTATTTTTTCATAACTCTCAACCATGTGGCTGTTTTCTGAATCAACTTAAGAGGTACACAATCTTCTCTAACATTAAAATGGAGCTCGGAAGTGATCTACTTATCAGCAATAATTCCTCTTTATTTATTTCAGTAGAATGGGCTTCCCAGGTGGTGCTAATGGTAAAGAACTTGCCTGCCAATATAGGAGACAAAAGAGACACGGGTTCAACCTCTGGGTTGGGAAGATTCCCTTATCAAGGGCATGGCAACCCACTGCAGTCCTCTTGCCTGAAGAGTTCCATGGGCAGAGGAGCCTGGCACGCTACAGTCCATGGGGTCACAAAGAGTCAGAGATAACTGAAGTGACTTGGCCACAAACACATAATAATGTTTGCTCCTTTTCGTGCTGGGAGAAGCACCAAGTGATAGAAGTGAAATAACCCTGGCCCAGGTGGAAGGTGACCTGCAGTCTAGGACCAGTGGTCTGTCAGTACTTCTATTGTGGCTGGGAGGAATTCATGCGTGAGGTCCTGTTGTTTCACATGGTTTATTAAGGTCCTTTATATTCTGGCTTAATCTTTCATTCCCTCTCCTCATCCTCCAAACACACACTTTCCACCCTGCTTTTCTACCCATGCAAACACACCATACACTCATCACCCACAATTCAAGCATATTTCCCCTGTTTTCCACATTGTGCTGGGACAATTTCAATATCACTCCTCAGGTAGAGCTGCATCTAGTTTATAAACCATATTTTCCAATTTTTGTGATGAGTTTTACTACTGACTATATCTAAATGTCTGACTAGGATACATTCCAATTGTTGTTTCTGGTTAAACTTCCCAGACCTGTTGTTCAGTATCAGAGGGGCTGAAGCAAGTCTCACGCAGTTGCTTCTTACCAAAGCCAAGCTTCTTCTACTCAGTGTCCTTCATGGCTTGCAAATTGGTTTCGCAATGGTGTTTAATATTTTTCCAATACTAAATTCAGTCTCTCTGGCCTATAGTGTTTTCATAATTCCTTAGATTTGTCCATTTCCCCCACCAAATAGCTACTCTCATATTTACCAATTTTCCACGCTTCTGCAAGATCACCAAAAATGGGAATCTGACTTACACCAAAATTTTAAATACCCTGGTGATTCAAGTCAGCAGAGATCACAAATTGGAATATATCTGGCTTCTTTTAATCTCTCTCTTCCTCTCTGGTACTTCTAAAATCTTCCCCTACAATGCTCCCAAACACTGATTTGAGATTCTGTACATCTAAAGACCAGTTTGGTTTTTTTGGACTGAAGTGATTTAGCAGTAGCAGTAGCAGCATGCTTTGTTTTGCTTTAATCAGCTTTGAAATCTAATATATTATGTGAAAAAGTGAAAGTTGCTCAGTCAAGACCCTTTGTGACCCCACAGACTGTAGCCCATCAGGCTCCTCTGTCCATGAAATTCTCCAGGCAAGAATATTGGAGTGGGTAGCCATTCCCTTCTCCAGGAAATCTTCCCGACCTAGGGATGGAACCTGGGTCTCTCATTGCAGGCAGATTCATTACCATCTGAGCTACCACAGAAGTCCCCTAAAATACTAGAAAATACATTCATTTTTAAGTGTACATGTTGATGACTTTTTACAAATGTACACTCCAGTGTAACCATTATCATGAGTAAGATACATACACTCTCTCTTACCCCTCCCTAACCTTCCTTCAACCCTCAGCTCTCATCAAAATTATCTTTTTCCCCTTTTCAGTTATTCCTCTCCCCAACCACTTCTCAGGCAATCATCCACCTGCTTTCTCTCATTATACTTTTACCTTTCTAGAATTTTATAGAAATAGAATAATACTGTACAATCATGTGCTTGGATTCTCTCATTAGCATAACGCTTCTAAGATTCATCCATGTTTTTGCATGTATTAGCATTCCATTTTATTATTTAGTGGAATTCCATTGTCTATCAAGTCCCCAATTATTTCCAGTTTTTTATTAATGATAAATAAAATTAGTTGTTTTCCACATCTGTGGCTTCCATATCCATGGATTCAATCAAGAAAGGACTGAAAGTATATGGGGGGAAATTTTCCAATAAGTTCCAAAAAGCAAAACTTGGATTGCCATGCAAGCAACTATTTACATAGCATTCACATTGTAGGAAGCATTATAAGTAATCTAGGGATGATTTAAAGTACAAAAGAGGATGTATGTAGGTTAAATGCAAATGCTATACCATAATTAAGGGACTTGAGCATCTGTGAGTTTTGCTTCTGTGGATTTTGGTATTCATCTGGGCTCCTAGGACCAGTCTCCCATGGATATGGAGCGGCCAACTGCATTATGAGCATTTACATACACATCTTCAAACTTCCCTTGTGGCTCAGATGGTAAAGCGTCTGCCTACAATGAGGGAGACCTGGGTTCAATCCCTGAATCAGGGAAGATTTCCTGTAAAAGGAAATGGCAATCCACTCCAGTATTCTTGCCTGGTAAATCCCATGGATGGAGGAGCCTGGTAGGCTGTAGTCTGTGGGGTTGCAAAGAGTTGGACATGACTGAGTGACTTCACTTTCATATATGCATCTTAAGACATGTTTACATTATTTTTATTAAGTACCTATAAGTGTGAGTGCTGGTTAAGTGTATGCTTAACTTCATAAGAAACTGCCAAACTGTTTTAAAAGGAGGCTGTGCTATTTTACATTATCACTAGCAGTATAGAAGGGTTTCATATCCTTGCCAGCACTTCCATTCAGTTCACTCACTCAATCGTGTCCAACTCTTTGCAACCCCATGGACTGTATCACACAAGGGTTCCCTGTCCATCACCAAATCCTGGAGCTTGCTCAAACTCATGTCCAGCGAGTTGGTGATGCCATCCAACCATCTCATCCTCTGTTATCCCCTTTTCCTCCTGCCTTCAATCTTTCCCAGCATCAGGTTTTTTCCAGGGAGTTGGATATTTGCATCAGGTGACCAAAGAATTGGAGCTTCAGCTTCAGTCCTTCCAATGAATATTCAGGACTGATTTCCTTCAGGATGGACTGGTTGGATCTCCTTGCAGTCCAAGGGACTCTCAAGAGTCTTCTCCAATACCACAGTTCAAAATATTCAATTCTTTGGTGCTCAGCTCTCTTTACGGCCCAACTCTCACATCCACACATGACTACTGGAAAAACCATAGCTTTGACTAGATGGACCTTTGTTGGCAAAATAATGTCTATGCTTTTTAATAAGCTGTCTAGGTTGGTCATAGCTTTTCTTCCAAGGAGCAATTGTCTTTTAATTTCATGGCGGCAGTCACCATCTGCAGTGATTCTGGAGCCCAAGAAAGTAAAGTCTGTCACTGTTTCCACTGTTTCCCTATCTAATTGCCATAAAGTGATGGGACAGGATCCTATACTTGTTGTTTTTTTGAATGTTGAGCCTTAAACCAGCTTTTTCACTCTCCTCTTTCACTTTCATCAAGAGGCTCTTAAGTTTCTCTTCGATTTCTGGCATAAGGACGGTGTCATCAGCATATCTGAGGTTATTTATATTAAGGAATATTCAGCCCAGCATTTTGCATAATGTAATCTGCATATAAGTTAAATAAGCAGGGTGACAATATACAGCCTTGACGTACTTGTTTCCCAACCTTGAACCAGTTCGTTGTTCCATGTCTGGTTCTAACTGTTGCTTATTGACCTACATACACATTTCTCAGGAGGCAGGTAAGGTGGTCTGGTATTCCCATCTCTTTAAGAACATTCCACAGTTTGTTGTGATCCACACAGTCAAAGGCTTTAGAGTAGTCAATGAAGCAGAAGTAGATGTTTTCCTGGATTTTTTTTTTGCTTTTTCTATGATCCAGCAGATACTGGCAATTTGACCTCTGCTTCCTCTGCCTTTTCTAAATCCAGCTTGAACATCTGGAATTTCTTGGTTCACATCCTGTTGAAGCCTAGCTTGGAGAATTTTGAGCATTACTTTGCTAGCGTGTGAGATGAGTGCAATTGTGTGGTAGTTTGAACATTTTTTGTCATTACCTTTTGTTGGGACTGGAATGAAAACTGACCTTTGCCAGCACTTGGTATTGTCAGTTTCAATGCCATCCTCACAGGTATGTATTGGTTTTCACTGTGGCTTAAATTAACATCCCTCTGGTGTTTAATGATCCGGAGTATCTATTCATATACATATATAGATTTAATTTATATTTATACTGTATATAAAAAGTTTAAAATATATATTTATATTCATTTTGGATTTTATAGACATATTTGCAATTTGTTTCTGAAGTCTCTGCTCAAATTGTTTATACTTTTAAATTTTCATTTTTTTAATTGAGTTGTGTGTGTTCCTTATTTGACTACAAGAGTTCTTTGTATATTCTGGATACAAGTCCTTATATCCTGTAAGTTTTTAAATTATATTTTCTCCAGGCTATCTCTTGCCTTTTGTACCTTACTTTCTATGCTTTTCCAAAACAGCTAATTTTAGCATATTATCAATATTTCGCCTTTAATACTCATGTATTTTGTGTCCTAAAATAATTTGGTCAAATCCAATGTGGGAAGAATTTTCCATGTTTTCCTATAGATTTATAATCATAACTCTTGCATTTAGTTCTATATCTACTTTCAGCCTCTTCTTTCTCCCCCTCCTCTTCCTCTTTCTCTTCTTTTTAATGGATATTCAATTGTTCTATCACCATTTGTTGAAAAGATTATATTTTCCCTCTAAATTGTGTTAGCAACTTTTTAACTAACTGGATGCGTTCAAATCTTTATTTGGACACTGCCTTCTTCTCTATTGATCTAGTATTCATAGTATTCAATAGTATTACTATAACACTGTCTGGGATACTCTATCAGTTCAGTTCAGTCACTCAGTCGTGTCCAACTCTTTGTGACTCCATGGACTGTAGCACACCAGATTTCCCTGTCCATCACCAATTCCTGGAATTTACTCAAACTCATGCCCACTGAGTCGGCGATGTTGTCCAACCATCTCATCCTCTGTCACCCCCTTCTCCTCCCATCTTCAATCATTCCCAGCATCAAGGTCTTTTCAAATGAGTCAGTTCTTCACATCAGGTGGCCAAAATATTGGAGCTTCAGCTTCAGCATTAATCATTCCAATGAATATTCAGGACTGACTTCCTTTGGTTGGATCTCCCTGCTGTCCAAGGGACTCTCAAGAGTCTTCTCTAACATCACAGTTTAAAAGCATCAGTTCTTTGGCACTCAGCTTTCTTTATAGTCCAACTCTCACATCCATACATGACTACTGGAAAAACCAAAGCTTTGACTAAACAGACCTTTGTTGGCAAAGTAATGTCTCTGCTTTTTAATATGCTGTCTAGGATTACACTATAGCAAGTCTTAAAATCAGACAATCTGAGTCTCCCAATTTTGTTCTTCTTTTTCAAAATTGCTTAGTTATTCTAGATCCTTTGAATTTCCATATACCATTTACCAGGAATTTGTAAATTCCTACAAAATTGTCTGTGATTGTGTTCAGTATATAGGTCATCTTGAAGAGAACTGATATCTTAAAAACATTGTGTCTTCTAATCCATGAATGTGGTACATATCTCCATTTAATTAGAACATCTTTAATTCTTCTCAGAAATAGTCTTCAGTAAGCAAATCTTCCACAGGTTTGTTAGACTGCCTCCTCCTTTCTTTTTCTTCTTTAAATTCGAAACTTTGCTTTAAGATCACTGCTTCTAGACTTTCATAGTTTCCTAATATAAGGTTTCAATTCTATGAAGTTCATTTTAAGCACTCTTTTAGATATATTGACAACCTTTGATGTATCTAATTTTTAACACTGAGGAATATATGAGACATTTCTTGTGGGAGGGTTGGGTTCTAGTATTCTTCATATCCAATATATTTTAAGGGACTACATATACATTCTTGAGAAAAACAATTCTTTCTCTGGGCTTTTGGTTCATTTCATGGATTCCATTTCTATTGATGGTTTGAACTTATTTACCCTTTGTACATTTTCTTACCTTTCTAAACAGCTATCAAATCAAGAACCCAGTTGAGCTTATTCCTGAAAAAAAGAATCTACTATAACTTAAGAATTTCTTTGGTGATCCAAGTCCACTGCATTGAATTTTCAGCAGCTTTTGGGTAGATATTAAACATTCCAAACTTTCTGTTTGAAGATACAAAATTTCTCTCCCTGAAGTGCTGTCCCTATTAGAAGCAATTATGGGGATTAAAAACTTACCCAACTTCTCTTTTTTTTTTAAAATTAATATGTCTATGCTCTTAGTTACCAAAATAGGTACACGTTTAAAATATGATTTACAGTTTAAATATTATTTACAACATGCAGTTAGAAATGAAAAATTTAAAAATATTATTTGCAACAATTAAAAGCTATTATTTACAGCAACTTAAAAATTATTGAAAAAAGACAATATATGACATATTCCCCCTACCCAGACACACATACCCCTAACATTTTAGATTTCGTCATACACATACACACACACACACAAACTGGGTAACATCATAAAAAGTTTGGTATCTTTTTTTATTTAACATATCATGTTGCTGTTGTTCGGTCACCAAGGCGTGTCTGACCCTTCATGACCCCATGGACTGCAGCACACCAGGCCTCCCTGTCCCTCACCATTTCCTGGAATTTGCCTGAGTTCATGTCCATTACACTGGTGATGCCATCCAGCCATCTCATCCTCTGTCAACCTCTTCTCCTTCTGTCTTCAATCTTTCCCAGCATCAGGACTGGAAAAGGTCAATCCTGATCCCAATTACCAAGAAATGGTACTAAAGAATGGTTCAAACCACTGGACAATTGCATTCATCACCTATGCTAGTAAGGTTATGCTCAAAATTCTGCACGCGAGGCTTCAGCATTATGTTAACCGAGAACTTCCAGATGTCCAAGCTGGGTTTTTTAGGAAAGGCAGAGGAACCAGAGATCAAATTGCCAACCTTTGCTGGATCAAAGAGAAAGCAAGGGAATTTAAGAAAAACATCTACCTCTGTTTTATTGACTACACTAAAGCCTTTGACTATGTGGATCATAACAAACCGTGGAAAACTCTTAAAGAGATGAGAATATCAGACCATCTTACCTGTCTCCTGAGAAACCTGTATGCAGGTCAAGAAGCAACAATTAGAACATATCATGAGTATGTTCTAATTTAAAAATACAATTTTATGTGGTTATGTTTATAGTATTAAAAAGGATATACTATGATCTATTTAAGCATGCCTTTCTTAGATAGTGTAAATTTTACTCCAGTGTAAAAATATCACTGAAGATAGTGATTTTAGCATATAAATCTTTAGTACATAAATTAATTTTAACTGAATCTCTCAAAACTGGATAATTGAGCCAATGTTTATTTTAGTGTTGTAGAAGTCTGAAGTAAATTTGGATTTTCTTTCTTTAAATTAATCCAGATGCTTATTCTTCCTTGTTATTGCAGGATTTTTTTTCTTCTTTATTTTGTTGTTGCTTTTGTTTTAAGTAAAAATGCTTCTATGGGTCCTTTTTTATTTCTTGAAATAATTTGGAAATTGGTAAGCTTTTAACTTACATGCTTGAACTCAACTCAGTAATTGTTTTTTTTTTTTTCTCTCTTTTTGCTTGTGTTTTTGTTCTTTCTGCTCTTATTAGTTTCTAGGAACATGAGAGTCTTGCTTTGGCTATCCTCCTCTATCCACCATACTTTTTACATACTTGAACACTAACTGTTGACATCTTGTTTACATTCTGGGAAAGCTTCTCAAATTTGTTTTCTCTACCATTAGTATGACTTTGTAGTTAACTTTGATTTATTCTACTACAAAAAATTGAAATTCTTCTACTGCATTTCAAATAATCTTTCTTATCTCATCTATCTCCCTTTTTACCTTATCCAGTCATCTTTTTATCAGAGCCTGCTATTCCAGGTTTATTTTCTTCTCCAACTTTATGGTGCTTATGTTTTATTACTTTGTACTGAAGCAACCTTTAATTTTTTTTTCAGTTGTTGATTTGCTTCCTTTGGTTCATTAAAATCTGTCCCTTTATGCTTATTTATTAATATAGGCCCCTAATTAGGTTCTGTTGCCTTCCATGAATATATTATAGCAAGCTATCAGAACTAGTATTGACATCTTTTGACATTTCTCATTTCAGTTCTATACCTTTTAAGTAATAAATTTGCTACAGGGGTCTGTCAGTAACTTGAGTGTTTAATTCAGTTAGGCATTTTTCTGGAATTCATAAAATTTTAGTGGAAAATAAAACACTGACTACATTAGAATCTGCTAAGCAGTTGCCACTGCAAACTAGAAATGAGATCTATTTATCTCCCCATTTGCACATCATTCAATAATTATCAAACAAACATTTACCTGAGCATGCCAGGCACTCTATTCTGTACTAGGAACAGAAAGAAATAAGATTTTTAAAACCCTCAAATGCAGGAACTTAAATATCCTCAACTGTGTAGGACAGTCCTTAATGTTTTTTTTTTTTTTTTTTTTTTTCCTTAATGTTTTAAAGTAAGTTGAAAGAAAAAATTACTCAGTCTTTTCCCTTAAGTTGCCAACAGTTTAGAAGCAGAGTGAAACACAAACAATGCTACAGGTTTGTAAAGTGTCATGGGATTACAGATGATAGAGTAATTAACTACAAATTAATAAAATCTATATTTATTGAGAAAGTACTATATTCAAGACTCTGTTTTAGGTCTGGAAACTCAAAAGTGAACAAGAACTAAGGTCAAGCTCTAAAGGTACTAACATTCTAGGATAAACAAGTGAATCTGTCACTTGTCTGTCACTCACTGTCAGACAGTGAGTAACAAGTGCAATCAAGAAAAGAAAATCAAGGTAAATTTAAAGGAGATAGAGTCAAGAGCCAGGAGTTAGAGACAGCTATGTGAGGAGGATATTATTTTATCTAGAGTGGTCAGAGAAGGATACTTTGGTAAGCTGATACTTAAAGAAAGATCTGAAGGAAGCATGGGAGTGAGCCATGTATGCTCCAGGGAGACTATGTTCCAATTGCTGGCGGCAGCAAGTGCTAAGGTCCTGGGGTGAGTATGTCTGTCCTGAAGGCCAGGGTCACTGGAGAGCAAAGGCTACAGTGATAGTGGATATGATCAGAAATTAGAGAGAGGTTGAGGCCCAGACCATCTAAGGTTTCTGGCCAGAGTAAGGACTTCAGTTTTCCCTGATGTGAGACAGGAAGCCACCATGAAGGTTTGAGATGATGATATGATCTGATTTCTACTTTAATAAGATTCTGGCTGTTAAGTGAAGAAGAAACTCTGTTGACCAAAGACGGAAGCAGAGAGACCAGCAAGGAAGGCACTGTGAATAATTCAGGAAAAATATGAGAGTAGCTTAGACCAGCAGGGGAGCTGGTGAGAAGCACTTGGTTTCCAGATATATTTTAACCAGATTCACTGGTGGATTGGTTGGAATAAGAGAGAAGGAGAAAAGTAAATGTATTCCAATAAAGGAGAGAAGAAAGTTTTCATAGAGGTAGTGATATTCAAACGAGGTCTTAAAAAGATAGGTTATTCACCCACTGGATGGTGCACCCAAAGATAGGAGGATAGAAGAGCCAAGAGGCAGGGGACAGGGTCACCGTAAGAGAAAATCATCAGTACAAGCAAAAGAGATGTGAATAGGGTTGAAAAAGAGATCGGCTAGGGGTAGGAGGAGGAGAGGCTGAGTGAGGGAAGCACCTACTAGATTCAGAGGAGCCTTGGATTTCTCGTGAAACAGGTGGACTCTACCAGCAGGAAAAGCACAGTCACTGAGGACTGCAAAACGGGGGAAAGACCTGATCAGTTTCTATGCAGTAAGTAAAACAAAGCTGGCAGGAGGAAGAGACTGAGACAAAGTAGAAAGAAGGGATACCCATCAGGACCCATTCAGGCAGGAAATGAGGAGGGCCTAAGCCAGAGCAGTACAAATGAAGGAAAAGGTGGAGAGATAGCAGAAATGTTTTGAAATTACTAAAATTCAGTATTCTAGTTTTCATCATGAAAGATATGCACAGGAATACCAAAGCAGGCCAAAGCAATTATTCACTAGAAAAAGATGCTTGAAAAAATAATATGTCATTTTCTTATCTCTTTTCTAAAATCAAAGCAGATTGAATGAGAGCTCATTAACTCTCCCAATATTCAGGAAGGCTCCTCATATTCAGGAAGAAAACGAGACATGGTTTAGTCATTGTACTTGTCAACGGATCGAGAAAAGAAAAAATAATTTGTTTTAATTTTGGACAAAGAAAATAAAGTACCATGATGTAACACTGGAATTGACAGGCCAGTTTTGTTGTGGAAGAGGACAGGGCTTAATTCTTAAAGCCAAGAGCTTTGGAAAAGGCATTTGGTCCAAAACCAACAATGAGAAGCAACATTTACTGGATGAGGGGTCAAAAGACAAGATTCAAACTCTGCCTCTTCTATATATTCCCCGAGTCTTTATATAGTTACTTCACCTCTCACAAATATAAAATAGAAAAAAGTTATAACATGTAATATACATCTCTTAGAGTGGAAGATAAATTCATGGCTATGAGAAGCCTTCATCAGCTGAAAGACCTACATAAAAGGCATGTATTATGATTATTACTGAAGCCTATTTCTAAGATGCATGAAGAGCTTAATGTAGCTTAAGTAATTTTGGGAACATCATGAAAACATTTTTCAACCTGGTCAGGAAATGATTGTTACTAGATAATAAAAGTCTACTAAAGTTTGAAGATTAACCATTTTCAGTGAATCACACAGTTCATATTTATCTGCTAGTAATCTCCAGTTTCTAAACTGGATTTGAGTTACTAGATTCATTTGCTTAAAAACTAGGTTTTTTTTAATCTGTTTCCACATATTTGTAAAATATACATGTATATATCCATAAGCACATATAATTTTTCATGTCCTTAATATGTACTTGGGCTTCCCTGATGGCTCAGGTGATAAAGAATGTGCCTGCAATTCAGGAGACCCAGGTTTGATCCCTGAGTCAGGAAGATCCCCTGGAGAAAGAAATGGCAGCCCATTCCAGTGTTCTTGCCTCAAGAATCCCATGGTTAGAGGAGCCTGGCAGGCTCTATGGCATCACAAAGAGCCGGACATGAATGAGCGTCATGTAATATTTAATTACACTAAACTGCTCAAAATTTTGTATCAGTAGTCAGGTATTTCTATTTCTCATGTTTTCTAGATTTATTTATATTCTTACATATAGATATATTTCCTTCATCTTAATCACTGGAAAGAAGGAAGGGACTGAAATAAAATGGAGGGAGATCTTTGCTTTATTTATTGTATTTATTTAAAGACAAGATTTGAAGCAATATGGAAATATTTTTTAACATTTTGGAAGTTATTGGGTGTCTAAAATTACTCTTTTTATATGCTTGAATTATTTCCTAATTAAAAATTTCCTTAAATAAATTTAGTATGGGCAGCACCAGATTGTAAAATCACTGCAGACTTATGATTTTAGAAGACACAGAACATAGTAATAAGATATTAGACCCCAGAAGAAACATTATAGCACATTTTGTCTAAACCTCCTTCTCCTCTTGATTTTTAGATAGAAAATTTATGCTTAGAGAGGTAAAATCAGTTCAGTAATTCAACAAATATTTATTAAGCACCTGCTTCATGCCAGACTCTGTCCTAGGCCCCAGGGACTTAAGGACAAGTATTCCTCACCCTAAGGGAGTTGGTTTAAAGGCAGCATTAAATTATTTCTAAAACTGTGATATATGGTCTATAATAAAGGCAGAAGCACAGAGGGTAAAACATGGGGCTCTACTTAGTCTAGAAGGTCAAGAGGGCCCCCTGGAACAATGATTTCTAATGGTTGCACAACTAAATCTAGGTAATGTAGAAATAAACTCAGATTTCCTTAGATATAGAAAAGCTTAGATTAGGAAAAGCTTAGAGATCATTTGCTTTAGCCACTTCAGTTACAAAGGAGGAAGCCCAAGAAGAACTGATTCCAGTGAGGAAACGTGGCTTGCAAAAAACTAAGCAGCAATAAGGACCATCCTGGCATTCAGACCAGTGTTCCTCCCCATGTGCCATTCAGTTGGTCGTCACTATATGGGGCCAAAGGGGAACTGGTGCATTTGGTAGCACAGCAAATATGATTAGAAAAACAAGTAGAAAGCACAGAGGTCAAATAAAAAATAAAATATGATCACCAATTTACATGATTACAATATTCTGTAGTGTTTTGTTAACCCCATATTACATCCTTTCTAGTTTAGTAAAATATGCTTCTCTAGAAACTGAGATATTTTCCCTTAATTTGTAACTATATTGTCAGAATGGAATCTTGAACAAGAGAATAACATGAAATGCCCACCAGGCCTCCAACTAATAAAAAAATTTAAAAAAAAAAAAAAAAAAAGAAATGCCCACCAGGTTTTTTGAGATCTGATCTCCATCAGATCCTAGATTTGAGAAGTCAGCAGTCGACTGTAGTAATCTTTGACCACAGGTAAGACTGCAGTGAACTTGTGGCTCTTTACATTATGCAAATTTTAAAGTGAAATTATTTGATGAAATATTTTGATGAGAAGAAAAAAGAGAAGAAAGCAAATGTGAAAGAATTTTCTTTCAAAGATGGAACTATTTGATCTCCAAATAAATTGTGGACTTCTAACACTCACTGAGGGATTTCAGGCAACTCATAGGATCTCCTTCAATCCGTAGGGCGAAAATGAGGAAGCTGTTAGAGGATCTATAATGTATCTATATATTTTTTCTACTTTGAATATTTTATGATCTGGTACAAATCTGTTACAGACACGAGTTATCAGGATCACACTGGTTAAAGTAACTCTTTAAAAGTAGTCTAGAAAACACGGGATTGATAATCTTTCGGATTTTTGATCAGAAATACATACAGAATAGGAGTCAATGTACATACTTACATGTATGTATGCACATTCAAGACTGTTTATTTCTTGGAAGTACTAGCCTACAAGCAAGTATGAAGGGCCAAATTTTGTCTCAACCAAATTTCCTCTTAAACAGTCTTGAACATCCATAGGAACAAACTATTTCTGTAGTGGTATAGAACAGAGGTGCCTCCAAACAAACACATAAATTCAGCTCTTTGTGGCTATAAAATTTCCCTGACAAAACACATAAGCAACCTTTCCTAAGTTTTGTTTTGGAAGGAAGGGGAAGAGGATTGGTGTATTAAGGAATGAGCTGCTTAAAGCAAAATATCATGTTTAAATAAAATAACTCCAGGGGATTTTGGAAAACAAGAGTAAATTCAGCTCCCTTACTAATAATATGTTGCACAGAGAAGAGGGGAGGAAAGCATTCCAGTAACTACGACCCATCATCACCACCTGCCCCAGTCGAAATACTATATTACACGCTGTTCGCTGCCAGGCTGGTAATTCAGTATTACAATGTGTAGAGATGCCAGCTAATGTCAACATACACCTGCGTAATTTTTAATCGCTCTCTTTCCTAAAGGTGCAACAAAGACCCTTCCCCCACATTCCATCAAACAAAACAAGAAAACAACTTTACTCTTTCAACCTGTTCCTGAAGAAATGCCATACTATATGAAAATCCCAATTGCAAGGCTGCCTTGACTTGTCACTGTCCAAAAATATGGATAGAATAAACAAATGAATAATTATATAATCCACCTTCCCACTCAATCTACCATCAAGGGAAGCAATTAGGCAGGGTAACGTCAATGCCATCCTGCTGCTGCAGTGTCAGCTTCCAGATAAATCCACATCTCGCATGCTCTCATGGGCTTCCCTTGTGGCTCAGCTGGTAAAGAATCCACCTACAATGTGGGAGACCTGGGTTCAATCCCTGGGTTGGGAAGATCCCCTGGAGAAGGAAAAGGATACCTACTCCAGTACTCTGGCCTCGAGAATTCCAAGAACTATATAGTCCATGGGGTAGCAAAGAGTCGGACATGACTGAGTGACTTTCACTTTCACGTCATACTAAAAGGAGATGTTTGAAACTTTTTCTAATGTAATACTATGCAAAATATGACCTACTGGCCATTCAGTTCAGTCGCTCAGTCGTGTTCGACTCTTTGTGACCCCATGGACTGCAGCATGCCAGACTTACCTGTCCATCACCAACTCCTAGAGCTTGCTCAAACTCATGTCCATCGAGTTGGTGATACCATCCAACCATCTTATCCTGTCATTCCCTTCTCCTCCTGCCTTCAATCTTTCCCAGCATCAGGGTCTTTTCCAATGAGTCAGCTCTTTGCATCAGGTTGCCATAGTACTGGGGCTTCAGCTTCAGCGTCAGTCCTTCCAATGAATATTCAGGACTGATTTCCTTTAGGATGGACTGGTTGGATCTCCTTGCAGTCCAAGGGACTCTCAAAAGTATTCTTCAAAACCACAGTTTCAAAAACATCAGTTCTTCGGTGCTCAGCTTTCTTTATAGTCCAGCTCTCATATCCATACATGACTACTAGAAAAACCATAGCTTTGTGACTAGATGAACCTTTGTTGGCAAAGTAATGTCTATGCTTTTTAATGTGTTGTCTAGGTTGGTCATAACTTTTCTTACAAGGAACAGCGTCTTTTAATTTCATGGAGGCAGTCACCATCTGCAGTGTTTTTGGAGCCCCCCAAAATAAAGTCTCTCACTGTTTCCATTGTTTCCCCATCTATTTGCCATGAAGCGATGGGATCAGATGCCAAGATCTCAGTTTTCTGAATGAACTCCTTATTTCAGATCATGAACTCCTTATTGCAAAATTCAGACTTAAATTGGAGAAACTAGGGAAAACCACTAGACCATTCAGGTATGACCTAAATCAAATCCCTTACGATTATACAGTGGAAGTGAAAAATAGATCCAAGGGATTAGATCTGATAGACAGAGAGCCTGATGAACTATGGACAGAGATTCATGACATTGTACAGGAGGCAGTGATCAAGACCATCCCCAAGAAAAGAAATGCATAAAGGCAAAATGGCTGTCTAAGTAGGCCTTACAAACAGCTGAGAAAAGAAGAGAAACTAAAGGCAAAGGAGAAAAGGAAAGATATACTGGCCATTAGCTCATGGAATTAACCTTAGCATATCAAGTGAAAGTCATTCAGTTGTGTCTGACTCTTTGCGACTCCACTGACCATATAGTCTATGGAATTCTCCAGGCCAGAATACTGGAGTGGGTAGCCTTTCCCTTCTCCAGGGGATCTTCCCAACCCAGGGATTGAACCCAGGTCTCCTGTATTGCAGGTGGATTGTTTACCAGCTCAGCTACCAAGGAATGGAAAACCAGATGCAGTTGAGGTATATCAAGACTTAGGGCAAGCTACCTAATCTGACGATGGCTGGAAGTAAAAAAAGAGAGTAAAATCTATGCTTATGCTTAAAACATCAACAACATTTTTGGCCTTCTATATGAATTTGGGTTGATTAAAACTAAAACAAATATAATGAGATTTAGAAGTAATCTAAAAGACAACCACCATTCACTAACGAGAAATACTCCTAGTTTACAGTTCTTTTTTTTCAGAGAGTTCAAAGAATACTAGAGGCAAAATGTATGGTCTGTACTACCTTAACTAACCTAAAATATCTGACAAGAAATAAAGGGGGCAAGCTCAAAAGCTGTCACAAATCCATTAATCCAGGCTTACCAATTACTGCCTTAGACAGAGCAATCTGAAAACAATCAGTGATTTAAAATTTTTTTCTTTTCTTAACTATATTCTTGGGAAATGCCAAATATAAAAGGCCATTTTATAAGGGTAAGATGGTGATGAAATAAAAAAACTGGAATAGATAGGAAAGAAAATCATACAAAACAGGGTGTTCAGAGAACACAAAGTTTAATTTCTGGCAATTGTTTTGGCAGGGGAAAGATTAATAAAGGGGAGAGATGAGATACTTGAAAATGAAAAAATATGAGGGTCAAAACATAATTTTGGTCAAGAAGCTTTGGAAAATTAATGATAAATAACCAAATCACTAAAATGCAAAAAGAGTCTTAGATAGAAAGAGCAAGACACAGCTTCATATAAGCTTCTTGAAATATACTGAATAACCAGAAATGCAAAAAAGCAAAATGGCTGTCTGAGTAGGCCTTACAAATAGCTGTGAAAAGAAAAGAAGCAAAAAGTAAAGGAGAAAAGGAAAGATATAAGCATCTGAATGCAGAGTTCCAGAGAATAGCAAGGAGAGATAAGAAAGCCTTCCTCAGAGATCAATGCAAAGAAATAGAGGAAACCAATAGGATGGGAAAGACTAGAGATCTCTTCAAGAAAATTAGAGATACCAAGGGAACATTTCATGCAAAGATGGGCACAATAAAGGACAGAAATGGTATGGACCTCACAGAAGCAGAAGGTATTGAGAAGGGGTGGCAAGAATACACAGAAGAACTATACAAAAAAGATCTTCATGACCCAGATAACCACATTAATATGATCACTCACCTAGAGCCAGACATCCTGGAATGTGAAGTCAACTGGGTCTGAGGAAGCATCACTACAAACAAAGCTAGTGGAGGTGATGGAATTCCAGTTGAGCTATTTCAAATCCTGAAAGAAGATGCTGTGAAAGTGCTGGACTCAATATGTCAGCAAATTTGGAAAACTCAGCAGTGGCCACGGGACTGGAAAAGGTCAGTTTTCATTCCAATCCCAAAGAAAGGCAATGCCAAAGAATGCTCAAACGACCGCACAATTGAACTCATCTCACATGCTAGCAAAGTAATGCTCAAAATTCTCCAAGCCAGGCTTCAGCAATATGGGAACTGTGAGCTTCCAGATGTTCAGGCTGGTTTTAGAAAAGGCAGAGGAATCAGAGATCAAATTGCGAACATCCACTGGATCATTGAAAAAGCAAGAGAATTCCAGAAAAACATCTATTTCTCCTTTATTGCCTATGCCAAAGCCTTTGACTGTGTGGATCACCACACTGTGGAAAACTCTGAAAGAGATAGGAATATCAGACCACCTGTCCTGCCTCTTGAGAAACCTGTATGCAGGTCAGGAAGCAACAGTTAGAACTGGACATGGAACAACAGACTGGTTCCAAATAGGAAAAGGAGTACGTCAAGGCTGTATATTGTCACCCTGCTTATTTAACTTATATGCAGAGTACATCATGAGAAACGCTGGGCTGGAAGAAGCACAAGCTGGAATCAAGATTGCCAGGAGAAATATCAATAATCTCGGATATGCAGATGATACCATCCTTATGGCAGAAAAGGAAGAAGAACTAAAAAGCCTCTTGATGAAAGTGAAAGAGGAGAGTGAAAACGTTGGCTTAAAGCTCAACATTCAGAAAACTAAAATCATGGCATCTAGTCTCATCACTTCATGGCAAATAGGGAAACAGTGAGAGACTTTATTTTTTGTGGCTCCAAAAATCACTACAGATGGTGACTGCAGCCATGAAATTAAAAGACGCTTGCTCTTTGGAAGGAAAGTTATGACCTACCTAGATAGCATATTAAAAAGCAGAGACTACTTTGCTGACAAAGGTCCGTCTAGTCAAGGCTATGGTTTTTCCAGTGGTCATGTATGGATGTGAGAGTTGGACTATAAAGAAAGCTGAGCGCTGAAGAATTGATGCTTTTGAACTGTGGTGTTGGAGAAGACTCTTGAGAGTCGCTTGGACTGCGAGGAGATCCAACCAGTCCATCCTAAAGGAGATCAGTCCTGGGTGTTCATTGGAAGGACTGATGCTGAAGCTGAAACTCCAATACTTTGGCCACCTGATGCGAAGAGCTAACTCATTTGAAAAGACCCTGATGCTGGGAAAGATTGAGGGCAGGAGGAGAAGGGGACAGCAGAGGATGAGATGATTGGATGGCATCACTGACTCAATGGACCTGAGTTTGGGTGGGCTCTGGGAATTGGTTTTGGACAGGGAGGCCTGGCGTGCTGTGGCTCATGGGGTCGCAAAGAGTCAGACACAATTGAGTGACTGAACTGAACCGAACTGAACCGTATCTTATATAATTGTATGAGTTAATTATATGCTATATTCCCAATCTGTTCTCTATAAATAAACTCACTTGAGAAACTTTATAAACTTCACATCTAGGGAGAGAGACTTTAAAAAGAAAGTTTAATAATTAAAAAATGGTCAATTCAAACGTTTTTGTGAAATAAATATACTCTAAACAAATATCAGGCTAATGGTCTATGATGGCTATCATGGATGGTATACTAGAACACCAAAAACTAAAAAAGGTAGTGAATGCAGATTTAGGGGTGGGTTGGGGGTGATTCCTTGAAAAACCAGCTTTAAAAAGTTAGGTGTAAAACCGAAATATCGTTCAAGAGCCAACTAATTACTCTTCTGTGACTAGATCCCAACTTTATCATTCCATTTCTGCACCCATATAAAAGGGCAGTAAATATCGCCCAGAGAAGTGTGGTCAGAAAGTCAAGCAGGCAGGGCTCTCATCTTTCACCTGCATAATGATTTCATGCACCATCTTAGGCAAATCATTTCCCCTCTCGGGCTCCAACTTCTTCATTAGCAACTAAGGCATTCCACTTCAGACTACATCTACTTCAAAAGAAGGGAAATCTGAAAAGTAATCTTGCACACAGGAGCCAGGCCACCACATCCTATAGTATCTCTCCTATCCAGGATCAGGCAGGAGGACATCCCCAAAGAGGCCCCAGAGCTGTCTGGCAGGGTATTCACTTCTCCTCCCTGTCTCCCTTCCTGCCACAGTCGTCTAGCTGCCAGACTTGTACGAATTGTACTCTTAATAGTTTAAGAAAAAAAAAAAAAAAAATCCTTCCTCCAAGCACTTCTCTTGATGGCCCCAGCCAAAGGGCCGCCTGTTGCCACCTGTCAGTTGTGGGGATTAATTACCTGTGCTGAGGCTGGGAGCGGCACATTCCTCCCCAGCCGCGCCCACAGATGTTGACATCAAGCAGGTGGGCTGTCTGCTACCCGCTTACCGTGAAGACCAGCCGGAAGCCCATGGGGCCTGGCAGGTGGGGGTGTCAGGGTGGGGGGGGGCGGTGCACTCAGACTGAACCACAAAGCAGCGGCGTCTTGGCAGAGAGGAATGTGCCCTGGGACCTCTCTGGGAGACCACAGGCAGCTCTGTGGCCAGCCCTGGGCACCAGCCTGGCCCGGAGGCAGTTGTGGCCTCCCTGCCCAAGGGCAGCATGTTAGCATAGACTTTGGAAAGGGGTGGGGGTGGATCCTCCCAGCCTCATCCTAGCTGCCTGAGAGGATGAATTTGGAAAGCCAGTTGAAAAAGATTTGACAGTCCTGACTGGTAATTTTGCAACTTGATCTCCCCAGGAGGGTAAACTCAGCTTTCACTTAAGTGTCTCTGGTCAGTGCCACCTCCTGCCATCACTGCCTGACTACTAACGCCACTCACAGAGACCTTCACAAAGCAGACATGGGAAAGTGTTTGTCAGAGTGACTGGTATACAGCAATAAATGTGAGCTGACCTTCAGTGCTTCTTGAAGCACAGCAAACATGAGAAGACTCCTGTAGTAGGAACACCCTCTTTTTTCACCTGTGTAGAAACTGGGGCTGAAATACTTAAAGTGACCATTCAATAAATGACATAACTGAGGATGAACTTCAGGCATTTCGTCCTCATCTCAGTGCTGATTAAACACCTGCAGACAAACCTCATGACTCCCTGTCCTACTCTGCGTCCCTCAATAAAACAAACCTGAGAAGTAAATCAGAAACAGAAAGACAAATACTGCATGTTAACACATACATATGGACTCTAGAAAGATGGTATCAATGACCCTATATGCAGGAAAGCAAAGGAGACACAGACGTGAAGAAGAGACTTTCGGACTCAGTGGGAGGAGAGGGTGGGATGATTTGAGAAAACAGCACTGAAACATACACATTACTGTATGTAAAACAGATAGCCAGTGTGAGTTTGATATAAGACGTGGGGCACCCAAATCAGGAGGGGTGGGGTGGGGAGGGAGGTGGGAAAGGAGGTTCAGGATGAAGGGGACACATGTATCAGGTCAGTTCAGTTCAGTTCAGTCGCTCAGTCGTGTCTGACTCTTTGCGACCCCATGAATCGCAGCACGCCAGGCCTCCCTGTCCATCACCAACCCCCCCGAGCTTACTCAAACTCATGTCCATCGAGTCGGTGATACCATCCAGCCATCTCATCCTCTGTCGTCCCCTTCTCCTCCTGCCCCCAATCCCTCCCAGCATCAGGGTCTTTTCCAATGAGTCAACTCTTTGCATGAGGTGTATACCTATGGCCTATTCATAATGATGTACAACAAAAACCATCACAATATTGTAAAGCAATTATCCTCCAATTAAAATATAAAAAAAAAATCTGGATGCTCCCCAGTGGTACAAGAAGATATAATTATCTGCGGAGTGAAAAAATTTTCTAGCAGCACTCATGGTAGACAGAGGATTCCTACCGCTCACCCCACCGGACAAACCTAGCTTCATTCTGAAACAGACAGTTGAGGGGACAGACTCAGAGGAAAGGTCACACCAGAAGTCAGCAATGGGACAGATTAGAATCTGTGATTCCCAACTTCCTTCAAACCCCATGATTTTTTTTCACTGTGAACCATTTTTATATCTCTTCTAAGAATCTGTGATGCAGGCTCATCAGAGGGCCTCCTAGGTGCGTGCACACACACACACACACACACACACACACACACACACAGTAGGCAAGAAATGATAAAGCCAACCACCAGCTTCCCTTCAATGCCACAGTGGCATTCCTGACTGACCATGCCACACTCCAGGGCACAGCTCTGGGTTTCAGCAGGCACTTACCCTTAAGGGACAGAAAGTGTCTTCCGTCCCCCTCAGGGTGACTCATTGCTCCTAACAGCCGGCAAAGCCCTGGGCTTCTACATCTGTAATCCCTGTCCCCTCAGGACCCCAACCTGGTGCCCCTGCTCCTCTCTCGGCTCCCACCTTGGCATATCAACAAGGCAGCCTCGGGTCACCAAGGCATCAGTCCCGTGCAGACCTCAGGCCACTGCCCACAGGGAATGTCTTGCTCCCTCGTTAGGGCCCTGTCGCCTGTCTCACACTGTGGATCTGAAATTAGCAGGAGTCCCTCTCTGGTGGCTGTTCTTCTTCAACCCCTGGATGCTAGAGTTGAAGGTTGTCTACACTTCCACATGCATGTTCTGGTTCTCTTTTAACATGACCCCCAGTACACAGTTACTAAACCTCTGGTCATGCTGAAGGTTGTGTCTTTCTAGTGAGCAGAAACACATCTAGAACCTGTTGACTGCTGGAAACACTTAAAGCCCTAACCCTGCTGAATAGCTCAGGCACCTTTTGCAAGATGACACCAATCATATCTGTTCTCTTTCGTTAGATTCATTACTCATTTTGGACTTTCACTTGCAAATTAACCCTAAAAGTGAACCCTCTATGCCAATCATTTTAATGTGTTTGGATCTGTGAGAGACCCTTTTTACTGAAAGGCTAGAGGGACCAGTCTTGGGAGAAGAGGTGAGAGTCTATGTCCAGACCAATGGAGGGTAACAGCATCTACTGATTTCTAGAAATGACACCATCACTCATTCATTTGTGGAGTCTGTCAGAGTTTATAGAACACTTTCATACATGCTATTGATTTAATTCTAATTTTATGAGAAAATCATCTTTATCCCCTTTCTGTTGATGCAGAATCAGAGGCTCAAGTAGGTAAACTAGTTTGCTCACAACAGCAATAAAAAAAGATAGAAGACAGGGTCAAGCCTCTAGTCTAGGTTTTAATGTCAAATCCAGGGCAGTTACTGTACATGTACACACATCAGATGGTGCGCTGAATAATGCCTCCCTCTGCATTTACAGAGCCTGTGCTCTGTTCAGGTCACCATATTACCTGCAAGGATAGGGGCAACTTCCTATCCTCCAGAAATTTACCACTTGGGAAAAAACAATATACAGATAAATACAGCTGGCACAAACATAATATAAAATTAAGACATATAATGAAACAGAAATACCAAAGATTTCTGACTTCAAAAATCGCAGGTTACGGAGAGGACCTGAATTTTTTTTTTCACCTAACAAGGACATAGGCTGATGAACATTGCAATAAATACCCTCTAAACTCTGTGTGCATACCTCCCCCATTTCTCTTTCTCTCTCTCTCTCACACATACACATAGTTAAACTATTTTTAGAATATCAAGAGTTCAACAGTTTTTTCTATTGAGAGGAAAAAAGAAACAAGTCAATAAATTCCTAAAACAAATGAACAGCTTCCAATTTCAAGTTTCAATTAGTAGACTGAATTATTACTAGACATTTACTACATTGAGGATTACTTCAGAGAAAAGAAAAATTTTAAGATGTGTACCTTTCAATGAACCACACCATTCACCATCTCGAATGCTCAAATATTCTGATAACAGCTGCAGGAAGAGGACCATATTCAACATCTATTAAAAAATAAGCTAATACGTATTGACAATAACTTAGTAGATACTATTATTCTCATCTGCCAGATAAATGAATCAAGACTCAGCAAGATTAAATAAGTTGCCAATCTTTCAGAACTTCCAAATGGCAGGGTCAGGTCCAATTCCATGCCCCTTAATGGCTACTTCTGACTCCTAACCTGCATAGTGAACGCACAGGGTGCTAGGGAAGCAATAGTCTGACCCGCTGCAAACCCCTGTTGTGGCACTCACATGAGGCGGCCCTCCAAGCCTCAAGCTCCTCATCTCTAAGATGGAAGACAGTGCCACCGCCCATCATAAGTTTGTCATGAGGGCTAAAAGGGGGAAAGCCTGCAGTATCTACAGCCCAGTTCTGAGTCCCAGATAAATGCTTGATAAACAGGAGCTCTCAACACATCACTGTGTTAAGTTTCAGCACTTATTTCCACTGTGCAGCTTTACTGCGAGACCAATGACCAGCACAATTATTCAAGTGACACAGAAGATTTTCAAAAGAAACTTCTGAAGATTAATCTTTGACTCAAGTCCTAGCTAACATATGGGAAGATATGTTTTGGGGTGAATCAGGAAACAAAAAAAGAAAGATGGAAAGACAAAAAATTGGAAGCCTGGTTTTATCACAATAACTGACATCAATAAAACTGATTCTTCTTTTTATTTCTGAGGTTCCTAATAAAGCATCATGTTTTCTTATTTATTCTGGGTGGGAGAAGCAGTTTCACTTCTTGTACTTCTACCTACAGTATTTAAACTGTAATCCTACTGTCTTGTGATTAGCAAAGGGTTTTAAATCACTCCATGAAAGAGGTCCAACACTAATTGTTGAAAATCATTGTTACTCTGCTATTTTATATCCTTCTTTCCTTTCATCTCAGAGAACTGGATGCCCAGGTGTAAATATAATAGGATTTAAAAATGAGGGAAATGAGTAACAAATAGATTTCAAAATATAAACAGAGGCCATGTTTGCTGAGCTCCTTCGATTTACTGTGTTTTCATTACATTTTTTTAAGTATGCTACAATGCATTTGAGAAAAGTTTAAAAGACTTTAGGGTTCCTTCAACTACAGCTCTCCTTAAGTTTCTAAGTGAACAATAATGAAATGAATTTCATTCAAGGCTACACCATCTTAGAGGCAAACTGCTGAGTTTCTTTATTTCACATAAATACAGGAAGACAGAATGCTGAAATACTGAGATCCTAGGAGTATTGTTAAGATACTGCCAGAAAGGAAAGGTGTAACTTAATAAATTAGATCAGATTTGCTGTTCAACACCTTTAATCCAAGCCTTAGAACTCTGGCTCTCCTCCACCTTTTTAAATAAATCCATAAGAACTGAAATAATTTTGAGATGTCTCTTTCCATAGTGGGTAATTAGGGACTGTGAAGGCCATGGATACGTATGTGTCTTGTTTGCTAGGGGTGGGGATAGGAAGTGGTGAGTAGGGAAGAGATTTAAGCCGACGTTTACCTCTACTTACAACACCTCTTAAAAGCTTATCATAATGTTACTTCCTATTTGTTTTAGA
The DNA here is from genome assembly GCF_910594005.1 of Cervus elaphus. NCBI lineage: Eukaryota > Metazoa > Chordata > Mammalia > Artiodactyla > Cervidae > Cervus > Cervus elaphus. The sequence goes on along the minus strand of NC_057833.1, from coordinate 41,558,964 downwards.
GTTCATTTGTTGAAGATGGAAACATGCTTCATCTTGCTCCCTTTTTCTGCATTCTTCATACACTTAATATTCTAATTAGCCCCAATGGGGAAAAGAGTGCAACCTGTCTTAGTTGTGCCTTGGATTTACAGAGTGTATCTATTAAAATATTTTAGAAATAACAAGAAAAATAATTAAACAAACCTGTTAAGAGAAGCTCCCATCACCAACAAATCTAAAACATTACCAGGAAGGAAACAGACACTCTTAGAAAGAGAAAAGAAGGCAGAATGGAAGACAGGGAAGGAAGGGAACATGGAGGGAGGAAAGGAGGGAAGAAAGGAGGCACAAGAAGTTGTGGAGGACAGTGTGACAGCTTAGCTTATATTTAAACTCATGAGACTTCCCTGGTAGTCCAGTGGATGAAACTGCACTTCCAATGCAGGGGACATGGGTTCAATCCCTGGTCAGGAACTATGATCCTGCATGCTATGCAGTATGGCCGAAAACTTAAAACAAAATAAAAACTCATGTGCAAACATTTATCACCTCATTAATGCTGAATTCAGCATAGAAAGAGGGATGAAAATTTCACTTCTGCTTAAAGAGTTGTTTGAACTGGAAATAGGATTGCCAGATACAATTCAGCACACGCAGTTAACACTTAATTTCAAAACCAATAAATAATTTTTTAACATAAGTATATCCCAAATATGGCATGGAGTATACTTAAGGTAAAAAAAATGTGTTTATCTGAAATTCATATTTAACTGGACCTCTTGGATTTATTTGTTTTGTTAAATCTAGCAACCCTAACTGGGAGTAATCTATACAAGTTTTCTTAAATTTTTATTATTGAAACTTCGTATTTACTGAACTCCATACCTATCTTCCACAGTTATTAAAATTTTGCCAATCTTGCTTCAGCATCAAGGAGATTATGACAGGCAGGAAGGAGGGAAGAAAAAGAGGAATATCTTGGACAGAGGGAACAGCAGGAGATCAGGTATGGGGGTTGAAAAACAAAACAAAAATCATCTTCTTCTGATGCCCGACTGTGGGTCAGAGCATAGATTTGGAATCCTAGCTTACATGAAGAACACAATCCTGGCTATTATAAAACAGTGCTGCGATGAACATTGGGGTGCACGTGTCTCTTTCAGATCTGGTTTCCTCGGTGTGTATGCCCAGAAGTGGGATTGCTGGTAATGATAACCCTATATGCAAAACAGAAAAAGAGACACAGATGTACAGAACAGACTTTTGGACTCTGTGGGAGAAGGCGAGGGTGGGATGTTTCAAGAGAACAGCATCGAAACATGTATATTATCTAGGGTGAAACAGACCACCAGCCCAGGTTGGATGCATGAGACAAATGCTCGGACCTGGTGTATTGGGAAGACCCAGAGGGATCCGGTAGAGAGGGAGGTGGGAGGGGGGATCGGGATGGGGAATACATGTAAATCCATGGCTAATTCATGTCAATGTATGACAAAACCCACTACGGTATTGTAAAGTAATTAGCCTCCAACTAATAAAAATAAATGAAAAAAAAAAAAAAGAACATAATCCTCACAGACACAGAAGGCTCACTCTCCTATGTACCAATTTAGTGTGTATTCTCAAGAAAAGTTACATAATTCTTTATCTGAGAAGTGAGGATAATATTTGCTATCTTGACAGGTTTGTTATAAGGATTAAATGTGATAATATATATGTGCATGTGTGCTGAAAAACAAAAAAATTTATAAACAGAAAGGGATTATTGTTATTAGTGGGAGACTGGGCCAGAAAGGAACACTTTGATCAGAGCGCGTCATGCTTAGACGTCAGTGTGCAGTCACTGACGATGGGCCATCTACCATCCTTGATCCGTGTGTTGGAAAGAACCCTCTGTCTGACCCTGAGGAGGAGGTCCTGGGGGGGGAGCAGAGTTGGGGCCAAGTGTGCTAGATGAACCAGAGGTCTGTGTGCTTCCTACAGGATGGAACCCCTGAGAATAGGGATGAGACACATTGCCAAAACAGTTATCAGCAAGACGTCACTGACTCTAAGACTCTGGGGGAGTGAGATGAGAGATAGTGGCATTCATTGGTTAATTGACAGCATTATTTCTGCATGTCACAGGGCAAGCCGTTTTGGTTTGTCCAACCTAGTACTTCCCAGTGCTAAAAGGTATTTTCTAAACAAATCCATCTCCCCTAAATAAAGTTGCCTTTAATAAATGCTGATGACTCTTGCAAACCTCTAACACTCTGGGCAATTCAGTTTCATGTTATATGCCAAATGAAATCAGAAAATCTACTCTTCAGAGAGTAATTCCTGACATTTTAGTTGCACATATATATCTGATTTATCTCCTCAGATGAACCAAATTTAAAAAGAGAATCTCTTCTTCCAAAATTGACATTTTCCTGAATGTAGAATGTGAATAGTATCAAGGGTAAAACCTCTTGAAAACAGCAAGTACTCATGGAAATAAACCACTATCCAATCAATCAAAGAAATGTGCATTCTGAGTACTTCCTTTAAAGATATATCTGCTGACAGTAACATCTGATTACTAAGCCAAATCTTCCCTAACTCACTTTTACAAATATCTTAGAATGGTTTGAACCCAGATTTGCTCTGCTTGCAAGCAAACAGCTGCTAACAGAATGGGGAAAAGCAAGCAGTAAGAATGTACTGCAGTGCTTTCATTATGCTCACTGTATCTGAGATATCAGGCAGTTGGTATATGCACACATAGTCAGTATTTCCACTCATTTTATCTTTTTAGCCACCTGATTCATCTCCAGTTGGGGCTCAGATCCAGCCCCTAACCCAAAAAAATGCTCAAGGATCCCCAATCAGAAGACTAAGGGCAGAGAGCTGGCAAAGATCATCTGTTTTAAAGGCCTTCATAACCTACAATTTATTCTTCCCTCTTTTAACCTGTTTGCATCAGGAGTTGAAGTTTATCAAATTTAACCATCTATCTGTATTCTCTGAAACTATATGTCACTGTGACATATAGTTTAGCTTCCTAAGCTTTTCAGAATCTGAGAAAGTAAAGCTCAATGGAATTTAACCTGCAAACCCTATAACTCTACATGCGGGATCCCAATCTGGGTACAAGACTGGACTCCACCAAGGTCACAGCAAATGAGGGATATATCAGATTAAGAACTCCAGTTTTCTTTCTCACAGGACTCCTTTCATGGGACCAGACCACCCATCTCTAGCCCAATCAAGATTAAAATATTTTAATCTTGCTGCATGATTCAGCTTTCAAAGTTGAAAACTGTGTAAACTTTAACAAGTTTAGCAAAAAGAAAAAGGGAAAAAATTTTAAGAAATCAACATCTAATTATTATATTTGAACAAAATATCAAAATAAACATGATTTTTTAAAAAAAGAATGTACCATTCTAAGCAGATATTTAGGAATTATGTTCCAATGGAGCAGGGGCGGGGAGGGGAGAAAGGGTGTGCTTGCTCTGTTTAGTGTACCAAACACTCTCATCAAACTAGTTGGATTATGGTCTTAATCACTAACATCAATAAAAGCAACCTACAAGTTCAGGAACCCACTCCCCAAGTGCTAGGAAGGATCTGTTCTGCAGCAGTAGCAGCAGAACAGAGAGAGACATGCACAGAATGTACACGGAATGAATGGTCTTTTACTTTTGATGCTTTTCAGCAGAAATCTCTAATGGAAAATTCCTGATTTAGACCAAGAGGAGCAGGAGCAATCCCATAAATTTGAAAGGCACAAAACCTACTGCCTTCACCTCCTAGTATCAAGTGGGTAAGCATAAGAAACTGTTTTTGAAATAGAATGTGGATAAATTCTCATCAAGTCTCTCCTCTCCAAAACTTTAAAAAAAAAAAAATTGTCAGACTATCAAAGCACTGTCAGTGCCAGTAAAACACATCATTAAGGTGAGTAATTTTCCTGTTTACTTCAAACACTTTTTTTCCCAAACTCAAACCTGGGCAGGTCTGATCAGGTAAGGCTTTGGAACCAGTAAAAGCGTCCCCAATTTCTACATAAACGCTGCAGGCCATGGGCAAGAACAAGTCTCAACTGAGCACTCCACAGTAGTCAAGCTTCCCGGCGCCTCCGGTCTTGTCTCCCTCATTCCTTACAAGTATCGTCATGTCTCCTAACCTTCAAAATCTGTTTTATCTGCAATACACATACACACATGCGCACACACATACCACTTGTTTTCTTCCTTCTACCTGCAATTAATATATCTGTACATTCTGAACAAAACTTCTTCAGGATGATTCTTTATTTCCCATGCATCTTTCAAAATAAAATATTTTCCACTTGAATTCATGGAGTTTTCATGTGAAGACAAATGGTAGAGTGCAAAAGAATCATTCTTTTCTAATTACTACAACTGATCTGGTTTCAAAATCCAGTGGAGCAGAAACCTAACTTTTTGATATTCTTTTTTTTTTTTCTTTAGGGAAACAGTTACTATTATCTTAAACAAATGTCTTCAAGATCTACCTTCTGTGCAAATATATCTACAACGCAGTTTGTGTTTTCCTTCTTAAAAGAAAAAAAAAAGAAATTAAGAGAAAAATTGCTATCTTTAAGGTCAAATTAATCTTCCAAATTGATTTCTAAGGAAACAGGAAGTTAGAGTTACAGTTTAGTCCTAGATCTATTTTGTCTATGTAGACAAATCAGTAGATCTTGAGTTGACTTCCCAGTCTATAAAGCAGAGCATTAAAAAATAACCCAAGATCACAAGGGTATTATGAGTTCTACTACTTGCAGAGCACTTTGCATTCTTTGGGTGAGAGGTGTCGGGCTACTTATGAAGACACTGCACTTACATAATCCTAAACATGCTCACCAATTGGGAAGGTAGTTTTCAAGCCAAAGGCACAATGTTTTCTGTATACTTAGAAATGAACTTATTTGCATACCAGTCTGAAGTTCTCATCTGCTTCTGTTCATTCACCCTGGTTTCTTCTTGATGCCATCACTGTCACTACTGCTTTCTCCCACATATTTTGCTTGTTTTAGGTAGCACAGGGAGTGGAGAGAAAATTAAATAATGATCTAGGGCTTAAACTGAGTGGAAGTTCGTATTATTCCCCTACCCCAGGGGCAGGGAGATGGATGCAAAGTAAAGGAACCAGGAGCAGAAGGCTTTAGCAAAACTAATTTCATTTACTGTTTATCAATAGGGAATCAGGAAAGATCTAGTCTGTCTTGCTTTCTTTATTGCATTAGAAGTATTTAAATTGGGGTAGGCAAAAATGACAGCTATAAAATAGTAACAGCCCTGAAATAGTGAAAACCAAGATAATAACAGGAAGGACCCTTCATTCAAGGGTCATTCACTCCTGGATTGATAGCATTGCTTTGCTATTTTTGGCTAGATGATATCAGGCCTAGAAAGATACATACCTCTGCATCTATAAAATGTGAATATTACTCACCTACCTTGCAGAATTCTTATATGAATCAGTTATTATAATGTTAAGTGCCTTGTGGAGCTTGTGACCTGATACTCAATAAATGGTACCTAGCAATTCATCTCCACTATCTGCATTTTGGAACTGGTCATCAGCTGCTAACTCCTGACACCATAACATCATATTCAGGAGAACAAGCACAACTGACTATACAATCAGGGGTAAAATTTTAAGTCAAACATTATGTTTCATTAAAAAAGGAGAGAAGCAGCAAACAGGTTTTTATTTTACGCTCCCTTGCTAGGTCATTATTGTAACTTTTGGTTTTAGCTGGTAAGTAGTCTCCAGTTCTAGTTACTGTGTCTGAGTTGTACTAGAGCTATTGCACCTGAGCCATCTACTCAGGACAGTTGGTCTTGAGCAAACTCCTTGAAGTCAGGAAATTAGCTCTAATAGCTGTCCATCCAGAGAAGGCAATGGCACCCCACTCCAGTCCTCTTGCCTGGAAAATCCCATGGACGGAGGAGCCTGGTGGGCTGCAGTCCATGGGGTCGCTAGGAGTCGGACACGACTGAGTGACTTCACTTTCACTTTTCACTTTCATGCAATGGAGAAGGAAATGGCAACCCACTCCAGTATTCTTGCCTGGAGAATCCCAGGGATGGGGGAGCCTGGTGGGCTGCCATCTGTGGGGTCGCACAGAGTTGGACACGACTGAAGTGACTTAGCAGCAGCAGCAGCAGCTGTCCATCTGCCAGTCCCTGGGGTTGATTATAAGAACAGTATAAGGACTTCCCTGGCAGTCCAATGGTTAAGACTACTTGCAGTCAATGCAGGGGTGGATGCAGGGAGGATGGGGTCTGATCCCTGGTTGAAGAACTAAGAACTACATGCCAGGTAGTGTGGCAACTTTTCTTTTTTTTTTTTAAGGAAGATAGTGCCATCTCTCCAGTCTCTAGGAGGACAGGAGAGTCTCACTTTGGTGAGACTCCTTAAAAAAAAAAAAAGGATAGTGTAGCCCATCACGCCCTATATAGAGAATACAAAGCTAACTTCCACGTTTTTCCTTCACCAGTCACTTAGTCAAACCTACTGAGAAAAAGAAATTAGAACAATCACATGGTCTGAAGATTCATTTCTCCTAATGAGAACGTGATAGCTTTAATGCACACCAAGCTCCAAGCCAAAAAATAAAATGCAAGCCCTATGGATTGTAAATTAAAAATTACTACTTATCAGCCAAATGCCCACTTCTTTAATTATAGTGCTCCTGTAACAGAGGAATAAAATGAGGAGGAGGCAGGAGGCTCAAACGGTGCAAATGTGGAATGGGCTTGCACTGCTCTTGTAACATGAGCACCTGGCCAGAAAGCAGAGTGCTAACTCCACGACCTAGCATCTAGAGACTCAGACTCCTCACTTTCCCTGTGAGCTTCCGTATCCTCCTCCTGGAAGGAGGGTAACGCACTAAATGTGGAGTGCTGTTGTGAAGCTCACATTGTGGAAGTTAAAATAATCTGTACATTGCAAATGCATACATAAAACCAAGACTTACAAAGATCATTTAAGAAACATCTTCAAAGAGAATGGCAAAATTTTCTGCCTACTTAAAACTACCCTCTGCAATAGATTGATACTTAAGCCAATGAATTGGGTGGAAAACTAATAATAAAGCTAACTAGTTAATCCATGTGGAAATATTTCATAGGCGCAGAAAGAACTCGGGAGTCAAGAGACCTTGAGCAGATAAATAACTATTATCTACGTCAAAATGACAAGGATTTTTGTTGCTGTCGTCAGAGCTAGAGCCTGTTCTCACCTCACTAGACGCTGACCTCCTATCAGTTTTCATTTCAGGGGAAGCTGGCAGCACTGGTATTGGAAAGAGAAACCACACAGGCAACAGAAGGCCAGGCTGTTTCTCTGAGTTAGCACGTCAGGACTATCTCATCCAGAAAAAGCTGCTATGGGAACTTCGGTTTTTCTTCTCCTACCCCATTTCCCTAGTAACATAGGAGAACAATTTTACACAGTAGTTTAAACCTTACAGAGTCCTATATTATTCTGTGTCTCAATTGCTCCAGATCTTATAAGTGATGTTCACTCCACTTTTACACATTCATTTCTTGTTCCAGTAATGTTTATAGAACATGCTCTCTTATTCCTTCGATGCCCAGAAAAATACTTTATTTTTTCTTAATGCCCATATTAATTTGGTTCTTTTACTATAACTATAAATACACTTACAATTATGATGACAGATCTTCAGCTGTCTTCCCAGCCAAAAGACTGAATTCTAGATGAAGAATTCATATTTGGTTAAGTATAACAAAAGTAGAAAAATCTTGCATGTTTTGGAAAAGGAAATGACACATATACAAAACAGGCAAATGAAAAGTATATTTGAGATTAATACATATATCATTAAAGTCTGTGATAAAACATTAGGAAAGAAAAGATGCTAATGAGTTCAACTGCTGTCACTAAACTAGAAGTTTTGCACTCCAATAAAATGAAGGTTCATATTGAACTTCCAGGTGGTTTTCAGAATTTTTTTTAAATTTGATAAAATGAACTTTACTCTTAACCTTTGCCATGAGAATGGGAGTCACAATAAATCAAATTGAAAAGTAGATTAAAAAAATGTTATTTTGTTTTTCAAACCCATGAATTATCTACCCCTTGTATCAGGAACTATGATAGACTGATAAAGTGTAGCTCTTAACTACAATTTGTAAATGTTTAGCTTTATTTACCTATAAGAGTCTCTGTCTAAACTTGAACTCCAGATACGTTGAACTGTTTTCAAGTCAACAGTAGTTTCATACTTTCTTACCAAAACCCTCCTCCCCCTTCCTATTCTAATCCCAGCAAATGGGAACTGGCCATTCTTTCCAAAGTCCAAGAAAATGAAGACTGACAGTGTAGCTAATATGTTATTAGTATCAATACTTCACAAATTGTATAAAGAAAGATTATTATATAGCAGGTACAATGTCCCTGTTTAATGAAGTACAAATATATCCCCAAACAACAGTTTATTCTGGCTAAAAAAAAGTTAAGGCTACATTTTGATTTGCTAATGAAAGGACTAAAAGGACAAATATTTGAAGAAAACTGTCAGAAAAGTATAGAGATAACTGACATTCAATTTAGTTAAGAAGGGTAAGGAACTAATTTCCAAAGAAGTTGTTTCAAACACTATCTAGATATAATTTTAATACATGCACTCCTCTCTAAATCTTCTACTCCCTTCCTCAATATCTGGGTCAAATAATTAAGTGAAAGAGAAGGGGAATCAGACTTTCAAAACAGACAGATTCTAACTTGTTTGCTTAGATCTTTCAGAACAAATGCTTAAAACTCTTAATCATATTATACTTAAGTACCAGTTAGAGTACTCTCTGCAGCATACTTTTCAGAAACAGTATATTCTAAGCACTAAAGCAGGAAGAAACATTGAATTTATTTCCTGATTCCTCTGTTCAGATGCTTCGATTTCTAGGCAGGTGATTTACAAAGTCTTCCCTCTTGGTCCAATTCCTATAGCTAGGTTTAGAAATATAGTATCTGTCAAGAAAATGTTGAATTTTACTTTGGGCATCAGTAAAAAGGAAAGCATAATTTTTAAACCAGTAAATATCCTTTGTAACAAATTTATCTCTAACACTCAGCAAAAAAGAATCAAGAGATTTTATAATTCAACTCACTGAACTGAACTGAAGGACAACCATAGGTTAAAGTACACGTACATTTTTCCAGTTATTGATTTTGTAAAATAGCATTGCTTTTTTTTAATAACATACTCCTTTTTCTTCTTCATTATACCTCAAACTAAAGTGAAAGATGCTTCCATTTTCTGTGAGCTGCAGACATAGATATGTGAACGTTAGATATATTATTCTCAGGGGGCAGAGTGGTAAAGAATCCACCTTCCAATGCAGGCTACGCAAGGAATGCGAGTTCAATTGATCTCTGGGTCAGGAAGATCCCGGGAGAAGGAAATGGCAACCCACTCTGGTATTGTTGCCAGGAAAATCCTGTGGACAGTAGAGTCTGGTGGGCTACAGTCCATGGAATCTCATAGAGTCAGACATTATGGAGCAATTGAGCACACGTGCATGCACACACACACACACACATGCACACCCAGAGTGTTATATATTTTTACCCAGTAGGCAGCCAAAAATATTCATTCTTATATTTAGGATAAGAAATAGGAAGATAGAGTAAATATTTCACTATTTTTTTTTTCATAGATAAGGAAACTGATACCCACAGCAGCAAAAAGACCTGGCCAAAGCCATCAAGCCAATCACTGGCTCGCTGGCCAGAGCATATCCTCCTTCAACTGATAAAACTTCCTCCCAGACTTTTTCCATGCAAGACAGAACCAGAAGGGGAAGGAGGTGTTTCTTGATCTGGTCAACTACAGACATGTGTGTCCTCTCACACACAACTCTTTGACCCTTTGTGCTCAGCCATGTGCTTAGTTTGCAAACCCATGGACTGTAGCCTGCCAGGCTCCTCTGTCCATGGTATCTTACAGGCAAAAATACTGGAGTGGGCTGCCGTATTCCTCTCCCAGGGGATCTTTCCGACCCAGGGATTGAAGCCACGTCTCTTGCACTTTCTGCATTGGCAGGCAGACTCTTTACTATTGGGCCATCTGGGAAGCCCCCACACAAATCAATAGGTTAAATAGCCAAGATGAATCCTAAGAGAAAAAAATAAAGGCATAACACCCAAAACTCCCCCAAATATTTGAGATGTATATGCTTTGACATGTTTATTACCACCGTCTTGATAAGAAGTAGCTCTAAAAACCATTGTGGAGGAAATGCTACAATTTTAGGAGTCAAAACAACCCCAATTATGGAAAGTGGGTTTCTGGCTCTGAAATACACACGGAAATTCCACTCCCAACTCCACACTCACCTTCTTTTTCCCTTGCCTTTTCTCATTTGAATTACTGCAATAACCTCCCAATCAGCCTGCCTGCCTTTAGTCTTCCCACCTCCACCCCACTGTCAGTTATCTTCTTGAATTAGCATACGAAGTCACCTCCCCACTAAAGTCCTTCTGTGTTTCCTCAACGCCTATAAGATTGGAGACAAACTCCTTAGGAGGCTTCAGTGGCCTCTCCATCTGGTTCTCTAAACTTCCCTCCAGCTTCCTTTTCTGCTCCTCACTAATTCCTCCAAACATGGCATGGTCCAGGTATGCCAGACCCTTTCCTACTTTGAGATTTACACAACAAAGTTCTGTCTCCATGCCTTCACTTACCTGAATCCTCTACCTGGAATGTCCTCTCTCTTTTTCCCCGTTGCAAGACCCTGCTCATCTTTGGCGAGTCAACTTTAAATGTGAAGTCCTCTATGAAGTTGAAGAAATCAGTTTGTTTTCTCTGCTTCATCACACTTTGTTCAGACAGGATATCATCTGACAAATATTTGTTGAGACCCATTATATTATATAACCCATTATATGAGCCAGCACTAAGATACAGAGATGAAAAGACAAAGCCACGACCTCTGAGTTCACACAGTAATGGAGAGACAGATACGCTCTGCACTATGATTCTGAATATACGTACAAAAGTGTAATGAACATAAGACAAGGAACTCCTGAGCATTTGTGGGGGGCAGGGAAGACACAGGGCAAGGGAAAGACTTCACCTACAATTAAGGCTTTCAGAGAGTTTTAAAGGCTGAGTAGTAGTCAGCCTGGCAGACAAGGAGGGTGGTGGATAGGGGGACATTCCAGACAGATTATAGCACCTGTCACACTGAATTACAGCAAGGTTTATCAGTTTGCTATGATAGACTGTGAGCTTTCTGAAGAAGGGCTAACTTACCAATGAACAGGATTAGCCTACAGCATCGACTCTAAAAGTAACTAGCATGATTTAGGAAGGGACTGCTCAGTGAGCGGCACTGGACTGAGGGCCCCCACGCTGCACTCTCAATAACCTGCAAGGGAGATTACTCACACCTTACAGAAGAGGAAACAGAGGCTCAGATGGGTTGGTTCCCTTGCTTACTCATAAATAGTAGAGTTTTGTCTGTTTTCTCAAAAGTGCACCTTCTGTGCTCAAGAAATGCACTTGGAAACTAAAGATGGGTTTTGGTGAATTGTAACAACTGAAACTTAAAGATAAGGGTCATCAACTTAGCTTCAACAAAGGCACTGGGGGACACGTGTGCATAGGCATTTGATACAAAACATACAAAGCACCAAATGGAGAAATTTCATGACAGCCACGATAAGTGTACACTTGCTCATCCCAGCTTGGGTGGGTGGTAATTCTGAAGGTTTAGAGAAGCTAAAATTTTAAATATTTCAAGAAAGAAATGTTAACAAAACATAAATTAAGCTTTTGAATGTGAAACAATGCCTTCTCTAAGAAACTGATCAAATATAATCAACCCAGATTCACTTTAAGTGATAAAATGCTTCTGATTTTTCCAAGAAAAAAAACAACGCATGTCTCTGCCACATACAGTATTTACAAAAAACCTCAGAAAGTCAGAAAATATTTTGATTCATGAGGAACAAAACTGTCATTACACTAAATTCCCTTTTAGAAGTTCAAAGGATTTATTAACATTAAAAAGAACCACTAAACTTTAATTTGGAAAATTTCCTTCCTATTTTTCTTACCATTTCCTTTTCTTACTTTTTTTGCTCTTTTCACCACTATAGCTCAATGCCTTTGACAGAATGAAAAAAGAAGAATGGACAAGAGAAGGGAAAACAGGAGGGGCTGCAGAAGCAGTGGGGAAGAACAGCTCTTCTTGTGGACTCTGAATATTTGTTATAAATGACAGCACGTACCCCCAACCTTCTTCCCAGTAGGTGTGTCAAGAATGAGGTTGCTGCCATAAAACCTGACTACTTCTTAGAGAACAGAGATTTAAGTAGGTACATATGTAATGGCTACTAAAGCAACACAACAAGCAGGCTTCTCATGACCCCATAAGTTATTTTTTTAATGTAATTATATATATGTAATTATACATATATATATAAATATATATATATGATCTATATATGATAAAGACAAAGGACAGAGAGGGATAGAGACAATTAAAAATCCTGTTTCATTGACAGCAATAGTATTAAAGTTTATTACCCCCCCATCACTGATTTCTTCTCCCTGTTATTTTCTCTTTGATTAAGTTTTGGATAATAACTCTGAGTACTTGTGAGGAAATATCCAGGTTCCTCACTCATGATTCTTTGCATAAAATCTCTACCATGAACATTCAAAAAACCGGAAACCATCATTTCTTTGTGCTTCTTGGATTAATAGGTAGATATATGAATTATTCATGATACTCCTAATATTTTCACATCTGCTTCATTTTTGACAACTAGTTTTATAACTCTTAGCTCTAAATTAGCACTGTCCACATACCACAAGGGTACCTATTTTAACCACCAGGCTATTAACACATATACTTGTTATATGAAGGAATAACATTTTTAGAGGAATCCTCTAAAAGTTAATAAATCTTTTTAGAATTAGGCGTGTTTGAACAGGCAATCAAACACAAACAAGTCTTGGCCCTCTCATATGCGGAACGGGTTGGTTACAGATGCTTCCCTGCAAGCTACGTCTTGCCTATTACAAGAACATTCATCTCCCAAGCACATCTTTTCACCTACTTTGCCTGAAGCAATACAAAGCACACCCCCCCAAAAAAAAATCACAGGATTTGTAAAAATATTATTGCTAACACATAAAGAAACTCATACACTAAGGTGACATCCTCACACAGAACAAGAACCAAACATGAGTTCCACAACACCACTTTCTGATGACGACTCAGTCTGCTTTTGCCCTGTGCAAGCTAATGACAGGAGGGGAGACTAACCTGTGTCTTCAGCTCTCTTACCTACAACACTGAGGCTGGGCCAGCCCTGACTCACAAACTGGGAGACATTAGCTCATGGCCGTGATTCAGTCATGAGAATTCTGACAGACAGGGGCCTCTCCCCACACAGGTGCTTCGAGGGGGAAATGAGTCCCTGGAAGCAATGACTTATGACCGAGGCACGGATGTTACTGTGTCTGTTATCAGGCCCTGAGAGAAGTGGGCAGTGTTCTGTGTGACAGCAGCCACCCTAATAGAAGACAATTGTTAGAAGAGCCTTACAGAAAGGCCCTTATCTCCTGCACGCAGCCTCCCAGTCAGTCCAGGAGAAGCGTGTGGGTTCTAGTCTACAGATTCCTTGGGTTCGTCCTCCACAGGGAGAGAGGAAAAGCAGAGGGGTCAAGTGTTTGGGAGCTAGTAGGCTTTCAGCACTTATTACTGGGGTTGAGAGAGAACATCTAGGAAGTTTTGAAATAGACTGGATAAGAATCACCTCGTTCACCCAGTACCTTTAGTTTAGCACTCAGAGTGAAAAAACACAAAATTTAATTTTGCAAAACAGGAAGCTGCAAGCCTTTCCTCCCGCCTCAATCCCAAGGCAGCAGGAGCAGTTTGCAGGAGGACAGACTTCTGAGTTTACAAACCACTTTCACCTCATTATCTCACTGGATGCTCACAACCAAATTTGAAGTGTAGGTGCCATTCCCCTCATTTTATGGATAAAAACAAGGGTTTCCCAGGTGGCTCAGTGGTAAAGAATCCACCTGCCAATGCAGGAGATGCAGGTTTGATTCCTGGGTGGGAAAGATCCCCTAGAGGAGGAAATGGCAACCCACTCCAGCATTCTTGCCTGGGATAATCCCATGGACAGAGGAGCCTGGCAGGCCACAGTCCATGAGGTCGCAAAGAGTCAGACAGGACTGCAGAAACCGAGCGTGATGGATAAGAACACTGGGGCACCAGGGAGGTTAAGTGATTTACAAAGGGTCCAGACAGAACGTGGCGGCCTTGACTAACTCTTTAGCTCTCCTCTAGTAAGACAGTCCATCACTTCAGCCCCTTCCTTGGCTCTGCATTCCTCCTTCCTGCCTTCTTATGTAGCCTCTGGAAGCAGTGAGTCCACAGCTGCCTCCTGCTCTCTCATTTTTGTCCCTTCCACATCAGTGCACCATATCGCTGAGTGAACCAGCCCCGCATCTAGCATCTGCACTACTGTGGCATTTTCCAGATTGCTTCCGTTCTCCAGGCCCCCTCCAACTAGCCCCCATACAATGCCGGATTAATGGGTTTTATCTACGGTTCCGAGCATGATAATTCCTGTGCTCCAAAAGTATTCAGCATCAGCCCCACTGCCCGTGGGATATCGTCCAAATACCTTCACCCACACAGGCTGGCCCCATCCTACCTCTCGAGCTGCTGCTTCCTATCCGCGACCACAGCTTCAGGCAGAATAGCAGAGTCCTGTCTCCAGGCGAGCAAAACAGGCTGGCCTCTGTGTTCTTAACTCAGCTGATCCACTGCCCCTCTGGAAAGTCTGCTCTCTTCCCCACTGAACCATCTGCCTGGTCATTTGCTATCTTCTTCTTTCTCTCCTTCCAGCAACAAAGGCCTTCTCTTCTGGATGCATAGACTTTTTTTTTTTTTTTTTAATTCAAAGGGAACTTCAGAGACCACTTGATTCATTCTCTCACCTAACACTCAAGCCAAGCTCTCATTTCTATCTTGAATCACGCCAGGGGCTGAGTGCTCACTACCACTGGAGGTGGTGCATTCCAGCCCAGCAGAACCCTGACCATTCTTCCCTCTGAGCCGGAATCTGCCACCCAGAGACTCTCTCCCATCTGTGGTAATTGTGCCCTCTGGGGCCATCCCAGCAAATCTAGGATGTACGGGTTTCAGAAAAGTTAAGTCAAAAAAAAAAAGGAGCTCTGCTCACCGCTCAACACAATCACCATTGAAAGCATGAGTCCATGTTCTTTGTGGGCTGAAGTTATACAAATAACTAAAGTGCTCTCTACCACTCTCCCAGAGCAAATCAATTACCTCAAAATTGTGCCTCTTACATGGTTAAGGTATTTGTACATCAGAAATATACATGGCAGTGTGCCTGAGTGTCACTCAAACCCACAGGATAAATATTACTCATCTTCCTGGAACTCTAATTTTAAAGATGCTTTTTAAATGCGGGAGATAAATATATTTAAATGTATATTTGTATTAAAATGCAAAATTAAAATGTTTTACAAAAAAAAAACCAAATTCTGTTTCTTCTATGGAACCCTTCAAATTATAGTCTCAAGAAGCCCCAGGCAGATATCATTTTCCCCTGCTCCTAACTGGGGTAAACGCTTTAAGGACTGTGCTAACCTATCACCTCCACCATGTGGTGGAAGGTGTCAGAAGCTAGAGGTACTCCACAGATTGGATTCCCTACTGCAGTTCCTGACGTACCCAAATTCTAATCCTAAATTCATGACCTAATCTAATAAAAATCACCATTTACCAGGCACTGTTATGTACTCTACATTCGTTAAGTCTAAACCTGCCAATAACCTTGCTACCTCAAGATGCGTTTATCCCCATTTTAGGGTTGAAGAAACTGCCCTAGAGACAGTGTCTTGCCTAAGGCCACAAAGATAGAGAGAGGTGGAATTCAACCTTAGGTCTATCTGACCACAAAGCCTGAATTCTTTCCACTCACCATTCTGCCTCCTTAGGCACTTCGGCTTGTTCTTTAGTAAAAGAACCATAGCCCCTTGCTTTCAGAAAAAGGCAAAGCTTTGCTGGATGGCTGAGTGCTAACATGGGTCACAGTATCTGGAACTTTCAGCCTTACAAGGTAACTAAAACAGACACATTGTAAGTATCTCAGATATTTTACATCTTATATATTGTAAAATATTTATATCATATCTCATTGTAATTTAGCAACTGGAAGAATATTTTCATTTTAAAACAGGAATTTATGGAAAAAGATCATTCCCTCTTCTGCTTAAATGTTTCAAACATTATTAATAGTTTTGGTTTCTGGAGCCTCAATCCCAAAGTCAAACAAATAAAGAAAGCAATACATTAGGAGCTTATCTATGCCCCCACAGCCATATGCTCAAGCGACAACTTCAAAATGAATTTTCAATCCAGTTAAAAAAAGAAAAATCTGTTAGTTTGGGAATGCTTGTGAGCAAGTCTCTCAGAAGGATATAACCTTTCTCACTGTTCACATAACAGTATAGTCAGTACCCAGGCATAAAATATCCATGCTAATTCCTCCCTTTCTAATTAACTTGTTTTAAAGCATTCTCCATATGCTGAGCATCAGTGACCCTTAACTGAGACCACTGACAAAAGATATTCAAGTAGCTCTGGTCATTTGTTTATATACATAAAACCCACTAGGCTCCTCAAAGGCAAAGAGTATGACTGTCAGAATCAATCCTAAACTCTGTGAATCAAGGCTGTGTTCTGAGTTAGTGGGAAGGAAAACATAGATTCAAAAGTAACTGTAATAAAAGAATACTTCTAAAAGGTAGAAAGACCATATAATATTTAAAAATGCTTTGACACAAAGATACGGTTTCAATTATATTATGGCACCAACTAGAGTTAAAACCCACATCTATCAAAATAAAACCATCATTACTATCATGGGAAAACAGCCTTACAGTTTTATTGCTTAATTTGATTTTACTAAAACACAAGCAGATAATTACAGAGATTTTCTTTTCTGGAAATTTCAAAGCATTTTAGAAAAGCATATAGAATTATATTTACTTACCATATATTTATTGACTAAGACCATCTAGTACATTTTGTACATGTAGTACATTTTGTACATTTTGAAGTAAATGTGAAAAGGATCAAGACTTGCTAGGTAAAAGAAAGTAAGAAGTCCCCTTTCCTCCCCTTGAAAAAACAAGAAAACTAAAGGAAATAAGAGGTATTTTCTTATACGTCAAAGCAAAAACATCCAGGAGGCTATCAAGTACAGAAATGAATGAAGCGAAGATTTTAGACTAAATTTGAACATTTCATTTGAAATGGTTTGGCTCTTTTCCTCAAAGTAGAAGTCCATGTCCTGAAAACACACTCTCAGGGCTACAAAATTGTCTTAGAAAACATCAAACACACATTCAAAATGTACACATTTTCCTTTAAATAAGGATCCACTCACTATTTTCTAACAAATCATTTCACTTCCTCCCTGTATTGTTCTTCTTTTTGAGTATCCTCTCCCTATTCCCACTCCTAATCCTAAATATCTAAAGAGGATAATTATACTTGAGTGAAGGTTGAGAGAAGATTTTATGAAAACTTAATAAAAAGACTAATCCTAGCATAACTCTTACACTTGTTAATAGCTATGTCTAAAATGTTTATGCAAAGAAAGGCATTATAGCTGAAAACTGTGGCATTTTCAAGGCAAGAAATCAATTCTGAAATATGAATACATTATAGAAACTTACACAAATAACTATATATTATATTTAATTGCTTCATGAGTAGGAAACTAGACAGGAAGAACTCTATATTTCCTTCTAGTTCTGCTGCTGAATGAGACATCTTCTTTTCCCTAAATCTCAAGTTCCTCATCACTTGTCATTCTAACTTCTACAGCAAAAAGTTTATGGATGAGTTACTATTTATTAAATTACATGATGATTCCCAGAATATTAAATATAAACATTTGCAAGCTATGCTTTTGTTACAATTATATACAAAAGTATAAACTGTAGTCTTTGAAGATAAACATAAAATCTAATCCATTACCAGTGAATATTATGAGAGAACAATATAAGCCTAAGGAATGAGTTATCCATGGTAACTCTGAGAGGTTGATAATCTTCCTTTGAAAGACTAATTAATATAGCCATTTGCCAAGTGTCTTCCAAAACTCAGAGGGGTTAGACTAAAGCATTTTTAAAGTGTGCACTTATTTTTACACGCAAAACTTCAATGCATTCTAGGCATGAGAATAAGCAAAGGAAAAAGAGGTTATGTATCTATGTGGATGAGTTTTTTAAAAAACGAATTATTAATTATCATAGCAGGATATATTTCCTGTGCATCCACTCTAACTGTAGAAGTACAGAAAAAGTTATTCCAGATTTCTATTATGAAAATAGTATTTATTTTATGAATTGGTCAATCTGCTTTATTAAATGGCCAACTAAACACCATTTTCCAAAGGCCGTCCCCACTAAGTGAGGGTAGGTGATAAACTTAAATAGATAGTGCTTAAAGTGGTTGCTTAAAAAAACACCAAACCCTGGGTCTAATACACAAATTGTGTCCTCAAAGACCTCCACTATCAATCACCAAGGCAAAGAAACCAAACTCTCTATTAGCATCCCACTGTTCTCATAACCAGCTGCTTTGGGGGACAGTTATTCCTCTCAAAACCACTCCACTCTGGACAGTGCAGTGGCAGGCAGGGATAGCAAAAACACACCAAAACTCTATTTTCAAATTGAAAAGAATCCAGTTTTTCTTTTCCATTCTTTTTCTTGAAAGCAAAATCCATAATAATATATTTAATATTTTAAACAATTCATAAAAATTAATTAAAATGGATTCAATATCTTAAAATAATGGTCTTATACTACAAAAATATTTTTAATATAATTGTTAACAAAAGGAATACAGTTTGTAATTATTCATTCTAATTCTCTTATTTTGAGAAATGTAGGCTTCTCAAATCATGTATCAAATGCACCAAAATTTTTCTCTGTCACATGATAATTTAAATGTTTGTTCCACAGCATATCAGTTTTAGATAAGTCAAGTTTATAAAAGTAATTGTTAGGATTTTATAAGGAAACAGTATACATATATCAAGGCATACAATATATTTAAGCAAATTTTATAGAACTATGAGAATCATTTTGCTATTTTAAACAATTATCATAGCTTATAGGATTTTGCTTTTATGACATACAGTTAATCATATCTATGACTTACTTGATGACAATTCTTTTGTCAGAAACATAATCCATAATTATAACATTGCTCTTACGGGAAAATGAAATTTTCTTTTCCAAGAATACAGAGTTGTAAAACAAAAAAGAGAGGCAATTTATATCATTTAATGTTAGGGCTCTCAATTCATAAATATGAAAATCTCAAATTAGCACACAAAGTAGAAGGAACAAGAAAGGGGGAGACAGAGGGAAGGAATATCTTCGAAGTCAAATTACAATTTTTTTAAATTAACTCCTTTCTTACTCAGCAAGAGTGAAATATTTGTATTTAAATAAATATGTGTATCTATTTTTGCATTTTTAAGAAAAAGAACAAAGTTTTTTTTTTCTAAAGATCTAGTCAAAATGTTGCTGTTGTTGTTCAGTCGCTAAGTCGATCCAGCTCTTTGTGACCTGATGGACTGCAGTTAAAATGATCACAATTTAAAACTCTGTTACTGGAGCTTCCCTGGTGGCTCAGTGGGAAAGAATCTGTCTGCCAATGCATGAGACACAGGTTCAATCTCTGGGTCAGGAAGACTCCACATGCCATGGAGCAACTAAGGCTGTGAGCCACAGCTCCTGGGCCTGTGCTCTAGGGCCGGGAACCCCAGCTGCTGAGCCCACGTGCTGCAAGAACTGAAACCCACATGCCCTAGAGCCAGTGCTCTGCAACAAGAGAAGCCTCTGCAGTGAGAAGACTGGACACCACAACTAGAGATTGGCCCCCACTACAGAGCAGTCCCTGCCCCCCACAACTAGAGAAAAGCCCGTGCAGCAACGAAGACCCACTTCAGCCAAAAACATATAAATTAATAATATACATAAATACTTAAAAAAAAAACAAAACTCTGCTACTAGTTTGCTGAACTATTACCAATAAAGTACTGAGACTCTTAAGAAAAATAGCATCTGATTAACAATTATAAGATCTAATTAAATAGGCTTTAAGAAGTTATTTTACATTAGAAAAAAAATAACACCTATGCAAACATATATATTCATCCTACATTTATTTCTAGGGACTTGTAGACCTATACTGCTTCATTTCAGGTCTGCTTATAAATGGAAAACCTCAAAAAACTGCCTGAATTGCAAGCATGGATATGTACTATTCACACAGATAAATCTAAAAACAAAAATGCAGATAATAACATATTGTGTTTTCTGAGCTTCATCTCGCAGGTTCCCAAAGCACTTCGTAAACTTTAATTAAGCCTCCCTGCGATCCTACCAAGTAAATGTTACAATACCCGTTAATGGATGAGCAGAGGCAGAGTCACTTGCCCCATGATCACGCAGCTTGTCAGTGCCCACTGCTGTCCTTCTGAGTTCTGTGTTCATCTTAATGAACCACACTCTTCAAGAGTCTGTCAAACGACATCTCAAATTCAAATGAGGATTCTTACGTTTAGCAATTATTAATCTTTCTATGTAAAACAACTTGGAAACTTTTCCAAGGAAAAAGAAAAAGTCTTTTTAAATGGGTGTCCTCATATTATTCATTCTATTTTCCACAATAGTCCAGATGATACTGGTAAAACAGCATAAAGAGTACAACCAAGATTGCAAACTCAGTGAGTAACCCGCGAAAAAACACCTGTTTGAGGTACTTGACAATGCAGAATTAGCTCCGCATAAAACTATTAGAAGTTACATTCCAAATCTTCAGACCCTTCTAATACAATAACAAGGTGACAAATTACACTGTTTTGTTATTAACACTAAGAAATCATGAGTCTTCATTATTAGATTCAAACTCAAATGAGAAGGCTGATTCTATTTGTAAAGTGAGATTCCCTCTCTAATTTACCTCACAGTAAATTAGGTTCTACGGTCTCTGGCTACTCCCAGTTTCCTTTAAATTTCAGCTGGGGGAGCCTGATGATGGGGTCGTAATCTTTACTAAAAACCAGAGAGAGATGGCAGTTAAGATCAGTCCCTTGAGGCTCCTGTGTGCCTAATTACAGGACCCCTTGTTCCAAAAACCACTGCGTGTTTACGAGACATCTGTAAGGCTTCAAAGAGTCTAAGATTCCTCTTTCTGTTCTGCAATAAACTTCTTTAATCTCAAAAAATTAGAAGCCGCTGGGGAGAAAACTATGTCATTTCACATCTCCTTGCTCCAGTGACCTTATAGACATACTAATTGCTGTTGATATAAAACCATGAGGGTTTATTCCACATGCAGTTGCTTTTACTCATGAAAAGACAGCTGACAGCTAAATACCTTTCATGAGAAAAATACATCTGCCCTTCTCCACCAGAGGGGGTGGAGACTGTTACAAGACTTGATCACACTGTGGAAATGGTTAATATCAGGGAATGCAAACAGAAGAAGGTGTAAAGCTCACATGTGGGAAGACACGAGCCCAATACATGGCACTCATCCTTCAGGGATGACTTGAAGATATTTCTGTCAATTTGAATGATATATTGCATTTTTCTTGAGCCGTTAAAAAATACCATGACATCATTATCTGTCTATACCTCAATTTCCTGGTAATTTTTGTCCTGGCACACTCTCTATGTGTTAATTACAAATCAGTCATCAGTTAGTGAACCGAGAAAACAGATTCGAAGCCCTTTCAATCTCACGGCACTTCTCTGAATTCAGCTTTGGCCAATTTTAGAGAGTTAAGTTTTGGAGTCCCATAAACTCTCTAAGGTTAAAACAAAACAAATATGAGTCTTTCTTTACACCAAGGATCCAATGCTGCATATCATTATATTTTTATAAAACAAAATTTTATAGGGATGTGAAGGTAGCAAGGTCACTTACTGTAAGAAAACAGAGAAAAGATCCACTTTTACAATGTGCTGCTTAGTTTATTGCAAGCCAGCGATTAATCTGTATGACTTTCGTAAAGAATAGAGAATTATTATTTCTGAATGGAATGTATTCACTAGTAACTTTTCCCTTTGATGCTTGCTCTAGTTTCCAGTTTTTTAATTTAAACTTTAAGTAACTGTCTCTTGTCACTGCTGTATACATTGCAAAGATGGCCTTCAGTCTGACTATTGCTTTGTTTGATCTGTGATTTTCACAACTTTTTTTTTTTTTAATGAATGTTATCTTTTAAAGATATGAAGATATCACATGAGAATCCAGGTTTCTACATGTTCTTGAAAAATTCATCTTTTAACTTTAGGTTTACCTTCCCCCATGACACCATGTTGGAGTTGCAAAGCAAATGCCCTGTGGACAAGGTATGCAAGCTCACCTTGACACTATGCCCATCCTTATCATTCGACTTGCTTAGGCTACCCTGTGGTCCCCCAGATATCTGAGTTTTCCACGTCCAAGTTAGCTTATTAATTGAAGTGATTTTTTTAGAAAAATGAGCCTTATGATCTGATCCCTGTTCTTGATAGAAATTTACATTGTAATTTATTTATATCACAATCCTCCTCATAATAATCCACCCTTCCAAGAAATCAAAGCTATAGTAAAAAAACAAAAGATCAAGTGGCTGGTAATACCTACAAAACCAAACTGACTACTATGAATGATAACATAAATGAAGGAGGAGGGGGAGGAGGAAAAGGAAGGTGGGGAGGAAAGAAGAATGGAGGAGCAGGAAGAAGGGCAGGACAAGGAATGAAAAGAAAAAAAAAAAAGGGCGATTTACTGCTATTCTTTTTGTAGTAGAAAAATAAAGGCAAGTTTTATTTCAATTTGGTGTTTCTTTTTAATCATTGGTCAGTTCTTGTAATATTAGATTTAATAAATAAATATCAAAATTTTCCCTTTAAAGAGAATCCCTACAGTGCATTCAGGAAACCACTCATGCATAACATGGCAAGGCCCTAAACATCAGATTAGGTGAAACTGGCTTATCACAAATACATTAACCTAGAGTTAATTTAAATAAGCTAGGGCAAACTTGCTGACTAAGTTATTCTGCTCTGGACTGGAGACAACACCCCTATACAAGGGCTTACAATGGAAATGCACTTTAAAGTGCAAAATCTAGAGTTAAGTAAGTAACATGAACCATTCCCAAGAATCTCTAAACCCTTCATTTAGGATATTCTTTCTTAATACTCTGTGAACTAAAAAATATCTTGGATAACAGGCAATAGTACTCAATGTTATTATTTTCTTTATCATGGAAGGGGCATAAAACGACACTCCTTTATGTATCTCCGGAGATTTATAGGACAGCCCTGGCAAGAAGTGAAAATAACTTGTGATTAACAAATGTACCACTGGCAGGAGCCAAGCCTATTGACTTCTGTTCCTCAGCAATGAAATCTAACAGCCACTCGGTTAAGATCAGCCCCGGTTAAGGCTCAAACGTTGATGAGAGAAGTGTTTCCTTTCGACAAGGAAGCAGATAAATTATATTCACCATGGAAAAGTTTGTCTGTACATCATGTCCTTTGATGGGCTATTCTTAAGAGTCCCAAGATTCCAGAAGGCCACGCAATGGGCTGGCTTGCATTAGATTTCTGCAGAGCTGGCAGCCTTCTTCTGGAAGTCTTACATTACAGGTAACCCGATGACAGGCAGGATGGGCCACAGGCACGCATCTCAACACGCCTGTGGAGCAGCCAAGGGGAGCGAACTTGCAAGACTGATAAGCTGGGATCAATGAAACTCTTGGGGAACTGGATGTTCCCCTTTTAAATGCCACCTCCCTAATCTCTCCACTTGCTCAAGTCAGATTCTTCAAAGCTCTGAACACAACATGAGGCTGGCATGATTAGGAAAGTCAAAGAAGAGGACCTTCTAAATCATGGGTGGAAGAAAAGGCATCGAATTCAGGAACAGTGAACAATCAGGGTCAGAGTGAAGGGATGTTGTTCAGAACGTAGTCATTTCCTTTGGCCATGGGGAGAAAATAAAGTTTCTTTTTCCATAATTATTAAGGGGTCTACTATATGCTGAATATGACTCTGAACACTAGGTCAAGGTGCCTGCTCTATGAGACCTTCATATCTATGGAAGGAAAAAGTCACCAGAGCAAAAGGGATGTATGTCCAAAGGCCAGAGCCATTATCTCAGACTGAGTACAACAGAAACACACTAATCTTAGGATTTTCCCAGTATTTGCATGCAGATAATACTGTGTGTCATGGGTTGTGGGAAAAACAGCTCTCAAGATCAATATAGGTCAAGACAGATTGATATTCACACTAAAAAGTCTTGTCCTTGGAGTCCAGCAAAAGAAAGCACTTTACTCCCAGAAATGGTGTACTTAGCAGTCCTCTCAAAGCTCTAGTAGGTGCCATAGAAAACTCATCTTTTCCTTATTCTCAACTCCACCAAAAGCATTCCAGCTCAGTACCTGTGATTCATTTGAATGAACACAGAGTATTTTGTCAAGTGAATGTGACATAATTTATAGCATATCCAGTTCCCCACTGCTGAGCATGTTGGCTGCCTCCAATACTTTTGGCACAAAAAACCCAGATATTCTTTACTAAAAACAAAGAATTAAAAAAAAAAAACAGACATCCCCATAAATGAAAAATAAATGCTGGAATTCACCAGGTTCTTAAAACTGGAAAAAGTCTTTCTCAGTGCACACAAGGAGAGCCTGCATCTGCTTGGAAAGACTTAGGAAGGCAGCATGGCCAGCCTGCAGAAGTCAGCATATGGGAGAGCCTGATACCACCCTAGGCCATTTAGTCATGTATTTGATTGGTGGATAATATCACGGTCCCATGGGGCTGCAGTATGCATGTTAACAGCCCAAAAGCACTAGGAAAAAGAAAAAAACTGAAGATGTTTTTCTTTGAATTCTCTCAAATTACTATTTATGGCACAACTGAACCCTCAATAAAACTAATAAACTCATGAAGCAAAGAGATTCAAGTTCAGACTCAGTAAATGTATTTGTGTCTATGACTAGCCAGTGCCTTTGCACATGGCACATAATCCTCACGATAAAGAATTTATAAGGAAGGTATGAGCATCGCCATTTGCAGGGGGTACAGTCAGGTTTAAAAGAAATTGAACTCTTTGAGCAGATCCTAAACACTGCTGAGCCCTAATGGCTCAGAGGGTAAAGTGCCTGCCTGAAATGCAGGAGGTCTGGGTTCGATCCCTGGGTCAGGAAGATCCCCTGGAGAAGGAAGTGGCAACCCACTCCAGTATTCTTACCTGGAAAATCCCATGGATGGAGAAGCCTAGTAGGCTACAGTCCATGGTGTCGCAAAGAGTCTGACACAACTGAGCAACTTTACTTTCTTTCACTTTCTAAATGCTGATAGTAAATTTCAGGGTTGAACTCTGCACATAAGTTTCTATTTCCAAATTACCATACTGACAACTGGCCTATGACTGACGAGTCTTAGCTATAATGCTAGACCAGCACTTTATTATATTAAATGGTAGGCCTCTATCAGAAAGTAGTAATTACATCGTAGAAATAAGAAAGTTTGAAATCAAGTCCTAAATTCCATGTTGGTTTGGGTGTGACTATGTGTGAGTGTGTGTGTGTGTGTGTGTGTGTGTGGAAGAGAGAATATGGAAAATGTCATTGCTCTTCACTTTATTTCACTGGAAGAAGTTTAAAATAGAAGTTTAAAATCCACATTTTCATGGAATTGGAAACACACATTCATTATTGGAAACAGAAAAAGCAAAAGAAATATGCATATATACTCTAAAGATATTAATTATATTTTGGCAGTGAGTCTGAGTAAAGCCAGAAATTATAACAGAAAACAACACAAAAGGATGACAAGTGAAATAAATGGTACAAACAAGATTTTTATTAAAGAATTACCAGAGGATGATGTAGTAAGTATGACCCTTCCTAATGACAGCTGCTGCTTCTGCTTCCTGTTTGTGGGCAGTTTTTAAAATTTGGTGTTTTATTTTGAAAGACTTCTTTAAAATGCACAGATGCCTAAGAAATAGGTGTTGTATATGATGTAGCATAAAAAATGTCCTTTGTTAGGTGGTTTCACTCCATGCTACACAGGGCCTGCTAATGCCTGTTCATCCCTGATTCTGTCAGTAAAGAGAAAGGCAGTCTAAATAGGATGGTAAGTAAGTAAGTGGTCACTCAGTCATGCCCGACTCTTTGCGACCCCATGGACTGCAGCCCACCATGAAATTTTCCAGGCAAGGATACTAGAGTGGGTTGCCATTTCCTTCTCCACGGGATCTTCCCGACCCAGGGATCAAACCTGAGTCTCCTGCACTGCAGGCAGATTCTTTATCGACTGAGCGACAAGGGCATCCCAAATAGGATGGTAGAAATACTTGAACTGGGAGGGAGGCAGGCCTGGGTTCCCCTATCTCCTGGGCTGGTGATAAACCAAGTAACCTATACTTCTTGAAGTTTCCTCACTTCTGAAACTGGGGATAACAGCCTCGGTTCTGAGGCTCCACCTGAGACAAACGTATGAGAGAACACTTTAAAATGTGCATCAGTGTGAGGATACACAATGTGGCTCAAAGAGTTAGATGCTCCTAATGTATAAGACACTGGTGTCCGTGGCTAAGAATTACATCTTTTTAGGTGATCTCAGCAGTTACTCAAACAAGAGTTTAAATGCGCTGGATTTAGAAGAAATGTAGCTGGGCCTAAAAGAAATCTAACTGTGAATAAGAAAGAACAAATACAAGTGTAAGTACCAAGTGCTATATTAATAGGATGGAATAGACATCTAATTCAATCATTTTATTCTGCAATACCTATAACATAGACTGCAGACAACTGAAGAGAAATTTCTATGTTGATGAAAGGTTTTAGAAGAACTTAGCTTCTTTTTCTTAAAAAAAAAAAAAATCATTTATTTGGTTGTGCCTGGTTAAACAAATAATTAGGCACGTGATATATGGGAGCTAGTTCCCTGGCCAGAGTTCAAATTTAAGGTCACCTGCATTGGGAGCATGGAGTCTTAGGAAAGGGAGTACTTTTCACCCTATTCACCCTCTTCAGAGGCACAGACTGAATTCTAGAAAAATGAAGTGACTTGACTAGGGTCATGAGGATGATCACGGCGAGAATCCAGATTTTCTGGCTCCCAAGAGATGTTCTTTCCCCACAAGTGCCTACCCCTTTTGTAGGCTTCTGATACCGCGCTTGCCACATGTAATGAACGTTTACCACGGTACTCTACAAAACATTTTCTTTGCTGTTTAACCTACCACTTATGTAAACATGCCTAACCTTTTTTATTGAGACAGTGTACTTTTCTGAGAGAGGGGCTTTGAATGCTCCAACCCCACTCCATCCCCATGCTCCACCCAGCCTAAGCTATTTTAGAAGGGCAGTGATTCTTCATTTAGTGGCACCAAATGTGCCCATCATCGCTCAGATGCACTCGCTCCTACTATAGTGGAGCTCCGCATGAGCATGCCAGATGAGCAATAGTAAGGTCTGAAGATCAGTGATTGTAAACATCCACTTGGTGACCCCTATTCTGAAACACATCGGGGCTCCATTTATAAAATGGCTGTTCTAGTGGCAAAATATTACTTAGATCAATCAACCAATATATCCTTAAGGCCTATGGACTTAAGTTTATTCACCTGGAGTGTCCACCTCCATGAGTATTAATATAAAAGAGACTAAAGAGTATGACACAACTGATTTAAAAAAAAAAATCACACACTGAAGAGAGATCCAGTTTTAAGCTAATACTTCTGTTATGGTTGAAAAAGGAACCAGGATGGAACAACTTCTCAAACCATGAAAGAAAAGCACCATGATAAATTCTTAGACACGTTTGGAACATCCTGATGTGAAATGGTGGAAAAAGAAAGCAAGCACATAATCTGGGGGGCAGGGGGGAGGGAGGAGGAGATGAAGTAGTGGTGACAGAATCAGAAATAGGACCAGCTATACAAAAGCCTCTGTATCTTTAGGGATGTCACTGAAACCCCACTTTCTTTCAGTTTTCCCTAGTAAAGTAGGAGTTGCGAAACATACCCTACAGAGTTCACAAAGAAGTGAGGTCAAAATGGGGGGATGTATGTGAAATTATGCTGGAATTTAGTGTTATTAATGCAGATTAGTTTATAAACTCTGTACTATTGAAGTAAAGCCTGGATACTGTGGCATACAAAGAATAAATGCTTTCCAAAGAAAACTATTTGCCAAACAGGAAATAATCTGTTAAAACAATTTGAAAGCTACTTCTCCATAAGAGGATGACATGTGAAAGATTTCTATAATCCAGGCAAAAGTTGACTTCTTTGACAAGTGTGTGCCACTTTGGTCTTGGGCATTCTTTGATCAACCATTTAAAACCAGTCTTATAGGTCTCCTCCCTTATAGCTGAGCTTTATTCATGTTATAATAAATTATCAAATCAACTCTAAAATAGAATAAAACTTCCTACAGCTTTTGAATTTTTAAAATGATCAATATTTCCATTTTTTTTTTAGCAAAATTATGTTTTTTCCAACATTTTAAATCAGAATTTCTTTGAACCTATTTCAGGCTTCTGATGTATAGTTTTTGAGGTTTTTTTGGGGGGGTGGGTACATGCTTCTAAATGCAATAAATAAATGTTTATCAATAAAGTATGAGTCATGTTAGAGAACCTACATGTATGAGCAAATTTAAGCCTTCCTTAATAAATAGGAACTAGCCTACATTCTGCAGACTGCAAACACATATAACCTAGGATTACATTTCCCATCCATGTAATGCTTTACATATTTCCAAAAAAGTTCACACAAAAGGTGAGGCAGGAAAGAACACATCAGCTAGAATTACCAGGACACAGGCCTTTGGTTTCCAGATCAGGGCTCTTCCTACTAAATGGTACTTTTTCTCTTTCTGGTTCCGTGTGGAATATTCCAAACCAAAATATCCTTAGAGGACAGGGAGAACATTTCCACCATTCAATATGGAGTTCTAAGCTTTGATGGAGGAGAGAGCCTGGGGCGTGACGGAGACACCCCACAGACCTGGGAGTCAAGTTCAAGGGCACAGGGGCCCCCTTACTCTTACCGTCCACGTGGCGGACTTGGCGGTGCTTGATTGCTGGAAGGACACGTCGAAGCTGTGTGGGCCCGGGTAGTCGGTGTTGGAGGGGATGGCGGGCGATGGTGAGAGGGCGTCGAAGGTGGAGCTGGGCTGTGCATAGGGCGAGGGCGCCGTGACGCTGTTCTGCGCGTGGTCTGTGTTGTAGGGGCTGGTGGACGAGGAGCCGTTCTGGATCTGCTGGTCCATGCTGTTTAGGAGCCCCAGGTTCGTGTACTGTGGCTGCAGGACACCCAGAAACCCCCACGTTAGCCATTTAACCATGTGCCATATGGGATCTTAGTTCCCGGACTAGGGATCGAATCTGTGTCCCCCTGCAGTGGAAGCTCAGAGTCTTAACCACTGGACCACCCGGAAGTCCCCTGATTTTCTTCTTTTGAGATTGTATTTCAAGTTGGGAAAAAGAAGTCACAGTTTCCCTTATTTCTCATTGACTGGAACTGGGAAATATCCTTAAACCCATCACTGGCCAAACGGAAGGTGATTGCCATGACTGATAAGACAAATCATAATCCCCTGGGTCTGGGGGAGAGCAAAGCGGATGAAAGGAAGCTTTGTTCTTTCCTGAAAAAATTGGGGTTCTGTGAGCTCAGAAGAAGAGGAGAAATGGGTCTTGTGTATACAGTGAACAGTGCTTGCTATACTTCCCACGTGGCTCAGTGGTAAAGAATCTGCCTTCCAAGCAGGAGACCCAGATCCCATCCCCACAGATTGTTGCTTCTCAAAAGGCATCTTTTGGTGCATGCCTTCCACAGAGATCAACCTCAGATTTGCTGCACTTTACACTCAAAGGAAAATGACCAATTTGTGATGCCTAGTTCAAAACACCAAGAGAAGCGCCAGGCGTGCGGGAATGTTTTATGAAGACCTGCACAGATCACACAGCGTCATGGGCAGCCTTTGGAAACTGAGTCTCCCCAAGAGTATCTGAAAGTAGATAGGGTGCTTATTTGCAAACTGGGCAAAAAACATCACTGTTCAGTAGCTGCTTATGAATTCCTTAAAACAAATGAATACCACCTGTTATTTTTTTCTTCTTCTGTCTTGGTAGTCAGAATGAAAAAGACCACTAGATACACGTGCTCTAGAGAAGATTTAAGGGTCAACTTGTCTATTGAGCAAAATGGTTGTCCTCCAGATTTTCTTTAAGTTTTATTCTAAATTCTGTCTCAGGGTACCAAGTTGCCCCCCAAAACTGGGTTCATGAAAACTGGAGGGGAAGGAGTAGGAATGTTAGGAAGACGCAACTATGTATTTTATTTTTTTCTAAAAATACTTTAGTAAATCTTTTTATTCACGAATATACAAGATTGTGATTTTTAAACTTTGTCATATGTATTGGCAATTTAAAAATCTCATCAGTTTTACCTTAAGTTAAATGGCATGTATATTTATTCACTCAAAACAATAACTTTTAGGAATTAGTGTAGATTATTTGAAAGGAGAGACCACATGTGCAATTTATTTATTTTTAACTTTTTATTTTGTACTGAGGTACAGGCAATTAACAGTGTGTGATAGTTTCAGGTCAACAGTGAAGGGACTCACCCACACATACTCAGGTATCCATTCTCCCCCAAACACCCCTCCTATCCTGGCTCGAAAGGCAGCTATGTATTTTAAAAGGTAACATGATACCATCCAAACAGCCTAATTTTCCATCTGTTCTTTCATTTTCTTTGTAGTAGTTTATTTTCTAAAGCAGAACATGTGTAAGAGAAAAACCATCTAGTTATGGTTAAAATTCTATATTTTGTATAATTCAGAAGTACATTAGTTCATACAGTTTCTCTGCCAGAAATTTTATTTCTTCTAGGAAAATCAGCACTGAGTAGATAGTTCAATAAGATGTTTATGGAAGTAATGATTTAACTTCTCATTTCATTGACAAAAAGAATCTTTACTGTATTACTATCAGAAAGGGGAAGTGAATTGCTCAAGCGTTGGCTAATAAGCCAAGAGTAGTTATTTTGAAACCAAATCTGATTCCGAGTCTACACCATCACACCTGTCAGACTGATCAGATAATTCAAGTCATTCCTGAGTTAAATTGAACACATTTCTAGAAGCGGCCACCAGCTTGCATGCTGTTTTCCCTTTGTGAAACCTTCTGACACAGGGAATCCTCATTGTTTCTTCAATTTAGTGATAGGAAAACAAATCAGAAGCAAAGAGAGGGCAGTCCTGTTGGTACACATTTTATAAAGAAAATGAGGAGTCTGGCTCTTCAAGTGAAATATAACCAAGAGTCCCAGAAAAAGTCAAAGAGAACACAAACTTGTAAAGAAATTGATGCTTGAAAAGAATTCAACTTAAGTGTAAGGAAGTTATTTTACTAAACTTTAAGTATTTCACATGGGGAGGAGAAGGACTCTGCCATTCCATTCAGTCCAGAGAGCATCTGTCTAAATGTTAACAGTCGCATGCCCATTCCATTACATTTATACATTCACATTCCACTGCCGAATGCCATGTCCCCATTTGCTCTTCAGATAACTATTAATCTCTTTACACTTATCCCCCTGCTGACAAGAGCAGCTGTTAGTCTCGCCTCTGCTCTCCTCCGACTTCCACCGGCTCCCAGTCCTCCTCGCCTCCTTCTTCACCTTTCCCCCCTTGACAGGTGAGGCAGGCTGCAGGTGAGACAGCTGTGAGAGGAAAAAAACTAAAACCTGAGGCCCCGATGAAGGTGTCCACAGCCCTGGCTGAATTAAAGCTCTTAGGTGTCCAAGCCTGGGGGAATGGTCTGGGAAGGGGATTGAAAAGAAATTATTATTTGTGTTCAAGTTAAGGGTCAGTATACAAAGCACTCCTGAGCGCCCTGTAGGAATCAGATAATGCTCCCAGAGGCACGTGCTTCCCTCAAGCAGTACAATTAGGGAGGCAGTCGGCCCTGACAAAAGGGACAAAGAAATTCACCGAGCACTTTCTCACAGGCAGTAAAAAAGCCTGTTAGGTCAATCCTGTCCTCCTCCTCCTAGCTATACAGAATGGAACTTCAGCTAATTGTGGGCTTGGAGAAGAACAAAGAAACATGGCCCTTTGAATTTTTTTTTTCCAGCAAATATAAAGAGAAAAGTTTGGGACCCAGCTTTAAAAGCCAGTGAGTAAACACTCAGTGTTGCTTGAAGGACTTAAGAGAGATGGAAACTCCATTTACCTCAGAGGTACAAAGAAGACCTTTCTGGGACAGCGGTGAGACTGAGCATATTCCGTGGCACTAAAGAAGCAGAAAATGTATTTCAAGTTATTAATAGGTGTTGATGGCTGTGCTTTTACATGCCGTAATTTTTAATCCCATACAGTTTGGGTGAAATATTTTACTTCACAACAATAGGATTTGCTTCCAATCCTGACTCCTCAATTTACATAGCATAGAGCTAGATTTCTCAGGTTTGAGCAAAGAGCTGCTAACTATTCAAGATAAAAATGGGAAAACATATTTCAGCTTAAGCTTTCCTCAAATTTTACTTTAAAGAAACAAAAGCTAAATAGTATACTCAGTTGTCTTTTTTTTAAAAAGAGCATAAAGCCAATACCATCTTTGTATTAACTAGTCTGAAACACAAACAAACCCACCAAAGTAAGAACAGTATGATTAGAAATTTTCTTGGGGGAAAAAAAAGGAAACTTTCTTAGAGACTTTTCATAGCTTTATTAAAAATTTATGTCATTAACTTGCTAGGAAATAGTACTTTGGAAGTTAATTTAAAAAGCATTTAGTTAACAATAAAAAAGGGGCTCTTATTTGCTTATTTCTTTGATTTGAAGAGAGTGGACATGTTGGTAAAGTACAATTAGAGGCAGAGGGCAGACCAATATAGCCAAGAAGAACAAGTGTTAGGTAGGTAGAACCAGCAGAAATTCACACGGCGCATTGCAAAATGAACACTCAGGGCCTATTGTTCACAAGTTATTAAGAGTTTCAAAATCATGACAGCAGAGCGTTAAACAAAGCACAGGGCCCTTTCATGACTACACATTTTGGAGCCTAGGAAGCTCCTCTGTGCCAGGTTAATGTGAATAATATTTATTTCATATTTTCCACCAAAGTGAAGCTGGCAGGGTGAAGGAAGCAGTATCTGGACCCTTTATTGTCTGTAATGTCTCACAGACGGGAGAGATGTGTCTTATGCTGGGATGCTAATGAGACACCTATTTATGATGCCAGGTAAAGTCTCAGACACTCATATGAATAAAAAAAAGTGCCCTGAAAGAACTCTTGTCCCATGTGTTTCTTAGGTAACAAAGTTAGTACATTTGGAATGTACTAGGAAGTAGATTGTCCCTTTCTAACCACAAGGTATCTTGATGTGGGAATAACCTTAACATATTTAATAGACACTCAGTGAATGAATGAACAATGTTATGTATCTACTGTATCATGTCTGGAAGAACAGACAAACTTCTTTCCACAAAATTTTTGTCACTCAGTTGTATCCAATCTCAAAGACTGTAGCCCACCAGGCTCCCTTGTCCATGGGATTTTCTGGGCAAGAATACTGGAGTGAGTTGCCATTTCCTCCTCCAGGGGATCTTCCCTATCTAAGGATGGAACCACATCTCCTGAGTCTTCATCATTGGCAGGTGAATCCCTTATCTCTGAGTCACCAGGGAAGCCCATGTCTGAAACAGGATATGATCTTCTTTCCAAAAAATATAAAAGATGAAAATGGACATAATTTGATATCTATTATAAATCTGGTAAAGTAAAACAATGGATTTTTTTTAAAACTCAAAGAGATGCTTTAATTCCTATAAAAATGACTTTGAAATTGAAGATACTGTGTGGACCCTAGAAAATTACCAACATCTATAACTTCAATGTATTAAGCTTCATCACAAACTAGCTGATCTGCCCTCAGAAAGGATAAAACACACCCTGGTGACAGAAAGCTCAGTAGTCTGGTTAATCACAGAACACCTTGGGGGGTGTTCTAGAACATGAAGCTGGTATGGCAAGTGTAGAGACACCCAGAGGCTGAATCTCAAACTGCCTGCCCTCACCATTAGGAAAGAGCAAGTAAAGCTGCCATTCCCAGATACAGAAAGAGTGTTTCCTCATTTTTTTTTTTTTTTTTGTCTCTTCTGTAAGTTATTTTGGATTCTCATAGTCATCTACAGACTCTGATTTACTTCTTCAGTTTGGATGATTAGAATTAAAATAACAATAAAGACGAGATATTTCTCCTGACTTGTCATCATTTTAAAAGTGTTCTATAAAGGCACTCCCTTTAGTTTCACTTCATTTTTCTTTCCTGGGTTACACTGTTTGATGATCTTGCATTCTAAATATACTATGGACCTGAAATTTCTTCTCATTGGCTCAGTAATAATGTATATCAGTATATATCACTGTAAACAAAATTCAATATTGAAATGCTTGGGTTTATACTTAAAGTTGACTTTGTAATTACTCTTCTATAAAATAATTTAATGTCGAAAAGAAGTCTAATCAAGTCACATGACTGGTGTATCATATCCCATTTCTAAAAATTTCTCTCCTTCAATTTATCTGTGTAAGAGAAATTTTATAAGTTCTCTGTCCTGCTTTTCATAGATATTACTATCTGTAATAGCTAGTTTATGGCAAGATGACAACAACAGTCCATACCAAATGGCAAGAGATTAATAAAAAAAAATGGGAGTAAGTGCCATGTCAGGCATAGGAGAGGTAACTTTGGCAACATGTAGTCAACTTATTTGCTTCAATTCAAATGGACCTTTGTCACAGGAAACAGTAACTTGCCTAAATTTCATTTGAAAGAAATTATATTTCTTGACTGTTAGAGATGACCAGGGAACTGAACATTCTTCTGCACTCCTTTTACTCCTAAATGGATTCTAGTAAGGCAGAACTCTGAACTTAGACTTGGTGACATGGGGTCAAAGTCACAACTGCCACTAATGTGCCATTAACCCCTGGGCAAGGTGGTGGCTCAGACAGTAAAGAATCTGTCTGCAATAAGGGAGACCTGGGTTCGATCCCTGGGTCAGGAAGATTCTTTGGAGAAGGGAATGGCTACCCACTATAGTATTCTTGCCTGGAAAATTCCTTGGACAGAGGAGCCTGGCAGGCTACAATCCATGGGGTCACAAAGAGTCGGATACGACTGAGTAACTAACACTTTCACAAGGTGCTTAAACCAACCTGGACAGTAGTTTCCTATAAAGTAAAATCTATATAAAATTGAGGAGATTGAATCTGATAATCACACATAATGGTGAACCAGTCTAACATTCTTCTAGGGCTGATTATTCTCATCTACAATACTATTTAAATATAATGCCATAAGATTGCTTTCGAAAAAGGAGATGACTTTTTTTTCTTTTTTCTTTATATAGATTTGCCAGAGCAAGCTTACAAATCCAAATTGTTTCAGGCAGCATATATAGCTTCTTCAGCTAATATAACCTTTCACCTCAGACTTCATGGAGGTGCTTTTTGAACATTCTAAAAACCCTCCTGGGAAAAGAAAACAGTTTTCTTTATGACTCTGGCTTTGCAAAGCATTCATTCGATTATGCTGTAGCAGACAGTACTACATTTTTATCCCCAAATATTGGCAAGATAGTGACTTTTCAACAAGTACTGCCTGAGGGAGAAATACTTGTCATTTTTTTGTTTTCTACCACCTGCCTCACCTCAAAGAATGATGGTTTGTTTCATGCTAGAATTAAACACAATTGATTGAAAGTGCTCCAATTGTCAAGAAGATATTTGTATTTTAATGCCAATAAGGCACTGTCTTTCCAACTTAGGAATGTACTGAGTATCACATTTTTCTCAAAACAAGGTTTTGTTAAGTAGAAAATATATTTCATTTCTTTTGTCTTCCAAATGATCCTAGAAAGTAAGTGTTTTAGAGGTAAAATATACTCATACCTTATAACAAACAAAATGTAAAAATAAAGGTTTTAAACACATAAACCTGGAAAGACAGACTGCAAAGAGTTTATCAGAATGTTTTATTTTCTAATACAAAGTGTCAAGATTCCTTTGAGGTCCATAACTCAGATTCCATAACTTAAGAGAGTTCCCTAAAAGCTCCAGCCAAGACTGACAAGGGCAGATGAGACAAAAAAATACAAAGTTGGCTAATCCAGTAGACAACAGTGTCAACAAATATTAGCCATAGCACTTGAAAAGCCAGGAAGTATGAAATGTAGTGAAGCTAAAATTCAATCCAAATACAGCTAAATTACACTGTGTAGAGCTCAGTTAAGGAAAAATAAACTTTAAATTCTATGATTTCATTAAGTACTCCCTTTTAGTAATAATGACAAATAAATAAAACTATTATCATGAGCATCCTCAATTCTAAAAGAAACTGACATCACCATTACATGCCAAAGAAGCATTGGGCTTAGCAGAAAGGTATAACTTTAATATTCAATAAATCTTGATCCAGATAATATGGAAAAGTATACAGAGTTTTAGTTTCTTTAAAGTGAACCAGGCGTTATTAAGTAAAATCAGATCAAAAATATGTTTGAGGAAATTTTCAATCTATAACAATCCCTGTCAATAGTTTTTTAAGCAGACATGGTAATGCTAAGAAAAGAAAGTACAGAGTAATGAAGATCTTTAGTGAAGGTTATACCATCTACAGGGAAAACACACCATTGTAACTTTAGAAGCTCATCAATAATATTTTGCTGGTTTTTAAAGTGAGTTTAAAATATTTAAAAATAACTTTGGCAATGTGTCTAAACTATATCAGAAATTATGACTTAAAAGCAGGTGATTAAATGTGATTAACATTTTATCACAGGTGATAGTTTTCCTCACCATGACATGAAACTGATTTCAATAAAATAATGGTGCCTATCAAGATTAAAATGATCTGAACGCTGTATAGTGTCCTGACTTTAATCCTCTGTGAAAAGAATCTTAGGTATTACATTACTATTGACTACGACTACTACTAATACTAAATTCTTTCTGAGTCTTACTCTGTTCCTTATAGTGTTTAAGTGCTTTGCATATATTTACTCATTTAATTCTCAGGAGCCAGTGGAATTATTATCTCATGTTTCATGCATATTTTATAGATGAGGCAACTGAAGCTCCACAAGATTAAGTGCTCATGATAGTAAGTGACAGAACTCAGATTTGAAACCAGAACATCTGGCTTGAGATTTACCTACTTTCTTAAGTATCCTTCACTCGGAGTCACTCAGATTTCTGCCTGGAATCTTTATCTAAGAGTTACATTCAACAAAAGCATACTTATTTCATATCTAAAGAAAATGCCTTCCATTCATTAAAAACAGGATATAAAACCTCAACTATCTGTTTGGAGATCCAGCACCTTGGTACTATCACTGGAAATTCCCTGAAGATCTGACCATGTCACTCTCATGCGTGAACACCTTGAACAGGTTTGTAATCTAGAGCCCAAGGCCTCCAATCTCTAAGTGACTTACACCACACTATCTGAGACCCTCTTTTTTGCTCACTAAAGAATGGCATTCCTTCAGTTTTTCAAAAGCAAACTCCTTCTGTCTTCAAGCCTTTTGTACCTGCAGGTTGCTTCACAACTGGTCTTTCAGTTTAAGCTTCAAAGTCATTTCCAAGTTGAAGCCTCTCTGGAGTGCTCAGGTAAGTATTCTTTGTTTCACATTGTCAAGGCAGAGTAACTTTCCCCTTTACATCATATAATTATAATTGAAATTAATTATCTATATAATACTTCTAATGCTGGTCTACTCTGCTAGACAATAACTTTTAAGAGATAATACCTGGTTTGTTGAGTGCTGAGTCTCATCTGGAACCATGGCTGAGACATAGTAGATGTGCGGGAAATATTTAAGAAGAGATGCAAAAAATTTCAAAATGAAAATCACCTTCAGAAAGTATATTCTATTCTAACCCAATTGTAACCCAATTAAGGATTGCTTTTTGTGCTAAAGTAAATGGCTCCAAATCAGTCACCTCTTTACATACCATTGCCCTTGAATGTTACAGTGAATCTCCAAATAATCTCAATGACCTTAACTTTGTGTTTTGATTTGTTCTGCTAGGTGGGAATTGTGCTTTTAGCTTTAGCTTTTATGGGAACTAGTAGCAGAATAGCCAGTCCTGTCACTCACAAGGCCATGAGTAATACTTGGTAGCTCACACCTATCTGGGAAGTTTATTAATGACTTCTACTTCCTTGAAACAAACACATACTCATTTTTGTGCCAAGGCGGTAATTCTTACCTGATGGTCTAGATATTATTTCTCAAGCATCTAGGTCAGCAGTAAGAATCTAAATCTTTGTGGTCATATAATGACTTACTTCCTATGGGTAGAGAAACCACCCAGACACAAGCTTCAAGTAAGATGTTACTTTCTGGTAGAGAGGCCACAGAATTGGTCCCTCCTTCTCTAATTTCCATGACTTTCTGCCCCGTTAGCTAGAATTCAGTTTAGAATAATGTGATAATTAAAGGCTTACAAATGTGGTGCATGTTTTGAGGAACTGAGATAGTAGTTTATCAGACTTATAAACCATTTCTTGCAAATGGTCTAAATTCATGACTTCATTTTCCAGACTTTTAACATCCCCCAACACATACACACACACACACACACACACACACACACACACATCAGGCTGAAACATTAGTCTCTAGCTGCAAATGGAAAAATAAAGCATGCAATAAGG
The DNA here is from genome assembly GCF_910594005.1 of Cervus elaphus. Lineage (NCBI taxonomy): Eukaryota > Metazoa > Chordata > Mammalia > Artiodactyla > Cervidae > Cervus > Cervus elaphus. The sequence goes on along the minus strand of NC_057833.1, from coordinate 41,520,109 downwards.
ACCATAGCCCTCCATTTTACTACGCTATATATATTCAAATCAGAAACACTGTTTCCAAGTTCTAATTTGCTTTTGCTTGTCAAGTTCTTTGCTGATTGCTACATTTTTCATTATATTTGAGATAATTAAAGTTTTCAGTGATTTACTATGCTTTGTAATTAGACATGGTGACTTACGTAAGGTGCAAGTGCTCCTTTTAGATTCACTTTTAACTGCAAAATAAAACCGAGGTTCCCAGCTATGCCAAAGACATGCCTTACTTTGAAAAGACACTAATCTATTCATTTCATTCTATTTACTCCCCTATGAAAGTAACAATCAATCAATCAGTTTAATAATTACAACAGTTCATTAATGTCTTATTTGAACAACAACAACAAAAAACTGAGGCACCACATTTAAGAACAAAATGACTTAAAGTTTTCTCAGGCATCCTTTAGTAATAACACCATAGAAAATAAAACGTGAAAGTGTTTGCGAATCATCAGGTTTATTCATCCAGAGCAAACCACCCACATCCTTGGTGATGATCGAGAGACATCAGAGGACAAAATAAATGAAGGGAACAGTGTGGAAGCAAGTAAACACATTTACAAAGTGATTGCAAAGCAAGATAAAGATCTAGTACCGTTCTATTTTGTAGAAAAATCACACATTCTCTGTCCTCCAGGGTAATCAATTAGGTGAAAGCAGTACATTTTACATTGTTTACTTCTGTTAGAGAATAAGCTATTCCTTACTAAGGAAACTTCTCTTTCTTTCAAAAACTTTGCCACTTGAAGTAGAAGGAAATAAATAGCTGGACTCATTAAAAAAAAAAAAAAAAAAAGACTTGTAAGATGTTAGAGAAAGCCATACGATTCAGAACCTTCAGGTGGAGACCAGGCTTGTATAATGTGCTCAGTTGCCTTGCTCTCTGCACAGTTATAAACAGCCATTTCTGTAAGTATTTATAATACTCCATATTTTTATCTGAAGATAGCCCTTCGAGCAGTGGCAACAGATATATGCCTCCAATGCATTCAGAAACATTATTTGGTGACCCCAGGGAGGATGTAGAGATGAATACCACACACGCTCTACCCTACAAGAGTTTCCAGTCTATAGACTTGGGGAAGCAATCAGGGTGGAACAGAGAAGCACAAAGAGTTCAGAGGAAGTCTAGGTGATTCTGGGAGGGCAGCCAATGAAAACTGAAACATTTTTAAGGATGAAGCTGTACCCCCAGCAAGGTTTTAAAACCTGGAAAGGATCTGACCTGAAGATAAATATTTGGAAGGTGGAGTTGGAATAGAGAAAGAAGGCAGCAAGAGTAACTTCTCTGAATTCTCACTATTCTGATTTTCAGGCTTTCAAGCGCTTTGGGATTATCCACTGAAATAATTTCCCAAGCCTAAGGCTTATTACAGGCTTTGTATTTTATCCAGTGTGACCATTTCTCTCTGTGTAGATCTTGTGGAGTCCTCAACTTTAGCCTGGTGACAGAGTCTCACATGGTCTATTTAAAAGTAATCAAGCCATTCTCAAAACATCTGATGTTGCCCTTTGAGAGGGTAATGGTTTTCCTTTTAATTCTAACTCCATCAATAAAGTGACACTAATCCAGACTGATTTGAGTAAACAGGGCATATTCCCCATTGTCTCTGTGATCTGAGAAAGAATGAACTTGAGAAAGATCACTGCCTGGATTGGAAATGGCCCCTTTGGGTGTTTTGCGCAAGCTTAAAAGGAAAAAGAAAATGCCTGTACAGAGTTCTTTCCAAGGCAAGCTCACTTTGGGGGTGGTAATGCTCATAGGGGTATTATACTAAACTGCACCTATTAGTGGCTTTAGCAGCAATAAGAAAGTAGAACTATTTCTTTTGTAGTGTTTCCAGAAATGCTGACGAGAGTGTTTCATAAATTTCCGCCTCTGGCAAAACAGCACAGCTTGACTCAAAATTCCCTCTTTCAGCTTTATAAGAAAAAAAAAAAAATTTTTTTTTTTTGGTTCCATATAAGAAGCACGGACAAGATACAATTCGTATCACCATTTTTGCATAAGATATCAGTTTACACTTTATACATATCCACTGACATTCCAAAAATGTTTTATTGTTGCCAGTTATTCCCTTACCTAGAAGCACCATGTACTTTATCTTAACACCAGTAACTGAATTTTAAGCTGACAGGTAAATATTATCTGGGAAAGCTATCTCAAAATTTACAGAACACCTCAGTTTTCCTTTGTCTTTGGAAAAGAGACTGAAACTGAATAAAGTTAGTCATTATTTCAAACATGAAATAAATTTGGAATTAAGAACTAGGTTTTTGGGGCAAGGCAGAAAATGGAAAGGAATGCGTTGAGTATAGGATAGGGGTGCTACGTATCAGACCAAATTAAAAAAAATCAAATACGGGGAAGTTTAAAGTACTGTTTCTGAAAAGATTTTTACTGACACTTCAGGTAACTACTGTTTTCTGCAAAGGAGGTTGTATAGCAACATGGTTGTATGTGGAACTTCACTGTTTCCCCTAATGTTTGCAGAGGTAAAGGCAGAACAAACCACATTTCAACATCAAATATTTTCAAAAGTCACTTTACATCAGTAGAGGATTAGGTCTGTAAGGACAAGAAAGGAATGAGATACAAGCTTAGCCATCCCCCCATTTATCATAGAGCCTCAGTCACCCTCTTAGCGACTCTCTTTGCCCTTTAATCAAGTCACTGAGTTTCCTCCCCAAGTACCTGCCCTTGCCTACCCCACCATCATCTCTTTAGTTGCCTAGGTTTTCATCTTGAGTGAGATGGAAATGATGCAGGAGATTGTGGAAGGAGATGATATGAACAGAATGAAAGACATCTGCCCCAATATTTCTGTTCAGATCTTAAATAAAAATGCATATCCTTGTTCAAAGTGAAATTTGAAAATTTTATTTCAAATTTTTTTAAGTTTGTAATACCAAGAGCTTTATTTTATTATTGTAATTGTTTTGGGTTAAACTATGGGGTTGTTTTTTTCTTAAAAGATATATTCATATTTACTTCTGCTTTATTTCCCAATTGGGATTCTCACCTTGAACAAAAGTCATACTAGGGATATTGTGTCATATTTAGCTCCATGATTTCTATCTGCTTTTAGAGCAGTGACCAGAGAGGAGTTTTCTCATTCTAAAATGACAATTTAATAAATAAAGTTGACCCTAATTAACATAGAAAATCAGTCTAGAGTTTGTTCCTAGTTTTGATTAATTTAAGAATGCAATTACCAACTCCCTATAAGGGTTAGAAACCTTATCAATCTCTACAGAGGTCTAAGGAATGGGAACAGGAAACAACTTCACCCAAATCAAGCAATCACTTGGACTAGTTTTTCCTTCTCTTTGCAGGATGGCCCTGTCACTCCCAGAGCATGTAGACAAAGTTTGGATGTCAACTTCTGAAGATGGCCCATGCTTATAGAATATGCATGGGTTCCAGCTCTTAGTGAGATAAAAACCCTTATCATCATTTTTCTTTTTTTTGATATTTTTTTATACAAGTGTTCCATTTTGACATACAGGTTAAACACAGGTCAGTTTTAAATCAACAGTCTCTTTTCAAGTCAATATAGCATGCTCTTTCATTTGGTCCTATGCAGTTGTTCTTTGTACTTTTATTAATCTTCCACCTTCTACCTAGAATGACCTTCCCTCTTCCCCCTGTGGCTAAATTCTAGTTCTCAAACTATGTGAAATATTACCCTTGTCAAGAACAGATTGACCCATTTCACTGTCTTTGAGAAACCTTGGTGTCTCTTACCACATTCTGTTTTAAACCAGAGTCACTTATGAATGAATACTTTATGTACACACTAGGATTGTGAATTCTCATAAGCTAGGGGCTATAACTGCTCTCCTTTTGGTGCCTAGCACAAGCATCATGACTATACTTAACTAGTTCTCAGTAAGTTGGGTTGTAAGAAAATGCTTCTTTTCCCAAAGGAAACAATTTAATTGATCTGTGGCTTGGATACCAAAGCTACTGTATTTAGTTTATAGACAAATATATACCACTTTTTTTTTTTTTAAATTTTGGGGCATGGGGTAGGGAGAGGGGAATAATAAAATAAATGGTATGTGTGTGAAAGTCGCTCAGTCATGTCCGACTCTTTGTGACCCCATGGACTATACAGTCCATGGAACTCTCTAGGCCAGAATATTGGAGTGGATAGCCTTTCCCTTCTCCAGGGGGTCTTCCCAACCCGAGAATTGAACCCAAGTCTCCTGCATTGCAGGTGGATTCTTTACCAGCTGAGACTCAAGGGAAACCCCCAAAAAATAAACAGTGGGTCTTTATTTATAGGATGGCCATATATTTATCCTCCAAGAGGAACACTTTTGGAAAGTAAAAGGGGTGCTATTGATAAGTAAGTTTGAATAGGAGGTGTAAATAGCAGAATACCAAGACCAATAGTTCCCAACTTATCTATGGCAGGACCCCTAGCTATGAAAGAGAGCTATGGGTAGAGAAACACAAGTTGCATGAGACTTTAGAAACAATCCATTTCTGCTCTTCCAAAGGTTCCAGAGAGGCAGTGGATATCTTTGAAAATCAAGCACCTGATGTGCAATTCAAAGAAATGCATTTTTATACTTCTAGGCAGCCTTCAACAAAGCCCTATATCCCCCCAAGAGCACCCTAATACAGCCCTAATTATACCATTCCTCTGTTTAAAATTCCTCCACGGCTTATCATAGTCACTATATTAAATGTGTTAGGACACTCCATGAGCCACTCTATCTTATATTTCTATCTTTATTTTCTAATTATTTCATACTTTCGGTTCCATCAAAACTATCTGACATTTGAGGACCCCAGTATGCACCTGCTTCTGTGTCTCTGCTGATGCTTGTTTCTATACCTGAAATCATCCTTCCCTCTTTTATTTCTAAAACTTTAGAAAGTTCTCTACTCATCCTTCCAAGTGAATCTGCATCACACACACATATGCATAGACTTGCAAGGTCCTCTTGCTTCAGGGTACTCTCTTTCTCTTTGATACTTTATATGATCTTGCTCACACTTCACATATGACACTCAAGGTCTCTCCTATATTAATTATAACTATATATTTTCATTCTCCTTATGAACTGTTACTTATTGGTGTAGGATCTGTTTCATATTCATTTTTATATCCTATGTACTAGCTTATATGTAACTGATGCTCAGTAAATGTTTATTTACACAGAGTAAGTCAGTAGTCCCTTTTATAACTTCAGTTTCTCCTCCTCAATACCACTCCTCATGAATATTGACACATCTCAACTTTATTAAAAAGTGTAAGTGAAAATTATAAAATGTTGCTAGAGATAACACCTTAATAAGCCACAGGCCTCTATTTTCTCATGCCTCCAAACTGTGTCCTGAAGAGAATATCCGGAATAAGAATTACAACTTAACTCTTAGATCAACTGTTTCACCTTGACCTTTCAATACATTCTCTTCCACAACCAAAATCTGCTACCCTACTGGATGTCCTTCACAGGCAACTCCTTCCCTAAATTGGCCCTGGACAATAAGACTGTACCAGCCACCTGATTTTTTGCTCATCACATATTCAAAAGACAATTCTGAGTTCATTGAGATTTGGAAAAACTTCCATTTTCAAAACAGTAAGACTTTTATGGAAATAACCAAGTTATTTTTCACTGATGTGTCTTTTGGGTGTCTGTGTTCACTCTTCCCTACTTACTGATATAAAACAATTAATGTTTAAAATAGTAATGTTTAAAACTCGATATAGGAAAAGTTTAATTTCCCACTACTACTATAAAGGGAGGATTTTTACCCATCCGCCTCTAACTCACCAGCACAGAACCTTACCAAAGCAATTATGTGCCCCTCAAAGAAAGGTTGGGTACATTTGTGGTAACAGAATTCTCAACAGTCTGACCTATATCTTTCCTTGATAAACATAAAGTCTCATGACCTCAAGTACATACTCCCTTAACATGAAGAATATAGAATCTAAATTCTGTATGTGCTTATTGTCTAAAAAATTTTCAGCAAACTTTGTATTCAGAAAATGTATGTTGTATGATGAAAGAGCAACTGATATTTTTTTGATTGCTTTAGTCAACCATCCATTCATTCATAGTTCCTACTGTCTCCCCACACTCCCCGTTGAGGATCATTGCTCTTCTAGAAAACAAAACAAACCAAACATGCTTTTTCCTTATCAAGGTAAAGGATAAGTGATTTATTATCACCACCCATTTTTCCAATAGCAGTGAAGGAAAATATGATCTACGATCTGTGATCTCTTTCTCCCAGTCCCCTCTGGGCTTGAGAGCAACCAATTGTAAAACAAGTAGTGCAATCTAAGACCACAGCGTGGAGTGAGGAACGCAACCAGCCTGATACCTGAATTAAATCTGCAGCTTCTGCTTCTTACCTGTGATTTTACCTATGGTGCTAAATATTGCAGAGTTACAACATGGGAAAGTTAAAAAGAATTCATGTATCCACTGTTACACTGTTGCTGCTGCTGCTAATTCACTTCAGTCCTGTCCGACTCTGTGTGACCCCATAGACGGCAGCCCATCAGGCTAAAGATAAAAACCACTCCCATAGGGAAAAATCTGATTCAGTCTTTGTAAATGGTATTGGGACAGGAAAGACTATTTTCCTTGCCAATATGCACCCAGAGGTCCATTAATTGGCAATGACCTGAACTTATTCAGGTCATTGACGGCTCATACTGCTGCCTCAGCACTTTTCTTCCTGCTCTCAGCTAGATTTGCATACCAGTTCTTTCTGGAAACTTTTTGGAGCAATTACCATGAATCCGAATAGCCCTTTTTAGAGTGTACTCGCTCCTTTTTGGTATCAAAGAGAAAAAGGTTAAGCAAAAGGGACTCATTTTTACAGCTATAGCTCTCTCAGAAAGAGAAGTCATTAACCTCGATTTGTAAAATGAGGTGATTCAATATATGAGCCTTGAAGTCTTGAATGTTGTAACCCATTCACCAAAGTACTTTTTCATCTTCGTAGACAAGCCCAGATAGGGATTTTTAAATAAAATATCGTCCTTCTAAGGAGGAGTTTGAAAGTTTTCAAAGTCTCTCTCCGTCTCTCTCTCACACACATACACATACTGGACCCAGGTTTTTTGGTAAGAAAATGGAACTCCAACTTAATCTGTGAAGAATTTCCTTTCTTTGGCGCCTCGCTCTCCAAGTTTTAGACCAGTTCTGGAGGCTGTGTCACTCTAGCCTGGCGCCCTGGAGAGGTACTTGCTGGAGGCTTCTTCATTGTAACCCAAGGGTGGAACCTTAAGCCAAGCCTGTTATATCCAACTTGCTTTCCCCTCCCTTCCGGACCCTTTCCTGTTCAGTAACAGCTTTCCCAAATTCCTCTCTGCTTGAGGGCAAAGAACTGGAAAGTTAGGGGAAAGAGGAGGAACAGCTTGCTTATATTGTTTTTGAGTTACCAATCCAAGGAAGTTGCTGGCAAGTTAAATGGAAACATTATTTGAAGTCAGAGAAAGGGTTACGATTTTCAAATAATTTTCACTCTCACGGGAAGTGGCACACCTTTTTAGTCTTAATCTAACCATTTAAAAACAATTCTTAAATGATAATCATAAATGGCTGATTCTGTATTGACGGTTATTCATGAATGTTATCAGAAGGTGAATGCTAAGATGTTATAAATTTGGAATGAAATTTCTACATTCTCAGGGCCATGTGGTCCCAGGCATTTCGTATACCTCCTTGTAGAACTGCATTTCTACAAACGGCTAGTTATTCAACCCTATGCAGAAAAGAAAGCTGTTCTTAAGCAATAGAACGGAAATGAAGCCATGGAGATAACACATATTATACACACTAGCGGAAGGATATAAAAATCATAACAAATACAGGAAAAGACGCAGGATAGTAGAGAAATGCCGCCATATTTTTTTCACCGGTAACTTCTGTGTATATTAGCAGCATTTCAAAAGAAAACAGACAGTTGCTGCCTCTTCAGCATCTGATCACACATCCCTAAAGTTTTGAAAAATGCAGACTCGTGTAAAGGTATTTTCTTTCACCATGAGGACGCCATACTCTCACATACAGCATGACTCCTTTACCTCCATAAAAGGCAGTCATTCGTAAAATACCTTCTCATCATAGTATTCATGCAGTTTTGTTTTTTCTTTTATGAGAAATAATCAGTTCTTTCCACTTTACATCAACTTTATACTTTTCTTGGAGATACTTCAAAGTCAACGTTTGTTTCTAACCTTTTTTATTTACACACACAGGAATCTTAACCTGATTATAAATGCGCGCCAAATTTTTCACGAACACAAAGTCAGATATGATATGACTGACAGATCTTTTTTTTTTCCCCATGATCAAAACAGGACAACATTGGATCAAATAGAAACAAGATAATCATAAATGTTACTTCCATTTTTTGTAATTGCTTAGTAACATTTTAAGCTGACTTTCAATATTAAAGCAAAACAAGAAACTCAAGTTTCTCCACCGAGGACAAGCAAGCCTACTTGAATGTTTTAAAGGAAAATAGGCACTTCCTTTTCCTTCTTTAGATAGCTCGATATTTCCCCTGCTATATTTACACAGTTCAGGTGTCTAGACAATAGCATGGTCAATATGAGAGCACTGGCCCGCCTTTGTTGCCCAGTGTGGAGGCTTCCCTTGTGCCTTCTGCCCAGAGTACTATGCATTTTGTTCTGATTTTTAAGGAGCTCTATTTGAGTACCCCAGTCTACTTTTCCAAGCATTCACCTGCAAGCATTTTCATCCAAAACACTGAACTCACTCTCTTCACACTGCACTCCCCACCTCCCCAGTCTGATTAGTGTCAACACAGCTGCTCTATTCTAAGGAATGTAAACTAATATTGTTGTTAGACCTCCCTCAACCTTAGGAAACTTCCTCAAAGTCTTATAGTCTCTTCAGGATTTTTTTTTTTATTCAGAGATTTAAATCCCTGAGACAAATGTGTTGAAGACAGATCAGGGCGGCGAACATTAATTCCTTAAATAAAATCCTATGTGCTATAATCTACATTTACATGTATGCATACATAAATATTTAATAATGCATCACTCCATAATAACTCATTATACAGTGAAAGTTGTAGTCAAATCACCAGACAATAGGGACAGGAGTGAAGTCCCCTCAGGATTTAGGTGGGTCTCTGGACTGACTGACTTCAAAACGGAGATGGCTTAAAAAAAAAAAAAAAAAACTCACCTGAAATCAACTTTAAAAAAAAAAAAAAAAACACTTCATTTGCTTTTAGGATGAAGTCTGGAGATAAAACTGAGAACTTAACTGAGTTGAGACACAATCAACAAATTTGTCTTACTGGTAAGTGAAAACCCAACAGAGGAGTCATTTCAGTGAGTCTGGCAGAATATGATCTGCTCTCTCAGGCTGTTCTCATACAGAATGATTTTCTAAACTCCTGAATATTGAGCTTCTTCAAATACATAACATCTCCCCAGAAATTTTTCTTCTCCCTTTTCTCCTACTGTTTCATCTTTTACTTTAATAACACTCTTACAGTCACCACAGAAAACATTAGCCAAGAAAAAGAGATTCCTATACACAGTCTGCAAAAACATTACATTGGGTGACCAAGAACCACAAATATGTAAGCTTTTATTTTAGAAAGAGAAATAAAAATAGCATCTCTAAATGGAGTGCTAAAATCTAAAAGCCTTACCTCACTAAATTGAGTCTGGGCATTGTTTTCCAGGTACAACATGTTAGCTGTAAGATTGATCAATGCCGCTGTCCTCTCTTCTGGCTCCAGGATTTTGCCAACCCCCCCACCCCCTCTGAGACCCTTACAGTAGAAATCTACTAGGAAGATAACAGAACTCAAGTCCTTCTCTCTCTTTCTCTCTCTGTACATAATTTTAGGTTCCCTCATATATACCCAACTATAGGCATGAGGGGGCGGGACTCTTCTCTTTACCTGTCCAATCCATCAACTTCCACCTGGACTCCTCCACTCCAATGGAGTGAGGCCTCTCCCATCTCATTAAGTAGTTAGAATTCCTTATCACCAATCTTTAAAAGAAAAGGAAAGAAAGAGAGAGAGAGAAAAAAAGAACACAGGAGAGAGACAGGTAAAACTTTCCCTTGTCTCTTTCATAAGAAAACACACTCTTTCTTGAAAACAAAATCTCCCCAAACAAACCACAGATCGTACCACCACCAGGACTTAAAGAAGGCACTTCAGAAAGTTATTTTACACTTTGCAATGAAAAGTAAAGCTTCAGGAAAAGCTTTCAGAAGTTGTTTTGTTGTTTTGGGTTTTTAAACCTAGATGTGGATTTTCAAGAATGATTACACAGTTAGATATTTGGGGAAACTACCCAAATCAATGCTTATATATACTTAATATAAAAATTTAAAAATCCACTGCCTGATAGGTGAAGGATTTCCCACTTCTCCCTAGAGAAATAGCAGTGGTTTCAAACGAAGCTATGCTAACATAAGCCACTTGATTGTTCAAAGCATGTTTCAATAACAATTTAAATCATTGGCCCCGTTAACTTGTAAAAACAAACAAACATTCATATTATGTACAGGAAATAGAAAAGCTGGGGAAAGTGCCCATTTTTTTTTTAAGCCCTTAAAAAAATGCTTTTTATTCTATCATTATTTCTTGAAATATAGGATCAGTACAATAGCTTATCTATTTGAATATTTATTTTCTCTACCATACCTAGTTTTTATTAATGCTCAAAGATAGCAATTTTATAAACAGATAATTAACTACTATTAACAAGAATAAATCTTCAGGTCTGAAAGACAAGTCAGATTTTGCCTTAAAAATATATTTACTTAAATACACAACATTCATGTAGAATTAGGTTTTGCTTGCTATGGATTCAGTGAAGATGAAATGCACCCTGATGGCTACTGTGGGATCCACTAATGTATGCTCATTGCTGTGGAATATAATTTAGTTAGACTTATATCTATCTAAACATCACTTCTCACCTCACACTCTGGAATCCAAATTACCTCTGTCCTGCCTAAAAGTTACAACTGGACAAGATATCTATAAGTGAATATTTAGATTACTTCCAAAATTTAGAAGGAGATTAGAAGAAAACTAGAAACCAGAATAGATTAGCATATAAACCTTTAAAATACCCTGTGCAAATGCATTCATGACCTTGGAGTTGCCTCCCCTTTACTTCACTTTTTGCTCCATAGAATGCATGCACATATATGATCATGAGGTGATATTTATCTTAAGCCCCTAAGTTATTGGTAAGATGTTTCACTTTTTGCAAAAATTTTTCAGTAATGCCATTTTATTTCAACTGTGCAAGGATATGACAACACTAATTCTACAAATTTATATCAGACAAAATGTTGATTTCTTCACTGAAATACTGGGAAGGTTATCTCTTACTATCTGTAATTAACCAAAGAAGCACTGTCTACAAGACAAAAACAAAAACCAAAAAAAAAAAAAAAAAGAAAGAAAGAATTTGCTTGCAAAATGCAATTCATTATTTATACTATGTATTTAAGTTATACACCCACTGACAGCTTCCAGGTCGGTAGTAGAAAGCAGACAGTTGTTTCCTGAAGACTGTGCTCTATTCCAGTGGTTCAAAAACTTGGATGATCCTGAGAATCATCTAGGGTGCTTTTTAAAAACAGATTTCTTGACCTGATCCCAGATCTTTATAGCCTAGTAGGAAGTTCTGAATGAGGCAAGTTTGGAAATTAATCTGGAGTAAATGCATTAGCACAACTGCCCAGAAAGTCATAATTGGATTCTTTTTACATGAATAGGGTAGTGTAAGCATTTGAACCCCTAAATCTAGGGTTCGCAATGTCAGATGTTGATGATATTCAACCAAATGTAAACAAATTTCATCTTGCGCAAAGTCAAAAGCTTCCCAGCAGTATTTGATGGGTGAAAAAGATCAAATTCCTTCTCTCTACCACCTTAGCCTTCAGCGTATGCCGGTAAGACTATGATCTCTATCTAAGGTATCTACCATATCTAAAACATGTATATTTTACATATAAGATACAATAAATCTGCTAAGGCTACGTGTGTATTTTGGGTACTTGAGGGGAAGGAGCACTGGACTGGGGGTTAAAGGAGTAAGTATGAGATACAAGAACCATTTCCAACTCTCTGCCCTTGGGGCAGGTTACTTAACCACTCTGGATTCACGTTCCTCATTTGTGAAATGAGAGGCAGAACTAAATGATTTCTAAAAACCATTAAAAAGATAAGAGTCTTTGTCCAGAATTTGTGGAAGTGATTTAAAGGATTAATCACATTTCTCATAGTTTACTGGGGTATTTGTACCTCAGTTTGCTCATCTTCAAATTGTACAATGAAGCAGCTGAGTTGCACAGACACTAAGACGCTTAAATGACATAAATAAAAAGTTACAACGTATTGAGGGGAAAACTCATGGTTTTTGCTTTAGGGTATAATAGCTCCTGGGCTTCCTTGGTGGCTCAGATGGTAAATAATCTGCCTGCAATGCAGAAGACGCGGGTTCAATCCCTGGGTCAGGAATATCCCCTGGAGAAGGCCATGGCTACCCACTCCAGTACTCTTGCCTGGAGAATTCCATGGACTGAGGAGTCTGGTGAGATCACCACCATGGGGTTGCAGAGTCAAACATGAATGACCAATTAACGCACTTCATAGCAGCTACCAATCCATTTAAATTTGAATTTAGCACACACGAATCCATAAAAGAGTGAGTGAAAGTACCTCTGATAACATTTGATTTCAGAATTAGTGTGAATACTTGATGTAAACATCACGCATTTATTTAAGCAGAAGGTTATAGAGAAGTAACCATTTTCTGTATTCACCATGCAGCAATGTTTACCTTTGATCTCAAAGGTTTACTAATGTGCATTAATTTTCCTTATAACCTAGTGATGTAGGTAAGTATCATTATCACCATTGTGCGGATAAATAAATAAACTCAAATATTTTAAGTAGGTTTCCTAAGTCTTCAGGAGTCAGAACAGCTTTATTTAACTTTACTTACAGGTCATAATTTCTCATTCCCAGCTGTTCCCTTGAATTCCTCACAGATTCATGGCCTCAGACTCAGGTCTCAGCACTATCTCTTGAATGAAAACACCACTGTTGTAAATCTAGTACATTGGAAGCAGAAATCATTCAAGATGTATGATTAACACATATGCTTTCTTGAAAGAAGTGTGCTACATTTTTGTTGAATATCCTTCTTTACAGATACTCATGTAAGAACTCTTTATATGTAAAGATATTAACCTTTTAATAATTGCAGGAAATAATTTCCTGCTATGTGCATGCCTGTGTATGTGTGTCTGGTGTTTCAAGCTCATATATGGATTTATGGTTTGCTCTTTGGTATAGAAGATTTCTATTTTCCATAACTAAATTCATCATTTTTCTGTTATGATTTGTTACTTTTCAAAGAGAGTTTGAAAGGTCTTTGCCAGTCCAACATTATAAAATCCTTTGGTCATATTATAGTTTCATATTATTATGAGGATTTTAAGTTTTCATATTCAAATCATTTAATGCTCTAGAATTTTTATTGAATTTGTATTATGAGAAATAAGTGAAGATTCACTCCTCTCCCAAATATATAACTTATTCCATCATTTTATTGAATAATTTTTGTCTCTAATTTGACATGAAATCTTTATAACATACCGAATATCAATGGCTCCATTTACACCTCTAAGTGAGAAAGTTAAGAAAGTACATAAATCCTTAGTACACATAAAATACTATTTGAATTTCTTAATCCGCATTATGTAAGGTTGGGTAGGGAACAACATGGCCTCTATAAAGTTCTAGAAAGTAAAAAGTGGAAGCAATTTAGTCTCTCAGGTCTATGTCTGCCCCCTGTGGCTTGAGGTAAATAGAGAAAACAAGGAAATATTTAGGTTTCATGGAGTCATAAAAATGGAGATAAAAGTTTTAGTGGGTTCTCCTCATGAAGACTCTAGGTCTATTGAATTGAGAGAACATAAAAGTTAGAAGAGGCTTCATTGTATCTGGTAGGATTAAGTAGTCAGTTATTTTAAAAAAATGACTGGTGACTTGCTTTTATATTAGCAGTTGAAATTCCAAGAAAGAACATGTGCCCGACTAGAAATGTATCAACCCTCTATGCTTTAACCAAAAATTTAACCATATCTATCAATGTCTCCACATGCTCTCCTCCCTATAGAGGGCCCTCACCATCATTTTTATCTTTCCTAAAGAACAACTATGAGTGTGTTATTCCTCAGGATGCATCATTGCCAATGGAATAAACTGTTTTCATAGGCACTCAAAATCCTTCTTCACAGGTTGGTTTCAAGCTGCCCTCTCAGCTTCATATTCCTATATTCCACTCTGCTTGCTACATGCAGGCCCCAGGTGAACATTTTGCCCCTCTGCTCAACCTGGGCCCTCAGTTTGGAATGCCTTCGTTCCATTTACCTGTAAATGAAAACACCTTCAAATTCCTTAAATGGAACTGAGTTCTCCACTTTCCTAGTTGAAGTTCAGTCTTTTCTTATTTTATGTGAATGTATATAAAATAATAATATAATGCTAGTTTACAATGCAAAAAATTGTATACTTGTCAACTCCCCTGTGAAGCTATGAACTTTCGAGGTCAGAGTACATTTCAGTTCATCACATCACATTTAGTGTCTAAAAGCTTGATGAATATAAGTTCAATTGAATGATTTAACTCTAGAAAAAAACTAGAAAGTTGAAAAGGGATTCTTTACCCAAAGTATTTATTATGGCACAAATGCCTTTCCTATAGGAATCAATGCATAGCACCTAATTACAATAGGAGAGAGAGAAAAATGATAACTCAAGGACTGTTCCTCAAAACTTCAATAATTATTTGTCAAGAAGGAAAATTGTCAGCATGATAAACCTACAACAGTCAAAAATATTGGGATTTTACAGAGCATGTATGAAAGCTAAGAAGTGTTGGGACTTTCCAAGCTGCTCCAGAATAAAGTCAATGAGGTCATTTTCATACCAGCCACCATAAAGTCAAAGGATGATCAGCAGGACACACTAACTTTCACAGCTCTAATCTTTCCCAAGTGATTTCCTTCCTTTCCTGCTCCAGACAGGTAAGAATGAGCTTTAGAGAAGCCACTGAGAGCACTAAATCAATTCACCAAATCAGTTTTCTCTGAAGGCTAAAGCTAAATTCCAAACCAAGCTAAAAGTTCACCTCCATTTTAGGGTCACTAGTGAGGCTTTGAAAGGATGAGCAACACTTAAGGCACAGAGGAGGAAGTAAACTCTGTCCTATATCTTGAAGATGTATTTCTTTATTTTTGTAAACCTTCAAGTAGAAGGTAAAATGGTAGACAACATTTAGTTTCTCTCTCTTTGTATATTTTGTGGGTCAGGTAATCCTCAGAGCATTTTATATATATCAAAATTCAATTAATGTTCATAAAAACTTATAATGTATGTACTATTATTATTTTTCTGTTACAGATGAAGACAGTGGTGGTGGTGGTTTAGTCACTAAGTCGTGTCTGACTCTCGTAACCCCTAGACTGTAGCCTGCCAGGCTCTTCTCTCCATGGGATTCTCCCGGCAAGAATATTGGAGTAGGTTGCCATTTCCTTCTCCAGGGGATGGTCCCAACCCAAGAATCGAACCTGGGTCTCCTGCATTGCAGGCAGATTCTTTACTGACTGGCCTACAAGGGAAGCCCTGAAGACACTGATATATAAAGAAATGCTAAATGCTGAAATCAAGATCTGAAGGGATTCAAAACAGTCCAAGGAAATAGGTATCCATATGCAAAAGAATATGGCTTCCCTTGTAGCTCAGTTGATAAAGAACCTGCCTGCAATTCAGGAGACGAGGGTTTGGTTCCTGGGTTGGGAAGATCCTCTGGAGAGGGAAATGGCAACCCGCTCCAGTATTCTTGCCTGGAGAATCCCATGAACGGAGGAGCCTGGCAAGGTACAGTCCATGGGATCGCAAGAGTCAGACACAACTTAGTGACTAAACCGCCAACTGCAAAATGATAAGATTATCTTCATAAAATCTTTAATTTGCATTTAAAATTTTTAGATGATAAAAATAGTGTGACATTTTGAGCCCAAAACTGACAAACAAAAATAAAAAATAAATGTTATCAGAAGCATAACACTCATAGAGAATTACTGTTAAAAGTTTCCTTTCCTTTATCTTTTTCTTATGTTTATGTATATATTCTGTCTGCAAAATTAGATTATATTTTATATATATATATGCATATATATATAATATTAGTTATCTTCATATTGTAAGCATTTTCCCATGTTAAGTATTCCTAAACTAAGAGTAGTGGATCAAATGTAATGAACTTAAGTCACTTGATATGTACAGAATCAAGTTATTTTCCAAAGGGCTGAATCAAATTGCATTTGTATGAGGTTAAGAGCCACAGTATTAGAGTCATCTTTTCCAACTTTATAAATGAAAAAATATTTTCTAATTTTAATATGAATCCCCTTGATTGTGAGAAAAATTAAATGTATTTCAATATGTTTGTTAGTCTTATGCATTTCTTCTTTACATGATCTATTAATGTCCTTTGCTTTCCCCTCTAATCTCTACCTCATTGAAGTAGTAGTGTTTTCTTTATTAATAAAGATATTAGCCCTTTGACATATTTGTCATATATTTTTCAAACTTCTTTGCTTTTTAGTATTACATGTATTAAAATAGAAACTTTGATTACTTTATTACATAAAAATGAATTATTAGCCATTTATCCCAGAACCTAGAGATAACCACTGTCAAAATTTTGGTATTTTCTTTTCCATGTACCTCTGTGTGCTTTACAATCTAAACATATGATAATATATATTAAAGATATATTTTATTAAAAAATGTATGTGCGTGCATGCTGTCACTTCAGTCATGTCCGACTCTTTGCGACCCTATGGACTGTAGCCCACCAGGCTCCTCTGTCTATGGAATGCTCCAGGCAAGAATACCGGAGTAGGTTGCCACACCTTACTCCAGGGGATCTTCCCAACATAGGGATCAAACCCTCGTCTCTTATGTCTCTTGCATAGGCAGGCAGGTTCTTAACCACTAGTTCTACCCAGGGAGCTCCTAAAAATGCATATGTGTGTTTATATAAATATATGCATATAATTATTTTAAAAATTCACTTGTTAATATGATTGCTTACTCAGGTCACAACTCAGGTATTTTAATTAAACCCTATATTTTCTAACTGCTATATAGTCTTATTGAATTAATTTAGCCATCTCCCATTAATGGGGTATTTAATCTGTTTCTATTTTTCATTAACACTATTTCCCAGGTGGCACAGTAGTAAAGAATCCGCCTGCCAATACAGGAGCCACAAGATATGTGGGTTCAATCCCTGGGTCTGGAAGATCCCCTAGAGGAAGAAATGGCAACCCACTCCAATCTTCTTGTCTGGAAAATTCCATGGACAGAGGAGCTGGCTAGGCTACAGTCCATGGGGTTACACAGAGTCGGACATGATTGAGAGTACATACAGACACATAATTTTAAAGCAAACACTTATTATGCTATTACTTAAAATATATTATTAGTAGTTATTATTCTAATTATTAAAAGCTATTATTCTGCATTATTTGGTTAAGAGATATTTAAATATTTTAAAGGCTGGTAGATACTACTAAATTGATTTCCAGATACAATACCAATTTCTGTTTAGATCATCAACATAGAAAAGAGCTTACCCTGACACAACAACTAAGCAGCTACAAATGTTTTAAATATTTTTAATACTTTAGAGTAAAAAAGCACAAAGTTAACTTCCTCCTACTATTATTATACATTACTTATTAAAATGAACATAACTAATCTCCATCCATTAATTGTTCTTTGAAAAATGCAACTATTTGAATCATACCGACTTGTGTTTGAATACTGCTGTTTACTTATTTTCTCTGAATCCTTATCTATAAAATCAAATACCATCCTATTTCATAACATTTAACTTCCTAACTAACCATAGAGCAGTGATTAGCTTATCATAGGTTCTAAATGAGTTTCAGTACCCTTTTATCCTTTTGGATTGGATTTCCCTGGTGGCTCAGATGGTAAAGAATCTGCCTGCAATGCAGGAGACCTGAGTTTGATCCCTGGGTTGGGAAGAGCCTCTGGAGAAAGGAATGGCAGCCCACTGCAGTATTTTTGCCTGGAGAATTACGAACAGAGGAGCCTGGTAGGCTACGGTCCATGGGGTCTCAAGAAGTCTGCCAGGACTGAGCAACTAACACTTTCTACTTTCCTTTCTTTTATCCTTTTACTTATTCACATCTGTAGATCTGGACATGCTACTAAATACCTGCTAAAAATTCTTGCTTTTTAAGCACTAGATTTTCTAGTATTTCAAGGGATAATCTGATTAACTTTATAGTTCATTCCTTTCTTTTCTACTTATTGCCATTCCCTCCAAATGGCTATTGCTGAAATAAGTGAAGACAATACAGTCAGTACCAACTTGGAAGAATGGAAAGAATGTGGAATCAACAGCAGCAAACCTGTGGTCCACGTCTCCACTCCAATTTTGAGTTTGTTTTTTTGTTTTAATTAAGTGGTGAATAATCAACAAATATTCACTCAAGCTAATTGCATAATACATCACCATTCCTTTTTTTCATACTGGAATATATTTCAATATGATACCAGCTTTTAAGAAATTTACCCTACCTGATAAACCATAGGGAAACCAATCCATCATATCTTTTACAATCATGCATAAAAGGATATTGTCCCAAGAGTCAGAGACTTTGGGTTAAGTTCTGGCTCTGCCAGTAAACTGATTATATTACTTGAAACAGCACACTTTTATATCCATCATGCAGTTTTTCTATCTGTTAATTAGACATAGATTTATTATATATTTATATCCTATACTACTGTGATTCTACTCTCCTTGGTGTTCATGTTTTCTGTGTAACCACAGTCTGAATTTTACTACTGATGGAGACAGACAACTTTGCCATCAACTTTATATCTCGTATCTTTTGCTTGTGTTATTTCCTTTCTGAAGAGATGCTGAAAGCAGTTGATTTCATAGACTAGTTGATTTCAACCAAGCTTTCAATCTTACTATCAAGCTGGAGATTTTAGGCTTCACTTTTAGTTCCTCATTTTTTTCTCTCCTCATCTCATTCTTCCTGGAGGCTGTATTTTGAGGCAACTCAGCTTTCTTTCTTACGTAAATCTTCTCCACCCTTTCCAGGAAAAAGAAAAAAATCCCAGGCAAAATTAAAAGGGGGTGTGTTAACTCTGGAGTCTTGGATGAACCCCAGGAAAATAATCATATTTTGTCTCTTTTAATTCAGACTCTCAGAGAAAGTGAGTTCTAATGTCTTTTTCTGTTTTCAGTTCACTGATCTGCACTCATCTTTAGTTATAGGAAATGTCTCCCATGGTTAAACACAGTACCAGGAACAAAATGACGTCACTGGCTGGTTACTTTGGGAAGACTTCAGTGACTCCATCTGTGAATCTCATCTACCCCATACACACACCTGAGGTGCACAGTACCTCTGCATTAGGAACCATGGGAATTATTGAGCCATCCTCGGAGCTCTGTTTTCACTCATCCTCTCTACTGCACTATTTGTGCTTACACTATATCTAGATCCTATGTATGAGAAAGTGGTATACATAAATATGGTATGTGTGTATACATATGTATGCATTTTTTAAACTTCTACTTTATGTCCCTGTAATGCACAAGGTGATCTTGAAGTAGTTATCTAGCCTCTCTGTTTCTCTACCTCCTACAAGTACCGCAAAGGGTTGGCCAATTCCTATGAGATTATGAAATTTCTAAAGTCCTGTCTTAGCCCAAAAGTCTCAGATTTTCCATAATTTTTTAGTTGAATTAAAGATTCTTTAAATTCTAAAGTGCTTTACAATTTTCAGTAGTTTCACACACATGACTTCATATATTCCCATAATAATTCCTTTTTTTCCCTCACTCCTAAACTGCCCCTCTCTTCCTACCCACTGGTAGCCACTAGTTTGTTCTCTGTTGTTTGTGAGTATGCTTCTTTTTTGTTTTATTGACTAGTTTGTTGTAGTTTTTAGATTCTACATGCAGTGTTTGTCTTTCTCTGACTTATCTTACTTACTATAATGCACTTCGAGTCCACCATGTTGTTGCAAATGGCAAGATTTTTATACTTTTGACTGAGTAATATTCCACTGTGTGTGTGTGTGTGTATCACATCTTCCTTATCCATTCATCTGTCAATACAATCCCTACCAAAATACCAATGGTACTTTTCCCATAACTAGGACAAAC
Source organism: Cervus elaphus (assembly GCF_910594005.1). NCBI lineage: Eukaryota > Metazoa > Chordata > Mammalia > Artiodactyla > Cervidae > Cervus > Cervus elaphus. The sequence goes on along the minus strand of NC_057833.1, from coordinate 41,499,776 downwards.
AATTTTGAAATTCATATGGCAACACAAAAGACCCCAAATATCCAAAACAATCCTGAGAAAAAAGAAGAGAACTAGAGAAATAATGTTTCCTGACTTCAGACTAAACTACAAAGCTGCAGTAATCAAAACTGTATGGTACTGGCACTAAAACAGATGCATAGATCAATAGAACAGGATAGAGACCAGAAATAAAGCCACTTTCTTATGGTTTTCATATACTTTTAAGGGACACTAACTATATTCTTACCATGTAACTATTGTGATAATTTTTGGGGGCAGAAAAATGCCCCGTAACACAAGAAACACTACATTTGAAATATAAGTCAAAATTATCAGGAAAAAAGAAAGACTGAGGCGCTAATTAGACCCAGTATAACTGATGTCCTTAGTACCTCCATCAGAAGGGTCAAAGTAATTTAAGACTGACAAACTGTGGTATTCTTTATTTTTCTTTTTCATAACTGGGAAAGCAGCAGGTACTGCTTGCTCTCTCAGACACAGCCATCACCAAGGCTGCTATAATCTCCAGTCTGTGACTACAGGCCATGGGAGTAAAAGTAGCACTCACTCTAAGTATGGAGTACAGGAAGCCTTGGTCCAAATAATAATAATAATAATATAATGAGGACATAAAAATAAGTGACCTCCTGGTGTAATTTTTGTTCCAGGATCTCTGAGTACAGACAAAAGTAAAGCTTACATGAAATCAGAAGCCTCATAAGTAAGGTTTGGAGATAAACCCTGGGGATTGTTTGTTGAAAAGGAAAACCAAATCCAACATCAAGAGTATATACATGACAATGTGGCCGTATGGATCAGTTCTAGATTTAAAGTAGTCTACAGGACTATCTTTATTTTAAAAATGTCCTATGAATGGACAAAGAAGAATGCAGAAGTTTGGGGGTTTTATAATAAGAGCCTTTAGGATGTGAATTGTACATTGCAGTTTAAAAGCAAATAGATCTTATATTTCCCAATGCTGTGGTTTTGTATATTCTAGTTCTTCCATTCTCTCAGACAGGTAAATTCAAATGTATTCTTCAATGCCCATATTAGGTGTTTCTTCTATTTTACTCAACTCTTGAGTATCTGCTATACACTCAGCATGGTGTTTGCAGCACTCTTGGATCATTTCTTGTCTTTTCTAAGCAGCTAGTTACTTTTGCCTCTTAATTTTCCCCCAATCTTATGGATACCTATATGATTATAGATCTCATCTCATTTCTTTTTAATTCTGCTTTCACGAGTCCCACACTAAAATATAAGGACAAAGGTGATGCCTATTTAGTTTTGCACTTCCTGCACCTTTGGAAGTATGCAGAATAGGCGCTCAAATTTCTGTTTATCAGATGACTATTCTGGTTTGATCCATCAGACACATGTGCAAAGCAGGCCTGTTCTTATTACTCCCACTCCTTAGACAGGGCAATCAGGTTACAGAGGGTTAAATGCTGTATTCAAATTCACACATAAACTATGCTTAAGGCTGCATATGGTCCTGTGCCATACAAGTTGCCTGTCACAGAAGAGATTACCCTGTCACACACGTGCCTTAACAATGGGGATGAATTCAGCCTCAGAGCAAATCAATTTGTTTGCATGCTAGACAGGAAAAATGAATGGCCATGTTGCTACAAACGACTCCCAAAGATATTCCTTCTCCTTTAGCAGCTTTCCCCCCTTCATGTTGATCTCCTATGCTTCTTTTCGTTACAGTAGACACAATGAACGGACTTAATTCCAGCTTCCCAAGCCTGATTCACAGCTCGATTAAAAAGTGGTGCAACTGAGTAGGTGTGTTTCTGTGACCTGAGTGGTTAAGCCAGATCTTCTGGTCTCGGAGGCCACCGGTTTGATTTGTAAGAGAACATTATCTGCATCGATCATTAACTGGACAATTCTGTAACTGTTGTCTCAAAGAGATTAAAAAAAAAAAAAACAGACTCAAGAGGAGAGCTGCATTTAAAAACTCTAGGTAATTTCCAACAACGACTAACACTGACTTTAGGATTCAACTACATGTTGCTTAAAAGTAAAGGGAAATTCAGTATTATGGCTTCCTAATAATAAAGAAATAATTTCTTCAAATGAAACCCAGTACGCATGTTATGTTCATATTACAGGGAAAAACAAGTGCCAAAGTTGGATTTCATTATATATAATCTGAACACACATACATGCACACATAGACATACACACACACACACACAAGCTTTATGGAGCAGATGGGAGCAGCTGCCCCCAAACTGAGTCATTACTTGTAACTCAGTTGCTCCATGAATAAAATGGGTATACACTATTCCTATCTTAATCAATATCTTATGCTCTCTTTTTAAATTATTCCTTTTTCTGCATGAGGTTTTATAATTCAGATGTATTCTCTGCAAGGTAAGGAGTTTAAGAAATAGTGTCAAAGGGCTGAGTCAATGGCAGTATAAGTGGTATGTCCTAAATCTGTGAGTAAGATTATCACCCAAACAGAATATTGATACTTCAGACTGAGCAACTCTTTAAAAGATAATATCCAACTTCTTTCCTCCCAATGCATTCCTCAAATGGTCCATATTCTTACAATTTTTATTCAGCAATCATCATGTATCTTAGCCATGATCAGTAGTTAGAAAACTACTTCAGTCAGTCATGTCCAACTCTTTGCAACCCCATGGACTGACGCACGCCAGGCTTCCCTGTCCATCACCAACTCCCAGAGATTGCTCAAACTCATGTCCATCGATTCGGTGATACCATCCAACCATCTCATCTACTGTCATTCCCTTGTCCTCCTGCCTAAGTTTCACCTATGTAAACTAAAATTTAGGCATGGTCTTCAACTATCAGACCACCTCTCTCTTTGATCACCACTGTTAGTCTAGAGAGGAAGAGGTCCAACATGCATGTTGGTATACCTTACTGGGAAAATGGCTAGGTTTCAATTTTACTTCTCCCTTCCAAAGTAGGCAATCTAGTTGATTTGATATTATCTTACGGTGAAATAACAGATCTATCTGGGCTACACTAATGCTGTTAAGGGATTGTAAGGGATATCTGAGATCATCATTTGGCAAATATGTCTTTCACACCCACACATACCCACACACCTGCACATATGCACTTTTCACTTCTAACATTAACTGAATCCTTTATTGTACAGGGGCTTATAATAAGGCTCAAAGAAGAATAAGACTATCTGTCCTCAGACTTTCTGATCCAGTGAAAGAGACATATGTAAAAAGAAAAATAATATATTTACAATATCAGGATGAAATGTATGTAAACTAGTAACTAAAATAAATAGCAAGTGTAAGTTATAAGTAGTAGTTCTATGTAAACACAGGAAGAGTGGTTAATCTTCCATGAGAAGAGTCCATGTTGAGTCTTTAAGGCTGAGAAGGATTTGGGAAGAACAGAAAGAAGACATTCCTGAATGAAAACAATAGCATGGGTCAAAAGACAAAGACATGAAATTACGGATTCAAAAGAATAAAATGAGTTAGGTGAGTGCGGTGGATGTGGGAGATGGAAGGTGGAGTAAGAGGTATAGGTTGGATTAAGATTGTGGTAGATTCAAGTTATTTCTATTTTGCTTATACTTAAGGGAACTAAGCCTTTAGGATTTATGATTTAAAATGTCCCTGAAATTATAGTTTAATAAATTTGGCTTTTAAATAAAAAAAGAATGATTACAGAGGTATATATATATATATATATATATAATATTATATATATCATCATATATATTCCATATATATATCATTCACATACATACTTTTTTAACACAAATGTAGTTCAATAAATTTTGCTTTAAAATCAACAACAGCAATAAAAAAACATACAAACAAACAGACAAAATTACCCTGAAGATAAAGGTCTGAGTTGTGCTGTGTCCTCAGTCACTCAGTTGCATCTGACTTTTTGTGATCCTTTGGACTGTAGGCCACCAAGCTTCTCTGTCCATGGGATTCTACAGGCAAGAGTACTGGAGTGTGTTGCCATTTCCTCCTCCAGGAAATCTTCCAGACCCAAGGATCAAACCCGCGTCTCTTTTGTCTCCTGCATTGCAGGCAGATTCTTTACTGCTGAGTCATTGGTCTGGATAGATCCTCTCTTACTTCCTATGACTCTACTTCTTTAACTCCTTGGATCAAAAATGGAAAATCTTCATGTGAATTGAAAGGATATCAAAAAGTTTCTAGTAATTGAGGGCCTGTCTTCTGCTACTGCTATCACCTAAGATTAACATCAACCAAGCTTCCCTCTCTCACCCCCTCCAGAGAAAGGTGCCTGCCAAGTTCACCTAACTGTCACAACAGCATTTGCCCTCTGACCTTCAGCAAACAATGCCCAGAATGCTGTTGGAAACTATTGGATGCCACCCTCTTACTTCTTTAAAGACTGACCTGCAAAGCTAATTAGAGAGTTCAGTCTTCTGCCTATCTGAGGCTTAACACTTACATTTAGAACTGTAAAGCAAAACCAGCCCTTCAACAGAGCCACAGGCTTGGAGGACTCTAATCCAGCTGGGGCTGGCCTAGAAGGAATATTTGAGTTTGTTCTCAAGGTGGTTTGGGGACTCAAACATAAGGACCCCTTTTTTGATCACTATTCTTCTTTAAGACTGTGGGCCTCTGTGGTTAGCAAGCAATTAAGAATTTGCTCATAATTCCATTTCCCATTTTTCCCTAGGACTATTAGTAGACATAATTTCTCTTCTTGTGTCACAGCAAGAAGACCAGGGAAAGAATAAAGAGCATTGTCACTTTCTCTGGAAGGAAATGTGGTATTCTAAAGAAGATAAGGGATAAAAGAGAATGCCTGACTTGTACTGATGGCCATAGGGGCAGTCATTCTAAGCGATGGTAAAAACAGAACAAAAAGCATATTACATCATTGAAAAGCTGTAAAGATCATATAACCAAAACTTTTCATTTTAGAGACAGACAACATAAAACCTAAAGATGGAGAATAAGCACCCAAAAACTTTGCGATCATTTTATGATTAGGAAGTGGTTCTTCTCATTCTTATGGTACTACATCCTTATCTGAAAGAATTGCATTACCCATTGCATTTAACTAAGAGAAATACATGTTTATATATGTTGCCGTGGCTTGCATATATAAGAGTACCAGAATAACATCTCAGGGACCCCATTTAGCAACTTCAAGTTCTACTTTGAAATCTGTTAAGTTTTGGTCACTATAATGGATTTTCTAATAAACACATTATGGTATTAGTAAATTTTGATCTCTCTTAAGCTCTGTTTCTCTGGTGAAAAGTTTTTCATTTTTCAGTTTGAGCCTTCTAAAATGTAAAAGAGATATGAATTAAGTGAGGAAGGGAAAGTTAGATATCTGTGAAAACGGATGCTTTAGATGCTCAGAGAAATATAATGGATACACATGTGTATTGAAAGTTACCTCAGGAAAGTTTGGAAGAAAAGAGCACATTCAAGAAAACAGAAAGACAAAACTAATGGAAACAAGGAGAGGGGAAAAGTGACATTAGAATCTAAGTAGCTGTGTAGAAGGCAGTTTTCACTTTACACTGCAAGGAGAGAGTTAGGAATCTAGCAAAAGGAGCTGCATCTTCTGGGTTTGTGTTGAAAAACAGCAACAAAAAAAAAAAGGAAGTAAGACTGACTTGGGGGAGAATGGTTTGGAGTTATAAAAAGCTTGTCTACCTATTAAGCTAAAGAAAGTAAATTCAGCTCATGTCAAATGACTTATTTATACACAGTTTTTAAGTCTATTTCTTATCTGTAGAAAGACTTGCACCCAAAATAGCCACTTGAGGACATGGGTCTTGAGGATATATTTGATGAGTATCTACTAACATTTGTACAATCTATCATATTAATAGATTGATGTGCTATATAGTCCTCCCTTGGAAACTTCAGGAGATTGATTCCAGAACCCCTCATGGATGCCAAAACCCCAGATGCTTAAGTCTCTTATATATAATGGCAAGCTATTTGCATATAACCTACATGTGTGGATGAGTGCCAAGTCACTTCAGTTGTGTCCCACTCTGTACAAACCTATTGGACTGTAGCCCACCAGGCTCCCCTGTTCATGGGATTCTCCAGGCAAGAATACCAGAGTGGGTTGCCATGCCCTTCTCCAGGGGATCTTCCAGACCCATTCAGGGACTGAACCTGAATCACTTACATCAACCTGTGCTGGCAAGTGGGTTCTTTACCGCTATTGCCACATGGGAAGCCTTACCTCCTACATACCTCCTTCCATATACCTTAAATCATCTCTAGATTACTTATAACAGCTAATACAATGTAAATGTTATGTAAATAGTTGCTGGCATGGCAAATCCAAGTTTTGTTTTTTGGAACTTCATGGAATTTTTTTTTTAATGAATATTTTTGACTCCTGATTAGTTGAATCCTGGGTTGGTTGAATCCAAAGATGCAGATAAGGAAAGTCAATTGTATCCAATGTTATATTGAAAAGCATTTGCACTTGCCTGGGAGAGCAGCTACTCAAAGTCAAAAGGCCTGCCTTAAAGTCCTGGTCCTGCTACTTGCTACATCTGATCTGTGGGCTTAGTGAACACCTGAGACTCCATTTTCATATTTATTAATGGGGATACTGCCACCTACATCACCTCTTATAAGGTAACAGATGAGGGTTGTCAAGTGAGACAGTATGTTTTAAAAACTTTAAAGTGGGAGGGAAAGAGAAAAGAGAAGAGAATGATGAATAGTAGACTGAGATTGCCAAATAAGTGATACATGCAATCATCTGTGGGTTCTCTGATCACACTCCCATCAGCTCACAATAGAATTTGGCCACAGTGAAAGATGCCTGCAGAGGCACTGCTGAGTATACATAGCTGATTTTTTTTTTTTTTAATTTTGCTAAGCATGAAATTCGTTTTAAAGGGAATGCTGTTTGTTAAAAGAAAGCAAATGTGTCTTTAGATAACACATTAATATCTAACCATGAATTAAAGTGAGTTTTTTCCTTTCCACATCCAGTGGCATTTTTCTGATCTTCAGGGGACACAGACAGGATGAATGGATGTCTTCCTTTCCTCCTAAAATTAGGCCAGTTACTTTGTCAATGTTTAGTTGCTTAGTCATGCCCAACTCTTTTGAGACCCCATGGACTACAGCCCACTAAGCTCCTTTGTTCCTGGGATTCTCTAGGTAAGAATACTGGAGTGGGTGGCCATTTCCTCCTCCAGGTGATCTTCCTGATCTAGGGATCGAACCTACATCTACTGTGCCTCCTGTATTGGAAGACAGATTCTTCACCACTGAGCCATGTAGGAAGTACCCATTACAACCCTGAGATTTCTATAATTAAAGAAAAACAATACCAATAAAAATCTCCTTCCCACACAACATAGTCAACTAGCAAACAAAACAGAAAAAAAAAAAGAAAATAAGATGAAGACGATTCAACAATACATTCAGTGTCACTTAGTATATATGCATGATAGTTTAATCTCTAGAAATTTATTCTTGTCTCTAATAAGGAATGAAGTTACCCAACCTACAGACACATGTGGCAGCTAGTATTATTCTCCAACTCTTCTAAGGATTGACTTCTGATTTTTGAGTCATGGTCTGCTAAAAGGTAACAATTTTGACTTGGCAGCTCACCTTCTTTGTCTGAATTCACAAGATGTGTACAAAATTAATGAAGGCATACTCAAAGAGATCTCTGAGTCCATTCACCTTATTAAACACAGCTTCATGTCACAATGGTTTCTTGGAGATATAATGTCCTGAAGCTGTCTAAAAGATTTACTGCCTAAGGACTATGACCTAAAATAAGACTTACAAGGGAAATATTTCAGGAGTAAAATAAATGCAAGAATGAGACTCAAAAGGGAGAATAGTCTGATGTGATTGGAAAGGATTAAAAAATACAGCAAATGTCCTAGTCGGTACAGTAGAAGTTTCTTTTTTCAGATCCAAGCATTGTAGGGGAAAGTGCATACAGAACATTGCACTAAGATCAAGATAACATTTAGAGCGATTGCTTCATATCCTAGTGAGTTAACTTCTCCCGAGAAAGGGAAAAAAAAAAAATCACCACTGGTCTTTCTTTGAAAATCTTTTCACTGATTTATTGATTGTGGAGATGCCCACTGTGTAAAAGGAAAGCCCCCATTCTGTCTTTACACTGAGGGGCCTTGATGTTTGAGGATACAGCTGCCTTCAGATGCTCAGATAAAAGACACTGAGTGCAAAGTAGTAGTATTATCTACTTATTATGCCCACTTATCTGCTTATTCCTTCCTTGAAGTCCTACTTCTGTCTGCAATATCAATCACTTCTCTGGCAGCTTGTCTCACTACAAAGGGAGGATCTGATCCCCTGCTTAGCCCTCCAGAGGCGGCAGACGCGCGCAAGAATAATTCATAACACCACCAAGGCTGCAGGACGGGATTATCTGGGCACTGGGGGTGGCTTGCTTAAAGCACAGTTCCTGAAAATGAGGCAGAAATTCAATCTACCTTTCCATCAGACTCTGTGATCCAGGGACTAAACTTGACACTGAGTGAGCACCAAACGCATTAAGAGGAAGTCTCAATACTTTCTCCAAGTATGGGTGAGTTGCAGCTAGGCGAAATTGACAATGTGAGAGCAACTATTCAACATTACCCCCCAAAAGTTTGATAGTCTCAAGTTGGTACATATTGATTCATGAACTACGGAGTTAGGTTCGAGGTATATTTTATACACGTAAAAAAGTAAAAGAAAGAACCATAGGATAGTGGAAACAATCAGTAAACCTGGACTCTAGGCTGGCTTCCTCACCAGCTGGCTGTGTGATATAGGGCTTGTCACTTCACTTCTCTGAGCTTTAGTTAGGTTTTTTTTTTTTTTTTTTACTGGTAAAAATGCATTAACTAATACATGATTTCAAAAGCCAGTTCCAGCACTGACATTCTAAGTGGGGAAGTATCATGTTAGGTTATGAGGAAAAACAAGCTGGATTTTCATTAAATTCAAAATAGGTGTTCTGCTTGGAAAGCGATACATAAAACTTTGGGCCAGGTACAAGAAGCAAATTAGCAGTGTGTGTCTGTGTATGAACTCCTGGATTCATTAGAAAGGTTTGTTTATTTAAGTGCCTTCATTAGCTGCTCTTAGTACATCAAAGGAGTGTTTCCAAACCCTTACAATTAGCCATGTAAACAAAGGCACAATGTGTCACTTCACTAGACTCAACAAACAAGGTTTTTGATACACTATCAAATCCTACTCAGGATAATATCCCAACTAAAACCATTAGGTTGGGCATACAAACACCAAAGAAGGGTCTTGCCCATAGAAAAGTTTCAACATATTTTAAGGGAATCAATGGACGTGCTGAATGGTTGATGAGAACTGACCTGTTGATCAACATTAATAAACATTCCCCAGACGTTTTCTGATTTAGTTGAATGAGAGCCAAGATCTCACTCTCTGATAACCAACAATCAACCAAACAAACCTTTATTCATTCTTAAGTAGTACTGATACAATTGAGTATGTCCAAATAGTCAACTTAGGAGGTCTAAAAAAAGAGTTTGCAATATTATTAAAAAGAAGGCAATCATGAGTAATAGAGGGATGGTTTCTTCAAGGCCAATCACGTGGTCAGTGTTGAAAATGTCTTTTGTGGTCATATTACATATTATATATGACACATAATTTTATAAATGTTACCTATAGACAGACCTGTCACCTGTAGACACACACAGGGCTAAAACAATGTTAAAGAAAATATGTCTTTGAGAACCTTTCCTTTTTAACTTGAAGCTCCAGAAAAACAGCCACAGTTTCAGTTGTTTAACAGTATAAAATATTATGGATGCCTTTTATTTAGTCATACATACTAACCTGTCCACTAATGAAATTAAATTGCTTTTAATAACATTTAATTACACCCAAATCCAAAGAGTTAATGTACTTAGAAGGGCATGAGGTACACATCTCATGTAGTTGTGAAGATCAAGAGTGATAATGGATGTGAAATAACTTTTTTAAATTGCAGAAGGTTATTCAAGCATAAGATATTTTATTTGTTTGCTTTTGATGAATATATATCATTTTCTAAATCCTTGCTGCAATTAGCTTCGATTCATTCATACTAAAACCTCTGACATAGAACATAATTTATACAGTAGAAGTGATTGATTAATTCAAGAGAAAACTTGCAACATTAAATGTTTTGTCCTGCCTAACAATCTTTAGAAAGGACTTGGATTTGCCTCTTCAAATTTGCATAAAGTCAGAGAAAAATGATCTTCAAAAAAAAAAAAACCTTCTAGACACAAAACTTTTAGATAATTGCACCAAATGCCCAAACTTCTGCTGCTTAAATCTATTGCAGATCACTTAACAGGTGTCAAAGAGGCATTTTAAATTAATATTTACATGTTCCAGATGAACCAAAAAAAAAAAAAAACACACAGAAAACATAAAGGGGATGGCAGATGTCCAAAAAGGATGGACAAATATTGTCAGAGAGCTTGTACCTAATTTTTAAAAGTTGTATCAAGACAATGACAAAGTAGGACTGATTTGATTTTAAATTAACAGAATAAGAGCCACTTAGTATAATGTCCCCATCAGGTTCTTTGGGGACACTCAGAAGACTCAGACTGCACCATTTCCTTAAGGAGCTAGCAATTTATAGAGGTGGCCCACTGAATCTCCAAGCCATTCAACAAACATTTTCTGAATGCAAAATGGTACCAGGCTTTGTAATATTTCTTACAAAAAAGATAGTAACAGTTACTGATTTCCTGGAACTTTGAGCCTGGTAAATAACCTGTTGTAATTTATGTAGCAGTTGTGACTCATTTTTGGAATGTGTCAATTTTTCAATGGTGACAAATGTCTAGCCTTAAAAAAATGAACCAAAAATGTATTCAGCACTGCCAAATTTAGTGCATAAAATAAGTGATCAAATTGGAATAGTATGATTTTAATTCACTAAAAAAAAAAAAAAGCATTAAAGTAAGGGTGTATTTTTTTATGCTCCTGCTAAGCTTCAGTTGAAGAGGAATGCAAAGGAGAAGGTCCAGGAATGGAATTAGGCAAGGTGGTCATTTGAAGGGCAAGTATATTTCAATGTCTAGAAGGGTATGATCTTTTAAAAAGCTATATTTATTTATTTATTTATTTTTGATGCATCCAGAAGGGGGTACATCAACTATAACAGTATATATTTATTATATTTTTACTCGGTGTATGTGTGTGCTCAGTCACACAGTCATGCCTGACTCTTTGTGGCCACACAGGGACTGTAGCCCATCAGGCTCCTCTGTCCATGGGATTTTTTAGGCAAGAATACTGGATTGGGTTGCTATTTCCTTCTCTAGGGTATCTTTCCAATCCAGGGATTGAACCCACATTGGCAGGTGGATTCTTTACCACTGTGCCACCTGAGAAGCCTCCTTTTTTTTTTTTTTTCTTTTTACCCAGACATCATATTATTTTATCTATTGGATTAATTCTAAACAAATGATTATGCTTCAGATGAATCCCAACTAAATGGGAGAAAACCAAGAAAGGAGCAAACATCACAAATGTATCCTCTGGACACACAATCTCTAATCCAAACAGATGGAAGTGACAGAATTGCAACAAGAACAACAACAACAAAAAACTACACATATATAAAAATATACATAATATCATTTTATGTCCAGTATTTGCAAAGGGACTGACTCTATAGATAACACTTAGTGTTATCTATAAATAGATATGTACAATAAAATTACATTTTTCTTTTCTTCCAGAATAAATTTCTATTCTGCTATTCAACTGGATCATTACATAGAATCAAAATTTTAGAGAATGGTATAGGTAGATAGGGGCTTCCTAGGTAGCGACCATGATAAAGAACCCACCTGCCAATGTAGGAGACTTAGAGATGAGGATTCGATCCCTGGGTGGGGAAGATCCCCTGGAGAGGGACATGCAACCCATTCCCATGGACAGAGCAGCCTGGTAGGCTATGGTTCATAGGGTCACAAGGAGTTGGATATCACTGAAGCAACTTAGCAAGTACACACAGATACACACATACATACATATATAGGCCTATCAGGATTTTGCAGCAATTTGATGACCAATCTGATGAAATACAGAGATTGTAAAGAGAGTTTAAAATAATAATTTGCAAGTACTTATAATCATTGTGATTCAATATTTTTAAAAACGAATTACACAACAATAACACCTTAAAAAAAAAAAAAGGATCTTGAGGCTGGTAAAACTCTATAACTTCTATAGAAAACTACTCCTTAAATTGTGCTTATTTAAAACAACCCTTTGTGTTCCATGACTAACAAAAAGTAAATATTATGAAAAGCCAAGAGTTATTGAGCAATGTTATTGTGATAATCTGCTTAGATTTACTATCTCATTGTTTGCACTGTAGTCATATTAATCCTATATGGTTAAAGAGAACAAACAATAACAACAAAAACCCTAAAGCTTGGTGGTGGTTTAGTCACTAAGTTGAGTCCAACCATTGTGACCCCACAGACTGTAGCCCACCAGGCTCCTCTGTCCATGGGTTTTCCCAGGTAAAAATATTGGAGTGGATTGCCATTTCCTTCTCCAGGGGATCTTCCCGACCCAGGGATTGAACCCAGGTCTCCTGCATTGCAGGCAGATTTGTTTACTTATTGAGCAACCAGGAAAAGCTTAGGGAGGGTTAGTTATGCATATTCCTAGGATATTTGATCGAGAGCCCAAAGTATTTAGCCCTTGAAATAAAACTCTAATAATAAAATATTACTTGATTTGTTTTATGTGTTAGCATGAGATTTCAGTTTTGTGGGTTACTCTAGGAAACCCTCAATATCTCAATCTAGACAACAAGATATCTAGGTTTGAATATCAGTTATCTAGACTATTTATAAGTAAAGCAATTGAAACTAGAGAGGGTTAGTGACATGTGTCAGATTACTCAGCTAAATTGTATAAAATTGGTGACCAGAATTTAAATTTCTAAACTTCTAAGGTAGCATTCTCCTCTCTGTACAACAGGCTTTTTTGGAATAGACTGTACACTCGATATGGATATTTGAACGAAGAGTCTCTTTCTCCTTATAAATCAGTCATAAGATAATGTCTTCTTTCTATTGTCTATCAGACAATTTAGCATCCTATACTCCACATGTTAAAAACTGAGACTTGTGGTTTTCCAATCATGAACTACTTTTTAGATGAACTTCTTGATAGATGAATAAGGATAATTTTATTACATTGTTACATGAGGGGAATTAGAAATGAAAACTACACTTCAAATTTGCCAAACCTTAAATGATTTGGAGAATTCCTTAAAAGACAAAATAAGCAATGAAAATGCCTATTTTATCCTTCACCATTCAGACTTTCATTAGATACAGAAAAAAAATCAACCTCTAGGACACTGTGAATAGCCTCCCACTTGCACTACAGAAATTGAGAAATTGGCATATTTTTACTCTTTTTCCCCCATGTATCCAAGTTGCAAACTATCCCTATTTAGTTAGGAAATGTACACAATCAGAATAAGAAAATGTTGTTTGACTCCTTACCAATAGAGATTTTTTTTGTAGGGCTAGATATACAGCTGGATCGGAAAAAAAAAGAAAGAAATTAAATCACCAATACCTTGGTGATTAACAGCCTAAGATGCTGTTAATATTATACAAAGAAGAAAAGTTTTAAAGTACATACTCAATAATTATTAAATTTCCTCTCACAGATTAAGACTTTTTATAAATTTATATGAAAGCAAGATTTGTGTTCATCCATAGTTTATTAAAAGATACTTGCTCCTTGGAAGAAAAGTTATGACCAACCTAGATAGCATATGAAAAAGCAAAGACATTACTTTGCCAACAAAGGTCCATCTAGTCAAAGCTGTGGTTTTTCCAGTAGTCATGTATGGATGTGAAAGTTGGACTGTAAAGAAAACTGAGCACCAAAGAATTGATGCTTTTGAACTGTGGTGTTGGAGAAGACTCTTGAGAGTCCCTTGGACAGCAAGGAGATCCAACCAGTCCATCTTAAAGGAAATCAGTCCTGAATATTCATTGGAAGGACTGATGCTGAAGCTGAAACTCCAGTACTTTGGCCACCTGATGTGAAGAACTGACTCATTTGGAAAGCCCCTGATGCTGGGAAAGATTTAAGGTGGGTGGAGAAGGGGATGATAGAGGATGAGATGGTTGAATGGCATCACTGACTCAATGGACATGAGTTTGAGTAAACTCCAGGAGTTGGTGATGGACAGCAGTTCATGGGGTTGCAAAGAGTTGGACCCAACTGAATGACTGAACTGAACTGAGTTTATAGTTTATAACTGCTGCTTTGCATTTTATTGTCTGTTAAAATAAAAATGCCAGCAAAGATAACAGAGTTAATATTTCCATAAAATCTCCCCTAGGCTGCAGGATGAAGAATCACAAGATGTGCATGTGACAAAGAGGAAAGATTGCACCAAAAGAGTTTAATTCTTGTCACCCCAAAGAATAAATGCAACCAACAAAAAACTCTTCTCTTTAAAAAGTGCAAGGCAACTATTGTCCTAAACGCTTTTGCTTTTGCTATTTTCAGGTGACAAAGGTAGTGGTTTTGTGCAGTTTTAAAACCAAAGAAGAGATTTTGTGTGCAACATTTACCACTTTTTTTTTTTTAATGTGATAATTTATGGTTTTAGAGAGGTTCATTTGCGGAAGAAATCTGAATGAAGAGATGGTCTGGTCTGCAGAAAGACATTCCAATGAACTGGTTAGGCCGGTAGTTGTTTGGAAGGAACACTGCCTGGGGACTTGTGAGGAAGATAGAAGTAACACTTTAGAGGGAGTGAGAGAGGAACAGGAGTGGGTTACTTCTCCTTTCACCAGCTCCAGAGAGTATTCACATTTATGACTAATCTTATGAGTGCAATCCCTCACCACCCACCTCACCTCCACAAAAAGCAATGATTAGGAAGTATTCATTTTCTCAAATATAAAAGTGTTGCTTTTGTGTTTTGATTTTTGCCAAATCCCCTCAACCTCCTTGCCCTTAGAGAGCAAAATAAAAGAAAGATTTTTCACAAAGCCTTTAGATTCCATATACAGCAAACCACAATGTAGAACAGGTTTTGTTCTAAGTTTCAAATAGAACATATTGGTCCTTTCAGGAATTGTTCTGGAAAATGTGCTTGCCTGTGCTATGTTCCCACATTAAGACACAACAGGAGTCCTAGCAAAGCTGAATTCAGAAGCAAGGAATTGGTGATTTATCTATTACAGTGGATGAGAGAACTGAGTACACAGTTGTCCAGTTCCATGTTTTCACACATAAGAAAAATAAGACCAGAGAGGGGAAGTTATTTTCCAATCAACAGAAAGCCAGTTAGTGACAGCAGCATGGGGATGAGAAGCCAAGACTCCTGACTCCCACACCAGTGTTTTATCACTAAAACTCATGACTGCTATAAGTCTGAGTGCCTTTCAACATAATAAGAATACTAAATTTATGAAGCCCCATACTTAACATCTTAAATTTCCTTCCTACACCAAAGGATCTCCAATGAGCTTAATTTTACATGTGATGTGTTAATTCTTAAATCTCAAGAAAAAGGGACAACATACTGGAATACATTTTTTTCACGGTATCAATTATTCACAAAAATAGATTGCTTCTCTTCTTCTATATCCTCGTTAGTTTTCCTTCTATCTGATCAATTAATTGCAACTGAGCTGTCTCTTTTTCTAAACAGGCAAATTTGCTGTAAGACAAATAAAATACCTTTTGGCTACATCTACCTAATTCAATAGCAGAGATGGTTTGTGGAGATTTTCATCTAGGGAAGTTAACGTGACTAAATCCATAATGCTCCATTAAAGTTCAGATTATAGAAAAATCATCTTGGTACTCCACCCAACCACTGAAAGAGAGGGCTATTTTTAAAAACCATATTTTATAAGGCCATCTAGCTCTCATTTGAAAGGAAGCAGGTAGTCATATCCTTCAGAACAAAGCATGCCCAATTCTAAGACAAATCATATAGGTTTTGTTTCTAAATTAGTTTCTGATTCACCACTCTGTGCTATGGAGGTACAAAATCGAGATGGTAAAATACATGCTGTCTTTCTACCTCCTTAAGAGGGTGTGGTGAGAAATGGCTTGAATAATACCCATTAAGAACTCTCAGCTTCTTGGGAGGACGATAAGTAAACACAATGAAGTAAGAACTGTTTTTTTAATCTATAGGTGAATTACATGTCTTTCCTAAACAAAGAATGACTTGGATAGACAAAAAAGACCAAAAGCAAGCTCACATCACTGCAGACAATATACTTCTGATGGCCACCCAACTCAACTAACCTTTATCCACAAAGAAAGTGAGAGGCCCATACCACAAAGCTGTCTCTCTCTTTCTCTCTCTCTGTTGCACGTGCGTGCAAGCACACACACACACACACACACATTTTTTACTTTTTACCAGATGAAGAGACTCATAATCTTTCTAATCAGAAATAATCAATTCAGCTATGATTTTATCGGCCTTGTTTTGTATCTCTATTACAACATTTTGTCATCATGGTTCTTGTTCTCTAACTAGTGGATGTATACCTTTATCTCTCATTAGGTTATCAAGTGGCTTTCCCTGGTGGCTCAGATGGTAAAAGAATCTGCCTGCAATGTGGAAGACCTGGGTTTGACCCAGGAAGATCCCCTGGAGAAAGGCATGGCAACCCACTCCAGTATTCTTGCATGGAAAATCTCTATGGACAGAGGAACCTAGCAGGCTACAGTCCCTGGGGTTGCAAAGATTCGGACAGTACCGAGTGACTAAGCACAGCACAGCACAGGTTATAAAGAGAAGGGGCGCTAATTTTCATCTCTATTCCTACTCCAAGAGCTGGTCCTTGGTATATTCTGAATAAATGTTGGGGAAGAAAAAGTAGACAGTGAGCAGGTCCTTATCTGACAAGAACAGTCATCAGAGAGATTTAATCATAATCACTGTCACTTCTCTTGACAATAAGCACACGGTATGGTGGAGTTTGAGATCACGTATGTGTGCCAACACCTCCACGCCTCCAGCCACCGATCCTCTTGTCACCCACACTCTGTATCCTATCATCACTTCAGCAAGGCCACCAGGTTAGAACATACTACAGTTTTCCTTGAAGTGGCCTCAACTCAACTGTTTATCTATTCCCATATTGCTTTTGCTTGTTGGGCTTCAACCAAATCAAACTGACCCTCCTCCCATGATACAATTCACCAAATTCGTGTCTACACTTACATCAAGGAGTCTCAAACTGATAGTGGATACATATGTTCTGTGGGTCCAGGGAATTTTAAAAAACAATAATTTGCATTATGCTAGTGAGGCAAGTGTTCTCTCTAGGCATCACAATTTCCCATTCTCTTACATTGAATGTTTCACACAATTAAGCCTTTAATCTAATTAACTTAAATGGTTCTCTTCACCAAGAATACTTTCTCTCCCTTCTTTTTCATATAGCCAATATATTTCCTGAGCTCTCAAGTAGAAATGATCATCAGAATTTCTGCTGAAATTCATATTCTGGTGCTTACCATTTCTATCTTGATAAGGTTGGTTTGTGTCTCCTGTCCCATAATAAACCGGGAGGTTTGGGAGATAAGAATGTGCTCTTTGTCTATTCATTAATTCCCCAGATTTTCTCAAGTATGGTATCCACCAAATGTTAACTAGATGGCAGGATCACTAATTACTTAATGCCTAAGAGTTACCCTTCATACAGAGTGTGATGTGAATATTCCCCTGAAGTTATGCAGCCCAGCAGTCAGTGCTAAGGACTAAACTCTGCTCTGATGTTCAATGTCTTTCTATTTATCCCTCAGTAAGTATGATCATTTAGATCATTTATAATCTAGTTCATTAATTTCATATCTGTCTCCCCCACAAACTCTATGTTATAGGTAGTAATAGACTCAGCTTTTTTTTTCCCCCAACTCTTTTATTAAACCTGTACCCAGAGCAAAATATCTTGAACTTAGTAAATAATCAATAAATTATTGATGAATTGATAAGAATATAAGCTTTAAAAATTTTGTCATTTTGTCAAGGTAAAGATTATTATGAACCACTTTTACAATTGAAAAAACAAACAGGTGTGCAATCTTGTTTAATAACATCTTACTGATAAAGGTGTGTAGCCAACCAGTTAAGAAATATATTTAATTACTTCTTCTAAAGTGTTACATTCTACCTTTTATTTTTCAAGTGATATAACCCAGAAGAGCTTTCTACATGTTTATAGATGAATCACAGCTGGATACATTTATTTTAAAGTAGAGACTGGCTTAGGCATTTTTTTTCTCTATCATTATGACTGCTTCCCCTTGGGCAAGTCACTCTACCTACACTTGGAGCCCAAATTCCCTCATCTAATGTTTTTGCTGAAACACTGAATTCTACCAACATTTCTCAAACAGCAGAATCAACTGGAGGGCTTATTGAAAGATTATTGCCCTCCCTCCCCTATTTTCTGATTTAATAGTTCTAGAGTAGAACCCAAGAATTTGCATTTCTTAATAAGCTCTTAAGTAAGGTTGATGCTGCTGACCTGAGACCACACTTTGAGAACCACTGAATTTAAATGTCTGGGAGTCCCAGGAGCTCTGACTTCATTATCATGCCGCAATTCAAACCCAGGTATATCCAAGTGCATAGTTTTAATTAGTAGACTGGCAAAAGGAATATTTTATTATCTTAGGATTACTGAATGACATAAGTAAAATAATATTAATATTTAATAATTAAAGTGAAATGTTTTCTTTGAATTCTTCAGTTTTTAAAAGAAATATGCTTCAACATTTGATTTTAACTTAAAGAAAATTTTATCCAGTTTCAAGTGGAAAAGGATGGGTAGATAGCATGCCAGCCTATCTTCAAATATTACCTTCTTTTTATGGAAATACAAGAATACAAATCTAAGCAAGTTTATTTTTTTTTCCTGTATCAGTAATTGCTCTACTTAAAATGAATAATTTCTGGTTGCAAGATTATCACATTCAAGAGTGTAACAGTAAAAACTATCACCCCTGAAAACCTATAGCATGCAAGGTATTTTGCTGACTGCTTTATAAGACGGAAAGACTGTCTTCTGTCAATTCTCTAAATAGCTTTTCTATGGTATGTTACCAACAGCATCATCTTCATTTCACAGGTGGGGAAACTGAGGCTCAGAAACATACCAGATTTAACCAAAATCACCCATAGTGAATGACAGAATTGGATTCAAATGCAGGCAGTCATATACCTGCAGAGCTATAGCTCTTAATATATGTCTAATAGTAGAAGGAGAGGCAGGTTTAGAAAAACAGAAAACTGGGTTAGCCTTGACTCTTCCACAAACTCTAATGGAAATGTTGGAGGAGCCAATAGTAGTCAACTTGGATCTTCACTTTTCTATCTATTAAAAGAAGGCTGGACTAGGACTAGATCGTGTCTACACTTCCTCAATTCAACAAACTAGATTATTTCAAGTTTTATAGATTAAAATTAAAATAAACTGGTAACCAAAAGAAGGACAAGTGACTAATAGGATGGGTGTTGTTTCAAACAAATCAGATTCTCCTTAAGCTAGCACTGCTAGTATTTCAACCTGATTGGTTTTTAAGAGGATGCAAGGTCAGAATCAGTTCCAGTGTTTCTGCTGAAATCCCTTTTTGTTTATCTGCCCTCTTCAACTTTGTCATCTTGAATGCATACACACTGAGCACAGTGTCTTAAGTAACATTGCTGAGGTTACACCAAAGACAGGTGTTAGGGGAACTATTTCCCCCTGGGCTATCATTTCCAACTCTCTCTTCTGCGAAACCAAGGGAGGGGAGAGCAGGAAAAAGGTTTCTTTTCAGATTAAACACAGCAACTACAAACACTTTCCCCTAGGCAATAAATTCTCTGCCAGTGCATGCTGCAGTTTACCCAAACACCAAAGCAAAAAGCAAACAGCCCCTTTTGTAATGGAGGAGTTGTCACCTGTCAAGTGATGTTTGTGAGTTTCTAGAGAAGAGAGAAAAAGAAAACCCTTTCCCTTATTTTATTAAGCAGACTGTTTGTTCAAGGTTTGAAATGCATACTTGGGTTTAAGGTAAAGTCTCTGGCTTGGCACTCTTGAACAAAGTAATGCCTTCCGATTGGTTACACGGTACAAAGAACAGAACAGAAAAACAGTCTGCTCTTCAGGGGACACCTGAACTTAGTCTAAACAGTGATTATTGAGCCACCTCATAAGCAACATGAGTACCTGCAAACTCATTTTCCAAAAATGAGAGTGCTTTTACTAAACAGAATATATGTTCTTGTTTGTTTCATTTGTGTTCATAGAACTAACACATAAAAAGCTCTGTTGTTGTTCAGTTGCTCAGTCGTGTCACAATCTTTGGAACCCCGTGGACTGCAGCATGCCAGGCTTCCTTGTCCTTCACCATCCTGGAGTTTGCTCAGACTCATGTCCATCGAGTCAGTGATGCCATCCTACTATCTCATCCCCTGTCATCCCCTTCTCCTCCTGCATTCCATCTTTCCTAGCATCAGGGTCTTTTCCAATGAGTTGGCTGTTTGCATCAGGTGGGCAAAGTACTGGAGCTTCAACTTCAGCATCAGTCCTTCCAATGAATATTCAGGGCTGATTTCCTTTAGAATTGACTGGTTTGATCTCCTTGTTGCCAAGGGACTCTCAAAAGTCTTCTCTAGCACCACAGTTCAAAAGCATCAATTCTTT
Organism: Cervus elaphus; assembly: GCF_910594005.1. Lineage (NCBI taxonomy): Eukaryota > Metazoa > Chordata > Mammalia > Artiodactyla > Cervidae > Cervus > Cervus elaphus. The sequence continues at coordinate 41,479,042 of NC_057833.1, read as the reverse complement.
GGCACTCAGCCTTTTTTTTTTTTATTTTCCAGCTCTCACATCTGTACATGACTACTGGAAAAACCACAGCTTTGACTAGACAGACCTTTGTTGGCAAAGTAATGTCTCTGCTTTTTAATATGCTGTCTAGGTTGGTCATACCTTTTCTTCCAAAGAGCAAGCATCTTTTAATTTCATAACTGCAGTCACCATCCACAGTGATTTTGGAGTCCAAGAAAATAAAATTTGTCACTGTTTCCATCGTATCCCCATCTATTTGCCAAGAAGTGATGGAACCAGATGCCACGATCTTCGTTTTTTGAATGTTGAGTTTTAAGCCACCTTTTTCATTCTACTTTCATTTTTATCAAAAATCTCTTTAATTCCTCTTCACTTTCTGCCATAAGGGTGGTGTTATTTGTGTATCTGATATTATTGATAGTTTTCCCTGCAACCTGATTCCAGCTTGTGCTTCATCAAGCCCGGTGTTTTGCATGATGTACTCTGCATGTAAGTTAAATAAGCAGGATGACAATATCCCATCTTGATGTACTCCTTTCTAATTTGGAACCAGTCTGTTGTTCCATGTCCAATTCTAACTGTTGTTTCTTGACCAGCATACAGATTTCTCAGGAGGCAGCTAAGGGGATCTGGTATTCCCACCTCTTTAAGAATTTTCCACAGTTTATTCTGATCCACACAGTGAAAGGCTTTAGCATAGTCAATGAAGCAGATGTTTTTCTGGAATTCTCTAGCTTTTTCTATGATCCAACAGATGCTGGCAATTTGATCTCTGGTTCCTCTGCCTTTTCTAATCCCAGTTTGTACATCTGGAAGTTCTTGGTTCACGTACTGTTGAAGCCAAGCTTGAAGGATTTTGATCATTATCTTGCTAGCATGTGAAATGAACGCAAATATGCAGTAGTTTGAACATTCTTTGGCATTATCATTCTTTGGGATTGGAATGAAAACTGATACTTAATGATTTTTTAAATGGTACTAGCAAGGAGTAAGAGGGTTAAGGATACTAAAAGCAAGGTTAAGAAGTGCTGGATGGCAGAGGAGAAAATAGGCCCATAGCAATGTTCTGCGCTAATCCTAAAGTAAAATTTATAAATATACTCTGTATATCCCTCTTTTACCACCTCTTTCCTCACATGTTTCTCATTCCAATTAGGCCTACTCTTCCCACTTATAGATGCTCCATTTTCTAATATGTCTTACTCATCTCCGGGCAGCACTGCTATCCATTGGTACTTAAAAATGTATAAAGTGGGATTATTTCATCTTGATTTGCAAACAACTAGGGAAGAAGCTGGAAGAAGCACAAGCTGGAATCAAGATTGCTGGGAGAAATATCAAAAACCTCAGATATGCAGATGACACCACCCTTATGGCAGAAAGTGAAGAGGAACTAAAAGCCTCTTGATGAAAGTGAAAGAGGAGAGTGAAAAAGTTGGCTTAAAGCTTAACATTCAGAAAACTAAGATCATGGCATCTGGTCCCATCACCTCATGGGAAATAGATGGGGAGACAGTGGACACAGTGTCAGACTTTATTTTTTTGGGCTCCAAAATCACTGCAGATGGTGACTGCAGCCATGAAATAAAAAGACGCTTACTCCTTGGAAGGAAAGTTATGACCAACCTAGATAGCATATTAAAAAGCAGAGACATAACTTTGCCAACAGAGGTCCATCTGGTCAAGGCTATGTCTTTTCCACTGGTCATGTATGGATGTGAGAGTTGGACTATAAAGAAAGTTGAGCACCGAAGAACTGATGCTTTTGAACTGTGGTGTTGGAGAAGACTCTTGAGAGTCCGTTGGACTGTAAGGAGATCCAACCAGTCCATCCTGAAGGAGATCAGTGCTGGGTGTTCATTGGAAGGACTGATGCTGAAGCTGAAACTCCAGTACTTTGGCCACCTCATGCGAAGACCTGACTCATTGGAAAAGACCCTGATGCTGGGAGGGATTGGGGGCAGGAGGAGAAGGGAATGACAGAGGATGAGATGGCTGGATGGCATCCCTGACTCGATGGGCATGAGTTTGAGTAAACTCTGGGAGTTGGTGATGGACAGGGAAGCCTGGCGTGCTGTGATTCATGGAGTTGCAAAGAGTCAGACACGACTGAGCGACTGAACTGAACTCAGGGCTTCCCTGGTGGTTCAGTGGTAAAAAGTCTTTTTACCAATGCAGGAACTCTGGGTTTGATCCCTGGGTCAGGGAGATAGCTCGAGAAGGAAATGGTATTCCACTTCAATATTCTTGCCTGGGAAAACCCACAGATATAGGAGCCTGGGGGACTATAGTCCATGGTCTCATAAAGAGTTGGACACAACTCAGAGACTAAGCAACAACAGAAATTCCTTTAGGTGCTTGGACATATTTGCCATTTTTTAAAAGAAGAGATTGTATAATCAAAATTGATTCCACTTTATGGACAGTTTTGCACATGTGGTATGATTTGGGAAAAAATTTATTAAAAGAAATTTGATAATATGTATCCATAACTGGTGTGCATATACTTTACTAAAAAATTATACTTCTAAGCAGCAAGATCAAAAAGTGTTTTAAATGCAAATATTCTTCTTAAAAATCTGTGAGTAGAAAAACAGGAAAACAAATCATTACATACCTATATAATAATTTAAAATACAGTGATTAATGTTGTTTTGAAGATTAGTGGATAAGAGAAAAATGTTCACCATAGACTGCAAAGAAAAAGAAGCAGTTTATAAAATTTATATATGGTGTGATCCAAATATGTCTTGCAAAAGCTATTTCTTCTAAGAAAACAACTGGCAGAAACACCTAAAATTTTCACAATTAATATTTTTAGGTAGGGATTCTATATACTTCTGATACTAACTTGTAAAATTAGTTTTAATTAATTAAAAATGTGTTACTTTAATAATCAGGGCTATCTTTAAATTTGTCCTTTATTATAAAATGTAATGCATATGCACCTGTCTTACAGAGTCATATGAATATCAGCATAGATGGACAAGTAACAACAAAAATAATCATTTTTAATTGATAGTATATTTATATATCAATCAATTATAGTCAGTTAATCATTCTGACTCATTGAAAAAGACTCTGATACTGGGAAAGATTGAAGGCAAAAAGAGAAGGGGTGCAAAGGATGAGATGGTTAGATAGCATCACCCACTCAATGGACATGAATCTGAGCAAACTCCAGGAAATAGTGGAGGACAGAGGAGCCTGGTGTGCTGCAGTCCATGGGGTCACAAAGAGTTGGACACAACTTAGTTGTGATGAACAACAACAGCATATTTATAAGCCAGGAACTATGAATGAAAACAAATCAGATAATGAAAAAATTCATAATTCTTGAAGTTGCTGATCAATATTATATCCATCCATAGAAAAGAGGAAGGAGAGGCTCATAGAGATTTCCAAGTTCACACAGCTAAGATTAGTAAAGACAGAATTCCAACTCTAGTATGTCTGACTACAAATCTCATGCTGTCTCTAGGGGACCTTCCCAACCCAGGGATTGAATCCAGGTCCCCTGCATTACAGGTGAATTCTTTACCACCTGAGCCACTAAGGAAGCCCAAGAAAACTGGATTGGGTAGCCAACCCCTTCTCCAGGGGAATCTTCCCGATCTAGAGATGGAACCGGGCTCTCCTGCATTGCAGCTGAGCTACCAGGGAAACCCCAATGAACACTGGAGTGGGTTGTCACACCCTCCTCCAGGGAATCTTCCAAACCCAGGGATCAAACCCGAGTATCTTACATCTCCAGCATTGGCAGGCAGATTCTTTACCACTAGAGCCACCTGGGAAACCCCTGTATAAATCTAAAGTAAGTAATAAATTATAAAGCCCTATATTAAATATCAGGTAGTCAGTCAAGTGAAAAATAAAAGCCATTAATGAAATCTGTCTGCACTTAACTCTAGTGGTTTTCTAGAAGATCAGAAAAGGGGGGAAGTGAGTGGGTATGAGAAACCCAAGGTAAGAGAAACCCAAGTAAAATGGTAGGGTTGTGAGAGGGCATCAGAGGGCAGACACACATAAAACCATAAACAGAAAACTAGCTAATCTGATCACAGGACCACAGTCTTGTCTAACTCAATGAAACTAAGCCATGCCATGTGGGGCCACCCAAGATAGACGGGTCATGATGGAGAGGTCTGACAGAATGTGGTCCACTGGAGAAAGGAATGGCAAACCACTTCAGTATTCTTGCCTTGAGAACCCCATGAACAGTATGAAAAGGCGAAATGATAGGATACTGAAGGAGGAACTCCCCAGGTTGGTAGGTGCCCAACATGCTACTGGAGATTAGTGGAGAAATAACTCCAGAAAGAATGAAGGGATGGAGCCAAAGCAAAAACAATACCCAGTTGTGGATGGGACTGGTGATAGAAGCAAGGTCCGATGCTGTAAAGAGTAATATTGCATAGGAACCTGGGATGTTAGGTCCATGAATCAAGGCAAACTGGAAGTGGTCAAACAGGGGATGATAAGAGTGAATGTTGACATTCTAGGAATCAGCGAACTAAAATGGACTGGAATGGGTGAATTTAACTCAGGTGACCATTATATCTACTACTGTGGGCAGGAACCCCTTAGAAGACATGGAGTAGCCATCATGGTCAACAAAAGAGTCTGAAATGCAGTACTTGGATGCAATTTCAAAAATGACAGAATGATCTCTGTTTGTTTCCAAGGCAAACCATTCAATATCACGGTAATCCAAGCCTATGCCCCCACCAGTAATGCTGAAGAAGCTGAAGTTGAGCGGTTCTATGAAGACCTACAAGACCTTCTAGAACTAACACCCAAAAAAGATGTCCTTTTCATTATAGGGGACTGGAATGCAAAAGTAGGAAGTCAAGAAACACCTGGAGTAATAGGCAAATTTGGCCTTGGAGTATAGAATGAAGCAGAGCAAAGGCTAATACAGTTTTGCCAAGAGAACGCACTGGTCATAGCAAACACCGTCTTCCAACACACAAGAGAAGACTCTACACATGGACATCACCAGATGGTCAACACCGAAATCAGACTGTTTGTATTCTTTGCAGTCAAAGATGGAGAAGCACTATACAGTCAGCAAAAACAAGACCAGGAGCTGACTGTGGCTCAGATCATGAACTCCTTATTGCCAAATTCAGACTTAAACTGAAGAAAGTAGGGAAAACCACTAGACCATTCAGGTATGACCTAAATCAAATCCCTTATGACTATACAGTGGAAGTGAGACATAGATTTAAGAGACTAGATCTGATTGACAGATAGCCTGATGAACTATGGATGGATGTTCGTGACCTTGTACAGGAGACAGGGATCAAGACCATTCCCATGGAAAAGAAATGCAAAAAGACAAAATGGTTATCTGAGGAGGCCTTACAAACAGCTGTGAAAAGAAGAGAAGCGAAAAGCAAAGGAGAAAAGGAAAGATATACCCATTTGAATGCAGAGTTCCAAAGAATAGCCAGGAGAGATAAGAAAGCCTCCCTCAGCGATCAATGCAAAGAAATAGAGGAAAACAACAGAATGGGAAAGACTGGAGATCTCTTCAAGAAAATTAGAGATACCAAGGGAACATTTCATGCAAAGATGAGTTCGATAAAGGACGGAAATGGTATGGACCTAACAGAAGCAGAAGATGTTAAGAAGAGGTGGCAACAGTACACAGGACTGTACAAAAAAGATCTTCATGACCCCGAAAATCACGATGGTGTGATCACTCACCTAGAGCCAGATATCCTGGAATGTGAAGTCAAGTGGGCCTTAGAAAGCATCACTGAAACTCCAGTACTTTGACCACCGCATGCAAAGAGTTGATTCATTGTAAAACACCCTGATGTTGGGAGGGATTGGGGGCAGGAAGAGAAGGGGATGACAGAGGATGAGATGGTTGGATGGCATCACCGACTTGATGGACATGGGTTTGAGTAAACTCCAGGAGTGGGCGATGAACAGGGAGGCCTGGCGTGCTGCGATTCATGGGGTCACAAAGAGTCGGACACAGCTGAGTGACTTAACTGAACTGACTGAGTGGGTATGGGAAGAGGCAGGAATCTTGGAAAGGGGCAAGGGAATGTGTAGGAAGAACAATAGAAGGATGGTGGTGAGGGTGGCTCTGGAAGTCTGAAGGAGATCAAGTAGGAGGAGAATGGAAGGAAAATAGCTTGATGTGATCTCTTGATATTAGTGTCAGACTTAGAGTTGGGTAACATTGTGCATCTCTGGTACCTAAGAGATATAGACACATAGAAGATTACTGCTATTTGTATTATACAGCTTTTCTACTTTTTGAGTCAGGAAAAGATGTGTATGGAGGAAGATTTAGAATGTTTGTGTGACTCATGAGGCAATGTACCCAGCCCCTGGCAGCTTGACTGGAGTGACTTACTTAAAAATGCTTTGTTCACACAATATGTTCTTAATGTATATAACAAATGAACTTATTAAATGAAGACAAAAATATTAGCCTATCCAAGACTATTTTGATACAATTCTATAATGTTGGAAAATAACTGCAGAAGTTTTTCAAATTGAGTTATATGAGTCAATGTGTACGTGTATGTGTGTGTATGTGTGTTTCTGTGTTTGTGTGTGTGTGTGTGTGTAAAGACAGGGAGAGAGAAAATGATGAGGGAGGCATGGAGGGAATCTTTACAAACTTTTGATCAATAAAAATTCATCAAATTAAAGTTTTGATGTGGTTTATGATTCTGCTTAGAAAATGCAAGTGTTTCTTTTTCTTTGAAAAAAAAAAAAAGCATTCTGATGAACAAAAGGGTGCATGGAATTCCTTATTTTTCCTGATACTATCCAAACAGAACTATAATTTTGGTACAAAGGAAGAACAATTTCTATGATAAATATCCTGTTCAATAAAACAGACTATTCTCTTGAGTTTTTTAAAATGTGTTTGACAGTTGAAAGTAAAAATTATACCACTGTCTGAGGCAGCATTCATGATATATAGATGTAATATATATGAAGACTATAACATCATGGGAAATGTTATGAAATCAATGTTATTATATATTTTCTGCATTCCACTTGAAGTGGTAAAATATTAATTCTCAATAGACAGTGAAAAATTATGAATATTTCAATATCTAGAGCAATCACTAAAAAGTATTCAAAGGGATAGAGCCGGAACCAAAATAGAGCAATTAAAATCAAATACTAAAAACAGGTCAAATAATCTAAATGGTGGCAGAAAAAGAAAAACAGAACAAAGGACAAATAAATAAACATTAGAAGAGATAAAAGATCTCAACTTAGTAATATAAATGTTCAATAGAAACAGCTTAAAAAGAAGAGCAAAATAAACCCAAAGAAGCAGAAGAAAATAAAATAAGACCAAAAATAACAAAGTTAAAAGCAGAAAGACAACAGAGAATAACTAAAAAGACTAAAAGCTGAGCTGGTTCTTTGAAAGATGTACTGATACAACTGATAAGTCTCTAGCAAGATAGAGAAACAGAGAACACAAATTACCAATATTAGAAATGAAACAGGAGGCTATTACAGATCCCACAGATGTTGAAAGGGTAATAAGGGACTACACCAAACAATTCTGCATACATAAATTCAAAAACTTTGAATTTAACCAGTTCCCCCGTGGTTTATGAAAACTTAGCCAAGATCAAATAGATCATTTAATAGTCCTATAACTACTAAAGACACTAAATTTGTAATGAAAAAACTCCCCCCAAAATAAATATTCAGACCCAGATGGTTTCAATAGAAAATTCACCAAACATTAATAAGAAATAACATCAGTTCTATGTAATCTTTCTCAGAATATAAAGGATGCCTCTCACAAAGCACAAATAGAGAAATCACAATGAGGTTCATGAGCAATAGGAATGCCAAGATGAAAATGATCACACATCATAACTAGTAATGCCATATTTCAATGCGGGCTTATTTTCATGGGCTTTAAACTGCAGTTTCTATCTAGCACAGTCCAAAAATTTTAAGTCTAAAGAATTCTATCTAGTTGTACCATTTTGGAAATTACAAACAATGATGCAATTAAGCTTTCATTTCTCTGTGTGTGTATGTATGTGTTCCTATATATACTTATAAAATGTTTTTAGTCATTTCATAGAAAAATAGTGTAAAAAGGGCATTTATAGACCAAAGGATAAGTACTTTGAAAATTAAATAAGAGAGAATGGGCAAATTGCCATCCAAATTTATACTTCTACTACAAGTATAAAGACTGATTCCCAACAATCTTACCAGCACTGAATATTAATCATTTAAATTTTTGCTGATCAAATAGAGGATGAATAAACTCATTGTTTAAACTCACAATTTTTTTATTACTAGAAAAGTTGAACATTTTATGTCTATTAAAAACCTCTGAACTACTTACACTCTTTGCCAAAGGGGAAGATTCATCTTTCTCTTATTTTTTTGGTCTGGGCCAAGTGGCTTGTAGGATCTTAGTTCCCTGACCAGGGATTGAACCCATCCCTCATGCACTGGAAGAATGGAATCCTACCCACTGGACTGTCAGGGAACTCCCAATATTTATGTATTAACTTGGGCAATTAAACCTTTGTTATGTGTTATGATTTTTTAAATTAATATTCTGTCTTTTATATATAAATTTACTCTTACTCAAATATTTTGGCCTTATTTTTGAAAACTTGTTTCCCATTATAGATTTTTAAGTAAATTATTTTCATAAGTTACCCAAACTTGATCTACTTTTTGCTTCCTTGTTTTTGACCAATTTGACTCATATTTCAAAGCCTAAATAAAAATCACTTTGTTTGTAACATACTGCCAATCTTTCTCAGGCACAATAAACCATTTTTTTAATGTGCCATTTTTTTAATGTGAGTACTTTTCTAAAGTAATTTTGTATACACTTGACTTTCTGCTATATTCTGGTCTTCTCAAGGCTAGAGACCATGATTTGTTCAACTGTATTACAAAGAACATAGCATACATAGGAAAGTAAATTCTAAAGAAATATTTATGGCTAGATCTAGTATATATAGGCTCTTTGAAATCTGATATAATATTGGGTTATAGGAGATACAGGGTATTATACTATGTGCTGGGGCCTGTGCTGTGGTTAGTTGCTCAGTCATGTTTGACTCTTTGCAACCCCAGGGACTGTAGCCCACCAGGCTCCTCTGTCCATGGGGATTCTTTAGCCAAGAATGCTGGAGTGGGTTGCCATGCCCTCCTCCAGGTTGCTATGGCCTATGTCTTTCCAAATACAAAAGCACTATCTGCTTTGTGGTATGTAGGGTTGAAGACTCTTCATTTATAACTGGGTGCTATAATAACAATTTACAAAAATGGATAGTCCTATGTATGTTATGGTCTTTGTAATACAGATGAATAAATCATGCATGTGTGTGTGATAAGCCACTTCAGTTGTGTCCAACCTTTTGTGATCCTATGGACTGGGGCCTGCCAGGTTCCTCTGTCTAAGGGATTCTCCAGGCAAGAATACTGGAATGGGTTGCCGTACTTTCTTCCAGGAGGTCTTCCCAACCTGGGGATTGAACCCACATCTCTTTACTTCTGCTGCATTTTGGCAGGCCTGTTCTTTACCACTAGGGTCACCTGCAAAGCCTTGGAAGAAATCATGGTCTTAGATAATAATTTCTAAAAATTCCTAGGGAAAAACCCAATTCAACTAAACAGGGTTTTCTTCAAAGTACAAAGACTAAAGAAATGCAAAGGTAAATGTCATATAGTTTCCCATCCATCATTCCAGGAAAACCTTTAAGTGTCGCTATCACTATCCACCTCTTAAGGACATGACAGGCATGCTTAGACAGTTTATAAATAAGGCAGAGCTGAGATATAAAGTAATACAATAGACAATAGAATAAAGAACTAAATGAGGATCTTGGAAGCATAGCCTAAATTATAACACTTTTTTGAGAAATCTCATTCAATTCATTCGTTAATCCAATATAGTTCATTCTTCAGTGACATTAAAATCATCCTAATGAAGAAGGCACATATTCTCTGCAATTCAAGTTCTCTTTGTTCATAATAGGAGCAAAATATTATGACTCCACTTCATAGTTTTTAAGGTGAAGGTAGTTTTAAAAATCAATAAAAATGTGATGACATTCTCAATTTCATGAGTTTTGCCCTTGATAATCTGACAAGTAATTTCATGTTCACAGATTCATATTTCTTGCATAGTGAGAAAATGTTTGGCATGGATCCCAAATGTTTTTTATCATATGCAAGAGAAAAGTAATTTATGTGCAGAGTTTTGTAACTATTTAACTATTAGCCTATATACAAAAAAAAAGTGAAAATATGCTATCAAGTAATGGACTAACAGAGCTTCACACCAGTTGTAACAGCTCTCAGTTTAGAAGGACAAGGAATCTCGGAGGATCTTAGTTCTTACTTTCTAAACCAGAACACCAGTTACTATTACATCCTGAGCTAGTCCACCATTTTGTCATTCATTTAGCTAAGGACTACCAATGTTATCTAGTCCTACCCATGTGGCCTCCTCACATGGATGCCTATGAGGATGTCGGAATGGTCCTAAGTCAAGGGAAAACCCAGGATTCATGCAGAACTACACTTTAATAGCAATGCCTCAGTTCTTTGGAGAGAAAAACAGAAAGACCACAGACAGGCAAGTATGTATTCAATTCAGCCTCACTCTACTTGCATATTCCTTTCAATACAGTTGTTTCCAAGTGATTTTGTTTCCCATACTGGCAAAACTTCATTTCGTTTTCCAGTTTTTCCTGAATCACTTGAATTCTCTGCTCCTTGCAAATGTTTCTACTCTGCTCTTATATCCTGATTTCTTGTTACCCTCAACCTGACACATTTAATTTCAAGCTCTAAGCTGCTGGTGAGTGATAGCAGCACTGTGTTTCATTATTCCTAGTTAGCAATGGTGTCCTGTGCCTGCCTCCCCAGAGGAGAGAAAGGTATAGAGACTCTCTACTATATGACTATCTCTTGGTGGAAGAGTAGAGGCTTTTCCACACAGGTAAACCTCAATCTCATAGAAACAGAGGTACTCAAGAAAAAACAGAGGCCAAGTTTCACTCAAATGCAATACTGTAGAAAAAGGATGAGAAAAGATCACATCCAACAATGTGGGCAAAATACTGACACTGCTGATGACTATGCACATCATCCTAGAAAAGGTTTTTAACCACTTTTTTTTGATTTATTAAATTTAATTATTTTTTAATTGTTAATTCTATTAAAACAATGATAATAATTTCTACCTCATGAAGTTCCAGGAAAGATTAAATAAAATATCAGATGTGTTAACCATCATCTGATATTGAAGCCTAAGAAAATTTGTAATTCAGACATCTAAGGGGAACATTTAAATCAGTTTCAAATGGAATACTCTGTTTCAATGAGACCAGCATAAATGAGCATCAACAAAAATCAGTTAAAAAGAATCAACATCAGGCATATATATTCATAGCCGATAGGAAAAAATTTTGAATATAAGTGAATAATCCTCTCAAACATTTCTTAAATAATAAAAACCTAAAAAACAAGGCGTGCCTTCTTAGCTAAATAAGACACTGGCCACAAGAGCAATTATATCTGAATTTCCTTGCCTTTCTCTCCTTCCTCCTTACCCTCTTAGAAGATCACTGTATGGCTTAGCTGATTCTTCCTTAGATACTACACTAGGTTTTCTCCAAAGTTTCCTTTAACTCTTTTGTAAAAGCACCAAAAGTGAAAGTGTTATTTGCTCAATTATGTCTGACTCTTTGTGACCCCATAGACTGTAGCCTGCCAGGACCTTCTGTCCATGGAATTCTCCAGGCAAGAATACTGGAGTGGAGAAGGAATTCCCTTCTCCAGGGGATCTCCCCAACCCAGGGGTCAAACCAGGGTCTCCTGCATTGCAAGAGGATTCTTTATCGTCTGAGCCATCAGGGAAGCCCCCAAAGCACCAAAATGAACTTTAAATGACTGAATCTTTATGACTCAGAGGGCAAATCTGAGTACTTTCAAACAGAACTGGGGAAACAACGGAGGTAAAGAAGGAGCACAACACTTTTTATACTGATCTACTATAATCAAAATGGAAGGAATACAAGAGAGGACAGGGCTGAAAGCTTTGCTGTTGTGAATGTTGAAGCAGAGAATGGTTCCCTGATTGGTGGTTTTCTAGAACTTTGCTACCCAATACACTACCAACTAGCTGCACAAAACAACTTAAATTTAAATTAACTAAAGTTACAATTAAGTTCCTCATTTGCACTAGCCATATTTCACATGCCCAAAGGATTCACATGGCTAATGGCTACTGTGTTGAACAATAGAAATGTAGGACATTCTAGCCATTGGGAAAAAAAAAAATCTTTTGGACAAGGCCATCTTAAAGAGAACATTTTAACTTTTTAGATAACTTCCAAGTCTCATTTCTTATGACTTTAAAAACTCCTGAGGGCCTACTATGGGCAAAACATGGCAAAAAAAAAAAAAGAAAATACTGTGCATGACAAAACATGACACCGGTCCCCTTTAGAGATAGAGAAAGAAATATTATAATAGATAAAATTAATATTATATAATAAGTCTTATGACTAAAATTATACCTAGATTGCTTCTGTAGAATGATCTCTAATTCAGACTGGTAGAGAACAGTGATATGGAATGTTTTCCTAGAGAAGATAAGGCAAGCTTGATGTTGAGGGATGGATAGGAAATGGCTAGATACGAGGTAGAAAAAATGAGATGTTCTCAAGGAGAAAATGTCTAACAGCAAAGGAGAAACAGCATGACACATTAAAAAACCATGTGCTTCAGTATGTGAGAAGATAATAATAATAGGAACTGTAAATGAAAATACTTCATTCTGCATTTTAAATTAAATAACTTTGACTTGCTTTTATGAGAAACAGAAAATCCCTGCCTGGAGAGAATGTAAGAAGACACAGGGCATCAACCTAGGGAAACCTATCAGCATAAGAGGTGATATTATTAAATGAATGGGGACTATCCTAATTTCTAAGTCACTGTCAAATCAGAATTTATATATTTATAAATATTTATGCTTAATTATCATACATTCCCAGGCTTTGAATTACTTAACCTTGTATTTACCTATCAGTTTCTTTTCACTATCTCAAGGATAATTGAGAACTGAACCCATATGAAGATGGAATGGGCCAATGAAGAAGTGTATTTTTCATTTATCAATTTGGTGACAAAATATCAGTGTATTTGTAAAATTACAACTTCCTATTTTTGGTCATTTCCTCTCCTTTTTCCCCCATCTCCTCTTCTCCCAATATTAAAAAGTACAGTCTATATCAAAAAGTATACAGTGAGAATTCCAGTAAAATCTTACATTGAATCAGAAAGACAAGGGTATACCAAAACATCTTTCATCTGTACCATTCCTTCAAGTGAAGTTACCTGGTAATCGCCCCCACCTCCAAAAAAGAAAGGCATGGTACATTATAAAGCACTCTGTTTAATCACATCAGCAGACACTCTATGACACCCCACCCTCTTTCTAGCTCTTGTAGTTTCTATTTTTCTACAGATTTTTGTTTGCTTTTATACAGGAAAAGCAGTAGGGCTTGTGGGATGAATGAATGATTAAAAAAAAGAAAAGAAAACACATCAGTTAGCATGATGGATTGCACAAATACAAGAAAGTTCACCTAAGCACCTCAGTAAAATGTTTTACTATTCTTAACCTGTATACTTCTTAGCTGCTTGGGAGGTGTGTACATCTAAGTTCTTACCATTTTATAACTGAGGTCTAAGGTCATGAGTGACCCAGTGGTGAAGTTAAAAAAAAAAAAAAAGGAGAGAGAGAGAGAGCCTATTTTAGATATTAGCTTCTTTCCTCTTACTCTATTACCAGGTACTTGAATCTGTATATTTGTGTAGAATTTACTTCATCCTTCATCATTTAAAAAGGATAATTCTATAAGAAAGGCAGTTTGCCATAGAAGAAAGTGCTTTGGATACAATTCGGGATTTGACTTTGGTTCTGTCTCCACCAGCTGTGAAACACTGGGAGGAGCAATTCAGATAAAGAATGCAAGGAATTACTTCCAACCCCCTTCTCCACACAAATGGAAACATATACATTATGCAGAGTTGAGGCAGACTCGGAATCCACAGCTCTTAATTATTTCTCTGCTGACCACAATGACTCTCTTTCCAATGGCCTTGACCATTCAGAGTCACCTGATTTTTAAGTTCCAGGGAAGAGGTATAACAGAGACGTGGATAGCAAGGCCCACAGATTTAAAGGGGAAGCCCACGCCACTCACCCACATGGGGTCACTCAGGTCCGAGTCCTGCATGCGAATACAGTCCATACTAATCTCAATCTTGTTTGTAGCACCATTTTCTGATGGTTCATCCACAAAGTTCAAGTCAATGGGCTGAACGGAACAGATGGGTCTGCCATAAAGGAGAACAAAAGTGTGTTAGGTGTGGAAAGGGACAAACACACGCACATTCGGTTGGTAACAATGAGCTCTTTTTGCTTTAAAGTTGGCAAGGCTCATTGGTTGGAGTAAGAAACCCTCAGCATGAATTCTGGCTCAAATACTTACCAGATATGAAACCTCTGGTATTCCAAATCTAAGCTCCATTTGTAAAGTAAAAATCACTGACCTCATCAAAGAATCACTAGGTGGAACACAGAACAGAAGGAACGAGTCAGAGATATATCCTAATCGTATGGGTCCCCAATACTCTGATATTGTTTCATCTTTCCCTTAATTTACTTAGGTGTCCCAACCTAATCTTAAGGAGATAATTATCCTCTTCCTAGCAAGGTATAATGAATAATAAAATTTAGTGTTTTACTTTCTCAGTGATTATTTATAATATAAAAGTATATAAGTCTTTAACCCAAAGGAATGAATTTGAGTATCAGAGTCATTGGGGAAGTTATTTTGGGTTAGGTAGGAGAGTCCTTCTGATCCTCCAAAATTATACCACCTTGGAACAATAATGATTTTCTCCTGTTGAAAACTGAATAAATCTGTGCTGAATTTTGAACACAGAGATACTATTGGAGAGAATATTTTTTTCCCAATAATATCACCTGATTTTTATTGATTCTAAAAACATGCCTTCAAAAGCAGTACTTCGACTATCCACCACTACCTGTTTATAACAGTTCATGTAAAACAGCTTTTTTGCTTATTTGATACTTACTGTTCCAGAAAATCCCAGATGTGCTGGAAAACCTCTGGACTGAGGAATTCACTTGTCTGTGTGCTCTGGGACATAGTGGATCGGTAATAACTTTCTTTCCAAGAGAAATGGGCTGGGGTTTCTACAAACCTTAAAAGGATAAAAATGAAACTAGAGTTAGTTTCTATGTTAATGAGACAGAATATTAAAATTAAAGCATAGTCAATCAAAAACTTGAGTGAATGAATCTTCAAAAACATGCAGGTATACACAGCAAATTTTACGAGTTAAGCAACTGGTATCTCTTTAGGCAGTGGCAAGGATCCCACTTTGCGATTAAAATCAGGCAATCAAGCCTTCTATCAAAGCTCTACTTCTTAACTAGAAAAGTTACACTCTGCATCTCCACTATCCAAAATCTACATTCTGCAGATTTCAAAAAGAAAATAAACATTCCCTCAGTAAGTCTGACAGTGAATCTGACCTATTATTAAACCCATTTCACAAATGTCTCAATTGATTATCTGCCCATTCAGCCTCCAGCAAGTAAAAAGCAAAATCAGAAAGTAAAAATGAGTTTAGAAATCTTAAATTTTACCCTCAGCATAGTCATCCCTCTCATAACTACCATCTTAGCATCAGGCCCAGGGACAATAAATTCAAACTTTTGAATTCGATTTTTCTTTAATCACCAGTTACATATCTTAGTGTATGCGTGGGTAGTTTTTAATTGGAGTGTAGAATTCTATATCAGACTAAGGGATAAGCAAACATCTGAATACACTACAAATAAATGGTATTTCTATTTGCTTCATTTTGTTATAGGGTCCTCAAGTTGCTTTTACTTAAAAAAAAAAAAGAAAAGAAAACTTGATCCTTATACATGTGAAGGAAAACATCAGCTTTCTCAGGTGATATAGTTTCCAAATCTGTATTCTATCTGCATATCTCACCTTAAATGTATGTGATTCATTGTGATTATCAGTAGACTACTTTTACTCTAGGATGAACTTGGCTAAGCTCTTAATCATTACTGTTAGTATTATAAAGAGTTAAAGAAATAGTGGGATAGTCAATTATCTTAAATTTGCAAATGAATGCTTTAAGTCTAGTTACATTAGATTTGCTGATGGTTTTCAAGCTTTATAGAGACACACATTCATTTACTAAAGTCAGATATACAGAGAATATCTATTATTTGTCAGGAAATTAATGGGCACTGGAAATAAAAGTAAATAAGACTTTCACCCACTAAAAGGTCCTGGTAAAGAAGTTAAAACAGGGGGAAAAATCTCTAATAAATGTGATAAAAATGCACATAACACTGTAAATGTACAATGATGACATATACCATCTCATCTGATAGATCAAGGAAAAAGCCTTAAATGATGAGAAGAAATTAGTCAGGCCAGATAAGGAGTAAAGTTACAGAGTTAACAGTCTGTTATGCTATTGAAAGTGAAAGTAAAGTGAAAGTAAGTCGCTCAGTCGTGTCCAACTCCTTGCGACCCCGTGGATTGTAGCCTACCAGGCTCCTCAGTCCATGGGATTTTCCAGGCAAGAATATTGGAGTCGGTTGCCATTTCCTTCTCCAGGGGTGATGCTATTAGCCTAGTGTAAAAATTTTGGGCCGAGAATGCCAGGAGATAAAGGTGGAGAGTGACATGCTGTTTTAAAAGCTTAAATTCTTCTGGTGAGTGTTGAAGAATTTTGTAAGATATTTTTAAGCAAACTTAATATTTTGAAATAATTATAGATTCACATACAGTTATAATAAAAAATAAAGAGCATATCCATGTACCCGGAGAAGGCGATGGCAACCCACTCCAGTACTCTTGCCTGGAAAATCCCATGGATGGAGGAGCCTGGTAGGCTGCAGTCCATGGGGTTGCAAAGAGTCAGATACGATTGAGCGACTTCATTTTCACTTTTCCCTTTCATGCATTGGAGAAGGAAATGGCAACCCACTCCAGTGTCCTTGCCTGGAAAGTCCCAGGGACGGGGGAGCCCGGTGGGCTGCCGTCTATGGGGCCACAGATTCGGACACGACTGAAGCGACTTAGCAGCAGCAGCAGCAGCAGCAGCGTCCATGTACCAGTTACCCAATTTTCCCCAATGGGAAGTAACATCTTACAAAACTGTCATATAATATCACAACTAGAATATTGACATTGATATGATCTTATTCAGAAATTCTAATATTATTGTACTTTCTTTTGTGTCTATGTGTGTGTATTCATTTCTATACAATTTTTTATCACATACGTAGGTTAATGTAGCCACCTCTACAGTATTAAAGGGTGTGAAGCATGAGTTTGACCCAGAATATATCCGATAAATCTGAAAGTTGTATGGAGGAAGGATTTACAGCTTATTGGTTTATGGACAAAGTTATTTATGAGGTTGTATAAGTCCAGATAAGGCAGCAGGATGATACCTGGGGGTGGAGAAGATGGAGACAATTTTAGTAATTAGTGAAAAGGTTAAATCAGATATTGTTTATGTTACTGATGGAAGAAGAAGGAATAGTAGAGGCGAGGATGACGTCAAGTTTCCAACCTTAATGAACTCAGTGGTTGATGATTCCATTAATGAAACCAATGAATACAGTTGGAATATCTGGCTTGGAAAGAAAGGAGAGATGGTGAGTTCCATCTTAGCATGTTAAGTTTGAGGTACCAATGGGATATATTAAAAGTACAGCACACAGTTGAATAAACCTTAAACTTATGGGAGAGAAACAGGCCAGAAGTTTAGAAGCAGAAATCCTCATTATAGTGTGGTAAAAATCCATGAGAACAGATTCAATGGCCTAAGCAGAGCAGGTACAATGAGTAAGAAAGTTAACCTGATGGAGGTGGAAATAAGAGTGGGCTATGAAAGTTTACAATGTTCCTCATGGGCCCATCCAGAAAAATCTGTCCATAATTAGAAAAGTATCTGAAAATCCAATATCTTTACATCAAAAGAGTAAATTCATTTTCTTTGTCTCTTTTGGGGAAAGAATCCAGACTTGGTTTATATACTCCCAACTAGTGAGTAGAAAGGAAGTGAAATTTAACAAATCTAATACTGACTGAGAGTTAAGATTTCACCCACAGGTGACACTTTTGAATATGCTTGATTTTGAATATGTTCCTTCAAATAAGACAAAAGGAGAAGGAAGTGGAGAAAATAAAAATTCCTAAGCAGTGAAGAAAATGGAGGTAAACAAAGGTATGAATTGAATATTCAAACTCCAAAATGTAAATAAGCTGTCATATGGATTATCCTGCACATGGACCCACAAGCACATCCCTAATATCCAAAGACCTTAACACCGTGATTGATAACCTGACAGCCAGGTGAGTACTAGAAGGTAAACTCAGCAGCATGAAGTAGATTCTCAGTGATGTTCAGTGTGTGACATTTAATATGAAAATGTACACGTTTCTTCTTAAAGATGGCAGAAATGTAGGCATAGTTTCTAAGAGACTGACAGTTAACATAACCTAGATCTTAAATAACAGACAGTATGGGGCTGACTCAAAAAGAAAAAAGGAGCTTAGATGGAAGTTAGATGCTGTCACTTGCCTCTAAAGCAGAGAGAAAAAATATCATTGACTCCAATATCTCTTAGGATTTCTATTTCTTTTACTATTTCTACACGGGAGTTCTGGTTTCTCTCATGCTTGCTCTGATATTCCTTTGTTTCATATTTTCCTTTTAGTTTCTCTTTGATTTCTAAAAAGACCTTCCCTGTATCTCTGTTACAGCTAACCAGCTCCATCACCTTGAAAATGCCCCTCAGTTGCGTGAGCCTCAGTTTTCTTGAATGTTACATGAAGAGCATCATCTCTGCTCTGTTGCCTTTCAAACGCCTGCCCAGTCCTCAGTACTCTCCAGCCCACAGCGGATTTCCTGG